>NC_140073.1:39229426-41839118 GCF_964194135.1 Talpa europaea | reverse complement strand
TGGTGCAAGGGGTTAAGACGCAACCAGCAAAGTTATCCGCAGCCACTGCAGCATGAGTTTGATCCCTAGCAGGGAGCTACCCACATGGCGCAGCAGACCTCTCCTGTCTTGCCCCCTGCTCCCCTCACAGTGTATTTCAGTCAGTCTGCCTGTTCTGTTCCCCATTTTGTCTCTGGTGAATCCTCTTATGCCCCGCACCTCTGGCCTGCACCCCAGTTCTTGTTTGCATAAATAAGTAAATCTTTAAAAAAAAAAAAAGAAAAGAAAAAGAAAAATAGAAGATAGTCTGTTGGGCTGATAGATGGCCCAGGGAGATGAGGAAGAGTTGGAATTCCACCTCCAAACTGCTTGATGGCTCCTCTCACCTGTTCATTGTTTTTCTTCTTCTTCCCAAACTTTCCATGGTGCCCTCTCAACTCATATTCATAGTTACGAGCTTTTTTCTCTTTACCTCCAGCTCTAATTGAGAGCAGGCGACATGCAAGTGAGTCATACCAGTTTATGGCCATCATCCACCAGCCTTTGACGATGTCCACCCAAATGCTCAATTACCACGTCATCTGGCCAAACTCTGTCCCTCTTCATCATTCACAATTGCTCCACCTGTGAAATTCTTAAATTCCAACATTCCACTTGTGACCACCACCTCCAGTCCATTTCTTTCTGCCTCATCACAACTGCACTTTCACTCTCCTGCTCTTTGACCTTACAGAGATGTTTGGCCCCTTTATTATGCTAATCTTCCATTCCTTAAGCCATTTTTTCCCTAACCAAACTGAAATCATGATGGGTCATCTGAACAACTTTTTACACAATACTTTTCCTTCTATGCTTCCTTTAATGTCAATTTAATATAGTCATAAAAAAGAAAAAGACAACAAAAATCCCACTTTCGCTGAGGAGAGTGAGAACTTTTATGTTAGATCTGTCTGAATTCCAGACCCAGCTAGGTCACTTGCTAATTCTTTAGATCTGAACACCTTATTTGCTCTGGGTCTTGTATGTGTGCGCAGTGTATGTACCTGCACTTGTGTATGCAAAACAGGAATGGTTATAGTCTCACTCAGTGTTCAGTAAGGATACAGAAATCACTCTAGACAGTCTAAGTAGAGAAAGATTTAATACAAGGAATTTGTCACAAAATTGTGGGGGAGGGAGAAGCTTACGAATGAAGGCAGGGTTCCCTAGATACCTAGAAGCTGTGACTAATCTTGGTTTAGAGGAGAAGAAGTGAGAGAAGGTGTTGCCCAACCATCAAGGAGCCCACAAATTTGCACTGACTCTGATGTTAAAATCCATAAAGCTGAAGGTTATGATGTCGATGTTTCTGAAATTGCCTCCACTTTTACTGGCAGCTTGCCAGAGGCACTGCCAGAAGCAGAAGGGGGACACACTTCCTCCCACCTTTAGACCTCAAGTGAGGGTTTCCATGGACAGGACCTATCTAGACGTGACAAGGGAATTTGAGAAATGTGGTTTTCAGATTCCCAGTCCTGTTGGTACAGGAGAAATTATGTAAGAGTGGATGTGGGGATCATTTCATCAGGTGTATCTGCCACATAAACTCATCATCACTCTTGACTGCAAGTGACAAAACCAACTCGAGTAGTATGAGCACAAAGGAAATCTATTGACTTATGTGACTTCAAGCAGTGGTAAATAGAGATTACAAATTGAGATTGTCAGGCATCTATCTCTCTCCATCCATTACCTCATCTTCCTTTGAGTTGGTTCCATTCTCAGACAGGCTTTATCCTTCCTAGTGTGAATATGCCCACCTAGGTTACATTCTAGTGCACCTTTTGCCCAATAATTGTGGGGAAAATCCTGGATCTGATTTTCACTATTTAGAATTTAGTCACATGCAGTCTCTGAATTGATCACTTTGATGCCGATGGGTCAATCCTGGGTTAGCAACAATGAAGTGGCTTGTGGGACTGAGGTGATTCCCATCAGAACCAAAGAGAAATCGAAAGAGGAGGGGATGGGACTTCAAAGAAAACTGATGTGCTGTTACCTATAAAGAGTGAATGGAGGCCTCTCTGGTGGCACAGTGGTTGAACGCTGGGCTGGGAAGCTGCCCGCAGCCTCTGCAGCACCGGTTTGATCTCTGGCCACTGGGCGAGGGTCCCACATGGTGCGCAGACCTCTCCTGCAGCCCGCTGCTCCCCTCAGCAGTGTACTTCAGTCCTTCTGCCTGTTTTGCTGCCCGCTCTGGCTAGGTGAATTCTCTCACCCTCCCGCACTTCTCACTGTACCCAGTGCTTGTATAAATAAATGGATAAAAAATCTAAAAAAAAAAAAATCGAATCATATTAAAAAAAAAAGGAGAATGGATGCTGGGCAGGTAACAACAGTAGTAACACTTATCTTGTAAGATTTATCTTGCTCTCCACCTAATCCTCCATTTCCTCAGCTTAAAGACTGGAAATATTGATATCATTTGTCATGAAATAAACTAACTTCTTGCCTGCTCCCACCTTATGAATTACCCCACCTATACCTTCATTTTCATCCTATCCCTTCCAGTGATTCCTGTATATTTGCCCATGATCTGCCCCCTCACATCACTGCCAGGATCTTGCTCCATCTTTCATCTTCTTTTTCATTATTTTTTTCATTATTTTCAAATCCATCTACTCAACTGGCATCTTTTTGTGTTTCTATCCATGGATAAGTTTCTACCATCTTAAGAAAGAAAAGACCAGAATCTTTAACTTCATATCACTTCCAACTACTGGCTAGTCCTTCTTCCAAATTTCTCAAAAGGAGTTCTAACAATTATTGTACTTCTTGCTTTTCCATTTGCTCATTCATTGCTCCTGTCCCCAGTTTCTGCTGCTATGGATCATATCATGGGATCCATGACCTTCATGACTCCGAATTCAGAGGTAGTTTTTTTCCCCCTTGACTTTATTGGAAATCTTTGCTGCATTTGATGCTGTTGACCACTTCTTCCTCCTTGAAACTCTTTCCTCCTTTGGATTTTTCCATGACATTACCGTCTCCTGATTCTTCTCTTACTCTTCTGTTTCATTGTGGATTTCTTCTTGACCTTATTTTCCTCTATTGGCTTTCCAAATGTGGAGTCTCAGAGTTCAGCTCAGTCCTTTTTCTTCTCACCTTATGCAGTCTTCCTGGGAATTTATTAGAACAGTCCTGTTGAAGAAGGATGTGGAGGAATTCCTTGCCAGATCTAGCATCTGACTATGGATTCCATGCCATGTAATATGAGGGATTATTTCACCCCATATAGCTTTTCCATCCAGAAGAGTTTATAGGATTAACTGTAAGAAAAATAACAATATGAAAGCAATACTTATAGATATGTAGTGATGGAAAAGGCTGTCTTTACTCCTAAAAGGATGAAAGCTTTATCCTCCCACACAGGTGACATGGGTGCCAATTGCCTGCTAAAGTTAACTGACTGGTCAGTCAAGCAAAATAACATAAAGTCAATTCTCTTAGTAAGTGACTCTGGATGGATTTGCTTCTAATTCAATTTTTTCCTCATAGCCCAATGTAGTAATTTTAAGAGATTGCTGCCTCAGAGCCATCTACATTGCCTTTACATTGGCCAGACTCCTGTGTAGCATCTGAGGTGGTTCATAGGCTATTGGCTCTTCTTGGGCCATGGACTGCATCAAAGGGGGAAAGATACAGTAAAGAAAGGATGACTGAAGAGCACAGGCTGAGTTCCCATTGATCAGTAGGCTCTGTAGACCTGTGAGACTGGGAATTCAGAAGATTGTGTGTGGGCCAGACTGCACTGTGTGGGAACTGCACATTTTCATTTTTGCCACCTAGACTCCTGTCTTCCGACCCTCACATTCCATCTGCTCGCCTCTTGTTACCTGAGGAGATTTCCCTATTACAGCCATTATGCTGAATGGAATTGAGATGCCATGCATTCTGGTATGCTATCTGTAAATAGGTGATATGTCTGGATTTTTTCATTTGCTCAAGCATAAATACGAAGTGATCCATCTCGCCACATTTCCAGCCTCAATTAATCAATTGTTAACTTCTGTGAATTCTACTTCCTGAATATTTATTAAACCCATGCAGTTTTTTTCATCCTTGCTCTCCTATTATAGCCATCTCCCACCTAGATTCCATTAATTGCTTCCTAACTGGTGTCCACACTTCTAATTTTGCCCTCCGTCTATGTCATCTCCACTTAGCAGCTGGAAGTGATTTCCTAAAATGCAGGGGTAAACATGCCTCAAATCTTTTCATGACTTTCCATTGCCCTTTAAATAAAATCCAAAACCCGCAGGCTAACACACAAGACTGTCCTTGACTTGGTACCTACTCACCTCTCCAGCTTATCTTTTGCCATTCTTCTCCACTATCACACCAGTACTGGCCTTCTTGTATTTTTCCTTTGACTCAAAATAATTTTCTCTTCTGGCTGATCTCTATCCCCTTCATCCCTTTCCCTCACATAAGCCTCATTTCCTTATGAAAGGCTTCTCAAACCTCCCCCAGGCCAAATTTAGTCCTCTCCCATAATGCCCTGTACATCTTCCAGATACTCATCACATTTCTGATCATGTTAATGTCTCTTTCCTGTTATTCATACTTTGTGAGGGCAGAGACCACATCTTATTTCTTTATGTGTTCTAGCACCAAGGACAGTGCCTCACATGCTAATTTGTGCCAAGAGAATGAAAGCATGAGACCCCTTTCTTATTCTAGGTAACTTGTACTCATTTTCCAAGGACTGAGGTCAACTGTCATCTCTGCAGGTGGGTTACAGTCAAATATGATTCACCTCTGCATCCATAGGACCTAGCCTAAGACCTGATACATAGTTCACGTATCACAGAGGTTTGTCATATCCTAATAAACTCTTGGCTGGGAGTTGATTATTGTTTAAACTGAGTGATGAGTACATGAGGTTTTGTTATATTGTCCTGTGCCCTTTCGTATATATTTGAAATGTTCCATAATAAAAAGCTAGCACAATTTTATTCACCTTACATCAAGTGAAAGTATAGTTGAAGATGATCTTAAGCCTCCTAGCTCATGCAAGTCAGCAGGTAGTGGTGCAATTCACTGGTACAGATGGAGCTGCATCGTGTGGTGTGTGTGTGTGTGTGTATTATTACTCACCCCATTCAAACTCCTTATAATGCCAATAAAAATGATCAAATAATGAATTTATATTTGAATACCTTTAGATTAGGTACCTTGAGGGCATTGCCAATCAGCTCAAATATATCAGCAGGTTTAATCAATCATTACCTCTGTTTAAAAAAAAAAAATGAGAACCATGAGAGGAATTCTGGATGGAAACATTTCCCCTCATTGTCCTTGACGGCCTGTGGGTCACTGATCTGTCCACTGGGAGCCACCCTTCTATCCGGGGAGTCTGCAGTAGATACTGCACGGGGCATCCCTTCACACTTTTCATCAATTCCTCCCTTCTTCCTTTCCTCCCCTAAATCTCTACGGGGGAGCAGTTTATCCTTGCCATGGGTGAGGGCTTGCTGTCGCAACTGTAGGTTCAACAGCAGAGGTGGGGTGTGAAGAAACACCTGGGTTCCAGCCTGATTTCATCACTAGCGACTGCAGGCCAGTCGCTTCATCTTTCTGCATCTCAGCAGCCGCCTTTGACAGCCGCGGAGAACACGCGCGGCGGCTCCCCAGGGCCGTGCGGCGCTGCCCGCCGTGTAGACGGGCTGAGCGCGGAGCCGGCACCGCGCGAGCGGTCAATAAACACGAGCTATTATTATCGCCTCCGCCGCGTCCTCCTCGCCTCGCCAGCAGGACGCCAGGGCGGGCTGCGCCAGAGCCGAGCAGCTCCCCGCGCGGCCCCGCACGGCCCAGTCGCCGGGGCGCCCCCTCGCCCGGAGTCGCCCCGGGGTGCGGGGCCGGGCCCGGCCGGGCGCGCCGGGTGAGTCCGCGGCCTCGTCGTGAGGGCGGGGCCGGCCCGGGCCGGGGTCGGCGGGGGCCGGGGCTGCGCGCTGGGGCCGGGGGCCGGGCGCGGGGCCGCAGTGTCGCGACGGTGTGGCCCGTGGGGCGCCCCAGCACCGGGGTTCGGCGGGGCGCGGCCCCCGGGTCAGCCGCGGCGAGGGCCGCCCCCCGGGGCTCGCGCCCGCGCCGGCCCAAGATGGCGCCCCGCCCCCGCCCCCGCGCGCGCCCCCGCCGGTCGGGGCGCGGCCCCGCGCCCGCGCGCGCCTGGGCGGGGGATGTTGTGATGGAGAAGCCGCCGCGGAGCCCGAGCCCCGCAGCCTGAGCTACCTCCGCCACCCGGGCCTGGGGCCTCCCCGCGCAGGTAGGAGCTGCCCCTGCCCGGAGGCAGCCCGGCCGCCCGATCCCGGTCCCCAGCGACGGTGGACCCCGAAGCCCCAGCCCCGCGGCGCGCGGGTCCCCAGGCCAGGCCCCAGCCCCCGGGCGGGCCTCTCCGCGCGCACCCGGACCGCCCTCCCGGCCGCGCCTGGTAGGCTCCACCTCGGTCCTCGCCTCGCCCCCTCCCCGAGCCTGACCTCCCGGGGGTGCAGGGCGGGCGAGTAGAGGGGCGCGGAGCTTGGGGGGGTGGGGGAGGGGGTTGGGGGAGGGGAGGTCAAGCGCCGGGGAGGGGGTGAGGCGTGAGATTGGGGGAGAGGCCGCCCGGATTCCTGCGGGGTCCCGGGTCTGGGATCTGTCAAGCCGCAGTCTGTTGCCCTCCGCGACCGAGGGGTGTGCCCTGGGGCCCTCCGTGTTTGCAGCTCAGCCTGGAGGCCTAATACTCACAGGAGCGCTCCTTGGGAGCAGTTTTCCTAGCGCCAAATCAGAGGTTATTCCGAATCTGTTTTGAATGTGCCTGTGCTTTTGCTCGAATTCTGCACCCCTTCATCGTAGTCCCAGCTCTTTCCTCTCTTCAAAGTCAAAACATTGTCTACTCTTGCTGTCATCTCCTCACTTCCCATTCATTCTTAAAACTACTCCACTCCATCTGCTCCCCTGATGCCAATTGAAATTGCTCAAGCCAAGGTCAGCAGAGACCTCCTGAGGACCAGCAGACACTCGCCTGTTATCCCCCGGTACCTTGGTCAGTGGTGTGTGTCAACTCTTTCTCCTTGAAACATTTTCCTGGTTTCTCTCCTATGGCTTTGTCTGCTTCTGTCATTCCCATTTTTCTGCCTTTTCCTGCCTTAGATTTTGGAGAGGCTCTTGATTTTGCTCTGAGTTGTCTTCTCTCATTCTGCACTTTGTCTTTGGGCGTTTTATTTATTACCGAGACTTCACATTTCATATGCTGGTGGTCCTCAAATGTATATCTGGCCCCTACCTCTTTCTTGAACTCCAGATTCAGAATCCAAGTCCAACAGGAATTGCAAGCTTACACATCTCAAGCTGAATTTTCCTCCCTCTGTTTCCGCTCTACCTGATTTCCAAATCGCATTGTCCCCGTGGAGCTGACAATATAGGAGGGAAATAAAATAGGAATAAAATTACCAATGTGATTTGTAATTTTACCATAAAGGAAAGGTGTTTGATGCCTTGAGAACATCAAGAGTACAAACTAAATGGGTGTAGGGAGAATGGGTCAATGAGGCTTCTCTGAGAACATGACATTAGAACTAAGATGTAAAGGATGAGTAGTACTTAGGCTGCGAGGGCGGGGGAGGAAGGTTCCAGGGGAAGGGAAGTCATATGCAGACACATTCTGGAGGAAGAGAATGTGATGTCTTCGAAGAATCAAGAGAAGACCAGTGAGGCTAGAGAGCAGAGTGCCAAAGCTAAAGAGGAAGCAGAGGTCAGACTGAGCGGGACAGTTTAGACCATGTTCAGAATTTTGATCTTAAGATCTTGGTTCTTGGTGTAGATTGTTGAAGGTAGTGAATGAGGAGCGTAATGGAGCCCAGACGTTTTTCTTGAAAAGTGTCATTATCTGGGGGTGGACTGAATTTGGGGAATGAGGGAGAGTGTAGTGTCACAAATGGTAAATAGCAGACCTACTTCTGGTTTCACAACAGGATGGGTTGTCATGTTCCATTAGCCAGGATCCTGAGAGTGGACCAGCTAGGGTGTGGGAGAGAGAAACATGGCGGCATGTTAGTTTGAGAAGCCTTTATGACATCGAGTGGAGTTGTCGAATGAAAGTTGAATGTACAAGTCTGGAGCTGAGTTGAGGGGTCTGAAATGGAGAAGTCAATTTGGAAATCATCAGTGTATTGATGATAACTGGAGCCCCAGTCATGAATTGAATATTCAATTCAATCTGTATAGAGTGTCAAGTGAGGAGAAAGAAAAGGGCATAAGACAAGCCAGGAGAAGCTGCGGCATATCAAGGCTGGGAGGAAGATGAGCCAGCAAAGGAGTTTAAAGAGCCACCAAGCAGTAACGAGAGTGTAGGAGGAAAACCCAGATATATAGTGAGTAGACGCCATGGATGAAAGTTGGATGAGAGGTCCCTGGTGTCAGATGCTGCTGAGAGGACAACCAAGTGTTTGATGGATGAAATGACTTAGGGGTCATGCTGACCTTGGTAGGAGCTGTGCCTGAGGTGCAGTGGGAGTGGAAGGGGATTGGAAAGGAGTGAGGAACGGCAGCCGCGAGAGGTGAGGACCTGGCAACAGTGAATAGAGACAACTCTCTCAAGAAGTTGACCCGTGCAGGGCAGAGAGGAGAGCAGCAGGGGTGCTGGATGAGTGTTGGGTCAAGAAAGATTCTGTTTTTAAACTGGGAGATAATTGATCCCATTGAGGAGAAGAGTTTGATTATATAGAAGAGAAAATGGAGAAACAGTGGTTTACAATTCCTGGGAAGACATGAAAGGAAGGGGCCACCTGGAAGATGAAGCAGTTGCTTTAGGCAGAAGTAGAGAAAAGCAGGTGCTGAAGTCAGTAATTTTGTAGGTTGGAGGATGTTCCCCAATCTCTGGATTCCATCTCCGGGTGAATTAGGAGTGGGGGATCATCCTCTGAGAGGGAGGGGTGGTGAAGGGGGTGGTTCCAGTAGAGTTGCGTTCTTTTCTCAGCTTACAAGTCACCTCCTTGGGCAGGTATTTGCTGATGTCTGAGCCTCAGACTCCTGTGGTGCCCTGTTCTTCCCTCACCATGATACTCGGTCATTTAGTGAACCAAAAGGAGTGCTTACCCTCGCTACTGGTGTTATACTGCAGCGTAGTGAGTTTTCCAATGACTTTTTCGCCAGTAGACTGTGGCTCCATTGGGGAAGATGCTTTTCTTTATTATTTGTCGCTCTCTTCCATGCCTTGCATGGTCCTTACTTATAGTAAGCAGTCAGGTTAGAAGACCCTTGACCTTGACCAGCACTCACCCCCACCCCTGTGGTCTGATAAATCTTCCTTCAGGCTTGGTGGCTGCTGTTTCAGTTGGTACCCCAGTTCCCTGCCTTGAGTCAAAATCTCTTTTGCTCCTTTGAGAGGCATTGGGTCTTGATAACCCCAGTGAGAGGGGAGATGTTGGGTCATTCCCTTATTTTTTTTTTTTAAGATTTTATTTTATTTATACAAGAACTGGAGTACAGGCCAGATGCGCAGGAGGGTGACAGGATTCACCAGAGACAGAGTGGGGAACAGAACAGGCAGACTGACAAAATATGCTGCTGAGGGGAGCAACGGGTGAGACAGGAGAGGTCTGCTTGCCATGTGGGTTGCTCCGAGGCCAGCGGGGATCAAACAGGCACTGCAGAGGCTGCGGACAGCTTCATAGCGCTGCGCTTAACTGCCTGCACCACCAGGGAGCCCGGGTCATGCCCTTTTTGAAGATACTTGGCACACTGGGCTGCTGGTCATCCTTTGATCTCAAAAAGTGAGGTGATGGTGGCCACACCACCTTGGAGCACCTTGGAAGCCTAGGTGCTCGGGCTTCAGCACTCACTCATAATAGAACGTGCTTTCTGTCATAGTGACCAGAGAAGGTTAGGGCAGCCCTGACATGAGCCCGGCTCTTCACTGTGTCAGCCGCACAGTGCCTGTGCCCTTCCCGGGCCACACCTCCAAGTGCCAAGGAGGTCAGTCCAGTCCCGACTGCTGAGAACCTGGTCCACCCACCAGTGCTTCAGAGAGGGGCTCATCATCTTCTGCCCCTGAGCTTTGCAGAGACATGGGGCCTTCCACCTCCTGATACTCATGGAGATATCTTCATGTTCAGCCAGTGCTGAACAACTTTCGAGCCAGGATGTGGGCTTAAGCTACATCTGTCCAGGACCTCTGTCCTATCTTACTTCCTTCACGGGGACCCTTCATCATTCTCCAGCATCCTCCCTAATACTCCTGTTGCCCATCCCAGCTGTGGACCCACACCAGCCTGTCTTAGTGTCTATTCCCAACTAGTTCCAAGCCTCCTAGTTCCTCCCGACCCTGTCTCTGTCCCCTCCAGCCTTCCCTTCCTTCTGTATTGGAGGCCCACTCTGTGGCGGATGTCAGCACCCGCTCTTGGTTGCGAGATTGTAAGTGCAATGGGACATGGTCTCAGATGTTCTGATAGAATGTGGCACTGTGAGACTTGAGGGAGGGAATGGTCACGTGGAGATGGGGAGGGAGGGCTGAATGGGAAAGACGTACTGCTTAGGAGCTATGACCACTGAGCTACGCTTTGAAATGTGAATAGAGGTTCTCACAAGGGGAGACAAGATTCTAAGCTGAGGGAGCAGTATAAACAGAGAGCCAGGGCGGTGAGTGTACAACACATTTTAGAATCTAATTTACTTCTTGGGACGGGCGTGTAAGGTGTGAAGGGAGACTGGGAATGGTAGGAGGCCCAAGGGGTCATGGGGATTAGCTCTGGGGGCTCTTGGGTGTCCTGCTAATGAGCACAGACATTATCCTGAAGTCAGCAGAGAGCCTTCTAATTTTTCAAACTGGGGAGTGACACAATCTGGGTTTCCATTTTTGGAAGATTACTGTGGTTCTGGGTAGAGACAGCGCCATCTATTTTTTCTCATTTATTCCAGTGACCACGAGTTTCCTTATTGCCTAGGTGGAGCCAGACTGAGCAGACCAATACTTACACATGAGACAGGCACATGGACAGAAACTGCCTTTTATTCCATAGGTATAGGCAGAGCGTTGTGCTGGGGTCTGAGGAGCTGGAGGTGGCTGAAGGGTGAGCTGTGGCCCCTGCTCAGGAGCAAGCAGTGCCCCTGTGCCTGGCAGAGCAAGCTCTGGGCAGAGCAAGCTCAGGTAGCCTAAAATACCTCATCTGTGCTCAGTGCTGAGCACTAGCTGAGGAGGCAGAAAGAACCGGGCCAGTGACCATGGGCAACAGGGAGGGGGAGAACTCTCAGATGAGAGATCAAGAAAAAATGGTACATGGGAACGAGAGAGAAAGATGTGCGTTGCAAGGGAGGGCAGGCTATGAGGGCAAGCTGTGTACTGGGGGAAAAGGCCAATAGGAAGAGAGAGCTTGGAAGGAGGGCATCGGTGAAGGGCAGAGTACTGGGGCAGGGCTGTCTGAGAGGGTGAGAGTGAGAGAGAACTGGATAGTGTTTGGCCAGGGAGAATGCACAGTGAATAGGGGGAGGGTCCAGGGAGCAAGCCCTTCTGTAGGATGGTCAGGGAAGGGCAGGGATAGAGCAAAGGAATGTGGGAGGGAGCAGGGGAAAGAGATGGCCCTTGGGGAGGGACCGCTGAGGCAGTGGGGCAGGAAGGGTAGGTTGGTGGGGAGGTAGTCCATGAAGGGCTTGTGAGGGGGGATGGGGGAGCTTGTGGGGGTGAGGTTGAGAGTGAGCTGTCATGGTGGAACTGGAGCTTCCCTCCTCACAGGGCAGGTGTGGTTCGGTGGGGGCACCATGAGCAACCATTGAGACACAGCAAAGTGTGTTTTCTGAAACTGAGGAGATGCTAAAATGGCCTGGAGGAGTTGGAGGTGGGGGGGGGGTGTTGTGCAGATTCATCCATTAATTCAAAAAGCAGTTGCTGAGTTTGTGTTCTGTGCCAAGACGGTGCTGCTCTAGGCATACTGCATTGGGGAAAAAAAAAAAAAAAGACAGAATCCCCACTGCCGTAGAACTGGAATTACACTTATGAGGAGACATCCGTTAAACAACGTGAATAATGACTTGGCTTGTCAGATGGTGCTCAGTGATGACTGACAGGGTCTGGTGGTCTACAGTTTTACAACGGGTCTTCAGTAAAAGAAGGCCTTGGTGAGAGGTGACCTGAGGGGCCAGAGGGGCCAGACTAAAGGCTTCTGCAGTGACCCAGGCCTGGGGCATTTCAAGAGCTGGCAGAGATACTTTATAAAAGCAGTCACCAAAACGCAGGTTCAGCTGGCCAGAGAACCTTGACAAGGAGCTGAAGACCCTTCCTTTGTGACCTGCCTTCCTAGGCCGTGCCCTAAGGCTGGTCTGCTCTGCTCTGCTGTCCTCTCCACTCCTAGAGTGGGGTGGGCTTGGAGAGTGGTAGACCCTACTGATTTACAGTGATGGCAGCACAGCTTGGGGCGTGCACAGCGGCGGGGCTGTGGTTAGCAGCGTGGCCGGAGGAAGGGGGCAGGCTGTGTCCGGCACCCGGAGCACATGAGCCAGTCCCACGCCAGTGTGTCCTGGCACAGTGAGCTGCAGTCGGATGAGCGGGGGTGGGGTGGCACAGGGAGCTATTGTGTGGAGGCTCTGCTGTTGGCAGTGAAGGCAAAGCAGAGGCCAGCTGTGCTGTCCCAGAAAGCTCAGGCCTGGGAAATTTGGGCATGGGTGGACTTCAGGCCTGGGCCTGGTCTTTTGCGGGTTGTGACTAAAGGGGTGATGGTGATGGAGGACAGGAGTTCAGCCTAATCATTCTCGTGGGAAAGCAGTTCAGAGGCCAGGGAGCAGTGTGCGCTGGCCAGCTGAGTGTAGGGAGATGAGAAGGGACAGGACACAGCCTGAGGCAGAAGCAGGGATGCTGCTACCCTCACCTGGCGGCTCAACTTGTTCTCCCCTTTCCACCTCACAGGATCTGCCAAGGCCATGTCTGTTCCATCGTCACTGAGCCAGTCGGTCATTAATGCCAACAGCCACGGAGGCCCCTCGCTGAGCCTTCCCCTGCCCTTGCACGCTGCTCACAACCAGCTGCTGAACGCCAAGCTGCAGGCCACAGCTGTGGGGCCCAAGGACCTGCGCAGTGCCATGGGGGAGGGTGGCGGGCCTGAGCCAGGCCCTGCCAATGCCAAGTGGCTAAAGGAGGGCCAGAACCAGCTCCGGCGGGCTGCCACAGCCCACCGTGACCAGAACCGCAATGTGACCTTGACCCTGGCAGAAGAGGCTGGTCAGGAACCTGAGACGGCGCCCTTGGGCCCGAAAGGCCTGATGCACCTGTACTCTGAGCTGGAGCTCTCTGCTCACAACACGGCCAACCGAGGGCTCCGAGGACCTGGCCTGATCATCAGCACCCAGGACCAAGGGCCGGACGAGGGAGAGGAGAAGGCAGCAGGGGAGGCCGAGGAGGATGATGAGGAAGAGGAGGAGGAGGAAGAAGAGGAGGACTTGTCTTCTCCCCCAGGACTGCCGGAGCCCCTGGAAAGTGTGGAGGTTCCCCCTGGGCCCCAGGCCCTTGCAGATGGCCCCCGGGATCACAGCAAGAGCGCCAGCCTCCTGTTTGGCATGCGGAACAGTGCAGCCAGTGATGAGGACTCAAGCTGGGCCACCTTATCCCAGGGTAGCCCCTCCTATGGCTCTCCGGAGGACACAGGTACCTTGTGAGCTTAATGTGGGGGGTGTGGGAGGGCAGGAGGTGAGAGGTCATCCTCTGCATACAGAGGCCAGGGCAGGAGTCACGAGCTCACATCCTCAGTCCTTGGCAGGCCCTGCCCAGGTTGTCTGAGGAAACTGTTCCTAGGTTCAGAGGGCGCGTGGACAAGCTGATAGACCCATCTGTCACACAAACCCCCTGGACAGTGGACCACATCTATTTATGGAGCACTTGCCAGGTCCCGGCCCCCGGCTCAACATTGTTTTATTTAATCCTCACAATAATTCTGTGAGTTTGATACTGTGTCCTATTACAGATGACAAAAAAAGAGGCCTGAAGAGGATTAGTAGATTTCTCAAAGTCACAGACCATCTGAGGTTACAGTAGAACTGATATTTAAACTGGGTCTGAGTCCACACCTGAGCTCTTGGCCCCATTACTGTTCCACTGATGCTCACAGCATGATGCACCGAGGTGTGCTTGGGCCAGGTTTTAACAGGCCAGGACTGGAGGGAGCAGCAGTACACCCCATGGAGGTCTATTTGGAAAGCATTGCTGTATGCAGAGTACCACAGTGGGTATTGCAAGGATATTGTTCTACCCAGAATAGGATAAGAAGCAAATGAAGAATAATTAGGAGACATAGGAAGAATAAACATATACTTATGAGGGGGTAGGGGAAATATCAGGATTCCGAAGACTGATCATTAAATACATCCCACTATAAATAAGTTATGTCTCCACATTTGATAATGTCACATAGTGATGCAGACAGAGCTGGGGTTAGAGGAAGAGCTGATGGCCATGGCTGCAGCCCAGAGTTCTGTGGACAGAGTGTAAAGAAAGGTTAGGGAACACCTTCCCTGCGCCCCTGTCCCCTCCCTGGCAGCCGGCACATACCAGGACCCAAAGTGTGGGACCTCTGCAGGAATGGGCAGCTCGGATGGCTGGGGGGGGCGGCACGTCACCCCCTTTCAAAAATGTATTAAATGTATTTAATATGGACATTTTCAAATATATATAAAAGCAGAGGAAGTAGAGTAACGAGCTTGTTTTATCCATGGCCCTGTTTCAACAATTATCCGCACATGGCTAGTCCTGCTGCATCTCTACCCCCACCTGCTCCTGTGCCCAGCCTAGGTTGTTTGGAAGCAAATATTTTCATTTGTAAATGTTTACCCACACATTTCTAAAAACTAAAACTCTTCTAAAAAAATCCACAACACCGTTGTCATACCTACAACAGTTTAACAATTCTTAATATCATTCAATGTTTACATTCCCCTAGTTGTCTAATAAATATCTTCCTGACCCCACGCCGGGGGGGCCCCCCCCCGCCTTTTAAAAGTCTTGATTATTCAAATCTATTCAAATAAGTCCTGAACTTCTGAAGAATGATAACCCTCTTACAGTTGCTTTTGATCTCCAAGTTTTCCCTTCATCTCTATTTTTGCTTACAGATTTTTTTTGTTTTTTGTTTTTTTCCCAATTGACGATACAGTGTTGTTTGTCCTGGGTTTCCCAGGTCTGGTTTGCCAACTTCCCCTGTTCTGGTGTTGAATGTGTTTCTCTTCCCTGGGTTTCCTGTAAATAACTGGTACTAAGTTCTAGGACCTTGATCAGATCTCAATTTCAGAGATTCTGGCATTTTGTTTTTGCAAGAGCACTTCAGAGGCAGAATCGAGCACTTCTACCAGAGGCAAAGTCTGATTGCCTCTCTTTTATGTGCTGGTAGTGGCCTGGATCCCCTTTAAAGGGAAGAGCTGCCATTCTGCTCCGGCTGCTTACTTAACAAATCAGAT
This sequence comes from Talpa europaea, assembly GCF_964194135.1. Lineage (NCBI taxonomy): Eukaryota > Metazoa > Chordata > Mammalia > Eulipotyphla > Talpidae > Talpa > Talpa europaea. Next base: position 41,823,692 of record NC_140073.1, on the reverse strand, counting down.
GGAGGAAAATATCATCTCGGTGGAGCCTATATAACTTTTAAAGAGAAACTGAAAAAAGTGGATGTTAATAGGAAACATCCTAATTTCTAATGTAGCCACTAATTCTGCTTTTTGCAAAGCACCACATAGGCCACATACAATCTACCTGAGGGTTGTGTTAGTGTGCAGGGTGCTAGTTTGCCACCTCTGCAAACTAGGGGGTGTGAGTAGAGGCCACATCATAACCAGCCTGGTTGCTCAGTGGCTCCTGGGGTCTTTGTCACTGTGGTCCTGCACCTCTGAGCCTCTGGAAGCAGCAGGATGGGGCTGCTCGAGAAGTGGGAAGTGTGTGTGGCACGGGCCTCAGCACGGGCAGAGACGTGGCAGGAGAGTGGTCATTGGTGGTGGCTCTGGAATTTGAGGGCAGCAGTGTGGGGCCGGCCTAGCAAAGGGGTGAGTCACTGCTAACTCCCATGATTGTGTTGACCTGACCATGAAGTCCACAGTGGAGGTCTGGGCTTCTGGATGGGATAAAATTGATCACAAATTGTTTTATCCTCCCCACCCTAGGATCTCCACAGTTGTTGAATGTGTGAGTGCACGCGCGGCAGGAGTGAGTGGTGAATGAGTGACGAGTGAACGAGCTCTCTTCTGGTGCTGGGGTCACCCTGGGTGCCAGGCCGTGTCCTGAACGCTAGAAGGCATCTGCAGGGTCAGATGCTCCTGCCCTCATGGTGCTCACGGTCTAGTGGGGAGACAGAAATAGGCCAACGATTATCATCAGCGAGGTGAGCATAGGATGGGGAGGTGCAGGAGGGCACCTAGCCCTGCCGGTGTGCCTGGGGGTGAGGGGTAGGAATAGCCTGTTTGGGGAAGTGATCCTTGCACTAGCCTGAAAGAGGAGCCAGTGACGATGGAGGGGAGGGAGGCTGGGCTTGAAGAGTGTAGGGATCATGTCCCAAGCGGCAGGTGCGAGAAGGAAGTAGAGAGTGGCCCGAGATAAGACTGACAAGTTAGGGGCTCACAACAGTACACAAACCCTGTGTGTGGGGGGGTTTGGATTCTATCCCGAGAGCAAGGGCAAGACCGCCAGGGTATTAAACTGGAAAGTAACTTCATTAGTGTTGCGTTTTGAAACAGTCCTTCGGGCTGCAGTGGGTAGCCTGGGTCGGAGGAAGCTAGCCTGGGAAAGGGCACCTTGTAAGGCTTTGCAGTGATCCCGGCGAAGAATACCAGGTGCCCAGACTGCAGTAGGATGGGGTGGGGAAAAAGAGAGCAGTAGGTGATTCACTGACTCCTGAGCAAAGCCCTGCACCTGGCTCAGCCACGGAGGACGCATGCACACGCGAGTAGCACATGGGCCCTGTGAACATAGGAGCGCATGCCTGGAGGAATCCACGCAGAGTGAAGATATGTGCTCCTGAATAAATGCACGCATGGGAGGCCAAGGCCTGGAAGGGGCTGTGCTCCGAGGGAGATGTGCCAAACTCCAGCAGGGCCTCCCAGATGGTCAGGGGGGAAGAGGAGCCCCTCCAGGACAGATCGGAAGGATGAAGCTCTTTGAAGCAGGAAAGTACAGGCTGACGGGGATGGCAGATGGATGGGTGTGGTGACTCAGTCAGGAGATGGCGAATCAGTCCCCTTAGCCTCAAGTAGTATATGACCCGCCATGAAGAAGGGCGTGGCCGTGGAGCGCTCAGCTGCCAGGGTGCTGGAGTTCCTGTCAGGTTTCTCAGCAGTGCCCTGAACACCAGGGAGATCTCTGGGGAAGAGCAGCCATTCCAATTCCCTAGGGCCTCAGGTGAGGGGAGGCTAAGGGGAGAAGAGGTGTTAATGGCCACCTAGAAGGCTGGATGGGTAAGAAGAGCCCTCCCCTACCCTCCTGGCCTATCTCATTTGGAAGCTGAGGATGGTGAGACACCTTGCCCAGATAACTCACATCAGGTGTGTAGCCTCCTTGGCATAACCACACCCTTCCCTGCTCCTGTGTGCCTGGTTGCTCAGCAGCCTGGGTCTGGGGACCGCCTGTCCCTCAGTGCTGCCTCTTGGACCAGTCAGGATTCCTGGTTTCCCTGGTAACGGGAAGCACGTCAGCAGTCTGGGCGCTCCCAGCCGGTCCTGGTGCTGCGGTTGCCGAGGAGACGCTGCAGCCTAGCTGGGCCCTGGCAGGTGAGGGGGGGCAGTGCTGGGAAGCCCCAAGCCCAGCCTCAAGCTTGCTGGGACCCAGGCCCTCAAGGTCCCTCTTAGGCTCAAAAAGCTGGGCAGGTTCTGGGCCAGGGCTGGATCCCTGGGAGCCTTGAAGCCACACCCTGTTTGTGCTGAGAGCTCTAGGCTTCGCAGGGCCCCAGGTGTCTGGGGTATTCCCGAGGGATGGAATCTCCTGTGTCCCTAGGACTGGGCTTGACTAAGGCAGTGAGAGGACCACTGTGGCATGGGATGGACACTCAGGATTTGGGGGGTTGGGGGGAGCCAGGATTGGAGAGTGCTATGAGCAGAAAGGGCTGGGGGCTCATGAGCACCCTCTCCCCACCCCAAGGACATGCCCTCCTGTGGTGGTCCTGGCCCCTCCCTAGTGTGCTCCTGGCGGGGGAGGATCTTGCCTGGCAGGCGCTCTGCCCTGGTGAGAAGGGGGCGGGATGAGCTTTTCTCTGCAGCCCAGCACCAGGCTGTGAGCCCAGCTGGCTGGACTGGAGGGACCTGAGGAGGGAGGGTGGCGGCAGGAGGGGCTGGGAATGAGCGCCATGTTCTCCCAGGACTTTTTCCTGGCCATCATCCTGCAGGACAGCAGCCCAGGTGAGGGGAGCAGGGGCTGGGCATGACGTGGGTGGGGCTGGCTGGGAGAGCAGAGGCGGAGGCAGCATGAGCTCGTCTGTGGGGCTGAGTGGTGAGTCCCTCCCCAGGGGAGCAGGGGTGCATGTCAGGTGCATGCTGTGTGTGTATGCGCACAAAAGGTTCGCCTGCGTCCGTGTAGCAAGGTCAGGGTGTGAGCACCTGTGGTGTCTGCACACATGTGGCAGAGGTTGGCATATGTTGTGCATCTGAGTGTACATTCTCGATGTGGCACCCACACATGTGTTGGGGGTCATTGTGGGTGTGGTCTCTGCATATATATCTGGTGGTGGTGGGTCTCTATAGCTGTGTGTGCGTGCACCTGAGTGTTTAGTGTCTGCTTAGTGTGTGACTGGTGTTTTTATCCCTGCACATGCATTTGCACTATTATGTGATACCTGCCATTTGGTATTTTCTGTGTATGCACACCCTTGTGTTTGTGGTGGCTGCACAGGTGTGTAGTAGGGTACGTGCTGTGTTTGTGCAGGTTTGAGTGCAGGAGCTGGTAAGTGTGCACCTGAGATATGGATATGAGTGACAGGAGGTCAGTTGGGTTCACCTACCCTCCCTTCTCTCTGTGGCCGCATGTCCAGGAGCAGGGCCCAGGAGGAACCCTCAGCCATGTCCCTGCTGCTGGTGCTCATGTTGTAACTCCAGGCGGCGGGCCCGGGAAGAAAGCAGGAGCTGCGCTGTGCTGGAGCCCTCCTCCACCTCTTCTCAACTATGGGGTCGTTGGTGGGCGGGGGGCAGGGGGTGGACTGGGCAGAAGCAGCTGCTATCTGCTTGTTGGGTAAACAGACTCTCACCAAGCCCCCTACCCGGCAGATTCCTTCTGGAACCCCAACGCCTTCGAGACGGATTCCGACCTGCCGGCTGGATGGATGAGGGTACAAGATACCTCAGGGACCTACTACTGGCACATCCCAACAGGGACCACCCAGTGGGAGCCCCCGGGCCGGACCTCCCCCTCACAGGGGAGCAGCCCCCGAGAGGAGTCCTCCCAGGTGAGGCTCACAGGCCTGTTTTTTTTTTTAAAGATTTATTTATTTATTTATACAAGCACTGGGTACAGTCAGAAGCGCGGGAGGGTGAGAGAATTCACCAGAGCCAGAGCAGGGGACAGAGTAGGCAGACTGATGAAATACACTGCTAGGGGGAGCAGCGGGCAGCAGGAGAGGTCTGTCGTGCCATGTGGGATCCTCCCTGGCGGCCTGGGATTGAACGGGTGCTGCAGAGGCTGCAGACAGCTTTGCAGCCCAGCACTCAACTGCTGCGCCACCAGGGGAGGCCCAGGCCTGTTGTTTTTAATCAGGGGTAGAAAGGAGTGTGCTACTGGAGTAAGATGAGCCCCCCGCCCAAATCATTGGTCCTATCCCTCTTCCCAGCTCACCTGGACAGGATTTACCCATGGAGAAGGCTTTGAGGATGGAGAATTTTGGAAGGTGAGTGAGGGGATCCGCTTCACAGTTGGGGAGCTGGAGAAGAGGGAGAATTTTGGTCCTGATTCCACTGTCCTCTTCCCAAGGATGAGCCCACTGAGGAGGCCCCGATGGATTTGGGACTAAAGGATCCTGAGGAGGGGACATTGCCCTTCCCAGCTCAGAGCCTCAGGTGAGTGGGCAGGCGTGCCACAGTGGGCTGGCAGTGGGCTGGGTCTGTCTGGAAGGGGCCTTGGGAAAGCTCAATGGATGAGGCCCTATACCAAGTGTTACCATCTGCCTGCAGCCCAGAGCAATTGCCTCAAGAGGAGGAAAAGCTGCCTCCACGGAATGCCAACCCAGGAGTCAAGGTTTGTTTAAGATCAGCACCCATTCCTCAGGCTGGAGAACCCCTTGTGTCATGTTCCAGGGGCATCTCTGTTTTCAGCACAGCTCCCCAGGTCCTGAGCTTGGGACACTTCCCATCTCAGCACAAGCCCCTGTGTCTGAGCGAGGAACTTCAGTTTTCATCCCGACCAGGTCAGAGGCCTGATCAGGGCCAGTCCAGGCTTGGCTCAGATGCTTCCTTGTACTAGCAGGGGTCTCCTCTGACACCAGCTATATGGGGGATCTTCTTGGTCTCAGCTCAGGACACCCACCCACTCACCATGTTTTGAGTCAGGAACTCTTCTGGTCTCAGCAAAAACCCATATCCTCTGCTGGGGCCTCCTTCGGCTTTATCTCAGACCCTCTCTCTCCCACCCCCTCTTCTGTGTCTGCCAGTGTTTCGCAGTGCGCTCCCTGGGCTGGGTGGAGATGACCGAGGAGGAGCTGGCCCCTGGACGCAGCAGCGTGGCGGTCAACAATTGCATCCGTCAGCTCTCCTACCACAAAAACAATCTGCACGACCCCATGTCTGGGGGCTGGGGGGAGGTGAGGGCCAGAGCTGGTGGGTGGTATGCAGTGAAGAAGTGAAGGAGCTGAGAGGTGGGAGAGCTGAGCTGCCCAAGGAAGGGCTGGGGAGGGTGTGTGACCCACACAACAGCCCTGTGAGATGAAAGTGGGTCCTTGGGGGACAGTTGTGGAACAATGGTGGGGATGATGATAGATGTTCTGTAAGAGATGACAAGTGTGACCTCTACCAGAGTGAGGCCTGCAGGTTGGAGATCCAACACCAAAGCAAGGGCCCCTGAGCTATAGCTACCGTACCTGACTGGAGGTGGTGATCAGCCACCTTCCTGGCTGGGGCACCACTGAGTTCCTGCTTCCTGGCCCTTCAGGGAAAGGATCTGTTGCTTCAGCTGGAGGATGAGACGCTAAAGCTGGTGGAGCCACAGAGTCAGGCCCTGCTGCATGCTCAGCCCATCGTCAGCATTCGTGTGTGGGGCGTCGGGCGGGACAGTGGAAGGTGGGAACAGGGCCTGGGATCCCAGGGTGGGGGCTCACCCAGAAGTCAGAGGGGGGCCCTCCTCCTTAACTCTGTTCTTTGCCTCTCTTGTGCTGCCGGACCCAGAGAGAGGTACTACTATGCCTGTTTGCCTTGACTGTTCCTCCCACACTGGAACCCATGCCTTGAAGCACCCATGTTCCCTTACTCTGCCCTGCCCCTTCTTGCCCGCTGTGCGTGCCCATTCTCCCCAACCTTGGCATGCTTGCCTGTCTACCCTCCAGCCAGAAGGCAGCACCCACAGGACACCATCTGGAGGACAGAAGCCCTGGAGGAGCTGCCACAGAGAGGGCGTGGGTGGGGTGGGGATGAGGCTCAGCAGTGATGGCACTGGGAGACACTGAGGTGCCCCTCCCCCAACAGGGATTTTGCCTACGTAGCTCGTGATAAGCTGACCCAGATGCTCAAGTGCCACGTGTTCCGCTGTGAGGCACCCGCCAAGAACATCGCCACCAGCCTGCATGAGATCTGCTCTAAGGCACGGCCCCTTTGCTCCCTGGACTAGCTGCCACCTTTGCTCTACAAAGAAGGGGTGGGGGCTAAGTGGGGGGTGGGAGCTGCAGGGCTATGAAGCCCTAACACATCCTCCCTTGCCACTCCCCTCCCTCCCTCAGATCATGGCCGAACGGCGCAATGCCCGCTGCTTGGTAAATGGACTCTCCCTGGACCACTCTAAACTGGTGGATGTCCCTTTCCAAGGTCAGTGTCATAACCCCACCAGTTGGCAAAGGTGGGGTGACCCAAGAAGAGGCACAAGCTAGTGGACAGACAAGATAGAAAAAAGGGATACATGAAAACTAAATTCTTACTATCAGGTAGAGGCAGTTAAAGGGAAGCAGGGGGAGGGATGGAGGGAGGGCCTCAGCTGGGTGAATGTCCAGTTTATGCGCTGGTAGTAGGGGCTGGGAAGGAGCAAGAACTGCCATCGCTATTGAGTCTTTTCTTTCCTGCAGTGGAGTTCCCAGCACCCAAGAACGAGTTGGTACAAAAGTTCCAAGTCTATTACCTGGGGAGTGTGCCTGTTGCTAAACCTGTTGGTATGTGTGTCCTGCTTCACCTAGAGTCCACGGCCTTGATCCCCAAGCTCTGCCCTCACCCTCTGCCTGCAATGCCTTTTATTTTTTTACCAGCCTTCCTCATGATCATTGTCACCTTGTCCTTTAAAATGTTTCCCACCTGCTGTGCCTCTGTCCGGCTGTACTCTGTGTCCAGCCTGAAGTGGCATTTGGCACATATTCACAAGTGTGAACTGTGTGACTGTGCTGAACAGGGATCCCACAGGATCCCACCCTGGGATCCTACAGGAAAGCCTTGGTTGGGTCCAGAGACAGGCTGTCCATGGTTGGAAACATCAGGCAATATCCTGGGGCTGTGAGCACTAGAGAGGATGCAGTGAGCGGAATAATTGTGTGATTGATTCTTTCTAGCGTACTTCCTCATACATGATATCACTCAATCCTAATAATCCTTTGAAGTTGGGATTACGATAATATCTATTTTATAGGTAAGGAAACCGGGGGTTGAGACTATCTGGTTCACTCTTACATTTCTGGACCTTTCACAGTACCTGTTATTTATTGTTCGCTCAGTTAGTTAATACCTACGAAGTCTACTGTGTGCCAAGCCCTGGGAGAGCAGCGGCCACTGTCTGCTTTCATGGAGGCTACAGTAGGAAAAACAGGAATTAAATTACACAAATCAGTTTGTAATAAAATTGTCATTCATTGGAAGAAAGTAGCAAGGTGCTATGAAACGTAGGAACTTTACCTCATAGAGGGAATCAGAAAAGACTCCTTGAGAAAGTGACATTTGAACTGAGATTGAAAAAAAATAGGAGCCAATGTGGTAAAGTGGGATAGAGCAGAGAAAGCACCCCAGGCACAGTGAACCGCATGCATGCATGTGAGGAACCACGGAGGGAGGCCCCACGGTGTGTCAGAGGCCCTGGGTAACTGTGGCGGTGCATGGTGCGGCTGGGAGCTAGATACAGTAGGCTGTTTGGGCCTCCAGGCCACCCTGGCCATATGTTCTTCATCCTGAGCACAGAAAGAGCTCTCAGATAGTTTTCAGGAAAGCTCTTGGCATCATCATGTTTGAGTTTCGTAAGGCGCACTTTGGCTACACCTTGGAGAGAGATGTTGGGTGGGTGGGTGGAGTTGAGGAATTCAATTAGGAGCACCTTGTGATAGCTGTGGCCAGCAGTAAGACTACCTTGCACAATGGCGAGGCTGAAGAAGAATATATGAAGTGATTTTTAGATGATTTAAAAAAACAGGCCTTAATGACTGATTGAATATGGGGTGAGGGGCACAGGCATGAAAGGATAATTTTGGCTGCCTGGCTTTGGGGCTGATCATAGTGCACCATTCTCTAATGAAAGCAGGAAATAGAAGAGGCCGGTTTTGGGGGTGGAGATTTTAAGTTCAGTGTTGAACAAGCCGACATTCAGGTGCCTTGGGGGAGCTGAGTGGCAAACTCACTTTGGCAGCTGGATTCAGAAGAGAAGCCTGCGCTGAGGATACAAATGTGGGCATCATTGCATCACAGAGGTAGTCACCACCATGAGTATAGAGAAGACTGAGCCCAGAAAGTGGACTGCTCGCAGTGAGAAGGGAAATGATGCAAGGTCTAGCCTTGAGGCCCTCCAGCATTGAATGGATCACCCATTCAGTGGAGAAGGAAAGAAGGAGAGCAGAAGGAGAGAGGGAAAAGGAACCGAGTGGGTATCAGGTCCAAAGACTCAGGAAGAATGTAACTGTATTTGGCGATGAATAAACAAATGAATGTGTGAATGAAGAGACTGACCTCAGACGACATAGCCAGCAGGTGCCAGTTGCTGTGCCAGGCCTCAAACATGGGTGATTTTCACTTTTTGCTCTTCCTCTCAAACCGTGCTGACTTTAATAACCAGCAACTTAGATTCAACAAGGGAGTCATTGTTAGAAAGGTGGGGATTGGGCCTAGGTTTGGAGGGAAACCTGGATTTGCAGAAAGGAGTGGGTACTCCAGTTTAATTCAGTGGTACTGCCATTGGAGTGGGGCTGGAGGTAAGGAAAGCAGGCTTGGTGAGCGGGAAGTAGGTGTGACTGACCCCTACACCTTAGCTCTCATCTGCTCATCCCTCACCCTCAACTTCTAAACCCTGCTACCTCTTCCACTTATTGCTCCTGTTCCTACATCTCCTCCTTTCCATCTGCTGCCTGACCAGGTTCTCACGGCGTGAGACTATCCACTCTGCTACCCACCGGCTTGATGAACTCCTCTGTTTAAGACAGACCTTCCATACTAGCGGTCTCTACTTTAGGTTACGATCCCTTTTAAACACAGGCAATTGAACATAGGCCCCTGCTGAAACTGCATCAGTTATTCATTCATTTATTTAGCCCTTGGCTATTATTGAGTGCCCCATTTGTGCCAGACACTATTGTAGGTTCTTGATATATGTTAATGAACAAAACTGACAGATTTCTGTTTGCACGTAGTTGACATTCTAGCTGGGAATAATAAACAATAAAATAAGTAAATTACACAGGATGTTGGAAGGTAGCAATTGATAAGGAAAAATGTACCAGGGTGGTTGGGAGTGTCTGGCTCAGGGTCAGGGTACAGGTTTTGGTCCTGACATGACAGACTTTCCAGGCCAGTTGTTCTACTGCTTTCCCCACTTCTTGGCTCATTCTGCCCACGCGAGGTCAGCCTCCACCCTCACAGCCCCATATCTGAACTCTGATCTCCCATCTGCACTCATGATCTTTGATTTTTCATTGCACTGGCCTGAATATGATAGACATCACAGCTCTTCTCAGCCTGACCTGGCCCTCCCACGCCTGCCTGCGCTGCCACCCCTCTGTGCACTCCTGGTTACCTGGTTATACTAGGTTGGGTGGTTTGCCCATGCTACCTGGAGGGTGATTGCTGTGCATACAGAATTCCTGCAGTAGATAAGCTCTGTACTACCCCTGGGGACAGAGATGAATTAAACTTGGCTTCTGTCCTTGAGATGGCCACAGCCCAGTGTGGGAAAATTTTTTTCAGCAAATACAAGATGTTGTACTAAGAGGTGTCTCAGCGATGTCCTCTTTGCCCTGAAGCAGGGAAAAGTTCCTGGGCACGGCCTGGGGGACCCTGCAGGATGAGAATCAGGACTCTCTGGGTGGAGGGGGATGGCACTCCAGAGAAGCATTTCCCTCAGTTACAGTCTGTGTCCCTCGAGGGCATCATCTTCTCTTACTCCACATTTGGAGGGCATTTGCCAAGCAGGGCATTTGCCAAGAGTAGATGTTAATAAATGCTGCATAAATCATTTGAAGCTCAGGGAGCAATAAAATACGAGGCTTGACAGCTCAGACAAGGCGAGTTTTGGGGGACCTTGCATGCCGGGGAGAGGAATTTGGCCTTCATCTAGCCAGAGGTAAGAAGAGCAAGGCCACAGTGAGGGAGCGCTTTTGAGGAAGACGTTTGTCCTCTGCCTATAAAGGGTTCACGTGGTCTGCTCGAGTGTGAGCTCAGAGGCCCTGGAAGGGGCAGGAGGGCCGGGGAGGGACCACAAGAGGTGTGTGCCTTCTGTGTTGTTCACTCTGACCTCTTGGCTGCAACCGTCGAGGCACCGTAGATGCCACAGCCAGTTTGCCAGTGGCACAGGAGCTGGCGCTCAAGCCTCCCCCACACCGTGGTCTCTGAGTGTGGGCAGAAGTGGGCTTCAGGAGTGGAAATGAGTCAAGGCAGCTTGAGGTGAGGAAACCAGAGCATTACAAGGGAAGCACAGTTGATGTCCAAGTCAGGAACCTTGGGGCCCTCGGCCTTTGGGCACCTTATAGAAATTGAGTGCAGCTTTTGAGCAGCTTTTGACAGGTCTCTGGAGCTAAAAGTGGGAACATAGAGAAGGGGCAGGGGAAAAGCCTGGCTCTAGAATCAGATCTCTTTCCTCAGTGTAATCTGAGGTTTATTTTATAAGCTTCAGTTTCTTTATCTGTAAAATGGTGATAAAAGACTTTATTGTGAGATTCTTGTGCGGTGTGAATGAGACACTTAATGACTCAGTACAGTGTGACACACGTGTATTTCTCAGACTGGTATCTTAAGCAAAACAAAGGTCAGCTGTTGAGTTAGGAGAGGCCTAGAGGGGCTGATTTGGGAGTTGCTGGAATGTGGATGAGCACTGAGAACAGATATGTGGCAGGCAGAGTTTTGGCTGGGGGCAGTCAGTTCATTTAGGAGGCTGGGAGAGGCAGTCAGTGAAAGGGATCAAGCCTAGGATTCAAGGAGGAAGAAACCAGAAAGAATACCAGGTCACTGAAGCCTCGGGGAGTGCCCTGAGGAAGGGGCCCACACGCAGCACTGTCTGGGGCTGTAGGCTGCTGAAGTGGGGATGCAGCGAAGGCCCTGGTCTTGACTAGACAAAGGTGGGGCACCCTCTCCATAGCCTTAGTGGTGCCATATCCATGTCTTCTAGGGGTAGACGTGATAAATGGGGCCCTGGAGTCAGTCCTGTCCTCCAGTAGCCGCGAGCAGTGGACCCCCAGCCATGTCAGCGTGGCCCCTGCTACCCTCACCATCTTGCACCAGCAGGTAAAGACCTACCAGGGGAGGAAGGAGGTGTGGTTACATCCTGTCACGGAGGGGAGAGGGTGCTGAGAAGTGCTGGCAGTGGGATGGATGTGGTCTCCAGAGGGTTGGGGCAGCTCTCTTGCAGCTGGGTTCTCTCCCCTCAGACGGAGGCCGTGCTGGGGGAGTGTCGGGTGCGCTTCCTCTCCTTCCTGGCTGTGGGCAGAGATGTCCACACGTTTGCGTTCATCATGGCTGCTGGCCCAGCCTCCTTCTGCTGCCACATGTTCTGGTGCGAGCCCAACGCCGCCAGCCTCTCAGAGGCCGTGCAGGCTGCGTGTATGGTAAGTGGGGAGGATGGTGGGATGGTGTAATCAGCCACGTGGGGCAGGCCGGAAAGTGACTGGCCACATGCCTCTCTGCAGCTCCGCTACCAGAAGTGTCTGGATGCACGCTCCCAGGCCTCCACCTCCTGCCTCCCGGCACCCCCTGCTGAATCTGTTGCCCGGCGTGTAGGGTGGACCGTCCGCAGGGGTGTTCAGTCGCTGTGGGGCTCCCTCAAGCCCAAAAGGTTGGGGTCCCATACCCCCTGAAGCCCTTGGTTCTCCCTCCACCTGCTTGTGCTGAGCCCCAGGGAACTCGAGAGTATGGGGCAGGGAGGGGCCCTAGAGGCTATTCTTAGTCCTCAGGCCCCCCCACCAAATCTGCCCCTCCCCAGTATCTGGGGTTCCCTGCCTAGGGGCTGGGGAGATAGAGATGTAATCCCTGCAAGTAAGTGACAGGACTGGGTGGATGACAGGAGGAGCAGGAATCAAGGCCAGCCCCGGGCTCTCCATCCCCATTTCAGGTGGAGCAGGAGGAACTGGTTTAGGCCAGGCCCCATCCTCATAGGGCCCAGCAGGGGCGGGGAGGGGACTGGTCCAGGCATGGGTCCCCTCCCCCCTGCTCCATGGGCACCTCTACTGATATCACTAATAAAGTCTGTCTGCCCTGCTGAGCTGTGTGCTTCTGTGCCTGCACTACCCCGCCATCGCATCACCTCACCCCTCAGTTGCGATCTAGCCCCCAAGCCCCCGTGCCCTGCCTACCTTGAAAGAAGGAAATGGGACAGTCACAGAGGGCTTTGGGGGTACAAGTCTCTTGTCTTTATTTTAACAGCCTGGTAATCAGGTAGCAGCAGTAGTACAGGGTTCCGGGCTGGCCAGCACAGGTCGGAGGTGACAGCTCCTGTGTGTGGTCTGCCCAGGAAGGCCAACTTAGATCTCTGCTCTGTGGCCAGGAAAAGACAGCAGCCCCAGGGTGGTTAGGATGGTGGGCAGAGCCAGAGCAGCCAGCCCTCACCCATATCTTGCCAAGCAGCTCCAGAAAAGGAGGAGGTCCTGTTCCCTAGAGTGCTTGGGCCCGGGAATGCGTTTTTCCTCCTACACTCCTCTCGTCATAGTGGCTTCCTGGGGTTCCCTGCGCCTTTCCCAAGACAGAACTTTCCCAACTCTGGGCCCTCAGGCACTAGCAAAATGGTGGCCGAGGCCGCAGGCTCTGGATATCAGCAAGGCTTGCTTCCGGTACCAGGTGGCGACACAGAGCCGGGCTGTCAGAGCGGGCAGAGAGCTGGGCACACAGAGTAGCAAGACGGCAGGGTGTGCCACAGGGCTCCGAGGGCGGGTGGCCCTTGTGGTAGAGAAACCAGAAGGTCTGGAATAGGTTTGTGTCACCCCGCATGCGGTATACCAGGTCGTGCCAGGCTGCAGGCAGCGCGTTGGGCAGCCCGTAGGTCTCTCGGGCCCGATAGAGGTGCCGCCAGTGTGGTGTGGCTCCCGGCTCATTGGCCTGCGTCAAGTTCAGGATGTAGGTCTCATGGTCCAGGACCACGTGAGAGCTCCCGGAGTAGTTGCCATCTATTTGGTAGACCCGGTAACCTAGGAGGAGGGAGGACCGACTGGAGCGGGAAGGACGAAGGGCACCCCACGGAAGGGACCCCAGTCTGGCCTGGGTCTTGTTGGCCACATCTCCTTCCCGTCCCCTCTTCTTTTATCCCAGCAATTCCCTTCCCCTCACTCACCAGGATTAAGGCCAATATAGGTGGTGGCACTGGGTGCCAGGAAGGCTACAGATAGCGGCCGGCTCAGAGTCTCCTCGTCGTAGAAGACCTCAAACTCATCCACGTGGGTGTGGCCAAAGAACTGCCCAGCCAAGGTGTTCTCATACCTGGTCAGAAGACACTGTATTCAGAAGGTTCCCGGGAGAGGGAGGAAGAGATCTGCAGAGAAAGGCTGCTCTCGCCATCCTGTTCAAGCAAGCAGTCGCCCCACCCCAGTGGGGCAGCAGGGATGGTGAGATACTCAAGGGAATGTCCACCCTTTGGGCTCCTCATTCTCCCCCTCGCCCCTCCATGTAGACCCCTACCTCCCCCCTACCTGTCTACAATTCGGTAATAATTCCAACTCCAGCTCTTCAGGCAGTGCCCTGGGGGGATGTGGCCAATTATATGCACCTGTGGGGAGAGTGAGGGGTGGTTGTCAGGAGGACTCCAGGCAGTCCTGGCCAGAAGAGGGGGTACTCCTCTCTCCTACAAAGGCTGTGGGTCCCACCTGGGAGAGGGCAAGAAAATGACAGGACTTCTAAGCGTGACGGTGAGCTGAAGCCCCAGGGAACACTGTTACTGAGAGTAGCAGAAAATCAAACTGTTCTGCACACAAGTGCCCCAGCTGCCAGGTCTGCCGGTGAAGGGCCTGCTTCCTGCCTGCCCGCCCCGCCCCCCACTTTCCCTCACTTTGTCTCCTCGATCCTCAGCAGCCTGAAGCTCCCCGACCAGCCACTGGAGCTGTCCAGCTGGATCTGTGGAGTTGATCAAGAGCCAGAAGTTCTCACGGGAACAAAAATTCATATTGAGAGAGATGAGGCGGAGGCCAGGGCGTGGGGAAAGGGCATAGAACCCCCCAATTCTGAAACAAAGTGAACATGGGGGTCAGCACTCATTCATAATTCTGCATGCGCAGTCCTGTGCCAGGCAGCTGGGGAGAGGGCAGAGGCTCCCAGGGCGCCATCCCTACCCTCAGGGAGCTCCCATTTTAGCGGAAGCTACTCATTATATGGCCCATGTGACTGGGGAGAATGTCTCAGAGGGCGAAGGGCTCTAGGAGTTCTGGGGTGATAAAAGTGAGTTAGACTGGGAAGCAGAGGCTATTCAAGGGAAGACGGCCTGGACCTGGGGAAGCTGGAGAAAGTCATGAATTTAAAGAGGAGGGGGAGGAATTCCACAGCAGGCCAACATGAGCAGAGACACAGATGAGCAGAGGGCGTGCTGCCCTCCTCTGAAGGAGGGTAGCTGGAGATAAGGGTGGAGACAGTGGGTGGGCTCAGACGGGGAGGATTCAAGAAGGCCTGATGAACACCCATACTGGTGCAGTCAGATAACACGGGTCTCCTGCTCCCTTCACTTTCATATGCCCTTCTTATCCCTCCCGGAGTTTCCATGAATCTCAAGTACCTGAGTGTGCGAAGCGCCTCAGCAGGCAGCCAGGGCTCCCAGGCCTTGGCCATGGCCTCATAGAGCCAGCGGGAAGACTGGTTGCCCTCTATGAAGGGGGGAGGGAAGCCATTGACAGGTGTGCTCTCGTGGTTGCCCACAGCAGGGTACACAGGCACCGGCCCCAAGAACTTCTTCACCAGCGCTGTGATGGTGTTGAGGGCCCGCAGCTGATCCTGTCGAGACTGATGCCAGACGTTGTGGGCAGGGATGTCTCCTGTCCAGTACACCATATCAAAAGGGCCAGCTGGGCCCAGTCCACTTAACATGCTTTCCAGGGTTCGCAGGGGCAGGTCACACTTGCTGTACTCCCCCCAGTATCCGGCACCTGGGCGGGAGGCAGGTGGCCGGCCAGAATCCTGGCGGCAACAGAGTGGGTTCTCGCAGTCGGGGTCTGTGCCCTCCAGGTAGTCATGGTCCCAGTGCAAGTCAGTGAGGAAGAGGACGCGGCTGACAGGGGCCCCTGGGGCTGGGGGGCTGGGTGGGTGGGGGGCTGGCTTCGGCACAGCTGGCAGAGAGATGTTCCAAGATGAGAAGATATCCCAATGCCCGCAGGTGGAGCCCAGGAGCAGGCCACAAGCCTCAGAAGGGCTGAGCACTGAGCGTGTCCACACCTCCACCATGTCATCCTGGAAGAGCTGGACGGCTGACTGGCACACTGCAGGCGGTGCTATCTTCAGCATCATGCACATCTTGGTGGCCACGGTGCCCACCCAGGCCACACTGTGCTCCTTCTGTCGAGGGGTGGGGGGGTAAAACCAGGAGCGAGAGGTCAGAGACAGAGTATAGGGCTCAGGCCAACCCCTGTTAATACCCTAGGGGGCTCCATATCCAAATTGGGGCTGGGCAGGACTCAGTGCCCCAATGGAGAAGATAGCTCAATGCACCACCACCCACCCCCCTCCCCGCAGAGTTCTCAGTAACCGGGCAGCACAAGTACTTCCTCTTCAGCTAGTGGCACTCCAGGCCTTTGCTTGCCCTGCTGGCTTTCGCAGGCACTGTCTGTAGAAATTTGCGCAAGGCAGAATGACAGACTGTTCTGGGTTTGGGGACATCATGGGGGCAGGATCCTGTTTCCCTGGGGAGCCCCACTAAGCTCACCTCCCAATCAGCACTCTACATAGCCAGGGTCAGAGCCATCCCATTTGGTACCACACTCCTGGATATTTCTTAAGTCCTTTTTGAGTAACGTGCTAGGCGTGATGTCTCCATCTGGATATGCCAAGGGTAAGGCACAGGGCATTCAGAGTAAGACCCACGAGGGTCTTCCACCCACCATGGTGGAAGTCCCAGCGCCAACCCCTGCCAGCTGTGTGCCCTCGGGCAGGTGACTTCACCTCTCTGGGACTCAATTCATTTGTAAAAAGGAGATCACAACTGCAATGAAATCAGCCCATAGGTTTGATTTCGCCCATATAAAATAGCTAAACAGAGTACCCAGACTCCAGTTCACACTTTCCTTACTCACAAGGTCACAGTGGAGGTAGTGGTGCTGGCCAGTCAAGGGTGTCCCTAAAGGAGTGCACATTCAGTACAAGCTCGGGGGGCACCAATCTCTCGGTGGGGGGCGCCTTCCAGACCCCAGGGCTCAGTCCCAGCCCCACCTCCACCCCCTCTCCCGCGCCCTCGGGACGGTTCCTCCGCAGCCGCTGCGGGTTGAGCGCTCACCTTCAGCCCGTAGTCGATGGCAGCGAACAGGCCTTTGCAGGCCGGGCAGGTGAGGTTCCGCCATCCAAAAGCTTGCCGGAGCCGGGGCACTATGCGGCTGAACGTGAGGAGGCGGCCTTGCTCGGGAAGAGGGTGCGCCGCGGCCGGGACCCAGGGCGCCAGCGCGTCCGGCAGGGCCAGCAGCGCCAGCGCCAGGCAGGTCCACAGGAGCCCCCGGCGGGCGGTCCCGGAGGACCCGTCCGGTCCCGGCGCATGACCAGACTTGAGGCGCCCCTGGGCGGGAGACACCCCGTGGCGGCGCATTGCCCGGCGTCTTGGACAGGGTGGCGCGGCCCGTCCGACCCCGAGCTCCCCGGCGTCGGGGCAGCGGCCGTGCCCGGGACAGGCGACCCGCGGCGGTCGGGTGACTGCTGGGCAGCGAGCCGCGAGCAGCTCCGCCCCTTCCTCTTCCTCTGCCCCCGCTGCTGCTCGCGGCCGCGGCGCGGAGCCCGAGCAGCGCCGGCGAGGCGGAGTGGGCCGGGCGCGCCGGGAACCCGCCCGGATGCCGAGGCCGCCCCCGCCCGGCCCCGAGCCGGCGGCGAGGCGAACAGCGCTCGGTTTCGGCCGCAGGGGGCCGCGCCAGCCGCCGCGCCCTCGCGGAGCGAGTGTGGCTGGTGACGGGCCCAGCCGCGGCGCCCGCGGGCCTCTCGCTCCAGGCTGTGCGCGCTTTCCTGGGAGAGCTCGCGGCCGGCCTCCAGCGCGCACCGGCCAGGGCGCCCGGGCCACAGCTGGCCGGGGGCGGGGTGGGGTGGGGTGGGGAGGGGCGGGTTGAAGGGGGGTTACCTACTTTGGCCTTTGCATCTGCCCAGAGGGCGCCTCCCCTCTCCCGCCTCCACTTTCCACTCTCGGCTGCTTCCCCCAGTAACCGCACTGACCGAACGGAAAGGCCCCTTGGGGCTCACGATGGCTCACCCACGCCTCCATGTTATAGATGAGGAAACTGAGACTGAGAGATGATGAAGTGAGCTTTAGGGAGAGGTGAAGACCATACAGGAGGGCCAGGCACTGGACTAGAACTTGGATCCCTGCCTCCCCCACCACCATCCATGGTGGTAAAAGCTAGTGTTTTCTCTTCTGTACCTCATCCAGGCTATAATTTATAATTACTAATATCCAATTCTAACAACTCAAAGAAGTAAGTATAACACTTTTTTTTTTTAAAGATTTATTTATTTATGCATACAAGAGCTGGGGTACAGGCCAGAGATGTCGAGGGTGAGAGGATTTGACAGAGACAGAGGGGGAGCAAAACAGGCAGATTTCAGATTGACCGAAATCCATTGCTGAGGGGAGCTGCAGGGAGACAGGAGAGGTCTGCTGTGCCATGTGGGTTGCTCCCTGGCCGCCTGCGGATTGCTTTACAGTGGGGTGCTTAACCCCTTGCGCCACCAGGGAGGCCCAAGTATAACAATTTTACTACCTCCATTTTACAGAGGAGGACCCTGAAGCATGGGAAGATTAAGTGGCAGAACAGCATTAAAACTTAACTCAGTGTTTCTCCAAGCTCCACAGACCTGCCAGCCCTTTCCTTTGAGAATTTCTTCCAGGAGACGCTTTCCTCAGTTCTGTGGGCATCATCTCTGAAAGTGTGAATGTTGAATAATAAGAAATAAAATTGGCCTTTACCTCCAGTTTCTGACACAGAGCTTTTAAAACCTTTTGAATTTCCTGAGTGATAGGAGTGTCTTATTATACAGCTTCCTCTCAATCATACCTGAATTGATGTAGGTTGAGGTGACCTAGGGTGTGTCAGGTTACCATTTAAAACGAAGTCCCCACTCCTAGCCCAGTAGGTAGATTTGGGAGGCTTGAATAGATAAGGGAATTGATAAGATTATAAGACCGACCACCATGACCAGAAAAACCAGCCCAGCTCCAGGAATGCAGAAGCAGGACCAGGACTCATTCTGTGTCAAAGGCCAGCACCTGAGACCAGACATCCCAGCAGATAACTCACGCAAACTGGCATCGCAAGTTAGAAAGCCTATGAAAACAGTACTAAAGAGACCCTCAAATCCTGCTTTCCATATGCCCTCTCTTCCCTTGCAGGGTGTTTCAATAAACGCTCCTTTCCTGTTGACCACTAACTAGTCACTGGTTAGTTCTCCCCTTCTCCCCCCACTTCTGGCCTCACCCCCATATTACACCATTATGGGGCTTCTGGATGATAATCAGGAGGGCCTGGTCACTAGATAGAAAAAGTGATGAAAAATTTCCCCCTCTGTCTCTGTCAAATCCTCTCACCCTCGACATCTCTGGCCTGTACCCCAGCTCTTGTATGCATAAATAAATAAATCTTTAAAAAAAAAAGTTTTATACTTACTTCTTAGAGTTGTTAGAATTGGAGATTAGTAATTATAAATTATAGACTGGATGAGGTACAGAAGAGAAAACACTAGCTTTTACCACCATGGATGGTGGTGGGGGAGGCAGGGATCCAAGTTCTAGTCCAGTGCCTGGCCCTCCTGTATGGTCTTCACCTCTCCCTAAAGCTCACTTCATCATCTCTCAGTCTCAGTTTCCTCATCTATAACATGTAGGCTTGGGTGAGCCCTCGTGAGCCCCAAGGGGCCTTTCCATTCGGTGAGAAATTTCAGTCCCCACTAACCGCCAACCTCCAGGGAGGGCTAGGAGGCTGGAGATTGAGCTCTGCAGAAACTCTTGGAGAGCTTCCAAATCAATGAAAAGCATGCTGGGAGGGTGGATGCCCCATGGCATGCCCCCTTTCTGTGCCGTGTTCTGTGCATCTCTTCAACTTGGCTATTTCTGAGATGTACCCTTTATGATAAGCCAGTAAGAGTAACTAAGGTGTCTGAGGTGTGTGAGCTGTTCAATCAATTATCAAGCCCATGGAGAGGGTCATGCAAGTTCAGAATTTACAGTTGGTTGTAGAGAAGCACAGGTGACAACTGAGGATTTCTAAATGGTGTGTGATGTTGGTTCAGGGAGCAGGGTCTCTGGGATTTCTCAGAGAAAAGTTTTGGCAGAGTTCACCTTTCAGTGGCACACAGCAAATTTATATGGGAGATGAAGACATTTACACACACAGGCATTTTTTAAAGGACTGGTTTATTAGGAAATGGAGAAAGGAAAAAAGAGGCACCTGCATAATCACAGGTAGGCAGGGGTGTGACTGGGTTAATTTGTAAGGACTGGGGATTCTCTAATGGCCCTCAATCTCCACATTCCCATCTCTCATCTGCCTGCAACTCCAGATACTTTCTATAGCAGTCAATCTGTTCCTAAGGAGCAACTATGTCTAAAGATTTTTTTCTTTCTGTAGCTGGTTTAACAACTATATTCATCATTTCTACCCCCACTTCCTGTTTCTGGTTTTGTTATGACTCCTTCCCAAAATTTTCTGCTCTTAGCTTCTATCAGGTAGAAAGTGTCAGGTTTTAATTGAATTGTTGTACATCCGATTGTTGTTGGAGAATTGGAGAACTGATTGGTGTCAGAGAAAGCACCCCTGAATCAGTGTCTGAAGTAGGATTTCCTAGACTGGCTCAGAAAAACATTGGGGAGAAGAAAGGCTGAAAGGACAGAGGATGAGGAATCTTTGATTGCTGGGTTGCCACAGAGATACCCATGTTGTGGAACAGTGACGGTGCTGTAACCAGTTACTAAAGGTACAATTTACCGATGGAATTTAGAGATGGATTCAACTCCTGGGGAGTTGGTTCCTTGGATACGAAAGGAAATGAAAACTATCACAAAAGGCAAGATCTATAATCTGTTGTTTATTGTTATCTTTAGGAGTTAAAATGAAAGTAAGAGTGATTGTTGGACCAAACTCAGATTTCAGTCAGTCCTCAGACTGACTGAGGAGGCAGCTGGTCTCAGAGCCATCCCCAAAAGGGAAAATAGGCGTGAACAGCAGATAGTACCTATTAGATTCTGATCACCAAGAACATAGTCTATGTGGGGAGAAGACAAAACCAAGAAACTACTGAAAGCAGGGGGTGTAATGGGAAGGAGTTGTTTTATTTCATCGGTTAGTATATAAACTTCCGAGCACCTTTACTAAAATAGATTGTGAAACTGATTTGCTCAGGGGAAGTATTATTGTTTTCAAGTACTGCACAATGGCAGGGCTTGTTTGCTTTGATCCAGGACCCACAGCTCAGTGTGGGACATTCACAGATGGCCATACATGACCCAGCAGGTTATTCCTGAGGAAATGGCCAGGCTGTTGGATTGGAAAAAAGTCTTTGTCAGCTGTTTACCCTGAGAAGGTGACTGTACAGCTTTCCCTACAGATGCCAAGTGGGACACCCCAGATGAAGCAATATACATGCTTTGTGTGCAAGCCATGTGGGACTGACTCTATGATAATGGATATTTACCTGCCGAATATACCCAGTACCCAGGTTATGGTCAGTACTGTGGTTAAATGGGCTGTTTTTGACTGGACACCATTTTTTGCTTGTACCCCTGCTCCCTGCCGCCCCCCACAATAGCAGGTTACTGCTGCAAAATCCAGCCAATGTTCAAGAAACCTTATCAAGTATGGTGTTTAGTTTCCCTACCTGGGTCTTACAGATGATAATAAAAGTATTCATTTAGTTAACAAGAGGATGGACTGACATCCAGTGGAAAGTCTAGAGGCTGCTCCCAGCAGGGCAGTCTGACGATTATTGGGATAAGTGGAGTGGACATTGATGGAGTTGAAGCAAAGTTGTTAATATAACACTAGCTAAAAGAGCAGAGACCTTCTCCTGACACCTGTTGCTTCCTACCGCACGGAATAAATGATGGGAGTCTTGGAGCAGTCTGTGAGTGACAGGATACTGCAGCTCAAGAGGAAGCGACCTGGTCCTTTTATTGGCTCAATAATCCTACAAGATTGATCATGCAATACAGGAGAAAAAGGATTATGGGTATACAATTGAAGAATAAATGGGGGCTACATGGGGTGGGGGAGGAAGGAGTCTGTTGACCAGATTTTTTTTTTAAATATATAACAGTTTATTTTAGCAAGTTTATTTTAAACAAGTTTAAGCTTATTTTAATGTATATATTTATTTCAAATATTTGCATTACAAAATATTTTTTTCTTATGGCATTGTTGTTGACCAGATTTAAATTCATAATCTTCTTAAGCTACTCTCCAGATCCCTTTGGAATGTCTCGAGGTTATCTTAAAGCATTTCCCAGACCATCCCTGGATGCAGACCAACCCATCATATCAATGGCTACCTAGGTGTCCCCAGGCCTGCCTCATGATGGGGGCCATTCTCCTTAGGGCAGTGATGCAGGAATGCCTGGTACAACTAGATAGGTTTAAGTGCAGAACACTTCAGGTTAAGGCACAAAATGGTCAGAGTATTCCAACTTAATGGCTGTGCCTTCACTGAGGCTAAAAGACCCAGGCACAGTACCCACAGTCACCGTTTTGTTGAAGGTCCTAAATGAATTTGCTCTATTTACCGCACTTTGGAGAAAATAAAAAATCCAGCAGGCAAAGATTATAATGAGAAAAATGATCTGAAATCTTCTAGGACAATAGGCTAATAGATTAACTGTGATACAAAAAGACAAAAGGGCTCAGGTCCTTTGGCTTTACACCCCACTAGGGACCCAGAACCTTTTGTATAAACACTGGGAGGTGCTATGATCAGGGACTAGAGGTGAGGCAGGCTCAGCAAAAGAAATTGGGAGCCTGTAGGATGAAGTGTTCCAAGTCCTGCTTGAACAAGTGGACTAAACTTGTTTGGGTTGGGGTCTGTAACAGAGACAGATTTTCTGAGACTCTGACTTGGTGTCAAAATGTGTTGGTGAAACTCTAATGGGAGGTACAAGGAGTTGAGGGACTGTAGGAATATGAGGGTTGATAGGACTTAGAGGTTGGGATGAAAATTGGAATTTTTTTTTTAAGATTATTTATTTATTTATTTATTTAATTTATACAAGCACTGGGTACAATCAGAAGGGCGGGAGGGGGAGAGAATTCACCAGAGCCAGAGCCGGGAGCAGAGCAGGCAGATTGACGAAGTACACTGCTGAGGGGAGCAGCGGGTGGCAGGAGAGATCTGCGCGCCGTGTGGGACTCTCCTCCCCGTGGCTGGGGAGCAGCCGGCGATTGAACCGGCGCTGCAGAGGCTGCAGGCAGCTTCACTTCGCAGCGCTCAACTGCTGCACCACCAGGGAGGCCCCGAAAAATTGGAATGTTTAACTACGCGTTATATAAAGAGGTTATGTCTCCTTTACATGTGGCTATTATGTCTGCAAACCCCCTCTACTACCTAGTCCTGTAAAACCCAAACCTGTTCATGAAGTCCTAGTGGAGACTACAATTGGGAACACAGGGTAGGGATCAAAGAGACAGTTTGGACAAAATTGATAGGTGAAGTGGTTGCATCTCTTTCACCTGAGTGTTTCATGAAGATGGAATTGTCTCTGATGGGGGAAGTGGTTCTGTAAAACAAAATATAAATCCATCCTTCAAGCTATATTAATTAGCTATGCTAAATGGGAATAAAATATACTTGCCTGAGCCCACCCACAGGAGCAGAGACTCTGGGTGCTGGCCCGGATGGTTCTCTGTGCCACAGCTCTGCACAGAGCACCCGCTTGGAAAAGCCTGGGCGGCGCCCCAACAACAATGACTGGGACTTTCGATGAGAATTTCTGTTTCAGAAGTAATGACTAATTTACTACCAGACACAAACTAAAATTGCCCCTATGATTGCAGGACCAAAGAGAATCTTCAAAACATAACTATCCATGATGTGTTGGGTGATGTCAGAGAAACACTCTGTGGGGAGGACAGGCCCAGAAAGTTGTGCCTGGAAATGCTCATACAGAGTATTCCTGTCAGGAGAACGTGGGGGAAGATATTCATGAGCAGGGAACCTCTTTTCCCTTAGGACTGACTCTGGATTCTGGTGTCACTGGGACAGTTTCCTGTGAACAACTCTCGACTGACAAGGAGTCGCTTTGTAGACAGCAGTTCCACAGTGACTAGGCAGCAACCTGCTTGCTGCTACTCTGATGGGGGAGGACAGAAACCGACCAGCTCAGTGGGCTGATTTGCATGCTATTTTCTGCACAGTGACGAATAATGGAACTAAAACAAAAAAGTTGTTTTTGTGGTTTTTATTATTTTACAGATGATAGAAATATGGCCTCTTAAAGAATGTTCATATGAGGCCCAGATCTATAGAGGTCACCCTGGGAATTTGAGGGGTGCATAAGTAGGACATGGCAGTGCTCATCAGAAACCTGAATCCTCTTTCATGTTTGCAACATGATTGGAAACAATGAGTAGACTTCACGGTGTGTGGACTTGATGGTTCTCCAGGGCCAATCAAATGAAGAGACATTTGGGAGCTGCAGTAATGCAGAGGGCTAAATCCAGACATATTTTTCTTGTTCCTCCAAAACCCAAAATGTCACTAAGAACTGTTCTGTCTGCCAATAAGAAAGACAGAAACTGCAGATGGCTGTGCAGTGGGCTCTGGGGGTGCAGTAATAATGGGCAAGTCAGCTCCAGGGGTGCTACCAATGGTCTTGAATGAATGGACTCTGACTCTGGATGGGGCCTTGCTTCCTGGGCGACAGATGAAAGTGCCACAGTGCTATAGAAGAGCTGGAACACCCGAGGACGCAAAAATATTAATTTGAAAGGAAATCTTCACTCCTGTGTTTATCACAGCACTATTTACAATAGCTATGATATGGAAACAACCTAAATGCCCAAAAACATATGATTGGATCAAGATGTGGTACATATATACAATGGTATACTATTCAGCAATCCAAAAAGATAAGCTCATGCCATTCCCAGCAACATGGATGGAGCTGGAAGGGATCATGCTCCATGAAATAAGTCAGAAGGAAAAGAAAACCATGAGATGATTTCACTTAGAGGAGGAATATAGGGAAAATGGGACAAAGGATCAAAAAAAAAAAAAAAAGACAAAACTTGCAGGCAAACTATAGATGAGACCTACAGCAGGGGAGGGGTTGGGAGAGGGGTCAAAACGAGAGGGAAGAGCACAAGGGACTAAGGTAATAGATCACAGGTGATGTGACAGTGGGAGATTCATGGGGAAGAAATCAAATATTGAGGGAAGAAATCAAATATCGTACAAAAATGACCAACAATGTAAGAAAATAGAGAAGTTCGATCAATCAATGAGCTGGAACAGAAAATAATGTGCCAATTTGTATCTCCAATTCACATTTCAGAAGAGCAGAGTTTCCTCGTTGGGATAATCTGACAGATTGTAACAGGAAATAGAAACCCTGGTCAGGACAGGTTTCTGGTAGGTCTGGAAAAGAGGGAGCAGGGGAGGATATAGGTATGACTATAATTCTTCCCAACTAGGAAGGACACTGGTGTGACGATAATAATTTTTTTCTTCCTACATCACCTCGGTTTTTTCTTTTCTATCAGAGGCAGTGACCAGGGCTGCAACGTTAAGTGCGGGAAGTAGGGATGTTTCTTAAATGAAAAACTGTAATCGTATTTTGTAAACTTTATGTCAAAATTCCTAAGGGCCTGATTAGGCGGGTTGTGCCTTCACCCATGTGTGAAACTGGTGCTGACAATGAATGCAACTGTGTTGCCTCAGGGTAGAAATAGCCCCCTGAGTTCTGAGTTCGGCACCCTGTGCAGATGGCAGTGGACTTGATTGGGAGGGACGTGCCAGACCAGTATTGCTGCTGGTCATCTAGACCAGCACAGTGGCCAGCCTTAATGTCCTCTCCAAAGATGGAAAATTTGGGGTATGAATGGAGAGGAGGATTATTAGCTGAGGGTAGATGAGTGAATACATGGTTTGTGTAATGAGGATGTTATAGTGACTCCTCAAAAGAGGCTCAGAGCAAGAGATGATGTCTGCATAGTATGCGAATGTCAGTTATACCAGATGCCTGCATAGTATGCCAATGTCAAATCACTATGTTGCACACCTGCAGCTAATACAATGTGTATCAAATATAAATTAAAAATATTATACCAGATGGCATTCTTCCCCTCTGCATGCCCCCCTTACCCCCGGCCCCCCAGCCCTGCTAGAGTGCTGCTGGGCCTAAAGCTTTGTGGCAAGCCCTGGACTCTGGTGTCTGTTCCATAGGATGGGGTTTGTTCAAGTTGTCAAGAATAAAGCCTACTTCAAGAAATACCAAATGAAATTTAGAAGAAGACAAGAGAGCAAAACTGATTACTATGCTTGCAAATAAATGCTTGGTAATCCAGGATAAAAATAAGCATAACATACCCAAATGCAGGTTGATGGTGTAACCGACAGAAATATCCTCTGTCAGATTGTTCATGCCCACATAGAAGGAGATAAGATTGTCCAGCTTATGCCCATGAACTCCCAGAATATAGAGTGAAGGTTGACTTGACAAATGATGCTGCAGTAGATTGTCCTGGCTGCTGCTGGCCTGCAGGCTTCTCAATAGGTTTGGTGTGGACACCATCCAAGTGGAGGTAACTGGAGATGAGTACAGTGTGGACAGCATCAATGGCCCACCAGATGCCTTCAATTGCTATTTGCAAGCTGGACTTGCCAGAACTCCTATTGGAAATAAAGTTTTTAGTGCCCTCAAGGGAGCTGTGAATGGAGGATTGTCTGTTCCTCACAGTATCAAATGAGTCCCTGGTTATGATTCAGGAAGCCAGGATTTCAGCTCAGAAGCACAGTGGAGGCATATCAAGGCCAGTACATTGCAGATGACATGCATGACTTAATGCAAGAAGATGAAGATGCTCTTAAGAAACGATTCTGTTAATACATAAAGAACGACGTAACTCCAGACATAGAGGTGTCTCAGAGAGCCCAGGCTGCTGTGGGAGAGAATCCAGTACGTGAGAAGCCTAAGAAGTTAAAGAGGTGGAACCAAGCCAAAACGTCTCCTGCCGGGAAGAAAGGTAGGGTAGCTCAGAAGGCCAGCTTTCTCAGACCTCAGGAGAGGCCTGCTGAGAGATTTTTCAGTAAAGACAATACAATAATAAACTTACAGACCAAAATAACATTATATCAGATGCCTGAAAGGTTAATATTTATTGAGACCATTCCCACATTTGGAACCTGACACAACTAAGTGGAAGCCTGAAAATCTGAGTGGCTTTGCCTGGGATACATTCTCTTATGATATGTCGATGGACAGGACTCATTATAAGTGACCGACTGGGACATTGGTCATGGGCCAGCATCTTGTAACTGTTACGATCCTTTTGCTCTAAGACATCTGTGGTCAGAGTAATCCTGATAAATAATGTGCATATTTTGGGAGATTATGAGCAAGGTATTTTTAAAGGACTGCCTATTCAAGCCTCACAACAAATTTAGGAGATAAGTGTTAGAATAAATCTCCATTTCTCGGAGGGGAGAAGTCAGAGTCAGTTACTGATGTGAGATCCCACAGCTTGTGGGCCTTGAATACAGCATCTCGTGCTGTGTCTTCATCATAACTCTTTGTATGGATCTCTAGTGTCTGGGTTTTCAAAGGTTTGGGTCTGGCCAGAAGGAAAGGAGGAGAGAGGTGTCCTATACGAGGCAAGGCTCCAGAGCATGATTAAGAAAGGTCAGGAGATGGGCTATAGTCAGAGGAGATAACCCTCTGGGGTAAGGTCTTGGAGAACAGACAGAATGTGGGTGCTGAGTCACCACTGTCTGCCTGTATAAGCCAGGTCAGCCACTCGGAGCATGAACAGTTAAGGAACAGAGGGTGGCCTGCAGCCCACCCACCACACCTGTGGAAGGAGAGGGAAAGCACAGGATTGGGCCATGCTGCTGTCTCACTAGACGCCTCAGTGGACCCTCTGGGAGTGCTGGAGCTGGGATGACACTTGGATTTGTCCTGAAATCTGTTGAGCAATTCCCTTGCTTCACTTCAGGAATTCCCTGAAGGGGACAGAGAGCTGAAGGTATTCTGTTGCGAGCACTCCTAGCTGCCAGGGGCATAAGTTCTCATATCTGTAGGGAGATCCAGGTGGCAACAGAGTCCACCTCCAACTCCACTTGGACCCACTTCTTTGTGTAAGTTCCTGGAGCAGCTTCTCAGCATTCTGGTGAGTTTCTCTTTATGGCCGAGACTTAGAAAAGGAGAAATAGTAGGAAGAATAGCAGTTCGCTGTAGCAGCTCTTAGGGCAGCATTGGATACATATCATTCCTCTCCTTTGTCATGCATACTACTTTTCTTTTGCTCTCAGCTAACACCATTGCTGATGTCAGCAGCTTACCCGTGGGCGTGGCCAATACTTTTACACATCACCCCCCCCCCCCCCCCGCAAACCCCCCCAGTCTCCCCCAGGTATGGCTGCTGCACTTGCCATTTTTACCATAAAAACAGATCAGGGTAGTACCCTGGTCTCCCAAGTGGACCAGCTGCATCCCAAGCTGTCCTCTAGGTCTCTTCTGTCCTGCCTCTTCTTGTTCTTGTGACCACAAGCCCTCGGTAGCTAAGATGGTGCTGCCTCTCTCAGCCTGCTGGCCCCTTCACACAAGCCTCCCAGATCTCCCAGGCAACACTCACACTATCCCTTTAGGAACCAGGCCTCTCAAGTTGCAGAGCCTAGAGTTGTAGGGGCTGGCTGCACACACATCCCAGGGGGCCACAGGAGTGACAGGATGCTACATTCTTTTCTCCCCTTGTTCTTGGATTTTTTTTTTTTTTCCCATTGGGAATATGGCTGTTTTAAAGTGGACAGCACATACCAGAAGCAGGCACACGTGCCTCCCCGGTGTCATTTCCAAGTGCTTGACTGGTCCATCCCACCACGATACCCAGCAGGAGTTTCTGGGTTCTGTGATATGTAACGTGACCAGCGATCCCACAATCATGCTTCCACCCCATACCTCCTTGACTAAAGGGTGGGTCCTTGGTCCGAAATGATGGGATCATGACTGCTCACTGTCCTTGGGTGGTGATGGTTGAGGCCTGGTAGGCAGAGAAGGCAAATACATAGCTGCCCAGAAACTGCTCCACCTTCTAGAGTAGAAGGTGTTCAGCATGGTCAAGTGCTGCGGGAGGCATGTGGTCTCCTCTAGGTGTGCTGCTGTTACAGGGCAACCCCCATATGAAACGGGTTGCCTGACTGGGGGTCCTCACCCGCACTTTTACAAGGGACTTATTAATACTCAAGTGCAGGCACACACAAAAGGTTAATGAAGGGTTTATTGACAAAAGAAAGGGAAATGAATCTCTCAGGGAGAAAGAGAGGGAGATAAATTCGTGAATGCGTCCTACCAGTTCCGCTGACCTGGAATCCCAAAGGCACGCTGAGAGCTGGCGAAAAGCCGAGAGCCGTGAGGCCAAGAGAGCAAGCCAAGGCCCACGTGTCTGGTTTTATAACAAACCTGGCAGCTTAACTCCACCCTCAGGTTCCAGCAACCTTCTCTTTGGTGATGATGGGATTCGTCATTTCCAGTGTCTTGAGGGCTTTGGTCTGGAGTCGGGGTGGAGTCCACAAAGCCTGCATGGAGTTTGCTCAGGACATCCTTCCCCCCTAACACTGCCACCTGGGCCTCGGCTCTCCTGCTTGCTGGTGGTGGCAGATTAGGCATCTGCAGTGGCAAAAGCTGTGTCAGCCTGGGTGGGGGTACCAGCCGTGGGCCTGCGCCAGTGAGCGTCTGATGGTTATGTGCTGACACCTGGCCTCTATTCTGGGGAAAGTCCCACCTTTGCCAGGCACCCAGTCAGCAGGGGAGTTTCCTACCGTTGCCCGGCCTGTGCAGGGCGGCTACCATGGAACTTTGCGATGCGGCGCCCATCACACCTGGTCCTCTTCGCTTCAGTAAGTTGTGTCTCCTCCGTGTGGTCCTATGAACACAGTTATTTCGGGTATTTCTTGATCACTTGGTGAGCACTTGGTGCATGTTGTTGCTCTTTCAAGGCTTTTAATTGTTGATTACATTCAAGTTTTCATGATATTTTTCCCAAGTGTTAGTCGGATGAGTTCTCTCATCCTAATAGT
Source organism: Talpa europaea (assembly GCF_964194135.1). Taxonomy (NCBI): domain Eukaryota; kingdom Metazoa; phylum Chordata; class Mammalia; order Eulipotyphla; family Talpidae; genus Talpa; species Talpa europaea. The sequence continues at coordinate 41,794,310 of NC_140073.1, read as the reverse complement.
TACTATTTCCCTTGTGTGTCTCGCAATCCCGATTCAGGAACCCAGCTGGTACATTTCTTGCCTCCACTCTACCGTCCCTGGTCATCAGGGTTTCTCCAAGAGCACCTAATCGGGTAGGACCCTCCTGGTCAGCGGGGAGGTGAACCTTCCGTTTCAATATAGCATTCCAGCACCTGCTTTCCGTCTATGCTACTGCTCACAAAGGTTGCAGGAGGGGATACCCAGAAAGCAGAGCCAGAGATGGAGATAAACTTGCAGAAGGTTTGTGAGGGGTGCTCTCAGCACCACCACCTGGAAAGGAAAGGTTGAGAGCAGGACTGGGCAGAGGGAGAGGATGCGCTTTGATTCACTCTTGGCAGGGGCCTCAGCTGACCTTACCATGAGTTCTGAAGCTGGGATGACCCTTTAGAATTGTTTTAAGTCGAGGCAGGGAGACTGGGCCTCTCCCCTCCTAAATAGATACATCGTAGGATGCCTGTCTTAGGCAAGGGGTTTCTCCTAGCTGGAGGCTCCTGTAGAGACTGAGAGTCGAGGGGCATGTTCCAACAGCACCTCCAGCAGCTGGGAGAGTGAGACTTCATTCCTTGTGTGGAGCCCAGGCCATACTCTTGCTGTCAGTGTCCTCTTAGGAATGGGCATGGGCTGGATGTCCTGGGACTTAAGAGTCATTGCAAGCAGAGCTCTGTAGGACTGGGAGTGAGAGTAGTAAGGACACATTTTTTTTTTCTAGTAGAAAATTTGAAATTGGGGGCCTCCCTGGTGGTGCAAGGGGTTAAGTCTCAGCACGATGAAGCTATCGGCAGCCACTGCAGCACGAGTTCAATCCCCAGCCAGGGAGCTACCCACATGGCACAGCAGACCTCTCCTGACTTGCCCGCTGCTCCCCTCAGCAGTGTAATTCAGTCAGTCTGCCTGTTCTGCTCCCCACTCTATCTCTGGTGAATGCTCTCACCCCCTCTGCCCCCCATCCCTCTGGCTTATACCCCAGTTCTTGGAGGCATAAATAAAATAAATTTTTCAAAAAAAAGAAATTCTGAAATATATTCTGGAGACTTCCAGGATCCTGGATAATGAGTAGAACTTGGGGCAGGGGAGGGGAGCCAGTGTTAAAATAGCCAAGGCTTACAGCCCCTTCCACCACAGCAAAATGTGTACCAAGCTTGGATGGTGATCGGCAGAGGGATAATAATGGGCTGCCTTGTTGGGACAGAGAATTTTCTAGTTAATTTAGGCTAATTTGAACAGGTATCTGCATAGGGTATCTGTCCATCATTGTGTCAGGAAACCTGTTCAAATTCTATGCAGATAATCAGCCAACTCTCCAGCTGTCTATGAAACGGCAAATTAAATCCTTTATGCCAGGCAGCAGCATGGAACTGATGGGGAAAGGTCTCCCTCTTGTGGAAATTTTGGAGAGTAGCAGGAAGCTTGGAATGTAAATGGAAGAATAAAGGTCTTGAAGAAACAGTGTCTAACAGGCCATTCCAGAAGAGCGAATATAGAGGCATCAGTGGTAGGGGCAGTGGCTCAGGGGATGGGATTTTAGATTCAGCCTCCTGGGTTAGGCTCTGAGATTCACGAGTTGTTTGACCCTGGACCATGCATGCCACTTTTTGTGTTTCGGTTTCCTCCTGTGTGATGTGGAGGAAATAGAGTACAAGGTTGGTTTTATTGAGATGAAGAATCTGGAGAGCAACAAACAGTGCAGAGGAGGCCTGTAGAATCTGATGCAACTTCCTTAAGTTGCTTTGAGTGGTTTTGACTTCTGTTGATTTAATGTGGTCTAGCTCCCTGCCAGATAAGGTCTGGCAGGTCTGTGAGGCCTGGGGAGAGTCTTTTAACTATGGTTCCTCCCCATTCCCAATACCACTACTCGAAAAGAGGGAAGGAGAGGTAGTTCCAATTAGTCCAGGGATTGGAGGAGTGATGGGCGCAGAGTATGCATAACAGGGACCCCCCCCCCCACTCAGAAAGGACAAAATCTTCAAAGCCTTACTGCTTTCCTGCTCAGAGCAGCTCTCCTGCTTCTCTGCCCCTCCATTGTCTAGTCCTGTGGCTCCCTAATAAACCTTGTTGCTGGCTTCATTCTGGTGCTTCATGAAATTCTTTTCTCAAGACACACTAAAGACCCTCCAGTGTCCTGGTCCCCAACAGGGGACTTGCTGCCTCCCAGCTGCCTCCCAGCACCACAAAAAGCCTATTCAGTTCTGCTCCCTTCCCAGCAGCCCCCTCATTCAGGATGTCAAGGGCAGAGTTCAGGCTGCATGGGTGTCATCCAGCCCAGTGTGGTGGTGTCCTGACATCAGGGGATGGAGTGTGGCCCCTCATCTGCACCTGACTGCTCCAACAAGATAGGGACCTGGAGAAAGAAAAATAAGGGAGACTTTCAAACTCCATTTCCCCCTCCCCATGGGAGAGGTAGGGACCATTTATGTCATAGGCTAATTGAGATCACTGAGCTCCTTTTATTGCCAGGCAATCATACATTCATTCACTACACACACACACACACACACACACACACACACACACACTCCACCCACAACAAATCCATACCCAACTGTGGTGACAGTTTCCCCATTTGCTTCCCGTTCCCTGGCATAGTTCCTGGGCTATAGTCAAAGCTCACTGCTTGGTTATTTGTTTTTACTTGCTCAGAGAGAAAGGAGTGGAGCCGAGGCAGGGGCTGGAGAATGCTGGCAGTATAGAGATGGAGGAAGGCAAAGAATTTAAGAACAAGAGCGGAAACCCAGGTCAAAAGACACTTTCAGTTAAAAGGATAATAAGTCTCGGGGACGTGAATGGACAGTGTGATGACAGCTGGATGGTATATTGGAAACTGTTAAGAGTAGATCCTCAGAGTTCTCACCACAGGGGAAAAAACGTTTTCTTTCTTTTGTGTCTATGTGAGGTAATGGATGCTGACTGAACTTACTGTGACAAGTTCATTGCAATACTTGTAAGCCAAGTCATTATACTATACACTTTAAACTTTCCTAGTGATGTATGCCAATTCTGTCTCAATAAAGCAGGGGTGGGGGAGGGGAGACTGTGAATCCAGCTGTCGAAGCAGAAATGACAGTGGGGGCCTGAACACAAAAATTACTGTGGCAGGAGTCCTCCCTTAGTCTTTAATCTAGCAGTTTAGCTTGATGCGTGGTGCCCCATCCTTGGGGCCACGATAAAGGGTTGCCTCATGCCGAAGGAGATCCTCTTGTCCCTTCTGAGGGGCCTGATAAAGACACCAGGGCCCTGCAGTGTGAACATTGCCTAAGCAGCGGTAGCTGCTGGGAAAAGATGGCGATTTCCCTGCCCGAGCCAAATGTTCCTGCCTCTTCCTCTCACTCACCCATCAGACAGCCACAGTCATCCCCAACCACCCATGTGGTTCCCAGGGAGCAGCCTGTCCTTGAAGCCCATGCTGATGGGGGCAGTGGGCCGTGTCCCTCACACCCGCCTACCTCTACTGTTCCATGGAGGTCCAAGTCCCTGCCAGGACTTCAGAATTCTTCCAGTTTTCCTTGTACCCCTATGTTCTCCAGGGAACCCTGAATCTTCTCCTAGGACCCCCACCTACCCTCCCACCCTTTCTGAGACCCCCAAGTTCCTCTAAGTAACTGAGTCCCTGGAGCACCTTTGGGCCTCTGAGTCTACCCTCTGTCCTCCTGAGTAACCCTCAACCCCTGTGAGGCCCCCTGAGTGTCCCCAGACCTAAATCCCACCACAACCCCCCCCCCACCCCGCTCCAGAACCCTGGCCACCGTGGGCCCTGGCCCTCTGCCCTGTTGCCCAGCAGCCTCACGTGATGCTGTGGCATTCCCTGCACGTGACATGCTCTCTGAAGCAGTGGCTCATGTCCAGGTCGCTCTCCTTAATGCGGGGGGAGAGGACATTGCCCAGAGCTTTCAGAGGCTATGGGTTGAGCCAGAGCAGCTTGAGAAACACAGCACCACCCCTGCCCCCACCTTCCTTACAGAGGAAAGGGAGAGTTCCTGCAGAGACAGAGCCCAGGGCTCCAGGGTCAGGCCAGAGAGGGATGTGGTCCAGGTCTGTGTGTCCTCTAGCCCTGTGGTCATGCTCAGCCCTCCGCCTCCTTCCAGGCCCCAGAACCCCACCCTTTTCACAAGCCTTTCCATTCCTCCTCTGGGCCTGGGGTGCCTCTGCACACCACGACACTATCCTCCCCCCTCCTCTGGCGGGGCCTGTCCAGGGAACTCCCAGGACACTGCCCATCCCAGGGCCCTCAGAAGGTAGGGAGGTTGCTGGGCCTCGCCCCCATGCCCTCCTCACAGCAGGCACACGCTCTTAATCTTCCTTCTTCACTGGCCCCCTCACTCTTTCAGCAAGTATTCATTTGGCATCAGCCAGGCTGCTGCACCCTCCTCCCGCCCCCGCCCATTTGGGAATGGGAGGGCTGCCCAGCCTGCTAGTCATTCTCTAGATGCTGAAGGCATTCAGGAGGATCTTGGGGCCCACAGCCCTGACACCCACTTGTGGATGTTTGGGCTTCCGTAGAGACCCAACTACATACCTGTTTTCCACTTGAACACAGTGTTGCCTATCTACAGGACGTTTTTCTACCTTTGCCTGTTCGCTTGAACCCAGTACACTTTCTAGTTTGCTTTATAATTTGGAGTAATAGTTTTTTTTTAGAAACCAATTATAGGATCTCCCTGGTGGCGCAGCGGTTGAGCGCTGGGTTGCGAAGCTGCCCACAACCTCTACAACGCGGGTTTGATCCCCGGCTGCTCCCCGGCCACCAGAGGAGGGTCCCACATGGCGCGCAGACCTCTCCTGCCGCCCTCTGCTCCCCTCAGCAGTGTACTTCGGTCCTTCTGCCTGTTCTGCTCCCCGCTCTGGCTCTGGTGAATTCTCTCACCCTCCCGCGCTTCTGACTGTACCCAGTGCTTGTATAAATAAATAAATAAATAAATAAATAAATAAATAAATAAATAAATAAATAAATCTTTAAAAGAAAAAAAAAGAAACCCATTATAAATAGGTTTTTAGGTAATAGTTTATTTTGCATTTCGAAGTATAGAATCCTATCAGCTGCAAATGAAGAGAATTTTGCTGCTTCTTTTTTTATCTGTGTAACCCTTACTTGGGTTATCCTGTCTGATTCTATAACTAAAAACTCCCAAGCCATTCAGAATCACAGACGATAGAGCAGCAGGTATGTTTTTTCCTTCCTGATTTTAATGGAAATGACTTCAGCATTTGAAGGTCACTTATGATTTATGGCTTTGCTATACATTTTTAAAAATAGATTACTTCTACTCTCATGTTACTGAGAGCTGCTTTTATATATATATATATATATATATATATATATATATACAATTAGTAATAGTGGCTACATTTTTCTCACTAGCTTTCTGGAGCCCACTTAATGTCAGCTGACTCCTCTTTCCATGTGTGACAGGGAGGTGACAGGGCCTTTAGATAGGAGGGACCAGGGCCTGTCAGAACTGAGGGCCCAGGATCATGACCCCCCACATTGCAGAATTCAGCTCCTGTGAGCCAGCTCCGCCCCAGCACATGGGGCTCTGCCTCATACTCCCTTGTTCTCCACCTTCACTTGGTCCAACCCTGCCAGGAGTGACCAAACATGACACCACTCCGCCACTTGTGGGGGAATCCCCTCGTATACCTGGCAATGTATACATGGGGAAGAAGACAGGGGAGGGTACCCTGCATCCCTCGGATGCCAGGGCTCTTGGGAGAGGGAAGGGCGACAGGACTCTAAGGCCTGCTCGGATGTGGGCTTGTAGGGCTTTGGCAGATCTTTCTGGGGAACGGGGAGGTCTTATCCCGAGAGCAGCTCCCAGTTCTTGTAGAGTTAAACTAAATCAGCAAAGGAGTGCTGTGCGCCCTGTGGGTGGTTTCAGGAGGAGACTGTAATTCGGAAAGAAAACCATCTCTCAGAGCTGGGGAGTAGGAGAAATCATGGGGGATAAGAGCTTATAAGTCATAGAGCAGCATCTCTGTGTATCTACCCCCCAGCCCGCCTCTGTCTCTGCACGAGCACAGTCTGCAGGAAGACCTGCCCCCATTACTGCCGGGCCCCTGGGAGCCCCAGCGGCAGTTTATTTATCTGGGTGAGACCGGAGAGGGCTGCGCACCTCGTGGGGTAGCTCCCCGGCCTGGGGTGGAAAATGCCGCAGTGGCTGGCAATAGCTCCACAGCGCTGAGGCCTGACCCCCGCGCCACCAGGGAGCCCCGCCCCGCGCCACCAGGGAGCGCCCCCCGATCCCGCTCCACCAGGGAGCCCCCATCCGCGCCACCGGCGAGCCCTCCCCCCCCACCCCGCGCCACCGGGGAGCTCCCCCTTCCCCCACGCCACCGGGGAACCCCCCCTCCCTCCGCGCCATCGGGGAGCCCCCCCCCCCGGGGCAGTTTAAGGGCCAGAGCCCGCTGCGCCCCTCTCCCAGCGGCCCCCGTGGCAACCGCCGCAGCCCCGGGGTCCCTCACGGCACCCCGGACGCCCGCCTAGCCGATCGGGGCGCTCCTCGCCCCCCTCGGACTGAGGCAGGTGCCGGAGCCGGTCCCGACAGCCCCGCGCCCCGGGCCCTCTGGGGGCTCCCGAGGGCGCCTGCTCTGGCCGCTCCGCCGGACGGAAGCCCCGCCCCGGCGCCTCCTTGGCCGCGCCCCGCTCCGCCCCCCGGGGGACCCCGAGGCCCGACCCCGCGGCTTCTCCTGAGGGCGGGGCCGCGTCTCGTGGGGACTTGGGGGGGGAGGGCGGCGGTTTCTAAACGGTCATCAGAATTCGTGGGGGACATGAGCGACGCGCTTCTGTGAGGGGAGGGGAGCTGCGGGGTGCGGGGTGTGGGGTGTGCGGGTATGAGAAAGGGGGAGGTGAGGGGGTGCGGGCTGGGGTGGGAGGAATTAGAGCCGCCTGAGAGGAGGAGGAGGGTTTGAGGGGCTGGGGCCCCCGAGGGAGGGTGTGAGGGGGGCACTGGCAAGCACCCCCAGCTGCCCCTCCGGTTCAGGATTTCTGGGTCCAGCAGCTTCTGACCTGTGTGTGGGGAGATGCGGGTTGGGCCCTGCGCTTGGGCGCTCATCTCCCCCCTCACACTCAGTGCAGCTAGAGTGGGGGCTCCACCCTGGACTGGGGGTACCCCGGGGAGCAGCTGGGCCAACCGCTTGGAGGTCACCCCATTACCCGGATGTCTCGGCCGGGAGGTCAGGGCCGGCAGCCCTGTGGGGTCTGGGCTGACTGGGCCTCAACTCCTCTGCAGGTGGGACCAGAGATCACCAGGTGCCCAGGTTCAGCACCTTCAGGAGCCCAGAGGTGGGCACAGGAGGCCTAGGGAAGTGCCCCCCCAGCTCCTCCAGAGCCACTTTGTGGACAATAAGACACCCCATCCAGGTGAGTGGATGATTCTGCCCAGGCCCCTCAGCCCTGGGCTGTGATGTGGTGGCATTTCTTCCTCTGTCTGCATTGACAAAGTCAGGGAGCTGGTGCCCGGCAGAGCTCCTTCCTGGGAGGGTGGGGTCCTGAGCAGTGTGCTCCCCAGGGCTCCTGTGGAGACGAGTGGAGAAGGGTGGGGAGAGGTGCTGCTGAACATCCCAGACATAGTGGTCAGCGCCAGGCTAGACCAGGATGCACACACTGGTGAGGGCCTCCTGCTGTGTTCCCATCAGCAACACGAGGTTGTCTTGGGACATCCATCTGGATAGGTGAGCTGCTGCTGAGCCAGGGGCCTCCCTGCTGCCTTGTGAGTGGCCTGCATGCAGTGGGACTGGCCAGCCAGGTCACACCTTCCCCTCTGCAAGGAGAAGACCATGAAGGTGAAGGCTCAGATGACGTGCCTGCTGCGCTGGTCTTTTTTTTTTTTTAATTTATTTATGCATACAAGAACTGGGGTCCAGGCCAGAGGTGCAGGAGGTGACAGGATCCACCAGAGACAGAGTGGGGAACAGAACAGGCAGATAGACTCAAGTGCTGAGGGGAGCAGCGGGTGAGTCAGGAGAGGTCTCCTGCGCCATGTGGGTAGCTCCCTGGCCTGCTGGGGATTGAACTTGTACTGCCGAGGCTGCGGACAACTTCACAGCGCTGTGCTCAACCACTTTCACCACCAGGGAGGCCCCTGGTCTTGGGCAGTTACGACCTGGCTGTGCACACCTAGGTGTCTCAGCAGGCACAGGAGCTGGTCCTCAGTCATGGCAGCCCCTTCACGGAGACCCAGACCAGGATGCAGCAGGTGAGAGGCTCCCTCCCCACAGCTGGCCAGACCCAAGTCAGCGTCTTTGACCCTGCCTCCTGTTCAGGGACCCTCTGGGTCCCTCAGGATCCCTGTGGGAGTGAGGTAGGCCAGGGCCGGGGTCTGGGCTGACACAACTCCAGGGGGAGGTAGAGAGTTGCCCTGAACCAGGCTGGGGCAGTGACCCTGGGGAAAGTCAGTCTGTTCCACAATGCCCCACAGGTCCTCAGCCCTGACACCTAGTGGGTTGTTGGAGACAGGGCAGTAGCTCAGATGGGAGCTGGGCATATTGTCCTCAAGTTTGGTTCTAGAATTATGGTACCCCTTGCTCCACAAGATCCGCCTACTAGGTGGGGTGGGGCATTGGGCAGCAAGGAACAGGTCCCCATTCTGTTTGCAGGTGCAGGGTGGTGAGAGGGTTGGTATCTGCTGTGCTTGCTAGGGTCTCTACTGGGCCCCTGAGGGTCCCCTTGCTGAGTCAGCCCTTTCTTCCAGGTCCTGGAAGATCCAGCAGCAAAAGGTGTGAAACTGAGATCCTAGATGTGAATGGCCGGTTGCAGTGTCTGCAAGTGTCTGCTCACCTGATGGTGGCACTGGGTGCGGTCTGGATTCTCTGCTGGTCTTCACTGTCACTGTACAGGAGCAGGGCGGGGCAGGAAAAGAGCTGGAAGGTGGGAAGGAAGGAAGGGCCATAGGAGCCCAGTCAGGCCAGAGGATAGAGTTGCCCCCACACCCTCTTACCGTCGTTTGCACAGACTGTCCTGGACTGAACCAGAGGTGCACGCACCAGCCCTGCTGTAGCCGTGCTGGCCCAGCTGACCAGGCATCCCACAGCCTCAAGGAGTGAGTGGATGGTTTTGATCATGGCCTCTGGCTGAGGTGGGGAGGCTGAGGTGTGGGCAGCTCACCAGGCACAGTGGCTGCTCTGCATTTGGGATGTCTGGCAACTCCTGCAGTGCATCTAGATGCTTAGGAACAGACCAGTCTGGTATTTTGGTCTGAAAACTTAAGAGTGGTCAGGGGATTTGAGACCTAGAGTGAGCCTCTCCAGGCTGGTCAGTGTAGAGGTGTGAGTTCCCAGAATAGGCTCAACATGGTCGAATGCTTGTGGCCTGGTGGCTGCTCAGGAAGATAACCTGACTGCCACCACCCAAGTGTGCATATTGGGGCACTGGCCCGACTGACCCTGAGCTTGGCTGAGTGGCTAGGTGTGGCAGGTACAAGGCTCCAGGTGGCCAGATCCGCCTCAGACCTTCATCTTGCCAGTGATACTCTGGCTCCATGAATTTGGAGCCTGTCACAGTCCTGGGTGGGGCATGGACTATGGGCATCACAGGACAGGAGGGGTGTCTTGGGCTTGGCAGCCTGCTGCCCAGCAGACTGGGGAGGATGGGGCTTCATGGCCCCCTCAGTGTGCCAGGGCCAGGGTAGTCCTGTGAGCCAAGCCAAGGCAGAAGGATAGGATCCATTTAAATCCATAAAGAATGGTAGTGATTGGGGTAATCTATTAGTAACCTCACGGATGACTGGAAGGGAGGGTTCCGACCCCCAGAGCCATCGCCTTGGGAAGAGGCCTGCAGCCTGGGCTCTGTAGAGTTTATTTGCTGCAGGGAATCATAGGCTGTACCTTAGCTGAAAGAGAGCACACTGGGTCAACTTCTGCCCCAATCCATGCGCCCTCCTCGGGCGAGGCCCATGGGCCTGCGTCCCGGGGGCTTCTGCCTGGCTGCTCTCCGGCTCTGATCCCCAGTGTCTGAGTGCCAGCCCTGTCCTGCGCCCTGAAGCTTCTCAAGAAGGGGAAGTGGAAGGGACAGGCAGGGCCCAGGCCTTCCCCTTGTGGTTCACTGCTCCAAGAGGATGTGCCTGGAGGAACCTTGGCTTGAGCTGACATGGTGGGGAGAGTCCAAGTTCAGCCTCCTGAGGTGGAACATGGAGGCCTGAAGGTGCCTGAGGACTCTGTTGTGAGAGGATGGTCTTGATCATGGCCTCTGGCTGAGATGGGGAGGCTGTGGTGTGGTCAGCTCACCAGGCACAGTGGCTGCCTCTGCCTCTGGGGTGTCTGGCGCCTCCTGCAAAGCATCTGGGTGCTTTGAAACAGACTAGTGTGGCATTTTGGTCTGAAAATTTAAGAGTGGCTCGGGGATTTGAGTCTTAGGGTGAGCCCAGGCCCAGAGCTGGGCCAGGGTATTGTGCAGGAAATACTACATGCCCTCCTGGGGCAGCCTGAGTAGCATTTGTCCATAGGCAAGCATTTAAGTTACAAGCCCCTCCTCTTCTCCCACCCTGGGGGCTCAGGCCCACCTCACCCCATACCTCGGGCACATTCAGGGCACCTGTTTCTTCTGCTCTGCCCAGGATGCCCTGGGCACAGTCGTTGCCAAAGGAGACACACAGGGAGGGCACCTCATTCCTGCCATTCTCTGCAGGGTCCTGCAAACTCACCACCTAGCACAAACACACGCCCTTGTGTACAATACTGTGCTGGGCCCCAGCACCTTTGCAGCTTCAGCTAAGTGTACACCATGCTTGTCAGCATCCGCTCCCCATGGAGGATGAATGCATCCCATAACCTCAAGGTCAGCAGGAAGGGTGTCTGTGTGCAGGCCACACTGGGGGCCCCCTGTACCTCTAACACCCCCAAGTGACTCTGCGGTCCCCATGACCCTACCAGGATGAGTCAACATTCTCCGTCCTCTCATCTGGATAGACAAAAAAACTCATTTTCCAGGAACAGGGCTCTTGGAAAATGGGATCCCCTGAACTAGGAGGGGTGACGAGGCCTGACAGTTATTCTGCTATCCTGGGGGCTGCAGGGATCCCCCACATAGTGGGACTGCATCCCAAAGAAGGTACCCAATGCTGTGTGTCCAAGGGCATGTCTGCACCCTGGGTTGACCTGGCCACCCCAGCTCTGGGCCACGCCTGGCCACCCTCAGGCAGGCCTTACCCTGTGGGAGAAGCACTGCAGGAACCACAGTGTCCCATAGGACCAACTGGGCAGCTGTTCCTGGTCCTAAGTTCAGGGCACAGGGTGCTCATGGTCCAAGTGGCCACTAGCCTCCCGACTCATGGGCCCTGGGCAGGACGCTTGGGCTGAGGATGCCCACCCTGCCCTCTTGCTCAGCAGGGAGCTGGGCCAAGCATCAGCTCACCATGTGCTGTTTTAATCTGGGGAGTGTTAGACCGATTGTATGGTCGTGATGGACCAGGAAGCACCTCAGTTTCAGACACTCATGGCTAATGAAACCCAGAAGGCCCCACACCCCGAAATAGGAGCCCGCTCCAGGAGGATGGGGATGGGGCACTGGCAGGGCCCACAACTGAATCTTCTTCCACACCCTAACTTTCAGAAACCCACGGCCCTCCCTGCCCCAGTTGGTATGTGGTTCCCAGGGAGCAGACCTACCCTTGAAGCCCAAGCTGATAGGGGCAGAGAACCCCAGTGTCCCCCACCCTCCCTTGCACTTGCTGTCCCAATTTGCCTGGTGCCCCTTCATGAGGTTCAGGCAGACATTCTGACCCAGATGTGCTCCTCACAGGTGCAACTTGGGCATGGAGGCCCCCCAGGTGGGTGATAGGTGGTGCGTGGCCATTTCCTGACCTTGGGGACAGTGAGGGGGCACATAGGGCGATGCTTTGCTTCCTCTGACCCTGGATTGTTTGGACTGTTGGTCAGATGTGAGAATTCTCATGCAGGGCTTTGAGAATTGTGTGGACAAGGGAGAGCTGAGGCCATAGGAGTTGAAGGTCCAGGAGGGGACACATGGGGATTGGGGTGGCCTTCCCTGATGGGAGTGGACTGGGTGGGGTCCTCAGCCCAGGCAACATGCAGCTGTCACCCGCCACCCCCCCAATCCTGCTGCTCCCCCTCCCGCCCCCCACCCCGGCACCGTGCAGCGCATGTGCATCATCCATCGTGAGTTCATCCAGAGGCCAATGGGTCTTCCTCCTCCAGAAACAGGAGTACCGCCACCATCTGGCTCAGGTGCTGCCAGTGGTTCCCCCTCCCGCAAGAGCCAGAGACTTGAGGTGCCTGCCTGGCATTGCGGCCTTCAGGGTGCCTACGACGGGACACTGCGCAGGGTGGAGACCTTGGTGGGCCTGCAGAGCCCCTGACTCAGTACAGGTGCCATGGTGGCCCTGAGCCCAGCTCTCCAGCCACTGTCCTGGTGTCCTTTCACATGAGGGGTGCCAGGACATCAAGGTCTGGGGATCCCGGCTTGAGAGCGGGTGGGGTGGAGGGTGGGGCTGACCCGCCACAGGCAGCACTGGGAGGAGGCCCAGGCCTGGCTGCAGGAGGCTGGCTGGACCCCTGCAGTGGACTCAGCTGGTGCTCCCGGAGGGGATGTAGTGCAGACAGCAGGCAGAGTTGGAGCAGCTTCCGTGGGACCTGCTCCCCTGTCAGCCCCCTTCTTATGAAGTTGGGGTTCATGGGAACCTTCATCCCTGCTCAGTTTCTGATGAATATTATGGTATCTCCAGGGTGAATGTTTTGACCCTAGGAGTGTACTGCATCATGTTCCAGGGTGTGGGGAGTGAGATGCCCTTTCCGGTTCTGAGAGGCATCCCCTTTTAGACTCCAGCCCCTCCTGAGGTCATCTCTGGCTGTGGCCCTGAGTCCTGCAGCACGTCTTGAGGGGTGAGGACCATGAGGGGGGAGGGTGGGGTAGTCACTGGTTTGTAGATGGAACAGGTGACCTGCACGTTGAACAGGGGGGGAGACGGGGAGATGCCGCCAGTGCCGCCAGTGCCCCAGCTCCGCGGGTCTGCCCTACCCTGCCTGCAGAGCCCAGGCCTCCTGAAGCCTCAGCCAGATGAGCAGGGCCATCTCCGGGCCCCTCAGGGTTCGGTTTGGGAAAGTCGACAGAATGAAGTGCAAATATCTCCTGTCCATTGGATGAGTTTTAGTGTGCCTTTTTTTGTTTGCACTTATTAAAGTTCATGTCTGGCATTTATGGCTCCATGGATTTTCACCAAGGAGTGCGGCTGCCCTCCCCGCTCCAGCCCCTTCTTCCTGAAAGTGCCCTGTGCAGCCAACACTCCTCCTCTGGGACCCCTGAGGCCTCCACATGTCCTACTGGGTCCCTGGCCTACTCCCTCCCATGTCCCTGAGTACTCCCCAGCCCTTCTGACCCTCCAAAGACCCAGCAGACCCATGTCCCCTGGAAGTCCCAACCCCACTGAAGCCAGAAGCAAAGTCCCCACTGTTCCGAATCCTTCCACAGACCCAGGACCCCAGCCCATTTCAGATTCCAGTTCTCACGGCCTCTGGAGACTGAAAGGGTCTGTGCCGAAAGGGGTGGGCTATGTCCTCACGCAGCTCCCCAGAAAGAGACCCGTCCCTGTCCTTGGGGCTGGGCTGCCCAAGGACTGACAGCCTCATGCAGCCAGGTGTACTGGGGCCCATCCTGCCTGGTCCCCTCAAAGTGTCTGTCTCTGCTATCCACAAATTCCTGTACCCCAACCTCACCCCTCCTGGCTGTTACTTCTGCCACTCTGGCCCCTCTTTTCCCCTTGCCTCATCAGAACTTCTGACCATGACCAACCCTGGACTCATCCAAAGGGGGCTTCAGAGCCCTGCTGGGGCCCTGTGCCAAGAGTAGCCCTTGAGGGTTCACCTCACAGGGCCTCGGGTCTCCGCTGGCTTCTTGCCCTGCCCCCACCACAGCCACATGCCCACATAGCCGATGCCTGTGCATGTCCCCTACTCAGCTGTCCACTCAACCTGAGGCAACATACCTCAACCACCCTCCATCTGTCCGCCCTCCAGCCCCCTTACTGGGGCCTGTCTCCACGTGGCGATGGCCTGGCTACCTGATCCCGCACAGACCTGTGGAACCATAGCCTAAAGGACTGGCTGGGAAGGTGCTCCCAAGCTCCCGTGGCCACATCCTACCAAGGTGCTGTCCCCAGGTCTGGCCCTCCCTCTGATGCTGAGACAGACACTGCTGCTTCTGACCCCAGGCAGGCAGAGGCCACACTTGCAAGATCCAGGGCCCTGGCCCAAGGTCCAGCTCAGTCCTGGTCCATTTCCCAAGCTGAACTGCAAGGTCTCAGCACCAGCCCACGACAGCCCCCTGGACCTCTGTGGACTCTGGGGTAGGAGGTCCTGAGGGGGGGAGATGGACCCTGTCTCCTGCGATATGCTTCTCCACATCATCCATGCGCAGACAACTTCCTCTCGCATATTCTATCACCCACTCTGTCAACCAAACTTCCCACATTTCAGCATTTTCCCTCCTGCGCTCTCCACCCCTGCCGACCCCTCGTCCCATCCTCCTTGTATTCCTCTTTCCACCCTCCATCTGTCCACCCTCCAGCTTCTCCACACCCACCCTCCTCTCACCCCCAACTCCCTGCAGTCTCCTCTCCAATTCCTGCCTCCATCTTCCTCATCCTCCTCCTGTCTAAGTTTCTCTGCATTTGCTTTCACCCCCTCCCCACTGTATCCCCCTGCGTGCTACAATTACTCCATGGTCGTCTGGCTTCTCCTCCTGCAGCCCCATCTTCTCAGGCTCCTCCTGCGTCTCACTCCACATCTTCCTTTCCATCCATCTCCATCACGCTCTCCCTCATCTGCCCCATCGCCGCACCTCTGTTCATCTCCAGCTGGTCTCCATGCTTATTCCTCATCACCATCCCCGCGTACGCCTCCTCATGCCCCAAGCATCCCTCTGCCTCACCACCCTCGTTTGCTCATCTCACCTCTTTCTCTGTCTTTCCTTTCCTCCTCACCCTCCATCATCTTCATCTCCCATCTTCCTCTTCCATGCACCTCCATCCAGCTCCATCCAGCTCCATCCAGCTCCATCCACCTCCATCCAGCTCCATCCACCTCCATCCACCTCCATCCATCTCCATCCATCTCCATCCAGCTCCATCCACCTCCATCCAGCTCCATCCACCTCCATCCAGCTCCATCCACCTCCATCCAGCTCCATCCACTTCCATCCATCTCCATCCATCTCCATCCAGCTCCATCCACTTCCATCCACCTCCATCCACCTCCATCCAGCTCTATCCATTCTTCATCCATCCATCCACGTACTGTACCCTACTCTTCTCCATCCAGTGCCTCTTATGTTATCTTCATCCTCTGCACGCTCCCTCTGTCCATATTCCACTGCCACGCTCTCCCTCTCTCATCCTCTCTCATCTCTCCAAGGTTTGTGTTCATTCTCCACCTTCTCCTTTCTGTTGCCTTTCCATTCTCAACAGCATGCCTGCTTGTGTCACTACCTCCTGCTTCCTCTGTCACCTCCTCCCTACATTTCAGCATGCACTTCCTCTTTCACTCTCTGTCTTACTGCAAATTCTTCTCCAATGTCCTCTGTATCTTCAGCATGTAGCCTCTTCCAGCTTCCATCACCTGCCTCTCCATCATCCTCATCTTCTTAATTGAACTACCCATGCTCCTCCCCCCTCTTCTGCTACTGCTGCCTCACCTCCATCCTCGTCTCCATCCATGTCGTTCTCATCATTCATCCTCACCACCTGGCCACTCACCCTTCCCCTCCAACCCTCCTCCTCCTGTCCACTGCTCCCTGTAGCCCCTACTGGGAGATCATTAGCTTCTGATCAGCCTCCTCTGCTGGACAGTGGCACCATGGGAAGCTCCCTAGACCCATGGGGCTATGGAGGCTGGAGAGGTGGGTTCATATCAGTGCCAGGGGCACGTCAAACTCAGATTCAAACCACAAGCCCTGCCCACCCAGGAACCTCTGTCCCTACAGAACCTGAGACGAGTAGGGAGCAGAACACACTCACCAGGAGGCCTGTCGCTGTGAGACCTTGTCTCCTGGACGTGTGGGTCGAGCCATGCAATCGAGCGGGCAGATGGGTCAGTGAGAGATGAGACAGAGACAGAGACTCCACCTGCCAGGTACAGGGAGAAGAGCGGCTGCTGGGCACTGGGCAGGACCTTGGGTGCTGCCATTCCACCCGATGATGGTGCTTCCACTGTTGGAGGTGGGTCACTTTTGTCCTTGAATCCTTGACCTTAGGATCTCCCATCTCTTCCCATTCTATCCACCTCTTCACCCCTCACCCTCTCCAACGTCCTCTCCAATTTCCACCTCTGTGCCCCACTGTCCCATCTTCACTGTCTCATTCGTCTTCTGCCTCCTGCTCCACCCTCCACCAATGCGCCTCCATCCTCTGCCTCCCTGAATGCTGCAGATGACCACGATCTACTCTCCATTTCTTCTTTCTCCCCCTCCAAAATCCCACTCTGTCCAGCCTCACTCCACTCTCCTCACGTCATTCTCCTCCTCCAGCCTCCTTCTCCTCCTGGTCCAGCCGGAAACTTCTGCCTCCTCTTTCTGTATCCTCCTGCAGCCTCCACCTGGTTCTCTCATCCTTCTGCACCCGCTTTGTCCTCCAGCTTCCCCTCCACCTGGCCCCTCCTTCACCCCCACCTCCAGCCAGCTCTCCTGTCATCTGGTAACGCTGCTCCATCCTCCGTGTTTCCACCTCCTCCACGGCCGCTGTCTCACCCTCCCACCGCCTCCTCTGTCCACTGCCCACTGACTCCTCCTCACGGTCCGCCTCGCCCATTCTCAAGCGTCTTCCACTCCACACCGTCCCCCTCTCCCCACGCTTTTCCATCTTCTCTGTCTCTCCTCATCCTCTTCTTCCTCCCAGTCTTCTCTCCACTCTCCCCTCCACCGACTCTCTCGTGTGCCTCTGCTTCCTTCTCCACCTGCTAGGCGCCGTCGCTCAATCTTCCTCTCCACCATCTGCTTCCCCCTCTGATTTCTCCTCCTTCTGCTTCATCTGTTCCTAAACAGACACACAGCCTGGTATGTGGGGGGGGGGAATATTTTTATATTCCCCATACAATTGCAACCCCCTTATTTTGACCCCAATTCCCTCCCCTCCCCACCTCCACCCCCCATAGAGTGTCTCTGGTTCAGTTTTTTGTTGATTTTGATTTTCACTTTCTTATAGTTATTCATTTTCCTGGTCCCTTATTTAAGTTTTCTAGATTCCTGCTATGAGTGAGACCATCCGGTATTTTTCTTTTCCTTTCTGGCTTATTTCATTAGAGATTGTTCCCGGTGCCACTCACAGCCCCACCAGGACTGTCTGAGTCCATCCCGACACGGCCAGGCTGCAAGGCTAGGCTCTTTGATATGTCTCAGGTGGTGGAACGCACACTGTCATTTATCTTTTCAGTACCCATATCACTTATCCATGACCTGTGAGCATGTTTATCATTCAGGAACCATGGATACGTCCTTTGATCTGTTTATATTATTTACCATTTTTACTTGAGCTTTCTAAAACTGGATACATAGCAACTCCTCAACCATTATGTTAATTAAAATTGCAAATATTTTCCCCTAGTTTGAGGTTTATCTTTGATTTTGGTTTCGCCTTTTTCTCCCTACAGAGCTACTTGATTTTCATGTGATGAAACTTTTCACTTTCTCAAAGTGTCTTAAGAAAATGTGTCTCAATTATACAGACTTTTCTTCTGGATTGGGGAGTATAGAGGCATTTCTTGTGTACTTTGTACATTCCTTTTATAAACACACTTTTGATCCATTTGTTTTAATCTGAATTAATGTGAAAGTGAGATGAATATTTTTCCCGTGGCATTCAATCACCAAATCACTTACTGAGTAATGTTTGTCTTAGATCAGAACACTGGCTTCTCAACCTCCCATAACCATTTGGGAAACTCTTAATTATGGCAAGATAGTCACCTGTATTTATATTCTAGACACTGGGTGGGGGAGGGGGGTATTTCATTTCTCTTGTGACACTTTTGCAAACTTTTTGGGTATTTTTCCACATGAAGTTTAAAATCAGCTTATCTAGAGCCCTCAGCTACTTGCATAACATCTCCCTGTGCTCCCTTGCAGTGGGCGTGGACCTAGGGAAAGGTGCTGCTCTGTGGACCCTCTTATCAGAAATCTCCACTGACATTCCAGGGTGCGGCCTGCAGGGGGCGCTCACGCATCATCATTCCCCATTACCTGCAGACACCTGTGTGGTTTGCATCCTCAGCAGGGAGGAGCTCCCCTGACACTTTGAAACTGGGAGTGATCCACCACCCCCAGGAGGTTCTATCTGGCCTGCCAACAGCTACATCAATGAGGAGTCGTCAGTTTTCAGATTCCTTTTTCTGCATCTATTGAATTTGTTTTATGGTTTTTATCCACCACAAAAACAAAAGGCAAGCCATATACTGGGAGAATTTATGTGTCCAACAGGGGTTAATTTCCAAAAGAAACAAAAAATCCCAATACAATTCAACAGCAAAAATCAAACAACCCAATCAAAAAACGGGAAAAAGACCTAAACAGAAACTTCTTTAAATAAGACACACTAATGACTTGCAGGCACATGAAAAAAAATTCTGAATATTATTTTAAAGGAAATTCAAATCAGAATCACTGTGAGATAGCACCTCTGTAGGGTAAGGTAAAAAGCATCAGGCTTTTCTGCCCTCCCGCCATTAGGATAGATGACCGAACCCTGTGGTCCTGAATGCATGCCTGATGGCGGGCACCTGGAGTTGGGTGTGGGCATAGGTAGATGGGATTCACCTGGGCTAAGACTGGGCTTTTAAGGGCGGCGTCACGGGGACACCAGCAGAAGCCGAGAAGTCGAGAGAAGAAGAGAAGCAGAGAGAACACCAGAGAGAGCCCAGATAGAGTGAGGATTTGTTGGGGGCTGGGAGGATTGCCAGCCTCTTGGCCCCCCAGCACCCCTGCCTGCCATATGCCTGGTAAATCTAAATAAAAAACCTGCAAAAGCCATTGCGGACTCTGACCCCTCCTTTACTCGGTCTGCTGGATCAGAAAACCTGCTCTGTGTCCATTGCTGCCCACCACAACCTCAAACCTATGAAAATGTGACAGAGGTTAAGAGTAGAAAAGTTGCAAAGGAGGCAACACAAGACCCGAAACCTGGTTCACACAAGGCTTGGAGCTGGAAGTGAGGGTAGAAGCGATTAACATAGTCGTTAAGCCAGCTATAGAAATGAAAACTCCTTAGGCGCCAACTGCTATAGCAGGTATCAGACTACTATAGGGAGTATCAGGAGGTACAGAGCAGAGGTGGGATATGGAGATTGGAGCCATTGCAGAGAATCCTGACTCTAACAAATCAACCTAGTCACACCCTAGAAGTAATTAGGTGAACAAAAGTTAACTCCCTTAAGGGATAAGCCCCTCGCAAAGAGATGACTTTCAGTGCATTTCTGCACTGGCACGGGGAAGCAGCCCTCCTGCCCGCCGGCGACCTGTGACCGTGCAGCTTCTTCTCTTCACTGACCGCCCTTCACTGACCTCCCTTTGCAAAGCGGCAGAGGCCGCTCCTCCCAAGGCTGCCTCCTGGGAATATGCAGGCTTCTCTTTGCAAACCTGTCCCTTTCAGGGGCAGCTCTTTTCTGCCCGCTTGTGTCTGTACAAACATTTTTTATCCTTCCCTCTCTTTTATAACACACCTGCCCTTTTGGATATAACTAACTCCTCTGTCTTGTAGACAAACTCACCTGGGAAACTCGCTGGTGCCGATGAAAGGGGAGCTCTGGTGAAACTTCCTAGAGTTAACCTGTTGCAGAAATAAATTCTAGTCTTTTACCCAGGCAAGGGAAGAGCAAGCGGTACTTCAGGAATGGTGAGGTCAGGAGAAGCTTTATTACTCATGCATGAGGTTTCAGACCTGGGTAGCCCCGTAAGGTCTGAGCACCTGTCTAGGGACAAAGGGTTTCTTTTTATGCACAACCATCTTACATTGATAACATAGGTCAGTAAGCACAAAAGTTTGTGACAAAAGACAGGTATTTGAGGATGCCTTGGGAGAGCAATCAGTCTGGGCAGCTGTCTGTCCTTGTTAAAATGTAACCTCATTTAGGTAATCTCATCTAGATAAGCAAAACTTGTTTACATTTACTTTGCATTATTTACTGCACCAGACCTATGACTCTTTTAGTGACTGTAGCAGGGATTGGGAGGGGCCATTGGGGGATTACCTTCCCAGAGGTGAGCAAAGTAATGGATGTGGCTCTTGGCATCAAAATGAATGACATCACTGAAGTGGCAAATATCTGAGCGCTGTTCATGTTGGGCTGCAGCAAGGAAAGATTTCATTGGCTTAGCGGTTCCCTTTCAAACCCAAAGACCCCACTCTCCGAACCCAACATCTACAAAGGTGACTTCAATAGCAGGGACTAAATTGATAATTAAGCAAATGAAGGAAAGAATATGTAACAGGGTGGTCCCCAGGAAAAGGGGAGGTTCCAGGTTCCCTGCCCCACCCAAAAAGGAGGGTGTTGCTGAGCAGTGTGAGAAGAAGCTGCATTGGAGACTGAGGAAGGAAGGAAGCAGGATGGAGCCAGAAGGAGACCTGGAGGAGGCACATGGAGCCGAGAGACACATTAAGAAACTGCACTTGCCTTTTGGTCATGGACTGGGTGACACAGATGTGGGTGAGAGACCCGTGGGTATGTGACAATGGCGGTTTTTGTCTTGATTTTGATTTTGCTCTTTTCCCTCCATACATGTCTGTTTGTTTGTGATCCTTTTCTGGGGGTCCCCACTGGAAGATGCTTTATTTAGACTTGTGGCAGGCTTTGGGGTCTTGCTCTGGGCCAATCCTGCTTGGGTGGACTTTTACCCACGAGGAGACAGGTGACTTTGGATGCTTGATTTAGAAACTAGATTCTTTGCCTTTCCTGTATTGTTTCCTAATTGCATTAAAGTTCCTTCCCATTACAGTCTCATATGTTTTGTGTTGATGCGACGGATGGCAGAACCCATTTAGAGTAGGCAAGTTTGCGGAGTCTGGGGTGGCTCTCTCCCTGCCCTGTAACAGATTTATTAAGGAAGACAATAAATAATGAAGGGAAGAGAAGGGAGGGAGACTATCCAATACATTCTTGTTTTTTTTTTATTTTCCATTTTATTTTCTTGTGCTCTATAATCGTGCTAATTGAGATGTCATTAGTCAAAAATTGAAATACAGGTTTTGAGCTATTTCTAATGAACATTCAACTTAAGCTTTTGACAAAACACTCATTTAGAGATTTATTTACAGAATCATGTGCTAATTCTCAAAGTCCCAGAAAAGATCAAAGTGATAGTATTTAACTGATAGGGCTTATTTATCTGGATTACAGAGATGCTATCATAAAAGGGAAAAAAGCTAGACAAGAAACTAACAATCTCTTTCAGTATTTATATCATTTCATAAGGTAGCAGAAACTCTTTGCACCAAAGAAATCAGTCAGTGTTGTGGCAGTTTTTGTAAGACAACTTAAAATCAGCAAAAGATTCTTCCTTTTGGCTTTCTAGGTACAGGACAGGATTGTTCGTTCTCCTGAAAGCAATGCACATCTTTTTAAAGCTGTTGGCTGCCTCTTCGAAGAGCGCTAGAGCAAGTTCTAGTTTATATCTGCTTGTGAGCATGAATCTGCCTCCTTTAGTTGAAGCCACAGCCTCAGTATGAATTACATGAAGGATTTCATGGAAGTAACTGGAACTGTAACCCTCATTCTGTTGTTCTCTTCTGCGTATGTTTTCTTTAACCAATGTCATAATTTGAGCTGTGATCTTGTTAACTTCTTTTTCAAACCCTTCCAGAGAAGGCCCACACATCTGGAGCTCTGGAGAGGTGATAACATGCTTGGAATAATTGATAGAAAATGTTTTCTTTGTATCCCGATATCTAACTTTATTCACAATATTGGGGTGCTGTTTAAAATGCTCCAGGAGAATGTTCTCTAGGTCAATATCGATGTCAGGATCCTCAGCAGATGGGAGTGTGGGAGGCAATGGAATGGAGATGCTCTCTGACCAGACCTTGTTGAACATATTTCTGAGCTCCTCATCATGTAACTCTGTCCCCTGGAAGGCCTTCCCTTTTACTTTTTCTAATAACTTATACTCAAATTTCACCTTTTGCTCCTTCAAAAGGTCTTGTATTTTCTTTCCCCTAATTTGATCCTCACATTTTCTCAATGTTTCTACTACAAGATTCTCTTTAAGATTCTTCAAATCTTTTTCAAATCGTCCTTTCCACTTAGACAAGATTTCTCTATCTAGGTCTTCTCGAAAACATTTTTCAAACTCTTGCTTAATGGCTTCATGTTTTTCCACAATTCGATTCTCCAATGTGCTTCTCTTGATCCCCTCAACATCTCCACTCTGAATCTGGCTGGTTAGATGACTCTGCAAGTCCAGCACGTGACTTCTCAGTTGCCAGGTCCAGCTGATGTACATTGTCTCCAGTTTAGTCACAGCCAGGACCTCCTGGGTGTTTCTGAACCTGAAAATGAAGTTCTCGTTCACTAAGGCCTTCCATAGGTCCCTTATCCGGACATGAAGTTCCAAGAACTTCAAAATGCTTGTCCTCGATTCTTTAGCATGCTTAAGAATCCTGCTTTTCAGTTCCTGAACACTGAGACTGTAGCAGGGATTAGGAGGGGCCATTGGGGGATTACCTTCCCAGAGGTGAGCAAAGTAATGGATGTGGCTCTTGGCATCAAAATGAATGACATCACTGAAGTGGCAAATATCTGAGCGTTGTTCATGTTGGGCTGCAGCAAGCGCCATTACATCTAGTTTCTCTTGCAACCGTGTTCGCATTTCCATACTTTCATTCGTGTCGATGATTTCTTCTATGTTTTGATGAACAAACAGGCATCTTGGGGAGATATTCAGTTGTTTCATTCTGAGAAAGGCATGGACAGTTATTTGCAGAATATCTTGTATTTCTGATAGATCCTTCCCAAAAATATTGATTAGAGTTAAGTTTCCAAGTCCAGTGACAAAAGTTGCCAATTCATTTTCCTCATTCTGTGCTTTGCTATTAATGATCTCTGAGGCCCGAAGTCCTTCTGTGTCTACAAGGAGCAGAAAATCAAAGCCCAACTGTTCCCTAAGCACCTCTTCCACCTTGAGGAGCTGCATGTAGGCACCTCGGGTGCATCTCCCAGCACTGAGACTCAACTGCAGCCCAAACATTGCATTCAGCAAAGTGGACTTCCCTGAGCTCTGCAGGCCAAGGACAGAGAGAACAAAAACCCGTTTGTTCCCAATTTTCTCAGAGACCTTGTTGAAAACAGCTGCTACCCACTTCAGGGGCACATAAGAAGCATCCCCATCCATCAGCTCAATGGGGGCCCCAGATATCATCAGATCAGCAGCCATTTGGGGGAGGGAGAGAAATAGTGTATTTGTTTTTGCGGAAGTTTCTTCCAGAGCTTCATAGATCTGACCCACTTCTCTCAGGAGATGCTCAATTCCCAGGGTGGAGTTTCTGATGTCTCTGGAAACAATTTCTAGCTCAGACTCCCAGCGTCTGAGGGAGTCTCTCTTTGAGCGCTTCTGCTTTTCTGTTTGCACCTGAGCCAGCAGTTGTCTGTACTTCAGGTGGAGGGTTTCTAATTCTTTGCTGGTTAGTTGGTCTATTAACATACTCAACCCCTGCAGAAAGTAGAGCTCCGTGTGGGTGTCTAGGTGTGTCTGAAGACTTTCAAGTAGGGTCTTCATCAAATCGTTAAGGATAATCACTTTGTGATACTGTTCACAGCGTATTTTCTGCTTTTCCATCTCAATCTCATTCTTGTATTGTTCAATGCTCCTGTTGCCTTTTTCTCTCAGATGATGGAGTTCCTTGTCCTTCTTACACCAATCATGCCATAGACCTCCCTGGAGAGGTAGTAACTTCTCTTTTATCTCAGATAATTTCACTTTTCTCAAGATGTCCATCAAGATGTCTGCTTTTTCTCCTGCTTCTTGGCAGTCTGTTTGGTCCTTGTCAATAATAAATTCATATTTTCTTGCAATGTTGGCCCAGTTACTCAAACTATAAGGAGATGCAGAATTCTTCAGTAACTTTTTTAGTGTAGTTGTAATTTTATCAGCTATCTCTATCTTATTTAGATTCTTGATCCCAATTCTCACCTTGTGAGCAGAATTCTCATCCATAATATTTTCAACACTTTCAAACAAACATATAAGAGGTTTGGGTGATTTCAGAAATTCAAGTAGGAAACTATTCATTTTGTCAAAATCAGAAGTTGACAGCAGGATAACCATGACTGAAGAGACCTCTTGCAGAAACCTGACCTGCCTCTCATGTGTTTCTGCATTTCCATGGAGATTTGTGAAAGCAATGCAGTTTTCAAACCTGTCTTCAGCTCTACCTCCTGGGCAGAACCAGCAGAGTTCCACCATACCTTCTACCAAAAAACATCCATTATTGTCTTCCCTACAATGATGGTGGGGAAAATGGTCATGTTTGCCTTTACTCAGGAGTAAATTCAAAATCTGTGATTTGGAAGTAGAGACATAATTTCCAACTCTTATGAATGATACAACGTGTGTAGGCTGACAACTGATCAACTGGTTATTATAACTTTTAATTTTTTTCTCCCATCCTATTTTTTCTACCTCTCTCCAGCTTTTCCTAATTTGTGTGAGAGACCAAAGTGGCAATTCAATTTTGGAGTTGCACGGATTGGGCACCAAAAGTGGGAGTGCATACTGACAAATGGAAAGTTTGGTTAAAATATACTGTCTTGTAAAATCATCTGCACAGTGAAAAATTGCCATTTGTATGTCCATTGGGTGAATGCAAGTTTGTGCTGTAGTTGATTGTGTTTCTTTGATAATGAAAAAGTCCTCAAGTGTTCCTCCTAGTTCTGTGGTTCTCAGTGCCTGGGGCACAGTAGATAATGTTTCTGTATTATCTCTGTAAACTAGATATCGAAAATGATAATCTAATACCAAAAGTTTTTCTAGAAAGCAAAATGGTAGCTCCCCTTCAGCTTTTGGTTGAGTGCCATGTAGGGAGGTCTTACTTATCAAGAACGTGTTGACTTTGGTCATCTTTTTGGGATAATAATTGTCCAGATTAAGTCGCCTGATCAAGTCAGGAAAGCGCTGATTCTTGGTTGCTGCTTCCTTATGATTGCTTCTTTGAGGATCTCTGGGATAAGAAGTAGATTCATTGGGTGTTTTCTTTGGGTTAAAAATTTTTATTAATTTCTAGAAAGAAACAGAGAAAATGATAATGGCCATTATCTATTGATAACAAAGAGACTTAATAAGATTATCATTTATGAATGCATGAATATCATTAGCTTTTTTTTTTTTTTTTTTTTTTTTTTTTTTTTTTTTTTTAATAGAGGCATGCTTTATTTATTTATTTGTTTGTTTGTTTACACATGCACTGGGTACAGTCAGAAGGCGGGAGGGTGAGAGAATTCACCAGAGCCAGAGCGGGGAGCAGAGCAGGCAGAAGGACCGAAGTACACTGCTGAGGGGAGCAGCGGGCGGCAGGAGAGGTCTGCGCGCCATGTGGGACCCTCCTCTGGTGGCCGGGGAGCAGCCGGGGATCGAACCAGCGCCCCAGAGGCTGCGGGCAGCTTCGCAACCCAGCACTCAACCGCTGCGCCACCGGGGAGGCCCAATATCATTAGCTTTTTAAACAAATGATAAGATTCTATAAGTTGAATCCTTCTATATGCTAACTCAGAGGCTGACCATTGTATGAAGTATAATACAGGGCCCCCTTCTGGAGGACATAAAATTTATCAATAAATTTTGAGAGAGGTAAGTGAGGAGTTAATTATACTGCATTATGATGTGAGTCTGAAAACACCAATGGTGGCAAGTTCAGAAGCCACTACATTTGAAGAGGTGATTAGGTCTTCTTGAGATGTAAAGTGAGGGAAGACTACTCCAAATTGATGTGACATAAACTTATAGAAAGGGGATAGGAAGAAAAGAAAATTTTAAAAGGAATAGAAAGGAACACACCACAAGGTAGGTACTGTGGTAAGCACTTGCACAGGCTATATTGTGAATGGATATCATTTTATCTGGCAAAAGAGTGGGTGCATGAGGGCATCCTAGATAAAGAGAACAGAAAAACCAAGGCAAAGACATCTGAAAGTTGAGTATACATAGAAGATGGAAAGTGATCCAGTACATATGGGTAGAATCAGAAAATGAGGCTTGTGAAGGAAAGAAAAAGGAAGATGAATTGGTTTTTATTTAGTAACCAGCAAGCTTTATAACGCCCCTATTATTGTTGTTATTTCTACTTTGGAGAAGAATGGCTTGTAAAAATTAAACGTGTCCATGGTCATCCACATGTGAGCAGCAGAGACAGGAGTCATAGCTAGCTCTTGCTGGGATTTTGTCTTCTCCAAAACACTTTGGAGACATTTTGGTGCTGACATGGAATGACAGGGTGGGGAATACTATGGATTATATAGAAGCCAGCCGACCTCTTATATTTTGAGCCTGGACACTCCAGTCTATTATTCCAGGGGCAAAAAAACCTCCACCAGGGAAGCTTACAAACCTTTAGTTGTCCTTTATCTCCATCCTGTCCTGCTTCATTCTCTTGCTTCCTTTTCTTTTTCTTTTTTTCAGCTGGGGAAGGGGGAAGATAATGTTCATGAGTAAAACAAAAAAAGTCAGAAGTGCAGTGTTGCCGAAGCTTAACCTCTTCATGAACTATAATTACAAGCTCTGTGCCAACAAATTAACATCAACAAGTTCAACTTTAGTATATCTATTTTCCAAGTGTGACCCAAGTAAAGATATTGGTATTTTATGTTATGGAAATGGTCAAGAAATAAGAGTGACTGTCTCATGGGCTGAAAGGTATGGGCTATAAAAATGACACAAAAAGAATGTTATCAACCAAAAGGCATCAGCTGTAGTAACTGGAGTATTGCTGATAAATAAGAGCATTATTTATACAAAGGTATCAATCATAGTCAATATTGATTGACTTGGGTATGGTGGTGGAAAGGGTGTGATGTCCCAATAATTGGTCTTTTCATACTCATATTTTCAAATTTGTTGAGGAAAGAAACCTAAATAAAACTGTAAAAGACTTTCATAAAGAGACTTCCCTGAGGATGACATTTTCTCTTGGGCTAGAAATGGTAATTTGAAGCAATCAATTGTTTCTTCCAAATCAATTGTTTCTTCCATATCAATCCTCAAATATTAAACCTCCTGTTTATCAGCTCCCTCATATTTCTAGGCTGCTTATAGATTATTCCTAAATCTCCTACCTCACTGCTTATATTATCTATGTGATAATCAGATCTTGGGGGGAAAAAATGAAAGTTTCAGGCTAGGTGTAGTTAAGATTTAGTTGAGAATAAAGTTTGTATACAGCTAATTCCCAAGGTTAGATGGTCAGAATGGACAGGTTTGTGGACATATTTTGTAGCTAAGTAGGAGATCTGTGATAGTTTATGAAACATCACCTTCATAGTGATAGAAAAAAGCCTTCCAAATTTCCAGCATAAGAAATAGTGAAAAAAAAATCTTTACATCACTCTCCACTGTACCAGCCCTAAAAGTGCCTGGAACAGGATTGAGGTGGTCAACAGAGCACTTACAAAAGAATGATAATCTGTTGACATCAGACTCATCATCAGTAAGTAATAGAAGACAAGCGATTCTTTCAAAATAATAAGGTAAACAGATTTTTAAGTCCAGTTAGAACCTTACATCTAACCCAGTTATCTTTCAAGTTTGAGAATTGATTAAAAGCACTTTTGGCAACAAACAGGTAGAAAGTGTACTGTCTATATATCCTTTTGCAAGAGGACTTTAGCAGGAAATTATCCAAGAAATAAATGAAGCAATAGAGGTGAGCTGTCACTTGATAGGATATTTGTGATATTAGCAAAACAGGGACATTACCCAGATACACATATAAAGGAATACCACAATAAAACTGCATGAAAACAGAAATGAAACCTCCCCAAATGAATGCTACTTGATTTTGTTGTAACTAAGATTTACATATATATATATATATATGTATGTATGTATAAATGATTGATTTTTAACTTTTGGAATAAACCATAAATTAAAGATGACAGTCTTTTTATTATGGTTCTAGGATAGAAAGTAAAGCTTTTCAACTTCGAGGCTACAAAAATAATAGTATTTAAAGGGGTGGGGGGAAGCAAATATTGTCTAAAAAATGTAAAAAAATGATAAATGTTAAAATAAAAAAAGGCAAATCATAAGGCGATTAAAAGGAGTTTTGAAAGTAAAAAAAATAATAATAGTATTGGAAGAGTTTGAAGATATTGTCTCTCATAATGGACAAAAGTTAGGGCAAACAGTAAGCCCAGCCTAACCCCTGCCCAGACAAACATAAAGTCTCACAGGAAAGGCCTGTAGGTCTCAGTTTCTTTTACTCAGTACATCATGTCTGACTTTCAGCGAAAAGTGTTTTACAAGGCATGCTGAAAGAAAACATACTCAAAGAGATAAAGCAAGTATCAGAATCAAATGCAGGTATGGCCGAGATGCTGGAATTATAAACATGAATTTAATCTCAATAGATAATTTTTTAAAACACCGGGACACACAGTTCTTTTTATATTTGGTGTTGCTGGTGTGTATAATGAATTACTCAGGGAAAACCTTGACTCATGTCCAGCAAGAAGGGATAAGTACGGTCACAACTTACACTTTTCCAATGACTGACAGAACTTCTCCGCCAGGTTCCGCTGGTTTATGGCATTCAGGACGTCCTTGGTCACAGTTTTACAGTATTCCTCCCCGTAGAACTGGATTAGTTTGTCGGCAAGCATCACTGGGGTTGCCAGCTGGAGGGTACCCCGAGGGATGTGCTTGTATCCCTCAGCAAGAACTATGTTTGTGAGCTGGAACTTGAACCTTGCCAACTCATCCTCTACAAGATCTTCAAGGATGCAAAGCAGGTGTGCCTTCAAGGTGTCTTCCATCTCCTTTGCAGCTGAAGACACGGATGACCTGCAGTTACTGACCTGAAATGGAAAGGTGATGATGGCCATCACAGGAATGATGGAAACAAATATAAGGCAAATGGTTTAAGAGAAGGGAGAGAGAAATAGAAGTGAAAGCAAAGATTTTCTTGCTGGAAATAAACCTTGAGCCCAAAATATGTGTTGGTGATACACATTCCTTAATTTAGGATAGTCCTCCAAGTTTTGGAGTTACTTTCCTTCCCTTTCCACTACCCACATTGTACTCCACCTTTAAAATTCCAAAGAGGGCCTCCCTGGTGGTGCAGCCTCTGCAGCGCCGGTTCGATCCCCAGCCTCCAGTGAGGGTCCCACATGGCGCACAGACCTCTCCTGCCGCCCGCTGCTCCCTTTAGCAGTGTACTGCAGTCCTCTGCCTGTTCTGCTCCCCGCTCTGGCTCTGGTGAATTCTCACCCTCCTGCGCTTCTGACTGTACCCAGTGCTCGTATAAATAAATAAATAAATAAATCTTAAAAATAAAATAAAATAAAATTCCAAAGAATCCAAG
Organism: Talpa europaea; assembly: GCF_964194135.1. Classification (NCBI taxonomy): domain Eukaryota; kingdom Metazoa; phylum Chordata; class Mammalia; order Eulipotyphla; family Talpidae; genus Talpa; species Talpa europaea. The sequence continues at coordinate 41,764,803 of NC_140073.1, read as the reverse complement.
GCTTTACTTTTTATCTTAGAACCATAATAAAAAGACTGTCATCTTTAATTTATGGTTTATGTGTTTTTTTTTGTGGGGAGTAAAATGGAGTAGGATCTTAAGAAGGTTATTTAATTTTTTTTTTTTTTACTTTGAAGCACTGGGGTGTAGGCCAGAGGTGTGGGGCGTGAGAGGATTCACAAGAGACAGAGTGGGGAGCAGAACAGGCAGACTAACTGAAATACACTGCTGAGGGGAGCAGTGGGCTAGACAGGAGAGGTCTGCTGGGCCATGTGGGTTAGCTCCCTGGCTGGCTGGGATCAGACTCAGTCCACAGCAGTGATAGCACTGAAACTTAACCCCTAGCCCACCAAGGAGGCCAGAGGAAGGTTTGTGTTATGCTGAGAAAAGGAAAGAGAAAGGTAGATGTATTGTTTGTTTGTAAGTAGGAAACATAGTGGATTATGGGCACTTAAAGTGAACACAAGTTTAGAGGAGAATTAAAGACATTTATACTTCCATTGCCTGTGTGCCTTGGGTGGACTGGGAGGTATTTTAGGAAATTCAGTTTTCAAAAGAAATTGGAATGAGTAATAGGGGTTATAGAAAAGTACTTTTCTGATTTCTTTGTAACAATAGGATCTTCAACCTTTTCCTACACCTTGCTCCTTTTGGCCTCTATTTTGCCCTATGTTAAAAAATTACTTTTTAAAAGATGTCAGGTAAGCAAGCATTTGCTCCATTATTGCCTTTTATTACCACCATCATCTTTTACATTAAAAATACCACTGTCTTTCAATTATGTCCTTTCTTGACATCAGACCTGAACGATTCTTCAAACCATTTTACGATGTCATTTCCTTTCCAGACCTGCTTTTGTTTTCCCAAAAATTATGATGCTCCCTAACTTTCAATTCTCACAATTCTTATTATACTTCTATTGTGCCTCATTATTGTTATCTACATATACCAAGGATTTTTTTGTTAAAAGAAAACTTAGTGAAATGGACAGCTGGTAAGCATTGAGCATCATTTACATCCTGAATACTGAGGCAGGTGCTTTGCACACTTATTTTTTTTTTGCACACTTATTTTTTAGCAAAAAAATAAAATTAGGTAAGAAAATGAAGAGTGAGACGGAGTAAAATCTCCAAGGTTAAGAATTCAACACAAGTCCTTCCAATTCCAAAACCATGATCTTTCCTATTTTTCTAGTGGATAATATATGACTCACTAGGTCTCGTGCAGGGCTGACAGATCCCAAGCAGAAAGCCAAAGAATGGGGAATTCAGACCTGCATCTGCAAGGCCGAATTATGCCAACAATAATGATCTTGGAAGAGGACCATGAGTGCTGAGTGAGACTGAATAAAAGCCAACACTTTGTGCAGAGTATGACATAGCTACCTTATTCCTGAACTCCTTGTCTATGGAAACTGTGAAAAAACAAGTGTTGTTTTAAGTTGCTAAGTTTTGTTTTGTTTTGTTTTGTTATTGTGACTTGTAACTTGTTAAGCAGAGATTAAATTAATACAGATCACTTCTAGGATTTTGATCTGTTCAAATAGGTTGCTGATTGTTTCATGCTCTGGGTTGGTTAAAGTTTATTACATGAGCAGATTGGGGATCATTTTTATTTTGCAGTTCCAATTAGGCAAATATGTAGAGATGATAAGTAAACTGGAATAGGGCATACCTTTGAAGGGATGAATCCAACTTAGAGATTGATTAGAAAGTCATCTGTACATAGTATTCACAGTCATGGGGCTAGTATCTTAGAGAGAAAGTAAAAATAGAGAACAATGAAAGCTCCTGGAGGTGGCGCAGCGGTTGAGAGCCGGGAGGCAAAGCTGCCCGCAGCCTCTGCAGCACCTGTTGGATCCCCGGCTGCTCCACGGCCACCGGAGGAGGGTCCCGCATGGCGCGCAGACCTCTCCTGCCGCCCGCTGCTCCCCTCAGCAGTGTACTTCGGTCCTTCTGCCTGCTCTGCTCCCCACTCTGGCTCTGGTGAATTCTCTCACCCTCCCGCGCTTCTGACTGTACCCAGTGCTTGTATAAATAAATAAATAAATCTTAAAAATAAAATAAAAATAAAAAATAAAAAGAAGCACCCAGGGAGGAGGAGATGGGGAATGAGACACATTTGAGATCCTTGAAGCCTGGAGAATAATGTGGGACAAAAACAAAAGCGTGTTCCATCATATTAAATGCTTTCTGAGAGGTTAAGAGGATAAGAATTGAGAACTGATCATTGTGTCTTCTAAGATGTAAGCCGTGATACAAGTCCTTTCCATGGATGGAGTAAAAAAGTCTGACAGAAGTGGGTAAAGAGAAAATTTGAAATGAAGAAGTGACATCAGCTACATTTTTTAAAATACATTTTGCTTTTAATATAAGCAGAGTAAGGGGCTTGTGTTCTCTATTTGTTATATAGATTGTGTGTTTCCCATTGCTACTATACACTAATGATAAACTTAGAGTTGGCTTAAAAAATTATAAACTTATAAATGGCTTAAAGCCACAGAGATTTATTATTTTATGGCTATGGAGGCCAGAACTCTGAAGAGTCTTGTGGGGATAAAATCAAGGACTGGTTTGGGGGCACTAACTAGTTCTTTCTGGAAAAAATTCCAGGGGAGAATCCATTCCTTACCTCTTATAACCTCAGCCAGCATTTCTTGGTTTGTGGCTTTCTCTCATTCTAATTTCTATGTCTGGGGTCACACTGCCTTCTCTTCTCTTCTGTGGTAAAAATTCCATCTGTGTCCTTCTGATGTGGTAACAGTTAGGACTCTCTTGGACAATGCAGAACAATCTCCCCACCCACAGTCCCTTTTGCCAAATAAAGCAAAGTTTACAAATTATAGGAATTAGGATATGAGATACTAGTGATTTGACACTAGGAAATGATGAGGTTTAAAGGCAGGACTGTGTTAATAGGAAAAGAAAAAAAGATACTCAAAATCTACTTAAGGTTTTAAAATAGCAGGAATTCTTTTGACTGTGTAAATGGAGACATAGGAAACCTTGAATATGATTCCTAGATTTATACCTAAAATTGGATAATTTACTGAGATGAGAGACTACAAGATGTAGGGCAGATCTGGGGATGGAGAAAGATGATTAATGCAGTTTTGATACACTGAGTTTGAGATAAATATAATGGCTAACATAAGTGCTTTGTATTTTGTAGACTCTCCTAAACACTTTACATGTATTATTTAATACTTAGATCAACCCTAGGAGGCAAGTAGTATTACATCTGTAGATTATAGATGATAAGTCAGAGATGTAACTTGCCCAAGTTTCTATGACAGTCTAATTCTAGAGCCAATATCTTTAACTATCATGTCAACAACTTAGTAGAGAATCCTGTTAAGCTGGTCACGTAGTCCTGTATCTAAAAACCTGTCTAACCTGAAGATTTAGATGAAGGAATCATCAGCACATAGATAACAGTCAAAAAACCATAAAAGATTAAATGCAATCTCTTAGGGAAAATATGGGAGAGGGTTAGTAGGGGCCTTATTTATACAGAACTGATATTTAGCTATTAGGCTGTGGGATGAACTTTTCAGGTAAATTCTTTAATGACTCTCCAGGACCTCACCAAATTGTAGGACAAGGAGACAGACCGAAAGACAGTGTCACGAGTGAGGCAGAGGGGAGTGATAGAGAAACAGAGAATGAGCGAGAGGGAGGCAGAGACACACACATGCCCTGAGAGCAAGAGAAAGGAGAGGGGAAGTCAAATGGAGAAAGCAAAACCGGGAACAAAAACACTCATGAATACTAAAGGAACGTAAGAGGCCCTGGTACCCTTCTCAGTCACATGTGTTCCTGTCTCCTGCTTGTGGAAAGCAGAAAAGGGGGCCTTTTCTGCAGTAAAGCAGTAAAGACCTAACTTTACTGTGAGCCCCGGAGGGGGTGGGGGGTGAGGATACTCACCACTCAGGGCTGTGAACACTAGATCTTCTAGTTCAACTGACCAGGGAATAGAAGGTTGCGCTGGCAGGTACAAATCTGTTTGTCTTTCTGAGACCAAAGTGTAAACTCCAAAAAATTAGGTGTGGTAAGACCAGCTGCACACACACCTACTCACCTGCTGAATGGAAGGTGGGGTCCAGAGCACAGATAGGGGTGTTACCTTACCCATGATTTAAAACTTTATCAAGTCCATCCCATCACTTATCAAATTAAGTCCATTTTGGAGATGGGTTGGATTCTGACTGATCAGAGTGTGATCATTTGATCATTGAATTAGGGCAAGTGGCTCGACTTTAAAGTCTTTTGTCTTCTCACTTGAGAAATGGGAATAATAGCAGTACTTATATTCTGGAATTGCTTTGAAAATTAAAAAAAAATTTGTGTCAATCATATAGCACAGTGTTTGAACCTTAATTTGTGACAGACAAAGCCTGTTATTTTTCTTTTTTAAAAAAAAAGATTTATTTTTATTTATGCATAGAAGAACTGGGGTATAGGCCAGAGATGTGGGAGGTGAGAGGAGTCACCAGGGACAGAGTGGGGATCAGAACAGGCAGACTGACTGAAATACACTGCTGTGGGGAGCAGTGGGTGAGACAGGAGAGGTCTGCTGCACCATGTGGGTCACCTCCCTGGCCTGGGATCTAACTCATGCTGCAGTGGCTGGTGACAGCTTAATAGTACTGACTTTAACCTCTGTACCACCGGGGACGCCCACTATTATTTTTCTTCTAGAAGGGAGACTTACTGAAGGGGCCCTTTAAAGGATAAAGAGAGAGATATCATAAGTTTACTTGTGACAGGGCGTACTGGTGATATGTTGGCTTCTTTAAGAACAGTAAATATCAGAAGAGTTGATTGTCCTCAGATGGGAATATTCTGATTTTGAGAGCTTAAAAGCAAACATTTCCCATTCTTCCCTGAGGGTTACAGAGATCAGTTTCACTCCTTGGGTAATGATGATGTTCCCGGATCCTTGAAACAGTGGGCACCAGGTAAAGAACTGGCTCCATAACCTTGAGAAGTGACCAAATATATTAACTGACAAAGGTGGTCACTGAAAGTGACAATGGAAGCGTGTTGCTAAGTAATTCCATGCGTGCTCTTTGCTAGCCTGCCCCACACACCTACAGTGAAAGGCTCCAGTGCCAGTAGCTGCTGCTGGCTTTGGCCCGACAAGGAGAATGGGATGGCATGGCCGGAGCGCCACCTCCCTGGAGACAGACAGCTTCAGCGCCACCCTGGCCACGAGATGTCCCTTTCCTCCTGCTATGTGTGTAGTCATCTGGTTCCCATTCACTCATTTTTCAGTTTCTAATAGCAGGGACCACTGAGGCTGAATCCCATTAAAATATCAAGATTTCTCATTTTCCCAAACCTAATGTTGCCCCTGTTCAAAGGGCAAGAGACACTAGATAACGCAGCCCATAAAAGTCAGCTTCCCATAACTTCAAGATGAGGCAGACTGAGAATGGATATGAAGGGGCAAACAGAGATAAACCAGCATCACCAAGAGACTATCCACCAGATGAAGGAGTTAAGGGAATGGAGCCTCACGCTAGACAGAAGGAGAACGAGTCTGGAACAAAATAGGACACAACAGAGTAGAGATCTCCATGTTCAGAAACACTGTTTTGACTCTGAGTTGAGCTAACAGATACAGGACACAGGTAGGGAAATAAAATTTGAGCAGGCACATCAAAGGACACATGTGTATCATAAAAAGAGTTAGCTCTTACCTGTCTCCTGCTTCTAAAAATCTTGAGTTCAAAGCAGCTTCAGTGATGCAGCAACACACACAGAACAGCAAACTCCAAAGACTCTGGCTGGCATCCTGATTTGATCTAGAAACATGTTGGCCTCAGGCCCTCATTTCATAACAAAGAAAAGATTATCAGCAGGGCAGTTACAACACAACTTCACACAACTTCAGGTATCATTCAATTAGCTGTTGAGTGAAATGGAGTATGCAGTGTAGATGAGATAATGATCAAAGCTTATTCCAAATACTAAATATCCTTTCATAGACCTATTTCTTTACTTTTATAGCTATACTTCCTCTAAGGGGACCTTAAGACAACTTAAAAGAGAATTTTGTCTGTAAAAATACATAATTTATAAGTAGAGCAAAAAAGGAGAAAAAAAACAGGCACAGGGAAAATGGTGCCTCAGTGATTCATCATGGCTTATAAGCCAACCCCAGACATTTCATTTGGCTCATGCATCTTTAATTTGTATGAGGACAAGTCCGTGCTGCTTAGAGACGTTGATACTCTGGCTTCAGAAGTTGTGGGAAGCCCAATAAGAGCTGTACGGGGAAGCTGGCTGGTCATCCTACTTTCCTTCCATGAGACTTCTCAACATGGAGTAGTTTGAGCTTCTTAGCATGGTTACCTCAGGATGGCTGGATTTTTCACACAATATCTCAGTGCAGGCAGCAAGGTCTTTCATGGCCTAGCCTGCGATGGCATCACGGTCACTTCTTACTTGCTCTATGGTTGCACAGGCACAACCATTGAGCACGTGACAACAGACCACACCCGGCCTATGTATTGAGAGGCATGGATCGTGGCGCAGGGCATTCTAGAGGTGGGGTGACTTAGGTGGTTCTAGAAATTTGGCTAAAAATATATGGAGTAATGGCATATCTGCTTGTTATGAGTGGGTCACCAACACATTCAATTAGTAACAAGTTTTATGTGCCAGCCTTTGTTTTAAGGATTTTGCATTGAAGATTCATTTTATTCACAAAGTAGCCCTATGAGGTAAATACTATTAATATCTCCATTTTGGAGATGAGGAAGCTAAGGCACCGAAAGCTTATGTCAATTGCCTCAATTCAACAGATCAGGACATGGTAGTTTGGGATTAACATTCAGACAGTTGGGTTTCTAAGTCTAAGTTCTCAGTTACAAATTTTTCTAGAAAAGAAAAATGGAAAAGACCTGCAGTTCTACAATTCAATGTTCTTAAGATTTAAAAACTGTTCAGTAGACCATAGCTCTGTAGCTCTGGTCCAGTTAGCAAGCTGGGCGACAGAGAGTGACAACCTTACACCCACACTCTGCACTGTCATGTCACCTGTGAGTGTGAGCTGATACGTTTTCCAGTACTGGGAAGAGCTAATGGAGTGTATTTCCCTTAAACAAGTTCTGAAACATGTTGTTTCTTTAACCTGAATGTTTGATATATCTAAATGGCCAAATCCTTGAGAGTTAGTCCCTGGGAAACAGGACCCGATTTGTTCTGACTTCTCAGTGGAAACAGGCTATTGACACTGGGGACACTCACCACTGGGTTCAGACTGAATATTGCCCACCTCCATGTCTTCAACCACTGGCATCTGAAAAGGCATGATGGACAGTTGTTCTCATTTCTGTGGCTTCTCCCCTTGCGTCAAGCTTTTATGTATGAGGCATGAAAGCAGGGATTTTTATAAATAAAAAAGGACAATAGAAGATGTGGTTCTGGGTGAATGTGCTTCCTTCACATTCACACTACCAGCGCTACCACTCCTTTCCCAGCAGTTGTGTGTGTGTGTGTGTGTGTGTGTGTGTGTGTGTGTGTGCGCGCGCGCGCTATCTCAATTCAGCCCACATTCAAGCAAGTTGCAGCTCCTCTTTGGCGTCGGGGAATTCCACAGAAAGCTTCTTTAGACCTGCCAAAACTTGCTTGGGATCTATACTTACTCTGATAAGTGACATCAAAATATGAGAATTCAGGAAGGACTTGCTGTCTCCTGTAATAATCACCCCCCCACTTTTCTTCTTTGCATCCCTCATCCTTCACCCACAAGAAAAGAACAGCCAAAGGCCCCACTAGCCCTCAGCCTGAGCTTAGTCTGGGTGGAGTGGACTGGTTCTTAACTGCTCCATTGCACTTTGTGTTAATAAAATGTGTAATTCAATTTTTAAAACCTTTTCATACGACTGGAACTGGAGAATAGATACTCCTATTGTAAATAGTATCATATAGGCTGGGTATCATTTTAAGATAGTGAAACAGAAATCAAGGAAAGTTTTTATTTGTCCAAGTTCACAGAGCTGGGGAATGGCAGGGTTAGATAGGAATCCTCTCTCTCTTCCCCACCCCCAATGTGTTTGCCAGTGAATATCCTACCTCACTGTTCTTCTAATGCCAGCGAATATCCTACCTCACTATACTTTCTGGAGATGATGCTGACTGTGTCAGATGTCCTAAGCAAAGACAGGATAATCAGAAATACATTCCGCAGCAGAATGAGCAGCTTAACTGGTCCTGAGCTAGAGGAGGAGATGTTGTTGAAGAAAATCAACAATAAGTGGACCTTTCAGACTTGCTGGAGGACAATTCACCCCTGGTGCTGGCCGCTGTCAGGAAGTTCTCAGGGAATTCCCCTTATGTCCTTTGGTCCCTCTGACTGGCCCAGTGCTAAATTGCAACAAGAGAGATTAACAAGGGAAAAAACATTTACCCTCATTTTCTTGGAGTTCTAAAAAATATGGAACCTGTGATCTGGCCAGCAAGGTGAGACTATACTGCTGTCAGAAGGGGACTAATAAATTTGGGAGGAGGAGACAGGACAAAGAAATATTCAAATATAAGTTAGAAAGAAATGCTGTAGGGGTTTTTGGGTAGGATTTATTTATAAAGGAAAACAGACCTAGGAAGCCTGGGGTGTGAAGTCTCTTTTCCACCTTCAGGCCTAGAGAGGGAAAATTTGTTCTTGTTTTTAGGGAGACAAGTCAGGTAAGAAATCACTCTTGAGTTTTGCTATTTTTCACTAATTCATATTATATATTTATAATAATTATATAATACATATTATATATTCATAATAATAATCATAATAATAAAATACATATATAATAATAATAATTCATAATAATCATAATAATTATTATGAATAATAATATTCATAATAATAATATATTCATAATAATAATATGTGCCAGACAGGTACAAACTGGTCAGCCTGTCCTTGGCCCCTACAATGCTTTGAAGCAAATTCCCCTTCGTGCTTAATTGCTGACCAAAGCAATATCCATGTCTTCTGATTGCCATCCTGCGCTGACCTGGAAGATGACTTACCTCTGCACGCTCCAGATGAGGTATCACTTCCTCCTCCTGTGCCTACCCACACAGGCACAGGAAAAGTTTCTGAAATTGAAAAAACAAAAATGCTCAGGGTCATCCTTTACCTATCCTTCTCTTATACAGCCTGTATCAAATTTATCAACAAATCCTATCCACTCTCTTAAAATTATATCCTTATGATATAATTTTAAGCTCTCTTAAAATTATATCCTTATGATATAATTTTAAGTGACTGCTGATCCAAGTCACCACCAACTGTAACTTGTGTGTGTCACTGTAATAACCTCCTAAGAGGTTCATGCTTCAGATAATAGTTAAATAATATTTTATAACTACAAGCCAAATCATTTCACTCCTCAAAACGTTCTTAGAAGTCATTCCTTTGCTCTGTTTTGTCATTACTATATCCCCAGCTTTTTAATAATTATTACTAAAACTCATATATTCATCCACTCATATTGTAAGTGGTTAATGAAATTCCTCTGAAATTCCTCCACATGCCAAGCAATGTTATGTGTACTAGGGATCAGGAACAAACTAAATGTTACAATAATTCTAATAAATCTTAGGATCTAAAAATCATTTAGTTTCCTATGGCTGCTTTAACAAATTCCCAGAAACTTGATTAAAAACAACACAGACTTACTCTCTTACTGTTCTGAAGGCCAGAAGTTCAAAGTCAGTTTCACTAGTCTAAAGTCAGTATATCAGCAGGACTGATTCCTCCTGGCCTACTCCACCTGCCAGAGACCACTCCCATCTTTGGGTCATGGTCCCTTCTTGCATCTCTGAAGTCAGCAGTATAGGACAAAGTAAGCTGGCTGTTTCTTTTTACGATAGCTGTGTTGGTTAAGTCTCAGCACTATGAAGCTCTCCAACACCACCAGCAACTGCAGCAGGAATTTGAGCCCCCTCTAGGGGGCTGGCCCAGATGGTGCAGCAGACCTCTCCTGTCTTACCTGCTGCTCCCCTCAGCAGTGTATTTCACTAAATCTGCCTGTTCTGTTCCCCACTCTGTCTCTGGTGAATCCTCTCACTTCCTGCATCTCTGGCCTGTACCCCAGTTCTTGTATGCATAAATAAATCTTTAAAAAAAAGTTCATAACCTTATTTATGAATTTCTTATCTTTAAATTGGTATACAGGTTAGAATTTTAGAAAATAATCCATAAGGATATGTAGTTTATGTATAATAAAATTCACCTATTTAAAACATATAGCTAAATTGATTTTAACAAATATATGCACCTATGTAACTAACTCCACAATCAAGACATATACAATATTTCTCCTGCATCAGCTAATTCTCTTGTGCCACTTTGTTATCAATTCCTATACACCAGTCCCCAAGTAACTGCTAACCCAATTCATAAAACTACTATACCAGGGCCTCCTTGGTGACACAAGTGATTAAGTCACAGCACTATCAAGCTATCACCAGCCACTGCAATCGCTGGTCAGGGAGCTAACCCACATGGCACAGCAGACCTCTCCTGTCTCACCCACTGCTCCCCTCAGGAGTGTATTTCAGTCAATTTGCCTGTTCTGCTCCTCACTCTGTCTCTGGTGAATCCTCTCACCCCCCAGCACCTCTGGCCTATACCCCAGTTCTTGTATACATAAATAAATAAAAATAAATCTTTGGAAAAAAAAGAAAGCACAAAACTACTATACCAGTGCTCAAATAATTACTGGTCCTAGAATTTCATAAAAACGAAATAGGTAGTTTTTTGTTATGTGGCTGCACCACAAAGCTACACTACAGTTTATTTGCACATTTATCTGTTGTTAAACTTTTTTTTCAAGTTTTTGGCTAGTTTGAATAAAGCTGGGAAGAACAATTGTATTGCCAAGTTTTTGTGTGGGCAAAAGCATTTCTTTTCTCTTGGATACCTAGGAATAACACTGCTGGGTTGAATAATAAATACATGTTGGATTCCATATGCCCATGTAAAACATTGTCTCTTAAATAAAAAAGTTTGAAATCAAGGGAGACCCAGAAATTTCAATGTGTGTTTATAAACATAATATAAAAGGCTGTAGAGTACCTTATGAAATCAGAACTCATGGGAATGCACTGTTTACCTCAGCTCTCAGACTCTTATTTTTAATAACTTTCTCTTAGGGAAATTCACTGTTTGGGCCCTTGGAGAATTCAGGTTTGTATCTTTGGCAAAGGCTTAGGGTGGAAAAATCTTCTTCTGAGTGTTAGGAATAAAAATCCAAGGAGATGGCCAAGTGGGATTTGGATCTGTAGGCTGCAGATCTCACCATCCTGTGCACAGTCCGTGACACCCCTCACCAGTGATTCCCCGGCTCTGGGTGTGTCTCAGCTCGGCCCAGCAGGTGAGAGAAGAGAATGTGTCCAGGTGCTACATTTCTTCAGGGGCTGAAGCAGGGTTTGTAAAAGAATTGGTCTGGTGGGACGGGGTCAGGGAAAATTGGTTTTTTATCTTGACAACTATATTTTTTGGGAGGGAGGAGTACTTATCTTGAACCCTCCTTACATAGACCTCAAGAAATCCTGCTCCAAGTTACCTGAAGTTACCTTGGTCCCTAAAATCTCCAGGACAATAACCTTATCTCCCAACAACTGAATTCTGCCAGATGCTCCCTGCCATTTGCTGACTGTGCTTCCCAACCCCTTCACTTGTCCCATTACCACAGGCAGACTACTGGGACATCTGGTCTTTTGATCTTGAAAATACCTTGGGCAAAAAAGAGATAAATATGACATCTATTTGAGGAATTTTGCCACTGTAAGACCCAATACCTTGCTCTATTAAAACATGCAGACTTTACTCTGGTTTCATGTAGAAAGTAAAGAGTTTGTTCAATTTATCATCTATGCTTCTTGAGCTAAGGTAGGAAGAAAAACAGTGGTTTTGTCAACTTTCCAGATGAGGTTATGCAGAGTGTGTATGCTGAGAAAGTGAAGAAAAGAGAAAAATGCCAATATTAAATGATGGACAGAAGAAAAAACACAATAAAAGAAAAGGAGAGGTCATTAGAGAAAAAAAGGAATAAGGGAAGACAAGGGAGAACAGACTCAAGAGTTTCCATAGTTTCTATTATGACAGAAATCATGCCAAATGACCAAAAGTAAAATCAATGTGTTTGGCTATTGAAATGTCACTTTGAACTGTGTAAAAACAGATTCCTAAGATAAAAAAAAAAACTCAAAAACCACATTATTTTGAGAAGTTTAGAGTGAAGGGTAAGATGATAAATATATTTACTCCTCTGTAAGAAGGAACAACCAATAGCACAGGAGATGTGGAATTCAAAGGAAAAAAAAGATGTAATGGCTGTTGAAGAAATAATCAGAGAAGAAATATGTATTAAGAGCACGGGGAAATATCATTATTATAGCTAAAGCAATTCTTCCTCTGAGAGGAAAAGGTGGATACAAGAGGTTTGCAGGGATGTGGGTCTCAAGAGGTGTGTGATTGAACCAATTTATATTAAGGTCTTTAATTTCTCTCTGATATAATCAGAAAGAAAATCCTGAGTGATTAAGATTGAACTGGGTTGGATTAAAGCAGGGAACTTGAGACAATAATCTTCCTAACTATGAAGCAGATATTAAAAGGACACTAGGAAAAAGGAAAGAAAGGAGGCCAAGAATAGTGGAGAGAGAGAATATAGAGGATGCTCTAACATAGTTGAAGGCATAAAAGATGGAGGCAAACAAGAATCAGACATAAAGAAATTCTGTTTGTATTGTTGTCTCTAAATGACATACACACACAACAAAAGAAGTTTCATACCTTTGAATGCTATCCATTTTTTAAAAGTAATGTGGATTTCTTGAGGAATTTGATTTTAGAATATGGTACTTGGTGATTACCTATTGAATAAGGAAAGCAACCAATGTGTAATCACATGTCTATTTTTTTTATGGCTAGTAGAGTAGGTGTCATAATTATTATTTTTTCTTATCTCAAGTCCAAAAGAATACATTTATTCTTGCATTTTTATATCTGATTTTTGACATAAATTATAGTTCCATCTGCAATGTATTTTGGTTCTATATTATGATGCAGTGATGTGCCTTTTACTTTTATGAGTGAATAATGAAATAAATTAAGCTATTTATTTAATAATTCTTCCTTTCCCAACTGAACTGAAATGCAACATAATCATTTATTATGTTTTCGTATCCAATTATATCACATTATCTTAATGGAATTCCTGATATATAGAACCAACCTTGCATTTCTGGAATATATCTTACTTATAATGATGTCTTATTTTCTTGATGTGGTATTGATTCTGCTCATTAATATTTTGAAACACTATTTATAATTATATTTTGAACTTCATGGATTTGGGATAGGTCCCCATTTAAGGGTATGCCAGAGTGAAGAAGTAAAATTTCTGTAATGGATAGTTCTGTCTTTGGTTTAGTTCATATGAAGTGGGGGAAGAGATTCTATGCCTTTTGATTTTTAGTTCTTTTTTTTTTTTGTCTTGCAGTGACTCTTAAGTTTTATAGCTTCCCGTCTTTATCCTTCACTTCTAAATCACAAGGTTGCCTCTTTCCTAGAAATTATGCTTTTCCAAGACTGTTACTTTGCACCACATAAATTCTTAACCTCTTCCCTCTAGTGACTGCTCTGATCTTTCAGGCCTCTTTTTCAGTTTTTTCACACTTAGGGACTTTTCTGGTGATGATTATATATCTTGAGTGTTCTACTAGCTTCTCTTTTCTTTTTTCTATTCCGTTTTCACTGGACTACTATAGCTTTCTAAAAAGCGTTGCATCAGTTATATGAGCTTCCTGGAATTTTGAGGGAAGTTTTTCTCCCTAGTTCAGGTAATTAAAATGGGTGCATTCTCTTTTTTTCCAAAAATAAGCTCATTTTTTGGCCTCCCTGGTGGTGCAAGGGGTTAAGATGCAAACTATGAAGCTGTCTGCAGCCACTGCAACATGATTATGATCCCTGGCCCACCAGGGAGCTACCCACATGGTGCAGCAGACCTCTCCTGACTCACCCGCTGCTCCCCTCAGCAGTGTATTTCAGTCAATCCTCCTGTTTTGTTCCCCACTCTTGTCTCTGGTGAATCCTCTCAACCCCCGCACCTCTGTCCTGTACCCCAGTTCTTGTGTGCATAAATAATAAATCTTAAAAAAACCTCATTTTTGTGTTTTTAAAATTAATTTTTGCAAGAGCACAGTTCTATTAAAAATTAATTTTTGTTTTTATTGAAATTGAAAGATATGAGACTTAAATTTACATAGTCATCGTTGAGTTTCATATCACAATATTAAGCATCATACATTATTAAATGTTTTCATCAATTTTGAATCATTCTTAGTCATTACCTCTTTAAATGTTTCTTTCAATCTATTTTCTCCTTTTTCTCCTTTGAGACTTCAATTAAGCCTCTGTTATATTTTTCTATTTTCTTACATATCCTTATTAAATTTTTACTACTTATTTTTTGTCTTTTTGTCCTTTAATCTGAATATTTCTTCTTACCTATCTTTTTTCATGCTAGTCCTCTCTTCATCTGCATTTGATATATTGTTAAGCCACCTTTTGTATTCTTATTTTAGTAATTATATTCTGTAGCTATAAAATTATTTGTTCTCAATGGTTTTCCATTCTATGATTAAGTTCTTTAATCTATTATCTAATATTGTAGATATCATTCAACTCACAATATTTGAAATATTTTGGCTGGATAGCAGAAATTGAATTTCTCATGTTGGTCCTGTTCTCTCTTTCTCTCTTCCTCCTCCTCCCTCCTTCCTATATTTTTTGGTTTTTTAAAAGAATTATTTATGCATACAAGAACAGGGGTACAGGCCAGAAGTGTGCAGGGTAAGAGGATACACCAGAGACAGAATGGGGAGCAGAACAGGCAGCTCGACTGGAATACACTGCTGAGGGGAGCAACAGGCAAGACAGAAGAGGTCTGCTGCGCTAAGTGGGTTGCTCCCTGTCCAGGGATCGAACTGGTGCTTCAGTGGCTGTGGATAGCTTCAGTGGCTGCAGATAGCTTCACAGGCTGCATCTTCACCCCTTGCGCCACCAGGAAGGCCCCTCCCTATCTTTTAAGAAGTAGATCTTTGGCTTATACCATGGTATGTATGACTTACACTCTTATTTGATGAATCTAGGAAGTTGTGCTTGAAATATAATAAAGCTAACTTAAAGTTTTGCAAATGTTACCTTCTCTGAGAGGGTTTATTTTGGTTCTGCCAAGGAACTTGGAAAAGAGCAGTTTGTTTTATGCAAATCAGAGGCTCTTTTGATTTAAACTAGATGCTTTATATATTTCCATTTCATACATACACCCTTCCCATTCTAAGAGTGCAAAACTTCAGATATCCCAGCAAAGACATAAGGTATTTATCAGCATCACATTTGGTAAGCCTTAAATTAAAATTTTTATCCCTCTCACTATTGTTATTTTAAAATTGCTACAAATTTTCCAACTTTTTAGTTCTTTAGCCCCCTACTTTCTGCTGAGTGTATTAAACTCTTTGCTGTTTCTTTACCATCCACACATGCTTTATGAGGAGAAAGAATGCTGATGTCTAGGCTATTCATGCTTCATTTTTCCAAGATCTTTGTCCCTGAAGGTCTCACTGGACTTACCATTTGTTTTCAGTGGGAAAGTTGGTTTAAAATAAGTATTCCACAATGATTAAAAATATATATTCCATTCTATGTATATTCTATATTCCTGAAATGATGGTACCATATTCTTATCCCTAAATGTTCAAAAGTACCTATATTCCTTGGTAAAACCCTACTTAGTTATCAATAAATGTCTGAGTCATCTCATTTGCTACTATTAGATCTGCAATTGTAGCATTTATGCAAGCATAGATTTTTGCATCTATGATTTCAGGTGAAAGTTTTGTCATCGTGTGTATTCTCTTTAATCAGATTTTTTACACTAGAGACTGGTACATATTGTAAAATAAAATGGAGAATATACAAATAAATGGGATATTTGTTGACTATCTTTTTAATATCTTTTTTCTTTTCCTGAAAATTTCCTCATTTCTTTTATGGATACATATTTTTGCAGGGAACACGACTCTGCTACATCAGTATCTTTGGTGGGAATGCTATTGCAAAGAAACTTTATTTTTACTGTTAGATGTGAGCAAGAGACCATGTAGCCCCATAGCTGCTAGGATGAGGTTGACAATGATGAAGAAAATGTGGAAGGCTGTAAAGAAATGTGTTCAGTGTTTGGATTGAGCCTCACCTGGAGTCAACCCTGCTATGGATTGTAGGTAATTTCAGTTCCCATTGTTTTTTTAATTTGTAATTTGTATGAAGACATCTTTTTGCTAAGCAAGTTGGATTTTCTTTTACTTACAAACATTCTAATAATAACAAATTTGATATTAAAGTGGGGTATTGAAAGTAACAAGATGGTAAAATATAGAATTAATTGAGTCAAATAGGAGAAAGCAAGGAACTCTCATTCTGAGTTGGAAAAACCACTTGTTAGGTTAATTGGTAGCATAAATACTTTGCCTTTGAGTATCTGGGAACTTTTCTGAGTCTACTTTCTGAGGCTACAACTTAATTATGGGAAATGTTAGAAGAAATTCAATTATGTTAAATTGTTGGTAGCATCTATAATTTTTATAAAGATTTATTTCTCCCCCCTCCTCCCCATCTTCCTTTGCTTTCTTCTTCTTTAAAGATTTTTGTACCCAGAAAATTTCAAAACATAAAATCCTAAGTAAACCATAGTTAATTCATTTAGACATTTTATTGTGCATCATTTACTAAAAGAACATTTTTTTCCCCTGAGGCAACATAATTTTACTTGCCAAATATTCTATTTTAAAGTATACTTTTCACTTAAAGCATACATATCTACAGGGAAGTACACAACTGTCAGTGCAGAGTGCAATGAATTTTGCATCATGAGCACAACCTGTGATTAGCACACATTTTAAGAAATAAAATTATCCACACCCTAGAAACGTTCCCTTTCTTTTTCCCTTATCACTACAACCTATTAAGAGTACTTTGCCATGGTCCTCCCTGGTGGCGCAGAGGTTGAGTGCTGGGTTGCGAAGCTGCCCGCAGCCATTGCTGAACTGGTTCAATCCCCGGCTGCTCCCCGGCCACCGGCGAGGGTCCCACATGGCGCGCAGACCTCTCCTGCCGCCCGCTGCTCCCCTCAGCAACGTACTTCGGTCCTTCTGCCGGCTCTGCTCCCCGCTCTGGCTCTGGTGAATTCTCTCACCCTCCCGCGCTTCTGACTGTACCCAGTGCTTGTACAAATAAATAAACAAATAAATCTTAAAAAAAAGAGTACTTTGCGAGAGAGTTTATTTTTAAAGAGAAACATACCGAAAAGATAAGAGGAGAGAAAATGGTAAAGAGAGGTCTGTCTATGGTCTACAATCCTGGTACTCAATATAGATAACTCCATCTTCATTCAAAATACTTGAACAAGACTGAGTTAACTAACCAGCAAATTTAGTTTACTTTTATCCCCATTGCCAGAATGAGAAGTCCCAATCAGGCTGAATTTCAAAACTCATGGTAGAAAACTTGATTAAATATGTTCTGTCTTTCCTTTTATATATGAGCAAGACAGTAACAGTGGGAGCCTGTTATAATAATTTTAGATTTATAATTGGATCATCTTGAAGATTAAGGTGATTCTAGAATGGTAAAATTTTAAATGAACAAAGAAAGAAACTTGGACTTCTTTTCATGTTTAATCATCAGATAAATCCTATTCTGAATCTAGTCCTTCCTTTGGATTTGTCCATTATGAAAGCAGTAAACTTATTTTCAAAAAGTTTCAAATGGATTTATTGTTACTTGGAACTTCCAACATTTTTTTAATCCCTTGGTATAATTTAAATAATAAGAAATATCTATTCCATGTTTATATAGAATATATTTCTAAAACCTTAGGTGCCATAGCTTTGTCAATTTTAAATATTTTAAAATGAAGTTTTACCTATGCTTGTTAGTCTTTTTATCATTGTTTTATTCAAAGTTGGTAACTTAGAACTTTAAGAAATTGTTTATTTCTAGGAATTAAATTTATTTTCCTAAATGTGTCCATAAAATTGCCTTATAATTTTTAAAGCACACTCCATTAACAGATATATTTATTGTGACCTGTTCTAGTTTTCTTTCTCTGGCTTTCTTACCTAACTAAACTCTTAGAATATAATATCAATAGACCCTTAACAATTTGATTTTACAGAAAAAAAACTTGTAAAGCAGAAGTAGGAAGGAGATTGGGATAAGCATAGTGTAAGCGTTGTATATTCAACCAGGGAATTCGGAGTTTATTTAACTGAGTAGAGGAAACCATTCACTTTGGAAGATTCATCAGTTAGTGGAGTATAAGACATATTAGGGTATGGGAACAGATAGCAAGGTTTTTAAAGAATACAAGCATAACTGAATGAAGTACTACAAGTAAGACTGACAATGGCAATGAAGAGAAAGATGAGTCAAAGGTTATGCACTAATGCAATAATCTTAGTTTTAAAAGTAAATGTATGGCAACTGTATCGTCACTAATGACAAACTGACCTCTGCTGCATTTTGGTCCTGCTGGCCTGTATCTGCTTGACCCTCCTTAAATCTGATTATTTGTTCTACCTGGATCTTGAATCCTCTAATTTCAACAAAAACTCCTCCCTAAATTTAAATGATTTGGCTGGAATCTTACTTCATGCTTAGTTCTTTTCAAGTGATTTTCTAATTGATATTTTTCACCTCAGCCAATTTTATGAACCAAGACTTTCATGAATGAACATGTTTGGGATTGATGATAATTTCCTCTGTCTCTTAAGCATTGCTTGGATTTCCTGTGCCTACATGATTGGATTTTTCAGTACTAATTGCTGCTGTTGGAAATGAGACTGAAATTAGATTGAAGCTTTGAAAATTCAGATGCTAGAACAGGCTCTAGGGTTTTGAACTCCAATACACATCATTGACATCAGTGGATTACCAAGTTACTTAACATCTTTATTCTTTAATTTCTTTACCTGTACAATAGATATTTGAAAATATACCTTTTAATAAGATTGTTTTAAATATTAAATAAGCTGAGAGTACTTAAAAGAGGGCCAGACACATAGCAAACACTAAATACGTGTTAGTCATCATCTGAATGCCTGGCTGAAATGGCAACCCTGCCATATTGCCTTCATCAGGTCCCAACACAGGTCCCGTACTTTCTCTTAGTGTAGGTCCCCATAAGCAGAGGCTAAGAAAAGAGTTTGGATGCAGGTAGTTTATCTGAAAAGTGATTCCAGGAAGATGTAAGGAAACAGTAACAGTGAGATAAGAACCAACTAAATACCAATAAAGTGTGACTTGTTGAAGTTGTTACACTAGAGCATGTATTCTTAGTGGGGCCAATATAGACCCCAGATTGTCATCATGAATGTCATCATCTCTTGAAGGAGAAATATTAAATATTGCAATGATTTGTGGTCCTCCAAAGGGCTACAGTACATAAATAGATATACAATATATCTATTCTATTAAAATTTCATGAGAGATAGTGATTAGGAAAAAAATTTATTAAATAAGTGCCTTGGGGAAAATAACAATAATAACAATAGTAGTAGCAATAAACAGCAGAGATAATGAGTGTTTACTCCATAGAGCTCAACTTCTAAGAAGCATAAAAAATGCCTCCCAGAAGTTCTGGTGCCTTTATTCATCAACTCATTTCTCATTAGTTAAACATTGCCATTAACTTACCCATACTTCCAATGCCCTGATCAGAGTAAGGAAAGACAGTTAGGGAGTCCTGAGGCAGAATGTCAGCAGTGCCAGTTGTTCAGTACTGTCTACCACAGCTAAAACAGGTCAGAGGCGAGCTTGTATTATAGGGCTGTAAAACCTACTAATATTCAATTTGGAAGTTTAAGTTTCTGATTTCTGAATCCTGGCTTCTTTTACTAGAACAAAGTTCTGGACATTAAACTTCATTATGTTACATTTCTGAAGGTCACTTTTTTTTTTTTTTAAAGATTTATTAATACAAGAACTGGGGTACAGGCCAGAGTCGTGGGAGGGTGAGAGGATTCACCAGAGACAGAGTGGGGAGCTGAACAGACAGACAGATGGACCAAAAACATTGCTGAGGGGAATAGTGGGCAAGACAGGAGAGGTCTGCTGCACCATGTGGGTATCTCCCTGGCCTGCTGGGAATCAAACCCACACTGCAGAGATTTCAGGCAGCTTCACAGCATGTGCTTAACTAGCTGCACCACTGGGGAGGCCCTGAAGGTTGGATTATGACCCTTGGATAAAAGTTTCTCCTTCCTTCATTTACTGTTCAAATGGCTACTTAAGAACTTCTTTGGGCCTCCCTCGTGGTGCAAGAGTTTAAGTCTCAGCACTGTGAAGCTACGGCAGCTACTGCAGCAAGAGTTCGATCCCAGCCAGGGAGCTAAGACACATGGCTCAGAAGACCTCTCCTGTCTCACCTGCTGCTCCCCTCAGTAGTATATTTCAGTTAATCTGCCTGTTCTGCTCCCCACTCTGTCTCTGGTGAATCCTCTCACCCCCATACCTCTGGCCCAGCTCTTGTATGCATAAATAAATAAAATAAATATATTTTTTTAAAAAAGAACTTCTTTATAAAAACACTGTGGGGGGTGGGGAACCGAAAGAACTAATAGATACAATTTATCTGTTTGATTCCCAAGTCAAATTTGACACTCTTACTCTATTATTGACAAACTTGCCATTGGCCTCTTTGTTTTGATTTTGAAATATAAAAGCAAAAGTGCTTTTTACTAACTAAACAAGTTCACCACATTTCTGACCGCCAACTCAGGTAAATACAAAGTACTACCTTAGAAGAAAAACATAAAATTGAACCAAAGACATTTTCCCTAATACATTTTTATAATAATTTACTAACACATAAGTATGTAGGCATTGGAATTAGTCAAAAAAACTATAACAAATGTTATATTCAGTCTATGAAGTACATTAAGCATAAAAAAGTTTGCTTTAAAACCCATGTAAACTGCAGTATGCCTCCTAAGATGTCACCTCATAGGAAGCAGCTAAAAGGCAGCGAACAGGTACTCTTGTTAACACTGTACTTGCTTAAAAGCTTATTGAAATCAAACATTCAAAATGTATTTGTTCTCTTTCTGATGACAGCTAAACAGGAATAAATATCAATGGAAGAAGGAAATCAAACTTCTGTGACTGAATTTATCTTGCTGGGACTTTCACAAGATCCAAAGATCCAGAGCTTGCTCTTCTGTATTTTCCTGATCATCTACCTTCTCTCTGTACTTGGAAACCTGCTCATAATAATCCTGATCCAGATTGACTCTCGACTTCACACTCCCATGTACTTCTTCCTCAAAAACTTGTCTTTTGCTGACCTCTGTTTCTCTACAAGCATTGTCCCCCAGATGTTGGTGCACTTTCTTGTAAAAAAGAAAAGCATTTCTTTCATTGGATGTTCACTGCAGATAGTGGTCTTCCTTCTAGCAGGCTGTACGGAGTGCGCCCTGCTTGCGGTGATGTCCTATGACCGCTATGTGGCTGTCTGCAAGCCTCTGCACTACTCCACCATCATGACCCAGAAGGTTTGTGTCCAGCTGGCCGTAGTGTCCTGGATTAGCGGGGCATTTGTATGTTCAGTGGACAGTGGATTTACACTGTGTCTCCCCTACCAGGGACAGAATGTAATTAACCATTATTTTTGTGAACCTCCCGCTCTCTTGAAATTGGCTTCAGCAGACACCTATAAGGCTGAAATGGCTCTCTTTTCAATGGGGGTGGTCATCCTCTTAGCTCCTGTCTCCCTCATCTTTGTCTCCTACTGGAATATCATCTCCACTGTGATCCGGATGCAGTCAGGGGAGGGGAGGCTCAAAGTGTTTTCTACCTGTGGCTCCCACCTGACTGTGGTCGTTCTCTACTATGGCTCTGGAATATTTGCCTACATGAGACCAAATTCCAAGACCATGAGTGAAAAGGATAAGGTCATCTCTGTGTTCTATTCAATTATGACATCTATGTTGAACCCCATCATTTACAGCTTGAGGAACAAGGATGTGAAGGGGGCTTTCAGGAAGCTAGCTGGAAAATAGCCCATCTTCAGAGGTGATGATTCATGACATTTTTTTTTTTAAGTGCTTGGAGCATTGTGATCGACAACAGTAACTCTACTCTCCTCATCCTTTCCTTTCCTTGCTTTATTTGCTTCAGTCGATTTTCTGCTCCACAAATGCTCATTAATGCCTGTTCTGTGAAAGCGCTGTGCCCAGAGCCTCACACATGAGTAAAAATTAGTGCCTTCCTTAATGGAACTTGAGTTACACACAACTTAAGGTTGTGTGTAACACACATATAGATAGAATGGTTTTTAAAAGTTAAATAAAGGAAGAGTATTTAAGATAAAAAAACTGGATATCAAAAATAGGGACATATTTCAAGATCAGGAACATTTCATGAAAGTGACTCTACCAAAATGAGATTGATTTTTTAGTAGGATGCATGACTCAACAAACAGCAATGGGGCAAAGAAGATGAAAAAAGATGATTATTTTAGAAACAAAAATAGAAATGGGTAACTGGGAATGTGTTAAATGGAAAGGAATATGTGATAAGAAACAAAGCTGATCAACAAATTATGCATGGTCTTGTCACAAGATCAACTAGTTTGTAGCATATTCCATGGAGGTTCTTTGTGTACCAGGTTAATCAGTTTGCCCTGTAGGCTAAATTGAGAATGATCTGTTCATGCCTTCTCTTTAGAAGTTTCATTCTGAAAGACAATGACTGAATGGAAAATTAACCTTGGCAATTTGTATGATCACAAAATCATAATTCATCAAAGGATTTATGTTCTATATAGTCTGTTAGAAGCTACAGATCTGTGATATTCAGTATCTGAAATGAAGTTTTCATTATATTTAAAATTTTTAAGTTTGAAGGGAATCTTATTGACTATATTATCTAACTATAGAATGCTCTATTCTGTGTGATTTTCTTAATTAGCACTGACTTGCTGAGTCCAATGTATTAAAATGCCTGTGAGGTCTACAGTTACCATGTTCCAGACACTAATTTTTCCTGGGATGACTTTCTTTTCTTAAAAGTATAAATCTCATGCTACATCCAGTCACTAGCACTCGTATGTCCTTTCTCAGAATGTTTTACCAATCCAGTCTCAGTGCCTCTGACATACTCAATATTGCCAGTTCATTCGTAACACAATTGTCAGCTCTCCAGAGGCCTTTTCCAAGCATCCAGTCTAAGGTAATACCCTTTCCAGTCTCTCTATATTTCCATAATTGTATTTATGTGTTTATAGAACTGCTATCTCAGACATTATCTTCTTTATTCATTTGGAGACATCCTGAGTAAAGCCAACTTCAAAGCTATAATTACTTTAAGATGGAATGATGAAATTAAAAAAGAACCTTTCAAGATCTATCAAGAAAATCTGGGGTCTCCCTGGTGGCTCAGGGTTTAAAGACACAGCACTATCAAGCTATCACTGGCCACTGCAGCAGGAGTTCGATCCCTGGCTGGCCAGGGAACTAACCCATATGGGGCAGCAGGCCTCCCCTGTCTCACCCACTGCCCCCCTTCTGGTGAATCCTCTCAACCCTCATACCTCTGGCTTACACCCCCTTGTATGTATAAATAAATACATCTTTTAAAAAAAAGAAAATCTGGACACAGTTATAAATATAAGAGATAGATTTAAGAAATAAGGAGTATTCTATAGTTACAAATACAAAGAGATAGTCAAGAAGGATGAGGGCTGAAAGTAGACTTCATTGAAGAGGAAGAGATATTGGATAGGTGCCTTGAGACAGTGATTTTTATTAGTTATTTTTAAGCCATGATTGAGTCACTTCCTGTTGGGAATAAAATTCCTTATTTATAAAATCAATATGGGATTAAATTAGGTAATGTTTACATTTTCTTCCAGTTCTAATACAATATGATTAAGTCCCAAGTGGTTCTTTAATAAGTCAGAAGCTTAAATAAATATTGTTGAAATGATATTGACTAAGTATTCAGTTATCATTGAATTTGTTATTAGGCCATTGGTGAGCTTGACAAGAGACTTACCAGTTGAGATGGGGTAGGAGATAGAGATTAGTTTGATGATTATTGGATAAAAAGTGAATGAAGCTTCAATAGCCAGGTTTCACTACCTTGTGGACAACAGAGCTATGCTCTGTCCTAAGGGGACGTTGCACTCTTATGTTATCTTATGGTCTCCTGCAGTTCTTCCCAGAAGGAAATAGCCTCTTGGGAGAATAAATGTACCTTCAAAATGTTGGCCCATGGAAAAAAATTGATTTATCTCCCTGAATATATTTCTATCATCCTTCACCCATTAAGTGAACTGGGAAGCCCAAGCTGGTCTTGCTAAGGTTCTGTTTCTATATTCCTGACTAAATCAGTAGTGGTAAGCTAAAAAGGCAGCCTTCTGTCCAGATATAGTAGAGTCTTACGGAAATTATGCAATGCCACCCACTACCTCAGATTGCTTCATTTCCTCTTGACATTTATTGAACTCAAAAATGAAATAAAAGGGGGGATGTCAGGGCATTTGCCATGTTCCCTGCTCCCCTGTGCTTGAAGCCTCCTGGGTTAGCTACTTAACATGGAAGGCCAGGTAGGTTGGCAGAGGAAGGGGCTCTTCCTTATCTGGCTTTTGACTAACAGCAGGGACTTGGGGGAAATTGGAGGAGACAAATGGAGTAGAAGAATGTAGATACTCTTGGAAAAGAGATTGGAAGGGACATATAGGTGAGAGATAGATGGGGAGGCTGACAATGGCAGTTACTATCTTGATTGGTATTCTTATATCTCTCCTTTTGTCCCAGAACTGCCATGTGCTCTTTTGCCTTCTTCCTGTGGTTCCTTGCCAGAAGGTAACTTAGACCTGTGTCAAACTTTCAGGCCTCAGCAGCCCCACTTCAGGCCAACCCTGTTTGGCTACACACTTGCCCAGGAGGGATGGGTGATTTTGGGGTGTTTTATTGGGAAATTATTATTAGGAATATTCTCACTTCCCTTTCTATGCACACTGACTCTATTAATGATCTATCACACTACGAGTTTGCTTCATTTGTCTTTATGCAATGGATGGCAGGACCCCATTGTGCCACCTGTTGGGATTGGGGTTCCCTGGGTATCCCTTGGTCACACACTAGCATCATATTTAGACCAAAGATGTAAACTTTTGGGTTTGATGTCAGGGAGATGAGTTCCAAAATTCCATTAAGAGATTTGGTACTGAAAGTGACTGATGTGTACAACGCCAAAGATAATGACTAAGTTGGGATGTTATGGAGATGGGAGCAGAGGTGGAGAGAGAGAGAAGAAGGAGCAGAAGGAGAAAGAGGAAGTGGGGTGGAGAAAAGAGAGAAAAAACAGAGATAAACTCCAAGGTGAAGAGCAGGCCTGCTTTCTCCTGACCCCTCGCTTTGATTTTTAGGTGACTTCCCTCCTGCTGTGTCCTCACATGGTCTTTTCTCTGTGCATTTGCACCCCTGGTATCTTTTTAATTTTCTTACAATAATAAAAGGAAAAAATATATATAACTCTGGCAGCAATCTCAGCATTTACTAGGAAAAAAAGAGTAAACAGAGGCTGAAGAATGAGGAGGGCCTGGGGACAAAACTGGATGAGAGGTGAGAGTAGCCTGAAGTAAAACAGTGATGGGGGGAGGTGGGTGCTGAGACATCACCCCAGAGCTGTAGGCAGCAGAGCCCTCTGGGCACAAGGAGCAGGGGTATAGACACTCATGAGCACACTGGTGGCCATCACTCGAGGAAGGCAGAAGGAGAAACAAATAACTTAAAAGCACAGAAAGACCCAATAAATCAATGCATCGATGCTAACTAAAGGTCAAGGAAGGAAGACCTGATGTGAACAGAAGCAGCTGCAGAGTTCAGTTTCTAGCTGGGGTTAGGCCAGGCTAGAAGCACGAAGGACAGAGGAGGAGCAGCAGCATTTGTAGAACCAATGAAACACTTTGGACAGTGGGCTAGCAAGGGACTCTGTGATTTTTAGGTCAGTTATTGACACTACCTATTAGTCAGGCTTGTAGAAAGAGCCTCGTAAGTCCGTTTGAGGCAAAACAAGTCTTCTGGTTTCAAAACTCAGTTAGTGCATAAGGTTTGCAGGAGTGGGAGAGCTGGAGATATGCCCAGGGGATTCATTAAAATCTTGTTTCCTGGCGGTCATGTCAGCTGAGAGGATAAGGCCATGGTGCCTCCCCAAGGAAAGGGTCCCCGCTCACTGCTGCCCCAGAGGCAGAGTCTGGGCACCACAGTGTCTCCTTGGGGTACCTCCTTTCACACCTTTTAACCCAAACTTCTGCTTTGCTTTTCTTTGATCATGGACCCAAACAGGATAGGAACACTGAATATCTGAGTACCTGGACTCAGAAACTCAGATCCATACCAAGTTGTGAGGGCTTTCTCGCAAGGTGAGTGGACAAGGGAAGATAGTGGAGACTTAATTCCCTGGGTCCCCCAGATCCTACCCAAGGTTCTCAGCTGCCCGTCTGTGTCCTTCTTTAACCCCAGAAAGGACCTGCAATGCCAGAGATTGGAGGAGTGCTGACCTCTGATGTCAGACACAGCCAGAACCCTGCTATAGCCCACCCTGCGAGGGAACAACCTCCTCTTCCTTTATCTTCCTGAACATCATCATTCTGCAAATGAATTACAGGGTGGGAAGTATGGTCTGGCAGCTACTGACATGTGCCTTCCCATCTGAGATAAGGTCTGTCTCTGCTTCAAGGAGTTTTCTGGAATCTGAAAATCTTTAGAAATTGGGTCAAGACCTCACTGCTCTGCTTCTCAGATTCTCTAGTCTCCCAGGCTTTATGGTATGTCCCCTCCTTCCACACTCAGGCACCCTGAACATGGACAAACCTACAATCCCACTCAGATTGTTTTAGCCACTGACCATGCCTGGGTTCCTGGACTCCCTGGCGCTAGCACCCTGGTAAGGTCTCAGTACTTAGCTTTGGACCTGGATTATCCTGGCCTTCATAACCTGGGGTGTGTTCCTAACAGAGCAGTACCTCAAAAAGGGTCATTTGCAATCAGTTGAACTGCCTCTACTCCACATGCCTGCTTGACATTAAAGTCCAAAGTCACAGAAAAAGCCAATGAAGTCAACAAAAACATTTAAAATATACTAAACAACGATGCAGAGAAACAGTATAATTAGGCTTCAAAATTTATAGCTCTATTTTGTTCATTGGCTCTGTCTGGTCATTTTCTGGAAGTACAGTGCCCCTCTGTCAGCCTTAGTCTCTGAGGGCACCTCTTGGTCTGAGAGCCCTGTCACCAGCAATTTTCAGAAAGAGGGTTCTTCTTTTTTTTTTTAATTTATATAAGCACTGGGTACAGTCAGAAGTGCGGGAGGGTAAGAGAATTCACCAGAGCCAGAGTGGGGAACAGAACAGGCAGACTGATGAAATACACTGCTGAGGGGAGCAGCGGGTGCGGTAGGAGAGGTCTGCGCGCCATGGGGACCCTCGCCTGTGGCTGGGGATCCGAACCGGCGCTGCAGAGCTTCGCAGCCCAGAGCTCAACCGCTGCACCACCAGGGGAGGCCCAAGAGGGCTCTTATTCTGTAGCTCTAGTGTACATGTCTTTTTGTTGTCAATAGACAAAGAAGGTTGGTCATGTCAGCTAATCAATATTTCAAAGTTCAAAACTTATGTTTTGGTTTTGTGAGGCAAGGGAAAGATCTTAGACCCAAGGAATGATGAGACACCACTTTATGGAGGATGTTTTTCTACCTGGCTTCTTGCCCAGATTTACTTCATTTTCACAGAAGCGCAAGGAGAATGTTCCTCTACTCTGTTTCAGGATTCCAACCTCAAAACGCTATTTCCTCTCTTTGTTATTGTACCTGACCACTTTTTCTTAGCTACCTCCGTTTCTCCTTAGCCTATAGCTATTTAAGTAAAATATAAGGTTTTGTATAAGTCTCCTTCCCTAACACCTCACTTACATGGTGTTAAAATTTGTCATATCCTTTGTCATATAGGATCATCACCAGTGGATGAATTGGGCAATAAATTTTTCCTATCTATGCAATTTCCCTTGCATCAGTGTAGTGCCTGATACACTGTAAAACCTTAATACATATTTATTGAATGAATGAAAAGACCTGAATTAGACAGATCTCTAAATTTCAGGATTTTGTGATCTTATCACTTAATGGTCCTAATTCCAAGATGACCAGGATGGTGACATAAACAAAGTATACAAGACATAGGAGCAGATGATACAATGCAAAAACGGAAAGTTGATTATGATTTTTTCTCTTCTCTTACAGAGTGCCTTCTAAGTCCTCTATCCAAATGTGATAGTTTTGCATTTGTAAAGAGCAAATTAAGTGAGCACTGTCTCACATATCCCCCCACACTCTGCTTCCTCTTCCCCTCAAACCCTGCGTCCCTGATTAGCACATAGATTTGGAGCGCAGTGGGGCCAGATCCATCCTTTTCTCTCGTATGTTCAAAATACAAACACCTTGCCTCACTTTTGCAAATCTCTATGACCTTTTCCCTCCTGACTCCACCCCAGCAAACATCTCATTCATCTTATCCTTTATTAGCTGCAATTAGGCAATCACCTTTTTGTCCTGTTTCTGTTTACCTCTAAAATCAGTTCTACCCTGATGACTCAGTTCATCATAGAAATACCTTCCCTCCAGCTGAGCAGCAGTGTGCTTATTAGTGATGGGAGGACAGTTGAAGAACACCAGCCACCAAGTGTTTCAAGAACCCAGAGGCACCCTGCTGAGGAGCCGGGCAAAAAGCAATGAGACTGGAAAGTGAAGGCAGATGTCACATCTTGGGGGAAAACACAAGCTTTATTTTATTAAAAAACTTCACAAACTGAATTGGAATCACAAGTATACTTTCAGCACAAAACTGGCCAGATTTTAAACCAATACCTAGTGTATGACTTCATTATGAATATGGATATGCCATGGACTCCTTATGCTAGACATCTTATTTAAAAGGATTCCTATGTGTTTAAATATTACCAACATGCACGTTCCCATTTAGATGATGTTTCATCATAAATCAATATAAAGATTCAAAAATTCTGAAAGAAGGCAAATTTGGCTATCCAAAGAAAAGATTCCAACTGACCACCCTATGGTGACAAGAGACAATAAAAAATTGGGGTAAACTTCCTTAGAAAGTTTTTCACCAAAAATCCATCTGACAACTAAAGCAATAAGCCAGATGGAACTCTGGAACTCCACATGGGGAGGCGACTTCACACTGATGGGGATTCTGAGTGACAGCGAGTCTCCTGAGCTGCTCTGCGCCACCATCACTGTCCTGTACATGTTGGCCCTGACCAGCAACAGCCTGCTGCTCCTGGTCATCACGGTGGACTCCTGGCTCCACGTGCCCATGTACCTCCTGCTCGGGCAGCTCTCGCTCATGGACCTGCTCTTCACGTCTGTTGTCACCCCCAAGACCCTGGTGGACTTTCTGCGCAGTGAAAACACCATTTCCTTTGGGGGCTGTGCCACTCAGATGTTTCTGGCTCTGACGCTGGGTAGTGCCGAGGACCTGCTGCTGGCCTTCATGGCCTATGACAGGTATGTGGCCATTTGTCACCCCCTGAACTACATGGTCCTCATGAGGCCAAGGGTGTGCTGGTTCATGGTGGCCACATCCTGGGTCCTGGCATCCCTGAGTGCTCTAGGACATACATTATATACCATGCACTTTCCTTTCTGCAAATCCCGGAAGATCACTCACCTGCTGTGTGAGATCCCACCGCTACTGAAGTTGGCCTGTGCAGATACCTCCAGATATGAGCTCCTGGTGTATGTGACAGGCGTGATATTCCTTTTGCTCCCTCTTTCTGTCATCATTGCCTCTTACACACTCATCCTCTTTACTGTGCTGCGCATGCCCTCAAACAAGGGGAGACAGAAAGCCCTTGTCACCTGCTTGTCCCACCTGACCGTGGTTGGCATGTTCTATGGGGCTGCCACATTCATGTATGTTCTGCCCAGTTCCCTCCATAGCCCCAAGCAGGACAATATCATCTCTGTTTTCTACACGATCGTTACCCCAGCCCTAAACCCCCTCATCTACAGCCTGAGAAATAAGGAGGTCATGGGGGCCTTGAGAAGGGTTCTGGGGAAATACTTCCTCCTGACACAGACCTGACAAAATTACCAAGTAGATATGGCTGGGGACTATGTTTCAATTTCATTATTAGGCAGCAGTGAGGAATACAGTAGTTGTAGCTGGCAAAACAATAGCTTCTTAATATCAAAGGAGACCTGCTCTCCTGTGACCGATTTCGTAGACAATTCACAGAGAAGAACATCGTTAGGAGGTATATTGGGCTTCATGTTTATTAGGCAAATGATTGTTTGAACAATTAGTTGAGAAAAAGAATAGTTTTGCAACTGTATTTGTAGTCCAGATTTAAAGAGCAATCCACATTGACTACATAGAGACAACAATTATGTTGAAATAGTGGTATGTTGCCTGATACTAAAATTTAAATTTAAATGGAGAAATGAGTAAAATAGAATGTGAAAGTATTCAGATATGAAGTGAAGATTAGAGATAGGATAACACTGAGAGATATTAGTTGTACATATTGTTTGAAATAAAAAAAAATTACTCTTGAAGTGACTAGATGTGTATATGTCTATAGAAAAGGAGGGATAAAATATATACTTCATTTTCTGACGAGTTTAGATACACTTAATCTTTATCATTTGATTTATTGGTGTGGGAACATTTATAACAAAAGCTGGGAACTTAAATCTGTTAAGAAGCTCCAAAATACCTGGTTTAGATAATTGGGGTTATTGTTTATCACAGTGCTGTGTGAAAACTCAGAAATGCTTTTTTCTCTTTACTGAGACAATCTCAAAATGCTTAATCTAGAAAGCTAGACCAGGATCTAAAAGCTAAAGTTAATATACAAAACTAAATCAAATTCATTATAAAACCTGAGAAAGTTCAGAAATTTAGAAAGAAACAAAACCACTTGTACAGTCTTCCTTTCATTTTTTGTTGCTCTTCTATGTATTCTACCCAATTGTTATACACATGTTGAATAAGTCTTGCTTTTTTTGTCTTTTAAAATCTGATAAACCTTCTTTCTTACTAAAAGGAGACTTTTAGGGTAAGATTGAGGTGCAGTGAGGGAGGGAGTCAGACTGCTTCCCTTTTATTGTCTTTGCATCTTTGGACACTATATATATTACTTTTTACCTTTTTTTATTTTTATATTCCCCACACAACTGCACCCCCATTTATTTTGATCCCAATCCCTCCTTTCCCCATCCTTTCCCCCCCAATATTGTGTCTCTGGTTTATTGTTGTTTGTTGATTTTGATTATTTCTTATAATTATTCTTTATTTGGACACTATATTAAACTCTGTGCCTCAAGTGGTGATGAGGACAGGACTCTTGATGATCTCATGTTTGGGGAGGTTGAGTAAGATAACAAATAGTAGGGATTGGGATTGGAACTTGACACATAGCGCTTAAAACATGTTATTACATGAATAAATATGAAATATTCTTGACAAACTTAATTTGAAGTGATCTTATAATACCCCATGAGATAGGTGGGGCCTCTGCACTATACCTAAGCATTTGGTCACACTTAGTTTTGGTCCCTCAATATTCTTAAATGAGGATCTGATTTAATCTTAGGTCAGATTTCTAGAAGTGGAATTACTAGGATATAGGCAAAGAAAAGATTTTAAATTCTTGTTATAAAGAGAAATTGTTTTTGAGAAAGTTTGAAACACTTTGTGTTCTGGCTAACTTTATGTGGGAGTGCCTATGTCACTGCACTACTTCTGATTCTACTGTATATGGACTGCCTTTGAAAATAAAACAGGGCCTCCCTGGTGGTGCAAGGGGTTAAGCGTCATCACTATGAAGTTATCTGTAGCTATCCCTGGTTCACCAGGGAGGTGAACCACATGGCACAGCAGACCTCTTCTGTCTGGCCTGCTGCTCCCCTCAGCAGTGTATATCAGTCCGTCTGCCTGTTCTGCTCCCCCCTCTGTCTCTGGTTCTGCTCCCCCCTCTGTCTCTGGTGAATCCTCTCAGCCCGCCCACCTCCTCCTCTGGCCTGTACCCCAGCTCTTGTATGCATAAATAAATAAATATTTAAAAAAAAGAAAACTGATAAAACATATCAGATATTTTCATCTACATTGCTTATTCTGTATATTCGTAATGATTTTTGTAGGTTTTTTTTTTATAAATTAAGGTCAAGATATAGCAATATTTATTTTTGGTTTATTATTTAGTTGTATGGAAGGATTTGTCAGGTAGGGAAGTGTTAAAATATTAACACTAAGTTTTAATATTTAACATTAAGTGTTAAAATATAGTAACATGTTCACCTTTTTCTTGTATTTTTCAAGTAATGATACCCTTACAAGTCCCATTTTTAGGGCTGAAAATGTTTACATACATTTCTTTCAGATTTGTATAACAATTTCACAAGCAATATTTAACTTTTCTTATCTCTCTGCAGTTTATCTTGTATGATGTGTGAGGCTTTTTTTACTGTGTTTCCAAGTTTCTAATTGTCCCATTAGTGTTCTTAATAAGCTGTCTATTTTATTTATTTATTCACTTATGATTCATTCACTTAATTGCTTATTCAGTTTTGCAATTGCAAAATTGTCTTTTAAATATAGCAATAGAGAGCATATCAGGGCTAGCTGTTTAGTTTCAGAGGACTAGAACTAGTCTAGGGTTCTCTCCTCCCCTAATATTTCTTACCAACTTTTCCTTGGATTTTATCACCATCTACTCTAATTGTCCACTAATTGTCCAAAAAAAAAAAAAAATCCATTGGTATATTCATTGTGAGTGTATTTAACTCATAAACTGATTTAGAAACCAGCATTTTCCAGTACTCAGTCTTACCTTTGAGGAGCAAATTATCCTACAGCACCACCCTCATACAATCTGTTTGTTCCTCCTGAAAATACCATTTCACACTTTCAGCTGATGGCCTTACATCATACATCACTGAGGCAAGAGAATAGTCATGTAGGACTTCCTCATTGTCAATTACCAAATTTACCAGCACACCTGCACACAGCTTTTAATTTTTTAAAAGAGCCAATCAGAGGACTAAATCTTCCATAGTGATCTTGATACCTAATTCTTACTTTTTTAGAAAATTGGTCTTAGAATTACCTTCTTTGCATCATCTCCCTCTCTACTGGAATGTTTGCTATAGATTTCACACATGCTCTAATACGGCCATCTTAAAAAACCCTTCCTTGAAAACACATTCTCCTCAAATTACTAAAACATTTCTCTGTGCAAATTACATTAAAAGATGAGTCTATACCCGTAGTTGCCACTGTGACTCCTGCCACTGTAACTAAGCTCCCTATCCCATCTACAAGCCCCCCTCCCATCACACACACCCCTATCCCTCCCCCAATGCTGCAGTTGTGCTTGTTAAAGCAGAGATTTGGGACTGATTTGTGTGACAAAGAATGATGGTTTATATAATTAATAAAATAGTAAATTCCAATTTTAATATCATTACCTATGCATGACCAGGCAATGATATTTGTAATCCACAAATGTCAAAAAAATTTTAAACATTTTTTAAATACTTCCAACATTGCTAACTAGACAGGAATTTTCACTAATATTATTAGTCTCCAGCTGTGTGTGTGTGTGTGTGTTGTGTTGGTGTGTGTTTCCATAGATGACTTTTTCTGCCTTGACTGTATCATTTTCTTTACCTATGTAAATAATCCTGTGTACTTCCCAAAACTCTTCATTTTTACTTTAAATGCTAATTAGGAAGATTTGGAATCTTCAGTCAATAGAGTAACACTGGGAATTCAATTACCATGAAAAACAATTAGGCTACTTTCTTGTAACCCTAAGCATACACTTACCAAACTGAGCATGTTCATTCCAAGGTGGTAGATGAACAATTTATGTTCATTCAAAATACTTTACCTGAATGTTTATAATGACTGACTTCATAATCAACAAAAATTGGAAACAATACAAATGTCCTTCAACTGGTGAGTGGATTAACAAATTTTGATACATTTATACAAGTGGAAGTACTCAATAATAAATAGGAAAAAATATTAATTGACGTAAGAATACAGAAGAATCTCAAACATTATGTCAAGTAAAAAAGGGCAGACTCAACCCCTATGTTTATAGCAGCACTGTTTACAATCTATGTTTACAAGCTATGGAAACAACCCAAATGCCCAAAAATAGATGACTGGATCAAGAAGATGTGGTACATATATACCATGGAATATTACTCAGCATTCAAAAAAGATAAACACATGCAATTTGCAGCAACATGGATGGCGCTGGAAGGGATCATGCTCAGAGAAATAAGCCAGAAAGAAAAAGAAAAATACCGGATGGTCTCACTCATAGCAGGAATCTAGAAAACTTAAATAAGGGACCAGGAAAATGAATAACTATAAGAAAGTGAAAATCAAAATCAACAAAAAACTATGAACCAGAGACACTTTATGGGAGGTAGGGGGCGGGTGGGGAGGGATTGGGGTCAAAATAAGGGGGTTGCAATTGTATTGGGAATATAAAAATGAAAAAGGGCAGACTCAAATGTATGCTACTATTTATAGGAAATTCTGGAAAAGATAAAAATAGTAGCAGCAATAAATATATTAGACAATAGGCAGGACTTGGGTAAGAAGAGGCGATGATTATAAAAAGGCATCAGAAAATTTGGGGGATTGATGAAATTTGTATATCTTGATTTAGACGGTGGTTACATGACTATATCTGTTAAAACTTGCAGAACAGTGTGCTAAAACAGGCAAATTTTGCTTATGTAAATTGTACCCTAATAAAAAATTTAACAATAGGAAATAATAATTTTAAATAAATGAATGTAAGGCTTTTAAAATTCTGCCTCTACAGCCATGTCTAAATGCCCATAAAAAAATCCCCATTTCCATCTTGTTATATTTTTCTCAAGAATTTTATTTTTCCCTCTTAAAACTCATATATATTTGCTCTTGTTAATTGAATTACACTTCCCCACTCATTTACTGAACCACCTTCTGTGCTCACCATTGCTCCCTGCATTCCTTCCCCCTGGCAATCACATTTCTACTTGCTAAAAGTATTTTGGGGGGGTTGGCAGTAAATTCATTTTGTTTTTTATTTGTCCTGACTCTTTAATGAGGGCTTAGCTAGGCATAGAATTCTAGGCGTGCAGTTATATTCTCTCAGCAATTTGAAGGTATT
This sequence comes from Talpa europaea, assembly GCF_964194135.1. Classification (NCBI taxonomy): domain Eukaryota; kingdom Metazoa; phylum Chordata; class Mammalia; order Eulipotyphla; family Talpidae; genus Talpa; species Talpa europaea. The sequence goes on along the minus strand of NC_140073.1, from coordinate 41,729,464 downwards.
TTTCCCTTGTCCTTGGAACATTAAAAGGTCCACTCTTTTCTTCTTGTCTTCATAAGTAGATAATCTGTTTGGTTTGTGTGTGTGTGTGTGTGTGTGTTTGCACATTTTATTTATTTATTTATTTAAATATTTTATTTTATATAATTTTTACATCTTTTTTCATCTTTGCACAATGTATGCATTTTCATTTTGGTTATATTCCCCATACAATTGCACCTCCCCCCTTGGTAATCTGTTTTTTTAATATCTGGGAGTATTTAAAAGATTTTCATTAATATTGACATTCTACAGCTTCAGTGCTGTGTGTATTTTATTTCCCTACATAATAATTTAGAAAATTGTGTAGTCTCTCTTCAAGTATCTCTGTGGGCAAACAGCAGTAGAACCAAGACAGACATTTTCACGCGCGGACGCCCTGCATTGCCACAGGTCCATGAAGGGAAGTGTAGCCATTACGGATGCCGTAGAGCCCAGCCACACTTAATAGGAAATACCACAAACTAAGAGGATCCTAGAGGAGCTGGAGAGGGGCAGAAAGCAGTGTCCCAGAGATGCCACAAAATCGACTTGTGACCTGGGGTGACCATGAAAGGAACCCTTGCTTTCCGGTCTGTTGAAGCAGTGATTTAGAAATGGGTCAACTATAAATCAGAGACATACTGTGGGGGTGGGGGGAAGGTGGAGGGAGAAGGCAGTAAAATCAAAACAAGGGTGGGAAGAGCACAAGGGACCATGGTGATAGTTCATGGGTGAATGGATGGTGGGATTTTTATGGGGACTGTAACCAAGATGAAAATGCATACACTACAAAAATAAAAAGTGATGTAAAAAAAATATAAACCAATTAAATAAATTAAAAAAAAAGACATGGGCCGTTGATACCTTCGTTCAGGTGAAAGACAAACTGAGGACCACTGAGCTCATTTAGGGGGAAGACAGTGTGGGAATACCACACCAGGAAATACACCCAAGAGGATTCATTAACATCCTGTTTTCTGGACCAGTATTTTCATGGAAGGCCATTTCAGTTGAGAAGTCATGTCCCTCTGATCGTAGGGATCAAACAAGAGTAGAGAGATGGCATCATGGGACAAGGAGACAAAGCAGCCTCCCCCAGGACAGCCCTGACTCACTGTGGCCCCAGGGACAGTGAAGCCAGGTAGGGCAGAGTCTCCGTTGGGCAACTCCCAATATCTGCTTCCTGCTGCTTTCGTCTTTGCTCCCAGACTCCAGCAAGTGTAAGAATTAGGACCCAAGAACTCAGTCTGATGCTAGTTCCAGAGCTAGACAGGCTCGCTTTCACCATTCTGTGCCAAAGAAGTAGCTTCCCCGAATTCTTTACAGGTGTGAGAACAGGAAAGTCATCCTCCTGCTCCAAAGAAGAACCCACCGAAGGCCTGTACTAACTTTTCGCCTGCATTGCCAGAGAAGACCTGCAGAAGAGGAGGAGCAGAAGTTCCCTGACCTCTGCATTGGTCAGACTCTTAACCTAACTTAGCAAAAAATCAAACCACTTGGATACTGCTGAGGAAAAAAAATCTTTCCCATTGCTGCTGGAACATCCCTGGCATTCAAACAACTCCCAGGGCAGTCTACCCAGCTGGGCAACTGGGTTTCCCACCACCTGAGGTAATGATTTTGTCCATCTGGGGGGACAGTGTGCAGTCTTTAGGAATGTTGAGTTGAGAAGTGGAACCCAGAACAGACCTTAAGAACATAAGCTACTCTGTCTTCCAGATGCTCCATAGATCCTCTATTCTCTATAGATTCCAGATGCTCTATAGATGTGTCTATACCTCATCCCACCCCCTCTATTCTTGGTTTTCTAAATATGAAGTGTAATAAGTGAAGACTAATGAAAGAGTCTGCTATTTCCAGGTCTGGGTCTGCTTCTTGGGGGAAGGTCAGACCCTTTGTGTTTAACTAGTCTCTAAGAAGGTGTTAAACCTAACTTGGTAATAAATGCTTCCAGAGTGGCATCCAAAAATAGATGATTTGCCTGTCATATGCTCTACTACCTTTTAACCATTAAAATCCTATGAACCCAGAAGAGGCCAACAGAAACCAGTGAAATACCAGAATAAGCCAAAACACACAAAATGATGTTTCACTTACAGATTCTTTAACACACGTTGTGTTGGAGTTATCGGTCCACTTCCCATGATGCAGGCCACTGGTTTCTGTCTATCTAAGGCCGCTGTGTCTCCTGGCTTCGCTCTGGGATTGGACATCATGCTTCGGTGGCAATTTTCTAGAATAGTCGTTCTTTTTTCCTGTCCCTGAGACTTTTCGATCAAGTGATCCCGTGTGGATAGTCTTCTGCAGGAGGCAAATGAGGATCTGGGTCAGGTGCAAGAGTGAAGATAGGCTTATTAGATTGATTACAACATACAACCCAAGTTCTCTTATTGCCTACACCTTTCACCAATTCTCCTTGTCCCCCCATGCAGGCCCTCATCTGTCATTATATTTCTGATCCCCTCTAGGTTCATACTTTATCAGAGTCAGTTTTTTAAAAAGCTCTATGTTTGCATTGACCCTAAAGGTTTAACTCTAAAATCATACCACCTCAAACACTCTATCTCCTAATCTTGCTCTAGAACATTGGAGAAGGTGGATCTAGTCTGGAGAAATGACTGAGGAGAACACACTGTCCCTCTTCCGATCAGGTTTGTGTCTATAGGCGAGTGCTGCAAACAAATGTGGACACAATTATATGGAAAAAGAAGTGGAAATAGTTTATTGAAAGCACATCTGCCCAGTTTTAGAATGTCCTATTAAGAACAGGTCTATGCAAATCACTAACAGTATTTATGTCACTAATCAACATTATGTGTAAACATCACCACTAGAATAATGAAGGTCATGAGCGCCAGAATGTAGCTTTACTATTAAGAGAAAAATAACTGATATTTCTAGAAAAATATACATACCCTATATGTTTCCATGTAGTAGTCTCTTAATGTTTAACTATTATTTCGATGCTGGTTCTTCATAAGGATGTTTCTTTTATCAAGATTCCATTGAAAGAGTTAGAAACTGAGATTTAGAGGTCAGTTACTAGTTTGAAAGGCATTATCCTAATGGGTTCATGCTGGCCATTCTCTGAGTTACAAAACTAGGGTAAAATCTTAGCGGAAACTCACTGGCAATCTATCTGGTTCTAGGCAACTAAAGCAATAAGCCAGATGGAGCTCTGGAACTCCACGTGGGGAGGCGACTTCACACTGATGGGGATTCTGAGTGACAGCGAGTCTCCTGAGCTACTCTGTGCCACCATCACTGTCCTGTACATGTTGGCCCTGACCAGCAACAGCCTGCTGCTCCTGGTCATCACGGCGGACGCCCGGCTGCACGTGCCCATGTACCTCCTGCTCGGGCAGCTCTCGCTCATGGACCTGCTCTTCACATCTGTTGTCACCCCCAAGACCCTGGTGGACTTTCTGCGCAGTGAAAACACCATCTCCTTTGGGGGCTGTGCCACTCAGATGTTTCTGGCCCTGACGCTGGGTGGTGCCGAGGACCTGCTGCTGGCCTTCATGGCCTATGACAGGTATGTGGCCATTTGTCACCCCCTGAACTACATGGTCCTCATGAGGCCGAGTGTGTGCTGGTTCATGGTGGCCACATCCTGGGGCCTGGCATCCCTGAGTGCTCTAGGACATACATTATATACCATGCACTTTCCTTTCTGCAAATCCCGGAGGATCACTCACTTGCTGTGTGAGATCCCTCCGCTACTGAAGTTGGCCTGTACAGATACCTCCAGATATGAGCTCCTGGTGTATGTGACAGGTGTGATATTCCTTTTGCTCCCTCTTTCTGTCATCGTTGCCTCCTACACACTCATCCTCTTTACTGTGCTGCGCATGCCCTCAAACGAGGGGAGACAGAAAGCCCTTGTCACCTGCTCGTCCCACCTGACCGTGGTTGGCATGTTCTATGGGGCTGCCACATTCATGTATGTTCTGCCCAGTTCCCTCCACATCCCCAAGCAAGACAACATCATCTCTGTTTTCTACACGATCGTCACCCCAGCCCTGAACCCCCTCATCTACAGCCTGAGAAATAAGGAGGTCATGGGGGCCTTGAGGAGGGTTCTGGGGAAATGCTTCCTCCTGACACAGACCTGACAAAATTACCAAGTAGATATGGCTGGGGACTATGTTTCAATTTCATTATTAGGCAGCAGTGAGGAATACAGTAGTTGTAGCTGGCAAAACAATAGCTTTTTTTTTTTTTTTAAGGAGGAATAAAAACATTTTATCTGTGCATTCAGAATCACACAAAAGTCACCTTTACAGTTCAATTAAATCTATAGAAATCATTTGGGTTTTATATTTTCAGTTAAATTTTGAACTGAGATTACAATATTGTTAAAAAAATTACATTAATCCAGTATTTTTTAGCATACCAAATTTCAATACATAAGTTCAAACTTCAGATTTATGGCAAACAGTCTTTAAATACAATACAGACATTAATTAAAATTACCATATCATTCACAAGTGGTTTTTGCAACTCTGAACTGTTACACATATAACAGTTCTCCTATGGATATGGCAAAATCGATATGCCACGAAGCTCAAAGTTATATAGTCAAGCCGAGAACTCAAAGTTGTACCATCTTTTAAAAGAAAACAATAGCTTCTTAATATCAAAGGAGACCTGCTCTCCTGTGACCGATATCGTAGACAATTCACAGAGAAGAACATCGTTAGGAGGTATATTGGGCTTCATGTTTATTAGGCAAATGATTGAACAACTAGTTGGAAAAAAGAATAGATTTGCAACTGTATTTGTAGTCCAAATTTAAAGAGCAATCCACATTGACTACATAGAGACAACAATTATGTTGAAATAGTGGTATGTTGCCTGATACTAAAATTTAAATTTAAATGGAGAAATGAGTAAAATAGAATGTGAAAGTATTCAGATATGAAGTGAAGATTAGAGATAGGATAACACTGAGAGATATTAGTTGTACATATTGTTTGAAATAAAAAAATGACTTTACTCTTGAAGTGACTAGATGTGTATATGTCTATAGAAAAGGAGGGATAAAATATATACTTCATTTTCTGACGAGTTTAGATACACTTAATCTTTATCATTTGATTTATTGGTGTGGGAACATTTATAACAAAAGCTGGGAACTTAAATCTGTTAAGAAGCTCCAAAACACCTGGTTTAGATAATTGGGGTTATTGTTTATGACAGTACTGTGTGAAAACTCAGAAATGCTTTTTTCTCTTTACTGAGACAATCTCAAAATGCTTAATCTAGAAAGCTAGACCAGGATCTAAAAGCTAAAGTTAATATACAAAACTAAATCAAATTCATTATAAAACCTGAGAAAGTTCAGAAATTTAGAAAGAAACAAAACCATGTGTATAGTCTTCCTTTCATTTTTTGTTGCTCTTCTATGTATTCTACCCAATTGTTATGCACATGTTGAGTAAGTCTTGCTTTTTTTGTCTTTTAAAATCTGATAAACCTTCTTTCTCACCAAAAGGAGACTTTTAGGGTAAGATTGAGGTGCAGTGAGGGAGGGAATCAGACTGCTTCCCTTTTATTGTCTTTGCATCTTTGGACACTATATATATTTTTTTTTTACATTTTTTTATTTTTATATTCCCCACACAATTGCACCCCCATTTATTTTGATCCCAATGTCTCCTTTCCCCATCCTTTCCCCCCCAATATTGTGTCTCTGGTTTATTGTTGTTTGTTGATTTTGATTATTTCTTATAATTATTCTTTATTTGGACACTATATTAAACTCTGTGCCTCAAGAGGTGATGAGGACAGGACTCTTGATGATCTCATGTTTGGGGAGGTTGAGTAAGATAACAAATAGTAGGGATTGGGATTGGAACTTGACACATAGCGCTTAAAACATGTTATTACATGAATAAATATGAAATATTTTTGACAAACTTAATTTGAAGTGATCTTATAATACCCCATGAGATAGGTGGGGCCTCTGCATTATACCTAAGCATTTGGTCACACTTAGTTTTGGTCCCCCAATATTCTTAAATGAGGATCTGATTTAATCTTAGGTCAGATTTCTAGAAGTGGAATTACTAGGACATAGGCAAAGAAAAGATTTTAAATTCTCGTTATAAAGAGAAATTGTTTTTGAGAAAGTTTGAAACACCTTGTGTTCTGGCTAGCTTTATGTGGGAGTGCCTATGTCACTGCACTATTTCTGGTTCTACTGTATATGGACTGCCTTTGAAAATAGATAAAACAGGGCCTCCCTGGTGGTGCAAGGGGTTAAGCGTCAGCACTATGAAGTTATCTGTAGCTACTGCAGCACAGAGTTCCATCTCTGGCCGGGGAGGTGAACCACATAGCGCAGCAGACCTCTTCTGTCTGGCCTGCTACTCCACTCAGCAGTGTATTTCAGTCAGTCTCCTGTTCTGCTCCCTGCTCTGTCTCTGGTGAATCCTCTCAGCCCGCCCCCATCCTCCTCTGGCCTGTACCCCAGCTCTTGTATGCATAAATAAATAAATATTTTAAAAAAAGAAAACTGATAAAACATGTCAGATATTTTCATCTACATTCCTTATTCTGTATATTCCTAATGATTTTTGTAGTTTTTTTTTGTAAATTAAGGTCAAGATACAGCAATATTTATTTTTGGTTTATTATTTAGTTGTATGGTAGGATTTGTCAGGTAGGAAAGTATTAAAATATTAATATAGTAACATGTTCACCTTTTCCTTATATTTTTCAGGTGATTATATCCTTACAAGTCCCATTTTTAGGGCTGAAAATGTTTACATACATTTCTTTCAGATCTGTATAACAATTTCACAAGCAGTATTAACTTTTCTTATCTCTCTGCAGTTTATCTTGTATGATGTGTGAGGCTTTTTTTTACTGTGTTTCCAAGTTTCTAATTGTCCCATTAGTGCTCTTAATAAGCTGTCTATTTTATTTATTTATTCACTTATGATTCATTCACTTAATTGCTTATTCAGTTTTGCAATTGCAAAATTGTCTTAAATATAACAATAGAGAGCATATCAGGGCTAGCTGTTCAGTTTCAGAGGACTAGAACTAGTCTAGGGCTCTCTCCTCCCCTAATATTTCTTACCAACTTTTCCTTGGATTTTATCACCATCTACTCTAATTGTCCACTAATTGTCCAAAAAAAAAAAAATCCATTGGTATATTCATTGTGAGTGTATTTAACTCATAAACTGATTTAGAAACCAGCATTTTCCAGTACTCAGTCTTACCTTTGAGGAGCAAATTATCCTACAGCACCACCCTCATACAATCTGTTTGTTCCTCCTGAAAATACCATTTCACACTTTCAGCTGATGGCCTTACATCATACATCACTGAAGCAAGAGAATAGTCATGTAGGACTTCCTCATTGTCAATTACCAAATTTACCAGCACACCTGCACACAGCTTTTAATCTTTTAAAAGAGCCAATCAGAGGACTAAATCTTCCATAGTGATCTTGATACCTAATTCTTACTTTTTTAGAAAATTGGTCTTAGAATTACCTTCTTTGCATCATCTCCCTCTCTACTGGAATGTTTGCTATAGATTTCACACATGCTCTAATACGGCCATCTTAAAAAACCCTTCCTTGAAAACACATTCTCCTCAAATTACTAAAACATTTCTCTGTGCAAATTACACAAAAGATGAGTCTATACCCGTAGTTGCCACTATGACTCCTGCCTCTGTAACTAAGCTCCCTATCCCATCTACAAGCCCCCCTCCCAGCACACACACCCCTATCCCTCCTCCAATGCTGCAGTTGTGCTTGTTAAAGCAGAGATTTAGGACTGATTTGTGTGACAAAGAATGATGGTTTATATAATTAATAAAATAATAAATGCCAATTTTAATATCATTACCTATGCATGACCAGGCAATGATATTTGTAATCCACAAATGTCAAAAAATTTTAAACATTTTTAAAATACTTCCAACATTGCTAACTAGACAGGAATTTTCACTAATATTATTAGTCTCCAGCTGTGTGTATATGTGTGTGTGTTGTGTTGGTGTGTGTTTCCATAGATGACTTTTTCTGCCTTGACTGTACCATTTTCTTTACCCACATATAATCCTGTGTACTTCCCAAAACTCTTCATTTTTACTTTAAATGCTAATTAGGAAGATTTGGAATCTTCAGTCAATAGAGTAACATTGGGAATTCAATTACCATGAAAAACAATTAGGCTACTTTCTTGTAACCCTAAGCATACACTTACCACACTGAGCATGTTCATTCCAAGGTATTTCCCTGGTGGATGAACAATTTATGTTCATTCAAAATACTTTACCTGAATGTTTATAATGACTGACTTCATAATCAACAAAAATTGGAAACAATACAAATGTCCTTCAACTGGTGAGTGGATTAACAAATTTTGATACATTTGTACAGCTGGAAGTACTCAATAATAAATAGGAAAAAATATTAATTGATGTAAGAATACAGAAGAATCTCAAACATTATGTCAAGTAAAAAAGGGCAGACTCAAAATGTATGCTACTATTTATAGGAAATTCTGGAAAAGATAAAAATAGTAGCAGCAATAAATATATTAGACAATAGGCAAGACTTGGGTAAGAAGAGGAGATGATTATAAAAAGGCATCAGAAAATTTGGGGGATTGATGAAATTTGTATATCTTGATTTAGATGGTGGTTACATGACTATATCTGTTAAAACTTGCAGAACAGTGTGCTAAAACAGGCAAATTTTGCTTATGTAAATTGTACCCTAATAAAAAATTTAACAATAGGAAATAATAATTTTAAATAAATGAATGCAAGGCTTTTAAAATTTTGCCTCTACAGCCATGTGTTTTTTTTTTTTTTTTTTTTTTTTTAGGGGCATGTTTTATTTATTTATTTATTTGTTTGTTTGTTTTTTTTGTTTATACATGCACTGGGTAAAGTCAGAAGCGCGGGAGGGTGAGAGAATTCACCAGAGCCAGAGCAGGGAGCAGAGCAGGCAGAAGGACCGAAGTACACTGCTGAGGGGAGCAGCGGGCATGGCAGGAGAGGTCTGCGCGCCATGTGGGACCCTCCTCCGGTGGCCGGGGAGCAGCCGGGGATCGAACCAGCGCCGCAGAGGCCGCGGGCAGCTTCGCAACCCAGCGCTCAACCGCTGTGCCACTGGGGAGGCCCTCTACAGCCATGTTTAAATGCCCATAAAAAAATCCCCATTTCCATCTTGTTATTTTTTTCTCAAGAATTTTATTTTTCTCTCTTAAAACTCATATATATTTGCTCTTGTTAATTGAATTACACTTCCCCACTCATTTACTGAACCACCTTCTGTGCTCACCATTGCTCCCTGCATTCCTTCCCCCTGGCAATCACATTTCTACTTGCTAAAAGTATTTTGGGGGGGTTGGCAGTAAATTCATTTTGTTTTTTATTTGTCCTGACTCTTTAATGAGGGCTTAGCTAGGCATAGAATTCTAGGCGTGCAGTTATATTCTCTCAGCAATTTGAAGGTATTTTTCCCTTGTCCTTGGAACATTAAAAGGTCCACTCTTTTCTTCTTGTCTTCATAAGTACGTAATTTGTTTGGTTTTTGTGTGTGTGTGTTTGCACATTTTATTTTATTTATTTATTTAAATATTTTATTTCATATAATTCTTACATCTTTTTTCATCTTTGCACATGTATGCATTTTCATTTTGGTTATATTTCCCATACAATTGCACCTCCCCCCTTGGTAATCTGTTTTTTTAATATCTGGGAGTATTTAAAAGATTTTCATTAACATTGACATTCTACAGCTTCATAATAATTTAGAAAATTGTGTAGTCTCTCTTCAAGTATCTCTGTGGGCAAACAGCAGTAGAACCAAGACAGACATTTTCACGCGCGGACGCCCTGCATTGCCACAGGTCCATGAAGGGAAGTGTAGCCATTACGGATGCCGTAGAGCCCAGCCACACTTAATAGGAAATACCACAAACTAAGAGGATCCTAGAGGAGCTGGAGAGGGGCAGAAAGCAGTGTCCCAGAGATGCCACAAAATCGACTTGTGACCTGGGGTGACCATGAAAGGAACCCTTGCTTTCCGGTCTGTTGAAGCAGTGATTTAGAAATGGGTCAACTATAAATCAGAGACATACTGTGGGGGTGGGGGGAAGGTGGAGGGAGAAGGCAGTAAAATCAAAACAAGGGTGGGAAGAACACAAGGGACCATGGTGATAGTTCATGGGTGAATGGATGGTGGGATTTTTATGGGGACTGTAACCAAGATGAAAATGCATACACTGTACAAAAATAAAAAGTGATGTAAAAAATTATAAAACAATTAAATAAATTAAAAAAAAAAGAAATGGGCCATTGATACCTTCGTTCAGGTGAAAGACAAACTGAGGACCACTGAGCTCATTTAGGGGGAAGACAGTGTGGGAATACCACACCAGGAAATACACCCAAGAGGATTCATTAACATCCTGTTTTCTGGACCAGTATTTTCATGGAAGGCCATTTCAGTTGAGAAGTCACGTCCCTCTGATCTTGGGGATCAAACAAGAGTAGAGAGATGGCATCATGGGACAAGGAGACAAAGCAGCCTCCCCCAGGACAGCCCTGACTCACCATGGCCCCAGGGGCAGTGAAGCCAGGTAGGGCAGAGTCTCTGCTGGGCAACTCCCAATATCTGCTTCCTGCTGCTTTCATCTTTGCTCCCAGACTCCAGCAAGTGTAAGAATTGGGACCCAAGAACTCAGTCTGATGTTAGTTCCAGAGCTAGACAGGCTCATTTTCACCATTCTGTGCCACAGAAGTAGCTTCCCCAAATTCTTTACAGATATGAGAACAGGAAAATCATCCTCCTGCTCCAAAGAAGAACCCACCGAAGGCCTGTACTAACTTTTCGCCTGCATTGCCAGAGAAGACCTGCAGAAGAGGAGGAACAGAGGTTCCCTGACCTCTGCATTGGTCAGACTCTTAACCTAACTTAGCAAAAATCAAACCACTTGGATACTGCTGAGGAAAAAAATCTTTCCCATTGCTGCTGGAACATCCCTGGCATTCAAACAACTCCCAGGGCAGTCTACCCAGCTGGGCAACTGGGTTTCCCACCACCTGAGGTAATGATTTTGTCCATCTGGGGGGACAGTGTGCAGTCTTTAGGAATGTTGAATTGAGAAGTGGAACCCAGAACAGACCTTAAGAACATAAGCTACTCTGTCTTCCAGATGCTCCATAGATCCTCTATTCTCTATAGATTCCAGATGCTCTATAGATGTGTCTATACCTCATCCCACCCCCTCTATTCTTGGTTTTCTAAATATGAAGTGTAATAAATGAAGACTAATGAAAGAGTCTGCTGTATTCCAGGTCTGGGTCTGCTTCTTGGGGGAAGGCCAGACCCTTTGTGTTTAACTAGTCTCTAAGAAGGTGTTAAACCTAACTTGGTAATAAATGCTTCCAGAGTGGCATCCAAAAATAGATGATTTGCCTGTCATATGCTCTACTACCTTTTAACCATTAAAATCTACGAGCCCAGAAGAGGCCAACAGAAACCAGTGAAATACCAGAATAAGCCAAAACACACAAAATGATGTTTCACTTATGATTCTTTAACACACATTGGTTGGAGTTATCGGTCCACTTCCCATGATGCAGGCCACTGGTTTCTGTCCATCTCAGGCCGCTGTATCTCCTGGCTTCGCTCTGTATCATCATGCTCCAGTGGCAATTTTCTAGAATAGTCGTTCTTTTTTCCTGTCCTTGAGACTTTTCAATCAAGTGATCCCGTGTGGAGTGTCTTCTGCAGGAGGCCAGTGAGGATCTGGGTCAGATGCAAGAGTGAAGATAGGCTTATTAGATTGATTACAACATACAACCCAAGATCTCTTATTGCCTACACCTTTCACCAATTCTCCTTGTCCCCCCATGCAGGCCCTCATCTGTCATTATATTTCTGATCCCCTCTAGGTTCATACTGTATCAGAGTCAGTTTTTTAAAAAGCTCTATGTTTGCATTGACCCTAAAGGTTTAACTCTAAAAGCATACCACCTCAAACACTCTATCTCCTAATCTTGCTCTAGAACATTGGAGAAGGTGGATCTAGTCTGGAGAAATGACTGAGGAGAACACACTGTCCCTCTTCCGATCAGGTTTGTCTCTTCACGCGAGTGCTGCAAACAAATGTGGACACAATTATATGGAAAAAGAAGTGGAAATAGTTTATTGAAAGCACATCTGCCCAGTTTTAGAATGTCCTATTAAGAACAGGTCTATGCAAATCACTAACAGTATTTATGTCACTAATCAAACATTATGCTTAAACATCACCACTAGAATAATGAAGGTCATGAGCGCCAGAATATAGCTTTACTATTAAGAGAAAAATAACTGATATTTCTAGAAAAATATACATACCCTATATGTTTCCATGTAGTAGTCTCTTAATGTTTAACTATTATTTCGATGCTGGTTCTTCATACGGATGTTTCTTTTATCAAGATTCCATTGAAAGAGTTAGAAACTGAGATTTAGAGGTCAGTTACTAGTTTGAAAGGCATTATTCTAATGGATTCATGTTGGCCATTCTCTGACTTTCAAAACTAGGGTAAAATCTTAGCTGAAACTCACTGGCAATCCAACTGGTTCTAGGCAACTAAAGCAATAAGCCAGATGGAGCTCTGGAATTCCACGTGGGGAGGCGACTTCACACTGATGGGGATTCTGAGTGACAGCGAGTCTCCTGAGCTGCTCTGCGCCACCATCACTGTCCTGTACATGTTGGCCCTGACCAGCAACAGCCTGCTGCTCCTGGTCATCACGGCGGACGCCCGGCTGCACGTGCCCATGTACCTCCTGCTCGGGCAGCTCTCGCTCATGGACCTGCTCTTCACGTCTGTTGTCACCCCCAAGACCCTGGTGGACTTTCTGCGCAGTGAAAACACCATCTCCTTTGGGGGCTGTGCCACTCAGATGTTTCTGGCCCTGACGCTGGGTGGTGCCGAGGACTTGCTGCTGGCCTTCATGGCCTATGACAGGTATGTGGCCATTTGTCACCCCCTGAACTACATGGTCCTCATGAGGCCGAGTGTGTGCTGGTTCATGGTGGCCACATCCTGGGGCCTGGCATCCCTGAGTGCCCTTGTATATACTTTGTATACCATGCACTATCCATTTTGCAAAATCCGGAAGATCACTCACCTGCTGTGTGAGATCCCACCGCTCCTGAAGTTGGCTTGTGCAGATACCTCCAGATATGAGCTCCTGGTGTATGTGATGGGTGTGACTTTCCTCTTGCCCCCTCTTGCTGCCATCCTTGCCTCCTACACACTCATCCTCTTTACTGTGCTGCGCATGCCCTCAAACGAGGGGAGACAGAAAGCCCTTGTCACCTGCTCATCCCACCTGACCGTGGTTGGCATGTTCTATGGGGCTGCCACGTTCATGTATGTTCTGCCCAGTTCCCTCCATAGCACCAAGCAGGACAACATCATCTCTGTTTTCTACACGATCGTTACCCCAGCCCTGAACCCCCTCATCTATAGCCTGAGAAATAAGGAGGTCATGGGGGCCTTGAGAAGGGTTCTGGGGAAATACTCATTGTCAGCACACTCCACCATTTAGGAGGGCTTGTGACTTGACTCCAAAATTCATGTCTCATCACAGATTTCTGCCACGGGTCACAGCACTCATAATGAAAAATGAAGGACTATAACTTGACTTTTCTAAAGCTCTTTTAAATCCTGTTTTCATAAGGTAATTTGTAAGGTATGAGTCACACTCTTTAAAATTTACTGTCCATTTTCCTAGCCTTATGTGGAACTAGACTTGCCTACTTTTATACACAAACTATAAGTAGTTTACATGTATTTGCAATATGTTCAATTGTCTTTTTCCAGACATCTGCTGTTATGGACTGCCCCACCTGGACACTGCAACAGGTGTTTTTATTGGTTTGTTTTTGATTTGGGGATATTTTATACAGCCTAAAATCCAAATGTTATTTGAATGAGTAAAATAGAAAGTTAAGCCATCTCATGAGCAAGATCTATGGTAAGTAAACAGTTATGCTGGTTCCTTGGAAATAACACACACACACACACACACACACAATTGGTTTTCCATAATCTCAAAGCTGTCTTGAAATTTCCCTACAATCACAAAGCATTCAAATGCTTGATATATGCAGATGTGTGGGCCTGTGGGTGTACATTTGTGCTAATAAGGATAGAAAAGTATATCATTTAATTTTCCAGTAGCTTGGATTGTACTATTACCATTTGTTTGTAAGTTTGGAAATGTATAAACAAAAGCTCCAAGTTGTTTTGAAGTTTCAAAATAACGCAATGCATTTGGATATTATTTGAGGGAATACTGCTTTTTAAAAAAATTTGCTAATACTATCTTTTATCTTCAACACTAAAAGAAATTCTTTTTAAAAAATTAGTAAAATGAATAATACTAGAAATAGGCAAAAACCAACTAAAATCCCTTTACCCAGAGATAATCTTCACATGTTTAGATATATTTCCTTCCATTTTTGATGCAGCATGCTTTTTTGCTGATAGGTGCAATCAGAATATTTTTTCCCTTAAATATATATAGTAAGTTCCCCCTATGATATATGGCAGCATTATAGAACAATGACAAAGAGACTGGGGTCAGTTGTCAGAATATCAAGAGTTGAATTCAATCTATTCCCACTTACTTATGTAACTTTGAGCATGTTACTTAACCTCTATACTTAACTCTGCACATGTCTAACCTGTAAATTGTACTGATAGTAAGACCTACTTTACAGTAGTTGTTAATGAGAATTAAAGAAGTTAGTAAATATAAATGTAAGGCATTTAGAACAGGTGGCATATTATGAATATTTAATAAATTTTAACTCATAAATAAATAGCATTGAAATTCTTTCATATGGTGACATAAATTATATCATATAGATACTTTGTAATGGAATTGGCTATTCATCACAGTTATACATTTGATGTTGTCGGTGTGTATTTGTGTGTGTT
Source organism: Talpa europaea (assembly GCF_964194135.1). Lineage (NCBI taxonomy): Eukaryota > Metazoa > Chordata > Mammalia > Eulipotyphla > Talpidae > Talpa > Talpa europaea. The sequence goes on along the minus strand of NC_140073.1, from coordinate 41,714,458 downwards.
GTGTTTGTGCATGTGTGTGTAAAAACAGTAATACTAATCTCTTGGATGTGTGACTAATGTTTGTCCATTAGAACAAATTTTTATCAGTGGAATAACTAAAACCAAGCTGTAAAATCTCTTTACTATGCTTGCTATAAAAAGATGAATCAACTTTTTTAACATTAAATATTTTGCATTTTTACCAGCAACGTATTTGTATACTTAACCCACCATCCCTTTTCTCAGGTTAAGTTTAATAAGTCTTTAATGATTTACGATGTATAACGTTTAAATATGCTGTTTCAATTTGCTTCATTAATGAATTTTCTTTTTCATACTGACTTGCTGGGATAGTGACACTTTGCGTTGTTTGCATCATCACCATTGCAGACATCATTGTGTGAAGTTTTCTTATTTATACATTAATTTTGTGCTTTTCCTGTCTCCACCTTCCAAAATGAAAACACCATTAAGTGATGGACTATGCTATGTGTGTGTCTTAGCTACTTCTCCATAAAATCTACAGATACACATAACACAGTGTCTACCATAACAGTGTGAAAATGGGTGTGTGTGTGTTATGTGTATGTATGTATCTTCACTAAGGGAATAAAGATGTACTGTATGTTTCTTGATGAAAATATTTAATATTCATATTTAAATATATAATGTTTTTGTTAAATACCCCCTAAATTCAACATCATTACCATCAGATTTCTACTGGCATTTTAACAAGTGGATTTTTGCAAACTGAGAAATAAAAAGTATATGAATTTTCCAGAAATATTGGAAAGAGAAGAAAAATGTTATGTCTTACCAGCTAAAGTTATAGTTATTGAAATACAGCAAAACAAGTGCAGTAATTGGAGAATGATAAGCCCACGATATTTTAAAGTCTGGTGGTTAACAACAAAGCCCTGTGTCAAGATGTCCTCTGAAGAGTCATGCCCCTCTTTTCCAGCATGTACATGGAGCCATGTGATTATCAGCGCATGAAAGTGAGAGATGTGATATGTGCTCCTTCTAAGCCACTCAATCTACATGAAAACCTTTTTTATCTTTAATATGTATGTTGACATGCAGCATGACCTTGAAAGCCCCAATGAGTAGAACATCTAATATCTTGGATCCACACATCTGCCACTCCATCCTCGACTAGAATTTCTGTAGTGAAAAATAAATTTCGACTGTTACACCACTGACATTTGGATTTATCTTTTAGAATGAGGTCAGCAAACATGTCCCTAATATCACATACAACCTTTGTTTTCATATAAGCTCCTTAGTGGAACACATTTATCTGGGTGATTTACCTGTGACTCCTCTCCAACTACAATAGTAGAGTGAAGAGTTAAGATGAGGACAGACTGACCCATAAAACTAAATATGTTTACTTATTACAGAAAGGTTGATGATCCCTATGTAAAGTGTTACTTTAGGGATTTATTTTTTATTTTATTTTATGCATACAAGAACTGGGGTGCGGGCCAGAGGTGTGTGTGTGGGGTGAGAGGATTCACCAGAGACAGAATGGGGAGCAGAACAGGCCGATCTACTGAAATACACTGCTGGAGGGAGCAGTGGGCAAGACAGGAGAGTTCTGCTGCTCCATGTGGGTAACTCCCTGGCCAGGGGTTGAACTTGATAGCTTGATAGTGCTGAGACTTAACCCCTGTACCACCAGGGAGGCCCTGTAAAGTGTTACTTTATTTAGAGGAAACTAGAACAGGAAACTAATATAATAATTTTGTTACATTAAGGGTAAGAAAGATTCTCTTATTTAAAAAAAAAACCTATGCAGTCCATCCCCCCCAATTCTCATTCTGCCTGTTACCTCCCCCCACGCCCCACCCCCCACACACATTACACCTCAACCTGGTTAATTCTCTCATCCTTCAGTTTTCAGACTAATAGCCCCCTCTCAGGAATGTATTGTGTTTGCTTTCTAAAAGTCTATACCTGTGTGATTCCATTATTCTGCTATAATATATTTCATCAAGGTCCATATTGACCAATTGAAGTCATTCAATGGCATTTTATCAATACATATAACGCTGACACATTGGAAAATCTTCATTGGGAGGCCTTTCCTCTTGCCACATTTGACACACCTTCATTCACCTTCTCTTTTCTTCTCTGAATCGGGCTGCACAGGTTTGATTGGCTTCTCTTCATCCACCTTGAAATGATGCCAACTGCAAGGTTCTGTCGTGTATTCTTTCTCCAATGTCACATCTCATCCAGGATCGTACTGCAGAATTACCAGGGGATATTTTGCAAACCATATGTACTATGTCTATCTTGGCTACCTTGATGGTCCACAGGAGGACCAGGCATCTGCACTTTAATATAACTCTGTCAAAACTGAAAGCAAACACTTGGTTTTCTGGTAAAACCTATGAGATGCATTCTTGGGTGTACCAAACATCACTTACATCTACTTGCAGTAAACTTCTAAATCTATTTCTGCAGCCACATCTCTCTCCTAAACTCTAATTTTATTCATTCATTCAAAATTATATTTCTTAAGCAACCACAATGGCTGTGCACTTTACAAGTGATTTGATAGAGATGAACAAAGCAGACATAGTCTTTACTGTCACAGAATTTACAATCTAATGGATGACTCAGATGTTAAACAAATAATTATGCAATTTGTTTATATGAAAGTCATCTCATTGCCAAAAAGCAGTATACAATTTTTAGTGTGCTTAGGAATTACCTGGGGTTTGTTGTAAATGGAGATTCCTGAGGTAGAATGACCTACTCCATCCTATTCTAAAGAATATTTTTAACAAGAAACCCAGGATCCATTTCAATTCATAATATGCAAAATTATGATGTGTATTATAAATATATTACCAAGGCATACAACAGTGTCCAAGCCCTCCTTTTTAAAAGTTTACCTTCATTATCTATTATTTTCTGAAACTTCAGGATTTTTTAGATTACATAGGTAAATCCTTTAGTCTTGAACTTAGATTTTTTTGCAGTGTAGATTCTTGTCTTATTTTTCAATCTTATATCTCACAAATTTCCTTATGGTACACCTACTTTTAAAATTTTCTATTTGCTAGTCCTTAAATGTGATCTCTTTAAATTTCAGAAATTGTTCAATATAGAATTTAAGGCCATGTTAGAAAAGTCTTTATTTTTTTATGGCTACATCTCCAGTTACAAATGTACCTGGGAAATACAGAAAATATTCAGAATAGATTTGATGAATGCACGAAAGAAGCAAGAATGACTCCATTAGCCTTAAACATGTTCTCATGTATGTGATAGATTTATTTGGTTTTTTGTTTATTAGTGTTTAGTAATATATCTAGTTGTTTTACTGCTTTATTAGTATGGGTTGGAGAATAGTGACTTAATTTAATTATCTACTTCCCGCCACCCCCGCCCTGTCTTCCTCCTTTCTTTTTACCGTTTTCCTGTCCTTCATTTTCCCCATTTTGATTCCAATTTACTTTCCTTCCTGTGTATATCAAGGTGCCTTGTTTTGAGTAGTCAACTTGCTGAATTTATTTGAGAAGGGACATGGGAATATAGGAGAAGGAAGAAAAAGTAGAGAAACATTATGGAAATAGGACATTTTTACAAGAAAATAATTTATCTCCTTATCCCCCAAATTAACAAAGATCCTCACCTTCAAAAGGCCTATTTTGTAGTTATTCTCCTGAGAGCCCCCTTGACATCCTTGTTCCTGAGACTGTAAATGATGGGATTTAGCATGGGTGTCACTGCTGAGTAGAACACAGAGATCATTTTGTCCTTTTCATTCATTATCTTGGAGTTTGGCCTCATGTAAGCAAATATTGCTGAGCCATAGAAGAGGATGACAACAATGAGATGGGAGCCACAGGTAGAGAAAGCCTTGAGCCGGCCCTCCCCCGACTGCATCCGGATGACAGTGGAGATGATATTCCAGTAGGAGACCAGGATCAGGGAGACCGGCGCTAAGAGGATGACCACCCCCATGGCAAAGATGGTCATTTCTGTGCTGTAGGTGTCAGCAGATGCCAGCTTCAGGAGGGCAGGAGGCTCACAAAAAAAGTGGTTAATGATGTTGTTACCTCGGTAGGGGAGACGTAATGTGAACGTGGTGTCCACCAGAGACACAAATGCCCCACTGACCCAGGACCCGACGGCCAGCTGGACACACACCCAGTGGGTCATGATAGTGGAGTAATGAAGGGGCTTGCAGACAGCCACATAGCGGTCATATGACATCACTGCCAGCAGGGCGCACTCCGTGCATCCTGTTAGAAGTAAAACCACTATCTGTGTTGCACATCCAACAAAAGAAATGGTCTTCCTCTTTGCCAGGAAATGGACCAGCACCTGGGGGACTGTGGTGGTCGAAAAGCAGAAATCAGCAAAGGACAAGTTTCTAAGGAAAAAGTACATGGGCGTATGGAGTCTGGAGTCCACATGAATGAGCACGATGATGAGCAGGTTTCCCAGCACAGTCAGCAGGTAGATGACCAGGAAAAGGAAGAAGAGCAGGATTTGTGTTTGTGGATCCTGTGAAAGGCCCAGGAAGACAAATTCAGTCACATGGGTTCGGTTGTCTTCTCCCATGAATATTTACTATTCTTCTTACGTCAGCACAAGAAACACATAGTGGTCTGTTATTTAAAAGAAATTGAATTACTTAGGTATTTTATTAATCCATATCCAAGGTGGGCTAATGCAAAAAATACAAAAACACTAATTCGAAAGGAAACCTGCACTGCATGTTTGTTGCAGCACCATTTACAATAGCCAAGACATGGAAACAAACTTAGGGCCCTAGAACAGATGAGTGAATCAAGAAGATGTGGTGTATGTACACAGAGGACTACTACTCAGATTGAAGAAAAAGATAAAGTGATATTATTTGTCTCAACATGGATGGAGCTGGAAGGGATTATTCCAAGTGAAACAAGCCGGGAAAAGACAGATACATACTGGCTGGTGTCACTTATATGAGGAATAAAGAGAAACCAAACAAAGGCTTCATCATAGACAAACTTTAAAAACAACACTTGAAAGCTGACCATAGATCTGAAGCATCCATAAGGGGGGAGGAAAGGGTGAGAACAGAAGGGAAAATGCTGGAAAGAGCACAAGGGACTCTGGTGGAGGACTCTGGGTGCTTTGGTGGTGGGAGGGCACTGTTGACCCCACCTGAGGGGGGAATCCTATACTGTCCAAACACTAGCAAGGACATAAAACAATGGTACCGCAATAATATATTTATATGTTATTAAAAAACAAACAACTTGGCTAATGATTTCCATCTCTTAAGAATTTCTATAGGTCAGAAAATATTCCTTTTATTTAGCAGCTCTGCCGATTGAAAATCATTTCTGATTTCTTCTCTTTGAAACTTTAAGTTGTATCAACAGGGAAGAAGTGATCCTGAATAGGGCACATGACCAAACTTTGGCCCAACCATACTGAGGAGACTGTTCTGCTCCACAGTGCGTCTTTCCTTCATGTGGCTTTGGGAAGCAAACAGGTTGATGTTCCTTCAAACTTGTTAGATGTTTATGCCACAAGTGTCTGACACCATTTATGAAGGCTGATTTTTAAATTATATTTACATAACAATCCTAAAGAGACACCCTGAGCAAGGAGTGAGAAACTAAAAGAAAATGTGATAGTCCGTGATCTGACCCTTAACAACGTCTGTTGTTTTAACATGAAGAGGGTGCGGAGGAACATGGGGAAATCCATGTTCTGGTGGGTGCCTGCACTTAGAGTGATTTGTAACTGTGCCCTGTGCTGTGTCCACGCCCTTATCTTTCTGCACAAGTTCCAGTGGCAACAGTGATACCAATTATTATAGGTTGGTGCCAGTCATTGTTACTGGTTTCTTTTAACTTGCTTTTTACTTTAAGTTCTCACTAGGTCATATCACTGGTTATTGTTATTCCCAGGATATATGTGATGTAACAGAGACTCAGAAATTTGCTGAACGCTTTTAAGAACTTTCTCACTCTGTATCCTGAAAATTTTTCTTTCTTACTTATAAACTGTTTTCAGGAAAGTTTCGACTGTCACCAAATTCTCTCTGCCTAGTCTTCCCATGTACTGTTCAAAGGCAAGCCCACAGATCTGCTCCAATTTAAAGGATTTAGCATAAATCACCATAACAGAGCACTCTGTAGACACAACAATATGTCAGGAACATGTTAAGAGATAGTTTAAAACATTGGAGCTATTGCCAAAAGGAAATGGAAAGGATTAAATTAAAGAAATTAAATGAAAGAATTAAATTTTGAGGAATGTGGTAAAGATTACTCACAGATGGTTTGATTGGATATCTTGAAAACAATTAAAAGGAGCCAGTTCAGGCCTATGGTACTGGTATAAGAAGTGTGGTCTGGTGCAAGATGAGTAACTGAACTTTCTTGCGTCATATAAGAAAAATAACCAAGTGGAAACTGTAGTGTAAAAGAAAGTCCTTCATGATGGCTAATTCAAAGTATTTAAGAAGCATTGAAGGGCTATTTGAAGAAAACTATGACATATGACCTCTGAATAAATGAATAGACAAACTGATTTTATGAAAGGACAATATACACTTATAAAGATAATTATTTCATTCAAATTAATCCATAAGGTCACTGAAATTCCAACATAGTTCACAGAATTTTTACAAGGGAATTTTATTAGCTTATTCTAGATTTTATGCAGATGAGAAAATTTTGAAAGAAAATGAAATATGGAGGAAAAAAATGAAGGAGTAGAGAAAATATATACAACCAGATATAAAATATATTGTAGATTTCCCCACCCTTATTAATGCATCATATACAAGCAGAAAAAATATTTGGCCATTAAAAATAGAACTGAAACAGATACTAGTATGTGTGAAAATTCAATATAGGACAATATTGACATATTAAATAAGTATTACTTCACAAAAAATATCAGAAAATTTCTTAATCTCTTTAGAACATTATGTATAAGAGTATAAATATGTATATTTATACACACTTATGTTAAGGAATAAATAATAGTAATCCCAAAATTCATTAATAATCTAACTTTTTAAAACATTAAAGTTTTCTATAATTAGGTAATCTATTGTTTTAACTATTTATTATTTATTTTTCTTGTAGTTATCTAATTTTTGGTTATAAGTTTTCCTAATGTGTGCACAATACACATACTCAAAAAAAGTCTTAACAAATACATTAAAGGGCCTCCCTGGTGGTGCAGGGGTTAAAGACAACACTATGAAGCTATCTGTAGCCACTGCAGCACAAGTTCGATCCCAGCCAGCCAGGGAGGTGACCCACATAGTGTGGCAGATCTCTCCTGTCTTGCCCGCTGCTCCCCTCAGCAGTGTATTTTAGCCAGTCTGTCTGTTCTGCTCCCTACTCTGTCTCTGATGAATCCTCTCACCCTCCACACCTCTGGCCTGTATCCCAGCTCTTGTATGCATAAATAAATAAATCTTAAAAAAAGTAAAATCACCTAAACCTGTCTCTAAATCACTAAACTTTGATTTTTCTTCTTCTACATCCCATGCAAGAAAACACATCACCAAAAAAATGTAGTCCGTACCACTCTATAATTGTGTGGCTCCTTCAAGTCACCTTCATCTTTCTTGTAATTCTTTTCAAATTCTTTGAGTGTTTTGCTTTATACCAACACACAAATCATAAATTCTCATTTCTTTCCTAATTTTTTCTCAGTTTCAGTAGAAACTAAAATAATCTGTAGCTCTGCATAGTTCACATTCCTGCACAGGAATATTCTAGGCTCCCTGACATTAAGCCTCCATTACTTGCCCAGTCAACTATAATGCAATCAGTCTCTTAAATTCTTTATTTAGTCTCCAGGGTGGAATTGACTGCTTTCTCCACAATGTACACAGATTGTGCACTCACATCCTTCCTTGCAGTTGTTACACTGTCTTTTAATTATTTGTTTACACGTTTGTCTCCCTGGGCTGGGTTGTTTCTTCAAGGAAATAAAACTGTAGCACTAATCTCTGTCATCTATCTATCAAAAGTAGGAGTTTGTGAGTCCCATGAAACAATAAATGGACTCTTGCCAACATTCCACACTAGCACATTGGCACACGGCACAGTCAGCCTCTCAAGAAAAACATGAGTGAGAAGAGAGAGCTGAACTGACTGCTGAGGTGTTGAAATCTGACCTGGGGTAGGGAAGGTCCTGGCTTAGACACTCACAGGATTGATCATTGGGTGCAAGAGAGTGCATTGACTGCCAGCTAGACACAAAGGAAGAAGGGAGGTGGGGCCAGGATAGCAGGTGCCAAGATACCAGGGTCTATGGACCCCCACACAGAAGAGCATACACTGTCTTGTGGGGTCCTCCAGGCATATCTGACCATGAGAAGATCTACCTGAGCACCTCCCGGTGGAGGTCAGGCTTCCTCCTGGCCTTGCCCTCTCCCCATGTCCAGACTAAAGTGGCTAGAAGGAGTGAGGAAGGAGGTCCTGAGGGAGAGCACCAGAAAGCCAGGGGCAGAGGAGGCTCCCTAGATTAGACTTGGGTGCAAAAGGAGAGGCAGAGGGTGTCCATAGCCCTTGCACCCTCTCACCTATGTCGGGCCAATAGCTTAATCCTCCTCGGAGGATATGCTGAATAGGATTCATGCAACTATTTCTCAAGAGAAACAGAAAAAAAAAAGATAATTGGCATTCTCTCTACAAGCCAGATGGAAAAGAGAGAGAGCAAGGCAAAGGCCAGCAGAGTCAAGATTTCAGAAGGAATAAAAGGATTAATTCCCCCAGATCATCTACTCACTCTTATCTGGAATACTTGCATGAGACAAGCACAGGGCAGTGGGTCGGTGATGAAGGGTTAAATTAATGAATGATGGACAATTGGCTTCTATGATTTGCTGATCCACATCCTTAGAGGCAACCTCCACTGCAGTTTATCAAAGATTATGAAAGTGGGGACATAGTGTGGGTTATGAGTCTTATTATATCCCTAGACAAGGAGCACCATTTTATTAAAATCCCAAATTCACCAAGGAACCAGTCTGAGGATTTTCCTGTAAGGAATCCTTTAAACCTGAAGTCCTAAGAGCTATTGTAAACAAGCCATTCCCTGGAGCAATCAGTGCTGTTAATTTTTTTTTCCTTTCTTTCTTTAATGAGATACCCTAGGGCATTTTTTTTTTCTTTAATCACAAAATGAAATATCTGAATCTCATCTTCTGATCTCAGGGATTACACTAGTACTTTTTAAACCAGTCTAAGAACTTCTGGGATCATCACATATAAGTCAGAATCTTTTAAGTAGAGGTTTCAATGATCCTGGAAACAAAAATCAGCTGGCAGGCTTATTCTGCATACCTTAGATGATGCCCTATCACTCTCCCCTCCTCCCCCAAGAGTTAACTATTGGGATTTTAAAACACCTTTTTTGCAATTGTATTCAAAATGTTTTATTTGTAATATAAAACTAAACTGTGTGTACCCATTGTAGTTTGTCACAACTATTGAAGATTTTATTGCAGTAATGGAAATACAGAGAAGTAAATCAGCAAATAGCACAAAGCCATATAATCAAGTACAAAGTGAATTCTTAATTTTGCCACCAAACTTGCCCCCTTTTTTAGTTTTTCCCATCATCCCAAGTGGTATCAGGTCAAACAATTATAGATATATCTGGTCTAATTCTTTATTTAAAAGAATTGTTTCATTGCTGATTTTCTGAGTGGTTGACGATGTCCCTTTTGGAGTTATTGGTTCAGAGTGGGGTCCTTGGGTTCACTCTGGGAAAGGTTTTGTAACAGGGTGGTCCCCAGGAAAGAGGATGTTCCAGGTTTCCTGCCCTACCCAAAAGCAGGGTGGAGCTGAGCAGAGATATTGTAACAGGGTGGTCCCCAAGAAAGTGGACGTTTCCAGGTTCCCTGCCCCATCCAAGGGAGGGTGGAGCTGAGCAGGGAGAGAAGAAGATGCAGAGGAGACTGAGGAAGGAAGGAAGCAGGATGGAGAGCCAGAAGTGTTAGGGAGAAAGGATGTCCTGAGCTAATTCCATACAGGCCTTGTGGACTCCACCCCCACCCAAGACCAGAGCCATCAAGACACTGGGTGTAAGGGCAGGAATGACCACAGTGCAGATTTTCTGATCCCATGCAGACCGGGTAAAGGAGGAGTCAGAGTCCTCAGTGGGTTTTTGCAGGTCTTTTATTGGGGTTCACCAGGCATATGGCAGGCAGGGGTGCTGGGGGGCCAGGAGGCTGGCAGTCCTCCCAGCCCCCAGCAAATTCTCACTCTATCTGGGCTCTCTGGCGTTCTCTGCTTCTGCTGCTTCTTCTCTGCTTCTCTCTCGGCTTCTGCTGCTGCTGGCGTCCCCGTGACGCCACCCTTAAAAAGCAGAGTCTTAGCCCAGGTGAATCCCATCTACCTCTGTCCACACCCTATTCCAGGTGCCCGCCATCAGGCATGCATTCAGGACCGCAAGGATCCATCATCTATCCTGATAGCGGGAGGGCAGGAAAGCCTGACATTTTTCCTTACCCTACACTGGGAAAGACAAATCCCGTCACCACCAAAGAGAAGGTTGCTGGGACCTGAGGGTGGAGTTAAGCAGCCAGGTTTGGTATAAAAACCAGACACGTGGACCTTGGGGTTTCTCTCTTGCTCACCTCCTGGCTTCACGGCTCCTGGCTCGCGGCCAGCTCTCAGAGTGCCATTTGGAATTCCAGATCGGTGGATGGGGTAGGACGCATTTAAGACTTTATCGCCCACTTTTCTCCCTGAGTTGTACATTTCCTCATTTGCCCTTCCCTTGTGAAAAAACCTTTTATTAACCTTTCGTGTGTGCCTGCAGTAGAGCATTGATAAGTCCTTTTAAGCGTGCAGGTGAGGATCATATGTTTTGTGTTGATGTGGTGGATGGCAGAACCTATTTAGAGCAGGCAGGTTTGCGGGGTCTGGGGTATCTCTCTCCCTGTCCTGTAACAGATTTGGTGCCTGTAGGGGGCAGGAATGGACATGGTGCACGTTTTCTAGGATCCCATGCAGACCGGGTAAAGGAGGAGTCAGAGTCCTCAGTGGTTTTTGCAGGTCTTTTATTGGGATTTACCCGGTACACAGCAGGCAAGGGTGCTGGGGGGCCGGGAGGCTGGCAGTCCTCCCAGCCCCCAACAAGTCTTTACTCTATCTGGGCTCTCCGGTGATCTCTGCTTCTCTCTCAGCTTATGCTACTTCTTTCTTGGCTTCTCCTTTGGCTTCTGCTGGCGTCCCCGTGACACCACCCTTAAAAGCCCAGTCTCAGCCCAGGTGAATCCCATCTACCTATGCCCACACCCTACTCCAGGTCCCCGCCATCAGGCATGCATTCAGGACCGCAAGGATCCATCATCTCTCCTGATGGCGGGAGGGCAGAAAAGCCTGACATTTTTCCTTACCCTACAGTCCACCCCCTCAGGGTTTTCTGCCATACAATCTACATATATACAATTTTGTTTCTTAGCAAACATAAACAATGCAGCCATGGCCCACAAAAGCAAATACATCGCAATATAACAAAATACAACAGAACACAAATAAGTCCAGTCAGGGCCCCAACCTAGTGCAAAAGACAATTTTTGGTACCAGCAGATGAGCCACCAAATCTGCCGAAGGCACTGCTCGTACGAGAGAGGGGAATCACTCACGGCATCTACTGTAACATGCCAGGAGCCGTCAGCCTTCCTGGCCTTCTCTGGCTGTGGTCTCGGCTACAAGCCACACAACGCATCCACCCCCAGGATGCACTCACTCCGGGATTGGCGATTCTATACTGTTGGGGGTAATCGCCAACCCTCAGGGTTTCTGTCTGCAGTCGCTCCAACACTCGGCCTTCATAGCCACCAATGCGACTCGCAGACCCCTGCACTCGGGCCAACCCACTGCACAAGCACATGGGTCAGGGATCCAAACTCTACATGCTGCCTCTTTCGGGTCCCCTCTTCGGCTTGGGCTCCACCCCAAGCCACGTTCTCCACCCATCCCTCAAGGACGAGCTCCTCAGCTCCTCACCCTCACTTGACAATGAGCAGGGCATCACCCACAGGTGATTTTACGAGACTCACAGGTCTTCAGCATACTCAGACTGCTTAACAGCTGCTCAGGGCTTCCCAAACTTAGCATCAGCACCAGCTTTTGCCTTCTCAGTTGGCTTTTCTCCTCCACCTGGCTGCTGGCATACACAGGCTGCTTTTGGCCATCAAGGCCCTCTGGCCACCCCCAGATTCTCATCTCATGGGGTTTACCCATCCCCAGGGTCCCAAAACATATCAACCTGCAAGGTCCTCCGCCTTCTGGCAGGATTGTCAGTCCAAGTTCATCAGTCCATGTCCAGCAGTCGAAGTCCGTTGGCCTCTCCCTGCATCAGCACTGGCGAGCTCCGAATCGTGGTCCTCTCCTCCCCGACGATTCTGCTGCCTCAGGGGTCTTTGGCTGGTTCTCTCGGGCATCTCCTCCTCCTCTGGGTGAGGTCTTATCCTGTAGCTCCCAGACCTTGTCCACCAGTCCCTCCAGGTCTTCGGAGGGCTCCATACCTGCTGCATGGATCATCTTGCAGACTTACGCCAATTGTCGGGGCAGGACAGGACACGGTGCAGGTTTTCTGATCCCATGCAGACCGGGTAAAGGAGAAGTCAAAGTCCTCAGTGGTTTTTGCAGGTCTTTTGTTGGGATTTACCCAGTACACAGCAGGCAAAGGTGCTGGGGGGCCAGGGGGTTGGCAGTCCTCCCAGCCCCCAGCAAGTCTTCACTCTATCTGGGCTCTCTGGTGATCTCTGCTTCTCTCTCGGCTTCTCTTTCGGCTTCTCCTTTGGCTTCTGCTGGCGTCCCCGTGACGCCACCCTTAGTCTCAGCCCAGGTAAATCCCATCTACCTATGCCCACACCCTACTCCATCAAGCATGCCATCAGGCATGCATTCAGGACCGCACAGATCCATTATCTATCCTTATGGTGGGAGGGCAGAAAAGCCTGACATTTTTCCTTACCCTACAGTGCCCATTGTAGGGCATGGGCTGCCCCTTTCCCTGCCCTGTAACAGATTTGGCACCCATCATGATTTAGGACAGAGCCATCCATGGTTAGTCAGCCCCAAGGGAAAATTGGGCTTCCCGATGGCACTGGCTACCATAAGCACAAATGTGATTTTTGGTTTCTCTAGTGTGTTTGTTTCATATGTAGATTTGCTGTTGAAAAACTGGCTTGGGCTTTGTGAAGATTCTGTGTGTCTGTGTGTAATTTGTTTGTAGTGACTTGCTAAGACATTTGATTTTTGGAAATTGTTCTGTGCAACAGTTTTACTCAAAACATTAGGTAGTACGTTGGACCATGTGGCCAGATCAAAGATGGCGTCTGAAGCCACTTTGAAGTCTCTTGTAAAAAACTCAGAGGTTCTTATTGCTAGGTGTAAGGGCAGGACTGGCCACAGTGCAGGTTTTCTGATCCCATGCAGACCGGGTAAAGGAGGAGTCAGAGTCCTCAGTAGTTTTGCAGGTTTTTTATTTGGGGTTCACCAGGCATATGGCAGGCAGGGGTGCTGGCTGGGGGGCTGGGAGGCTGGCAGGCCCCCCAGCCCCCAGCAAGTCTTCACTCTATCTGGGCTCTCTGGCGTTCTCTGCTTCTGCTTCGGCTTCTCCTTCAGGTTCTGCTGCTGGCTGGCTGGGGCTGCTGGGGCTGCTGGTGCTGCTGCTGCTGCTACTGCTGCTGCTGGTGTCCCCGTGACACCGCCCTTAAAAGCAGTCTTAGCTCAGCTGAATCCCATCTACCTATGCCCACACCCTATTCCAGGTGCCCGCCATCAGGCATGCATTCAGGACAAGGATCCATCATCTATCCTGATGGCAGAAGGGCAGAAAAGCCTGACATTTTCTTTACCCTACACTAGGACTTGGGACCATTTTTCTTTTTGTGATCTCTGCTCTCTCATTAGCATTTCTAAAGGCATTAATGATTCTTCAGTGATCTGTTGGTTTGTCTTCCACTCCTTCCTGACCTCTGCCTGGGGGGTTTTGCAAGCCAACTGTTTAAATTAGCAAATGTATGCCTGGGTGTTAAGAAAGAGTACCCTTAAGCAGTAATTGCTGATAGCCTTGATGGATTCTTGGAGATAACTTGAATTTTTGCAAAGTCTGGATCGGAAAAATTAAAAAGATTTTGTCTGAGTCTGAAAGGGTTTGCTGCTGTGAATTTTGTCTACACAATTTGTTTTAGGCATGTGTAGGGTAAGGTAAAAAGTATCAGGCTTTTCTGCCCTCCCGCCATTAGGATAGATGACGGAACCCTGTGGTCCTGAATGCATGCCTGATGGCGGGCACCTGGAGTAGGGTGTGGGCATAGTTGTATGGGATTCACCTGGGCTAAGACTGGGCTTTTAAGGGCGTCACCATGGGGACACCAGCAGAAGCTGAGAGAAGAAGAAAAGCAGAGAGATGCCAGAGAAAGCCCAGATAGAGTGAAGATTTGCTGGGGGCTGGGAGGAATGCCTCCTGGACCCTCAGCACCCCAGCCTGCCATATGCCTGGTAAATGTAAATAAAAGACCTGCAAAAACCACTGAGGACTCTGACTCCTCCTTTACCCGGTCTGCTGGATCAGAAAACCTGCTCTGTGGTCTTCCTGTCCCTACAGCATATTTGCCATTTGAATACTGGATTTGTTCATTTGCTGGTGTAAGACAAGATTCTAAGTTTCTGCTTTCCTACTGAGGAAGGTCTGTTATGGAAAGCACTTTTTATGGTGCCTCAAGTAACTGTACCGGGTTTTCATACCTGTGTTACTGTTGTCCCTCCCTAGTGTGGGAGAGGTGTAATCTGTGCTTAGATGTTGAATCTGCTTGTAAAGGCAGGAAGGACCACAGTGCAAGTTTCCTGATCCCATGCAGACCGGGTAAAGGAGGAGTCAGAGTCCTCAGTGGTTTTGCAGGTCTTTTATTGGGGTTCACCAGGCATATGGCAGGCAGGGGTGCTGGCTGGGGGGCTGGGAGGCCTGCCAGCCCCCAGCAAGTCTTCACTCTATCTGGGCTCTCTAGCGTTCGTTCTGCTGCTTCTTGGCTTCTCTTTCGGCTACGGCTTCGGCTTCTACTTCTACTGCTGCTGCTGCTGGCATCCCCGTGACGCCGCCCTTAAAAGCACATCTTAGCTCAGCTGAATCCCATCTACCTATGCCCACACCCTATTCCAGGTGCCCACCATCAGGCATGCATTCAGGACAAGGATCCATCATCTATCCTGATGGCGGAAGGGCAGAAAAGCCTGACATTTTCTTTACCCTACACTGCTCTTTCAGCTTCTGTCCCAGAGCAGTTAACAGAAGTAAGGAGATGACTCCTGTGATGGTATAATTTATCCTGGCAATGACTTTCGCTTTAAAAATTAATTGCCACTATTTAATATATGCAAATCAATAAACTATTGTACTATTAAAAAAAAAGAAAGTTAATTGCTGCTTTTTTGATTTTTCTTTTTTAAAGATTTATTTATTTATTTATACAAGCACTGGGTACAGTCGGAAGTGCTGGAGGGTGGGAGAATCCACCAGAGCCAAAGGGGAGAGCAGAGCAGGCAGACTCATGAAGTACACTGCTGAGGGGAGCAGTGGGCGGCAGGAGAGGTCTACGCACCATGTGGGATTCTCTCCCGGCAGCTGGGGATCGAACCAGCGCTGCAGAGACTGTGGGCAGCTTCACAGCGCAGCGCTCAACTGCTGCGCCACCAGGGCGGCCCTGTTTTGCTTTTTTCAGGTTCTGTTCCAGGAAACCCAAGTATTGCCAAGTATTGCTTGGTGGCTAACAAGAGATGACTCCTTTTGCTTAAAAGTTATCTTGATTTTGCTCTTTCAGCTGCTGTACAGAATATCCCAAGATTGGCTTCTAATAAAAAGTCTTAAACACTGAAAACACTAAAATGATACACAAGGTCATGTAACTCTTGTGATTATTAAAACTTTTTCCTCCTATTTCCAGAGCCTTAGGTTTGTAGGCTGACAACTGGAAACTGATTTCTGCCATGAACATTCCACATTTTTTTTGACTTTGATATTTTTTTCTAAGCCTATGGAGTAAACTGCAGTTACATAAGCTATTCCACATGGCATAACTAAAAGAACTGTCTTTGTCTACATGTTGTATGTCTGTATGTCCTTGTGTCTGTCTTGGCCTCTAGAGGTTGAGAAAAAAATTGGTATACATGGTGCCTATAGACACAGGAAAAAAAAGAGTCTCCAGTTATGAGGAAAAACTAAAGGTTATGGCTTGACTGTCAATATTGCACTACTGTACTAAGCCAGTGCCTTCGTAGAGATTGAATATTGTTGTTGCTATTTTCTGATGTTTATGGCAAAACTTCCCAGAAATATAAATTCAAGTAAAAATTTGGTAGTCTGTCATTTGGTTGATCTAAGGAAATTTTGTGGAACCTCAGTAGATCTCCTGAGATACTCCACAAAGTTTCTCCCTTTTCTCCTGGGAAAGGCATTAGATGAATTTGTCCTATTTGGTTTAACTAGTAGAGTGAAACTAGAAGGGAAGCATTGTCACTTGGGAAAATGGTAAAACGTTGACATGTACAGAAATGTTACCATTGGTTTTCTAAAACATGTATACAACCTCTCAGTACCTGATATGTATGTAAGTTGTCAGTGGTGATTGTTGCCTTGTCATATTGTATACTTAAATTGTTTGTCATCTAGGGAAATTGTTTCTTTCATCCTTCAGTTTTTGACTTCCTCATTACTTTCTCAGGAACGTATTGTGTAGTTTTCTAAACGTCTATAGCGGGCCTCTCTGGTGGCGCAAGGGGTTAAGCACAGCACTGTGAAGGTATCAGCAGCCTGTGCTGCTCGTCTGCTGCTCCCCTCAGGAGTGTATTTCAGTCAGTCTGTCTGTTCTGTTCCCCACTCTTGTCTCTGGTGAATCCTCTCTCACCCCTGCACCTCTGGCCTGTGCCCCAGTTCTTGTATGCATAAATAAATCTTAAAAAAAAAAGTCTATACCTGTGTGATTCCATTATTCTGCTATAATATTTTTCATCAAGGTCAATATTGACCAAATCAAGTCATTCAATAGCATTTTATCAGTGCATATAACTTGGACACATTGGAAAAATCTTTACTGGGGAGGTCCTCTCCTCTTGCCACCTCTGACACAGTCTTGATTGGCTTCTCTTCATCCACCTTGAAATGATGGCAACTGCAAGGTCTGTTTTGTATTCTTTCCTTTTCCAACATCACATCTCATTCAGGATCATACTACAGAATTACACGGGATATTTTGCAAAACAGATGTACTGCACCCATCTCTGCTACCTTGGTGGTCCACAGGAGGACCAGGCACCTGGATTTTAATCTAACTCCTTCAAGAAAGGCATGCATTTCAGCATAATATTTTTAGTGTTCCTAAGAACAACCTGGGACTTGATATGAATGGAGATTCCCAAGATAGGCTGACCTACACCATCCTATGATGTAATTTTTTTAAAAAAGATTTATTTATTTATTTATTCAAGCACTGAGTGCAGTCAGAAGCGCGGGAGGGTGAGAGAATTCATTACAGCCAGAGCGGGGAACAGAACAGGCAGACCGATGAAGTACACTGCCGAGGGGAGTAGCGGGCGGCAGGAGAGATCTGCGCGCCATGTGGAACTCTCACCCGATGGCCGGGGATTGAACCAGTGTGCCATAGAGGCTGCGGGCAGCTTCGCAACCCAGCACTCAACCGCTGCGCCACTGGGGAGGCCGTGATGAAATACTTTTAACAAAATCCAGGAACCATTTTAACTCATACTATGCAAAATTATGGTTTATATTGTAAATATATTACCAAGGCATGCAACAGTGTCCCAGCTCTCCTTTTAAAAATTGTATTCTCTTTTTTCGTCAGTGTCTCATTAAGGCCCTAATCTTTAGCATTTTCAAAATTGCATGATGGGCAAATTCTTCAGTTTTTAATTAAAAGCATTTCTCAGTCTAGATTCTTATCAACAATATATCTAATATATTAATGCTATACATACTCAAAAAATTTTTGTTTGTTGAACACATTTGTTTGAATGTGTTCTCTTTTAAAATTCAAAAGTTTTTCAATTTATTTTTTAAGACCATGTAAGAAACATAACATTAAGAGTTTACTTTTAATGTCCAATAATTAGCACCTGGGATAGATAATAATCATTCAAACGGATTTGATGAATGTGTGCAATAATCAAAGGAATTACTCCCATTTGCCAGAATTTTTTTTCATATGTGTGATAGTTCATTTGCTTATTTGGCTGCTTGGTTTCTACTGTATGGTTGTATATACACTCTGTTCATAAAATTCCCTTATTATTTGTATGACTTGGAGAGTAGTAGCTGTGTTTATAAATACATTTTCCTCTCTGTCTCTTTTTCTTTATTCTTTCCTACCTCCTTTGTTCCTTTACTTTTTCTCCTTCCTTCCATCTTTCTTTCCTGTCTTAACTTTCCTTTCTATATTCCCTCCCAGTACACATCAAGGTGCAATTTGTAAATTACCTGAGAAGAGATATGGGAAAATGAGAGAAGGAAGAAAAAAATGTGGACAAATATGATGAAAATAAGTAAAATCAAAAGAAAACAAGTTCCCTTCATGTCCATAAGAGTGTTGTCAAAATCAGAGATCCCCAAGTTCAAAAAGACTATTTTGCTAAAATTTTCCTGAGAGCCCCCTTAACATCCTTGTTCCTGAGACTGTAAATGATGGGATTTAGCATGGGTGTCACTGCTGAGTAGAACACAGAGATCATTTTGTCCTTTTCATTCATTATCTTGGAGTTTGGCCTCATGTAAGCAAATATTGCTGAGCCATAGAAGAGGATGACAACAATGAGATGGGAGCCACAGGTAGAGAAAGCCTTGAGCCGGCCCTCCCCCGACTGCATCCGGATGACAGTGGAGATGATATTCCAGTAGGAGACCAGGACCAGGGAGACCGGCGCTAAGAGGATGACCACCCCCATGGCAAAGATGGTCATTTCTGTGCTGTAGGTGTCAGCAGATGCCAGCTTCAGGAGGGCAGGAGGCTCACAAAAAAAGTGGTTAATGATGTTGTTACCTTGGTAGGGGAGGCACAGTGTGAACGTGGTGTCCACCAGAGACACAAATGCCCCACTGACCCAGGACCCGACGGCCAGCTGGACACACACCCAGTGGGTCATGATGGTGGAGTAGTGCAGGGGCTTGCAGATAGCCACGTAGCGGTCATAGGACATCACCGCCAGCAGGGCGCACTCTGTACCACCAAGAAGAAGAAAAGCAAATATCTGTGTTGCACATCCAGCAAAGGAAATGGTTTTCCTCTTTGCCAGGAAGTGGACCAGCTCCTGAGGGACTGTGGTGGTTGTAAAGCAGAGATCAGCAAAGGACAAGTTTCTAAGGAAAAAGTACATGGGCGTGTGGAGTTTGGGGTCTACGTGAGTGAGCACGATGATGAGCAGGTTCCCCAGCACAGTCAGCAGGTAGATAACCAGGAAAAGGAAGAAGAGCAGGATTTGTGTTTGTGGATCCTGTGAAAGGCCCAGGAAGACAAATTCAGTCACATGGGTTCGGTTGCCTTCTCCCATGAATATCAATGAATATGACTATTCTTCATAGGGCAGCAAAAGAAAAGAAATAATAGTTGTCAGTTACTTTTCTTAAAATTTGATTAACTTAGTTATTTTATGAACCAGAATCCAATAGATTTTTATCTATTAGCACTGTACATGTCAGAAAACAGTGTTCTCTTTGCATTTAGTATTTCTTCCACTTGAAAATAATTTCAGATTTGATAAAATGGCGGCGTTTGGGACAAAGTCAATGTACCTCAAGGTGATTATGTTGAGTGAAATAAGTAAAAAAGTGAAGGACAGATATCAGATGGGTCACTCATATTTAGAATATAGACATCTGAAAAAAGCATACATACACAAAGAATAGTGGGGCTAAATCTTGCACTCAGCAAAAAGAATATAATGGTTACCAGAGAGAACAGGGAGAAGAGAGGAGAGAATGGGATGGGAGGCTGATAGGGATTGGGAACAGGGCTTTTTGCGGAAGATGAAACATATATATATATAATATATAATATATATATTTGGTGTCACAGAACGTGAAATACAGAGAAACCAAAAACAAAAAAGACTGGGTAATCTGTGTAGTTTTAACACCACCGTCACACACACACACACACACACACACAGAGAAAAGTACAAAAAGAGAAAGATAAAGCACTTGATTTGAGGGGAAATAGGAAGCACCAATGGCTCTGCATGAATAATATAAATGCTTCTGTTACCAAAAAGTGCATATAAATCAATAAATCAAGCTGTGACAATTGACAAATCACATCAAAAACAAAGTTTGGTTATATCATTTATCATACAGAATACATCCCATACAGTTAATGATGTGTGTCTGCATTACACACAGACACACATGTACACATATTTACAGAACATTAGACATTTAATTAAGGAGATTAACCTTTGGGTTCATGTGGTGGAAGACTTTTCTGCATAACAACAAAAGTTCAAACGAGAGAGAAAATCATTGATACATTTGACTGCAAAAATTTTTTACTATAAAAAGGTGTATGAACTACTAGATAGCAAGGTAACACAATTCAAAACCACAATGATACATCACCTCCCACCTTTTAGGGTACTATTATCAAAAAGACAAAAAATAACAAGTGTAGACCAGATTGTGAATAAAGGGAATCCTTCTATCAGTTGGTAGGAAGCAATTGGTAGAGGTATTATGGCAAAGTGTGAAAGTGCCCCGCAAGAAACTAAAACTAGAACTACATTTGATTCAGCATTTCCAAAAACAAACTTTGAAAATATGGAAAAAAATGAAAACAACTTATGTGTACATCAACGGATGAGTAGACACAGCAGGTATGACAGAGATACAGAAAGAGAGTGATATCCTCAATGAGTTATTAGTATTCAGTAAGTGTACACACATTAATATGTTATTAGGCTCTGAAAAAGAAGAAAATCCTGTAATTTGTGATATGAATGAAGCGGGCGGACATTATGCTAAGGAAATAAGCCAGACACAGAAAGTCACATACTAAATGGTCTCACCTATACCTCACTGAAGAAAAGAGTAGAATGCTGGTCACAAAAGATTGGGCTAGGGAAAATAAGGAGTTATTGATCAGATGGCACAAAATCTCACTAATGCAGGATCGGTGATATCTGGAGATCTAGTGGATGGAAGGCTAGCTATAGTTATTAACACATTATATAATATGTTATATAAGATGTAAGATCTAAATTGTTATAATCAAAACAATTTAGAAAGAAAAATCATATGAGGTGATGGATGTTAATTAACTGGTAGTCATTTCACAATGTACATATATATCCAGACATCACACTATATACTTAAAAGTATGCAATTTTATTTTGTTTATGCCCCAGTAAAGTCAGAGAATAAACTTCTGCATTTCCAAAAAACAAAATATTTGAAAATAACAATAACATGGAAAAGTAAATCTGAAACATGTAGCAAATAAGGATTAATATCCTTGGCACACAAAATGTAAAGGTAAATTAATATGAAAATAAATTATGAATACTGCAGGAGAAAATGTGTATACATGAATTCAACATTCATAAATAGATTGCAATCTCAGTACAATCAAACAAAGGCAAATAGAAAGTAGATGCCTTTTTGCTCACTAGATTGGCATGAATGTTAAAAATTTATAATAATAATAGCAAGTGTTTCTATTGATAGAAATAAGTTATTAATGAAATGAAAGACAGTGTGTGAATAATTGGAAAATTCATTCACACTTGTGACAACAGCTGTTTGGGAAATTTTGGAAAAAAACAATTGTGTTTCACCCAAATAAAAATACTGAGGCTGATAAATCAAAATCTCCTGATTGCAGAGAAAATATCCTGATTGGGAAGTCAAACGCCCTGACTTAAGTTGCCTTGACTGCCAGACACAGGCTGGGACCTGGAAATACAAAGCTCTTCACATCCCTCACACTCCTTCCTTTCTAAAATGACCACAGCACTCCCACATTCCACATGTCAAAATATTAGGGTGCTAACCCGATAGCTTATTCCCTCGATGGCCATCTCATGCAATAAACTTCTCCAAGTAAAGACATTTCTCACGGTTCAGAGTTTGCCTTTCTTGGCAAGAGCAAAAGACCCTGTTGGTTGGTTGTTTACATCTGCATGAGCACTGGCTGCAAGAGAGTGAGTGCACTGACTGCCACTCACAAAAAAGGGGGAATATCCAGGGTGGCAGGTGCCAAGACACCAGGGTCTGTGTACCCCCACACAGAAGAGCGTACTCAGCCTTGTGGGGTCCTCCAGGGATGTCTGACCATGAGATCTACCTGAGCTCCTCCAGGTGGAGGTCAGTCTTCCTCCTGGTCCTGCCCTCTCCCCGTGTCCAGACTGAAGTGGCTAGAAGGAGTGAGGGAGGAAGTCCTGATGTAGAGCACCAGACAGCCGGGGCAGAGGAGGGTATAGTCCTAAGGCTGATAATCTTTGGGTGCAAAAGAAGAGGCAGAGGGTGTCCGAGTGCAACAGGGTGGTCCCCAGGAAAGGGGGAGGTTCCCTGCCCCACCCAAGGGAGGGTGGAGCTGAGCAGGAAGAAGAGAAGCTGCAGGAGAGACTGAGGAAGGAAGGAAGCAGGATGGAGCCAGGAGACCTGGAGGAGGCGCATGGAGCCTAGAGACATGTGAAGAAACTGCGCTTGTCTTTTGGTCGTGGACTGGGTGACACAGATGTGGGTGAGACCTGTGGGGAGGTGACAATGGCAGCTTTTATCTTGATGTTGATTTTGCTCTTTTCCTTCCGGGCTTGTCCGGTTGTTTGTGACCCTTTTCTGTGGGTCCCCACTGGAAGATGCTTTAGACTTGTGGCAGGCTTTGGGGCCTTGTTCTGGGCCGATCCCATTTGGATGGAGTTTTACCCACGAGGGGATGGGTAACTTTGGGTGCTTTATTTAGAAACTAGACTCTTTGCCTTACCTGTATTGTTTCCTAGTTTTATTAAAGTTCCTTCCCATTAAAGTCTCCTATGTTTTGTGTTGATGCGGCGGATGGCAGAACCCACTTAGAATAGACAGGTTTGCGGGGTTTGGGCTGCCCCTCTCCCTGTCCTATAACAGATTTGGCGTCCAACGTGATTTAGGACAGAGCCATCCGTGGTTAGTCAGCCCCATGGGGAAATTGGGCTTCTGTGCCACCATAGATATGGTGGAATAAAAATTAAAAGGGGGGATTGCAACAGGGTGGTCCCCAGGAAAGGGGGAGGTTCCCTGCCCCACCCAAGGGAGGGTGGAGCTGAGCAGGAAGAAGAGAAGCTGCAGGAGAGACTGAGGAAGGAAGGAAGCAGGATGGAGCCAGGAGACCTGGAGGAGGCGCATGGAGCCTAGAGACATGTGAAGAAACTGCGCTTGTCTTTTGGTCGTGGACTGGGTGACACAGATGTGGGTGAGACCTGTGGGGAGGTGACAATGGCAGCTTTTATCTTGATGTTGATTTTGCTCTTTTCCTTCCGGGCTTGTCCGGTTGTTTGTGACCCTTTTCTGTGGGTCCCCACTGGAAGATGCTTTAGACTTGTGGCAGGCTTTGGGGCCTTGTTCTGGGCCGATCCCATTTGGATGGAGTTTTACCCACGAGGGGATGGGTAACTTTGGGTGCTTCATTTAGAAACTAGACTCTTTGCCTTACCTGTATTGTTTCCTAGTTTTATTAAAGTTCCTTCCCATTAAAGTCTCCTATGTTTTGTGTTGATGCGGCGGATGGCAGAACCCACTTAGAATAGACAGGTTTGCGGGGTTTGGGCTGCCCCTCTCCCTGTCCTATAACACGAGCACTCACTCTACTGTGTCAATAACTTAATACCCCCTCAGAGGACTTGCAGAACAGGATTCATGAGACTATTACTTAGGAGAAACAGCAAAAATAGAATATATATTCTCTCTAGAAGCCCGATGGAAAGAAGAGAGTGGAAAGCCAAGCCCAATGAGCAGAATCACCTTCTCAGAAGGAAAAGAAGGATTAATTGCCCCTAGTCATCCACCCAAGCTCACCTAGGGGGCCAGAGGAAAATTCAGGGTCTCAGATGAAGGAAGGAAGGTAGGTGTGGCTTTTAAGATCTGCTAATCCACATCCTTAGAGGCAACCTCCCCAGCCATTTACTAAATAACATGAAGGTTGGGACATCCCATGGATTCAGAGTCTCATTCTATTCCAAGGACAGAAGCCCCATTTTATTAAAATCAAATTCACTAAGGAAGCAGTCTGAAGAAGTTTTCCTGGAAGGAAGTGTTTAAACCTGAAGTCCTAAGAGCCATTGTAAACAAGCCATTCCCTGGAGCCATGAATGCAGTTAACATTTTTTAAACTTTCTGCAGTGAGAGATTCCCTGGGGCATTTTTATTGTGTTCACAAACTAAATTAACTGAATCTCATCTTTTGATGTCAGGAAATATGCTACTATTTCACAAGCCAATCTCTGTGTGTGTGTGTGTGTGTGTGTGTGTGTGTATGAACCTGTCTTAACCATCAAGTCTTTGTTGCAGCACTTAACATTCTGGGGCAAGGAACGAGAATCTCCTCCTTTTGTGGAGTTTACTCTTGAGACTATGTGTGAACTTACAGCATTTCTGATTTTTCCTCATATAACATGGGTAGGGGTGTTTCTGTTCCAGTGCTTCACTCTCACATGCCTGCACTGCTGTTCCTACAAGATAGTCAGAGACAGGAAAAGCCCAGCATAACCTCTAGGGCTTCACCTCCATCCCCACAGTCCTCATGAAGGCCACCCTCTCTGCCCTAGGCTGCTGCAGTAGCGCTCACCCTGACTGATTGCTCTGATCCTCCACGGTGCTACCTACAACCCACTCTGCAAGCAGCAATCAAGGGGATCTTTTCAAACTATGATGTCAGAAATGACTTTCTCTGAACATAAAATAAAATCATCACTTTTTGAGGATTTCCAATCAGGTAATAGATTGAGTTGTGTCATGCAACTAGCATTGGACACTCAGGAGAGGCCATGGACTTGACGATACAGTAGCCAGAATCGTGGCTGACACGGTTCACTAATAACATGACATTTTGTGTCATTCCTGATACTTCCTGAAGGGCATTACTGAGTTAGCCTCATTCTTCCCTGGAGACAGGAAAGCTTGCAAATGACTGTGTGCTGATGGGTGATGATCAGGGGATACATGTAAGTGTTGAGTGAAGTACATGGTCACGGGCATGCTTGTGTCAGGAGGAAGGGGACCCTGGGGGCTAATGACAGGGCTGTGAGGGTCCCAGCTGTGCTTTCATGGCTCAGCAGCCCTGCACCATGGTAAAATGGTAGTGATTCCACAACCAGTGAGGTTTTGGGCTAATTCCCATTCATTTCTGTGTTGAACATATTTAGTTGAGGGCAGGGGAGGGGACAGCAATGGATCTTCTTCAGAGAAAGAGGCATACACTGTGCAAGCTTAATATTGGTCAGAGGCCATTGTCATGTCACTGTGGTGTTTCCACTGCAGCAGAGGGTGATAGCAGTCAGTTCAGGAGTCTTTCATCCCACAACACAATCTCCATTTTTGGAATGGCTTCATATATGTCAGCCATTCTCTTCTTTTTTTCCAAGGAACTTCAAGGGCACTGGCACAACCAGCCTGCAGAAAAGTGGAGAAGATGTGCCTGAGCAGACACTGTGGTGTGTGGTGTCACCCGGGCTTGTGACCTGAGAGTTCTGGGAAAGTGGCTTTTTGTCTTGTTCCTTTGAGCCACACATTGTCTTTTAGAAAGAAGAGAGTTTCATATGTCAAAATGTTTTCTGGAATACATTCTTTACCTTGTTGTCTACGACCACATAACTTTCTCTTCCCAATGTATAGTAGAATTAACTCCAAGAGTGCTTGGGGACACCTTAAAAATGAAATATAAAACCAAAACAAAATAGGGCCTCCCTGGTGGCGCAGGTGGTTGAGCACAATGCTGTGATGTTGTCTGCAGCCTCTGCAGTACCAGTTCTATCCCCACCAGCTTCGGAGCAACCCACATGGTGCAGCAGACCTCTTCTGACACGCCCGCTACTCCCCTCAGCAGTGTACTTCGTCATTCTGCCTGTTCTGTTCCCCGCTCTGTCTCCGGTGAATCCTCTCACCCTCCCGCGCATCTGGCCTGTACCCCGGTTCTTGTATAAATAAAATAAATCTAAAAAAAAAAAAAACAGACAAGCAAAACAAAATACAAAGCTTACCATAAGAACATTAAAAATATCATTAACACTTTCCCTCTGGCAATGGAAGAGTCTAACATAGGGACATCATCCAAGACCTGTGTGTACCTCTAGGTCACATTGGCAGGGAATAAGCCCACAAGCATGAGTGAAGAAGAACCAGAAGGAAATATCTTTAGGTGAATATGGATTAGAAAACCAATAGCACATCGTATATGAGGATCATCTTTAATGTGCTAATATATTTTATTATATTCATTATCACTTCTTTTATAATACATAAAATCAAAAAATAAAAAGGATGCTTTGAGACTAATAAGTTTGCAACCATAGGGAACAAGCTTGAACAAGAGACATTTGACAATCTGGAAACATCCTGAATGTATAAAGTATCTTTATGACTTTACTGATGAAGCAGTCAAAACAAGAGAAATTTGTTGAAGATGTTGAAGCACTTTCAAACGTCTTTGTTCTTGTCATTGTATCGCAATATGAAGATCATTGTCTCTCACAGGTTCTGTCTTCCAACGAGTTTCCAAAATGCCTCCTTCACTTCTTTGTTCCTCAGGCTGTAAATGAATGGGTTCATCATAGATGTTATGACTGAGTAGAAAACAGAGATCACCTTATCCCCCTCGTTCATTTTCTTGGAATTTGGCCGCATGTAGGTAAATATGGTTGAGCCATAGAAGAACAGAACAACAATGAAATGAGAACCACAGGTAGAAAAGACTTTGAGCCTCCCCTGCCCAGACTGTATTCGAATCACAGTGAAGATAATATTCCAGTAGGAGAACAGAATGAGGGAGACTGGCCCGAGGAGGATTAGCACACCCATTGCAAAGATAACAATCTCAGTTCGGTAAGTTTCTTCAGAAGCCAACTTGAGGAGGGCAGGGGGCTCACAAAAGTAATGATTGATGACATTCTTTCCGTGATATGAGAGACATAATGTAAATGAAGTGTCTATTACAGACACAAACACTCCACTGGCCCAAGATCCCAGGGCCAACTGGACACATAGCCTCTGTGTCATGAGGGTGGGGTAGTGCAGGGGCTTGCAGACAGCGATGTAGCGGTCATAGGACATCACCGCTAAGAGGGAACTCTCCGTGCAACCAGCTACTAGGAAAAAAATCATCTGAATTGAGCACCCAGCAAAGGAGATGGTCTTTCTCGTTACCACCAAATGGACTAGCATCTGGGGGACAATTGTTGTAGAGAAACAAAGATCAGTGAATGACAGGTTTTTAAGGAAAAAGTACATGGGCTTATGAAGCCGACAGTCATTTTGAATTAACACGATGATGAGCAGATTCCCGAGCACAGTGAGCAGGTAGACGATGAGAAACAGCACAAACAGCAGCACCTGGGTGTGTTGATCTGAAGAGAGCCCCAGCAGGATGAACTCAGTCAGATAGGTTCTGTTTTCTGTGCCCATTGATGTGTATTCTGGTCTACACATCAGAATGAACAGAACAATCAATATTTGACAATGATGGAGCACCAAATACTGAAAGTGAAGACGTTATTAAAAATCAAATGCTTTTGACTGGGAAAACATCTTGAAAACATTAAGGCACTTGAGTTTGTAAAGATGAATCCCTATAATCCTCCTGGAGCAATCTGTGAAAGGATGCTATGTTATTACCTGAATGTGAAAAAAATCAAAAGTCCTGTCTCTTAGACAGCTCAGGCTTTTTCTTCTTGTAGCTTGCCTTTCAGTCATTGGGCTCAGCTTTCCTTTCCTCATGAAAGAACCACCACTTAGTTTGTGTTTGCCAGGGATCTTTTTTTTTTTTTTTTAAAGATTTATTTATTTATACAAGAACTGGGGTACAGGCCAGATGCGCGGGAGGGTGAGAGGATTCACCAGATACAGAGCAGGATCAGAATAGGCAGACTGACTGACATACACTGCTGAGGGGAGCAGCACGCGCGGCAGGAGAGGTCTGCTGTGCCATGTGAGACACTTGCAGGCCGGCCGAGATTGAACCCTCACTGCAGAGGCTGAGGACATCTTCACAGTGTGGTGCTCAACTGCCTGCGCCACCAGGGAGGCCCTCCTAGGGATCTTTTACAAACTTACATGTAAGGCAGGAAGTTTAATAGACCACTTTAGATTTCATTATAAGCCTCATTCCTGGTTCTTTACTGATCAGAGCATCGAGGTTTGATGATGTTTTCAAGAATAAGTCATGAGAGGACTTTATGACATGTAGGGTAATGTAAAAGTATGAGGCTTTTCTGCCCTCCCACCATTAG
Organism: Talpa europaea; assembly: GCF_964194135.1. Lineage (NCBI taxonomy): Eukaryota > Metazoa > Chordata > Mammalia > Eulipotyphla > Talpidae > Talpa > Talpa europaea. The sequence continues at coordinate 41,685,998 of NC_140073.1, read as the reverse complement.
GCTAGATGAGGGAACCCTGTGGTCCTGAATGCGTGCCTGATGGCGGGCACCTTTAGTGGGTATACCTGGGCTGAGACTGAGCTTTTAGGGGCGGCGTCGCTGCGACACCAGCAGAAGCCAAGAACGAACAGAAGCCCAGAAGCAGAAGCAGAGAAGCAGAGAGAACACGAGAGAAGGCCAGAGACCAGATAGAGTGAAGACTAGAGTGAAGAGGCCTGCCAGCCTCCCAGCTCCCCCCAGCACCCTTACCTGCCACGTGCCTGGTAAATCCCAATAAAAGCCTGATCCTCTGGATCAGAAAACCTGCTCTGTATCTGTCCTGACCTTACAATTGGCTTAAGTCGGCAAGATGATCCATGCAGACGGGTATGGAGCCCTCTGAAGACCTCAGGAGTAACAGACTGTGTTTGCCTGTGACAACACTGAAGGCGTCATTGTGGCACAGAAGGTGGACAAGGTCCAGGAGCTACGGGATAAGACCACGCCTGGAGGAGGAGACGACCGAGAGGAGCAGCCAACGACCCCTGAGGCAGCAAGAATCGTCGGGGAAGAGAGGACCGCGATTCGGAGCTCGCCAGTGCTGATGGCAAGGAGAGGCCTAATGGACTTGGACTCATGGACTTGGACTGACAATCCCACCAGAAGGCAGAGAAACTTTGGCAAGTTAATGTAGTTTTGAGACCCTGGGGGAGGATTGTTTGTACACCCTCGGAGATGGGAATCTGGGGGTTGCCAGTGGGCCTCAGCGGCCAAAAGCAGCCTGTGTACTGCCCAGCAGCTAGGCAGAGGAGAAAAGCCAATTTTGAGAAGGCAAAAGCTGGTGCTAGGTTGAGAAGACCTGAGCAGCTGTTAAGTAGCCTTAGTATGCTGAGGACCAGTGAGTCTCGTAAAATCACCTGTGGGTACAGATTTATGGTCAACTAATCTTTGATAAAGGAGCAAAGAATATGCATTGGAGCAAAGAAAGTTTGTTCAATAAATGGTGCTGTGAAAACTGGGTCGCTACATACAAAGGATGAAGCTTGACCACTACCTCACACCATACACAAAAATCAACTCAAAATGGATTAAAGAACTAGACATAAGACCTGAAACCATAAAATACATAGAAGGAAATATAGGCGAAACACTACGTGATATGCACATCAAAGACATCTTTACAGACACATCACCCAAAGCAGTGATAGTGAAGGCAAAGATAAGCAGCTGGGACTACATCAAATTAAAGAGCTTCTGCACAGCAAAAGAGACAATAACAAAAACAAAGAGAAACCCCACCAACTGGGAGAACATTTTTGCACCCAACATTAATGATAAAGGACTTTTCACAAAAATCTGCAAAGAGCTGATGAGACTCAACAATAAAGAAAATAATCCAGTCAAAAAATGGGCGGAAGTGCTAAAAAGAAACTTCTCTGAAGAGGAAATGCAAATGGCCAACAGGCATATGAAAAAATGTTCAACATCACTTGTCATCAGGGAAATGCAAATCAAAACTACCATGAGATACCATCTTACACCAATGAGAATGGCACGTATTAAAAAAAACTAGCAACAACAAATGTTGGCGAGGATGTGGAGAAAAAGGAACTCTCCTGCACTGTTGGTGGGAGTGAAACTGGTCCAACCACTATGGAGAGCTGTGTGGAGATTTCTGGACCTACTAAACATAGAGCTTCCATATGATCCAGCAATTCCACTCCTAGGTATTTACCCAAAGGACACAGAAACATCCATTCCAAAGAGCACCTGCACCCCTATGTTTATAGCAGCACTGTTTACAATAGCTAAGCTTAGGAAACAGCCCAAATGCCCAAAAATAGATGACTGGATCAAGAAGATGTGGTACATATACACCATGGAATATTACTCAGCATTCAAAAAAGATAAACACATGCAATTTGCAGCAACATGGATGGCGCTGGAAGGGATCATGCTCAGCGAAATAAGCCAGAAAGAAAAAGAAAAATACCAGATGGTCTCACTCATAGCAGGAATCTAGAAAACTTAAATAAGGGACCAGGAAAATAAATAACTCTAAGAAAGTGAAAATCAAAATCAACAAACAACTATGAACCAGAGACACTCTATGGGGGGTAGGGGGCGGGGAGGGGAGGGACTGGGGTTAAAATAAGGGGGTTGCAATTGTATGGGGAATATAAAAATAAAATTTATTTTAAATAAAAATCACCTGTGGGTGATGCCCTGCTCGTTCTCGATGAGGGTGAGGAGCTGAGGAACCTGTCCTTGGGGGACGGGTGGGGAACGTGGCTTGGGGTGGAGCCCAAGCCGCATGTAGAGTTTGGATCCCTGACCCATGTGCTTGTGCAGTGGGTTGGCCTGAGTGCAGGGGTCTGTGAGTCGCATTGGTGGCTATGAAGGCCGAGTGTTGGAGCGACCGCAGACAGAAACCCTGAGGGTTGGCGATTACCCCCAACAGTATAGAATCGCCAATCCCGGAGTGAGTGCATCCTGGGGGTGGATGCGTTGTGTGGCTTGTAGACGAGACCACAGCCAGAGAAGGCCAGGAAGCCTGACAGCTCCTTGTGTGTTACAGTAGATGCCGTGAGTGGTTCCCCTTCCTCGTATGAGCAGTGCCTTTGGCAGCAGAAGTGGTGGATTATCTGCTGGTGCCAATAATTGTCTTTTGCCACTAAGTTGGTGCCCTGCCTGGACTTATTTGTGTTCTTTTGTATTACGTATTTTGTTGTTCTATTGTGATTTATATTATTTGTTTTTGTGGGCCATGGCTGCAGTGCTCTCAAAAGAAACATGTGACTTGTGTAGATTGTATGGCAGAAAACCCTGAGGGGGTGGACTGTAGGGTAACGTAAAAGTATCAGGCTTTTCTGCCCTCCCACTATTAGGCTAGATGAGGGAACCCTGCGGTCCTGAATGCGTGCCTGATGGCGGGCACCTGAAGTGGGTACACCTGAGCTAAAACTGGGCTTTTAAGGGCGGCGTCACAGGGACGCCAGCAGAAGCCAAGAATGAACAGAAGAAGAGAAAGCAGAAGCAGAACCATGAGAGAAGCAGAGAGGACGCAAGAGAAGGCCAGAGAGCCCAGACAGAGTGAAGACTAGAGTGAAGAGGCCTGCCAGCCTCCCAGCGTCCCCCAGTACCCCTACCTGCCATGTGCCTGGTAAATCCCAATAAAAGCCTGTAAAAGCTACCAAGGGCTCCAGGACTCCTCCTTTACCCGGTCTGCTGGATCAGAAAACCTGCTCTGTGTCCTTCCTGCACAGAGGAGTTTATGACAGAAGCCAGGATGGTGGAGTCCAGGACAGATTAGACAGCCCACACCCTAATGTAGGAGGGACAGCCCTTCCTGAAGATTGAATGCAGCCAAGATATCTGTCTGGGAATTTGTAGTCTGATTTGGCATAAAAGCTATTCATGCTGCATTTTGCATCTTAATACCTAGTCAGTAGAATATTTGCATCAGTAGGAAATCAGGTACCTTCCCATCCTTTGACTTTAAGCAGACTCACTATTCAATGTCTACACATGGTTGTACCTCAAAAACAAGCAAGCAATAACATGCCTGGAAACAAGCCACCGAGGAGATTAGATAGAGGTAGGAGGGTATTAAGGTCACGGGCAATGGCTGACTAACATCCCTGAGAAGGAAATAGTAATAGTGCAGGGAGTGCCCAGAGGACAGAGAGGTAGGGCAGAAGGGGAGCCCATGGCAGTGCCACCTGAAGTCGAGGGAGGGCAAGCATGGTACACTGGTCAGGTTGGTTTTACACACATGTGTGTGTAGCTGGCCTGGCAGCAGAGGGAAATGTGGTCAGACCAGGGTGGCTCATCACTGGCTAATGAGAAGACAAGTCTGAGCTGATTTCAAGACCACTGGGTGACAGTGAAGTGTCTATTCATAGATTTCACTCCCGACTGGATTTGAACCTGGGATCAGCTTTACCACAGAGGAAGATCCATGGGCTTTGAGGGACCAGGAAGGCAGCCAGGGAGCACATTGAGGAACTGGCAAGACTAAATGGTGAAATAGCTCATACTAGGTCTATAAAATAATAGGTGTCTATAAAAATAGGTCTATAAAAAATTTCAGAGATCAGAAGCCAAATTATTATTATGTGCGTGAATTCTTTTTTTTTTTGTACTTAAGACCTTAACGTTTTTTATTATTTTTATTTATTTTTCTTTATATATTTTATATCATTGTTCATTTTTATTTTTTATTTTATTTTTTATATATTTTTACATCATTTTTCATTTTTGCACAATGTGTGCATTTTCATCTTGGTTATAGTCCCCATACAATTCCCACCCCTCACTTGTTTTAATCCTACTCCCTCCTCCCTGCCACCCGCTAGTGTATCTCTGGTTTACAGTTGCTTGTTGATTTTGATTTTTACTTTATTATAGATAGTCTTTTTCCTGGTCCCTTATTTAGGTTTTTAAATTCCTGCTATGAGTGAGATCATCTGGTATTTTTCTTTTTCTTTCTGGTTTATTTCGCTGAGCATGATCCCTACCAGCTCTATCCATGTTGCTGCAAATTGCATGAGTTTATTTTTTTGATTGCTGAGTAATATTCCATTGTGTATATGGGAATGCAGATGGCCAACAGGCATATGAAAAAATGTTCAACATCACTTGTAATCAGGGAAATGCAAATCAAAACTACAAAATTACACCAGTAAGAATGGCACATATTAAAAAACTAGCAACAACAAATGTTGGCGAGGATGTGGAGAAAAAGGACCTCTCCTGCACTGCTTGTGGGAGTGTAAACTGATCCAACCACTATGGAAAGTTGTGTGGAGATTCCTCAATCTGCTAAAAATGGAGCTTCCATATGATTCAGCAATTCCACTCCTAGGTATTTACCCAAAGGACACAGAAACATTAATTCAAAAGGGCACCTGCATCCCTATATTTATGGCAGCACTATTTATAGTAGCTAGCTATGGAAACACTTGATAAATATGTCCAAAAATAGATGACTGGATCAAATGAATTCTTTTGAAACTGGTTTACAACCACTTTAGTTGGTTATGAAGGAGCAGAGTCCCTCACACACACAGGCACTGCCACATACGTACTTAAAAACTCCAAAGCACTGATATCCTTTCAAAAGCATAGTATCAAATTTGGACAGCATGGCTTTGTTGGTCAGTTTCCTGTAGTGCCAGGGTGGGGAGAGCCCGTGAGGAATCATGCATGATCACCAGGGCTGTGGACAGCATCAGTGGTGATTATTCTACCTTCAGGGGAACTGGAGCAGAACTCAATATGTAGCCCTTTCACTTTTTCATTCTTAGCCCGTGGAATGTATAAGTCATGTAATAGCAACTTGAACACTATAGTCCCAGGGGCAGGAGTAACCCACAAACAATGTTAGAACACACTGAGCTCTCAGTATTTTCTACCTCCCTGACAACATGTGGTAAATTGCAGGAATGTCTCTCTTCCATCTGAGTGAAGCCCTGTGACCCTGGTGGGTGTCACCAACACAGAAGGGAAAGAGAAATAGGGTACAGGAATGAAAGGTCTGAGTACATGAAGTTCTGGGAGTTGAAAAGGGGTCACCAGTTGGAGAGACAATAGATCTTTTGGTTTCTTTGACCTTTCAGCACACAAATGAACACCTCAGAAGGAAACAGGTAGGCAGGTTTCTAAGACCCAGGCATCCAGAGAAGACAGAAAAAAGCTCCTTTCCCAAATATACTGTAGAGTGTGCCTGTAAGAATGGCCCCTGCTCCCAGAACAGACTCCAGAGTGTTGCTGCTGGAGAGTCTTGACTATTCAGTATTTTCCTCCTTCTTACCTGGGGGCTTGGGATTAGGAAGTCCAGTTGAGGGACTGCACACTGAGGACAGTAGAGTGAAATCCAGGGATCCACGTTGCAGATCCAGAGTCTGCTATGAGTTGCTGGTGGTCATCAGTCCTCTGCCCTCACATCTGAGCACCAACTCACCTTTGCAGTGGGCTCCATTTCAAACTCCGACTGTATTGCTGGAGGAGTCAAGCACTAGTTTTTTTGAGAACTAACACTGAATCGAATCCTTTTGTGAGAAGATTCTTGCATGATGAGGCCCTGAGAAATTATGCAAACGGGACCTCCCTAGGGTCTCTCTGGGTCTCTCTGGGTCTCTCTTATCTCCACACACAATGAGATACCATGGGACATGTTGTATTTGTCTTGCAACAATAAATCGAATTCTTTAAATCCTTCTAATTACCAAAAGAAAGCCAAGATTCTATGGGCTCTCATCCTGAAAAGACCCCAGGTTTCATCCGTGTCATCCCTTCTCTCCCTTGGGAGCAGAACCAAGAGTATCAAGACAGACAGCTGAGAATCTTTTCCTTTGAAATCTCAAAAAAGTGAATATTTGCGACTACACTCAGTATATCACTACTGTAATTGTTTACTTTCATTTATTTGCTGATGTAGTGGCCACTTTTAAATAATATCAACAGATCCTAAAAAAATAACAGGTTTGGAAAAAAATTCTTTAATATCAAGTGTTGGAAACATTTGCTAAGCACAGGGACAGAGCCATGTTTGTCTCAGGGATACTTCTGATAGGATGAAAACACAATGTTAAAGTTTCTCAACAATGCTTTATTATTCTTTTCACAAGAAAAATTGTAAGCCCCCTACCATATTGTTCTCTAATTTTCCCCATCCACTTTTTAATTGTAAACACTTTTATAGTTATTAATTTATTGCTTAGAAGCCATTTAAAAATTTCATTAGTTAATTCTTTCCATGTTCTTTCTGTTGTAAAATTTCTATTGAATCTAAACTTCATTCTTTCTGCTTTAGATATATAAGAATTTATCAAGTTTTTAATAATATTTTTAATTTTCTTTCAAGTCACTCATTCTCATATGAAATGTGTAGTTAGTATTTTGTGTTCTTAGAATTACTCAGAGGAATGAGACTAATTTATCCTTCAAAGTGCTCTCTGGTACATCCTTTTGCTTTATCTTTATTCAAGTAATTTTGATAAAAATATGCTTTCAATATTTCACTATACTGAAAAGAAAATTTTACCTTTTTTGAAATTTTACCCTCATATTTTCCACTTAATAAGATTCAAGTTACATAAAATCTAATTTCGTAATTGTTAATATTTGTAAGATTTTTCTGTAGCATTTATAGGATTTGGTAATCTGTTTCTTGAAGGGAAAGGATAAAGGATAAAATCAAGGAGGAATCAGACCTCATTTGGAAGAGCTAGTAAGTCATGATGGCTAGCGTGTCTGTCAAAGTAGACATAGAGTTTGAGGAAATTACCCAATTTCTCATGCTCAGAGGTTAATCAAGTTAAATTACATTATCGGATCCATTATCTACACTAACGTTCAGGTACCACCGCTATCAGTAAGGACCCATCAGTCCTCAATGTTGTAAAGAAGTTAAGAATTATTAAGGGAGGGGCCACCCTGGTGGCATGGGCAGTTGAGGGCAGCGCTGTCAAGCTCTGCAGCGCGGGTTCGATCCCGGCAGGCTGGCGAGAATTCCACGTGGCACGGCAGACCTCCCCTGACTCCCCCGCTGCTCCCCTCAACAGTGTATTTTGGTCCTTCTGCCTGTTCTGCTCCCTGCTCTGTCTCTGGTGGATTCTGTCACCCTCCCACGCCTCTGGCTTGTGCCCCAGCGCTTGCATAAATAAATAAATCTTTAAAAGTAAAATAAAATAAAATATCCTTGCATCCCTGGGAAAAATCTCACTTGATTACGGCGTATAATCCTTGTGATTGGGTCTCCCTGGTGGCACAAGAGTTTGAACACAGCACTATGAAGCGGTCCGCAGCCTCTGTGGCACTAGTTTGATCCCCGGCCGGCCAGGGAGCAACCCACATGGCACAGCAGACCTCTCCTGACTCGCCTCCTGCTCCCCTCAGCAGTGGGCTTCTGCCTTCCTGCTGAGTCAGGCACTGCTGAAGTCTATTGCTTCATTTACAGCTGTTGCTTTTTTCTCTTTCTTTTCTTTCTCTTTGGTCAGCAGATGCTTCCCTCTGATATCGAATGTGGGTGGGGGAATCTCCTGCCAGTGGGAAACCATCAGGCACTTGTCTTTCCTTCTATCTCAAATCTACCTGGTGCTTATCTTACTGTCTGTTTCAATATTACAGAAGGGTTAATCTAACTTACATGAAAAATCTATAGCTATGCCTCTATAGGGTTATGATTACTGTTTGGAAGAACTATGATTAAAATCCCATAGATCACTATTAAAATAACTGGTTCCTATATTGATGGAATTAATAATGGACGAAATACAAAATCAGATGACTACAGATTAAAATTGCTTGGGACAAGATGAAGAGTTTGTGGATATGTCTTTATTATTATTGGTGGAATGGATTGAGCCCTCTGGCAATCAGTGAGCTATCCAGGGACTTATCACTTAATGGTGGGTACCAGTAAGAAAATGACATCTCAGAAAAGTGGAAGCAGAATTTGCTCTTCCATTTTTCTTATTCCACAAGAGGAAGAAACATACTTTTGTTTGATTGTAGGATTGTTTGATTGTAAATCCAAAAGAGAAATTTAAAAGAAATGTCCTTGTTCTACTCTCTGAGTCCCAGTCCGTGGGGAGCACGCCTACTCCTCCACATGCATTTCCCCACCATCAAGCATGTTGCCTCCACACAGTTCTCTGCTTTCCCCAGGGCCACCAGCAGAGGCTGGCCATGTAGTGGTACCACAATTTACACCATGGTCTCCTTCCCCTGACCGCAGCCTGCAGGTGCATCTGTCTCTCCCCCACTTCTTGTTTCAGTGAAGTATGAATCTCCTCTGTGTCCCTTCTGGTGCAGTCTGCCTGGTCTCTGATGTCTATCACATGTTCAATTTCACCCCAAGTCATGGGATTCTCTGGTTCCAGTATTTCACCGCTTAACCTAAATGGTCCTCTGGAGAGTGAAGCAGGAACTGGGAATATTCCTACAAGCCAATGAATTGTTGGGTCATAGAAGGGTATTAAGTTTCACCTAATGCCTGGAGTTAGCCTTTAGATGAGGATGGGTAAGAGACAGCAGGGTACCATATTCCAAATGAGAATCATGCTCTGTGAACACTGGTGAGAATCAATGTGTACATCAGGGTGGTGCTTTTGCAACAACAAAGGGTTATAGCAGAGACAGGAAAAACTGAAAGGTCTATTTCATCCAAAAAAGCATTCTCCATTTTGAGGATTGCTTCTCTTTTCAGTTATTCTCTTCTGCCACCATAAAGGAGAAGTTAATGAGTACTGGCGCAATCAAACCCAAGAGGGGTGAGCATGTATGAGTGGAGCATTATGTCCCAGGGGGGTCTGATATGAGACTTCTGATATGGCCAGATTGGTTCTCAATTCTAGCTCCTTCAAACCAGCAATTGTCCTCGGAGGGAAGCAGTGTCCGTTAACCAATGTGGAATGTGGCATAAGATACTGTGTTGCCCCTGACAACATCTCCCTCATAAGTGGCCGAATTAGCTATAGTAGCTTTGGGGCCTCTCTAGCACAATGAAAAAAAAAATCCAATATCAGAGTTTCATGATTAAAAAAAACCTGACATTTTGTCATAATAAATTGTGGAGCCCAGCATAATGACATTAGATAGGATTGCAGAATTTGTAGATGGCTATAAATTATGCTGGCATGGGATAATTCTGCAAATAATTGCAGAGATTAGAGAAAAAAAACTGTCCTGGGTGAAAATGGATTGGCAATAATTAACCAGTAAAAAATCCAATTATTTTGAGGGTTTTCAATCTCTGTTTATATATTAGCAAAATGTTGTCACGAGGTAGGAACATTGGAGAATAGCGACTAAGCTTGAATAAGATAGCATTACACAAACCTGAAAACATTCCTAAGATACTAAGTTTTTAATATTAGCATTATTGGTGCCTCAGACTAGGGTGGTAGAGGAATCTGCTAATGATATTGAACGGCTTGGAAAGTGTTTCATTTTTCTGATTTTTATATCAATATAAAGGTTCTCCTTCTGAGAGGATCTATCTTCCAAATACTTTCTTAAATGCCTCCTTCACATCCTTGTTCCGTAGACTGTAAATGAACGGGTTTAGCATGGATGTTATCACTGAATAGAACACAGAGACCATCTTATCCCATTTATTTTTTTTCTTGGTGTTAGGTTGCATATAGGTATATATTGTTGAGCTATAGATCAAGACAACAACAATGAGATGAGGACCACAGGTAGAAAAGACTTTGAGCCTCCCCTCCCCTGACTTCATCCACACTACCGTGGAAATAACGTTCCAGTAGGAGAAGAGGATGAGGGACACAGGACCGAGGAGGATTAGCACACCCATGGCAAAGATGGCCAGCTCAGCAGTGTAGGTTTCTTCTGAAGCCAGCTTCAGTAGGGCAGGAGGTTCACAAAAATAATGATTAATTACATTCTGGTCCATATAGGGGAGATATAAAGTAAAGGTGCTGTCTACTACAGACACCAGTGCTCCACAGGCCCAGGACCCAAGGACAAGCTGGAAACAAATCCTCTGGGTCATGAGGGTGGAGTAGTGCAGGGGCTTGCAGATAGCTATGTAGCGGTCATAGGACATCACTGCTAGGAGTGAACTCTCTGTACATCCAACCAAAAGGAAAAAAGCCATCTGCATTGAGCATCTAGTAAAGGAAATTGCTTTTTTCTTGGCCAACAAATGGAATAGCATCTGGGGGACAATCACCGTAGAGAAACAGAGATCAACAAATGACAGATTTTTAAGGAAAAAGTACATGGGTGTATGAAGTCGAGAGTCAAGTTGGAGCAGCATCATGATGAGCAGATTCCCGAGCACAGTGAGCAGGTAAACGATGAGAAAGAGCACAAACAGCAGCACCTGGGTATGTTGATCTGAAGAGAGCCCCAGCAGGATGAACTCAGTCAGATAGGTTCTGTTTTCTGTGCCCATTGATGTGTATTACAGTCTACATGTCAGAATAAATACAGCAAACAACAGTTGATTATGATGAAATACCAAACCCTAAAAGTAAATCTCTCATTGGAACAAGAAATGCAACAGATTCAAGAAAATTCTTGCAAACATAAGATATTTGATTTTCGAAAGATTCCACATTCCCATATTTCTACTAAAACCATCAAATTTGAAGTACAGTAAAACCAGGAATGTGCCTTTTTGCTGATCATAGTTTTGTCATTCAGGAATTGTGTACAAATGTCAAGAAATATCTTAGAGAATATTGTATGTTATTCATCCGATACAAAGAAAAGGGAAGATACAAAGGGACATAACATTTTATCCCTTTAGTAGAAAGCCCAGGCTTTTCTGTTTTCTATTCAGCTGGTACTTTAGTTTTCATTCTATCAATAGAGTCAATAAGTAAATTTTCTTTTGCGTTCCCAAGGGATCTCTTAATCATGATTCCAAGTAGGAAGTGAAATTTAAGAGACCATTTTATTACATTGAAATCCACAGTCCTGATTTTTTCTGAATTCTTCACCAGATCAGAGAATTAAGTCTCCAGGACAGAAGAGCAAGGCTTGATGGCACTTCATTATCACCGAACCAAGAAGGCAGAGATAACCATAGACTTAGGAAGCACTACACACTATGGTAACAGGAGGGCCTTTCCTGGAGACTGAATGCAGCTGCAATAGCTGTCTGTATAGATACAAATGTCCTAGCTGACATCATGGCATTGTGCATATTCATGCTTCAGTTTGTATCACAATATACAATCAGTAGGCTAGGTATGTCAGTAAGAAATATGGCACGGGTCAAATGCTCTAAAGCTAGCAGGCACACCATTCGATGCCTACATGTTGTTGCACATTAAGAACAAGCATGTAATAACATGGCTGGAAACAAGCTACTGTGGAGACTAGATAGAGATGGGAGGGTAGTAAGGTCCAGGGCAATGGCTGGATAACATCACCGAGAAAGAAATAGTACTAGTCCTGGGACTGCCCAGAGGATAGAGAGTCAGAGCAGAAGGGGAGCCCATGGCAGCACCACCTGAAGTCAAGGGAGGGCAGGGATGGCACACCTGTCAGCCTGGTTTTCACACACAAGGATGTGTGTGTAGCTGGCAGCAGAGGGAAATGTGGTCGGGTCTGTGTGGCTCATCACTGGCTACGAGAAGACAAGCCTGAGCTGGTTTCGAGACCCCTGGGTGACAGCGAAGTCTATTCATGGATTCTCCCCTAGACTGGATTTGAACCTGGGATCAGCTTTCACATAGAGGAAGGTCCAAGGGCTTTGAGGGACCAGGAAGGCAAAGTCAGAGAACAAATTGGGGAACTGGGAAAATTTAATGAGAAATAGCTTGTTTTTTGATGCAGTGAAAGAAAATACACAAGAGGACAATTAAAAAAAATGTTCAGACATCAATAGCCTTCAGTCAGATTACACCTCAATCAGATTACACCTCAGTGGGTAATAAATAATGGGGTTTCACCCAATTATATTAAAATTAAAATAGAAAACAAAATACCAGGTCTTGTAATCATGTAACTAAGTATAGTTTTCAGAAAACATTTGCTTCAATTTTTTTTTAAAGATTTTTTTTTAAAGATTTATTTATTTATTTATTTATACATGCACTGGGTACAGTCAGAAGCGCAGGAGGGTGAGAGAATTCACCAGAGCCAGAGCAGGGAGCAGAACAGACAGACCGGTGAAATTCACTGCTGGAGGGAGCAGCAGGTGTGGCAGGAGAGGTCTGCGCGCCATGTGGGACCCCTCACCCAGTGGCTGGGTATTGAACCGGCGCTGCAGAGGCTGCGGGCAGCCTCGCAACCCAGCGCTCAACCCAGCTGCGCCACTGGGGAGGCCCTGCTTCAATTTGTTTTACATGTATGTGTATGTGTGCTTTATTGTGATTGTGTGTGTGTTGTTGTGAGTGTGTAAACTGAGTGCCTTATTGTGGGTCATTAACAAGGTGCCTATACCCACGGAAGAATATTTCTCCATGTAGAGAGCTTAAGAACAAACAGAATAGGGGCCTCCCTGGTGGCGCAAGGGGTTAAGCACCACTCTATGAAGTAATCCACAGCCTCTGCAGCATGAGTTCCATCCCCAGTCGGCCAGGGAGAAACCCACATGGTGCAGCAGACCTCTCCTGTCTCACCTGCTGCTCCCCTCAGCAGTGTATTTCAGTCAGTCTGCCTGCTCTGTTCCCTACTCTGTCTCGGATGGGTCCTCTCACCTCCAGCATCTCTGGCCTGTACCCCAGCTCTTGTATGCATAAATAAATAAATCTTAAAAAAAAAAGAACAAACAGAATAACATCACTGACATAATTTTCCAATAACTTTAAGTACATTTTTTCACTGCTTCATTATGAAAAGTATATACTGAAATAATTGTGCATTTTCATGTGTACTTTTTGCTGAGTATTGACTTTTGTACACATGTTTTAAAGTTATGTATTATACATGATTGTTTACAAGTGTCTCCCTGTCCACCTGCTAAGCATCTTCAAGGTAGAAATCCTATTTCAACCCATATGTCTGGGTCACCTGGCATATATCAATAATAAATGTTGGAGAAATGTTCACTGACTGATCAAATTGATGAATAAATGATTGAAAGCATCCAGGAAGGACCAGAGTCCTCCTCATACACAGGCACTGTGACACACACGTGCACTTAAGGACTCCAAAGCACTAATCATCTCATCTAATGCACATTGTGAAATCTGGAAGGCACAGCTCATGATGGTCTGGCTTTGTAGATTCTGTGAGGCACTGAGACCACCTGGGCTACCTGGATAGTTGAGAAGGCATCAGTGGAAACTGTTGTTCTTCCAGTGGAAACAGGAACAGACCCTCAATGTGCAATTTTGTTTTCTTTTTCATTCTTAGCCCCAGGGAGTGTATGCAAGGTGGTAAGCACCTGAATACTAGGGTGTTGGGGGAGGGAGTGTCCACACCCAATGTTAGCACTCACTGAGCGCTCCATACACAGTGGGAGGCAAATTGCAGGAATTTCTCTCTTGTGTCCTAGTGAAGCCCTGTGACCCCGGTGGGTAGGTGGGTATCACCAACAGAGCAGGGGAGACTGAAAGAGGAAGAGAATAGCCAGTAACAGGAATGAAGGGTCCGAGTACAGGAAGTTCTGGGAGTTGAAAAGGGGTGACTGGTTGGAGAGACAATAGATCTTTTGGTTTCTCTGAACTTTCAGCACACCAAGGACACCTCAGGAGGAGCCCATTAGGAACATTCTAAGACTGAGAAATCTAGACTGTGGATTATAAAAATAATAATGGCCTTAATCCCCAAATAGACTCAACATTTTTATTCTGGTCCTTTCCCTACCTTCCTCCTTACCTGGACACCTAGGTTGATTGTGCTCTAGAAATGAGGAAGCACAGGTGAGGGAACCTCACACGGGGTAGAGGAGAGTGAAATCCTGAGACCTGCGCTGCTGCAGGTCAGAGTTTGGTATTAGGTCCCAGTGACGATCAGTCCTCTCTCTTAACACACGGGCATGAGCTGGGCTCTCGCTGGACTCCATTTTAAACTCAGATTATGGTCTTAGATGAATTAAACATATATTTTTTGAGGACCAGGATTGAACTGAATCTTTTTGTGAGAGAATTCTTGAAAGATGAGGCCCTGAGAGATTATGCAAACAGGACATCCCTGGGGCTCTCCTTGTGCAAGCTCCTCTGTGATCTCTGCACACAATGAGATACCCTGGGACACCTTGTGATTTTTCATAAACAAGACTGAATTCTGTGAATCACCTCTAATTCCCAATCTTTCTCTAAACAAGGAAAAATTCTGTAAGTTATGGGTTGAGACAAATAAAAAAATCCATCCATTCAGTCCTTGCTTCTTGGCAGCTGAGTCAAGGGTATAAAGTGAATGGAAGTAGATATTTGTACTTGCTTTACTTTAAATTGCCAGAAGTAAAAATTTCCACTGTCCCTCAATACTTCTCTAATAATGACTTTAAAATATTATTATTTAAGCAGGTAGCAATAGTCATTTGAAAAATGCTAACTTGGAAAATAAGAGGTTTGAGAAAATATTTGTAATAATACAGTATTTAAACTGTAGGCCAAACAGGGGCAGATCCATAATTTTCTGAGGCAAGGTCGTGTTGTATTTTCTCATCATTGTTTCTTTTTATCTGAATGATATTATAACACTTTATCATAGTGGTTATTATATTTTCCCCATTCACCTTTTCTTTTCCTTCTAGCAGTAATATCATTTGAATTTATTGCTAAGCAGTAACTTAAACATTTTATCAGTCAAACATTTCCATATTTTCCATTGTAATTTTTCTCTTGGAACCAAGTTTCATTACTTCCATTAAAGATATTTGATAAAAGTTTTCAATTCCTTTTGTCAATTTTTTCCTCCTTGCCTTTTCAATCAAATTGCCATTTGTTTTGTTTTGTTATTACATTATTACTTTCCCGTCTTATAGAAAAATATAGCAGATTTTTCTAAGGTCAATTGGAGTTGAATTAAGTTAAGAATCTAACTTCGGTCTAACAATAAAGCCATCTCTATTACCTTTTATTGGAACATTTCCCAATATGTGAACTTGGCTCCAGGTAAATTTCTTCAAAGAAAGCTACTATTCTAGCTTAAAATTAAAATTTTAGGGGGAAACATGAGGGCTTGTGGAAATGTCCCCATTAATAGTGATGGATTTGGATTTAGTCCTCTAGCACTCAGTGAATTATCAAAAACCATGTCCATGGAGATGGTAACTACCAGGTATGAAAATAAATGTCTTTGTATAATATGGGGCCTTTTAATGTGAAGAATAGCAACTGATGTGTGACAGTTGCAATAAAGCAGTATTGGCAGTTGCAAAATCTCCATTACTTTCTCCACATTTGGCAAATCTGATTAGAGAGGAAGTGTCACTATGTTGAAATGGAGCTGTGTTTAACGTCACCTGCCGTGACAGACTGCAGTAACAAGAATTCAAAGGCACTGCCAGATAGGATGGTCAGGCAGAATTATTATGCCTTCTATCCCCCCAGCCCCACACCACCTTCTATCTATGCCGGGGACCAGCCTCGGCAAAATGTCATGTCAGGGGTTCCTGAAAGGATGAGATGGCGTCGGCGAATACGAAAGGACTGAGCGGAAGGGGATGAGGTAGAATGAGGAGACACTCACACTTGGTGAGGTGCTAGTATCTTCTCTCTAGAAGCTCAGCAGTTTCTTTATTTATACATTTTTTGCAAGCAGTGAGATTACATTATCATGTGCCTAGAAACAAAGCAGACACAATCAGTGCATCTCTTTTTCCATAGGCTTTTGGCCACTACGTGCTCTCAGTAAGAAGGCAACCTTCAAGGTTAATAAAAAACTAAGCCTTACACTAAAACTCATTGTTTCAGCTAAACAATAACCTAAGACAGTAGATAGCCACCAGTATATCCCTATCAGCCAAAGCCTAAGCAAGAAAAGACTTTTTTTTATTTGCGTGGCCTTCAGCCGGGGACCGGCTGCTACTCAGCTATCAGAACTTTTTCTACCTAGAAACTCCTAACTCAAATAGCTTCATTTAAAAACTTTTCCAAGAAACTTCAAAAGAAGACAAAAGAAGGACCCACTACAACTGTTGTGCTGGATTGCTTGTCAGGCATGCACAACAAACTGTCTCCCATTGTCAAGTGGGCCAAACTGCCCAACAACTAATTTCTAAACAGACAATTTTCCGTGCCATTTACTTACAGTATGCTGATACATATAATTTATTGCCTAATATGCTTTTTGATAAATTTTTCTCTCTCTATGACCAAGAACAAAAAGCAAAGGTATGTCAGATCTTCAGCCCCATGTTGTGAGGCCCTTTCTCTTAGCTGCTTGTCAGTATCCTATCTGGCTGGGGCAACAATGCCCCCTGCAGCATCACCGGCATATCTACCTCATAAAAGAATGAGACCTTGATGAAAATATAAATGAAAACTACACTTTAAATGTACATTTTGGTTTATTAGGAACTGAAATTGGCAATTGAAGGTATAAATTTGCCTCTTTTTTTTTAAGATTTATTTTTAAATCTTTAAAGTGATTGAATAACTTCTTAACTGGTTATGTTTCTGTTTTAAGACAGCAGAAAATTGGCAGAGGAATATATGCTCAGTCAAGAGTGAATAAAAATAGAAATACTTGACGGAAACAAAGAGGAGATGGTGTCTGGTTAGAGAAACATTTAATACCATGTGAATACTGATAAACCACCAAAATCTTCCATGAATCAGACAAGTCCTCGGTGAATCAGGGATACTGAACCCACAGGCTAAAAGTAACAATTGTAGATATTTACAATGCTAATAACATTGTTCACAAAATAGTCTCTACAGGAGATAAAATGAAGTGTCAATAGAAATACAGAAAAGAGAATGTTATATCTTTTCTAATTCAAAACATCAGATAAAAAATAGCAAGAAAGAAGAGGTCTAAATATATAACCAATAAGGTAGATATTACAAATACATATCAAACTATAAATCATCATAACAAACATCATTCAAGTGAACATAGAATATTGTTACAAACACAATCTCCATAAATTTCAATGACTAGTTATAATACAAACAGTGCATGTATGTAGTGGCCTATTGGGAGTGGAGAAAATAGGTTGAAGGGGACACACAGATTTGCCACACTTCTCTGACTAGATACTATTTCACAGGGCAATTTTTTAACCAGGTAAATATTTTACATAACCATAGAATGAAATTAAAAATTTAAAAGCAATTCTTAAAAACTGAAAGCAGTTTGTGCTGTGTGCATGGAAAGAAAACAAAGGCATAGTGTATTGCCGCCAACAGGAACTGGGATTTTTGGTAAAAGCCAAGGGGATGAGATTGGGGAAGAGTAGATGAGGCTCTCAGTGGTGATACATAAAAATGTTTTTTATATGTATGTATATAGGTTATATAAAATGTTGTGACTACATCATGCATTAAAAAAGGGGGGCTATTATTTGCTTCTGTGTGAAGAATGGTATTGGGGAGACAAGTTAGTAACCTGCTATAATAATTGTTCAGGGCAGAGAGGATGATAATTTGAACCAGAATGGAATATTTGAGTAATTAGCACTGTTAAATCTGGGATGTACTCAGCATAAAGGCAAAAGCAAAAAACCCACCAGAACTTGCTATCAGATGGATATTAGGTATGGTGAGTCCTAGGATTTGGGCTTGATTATATATTGTTTTCCTTCATGAGCATTCACTTCAGTATCTGTTTTTACTGTTGTTTGTTTGTTTCTTAAATCTTGTTTAAAGGAAATACTAGTTCATTTTTTTAAATGGAAATCTGCCTTTTTATCTGTGTCCTTATGAGTCACTGGTATACCAGGTTACCCATCATCCTGAAGGATCCTACTTGATAAAAATGACAGAATGAACTTTTGGAGATACAGTTACAGCCCCAAGTAAGTGGCAACACTTTGCAGGATTGGGGCAATATCTTCCAGGATGCTGTTCTGAACCAGTGTCCTTCAAGGGTGTTTTTTCTCCCACTACCAGTATCCATGTGATTAGGAATCAAAATGTAGAAAACGGAGTAACTCCTTCTTTACTACTCTTAGTGAACCATTGGAAAAATGTTTGCTTCTTATTTAGAGGTCTTAGTTCCAAAGGAAGTTTTCCACTAGAAGACACAGCAATGTGTTCCCATGAAACCAGAATCTGAGTCAGTCACCTGGCCACTTCGGGCTTCTTATGTCTCTGATTGACAGGGGATTGATACTGATAACCCAGGGGAAGTTGAGCTGCTACTACACAAACAAGAAGTGTGCTGAGGTAAGAAGGTGTTTTTCTGGGATGCAGGAGATCTGCTGAGAGTATCTCTTAGTACCACCAGATTAAAGTTAATGGTAAACTACAACAACCCAGTTCAGGCAGGACTTTAAATGGCCCAGGCCCTCCAGAAATGAAGGTTTGGATTCCCTTAGTAGGTAAAACACAAATAGCTGAATATCTGAGTGGCTTGTTGGAAGTAAAACAATATGGAGCAGGTAATTTTAAAATTCAATTAAAATACAAGTTAAGATCATGTGACTATGTAATAGTTATCACTATTTTGTTTTGGATGAATACAGGTGTATACAACACATAATATTTGGCATATCTATATCTATTTATTTCTGCCCTCCCTTGTGTAATCTAACATCAGATATATTATTAACTATACCACAGTACTTAAATTACAGGATATCAAAAATAAACATCATCTAAGGACTTTGCATCTTCTGGAAAGAAGATTATCACATTTTCAGTTATGCACAGATAGTTGTATTGAGTTAGGTGAAAGTATGACTTTGCTATTGCCTTTATTTGGAGATAAGTGTGATTTAGAGGGATGTGTAGGATATCCAAGTTGACAAGGCAAGGGCAATGATGGCTCTAGCTCCCAGATTTTCAAAGATTAATCGAGGTGTTACTGTGAAGCCATTTTGTAGACGTGATTAAGGTTCACGCTCAGTTGACTTTAAGTATGAAGATAATTTTATATCATCAGAAGGAACATGATTCAATCAACTGAAAGACTTTAAGAGCAAAACTAAAATTTCCCTGAGAAAGAAGAAATTCTGGCCATTGTTAGCCGCTTCAATGTATGCCCAAGAGTTCCAGGGTGCCTTTCCTGACAGTCTACCCGTGAAATTCTGATTTGCTTTGCCTGTCTTCATAATTGTTTAAGCAAGTTCCATGTAATAATAAATCTCTTAATACATATCACCTCTTGGTTCTTTTTCTCTGGTTGAATCCTTTTTACAACCAATACAAACTTTTCCACAGTGAAGGATAACTTTTACAACCAATTTAGTCACCTGAAAGACTTCTAACTACCATCTGTTTTGATACTTTATCTATTAATTTTTGCTGGTTCATTGTCTGATGGGTGTCCAGGAAAACCATAGTCTATTCACCGCTTTTATTGAAGATTTCTATTCAGCTATAGTTTATTCTATTTTTCCTTCTTGAATGTCATTTTTTTTTATTTTGAATACAGTAACTGGAGTACAATGCTAAATATGTAACATAGCTATAAAATCTAATTACATACAGCTTTAATCTTCAATTTTAAAACCAATGTTACTTAAATTTAAAAAATGTTAAAAAATGAGTGACAGACAGTTGCCATTCACACTATTTTCAGTACTTTTCTGTATGTTTTAAACATTCAGAAGTAAAATATTTAAAATATTAATGTGAAGAGAAATATAAAAAGCAAGCACATTAACAATTTAAGGAGAAAGCAAATATTTTTCTTTTTAGAGACAATACGATAACTCTTGGAAATCCAGCTCACTAAGTAAATAGAAGATAAGTAAGGACACACGATATTTGTATTACAAATGACTTGATTGCTATACTGAAAACTTAAAAATTCAGTTTTTAAGTTTCTAGAGTGGAAAAGGAATTTCAGTTTGTAAATATAAGTGATGAAGTTGTAATAATGATAAGGGGGATGTTTAAGGAAATCAGGCAAGATCCTGCATATCCAGGCCAAGTACCATCTAAGTAAAAGTACTTTTGTGGCCTTTTGTCAATATTACTGCTTCTCTTACCTGAAAAGGAGTGGGCTTTACTGAATCATCACTAAATTTTTTTAGGATCTAGCTCCCAAATGTTACACACACACAATTATTATGTAGATGTTCCAAAGTAGTATATGTAAACATGAAATTATATATATATGACATGTAATATACCAACTATATATGTACTATATAGTGTTATATACAACATATAATTATATACAAAATTATATATATATTTCATGCTCCAGTTTTCTTCACTTGTTGGAATGTTGACATTCTAAATATATTTTATATATTATGTATTTTATATATGACATACATGTTTATATAATACACATTATGTATATGACCATGTGACTGTGTGTGTATACTTACATATATAACATCTTATTTTCTACCTCCCTGCCATGACTAGTCTTACATGCTCTCTTTTTAATAGTGTTTCATTTAGAGCCTGAAAGAAGTTTGTCTGTCATATTTTCTTAAACTTTACAGTGTAATGAAAGTAAGATGTCATCAAGGTTAGCTGACTATAAAAGGAAGCCATAAATAGGTTACGCTACAAAACAGACTACAACAGAATCTCTCTATTCCACCTCTGATAGTGAGAACTTTTAAAACTGAACAAGGTCAAATAGAAAAATCTCACCAATAGAACTCTAAAGGTTAGTTAGATAATAACTGATTATTTTTTAACATTTTCATGAAAATAAAACTATTTTATCTTTCACTAATATATGTCTCTTAGAGTTTTGATTATTTCTTTTACTGCCTTATAAAAGGAAGCATTTAATTGAGCCCTCACAGAAAAGGAGATTTTCTTTGCTTCTGGCCACTGATTCCTGAATTACTGCAGTCAATATTTGCCGTGGACCAGCACAGCAGTAGATGATGAGGCCGCCTCAGGGTTGAGAGAAGCGTGCAGGGTGGTCAGGGCGTCGGTGAAAGAAATGACAAACAGACACACTTCAAGAGAGTGAAAATCTGAGTGTAATTTAATTTGAGTTGGTGATCAGTATATATATGTTTTCTAAAAGCATAGGAATGGCGAACATCAGTGAAGAAATCAGCTTGCTTATAGGTTTAGCTTATCATTGACAGGGCAGTGATTTACATCTGGACCCAGGCGCATTCCTAAGTAGTTAGGCTATTAATTTTACTTTTTGTTTTATATGATTACTTTTTGTTTTAACTACTCACTACCACTAAATTACTATTAATTAACAAGGGTGAATTTTACTTTTCACAATGTAATATTTTTATCATTAAGATTAATGCTAACAAGGCTAAGCATACAACAGAGAAATTATTAAGCTAACAGTTCTATTCATACACAGAGTTTAGTAACGTTTCATTTGAATTAGCCTAGTTACTAGATTTCACATGTTCTTTTTTAATCAGCAACCAATGACCTTTTTAGACAGAGAAAGAGAAAAGATTTTAGAAAGAGAAAAGATTTTAGAGAGACAGTTGTATTAGAATAAAGTTTGTGGGCCTTGAGAAGGCGAGATAAGTTTCTGTGCAGACAGCATTCCTGTAGTGGCTCCTGGTGGTCTTATCTTTCAACAGGCTTCCGTCTTATCTATGTCTTCAGGGAGTTTGCTGTTCTCCCCCCGTGCGCTGGTTCCTTGCCCAGCCGGACCTAGGGATTCCTAGAGGTCACTGCAGGGGGAGGTGCAGCAGGTATGTCTTCAGGGGGTTTTGCTGTTCTCCCCCTGCGCACTGGTTGCCCAGCCGGACCTAGGGACCGTGGCGCAAGCCATTAGCCCTAAGGGTCACCGCAGGGGGAGGTGCAGCAAATATTTTTATAGTTGCAGACTGTCAGTTAATGAAGATTTTTTATTTTATTTTATTTTTATATTCCCCATACAATTGCAACCCCCTTATTTTGACCCCAATCCCTCCTTTCCCGGCCCCCCCCCCAATATGTCTCTGGTTCATAGTTGTTTGTTGATTTTGATTTTTTCTTTCTTATAGCTATTCTTTTTCCTGGTCCCTTATTTATGTTTTCTAGATTCCTGCTATGAGTGAGACCATCTGGTATTTTTCTTTTTCTTTCTGGCTTATTTTGCTGAGCATGATCCCTTCCAGCTCCATTCAAGTTGCTGCAAATTGCATGTGTTTATCTTTATTGAATGCTGAGTAATACTCCATTGTGTATATGTACCACATCTTCTTGATCCAGTCATCTATTTTTGGGCATTTGGGCTGTTTCCAAAGCTTAGCTATTGTAAATAGTGCTGCTATAAACATAGGGGTGCAGGTGCTCTTTGGAATTAATGTTTCTGTGTCCTTTGGGTAAATACCTAGGAGTGGAATTGCTGGATCATATGGAAGCTCTGTCTAGTAGGATGAGGAATCTCCACACAGCTTTCCATAGTGGTTGGACAAGTTTGCACTCCCACCAGCAGTGCAGGAGAGTTCCTTTTTCTCCACATCCTCGCCAACATTTGTTGTTGCTAGTTTTTTTAATATGTGCCATTCTCACTGGTGTGAGATGGTATCTCATTGTCGTTTTGATCTGCATTTCCCTGATTACAAGTGATGTCGAACATTTTTTCATATGCCTGTTGACCATTTGTATTTCCTCTTTGGAGAAGTTTCTTTTTAGCTCTTCTGCCACTAATGAAGATGTTTTTAAGGTTTAGTCAAATCGTGAACTTAAAAGGAATGTCTGGGTCTCTTCAGAAAGGAGACTCTCTTGAGAAAAGGGCTAGTCCACTTGTCACGGTTTTTCTGATGGCATCTTTGACCTCCTTGTTCCTCAGGCAGTAAATGATAGGGTTGAGCATGGGAGTAAAGACTGCATATATGGCTGATACCAGTTTGTTAGAATTGAATGAAGCAATGGCCCGAGGTCGGACATACATGAAGATCACAGCTGTGTAGAAGATGACCACCACCGTGAGGTGAGATGCGCATGTGGAGAAGGCCTTCCGCTGCCCACTGGTTGAGGGGATGTGCAGGATGGTGGAGACGATGAAGGCATAGGAGAGGACAGTGGCTGATAGAGGAAACACAAGGATGACGATGGCTAGGGCAAAGTCTACCATCTCAGCCATAGAAAAGTCTTTGCAGGCCAACTTGAGGATGGGGGACACATCACAGAAAAAATGGTTCAAGATGTTATTGCCACAGAAGGCCACTCTGGAGATGAAATACACCTTTGCCATGGAGATAGTGAAGCCACTCACCCAGGAACTGATGGTTAGTTGAACACAAAATCCTGTGGTCATCATGACTGGATAGCGAAGAGGCCAACAGATGGCCACGTAACGGTCATAGGCCATAGCTGCCAAAAGTACACATTCAGTACAGGCAAGTGAGATGAAGAAATAGAGCTGGGTCATGCATCCCAGGAAGGAGATGGTGTTAGGATGAAGGAGGAATCCAGTAAGCATCTTGGGAACAGTGACGGATATATACCAGGCCTCCAAAAAAGACAGAGTGCCCAGAAAGTAGTACATGGGCTTATGCAGAGAACCAGTGACCCATACAGTCAGGATGATGACCAAATTTTCCAACAGCACAAACAGGTAAGTAATAAGGAAGAAGAAGAAGAGAAGAGCCTGCAGCCAAGGGACAGTAGGGAAGCCCACCAGGATGAACTCGCTGACCAGGGTGATGTTTTCCTTATACATAGTTAGGACACAAAGAGAATGTAATGATGAGAGCACCACATCCAAGAGTGGGATCCACATCACCAGCCAGGGGAACTGAGGCTACATGATAAACGGCAGTTACTTTATCTTTAAACTTGATCTTGGTATTTGATTCTGGACCTGGGGATGATCTGATACTTGCCGAGTGGCCACAGGATCCTCTAAGGAAAATCAGACATCAGAAGAGGACTTGAAAATAAATTCACCGTGGACACTAAGCTAAGCATCTCAAAGCAGATTCATGAGATCAGAATCAGGGTCAGGCCTTCAGATCTGGGTGAGAAAGCTGTCTTCCAGAATCACTGGAATAAATACTTTTATTATCCCAGATTTCGTGGGCAGCTATGAGCAGGAGGCCATGATGATTGGACTAAGTGCTGACGATGGTCCAGGAAGCAGGCCAGAGAAGCAGAGAAGTTCAACTTCTGGAGGAAATAAAAGCAGAATATCAAATGGAAAAATGCTCCTGAACAGAGTTGCCTGCCCTAGCCTACTCCTCAGCTTGTCTTAAGTCTTTTTAAAGACTCTGACAAAGGTGGTTAAAATTTTCTGCCTATTCTTATGTCCATGGCTTAAAAAGTTGAATGAAGAAGTATCTTCCCTCTTAGAATTATTGAATACCTTTTTATTTTTTAGATGGTTCCTAATAGCACTACTACTAATAATCATTTTATACATAAATATAATATTACATATCATATTTATATTTATTATGAACACATAAATATATGTTAATTGTAATATTATAGGTAATATTATAGATATGATATTACCTATAATATATAATCTCTATATATCTATTATATAGTATGGTTTATATATCAACATATAATATGTAATAATGATAGTTACATAATATATATTTATAATAATTCACATTTGACCCCAAATTAATTTACGTGATTATCAATATATATATCCTCTTAAAGACTGGTTCAAAGTTTTTGTACTGTAGGAAGTGTTACTTGATTCATTTTATCTACTTGCTGACTCTGAAACCTCCATGTTATGGACGCTGCTTAAAACACGTTGATTTAAGGAACTTCCTTGGGAGCAGGTAAAGAGAGTAAACATCAGAAGAGGCCTGGGCTTCCCTGTTGTACCTTATGACCTGAGGAGAGGATTGAAATTTAAAAACATTTTCTTTAGAGGTGGAGATAAAGGATGATAAAAGTAATGATAAAAACTGGATTGAGATTATAAGTAAAATTAACCTAAAAGAGAAATCTACTTTTCAAGGAGACCAGCAGAAATGACCTGGGAGGGAAAGGCAAAATTCAGGGAACTAGAAAGGAGGATAAGATGTGGAATTTTCTATATGTTCAGTAATTATTTCTGATTTATATGTACTTTGTGACCTAAAACCTTCAGAGCTCAAATAACATAGTTGTTTATATGTGTTGGAGAAAAGATCCAATGAACTAGAACTCAAATTTGACTTCTTTCTTCATTATAAAGAGTTATCCTTTAATTAATTTTAACAACTCTCTTGAGGAGGTAATTTTTGCCCAAGAGATATGATATATGGAAGCACATAGCCTAAATATGAACAATTACAGGACAAGGTTGTGAAGGAATTTTTACATGTAAATGCACACTCACTCATCTCAGATATGTCAGGACTCGGAAGCCAAAAGAGTGACATAGCAGGGGACTCAACATGGACAAAAGGAGCCTCAATATTGACAGAGCACTAGACATTAAGGAACCTACAGACCAGTAGAATGAAGAATTGGGAGATCTGCATTCTAAAATACTAAAAGTTTCAATAATGAATGCAGACTCTATAGCATTGTTAGTAGTTAAGATTCAGATCTCTTGAATCCTTATTAGAGATCTGGCCTCACACTGCATCTGAAAATGTGAAGATGAGAAAATCCGATGTCCCCATTCAAAGTCATGAGACAGATAAAGCAAGTAAACAAGTCATGACAAGTCCACTGTGTTATAGGAATAAGAAAGACACCTGTTCAGGCAGCCTACTGGAGGAAGGTACTAATATTGCACTCAAAGGTGACCTTCAAAGAAACAAGTGGGGACATCTTAATGCATCTGGGCAGCTGAGCCCTTCTGGAGAAAAATCACAGAAGAGAATAGATGAGATGATACCACCATAAATTTATGGCCATGGAGCTCAGCTGGGTCACAAACAATGGCTGGCTCTCTTTCACTATTTTTATTTTATTTTATTTTATTTTTATTTTTTACTTAAATATTTTATTTTATTTTATATAATTCTTACATTTTTTTTCATCTTTGCACAATGTATGCATTTTCATTTTGGTTATTATCCCCATACAATTGTACTCCTCCTTATTTTGACTCTAGTACTTCCTTTCCCTGCCCCTCCCTCCCTACCCCCCCCCCCCAGTCTGTCTCTGGTTTACATTTGCTTGTTGATTCTGATTTTTACTTTGTATTGATTAGTCTTTTTCCTGGTATCCTATCCAGGTCCTCCAAATTCCTGCTATGAGTAAGACCATCGGTATTTTACTTTTTCTTTCTGACTTATTTCACTGAGCATGTTCCCTTCTAGCTCCATCCATGTTGCTGCAAACTGCATGTGCCTCTTTTTTGATTGCTGAGCAACATTCCATTGTGCATATGTACCACATCCTCTCCATCCAGTCATCTGTTTTTGGGCATTTGGGTTGCTTCCACAGCTTAGCTATTGTAAATAGTCTTGAACTATTTTTAGATCAATTCACTCTCCACTTTTCCCAAAGACTCTTGCTTCTGATCACCAAATTGCCAACCTCTCCCTCCTTCACTCAAACAGTTTTACTTCTTTTACAAAGACAAAGCTATCAAATGTGTATTTATTCAACTTCCCACTACCCAATCATTATGCTCACCTTTTGGTATTTGCTCATTCCTTCCTTCTTTTCTAACACCAGTTCTTCCAACTACACAATTCTATTTCTTATATCAGAAATCTCTTTTCATAAATATTCACTGAGCACCTACTAGGTGACAGACACTGTGCTAGATGCTTAAAGTAACTGACCAGAAAAAAAAACAGTCCAAAATCCTCAATCTTAAGAGGTTTTATTCTAGTGGAGAGATACACCAATAAAACCAGTCCTCAAATTTTTGAATAAATATAATATAAATATAAATGTAGGTAATTATAAATTCTATGGAGAAAATAGACCAAGGTAAGGAAAAGTCAGGAGTATGGGGATGGTCAAGATAAACCTTGATAAGCGCCTCCCTGGTGGCGCAGGGGTTAAAAGACAGCACTATCAAGCTACTGCCAGCCTCTACAGCACAAATTCAATCAGGGAGCAACACACATGGTGCAGCAGGCCTCTTCTGCTTTGCCCGCTGCTCCCCTCAGCAGTGTTTTTCAGTAGATCTGCCTGTTCTGCTCCCCACTTCATCTCTGGTGAATCCTCTCACCTCCTGCACTTCTGCACATCCCAAAAGTGCAAAAATAAATAAATCTTTTTTTTTTTAAAAGATAAACCTTGTTGGGCCTCCCCAGTGGCGCAGCGGTTGAGCACTGGGTTGCGAAGCTGCCTGCAGCCTCTGCAGAGCCAGTTCGATCCCCAGCTGCTCCCCGGCCACCGGAGGAGGGTCCCACATGGCCCACAGACCTCTCCTGCCGCCCGCTGCTCCCCTCAGCAATGTACTTCGGTCCTTCTGCCTGTTCTGCTCCCCGCTCTGGCTCTGGTGAATTCTCTCACCCTCCCGCGCTTCTGACTGTACCCAGTGCTTGTATAAATAAATAAAAATAAATCTTTTTTTTTTAAATAAAGATAAACCTTGATAAGCAGAGACAGGAAGAAGGTGAAGGCATCAGTCACTGTCTGGTGACCTTAGGGACAACAAGGAGATCAGTATTGGAACAGAAGTGACTAGAAGGGAGAAATAAAGTTGAAGTAAGGACTAAGAGAGGGGATGAAGAACTTATCATCATGATCCATTTAAGCAGTGGTAATTCTGTTGCCTTTGCTCTGGGTGGATCGGGGCCATTTTTGAAAGGTTTTGAGCAGTTGAGGGACCTGATGATACTGATGCTTTAAAAATTCTTCTGTCAGGTTCTCCTTATCTGAATCAGTTCTTACAACTTTTAAAGTTAATCTGTCAGTTCTCTTTCTAAAAATAATTCTCTTTACTAGCCATATTTTTTGTATCTGCTTGAGAACACTGTACCATCATGTCACCCTTCTCTTTCCTTACCTTTGACTGCTTACTTTACATGGCTACTACTGTTCCTATAATATCCAGGTCATTTCCAATTTAAAAATGTTAGTTTTAGTTTCCCACTCCCTTACCCACCCTCCCTATTCACCACAACTCTTACACCTGAGCCAGGTAGTTCCAAGCACTGAAAACACCAGTAAAATAGATACTGGAGTTGTACAGGAGACAAAGGGAGGATTAGGATATAATGTAATAAGAATTACAATAGAACACCAAGTACTGGGAATCTAGAGTAGAGAATAATTCTTTCTGATAAAGGAGCCCAGAAAATCTTAACCACGGAAGACATTTGAACTGAAGTGAAACTTAGAGAGTTTTGGGGAGGAGGAAAAATATTAGAGACAGAGAAGAACAAATGCAAAGGTACAGAGTAAAGAGACAGAAAGTTAATGAGGATGATTTGCATCTAAAATAGAAGCAATAGGCAGGAAGGAGGGAAATACATTGCAATAAGGCAGAAAAGAACCTGCAGCTCTGTAGGGCAACATCCTCCTCCAAGACTGTGCCTGTGCACAACTGTCTTCCACCTGAAATTCCTTCTCTTTCTACCTGAAAGATGCCCACTTTGATAGGTTCATCCTATAAAACCATAATTCCCACTACCACCACTCACTTTCTGCTCACCACCCCCAGCTATTTGGTTTTGTAATACTTGTGGATCTCTACTTACCTGTCACCACTATGGCATTTGTGAACTCATTGAAAACATCAAGGTTATCCTATTTTCAGCTTGTCTTTTTATCCCAATGTCCAGCACAGTTCCTCATGTGTGGTTGGTGCTCGTAAATAAATCATTTCTGATGTTTAATTAAAACCGTATGCCTCATCATATTGCACTTTGTTACAATTTTTAGTTGGGGACCTGTGTAAGGCAGGTTTTCTTGGTTGAGTCTGGCTTGAAGATCTTGGTTCAGGAATCTAATCATTAGATCTGTGGAAAGGGTTCCAGAGACTATCATCAATATAGCCTCTGTGAGTATTTGCTTTTCCACTTCAAAGAAGTTGCAGATAGGTGGCAGAAAAGGGAAAAAGAAGAGAAAAGGAAATAAAGGAGAATCTTTGGAATAGTCTGACCTAAAACCTAGAAAATGTCTTCTCTGTGAAACTCAAACGTTCCATGTGATTCTACTCACCTGGGAAAGAGTCTGGTGTCCAGAAGAGTTACAGGAAAATGAACACTGATTCCACTTTTATTCAAAGAAAATTCAGCATCACCTCAATTCATATTTGCAGTAACACTTTAAAACCCAACATTGAAAGGTTATTTCTGGGCCTTTTGGATGACCCTGCTTAATGATAAAAGCCAATGATGGAGAGATTTTTCTTTTTGTATGTTTTTTCTCTGTATCTATTCAATGTGCGTCTCTTTCCACTCCACTCTCTCCCTTATTTTTGTTCTCTCATTTCTCTGTCATTGAACCTGGATTGGCCTTGAAGTTGAATCCTCCCACAGTCTCATCTGAGAGAGCTGAGAGCTGCACAGGGCCAGGATGAAGTGAGCCCACTGCTCAGTAGCGACAACTGCTCTTTAAAAGGCACATCCTTAGGGATATGATTCACAGATTCTCCAGGATTTTCAAGAGCAACAATAACAGAGAGTTAGAGAAATGTCCCTAGTGATCTCCAAGAGTCAATAACAGAATATGCTAGATGATGAGCCAATGAAGAAAGGAGAAGTAACAGGTTCCTGGCAAATCAGTCTGGTGACTTATCCTAATCTTAGTCCCAAATATTTATTTTCTCTTTTTGTCTAGAAAGTGAATGTTTTCTGTGACATTACTTTAAGGTTTTTAATATTATTCAGAGGGGCTAATTATGATAGGGTCAAAATATAGAAAAGTTGATTTAAGTGTTAATAGGACATTAGAAGCACAACATTCTCTCCACTCCTTCCAACCAAGAGAAGTAGTCTTAAACTTCAAACACTGACAATTGTACATAAAGCTAGGGACTGAACGATCCTGTGTAGAGCAAATTGAGAAGTAGCCAATTTTGAATCTTATCTTTTAAAGAAACTGCTCTTGTTTTCACGCTTCCTTTTGAATTTTTTAAAATTTATTTATTTATGCATACAAGAGCTGGGGTACAGACCAGAGATGTGGGGGGTAAGAGGATTCACCAGAGACAGAGTGCGGAACAGAACAGGCAGACTGATGAAATACACTGCTGAGGGGAGCAGCGGGCGAGTCAGGAGAGACTGTGCCATGTGGGTTGCTTCCTGGCTGGCCGGGGATTGAACTCGTGCTGCAGAGGCTGCGGTTAGCTTCATAGGTTGCGTTTTAACCCCTTGCGCCACCAGGGACGCCCCCCTTTTGAATTATTTCACATTGCTTTTCTCTTCCCTACCTCTTAAAAATAGTGATTCACAAAGGCTTCGAGGAGGAATATCTCTCCATAGAGATCTAAAAAGGACACAAGCAAGGACTCAAAGCAAAGGAGGGCGGGAGACCATGCAGAGGACACATGGAACAGGTAGCTGATGGCATCGCTGCTCCCAACATCAGATTGCAGCATTTTCTTCCTTCTAATGTTTTCTTCCTCTTCCATGTCTCCTGTTACCTTAGAGTGAGAAGAACTAGGAGACCATGACTCAGTGGTCTGGAGGAACAGTGTCTGGAGGAAAGTACAAGACAGCTCAGCCTTTCCAAGTACAGAAGGAAGTTAGGCCAGTGGAACTAGAAGTGACCTTGTGCTCATATCTGAAAACCATAAGTGTAGTGGCAGCAGCTGATTGTCACTGTGCAATATTTGGAGATTTTCTCAGTCCCCTGTTAAATCCTATCCTGTTAGAGATTAGACGAATAAATATAAGTTCACTGAGAAACAGAATTTTGTCACCATCTTTAGAGCATTCTTTTAAAATTGTTTTTGCAACTAAAAATAAGACAAAAACAAAGATTTTTTGTTAATTGCTTTTATAAAAACAAAAAGTTATAAAGGACATATCAAATTATTTTATTAATATCCTTTATTAAAAATAAAATTAGGTGAAATAATTATAAAATTCAATAGAACAATACAGATATGTATTTTTATCACTTATCTAATGTAGGAGTTTATTTGATATTTTTTGAACTCTGCTTCTTAATATTCAAGATTTAATAATTTATTAGCAATAGTTGAAATATTAGAATTGTAGGACAATTCCAGATATTTTAGGGAATATAAAATTATTCATTTAATATGTAACACCAGAAATCTCTGAATTCTTCCAAATTTTAATATCTTCATTCAGAAACAACCCAGCCAATCAAATCACTAAGGTCACCTCTATTTCATAAATGGGAGAACTGCCATCAGAAGGGCCATCTGTGAATACATAAGAGCAGACCTTGCAAAAATGGAGATAAACACTAATAAAGTACATTTCTGCAATGTGCTAAAGACTTCATATATATGATTTAGTTTAATCCTTTTAACAGCTCCATAAAATGTTACTAATATTCTCAATTTTCCAACAAGAAAAATCAAGGTTCAGAATAAATAATAGTTTTCCCAGGATGATTGTATCAGCCAGTGTTCAATAACGGAATATTGATAATAGAGATCACCAAGCTAGTTTCAGCATACAGACATGTTTGACACACACTATCCCACAATTCAGAAATGAAGAAACTGAAGTTCAAAGATGCCAAAATTCTAAAAACCTATGGAAACACAAAGCTAACAATTGGTAATGCTGCTGTGTAAGCTTCAAAGACCAACTATTTCCCAATATCCTAATTCCCAGTGAGGCTGCTTTAAAGGTCTGGTTTTGTGAACAAACATTGGGGCTATTTTTTGACAGATCTTAAAATATAGTCTGATTTACCCTGATAATAGAATGAAGGAAACTAAAAGGGAATAAGCAAACGTGTGCAGTAAACTGACCTAAATTATCTCAGAAAGGAGCTAAACATTTCCTAGTGGCAAATGCGGTCTTAATAATAAATAGCAGAAAATCTGGGCACAGTGTATTCAATACCTGAGTTTACCTGTTGAATAGCAGAGAGTAGTTCAGAGCAAAAATGGAATAATTTAGGCTCCCACTTAAAATGGACAGGATGGTAGCTTTTTCTGATTATTTCTTTCATATACTTAAATTTTCCTATATGTGTACTTTCAGTTCAACTTTGTAGAATTCTCCCTTGTATATTACACTTCCTTATCTTGTCAGCAGGTTCCTCAAGACAACCAAAACTCCCACTGGTTTTAGAAAAACCTGTTTGCCTTTCACCTTATTTGAATACAGAACATAAGTTATATTGATTGAAGATTTCAGCTAATACATATAATGATGAAATGATATCCCATTGTTTGATGATAATAGTCACAAGAATACAAGAATTCAAGGGCTTAAAAGAAATGTCTCGGGCCTCCCCCGTGGCGCAGTGGTTGAGCGCTGGGTTGCGAAGCTGCCCGCAGCCTCTGCAGTGCCGGTTCGATCCCCGGCTGCTCCCCGGCCACCGGAGGAGGGTCCCACATGGCGCGCAGACCTCCCCTGCCGCCCGCTGCTCCCCTCAGCAGTGTACTTCGGTCCTTCTGCCTGCTCTGCTCCCCACTCTGGCTCTGGTGAATTCTCTCACCCTCCCGCGCTTCTGACTGTACCCAGTGCATGTATAAACAAAACAAACAAACAAATAAATTAATAAATAAAACATGCCTCTAAAAAAAAAAAAAGGAAATGTCTCAAGAGACACACACACCAAGTGCAAAAGTTGCAATAATACTGAATCATTTAACTGTCATGAAACAAATGTTTCCACCCTTTTAATAAAAAATGAGCTGCTATAGCCCAAGCTAAAACTGACAGAGAATTGTGAAATGATCAGTATTATTATTTAATATTAATGGTTGTCTAGCATCACTAACCGAGGGCAAGCATAAACAACACTCACCGCCATTACTGCCACCATTATCATTAACCATCATGTCTATAACTTACTGGCTGGATTGCTTGGTCCTTGCAGACATCTACACTTGTTAATTAATGTGTCCTTAGAACTACTATCACAACTATCAGCCTCTTAGATATAAAGAAATCTAAAAGCATGGATTATAGAGCTAGATTCATAGGTTCAAATTATAGCTATGATACTTATTAAATGTACGCAAGTATTATTAAATGTACACAATTATTTAATCCCTTTGTGTGTGCATGAAATTTTGATCTGAGAAATCAGGTAAATAATCATAATGAACCCATGGTAGCGTTATAAGAGTAAACTATTTAATTACATATACTGATCATGAGCAAACGGTATGTTTGATTAATATTTGTCATTACAAAATAATTATTAAATATATAAAAGTATTGACTTATTTTTAAAATAAATCAAGATTAAAGCAACAATGTGTCTTGTTCCTATTTTGATTTTTCCTCTCTTTCATGCTGTCTTGTCTTTGAGAATCTGTCTATAGAGAAATGCTAAGATAGTCATGCTAAGTGTCATGGGAATGGCTTCCTTGCTGGACACGGTCTCTCCTCCAGGCAGCAGGACTCAGTTAAGCAGAAGTCACTTTTGAACTCCCATGGTCTTCTTAATAGCATTCTTGACTTCCTGGTTCCTCAGGCAGTAGATGAATGGATTGAGCATGGGTGTGAGGACCGCATACACAGCCGAGATTAGTTTGTTGGAATTAAAGGATGCGATGGCTCTGGGACGAACATACATAAAAATCATGGCTGTGTAATAAATGATAACTACAGTGAGGTGAGAGGCACAGGTGGAGAAGGCCTTCTTTCTTCCCTGGGTGGATGGTATACGCAGAATGGTGGAGACAATGTAGATGTAGGAGAGGATGGTGGTGATGAGTGGGAAGACAAGAATGACAATAGCCAAGGCAAAGTCCACTAACTCAGCTGTAGACATGTCTTTGCAGGCCAGTTTGAGAATGGGTGAGATGTCACAAAAAAAGTGGTTCATGACATTGGAGCCACAGAAGGCAACATGAGAAATGAAATAGACCTTGATGACAGAGATCATAAAACCACTCATATAGGAGAAAGCTATCAGCTGCACACAATGACCTGTGGTCATGATGACTGGATATTGAAGAGGGTGGCAGATGGCCACATAACGGTCATAGGCCATGGCTGCCAGAAGCACACACTCTGTACAGGCAAGCGAAATAAAGAAGTAGAGCTGGGTCATGCAACCTTTGAAGGAGATGCGTCGTCTCTGCAGGAGAAAACCATCCAACATCTTGGGGACTGTAACAGACACATACCAGACCTCCAAGAAGGATAAACTACACAGGAAATAGTACATGGGCTTATGAAGGGAGTTAGTAACCCAAACAGTTAGCATGATGACCAGATTTTCTACTAACACCAGCAGGTAGGCTAAAAGGAAGATGAAGAACAGTAGGATTTGTAGCCATGGGGCTGTGGGGAAGCCCACCAGGATGAACTCACTGACAAGAGTGATGTTTTCCTCTGGCATTACTCTGAGCACTGGGAAAATGGAAATCTTCTAGGACAGCACCACAAATAATGAGGATGACTGTGGTATTAGACAAGAGACCAACCTAAGAAACCAAATCGGTCTTCCCTGTAAATGAGACT
Source organism: Talpa europaea (assembly GCF_964194135.1). Lineage (NCBI taxonomy): Eukaryota > Metazoa > Chordata > Mammalia > Eulipotyphla > Talpidae > Talpa > Talpa europaea. The sequence goes on along the minus strand of NC_140073.1, from coordinate 41,651,092 downwards.
AAAAAATGGCTTCTGTTAATACAGAATAGTATTAAAATGTGAAGTATACATTTCTCTCCAGGTTTATTTATTAATTTTTTATGACAATCTTCCAGAATCACAATGTTCTCTCATTCTTAAGTCGCACTCACCTGACAAGAGATTTGAATGTCATTATCTGTGTCATTTCCAGTTCCTCCGCCAATGAACAGACTAAAATCTCTCTGTTATTAGTTCCAGATCTCTTTTTGGTTATGAACTCCTTGCACAAAGAAGTTCTGATAAAAGGAAACATGGAGGAAAAATGGTTCAGATTTATTGGTAAGTTATGGTTTGTAAATATGAGCCATTGTCTTAGGTTCTATTCTGGAGGTAGGAGAAGAGGTAAGGAGAATATGAATGGAGTACATAGATAGACAAGTCTTGTAAGGCTGCAAGGCTAAGTCACTTTGTGCTGTGATTAGAGAAACTGATCACCAACACATTATCTCTTGAAAATGTATGAATGAATTTGCATCTTCACTTAATGTCTCTTATTCATAAAAACTGAATTCAGGTCCTTTTCATAAATTCACTCATTTTTGCAGCAAATTATTTTCTGTACTCTACTTGATTGGCACATAAAATTTCTCACATGAAAATGTAAGTTATTCTATCATTTTCACTGATTGTGCAAAAGTAGACTCATCTGCAGATTTTTTGGCTTCTGGAGGTCCATATCTCCTTTCTGATTAGACTTCATGGTAGGCACTGAAGCACCAATGCAAGAAACAGAGTCAGGAAAACAGAGTTAACACACACCTTCTTTGGTCCAAGTTTTCTTCTCAGATGTTCATTTACATCTAGTCAGTCCTGGCTCTAGCCAATCAGGGGCATAATAATCACCCTCATAATCCACAACACTGGAGATCTCCTGGCTATATCTCACGACTGGGACTAAGGGATAAACCACTGAAATACATATTATTGTCACCATCACATCCTCTCTTTACTATCACATATTTGAAAGTCAGTGTGACTTGGGGATGGGAAGAGAATTTCCCTTGTTCTCATCCCCATAACTCCTGCAGTCCTGAGGTAGTTTCCCAGTGGGGGATTCTTTTTCTAGTGCTCAAAGCCTTCACAAAATGTTTTTTTTTTCTGGGGAAAAAGATGTGTTTGGGGCAGCAAAGAATGTGTACTGGCTCTTCTTCTTTAGGGCATTATAATATTCCTATTTCTATCACCAGCCACATACGTTACTACACATTCCCACTTCCAGACTGATTAATAATACTGAGTTTAGAGTCTGAGCAAAATTTCAGCATTGGTTTCATTACCTAGCAGTTGTGTAATACTGCACAGAGCACTTACCTAACATGCACAGGCATTCCTTCTCCTGTAGAGTGGGGATAGTGATAATCAGGCCTACTTTACTGAAATGTCTTATGGCAATTCAAATGATATTGCATATGAAGGATTTGGACATGGTTATTCTCCACAAGCATTAGCTGTTATTAAATTATATCACATAGTCTTAATCATGTTTACTCAGTTATGTTGCTCACATATTTTCCTCCGTGGGCACTCGCAAAGACATTTATTCATTCTCTGTCCTTGACTCACATTTTCAGGTGTAATCACATTTTCAGGTGTAATCATAGCTCCAATATCCTTGAGTTCAGGATTATAGTGTCTTTGAAAACCTCTGAGTTACACATCATACAGAACCTTCCTTCATACAGACTTCTAGAATAGGAAACATATCCTTTGTGAGAAGTTCCATCACCCAAAAGGCCTCACACCTCTCCTGAATTCCAGAATTTCTCAAATTTAGAAAGGATAGAGTGTGCCCTGAATGTTCCATTTTTAATCACTTTTCTTGACATTCTTTTTCTTAAACAGCAAAACAGTGCCTACTCTCAACCAGTCTCTTGGTAGCTTCAGATACTCACCAAGAGCCAGTTGTTCTCTCCTGAAAATGGAAATCAATTTGATCTTTGCACTGATTGTGGGAAAGCACCCAGATCTGCAGTTCCACACATCCTAGAGATGTATGTCTGGTGTCTGCTTAGGTAGGTATTGCACAAGCAATACAAGAAGACAGAAACAGAGGCCAGAGAATATATTTAACACACCTACATTTGGTCCAAGTCTTCTTCCCTGGAGGCTCACTTATGTCTGGTCTGCCTGGCTCAAAGGAGACTGTGTGTGCTGCCAAGACTATGGCCAGGGGACACGGACAGGGCAGATGTACTTCTAGCCATTTATCAACTCCTTGTATACCTGGACTATGTCTAACTATACCTGTTCATATGATATGATGCTTTTATTCCTGCTTGAAAGGCATGCAATACTAAATTACTCAAAAACAAGTATAAGTAAACTAAGTGCATTATTAAGGTGAAGATATTAATTTTTTCATTTTTATTTATTTATCTTACATTTTAAGCCTGTTAAAATAAAAAAGGCACTATGCTTTGTATTTTTTGGCATAAAAATATGTAGATTATGACCTCTACCTTGTGGTATCCCAGAGGAATGGAAGTAAAATAATAAGTACACACTAACTTAGGAGCCTAGAAAATGTTTCATGAAACCTCAGTCTGTCCCAGTCTCATTGAAAGACTATAGTATAAAGTAGCTGTAACTAGCATGTAGGCAAGTAAATTTGGTTCATCAGTCCAAATATCTGGTTTTTGCCTACATACAATATATTTTTTAAAGAAAATAGTTATTATATATTTATGTTATATTTATATCCATTTAAATTTTTTCTTAATTTTTAAATTTTTTTATTTTTAGAACCATATAATCTTTCTGGAGTCTGTCTGTCTGTCTGTCTCCTGCTCTTTCTGTCTAACTCTGCTACTGTCTTTTATTTCCCTTTGTCTCTTTTCCTTACCCATACTCATGAGCTAAGAGCCCCCACAGGGTTTATCATTGTTCACTGATTTTTTAATGTGTTTTATATTATCAAATCGTTGGTTATATAAATGTCCGGTATTTGCTTTGTTGTTTATTTTGTTGACTATGATATCATTACAGGCTAGCACTGTGCTTGGCAAGAAACTGAGAATAAAAAATATCAAATTAGTGACTGAGTTAATAAAGTTAAGCAAAATAAGAAGGAATTTATTGCAATTATTGAGTACATTACACTCTCAAATCTCTTCGGAATGGATGCTCTGTTTTGGGGTCAATAAAGACAGGATTGAGTTGGTGTAGGTGGAGAAGAGAGCAGACATTAATGAACTTCAGATGCTAGAATGATTAAAAAGTGCAAAGATAAATGGGATGGCTAGGTTCTATTTAATTCAATCGACAATTCGTAAGTTGCAGGGTAACATTATAAGTAGAGTAACATATTATTAAAGGAATGCTGATTAGCAGAGGGTAGCTTAGAGAAAAAATGGGAGGCCAATTTAAGCTCCTGCTTAAAATAAACAGGGGTGGGTAGCTCTTTCTAATAATTACTTTCATATAATTGATATTTTTTTTTTTTTTTGGATATTTAATATTTTTTTTTTTAATATTTTTTTTTGCATGTTTTATTTATTTATTTATTTGTTTGTTTTGTTTATACATGCACTGGGTACAGTCAGAAGCGCGGGAGGGTGAGAGAATTCACCAGAGCCAGAGCAGGGAGCAGAGCAGGCAGAAGGACCGAAGTACACTGCTGAGGGGAGCAGCGGGCGGCAGGAGAGGTCTGCGCGCCATGTGGGACCCTCCTCTGGTGGCCGGGAGCAGCCGGGAATCGAACCGGTGCTGCAGAGGCAGCGGGCAGCTTCGCAACCCAGTGCTCAACCGCTGCGCCACCAGGGAGGCCCAATTGATATTTTTTACAGTACTTTCAGTCCAATCAATTTTATAGAATTCCCCCTCGTATACTATAATTCCTTATCTCATCAGCAGGTTCCTCAAGATATCTAAAAACCCCATTACTTTTAGAAAAGTTTGGGCAAGCACAAACACTCACCTCCATTACTGGAACGATTATCATTAATCATCATATCAATGTCATACTGGCTGCATCCCTTGCTCCTTGCAGAATCCACACTTGTTAATTAATATGTCCTTAGAATACTATCATAATCTATTAGATATAAAGAAATCTAAAAGCATGGATTATAGAGCTAGTCTCATCAGGTTCAAATTACAGCTATGATACTTATTAAATGTGTAATCTTACACAATTTTTTAATCTGTGTGTGTGTGCATGAAATTTTGATCTGAGAAATCAGGTAAATAATCATAATGAACCCATGGTAGCATGATAAGAGTAAACTATTTAATTACATACACTGAACATGAGCAAACGGCATGTTTGATTAATATTTGTCATTACAAAATAATTATTAAATATATAAAAGTATTGACTTATTTTTAAAATAAATCAAGATTAAAGCAACAATGTGTCTTGTTCCTATTTTGATTTTTCCTCTCTTTCATGCTGTCTTGTCTTTGAGAATCTGTCTATAGAGAAATGCTAAGATAGTCATGCTAAGTGTCATGGGAATGGCTTCCTTGCTGGACACGGTCTCTCCTCCAGGCAGCAGGACTCAGTTAAGCAGAAGTCACTTTTGAACTCCCATGGTCTTCTTAATAGCATTCTTGACTTCCTGGTTCCTCAGGCAGTAGATGAATGGATTGAGCATGGGTGTGAGGACCGCATACACAGCCGAGATTAGTTTGTTGGAATTAAAGGATGCGATGGCTCTGGGACGAACATACATAAAAATCATGGCTGTGTAATAAATGATAACTACAGTGAGGTGAGAGGCACAGGTGGAGAAGGCCTTCTTTCTTCCCTGGGTGGATGGTATACGCAGAATGGTGGAGACAATGTAGACGTAGGAGAGGATGGTGGTGATGAGTGGAAGTACGAGAATGACAATAGCCAAGGCAAAGTCCACTAACTCAGCTGTAGACATATCTTTGCAGGCCAGTTTGAGAATGGGTGAGATGTCACAAAAAAAGTGGTTCATGACATTGGAGCCACAGAAGGCAACATGAGAAATGAAATAGACCTTGATGACAGAGATCATAAAACCACTCATATAGGAGAAAACCATCAGTTGCACACAATGACCTGTGGTCATGATGACTGGATATTGAAGAGGGTGGCAGATGGCCACATAACGGTCATAGGCCATGGCTGCCAGAAGCACACACTCTGTACCAGCCAGAGAAATAAAGAAGTAGAGCTGGGTCATGCAACCTGTAAAAGAGATGTGTCGTCTCTGCAGGAGAAAACCATCCAACATCTTGGGGACTGTAACAGACACATACCAGACCTCCAAGAAGGACAAGCTACACAGGAAATAGTACATGGGTTTATGAAGGGAGTTAGTGATCCAAACAGTTAGCATGATGACCAGATTCTCTGCTAACACCAACAGGTAGGCGATAAGAAACAGAAAGAAAAATAGGATCTGTAGCCACGGGGCTGTAGGGAAGCCTAGTAGGATGAATTCACTGATCAGAGTGATGTTTTCCTCCGACATGACAAAGAGCAGTGACAGGTACTGAAGTCTTCTAGGACAGCACCACAAATAATGAAGATGACTGTGGTATTAGACAAGAGACCAACCTAAGAAACCAAATCGGTCTTCCCTGTGAATGAAACTAAAAAATATTTTCTGTTAATACAGTATAGTCTTCAAACGTGAAGTATACATTTCCCTCCAAGTTTATTTGTTAACTTTTTTCTGAAAGTCTCCCAGATCACAGTGTACTCCCATTCTCAAGTCTCTCTCACCTCGTGAAAGATTTGAATGTCACTCTTTGTGTCATTTCCAGTTCCTCTGCCAATGAACGGAGCATAAGTCTCTCTTGTTGGTTCCAGGTGTCTGTTTAATTAGGAATTAATTGCACAAAGAAGTCCTGATGAAAGGAAACATGGAGGATAAAATGGTTCAGAAAAAGTTCCGAAAGTCGAATATAGCCCCATTGCTGTAGTCCTTTGATCCATCGCAGTTTCTTCAACATAGGGTCTGTGAATACTAAAATTGGTACTAACTCTTGGGATATTCCTTAATGATTTCTAGTTGCTTTTAGATAAAAATGAAGACATTTTCATTACCACACAAAGAAGGCACATCTTTCTGGATCCCTATTTCTCTCACATCACCTCCTATGAAATTTAAACAGTATTCCATGCTTGACACACGCTCTACTTGTGTTAGCTCCTGGGCACACTCTGGTCTCTCTCACAGTCTGAATAACTTTCCACTTCCCATTATGCCATTGCCCAGGCTTTACCTGCTGATTCAATATTCATGACCCCACGCAGGAGACATCCTACCAAAGCTGCTTTAGGTGCCTCAACAGCGGTAGTTCCTAGTGCACCTACTCTTCAAGCATTAAGATTTCCCCCCTGATTCTTTCTCTTCCAAACTCAAGAATCTGTCCTTCATGACTATGAACTCAATGTTTGGGACCTGAATAAAATGTGAATATATATTAACAAATGAATGAAGGAATTCCTTGGAGTTCTGGGGTCCACAAGAAATAAATCAGGGGCAAAGTACTGTGATCTAAAAGTGTCTGTGTTTGCAGGAACACCTGTCTGTCTATGATTACAAACCATCAGCCTACAGGATACATTTATGGTAACAAACACACAGGGTTTGATAACACTGGATATGATCCCTGGCCTCAGATCTCTTAGTATGTCATGGTTTATAAATATGAGCCATTGTCTTAGGTTCTATTCCGGAGGTAGGAGGAGAGGTAAGGAACATATGAATATAGTACATAGATAGATAGGTCTTGTAAGGCAGCAAAGCTGAATTATTTCTGCTCTAGCCCTGTCACTTTGTGCTGTGATTAGGGAAACAGATCACCAACACATTATCTCTTGAAAATGCATGAATGAATTTGCATCTTCACTTAATGTCTCTTATTCATAAAAACTGAATTCAGGTCCTTTTCATAAATTTACTCATTTTTGCAGCAAATTATTTTCTGTACTCTACTTGATTGGCACATAAAATTTCTCACATGAAAATGTAAATTATTCTATCATTTTCATTGATCATGCAAAAGTAGACTCATCTGCAGATTTTTTGGCTTCTGGAGGCCCATATCTCCTTTCTGATTAGACTTCATGGTAGGTACTGAAGCACCAATACAAGAAACAGAGTCAGGAAAACAGTTAACACACACCTTCTTTGGTCCAAGTTTTCTTCTCAGATGTTCATTTACATCTAGTCAGTCCTGGCTTTAGCCAATCAAGGGCATAATAATCGCCCTCATAATCCACAACACTGGAGATCTCCTGGCTATATCTCACGACTGGGACTAAGGGATAAACCACTGAAATACATATTATTGGCACCATCACATCCTCTCTTTACTATCACATATTTGAAAGTCAGTGTGACTTGGGGATGGGAAGAGAATTTCCCTTGTTCTCATCCCCATAACTCCTGCAGTCCTGAGGTAGTTTCCCAGTGGGGGATTCTTTTTCTAGTGCTCAAAGCCTTCACAAAATGTTTTTTTTTTTTCCTGGGGAAAAAGATGTGTTTGGGGCAGCAAAGAATATGTACAGCACCAATGTACTGGCTCTTCTTCTTTAGGGCATTATAATATTCCTATTTCTATCACCAGCCACATACGTTATTACACATTCCCACTTCCAGGCTGATTAATAACACTGAGTTTAGAGTCCGAGCAAAATTTCAGCGTTGGTTTCATTACCCAGCAGTTGTGTAATACTGCACAGAGCACTTACCTAACATGCACAGGCATTCCTTCTCCTGTAGTGTGGGGATAGTGATAATCAGGCCTGCTTTACTGAAATGTCTTATGACAATTCAAATGATATTCCACATAAAGGATTTGGCCATGGTTATTCTCCACAAGCATTAGCTGTTATTAAATTATGTCACATAGTGCTTAATCATGTTTACTCAATTATGTTACTCACATATTTTCCTCCCTGGGCACTCGCAAAAAGACATTTATTCATTCTCTGTCCTTGACTCACATTTTCAGGTGTAATCTGTGCACTATAGCTCCAATGTCCTTGAGCTCAGGATTATAGCTTTTGTTAGCTTCAGATACTCACCAAGATCCAGTTGTTCCCTCCTGAAAATGGAAATCAGTCTGATATTTGCATTGATCGTGAGAAAGCACCCTGATCTGCAGTTCCACACATCCTAGAGATGTATGTCTGGTGTTTGCTTAGGTAGGTATTGCAGGAGCAATACAAGAAGACAGAAACAGAGGCCAGAGAATATATTAACACACCTATCTTTGGTCCAAGTCTTCTTCCCTGGAGGCTCACTTATGTCTGGTCTGCCTGGCTCTAGGGAGACTATGTGCACTGCCAAGACTATGGCCAGGGGACATGGACAGGGAAGGAGCACCTCTAGCCACTTATCTTGAACTATGTTTAGCTTTTCCTGTGAATATTACATATTTGATTCCTTTTACACCTGTATGCTAGGTGAGCAAATACTAAATAACTTAAAAACCAGCAAGAGTAACCTAAGTTAGTTAACATACAAGGTTTCATCACTGAGGTGTTAGTGTAGATTCATGACAGGAAGAGACACTGGAAGTAGAATTATGGGATGTAATTAGATGATATGATTCTTAAACTAGGTTTCATCAGTTTTTAAGATTTTGACTTCTAAAATGATCTTTATTCTTCAGTTTATTAATTTTTAAAATTGCATGATTATAGTATCTTTGTCAGCATATCATTGTTAGATTTGAAAGTAATATGCACATCAAATCAGTTCAAGAACTTTTTATCATAACTACACCAGTGAAAACTAATAAATCTGGGGCATTGGTACCAAATTCTCTCTCTTTTTATTTTGTGTAGAAGACCTGGTTATAGGCCAGAGCTGGAAGGGTGAGAGGATTCACCAGAGACAGAGTGGGGAGTGAAACAGGCAGATCAACTGAAATACACTGCCTGTTCTCACTGAGGAGAACACCAGGTGAGACAGAGAGGAGAGGTCTGCTGGGCCATGTGGGTTAGTTCCCTGGCTGGGGATTGAACTCAAGCCGTAGAGGTGATAGTGCTGAGACTTAACCCTTACACTCCCAGAGAGGCCCCAGGTACAGATTCTTAAGTTAGAATTAGAAATGTTTTTTAAACTCAAAAATAACACATCGTATTGTAAAAAGCTTGGAAAATTGAGAAATGCACAATAAAGAAAATCAATGCCATGTTTTTACTTCCTGTTAACTAGAGTTAAACTGGAAGGAGGTTCATGGAGCGGCTACAGTAGTGACACCCAGAGGGAACATTCTTGTCCCAGACTACTACCCCACCTCAGGGATGTATTCTTTACAGACAGATGGGAGACAGACTTTTGATGAACTTTATAACTGGTAATTTATAAGTTATTGCAACAACATACTTATAGGTTATGCAACTGTTTTGGCACAAATATATATGTATAGCAATTTTTAATATGCAGGGGTTAGTAAGGAATGCCTGAGATACTTGCTAGTAACCTTTAGCATGTTGTGTGAAGTGGCAGACGCTACAGAAAGATGGGCTGCAACAACAGAATATCTACCTGCAGAATAGTTTCACGTAGGTGCTCTCTACAGGCTGTTGGCTCCTGCATGATTGCAGAGAATTAAATTCCTGAAAATCCTAGTGGCTTACCCTCTAACCATATCTGTCAAGACAAATAACCTTGTGTATTTTATTGGTTAAGAAATGTTTATGTAAATAAATCTGTTGGTAAAAATGTCTTTACAGCAGATGCAACTTATAAGAATAAGGTGTTTATTGCGTGGTTATAACTACATTTTAATCAAATTATTTCTAGTCTGGTTTAAACAAGCAAATAAGACTGATACTTTTAATACTGTTACATAATCAAATCTTATCAATTATGTTAGTAATATTTATCTGTCGTTAGCTCTCTTTATAATCATGTTATTTTAATATCTGTGTAGAATTCCAGTTAATGTCTAGACTATAAGATAATTTATTTAACCACATATATTTACTTTATAAAGTGTAGTGTGTATTTGCATTTTTTATTATAAATAAAATGTTCATCTATACAAATCTTTCTGAATCAGAATCTTCTCAATAATTTTGGTTTTGGTCATACACATTACCAAATTTCCTGCCAGTAAGACTGTGTCCATTTGTACTCCCCAAATCCTAATTAAGTAGGAGGGGTTAGTTCCTGAGTCTGCCAACCATCTCTACAGTTGGGACAAACATGCCTTACTTATGAGGTTCCAAATTATATTTATTCTAATTCTTCATAGCCACCATGTGCTAAATACTATTCTGGGCCATGGACAAGCAGATGTGATTCCTGCCTCTATGCAGCTTACAGTGCGCCTTGGGAAACAGAAGATTAAGTGAACAGCTGCACTTAGCCCCTAGTTCATTGTGGGCGTTGACACGAGTAAATCAGGAAAGGAAACTAGAGGCCCCTGCAGTCTAGGAGTTGTTGCCAACGCAAAAATTTTCAGTTTCTTAGGTACTTGCCTTGTAACTTACACTAGAATGCTCACCTCATGGGCCTTGTTATGCTGTAGACTGTAGTCTATGGTAAAAAGTGATTTCACCTAGAAGGAAACTTCTAGGTGCAAGCTATTCCATAATAAAGCCCGCACACCTTTGAATTGTTTGCGTCTTCTCTTTGTCTTTTCTACACCTTCTGCCTTAGAACTAAAACCTAGGAAGAACCATTTAGAGACATGCTGGTTTTGCATTTGTTTCAACATTAAAGTACTGCCTTGTCTTCTGCTTGTGGTCAACCTGCTCTATGTAAATTACAATCATGCAAACAACAGGGGACCAACTTCTAGTTTGTATTTCACAAAACTACCCTGCAGAAATCCAGCTGCTAGCTTACAAGTCATCACCTTCCTCCTATTGGATTTGTTCCTTGGTAGTGCCTTTGAAACTCTAGTCCCTAACTTAGGCCCTAAGAGCTCCACTGGAAAAGTGACACATGTTCCAAGTTTGAGAGCATTTTCTAAGACTTAACACTACTCCTCTAGCCATCTCGGCTAGCTTTCCCAGGCTTAGCATCCTGGTCTTGGTACAGGTGCAGAGTACGACGTAGGGCTCTCTTGACCTCTTGATTACGCAAGCAGTAAATGATTGGGTTGAGCAATGGTACAATGACAGCATAAAGTACAGAGACCAGCTTGTTGGTGTCAAAAGCTGAGAGTGCCTTTGGTCGGGCATAGATGAAGATACTGGCTGCATAGAAGATGATCACAACAGTGAGGTGAGAGGCACAAGTGGAAAAAGCTTTATAACGTCCAGAAGTGGAGTGAATGCGCATCATGGCACCAGCGATGGCCATGTAGGAGGCCCCAGTGACAGAGAGTGGGCCCAGAAGGATAAAAATGGCCAGGATGAAGTCTGTAAGCTCCGCTGTGGACATGTCAGTGCAGGAAAGATTGAGCAACGGCGAGACATCACAGAAAAAATGGTTAATGATATTGGGGCCACAGTAAGAGAGACGAGAAATGAGAAAAACTTTGACCATGGAGATGCCAAAACCTCCAGCCCAGGAACCAGCTGCTAGCTGCACACAGAGTCGACCACTGACGATGGCAGGGTAGTGCAGAGGATGGCAGATGGCCACGTAGCGGTCATAGGCCATCACAGCAAGAAGGACACACTCAGTGCAGCCCAGGCCCAGGAAAAAGTAGAGCTGTGTCATGCAGCCCTCAAAGGAGATTAGCTGTCCTCGGCCCTGTTTAGGCCCAGCAAAGCCAGCTAGCATCTTGGGAATAGTGACAGTAACGTACCAGATCTCCAGGAAGGACATATTAGCCAGAAAGAAGTACATGGGTTTGTGGAGTGTGGGGTGGTTCCTAATTGCCATGATGATGAGTATATTCTCGGTCAGCACCAACACATAGGCCAACAGCGAAAGGGCAAACAATAGTGCCCGCAGTGGTGGAGGAGCTGGGAAGCCCAGCAACACAAACTCACTTACTCTCCCACTCTGGTTCCTCCGCTCCATGTTGGTGGTCTTGCCCACTGCTCTTCACGTGGGAGAATAGAGTGTTTACAGGAGGCAGCAACACGAACCCAGTCTTTCAATTGGGGGGTTTGTATTGGCAAAATATAAGATATGTAACACATATAATTCACCAGTGAACTGAAGCCATTGCTTTCTTCTTTATTCTGAAAATGAGCTAAGACAAAAGTGGACAAAAATAAATTGCTTTGTAGTAGAGATAGGACAGGATTCTGTTCTGGTCCTTGGAGAAGTATGCATTGATAAACACTAAGCAAAGATGACACTGTTCCTTGAAAAACATAGGTCAAAACCAAACTAGTAAGAGAGTTTGCTTTTTTTTTTTAAAGATTTATTTTTATACAAGAGCTGGCATACAGGCCAGAGGCACGGGAGGGTGAGAAGATTCACCAGAGACAGAGCGGGGAGTAGAACAGGCAGAAGGACCGAAGTACACTGCTGAGGGGAGCAGCGGGCACGGCAGGAGAGGTCTGCTGCGCCATGTGGGAATCTCCCTGGCTGGCCGGGATGGAACCGGCCCTGCAGAGGCTGTGGACAGCTTCACAGCACTGTGCTGAACCCACTGTGCCACCGGAGAGGCCCAGAGTTTGCATCTTTTGACCAACATCTCCCCATTTCCTCCAGCTCTTAGGCACTGGCAACCACCATCCTTTTCTGTTTCTACCAGTATTTAAGTCATGGAAATAACAACAAAAACATCCCGTAAACATGGACGTGCATATATGTCTTTGAAATCTTGTTTTGATTTCCTCTGTCTGTCTGTCTGTCTCTCTCTCTCTATATATACATGTGTATATGTCTTCATTTTGACAAAAATAAAATAGATCCCATTGGACACCCCCCAAAATGGAATCACTAGAGAGACAGAAAAATAAAATTAAAACCAATCCATAAAATAGTATCTAGAAACTCTATGCTTGGTGCCAATCAGCAGCAAATTCAACAAAGAGAGTAAAAGATAAAACTTGAATGTCTTGGGGAAAAAGCAGTAACAGGCTCCCCTACAATCACTACAGGTTAGTCCACCAGAGCCCAACAGTGACTTAAAAGTGAATACTGTTATCAGCAAGAGATTGAGTCTAACTTCATTGGGAAGTCAATATTAAACAGTTCATGGAAAGCTTTTTTATTTACAAAAACAAAGCTTTCCCAAATAGCTATTTCAAGGAAGACAGGTCTATTTATCTATATATTATTCATTCACTATAAAGGAAGGAAAGATTTGTGACAACATGGATGGGCCTTGAAGGGATTATGCTGAGTGAAGTGAGTCTGACAAAGAAAGACAAACATTGCATATGACACTTATACATAATATCTAAAACCATCAGATCTGCTGATGATTTTATACCTGAGTTTCTCTTCTCATTATGTTCTGCTATTGGTATTAGAACATTATTGTGTACTTGAGCCCTTGACATTTCTCTCAATCCTACTTTACTGCTACTACAAAACACCTGCTTCCCTGGCTTTCATTTGCTATCACTTCCATCCTTACCATCCACTCCCACAATCTTATTTATTTCAAAATTTATGGTGGATTAACTATGTCTCAGTGCATAAGCTAAGAGTTGTGATACATGAAAAACAAATGACAGATCCTAAATCTTCAAGATCTCATAATCTAGTGGTGGGACAAATCTTCATCTTCTCATCCTTGAAAATTTAAGCTGCTGTGCCTATACCTACACCATAAACTAACTTCATAAGTGGGAACTCAAAATGACAACTGCCGTTTATAACCTTAGCCCTGATCCTTTCTCCTCAACATCTGAACCATGTGTCATTCATTGTGCATTTTGACCTCCGGGCCTTAGACATTCCTTCTTTTCTTTTAATATTCTCTAACTTCAGGTAGATGATAGGCACACTTGAAAAAGAAATTAACCTTTCGCATGGGGACTGCTAATTGGACTCACTGCTTATAGTCTCTTCCATAGAGCTCAAATCTAATCATTTCATTCCCCTACATGAAAACCTCCCAGAGCATCCCATTGCTTACACAATAACATTCAAGTTATTTAACAAAGAATATAACTACTCTATGATCTTCCACTGCTGTCATTATAACTTATCTCTTGCTTAAGCCTACATTGTATTTTAAACCCTGCAGCTCTTGGCATATAACGAGTGTACGCCTTTGTAACTTTCCTCATATGGCAATTTCCTCCTTATCCTTCAAATCTTGGTTTATGTAGCATTTTCCTCATAGAGACATCAGTTGTCCACATTTCTTTACTTTCTCCTTGACTGGTTTGGTAAAATTTCTCATTGATGTTTCCATTAGATTCTGTAAAGTCCTGTATATCAATAGCTGAACCATATGTCATTCATTGTGCATTTATATCCCTCTTGTTATTGCTCAGATAGATGTAAAGGAGAAGCTATCTGTTAAATGACCTTGTATGTCTGGAATACAAGGAATAGTGAGGAATAGACATAATTCCCTGATGTGGCATGGATCCCTCAAATATTAATATAATATGTCCAGAAAAATCTTTCTTAAGCCCATTATTCCTTTATCATAATGAATGATATTGGCTTCCATATAGTCACCTGAATCAGAGGTCTAGAATTTTCCCAGACCTTCTACACCTATCCTCCTCACCATAACCCTATGAACCGCTCACAATGGATTCAACTTCCTCTTTAATTATCTCTCATGTCCATCCTCTTTTTCCTGTGCTATTTCTACTGCCTTCCCCTTAGTCCTCTGCACCAACCAGATCTTTGTTAATTTTTTTCCTATTTTTTACTATTGAGGTAACAAACAATTTATGGCACTGTGTATGGTTTAGGGGCACAGGCTCACACCTTCACAAGTGTGCATCACCACACCACACCCAACACCAGAGCACCCTTATCCCTTTACCATATACCATTGGGTTGCCTCAGCCCTTTGTTCCCATCTCTGCATTCCACCCCCAGTAACCTCACGTTTCTAAGGTTTTTTTTTTTTTTAAAGATTTATTTATTGATTGATTGATACATACATACATACATACAAGCACTGGGTACAGTCAGAAGCACGGGAGGGTGAGAGAATTCACCAGAGCCAGAGCGGGGAGCAGAGCAGGCAGAAGGACCGAAGTACACTGCTGAGGGGAGCAGCGGGCGGCAGGAGAGGTCTGCGCGCCATGTGGGACCCTCCTCTGGTGGCCGGGGGGCAGCCGGGGATCGAACCGGCGCTGTAGAGGCTGCGGGCAGCTTCGCAACCCAGCGCTCAACCGCTGTGCCACCGGGGAGGCCCTCTAAGGGTTTCTTTTTTTTGGTTTAGTTTAGTCAATTCCTTTTTTTTTTTTTTTTTTTGTCTTTCTGTATTCCACATATGAGTGAAATCATCTGTTATTTATCTTTCTCCCTCTGGCTTATTTCACTTAGCATAATATCTTCTAGTTCCTTCCATATTGTCCTTTGTTATTTCTTGATTTAACTTTCTCAATTGCTTATGGCCTGGCCTTTCTTCTACCAACCTCAAACCTCATCAATCTAACTCCACTTGTCCTTTGGAATGAAGTTTTGTGTATAAACCGATCACATCACTGATCTTAAGAGTATCTAAATTGGGGAAACATACAAAAAATAACTCAATAAAGCATCAGAATGTATTTCCTTTTAATTGATCTACAATAATTCAGTGATTGCCTACATTTTTCTTTTTCTAAATGTGCTGTGAAGTTCCCTAACTCTTTGATTTGAACATATCACTATTTCTATCAAAAACACTCATCTCTGTCGTAGGAATACTTATTTATCTTTCATTGGCTATCACCCTATAAAACTACAGATATTTCTACAGATATAGATTATTTACTGGTGGGTCTCCTTTTGACAATAGTTCCTATTATAGAGTCACTTACTGCTTCAGTAAGTGATTAGTAAAGGTTAGTATTAGTAATTACAATTAGTAAT
Organism: Talpa europaea; assembly: GCF_964194135.1. Taxonomy (NCBI): domain Eukaryota; kingdom Metazoa; phylum Chordata; class Mammalia; order Eulipotyphla; family Talpidae; genus Talpa; species Talpa europaea. Next base: position 41,635,223 of record NC_140073.1, on the reverse strand, counting down.
TGTTGCATGACAAAATGGAAAAGGGATATAATAAGGACAGAACAGATAAATTTCAGATGATAAGAATGGGATATAAATATGGCAGAATATAAAATGAGGTTGGGTGGATATGATCAGGAGTAGAGGAGTCAAATGGATTGCCAGAAAAATCTGAGTGGTGGAATAATATGTAAAGGAATCAGACATCAAATGTAGAAGAGTGAGAAGATCTGCAAGGACCAGATATAACATCAGGGAGTTAGATTCAGTGCAGAGAGACTGGACTTTCTGTGGATAATATGGGTGATCTTTGCTAAGGATAAATCTGTTGCAGAGACAAAAGTTCCAATGAAAGGAGAATATGTGAAAACAACTAAAACATAGAAAGGATAGACTAGGAATGAAGATCAGAAAAGTTGCAGGAAATGCAGTAATGTATGACTAAAGAAAGAGAGCCACCATAAACAAAAATGATAAAGAAAGTGGTACTGTTCTATTTCAACAGAATCAACCAGATATAAAAAGTGTTGATAAGAATTTGGGTATTGCAAGGGGGCTGGGTGGGAATTTTATGGGGATGATAACCAAGATGAAAATGCATACATTGTACAAAAATGAAAAATGATGTAAAAATATATAAAATAAATTTTTTTTAAATTAGAAAAAAAAAGAATTTGGGTTTTGTTAGGAGAAGAGAGGAATAAGAAGATGAATGTATTGGCCAGAAAGAAAACATGGAAGGGGCCTCCCTGGTGGCACAAAGGGTTAAGATACAACCTATGACGCTATCCATAGCCACTGCAGCACAAGTTCGATTCCCAGCCAGGGAGATACCCACATGGTGCAGCAGACCTCTCCTGACTCACCCACTGCTTCCCTCTGCAGTGTATTTCAGTACATCTGTCTTTTCTGCATCCAGCTCTGTCTCTGGTGAATCTTCTCACCCCCTACACCTCTGACCTGTGCCCCAATTCTTGTTGCATAAATAAATAAATCTTTAAAAAAAAATCATGGAACAATTGGCACATTGAAAAGGATTGGGTCAGATAATAAATCCACTCACTTTATTCAGATGTCTTTGATTCAAGGTCTTCCTACGATAAGCAGGCTGGTTAGGAAAAGATTTAGGGAGTGATATGTTGCAAGTTGAAGCATCAGAACAAAAAAAGATGTTATACAGACTCCAACTTCTCTCCTTCTCATGATGAGAGAACCCTGCCAAACCAGGAAAGCTTCTTTTATCTTGCACCATCTGCCTGCTGTTCCCATTTTGCCCTCCTCCTTCTGATGCTTTGGGATGGCTCTGAAGCAAGAGCCCAAGAGACCAAGAGAGATACAAGAGAAAGAGAGAAAGAGAGAAAAAAAAAAAAGACTGTGGCAGACGACAGGAAAAGTATATGCTTAATAAATTTAGGAGATAGAAATTTATCAAAAAGTTGTGTGATGGAGAAGAAGTCACATTATCCCCAACAACTTCATACTTTGTTCTTTTGCAACTTCTTCCTTGACAGTTGCTCCTTATTTCTATTGTGCCACATTCCTGCTCAAAGGAAAGCCGTCAATCTGGGTTGATATGTTAAGCAATTGACTAAAACTCTTTGAGCCTCACAATCTTACTATATAAAATGGGGTTATTATACCTCACAGAATTGTTGAGAGGAGTAAGTATCGTGAAATATGTAGAGTGCCTGGAACAGGATAAATGCTCACTAACACTAGAACTGCTTTGTCTCTTGACCCTCACGAGGATAACAACTTTTAATTCCTTGCATTTCTTGAATTCATAGAAGGAGAACAAATTTGAGAGTTAGGAATTTGGGGTTTTAGTTTAATGTTTGTAAATGATATTTTGTTTAATCTAAGATTTTGCTGTATGTCCACTTATTTAATACAAAATGATAACATATATTACAGATATTTTGAGGATTAAATTAAATAATTCCTCAGGACACAGTAAGCAGTGTAAGTAGAAGCTAATTATGAGAGTTTCCAGTCACATTGCTTGTGTTCTGCTCTATGACCTTGCAAAAATTAACCTTTCTGTGCCTACATTTTCTTATGTGTAAAATGTTACTAGTGAGGAATATAGCTTCTTCTCATAAACTTAAAAAAATATATTAAATCTATTAGTTCACAAGAAGACTAATAAATTTACTGAGCATCTCCATATAAGTGAGATATTGAAGCAACCAATAGGAAAACTGGTATCAAGAATTCTGTCTTTGAAAAGAAGGTGCTATTATTTTGTAACTTTATACCCCAGTGGCTTTGTTTTCCTATTATTAGAAAATTAAGTTTACATGTATTTTATATCTTATAATTTTATTTGAATAATTTATATCTGTTATATTAAATATTTGGGTATATATGTTCTATGCTAATGTAGGCTGCAGTATTATTTTCTAATTTACACAAAACCCCTGTTAGTTAGATGTGGCCTTGGTTAGATACCTACTGAAGTCTGTATACCTTACTCAGAGCACTAATCATTTACATATTCCCCATTAAGTGCTTCAGTATTTCTTAGCAATCAGCACATCACTAGCTTGTAGTAGAGGCTCAAAATCTTATTGAGTCAATAAATAAATTTTAAAACTTTGGTTAACTTCGTGTGGTTGAAGACCACAACTTAGAGGAACAGTTGCAAATGAAGACAGAAAAGTAAAAGGAGCCTTTTTAAAAAGGATTTATGCTTTGATAAGAGGCTATCACTTTATTCCATATGTTATAAGCAGTCCTTAATAGGTAGTCCTTGCGTAGAGCCGTCCTTGAGTAGAGGTAGATGAAGATTTTAATTCGGAAATATTTCTCCAACATCAATGTAAAAGATGAGGTAGAGAGAAAACCTAGAGAAAAAGATGAGATAGGAGAGTTCTGCTATAGGGTAGATGAGAAATAAAATTCAACTTAAGGTACTAATGAATTAGTACAATGATGGCAGAGTGAAAATTCTAATTTGGGAATTGAATAATATAATAGTGGTAGTGCTCAACAAGATGGAAACACAATGAATATAGAAAAGACGGAGAACTTATCTTCTAGACTGTTCTATTGTTTGATTATATCATCTCATTTAATTCTCATAACTACAGGATGAGAAAGGTAGCAGTATTCTGCTTTATAGATGAGGAAAGTGTCCTCTTGCAATGTGTAACATGCCCAAGGTCACACAGGAAGTGGCAGCAACAGATTCTGATTCAAGACCCTGAGCTCAGATCTGCCCACACCATATTGTCTTTCAGTTAATCAGATGCTGACTTATGCTGGAGAACATGATATAATATAGAGGTTATATTATAGAAATTAACATTGAAATTTCCACTTAAATGTCAGAAAGTGGGGGGTGGGCGAGTCTGATACTTAAAAGGGACATCTGAGTCAAGGTACATTTAGAAAGTTGTATTAAAAAACGAGAAGGAAAGGAACTTAGTGCTTATGTGTATGATCTTTGCACTTTATACAGTTGAAGAAATAATTGATAAGTGAAAGAAAGGAAGCAGAGGCTGCGGACAGCTTCATAGTGTGGTGCTCAACAGCCTGTGCCACCAGGGAGGCCCTCGAACCCTCTTTTTGATGCGAGTTTTCATACTGAATTCTGGAGTACAGTGGTGAGAAATACTGCTGTGTAGTTAGTTCTCATCCAGTAAATGGGTCAGAGGAATAAAGAGACACTTATAAAATTAAAATATCATCCAATATGCTTTATTCTGTCATGCTACAAGTTGACCATTGCTGTTACAGGAGTATACAACCAGTCTTCAACCTCTTCCGATTGTGCCATGGCAACACACTTCTCACTCATCCCTTAGTGTTGATTGTCCTACCATTTCCATTTCAAGGGACTTGTTTCTCATTCCTGTTTTTACTCCACTTGACATTCTTTTACTTAATCAGTTAATGTTCACTTACTAAAACCTGAGGGGGCAGCAATAAACAAGGTACTGCTCTCTATGTGCTCTTAACTCCTTACAGACAAGTAAAAAACAGCTAAAGAACAAGTGTCATTCAAAGTGCTCTAGGGTGTTATAATTCTAAGCCTTGATAAATGCTATCATAGTCAACAGTCTCTAATTCCTCCTTGGCAAATGTTCCATGTCCCTTTCTTCAGTTTATACTGCCACCATCATTAACCTAGCCAGGGCCTTATTACTGCATTATTATTATATAAGCCTCCACACCGTTCTCATGGCTTCTATGCTTACTTACCAATCATCCTTTACATTCACTGCTAAGTCATGGATTTACAGAGTCCCTACCCTCAGGAACATTTCAGTTCATTTAAAATAATATTAACAAAGAAGTCACAAACATATAGTTGCATAATGCTGTCATTGCTATGAAGTGAAATAACAGAATTCTCTGAGAATAATAGAAGTCCTAACAGCTAGGTTTCAGGGAATTCCTTTCTGAGGAAGTAACATCAGAAAATGAGAAAGTGATATCAGAAATTTGAGCAGGAGTTGACCAGGTGAAAATTTGGAGGATAAACATTAGAAAAAAATAGATTAACTGCTACAAAGCTTCCAAGGCAGCCTATGCAGTGTTATAAACTAATATTACTTCAACAAAAAATTGTTATCTTTTCTGTGTCTAAAACAATGCTTATCTTAAAGCTACAATCATGATCTCTATCTTGTACTTTCTCACTAGCCCTTGTAAGAGCCAGTAGCTTCAATTCATGTGATCAAACTTTGGACAAGGTATTGAATTTTCACCTCATACATCTTCCTTAACAATCCCCAGCCAAATTAGAAAAAAAAATTCTGTATTGATTTTTTTCTTTCAGCAGTTTCCTCTTTCTTCCCTCCTGGATTTTGTTTATAGCAACTGTGTGTGCTAAATTTATTTATTTGTTAAATTACTGGCTTCCTTCATTGAAATATAAATTTCATGAGTACATGAATTTGTATGTTTTGTTCATTTTTCTTTCTCAGAGTCTAGAACAACACCTGGCATACACTAACCACTTAGTACTTTTTTGCTGATGCATAATTGTAAAGGGCAGGACTGGACACAGTGCAGGTTTTCTGATCCCATGCAGACCGGGTAAAGGAGGAGTCAGAGTCCTCAGTAGTTTTGCAGGTTTTTTATTTGGGGTTCACCAGGCATATGGCAGGCAGGGGTGCTGGCTGGGGGGCTGGGAGGTTGGCAGGCCTCCTAGCCCCCAGCAAGTCTTCACTCTATCTGGACTCTCTGGCATTCGTTCTCCTGCTTCTCGGCTTCTACTGCTGCTACTGTGGCTGCTGCTACTGGTGCTGCTGCTGCTGCTGGCGTCCCCGTGACGCCGCCCTTAAAAAAAAAACACAGTCTTAACTCAGCTGAATCCCATCTACCTATGCCCACACCCTATTCCAGGTGCCCGCCATCAGGCATGCATTCAGGACAAGGATCCATCATCTATCATGATGGCGGAAGGGCAGAAAAGCCTGACATTTTCTTTACCCTACAGTCCACCCCCTCAGGGTTTTCTGCCATACAGTCTATACATATATATACAATTTTCTAAGCAAACAAACAATGCAGCCATGGCCCATAAAAGCAAATACATCAAATATAACAAAATACAACAGAACACAAATAAGTCCAGGCAGGGCACCAACCTAGTGCAAAAGACAATTATTGGTACCAGCAGATAAGCCACCAAATCTACTGCCGAAGGCACTGCTCATACAAGGGAGGGGAATCACTCACAGCATCTACTATATCACACCAGGAGCCGTCAGGCTTCCTGGCCTTCTCTGGCTGTAGTCTCGGCTACAAGGCACACACAGCATCCACCCCTAGGATGCACTAGCTCTGGGATTGGCAATTTTATTCTGTTGGGGGTAATCGCCAACCCTCAGGGTTTCTGTCTGCAGTCGCTCCAACACTCGGCCTTCACAGCCACCAGTGCGACTCGCAGACCCCTGCACTCAAGCCAACCCACTGCACAAGCACACGGGTTGGGGATCAAAACTCTGCATTCGGCTTGGGCTCCACCCCAAGCCACGTTCCCCACCTGTCCCCCAAGGACAGGTTCCTCAGCTCCTCACCCTCACTCAAGAATGAGCAGGGCATCACCCACAGGTGATTTTACGAGACTCACAGGTCTTCAGCATACTCAGGCTGCTTAACAGCCGCTTAGGGCTTCTCAACTTAGCATCAGCACCAGCTTTTGCCTACTTAGTTGGCTTTTCTCCTCCACCTGGCTGCTGGGCATGCACAGGCTGCTTTTGGCCATCTAGGCCCACTGGCCACTCCTAGATTCCCATCTCCTGGGGTTTACAAACAAAACTGTTCCACCCCCAGGGTCCCAAAACATATCAACCTGCAAGGTCCTCCGCCTTCTAGTGGGAATGTCAGTCCATCAGTCCATCAGTTCAAGTCCATTGGCCTCTCCCTGCGTCAGCAATGGCCTGCTGCCTCAGGGGTCATTGGCTGGTCCTTTCCGGTGTCGTTGGCTGGTCCTCTTGGGCGTCTCCTTCATGCCAGGTCCCGTCCTGCAGCTCCCGGACCGTATCCATCTTCTGTGCCGCCCTGGCACCTCCAGCGTCGTCACAGGCAAACACTTACTCCTTAGTCCCTTCCAGGTCTTCGGAGGGCTCCAATACCCGTCTGCATGGATCTTGCCGACTTACGCCAACTGTAAGGTCAGGACTGCACAGTGCAGGTATTCTGATCCCATGCAGACCGGGTAAAGGAGGAGTCAGAGTCCTCAGTAGTTTTGCAGGTTTTTTATTTGGGGTTCACCAGGCATATGGCAGGCAGGGGTGCTGGCTGGGGGGCTGGGAGGTTGGCAGGCCTCCCAGCCCCCAGCAAGTCTTCACTCTATCTGGACTCTCTGGCGTTCGTTCTCCTGCTTCTCGGCTTCTGCTTCGGCTTCTACTGCTGCTACTGCGGCTGCTGCTACTGGTGCTGCTGCTGCTGCTGGCGTCCCCGTGACACCGCCCTTAAAAAGCACAGTCTTAACTCAGCTGAATCCTATCTACCTATGCCCACACCCTATTCCAGGTGCCCGCCATCAGGCATGCATTCAGGACAAGGATCCATCATCTATCATGATGGCGGAAGGGCAGAAAAGCCTGACATTTTCTTTACCCTACAATAATATAGCTCTCTTATAGATTATTATAATATGATATTTATATGAGACATGAAGTATACTAGCGCCAAGGTTAACATATCCCGTCTCCTCATACTAAGTGTATTTTCTTTGTCTAAACATTGAAACTGAAAATTTAACAAAATCATTAAGAATCACAATCCAGGAATTGCAGTGCTAGAATGACACTTTCATCACTTAGAATCCAAACTGTATGTACTTTCCTCTATGCAATGGTACATTTTAGAGTATGGTTTTTCTTTCTTGAACTTCATCCTTGAAGGGTAAGGTAAAAAAATGTCAGGCTTTTCTGCCCTCCTGCCATTAGGATTGATGATGGATGCCTGCAGTCCTGAATGCATGCCTGATGGCGGGCACCTGGAGTGGGGTGTGGTCATGCGTAAGTGGGTACACCTGAGCTAAGACTGGGCTTATAAGGGCGGCATCACGGGGACACCAGCAGAAGCAGAACCACAAGAACGAAAGGAAGAGCAGAACCACGAGAAGAGCAGAGAAGCACAGAGAACGAGAGCGAAAGGAGCAGGGAAGAAATGGCCACGAGAGAACACGGGAAAACCCTGAAAAAGTGAAGACTTGCTGGGGGCTGGGAGGCCTAAAACCTTACTAAAACCTGAAGGGGCAGCAATAAACAAGGTACTGCTCTCTACATGCTCTTAACTCCTTACAGACAAGTAAAAAACAGCTAAAGATCAAGTGTCATTCAAAGTGCTCTAGGGGGTTATAATTCTAAGCCTTGATAAACGCTATCATAGCTAAATACTATCATAGCCTTGATAAATGCTACCAGCCTCCCAACCCCCTGGCACCTCTGCCTGCCGTGTACCTGGTAAATCCCAATAAAGCCTGAAAAGCCAAATAGAGGGCTCCAGGACTCTCTCCTTTACCCAGTCTGCTTGGGTCATAGAGAAACCTGCCCTGTGTCATTCCTGCCGCTACAATCCTATTGATGAAATTCCTTCAGGTCCCAAAGCACAGTTGATCCAAGGAAGGTCAAGTGCCCTTGAGGATGGCAAGGAAGAGGAGCTTAGTGAGCTCAATCACCCCTGGGGGAAAACACAGGTGCCTGATCTCAACTGGCCCCAAAGACAAAAGAGGCACGCTGGGAATAGCTCTCCTAAGTCAGGACTGGGAGCTCGGCCAACCCATGCAGCATGCTCTCTCACACCTGCCACACAGAAGGCAGCAGGGACCTGGCTTCAGTCTAGCCATTAATGGCTCATCCATGACAGGGAGTCATACTTCCCTGGTTCCTCCTCTAGTTCTTCTGACCATGGGAACAGAGTTCATCATGTCTGCTCCTGAGCATGCATCAGTCATGGGTGTCAAGCAGAGGTGAACCAGGAAGACCTCCCTACTGGGCACAGGTAAGTCTTCTACTGAGGGCCACATCGGCTCTCCTGGTACAGGTACTCAGCTGGACACTGTCTAGGCAGGATTTGGTGGGACACTTAGTTTATTCCTTGTCCAAACTGAAATTATCTCATCAGTTGTTCCCTTCCTTAGGCCTCCATTTCCCCCTTCTATGTCCTAAAAAATGAGATCTGACCCTACAAGAAGACTGATATTACCCAGCTTTTCTCCAGTTCTGTTCTCTAAAGCTTTCTGGGATAGGAAGCTTCCAACCTTGCAGCTCTGAAGGGCACATTTCTCCTCCAAGTCTTGACTTTCCTCTACTTAAGTAAGGACGTGTAACCTCTGTGGAACATTCATGAGGCAGAGCACACTAGATTACATGACTGTTTCAGGACAAGTCTATGTGTAGGAGGCCCAGAAGGATGGGCTCTATTTCTGGGACAATCAGTCAAATGATCAGCAAAGGAATGTTCTTTTGGAAGTTCTGGAGGCACTGGCAAGGAGTCTTGGGGGGGGTGTGCTGTGGACCTCCAGGTTTTGTGACTCCCCACTCTCAAGCCAGGGTGCCATCTGTCTCCCCCAGAAGTTTCGTAAGTTCTAAGGGGAACCCATCAGGGCCTCTTATTTCTCCTCCATCCTCTTTTCCTGTCTGTCCTCACTAGCATTATGCACTAGACTTTGCCCTGAAATGGAGCTTCTAGGGAGAGTTGCTTTAGTGTAAGGGCGAGTGGACTTGGAACCCAATGGAAATTCTAGGAATAATGAACTTCTGAAATTTTTGCATTCATTTTCCACTCACTCATCCAAAAATATATATTGATAATTTAATCTGGATTGGGCTTATTTCTACAAATGAAAATCAGTTCCAAGTCTGAAGGATTTTGCAAATAAAACTAGGAGATTCAGATATGAAGAGATAACAAAAAATAATTGAATGATTAAATATTTTATTTTTAAAGTATTTTAAATAGCATCGAGCAATAAGGCTATTTGGAAGCATTACAGGGGAAACAATCTGAGTTTTGGAAATGAGAAGGAAGAAATCATCCAGGTAGAGGAAGGGGCATGTGCAAATAAATGTGATGTTATATGCAAAGGTATAGAGCAGGGATCAGTGAACTACAACCTGCAGGTGAAATCCAGCAGGTCCCTGTTTATATTGACCATGAACTAAAAATGACTTTTATATTTCTTACATAGTTAAAAAAAATGGAAAGGAGAGTACTAGTTCATGGCCCCTAAGAAGTATATTAAATTCAAATTTTGATATAGATAAAATTTTATTGGAATTTTGCCAAATTTGTCTGTCCAGGGTTGAGTGGGCATGGAACCCTATATTAGGGGTATGTGTGTGTGTTTAGATACTTAACTGCCACAGTGATCATATGGTCTATAAAGCCTGATATATTTTAGATCTCATCTTTTTAAGGAAAAAATGTCAATCTCAGTATAGAATCAGGAAGGAGAATAATTTGTTCAATAGTGGTAAGAAGCTAAATACTGGTGGAGATTAAGGTGTCTGGATGGTTAGGGGACAAAAGATAAGACCTGAGAAATATTGTTTATTCATGCTATCTTCCAAGCCAGAGACCCAGATGTTGCTTTTATTATATTTTTTTCTGATTATGGTTCTGAGTGCAATCTCTGTGAAAGAGTTAACAAAATCCTTAACTACAAGTTACTTCACCTCTTTAAACTGCAGTTCATCCAATCTGGAAGGGATCATGATAGCATCTAAATTGCATAGTTGTAAGAAAAATATGGAGAACATATAAAAATATTATTTCTATAATATAGTCAGCAAATTTTACCAACATGGGACATAATTTTCATATTTATCATTACTGCTTTTACTGTTGTGGTATAACAAATGTAGCTTATTGCAGAATAGTCAGACAACCAAAAAAAATGAAATTAGGGAAATAATCCCAGCTTTTTCCCTACTACTTCAAGGTTAGTGTTGCCAAATTACTGCATTTTTTTCTATGCCATATTTACAAATTGGAATCTTACATGTGTTTTCTTGGTTTATTTTTCATTTAACGTTACATTATTTAATACTGATAAATGTTCTTTAGAATCACTTAGATGATTACATGATATTGTCTCAAGTGCCTGGGTCATAACTGACATAGTTATTTTTTAATTACTGGTTGTTTTCACTTTTGACACTATGGTGATACAAAACTGAAAATATTTATGTGAGAAATCATATAGTAATTCTACTTTTGATTATCTGAGGGAAGCTTATACTGTTTTGCATTATAGTTGCAACATTTTACAATCTCACAGTGCAGAAGGATTGCAATTTCTCCACATTCACACCAACATTTGTCAGTTTTCTTAAAGAAATAATAGCCATTTTGACAGGTGTGAAGTAATATCTCATTGTGAGGTGGGGATGTTTGCATGTGACTAGTGATGTTGAATACCTTGTCATTCATCTGTTGCATGTCTGCTTTGGAAAAATGTTCAAGTTCTCTGCCTATTTTTAATTAGATTACTTGGTTTTGCTATTTAGTTATAAAACTCCTCATATATTTTGAATATTAACCCCTTATCAGGAAGATGATTTACAAATATTTTCTGGCATTCCACAGGTAGTCTTTTCATTTTATTGTTTTTTTTTTTGTGTCCAGAAGCATCGTGTTCCACTGCATTTCTTGCTTGCTCTTGTGGTGTCATATACAAAAATAATCATTCCAAAGATCAATGCAGAAGAGTTTGTCAAAACCCTGTTTTCTTCCAGGAGTTTTATGATTTCAGGTCTTACATTTAAGTATTTAATTCACTTGGAGTTAATTTTGTGAGAGATAAGGGAGTTCTTTTTTTTTTTTTTTAAGTATGGAGTGTAAAGTTCATTTCGTTGTGGTTTGTGTGATTTTGCTTTCTTATTTTTATTTGTGTCTACCCCTTTTGAAATTTTCTCCACCTCCAAATTAAAAGAAATTAATACAGGGCCTCCCCGGTGGCGCAGCGGTTGAGCGCTGGGTTGCGAAGCTGCCCGCAGCCTCTGCAGCGCCGGTTCGATCCCCGGCTGCTCCCCGGCCACCAGAGGAGGGTCCCACATGGCGCGCAGACCTCTCCTGCGGCCCGCTGCTCCCCTCAGCAGTGTACTTCGGTCCTTCTGCCTGCTCTGTTCCCCGCTCTGGCTCTGGTGAATTCTCTCACCCTCCCGCGCTTCTGACTGTACCCAGTGCATGTATAAACAAAACAAACAAATAAATAAATAAAAATAAACATGCCTCTATAAAAAATAAATAAATAAATAAAAGAAATTAATACAAAGATCAAGACAAATAGGCATGAGTACATTTCCACTTATTTTGCTGTGTACTAGGAACACTCATTTCAAAACCTGTTAGCTCAGTGATATTTATTATTCTCAGAGCACTATGTTCTGCATTTTATTTTCATAATTTCATATAATACACCAGATATTCTGCGTATCTTTCAGTCAACTTCATTTACATCTCTAATGCATAGAAAACCTACATAAACTATATTGTATGTCCATCTGCCTTTCATATTCCCCCAAATTACTCTATATTCCCTACATTATGATCTTCATTGTGATTAATTATAATTTATTATTTTAAATATCTCCTGATTTTATGTTTCAGTGAACAATCAATCACCATATCTTCAGTGTCTCCATAGAAGTGAAACAGACACTGAATTTGTTCATGCCATTTAAGATTTTATCTTTTATTTCATATAGTCCAGGTTAATTATTTGTGAATGTTTTCCTTTGAATGTTCACTTTTGTGTGTATATGTGTGTGTGTGTTTCCACAATTTTGGTGGGATCTAATTCTTTTTTTTATTTATCCATTCTTGAATGAGAAGTAATTTGTTTTTTTTCTTTTTTAAATTAATTATTTTTAATTACTTTTTAAAATTTTTTACATCAGTGTTCATTTTTTTTATTCCAAAAGCCCAAGGTTTGTTTATTTATACTCCCCCCCCAAGATCTTTAATGCACAGCCAAAATAGTCCTAGAGTAAGGTTAATCTCTTAGAATTTGCTAAGTTTTAGAGATGCAAGGAGAGAAAGAAATGAGCAAGAATGAACAGAGCATTATCAACAGCCTTGCAATTCTGTTTTTTATTAAAGATAGATTTATTCATTCATTCATTCATTTACTCATTTATTTATTTATTTATACAAGCACTGGGTACAGTCAGAAGCGTGGGAGGGTGAGAGAATTCACCAGAGCCAGAGTGGGGAGCAGAGCAGGCAGAAGGACCGAAGTACACTGCTGAGGGGAGCAGCGGGTGGCAGGAGAGGTCTGTGCGCCATGTGGGACACTCCTCCATTGGCCGGGGAGCAGCCGGGGATTGAACTGGCGCTGCAGAGGCTACGGGCAGCTTCGCAATCCAGCTCTCAACCACGGCACCACCAGGGAGGCCCCTCTGGGTTTTTTTTTTTTTTTTTTTTTGGTAGCATTTTATACTTCAATTTCACTCTTTTTAATTTTTTTTACATCATTGTTCATTTTTAAACAATATTTGCTTCACCCCCACCCCCTCAGGTGTAGTCCCCATAGTTTCCTTCCCCAAGGCACCCGTGCACCATCACCTCAGTCCCCCGTGCTCCTCCCTCCCTCCCTCTGATCCCTCTCCCTCCTCCTCCCCTGCAGGATGTCTCTGATTTATAATTGTCTGTTTTTGCTTTGTTGTGTTTTGTACTGTTATTATTTTTTTACACTGATGTCTTATTTGGTTCCCCTACATTCCTGCTATAAGTGAAACCACCCAATATTTTTCTTTTTCCTTCTGGGTTATTTCACTGAACATAATTCCTTCTAGTTCCATCCACGTTGCTGTAAATGGCATGAGTTTATCTTTTTTGATTGCTGAATAATATTCCATTGTGTATATATATCACATCTTGATCCAGTCATCTATTTTTGGACATTACTGAACTGGTTGATTATTTTGAGTAGTTTTTCTGTAGAGTTTTTAGGGTTCTCTACGTATACGACCACATCGTCTGCAAATAGTGATAGTTTTACTTCTTCTTTCCCTATCTGGATTCATTGTATGTCTTTCTCTTGTCTTATTGCCCTGGCTAGGACCTCCAACATTATGTTGAAGAGCAGTGGTGAGAGAGGACATCCTTGTCTTGTTCCTGATCTTAAAGGAAAGGCCTTCAGCTTTTCGCCATTGAGAATAATCTTGGCGTTGGGTTTGTCGTATATGGCTTTTATCATGTTAAGTTATGTTCCTTTCAAATGAGAAGTAATTGTAATCTTTTGGGACACACTCACTTCCTACGTAGTTATTGTACAATATGCCTTTCAGATCTTAATTCTGAGAGCAGTAGACATACTGGGTCTTGTCAATCAATTGTCAGTTATAGCTTTGCATGACTGAAGAGGAAGCTCTTAAAGTTGTTTCCTCATAATCTGATTAGCAAGAGGAAGTAATTACTATATGATATAAAATATTCTATAGTTCTTACAGGGAGAGGGGGCAAAGTACATTAAAACTACTACAATCCGTAGGCATCTTCCATAATCCATTGTCTTTTTTCCCCAGTTATACTTACCTCAAAACAAAATCAAATACTTTCATTTTTGGTACTGAATAACTTCTCAAACTATTTTGGGATTGCAGCCCCCCACACATACAAAAACTACTAATTTTGTCAGCATCCAGAGAAGATGAGCACAAAATCTGTGAAGAAGGGGTATTTATAATAAAAATAAATAGAAATTTCTTACTGTTCTCTACTTAACCTCACTGCAAAGATATTAAGTGTACAGCAGAAAATGGGTGTGCATTGATATACTCTGACTTGTTTTAGCAAGTATGGTAGCAAAGTGGAAAATGAATAATTAAACAAAACCAATAGGATGGGACAATGATCTATTGTTCATTTCAGAGTGCAGGTTCTGGTCATGTTTCTTTATTCTTAGACAACATAGGCCCTACCTATTCCCTTCGTAACCCCTCTTAGCCTCTTTCTCTGATACTGAGAAGGAGCTGAGACAACAAATCCAGAATCTGACTCTTCTAATCAAGAATCTCTCTATTTGACTACAGCTGAGGATTCATTCCTATATTTATGGCTGGAGGAAACTGGACACGAGTTAGTGAGTTTATCCTCATGAGCTTCTCTTCTCTGCCAACTGAAATACAGTCGTTACTCTTCTTGACATTCCTAATCATCTACCTGGTCACCCTAACAGGAAATAGCCTCATCATTCTGGTCACCTTGGCTGACCCCATGCTCCACAGTCCCATGTACTTCTTCCTCAGGAACTTGTCCTGCTTGGAGATTGGCTTCAACCTAGTCATTGTGCCCAAGATGCTGTGCACCCTGCTTGCCCGAGACATGACCATCTCCTTCCTTGGTTGTGTCACTCAGATGTATTTCTTCTTCTTCTTTGGAGTTGCTGAATGCTTCCTCCTGGCCACCATGGCATATGACCGCTATGTGGCCATCTGCAATCCCTTGCACTACCCAGTCATCATGAACCAAAGGACACGTGCCAAGCTGGCTGTTGCCTCCTGGTTTCCAGGATTCCCTGTGGCTACAGTGCAGACCACATGGCTTTTCAGCTTTCCATTCTGTGGCACCAACAAGGTGAACCACTTCTTCTGTGACAGTCCCCCTGTGCTGAAGCTGGTGTGCGCTGACACAGCACTATTTGAGATCTATGCGATTGTGGGGACCATCCTGGTCGTCATGACACCCTGCTTGCTGATTCTGTGTTCCTACACTCGCATTGCTGTTACCATCCTCAAGATTCCATCAGCTAAGGGGAAGCATAAGGCCTTCTCTACGTGTTCCTCCCACCTCCTCGTCGTCTCCCTTTTTTATGTATCTTCAAGTCTCACCTACTTCCGGCCTAAGTCCAATAATTCCCCAGAGAGCAAGAAGATGCTGTCCTTGTCCTACACTGTTGTGACTCCCATGTTGAACCCCATCATCTATAGCCTGAGAAACAATGAGGTGAAGAATGCCCTTAGCCGGACCTTCCGCAGGGCCTTTGGCCGTAGAACTTACATTCCATAGACATTCAGACATAAGATTGAAGTTTATTGAATGGGGAATCAGATGTTTCATATTTAGGATTCTCTATCCCTCTCTTCATACTTCCATTGGGGTTAAACCCAGATATCGAAATGGTTATTGGAGAGCTCAGTGCAGAGAAGAGTACAGAGGTAGATCTGACCTATCACTTCCTTCTACCTAACTCCTATGCCTGCCCACGGTAGACTTACATTTTTTTCTTACTGGTATAATTGACATTTTGAGACTTTTGTGGCTAACACATTCTAGGTATTTACTTTGCATATGCCTGTTAATGCTACATACATTGAGGACAATACGAAACTGCTTATAATGTGTATTTTGGGACAAAAAAAGGCATTTTGGCACATTATCTTCTTTTAGATAATTGGATATGTTTGATTCCATTCAGTAGGAAAAAATCTGTAATTCATCATTAATTGTATATAATTCTCTTTTATTTCTGGTTGCATGCCTCTAAGCCTTTGTTGGCTCTTCAGTTTGTTGGCATTTAGCATAGATAGATAAAAGTAGATTCCTAATCCCCATGCAGCCTACTTTTCTAGGTAGAATGACTGAGTTTCTAATTCTCTCTTTCAATTCCACTGTCACTTTCATAAATCTTATTGAAGTAATTTAAAAAATTCAGACTTTCAGTCATGGTACTGTTTTTTTCAAGTTCTAGCTCATTCCAATAGTTTTATTTTTTTTAAGCAACTCTATTATGTTTGTTTAGTGTCTTTTAATTCTAAAATTTTGTGTTGGTTGATATGGAAAAAAAGACCATCAGGCAGAATGACTTCCCTCAGAGGTTTGTAATTTCCACAACAGAAATTATGAAAGAAAAAACTATAAAGTTTTGAAGTAATGGAGTATTTTGTAACATAAAAGGTCCTTGCCTCACTGTATATCCTGCTCTACCATTTACCAGCTGTGTGACTACAGGAAAATCAATTAAACTCTGTCTCTTTCTTCATCTGCGAAAGTTTTTAAATAATAGTATCTATCTTGTAGGTTGGTTTTTAAGAGTAAATATACATAAATCAATTAAGACAGTACTAGCATAGCACAGATTAACATATAGGTATTTGCTCTTAGCAATTAATCTGAAACCTGTATTTTATAGCTAAGGAAAGAAAGTTCAAGACATTTGATCATATAAAATTAGAACAGAATTCATATGTCTCTAATCTTAAAATCTTTTTCAGTCCCATGAAATATATAGCTAATTAATAATTAACTCAGATTCAAAGTAAAAGGATATTTTTAAAGAGCAAAATGGGCAAGAACTGTTTAGACATTAGTATGTGGGGAAAAGACATGAAGTACATGGATTTGGTCCAGCTTTAAACTGAATTAAGAGAAATATAACTGACTTTGTAGGGATTAACAACAAAAAGCCTCAAACTATTTAAAAGTGTTTAGTCCAAATTTAGAATATCCTTCATTAAAGACATATATTGAAAAGCTTGACAACTAGGAAATTTATGAAAGAATAATCAGACCTCTCAGAGTCCTTGAGAATATTAGAGTTCAAGTGAAGAAAAGAGCAAATTTTGTTTTAGAAAGAGAATTTATGATATCACTGCATTTTAAATTATTTAAATAATTAATATAGGGAAAAGAATATAGACCTTTCAGTGTTGTTTTCAGAGGTCAGTAGTAGAATTAATGAATAGAAATTAAGAGAGGACTATTTTAAATAAGTCATTACTTTTTTAGCACTTTTCTAAGTTCACCATTGTAGAAGAAAACTATTTTTGTGATGGAGTAATTGAGCTATGAATCTGGGTAATTTAAACACTTGTGATGAAAATACATGAAAATTGGAATTCTTTTCTTCACCTGGAGACTGCTGAAACAAAGACAGACTACCACATGTGCCCACACTGAAGCATGAAACAGCTCTAACTCAGTCATCAGCTTCTTGAAACAAATACTGAAGTCCCACCACATGACCTCAACATCCTCTCTCAAAACAATGGAATCTACACAAAACAGTCCATCTGCCTTAACTTCCTTTCATCCCTCACCCACAGCTCCAATATTCATCAACTCTCCCATACCTTAACTTAATAATGCTATAATCTCTTTTATATATACATGTTTATTGTTCTCAAATCTCAATAATCCCAAATTCATGCAGTCAGAAAATAGCAGACTAGGATGCAAAGCTAATAGGATGCAAAGCTAATATTCTGACATCAACTACAATCCAACCCCATTAGAAGTTAGCTAGGAGTTATGTTAACAATGCAAAAAAAAAAAAAAAAGTAAAACTTTAATAGATAAACAGTTGCTTTAAAATAAAATGAGGGCCTCCCCGGTGGCGCAGCGGTTGAGCGCTGGGTTGCGAAGCTGCCCGCAGCCTCTGCAGCGCCCGTTGGATCCCTGGCTGCTCCCCAGCCACTGGAGGAGGGTCCCACATGGCGCGCAAACCTCTCCTGCCGCCCGCTGCTCCCCTCAGCAGTGTACTTCGGTCCTTCTGCCTGCTCTGCTCCCCGCTCTGGCTCTGGTGAATTCTCTCACCCTCCCGCGCTTCTGACTGTACCCAGTGCTTGTATAAATAAATCTTTTAAAAAATAAATAAATGAGCAGTTTTATAACAAAAGATTAAGAGAAGCAGCTGTAGTGTCACTTGTTAAGAACTATAGGATTTTTTTAATAAAGTTATCTGAATGTCTGTGATACAATAGTGCGTATGCTATTATATATATTGTATAGTGAACAAACTACTCCCATTACAATTTAGGAAAAACTGAAAATTATGAAGAAGAAAAAAAATGACAACATTCTCATCACCTGGAGACGAGTCACAATCACACCTTACTGCACTTATTTCTACTGGCCTCTGATGATTGTAGACATACTGCATGTACATTTTCATATCCTTCTTTTCATCATGTAATATGTTAGCTGAGGTTGCCAGACTGAACACTCAACAAGTTATTTAAAGACATTAAAGCATTTTTTCCTATAAAAGAGAGAGAACTATGGTAACTTTCATACAGGATTGTTATAAGGATTAAATTGGGTAATGAACATAAAGCTCCTAATATGAATCATAAATATTTATTTTCCATACTATTGTAATTATTTATAATAATACTAAAAGACAGTGAAGTATATCACCAGGTGTAAATGTCATTGACTTTATCTACATATGCTCTTATTTTCTATAATTCAATTGCTTCTTGATTTCCAGTATAAATAGGAATGTAATGAATATTTTAGTAGTGTAAAGAATTTTTTATTTCATTGAGTCACTTTATTAAGATAAAATTCTAGAAGCAGAATTAGTGGGTCAGAATCTGAATTTTTATGCTTTGTTTATTTTGGCCATATTTATTGTTTTCTGACTATGAGCCATGCTGTGTTTATAGGTTTTTCCAAGGATAACAGGCAAAACTAATAGTGATAAAGTGGTCAATTCATCAAGTAACATAACCATACTAAATGGGCATACACCTAAAAATAGAGCTTCAAAATAGGGAGGGAAAATTGATAGAACTGACATGAAAAATAGAAAAATCTAAAGCATAGTGGGAGATTGCTATACTCACGTTTCATTTATCAGTTGGGCAAGTAGAAGGAAATCAGTAAGCATGTAAAACACTGAGCAACATTAAGAATGAACTATTAGACGACACCACAAAACAGATGACATTTTTTAAATTTCAAGTATCTCTGGAATTTATTATTTATTAATACATAGAAATAAATAGGTTTTTATGTTTCTTCTTGTATGCTGTGGTCTTGCAAGCTCATTTGTTAGTTCTATGGATTGATTTTGTAGAATCCATCTCTTCCTCTAGATTGCTGTGCCATATGCCCACATAGTCATATTTGCCCCTTTGTATCACTACGCATTTTCCATTATTTTTCTTGTCAAATTACACCATGTAGCAACACTAATATTATGTTGAATAGAAGTGGGACAAAAGACATCTTTGTTTTGTTTATTAATTACAACAAATGCAAATCCCAAAGAAAAATGCAGACACATTATCCCATGGAAACATAGTAGTTTATATTCCCACGAATCATGTCTCATTCCTTATATCCCTATCCAAAAATATTTGGTAGCATATCTTTAGATACTTGCCAATCTGACAGATGAAAATGTATCTACTTTCAGTTTAAATTATACTTAACATACTATTTTTCAATGTTTAAAAGAATTGTATTTACTTTTATTTGCTCTGTATATTTATATCTTTCTATCAGATGATGTTTCTATATTAATCCTGATTTACTGCAATTCTTTCAATGTAATAGGAACACATTTTTGAAAATGAGTCACATTTTTTTAACCTGTATTTCATTTCTCTCAACTTTTCTCATATAGTCATGTGTTACTTAATGACAGGGACACTTTCTGAAAATGTGAAATTTAGTGCTATTATTATTATGTCAATGTCATGAAGAATAATTATACAAGTATAGATGGGCTAGCCTACTACACATCTAGGCTAAATGCCATAGTCTTTTGTGCTCCATTATTGACCAATATGTTTTAGGTTACATTTAACTATAGTTATATTTTACTCTACAAGTTTAGGTGTTATTCTTTGGTGTACAAATATAGCATTTTTATTTATTTATTTTTTTAAGTTTTTTTTTTAAGAGGCATGTTTTTATTTATTTATTTATTTGGTTGGTTTTTTTGTTTGTTTGTTTGTTTTGTTTATACATGCACTGGGTACAGTCAGAAGTGTGGGAGGGTGAGAAAATTCACCAGAGCCAGAGCGGGAAGTAGAGCAGGCAGAAGGACCGAAGTACACTGCTGAGGGGAGCAGCGGGCTGCAGGAGAGGTCTGCGCGCCATGTGGGACCCTCCTCCGGTGGCCGGGGAGCAGCCGGGGATTGAACTGGCGCCGCAGAGGCCGCAGGCAGCTTCCAACCCAGCGCTCAACCGCTGTGCCACCAAATATAGCATTTTTAAATGCCTATTAGTGCTTCTTTGATTTTATTGTTTAAAATTTATATCTTTATCAGGTATGATATGTAAACAGTTTATTTTTTTCTCCAGTTGCCTTGCCATTTCTCACCACCATTTATTCAATAATTATGTCCTCTACTAATTTGAAATATTAATGTTATTAAATATAGTGAAAATGTTTTAAAGTATTTGCATAAGAGGCCTCAGCCTAAGACACTTTTTAAATTTGATGTTTCTAAGAAATTTAATAATTTTGTACATAATAATAGTCACAGTAGCAATTATTACAATTTCACTAGACTCTTCAATAGATGTTAAAGCAATAGCATTATATCCTACTGGATTGCTCTAAGCCTTATAAAGGATAACTGAAAAGGTAGTTATTCAGAAAGTTGGCTTTTACTAAATGCGAGGGCTATTTAAATAAAGGTCTCACACATATGAAATGAAGTTGTGAAACTTTCATTGAGGAGGAACAAACAGGAATGCTAAGACAAACAACAAAAGAGGTATTTTAAAAATCCTCAGGTGTTGATATTTAAGATAATTTCTGCAACCAGTTTAAGAGGTATGAAAAAGGCACACTGGACTGAAGAAGATCTCAAAATTCCAGAAGAGAAGGAACTTGTTGCATCGTGGAAATACAAAAAACCTATTTTGCTAAAATTCTGTGAAGATTGGATAGAGAACTAAAAACTGGTTTTATATGTAGGCAGAGGTCAAGACTTTTTGACCATGTTAAGGAGTTGAGAGTTTAACCTAAATGTTATGGGCAGTCATTAAAATATTCTGAAGCAGGTGGTTTTATTTTTAAGATAATGGCTGCTGGATAGAGAATGCGCTTAGGTTACAAGAGTAGAAAGAGAGATACTGGTAAAGGAAACCACTGTAGTAGATGATTCTCATGGTGGAATGGCCTAGCATTGTAACAATAGTGATGCATTATGTGTGGAAAGGGATTCCAAGACAAAGAAGCAGTGTTTCAAAAAATGAGGAGGCCATATTATGAGGTATGAATCAGCAGTCAGCTAGCAAACTTTGTCTGTAGGTAAAGAACTAGATAGCAAGTCTTTTAAGATTTAAAGTTCCAGAAGTTAAATCAAAGAAATTTGTAGATAACTATATAATGAAAGAGAAAACACATGTCTACAACTTTACTGATGAAATTTAAAATATAGTAGTATTAAACACATTTTTTTTTTTTTGGTAATGCAGATTGACAAATGAGAATAAAATTCTTTATAGGGGAATAACATTTCATTTAATTGAAGTTCAAAGTTAGTGTTCCCTTTATAGGAAATCAATTGTCATTGTTCATTGTTAATCTGTTAATGTAATGAGATTTTATGTATTTCATCTTTAAAATGTCTTTTAACATGCATACATCCTGCCAAATACTGTCCTCATCAAAACGGGCCAGCGGAGCAGAGAGGAAGCACAACTCAGAGGAAGGTTGCTGCTGCCCTGCTCTGCTCCCACTCCTGTACATCTGCAGCCCAGCAGGGACTGGAGCCCCAGAGATGGCCTACTTTAGCCCCTGTTCATTAGCCCTCTCCCAGATCTGAGCCTGTCTATTCATCTAAGCTTTCCCTCCAGGGCCCAGGAGAGGCCACTGGGACCCTCAGTCCTCTGGGCTCCCTGAACAGCACTGGGCCTCATTACCAACTTTTTAATGAGGTCACAGCCTTTGACAGCTCATTAATGCTGGTTACTCTGCACCCCCATGGGTGAAGAAAGTTAGGCTAGAAACCAGTGACATCAGAGCTAAACTAAGTGTAGGCACATTACAGGAGGGAGAACTTATTCCCCTTACCAGTGACTCTGAAGTGTCCCCAGGGTCCCTGCCAGTTCTCAGAGACTATGATTCTGCAGGTGGAGATCTGGAGGGACCAGGCCCTTAGGTGGGAGGAATTGCAACAGAGTCAAATGATCCAGGCTTGGACCAGAGGGATTCTAGGTCTAGTGAGATTCTTGAGGAGATCAAATGCTCTCCAGATGTTCTTGGATGCTTGTGTAAATGGAATACTCTCTTGGAATTGTCTATCATCTTGCCTTCCATAAGCATGGACCTCCTTGCGATTCTTCTCACAAGTCTAAGTGCAGATTTTTTGCGTGCAGACTCTTTCCAAGTCCTTCTAAACTACACTTGTAGGTAGCTGGGAGTTCACTGGTTGGTCTTCCTCTTCTCTCTGTGTACTCTCTCTTAGAGATGCCATCTGTTTCTGGGGTTTGAATGAATCATCCCTGTGCAGATGAAACTTGAGTACTGACTTCTGTCTCCCACCAGGATTACTGCTAGAGACTCTTTGGCCTCCCGGCCTCCCATCACACTGCAGACTTACAAATCATTCCTATACCTTGTCTCCCACCTCTTCAGAGTTCTTTCTACAACACAAACATGATCGTTGGTCATTATCCTACTTAAAATCCTTATTATTTGTCTTCATCTTCAGAATGACATTAATGCTCTTAACAGGTCAGTTAAGCCCCCTAATAGTTCAGGTCTTGTGCATATTTCCAATTTCAGTCTTACTATATCCCAAGCATATGATTGAATGGCTGTTCAACTATTGTGATATTGAACTATTTTATTCCCCCCTATACCTTGTACTGTTAATTTTTCTCAATATAGCCATTTTTTATTTCTTTCAACATTTTGAGTAGGAAAAAAACCTGGGCTCAACTCCTGTGTCTGCTTATGTACTCCAAATCTTTATTTTCAGTTTCTTCATCCGTTAGTGAAGTAATAATAACCACCTTGTAGGGTTGACGTAAATATGAAAATTAGAGTACAAAAGCCACTGGTAAAGGCAATGACTTCCTCTTTTAGAATTTTATGATTCTTTCTGTTTTTTACTATTTTTTGAGATATAAAGTAGGATATCAGTATGTAAAAGTCTCATTTCTCAACTAATAATTAAGATACAGGTAATTTTTCTTAGGTAACAGTGTAAAGAAAGGAACTAAGAAGTATTTACTGTTCAAATGTGTTACCTGTGTGTAAGTCAAGCATCATTACTCCTCGCAGGTAGTATTGGAAGGTATAGAATTGGACAAATGAACAAGCAAAATGTATCCAAGTTTTGAAATAGGTCTACTTGATCCTTAAAGAACATGTTCTTTCCAATATAGTGCATACCTTCTTTAGTACATAAAGGCAGAAACTATAAAGTAGTTAGGGGAAAAAGAAAAAGCATGGTATGCATCAGGGACAGCCAAGAAGCTTCAAGATGATCATGAGAACAAAGAATACTGAGGCCAGTATACACAAATAGAGGCAAGTGAGTGTATGTCGGGAACTATTTCTTCAGAGTCAATGAAGGTACTAAATAAGGTTACTTTTATTCTGTAAATAAAGCTATGGTGAACAGAATAGGACTTGAACAAAAGGTGAACATTAGCTCATTATGTCTTTACTCATTTCTCTGCCTACAATTCCTACCTCTTATCCTATACTCCCAATAGTAAGTTAGCTTTAATGTTTCATTTAAGATTAAACTCTATTTTTTTTGTCTATGACTATCTCTCAGATTTTTCTAGGCACATCTGAGTTCACGCTCCATTGTACACCTGTGGTATCTTGCTTATATCAATGTTAAACATTAAAGGAATGCAACTGTATTTTTATATTCATGGAGGAAAATAGTAATATAGTTATATTGATGCTTATATTTCTGAGACCTAGTCCAGTGCCTGGCATACAGTAGGCACTCAATGTATGATCAAATTAATGCATAATCCACTGTGGATTCCATTTTTCCAATAGCCTCCAAGCTATCTGCTGGGGTCAAGGCATATATCTAGCACCATGCTTCCAAACTTATTTTTCCAATTTAAAAAACTTGTTATCTATTTTTCTTATGTGAGTCTACCAATGCCATGCCATTTCATTTGATCAGTGAATATTGATACTGAACATGGAGCATGCAGCAGTGAACCAGGTATTGCCATCTAGGAGCTCCTGGCTCTGCAAAACAGACAAGCACACAAGCAGTTATTGAACAAAAGACAATATGGCACAAAATGCTGGATGATGTGATAATTTTACACTTTGATAAATGATATCACAGAAGTATTCGACCAGTCTCCTAATCCTGCTAATTCTTTCTTAGCAAAATTCTTATTCAGACCTTGACTCAATTCCCATTTTTGTTGCCACTTCCATTTTAGGTCATTTTATCACACTGGTCCCTTACTTATTGTGATCAGAGTCACCTCATTATTGTTTTGCTTCCATGTTTACTTCCCAATCCTCCTTTGCACTCACTACTAAGTACCATATTTACAGGCATAAACAATACAGAGTTTGCCTCAGAAACATTACAGTTCAATGGAGAGATACCTAGCAAAGAACAGCACAAATAAATTCACAAACACAAATTGATGCCATTGCTGTGATGGAAAAGAACACAGTGCTCTGAGGAAGTATAAAAGGATGGAGTCCTTTCTCTGGAGTCCAGCGAAAACTTCACTGATAAAGTATAGTTTAAAATGGTATCAGAAGACTGGCTAGGAGTTAACCAGGTGAAAATAAAAAGGGAAATTGTACAAAGAAAAAGGATTAGTATATACTAAGGTTCTAAGTGAGTAATTGCAGAAATGGTGTTGATGGCAGAAATAGCAGTAGTTGTGGTTCTCATATAGCCAAGTGAAATGCCCCTTCCCTCCTGGATGATAACTGAAAGTTCCAGATGCAATAGTATCATGGTGGAACTTTATCACATAGGACATTCGCCAGGGTTGCACACTTTTCTATACTTTATCCCATTTCTTTCAATCAACTAGTGTCAGGCATTTCATATATGACAAATTGAGACATGGAATAATTTTCTTGAAATCATAAGTATAGAAATCAATGGATTTTCTAAATTCCTGCTATGAGTGAGACCATCTGGTATTTTTCTTTTTCTTTCTGGCTTATTTCACTGAGCATGATCCCTTCCAGCGCCATCCATGTTGCTGCAAATTGTATGAGTTTATCTTTTTTTTCTTTTTTTTTTTTTAATAGAGGCATGTTTTATTTATTTATTTGTTTGTTCATGTGTTTCGTTTTATACATGCACTGGGTACAGTCAGAAGCGCGGGAGGGTGAGAGAATTCACCAGAGCCAGAGCGGGGAGCAGAGCAGGCAGAAGGACCGAAGTACACTGCTGAGGGGAGCAGCGGGCGGCAGGAGAGGTCTGCGGGCCATGTGGGATCCTCCTCCGGTGGCCGGGGAGCAGCCGGGGATCGAACCGGCGCCGCAGAGGCTGTGGGCAGCTTCGCAACCCAGCGCTCAACCGCTGCGCCACCGGGGAGGCCCGAGTTTATCTTTTTTGATTGGTGAGTATAAGGGACCAGGAAAAAGACTGATTATAATAAAGTAAAAATCAACAAGCAACTATAAACCAGAGACCCACTATGGGGTGGGGAGAAGGGAGTAGGATCAAAACAAGGGGGGATGGGAATTATATGGGGACTATAACCATGATGAAAATGCATAAATTGTGCAAAAATGAAAAATGATGTAACAAATATATAAAATTGAAAAAAATTGAAAAAATAATATGTTGAATGAAAAAAATAGAAATCAATGGAGAAAAAAATAGAATGTTAGCTTTGTGTTATTTCAAATATCTATTTAAAATATTAATATTTATAATATAATATTATGAATATATAAATTCATGTAAATATAAAATATTACATCTAATACTATTTTAAAAAATAATTAAAATTCAACCAGACCCCTTTCTCCTGGAGTTGGAGGTTCATTCTCATCCCTTGCAGCAAGTTCGCCTTAGTAACTTGCTTTTAAGGAATAGAGTCTGAAGAAGAGACTAGTGCTGTGGTGATGGTATTATGCATACTCTGAAGTGATGTGATGAGATGACGCTTTACCTCTGTGATATTAGGCCCCCCTTTCCAAAATAAAGTCTAGTCATGAAAAAAACAACAGAAAAACCCTGAGCAAATACCCTTCAAAATTGTCAACGTCAGGCCTCCCTGGTGGCACAATGGGTTGAGCGCCCCTGTGAAGCTGTCCGCAGCCTCTGCAGCATGGGTTCAACCCCCGGCCTGCCAGGGAGCTACCCACATGGTGCGGCAGACCTCTCTTGTCTCGCCCACTGCTCCCCTCAGCAGTGTCTTCGGCCCGTTTGCCTGTTCTGCTCCCCACTCTGTCTCTCACTGTACCCCAGTTCTGGTATAAATAAATAAATTTTAAAAAAATTGTCAACATCACGAAAAACAAAGCAACACTGAAAAAAATCACAGATTGAGGAAAAAGTAAAGATACATGGCAACTAAATGCAGTATAGTATCTGGAATTGAATTCTGGCACAGAAAACAGACATTGGTAGGAAAACTGATCAAATTCAAGTAGTTCAAGTACACCAATGCTAACTTTGTAGTTCTGTCAGTTAACCATATTCATATAAGATGTTAAAATCTAGGAATCTAGATGGATATAAGAAGGTATTTTTAGTATCTGTGACTTTTAAAAATCTAAAATCATTTCAAAATTAAAAATGTTTTAAGTTAAACGGTTAATCAGTTTAAAATGCTATGCAATCAAAAGACATGACACTGTCAATACTAACCTCTGTTATCCCAATTCCTTGCCTAGACAAATGATTGCCAATTTTTTTAATATCCTTACAGAAATTTTCTAATAAGAATTTTATGTTTTTTAATTTTTCTTTTTATAAAACATCCTGTTTTATTATGTGATGTTTATAAAATGTTCTTCACCTTGATTTAATAAACTTTTAAAATTGCTGAGTATCACAAGTTATAGAAATTTGGGCCTATGATTAAATTGGGTCACTGATTTCAAAGTTGACACTTTCCTCTACACAGTGCTACTTCTCCTTGAGTTTGGTTTCCCTCTCTTGAACTTCATTCTGTTGATGAAGTTCCTTCAGGTCTCAAAGCACAGTTGACCCAAGGAAGGTCAAGTGCCCTTGAGGATGGGAAGGAGGAGGAGCTTAGTGAGCCCAGTCACACCTGGGGGAAACACAAGTGCCAGCTCTCAACTGGCCCCAAAGACAAAAGAGGCACACTGGGAATAATTCTCCTAAGTTAGGACTGGGAGCTCGGCCAATCCACGCAGTGTGCTCACTCACACCTGACACACAGAAGGCAGCAGGGACCTGGCTTCTGTCCAGCCATTAATGGCTTATCCATGACAGGGAGTCACACTTCCCTGGTTCCTCCTCTAGTTCTTCTGACCATGGGACCAGAGTTCATCATGTCTGCTCCTGAGCATGCATCAGGCATGCATGTCAGGCAGAGGTAACCAGGAAGACCTCCTTACTAGGCACAGGTAAGGCTTCTACTGAGGGCTACATTGGCTCTCCTGGTACAGGTACTCAGCTGGACACCATCTGGGCAGGATTTGGTGGGACACTTAGTTTATTCCTTGTCCAAACTGACAAGGAATCAATTTATATAATCAAGAGCATTTTACAAACATCACATAATAAAACAGGATGTTTTATAAAAAGAAAAATTAAAAAACATAAAATTCTTATTAGAAAATTTCTGTAAGGATATTAAAAAAATTGGCAATCATTTGTCTAGGCAAGGAATTGGGATAACAGAGGTCAGTATTGACAGTGTCATGTCTTTTCATTGCTTGTCAGTTGTTCCCTTCCTTAGGCCTCCGTTTTCCCCTTCCATGTCCTAAAATAAATAAGATCTGACCCTACAAGAAGATTGATATTACTCAGCTTTTCTCCAATTCTGGTATCCGGGACAGGAAGCTTCCAACCTGGCAGCCCTGGTAGGTCACAATTCTCCTCCAAGTCTTGATTTTTCTCTACTTAAGTAAGGACGTGTAACCTCTGTGGAACATTCATGAGGCAGAGCACACTAGACTACACGACTATTTTAGAACAAGTCTATGTGTAGGAGGCCTAGAAGGATGGGCTGTATTTCTGGGTCAGTCAGTTAAATGATCAGCAAAGGAATGTTCTTTTGGAAGTTCTGGAGGCACTGGCAAGGAGTCTGGGGGTGCTGTGGACCTTCAGGTCCTTGAGACAGGTGCCATCTGTCTTCCCCAGGAGTTTTATAAGTTCTGTGGGGAACCCATCAGGCCCTCTTATGTCCCTCTTATGCATCCTCCTTTCCTGCCTTTCCTCACCAGCACCACACACTTGTCCTGAAATGGAGCTTCAAGGACAAGTGGCACACTGATGGGAAAACAAAAATTCTTATGATGAATGGAAACTTCAGGAAGAATGAAATTTATCAAATTCTGTATTCCCAATACATGCAACACATAATAATAGCTTATCTAGATGGACACTGGGTCTCCTCTCATAAAGATGACTAAGGCAGTTATTGTGTTGAAGGAGTTTCTAGATTGAGATGTACAGAGGTCGTTACGACATCTTAATAATTAAGGTATAGGAAAAAAGAGATAAGTAACCCTATCAGGAATAATCATCACACACACACACACACACACACACACACACACATAATGGCTGAGTTTTGGGGATCAGAAGGTAGAAGACAGCAGGTGGAGGACAAGGTATGTTGTAGCGGCAGGATAGGCACAGACCAGGTTTCCTAGGATCCCGGCAGACTGGGTAAAGGAGAGTCCTAGAGCTCTCGGTGGGTTTCCCAGGCTTTTTTGAGCTTTTACATGTAGTGCAGCAATCAGGTACATGGCAGGCAGGGGTGCCGGGGGGCAAGGAGGCCGGGAGGCCTCCAAGCCCTGCAAGTCTTCACGATGGGCTTCTCTGGCCTCTTTCTCCCCTTCTCTCTCCTGTTCTTTCTCCTTCCTCTGCTTCTCTTGGCAAACATCTCAATACTGAGCCAGGGCCCACAGAAGTAAATAACACAGCTTATAACAATATAACAAATGGCAGGAGGGCAGAAAAGCCTGAAAACCATTTACCAAACCATTTACCCTACATATGTGTAGGCAGAAGTGATGCCACATGTTAAGATATGGAGACAAAAGGAACTTATTTATCCAATAAATGGTAACAAATGATAAAAAGTTCAACACTGAAGCAGAGGAAGGAGAGAAGAAAGTGGGAGACCTAAGATGAAACAAAGTTTAGGTTATGTTCATTTAATATGCTTTGCTAAAAACCCAAGTGGTTTATTATTTAAAATTTTTCTGATTACAGTTTTAAGTACAGGCACCATCATTGAATTTCTATGTAATTACAAAGTTGCTCAAATACAAAAATATATAATTGCTTTATTTCCCATTTTTCATCTCTAATATGGGGAGAATAATGATGGCATTTAAATCATACCATTATTGTGAGAAGAAAATAAATGAATATAAAGCACAAAGCATAAGTCTATTATATGGTCAGCAAATACTGCCAACTTCATCACTATGACTACACTTTCATTTTGTTTTTATAGTTATATAACAAATGTAGCTCACTGTAGAAAATTTGTAAATCCAAGAAAATAAAGAGAATAAAATAAGATCACTTTTAATTTTTGTACATGCCCCCTTCAGCTGTTTTATACAAGCATTTGGTTATAAAATTTAAAAATTATCATATGTGTGCAATAGTGGAAACATGTTTTTCATGAAATATTTTATGATGATTATTACAAAGCAGCCTTTTGAAGCATTAAGTGTGCTTCAAAAATAAATGGTACATGGTATTTCCTTAAATTCAGGCTTAAGTATTGACCCTATCATTCATCTATCCATTAATGCATTTTTTTAAGTTGTCACTAAAATGATCAACACTGAACAAACTTGCACATAAGATATTCACCTCTATTTCTTTTACCAGGACAAATTCTTATAGAGGAGAAATCAAATTTGTACAAAAATGAATAATGATGTAATAATACATAATTAATACAAAAGAAAAAATGTATCAAGCTTACAGGATCTTCACACAATTGTGTTAAGTTGATTTTCAGAGAAATCAAACCAATTTACACAGCATTAACAAAAACAAGTTGTTGCTTACTATACCACCCCTTGTTAGCACTAAATATTATATTTTCTATTATTTTAAATTTGATGAAGAAATTGAATTTTCATGTTGACAGTTTTTTATTTTATTACCAGTAAAAGGTTAATCACACTTTTCCATCAAATAAATCTTTGTGTCTTTTATTTTCGTTTTGAGGAGATTGTCTTTTTATTTTTTTAATTTTTTTTTTTATTTATTTTATAAATTTTATTGTTATATTCCCCATACAATTGCAGCCCCCCATTCTGACCCCAATCCCTCCCCTCCCGCCCCCGCCCCCCTAAAAGTGTCTCTGGTTCATAGTTTTTTGTTGATTTTGATTTTCACTTTCTTATAGTTATTCATTTTCCTGGTCCCTTATTTAAGTTTTCTAGATTCCTGCTATGAGTGAGACCATCCGGTATTTTTCTTTTTCTTTTTGGCTTATTTCGCTGAGCATGATCCCTTCCAGCGCCATCCATGTTGCAGCAAATTGCATGTGTTTATCTTTTTTGAATGCTGAGTAATATTCCATGGTATATATGTACCACATCTTCTTGATCCAGTCATCTATTTTTGGGCATTTGGGTTGTTTCCAAAGCTTAGCTATTGTAAACAGTGCTGCTATAAACATAGGGGTGCAGGTGTTCTTTGGAATTGATGTTTCTGTGTCCTTTGGGTAAATACCTAGGAGTGGAATTGCTGGGTCATATGGAAGCTCTATGTTTAGTAGGTCCAGAAATCTCCACACAGCTTTCCACAGTGGTTGGACCAGTTTGCACTCCCACCAACAGTGCAGAAGAGTTCCTTTTTCTCCACACCCTCGCCAACATTTGTTGTTGCTAGTTTTTTTAATATGTGCCATTCTCACTGGTGTAAGATGGTATCTCATGGTAGTTTTGATTTGCATTTCCCTGATGACAAGTGATGTTGAACATTTTTTCATATGCCTGTTGGCCATTTGCATTTCCTCTTCAGAGAAGTTTCTTTTAAGCTCTTCTGCCCATTTTTTGACTGGATTATTTTCTTTGTTGTTGTTGAGTCTCATCAGCTCTTTGCAGATTTTTGTGATCAGTCCTTTATCATTAGTGTTGGGTGCAAA
The DNA here is from genome assembly GCF_964194135.1 of Talpa europaea. Lineage (NCBI taxonomy): Eukaryota > Metazoa > Chordata > Mammalia > Eulipotyphla > Talpidae > Talpa > Talpa europaea. The sequence goes on along the minus strand of NC_140073.1, from coordinate 41,603,798 downwards.
AATGTTCTCCCAGTTGGTGGGGTTTCTCTTTGTTTTTGTTATTGTCTCTTTTGCTGTGCAAAAGCTCTTTAATTTGATATAGTCCCAGCTGTTTATCTTTGCCTTCACTATCACTGCTTTGGGTGATGTGTCTGTAAAGATGTCTTTGATGTGCAAATCACGTAGTGTTTTGCCTATATTTCCTTCTATATATTTTATGGTTTCAGGTCTTATGTCTAGTTCTTTAATCCATTTTGAGTTGATTTTTGTGTATGGTGTGAGGTGGTGGTCAAGCTTCATTCTTTTGCATGTAGCGACCCAGTTTTCCCAGCACCATTTATTGAACAAACTTTCTTTGCTCCAATGCATAGTCTTTGCTCCTTTGTCAAAGATTAGTTGACCATAAATCTGTGGGTTTATTTCTGGATTTTCTATTCGATTCCATTGGTCTGTATGTCTGTTCTTGTTCCAATACCATGCAGTTTTGATGATTATGGCTTTGTAGTATAGTTTGAAGTCTGGGAGTCTGATGCCTCCATTCCCTTCTTTTTTTTTCAGGAGAGCTTTGGCTATTCGGGGTTTTTTGTGATTCCATATCAATTTCATCAATAATTGTTCTATTTCTTTGAAGAATGACATTGAAATTTTGATTGGAATAGCATTGAATCTGTATATTGCTTTTGGAAGGATGGCCATTTTATTTTTTTTTTATTTTATTTATTTTTTTTAATAGAGGCATGTTTATTTATTTATTTATTTGTTTGTTTGTTTGTTTTGTTTATACAAGCACTGGGTACAGTCAGAAGCGCGGGAGGGTGAGGGAATTCACCAGAGCCAGAGCCAGAGCCGGGAGCAGAGCAGGCAGAAGGACCGAAGGACACTGCTGAGCGGAGCAGCGGGCGGCAGGAGAGGTCTGCGCGCCATGTGGGACCCTCCTCTGGTGGCCGGGGAGCAGCCGGGATCGAACCGGCGCTGCAGAGGCCGCAGGCAGCTTCACAACCCAGCGCTCAACCGCTGCGCCACTGGGGAGGCCCAGGATGGCCATTTTAATAATGTTTATTCTTCCAATCCATGAGCAGGGGATGTCTCTCCATTTCTTTGTGTCTTCTTCTATTTCTTTTAACAGTGTTTTATAGTTTTCTTTGTATAGGTCCTTTACCTCTTTTGTTAGATTTATTCCCAAATATTTGATTTTTTTTGTTTCAATAACAAAAGGGATGGTCTTTTTGATTTCTTCTTCTTCAGATTTATTGTTTGTGTATAGGAAGGCTACTGACTTTTGCGTGTTGATTTTGTATCCTGCCACTTTACTGAACTGATTGATGAGTTGAATTAGCTTTTCTGTGGAGTTTTTGGGGTTCTCTATGTATAATATCATATCGTCTGCAAATAGTGACAGTTTGACTTCTTCTTTTCCTATTTGGATTCCTTGGATGTCTTTCTCTTGTCTTATTGCCCTGGCTAGGACTTCCAGTATTATATTGAAAAGCAATGGTGAGAGTGGACATCCTTGTCTTGTTCCAGATCTTAATGGAATTGCTTTCAGCTTTTCACCATTGAGAATGATACTGGCTGTTGGCTTGTCATAGATGGCCTTTATGATGTTGAGGTATGTTCCTTGTATCCCAAGAACTACAAGGGCTTTTATCATGAATGGGTGTTGCACTTTGTCGAAAGCTTTCTCAGCATCTATTGATATTATCATATGGTTTTTATATTTCTTTTTGTTGATGTGTTGGATAACGTTGATTGATTTTCGGATGTTAAACCATCCTTGTGCCCCTGGAATGAATCCAACTTGGTCGTGGTGAATTATCTTATGGATACATTGTTGGATTCTGATGGCTAAAATTTTATTGAGGATTTTTGCATCAGTGTTCATTAGGGAGATTGGCCTGTAGTTTTCCTTTTTTGTGTTGTCCTTGTTCGGTTTTGGTATTAGTGTAATGTTGGCTTCATAGAACGTGTTTGGTATTGTCCCTTCCTTCTCAATTTTTTGGAAGAGTTTGTGAAGGATAGGCACTAATTCGTCTCTGAATGTTTGGTAGAATTCATTTGTAAATCCATCAGGTCCTGGGCTTTTGTTTTTGGGGAGGTTTTTGATTACCATTTCAATTTCGCTGCTTGTAATTGGTCTGTTTAGGTGTTCTATTTCTTCTTTATCTAGCTTTGGGTGATTGTAGAGTTGTAGGAATTTGTCCATCTCCTCTAGATTGTTAAACTTGTTTCCATATAACTGTTCATAGTAGTTACTGATTATTCTTTTGATTTCTGCTGTGTCCGTTGTGATTTCTCCTCTTTCATTGATGATCCTGTTTATTTGTGCTTTCTCCCTTTTTTCCTTTGTGAGCCTGGCTAGGGGTTTGTCTATTTTATTTATTTTTTCAAAGAACCAGCTCTTGGTTTCATTGATCTTTTGGATTGTTTTTTTAGTTTCAATTTCATTTATTTCTGCTTTGGTTTTTATTATTTCTTTTCTTCTACTGTTTTTGGGGTTTTTTTGTTGTTCTTTTTCTAGATCTTTGAGCTTCGAGATTAGGTTGTTTCTTTGCGTTCTTTCTTGTTTCTTGATGTGAGCTTCTATTGCTATATATTTTCCTCTTATTACTGCTTTTGCTGCATCCCATACATTTAGGATATTGGTGTCCTCCTTGTCGTTCAATTCAAAAAATTTTTTAATTTCTTCTTTGATCTCCTCATTAGTCCAATGGTCTTCCAGTAGTGTGGTTTTTAATCTCCATGAGGTAGGAAAGTTCCTTGCCTTCTTTTTATGGTTTATTTCTAGTTTGATGCCTTCATGGTCAGAAAAGATGGTTGATATGATTTCAATCTTGGTGTATCTGTTGATGTTTGTCTTGTGCCCCAGTATGTGATCGATCCTGGAGAATGATCCGTGTGCGCTTGAGAAAAATGTGTACTCCGTTTTTTTGGGGTTTAGTGTTCTATAGATGTCTGTTAAGCCCAATTGCTCTAGGTCTTTATTTAGAGCTTTGGTTTCTTTACTTATTTTTTGTCTTGTTGATCTATCCATTGTTGATAGTGGTGTGTTGAAGTCTCCCACTACGTATGTGTTTTCTCTGATGTCTGTTTTCAGAGAGGACAACAGTTGTCTGATATATTTTGGTGCTCCTTCGTTTGGTGAGTATATGTTAATGAGTGTTATTTCTTCTTGAAGTATTGTCCCCTTGATCATAATGTAGTGACCATTGGGGTCTCTTTTTATCTTTTTGAGTTTGAAATCTGTTTTATCTGATATAAGTATAGCTGTTCCTGCTTTCTTTTTTGGCCCATTTGCTTGTAGGATTGTTTTCCATCCTTTGACTTTGAGCCTATTTTTATCTTTTGTAGCTAAATGTGTTTCCTGGAGACAGCAAAAGGTTGGGTTTTGTTTCTTAATCCAGGCTGCAACTCTGTGTCTTTTTATTGAAGAGTTTAGTCCATTTACATTTAGAGTTAATATTGATATGTTAACATCTGTATTTGCCATTGTGTTTGTCTTTCCTTTGATTTTATTTATTTATTCTTTTAATAACTTTTTTTTTTTTTTTGGCCTTCTTTCATTGTTATTCGTCGCTCTGAGGTTCTGGCTTTAGGACTCCTTGTAGTATTTTTTGGAGTGGGGGTTTAGTTGCAATGAAATTCCGGAGTTTCTGTTTGTCTGGGAAGGTCCATATTCTTTCTTCAAAGAGGAAGGAGAGCTTTGCGGGATAGAGTATTCTTGGTTGGCATCTGTTTTCTTGGAGTCTGTTGACTATGTCCCTCCACTCTCTCCTTGCCCGTAGTGTTTCTTCGGAGAAGTCTGATGTCAGCCTGATTGGTTTTCCTTTGAATGTTATCTGTTTCTTCCCTCTTGCCAGCTTCATTATTTGTTCCTTGTCCTGGATTCTTGGGAGCTTTACTATTATGTGTCTTGCTGTATTTTTCCTTTCGTCGTGGAAGTTTGGTGTTCTTCTTGCTTCTTGTATATCAATTTTCAGCTCCTTCTTCACATTTGGGAAGTTCTCTTCAATTATCTCTTTGAATATTTTCTCTGTTCCTACATCTCTCTCCTCTCCTTCTGGTATTCCTATAACTCTTATATTTCCTTTCCTCATGGAGTCAGATAGTTCCCGAAGTCTTTCTTCGTTCTTTTTCCTTCGTACTTCTCTTTCCTTCTCTGTTTTGGTTCTTTTTATTTCTGTGTCTTCAAGATTACTTATTCGTTCTTCCATTTCATCTATTCTGCTTTCATTGCTTTTCCCAGAATTCTTTAGTTCTTCCATTAATTCTTTGATCTCCTGCATTTCTTTTACTTCCCTCTTTAGGGACTCAATTTCTTTCTTCTGACCATTGTTTTCCCTCTCTAGGGACTCAATTGCATTCTTCTGATCGTTGATTATTTTTCCCTTATCATTGTTTTCCTTTATGACTTCTGTCAGTTTTTTAATCACGGCAATTTTAAATTCTCTTTCTGGAAGGCTCAGAAATTCTTCCAAGTTATTGTCGTTGCAATCTGGGGGCTGGCTTTCTTTTTGTGGTGTGCTTTTTCTCTGGAGAGTTGCTAGGTTGCGTGTGGTTCTTCTCCTCCCTACTGTCTGTTTTCTAATTTGCCGTATGCGTTGGGACACTGTGTTGTTGGGACTTGCCGGCATCTTGGGTGGGCTTCTCTGTTCCCCTCTGGTTCTTCCAGGAGTCATCTGTCAGTTTCAAGCAGCCTTTACTGGAGAAAGGTCCCTGTTCTAAAATGCCGATGTGGGGACACACTCCCCTGTGCGCCTGGTCTGCCCCGGCGGTGGGTTCCTGCTCCCCTCTGGGCTTGGACTGCAGGCCAGAGGGGGTCTGGCGTGGGCGAACTTCCCCCGCTCACCTCTGGCTCCTGGGGAAGCCTTCTGCAGGTAGTCTTTACTGAAGAAATGTCCCTGTTCTAAAATGGTGATGTGGGACACACTCCCTGCGCTTCTGGTCTCAGGCACACTATTCTGCGCGCCTGGTCTGCCCCGGCTGTGGGTGCTCGCTCTCCCTGTGGGCTCAGACTACTTGTTCAGAAGGGGCCCGGTGTGGGCTAACTCCCCAGCTGGCCACTAGCTCCTTCAGTAGCCTGTGCTGGGGTCAAGTCGCTAGGTGGCACCAGAGATCTCTCCTAGAGCCCTTGGGGAGCTGATTTTCCACCCCGTGGGACAGGGAGCAGAGCGGGGATGGTAGGGTACACCTCAACGGCTTTGGGGTGCTGTGTCTGCCTTGTGCCCCACCGTCGTGGGGAACCCACGCCCCTAATTTCGTGCCCCGGGTCTCAGTTCCAAAGCCCTCAGTTCCAGGACGCGGGCTGTAGCCCAGATCAGTGGCGCGGGAATGGCGCCTTTTGAATCCCGCTCCCCTGCCTGGGCACCTTGTTCCTGCTCACTCAGGGAGGGCCTCCGCCGTCTCCCCGCAAGCCTAGGTCGCAGGCGCAGGGCCCTGGGCAGCTGCAATCCGAGGGCCGCTTTCGCGCAAGCTTACCGGGCGGCCGGGGCTGTGTGCTGGTGCTGGTCTCCTCCTGGGGGGCGGGGCTCTCTTTAATGGCGCCTGGAGCTCACCTCCGCCGCGGATCCTGCAGGGTTCGCCTCAGCTCCCGTTCACGGGGTGTGGTGGCTGAAATAGTTCCTTTCCACTCACAGTCCCACTTGCTGCATCCGTTTTTCTTGTTGGGCGTTTTGGTTTGTTGTTTCCCTCGTCTCTGCCGGTCGGAGAGTGCCGCCTCTGTGGGCGGGGGAGGGGAGCAGGGTTCTGCGCTTCCCTCCCTTCTCGTCCTCTTTTATGGCAACTTTCTTCTTCGGGCAGTTTGCTGGAGTCCTCCGTTTATCTTCCGTGTCCCAGTTCTCACTGGGACCTGCCGCTTTTCCTCCCTATTAACTTTTTTTTAATGGGAGATCTTACTCGCAGCGTCTCCTTGCCGCCATGTTGCTCCGCCCCCTTTCGAAAAAAAAAAAAATCGAGATTGTCTTTTTAGAAGTGATTGATATGATTCAGAACAGGTCTTGTAGATAAATACTTTTTATTATTTATTGCCACTATTGCAAATATTTCCCCCAGTTTATCATTTATCTTTCCTTGCTTTTAATTTGTTCTATCTTGTATTTTATTCTTAAAAATAGTCAAGTATTTGTTCTTCAAATAAGAAGCAATATATTTTCACTATGGATAATGTAAAAATATAAAATGCAAAGAAGACATTTAAAGACACTTGGAATTGGACCACTAAAACAAGATACTAACAAAGGAATAGAACTGAAGTCTCTATATGTATGTTTTTATTTAATTTTAAATAAATGTCTTTATATTGAAAACACTTTTATAGTGAACACTACTTTTCTTAATGTTTTAAAATTATATTAAATTTACTTGTTTGTTAATGATTGACATCTTTACAATACTATCTTTTCTCTTTTAGATTGTATTATTTTTATTGAGGCAATAATGGTTTACAACATTGTATATGAATTGGGGATGTATGTTCAGAGCTTTTCAGAGGTTTGTAACAACACAAGCCCACCACCAAAATACCACAACAGCTCACAGTAATTATGAAGATAAAATGACATTCAGTTTCTCCAAGACATTTTTTTAATATTATGTAAGTATACTATATTCCACAAGAATGTGTCTATTTTTAACATGCTTATACTAAAGTATTTTGCACTGTATTGCAAAATATTTCTAATTTTCTTATTTTCCATGAATACAGGAAAACTATTTCTATAGCGGTCCAAAACCTGACCAGTTCATTGAACTTAACATTAATGGCTTTTCATCTCATTATCATAATTTTATCTCTCCCTGCCCCCAATATTTGTGCCTTATTTATTTTCCTAATCTTATTGGATTTTCCAAAAATCTCCAAAATTTCCTATGAAACTAAATTCCCTTGGAGGTCTCTAGATGAGCTTTGGGACATCTGAGATTTACCCCCAAAATGAATGCAGTAGTATACTTTTTGAAGAGAGATTCCATGTTTTTTGTAAGATTTTCAAAAAGATCACATGACCCTCCAAAATGTAAGAACCTGTGCTTATGCTTTAGTTGTAAGAGTAGTAATGGCAATTATTTTTACATATATATTCATGTTATATTGAGAAAGTCATCTTCTATTCTTGATTGACTAAAATTTTATTTGTTTGATATTTTTAAAAATTAGAAATAAGTATTGAATTGTATAAACTTTATTTTCAGGAACTATTGACATTAACATTTTTAAATGAAATGTTGGTAGGATGAAAATATTAACTTACTTTGAACCATATTTACATTCTTGAAATACATTCTACATTGGCATCTATTATTGATATAATTTTGGATTCATTATGCTAGAATCAAATTTTATTTGGATCTTTTGCATCTATACTTTCTTATTTTTAAAAGATTTATTTTTATTTATACAAGAACCGGGATACAGTCCAAATGCGCGGGAGGGTGAGAGGATTCACCAGAGACAGAGCAGGGAACAAAACAGGCAGACTGACGAAATATACTGCGGAGGGGAGCAGTGGGCGAGACAGGAGAGGCCTGCTGCAGCATGTGGGATTCTCACCAGCTGGCCCAGATCAAACCCGTGCTGCAGAGGCTGCAGACAGCTTCACAGTGTGGTGCTCAACCGCCTGCACCACCAGGGAGGCCCCCTGCATCTACACTTTCAAGTAAAATTGATCTATGGGGTTTTTTACATGTTATATTTTCAAACTACTTATGTAAACACATTTGATGTGAATTTCTTATAAACAGCATATAGTTGAGTCATTTTTTAAACTCACTTTGCCAGTCTCAGTCCTTTAATTGTGTATTTATGAAATTTGCACTTAATATAATTATGGATATGTTAGAGTTTACATCTGCCATTTTGGTTTTTGTTAACTGTTTGACCTCTCATTTCTGTTTTGTTTTTTCTTTCCTTCCTTTAGGTTTCTTTAAAATTTTTGTAATTTCATTGAAATTTATCAATAGTGTTTTTTAATGTATTTCTTTGTATAGGCTATTTCATGACTGCTATGTTACATTATATATACATAACATCACAATATACAGATGTGGTTGTTCTACCAGTTTGAATGAAGCATAGACACCTTACCTTGCTTTCCATTCTTTGATTTTCATTGTTTATAACTGTCTTAAACATTTCTCCTATAAACATTTAGAACCATGACAGTGTTATAAATCTGCTTTAACTACCAATCAATTTAGAAAACTCAATGAGAAGTCTATTATATCTACTCGTAATTTTGCTTACCATTTTATCTAGACATTTTGAGTAATATGAGAAGTGAATCTTATTTAAACTTCCTGTTTTAGCTGACTTCCGTTAACATTGCTCCTGAGGAGAAAGGTAAAAAGGCTGTTTCATTTCTGCCAGGCAGGGGTGGAAGTTCAGGTTTCATATATTGTCTCCACTGTCAGCAGAAATGGTTGGGGGGGGGGCAGGTTTGTTATTATTTCAGGAATTAAAGTCCTGGATCCCCAGTAGACCTAGCAGATGGCCTGGGGACCATATTAACAGGGCAGAAGTCCTTGTTTCCCATTCAAACTTTGCTGCTGTGAGTGGATTGGGACCAGTTTTTCTTTAGTGTTTAGATGGAGCAGAGTATGGTCTTTCGTTAAAAGTTTTGCTAAACTGACTCTTGGTCCTTTAGTTAATGAGAGCATGATTTTGTTCAAGATTTTTTTGTCTGTGCCTATTGGCACTTTAGCATTGCTCTCCTCTTCAGCTCCTAGTCTGGGATACATGAAACATGTAGAAAACCCAGGAAACTTACCACCATGACATTCTTTGAGCATCTAGTTGGTCTACCTTTTTGTCTTTACCTTATAGAGTGTCTCTATGCACCTTTCATATATAATGTCTAGGTTTTGTTATAGTTGATGGGAAAATAAGGAAAAATACACTTACCTAATCTTCCTAAGTACAAACTTTTCCTGAGTTTTGCTTTTTTCATTTGTAGTTGTACTAGAGTTTTGTTTGGTTGTATTTTATAGGGATTTTGTTTTTAATTTGGTTTGTTTTTATTAATTTCTAGTCTGCTTGCTTAACAGAATTTTTCTGTCCTCAAAATTAAAAAAATCATTAATATAAAGATATTTGTATGGATTTTTTAAAATGTATTTAGAAATTTTTTTCAATTCAAAAAGCCATTATTCAGTGATGTTTATTTTCCCTCTGATATTTCTTGGAATATTGTTTCTTCTCTTTTGCTATGTTATTCTGGAATACCTACTTAATTGATTATCATTTCCTGTATTTTACTTCATTATCCTTTCTACTATTTTTTCTTTTAGTGATTTTTTGCAGTAATTTAGATATAATGTCACAAAGTTGTATATAATTCACAAATGTTATTTTCTCACAGCATGTGAGAAGGTCCCACTGTGATCCCATAAGCAACATAATTTGAAATATGTGCTTTACAACCTTTTATTTTAATAATCATCATTCTCCCTGCATCCTCGAGGTGGTGTTTTCTGATATTACACTGTCAAATATCATGACTATTTATTCAATATTCAATATCTTACAGGGCTTTATTGAACATACATATTAGAAACAATTCAATGACTTTCCAATTTCTTCCCAATTCTTTTTTGAGAAATGGAACTGTTCTAATTTATTCCATTAATCTAAACTGCCTTGTCTTGATATCTCCCATCATTTTCTCTATTCACGTATTCTAAAACACACAGGGCTGACATGCACCTATAAGGGAACAAAGCATATGTTAATTGTACTCATTGTATTTGATCCCCTCACTCATCTCTCAAATTCTAGCCAGCAAGAAGGATTCATGAGAGTAGAACATTATTAGGTGTGTTGTTTTGCATTGTAATTATGAATATACCTTTAAAGTTTTTGTAAATTTACATGTATCTGTCCTTTAATGAAATAATGAATAATGAGTTTGTTTCTCAAAAATTTAGATGTTTCAGGACTATCACTTTCTCCCAAAATGTGCCCTATGGTGGTCCTTTCAGAGATCCACAGTTCTGTTTCTACACGATCTTTCTATATGTTACTGTGCAATAGTGAAATACCAACTTCTCCAGAAGCTGACCCAAGCCCATTTCAGAGATAAGGCACTGGCCATTCTCCTTTATGTCTCTACTTTTAGATAACACGAGTCCTTCCCTTTTCTAACTGATATCTGGAGCTGCCTCTTTCCCTAATGATAAAAAGGAATCTGAGACAACAAATCCAGAATCTGACTCTTCTAATCAAGAATCTCTCTATTTGACTATAGCAGGGGATTCATTCCTATGGCTGGAGGAAACTGGACACGAGTTAGTGAGTTTATCCTCATGAGCTTCTCTTCTTTGTCAACTGAAATACAGTCGTTACTCTTCTTGACATTCCTAATCATCTACCTGGTCACCCTAGCAGGAAACAGCCTCATCGTTCTGGTCACCTTGGCTGACCCCATGCTCCACAGTCCCATGTATTTCTTCCTCAGGAACTTGTCCTGCTTGGAGATTGGCTTCAACCTAGTCATTGTGCCCAAGATGCTGGGCACCCTGCTTGCCCGAGACATGACCATCTCCTTCCTTGGTTGTGTCACTCAGATGTATTTCTTCTTCTTCTTTGGAGTTGCTGAATGCTTCCTCCTGGCCACCATGGCATATGACCGCTATGTGGCCATCTGCAATCCCTTGCACTACCCAGTCATCATGAACCAAAGGACACGTGCCAAGCTGGCTGTTGCCTCCTGGTTTCCAGGATTTCCTGTGGCTACAGTGCAGACCACATGGCTTTTCAGTTTTCCATTCTGTGGCACCAACAAGGTGAATCACTTCTTCTGTGACAGCCCCCCTGTGCTGAAGCTGGTGTGTGCTGACACAGCACTATTTGAGATCTATGCGATTGTGGGGACCATCCTGGTCGTCATGACACCCTGCTTGCTGATCCTGTGTTCCTACACTCGCATTGCTGTTACCATCCTCAAGATTCCATCAGCTAAGGGGAAGCATAAGGCCTTTTCTACCTGTTCCTCCCACCTCCTCGTCGTCTCCCTGTTCTATGTATCTTTAAGTCTCACCTACTTCCGGCCGAAGTCCAATAATTCCCCAGAGAGCAAGAAGATGCTGTCCTTGTCCTACACTGTTATGACTCCCATGTTGAACCCCATCATCTATAGCCTGAGAAATAATGAGGTGAAGAATGCCCTTAGCCGGACCTTCCGCAAGGCCTTTGGCCATAGAACTTACATCCCATAGACATTCAGACATAAAGTCTATTGAATGGGGAATCACATGTTTCATATTTTGGATTCTCTATGCTTCTCTTCATATGTCCATTGGGATGAAACCCAGTTGCTGAAATAAAAGAGCTTAGTGCAGATAAAAATATGCAGAGGTAGGTTTGACCTATCACTGCCACCTACCAAACACCTCTGCCTGCCCATTGTAGAATTTTCTTATTGACATTTCATCACTTATGTGGCCAAACAATTCCAAATACTCACTAGCCTGTCTGCATTATTAACAGTACGAAACTGTTTGTAATCTTAACTTAGGCTCAAACATAGTAAAAGAGTGTAAATACCATCTTGTCCATTTATCTTCTTTTGGGAAAATCTGATGTCATTCATCAGATTTTAAACCCTATGATTGTCCAAATGCATAACTCCTCTCACTGTCTTAATTCAATTGTTATGCCCTTGAGACAGTGTTGGATCTTTTAAACTGACAGATTTGTGGTATGAATAAGGGGAAGTGGATCCATAATCTCCAACACACTTTTCTAACTAATAAATTATTTTCTTCCTTGCTCATTTTTTTCCACAAAATGTCCTGAACTTCCATGGGTTCTCTATGGCATATTCAGGTTCTTTACACATTTTGAAGTAAATTCAAATTTAATGATAAATTTCAATCATAAGTTGGTTACCTATTGACTCTAATATAGCTTTTCTTTAACCACAAAAAATTCTTATTCTTTTTTATAACTTCATAGTACTTAATCTATTTTGTAGTTATAATTTAGTTAATAAGTCTCTTACAATTACAAATTGTAGTGTTAAAAATATAGCTTTATGCATATGCCTTTTTATATTTTTGCCAGTGTATCTGGCAGGTGTATATCTAGAAAATGAATTTTTGGGCAAAGGATAAGTACATATGTAATGTTCCTATATATGAACAAAATTCCCCTCCAAAGTGATTGTATCTTATTACACTCCCACTGAAATTTGTAAGAGTGCTTTTTTCCCACAACCCACCCCAGCTACATAAATAACAGTTATCATCAACCATTTGGCATTTTGCTTATGTGATAGATTAAAAAGCCCAATTAAATTTTAATTTAAATAAAATAAACTTCGAAGGAGATGGGATAAATAGGTGAGTAAATCAGAGAAAAGTTGTGCATTTCATTCAGATTTCTGAGTTCATAATTTAGATATTTAGTAGTTGGTAAAGACTTGGTATTTTCATTAGTTGAAGGGTACCTTCCCCTTTATCTTAAAGTGCAAGATGAACATATCATTCTAACCAATCAAAACGGAAAATCTCAAGTTATATTGACAAGAGGTAAGGCAGAATGTCAGTATTAAAAATGCCTTATGGAAAAATTTAAACACATGAGTTAGATATGGTGGCTGCTTTCAGTGAAAACATGCAATCAAAAATCTGTAGATTCAAAAGCACTGTAAGAAATATTGATAAAGGTTTTATAGTCTGTGGAAGAAAACTCAATCAGATGAGAAAGTTTTTATCTCAAATCATGAATTTCACTTTAATCCCTCAAGATCAATTCCTAGTCTAAAAATGTTAGGATGTTGAGGTTATTAGTCAGACATTCCTCTCTTTATTTAACTTGGCATTAACAGCTTCCTAACAGCATCCCAACTAACTGTTTCTGATTTTCATTAATAGTCTCCGCTTGGCTTAAATAATAATTAATGGGTTCTCCACCCATGCTTGAAAACTCTAGAGTCCAAGTCAGAAAAACACCTGAGAACTTGCCTAATGAGACTTAAAAATGAAGGAAAATGTAAAAGAATATTGATTGGTATGAAAGAAATGATATCACTGCCTCAAAGATAAATTGCATTTCCACATTTAGTTCAACATCTTTTCACAGTGGTCAAGACAATGGAAACAGGCTCACTATCCATCAGTGAATAAATGGATAAAGAAAATATGGCATATATCAGATAATATACATATTTATATACAATGAAATATCTATAGGCGGGTAGCTAGATTGTGCATGTATGTATATGTATATGGACTATTAATCATCCATTAAAAGAAGTAAATTCTGCCATTTGCAATAGGATAAATGGACCTTAATACATTATGCTAAGTAAAATAAGCCAGAAAAAAGAAAGACAGATACTGTATAATCTTACTTATATGTGGAATCTTAAAAGTCACTCATCAAACAGAGAATAAGAGTGATGCATGGGCTTAGGGGGGTAGGGAGAGAGGATGTGAAGATGCTGGTTAAAGGGTACAGACTCAGTTACAACATGAATAAGTTCTGAGAATCATCTGCAGGAAATGTTAACTGATCCTGTGGTGGTATTGATTTCACAATATATACATGCTTCAAATCATCACATTGCATTGTACACATTAAATGTGCACAATGTTATATGTCAATTATATTTCAATAAAGCTAGAAAAATTTAAAACTAAGTTTAAAAAAACAATACTGGCATATTCCTCTAACTTCTCTCAGACAGAGACCTTGGACACTGAGTTTCATCCCTTTGTCCTTATATCTTCACAAGTGGAGGAAATTTTAGAGCTTCAATGAAGCCCTTCTTCCAATTATGGGATTACAAAGTTTTCATGAATTTTTGCACTCCTGGGAACTCTTCAAAACTCACACCAATCAGAAAGTAAACCTTGATTTCACCTGAGGAGGAGAAAACATTGGGGGGAATCACTTCCCTACGGTAAACAGAAGGGACCAAAATAGCCTGCAACCCTCTAGAGTAATGACACCGACCCAGCCCAGCGCTCCTGTGGAGTGACTGAGGCTGCGCAGCTCAAAGCTACTTTACAGGGCTGACCCAGCCAAAGCCCAGGATCTACCTGGGGTATCTGACTCTGCCTGAGACAAAGTTTCTTTGAAAATGTGATGAGGGACTACCCCCGAGTCCACCAGCTGTGTGGGCCGAGAGAAACACACCTAGGGGGTCTTTGGAATGACTGGCACAGTGTAGGACTTTTCTAAAATGACTTGAACAGGCAGAGCCATAATTTATGACACCCCTGGAATCACCCATGCAGACAGTCTAAGGCTGCCCCAGAGTGACTGGTACAGACCGGGCTCTCTGGACTGTGATCCGGACAAGTCCCATTCACAGGCGGTAAGTAAAGGGTGGTGGCAGGGGCACAGGCTTAATATCTCTTGTGACGAGGATGATAGCTCAGCACCAAAATATGTTCTTTTCTGACATAATTCTGAGAGACAAGAAAGGATCAGAGGTCTCAAGTACAGAACATGGAGTTTTATAGGGCTCAACAAATTTGGAAACCTGGGGAAATGATAGAAAACAGTGACAATATGTTTATTGTGCTTTAGAAAATTCAAAGTGCTTGTGCAGATGCTATCTCATGTCACAACCACAACCATTCCTTCGGGTGGGTAGGGTGTTTATAATAATTGTCATTTTACAGTTGAGAAAACCATAACCCAGAAAATGTACTGTCTGTAGCTCCATATCTCACAGCTAAAATAATAATCAGAACTTGAATTCTCATTTTATGACTCCAAAGTCCTTGTCTTTGTAACTACATGGTCTCAAACAATCACGTACATAGTGTTTTTAAAAAGATCTCTTAAGAATGTTATCGAGCTCTTCTGTGTTGAAACAAACATAGGACCTCCAAGATGTTACCCCTGAAAGGAAATCCTCTGAGGTGTAGCTGGCCAGACAACCTGAATTTTCCACCCCTGCCGCGGACCAGCACAGCAGTAGACGATGAGGCCGTCTCAGGGTTGAGAGAAGCGCAAAGGGTGGTCAGGGAGTAGACGAAAGAAATGACAGATACACTTCAAGAGAGAGTGTAAATCTGAGTGCAATTTTATTTGAGTTTGTGACCAGTATATATATGTTTTCTAAAAGCATAGAAACAGTGAACATCAATGAAATCAGCTTGCTCATAGGTTTAGCTTATCATTGACAGGGCAGTGATCTATGTCCAAAATACATCTGGACCTAGCCGCATTCCTAAGTAGACAGGCTATTAACTCTTTCTTTTGTTCTATATAATTATATTCTTGTTGTACTAACTACTACTACTACCTACTCATTTTTACTCATAATTAATTGTCACGGGTGAATTTTATTTTATAATGCAGTTAATATCAAAGGTACTAAAGTCAAGCACATAATAGAAAGATTATTAAACCAACAATTCTAACACAGTGTTTAGTAATGTTTCATTTGGATTAGCCTAATTATTAAATTACATATGTTTTTTAACTAGCAACCAATGACCAGAAAAAAGGAAAGATTTTAGAAAGACACTTGTAGCAGAATAAAGTTTGTGGGCCTTGAGAAAGCGAGATAAGGTTCCGTGTGGTCAGCATCCCTTTTAAGTCTTTGTGGCGGCTTCTGGTGGTCGTTATCTCTTGGCAGGCATTCAGTTTCTCTGCATCTTAGGGAATTTGCTGTTCTCCCCCTGTGCGCATGGTTCCTTGCCCACGCCGGACCTCAGGGACCATGGCAACAGCCATTAGCCCTGAAGGTCACTGCAGGGGGAGGTGCAGCACACCCCAAACCTCCCTTCCTCTGAGGGTTCTCTCTCCCTGTCTCTGATTACTTCTGTCATAACCAGACTTAACCCAACAGCTTGCCAGACCAGCAGTAAATCAGAACCCAAATTATACACCACCAATAACATCCTGACAACGACAACTGCTTTCAGGAAGTTACACGAAGCTCAGTTCTTCAAAACCTGCCCAGCAGCCTCCCCCTCTACCATTTCTTCCCTGCATAGTAAGGGTAAATACTTAGAAACTTGAAAAGGGAAGAGAAAGGTGAAAGGTATGAAAGCAACAGAAGAAAATAGAAAGGGGAGAGTTATTCAAGTAACAAGACAAATAAAGGAAACTAGAATTACAAGTACGAGGAAAAGGCAGAAGACATCACGGATTGTGCTTTCACTTTGTGTTTCCTGCAGCACGAGGGTCCTAAGAAGATGCAGGAGGGAACCAGCTCAGGGGAGAGGAGACCAGTGAGAGTGAAACAAGTGGGTCTCTCAGCTCTTCTCCTACTCTTGTGCATCCTCACTGCATCTAAGTCTGTGGAAATGACACGAGGCTGTATTGCTGATGTATGTGGGTTCCTTGTGAATGGATCTCCCTGTGCCTACATACTGTCTGTACAGATGTGTTCTGACTTATTTTCCATGCTCTCTTCATTATTCATTCAGTAACAATTTGCCTGGCATCTGTATTGCTAGATGTGATGATTAAAAAGTTGAATAACACAACTTCTCCTCTCAAGGTGTACACTACCTAGAGCTTGAGATGGAGGAATAAAATGGTTATTCTAATATGAGGACTGGAAAATTGTTTCCCAGGTCTCCAGTGTTAGTAATATCTTGAAATGCTCTGTCCATCTCTAGAAATTTTACTGTTTTTGCTCTCTCACCAACCCCCTATGCCAAAACACTCCAGCTTGCCCTCACCTGTGACTTAAACTCATTTACCTTCTCAGAGAGCAGGTGAAAATGTTCTTGAAGGATTAAATCCATGACTTGGAGTCAGACTGCCCCACATGTTGTCCTGATGCTAACACTTACTGGTTGCCCAACTTTGAAAAAAATTATTAAACTTCTCTCTGCCTTGGGTCCTTGAGTAGCCTTCTTTAGTCCCTATATCTTCAGGTTGTTGTGAGACTTAACATAATGCATCAAAACACTTAAGATAGTGTCTGGTACACAACAAATGTTAATTCTTACCATGAAAATGGGTAAGTTTTCATAGAAATGATGCCCAGGTTGAGTTGTTGGTTTTTGTTTATTTTTAACAAATAGGAATCAGCAAAAAATTTTAAAAAGCATTTCTTTTTGCTCTCTATCTCCCTCATTCCTACACCATCTGAACTTCTCTTATCTGCTCAGAACTCTACTTAAATAGTCTCTTCTTGGTGAAACCTTTCCTGCCACTCTCCCCTTCCCAAATGTCTATCTCTTTCTCCACAACTTTAATTATTCTCCCTTGATCTTATCACCATCTAACATGCTACATTCTATCTTCATAATTTGTTTATAATCTATATGCCCTTCTACAAGGTGAATTCTGCCAGTGCAGAGATTTTTGTTTATTTACTAATGTATCATCTTTGGTGTCTAGAACATAAAAGATAATATTTATTAAATACATAATTCATTTTTCTTACCAATTGAGATACAGGGCTCACAGTGAGGTGGGTAATGGGTTGGATAAAAAGTAGACTTTGGAAGGTAGATGTAGCATTATATCGTAATAATTATAATGGTTAGAATTTATCGAGCATTTATTATGTAACAATCATCACACTACATGCTTTAGATTTGTGCCTTCTTTTAAATTTCTAATCATCTGGAAGAATTTCATGGTCCCAATTTTGAAGTTTAGCTATTGATGTAATAAAAACTGTTTGTTTTTCACAAAATGTAATGTTAGTTACATCTGCATATTTGAGTTTTTAACATTTAAAACTTGAGCTTCATATTTCTGGAGAATTAAGACACAGGTCAACTAATAGAAGCTAGTGAGAGGATTTATTCATAAAACACATAGATTGTCTCTGTAGTCTGATGCTCTCTTGAATCTGTGTTCCCTTTATTTGATCACAAAAGCCACAATGAGAACATTTTGCCTGGGGATTAAAATACACCACAATTTCTATTACATTGTATGTCTTCTTATTTAAATTGTAACTGAGCTAGTTTAGAAATGGACATTCCTCCAGTACACCAAAATCTTCCCACTATGGGCTACTTAAGATTGGAACACATTCAAGTCCCTCAGGGATCACTGGTAAATGTTGATTTACATTCCTTGATTCCCTCCTTCTCACCCTTTCACTTGCAGAAAACATACCTGACTAATCTCACTGCCTCTCTCTGTGCATCAAGATTCCTCTCTTTAGAAATGGTTGGCCTGCCTTCTTTTCCAGCACCACTGACTGTGGAGAGATTGGGAGGAACATAGAAGTGAAGTTGTGGTTTTGACAATACTGTATAATGCAAGAAAAATTCAGGAGATGTATGGATATATACGGTTTGCTTTTGTTCAGTCTGGAAAAAAAAAACCAGCAGTCTACAAAAAATTGTGAATTCAATAGTATCTTGCTCTTCACATCTTGGAAAGTCAGATCTTCAGTAACCACAACAAGAAAGGTAGAGAATGCAGCCATAGAAGTCTCCCTTCCTAAATGTATAATAGAGATCTAAATAATATATGAACACTTCTGCCTAATAAAATCCTGGGTAGAAGAATGATGTGGGGAAACTGGACAATTGTCAATGAGTTTGTTCTTGAGAGCTTCTCAGCCTTGTCCTCTGAACTACAAGCCCTACTGTTTTTCCTTTTCTTGACCATTTACCTGGTTACGCTAATGGGCAATGTCCTCATTATCCTGGTAACTACAGTTGACTCTGCCCTACAAAGTCCTATGTACTTCTTCCTCAGGAACTTGTCCTTCCTGGAGATAGGTTTCAACTTGGTCATTGTGCCTAAGATGCTGGGGACCTTGATCATACAAGATGCAACCATCTCCTTCCTTGGTTGTGCCACTCAAATGTATTTCTTCTTCTTCTTTGGGGCTGCTGAGTGTTGCCTCCTGGCCACAATGGCATATGACCGCTATGTGGCCATCTGTGACCCTTTGCGTTATCCAGTCATCATGGACCGCAAGGCCTGTGCCCAGCTAGCAGCTGCCTCTTGGTTTTCAGGGTTTCCAGTGGCCACTGTGCAAACCACATGGATTTTCAGCTTTCCTTTTTGTGGTGCCAACAGGATAAACCACTTCTTCTGTGACAGCCCCCCTATCATTGCCCTGGTCTGCGCTGATACCTCTCTATTTGAACTGGAGGCTCTGACAGCCACTGTTCTATTCATCCTATTCCCTTTTTTGCTGATCCTGGGATCCTATATCCGCATCCTCTCCACCATCTTCAGGATGCCCTCAACTGAGGGGAAACACAAGGCCTTCTCCACCTGTTCCTCTCACCTCCTGGTGGTCTCCCTTTTTTATAGCACTGCCATCCTTACATACTTCCGACCCAGGTCCAGCACCTCTCCTGAAGGCAAGAAGTTGCTGTCACTCTCCTACACTGTAGTGACACCCATGCTGAACCCCATCATCTACAGCTTAAGGAACAGTGAAGTGAAGTCTGCACTGAAGCGGGTCATCCACCGGGCCCTCGGGCCTCAGAAACTATGACTGACTTAGAAGGAAGCTGAAAGGGTAGAATGCAAAGACAAAAGGAAAAAAGCAAATTTTGCATATGGATTTTTATCTTGACTCTTTCCATGAGTATATCCACTGGGGTTTTGGGCTTTCTATTTTCTGAATAGAAGAGCAGGTGTGGTGAAAGAAAGAACTACATGGGCCCCCTACTCTATGGGGCTCTGGTAGCAATGAATCTGGGGATATTGCCAGTTTACATATGTTAGGAACCTATTGGAAGGTTGATAATGTTGCTGCAATATGCCTGTTTTGTTGTTTGGTTTAACCTTTCTTGAAATTCTTTATCCATTCCATTTTATAATCTTCTGCTTTACTTTCTTCTGTTTATCCCAAAACTCTACCTGGAACTTGCAAAAATCCTTTTGTTTATGAGGGAAATTAATTAACATAGTATAAACATTAGAACTTTGTTTCATTTCTCACTCATTTTTTCAACTAATTTTAAGTTTGAAATCAAAATTTCAACGGATTTTTATTTAGCACTCACATGTGGTAAGACAAGAAGACACCTTGGTGAACAAGCACGCATTTCTCGCCTCATAGAATTTACATTCCAGTAAGAAAGAGAAAGAATAAAAAGATACTTAAAACCTCTCAGGGCTATATGGAACATGTATGTTTTGAGGAGTTCTTCCTCTCCTACTCTTATTGCTCTGTGTCTCATCTGGAAAGACTACTCTACTCTGACCCACAAACTTCATTTCAAATTACCTGCCTTGGACATGAGCGTTGCTTGAAAGAAAGGGTGTGAAGGAATCGTTCAGCTTGCTTATCATCCAGTTAGTGTAGCAGTCCCTCTATAATTTTGTCTGGTGAACATAGTCCAACTCTTGCCTAACCCATAAAAAAAGAATTGGAACATGAGTATCATAGCTTTGTATAAACTATTCACAATAATTTATTGATGATTATCAGAATAAAAAAGCATGTTCTTTCCACAAACTCTGTAAAGAACTCTAACTCTGCCTGCCATTGAGGTACCAGGATGAACTCAATATCTCAAATAAATACATGAATTCTCATGGAACAAAGACTCCAGAAAGGCAACATATTCTGAGTTTTCTGATATCTTTTTGCTACTTGACTAATGTCTTCTGGCTTTTCAGGGTTTGTTTTTTTGCCTTGAAATGATTGAATATTTTATAGAAGATTTAATCATGGACAATGACTCATGACTTATTGCTATTCCCTTGGAATATACTGAAACCCCAGACGAAACTGTCTTCTGAGGCTTTCATCACCAAAGGACTGGTGATAAAAAATTAAAATGGGGGAGTAGGGAAAAATTGTTAGGAGGTAACAGTGAGGTTCAAACTGAGCCAGGAGGGAAGCTCATAGTGAAGGTCAAGTTTTATTTTTTCCAACCCCTGCCATATTCCCAGACCCCATTGTCCATGCCATCAAGTATTACAAGTCCTTGTATGCAATTAACTAGACTTCCTGAATGGGGTGCTGCTGGGAACTAGCTGCAAAACCCAGTAGTCAAGTTAGAATTTCAATACACATATAGCATATCTGGCTCCCTCCTATTTTCTTCTGGCTTCCACATACACCTGCTGTCTGCTCAGCTGGTGCCAGTATGATCGTCCTGCATGGCCATGGCTTCATGGCACTGCATTGTAGCAGGGGAGTGTGGGGCCGGCAAGCATGAATAGCTAAGAGCAGGGTCTTGGACTCAGTCCTTGCCACAGAAATCACCCAATAAAAATTTCTCTCTCCTCCTCTCTTGTCTCCTCCATGCACAGCCCTCTCTTTCTGTCCTCCTCCCAACTCTGTCCCTCCTTCCCTCTTTCCCTCCCACCTCCTTTATATTCCCAACGTAAATAAATCCTATTTTTTTGTTTGTTTCTGGCTATGGGTCCCAGATAGTTAAGCATATGGGTAGGGACTCAAACTGGGTCATCTCCAGTCCTCCAGGTTTGCCCCATTTCATAAGGCAACACACACGTAGAATCTAGCTCACAGTAAGTGATTACTGAATGCTTACACATTTTTAATTACTTGATAATGAAAAGAAATTGATTCTAAAAGAAATAATGAAGTTGGTTAGGATCAAGTGTAGATAGGTAGATATAATGATAAAAAAAAAGATAGATTTTACAGGTTGCAGAGCTTATAAAATACAAGCATTTCTCAGGGTATATCTTAACTCTTAGGTATCAAAAGACCAAGCAGAAGGAAGCAGACCCCCCTTCAATTACTGGATTGAATTCCGGGAATTATCTTTAACAGCTGCTGTCCTTCTTACACAAAGGAGTTATGGTTGAGAGGTGGAGGATGGATCCACAATAAGGCCAAGAATGAGATCTGACCATACTCCAGTCTTGCTGAGGGAGCTCCTCAGTCTTCGAAGGGAGAGCCAGGAGGGAATCATTGCCGGTGCAAGCTTCCAAGCCTGCATGGGAAATTCTTTGTGGTTACTTTCCTCAGAGCTCCCTTCACATCCTTATTCCTGAGGCTGTATATGAGGGGGTTCAGCATGGGGGTCACCATTGCATAGAACACGGACACAAGTTTTTCCTGTTCTTTGGAGGATTTTGGTGTCATATAGGTAACAATTGCAGACCCATAAAAGAGGATGACCACGATAAGGTGGGAACAACAGGTAGAGAACGCCTTGAGTCTCCCTGCAGCCGATTTCATCCTGATCACAGTCACTATGATGTGGCCATAGGATACCAGAATTAGGGAAACAGGTATGAGGAGAATCACAACCCCCATGAGGAAAATAACCATCTCTGTAGTGTAGATGTCTGTCGAAGCCAGGGTCAACAGTGCAGGGGCCTCACAAAAGAAATGGGAGATACTGTTGCTGCCTCGGTAGGGCAGTCTCAGCGTGAAGGTGGTGTCTACCACGGACACCAGCATGCCACTGGCCCATGACCCTGCAGCCAGCTGGACGCACACCCTCCAAGTCATGATGCTGGGGTACTGCAAGGGCTTGCATATGGCCACATACCGGTCATAGGACATCACTGCCAGAAGGGCACACTGAGTGCACCCAAAAATGAGGAAGAGCAGAAGCTGAGCTGCACAACGTGGGAAGGAAATTACCTTCCTCCTGGAGAGCAGGTGGGCTAGGGCCTGAGGAACGATGTTGGTAGAGAAACAGAGGTCAGCCAGAGATAAGTTGCAGAGGAAGAAATACATGGGTGTGTGAAGCCGGGAGTCCATCTGCACAAGAGTCATGAGAAGCAGATTCCCAAGCACTGTGACCAGGTAGACACCCAAGAACAAGACGAACAGCAGCTGCTGGGTGTAGGGGTCATCTGAGAGTCCCAGGAGGAGGAATTCTGTCACCTGTGTCTGATTGGTCTGGCTCATACTTTGTTTCTCCTTTCAGAAAAGAAATCACTGTAGGCTAAATGTGGGTGTGTAGAACCTATAAAATGAGAGTTCAATGTTAGATGACTTACGAATCACAGCCAATTGCTACCAGTCACTTAAGGAACCCCCTTAAGAAGATTTTTAGAACATTACCATGCTCTTTATTTGGAACAATTCCAATGCTGAAAAACAATAATTGATAAGATGGTACATTCATTTCTAGAGTCTTCTGGCAAAGGAAGTGTAGATCAAAAGAATCATCTTTTTGTTGTGTATATTATACTTTTAATAATAGAAAAGTAGATTCAATTCCTTTATGAAGTCTCACCATTTAATTTCACTTGATTATCATCTAAAACCCTTGAGACCTCTACTACTCTCTGGACTACTTTTGCCATACCTCCCCTATCTCATGATGGTGTGTGGGTTTTTTTTTTAATTCTTTGGATGTAAAAGTGAATGTGATGTCTCTTCTCTGAAAGGCACTCAATAAGGTAATATAAATCAAGAAGAGGCAAAATACCTTTCAGAACTGACATTTTTTAGAGAAAAGAACTTATTTTGAGGAGCTGGGAATTCAAGGTTAAGTGGAGTGTGCACCATTATCTCTTTAGCAGCTGGAACTCCCAAATATCAATCTTGATGGACAGTGAACTTCCAATTAGCAGGCCCATCATGACAATCTACTATCCATGTAAGCCACCAGCTTGACTACATTTCTCTGTTCAAATGACACAGCACTATTCTGCCAGTTCCTACCCAGTGTCTCTCACTGCTTTGCATTCTGTCTACACTGCTCAGAGATTAAAAAGTCCTTTGAAAACTGTGTTTTCATTTTTCATTTTATGTGCTTAATTTGACATAGCTGAGCCTTATTCAATAAATTATCATTGATTAAATAAATAAAAATTGATCACATAAATTACTTGAGTTGTTTTAGAAACCTTCCAGTATCCCTAGGTAGATTTATAAGAATTTGGAAGCAATGATAATATTTTATGGAGCTATTCTCAAAAAGTAGGGAAAGAAATTTCAATTTAAATTCTAAGGTTTTAAATGTATGGGACGCAGCAAAAGCAGTAATAAGAGGAAAATATATAGCAATAGAAGCTCACATCAAGAAACAAGAAAGAACTCAAAGAAACAACCTAATCTCGAAGCTCAAAAATCTAGAAAAAGAACAACAAAAAAACCCCAAAACCAGTAGAAGAAAAGAAATAATAAAAACCAAAGCAGAAATAAATGAAATTGAAACTAAAAAAACAATCCAAAAGATTAATGAAACCAAGAGCTGGTTCTTCAAAAAAATCAATAAAATAGACAAACCCCTAGCCAGGCTCACAAAGGAAAAAAGGGAGAAAGCACAAATAAACAGGATCAGAAATGAAAGAGGAGAAATCACAACGGACACAGCAGAAATAAAAAGAATAATCAGTAACTACTATGAAGAGTTGTATGGAAACAAGTTCAACAATCTAGAGGAGATGGACAAATTCCTACAACTCTACAATCACCCAAAGCTAGATAAAGAAGAAATAGAACACCTAAACAGACCAATTACAAGCAGCGAAATTGAAATGGTAATCAAAAACCTCCCCAAAAACAAAAGCCCAGGACCTGATGGATTTACAAACGAATTCTACCAAACATTCAGAGATGAATTGGCGCCTATCCTTCACAAACTCTTCCAAAAAATTGAGAAGGAAGAGACAATACCAAACATGTTCTATGAAGCCAACATTACACTAATACCAAAACCGAATAAGGACAACACAAAAAAGGAAAACTACAGGCCAATCTCCCTAATGAACACTGATGCAAAAATCCTCAACAAAATTTTAGCTATCAGAATCCAACAATGTATCCATGAGATAATTCACCACGACCAAGTAGGATTCATTCCAGGGACACAAGGATGGTTTAACATCCGAAAATCAATCAACGTTATCCAACACATGAACAAAAAGAAATATAAAAACCATATGATAATATCAATAGATGCTGAGAAAGCTTTCGACAAAGTGCAACACCCATTCATGATAAAAGCCCTTGAAATTCTTGGGATACAAGGAACATACCTCAACATCATAAAGGCCATCTATGAGAAGCCAACAGCCAGTATTATTCTCAATGGTGAAAAGCTGAAAGCAATTCCATTAAGATCTGGAACAAGACAAGGATGCCCACTCTCACCACTGCTTTTCAATATAATACTGGAAGTCCTAGCCAGAGCAATAAGACAAGAGAAAGACATCCAAGGAATCCAAATAGGAAAAGAACAAGTCAAACTATCACTATTTGCAGATGATATGATAATATACATAGAGAACCCCAAAAACTCCACAGAAAAACTAATTCAACTCATCAACCAGTTCAGTAAAGTGGCAGGATACAAAATCAACACACAAAAGTCAGTAGCCTTCCTATACACAAACAATAAATCTGAAGAAGAAGAAATCAAAAAAACCATCCCTTTTATTATTGAAACAAAAAAAAATCAAATATTTGGGAATAAATCTAACAAAAGAGGTAAAGGACCTATACAAAGAAAACTATAAAACACTGTTAAAAGAAATAGAAGAAGACACAAAGAAATGGAGAGACATCCCCTGCTCATGGATTGGAAGAATAAACATTATTAAAATGGCCATCCTTCCAAAAGCAATATACAGATTCAATGCTATTCCAATCAAAATTTCAATGTCATTCTTCAAAGAAATAGAACAATTATTGATGAAATTGATATGGAATCACAAAAAACCCCGAATAGCCAAAGCTCTCCTGAAAAAAAAAGAAGGGAATGGAGGCATCAGACTCCCAGACTTTAAACTATACTACAAAGCCATAATCATCAAAACTGCATGGTATTGGAACAAGAACAGACATACAGACCAATGGAATTGAATAGAAAATCCAGAAATAAACCCACAGATTTATGGTCAACTAATCTTTGACAAAGGATCAAAGACTATGCATTGGAGCAAAGAAAGTTTGTTCAATGAATGGTGCTGGGAAAACTGGGTTGCTACATGCAAAAGAATGAAGCTTGACCACTACCTAACACCATACACAAAAATCAACTCAAAATGGATTAAAGAACTAGACATAATACCTGAAACCATAAAATACATAGAAGGAAATATAGGCAAAACACTACGTGATTTGCACATCAAAGACATCTTTACAGATACATCACCCAAAGCAGTGATAGTGAAGGCAAAGAAAAACAGCTGGGACTACATCAAATTAAAGAGCTTCTGCACAGCAAAAGAGACAATAACAAAAACAAAGAGAAACCCCACTGACTGGGAGAACATTTTTGCACCCAACACTAATGATAAAGGACTGATCACAAAAATCTGCAAAGAGCTGATGAGATTCAACAACAACAAAGAAAATAACCCAGTCAAAAAATGGGCAGAAGAGCTAAAAAGAAACTTCTCTGAAGAGGAAATGCAAATGGCCAACAGGCATATGAAAAAATGTTCAACATCACTTGTAATCAGGGAAATGCAAATCAAAACTACCATGAGATACCATCTTACACCAGTGAGAATGGCACATATTAAAAAAACTAGCAACAACAAATGTTGGCGAGGGTGTGGAGAAAAAGGAACTCTCCTGCACTGTTGGTGGGAGTGCAAACTGGTCCAACCATTATGGAGAGCTGTGTGGAGATTTCTTGACCTACTAAACATAGAGCTTCCATAGGATCCAGCAATTCCACTCCTAGGTATTTACCCAAAGGACACAGAAACATCAATTCCAAAGAGCACCTGCACACCTATGTTTATAGCAGCACTGTTTACAATAGCTAAGCTTTGGAAACAGCCCAAATGCCCAAAAATAGATGACTGGATCAAGAAGATGTGGTACATATATACCATGGAATATTACTCAGCATTCAAAAAAGATAAATACATGCAATTTGCAGCAACATGGATGGCACTGGAAGGGATCATGCTCAGTGAAATAAGCCAAAAAGAAAAAGAAAAATACCGGATGGTCTCACTCATAGCAGGAATCTAGAAAACTTAAATAAGGGACCAGGAAAATGAATAACTATAAGAAAGTGAAAATCAAAATCAACAGAAAACTATGAACCAGAGACACTTTTTGGGGGGTGGGGTCAGGAAGGGAGGGTTGCGGTCAGAATGAGGGGGTTGCAATTGTATGGGGAATATAAAAATAAAATTAATTATAAAAAATTTTTTTAAAAATTCTTAACAAATATTTTAATAAAATGAAAAAATTATGAAACAATATAAAATAACAAAAAAAATAAATTCTAAGGTTTAAGGTCCTATACAATATTTGGTCTAGCAACCCTTTATCTGTCTGGAAAGGTATTTCATAACAATATTTTAAATACATGAACTACAAAGTATAGCATTTTCAATTATCAAAATAATTTTAAAAAACAAATGCAGAGTATTATAACACTCATTTTTGACACATTAAATATGCAGTTGTTGCAGCAGGGCTAATAGCCACTTGATTTCAAAACTGAGTTTCAACAACAATATGATATAAAAATACTTCTGATATATTGGTGATAAAGTCATGGATACTGCTAATGCTGCTTTGAGTGACTGGCTACATTCAAACAAGAAGGCAAATTTAAATTTCAGTTAGACTCAGTAAAAAATGAATTAGTGTCAATCTAAATCAAAGAACCAATTGAAATCCAAGATAAAACACAGGAGCTAAAGGAATTCCTGGTAGATTCCATCTGATAATGGCATCTGAACTATCTGGATGGGCTTGCAAGTCAAAATTTTGAGAGTTCAATTCATTTTTGAAATAAAAAAATGAACAATTAAAACATTAATATGAAGAATCTCATTTCTGCTTAAGGATCACCTAGGCTGCTTCACCTATGGCCTCCCCTTAGCCCAGTTATTTTCCCTGCCACATGAATAGGACACCCTGCATTTTTAGATTCCACTGGGGTTTGCTCAGCACAGACTATTAAAATGAATGCCCAGATAGCAGAGCAAAATTTGGCATCTCAAATGTCTGTTTTTGACATGAGGATTATTTTGGGCTGATTACTTTGAAGAGAAGCAGAAAAGTTCTAAAAACTACGAAGATACAACCTTTTGTGAAAGACACGTACAATCTTAAGGGAAATCTCCATTCGTAACTGTGTCTCTCTCTGTCAGAGAAAGTAGAGGCTAAAATCTCTAAAAATGCTTATTAGTGGAGGAGATAGCAAATCCCATCTGCATAACCGTCATAACATTATTTACTGTGACTTTTCAGATAACTTTCCATAATTTCCTTCTCCTACCCCACCCCCAAGTCTTTTAGTTTTAAGATTTTGTTAAGGGTGTGGCCTTGGGCTATTTGGTTTCTTTCCTGTATACAGGAGAGAAAGCTTTGTTTTTCTCTTGTTAATCTTTTATTATGGGGGTGCCTAAGCCAAGACCAAAGGATGGTAAAGGAAAAATTATTTTTCTTCTCCTATGCTTATTACATAGAGTAGAGCCACTTCCACTGAACATCCATTACACTTTAAATATTCAATTACTGTGTCTTCTGAGCAAATATTATACTAAACCTATTGCATGTTTCAGTGATTAGCTTAATGCAAAGGCAAATACAAGATGTTGCTGTTCTCTATGCCTTCTTTATCTGACTAATGACAACAGGATAGTTCCAGGATTGCATATAGGTGAAATATTATTCGGGACCACTCTTCTCTGCTCACACATTTTCCCCATCATCCGCTCCCACCCAGCCCACCCCCTTACACACACACACACACACACACATATTCTCAAACACCTAATTTGACCTGGGTGTGCAAGCACATCGACAGCATCACATACTTACCTCCATCATAGCTCTTAACCAATTACATTCAATTTATTTTCTTTTTTAATAGGTGTAAGATGTTCCCAGACAGAAGTGACATCTGACTCATCTTTATGCACAGCGAATGAGATAAAGCCTGCCAGAGTAAGTGTCCAGCACATGTTCTTTGTTCTTCTCAATTGAGAGCAGGAGACTAGGGGTGAGTGTGAATCAGGTATCACCTGTGACCTGTCAGGTGTTAGGAGCACCCCGACCCTGGGCATACAGCATTGGAAGGCTACACCCCTGCTCTCCCCTGATGTCAGTTTAAAATCTTGTTATTTTCTCATGCAAATGTGAGGTGGAAATGCTCTCCCAGGTGACTGTGAATCTGCATCCAGGTCAGGGAGCTTTTCTGAAAAAATCATGTTTACTACCAAGCTTGCCTTGGTCTTATTCTGCCTTTTCCCCAGATTCAACATCAACTTGTAAATTCATTTATCTAAATATGGCATCTACTGCTGGGTCTGAAACAGGATTACAAAGTCACATAACCAGGAATTGTGTAATGTGATATATTTTTTGGAAGAGGCTACCAAGGAAAACCATAAAAACCAAGAGAAATTTCAACCATGATTCCAAGTTCTTTTTTTTGCCAAAAATCACCTCTTCCCTACTCTCCATGCCCACTTACTGCCTTTCAAGCAAACTCAACAGAGACACAGAATATCCACCCAAACGATTAATACCAACTCCATGGAAATCCTGTTATGTCTCCTTCAGCAAGGAGCAGAATCTTCTTCTCAGGCAGATTCATGCTGTAATCACAGCTTTAGATCCAATGGGAACAAGCCTTGGCTGGATCTGTTATAGGTTTACCCCTAAGAGTCAGATTGTTGGACAATAGTAGCTGAATTTTATAAACAACATCTAAAAAATTGAATCTCTACAACTGTATGCCAGGTCATTCTTTCTTCCTTGAACCTGTGCCTTCTCTTTCTCTTTCTCTCTAATAATCCTATCAACATGTGCTCATCTGAGAAAAAAAGATCAAATTTGTCAGAGCCAGTAAGGACACTCCACTCTCGGTGAGACCACTACAGATGCCCTGGCTGCAGAATGGGCAGAGAGAAAGCTCCGGGCATCTTGTCACCTAATTAAAGTGCTCGATAAAACCTGCAAAGTCCAGATCAAGGCCAAGGCAGGAGGGAGAATCCCCACACTTCCCAAGTCCTCCTGCTCTATCTAGAAGTCTTATCATTGACCTCAGGCACACAGTTCAGCACTCCTTCGGCTTAAATGAGGTGAACAGGGGGATCCTAAGAGCAGCCTCTGGAGCTGCCTAAGTGCCCAGGAGAATTCTGAATCATTAGGGTGGATCCTGTGCTCTGTTTCCTCTCTGAACGTTCCCAAGTGATTCCAAGGTAAAGGACAGAAAACAACGTTTTAAAGATGTAACTCACTGTCCTCTTGTGTTTATACAGGTATTACTTTTTTCCTTTTTTCTAATAAACCTAAATTTTGCAAATGCAGGCTTTGCCTGTTTTGTCTATGCAAAAGTCTTTTTTTTCTTTTTTTTAATTTTATTTTTATATTCCCCATACAATTGCAACCCCCTTATTTTGACCCCAAACCCTCCTTTCCTGGCCCCCCTGCATAGTGTGTCTCGGGTTCATAGTTATTTGTTGATTTTGATTTTTTCTTTCTTATAGTTATTCTTCTTCCTGGTCCCTTATTTAGGTTTTTTAGATTCCTGCTATGAGTGAGACCATCTGGTATTTTTCTTTTTCTTTCTGGCTTATTTCGCTGAGCATGATCCCTTCCAGCGCCATCCATGTTGCTGCAAATTGCATGTGTTTATCTTTTTTGAATGCTGAGTAATATTCCATGGTGTATATGTACCACATCTTCTTGATCCAGTCATCTATTTTTGGGCATTTGGGTTGTTTCCAAAGCTTAGCTATTGTAAATAGTGCTGCAATAAACATAGGGGTGCAGGTGCTCTTTGGAATTGATGTTTCTGTGTCCTTTGGGTAAATACCTAGGAGTGGAATTGCTGGATCATATAGAATCTCTGTCTTTAGTAGGTTGAGGAATCTCCACACAGCCTTCCATAGTGGTTTGACCAGTTTGCACTATGCAAAAGTCTTTATCCTTAGCAAACTTGCCTGTGCCACTGAGCAGGATACTCTTTCAAAATCTTTCTCAGAGGGACCCAAGGACCCCACTCACCAAATCCCAACATCTAAACCCCAACAGTGTTTAGTAAATGAAACCAGACACAAAAAGAAATACATACTATAGGATTCCATTTATTTGAAGTTCAAGAAAAAGCAATGAATTTATGTATCTCTAGAATTTCAAATAATAGTTACCCTCAAGGGATGTTAATTTAGAGTTGACTGGGAATTTTCTGATGTGCTGAGAATGCTCTACGTTCTTATCTGCATCATGGTTACATAGAGGGATACTCATATCATATACCTTGAACTTAAGATTGGTGCATATACTTCATTGAAATAGAACAAGAGAGAAAATAAAGTTCAGCATTTAGTTTAAGCTACTGGGATGCGGTGGGAAGAGCAAAGAAACAGAGCAAATCCAAAGTACAAACAGGGAAATAAAAAGATAAAAGAAGCAATCAATGAAATAGACAACAAAATACAAGTATGGTAAGATTAACAATATCCCAAACTAGTTCTTTGTAAAGATTGCTAAAATAACCAAACTCTGTCAAAAATTATGGTTAAGAGTGCAAATAGTGAAGGAGAAGAATCCAAAGGGCCATTGCTCCAAAGAAATACTCACTCCAAAGAAAGCATAGAAAATACTGTCAGAATAAACCTTACATGAACTCTGGAAAACAATCCAAAGTTTACAGCTGAATATTGCACATGGATGTTTAATAAAAGGAAAAAAGACAACGAAAGCCAAGTAGGAGAGTTTTGTGTTTTTTAACTTATTCTTAACAAAGTAGTAAAAAGACTACCCAAGGAACTGAAGAAAATATTTAAATTATGTCAGCTGATGAGGGCCTAGTACCCAGAATATATAAAGAACATGTCACTCGAGAACCAAAAATTTTTAAATGGGCAAAGGACTTGCACAGGCATGTCTTCAAAGATATACACAAATGGCTAACAAGCACAGGAAAGACACTGGGCATCCTTAGACACTAGGAAATACAAATTAAAACCACAGTGAGATACCACTGATACCCACAAGGATATCCACAATTTTAAGTGGAAAGAAAGAAAGGAGAAAGAAAATGGAAAGCAAAGAAAGAAAGGGAAAAGAGCAAATATTGATCAGGATATAGAATCACTGAACATCCATACATTGCTACTGAAATTGTAAAATGGTGTTGCCACTATGAAGAACACCTTGGTAGTTCCTAAGCAAGGTAAGTAGAGAATTACCACATGACCTGCGATTGCATTCTTGTGTATATACCCAAGAGAATTGAAAATAAGTTTTGAAATAAAAACTTGTACATGAATGTTCATAGCAACATTATTCACAATAGCTTAAAGGTGGACACAACCCAATGTCCATTATCAGAGGAATGAATAAACATAGTATTCAGGCACCTGGAAGACAGATGAGGGACATAAAGTTTGAGAGCAGAAACTTGGACTCAGCTCCTGCCTCAGGGCCTCCTGCCACAGTGCTTACCTCTCACCATTCCCTCCCCTGCCTCTCCATTGCGCTCTCACGCTCTCTGGCACGATCTCTCTCTGATGTAAGTGAATCCTTTTAACGTTGGTCTTCTCTCTGTGTCCTGCATTGACAAGTGCATGGGTGATGACTCATCAAAGGGGTAATCCTCAGGCCCCCAGATTTGCCCCATTTCAAAAGGAAACACACAGGTAGCATCTAGCTCACAGTAAGTGATTATAGAATGCTTACACATCTTTTATTATTTGATAATAAAAAGAAATTCATTGATTCGAACAGAAATAATGAAGTTGGTTAGGATCAGGGGTAGATAGCGTGATAAAAAAAAAGATAGATTTTACAGGTTGCAGGGCTTATAAAATACAAACATTTCTCAGGGTATATCTTAACTCTTAGGTATCAAAGGACCAAGCAGAAGGAGGCAGAGCCCCCTTCAATTACTGAATTGAATTCCAGGAATTATCTTCAACAGCTGCTGTCCTTCTCCTTACACAAAGGAGTGATGGATGAGAGGTGGAGGATGGATCCACAATAAAGCCAAGAATGAGATCTGACCATACTCCAGTCTTGCTGAGGGAGCTCCTCAGTCTTCGAAGGGAGAGCCAGGAGGGAATCACTGCCGGTGCAAGCTTCCAAGCCTGCATGGGAAATTCTTTGTGGTTACTTTCCTCAGAGCTCCCTTTACATCTTTGTTCTTCAGACTGTATATGAGGGGGTTCAGCATGGGGGTCACCATTGCATAGAACACGGACACAAGTTTTTCCTGTTCTTTGGAGGATTTTGGTGTCATGTAGGTGACAATTCCTGACCCATAAAAGAGGATGACCACGATAAGGTGGGAACCACAGGTAGAGAACGCCTTGAGTCTCCCTGCAGCCGATTTCATCCTGATCACAGTCACTATGATGTGGCCATAGGATACCAGAATTAGGGAAACAGGTATGAGGAGAATCACAACCCCCATGAGGAAAATAACCATCTCTGTAGTGTAGATGTCTGTCGAAGCCAGGGTCAACAGTGCAGGGGCCTCACAAAAGAAATGGGAGATACTGTTGCTGCCTCGGTAGGGCAGTCTCAGCGTGAAGGTGGTGTCTACCACGGACACCAGCATGCCACTGGCCCATGACCCTGCAGCCAGCTGGACGCACACCCTCCAAGTCATGATGCTGGGGTACTGCAAGGGCTTGCATATGGCCACATACCGGTCATAGGACATCACTGCCAGAAGGGCACACTGAGTGCACCCAAAAATGAGGAAGAGCAGAAGCTGAGCTGCACAACGTGGGAAGGAAATTACCTTCCTCCTGGAGAGCAGGTGGGCTAGGGCCTGAGGAACGATGTTGGTAGAGAAACAGAGGTCAGCCAGAGATAAGTTGCAGAGGAAGAAATACATGGGTGTGTGAAGCCGGGAGTCCATCTGCACAAGAGTCATGAGAAGCAGATTCCCAAGCACTGTGACCAGGTAGACACCTAAGAACAAGACGAACAGCAGCTGCTGGGTGTAGGGGTCATCTGAGAGTCCTAGGAGGAGGAATTCTGTCACCTGTGTCTGATTGGTCTGGCTCATACTTTGTCTCTCCTTTCAGAAAAGAAATCACTGTAGGCTAAATGTGGGTGTGTATAACCTATAAAATGAGAGTTCAATGTTAGATGACTTACGAATCACAGCCAATTGCTACCAGTCACTTAAGGAACCCCCTTAAGAAGGTTTTTAGAATAAGAGGGGGTGCAATTGTATGGGGAATATAATCGAAATGAAAATGCATACATTGTGCAAAGATGAAAAAGATGTAAGAATTATATAAAATAAAATATTTAATTAAAAAAAAGAAGGTTTTTAGAACATTACCATGCTCTTTAGTTGGAACAATTCCAATGCTGAAAAACAATTATTGATAAGATGGTATATTCATTTCTAGAGTCTTCTGGTAAGGGAATTGTAGATAAAAAGAATCATCTTTTATTGTGTATATTATACTTTTAATAATGGAAAAATAGATTCAATTCCTTTATGAAGTCTCACCATTTAATTTCACTTGATTATCATCTAAAACCCTTGAGACCTCTACTACTCTTGACTACTCTTGTCATACTTCCCCCATCTCTTGATGGTGGTTTTTTTAATTATTTGGATGTAAAAGTGAATCTGATGTCTTTCCTCTAAAAGGTACTCACTTAAGGAAATAGAAATCAAATAGAGCCAAAGTACCTTGCAGACATTACATTTTTGTTAGAGAGAATAACCTGTTTTTAGGAGTTGTGAAACCAATGTTAACTGGAGAGTGTACCATTATCTCATGTGCAATCCAATCCCCACCTTCAGCAGGAGATCCAAAATAATTTTAATGGGCATTGAACTTCCCAAGTAGCAAGACCATTATGGTAACCAATGGGTATCCATTTAAACCACCAGTTTGACTATTTTTCTCTGTTCAAAGGAAACAGCACTACACTGTCAACTCCAACCCATTTTCTCTCACTGTCTTGCATTCTTTCTACACTGCCAGAAATTAAAAACTCCTTTAAAAACTGTCTATGTTTTTTTCACTTTATGTTCTTAATTGACATAGCCCAGAGATTTATTCAATAAATTATTGGTTAAATAAATAAAAACTATTTGATCACACAGTGTAGTTGAATTAAAAGCCTTCTAACAGTTTTAGGTAGTTTTGCAAGAATTTTGGAGCAATAGTAAAATTTCATGGAATATTCCCAAAAAGGGGACAGAAATTTACTGTAAATTCTAAGGTTTAAGGTCCTATATGAGGTTTGGACTATTAACACTTTATCTGTCAAGAAAGGTTCTTCAAAACAATATTTTAAATACATCAACTACAAAGTATAGCATTTCCAATGAAATCATTAATAGCAAATAGATTTATCAAAATAAGTGAAAAACAATTATGGAGTATTATAATACAGTTCTTTTTTTGTACTTTAAATTTTAAATTGTTCTGGCAGGGTCAATAACTACCAGATTTCAAAATAGCCTGAGCTTCAGTAATAGTTTGAGATAACTTCAACAGCTACAATGTGATATAAAAATACTTCTTATCTATAAGTGGTAGTTTCAAGGATACTGCTAATGCAACAGGGTGGTCCCCAGGAAAGGGGGAGGTTCCCTGCCCCACCCAAGGGAGGGTGGAGCTGAGCAGGAGGAGGGGAGAGGCTGAAGAAGAGACTGAGGAAGGAAGAAGCAGGATGGAGCTAGGAGACCTGGAAGAGGCGCATGGAGCCTAGAGACACGTGAAGAAACTGTGCTTGTCTTTTGGTCGTGGACTGGGTGACACAGATGTGGGTGAGACCCGTGGGGAGGTGACAATGGCAGCTTTTATCTTGATGTTGATTTTGCTCTTTTCCTTCCGGGCTTGTCCGGTTGTTTGTGACCCTTTTCTGTGGGTCCCCACTGGAAGATGCTTTAGACTTGTAGCAGGCTTTGGGGCCTTGTTCTGGGCTGATCCCATATGGATGGAGTTTTACCCACGAGGGGAAGGGTAACTTTGGGTGCTTCATTTAGAAACTAGACTCTTTGCCTTACCTGTATTGTTTCCTAGTTTTATTAAAGTTCCTTCCCATTAAAGTCTCATATGTTTTGTGTTGATGCGGCGGATGGCAGAACCCATTTAGAATAGGCAGGTTTGCGGGGCTTGGGCTACCCATCTCCCTGTCCTATAACAGATTTGGCACCCAACCTAGTTTTATTAAAGTTCCTTCCCATTAAAGTCTCATATGTTTTGTGTTGATGCGGCGGATGGCAGAACCCATTTAGAATAGGCAGGTTTGCGGGGCTTGGGCTACCCCTCTCCCTGTCCTATAACACTAATGCTGCTTTGGGTGGTTGCCTACATTCAAATAAGGAAATTTTAAATTTCAGTTAGACTCAGTAAAAATGAAAGTGTCATTCACATCAAATTGAAGAAACAATTAAACTCCCAGTTAAAAACGTATGAGCTAAAGGAATTCCAGGAGATTCTCAAAAAGAGATCATCACACTCTCTGCAATCTGATAATGGAATTTTAGACATCAGATGGGTTTGTGAGTCAAAAATTTTGAGTTTAATTCATTGTTGAAATAAAAAATGAACAATTAAAACACTGTCTCCCTCCTTTGACTGTAGGTTATCATTCCAGTTATTTTCTCTGCCACATAAGTAGGAAACCATGCATTTTTTAAATCCTACTGATTTGTTCAGCATGGTCTCTTTATTCAAATAGTTACAAAATGTGACAGCTCAAAATACCTGTCTTTGGCATGAGGATTATTTTGGGCTAACTACTTTGAAGAATCAACAGAAAAGGTCCAAAACCCAAAAGCATACCTTTTGTGAAAGAAATTTCCATTCATAAGGAAATTTCCATTTGTAAATATGGCTCCCTCTGGTAGGGGATATAGAGAATGACCAAACCTCTAAGCTTTTATTATAAGGGTTGTCTCAACCAAGACCTGAGAATGGAAGAGGGAAAATTATTTTTCTTTCTCTATGCTTACTACACAGAGTAGCACCACTTCCTTTGAACAACCATTACACTTTAAATATTCAATTACTGTGTTTTCTGAGCAAATACTATACTTATTGCATGTTTCATTCCCCCATGCCTGTGTGGTCCTTGGAACATTATAGACTCACAGCAAATATTCATTTAATGAATGCATGCACTGGGCCAGTGAGTGTTCAATCAAGCTAACATAAAATTGATTCTAAAGGAAAATGTAACTTATTGTCAAAATAGCTGATATAAAAATAAATATTGAGAACACAGGCTACTTTAAGATAGGTGCATTTCCAACTCTCATCCATCTTGTGGAAGGTGTTAACTGTTTGGTCCTTAGAGTGTTAGGTTTCAGGTTCAGCTCAGGTCTGCTAGACTTATCTCTCCCCTACAATTCATACCCTTCCAGAGTAGAAATTGGTGCAACTGTAATGATCATGTCTAGATCTCAGAGAAAATGGTAAGTAAACCATGTTTCTCCATAAAGAGATATAGCCCTTAAAAGGAAACACTGTCAGAAATTCCTAAGGAATACCTCCAATCAGTGATTAGCTTAATGCAAAGGCAAATACAAGATATTGCCGTTCTCTATGCCTTCTTTATCTGACTAATTACAACATATTTTCCCCAGGATTCCATATAGGAGAAATATTACGCAGGACCACTCTTTTCTGCTCACAAATATTCCCCATTATCCACGCCCACCCACCCTAACCCCCTACACACACACACACACACACACACACACACACACACACAAATACACATATTCTCAAACATCTAATATGCCCTGGATTTGCAAGTACATGGACATCCTCACACACTTACCTCCATCATAGCTCTTAACCAATTACATTCAATTTACTTTCTTAATAGCTGTGAGATGTTCCCGGACAGGAATGACATCTGACTCATCTTTAAGCACAGCGAATGAGATAAAGCCTGCCAGAGTAAGTGTCCAGCGCATGTTCTTTGAACTGGTCTCAACTGAGCCAAAGCAGCAGGAAACTAGGGTGAGTGTGAATCAGGTGTCTCCTGTAACCTGTCAGGTGCTAGGAGCACCCCGACCCTGGGCATACAGCATTAGAAGGCGAAACCCCTGATCTCCCCTGATGTCAGTTTAAAATCTTGTTATTTTCTCATGCAAATGTGAGGTGGAAATGCTCTCCCAGGTGACTGTGAATCTGCATCCAGGTCAGGGAGCTTTTCTGAAAAAATCATGTTTACTACCAAGCTCACTTTGATCTTACTCTGCCTTTTCCCCTGATTCAACATCAACTTGTAAATTCATTTATCTAAATATGGCATCTACTACTGGGTCTGAAACAGGATTACAAAGTCACATAACCAGGAATTGTCTAACACGACCTATTTTTTGGAAGAGGCTACCAAGGAAAAACCATAAAAACCAAGAGAATGGACTAAATTTCAGCCATGATTCCAAGTTCTTTTTTTTAACCAAAAATCACCTCTTCCCTACTCTCCTTACCCACTTACTATCTTCCAAGCAAACTCAACAGAGACACAGAATATCCACCCAAACGGTTAATACCAACTCCATGGAAATCCTGTTATGTCTCCTTCAGCAAGGAGCAGAATCTTCTTCTCAGGCAGACTCATGCTGTAATCGCGGCTTTAGATCCAATGGGAACAAGCCTTGGCTGGATCTGTTATAGGTTTACCCCTAAGAGTCAGATTGTTGGACAATAGTAGCTGAATTTTATAAACAACATCTAAAAAATTGAATCTCTACAACTGTATGCCAGGTCATTCTTTCTTCCTTGA
Source organism: Talpa europaea (assembly GCF_964194135.1). Taxonomy (NCBI): domain Eukaryota; kingdom Metazoa; phylum Chordata; class Mammalia; order Eulipotyphla; family Talpidae; genus Talpa; species Talpa europaea. The sequence continues at coordinate 41,565,327 of NC_140073.1, read as the reverse complement.
ACCTGTGCCTTCTCTTTCTCTTTCTCTCTAATAATCCTATCAACATGTGCTCATCTGAGAAAAAAAGATCAAATTTGTCAGAGCCAGTAAGGACACTCCACTCTCGGTGAGACCACTACAGATGCCCTGGCTGCAGAATGGGCAGAGAGAAAGCTCCGGGCATCTTGTCACCTAATTAAAGTGCTCGATAAAACCTGCAAAGTCCAGATCAAGGCCAAGGCAGGAGGGAGAATCCCCACACTTCCCAAGTCCTCCTGCTCTATCTAGAAGTCTTATCATTGACCTCAGGCACACAGTTCAGCACTCCTTCGGCTTAAATGAGGTGAACAGGGCGATCCTAGGAGCAGTCTCTGGAGCTGCCTAAGGGCCCAGGAGAATTCTGAATCATTAGGGCAGATCCCGTACTCTGTTTCCTCCCTGAAGGTTCCCAAGAGGGGAAAGTGACTTCCATCCTATAACACTATAATTCCACTCCTGAGTATATACCATATAGAGACAAGAGTTTATATCCACCGCGAGTATGCAGAAGAAAGTTGACAACAGTCTTGTTGTTAGTAGCCAAAAATGAAAAAATATATAAATTTTCATGGACAATACATGAATAAAAAAAAGAAAGTCTTGCACTGGAACACTATTGAATAATTAAGAATTAAGGAGCTAGGGCCTCCCTGGTGACCCAGGCGCTTGAGTGCCCCACTGTGAAGTTGTCTGCAGCCTCTGCAGTGCCAGTTCATTGCCTGCCGGCCAGCGAGGCTCCCACATGGTGCAGCAGACCTCTCCTGTCTCACCTGCTGCTCCCCTCAGCAGTGTGTTTCATCAGTCTGCCTGTTCTGTTCCTGGCTCTGTCTCTGGTGAATCCTTTCAACCTCACGCACATCTGGCCTATACCCCGGTTCTTGTATGGATAAATAAATAAATCTTAAAAAAAAAAAGAATTAAGGAGCTATTACTATATACACCACATGAATGAATATACAGAGTGATTTTGAGTAAATGAAACTAGACACATAAAGAAATACATACTGTAAGGTTTCATTTGTTTGAATTTCAAGAAAAATCAAAATTAATTTATATTTTGTAGAATGCCAAATAATATTTACCTTTGTGTGGGGTAAATATTAATTAATTTGGAGTTGACTGGGAACCTTTTTATGTGCTGAGAATGCTCTATATTCTCACCTATATTATGGTTACACAGACATATCCATATATAATATTTCTTAAATAAGATTGGCACATATAGGGTATGTTAGTAGCACCTCATTAAAATGCAGAGAAGAGGAAAAAAATAAATTTAGGTATCTCTTTTAAGCTGCTAGGGAGAATTGGGGCAGGATGAGTAGCTAACAAAGCAAACCCAAGGTACAATCAGGAAAATAATTTAGACAAAAAAAATGAAATCAAAACAATTGACAACAAAATTAAAATGATAAGGTTAAAGATATCCCAAAGAAGTTCTTTGTAAAAATTGCAAAAATAGTCATAGAAAGTACTGTCAGGATAAATTTTATTTGAACTTTGGAAAATTGCCCAAAGGTTATAACTGAATGTTACAAGTAGATGTTTAATTAAAACAACAGAGGCCTCCCCTAGTGGTGCAAGGGAGTAAGACACAACGTATGAAACTTGCCATAGCCACTGCAGCACAAGTTTGATCCCTGGCCAGGGAGCTACCCACATGGTGCAGCAGACCTCTCCTGACTCGCCCGCTGCTCCCTTCGGCAGTGTATTTTGGTCAGTCTGCCTGTTCTGTTCCCCCCTCTGTCTCTGGTGAATCCTCTCACCCCCCACAATTCTGGCCTGTACCCCAGTTTTTGTATGTATAAATAAATAAATCTTTAAAAAAAATAACAACAACTAAAACCAAGCAGGGGAGCTTTGTGTTTTTTAACTTACTTTTAACAAAGTAGTAAAAAGACTACCCAGGGAACTGAAGAAAGTATAAATCATATTATCTCATTAGGGCCTAATATCCAGAATATATAAAGAACATGCCACTCAAGATCCAAAAGATTTAAAAAATGGGCAAAGGACTTAAAAAGGCATGTCTTCAAGGAAGATACACAAATGGCTAACAAGGAAGAAAAAGATGTTGAACATCATTAGGCATTTGGAAAATGCAATTAAAACCACAAGGGTCATAAAAGAACCTTAAGAAAAAGATGTAAAAATTGAAGACAAAATATATAACTGTACTATTTGCTGTTCATATGATTACCCACCACGAAAAAACAAAAATCCTTAATCAACACACTGTTAGAAGTAGTAAAGCTTGAAGTTTCTTAGATAGTAGCACAACAAAAAATATATATATATCAAATTTCTCTACCAGTAATAACCAACCAGAAAATAAATTTTAAAAATAAGTTACAATTCACAGTAGCAACAAAAATTATAAAGTATGTAGAAATAAATCCAGCATTTATAAGACCTCCACAGTGAGAAAAATGAGCTCTAGTAAAGAACACATAAGATGATCTAAATAAATGGAAAATTATTTCATCCCTTGGATTAGATGATTTTATTTATTTATTTAACATAATTTATTTTTAATTTAAGTAATGTCGGTTTACCTTGTATATTAGAAGTATAGAATTTTCCACTTCCAGAGTTTTTATCTGGCACCCCCACTACCTAAGCATCCATAATCCGCCACCACAGTCCAGTCTGCTCCCTTCCCATCTTGTGCCTCCTCCTCCCTTTTTTTTCCCCCTCTGATTCTCTCAGCTTTATATTCTACTTTCAAGGGCAAGTTTTGAGTTTGGCTTTATTTGATCCTTTGTGTGATTTTTTTTTTGACTATTACTTATTTACATATTTTTATATTGTTGTTCATTTTTGTAAAATGTTTGATTTCTGCTCCCCCTTTGTGTGATTTCTCTACATACCACACATAAGTGACATCAATTGATATTTCTCCTTCTGACTTATTTTGCTTAGCATTATCTTCCCCCAGCTCCAGCCATGCTGCCACAAATGGCATGAGTTTATCATTTTTGATTGCTGAGCAATAGTCCATTGTGTATATTTACCACATCTTATTGAGCCACTTGTCTTTTAAAGAGCAATTAGGTTGTTTCCATAGTTTGGCTATTATAAATAATGCTACAATGAACTCAGCAGTGTGAGTTTTTCTTCACATTAGTGTCTTTGGGTACATGTTCTTTGGGTACATACCTAGGAATGTAATTGCTGGGTAATATATTAATATTTTAATCTTCTGAAAAAACTTCATACTGCTTTCCATAGGGGCTGGACCAGTTTATATTCCCACTGAAAGTGTAAAAGAGTTTCTTTTCCTCCAATTCCTCCTAGCATTTGTTGTTTTTGGTCTTTTTTTAAAATATTGAACACTCTCTTTTTTATTATATTTTATTATATATATTTTTTACATCATTTTTCATTTTTGTACAATGTACACATTTTCATCTAGGTTATAGTCCCTGTGAGATTCCTACCACCATTCGCCTGTGAACCATCTTCATGGTCCCTTATGCTCTTCCCACTCCTGTTTTGATCCTACTCCCTTCTCCCCCCTGCAGAATGTCTCTGGTTTATAATATGGAACATTCTCACAGGTGTGAGGTGGTGTCTCATTGGGGTTTGGATTTGCAATTCCCTCATAAAGGTGATAACATTTTTTCATGTGCTTCTTGGCCATCTGTTTGTCTTCTTTTGAGAACTGTTCATTTAGCTCTTCTGATCACTTTTTCATTGGGATGTTTTCTTTCTATTGAGTTGTATGACTTATTTATATGTCCTCGAAATCGGCCCCTTGTCAGATATATGGTGTGCAATTTTTTTTCCCTATTCAATTGGGAGTCTTTTTGTTTTAATTACAGCTACTTTTGTTGTACAGAAGGTCTTTAGTTTGATGTAGTCTCAATTGTTTGTGTTGTTTTTTGTTTTCCTTGCTTTTGGAAATGTATATACAAAGTTATCACTGAAACTTATGTTGTGACATATTTTGCCTATGATTTCTTCTATGTATTTTATGGTTTCAGGTCTAACATCCAAGTCTTTTACCCATTTTGAGTAGATTTTTATTTATGGAATGAGAGACTGATGTAGGTTTATTCTTTTGCATGTGGCTATCTAGTTTCCTCAACACCATTTACTGAAGAGGCATTTCTTGCTCCAAAATATGTTATTGGTTCTTTTGTCATATTGTAACAGGGTGGTCCCCAGGAAAGGGGGAGGTTCCCTGCCCCACCCAAGAGAGGGTGGAGCTGAGCAAGAAGAGAAGAGAGAAGCTGCAGAAGAGACTAAGGAAGGAAACAGGATGGAGCCAGGAGACCTGGAGGAGGCGCGTGGAGCCTAGAGACACGTGAAGAAACTGCGCTTGTCTTTTGGTCGTGGACTGGGTGACACAGATATGGGTGAGACCCATGGGGAGGTGACAATGGCAGCTTTTATCTTAATGTTGGTTTTGCTCTTTTCCTTCTGGGCTTGTCTGGTTGTTTCTGGCCCTTTTCTGTGGGTCCCCACTGGAAGATGCTTTAGACTTGTGGCAGGCTTTGGGGCCTTGCTCTGGGCCAATCCCATTTGGATGGACTTTTACCCACGAGGGGACGGGTAACTTTGGGTGCATCATTTAGAAACTAGATTCTTTGCCTTACCTGTATTGTTTTTTAGTTTTATTAAAGTTTCTTCCCATTAAAGTCTCATATGTTTTGTGTTGATGCGGCGGATGGCAGAACCCATTTAGAATAGGCAGGTTTGCGGGGTTTGGGCTGCCCCTCTCCCTGTCCTATAACAATATAGTAACTATCCATATAGGTGAGGGTTTATTTCTGGGGTCTCAATTCTATTCCATTGGTCTTTGTCTTTTTTAGTTGCTGTACCATGTTGTTTTTATAATTATAGTTTTATTGTATAGTTAGAGGCCTAGATGTATAATAACAACATTTTTTTGGGGGGGTCAGGATTGCTTTTTCTATCCAGTCTTTTGTGGTTCTATATGAATTTCAGTAATGTTTGTTCTATTTCTTTAAATAATACCACTGAAACTTTGATAGGGCTTGCACTGAATTTGTATAATGCTTTGGATAGTATGATCATTTTAACTATATTGATTCTTCCATGGATTAGATGATTTATATAGTATAAAGGATAACTTCTCCCCAAACTGATCTGTGAATTTAGGGTAATACCAATAACAATTCCAGTTGGGTTTTTTAAATAACTAAATAGATTTATTCTCACTTTTATGTAGAGAATAACACTGTATATTTAGTCAGAATAATAAAAGGGATGGTATACGATTGCCCTACCAGATGTTAAAAGATATCGTCAAGTCACAAAAATCAAAGTTCGTTATATGGCATTGATGCAAAAGAAAAAATAATCAAATGAGTGAAAGAGAGAACTAAGGGCTCTCATTTCATGGATAAACCCTTATCAGAACAATGTGTAACAAAGCTATTTCCAAGGATAACTAAGGAGAGAATAACAAATAGTTCAATAAGTAATGATTAAATAAACTATGCTATAGTTATACTACAGAATATAATCCATTTATTTTGCTAGATTGTTATTCAAAATTAAACTACAAATAATGTATGAGCCAAAGCAGCAAAATAATAGAATTCAAATTAATGACATTTCCTTAAAGTAATGAATGATATTTGGTTGAAACTAAATTTCCACTTGAAATAGAATTGGGAGACTAATTACTTCAAAGAATTTCTTTGAATCTTCCATAGTTATACTAACACCTGATCATTTTTTTTACCATCTTTCTCTTACATCTTTTGCCCTTCAAGTGATATGAATGCATCATTTAGATATAAAAGTTGCCTTTCTCTGAATTTTTTTACTAGCTTGAGCAAATTATAGAAGTAGTTCCATTTTCATATGGTCAAACCAAACTATTAATTTGATAGTGTAAGAAACTAAAATTTCACTCTACAAAAATTCCTGGGTGATTATTCCCTACGAAAGAAAAGCTCTGACTCTTGTCCAAAGTATGGGTCTGCAATCTAACAGCCCCCTCAAAGCTCCTACTGTCATGTTGATTTAGGACAGTGTTAACCAAATGAAATGTTACCACTTAAGATGATCACATGACATCAAACTAATAATAATAAGAAGAAATGAACAAAATAATAGTATAAATCCTGAAATCAAGTTGTATTTTTCAATTAGATGTTGGCATCCAGAGAATCCAATGTCTTCATTTGTATGTAATTACTATAGAAATGAAAACACAAGTTTAATAACTTGTGAACCCCTGAGAATATATCTGCTGCCACCATACTGAATGACATTGGTGTGAGGTTTGAAAGAGGGATGAATATGGTTTGGAGACTTTAGTCTATGATTTCACATAAAACACAAAGTGCCCTAGGGTGTCTCAGAGGATGGAAAGGTAATAAAGTTGAGGGCTCTTAAAGCTCCAGGGAATGCCCTGTTTACATCACTCTCAAAACCTCACCTTTAAATATTTCCTCAAAGGAAAAATCCTCTGTTTAGAACTGAGAACTGAAGTTGGTACCTTGAATCAAGTGAGAGAGAATGACTTAGGATGGAGACAGAAACAAAGGATGACTAGTGCAGTACTTGGGAGGCACTGTTCAGGGGCCAACTCACACTGGTGCTACCTTTGAGAATGGATCGCAGGCCACAGAAATCACTCCCTCCTGCACAGAAACCTCCATCCCTTCACCAATGACCCCTGAACACTGTTTCTGCAGATTTCTGCCCTCAGGTGAGAGTGGAAAATTTATTGATGGACCTCAATGTGCAGGGTTGGGTAGGCAAGTGTTAGGAAAGATGAACTCTGGCACTGATTCTCTTACACATCAATGTTTTCCTAGTTCAACTCCCAGAGACAATTCTATTCTCACTCTTCTCCAGAATCCCAACATGAAAATCCTCTACCAGACTTCCTCCTTCTGAAATGAATCTGTTTGCAGAGATCACAGTGGCGGTGCCCTCTAGCATTCCTTTCCTCTTCTCACTGAAAAGCAACTCTTTCTGATTCTCTCCTGCCCTCTGCTGTCAGCCTTTAATATTCATTGTTTCCTGCAGCTTGCATTTGTTCCGCCATCTCCCATTGACAGATTAGGAGCTGGAAGGAAAGTGGGACTCTAGGTTTAAGAAACCTCATCAAGAGTTTCTTGCCCTTAAACATGTTCTGGGTGTAGTTATATATGAAGGGAACAGGACTGTGTGCTGTACTTTGTAGGAATGCTAGCACCACTGCCTGCGATCCTATGGTGAGTTAGCACACAGGGCCGAGTGGATTTTACAAGCATAATCAGGGTTGCCCATCCCTCCACAGGAGGATGCCAGTCCCCACCGCTGGTGCCCTCACATGTGCACCCCAAATTCCAATATCTCCTCCAGGCATGGTGTGTTCCTACATGGCCTGGCCTTCGTACCCAATTAGTTCAGTACCTATCCTGACTCCTTTTGTTATGGTGAGAGATTGGGACACCATCAAGGTCTATATATAAGAATATGGAATATGTATTTGAGTACATCTGAGAAATCTGATATCTACATGTTTGTGTGAGATATTGTTTATGAAGCTGAGATGAGTATGTATACATACCATGTAGTGTGTGGTAATGACAAGGAATAATCCCCATGTTTGCTGCTATTGTGATATGAAACAGAGTCATTAAGAAAAGATACCTGGAAAGGTCATATTAGCTAGAGGGATAAAAGAGTCATTGCCCACTCTATCAGCTTGGGAAAACAGAGGGATTTACAGGTATCTTCTTGTATTCCCTCTTTCTGTTCTCTGCATCTTTGAATCCCTGCCCTCCATGTTTAGCTTCCCCTCCTGCTTTCTTCTAACTTCTTTTCTCTTTATTCTATTTTCCCTGGTCATTTTTTTCTTCCTCATTTTCTCTCCATAAAGGGACACCATTGTTGAATTAATTAGTGAAGTTGACAAAGGCATATGAAATCTCTAGAATGTGAAAGAATAATTATCCCTAATGTTACCTGGAGTAGAAATTACATTACATTTCATCTTATTTAGCTCTTTTTTACTCATTTATTGCTCTATTTTACTGTTTGGATATGAAACTACATTCTTCACCAATACACACACACACACACACACACAAACATGCGTGTGTGCACGCACATACCCCCAAATATATGTATTATACCATACATGTTCTTTCACAACCTTGTTTTTAAGTCAACAATGTCGAAAAGCTTTCTGTGGAAAATATAGCTCTACTTACTTTTCCATGATCTAAAGTTCATTATTGAGATCCTATGATTACCATTAACAATATCTTTATTATGATAATAAGGATTATTACTCTAAGGTTCATATATACTTATCATCATAGGAGCCATCTTGTCAATGTAATGGCTAACATTGTGCAAACGACTTTCCATGAAGTACTTAATTTAATCTTTTAAACCACACTATGACACCTGGTGTTTCATTTTGCACTTGGAACCTGAAGCAACTAAAGGAGGAAACTAAATAAATTCTTCAGGATCACAGAGCTAAGAAATTGGGAAACAAGGATCCAATCCATGTCTGTGTGACAGATAATTTACTCTTACCCCTTTCTCCATACCATGTAGATTTCATTACAGGTCTCCCAGCTATTTGAAAATAAAGCATGCATATGAAATTTTTCATAAACCCCAATGGCATAAAGCAAATAGGTAATGACCATTAATTTATCAATATATGGAAATTTTTTAATGTTCCCAACCCTTTCCCCAGAAAACTATCAAATCATGCAAATAACACATAAACCTACATTAACACTAATGTATACAGATGACGTGCTAAAAACACAGCCTTTATAAAGTATGTACAATGTTCTTTCACTTACGTTATTCAGAAAGGCAAGGAGCACACTGCAAGGCTGAGAAATTGGGATGGAAGGAGGTCCAGGAGACTGGCCGAGAGGAAGAGGGTCAAGTATTAACATCACACCAATGTGGGAAAGCATCAGGGCAGGCAGCAATATCAGTGTTGACACCTCTGTGTCTGTCCCCTTGATGTTGAATGTAGAAGTACATTCCCTGCAGCAGCTCATGTGGCGGATGAGGAAGGCTGGAATACAATTGCACGTGGAAATTCTTACCCTTTTCCATCTGCTATATTTCAGTTCTTTGAAGGCATTTTTGGTTGTGCTAGCTGTTGTTAAAAATCTTAGTTAGTTCCTAGGAGAAAAGTGTGTCTATCATTGTTGTAATTGTAAGTATTAAGTTATAATTATAGTGAGTAGTTTTCTTATATTTTAGTGGTTATTTCATTTCTTCTTTGTAAATAGTCTGTTCATACCCTTGGGCCATTTCTTGGATTTAACATTTTTTTGTAGTTTTTTTTTTATGTGGAACTTATATTATAAATTAATTTAACTTTTGTCCCTCAAGTATTTTCTTCAGTTTGTACTTTAAATTTTGTTTATATGTTATTACCTCATATGAGTCTTTCAATTTTATGTTCTAAGCTCTACATGTTTTCCTTCATGGTTTCTTAGAAGACTTTTGTGGTTTCCAAATCTCATCCTATCCAAATATGATAGCAATTTAAGGTGTTGTTTCCTTTGTTAATTGCTTTAGTTTTAATATCTTACTCTTAAATCCAAATAGAATGGTACTTAGTGTATGATATCCTAAGGCTTTATTTTTTAACCCAGCTAGAATTTGTTGTTATTTAAGAAGACAAATTAAGTTTGAAGCCTGAGACTGGTTCACATTTTTCAAGGATATGTTATAATTAAATATGTAGTATTTGAAGTTAGTAGCATAATTTTCTTCATGTCAACAGTCTAAACAATACACACAGTTATTTCCTAACAATAGGTGCATGGTCACTTAGTAAAATCCACATGAATGCTAACATCCTCACATTAACGAAGACGACATTAATAATGCTGTACTCTATAAATAAGTGGCATTGAGAAAGGAGGACTTGGAGGAAAATGAAGAGGAATTGAATTATAGCCAACTAATAAGAATAAAAATATTCCTTACTCAGCAATCAAAAAAGATAAACACATGCAGTTTGCAGCAACATGGATGGAGCTATAAGGGATCATGCTCAGCGAAATAAGCCAGAAAGAAAAAGAAAAATACTGGATGGTCTCACTCATAGCAGGAATTTAGAAAACCTAAATAAGAGACCAGGAAAAAGACTAATCAATGAAAAGTAATAATCAAAATCAACAAGCAACTATAAACCAGAGACACACTTGGGGGGGGGTGGGGATTAGGGAAGGGTGGGGAAAGGAACAACTAGAGCCAAAATAAGGGGGGAGTGCAATTGTATGGGGAATATAACCAAAATGAAAATGCATACATTGTACAAAGATGAAAAATGATGTAAGAATTATATAAAATAAAATATTAAAGAAATAAAAATAAATAATTTTTTTTTAAATTTTTAAAAATTTTAAAAATTTAAAAAAATAAAAAGGAAAAAACAACATTGGGGAAAAAAAGAATAAAAATATTCCATTTAGTATAACTAAAACAAGTTGGTTAGCAAAAATCTAGAAATAACTAACTGGATATCAGTCCTAAATGAGCTTCTTCTACAGGATTTGATGTCATTAAGCACAAAATTTGTTCTTTTGTTTGTGCCAAAACAGGTAAACCTGCATAGATCTCAATGGGAGAAGAAAACCAAACCTTTGTGACTGAGTTTATCTTCCGTGGTCTTTCACAGGACTGGCAGACCCAGATCCTGCTATTTATTCTTTTTCTCATCATTTATCTGTTGACTGTGCTTGGAAATCTGCTCATCATCATACTCATCTTCATGGATTCTCGTCTTCACACCCCCATGTACTTTTTTCTTAGAAATCTCTCCTTCGCAGATCTCTGTTTCTCTACTAGTATTGTCCCTCAAGTGTTGGTCCACTTCCTGGAAAAAAAGAAAAACATTTCTTTTTATGGGTGCATGACACAGATAATTGTCTTCCTTCTAGTTGGGTGTACGGAGTGCGCCCTGCTGGCGGTGATGTCCTATGACCGCTACGTGGCTGTCTGCAAGCCCCTGCACTATTCCACCATCATGACTCAACAAGTGTGTTTCCAGTTGGCCACAGGGTCTTGGGCTAGTGGGGCACTAGTGTCTTTGGTGGATACCACCTTTACTTTCCAACTTCCTTATCGAGGACAGAACATTATCAATCACTACTTTTGTGAACCTCCTGCCCTCCTGAAGCTGGCTTCTGCAAATACTTACAACACAGAAATGGCCATCTTTGCCATGGGGGTGGTCATCCTCTTAGCTCCTGTCTCCCTGATCCTGGTCTCCTACTGGAATATCATCTCCACTGTGATCCGGATGCAGTCGGGGGAGGGCAGGCTCAAGGCTTTCTCTACCTGTGGCTCCCATCTCATTGTTGTCGTCCTCTTCTATGGGTCAGGAATATTCACCTACATGCGGCCAAACTCAAAGACCATAAAAGAACGGGATAAAATGATATCTGTGTTCTATACAGTGTTGACTCCAATGTTGAACCCCATAATTTATAGCCTGAGAAACAAGGATGTCAAAGGGGCTCTTAGGAAACTAGTTGGCAAAAAGTCTTTTTCTCAGAGGCAGTGATCTCTGGGTCTGACTTTTGGAGCAACATCCTAAAAAGAATAAGGATAACATTTCAATAGGAAGTTATAAACTAGATCATTTCAGGAAGAAGCATAAGCATTAAGGGCATGTTCTAGAAACACTCCAATCAAAACAAGAAGACAGGGAGAAACTAAGAGGAGGAAAATTTGGGCTATTTCTTAATTATAAAAAGCATCAAGTGCTATTTTAAAAGAGTTTGTGGTTAATTCAACTAACATAAAAATGCTTTAAGCATGATCATGATTTTTTTTTAAGATTTATCTATTTTTATGCAAGAACCAGGGTACAGGCCAGACATGCAGGAGGGTGAGAGGATTCACCAGAGACAGAGCGGGGAACAGAACAGGCAGATAGACCGAAATACACTGCTGAGGGGAGCAGCAGGCCAGACAGGAGAGGTCTACTTCGCCATGTGGGATTCTTGCTGGTTGGTCGGGATTGAACCCGCACCACAGAGGCTGTGGACAGCCTCACAGCATGGCGCTCAACCACCTGCGCCACCAGGGATGCCCAAGCATGATCATGATTTAATCTAAGGAGTTTAAACTGCATTATCCTAAAGTAACATGTAATATAAGCTGTGTGTATGACTCTCACATCAAAGACACTTCAAGTTTAAATGTTCCAGTTATAAAAGCCTAGGAACATGCTCTGATTAAAACAATCAGCACATCAGAAAGAGTCTTTAATCCTGGGTTTACTTGTGGCCCACAGTATTCCAGCTTGTAAAATGGTACCCGAGGCAATATTTCATGAGGTGTCTTTTCTGAAAGTTCCAGAAAAATGAAATAAGGTATGACCAGGAAAGTGGGGTTGTGGACTTTTTATTTTATTTTGATTACCAAGTCCCCTTCTCCCTTCTCCCTTCCCTTGAAGTCTTTAATCCCTGGTTCACTGCCACTCTCCATAACACACTGCTCCTGTTATCGATCTTGGTTATTTTAATTTTTACATAGAAATGAAAATTTTCAAAAATGCTGCACTCTTAGAATTCATTAATTTCGCATTCTTCCAATCATCATTTCCATGGTCATATCCAAAATATTACCATTACCCATAACTGACATCCTTGTTGCCTAAATTCCAAACTCAGTGAATCCCAAGCAAAATAAAAGGGTTGCTGTTTTAAGGCACTAAGTTTTGAGGTGGTTTGTTAAGTAGGAACCAATAACTGGAACACTGAGAAAATTATGTTCCCATTCATTCCATCTAAATAGATGCCAGTGGGACTTTTTCACATTACCAATAAAAAGTTGCCTACTTGAAGTTCTACCTTTTATGCTATGAAGGGAGAGGGAGCATAAAGGGCCTGAAAACTTCTAAAGAAAAAATATTTAGTACGTTAAAAAGACAATAAAGATGATATATCAATCATCATTCTTATTTACAAGTAAACAAAACCCGAGTATCCATGAATTAAGCATGTTAGAGTCCCACAGTCAGAATCACAGGTGAAAAGCTGCTGAGAAAGGGTCTGACGAGGACATCACTGCCATTTAGCACTAGATGGCGCAGTTTACACCGGTATATGTAACGCACCCAAGCTAGCACAGGCGTTGCTGCTGCTGCTGCTGCTGATTTGCAGAGCCTGGAATTTGTGATGTTGCTTCCTCTGCCAATAACAGAAAAAGAAAGAATTTGTTGATAAACATTACCTTAGTCAGGTAATCAAATTTAACATTAACAGTGTTAATACAGTTTCATAGTATGTACCCTTAAAATGATGGGATTAAATAGCACTTATTTCTGTGCTCTTCCTTCTCCAAAGCCATAACCTCAGTCTAATCATGAGAAAATTCTAATAGATGGGGTTTCTATAAATATATGCCAGTACGCCTCAAAAAGTGTAAAGGTCATTAAAAACAAGTCTGTTAAGTGTCACAGCCCACAGAAGCCTAAGGATACATGCCTACTAAATGTAATGTGGTATCTTGAAAGAAACCCTGGATCAGAAAAGGGAAATCAGGTGAAAAACTACCAAAAAATCTAAGGAAATATGAATAAAGTATGGACTTTAACAATAATAAGTTAGCAATGTTATCTTCTGAATTGTAACAAATGCACATAGTGATGCAAGATATCAATAATAAAGAAAAGCAGGAGGAGGGGCTAGAAGAATTTGCTGTATTCTCAATGTCTCTGTAAAGTAAATCTAAAACTTCTCTAAAAAATTAAGTCTATTTTTTGAAAAGAAAAAAACTAAATCTCCAAGATAACCAGCACAGAAGAGGGAGCAGCAAGTGAGGACTTCAGGCTAGTTCCTAGCCTGAAGCATTTCACAGATGAAATGCTGTTGCGCAATTGAAAATGCTACCAAGGGTCTTCCATTCCCTCCATTCTTTCTTTCCATAGAGGTTTCCTTAACATGGAAATACCTAACACTTGTCCTTGAGCACAGTAAATACACAAAGACCAGAATGCCAGCACCCAGCAATTGAGGAGCTCCCTCTTTCAGAGGTATTTTAAATTAGTGTTATGTGTTTCAGTGTCTCGAGTATTCATTCTATAAAGCCTTCAAGGAGAGAGTCCGTAACTAAAGCCACACACAGCAATGTCTTCAAACACAGGACAAAAGGAATTCAAGTCAGGATAGGAAGTCCTCCCATCTGGTCATGGCATCATTACCCAGAACACAACTGGTACAAATGTTAGTTATCCAGACACTATACCCAATTGCTTATTTGACAGTGCCTCTTAGACATCACAAAATGGCTCAGAGCCAACAAGCAAAAGTTGAACTCATGATCCTCTGCAAACTCTTTTACCTGAACGCAAAACTGAATGAATGAGTGAACAAATAAATCAGTGAAGACGATGCTGAATCTCATTACATACAAGATATTTTCGAAAAAACTGTCATTATTTTTGTTTCAATTAATTGCGAGAGGAGGGGGGTCAGGTAAGAAAGATTTTACCGGATGGGATGAGGAAAGAGGGAAAACCTAACTTGCTCTCTCCCCACCCACTATAAACAAGGCTGGAGCGCGTCTACCCCAGCAGCCTTAGAGCGGTCAGGGAGTCTGTGGTGGGCGGGGCTTGGAGAGGGGCGTGGCTCTTGGGGGCGTGGCTTGCGGAAAGGGGCGTGGCTGGGAAGAGCCCCTCGTTCTACCTGAGTACTCAGGCCGCAGGGGCTTCTGGGGGCGCCTCCCAAACCTGGTGCGCGTGCGCGGGAGCTTGTCGGCGGCGACCCTTGGCATCGGTGAGTCGCGGGACCCGCAGCCAAGTCTGAGGGCCTGTCGCGCTCTAGGCCGCCCCGCCCCGGCGCGGCTACCAGCGACAGACCCTTCGCGGGCGGGAGGCGACCCCCGCGCCTCCTCTCGCTGCTGCTGCTCGGGCGTGACTGAACGCGGCCCGTCTGCGGCGGTGCTGGTGGGTACCTCGCGGGGGCGTGCCCCGGAGAGGCCAGCTTGGGGGTGTCTACGAGAAACGGGCACGTTTCCTGGGCTCCTTAGCAGGTCCCGGATTCCAGCCCCGCGCTTCGGGGGTGGAAGTGTTGTAGGGCAGCCCCGATATGGAACGGGTTGCCTGGCTGTGGGTCCTCACCCGCGCGCTTAAAACGGGCTTATTAATACTCCACTACAGGCACACACAAAAGGTTAATAAAAGGTTTATTTACAAGGGAAAAGGAAAGAAGGAAAATGGACAACTCAGGGAGAAAATAGGGAAATAAAGTCTTTAATGCGTCCTACCCGTTTCTCCGACCTGGAAACCCAAAGGCACTCTCAGAGCTGGCCGGACGCTGCGAGCTGGCGGGGAGCCAAAATGGGGGACCCCCCCCCCCAAAGCCCACATGTCTGCCTTTTATATCAACCTGGCTGCTTAACCCCACCCTCAGGTCCCAGCCACCTTCCCTTTGGTGGTGATGGGATTTGGGGTTCCCAGTGTCTTTGTCTTTGGCCTGGGGTGGGGGTGGAGTCCACAAAGCCTGTATGGAACTAGCTTTAGGACATCCTTTTCCCCCTAACAGGAGAGGGGGGCGCGAGCTGAGACCCCTGGGCAGAGGCAGAGAGGGCTGGGGGGCGGGGGGAGTGGACGGCTGAGGTCTGGCTCCCCTGTGCCCAGCTGGGAGCTTCGCTTCCTGCCGGCCACCCTGACAGTGTGTGGTGGGGACGGTCCCCGGACGCTCAGCCCCGTGTGTTTCTTCATCGGCCGGTTTGGGGATGGCTGGTGTTAATCGCGCATGGAAATGCCAGGTGTGACTGGGCCCATCAACTGGAAAAGAAAATGCAGAAGAGTTCATTTAAATGAGCCTTGCTCTCTCAGGCGTTCTTGGCCACTCCCCCCAAACTGTAAAACTTCCAGGCAGCTTTCTTATTTCAGACGCTTTTTGCAAACTGCTTTTCTTTTTATCTGAGCTAATCTGGGAAGACTCCTTGTCTCAAACCCTTCCTATGACCTATTGAAAAACAACTCTTTTCATAGATACTATTCCTCCCCATAATTAGCTCACGTTCCTTGAAGCTGTAAAATTCTTCAAACTTAGATCACCATCACCGGAGTTTTCCTAATGCCCCTCCACAGGCACTAAGTCACCACTTTCACCCTTCATCCTAAGTCTCCGCCACCTGCAAAGGCACCTGTTCAGTTTCTTAGAGTCTGGAACTTTGTTCCATATTCATTCATCATTTACAGATTATTTAGACTACCCACAGTTGGGACTGAATCTTGGGTCGTCTGTCATCCAAACTCTTCCTCCTGTGAAATCTAGCTTCAATGCTAGCCTACTGTCCTGAAGATCATTGCCAGTTCTCCTAGCTCTGTAATTATTTTCACTGAGCAATTTGTTCGGTTCTATCCTATTAACACTTAGTGTATTTTGTTGCTTTTTTCACTTTCTGTGTTGAATGTTTAATTCATGCCATTCTTGATTATGTAAGTAAGGCTTTGCTATTGCCAGTCATGCTTGATGTGCTCTGTATATTTTGATGTCCGGTGTTTTTAATTGTTAGATATTTTACAATGTACTTTATCTTTTTATCCAAAAGTCATTTTTTAGAAGCAAAATTTGGATTTCAAAGTAGTTGAGACTTTTTTTCTGTTTGGGGTTAACTTGTTTTCATTCTGGTAACAAATATAGTCTGTATCACTCATTTTACTTTTTATTTATTGCGGATTTTTTGGTTGTGTAATAAATTGCAGGGTTTGTAGGCATTCTTTTAAGTGCTTGAATAGAAGCTACATTCTACCTGGTTTTACAGAGAAGACCAAGCCTGTAATATGCGTTGTGTTATTTACTTTCTCCCTTAAGGACTGAGAAAGTTGCCTTAGTATCCCCTTTCTGTTGTGTCATTGTTAATTCAATATTTTGTTTTCTGAGGAGTTTGCTATAAGTATATTTAACTATGTTACTTGGTACATTTAATAACAGCTTTGTTTTCAAGTTGTGCTCTTAGTCATCTCCCCAACTGCCCATCCCCTTCTTACCTACATAGAGATCCTGTGTATTCCTCCCCATAAAAAGTTCTTTCCTAAATAAATTGAATCAACACTCTGAGGAAAACTAAGGCTTTTGGTGTGGATATTGACATTTCAAAGTAAAATCTTAACTCTCATATGTAGGTGATCCACAGCTTGACAGCCAGCTCCCCCACCCAACTAGATCAAGGTGACTGTTAGTAAGATATCCCCTTGGGGTAAATAGCCACCAGGAAGCCAATCTATTCTTATAGCAAAAGGTGAAATTCATATGATAATCTGTAATAATTAACCTAACATTGGATTCTTAAGTGTGAGCAAAAAAATAAGGAAAAAACCCAACATAAATAGAAACCCTGATGACAAAATTAAAGGGAATTTAGGGGACAAAACAAATTAAAATCATCAGAGAAATTTGAAATGATCTTACAACAGCCAAACGAGTGCAGTTCTATAGGAAAAGAATCATCAGTGAACAAGAAAGAGCTCTTAAATTTAAAATATGACTGGTCGAAATATTTTCTTTTTAATTAAATGAACACCTACAAGATCAAGTGAAACAAATCTATAACTCAAATTTTTTTTTAAATTTCAGCAGCTTTCAGAATGACTTCCATGGAGTGAATCTGGGCATAGAGAGGAGATAGTAGGGTGAAGACTGTTGATTTTTATCATATAAGTTCTCATGTGCTAATTGATTGTTTTTCCTTTTGCCATATAGAGTGATTCGCTTTTATTTGAAAAATTCCAAGATTTTAATTTTTTCACCATAAAATTTTGTTCATTACCTTTGCATTTTGGGAAATACTTTTAGATTTTTCTATCATATTGTTACAGGGCAGGGAGAGGTGCACCCCAGACCCTCCAAACCTGCCTATTCTAAATGGGTTCTGCCACCCCCCGCATCAACACAAAAACATATGAGACTTTAATGGGAAGGAACTTTAATACAATTAGGAAACAAGACAGGAAAGGCAAAGAATCTAGTTTCTAAATAAGCACCCAAAGTTGCCCATCCCCTCGTGGGTAAAACTCCATCCAAATGGGATTGGCCCAGAGCAAGGCCCCAAAGCCTGCCACAAGTGTAAAGCATCTTCCAGTGGGGACCCACAGAAAAGGGTCAGAAACAATCAGACAAGCCCGGAAGGAAAAGAGCAAAATCAAAATCAAGATAAAAACCGCCATTGTCACCTCCCCTTGGGTCTCTCACCCACATCTGTGTCACCCAGTCCACTACCAAAAGGCAAGCACAGTTTCTTCACATGTCTCTTGGTCCCATGTGCCTCCTCCAGGTCTCCTTCTGGCTCCATCCTGCTTCCTTCCTCAGTCTCCTCTGCAGCTTCTCCTCTCTCTGCTCAGCTCCCCCCTCCATTTGGGTGGGGCAGGGAACCTGGAACCTCCCCCTTTCCTGGGGACCACCCTGTTACAATATCACTGCTTCAGTGTGCTGTACCTTCTGCTGTTTACTACTTCCAATTAATATTTTAAGTCTGCTAATTCATTTTTATATTTATCTTCATCTTATTCTGTTTTACCAAATGACTTACCCACTACTTCTACTTTGTGTTATTACAGTGTATCCTTTTGAATAAGACAAGTGTCCACCAACTTTATAATCACATTTTTTTATTTTAGAACAATTTAGGTTTATCGAAATATTGAGAAGCTGGTACAGGATTCCTATATACTCTGTACCATTTCCTCCTTTAGTAACAAATTATAGTATATGTGTTACAATTGATAAAATAATATTGAAATATTAATGTTCTTACTGTATTAATATTTTGATTTTTTCCTAATGATTTTTTCCTTAACCTTAATCTCACCCAGAATGTCACATTACATTGCATTGTCATATCCCCTTATGTTCCTCTTGGCTACAAGAGTTTCTCAGGCTTGTTTCTAATGAGGAATACTGGACAACTATTTCATTGGGAGTCCATCCATTGGAATTTATCTGTTCCCCCCCCCCCACATGATTAGACTGGGGTTGGGGAGAATGATCAGAGATAAAATGCTCTTTCCACTACATGATCTCAAGGGTCCTGTCAGTGTGATTTATCATTATTGATGTAACCTTGATCATCTGGCTGAGGTAGTGTTTGTCAGGTTTCCCCACTACAAATTTACTCTTTCTCCTTTCCCAAAGTATGCTCTTTGGAAGGAAATCACTATGCACTCAATGGGTGGAGGGTTATACTTAGAGGAATAAGTACATAAGTGATTTTAAATTCTTCTGCATGGAGCATTTGTCTATTCTTCCTCATTTGTTGATTCAGTCACACATCAGTATAACTTGTGGATATTTTATAGTTTGGATTATAATCTGTTATTACTTTATTCTACTGCTCTAATTATTTCAACGTTGGCCGTTGGGTGCTCTTGCATTTGGTTCCTTGTATGCCTTTGACATGCCCCAATAAATGTTCTGTATTGTTTTGTTTTTGAGCAAGTCTTTCCAGTCCTGTACTGCAGGGTACTCCAGGCTTATCTTGTATATCCCCTGCCCCAGTTGTAAAGTCAGCCATTTCTCCCACAGAGCCCTGGTACCTTTTATTGAAGAATGGCATTAGAAACCAAAATCTGGGAGTTAGGTGTTCTTGCAACTGGGGTATCCTTGCTTCTAGACCCACTCAGCTGACAGAACAAGGAAATATGTGTGTATACTAACCCCTGTATATACTCACATCTGTAGGTATTTTTATTTTCTCTTTTTATTAATTTTTTCCCCTCAGATCATTGTAGTCCCTGTAGCTCTCCCGCCACCATATCTTTAGTTAAACTAAATACAAGTTCATAATGATATCTTCAATTGTAACCATTACCACATGGATCAGTCTAGCCTGTTGTCCTTGGTTATCTGTAAACTCTTACTCAAACATGAGAAACCTGGCTCTTATGAGCTGCATGCAGTTCATTCACTTGTTCATTCCAGCATACTTGGATAGCTGTGTTAGGATAGCTATATTCCATACCTCTGTGGAAATAACTTTATCAACCAGAGTATACTTTCTTTTGCCTCTAGTGTTACAGGTTCTGCTCATTTCCGAACATACAACTTTACAGAAAGTTATATTCCAAAATGTTCTTTTGTCCCAACTCTTCTGAGCATTGTGATCTCTGTATTTACTTCCCCTGTTCTGTTTACTAGTCCTTATGTGAATTGTTGAAAGATCTATTCAGGTGGACATTACCAATAGATGAGGACAGGAAATACTTTTGTCCACACACTTTTGGTCAATCAGTAAGATCTAACAAGCTGACATAAGTTTTGTGTATGATAATCTTTTGTGTGCTTACCATCTCCTAAGAAGTGAAGAATGTTCTTTTAATCCCTATAACTCAGATAGGTATTGTTATATCCATTTTGCAGTTGAGAAAACTCAAGTGTTGGTTAAATAAATTTGCTGAAGTTCATACACATAATAATAACTGGTATTTATTGATATCAATATGACTTGGAAGCATGTACTCTTAGCCACTGTATATTACCTCTAGCAGGGTTTCTTGGCCTTAGAATTATTGACATTTGGGGCTGGATAATTCTGGTATAAGGGGTGTGTCATGCACTATAGTGTGTTTAGCAGCATCCCTAGCTTCCACTGTTAAATGCCAGTAACAGCTCCCATTTGTGGCAATCAAAACTGTCTCTGGATATTGCCAAATTTTTCCTGGTGGCAAATTTGCAGCTGTGAACTAATGGCCTAGAGGCTAATAATAAACATGACCCCTGAATATATGGACTGTGAGTAATATAGAAAGCTGTATCTGAATTTCCCTGAACGTGATGACTTTCATAATTAGGCAAGCCTTTCAGGGAACCCTGAGAACTTGTGCTCCCAGAATTGCCAGAGAGGTATTGGCTGCTATGGGATGGCTTTTCAGTGAGAATGCTTTCCACCCTGTGTAGGGCACTCTCATCTTGCATTTGAACTTTACTGTGAGGATTCCCACGAAGAAAAATGCCAGTTACCCCTCTGTTAGCAAACTGTTTTCTGTTCAACAGAAACATATTTGACTGATGGCAAATATGATATGGTAGCTTTGTGAGTCTAAATGTTTAGTAGAGCCTGTATTATCCAGGTGAGGTTTGGCAGACAGGCCCAGAATGAGTTCTACCAATATGAAAATTTTGATTATTGTGATCAGAGAATGTACTCTATGACATCCCTAAAATGAAGTGACTCACAGATACATGTTCTTACGTTTTTAAAATAATTGTCTCTTACCTTAATTTTAGTGCTTTTACCAGTTTTATTCATTTTATTGGTATTTTAATAAGAATTTGGGAAGAGGTTTTTTAGGTATATCTAATATGATGCCTTAGTTTTAAAACAAGAATGATTTGTCTGTACAAGAGAAATCTAATTGCAGTTAAATTATAAAATTTTCCTTAACCAAATAACTATTTAATTTATCTTTTTTTGAGATTTGTTTGTCTTTTTGAGAGGTAACTGGGGTACAGGGACAGAGTATTTTTCTGTTCTAAAGAAGGAAAACATGCATGGCATGTTTTATTTTTCTTATTTTTCTTAGATAATTTTAATAATATTGTACTATTTTGTCAGCAGTGTACTAATACATATTCATTATCAAAATACAGGTCTTTTTTTTTTTTAGCTTCTCAGATACCTGAATATTGGTTTTGTGTCTGTAATTCCTAGAACTGATCTCCTACATAATTCGGCTGAATCATCACACTGCATATATATGATACATAATTGCTTAACTCAAACCTGAGAATTTGAATCCTGATAAGACAAATTTGAACTACAGTGGGAATTCTACCTAGGAAGATGCAGCCTTTGAATAAACTGATGGCTATCTGAAAACCTCAAAATCTGACTCCTTCTGAACAAAATGAGATTCTGAGAGCAAATATGTTTTGGCAGCAGGAGAACACCCCAGTCATGGAGACATGTGATTCTGAGACCTGTCGTCGAAAATTTAGACATTTCCAGTATTTGGAAGGATCTGGGCCTCAGGAAGCCCTGAGCCAACTTTGGGAGCTCTGTCTTCAGTGGCTGAGACCAGAGATTCATACAAAGAAGCAGATCCTAGAACTGTTGGTGCTAGAACAGTTCCTGACAATTCTCCCTGAAGAGGTCAGAGTTTGGGTGAATTTACAACATCCAAAGAACACCAAAGAAGTGGTTACCCTCTTGGGGGATGTGATTGAAATGCATAAAGACAAAGGTGGGTATATAGAAAACTGGAGGTAGCATAGTTGACCCTTCCTATATAAGGAGCAATTATCCTTTTCTGAGGCTAGAAGGTATCAAGGGCCAGATCATAAAGATCTTTAGTATATTAGGAAGCCTGAGCTTTAGTCCATAGGCAATAGAGACAAACAACGAGATCTCACAGTTTAGAGTTTAATGATTTGGTTTGCCTTTAAAAAATATGTTGGTATCAGTGGAACAGGGGTCAACAGCTGAAGCAAGGCTAAATATTTTTGGAAATTTCAGAAATAAACTTTTAACTGGAGCATGGCCATTTGTTTATATTTACAGTTGCTTTCATGCCATGACCAGAATTCATTAGTTCTAACAAAGATTATATTCATTGCAAAGCCTAAACTATTTGCTATTTGGCTCTTTACAGAAAAAAATGTGTCACCTTTCTAATGTGGGCTCTGAAAACAGGAAAACCAGGTAGCAGACTATTGTATATTTGTCTATTGGATATTTGACAAGAAATTGATGGGACAGTGGTGATTACGGTTACTGTGGCATATTTAGTCTTTATCTTAAAAACGAATAAAGCACTGAGCAAAAGAAGAAAAACAGATAAGCAGGTAGAAAAGAGTAATCAAGATCAAAGACTCAGGAAAGATGGTGTTTTGAGCTAAGAAAATTTTTAGGAAGTGAATGTTCAACTATGATGTAACAAATGTTCCTGTTAAGATGAATATTGGAAATAATTTATTGAAATTGTTGATTATGAAGCAATTATTAAGCTTTATTTTGAACAGTTTTGGAGATGAAGTTGAGAGGCTGTTTATTTGTAGTGAGTTGTATTTCTCTCCTGTTGCTCGTAAACTGGGTAGCATAAAGCAATATGAATGTATTATCAGATAGGCTTATTGATCAGTCTACTGGGTCAAGGAAGAAATCACAAGGGAAATTAAAGATTGAGGCTTTTATGTAATAACATGATTCTCAGGCTTCATACTTTCAAGTCATTAAAAGTTAAAGGTGGCTATAGAAACAATTTAGGCTTGTCAACTCTTTTTTTCATGAGCATTCTGAAATCAGTAACTATTATTATACAAAAGAAATTAAACATTAAAAATACAGTCTTAAAAACTGAATGAAATTTAATGTTATAGCAAACTTAACTACATAGTTTCTATTTTTTCTTATATCACCTTGAATCAATAAAGCATAATCATTGGTCCATAGTTTGGCATTTGGGGATCATTGGTGTAACTGATGAATCTTGGCAAAACCTTAGGAATGTAATTCTTGGGTTACTTCTCATCAAAGGACTGGAGAAGAGAATTGGTTGCCGCTCATTTTATGTCCTGAAGGAGTCAGTTCAGTGTGGCCAGACTACCTAAGTTTGTGTATAGTGTAACGCAGAGCAAAACAGAGGAAACAACCCTAGAATAGAATTAATGTATGTAAGGCAGGGATTGGTTGGATAAAACTCAATAGAATTATAGCCGGTGGTGGCTAAGTTAGGCTTTAATTAGGACAGGATTGATTATTTTTGTAATCTATTGTAATCATACATGAGGCTTCAAAATAGTATGTTGGCTCTGTTGATGGAAATAATCACCACTGTGGTGAGGAAAGGTTAATAATGAAGCTTTATTTTTAGCTTCAAAAGTGAGGTCAACCCCAGGGAACAGTACCCCAAAAATTTCTAGTCAGCTGCTCCTGCTCTTCTGAGGTGTGGTTACAGGTTGTATACCATTGTGGAAAGTGGGCTGTTTATTGTAGAGCATATTAATTACTCTATAACAAAGTACTTGTTTTAGAAGTAAATGGTAATTTTCTAATATCCTTAGGTAAAAATAAGAGGTAGGTAACTGCATTGTATACATTTAGGGACTATCTCTGTGGTCAGAGGCAATCTATGCATTAGAAACTCAAGAATTAGGTCAGGTCACAAAATCTTAAAGAATGTCTCTCATGAACATAATAGGTCTGGTAAAAAAAAAATCCCATTGTTTATGCTCAGCAGCGGCAACAGAGTGCAGGGGTTTGGAATTGTAGTGTGCTCGGTCTTTGGGCTACAAGGAGTCTTCACAGCCAAACTGTTCTATTTTTGTTGACGCTGGTCTACGCAGCTCTTTCTATGCCCAATTTGATTTCTGCTTATTTTCTTCCATAACCCTCTTATCTCTGATCCAGTAGTTCTCAACTCCTGGTAGAATATCAGAATCCCTTCTACAGCTTTTTAAAAATGAAAGATCTGGACCCCACCCCTGGATATTCTGAGTGTTGGTAGGGACTGATATTTTTCAGAGTTCTAAAGATGGTTCCTATGAATAGCATGTTAAGACTACTATAATCATTAAAAGTTTCTCCAGGGAAAAAACTTGTCTCATTAATGTTTTGCTTCATTTTCTCAGGTATGCCCTGCAAGGATTCTGTCCTGCTCCAGAAAGGGTACATTAAAGAGGAGGAAATGGAAACTGACTCACCAACAGGCAAATTGCAGGTGAATTAGGTGCCACTCTACTGTCTTTTTTTTTGGTCTTTGTACTGCTACCAAATAATTTACGCACATGAGACATCTTCTCCCACAGGATAGTGAATCTTTTAGTTGGTCATATATGCTTTGGAAAATACTTTATCTTTGTATATTCTCTATACCTTGATTCTATCATGATTATAGATGATAATTGAAGCTGTAGAAATTACATTTACCCAAAGAATGCTCAGGATTAAAAGTGAATGGGAAAAAGGGCAGAATCCTGAGCAATCTCACTTTGTAGACAGGAGTAGAAGAAACTTCAAAGGATACTGAAAAGAAGTAGCCAAAGTAATAGAAGAAAATGTGATGTCACTGACAGTAAAGGATGAGGATATTTGAAGGAGAAATCCTTTAAAGATTCAGTAAAATAGCATGGGTAGTGTATTCCCTTATCGTGGAAATAACAAATGCGTGGGAGTAGAATCTAGGTTACAGAGGGAGAAGGTAAGGAAAAAGGCAAAATTAACAGACTGCTAATTCATGGAGACTGGCTCTGAGGTAGAGCAAGGGAAGAGATGTATTTGCTTATATTTTTATTGAGGTAATATTGGTTTACAACACAGTGTAATTCAGAGGCACAGGATCACATTTTCTCAGATGCATGTCACCATGCCAAACCTATTACTGTGGTGTATTTTTGGTATATATTTAATGTGATAAAAGGTGCAATAATAACAAGGTTGAGAATGCTGGCCAGGAAAGTGCAACAATTAATGGCTTGAAAGCCCTTATAAGACAGGAGGGGATTTATTCATTAGTGAGTATTTATGTAGATAGAGCCCAGTATGCCCAGACACTATTCTAAAGGCTGGGCATATTGTTGTATATTCACGTCATCCACCCTGTCCTTTCCAAATCAATTTCTTAGCTGGTAATATTTTGGGGAATGACCTGTGACTGAAAAGGAACTTAATGTTTTAGGAACCCGTGACATTCAAAGATGTGGTTGTGGAGTTCAGCAAAGAAGAGTGGAGGCAACTGGACCCTGCTGTAAAGAATCTATACAAGGAGGTGATGCTGGAGAACTATAGGAACCTGAATTCACTGCATAAAGGTGGCTTCTGTGTGTTTACCTAATCTGCCTTTGGTGCTCTCTTCATCTACTGTAAAAAACTATAGCACTGCTGAAGTGATTAGGGGTATTTGGGTTGGCTTAGGTTTCCTAGTATCCTTTGGGCACAATAGCAGATTTTCCTGCTACATCTGATTGAAAGTTCTTTCAGATGTGAAGTTAGAAATACACAGGTCTGCGGTGATTTCTGGCCTTATCTTTCAGCAGCTCTTAGACTACTGCATTGTTGGGATGGAATTCCTTTATTTATTTATTTTTTGGGGGGGTCTTTTTTCCTTTATTTTTTTTTTAAGATTTATTTTAGTTATACATACAAGAGCTGGGGTATAGGCCAGAGGTGGATGGGGGTAGGGGGGTGAGAAGATTCACTAGAGATAGAGTGAGAAGCAGAACAGGTGGATTGACTGAAATACACTGTGGAGGGGAGCAGCAGGTGAGACAGGAGAAGTCTGCTGTGCCATGTGGGTCATGCTGCTGATAGCTTCATAGTGCTGAGACTTAACCCCTTGTGTCACCCAGGAGGCCCATTTGGGATGGAATTCTTGTCCCTATAAAATATCTGGAATGTCATGCTTGCTGGTTAACTGTTTTTTCATTTTCTGCATGAACAGAATATCAACCTTCCAAAGCAGCTGAGATCTCCAAGTTGGAAAATAAGAAAAAAGAATGGATGGAGCAAGAAATCCCAAGAACAACTGATTTTGGTAAGAACCAGTCAGATAAGAGATATTTGTAAGAAGCTCTTGTTTCTTTTTTTTTTTTTTTTAAGATTGATTTATTTATGCATACGACACCTGGGGTGTAGGCCAGAGGCGCAGGGGGTGAGAGGATTCACCAGAGACTGAGTGGGGAACAGAATAGGCGGACTGATGAAACACACTGCTGAGGGGAGCAGCGGGCGAGACAGGAGAGGTCTGCCAGGACATGTGGGACCCTCACCAGCCAGCTGAGATCAAACCTGCGCTGCGGAGGCTGCGGACAGTTTTACAGTGCTGCATGCAACTGCCTGCGCCACCAGGGGAGGCCCAAGAAGCTCTTGTTTCTTAACATATACCTTATACAATCCAACTTTGAGATGATAGCTGAGAAGTGACAACAAAACCACCTAAACTTTGAAGGAAAAAAAAGTCATCATTGTTTTTGGTTTAAATTCTTTTTCTTATGTGAATAGGTAAAATAGTGCTGTGGGTTAATAGCCCAGACACTTGACTTAAAGCTGTGTAGCCTGGGGCTGTTTCCTTATCTGTTGCAAAGTAATAATATCAATAGTAGCATACTCCATGTTACTGTGAGGATTAAATGAGTTGATTTGTGCAGCACACTTAGAATAGTGCCTGGCTATGGTGAGTGCTATATAAAAAAACACTAGCTTTCTTGACATTAAATCATACTTTTTCTTTTAAAGAAAACAAACAGCTCTTCTTTGTATTAGTGACTTTAGTAATCTTCCATTTTCATTCTTTTACTGTAGAACTCCTTGTTCCATAATATCCTACTTTCATCATAATTTCTTTGTTCTTGTTAACATTTTTTTGAGATTAAAATTATTATTGCTCATATAAATTTTAGTAAGTATAAAAAGTATGAAGAGGAATATAACTCACCCTATTACCTCACTACCTAGCACTGTAAAATATTAACATTTTGGTTTATTTTCTGCAGTCATTTTCTTTAATATGTTGTGTCTCTAGCTTGCGCAGATTACTTTTTTCCAAAAGCAGGTTTATCAGGAGCAAGTCATTGTATATTCTGCTCTTCTCAAAGAAATGGAACATAATGAACAATTACCTTTTTCACTAGAATAGTGAAAAACATGGTTCTCATTCACATGTAACATTCCATCATATTCATATATCATAATACCGCTAACCCTTCCTGCCTACTGACATGTAGGTTGTTGCCAATTTTATAGGCATATCTGATGATTTCCAAAGGATACCTTTTTAGAAGATGAACTTCATCTATACATATATTTAACTGCCTTTTTACTAATGCTCTGTTTACAGAAAGGTTATACCACTTCATACGCTTACTAATAATGAGTATTGTTTTATTACTGTTTATGATTACCCTAGCAAACGCTAGGTATTGTTCACCTGAAATCTTTATTAAACAGGCAAATTACTCTATAACTTCCTGTTTTAGGCAATTCTTCCCCTCAGTTTCCTTTGGATCCCATTTCTATTTTACTTCTTTCATTTACATTTACCCCACTTCTGCTCATCTTCCTACTAGCTTTTTAAGTTTTGAGGTCATTACTGAAATGCCCCTTCATTTACTCTATTTCTCACCCCTTTGTTATAACCAAGCTTCTGCCTTGTTAAATACATTCCCTCACTTGAGACCCCCATCTCATTATGGCATCAAGCTTGAAGCACATGATATCATCATCTAAATAAAGCTCAGGTATGGAAGTGGTTGTTTTCTTTGTGAAGGCCTGAGAATTAAAGGAACATGTTATCTTCCTACACACTCCTATGTGCTCATGTGAGGCAGAGGGGAAAAGTGCAGTGGATACTCCCATTTTGTTCCGAGACACCTCCCTGGGATATCCTGACACTCACTATTCTGGTTACTGGGTACAGTACTCTATGTGATCATTTCTGCTAGAGATTGACTAACTTTGACTGAATTGATGTTCCTGGCAAAGTTGGGTGTATCAGTGGGGATGCTTTGAGGTGTTAATTCATAAAATAAATTAATAGCACCTCAGGACAGATCAGGTATGAGAGAGAGAGAATAACTCACTCATGATCCCTTCATGGCCTCTAGTGTAAATATTCACAGAAAACAACTCGTTGAAAAAAATGAGGACATTAAGAGGGTTCTTTGCACACAGAAAATGATATCCTAGTCTCTCACTTTTTGAGTTGGAAGAGTTCAGGAGAGTCAAGTGGAGTTGTCCTGAAAACTGGTAAAAACAGGGATTGATGCTCTATGTGAAACTGCAAAGCTGAAGCTGTAATTTGCCCACTGATAAAGTGTGGAAGATAGAATCATTAGAGAGCCCTAAAGTTGTGTGGGAAAGGAGAAAGGAAAGTTCATTAAATTTAGTGTTTAAAAAATTTCTGAAATACACACCATGCTCAGTAATTTGTACAAAGGCTAAGTGAAAATGGAATTTTGAGATGGGAAGTGGGAATTTATTAAATGAAACAAACTGGAGAAAGGTGAAAAAAGAGAATCCATCCTTAATCAGAACAGGTAAAGTTTTGAGTTCTTGGAAAGACATAGAAAAATATCATAGTACTGTTAGAATCAGGAGTGATTTTTAATCCAGAAAGAGGATGATTTCCTTGCTACTGTATATTGCAGTTCTACCAACCTTTGTTAAATAAGGGAGTAACCACAGTTGTATGGGAAATAGGGGCCCTATGATTTCAAGGTTGCTTTTTTAAGATTTATTTAGTTATACATACAAGAACTGGGGTATAGGCCAGAGGTGTAGGGATTCCCCAAAGACAGAGTGGGGAGCAGAACAGGCAGACTGACTGAAGTACACTGTAGAGGGGAGCAGCGGGCAAGTCAGGATAGGTCTGCTATACCATGTGGGTAGCTCCCTGGCGGGGATCAAACTCGAGCTGCAGTGGCTGCGGACAGCTTCACAGTGCTGCGTCTTAACCCTTTGTGCCACCAGGGAGGCCCAATATGCTTCTAAAGATAAAATTAAACTGGTAATTTAAGAGGGGTTATTTATTGTTATTTATTATTGGTGAACAGCTTGGGTTAAAGGAAACATGATCTTAAAGAAAGGAAGATTAGGTGTAACCTTCTCAGACTTGTTATGAATCAGTGATATGTCACCCCACCCCACTTCATATACTAATCTTGTACCCACACCTTAAGTATTCTTGTTGCAGAAATAAATTCTGGCCTTCTACCCAGGCAACGGAAGAACAAGCGGTACTTCAGGAATGGTGAGGTCAGGAGAAGCTTTATTAGTCATGCGTGAGGTCCCAGACCTGGGTAGCTCTTTAAGGTCTGAGCCCCTGTCTAGAGACAAAGGTTTCTTTTATACACAACCGTCTTACATTGATAACATTGGCTAGCAAGTACAACTATCTGCTGTAAAACTCCTAGACGAAGGGGAAAAGATACAGCCATTCGGGGATGTCGGATGTCGTTTGAGAGAGAAATCAGCTTGGCTGGCTGTCCAACCTTGTTAAAATGTAACCTCGTTTAGATAAGCTAAAACTTAGATGGAAAGCTCTCTAAGGAAAGATTTGTTAAGTAAGCAAACTTCTTATTTACACTTGCATTGGATTATTTACTGCACCAGGCCTCAGACCCTTTAGCAGGGAGCCGGAAGGATTTATTTGCTTAGCAGTTCCTTTTCATTTTTAGTATTCTTGAGTAGCTCTCCTCATTATTCATGATCTCCTAATCCCCCTTTACCCATTTATTTCTTCTGTAGTTCTTTTCTAATCTCACCTCTCATTTCAGTTCTGTATTTAAGATTCATAAAATCTATGTGTACCCTATATGGTTTAGCCTCCCTTTACTAATTAAGCAATTACCCTTCTTCTGGTTTTTGTTTCTTTTTAGCTAGAGAGACAATTTCAGAAAAACAAGATTCATTTCCAAAGCTGAGAATTTCTGGACAAGACTCACCTTATCAAGTGGTTATGACGAGACTGACCAAAAGTGAACACCCTTTTTTAGCAGCCTGGAAGAGTGATGATTGGTTTTATAGGAACCAGAAACGCTGGGATATAGATTTGCCACAAGGAGCTTTCATTCATAAGACAAATTACACTAATGAGGGAAACTTTGAATGTAGTGAAAATAAGAAAAGTTTTGATGTTAACACAGTTAACTCGATTTTTGACACTCAAGAGGAGATTTGTATGAGAAAGGAGTCCCCAGAGTGTGTTCAGTTTAAAACTCATGTCAGATTTAATTTACATTCAAAAGGTAAGAAACATTCAGATGATAATGAATCTGCAAGTACCGTGAGCCTGAGTACAGATAAGCAGCACCCAAAAAGTCACACCTCAATGAATTCCTTTGCATGTTTTCAGTGTGGGAAAGCCTTCAGCCGGGGTTCATCTCTTATTCGACATCAAATCATTCACACAGGAGAGAAACCCTACAAATGCAGTGAATGTGGGAGATTCTTCAACCGACGTACAAACCTTACTAAACATCAGAATATTCATACTGAGGCAAACGCTTACAAAGGCAATAAAAGTGAAGAAATGCTCAGTATGAGTGAAGACATTAATAACAATTCAAGACTGCATTCTAGAGATAGTCCCTATGAATGTAGTAACTGTGGGAAATCATTCAACCGGAGCTCCTCCCTTATTCGACATCAGATGATTCATACAGGAGAGAAACCATTCAAATGTAAGGAATGTGAGAAAGCCTTCAACCGGAGATCAAACCTTATGAAACACCAAAAACTTCATTCTCGAGAAGTCCTGTAGCAACCAGAAATGCAGGATTGCAGGAGGTTGTTTAACAACAGTCAGGTTGTTTAACTTCAGTCAGGTTGCAGGAGTTGTTTAACATCCATGAATTTATATTGAATTCTATGAATATGGTGAATATAAGAAAACACTTGTTAGTCTTTAGTTGATAAGACACAATTAATATTAGAGAAAAATCTGTTGTTGGATCAAAATCTGTTGTTGGATAAAAGTCTTTTCCAGACTTCCAAATGAAGCCACGAGGGCCTGGAATTAAGCAATGGTTTGCGCCTATCAACTAGTCTGATATTCGTTATCTTTTCCTGTTTAATAACTGGGACCTAGGTATTCATATCTTCACTTGACACATTGATGAAGATTAGGGAGCCAGACAATACCCTTGGAGTTGATATTTAATGAAATTCAGAACTTCCAGTCCTTGTAAGATCATGAGAAACCAGTATCTCAGTAATATCGGAGACACTTCTAAGGACTGAACTCTAAATTAATGGCAGGAGGCAGTGACATGAAATTACTCCACTCCTGATAATACCCTTGGTTGTCCTTGTGTTGAGTGGGGGACTGGAATTAGAAGAGGGATTTCAACTGCAGTGGTAGGTGGATGTGTTTATATGAATATTCCTGAAAATGCATTTTGGGATCTAGGCTGAAAAGACATTCATAGTGTTAGGACTATCAGTTATCCCAAACATCAGCAAGTCAATAAATTGCACTATTGATGCAATGGAACTGCCTCTTCTGTATGCTACTTAAGAACTACAAAGGATTCCTGAGTCAAGAAGCTTATCTTGCCCAAAATGTTCTTACTGGAGACATTCCTAGTGAATGAAGTTTTTTTGTCAAGAGTTTATACCCTATTCAAAAGTAGAAAAGGGAAACTGGAGTGAACCCTTATGATGAGTTAATAAATGTGAAAAATTCTTGTGTGTGCATGTGTTCATCTTTTACATCACAATACAAGATGCATTAGTAAACAGACTACACCAATAATTGATGTGGAGAGTCACATAAATGTACGGCAGTTTTAGAGGATCTGGACCACAGAAAATTCTGACTGCAAGAAATTCTTGAAGTGTAGTTCATTCATTCATCAAAGCCATTATTGACATGTTTAGTATAATGGATTTTAACATTCTCATTTTCTCTAGTATTTCACTTCTTTAATATTTTAATTTTGGGTGATTAAAAGATAAAAGGACTTTTTTCATTTTTTAATCTTTTTTTCTCAACAGCTATTTTGGTCTAGCTAAAATTCTTTTTTTTCCTCCTAAATCTCCTAGCTTTCCAAAAATAAATGACCTATACAATATCTTCTAAGTTACCTAAGTTAAACATATGTTGCTTCAAATAATACCTCTTTGGAGTACATTTAAAATTTAGTTCTTAGAGAATCTTTTCAGCCAGTAACATCCCTGTCTTTTTCCATCAATATATTTGTTTGAATTTTACCAGACATTCAAGGACAGATAAGGTGAAAGAAGAGTGGAAATTAGCTATAGTTTGTGTGTGATGGAGATTAAGGAGGTGATAAAGGAAAAATAAGGAGTGTAAAGGTATGGAGGGACAAGGGCATACAAGTTCAGGAAATAGAAGTTCTACATTAGAATATAGCATTGAAAAAGAACAGAGCAGGAATATATAGTGGTTATGCTAGAGAGAGGCTCGCAAAGGCCAGACCACAAAAACATTGTTAGCCACCTTAGATGCTTGGACTTCATCCTAAGATAAGGGCAAAAACTAAAATTCTTGTTAGCTCCACAATTCTTAGTGCTCTGAAAGTGCTGAGTTAAATCAGAAAAGGGAAATTAATGGAAAGTGGGAATCATTTGGTGACGATATGGTAGCTGATGTTAATACAATGAAATAAATTGAAAATGTTAGATTTAATAATTACCAAGGTCTAGTAACTCTTAAAGTACAGGTATCTCCACAGGGAGCACTTGCATTTCTTCCATGAGGACTGTTAGGATCTACGTGTCATGGGTCAGGAGCCAACGATGTGGTAGGAGTGGGTGATGGACTGAGAACATTGTGCCATAAAGTTATGTCACATGCTATTAAAAGGAATATGTTCTCCATTATGGAGCCTACAGAAGGCAAACATTGGGACTCAGCTTTTATAATGAACACATTTTTGGTACAATGTACCTGATGTGGTATCTGAACAGCCATCAAGCTATACATTTCTTCGTATATGAACTACTGATCCAGGTTAAGCCTTGGCTAACCACACCATTGTCTGCTCCATCTCAGCCTCTAATGCACAGAATAATTAACTTTCCACAATTTGAGCTTCAACCACAGATATTTACCTCCTTATTTCTAAATACTTGCTTATATTTTTATTTTTGCATAGAAGAACTGGGGTGTAGGCCAGAGGTACAGGGGGGCAAAAGGACTCATCAGAGACAGAGTGGGGAGCAGAACAGGCGGATATACTGAAATACACTGCTAAGGGGAGCAGCAGGTGAGACAGGAGAAGTCTGCTGTGCCATATGTGGGTTAGCTTCCTGATGGGATGGAACTCAGGTCATAGTGGTGATAGCGCTGAGATTTAATCCTTAGGCCACCAGGGAAGCCCTACATTTATTTCTTGATTGGCAATTTTTATTACTACCTTCAGATTTTCTACTATGAGAGATGGGAACTTGGTGCTCTTAAATCATGCCTTATACTCCCCTTATCCTGTCAATATAACATCTCAATTTTTTTTTAATTTCAGTGTTTTTATGTCAGTGATATAGAACCAGGCTTGTTAGAATAGATTTTAGTGAGTAGATTTGGTAGACCCAAAAGCTATGAATAATGAGGACTGTATTAAAAAAAAACAAGAAAACCAATCAAAGTGTAATTCCTTAAGAAAAAGGATAAGGGAGAAAATGTAATTGTAGTACACATGTCTGAGACAATTAGGTATTATGATACAGACACATTGAAATATGTAACCATTAATGTTTAAAAAATTATGTAAAATGATTTTTATTGTTTATGAAAATAAAACACCAATAAAAATATAAAAAATACATGAAAAGTATGAACATAAAGATAACCACAATCCATCCTATCACAGAAACCCACTAACATTTTGTATATATTCAATTTTGTTTGTGTCCAATGTTTTCCCCTTGGAAATATATATATAAATATAAAGAATCATACCCCCATATACAGTTCTGTATCTTGTATTCCTCACTTAACACCGTAAGTATATTCTTATAGCAATATTGTTTGAAAATACATGTTTTAATGACTGTACAACATTCCAACCTATAGATGCATCACAATGTATTTGACTTCCCTATTTTGGAGGTAGGGCAGCATTAAGAAAACTGCAATAATATCATAAACATTTATCATTGTGTGTTATATTTTAGAACACTTGGTCCAAACTCACCAATTTCTGAAGAAAACTACCTGAAGATCAGACCATAATGACAATGTTACATGCCATATCACCTCACCCTGGCCCCAGGAAGGAATCAGAGCAAATATCTGATGCAAAACTAACCAATCTAAATACTTTTGAGTAGCTTATAGTTTACCCTGGTCTCAGGCTTGTCCAGAGGCAGTAATAATAAAGATAGCTAATTTTCTTCCCCCACTCAGAAATCTGAACAGAGACCCAGCAGGAAATTACAAGTTAGTGGTGGGCTATGGAATTTGGAAAAAGAAAAACAACATTGTATTCAGAGATGTGACAATTTTAAGTGCGGATAGAATGAGTAGACAGGAAGGTTAGTCTGCAGGGAGAAAAGTGGATATCCAAAGAGAAAGAAATACACTCTTGAAAGAGTAGCCTCAATGTCTAATGGCTTTCTACAGCAAGTTCCTATATTGAGGTTTCTGCCCTTGGAGACGAGAGGGAGAGAGAGAGAGAGTCCTAAATACAAGAAAGAGTATCAATTTTAAGGCTCATGATTGGTCAAATAAATTTCAGAAAGTGAGTTTACCATCAACATAGTGTACAAGTATCTATCACTCTATACTCTCACTGAAAATAGCTATTATTTTTGATAATAAAGTGGTATTTCATAGCTTTGTTCTATTGATGTCCTCTGCCAATTTTTTTACTAGGTGTACATCTTGTTGATTTTATAAAAGTTCATAACTCATTATCATGACAAGTATTTTTCCTATTCTGAACGCAACGTTTATGTATACAAATTCTTGGGTATTTTTTTTCTGAACTCTCATCTGACTCAAAAATGCATATTTTCAACCATATTAAAAACCAAAGCTAGTGTATTTTAAACATGTTCAAAGGGGTAGAACTTTGGGTTTCTTTGAAATGAAATCTTTTGCTAATATTATGAATCAGATAAAAGTGGGGTTAAATTTGTGGTGGTTTTGTTTTTGATGCACACCAGTCTTCATGAAACCGTATGGAAGTTCATGGAACACGGCTTGAAGACTTGTGCTTTATAATCAATATATCACATACATACATATGTAGTCATGAGATAAAAGTCTAATTTTTCACAGGCTAATTAAGCAACATTTACTGAATGATCTTTTCATTCATAGAGTTTTATCATGTGAAGTATATAAGCATATGTATGAATATTTATGCATAGGCAATCCATATACAGGTCTCAACTATTTAGTGGATAATTATTGTGAACTTTTTTTTTCAAATATACAATCAAATTCTCCATTACTTTAACTTCATAATTTTGGAGCAATCTCATTAATCTTTTTCTTTTCCAATGTCTGTTCTTCAAGAACTTTAGATCTTTTTAAATTTCAAATCTCATAAGGATTTTGATTTTTAAAAAAAATCAAAAAATTTAAAGCTATAATTTAGGAACTTCCTCTAAAAATACCTTAAGATTTGTCTATTTCTATTGTATTCAATTAAATGTTTTTCATTATTTTCATTCTACATTTTCATTTGTCCCTTTTTCTAAACCTTTTTTCCCTATCCATTATCATCTTATTGCAAGAGTTCAGGAAACTATTATATTTTTCATTTCTTCCTACCTTAGTGTGCAAAATTAGTTCATTTAAAATTTTAGAAATATTATAAGCACTTCTTTATGACTGCCTAATAAACCTTCACCTATATTATAATCATTATTACTTTGTTTTAATCTTTTCATTAGTAATAGCATATAAATAAGTTTTTAAATTTTCTTAAAGGGGGATTTAACCTATTTAAATAAATTTAGCATTTTCCCACTTTCATCCATACTCTCTAACTTTCAGGCAACAGAATGCCTAGATAAATTTGAAATTCATAACAAATTAATGTAAGTCCCATGCAATATTTGAGACATTTTTATTACTAAAAATATAGTTTATATGAAATTAAACTTAATTGGCTATTCTGCATCTTATTGGATCACTCCCCCATCCAGATTTTATATATATATTATATATATAATCTTTATTATTTAGCATTTGTATATTATTTTCCTGTACAACTATTTAAAATATTTTAACTTTTATAAAGTTTACTTCACTGCCTACTTAACTGCCTTTAGTGTTCTTCACTAGTCTTTTTATGCCTTGGCTTCCACATGTTAAGTTCTCTTTATGAAAGGCACATGTATATGTTTTGTTTCTTTATCTACCTTGTTATCTGCACATATAGTAGATAATCTACTTGATAGGGTTTTTTAATCTCAAAGTTGTGAAGGTGTTGTTCCTTTAACACTCAGGTTGCAAACCTCTTTATCCTTTGTCTTTTAGATCTTGTAGATAACCAGAATTTTTCTTTCAGCATGCTTTCAATTGTTCTTTTTTCCCTATGCTGTTTCTAAGCATTGTTTTTATTTTGGGCTTGTCTAAAATCTAGTGGGCATATACTTTTAGCTCAGGAAAAAAAAGTCTTAATTTTTCTGATCATTGATTCTATTCCAAGTATTTTCTTTTATGAATTTCCATTCTCTGTACCTTATATGTCTTGTTTTATTGTTTTCACCTTATTATCCTTAATAAAGTCATCTCAAGTGTATTTATTATAGTATTTGATATTCTGCATTACCAATTCTACTCCTTACTGTCTTACTTTGATAGTGCATTTAAAATTTTCCTGTCATCCTCTCTTCATTACATTTTTTTTTTTAATCTTAGAGACTCTACTTATAGACTTCTACTCTAGTTCTATTGATTTCAAGCTTTCTGTTATGCTATTGAGGACACCAATTTTTTTTAATTTTTTCAGGAAACAAATAGCTAATTTTCAGAGGTATAGATCTAAGTCTTTACAATGATATCCCTTTGTTTGGTATCACAAATTCCTCTTATTTCCTTAAACAAATACAAACTTATTTTCTTGGTAAGAGATACCTAAACATATTTGTATATCAGTAGTTAAGACTTGTTTATTCCTGTTGACTCTATTCCATTTTTATAATGGCCAAATTCTCCTTACATAATAATCTTGTGAGTGCATTTTTTGCACATGGCTCTGAGTTTCAATTTTGTTTCTAGCAGACAGAAACACTCTACAGCAATTAGATCAATGTCTGCTTGGATTTCTAATTATAAACAAATGGAGTATTTTCAGTTTCTAGCATTTACCCTTATTAACTTTTGTCCACATCTTTTACATCTTATGGAGAAAAAGTAGATTTTGTACTTCTTGTTACTTGGTGTCTGAATCCATAAACAAATGTGGAAAAGTGGGAGAGGGTAAGTGCATAATGGTCACATGAAGTGTAGTACGCCTGCAACAAAAGGATGGTCCCTGAGTTTTCTGGTTGGGAGATAACATCTCTAAGCCATCCTATCTCAGATACATGGTCATTCAATATTTTCCTATCTTTTATCATAAGTAATTGAATTCTACTTGCTCAAAAGGTAATTCTCCAACATTTGAGCAATAATTTTCTACCAGTTTGAGTTTCAATCTTGGTTCCTTTTTTTTTCCCCCCTGTGGCTTTCTAGAGATGTTGTTTCATAGTTACCCAATTTCAATTCAGACCAAAATTTGAAGTCAGTAAAAATACAAAGTTAAACATATAGTATGATTTCATGCACACACAAAGAATAGATTGAAACAGGAT
This sequence comes from Talpa europaea, assembly GCF_964194135.1. Lineage (NCBI taxonomy): Eukaryota > Metazoa > Chordata > Mammalia > Eulipotyphla > Talpidae > Talpa > Talpa europaea. The sequence goes on along the minus strand of NC_140073.1, from coordinate 41,527,122 downwards.
AAAGAGTTCCCTCCTTAAATCCTGTATAAATTTTATAATATTTTAGTAGAAAAAGAAAATACACTTTAATTTTAAATATATAGGAATCCTAAGGAGCTCCTCTTGAGGAACAGGATTCTTAGTGGGAGTTAGGGAGAAACTGTAAACGTTGCTTGGGGCTACTTAGGTTGTTAATAGAATTTCTTCCAAACATCATTTATTGGAATTCAGGTTATGGTTAAGATTAATGAAAGCTGTTAATAGAATTATAAGGTTTCTCTTCTGTGACTATTATGAAGATGTGAATTCTGATCAAATCCCTTATAATACTCATGGCATTTATGAGGTTTCTCTCCTGTGTGGACTCGTTGATGAATTCGAAGAGCTGAACTATGACTGAAACCCTTACCACACTTTGCACATCGATAAGGCTTCTCTCCTGTATGGACCCTCTGATGAATGTGAAGATTAGAGCTGTGACTAAATCCCTTTCCACAATCATCACATTTATAAGGTTTTTCTCCTGTATGGACTCTCTGGTGAATGAGAAGATGTGAACGCTGACTGAATCCCTTACCACATTGTTCACATTTATAGGGTTTCTCTCCAGTATGTACTCTCTCATGAGTGTGAAGCTTTGAACTCTTGCTGAAGCCTTTCCCACATTCATGACAAGTATAGGGTTTCTCTCCTGTATGGACCCTCTGATGAATGCGAAGATCTGAGCTGTGACTAAAGTCCTTTCCACAGTCATCACATTTATAAGGCTTCTCTCCTGTATGCACTCTCTGATGAATTTGAAGATTTGAGCGCTGGGTAAAGCCCTTACCACAGTCTTCACATTTGTAAGACTTCTCTCCTGTATGAACTAAATGATGAATTCGAAGATTTGAGCTCTGACTGAAGCCCTTACCACACAAATCACACTTATATGGCTTCTCTCCTGTGTGGACTCTCTGGTGAACATGAAGTACTGAACTCCGACTAAAACTCTTACCACACTGATCGCACTTAAAAGGTTTCTCTCCTAAGTGAAGTCTCTGGTGAATATGAAGTAAGGAATTTCTACTGAGGTCTTTATCACACTGAAATTTATAGAGTTTCTCTTCTGTATGGACTCTTTGATGATTGTGAAGATTTGAGATCTGACTGAAGTTCTTACCACACATGTTACATATAAAAGGTACTTTTGCTGTGTGAACTCTCTGATGAAAGTGAACACCTAAGCTTTGACTAAAATTATCACCAACTTCACATTCATATAGTTTCTTACCTATGTGGATTCTTGGGTGTCTACATAGGTCTGGTCTCTGAGAGAAGCATGCTGCACTGATGGAGCATTGATAGAACTTTTCTCCAAATTCATTTGTTTTGTGGAAAAGACACTGTGAATTCCAAAAATAAGTTTCTTTACATTTACTACACCCACAGCATTTCTCTTCCATAGAGTGTTTCAGGAGATCATCTTGATGTATCTTCCCAATGTACTCTGGAAGGGCTTCTTCTTTTGGGACATGGGAATGCTGAACTCTGGGCTTCTTTTCTTTTCCTATGGAGAGATTTTTCCTGGCTATATCAAGATGGTATCTGCTTCCTTGAAAATCATGTAAATCATTTACATAGATTTCTCTACCAGAGTCTTGAGTATGTTTTGTTTCTAAAGACTGCCCAGGTGTAAACTTTGTATATTTTAAGTTCCTGGAATTTTTGCTTTCAAAAGTCAGTTCATAGTTCCCATACTCTGGCATTTGTGTGGAGAGTATTAACCATTCTTGACGATGGGAAAGTTCTTGCTGCTTTAGGTCTTTGGAATCTTTTTCTAGAATGGTTTCCATATAGTTTTGATTCTCATATATCTGACTGTCAGCATTCCTCCAAGCTTGCCAGCAGGAAAGATTTTCATGTTGTAGATATCCAAATCCTGCTTCGGTTTGGTAGCTCTCTTTCCAGTTTTCTAGAAGAATAAGCACATAATCCATTGGTGAGATGAAGGTTAAGTTTTAAAATGTCCAAGCATCTCAGTCATAATTATAGGAATATATATTTGGGAATGGGAAAGAAGGGTTATGACTTAGACTACTCCATATTTGGGTGAAATTCATTTGTTTGTTCATTCATATATGTATACTTTCACTCACTTATTCATTTCACAGACATATCTTGACCATCTACTACTTACCAGGCACTGCTAGAAATAGTATCTCGGAAATAGTTTTAAAGATGGATTTAATTGGATTATTCTATTTGAGGCATTATTAAAGAATAAAATATAGCTATTATTTTGGTCTATAATAATGTGGTTGACTGTGTGGGGAAAAAATGGCTGCAATAACTCTCAACTTGATCTCCATCTTTAGGTGTTCCACTTCCACATTGACTCTATTGCTTTGGTCACTAGGAAAGTAGCAAAAGTGGTACTACCAGAAACTTGGAAAGGAAAGTGTGTGTGCTTGCCCCCTTTTTGTGGTTTTGAAAATTCTGTGACCACCACTATGTAAAGGAGCCTGGGCTGGCTTGCTTGAAGAGGGACATATGGTTAACACATCTCCATTATCCCTACTGATACTGATCAATTGCCAGATGTGTGAGAGTCAGGTTGTCCTATTTACTCTTAGACTATCCAGCCCTATCCAGTTGCTCCATGACAGATGACCCATCTAAATAATTAGAATTATGAAAAATAATAAAGTTTGCCTTAAGTCACTAAGTTTGGGGTAGTTATACAGCAAAAGCTAATTTGTACAAATAGTATTTAGAAAGAGCAAATTTAGGACCACACAAAATTGACTATGTGAGGATATCTATACTTTGAAGTGTAATCCTGAAAACAAGTAAGAATAATCACAAATACCTATTAATGACATGCCTAGTGTCTTGGAAGATGTCTTGTTTTGTTTTTCTTCTATTGTCATCTGACTTAAGACAGATTTTTGAGAATATTTCTTCCATCTCAATATAACACCTAGATAAAAGAACCAAAATATTCAACAAAATTGGTTTCAGAAGAAACTAACTCTATTCCTCAACAGCTGGCCTTACTTTACCTACTGACGTGACATTTGTGTAGTTCTCCCACATGACTTCTCTGTAGAGCTTTCTTTGAGAAGAATCCAGGAATTTCCACTCCTCCCAAGTAAAAATGACAGTCACATCTTCAAATGTTACAGCCATCTGGTCAAAAATCAGACTTTCCAGGAGAAGAAATCTAAGTGAGAGGACAGACAAAGGAATAAAAAAATAAGACATTTATCAGGTAACATAAATCTTGATTTCAAGACTACATAAGAACAATACAAAATATAAAATTTTAAGCCCATTCATAAATATTATAGTCATCCACAAATCCTAAATAACAGTTCACTGAATTGAATAATATATTGAAAACATGTATCATGATTAAGCATGTTTTATTACAGCAATAAAAGATATTCAACAAAAAATTGATCAGCATAATTCACTATAATATTAATATGCTACAGAAGAAAATGATTATCTCAACAGATGCAGAAAAATTATGTGATAAAGTTCATAACATTTGATACTTATATATAATCTTAAAAAAATTGTGGAAAATTGGGAATAAAAAGAAACTCTAAATTTATAAATATTCTATATTAAGAGCATACATCAAACTTTAAGCTTAATAGAGAAACTTTATACGTATTCCCTTTACTGTGGTTAACAAGATAAGAATGACAACCATCACTGCTACATTCAACACAGTACTACCAAGTCTAACAAATATAAGAAAAGAAAGAAGAGGCATAAGGATTAGATGAAGAAAAAAATAATGTCATTATGTTATAGTCATGCACCCAGAAAAACCAAGACTATACACATAAATCATAAATTAATGAGTTCAGCAAAATTACCAAATACAATAAAGCAACAGCATAACTCTATATCGGCCATCAACTGCTAGAAAATAAGGTACCATTCAAAACAGCAAAATGAAAAACAAAAAAACCCCACTTAACCAAGAATCTGAATAAAGAACTTTGAAGACAGATTTCAAATTCCAATAAAGAAAGGCAATTATCTGAATACAAGGAGATGCATGCTTCCATGTTCTCAGATGAGAAGACAAATTCAATAACCTTCAAACTTCCAGCTAGATTTTTTGAGAAATATAATGTACTTTCTCCCACTACAATTTACAGGGATGAAAAAGAAATCCAAAAAGACTTCAATAAACCAAGCAGGCTCACTTGCCCTATAAGATACTGACATACAAAGAACAGTACTAAAATTAAAATAGACAAACCAATAGAAGAGAAGGTAGGACTCAATAACAAGCCAATGGACTTACTTATAAATAAAAACATTAAGAATAAAGGTGGCACTGCAAATCAATGAGGATAGAATGGGTTATTTACTAGATGATGTTGTAAAAACAGATTAGCTATATAAGAACAAACTGTAGGCCTCCCCGGTGGCGCAGCGGTTGAGCGCTGGGTTGCGAAGCTGCCCACAGCCTCTGCAATGCCGGTTCGATCCCCGGCTGCTCCCCGGCCACCAGAGGAGGGTCCCACATGGCACGCAGACCTCTCCTGCCGCCCGCTGCTCCCCTCAGCAGTGTACTTTGGTCCTTCTGCCTGCTCTGCTCCCTGCTCTGGCTCTGGTGAATTCTCTTACCCTCCCGCGCTTCTGACTGTACCCAGTGCTTATATAAATAAATAAATAAATAAATCTTTTTTTTTTTTTAAAGTGGATTTGTAATAACAATTAAAAAATAAATTCCTAAAAATAAGCTTAACAGAAATACTTAGAACCTATATATTTTTTTAGAATTCTGAGGGATAAAAATGGGTTGAAAAAATAGTAAAACACTTATCTCAAAGTCAGCTAGGAGAAATAAATGTAATTTGATTTTCACTAAACATATATATTTAATGTACTTTAAGACATAAATTTAGGGATGCTGATAAAATTAATTTTCAAGTGTTTTTGCAAGAAAAAGGAAAATTGTAAAAAAGGGAAAATGAGGGAAGACTAAATCAATGGCATACTAAAATGTTAATAAAGTCTCTATAATACCATGGGGTTAATATAGGAATAAAGATCGATGGAAAAGACTAGGAATCCAAGAATGAACCCAAGTATAGCAAAAAATTCTAAACATGATAAAGGTGACATCAAATTTGAGGGGGGAAAATGGCTTATTTAATTAATGATGGTGAGACAAATAGCCATTAGATTCCCTTCTTCAATTCTTATATCTTTGTGACTAGAAGTTATATCAATATGCTTTATATTTAAATAATTAACATAAAAGCAGCAATCTGTTAGTAAGTTTCGTCAAGCATTGTGCTAGGTTTTTTACATGGATGATCTTGTTTAACCTTCTTAACAAACCTATATGAGCTGTTTCCCAACTTCACACATGAGTAATTGGTTAAGTAATTCAATCTAGTTCACATAAATAAGTGGTAGTGGCAAGAAAAAAGCACGAGTAATGGGTTAAAAGCCTATATTTTGACTAATATGCTATACTAATAAAACATACTGAAAGGTTAATATAGTCAGCATCTAAAACTAATGGCAAGTAACTTTTATTTTCTGTTTTCCAAAGAGGGAGACCATTTTGATGTTACTCCCTGGAATATTCCCCGTACATTAGTTATTTCCCTTATCCTTAATGACTAAAAACAAAAGGCTAAATCCTCTTCATTGCCTACGAAGTGCAGTACATTTACAGTAACAAGATTAAATACACAGATCAAGAATTGAGAAATGGGTCCAGAAAATAAGACAACCCAAAGAATTATTAGAAGGTTCATTTAGATACATGTGCTTATGTGTAAAAAATTCAGTAATTTGGTATATGAAAAGGTAGCAACAACAAAATAAATGTTTTAGAAAACTATGAAAGTGGTAACAATAAGAATGTTTAAGTGCTCCTGTCATTTTTCACACCAAAATAATGATTAATAGGTTGAAGAGTTAAACTTTTAAAATACTAGAAACTATAAAAAATAGTGAAAAATGAAAGTATGTATTAGATTTAGAGATAAAGAAGAGCTTTCAAAGTATAAATAAAAAGAAATAATTTCATTTTATGCAAATATAAAACTTAAACTAAGTTCTTAAAAGTAAAAGGCAAATGACAAATGAGGAGAAATATGTAAAGCATAAAGCAAATAGTTTATATAGTTTACATATTAAGTGCCTTTATCAAATGGAAACCAAAACAGGTAGGAAAAATTTATCAAAGAAGACTACGAATGACCAATAAGTATATGTAAAAAAGTGGTTAACCTAACTAAAGACTACAGGGATATAATTTAAGGCATAATTTTAAAAATAATACTCTCTTCTGGCAAAGGTTTAACAAAGTAGGCTCTTTTATCAAATGATTACAGAAGTTAGTTCATGCAATACTTCTAAAAAAGAACTTGTTTTTCAAAACTTAAAATATATCTGTATACTTTGACTCTGTTATCCTATTTTCCAGAGTATAACTTAAGGAAATAAAAAAAGAGAGACAGACTTAAGAAATGATGCATAAGAACATTTATTAGCAGTTGTTAGTTCGGGGCCTCCCTGGTGGCGCAGGGGTGAAGTCTCACACTATCACACTATTGTTGCACAGTAGACCTCTCCTGTCTTGCCTGCTGCTCCTCTTAGCAGCTTATTTTAGTAGATCTGCCTGTTCTGCTCCCCACTCTGTCTTTGGTGAATCCTCTCACCCTCCCCCCTCAGTTCTTATATGCATAAATAAATCTTTAAAACACGACGCTATTGTTAGTTAATACTTATATTTTTCCCAATAAAAGGAAATTTAAATAAAGCATGTAATACACGTGGAATGGAAAATTGTGTAGTCATTAAAACTTGGAAAAACATTCATTATATGTCAAATGAAAAAAAATATACGTATAACTGCCATTCATATATGCAACAAATACTGAGTGCTTAATACATGCAAGGCACAATTTCTGTATACTGGGAACATTCTCTGCCTTCAAGGAGTGTATTTATTTGTCATGATTCAAAATTTTTATATATACTAATTTCTCTATATGTAAGTATCTTACATAAACCCATATGTGTATACTAGTACACATGTATATGTTTATGTCGGTATACAATGTATGGATTAATGTCTGTATATTAAATAAACAAACTTAAGTACATTAAGGTAAGTCAATACATCCTAATGTCAATATCTGGTTGATATGCAGGGGACTGAACAGTGCTCAAGAATAAGTAACCAATTAAACATTAATAACCCTCCACAATGTGGCCTCACCTTATGCATTCATACTTCTGCTCTACTGCAACTAGTTTACTGCCTCAAATTCTGCCTGAGACTAAATGATGGTCTTCTTGTCTGGAATGATATCTTTGTATTCATAATAATTATTTATATCTAAGTTCCTTTCCCTGTCTTTTAAGTGCTGTTCATTTTGGCACTGTTTAATGTGTAAAACTTTAGAAATTGTTAGCATCCTATGGCTTATTTCCCCAACGTTAAGGAAAGACAACTTTACATTTCTTTATCTCAGAGCACCAAGAACAGTTCACATGATGTAGCAGACATGAATGAATGGATGAATAATGATCAAGTGTTGGGAAAATACAGGAGTGGAAGACAGCAGCAGTTATTCAGGAGGCTTTGGAAGCTTCCCGGTAAGTGAGGAGCATTTCTATTCAGTCTGCTCCATACATCCCCCGGCCCCTTCCACTGCTCCCACTACCCAGGGAGAATTCCAGGCATTTTATAAATGAAAGACAATCTTACCTGGAATCAGACTATGAGGAAAATAGTGAACATTCCTTCCTCTTTGAGGGCAACTTTGAGTGTTGAGGTGGATAAGCTGAGGCAGAAGAAAGAGGGGATAAAAGACAGGGCATGACCAGAAATTCCCAAACTCACTACACTCGCCAAATCTCCTAAAAGCACCCCCCCCCCATATTTGTTTCTTTTCAAAGACCAAATGGAAGATTTATGAGGATTGGCATCCTGGATCTTATTTCTGACCCTCTAAGAAATTTCAAAGGTACAAGTCAAGTCTGGGTCTGACGGGACAGAATCTGATCTTTCAGTTCTGCTCCAGGGATGCAGCGTCTCTCTACGTAATTTAACCCGAGTCTCAAGGTTTTCCTGGCTTATTAATAGTAACAAGAATAGAAATAATAGGACACCTAGTTTCTTTCCATTCTTCAAGCATGCTTTTTATTCTGTTTAGTTAATTTCATTGTCCTCCCCTACTCGTTACCACAGAAATACTGGATTTACTATCATAGCACCCCCAGTCTTAGAGGAGTCAAGACCTAGGGCTCTAAGGACCTGATCAGAGTCTCAATTCTGTCACCAACTACCTGTAGAACTTTGCAAAACTTCTAGACCTCCCAGAACCTCACTACCCTCACCTGTAAAATGGGGGCATGAGCCTTTACCACCCGGGTCCTGCCATGCAGATCACAGGTCCCTGGGGAAAAGGATAAGCAGCTGCGAGCCCTCTATCCCGGGAGAGAAAAAGACGGCTCACGGTGTCCCCAGAGAACACGTTTGGGCTCCCCATGCGCCAAGGACTGCAGGAACTTACGTCCCGAATTCCAACGAACTAGTGGTCCCGGGGGAACTGGATCTGCTCCCTTTCTGGGGCGCGGATCTCGCGGCCTCGCTCCTGCAGCAAAGTCGCGCGCGGCCTCCAGCCGCCAGCCAGCCCCGCGCCCGCGCGCGCAGCCTTCCCACCAGGGAGCCCCGGCTCGGGGCCCGAGGGCCAGCTGTCCGCCCTTCTCCTTCCTCTCATGCGGCTTCAGCAGGCGCAGGGCAGCCGTGAAGAGCCCTCCGACCCGGGTGTCTCCGGGATTTCTAAGCCCGAGCTGCGGCTCAGCCCCTGACCCTCCCTCTGCGGCCACTTTCCCCGCGGCCCCAGCGCCCGGCCCTGCCCGCTCCGCCTCGGCGCTCCGGGGAGTCCGCGGCGCGTCCGCAGCCTGCGAGGCGCGGCCAGCCCGAGCCCTCCGTCTACACAAACAATGGCCGCAGCCCCGCTACACCGAAACGGAAGCCCCGGGGCTCGGAGTAGACACTCGGAGCGTTTCCATAGCGACGGCGTGGGCGGCGCTGGAAGGCGCCCGCAGGAGGATGTGCTCCCGGATTGGCCCGGCGCAGGCGGCGGTGCTCGGCGCCGCCCCGCTGAGGGCGAAGGGCCGTGCGCCTGGGCTTTCCGAGCCGAAACTAACGTCTTGGTAGAAGGACTGTTCTAGGTGGTTTTAGGGCCCTTGGGAAGGAGCGGGGCTGGTGATTCGGAGAAATGAGCAGCCGGTCCCATAGAGTTGGCCCCCTCAACCCTCCAGCGCAGGACTTGCCCCACGGGAACCCTGGCTGTCGGCCAGGCCAGCCTTTGTGGGACCCGGGTAGTAGTGCCCAATGTCCCGCTTCCTCGGCACAACAGACACCTCACTAACCCGCCCTAACTCCGTCCCTAAACTCGAGATTGGAGCCACGCAACCAGGAAGAGGCTTTGCAAATTCCAGCTTAAGGTTTAGTGAACCCACTTCGCTCCTGCTGATGCGCGGGTCTGGTTGGCCTTTTCTCCCCATCTACCTCCCTGTTAAGTCCTAGGCGCCTGTGGAGACCCAGGCAGAGATGATCGACTAGGTGGCTCCCAGGTGGCACCTTGGGAAAGAGCCCCATCTGGGGTTCTGAGAACTGCAGAAAGAGATTCAAGTACCCGTGCTTTTTCCCTTGTCTAATTGAGTGTTTCTTAGGAAAATTTTTTCATTTCCTTAAGCATATGCCCTCAACTTGAGCTGGAGCAGCAGCATACATTTTATTAGGCAAGGAAACTTTGTTCAGGTAGTCTTTAAAAGCAAGGAACTCGCTGAATCCTAGTATCATTACACCACTTAATGGTGATGTGACCACGACAAAGGCTTAATCTTTTTGTGTCAGCTTCCCACCTTTAAAATAGGCATAATAGTGGTAAATATTTCACAGGATTGTGGTTAGAATTGAGTGCAGTTAAAATGGTTAAACCGGTGCTGGCATATAGGAAGTACTCTACAAATGTTAACTTTGTATTTACAGTTCACTATGGAGCAGAGGTGGGTGGTTCAGGTCTACCTTTCTGATCTCCATCATTAAATGAGCACCTGAACTGATTACAACTCTGAAGGCCATTATTTGGAAAACCATTGTGCATGGACCCCTCCCTGGTCTAAACACTCAGAGAGGGCATGGTATAGACTTTAAAATTTGTCCTTGTTACCTGTTAGGTGATGTTAGGCACCTTATTTAATCTCTTTCACTCTGGTTTCCTCATCTGTAAGATGAAGATTTTTATATGGTTACTTATAGTTAAAATCCCGAATGCAAACACTCACTAGTAAGAACATGCACTGGAGGTGGGCAGCTCTGCCAGGCTGCTTTCAACTTGTAGAATATTAGTCCTATTTGTCATGGAACAAGTGGGATAATCCATGTAATTTGCTTTTCAACCTTCCTGGCACATAAAAACATGGAATGTTAGCTATTGGTGTCATTATTTAATTGATATCCTCATTTAAAGTGTGCTTTTATTCTCAATCAGTTGAGCTATTTTAATCATGTAACATCTGAGCAAGCCCTAGAACCACACTTGAATAGAGATTTAAGCAGCAGAGGGTTGTATTCATTGACCAAGGAAAGGAGAATGGGACTCAAGCTCTATAGTTCTTCTCCCTGGGCTGGGAAGAAGCAGGAACTTATAGGGGAGAATGCTAAGAAGGGGTAGAGCCTGTGTCCTCAGGATTTTAGAGAAGTCTTGGGGTTTCTAGAGCAGCAGCATTCAAGCTTGTTTTTTTCCGACTTTGGCCTTGATAAAATGAATCTGTCATGGGTCTGGTGGGCATGCTTTTTCCCACGGTAGTAAGGTTGTGGCTTAACCCTTGTCTTCTACCTCCATCTTGGTCTCAATCACTTTTGTCTCCTGGCTTTCTGTAGTTTTGTCTTCAGTAACAGCGAGGACCAGGGGTGTCTGCTAAAAGGAAAAGCCAGGAGCAAGGCAAAATGAACAAAGCAAGGAAAAGGTACTTAAGGTTACTGGGCCTGGTGACATTCTATGTCCTGTTTCTCATTCTTGAGGGGCAATGGACAGAGATCCACCTTCTGATACCGCTTCCTGCCAAATATAGTTGGAGATTTGGAGGCCCACTGAGGAGCAGAATCTTTTCTTAACTAGAGATATGCCTGGGTGTCACTGGGTTGTAATCCCAATTGTTTTTATCCTTGGACTACAATCATCTGAAGTTTTAATGTCTCCAGCCTTTTGGAGGTAGAGGGAACGAATTAACTCAGGAGACAAGTGCCCAAGATCAGAAAAAGCAAACATAGAATAATAGTTACATTGGAACAAATAAGGATCCCACCCATCCAAACCAGTTAGAAAAGTCTTTGTTGATAGGAGTCTAAGGATTTAGATATGGAGTTTGCAGGGCTTGCACAAACCTTACCAAAGGCATTCATGTAAAAACAGTGTTTACTCAAAAGAACACAACTTCTTCAGGCCTTGGTGGCTATATATATAACATTTAAGGTTCTTCTATTATGTAAAAACAAATCTCAAAGAAAAAAGTTTAGGTAATTTTTTCCTTTTGTGCTCACAGAATCTGAAAGCAATTTAGCCATGATTTCACTTTGAGATCAAACTACTGTGTATCAGAGAATTCAGCGGTGTAACTGAGTCTCCTGGAGTCCCTCAACTTGTTTCAGCATATTTTGAGAGGAAAAGGGAAGCCAGGACTTTGTTTCAAACAACTGGTTGTAATGAATTTAGAACACTAATCCTTAAAACTCTTCACCCCAGACACAGATAATATCTTTTCTGTCTCTGGGTTGGTGAATACTCCATCAGGCCTTTTTCATAAAAAGAAAGCAAGGCTCCCATTTCATCAGATCATTCACAGAAAAGGCCAGTAGCTCTCTGTTAAAGTTGTGTGTGGATGGGAGGAAGAGTCTCCAAAATCACCACCTGAAAGAGCTCTTCTATTTTCTGCTGCTGCTTTTAGACATCTAGGGATTGTGGAGAGCAAGCTTCAGTTCAGAGCACTTAGCTACCTGGTGTTGGTCCTCTCTCCAGCCTTTCCTTATGGGCTAAGAACATGGAGAATAGCAGTACAGTCCTATGTGTGAGGATTTAAATCCACTATAGTGTCTCCAGTTTCTAATTGTTACTGCCTCATATTTTCTTTATCTTTCTTCTGCTGTTTTATTTCCCCACCTTTTTTTTTTTTTTTTTTTTTTTTTTTGCATTCCATCAGCATTAGAACTGTTACCTGTCATGTTCTGCAGTCCTGCTGGGCTGGGGCACCTCTTAGGGTTTTTTTTTTTTTTGTTGTTGTTGTTCCAACATTTGTGGTAAGGTCTTCTGTCTCATTTTTAATATTTTATGTATTGTAATAGGCATAGATGTTCAGACTGTTGTCTTTGCACCTGTTCAAGTAATTTGAGGACTGGCCCTGGCAAAGGGTAGTAGGTAGAAAAGAGGACCAGGGCAGTAGGGCACCAGAGGATCACCTCCTGTAAATACAGGAATTCAAACTTCATTCTGTGCTGTGGGTGCCAGAGTTGTGTGATGGGATCCACAATGATCCCCCTCCTCTAAGCCCGCTCTGAGATCTTAGTGTTTCTTGTAGCCTTGTCCACGTCCACTCTAGGCTATTTTTAAGTACTAGATGTAGTGCTGGGCACATTGTACTTGAGATGGGGTCACAGTTGGGGAGTTATTTATTTATTTATTTTTAATGTTTCCAGTGCAGATCTTTATCCTGGGGTGTTTGCTCCTGCTATTGGAAGGTGCTTGAGTTCTAGCTTGCTCAAGCATTTCTTTGTTTTTGTTTTAGACCCGGGGTTGAAGGAGGATGGCAGGTGTCTTGAGTGTGTCAGTCTAGGCTCAGAACAGTGAGCTCTTCTAAGGAGACCCAGGTACTCTGACCTGCTTCTCCCTGCTTCTTGCCCACATGTCTACCTCATTCCAGCAACTCCCCTCTCCTGGGACATCGATTTTCCCTTCTTTACTGGACCTTTTCTATCAACAGTCAAGTATGCTGTTAAAAACAAAACATCTCTTGGGTCTCTTCCCACGCTACCCCCCATGATACTGTCTTATTTCTCTCCTGCCTTTTGGGCAAAACTTTGAAATGGTAGTCTCCTCGAGTTTTTCCCCTTCCAGTCTTCTTGTGCCAATTTCAGTTAGGTTTCCACTCCACATTTACGCCGAAACTACCCTTGAAAATCCCTCGTTATTCTGAAAACTGCCGTAAGCACGAGGTCGGTACGCATTAATCACACGCATTACCGGATGGATGAATACGGGATGCTACTTATTGCGAGTCAGCCAGTCTGGAAAGATTATTCCATGCTAAGGGCCGGCTCCCAAAGCCCGTGTTCCCCGCAAGCGACTGGTTATCAGCAGAGGAAGCCCGCCGTGCGCCCCAGGAGCGCCGCGCGCAGAAGAGGGTCCCCCACGGAGCAAAGTCTCTTCTGCAAGAGCGCGCGGTGGGCGAGTCGGGCGCAGACCGGGGGAGAGACCCGGAGAGAGTCGTGGAGAGAGGGAGCAGCCCCTCGCCCCGCCAGCCAATGGGAGGAGAGCCTCGCGGGGCCGGGCCGGGAGGGTCCAGCCGCCCCCGCGCCCACGCAGCCCCTTCACGCGCCCCGGGGCGCGCGGCGGAGGCGGGATAACAGGCGCGAGGGGCCGGCGCCTCTCCACTCGCGCGTCGGCGGCGTCCGCGTCCAGGCGCGGCCGGCACGTTCCCCTCTCCCGCTTCGCCGCGTGGCTTTCAGCGCAGGGATTTAACCTTCGCCGCCCACGGCCACTGTCCACTGTGCCCCGCGGCGTGGAGTAGCCTCTTCGCCGGCGTTCTGCCCGCTCTGCAGCAGAAAGGTACTTTCCGTGAGTCTCTCCAGCGCCCACACTGCGTGGAAAACCAGGGAGGGCGAGCAGACCGCTGGCGGGGCCGGGAGCGGCGGCCGGGGCCCCCCGGGGTGGTGAAGCGCGGGGCTGGCGCGCGGGGGCGGCCCTGGCGCGTGGGCGAGCCCGGGGCCCGGCCCGGCGCGCGGTAGGGAGTCCACTTAGCGGGGTTTGGGGGTGCGGGGGGTCTCTAGCTCGCTTACGGTGCCCACTTCTTAACTCTCTTTAGCTTAAGTCGTGCGAATGGCTCCACTTTGCCCAGGTTTGCTGAATTCGGATGACGTTGGTCCCTCCGGGAGCAGGTGTTCCTCCTTCCATTTGAGAATATTCACTGCACCGGTGCTTCTGGTTTACTCCACCACTCTGCTACTCAGGTCTCCTCCCTAGGAAGGGGAGGTAGCCTAAAACTTTTTATCTCCGGTTATCTTTCTCCTTCCTAGCAAAGTTCTAGAAAGAACAGCGCATGCTTGCTCCCTGCCTCAGCCACCTATAGGTAGTGAGGCTTTATCACTCCCACCCCGGCCCCAGCCGTGATCTAAAATTGCTCTCTCTGCAGAGGTTACTAGTGATCTTCCAGTCGCCACATTTAAGTACAGGTGGTAGATGGTCGTTATTGTTATCTTAGGAATGTGACAAATCGATTGTGCCTTCCTCTCTCTGTGTATGGAAGGAATGTATTCTGATTTTTAAAAAGTTGTCATAAATTGTCCTAAACCGAAAACACAGCCATGATTAATAAGTTTTTTTTTTAATGCAGAGGCTTTGTTTTAATTCCTTAGTTGTTATCCTCATAGGGTTTTAACTGTGTGTTGCATATTGCTGCATTAAGTCAAGTGTGTTATATTTGTACACATCTCTTTCAGTTGGCACATGGAATTTTAATTCGTTGACAACTATTTACTATTCTAAATAAACACCCTTAGGTAAAAAAGAAAATCTGTATTTGGGATTATTTCCATTGGGTAATTATTTCAATCAGAGGATGCTGATTGAAAAGCAGTCACTGCATGTCCACAGTTAATGGCCATGAAACTTCCCAACAGTTTGTCAGTTAACATTTATACTAACAACATGTCCATTTCTTTCTATATGGTTTTTTTTAGTGTATTTTTTTTGTCTTTTGATATTTGTGAAGTGAAATCACTTGGTTTGTATTAGTTTTGATACCTGCTTAAGTTTGAACAGTTTGTGAAATACTTGGTAGCGGATTACAACCTTGGAACAGGTTAGTGTTTTTCTGATCTATTTGCATTATGTCTTGCTGGTGTTATGAACCTTTCTAAAACCACGTTTTAGTGTGAATTGTAATTCAGATAGAAGAGTACATTACAAGTGATTGTGCATCTTAGTGAGTGATCACTAAGAGATGATCCCCATTCAAGGAACAGAACATCACCAGGGAGCCGGGCATCTCACTGACTTCCCTTCAGACATAACAGTACACTGACTTTTAGGGTAGTTAATGCCTCATCCCTAGCCCATTAAAAAATACTGTAACAGTTGTACCCATAAACAGTGTTTAGTTTTCTGTTTTTCAGTTTTGGTCTTTTAATACATGGAGTCGTAAAGTACACCATCCTTGGTTTTGGCATCTTTCCCTGGTTATGTTTGTGAGCTTTAGACTCGTGGCAGGTAGCTACACATCATATATTTTCATTGCTGTATAGAATTGCATTGTGTGATTTTTCTACAATTTATTAATTGGTTCTACTATAGGTGGACTCTTGGATCTTTTCCAGTGCTTAGGAATTGCAACTAATGCAGCTGTGGCTATTCTGTGTGTCTCTTGTTGTGTATAGATTCCAAGGATTTCTTCAGAGGGTTTAATTGTGGAGCCATAGGGTATGCATATTTCCAATTAAAATTTTTTATTTTAGAATAATTTTAGATTTATGTTCTCATATATTTCCTCTATTTTTTTTTTTTTTTTTTTTTGCTCCTCGACCAGAAAGGACCAGAACAAAAAGTTTTACTTCAGATGTTCCCATAGGAAACTCAGCTTGGTTAGTGTGTCAGGCACTTTTTGAGATACCAGCCCACCCCTCGAGCCCTCTCAGCAACTCTTCAGGCCAATCACAATGCAAGTAAAGCAAGCAAAGTCAGTACCATTACAGATATTTAAAAAAAAAAATTAACAAGCAAGGCTAGAGTTTGATAAATCCTCTATTTTTTAAAAACATCTTGAGTTATAGGATATTACAACTAAAGCAATTAAGACTACTAAGTCACACTTAATTCAGATTTACTAGTTTTTTTTTTTTCCTTAGTTCTTTATCTAGTTTTGGATCCTTCCCCTCTTGTTTCCTTATCTTCCTCTGGTCTGTGAGTTTCCCAGTCTTTTCCTTGTTTTTGAGGATTTTGACAATTTGAGAAGTACTGGTCAAGTGTTTTATATTATGTCATTTAGAGTTTGGTGATATTTGCCTCATGGTTAGAATGGAATTTTAGGTTTTGAAAAGTAACATCACAGTGCCATTCTCATCACATCCTATCCCTGGTACACACTGTCAGCATCAGCAATAACTTATGAGGTCCACCTCGTTCACCTGGCTGAGCCAATGCTTGTCAGGTTTCTTCACTTAACAAATCACAACAGTCCACATTTGTGGGTAGGATGGATTGGAGTGAAGATCTACCTCCTGAAAGAGGAAATAGCTACATAAAGTATTTGGAATTCTTCCTTAAGAGAATTTGTTTCTTCCCATTAATTTATTTATTCAGTTCTTTCTTTCTTTTTTTTTAAAGATTTATTTATTGATTGATTGATTGATACATACAAGCACTGGGTACAGTCAGAAGCGGGGGAGGGTGAGATTCACCAGAGCCAGAGTGGGGAGCAGAGCAGGCAGAAGGACCCAAGTACACTGCTGAGGGGAGCAGCGGGCGGCAGGAGAGGTCTGCGCGCCATGTGGGACCCTCCTCTGGTGGCCGGGGAGCAGCCGGGGAAGGAACCGGTGCTGCAGAGGCTGCGGGCAGCTTCGCAGCCCAGAGCTCAACCACTGCGCCACCGGGGAGGCCCTTATTCAGTTATTTCTATATGGACTTGCAGATATTTGTTCTGTACCCGGGTTGTGATTCAATACTACATTATTTGACTCCTGGGAACTCTTTTCGGGTTGACTTCCGTCATCTTTTTCACATCCCCCATCCTTTTCCTTACTTTCAGGCACTAGGAAAAGCTAAACTCATTTCTTATCTTGTTTATTCCCAGTCCAAGAATCAGCACGTTCTCTAATGAGCTATGATTCCTCTTATTGGGAATGGTATTAGAAACCAAGATCCAGGCCTGGGTGCCTATCTCCAATTTTAGCATTTAATGTCATCAGTTCTGATGTTTCGTTTGTTTTACCAATTTTCACTTAAAGTCTTTTTCTGCCAAATTTCCTATAAGTGTTTTGGTTCTTTTGGGTTTACCTTTTATGTTTGGAATGTATGGACAAGAGGTTTAAGTTTCAATGTAGTTAACAATATAACTCCTAATATTCTTGATCATTTCCCTTGCTATACCCAAGCCAGTGTCATCACTATCCTAAAGTGACTGAGTATTCTGTTCTCCTTTTTGGCTTGAAGTCTTAACCATTCACTGATCTACTCTGTGAGGATACTTAATTTTTGTCTAAATGGGTTATAGATTGTTGTAATCTGCAGTGAATGTTTCCCTTCCCAAATACAGTATTTCTTCTATCATACATAAAATTCTCATCAGGCTATCTTTTTCGGAGTTGCCTGCTATTTGATTTATTATGTTAATATAAGAGAGAAGGACTGGTAAGTCTAACACTCTGCAGGCTTTGGAAGTAGTTTTAGCCAGGGGCATTTTGCTGCCCTGGCAACATTTTACAGCAAGACAATTTGTCACAACTGTGGGAGATTAAAGGTTCTAATGACTACGAGTGGGTAGAGGCCAGGAATGTTGCTAAACATCATACAGTGTACCTACAGTGTCCCCCAAGAAAAGAATTATCTAGGCAAAATGCTAGTAATAATGAGGTTGAGAAACTGCTATAGCAGATTCCATTAGAGCAATCAAGAAAAAAAAAATCAGGCAGGAGTTTATGAAAATGAGGGAATATCCTGGTTCATAGATAAAATGTCACTTTCCCAAAGACTTTATCCTTACCCTTTAAAGAAAAGAATTCCTTCTTTTATGGCTTCCTAGAACTCAAAACAGTGTCATTTACATACATACACATACATACATACATACATGCATATATATGTAAATATTTTTTCTCTTCCCCTAGCCTAGTGTTCACAGATTCAGCAATCACAGAACAAGGCCCCACAGAATTCATTTGAATTTCCAGTGCCTAGGAAAGTAAAATTAAATAAAAGACAATGGTATATAGGAGAAAAAGAATGAGCTTTGAAGTTTGATAGGCTACTTGTCAACTCTGTAACCTGGGCAAGTTTATTCATTTCCTGAGCCCCTGTAAGACATGGCTAAAACTAAACTTGCATGACTATTTTTAAAACTAGAGAAAACTTTCATAAAGAACTATCACTGTTGATCTATCACAACTATGCATTAACTGGAAGGTATTAGTAGAAAATCGGTTGGGAAGTTTACAGTTTAAGAGTCTGAATGGCGATTTCTGATAAAATCTTGAGTGAGCATCAGAGTGAAATGCTGTTGAAATAAGGTCATGGGAGTTGAGGTCTAGGATGAGAGAAAATGATGTTTAGGGTGTTTTTTTTTAGTTTTTTTTTTTAAAGATTCATTTATTTATACAAGCACCGGGTATAGTCAGAAATGCGGGAGGGTGAAAGAATGCACCAGAGCCAGAGCGGGGAGCAGAACAGGCAGATGGACTGAAGTGCACTGCTGAGGGGAGCAGCGGGCAGCAGGAGAGGTCTGCACACCATGTGGGACCCTCGCCCGGCGGCCAGGATCGAACTGGCGCTGCAAAGGCTGCAGGCAGCTTCACAACCCAGCGCTCAACCCCTGCACCACCGGGGAGGCCCTGTTTTGGGTGGTCTTTAGCTTTGAATTCACTCAGAATGTATGTGGTGTTGGAGAAGGAATGTGAAAGGAGCTTGTGAGCCAGGAATGCAAACCCTAGTGACTGTGTATGAAATTGTGACCAGGAATGTCACAAGAGGAGGTTGATGGTGGTATATTCCAGCTGCATATGCTTCAAGGGAAGTGATGTGTTGATGGAGGCACAATAACACTTTATATAGTTAAGATACATGTTGGGTGTTGATGGTGAAGACCAGAGGTAGGGGAAGTTGCCAGTATTTAATAGGAGTCTGATCTGTGTCAGATGATTCAGACCATCTGCCTCTCAGGTTGGTTGTGAGATTCTTTGAGGTTCAGAGAGACAAACAGCCTTTCTTTATTTCTTATAGCTCCTAAGTGGTGGAACTGGGAGAAACTGTTGGGAAGGTGTAAGAAACATTCAGTGATCCATATTAGAGGAATATTTTTTGTGATAGAAAATGTATTACAGTGGGTACTAGGCTAGTACTGTGCTTAAGATAGTGGGGTTCAACACTTTTGGGGGAATCAATATTTTTCTAGATGTTTCATTTTCTAATCTTTCATTTCCATAGGTCCCATATATTCCATGTTCTTTTGATTTTTTTTTTTCCCATGGAAACCTGAATATTGCCCATGGACAAGATGACAGATTCATTTTCATCTTCTTTTTTTTTGGATTTTGGGTTACTCTGGTATTTGGAGGAGTTAAACAAAGAGGAATTAAATCAATTCAAGTTACTACTAAAGAATGAGACTATGGATCCCGGGCATGGCCAGATACCCTGGACTGAAGTGAAGAAGGCCAAGCGGGAAGATCTGGCTAACTTGCTAAATGAGTATTACCCAGGAGAGCAGGCCTGGAATGTGGCTCTCAAAATCTTTGGCAAGATGAACCTGAAGGACCTGTGTGAGCGAGCAAAAGCAGAGTTCAACTGTGAGTGATATTAGGGACCTATCTGGGTAGAGGGCAGAGAAAGTGCTCCCTGAAGCCCACTGGGATGGTTCTGTGAAAGGGACATAGAAATTCAAAGATTCTGTGGATCACAAGCTCCAAGGTGGTCGAGTACATTGGGAGCTTGTTGGATCATTTGAGGAACACTGAAAAGGCAGGTGGGTTTTGATTAGTTTCTCAGTTTGGCTTCTCGTTTGGAGTAATTTATTCATTTTGTGCTAATCAAAATTATTAAAGGAATTGAATAACAAGAGCTATCCCATCTAGTGTTCTTTTGCTTAAATTGCAAATGAAGTCTTAAGTTAGGCTACATTTTAAGGAATCTCAAATATGACTTCATATCTTTGCTGAGATATGAAATGGACAAAAAATTAAGGAGTCTAAGCTGAGCCAGTATCTGTGGTCATTCCAAGATATGAAATATAATAGAGATCTATAATTCATTACTCATAATCAAGGCTTTTTTTGGAGGGGGGGTTACAAAGTGTATGTTCTTTATTTCCTTTGAGTCTCACCATATCCTCATGAGGTCAGTATAGACAAGGAAACCAAGATGTAGACTAGACCACTTGTTCTGGACTTAGAAGGTAGGGGCAGGGTGAGGTGTGGTAAAAGGTCTCCTACTTTAGTACCTTTCACACTACATCACCCCTCCCCTCAGCTAAGTTAGTAGCGTCTGAGACTTTTCAGTCTTAGATTGTCTTAAACTCAGATGATCATAAAATTGGACCACTGAGGAGGATCCCAGCTGCCATTCTGCCCATCACCAATGGTCTCCTTGTTTTTGGTAGCTATCATGATCTTTTGGAACTTGTTGCAGGGACAGCTCAGACCAAAGGACCAGAGGAAGCCAGGACCAGAGAGCTACGAGGTGATCAGGATGCTGTGCTGGGTGAGTGAGATGATCTTTTTGTCAGACTTGGGGAGGAGTTTGAGCTTTTGAAGGATGATCAGAGTTTATTGCCCAGATAACAACTGTTAACAACTTCTATCTGACATGTTCCCTGTCTTTATCACCTAAAACGAGTCAGTTAAACTGGGGAGAATGTATAGAAGATATAACTGTTCTAGCATTGGGTTCAGAGATGGCTTCCTTGAGATGGTGACATTTGAATTGAAGTCTCACAGAGGAATGGGTTTAACCAGGTAAAGATGGAACCAAATTTTCATTCAAATTTTTTTCTCTTCAAAATACTCTCCAGGCTATGCTTCAGTATTTGTTTCTATTAATGTTTTCCCTGTATAGAGTACATTATTTTGACCTGTAGATTCAGGTTTTCAGGTCCTCCTTAGCTACTATTAATTGTTGATTGTTGCCCTGTTCTTTTTTTTCCTAATCTGGATGGTACTCTGTTGTTCACATAGATCATCTTCCTTCCCCACCCCCCACCTCCGTGGAGGAAAAGTTCAAAGAAAATATTTTTAGAGTGAATCTAACTTTTATTTTTCCATCACAAATTCATTTCTTTGTGTGTTTGTCAGTTTTGTTTTTTTCAGTTTCTAAAGTAGGTTTTTAATCTACAGAAATACATTCTTGTTTAAGCCAGCTGCACTTTGATTTCAGCCTATATCGTGTTTTGTTCCTTATTCAAAGTCCAATATTCTTAACATTGCAATTTGTGGAATTATTTTGAGATCATGTGTATCTTTTTCTTTTCCTGCTCCATTCTGACTTAGGTAAGGGAACAGGATACAGAATTCGAATAAAGGAAATATTTTGCCTCACCTGGAATAAGAAGTCTTCGTTTGGAGAGCCTGCAGATTTCCATCATGGAACTGCTCAGGCAGACCAAATACTGTTGGAACATTTGTTTGACGTGGACATCACAACTGGCAAGCAGCCTCAGACAGTGGTGCTTCGAGGAGCTGCTGGAATTGGGAAAACAACCTTGATGAGAAAGGCCATGTTAGACTGGGCGCAGGGAAATCTCTTTCAGCAGTTTGCCTATGTTTTCTATCTCAATGCAAGAGAAATTAACCAGATGAGAGAGAGAACCTTTCTTCAAATGATATCTAAGGACTGGCCCAGAACAGAAGGCCCCATTGAAAGGATTATGTCCCAGCAAAGCAGTCTCCTTTTTATTATTGATAGTTTTGATGAGCTGAACTTCGCCTTTGAGGAACCTGAGTTTGCCCTGTGCAAAGACTGGGCCCAGGTCCATCCAGTGTCTTTCCTCATGAGTAGCTTGCTGAGGAAAGTGATGCTTCCTGAGTCATCCTTATTGGTGACGACCAAACTCAAGACATGTAAGAAACTAGAGCCTTTGTTGAAGAGTCAGTGTTCTGTGGAGCTACAGGGTATGGCTAAGGATGCAAGACAGGAGTATATTTACCAGTTTTTTGAAGAAAAGAAGTGGGCCTTAAAAGTGTTCAGTTCATTGAGAAACAACGAGATGCTTTTTAGTATGTGCAGAGTTCCCCGAGTGTGCTGGGTGGTCTGTACTTGTCTGAAGCAGCAAATGGAGAAGGGTGGTGATATCACATTGACCTGCAAAACGGCCACGGCTCTGTTTACCTGCTATATCTCTAGCTTGTTCACGCAAGGTGATGGGGACTTCCCTTGTCTACCCAACCAGATCCAACTGAGAAAGCTGTGCCACTTGGCTGCCAAAGGAGTATGGACTATGACATATGTCTTTTACAGGGAAAATCTCAGAAAGCATGGGTTAACTAAGACTGATGTCTCCATTTTCCTGGATATGCATATTCTTCGGAAGGACACAGAACATGAAAACTGTTATTTGTTCACCCACCTCCATGTACAGGAGTTTTTTGCAGCTGTGTTCTATGTGTTGAAAGGCAGTTTGGGTATCGCGGATCACTCCTTTCAGTCTTCTGAACACTTGAAGCTGCTACTTGACAGCAAAACATACAAAGACCCTCATTTGACTCAGATAAAATGTTTTTTGTTTGGCCTTATGAATGAAGATCGAGTAAAACAACTGGAAAAAAACCTTAACTGTAAGATGTCTTTGGAGATAAAAAGGAAGGTTCTTGAGTGGATGAAAATACTAGGGACCAATGACTATTTTCCATCACAGCTGGAATTTCTGGAGTTGTTTCTCTGTCTATATGAGAGTCAAGATGAAGCATTCATAAGCCAGGCAATGAGATACTTCCAAAAGATTGTCATTAATATTTGTGAGAAAGTCCATTTGCTTGTGTTTTCATTCTGCCTCAAGCACTGTCAACGTTTACAGAGCATTAAACTGTCTGTAAATGTGGTATCTGAGAAGATGCTGTTAAACTTAAGCCCGGAAGCTGAAACTTGGTAAGTGTGTTTGATCAGCTCTCTGGAAGTATTCTGTGAGGGGAGTAAAGGAGGTAGATTTCCTCAGAGGGAGGAGGAGTTGTTTATTTGAGGACCCAAAGCCAGGGCAATCCTTTAGAGTTGTCTCACCCTTGAGTCAAGGAGGCCAGACATTTAAACCCCTTACTGGCCAGCCTCGGCTACTGGTGAAGAATGGGTATAAACTTGCCTGAAATGGCTCTCTTGGCCTGAAAGCAATCCCTAGAGAGGGACATGACTGAGAATTAACACCTTTCAAAACTCTCAATAACGAGGAAATAGTGCTTCAGTCCTCAAGGAGGTATGTAGCACAGGGCAAACTTGTGTCCACTATGGTGTGTATATTTACCTTTCTAAGTAATGCCCTCCAGAAGAACAGGGACCAAGAGTTTCTTCTGAACCTTGTGTACATTGCTGTTTGGATTCTGCTCTACTGTAATCTGCTGACCTACCTCACCTTTCTGATTGTTGACATAGTAGGAGATATCTATGCCCTTTCACATCTAACTAGAGAGAATCAAATGTTGGTAAGAAATAGGTGCTAAATGTTTGAAGGAATAAGTGAACCTTCAGCATTTTAGGCTTATTACTTTGTCCTCACCCCTTCTTCCAGTTCCTTTTCCAACTCTATCCATCTAAGTCTGGTAGGAGAATTGAATTACGGGGTTAATTCCAGGTTGCACTAAAATATTTGGTTTATTATCTGGTATACAATTGGTTTTATTGGTATACAACTGGTTAATTATCTGGTATACAATTAAGTATACAATTAATCAGCAATTATGCTGGTTAAAACCATATCTCTTCTAAGGTAAAAGTGAGATTCACACTAGTCAATGTAGAAAGGAAGTGTGCAATTATTGATTCAAGCACACGTCAGACAATAACTAGCATCTCATTTTATCTCTCAACAATTCTAGGTAGATGATATTATTTTATTTAAAAAAAACCAGGTATTAACACTATATAAAACTTGACTGAAGTTATACATCTGATTATAAATCTTTAGTTTTCCAACTTTTCCACTTGTTTGACTCAATCCTCATTCAAAAGGCCAAACAAAAACATTTTATCTGAGTCAAATGAGGGTCTTTGTATGTTTTGCTGTCAAATATCAGCTTCAAGTGTTCAAAAGACAGAAACATTTCTCTTGAAAAAAACATACATTTCATTTCTCTCTAAACTGTGGAAGTAGGTATTATAGGCTGGGGGGCCACAGTCTTCATTGTCCTTGGGGAGTTGTGAGTAAACTTTTTCTCCAAAGAGAAGTCTCCGGTTTTTATTTTGCATGGGTTGAGGGTGTGGGGGAGCTGCTGGGCAAAGAAAACCTCTGGAATGCCAAGAGGAAGACTTCCTGGTGGACTGTCCCAGGTCAGAGCTGATTTGGGTGCTCTCACCAATTCCAAAGTGCACCTTTTTAAAGCATTTCCCAAACTGAACTAGATTTATTGATATTTCCTTTTTTTCAATTATTTAGGCAAAGGGATGGTGGTCGCATTACTCATTGCTGGCAAGATCTTTTTTCTGTGCTTCATACAAATGAACACTTGAGAGAACTGGACCTGTGCCATAGCAGCCTTGATGAATTAGCAATGAAGGCTTTTTATCAAGAACTCAGGCACCCAAGGTGTAAACTAAAAAAGTTAATGTAAGTATGGCATGAGAAAACTTAATGGACTTATTGCAATTTCTTTCATTTCCTCCTTCCCATTCCTACTAATTAAGGGGAAACCAATAGTAAACTAATACTTAAAATCCACTTAAAATACTCGAAGAACACAAACTAGGGGAAACTCGGGATGTGGGAACATAACTAACCTGCTTTGGGGAAAACCTCACAGACTATACCAGCTGTTCACATGGGCATTTGAGGCTTGGTTAGGAATTTTCTAGATGAATATAAAAGAGCTAAGACATTCTAGGCAGGTCAGTGTAGCATTTTCAGAGACAAATTCTGGAACATACCTAATTTCTTCTGTTGGGGAATAATTTACATTCAATGAAATTCACTGATATTAAATGTTGAGTTCGTTGAGATTTGACAGTTCTGTGCATCTCCGTAACCAATACTCAAAACAAGATAGAAAAGAATTCCATTACCTCAGCATTTCCTTGAACTCCTGTCCTGTCTTCTCACCCCATCTGGTCCCAAAGACAAACCACTTTCCAACCTGTCTGTGTTAGGAATTACTTAGATTCCTGCAGTGTGTGTTTTTTGTGTTCTTTTGCTCAAGAAAATGTTTTTTAAAGTTTATCCATTTTGGTACATGTTTCAGTAATTTTTTTCTTATAGCTGATTAGCATCCCACTCTGATACACAGTTTGTTATTCATTCTCTTGTTAACGCGACCCTGGGTAAATTTTTAATTTTTGCCTTTTATGAATAAGGCTCTGAATATTCTTGTATAAGTCTATTTTGGTAACATGTTTTCATCTGTTAGGTTAATAGCTAGGAATGGAATTTCTAGTTTATGGATGTATGTTTGACTTTTTAAGAAATCACCAATCGGTTCTTCTGAGTAGTTGTAACTACTTTATATTCCCAACAGCACTATATGAAAGTTTTTCTCCTCATCCTTGCCAACATTTGCTACTTCAGTCTTTTAAAAACATTTTTACATCTTAATTTGATTCTAGAGACCCTTTTTATTTTTCACATTTGCTTGTTTGCATGTGTTTTGGCTCTGCAGGGTGCTGGAACTGATTCTGTTTTCTTTTGTCTTGAGTGTCCATCTGTGTGCCAGAGGCCTAGTTGTGCTTACTAACATGTACTGAATGCTGAACAAATGATCAAAATTTGTCTCCATTACCACTGAAGATTAGTGTTCCTTTTGGGTATCCAATAGTTACCCAATAGATATTTCCAATAGATATTTCCCTTGGAATCTGTTTTTAGTGAGATCTGACCTTTAGATCTCAAGCAAGTGGATTAAGTCTGGTTTTGTGTATAAATACAGCAGGCAGTTGTGTATGTGTTGTTGTTAAGAGGTTCCTGGAGGTCCTTTTCACTCATTCCATAGTGGCTTCAAAATGCAAGGTCCCTTAGGAGGAGAGGATGCTGCCATTAAGACAGCTCTTAGTCTTTCCCACTTTAGTGTTGCCCTATTCAAGTCCCTTTTCTCCAATATGTGAGAATATATTTAGTGGGTACACTAGGTACTTTTACTAGGTGATGATGGTTTGTGTGCTAAACAGGTAAAAGCTTTTTTTTTTTTTTGAAAGATTTATTTATGCATACAAGAGCTGGGGTACAGGCCAGAGGTATGGGAGGTGAGAGGATTCACCAGAGACAGAGAGGGGAATAGAACAGGCAGATAGACTGAAGTACACTGCTGAGGGGAGCAGCAGGTGAGACAGGAGAGGTCTGCTGTGCCTTGTGGGTAGCTCCCTGGCCGGGGATCGAACTCACACTGCAGAGGCTGTAGACAGCTTCACAGCACTGCGCTTAACCCCTTGTGCCACTAGGGAGGCTGTTTTCTTGATGTGCTTGGTTGGAAGTGGGGTGAGGATGCAGGGAAGGTGTTAATACAAAGGGAGATTTTAACAGTTAGTGAGCACTGTGAGTTTGGGAAATAAGCAGAGGCACATAAAAGAAGCAGATCGAGCTAACAATACTGCATTGAGATGGAAAATAGTAAGAAAATTGGCAATTTAACTTACTTCATATTTTGCTTTGGGCTGTCTCTATATACCTAACAAATTACATGAGATGATGGTGCATTTTTCAATAACATGTTTTGTTAATGCATATCAAGTAGTTGATGATCTCACCTTGAATTATTTCAAGAATTAGATACAGTGAATCAATGTAATTGCAGAATTGGCATAGCCCCAGTAATTTTTTTTAATTTGGTAATTTTAATCTATTATATCACTTTGTAAAATTTGTGATTATATGCCACAGATAAAATGATCAATTTAGCTATGCCATGTATAAAATGATAATAGAAAAAAGAAAGAGAATAAAAATTTTAAATATGTTCATTTTTTTTCTTTTACCCCCCAGTAATTTTTTTTTAAGATTTATTTTTTATTTATATAAGTGCTGGGGTACAGGCCAGATGCGCGGGTCAGAGGATTCACTAGAGACAGAGCAGGGAACAGAACAGGCAGATGACCGAAAACACTGCTGAGGGGAGCAGCGGGCGAGACAGGAGAGGTCTGCTACACCATGTGGGATTCTCACTGGCCGGGATAGAACCCGCACTGCAGAGGCTGCAGACAGCTTCACAGTGCGGCGCTGAACCACCTGCGCCACCAGGGAGGCAGCCCCAGTAATTTTTAAAAAGATTTATTTTATTTATGCATACAAGAACTGGGGTGTAGGCCAGAGGTGCAGGGATGGGAGTGAGAGGATTCACCAGAGACAGAATGGGGAGCAGAACAGAAGGATCTACTGAAATATACTGCTGGGGGGAGCAGTAGGCGAGACAGGAGAGGTCTGCTGCGCCATGCAGGTTAGCTCCCTGGCTGGCCCAGGATAGAACTCTTGCTGCATTGGCTGGGAATAGCTTGATAATGCTGAGACTTTAATTCCTGCATCACTAGGGAGGTCTCACCCCAGAAATTTTTAGTAGTCATTTCTGGGAGTTCAAAAACACCTTCTTAGATTTTTTTTCTGATGTTATTACCTTCTTCCTCCAAGGTCAAATAATTCAGAGTATCAGTTGTCAGAATAGACATCTGTGTTGTAACCCAGTTTTCCAACATCCTGAAACTGGGACTTATGACCTGACCTAGAATATGAGAAACCCAGAGTAAGATAAGAGATGGCAGGAATATTGAGATAATATAGAAAAGCTGGATTTGAAAAGAAAGGGTACTGTAACTAGGGACTGAGATGGTTTTGTAATCCCTTTTGCATATTTTTCTTCCTAAGGTTGAGATTTCTTTTTTTCCCTGATGGTTGTCAGCATATCTCCCATTCTTTGATTCACAACCAGAATCTCAAGCACCTTGACCTGAAAGGGAGCAATATAGGTGACAATGGAGTAAAGTCATTATGCGAAGCCTTGAAACACCTACACTGCAAACTCCAGAATCTGAGGTAAGTTTTTGTTATTTGTTATCATTGAGACTTTTGTCTGTCCTGTACACTTCACATCCTGGACTTGCTGTTCCTAGGGCTAGCTTAAATATATTTCCATGGTGTGGAATCAGGGATCAGTAGCTCAGGCTGATTACTTGGAGTACTAACTCTTCACATCACCCTGTTAAAGAGAAGTATAGTAACTGTCAGCTGTCAAGTTGCTTGCTCTCTATTACTCAGTGTTGATTGTAATGGTGCACCTGATTTTTGTGTGTGTACGAAAATGAGAGACAATTAGCAATCCTACTTGTTAACACATTGTGTGATAGGTCTCAAGAAGGATCTTATTTTCCAGTGAAGTTATTTAATTCCATATCTGGCAAAACAACCAGAAAATCATTATATGTTTTACACACTTAGAAGTTTTTTGATCTCTGGATACAGTTGAGGAGACAGACTGAACCTTGATATATGAAGGACCAAGGTAGGTCTTTATTTGTGAAAAACTAACTATAATCAATGTGTGAAATAATACTTTTTTTTTTTTTTTTGCAGTAGACTGATGAATTCTGTTAGCATTTGAAATTTTTTTAAAGTCTCATTGGTCTGGAATCTCAGTGAGAAGTAGGTAATTGATTGCTCTGTCTAAGAGTAAAACATTTGTAGCAAAAGCCTGTTCAATGGTGTGAAAGATGTTTTCTTGCA
The DNA here is from genome assembly GCF_964194135.1 of Talpa europaea. Classification (NCBI taxonomy): domain Eukaryota; kingdom Metazoa; phylum Chordata; class Mammalia; order Eulipotyphla; family Talpidae; genus Talpa; species Talpa europaea. The sequence continues at coordinate 41,498,286 of NC_140073.1, read as the reverse complement.
GTGGGAGTAAGCCTTGGGTCCAAGACAAATGCCTTTATACTCGACTAATCCGCAGAACTTGATATGATCACTTCATCAGTTGAGGTCTGAATTATATCTTTATCTTCCACTGGTAATCCTTGATGTAGACACAGTTACTAGGCTTTCAAATAGGAAACCATCTGTCTGGGTCAACTAGTAGGTCATCTGTCCCTGCACTGAGCGAATGTTTGGGCAGCATCAGCTTTGTAATAACTACATTATTACAGGAATGGAGGTGGGTGGTCAATGGGGGGTACTTGGTAAGTTTCTATACTAACATTTCGCATGGGAAAAATTCTAGTTTTACGATTGCTTTAAACTTCATGCTATAGGAGTTATAAACAGTTAGCTTTCATGTTACTCTGGTTTGGGTATTGATCACGTTGACCTTAACATATCAGAATTACATTTTGATGATTTGCTCTGCCTACTGATGGTAGATGATGTGGGCAGTGAAAGTGTTAATAAATGGGTCTTTGCCAGTCTGCTTCACAAGATATCTCCAATTATTGGAGAAGCTTTTCAAATTTAGAAATTAAGTATTTTAGAAAGCTTTAAAGTTGCTGAGTCACTCAAATCAGCATTTGTACATGTATGTCCTGGACAGGTACACAAAATCACTAACTTTTGTGTGACTATTTCATGGTAATAGTTACTAAAGATTTATCCCAAGAAGAAGAGAAAAATCTACCCTATTTGTCTTGATAAGTTTTTCCACGCTGTGTGCCTGATTATAAGGTAGCTCTTTAAAATATGTTGAGCAAATATGGGGGGGGGGGCACCTTGGGCATTCTGGTAGTGCCTCATTGTGCCCAGAATTCTTTTAGTTCGTTATACTGTGTTGCTGAGGGTTGCTCTGTTGCTGGGGGTTACGAGTGAGGTGAGGGAGCAATCATTGGTTCTATAAAGTAACCACCTGAAAAAGAGTGTCAAACAGTATGAATGGAAAACACTCTATATGTCTTTAATAGCTTTGAAATAGAAAAATAATATTCCAGAAGGGGATCACTGAAATAGTTGCTAGACAGACTGATTAGTTGATAAAGAGAAAAGCACCTGAGAAGGACAGCTATCCACAGCCTTCGCAGTATTATTACCCAGAATAAAACATTTTCTACCAGGTAGATAGTGTATGCACATTAGAAATATTTCGTTTTGAAGGAGTGAGGAGCCCTTGTGGTTTATTACAATTGTTTACAGTTGTGAAGTGCTCAGAAATATAATGAGCTGTCATGTATATAAACAGACTTTGAAACCAGAAGTTTGCCATCTACATAGATGATCCAGCAGGCAGAAACTTGAGCTGAGGAACAAATTGCCAGTCTTCTGTTTGCTAATATGAAACTGGCTTTTATTCATCAACCTTAATAACTCTTGACATGTGTATATGCGGCTGCATAATCTTACCAAACAAGGTTTAAGTCAAGTATCCTAACTTTTTACAGATAAATTATATGGAATCTAAGATAAAACACTAATTTTGTTATTTTCATTTGAATAGTATAAAGAAATGTTGACAAATTGTGTTGTAAGGATGTCATTTATTTTCTACTTTGAAGTTAAATTTCTTTAGAAAATCTATGCCAGTGACAAATTTTTAAAATATGACTCCAAGTTTCCAAAATCAGTAAGTTTAAAATATATTTAAGATAAAATGTTAATTAAGTTAATACTAGGTATAGTGTAACCACTGTTAATAACTAAGAATAGTATGAAGTATAATAGTATAATAGTTGAAGCCTCAAAATGTGACCCAGTTAATAGAGTATTTGCAATCTTGTCTGACTCCAAAATTTGAGATTCCAATTTATACAGGGGTTGGTTGTTTATGTATATGCCCAGATTTATACTTACAGTTGACCTGCGAACAATGTGGGGGTTGGTTGGGAGCGCTATCCTTTCCTGCCCAAGCTGAAAACCATGCATGCTTTTGGCTTCCCAAAATGCATAGCCTGCTGTAGACCTGAAGCTTATTGATAATATAAACAGCTGATTAACACTTATTTTGACTGCTCTATGTATCATATGGTATTCCTGCAATAAAGTAAGCTAGAGAAAAAATATTAAGAATCATAAGGAAGATTCATTTACAGTGTTGTGCTGGGCCTGTGGATCCTATGAGTTTATATTGTTAAGAAAAGTGGAACCTCATGGTTCAAACCTGTCTTGTTCAGGGGTCAACTTGTATGTCCTTTCAAATATTAACATAAGTAATAATTGACCTACAAGAGCACTGCAAGACATTGAGGAAATTCTTTCATATCTTTCTCTGGCCTAATTGCTTTAGCTAGGACTTCCATGTCTTGTACCAGTTTTAGAGGAAAAGCTTTTCACCATAGAGAATGATATTAGCTATGAGCTTGTCATGTCTGGAGACCTTATTTTTTATCTCCCGAGTCAGAGAGGGACATGGGAGGGGACAACTGCTGGTGTGGAATTTCTGGGGCTAGGAGAGGGTCTGGTTCGTGTTGTGACACCACTGATGTCCCTCCTCTCTGGAGTTCCAGACCTAAAACTGCAGTCTGTGGGATACCAGTGCATTTCATAAGGTCAGTGCCAGTCCCAGAAGGTAGAGTTCAGTGTTTGCACTAGAGGGAGGAATGCATCATCCAGCAGAGTGTCCTTGTTTTTTTCACCTGGCCTGCATGGAGCACTGCATTTCCTCTGCACCTGTTTCCCCTCATCAAGGGTGTGTACCTCCTCACCATTCCTTTCTCCTCCCCAGGGCTGCTGGCTGAGCTGCAGAGCTTCATTTTGTATTGTAGCTTCCACGTAATATTCTCTGTTCACCTCTTGTTCAAAGAAGCATGAATTTCCTCTGTGCCCTCTTGTTGTCTGTGCTGGTCACCCAGGAGTGTTCTAGTTTCTCTCCAAACCCCGATTCATGGGTGCAGTGTTGCCCTGATTAATCTAGATAGTTCTCTTGGGAGTGAACCAAGGAACCTCCTTGGTGCTGTTTCCCGACCCTGGTTTGCAAAGCATAGTCACATTTCAGGGTCTCATAAGATGAGAAAACTGGAAATCAGATACTGGCTTCTTTTGCAGTTGGAAAATTTGGCCCATTTTACCTTACTTTTGCATGAAAATACCTTTTAATTTTCTGGCAACCATTTTTCCCTGCTCAAAAATGATTTCTTTAAATTGGAATTTTAAAATGGTTTCCTCTCCCCCACTGCCCCATAACATCTAATAGTCAATGATTGTAGCTGTTTCTGTGTCTTATGACTCTAAAAATATGGACAGTACACGCTGCCCTCTGTTGCTTTATATTGTAGCAACCACTTTAGTCTTCTTTCTGATATGCTTCTGTTTGGGCTCTTAAGGACTTGGTTCCTCAGAAAACAGGGGTGCCCAGGTTCTTCAGAAAACATAGCTTGACCTGAATAAATGAGCCTTTGAGGGACAGCTGTGGGAGTCACAACTTTTGCTCCTAATTTCCTGCCTCTCTCTCTCTTCTGTTTCAGAAGTCAAAGATGACAAGGATAAAGCCATCCTTCAATCCACTTATTTTCTATGTTGTAGTTAGAGGAAATTTCAACCAAGTTAAAAAAAGGTTACCATTTAAAAATATTTTTGAATGTTTTCATACATATTTTCATAGGGAATTGGAGAGATGGAGATGGAAAAACAAGGTAAGGGGAGTTACCTCTCAGAGTCTTGTGCTTTAGTTAAATAACTCTTTTTATGTAGGGGAGCTGGATTTTCAGAACTGGCCCCAAAGACTGGCAGACCACACCCTCTGACTGGGTAAGTGGTGGTTCTAATTCTTCTCTGAGGAATTGTCATCTCTATTTCACTGTGTTATTTTTCCAGCCTGGAATCCTGTGACCTAACTGCAGTTAGTTGGCTAAGTATCTCTAAGGCCCTCATCAGAAGCCAGAGCCTGAGATATCTGAATCTGTCCACCAATAATTTATTAGATGATGGAGTGAAGCTGTTATGCGAGGCCTTAAGTCGTCCAGAGTGTTACCTAGAGAGACTGTCGTGAGTCTTGTTTTTCTCCCCCCCAAAGTCATTTTGTTCCCTCTTACATAGTTTAATTACGATCTGAATGGGACACTGTGTGGGGCTTGATGAACTCCAGTTATTTTCTTTCTTACTTGTCTAATTTTCATTCTTTTCCAGGATTCTCTCCCCGCCCCACCCCACCCCCAGCTTTTTGTTTTATCATATCCTATACATAGCTGCTGTGGAATTTGTAATTAAATAGATTTGATGAAGTTGATTTTATAATAGAGGTTATAGGGGTTGTAAGTCCCAGCTGGCTTTCCTATGAAGGAGAGAAGTGTGAACTTTGGGAATTCATGGATCCCTTCCCATCTGTATTTCTCCTTCAGCTTAAGAAGCTGTGGCCTCACAGCAGTTGGTTGTGAGGATCTTTCTTTAGCTCTCATCAGCAATGAAAGACTAACACATTTATGCTTGTCGGAAAATGTCTTGGGAGATGATGGAGTGAAGCTTATGAGTGATGCCTTGAAATGCCCACAGTGCATTCTTCAGAGCCTTGTGTAAGTGTCTGCTAGTTTTCATCCTTCAGTATGTATGCATTTCAAAATATATTTTAAATGGGAAACTATTATAAATAATTTTTAACCCTTGCTTTTTCTCCACTGTTAATGATAAGGTGATGAAGATATGGATATTGATAATTGCCATTTATTGTGTCCTTAGTCTCTGCTGGGCCCTGTGTTAAATGTGTTTAATCTGTGCAAAAGTACCTGTTGGGGTCAAATTAGTCACCTGAATTCTAGGTGCCTCATTGTACAGGGGAGGAATGTGAGGCTTAGGAAGATTACATATTTTGCCTAATTGCTCATAAGAAACTGGTGGATTCAGGACTAGTAGCAACCTACCCAATTCTGTATTGTGACTCAGGACAGGTAACTATACATAAATACCATTAAACAGAGATACAGCATTCCCTTGTGTGACTGGATCTCAGTGTGAGCATTCTGTTCATGTTGTTAGATAATTTCCTAGACCCAAAATTGATGAACCAAAGTTATTTTATCAGATATGTTTTAATTGCCTTCTGGATAGGTTGTTTGTATTCTTTCAACAGTCTCTCGGCTTGCATTTTTGTACACTAAGTATCTACAATCCTTTTGACCAATATTAGTCAAAAATAACTTTAAAAAGTATTTGATTTGAGCACTTTTCAGATGTTTTTGTCCTTTGATAATATAAAAATTGACTTTTCATAGGCTCAATTTTCTTCTGGATATTATATATTATTATTAATATCACATATATTATTCTATGTCATAAAATACCTAGCATGGTTCTGTATTTTTAATTTTGTGGTCATTTTTAAACTATAGAAGTTTAAAATTTTTGTGATGTTGCAGTAGTTTCTACTGTATAACTGCTAGTTTTCTCATAATTGAAACTACCTTTTTTAAAAAAAATCCGTTTATGTTACCTTTTCACACCATTTATGATTTAATTCTTTCAATTGAAGTGTGCAGTTGTTCCAAATTATTTTTTTATAAAAATTGAGCTTCCCCCCGTAGATAAGACCTATTGCCCGAGAACCATTTAGCATAATGTATCTTTTGACTACTGATTGGACATGCCAATTTTATGTACAAAAAGTACTTATTAAGATTATTTCTACTCTGCTTTGCTCTGTGTAGCCACTTTGGCGGTAGGACACTATATTTTACATACAATGTGTAGGAGTTAGCATTTAAAGAAAATTTCTGAAGAACACAAATCCACTTTCTAGCCCAATTTGGTGCAAATCTGTTTGCCAAGTAAGACAGCCAATGAGACAATGAGGAAAGATTTCTGACTTGAGAGGGAGTGTTAGCAAGTAGATTATGGCTCGTAACTTGAAACCTTTTCAAAGGTAGAAATCTCTGGGGAGTAAAGCAGTGATTCTGTCTCTCCTCAGGCTGAGGGACTGCCATCTCACTTCCCTTAGCTGTGAGTCTCTCTCAGTCTCCCTTCTACGCAACAAGAGTATGATGCATCTGGACCTGGGGTCAAATTTGCTACAGGACGACGGAGTAAAGCTTCTGTGTGATATCTTTCAGCATCGATGCTGTAATCTTCAGGACCTGGAGTAGGTTTTCTGTCACTAATTTTTGTGTAGCTTCAACTACAGGTTGTCTAAGCGTAGGGGAAGAATGGAAAGAAAGCCTGAGAGCTCAGGAACTGTCTGAGAAAGTTCTTTTGCTTCCCTTTCTTTGATTCTGCCTGAGAGAAGCTGAGGCAGTCTGTTCATCAGATTTATTGTAAGTAATTACTACAGTCCTCATAATTACTTTCCCTCAGGTAAGGAGGGCTAGGCATCAGACTGAACAGTGCAGCCATTTTATTTTTATTTTGAATGGCCTCCGAGCCATGAAACTGCCACTGTGCTCTACTAGTTTCCTTCTTAAATTCAGGCTTATAATTAGGTCAACTTTAAAGACATTGGGAAGGGAATTTATTTTTTTTTAATTGAGGTGACATTGGCCTTTCAACACTGTACATGATTTAGAGGCATAAGATCACACCCATCAAGTGCATGTCTGCGCATCAAACCCACCATCAAGGTTCCATAGTCCATTGTGTCCCCTCCCCACATTGCTCTTCCTGGAAGGTGAATTGTTAAAAATATTCTACAATTTAGTCATTCTTAAACTACAATCATTTTTATTCCCATTATGTTCTATTACTCTGTAAGTTTACATATATATGTAGTATATATGTAATTGTGATGACCATATAGACATGGCTTTGTGGTTTCCTTCTTACATGGTAGTATTTTAGAAACAAATTTGAATATTTACATAAGTCATTGATCATTTTAATGGCTGCATGATACTTAATATTTCATTATGCAAAAATTGTGGCTGGAAGTAAAACAGAGAGTCACTTAATCTTAGCTGTTTTTCCCACTAGGGGCTGGTTGTCTGGGTGAGTCATTGAGAGTGTAGCCCTAGCATTGTTTTTTAGAACAAGATCATTAGTAAACCCAGAGGTCTCTGACTTGACTGGACTAATTCATGATAACTAGATTTCCAAATGAATTTAATAGTTGACTGTCACATCTGTAAACACTAAGGTGATTGAACACTCAGGTCCAATAAGCACCTGTACTTCTTTAGGAAAGCATGTATAATATGTGTTCCCAAGCAATACTTGAAGTTTCCTTGATCATTATTATTGATCTGGATGACAAAGTTTTATATAATGGGAATTTTCATTAAATCCAATGCCTTCATTTTCAATGACAGAGGTATAATTTCTGTGTAAACTTACACACTCAAGGTGGTCACTTAGCTCACTTTCTTAGTATTGCTCTAAACACATAGACAAATTTATACTTTCTTAGCTACCTTGATAGTCTTTATTTAGGCCATGCAAATTCCCTCAACCAGTATTTACAAGCTTGAGAGATGCTGAAGAAATTAAAGGTTAGTGCTAAGGTGATGCTCTTGTCCTCAAGTAATGCTGATGACAGGGAAATAAAATAATAAAACCAACCCTATTATGTTCCATAGTTGTTGAAATGTTATGGCAAAACTCTCAAGGAGAAAAGACTGTGACACAGGAGACTGAGTTACTTTAGACTTGAAAAATAAAGAGGATTTTGTTATGTGGCTTAGTGAACAGGGTGCAGTTGGATTGTGAATGCTTTTGGATGCCCTACAGAGGCCTGAAAGAAATATCTTTTTATTTTTTTATTTTTTTTTAAGATTTTATTTATTTATTTATTTATTTTTTTAAATAATAAATTTTATTTTTATATTCCCCCATACAATTGCAAACGCCCCATTCTGACCCCAATCCTTCCCCTCCCGCCCCCCACCCCCCAAAAAGTGTCTCTGGTTCATAGTTTTCTGTTGATTTTGATTTTCACTTTCTTATATTCATTTTCCTGGTCCCTTATTTAAGTTCTCTAGATTCCTGCTATGAGTGAGACCATCCGGTATTTTTCTTTTTCTTTTTGGCTTATTTCGCTGAGCATGATCCCTTCCAGCGCCATCCATGTTGCTGCAAATTGCATGTGTTTATCTTTTTTGAATGCTGAGTAATATTCCATGGTATATATGTACCACATCTTCTTGATCCAGTCATCTATTTTTGGGCATTTGGGTTGTTTCCAAAGCTTAGCTATTGTAAACAGTGCTGCTATAAACATAGGGGTGCAGGTGCCCTTTGGAATTGATGTTTCTGTGTCCTTTGGGTAAATACCTAGGAGTGGAATTGCTGGATCATATGGAAGCTCTATGTTTAGTAGGTCCAGAAATCTCCACACAGCTCTCCATAGTGGTTGGACCAGTTTGCACTCCCACCAACAGTGCAGAAGAGTTCCTTTTTCTCCACACCCTGGCCAACATTTGTTGTTGCTAGTTTTTTTAATATGTGCCATTCTCACTGGTGTGAGATGGTATCTCATGGTAGTTTTGATTTGCATTTCCCTGATTACAAGTGATGTTGAACATTTTTTCATATGTCTGTTGGCCATTTGTAAGAAATATCTTTTTATCTTTTATGTAGCTTTCTTCTTTGAAGATAACAATTTGAGATAGATTCCAGAGAAGCATTTTTTATTTCAAAAATATATTACAAATTGAGGGCCTCACCAGTGGCGCAGCGGTTGAGCGCTGGGTTGCAAAGCTGCCCGCGGCCTCTGCGGCGCCGGTTCAATCCCCGGCTGCTCCCCGGCCACCAGAGGAGGGTCCCACATGGCGCGCAGACTTCTCCTGCCGCCCGCTGCTCCCCTCAGCAGTGTACTTTGGTCCTTCTGCCTGCTCTGCTCCCCACTCTGGCTCTGGTGAATTCTCTCACCCTCCCATGCTTCTGACTGTACCCAGTGCATGTATAAACAAAACAAAACAAATAAATAAAAACATGCCTCTATAAAAAAAATTAAAAAAAAATATTACAAATTGAAAGCATAGAGATCTTTGGGGTCCTTGGGAAATATACCCATTTTTTTTAGTATTGTTAATCAGTGTTTATTCTGGGATTTGGGAAGTTTGGTAGATAACCTGTTTGTGGGAGAAAGTAATTTTATCCACTGTTTATGTCAGCTCATTAAGAAATTCCATCTGTTTTCACTGGTAATGTTGGACCTTCCTATGAGTGTCCTGGATTGCAGATAGAAAAGAACATCATAAAAGAGGTTCAAATACCTAGGTATCTCTCCTAGGAATACACTAACCAAATCCCACCACTGAGGGTCTCATTTCCTTTTTGTATTTCCTTCAGGTTGACGAACTGTTGTCTCACTAGTGCATGTTGTCTTGATCTGGCCTCTGCTATTTTGAACAACCCAAACCTGTGTAGCCTGGAACTTGGGAATAATTGTTTGCAGGATGATGGAGTGAAAATTCTGACTGAGGCTTTGAGCCATCCAAACTGTAATATTGAGAGGCTTGGGTGAGTTCAGTCTTCCATTAGGAAAATGATACCTATTTGGTGGATATTATAAACTATAAGAAGTTTAGTATATGAATTTCATTATATAAATTCTGTGTATGGGGCTAAATGTAAGTCATTCTCAGAAATGAGAATCTGAAATTTAGATGCATGGATCCCCGTATTATATGTTCTTAGTGTAGAAGCCATATTTTACAATTCTTTCTGTCTCCCACATCCTTAGTATCTTGGACAGAGTATACATTAAGTAATGGTACTTGATTTAGGTCTTCCACATTCTGTCATCCTTCAGCTACTCCATCTGTTCTTGAATTAATTTTTCCTATTAAGTGGAAGATTTTAGCATTCACCCTCTATCTGAAAAAATGTTATCAATGCTCAAGGAGTGTGTAATCTACACAGTGAAAGACACCATCGTTAAAACAGAAACCTCTACTGAATGAAAGGAAATATTTGCACATCATATATAGAACAAGGGACTACGATCCAAGATCTACAAAGAACTCATACAACTCAATAAAAAGAAAATAACCTCCTCCCCCTAAAAAAAAAAAAAAAAAAAAAGTCTCAGAATGGGCCTCCCTGGTGGTGCAAGGGTTAAGCACTGCACTATGAAGCAGTCCACAGCCTGTGCAGCACGAGTTTGATACCCGACCGGCCAGGGAGCAACCCACATGGCGCAGCAGACCTCTCCTGTCTCTCCCGCTGCTCCCCTCAGCAGTTACTTCGTCAGTCTGCCTGTTCTGCTCCCCACTCTGTCTCTGGTTAATCCTCTCACCCTCCTGCACATCTGGCCTGTTCTTGTATAAATAAATCTTAAGAAAAAAAAAAAAAAAGACGCAACCTATAAAGCTTGCCACAGCCTCTGCAGCACAAGTTCAATCCCCGGCCAGGGAGCAACCCACATGGCGCTGCAGACCTCTCCTGACTCGCTTCCTGCTCCCCTCAGCAGTGTACTTTGGTCAATCTGCCTGTTCTGTTCCCCACTCTGTCTCTGGTGAATTCCTGTTACCCCCCACGCCTCTGGCCTGTACCCCAGTTGTTATATACATACATAAATAAATCTTTAAAAAAAAAAAGAAATATGCCATAGGAATGTGGGTAGCCTTGTAAAAGATACTAGTTTTTGGCATATGCATTTTCACTTGTGTAAGTGGCATGGTGCTAAAGGACTCATATATTTTGCTTTATAAAGACTCCCAGATACCTAAAGTTTACTTGTGTTGCTATATTTTTAATGATTTTTTTAAGATTCAACTACTTCATAGTTTTCCTTAGTGTGTTCCCGTATTTATTTATTCCCTGGCCTATGTTACGAATTGTAATTTATGATATAAGAAGTGATACATTCAGCCTATAAATACCTACTGATAATGAATACTGTAAGTACTTAGATTTCTTGGAGTTATACTAGTTGTGCACAGTATTTAAGTTTCTGGAGTTGCCCTACACCCCCAGCTTACATATCTTGTGTGCTTGTTCCCTGTCATGGGATAAAGTTAACTTTTCTTCATGCTCTCTTTCCTGCAGGTTAGAATTTTGTGGTTTGACATCTCTCTCTTGTCAGAATCTCGCCTCTACTCTAAGAAGCAACCAGAGACTGGTAAGAATAAACCTGACAAAGAATACCTTAGGGTGTGAAGGAATTATGAAACTATGTGAAGTCTTGAAGTCTCCTGACTGTAAACTACAGGTTCTAGGGTAAGTCTTCATCGGCTTATTTCAGGGATAGTTTCCTGGAAGAGGGATTTGGGAAGACACTCCTTTGTTCTAGACCTTGATTGTCGATCATTAGGCATTTTCTAGGTCCCTGTTTTTCTCCCATTTATGAATTTTGAGAAACATAATATAGTATAGTGATTAAGAGAAAGAACTCTAGATCCAGACTCCCTGAGTTTGGATTCTGGCCTTGCCACATACCACATGCATGCTTGATCTTGTGCTGGTCCCCAATTTCTCTGTGTTTTGGTTTCCTTGTCTGTAAATGGGTGCAATGATGATACCCTAAGGTTATTGTGAGATTTGGGCCACCAGTATTTAGAACTGTGCCTAGCACATAATATTGGGTTGTCAGAAAAGTCATAACATTTTTTTTCTGTTTTTTAAGCAAAAATGCATAATGGCCTTTCTGACAACCCAATAATTAGCATGTGTTAGGTGTGTTCATCATTTGCAGTACTAGTTTGATTGAATAGAAAAATATACTTGCAGAATCCTTTTAAATTTTAATCTCTCTCCCTGTATTCACTTTTCCCTCAACCGCTGTGCCTCCTTCAGCAGTTCCCTCCATTTCCTTTTCCTCTCCCCAGCCATGTTAAATTCTACTTTTTAGCAATGTTTCCCACCCCACCCATGACTTGGAAATAAACTCTTCAGAGATAGTAAAGGGTTGTGGGAAAGCTGAGTGCAAGAAGAGCTGTTACCTTGTTTTCTCAGGTTGTGCAAAGAGGAATTTGATGCAAAAGCCCAGAAGCTGCTGGAAAATGTGCGAGTCAGTAACCCACACCTCATCATTAAGCAGAACTGTAACGATCATAATGAAGATGGTTCCTGGTGGCAGCATTTCTGACTTGAAGAAGCTGATATTACTTTTAGAAAGTGAAATGAAAGCTGCAAGGTGATTGGACCTGGGGCTCCCTGGTATATTGCATTTGATGTGTTAGATGTAAGTTGAGAGGCTAAAATAAAATGTAGAATATAAATCTCTAACAAGCATAACATGATGTTTTTAACTGAATTCAGAACCTAAGAATTCAGATGTGAGATGCTTAGAAGTGAGACTGGAGGCGGGGCCAGGGGACACTGTTAAGGCACCATGTGTTCCTTTCTCTCCATTCCCACTGCCATGACAGATCACAGCCTCCCCATTCCTGGCACAATCTAGCAATTGCTTCTCCGTGTGTGGTCTTGGGACGGATAATGTCAAAAATCACTTGGGTGTTTCTTGAAATGCAGAATCCTGATTCCCATGCCAGATCTGCTGAATTAGGTCATCTGGATGAGGATCCTAGGAACTGGCCTTTTTAGCAATTTCCAGGCAATTCTTATATACATTAATATTTGAGAATCACAAGTCTTGCTAGAAAGTGGAGTCCACTTGTGCAATGAATATTTTCTCTAGCCTATTGTGAAGATATATAGAAATGCAGTTTTGGGGGTTAGAGCTAAAGTGGTGTTCTTCCATTTGGCAGAAATATGGCATGATAAAATTATCTGTGAAGGACTTCTGGTTATGTATTGCTATATTTTGATTTTTCTCCAAGATTCCTGACTCACAACTTCCAAAACTCTTGGGATCTCCTAAGTAATAAAAACAGTTGGAGCATCTTTTGTTGTATTTCTTTTTCTTTCTTTCTTTTTTTTTTTTTTTTGGCCCTCAGTTTATGAAATTACTTCAGAACCATAAAGGTGAAAATAGGCATTTTGTTACTCATAACAAGTCCCTTTCAACCACAACTGACTTTGTTAATGAGGTAACATTTGGAAATCCCCTAATGATTGGGGGTGGGGGAAGTCTGGTAGCCAGGGAACCAACCCTAAATTGGGGGTTGGAACTTTCAGTCACATCCCCTGACCTGGGAGAGAAGACTGTGTGTGTGTGTGTGTGTGTGTGTGTGTGTGTGTGTGTGTGTGTGTGTGTGTGTGTGTATATATATATAAGATTTATTTATTTATACAAGCACTGGGTACAGTCAGAAGCACAGGAGGGTGAGAGAATTCACCAGAGCCAGAGCGGGGAACAGAACAGGCAGAGTGGCGAAATACACTGCTGAGGGGAGCAGCGGGTAGCAGGAGAGGTCTGTCGAGCCATGTGGGACCCTCGCTGGTGGCCGGAGATTGAACCGGCGCTGCAGAAGCTGCCGGCAGCTTCACAGCCCAGCGCTCAACCACTGCACCACCAGCGGAGACCCAAGAAGACTGTATATTGAATCAATCACAGATGGCTAAAGATTTAATCAGCTATGACTATGTGACTATGTGATGAACTGCCATAAAAACCTAAAAGGAGGGATTTAAGAGCTTCCAGGACCATGAGTCAGAAGGTATCCAGCTGCAGGGCCAGGACAGAGATACTGCTGTTCAGGCACTTTGCCCTGTGTATTTCTTCATCTGGCTGTTCATTTGTGCTTTTTAACATAATTTGTAATAAGCTGGTAACCTAATAAATTGGTTTCCTGAGTTCTGTGAGTACTATAGCCAATTAATGGACCCCAATCGGGATTTTAGGAACTTTGATTTATAAATAGCTGGTCAGTCAGAAGCTCAGATTAGTAACCTGGTCTTGTAATTGGCATTTGAATGGGTGCAGTCTTGTGCTACTGGGTCCTTAACCTCTGGGATCTGATGCTATCTCTAGGTAGATAGTAAATTGAGTAAATTTGTGGGATACCCAGTCAGTGTTTGAGATTTCAGTTAATTGGTGGCATGTGAAGAAAACACATCATACCTTCTATTGTCAATGTCTTTTTAGAATAAAAGAAAATTAAGACTAAATTAGATTGCAAAGTCTAATTTCTAGTCTTAATACAACTTATTTTAGGTGAACATTTCCTGTCTGGTCTCCTTATTTTTCTCTATTCCTTATCGTTCACACCACTTTCAAAGTAGTTTTTAAAAAACAACTATATTCAAGTGGAGTCAGAATCACAGGTAATGGCCTTGGATTGTGATTCACATCTGAAGTATGTGTGTTTGGGGCAGGGCTGGGGGCTGGGGCGAGTGATGCTATCTCCAAGTGTAATGTCAGAATTGAGTCAAATTATAGGACACTCAGCTGATGTTGCAAAATTGCTTATGTATGGAAAACTGTTTACACACATTTGGTGACCAGAAGTGTGAGAAGTAGTGTTGTATTATTGTGAGGATATAATATGTAATGCAAATGAAAACAAAAATTTCTATTTACAGTATAGTATACATTCACATTGTTGTGAAATCAATCTTCAGAAGTGTTTTCATTTTGCAAAATTGAAACTATACTCATTAAACAACTCCCGTTCCCTCCGTATTCTGGCAACCACCATTGTACTTTGTCTGAATCTGACCATAGTCAGCCCCTCATTTATCCTAACAATAGCATACCAAAAGACTTCTTTATAATGTTCTCTTTAATGCACATATATTATTTCAGTGAATGATAACAAGTGTCCACTTTGGGGGAAATGGATTTCTGTCAATATATAGATATGTAGTTTCATAAATTGTGACAAGTAGTTTCAGATTGTGACTTAGGCTTATCATGAGTAGCAAAATTGCCAGAGTCAGCAAAGATCTAGAAACTGGAAAAGATCAAAGTGATTGAGGCTTCTAAATGCTGTCCAGGGTCCTGACCCTCTGTTCCTGAATAACAGGTTTGAAGCAGCCTGTTTCCCTGGCATGTACACTCTCAGACCAACACTCCATGCCAAAATCTGAGGGTGCTTGATTGGTTCAGGGACACAGATGATCAGGGAGAGAATGAGCTGGATTGACTGGCACTAGCTGAACTAGGGGCATGTGATGTGGCTGCCCCACAATGACAGGCAGGGTTGCTGGTGCCCAGACCTAGCCTATAGTGAGGCTGGCAAAAGCTGAGCCCTGATCACTGCTTTGGCTTCCTGGGATGCTGGGCTTATTTTGTCCCTTTATACTGTACTGTCGTACAGAATCACCAGAATTAAGGTACTTCAAAACAGCCAACTAGAAACACAGGACACTCACCTAGGAATAGCATCTAGGAACTGTGTTTGGATGCTGAGGCTGGGATTATTCCAAAAGCCCCTGAAGATAGTGCATTACCAAGCTCTGGGAGTCAGCAGTTTTCCTGTAATATGACTTATTTCACTGAGTTGCTAGAAAGTTGGAAAAGTAATACAGATATTCCCTGGAGGGAAGGATAACTTTGTTTTCACTCATTCATGACAGCCCACAATATGCAAGACACTGTGTCCTGGGCTTGAAATGGAACACTATTATCCTCAGGTTTTTATAATTCCTCCAAAAATGGGGAAATAGAGAAGACTTTTCAAGGCTTTTAACATTAAAGGACTAGCAGAAAGTTCTATTGTTGTATCAAGACCTTTGTTATAAATCCATAATGTCAATTTTATTCATTTCTTAATAACCATCTGATGCTTTCTGTCTTGCTGGGAGATGTCTCTTGATTCTTCCCTTTGACATTCCCCATTTTATTGTTACTTAATTTAATTTTTAATTAGACCTGTATGATCAGTGATAGGGAGCTGATACAACAAATTCTTTAAGGCTTTTCAGGTTGTTTGATTTTGTAGCATGGGTACTCACACAAAAGGTACCCCTTCATAGCACTGATAGTGACTTGGGGAACTGGCATATATTTGGCAGGTGACTATCTTGATTATTATAAAGCCACTCCCATGTGACTTGCAAACATACACAGCACCTCAGCTGCTCCATGTGGGGTATTCCACTGTGATTTAGCTAGATTGTACCCCTTTTTAGAATAAACAGACTTGATAGTATGCACCGGGCTAGCTGTTTCTTGAGAATAATCAGTTGAATGTCTGGATCATGTATATCCATCTGTGACTGTTCAGTAGTGAGCTGTGGGTTTGTATTAAACAGCATTCAAAATCAAAGATAATAACCATAAATCAGTTACTCTCTGAACTGTGAATCGGACCCATCTGAACCCTGTGCAAAGAGACTTGACTGAAATTTAGTCTGGCTTCCACCGGCACAAGGTGAGTCCCTGAAGGTGATCCCAGCCCCTGTGCTGAGTCTTTAAGAAAGCACAATGCTGCCTATTGTATGTTGTTCCAGCCCGCGTTCCCAAAACATTTTCAGAAATTTTCCACTTCTTGTCTGTATTTTTTCCAATAGCCTCATGCCCCTGAGGTCATTTTTCTGTTCCTATTTTTTATTTGCCTATTTCTCTCTTTTGTTCTCTCT
The DNA here is from genome assembly GCF_964194135.1 of Talpa europaea. Taxonomy (NCBI): domain Eukaryota; kingdom Metazoa; phylum Chordata; class Mammalia; order Eulipotyphla; family Talpidae; genus Talpa; species Talpa europaea. The sequence goes on along the minus strand of NC_140073.1, from coordinate 41,481,978 downwards.
CTATTCTTCCTTTTGAAGCCCAAGTCAAATAAAAAAGAACAGAATACAGCTATACTCATGGATGACTCTCAAAGACACCATACTGAGTGAAATAAGCTAGAGACAGAGAAATTTATTTTATATGACTGATTTATAAAATAAAATGAAAAAATAATTTCAGAGGGCTAAATTTTAGAATTGAAAATAGGCTACCATAAGAAGTATTTTTGCTTGATGATAATTTGTACAAATTTTCAGTCACTATAAGTTTTAATGTTTCCTTTTAAGAGATAGGCTATGTTTAGAAGTTCTTTGGCATTTTCTTGTATTATTTATTTTAGTTAGCTCTATTTGCAGCTATCCCAGATCACCTCTTACTGACACAATTTCAGTGATTGTGCAAGACATGTCGCTGTTTTGCTACTCTCTACATCAACTCGGTCATCTTTTCTCAGTCCTTGCAACTTATCCTCTTTTCTTTGAAGTTAAAGTTAAAAAAAAAAAACTTAAAGTTAAAAAAAAAAAAACTTAAAGTTAAAAAAAAAACACACAAAACAAAACCCAAAAATACAAATTTCATTGGAATCATGGCTTATTATCTCGAGGAAAAAATCTTAAAACACAAGGGTGATTTAGTGATAACCTTTAAAGTAAATTTTAAGAAATGATTCCATTCATATGAAGTTGAAAAACCAAAACTTTATGATTGCTAAGTAGGAAAAATGGTTCACTCTGGGAGGAAGTGAAAGGGGCAAAAGGGAAAGTTTGGGGGTGTTGGAAATGTTATAGACTTTGATATAGGTTGTGGTTACATGATGTTTGATTATGTAAACATTGGTCAAGAAAATAAATTTAAGGTTTTATAAGTAAACTCATAAACTTAGATTTTATAAGTTAGCCTTTAATAAAAAACAAAGGTAGTCACTCATCGAAATAGATGGCATAACTTCTTCTATATAATTCAAGGAAAAACAAAGACAACTCATTTGATACAAGAAGAGGCAAGAAAAATAGGGAAAAGAGGTAGGAAGGGTATAGTTAATAGTACACAATAAGTTGACAGATACCTGAAAAATATTGAGCTATTTAAATATCAGACAAAAAAATGTTGACTAATGAGGATTTTACTATAAAGAGACCCACCAGAAATAGCAGCTTTCAATTTTTATACATCTATCAGTATAATCTTAAATTATGTGAAGCAAAAATGGACAGATAAAGAACAATTAACAAATCCACAATAAATAGGAAAATTTAAAAATAGTCTTCAATGATTGACAATTCTATCAAATAAAAATGGGACAGGGGAGATTGAACTTCACAAAATAAGAAAAGATTTCTATTCCAATCTGTAGAGTTTATATCAATATATTCTTCTCAATCATATACAGACCATTATTACATTATACTCAGAAATGTAAAAATTCTAAATAAAATTTGAGTAGACAAAATTCATCAATTGAAACTATTATATTTAAAGACAAATACATCCCCAATAGGTTGAACTTAGAAATACGCTAGTGATTTGGGCCTCCCCGGTGGTGCAGCGGTTGAGCGCTGGGTTGCGAAGCTGCCCGCCGCCTCTGAGGCGCCGGTTCGATCCCCGGCTGCTCCCCAGCCACAGGAGGAGGGTCCTGCATGGCACGCAGACCCCTCCTGCCGCCCGCTACTCCCCTCAGCAGTGTACTTCGGTCCTTCTGCCTGCTCTGCTCCTTGCTCTGGCTCTGGTGAATTCTCTTACCCGAACTTCTGACTGTACCCAGTGCTTGTATAAATAAATAAATAAATCTTAAAAAAAAAATCCCTTAAAAAAAAATACCCTAGTGATTTAATAATAAAAATCTATTACTGCAATCTATTATAGGAATTGAGGTGATGGGTTAACTTTAACTCCTATTCACAGGTGCTTTAAAATTCTCTCTTTTTTTTAGTTTAGGATATGACCTATATTGAGCTTACTCACCACAGTGGAAATAATGTCTGTACAAAACCAAATGTTCGTTACTTTATGTGCATCATAATTAATATCCAAGCAGTTTTTAAAAACAGGCAACTCAATCAAAACCTACCACTTCAGCATCAATAGCTGCTTTGAATCACAGTACAAAAAGTCTTAAAATTTTAGTGTCCCCACTAAAGTAAAAAAATCACAAAAATGCCTGCTCCCTTGACCTCTTTCAACATTATGAAGCTATTGCAATAAATCAACGTACCCCACACTTGTACATCTATATGTAGATTCATGCAGCTGGACTTCTCATGGCTGGTCAGTTAACTTTCTACCATTTGTAGCCTTTGAAAATTTATGCCACTTTTTGAAAAACAGCCTCCCAACAATATAGTTTCAAAAAGTGGTTTTGGACATTACAATCTCAAGCAAAAATACTTTCACCAGTTTATAGGCATACTTATTGTATTCTGAGGTTATTGTAAAGAACACATTAGAGCTGTGTAATTTGTTTGAATGGAATCAAAATGTTTTATTTTGCAGAGGTGTGCCTCCTCTTTCAGAAGAGACCAAGGCTGTGTTCAGCGACACTTGATCACGAGTGTCCCAATGTTCTCGTTTGCCTTTGGCCTAAGGGTGCCATTCTGGGCAATACCTTTATTTTTTTTTTAAGAGATTGATTTATTTATGCAGACAACAGCTGAGGTGTAAGCTAGAGGTGCAGGCGGTGAGAGGATTCACCAGAGACAAAGCGGGGAACAGAACAGGCAGATCTATTGAAATACACTGCTGAGGGGAGCAGCAGGCCAGACAGGCGAGGTCTGCTCCATGTGGGCTGCTCCCTAGCCGGGATCGAACTGGTGCTGCAGAAGCTGCGGATTGCTTCGTAGTGCGGTGCTGAACCCCTTGTGCCACCCAGGGAGCCTGGGCAATACCTTTAAATGGGAGTTTCAATTCCCTATAACCACGAGCACTTTGAACGCCGAAAAATGGGAGTTGGGGGTGCGGGTGGGCGAGCGATGGTGATGCCTCCAAAGAATTATTTTCTTCCTAGCCCACCAGCTGGCCCGTCACCATCAAGTCTTCTCTTCCCCTTTGGCCAGGGCAAAGAAAAAAATCGTATTCTTAAAAAAATCCCCAAACTCCATTTTTAAACTTTTAAATTATTATTATTTCGTTTTCGATTTCTTTTTCTTCTGAGAAGTTTGGGTCACTTTTAGGACTGGGACGCATAATTCTTCTCCTGAAGAGTAAGGGGGGGATTTTCCTTTTTAACCTAACGGCTTTTTACTTTGCGGGGGCGCTTCACGGGTGAACAAACGGCCCCCACGCCAGCGCCAGCTTGACCACGTCGCAGCTCCGAGCCCAGAAGCGAAGCCGCACTCGGTCGCCCTCCCTGACGACGGGCCGCCCCGGGCCCCCCAGCCAATCAGAAGCAGCAGGGGTCGCCGGGCCGCGGCGGTGGACCCCGACGCAAGGGGCACACGCCCGAGCGTTCCGCCTGCGCAGCGACGACGCGCAGCGCGACCAGTAGGCGCCGCCCTCGCCCTCGGAGAACATACTCGAAGGCGGCGACCGGTGCCATCGTCCGAATCGCTCCGCCACAGACCCGCTCGACCTCTCGCCATGGTGGAAGCCGATCGCCCGGGGAAGCTGTTCATCGGGGGGCTCAACCCCGAAACCGACGAGAAGGCCCTGGAGGTGGCGTTTGGCAAGTATGGCCGCATCTCCGAGGTGCTGCTCATGAAAGATCGAGAAACCAGCAAGTCCAGGGGCTTCGCGTTCGTCACCTTCGAAAGCCCCGCCGACGCCAAGGCCGCCGCCAAAGACATGAACGGCAAGTCCCTGGATGGTAAGGCCATCAAGGTGGCGCAGGCCACCAAGCCGGCGTTCGAGAGCGGCCGGCGGGGCCCGCTGCCGCCGCGCAGCAGCCGCGGCCGCCCGAGGGGCCTGCGGGGAACGCGCGGCGGCGGCCCGCGGCGACCCCCTTCCCGGGGCGGGCCCTCGGACGACGGCGGCTACGCGGGCGACTTCGACCCGCGGCCCTCCAGGGCCCCGCTGCCCATGAAGCGCGGGCCGCCGCCGCGCCGCGCCGGGCCGCCGCCCAAGAGGGCCGCGCCGTCGGGCCCGGCTCGCAGCGGCAGCGGCGGGATGCGCGGGCGGGCCCCGGCCCCGCGCGGGCGAGACGGCTACGCGGGCCCGCCGCGCCGGGAGCCGCCGCCCCCGCGCCGGGACCCCTACCTGGGCCCCCGGGAGGAGGGCTACTCGCCGCGGGAGAGCTACTCGAGCCGCGACTACCCGAGCGTCCGCGACCCGCGGGATTTCGCGCCCTCGCCGCGCGAGTACACCTACCGCGACTACGGCCACTCCAGCGCCCGCGACGACTGCCCGTCGAGAGGCTACGGCGACAGAGACGGCTACGGCGGGCGCGACCGCGACTACGCGGACCACCCCAGCGGAGGCTCCTACCGAGACCCCTTCGAGAGCTACGGGGACCCGCGCAGCGCCGCCCCGGCGCGGGGGCCGCCGCCATCTTACGGCGGGGGAGGCCGCTACGACGAGTACCGCGGCTGCTCGCCCGACGCCTACGGAGGAGGCCGCGACAGTTACGCCGGCGGCCGGAGCGACCGCTACTCGCGGGGCCGCGAGCGGGTAGGCAGGGCCGACCGCGGGCTCCCCGCGTCCGTGGAGAGGGGGTGCCCGCCCCCTCGTGATTCTTACAGCCGGTCGGGCCGCTGGGTGCCCAGGGGCGGAGGCCGCCCTGGAAGCCGCTCGGAGAGAGGGGGAGGCCGGAGCAGATACTAAGCAGGAGCAGACTTGGGACCCGATGCGTTTGCGAAGAAAGCAGGCGGGAAGAGCCAGTTATTATGGTAACCACCCAAGGACTACTGCAAGAAGAGTTATTTTCACCTTTTAAGAATTTCTTGTTAACGTCCTCTCCGTCGTTTTTTTTTTTTTTTCCTGTGCTTTTGAGAGGAAAAAGTTAAACCTCGTTTTAAGTTCGTTTTGGAATTGTTAACATTTCTTTCAACAAGCTCATGTTAAAAGTCTGACTTGAATCTGCGTACTAGTCTTGTTCTATTTCCAAGTAGACGTTCTCCTAAAGGCTTCCTTCCTTCTCAATTTCTGTGATAAATGAGGCAAACATCTTTTACAAATATCTGCCCACTTACAGTGGAAAAGTGGATCATTCTGTCCATTCAAACCAATTAGATTTCATGGGGGAGAGGGGGAGGAATTGGTGTATGCTACTCTTAAGAATTCAGGTGTCTTTCAAACTGAATCTCAGTGTTCCCGGTGTTTACCAAAAAAAAAAAAAAAAAAAAAAAGAGCACCAGCAACATCAGAAACCACTTAGCTCATATGCTTATGTAAAGAAAGTTCTAATAACTCCGTAAATCTAAAAAAAAGCAAATGGATAATGCTGATCATGTTTTGCTTTTTTGCCTTTTCTTTGAGAATCTGCAGAATCTTCTATCCCCTTGATCCCAAAAGTACCATTCATAAATTTCATAAATGTTGAACAAGGATGGAATACTAAATTAAAGATTTGGCCAACCAACCACAGAGCTGGAAAAAACAAACACAAAACAATAGAGTTTATGTTCACCAACAAATTATTAAGAAACAAGTAGAAAATACACCATTGGTGGATTTTGGGGATTTTTAATGGCTTCCATTGCTAACTCCAAGCTGCTTGAGCTTGGCCCTAGAGCCAGCAGATGGCTCCTCTGGAGAGAATTGGGCTGCTTCTCCCTCTCGGGCTGGAGGAATCAAATATCAGCAGCATCAGAGCTCAGAGGCTCAGAGAATCCCTGAGAAAGCTTGGCATTTCAACATCTGAGGATCTCTACCTGTTATGAGGGACCTTGGTGTTTCTATCCACAAAAGGCAAGGGAATGGGTTGACTATTCCACAGTCTTAAGGTGGGGAAAAGACTTGAGTAGACAAAGAGAAACTGTCACATTGCCCTCAGGAGGGAGATCACAGTTTACTTTTTCACCTGAAGTTCAGGGCCAGGAAACATGCAGTACCTGTGGAGTTCCTTCATTTACTAGAGAGTAAGGTAATTAATTGTACGGTCAAGGGATTTTAGCAACCACAGAAGGATCAGGTTAAAGTATTAGGACCCATGTTCAGTGTAATTGCTGGAGGAAAGGTGAACACCTGAAAGAGATTTGATTGTAACACACATACATAACTTAAAAACATGAATTTTCAACAAAATAATAAAAGGTCAATTACAGGCTGCAATTGTGAACCAGAAGAGCAAATGCAGGAAATAGCCAAAAAAAAAAAAAAAAATCCAGGACTCAATCTAGTAAAAACATGTAAGACCTTTATGGAAAAATTGTTAATTTTATCAAAGGACATAAAAGACGACTAAGTAAATGGAGATTCATATATCACGGTTGGTAAGACTTTGTAACTATTCTCAACCTCACAAAATTAATTTGGAAAATCAGATGAAGTTACAACATTTTTCTTACACAGCTCCCCTCCCCTCTTTCCCAGTAACACCATTTATTTGTGTTGCTCAGCGGTGGAATACTAAATATAAGATTTGACTAACTACAAAACTGAAAAAAAAAAAAAAGCTTCATATCACGGTCAACAAATTATTTTAAAAAATGTAAAAAAATAAAATAAAAAGACACTAATGGGAGTATTAGCTAATCCTAAAGCTTATATGGTGGAATAAAGGACAAGAGGAGCCAAAGCAATTCTGAAAAATGGTAATTAGGAAGGACTCCCCTGCCAGGTATCAAGACTTACTACAAAATTTTGGTAACTTAAGTGGTGTGGCTATCAACAGACCAACACACAACAGACCAACACAACAGACCAAAATAGTCTAGAAATCAGGCCCACTTGTGGGTGAAACATGAGCTATGGCAGAGATAGCTTTAAGTCCTTGTGAAAGGATGGACCTTTAAGTGACTATCTGCAAAAAGATAAAATGAGATGGTTCCCTAACTCAGCATACACAAAAAATACATTCTAGATGGAGATATAAATGTGAAGAGGAAGTTTTTTAAACACTTAGAAGAAATAAAGAAGAACTGTATCACACTGGGGTAGAGACGCAGACCTAAAAGGAAAATTTGCCATCTCCCACATCATGATTAAAGTATTTTTTATGATAAAAGATTGTTAGTAAAGTGAAATATCAAACTATAGATTGGAAGAATGAGTTGAAGTAACTTCCAAAAGAATGCTTAAAAATCAATTAGAAAATAGTGGGCACAAGAACTCTATCTTTTTGATAGATGTATAAATTGACACAATCCTATTGGAAATAATTCAGGTCATGCCTAGAAAAGTTGGAGGGTGCATACCGTATGCCCAGAAATCCCACTGCAAGGAGAGGAACTAGAGACACTTGCACATGTACATAAGGAAATATAAACAGATTGGTCTTTACAGCACTGTTTGAATATTAAAGTAGAAACGGCCTACCTGGAGTGGATCAACCGAGGTTTCTTTGAAGTTCAATGTAGAAGCTAACGTGAATCAACCAGAACTGCACGTATCAACACGGGTAAATATAAAACTCTTTGGTGTGAAAGGCAAGTTGTGTAAATATAGGTGTAATAAGAAGAAAGGTATGGTTAGAGCAAAACATGAAAAGGGAGAATGTTTAGAGTGAGGAGGAATGAAAAGATGGTTGGGTTGAGAAATGGGATTAAGCTAAAGCTAATGTTTAAAAGAGAGGACTTTTAAGCAAAAATGAACATTAGTATCTTAACTTTCTGAGGTCTATACATCTCATTCTATAATATTGAAATATTTTATAATACAAATTGTAATATAAAAATAGAACTCCAGCTGGGAAATAGTTTATTTGTAGAAAAATAGCAAGCGAGCTAGTGAGTTGAGAACTCTTGCTTGTATTTGCTTTCATGATAGAAATGCCTCATAAGGTATTTTACAGGACTTGACCCACCTGGGAGTAATTTAAGGAAAAGAGTGTTTCACGTGTTTGCTATCTTGAGTACACCTCCAGCTACTACTGAGACCCCATCCCCACATTGCCTCTGTCCAAAACAGGACTCCAGCATCATCCAGACTGTCTTATGTGGCAACTGACTGAATGATTGAATATTTCCCCACCAACCTGAATTGCAGCCTCAGGCTAAGGAGGGTCCTGGGGCTCTCTTAACAGCTGGAGGTAGACTCCTACTACAGGGCTAGTGGCTCCCCCTTCCCCTAGCCTCAAGCCAGGTAAGAAGAGGAAGGTTTTCTCTCACTATTCCTTCTGCTTGGGACCTTTTCTAACATTTCTCAACCTTCAGATATGTGGGGTTCTTGCCACCTCACTTTTACCTTAAAGGTGGTATGATTTTCCTTATCAGAAATTTGCTTTTGGGGTTCAGTTACTGTGTTCTGCTGTTTGGATCATTTTCAAGAATTCACCTAGCAGGATCAGACGGTTGCTTTTGCTGTGCAAACATAGAATCTAACATGGAATCTATTGTTAGTGGGGATTCCTTTCAGAACCAGTACTGTTTGTAGTGACATTTCTGAAGTGAATTTCTCTTACAGTGTAGCACATCCAAGAACTCTATAATATTCTGAGTCTAAATGTATTATGAGGGACATTGAAAATGAGAATCAAGTACCAAAAAAAATAAATAACCGTAGAGGAACTCCAGGGCAATGATGATTCTATGGAATGCATTCCACTATTTTCTTTTAAAAGATTTTTTTTTTTATTTACACAAGAGCCGGGGTACAGGCCAGATGCGTGGGAGGGTGAGAGGATTCACCAGAGACAGAGCGGGAACAGAACAGGCAGACTGACTGAAATACACTGCTGAGGGGAGCAGTGGGCAAGGCAGGAGAGGTCTGCTCGCCACGTGGGCTCTGAGGCCAGTGGGGATCGAATTGTCACTGCAAAGGCTGCGGGCAGCTTCACAGTGCTGCGCTCAACCACTTGCGCCATCAGGGAGGCCCTCCACTATTTTATTAAAATTTTGAGAAGAATGAAAAATGTCAGAATCTATTAGGAAATTTTTGGAAAAACTTTTAGGCAAAATTAGTGGCGTTTCTCCATGGTGTTTGGAGGCTGCTTGTTATTGTAGAAAGGACATCTTTTGGTCATATCTATGAGTTCTCATTTTGCTACTTATGTGACTTTTATTAAAAACTTTGGCCCTTTAGTTTTGTCATGGGCAAATGATGATGATATAATGTCATCAAATTTTTAAAAGTTTAAAATAAGGTAATTCATGGAAAGCACAGGCCACACAGCCTGGAAAGGCAGTGAGAGTTTATTTTAAAGTGATAGGACCACAACTATTTTATACATAACACAGCACAAAATTTTCCCTAGAAATTATTTCCATTGACCAGTAAAATTGCTTATGTATTAGAAATTCTCAAAAAAGATCAACTGGTGAATTACCGTATTCAAGCTATATTCACCCATGCAGCCTGACATCTTGGAGATATACTTGATTCTTTTTAGCCCCCATTTACTTTTGCTGTCTCTGCTTTCTCTACTTTTTGACAGCTTGGGTGATCAAAGACTTCTACCAGTGGGCTCAGAGACCCATTCTGCATCAATTTTTGAAGTGAGGTAAATAGATTTTATTATCAAGACCTTTATTCTTTCAAATCTTACAGAGTTTAGAAGTTACGATTCTCTGGTGTAATCAATTTACCCCTTAAATAAAGTACCTGGTACAGTGCCTGGATTTAAAAAAATGTGATGGTTATTGTTATTACTTAACAATTGACCTAGGGCCTGGTGCACCTAGAAAACTCCCTGAGTTGCAATAGAGTTTAGTGATGTAGAATAAGTAGTATGGAATCTGCTAGCCTGAATTCAAATTCTAATCCAGTCATGTGTGATGTTGGTCAGATTTCTTGATCACTCTGCTTTGATTGTCCACCTATAAAATATAGACAAGAATGCTTATCTTACGAGGTTGTCCATCTGTTTACTCATTATACCATACCCAATGTTTAATGAATATTTTTTCAGTACCCATTCTATGTCAAATACTGTGCTAATGTGCCAACAAGGCAAACAGCGCAGTAGCACATATACTTGGGTGTTGAATTTATGTTCATTAATAATCAGACACACATTAGCATTTGGCGGCCTCCCAGATGCAATCTAGGGAATGCAGAGATCTATCAGGATTGAGGGTCAGCGTGGGGGAAACAACTCCTACATTGGACTGTGGGGCTTTTGAGTTGTATCATATAGGAAGTACCAGCCATTACTTTGGAATAATTAGGAGTTTGGGTAAAATAGCAAAGTGTCATAGACACTTAGCTCCAACCCACTTGCTGTTCAGTGCTTATGGTTGGAATTTGCAGGAATTAGGCCTTGATAATAAAGTCTCTCTTCCTTCAGACTGGTTAAAAATGGGACACAGACTCCTCATGTAGGTGTTTGGTCAGCCCAGCTGTCAGAGGTGAAGAATACAAGGCAGCAGAATACAAGTGGGAGTTGCAAAGTAGGGTTACTATGAGTAACACCTAAGGTGTGGAAGGGCTGGTGTCAGAGTCTTGCAGTTGAAATCACGTGGCAGACTAGAGACAGGATTTGCCACGTCAGCATCCATGACTGAGAAGCAATGCCCTTTTCTAATGTCACAACTCTAGACTGAACTGTGACCCAAGCTGTGCAGCTGAAAAAAAATTGTTGTCTTAAAAACTGGGCTTTAAACAGTTTCGTCTGAGTTTTGCATAAGGCCAGTCTTACCTGGGAGGCCAATATGCTGAGGATTAGTTTTGGACAATTTAATCCTTATCTCTTAGGTAAGAAATGGAGATTCTTTGTTGAACAAGAGTAGACATCATTCATCCTTGAAGCGATTAATAATCAAAAAAAAGATGATAGAGTTTGATTAATAAATTAAAAATTTTAACTATGATGAGCATTATGCAAGATACATAGTGCTATGAGATACTTTAGAACAAAGGTTTGGTGTAGTATAGGATGTCAGGGAATGCATCCTTAAGGAAGTGATGATTGAATTAAGATGTGAAAGATGAGTGAGCTATTGTAGATTGCTGTGAGGGTCAAGTGAGGTAATATATTAAAGCCTGTGGCACATAAAGTTAACTCAGTATATAGAGGCTGTGGTTTTCTAATTGCTCTTCTTTTTGACATCAACATTTTGCTGGGCATTTGAGCTACCAGATAAGGGTAGAAGAACACAGATGAATCTGTAACAATTTTATTATTTATTTATTTATTTATTTATTTATTTATTTTTTAAAGATTTATTTATTTTTTTATTTATACAAGCACTGGGTACAGTCAGAAGCACGGGAGGGTGAGAGAATTCACCAGAGCCAGAGCGGGGAGCAGAGCAGGCAGAAGGACCGAAGTACACTGCTGAGGGGAGCAGCGGGCGCGGCAGGAGAGGTCTGCGCGCCTTGTGAGACCCTCATCTGTGGCCGGGGATCGAACCGGCGCTGCAGAGGCTGCGGGCAGCCTCGCAGCCCAGCGCTCAACCGCTGCGCCACCGGGGAGGCCCTTTTATTTTTTTTATTTTTTGTTTTTTTTGTTTTTTTTTTTTTAATTTTCTAGAGGCATGTCTTATTTATTTATCTATTTGTTTGGTTGGTTGGTTGGTTTATACATGCACTGGGTACAGTCAGAAGCCGGGAGGGTGAGAGAATTCACCAGAGCCAGAGCAGGGAGCACAACAGGCAGAAGGACCGAAGTACACTGCTGAGGGGAGCAGCGGGCGGCAGGAGAGGTCTGCGCGCCACGTGGGACCCTCCTCCGGTGGCCAGGGAGCAGCCGGGGATCGAACCGGCGCCGCAGACGCCGCGGGCAGCTTCACAAGCCAGCGCTCAACCACTGCGCCACCCGGGAGGCCCATGAATCTGTAACAATTTTAAAAGGCATACCAGGTGAGCAGAAATGAGGACAATAAAATATGAATCCAAAAATAAGAAACGCAGAAAATATGAGAGCAGTTTGATGTCAAATTAAAAGGAAAAAAAATCAGGAGGTTGGCTGTAGGCACTAGGAAGTAGGCATGGGTTGTCTGGAGGACAACCCTGTATATGCTCTGCTAGAAAGTCTCAGTTACCTTCACAGAGAAAATCATTCTTTTTGAATCTGAGATGAATTACATGCTGTCTTTTGTCCTTAAGGAACCTAAGTCTAGTGTAGGTAATATATTGTCCTGTATCAAGCTGCCTAGTGTGAAAAACAGAGATAAGTGCATTGAGGTGGGCAACCTGGTAGGGGAACATGTGAATTCTATCAGAGGGGGGGTTTTCAGTGGATCTGAATCTCAACGTTTTCCCTAAAACAAGGAAGCTCCTCTCTGATGTGTGTATCATCTATTTTAAATACAGCTAGGTCCATTTATTTCTATTTGTAGTTATTTTTAGGATTATCCTCATCTTTGTTGATTTGTTCATAATATGATATATTTCTCACAATATGTTTACATGTTAGTTCATTGTTAATTGGAAGCCATCACTTCTGAAAACAGTACTGGTAATCTAAGCTGCGCTCAGCTGTTATATTCCTGGCATTTGAAAGATGGATCTCAGAGGAAGGTTGGATGCAGAGGGCTATCCTATATATGAGAAGGCGTACATTTTTGTATTTAATATTAGATTTTAAAAGCTGGGTAGAGGAAGGTGTTTCTGGACTCTGAGTAGAGGTTAACTCATGAAAACAGACCGCTAGGTGGCACCAAAAGCTTAAGGTTTATAGTTTCATGCTTCTTTATACCCCGCTACCTAGAATTTCAGCTCCAGAGCCAATGACTTAATGGCTTTATGACCAAATGCTGTCTGAGCCTCCCTTCAGGATATGATGAAAATGGTATAGAGGCAACTGAAAATTTTCATCTAATCAGATACTGAATGCTCTGTACAGCTGGAAAGACCAGAAGTGTATCCAAGTATATACTTAGCTCTTGGAGGCCTTTTATGGCTTCTTATGAATTTTATTATGTTAAAATACTTTTTGTTCTGTTTCTTTGAAGAAGTATCATTGATATTTTAATAGGGGTTTCTTTAAATCTTTATGTCTCTGCAGTCATATGTAAATATAGATATTAAATATTTAGTTTATTAGTGAAAATGATGCAAGCATTTAGCCTATTTAGCACCGTATACTTCAAAAAATAAGAGATGGAGAAAAGTTAAGATAATTTTGACCTACATAACATCTAAATTTGCTTTCTGACTCTTATGATAGTAATAGGAATGACATTTTTTGAGTGATTCCTCTGAGCAGGCATTCGGATAATTTAGTTTTTACAACTCTATGAAATAGATGGCATTTTTATATTCATATTACAGATGTGGAAATTAAAACCTAGAGGAGATAATCTGTCCAAAGTCATATAGGCACAGATATTTGATAGAATAATTTTAATCCAATTAAATGTGCTTAAGATTTTACTTATTAGTTTCTACTACCTTTAAAAAAGAGCCTAGGTCTTTTTGATGTCATTTGATGTGGTTCACTTCTCACCCTTCGGTACTGTGAAAAATTATTAAATGGGGGCCATTCTGTCCTTATCTAATACACATTCATATTTCAAAATTATAGAATATATTTAATGAGAATAAATATATTAAGAATTGGTATATGAATTACTTAAAAAAAATAAAGCTCCATACAATCCCTGTTTTCATCCAGTGCGTAATATCTACATATTACTCACGTGTCACACTTTCTCTGTAGAAAAGATGTGGGTCACTGTTCTGACATTCTTTGCTATCTGTTCTTAAATACTTTTAACACTAGCTTCTTTAAAATTAACATCTATCCCTCAATCATGACAGCTATGGTTGAACTAAGAAATCTCACAATGAATCTTGAATTGGAATTGATAATGCATTTGTTTTTAAAAAATCTTACAGTGATTCTTGGTATCAAATCCAGAATCAAGCTCAACTTTATGGGGATCTCGGGGCTTCATATTAAGTACTTTCTGGTGGCAGTTGTTTGGATGTAAATTGAGAAAAATCCCTCACAGTATTCTATTCATTTACATAGTCTTTTTCTTTTCCTTTCCCTCCACCTATACTCCTTTGAGCCTTTATTCTTAATTCATTGGTATAAGCCTAAATTTAGTATGTCATTAACTTTGTTTTTAGTATTCCAAATACTGTAAATTGGACTCTTTGTCCATATCTTGATTTAATCAGAGCAGAGGAAACTGACTATTACTAAATAAGCTTAACAGAGTGTCTTATTTGTGAACAATGAATCTTTCCCGCCTGCAGTTACTTCCTTAAACAAACTAATCATTAGAAAACTGCTTAGAGAACATGGACTTCCAGCACAGAGAAGTGATTATATGAAGGCCATTTCATCTGTTCCTCTGATGGCTGATGTTATATCACAGCCTACAACAGAATATTTGAGACTGCTTACTAAAAATATTCACATTCACCATATTTGATATTTTTCTGGATGGTCTTTTTTTTTTTTTTTAACTTTCCCTGGGTGTATTCTACTTCAGTGATCTCCAAATGCCATTGCTGCCTGGGGAATACCTAGAGAGCTTGATTAACTTAGAGTTGGGCACCCAGCTCCAGAATTTCTGCTTCAGGGTGTCCATAGTGAGTCCTGGGAGTCCAGAGTGCCTGCCAGCCTCCAGGGTTCTGAAGCAGCATTGAGTGACTTTGAACCAGTCTGATTTGGCAGCAAGTAGGGCTCCAAACTCTCCACACTTGCCTTAGCGTGGATGGCTCTACATGTGCCTGTTCTGTTTGTTTTATCTTATGCGAAATACTTGTTTGAATACAGATTTTTGCACCTAACAAAAATTGTTAAATAATTTATCTGTGTTAACCTTGACTTTGATTAACACTGTTTTTCTTCCACAAGGTCATAAGCAATTGTTTGGGGAAGCATCATTAAATTATAGTCACATTTTCTCATTCAGTAATTATTGATTGATCATCTTGTATGTACCAAGCATTGTGCTAGGTACCAGAGAGCCAAAGGACAACAGGGAAGATGAGACCCTTGCAGTCATATTCTAGTGCAGTCCAGGTGCAGTAGGGTGGAAACTGACCCCTTTATTATAAATTAGGTATTTCTATATGCGTGGATTTACTTCTGACTTTTTATTCTGCTCTATTGTTTCATGTATCTTTTTAGTCTAATACCATGTTGCTTTAATTGCTATTGTTTGTAATTTAACATGAGGCCTCCATTTCTCTCCTTTTCCCTCAGAATTGCTTAGCCATTGGAGTCCTTTTATGGCTCCATATAAATTTTAATATATTTTGTTGTATTTCTTTGAAGAGTATCATTGATATTTTAATCAGATAATTGAATGCATTAATTTTTTGTCACTTTCCTTAGAGTTGCTATTTTGACTAAATTGATTGCCCCCACCTATGAGCACAGAATGTCTATCTCTTTATGTCTTATTCTGTATCCTTTATTAGAATCTTGCAGTTTTCATTGTGTAAGTCCTTTACCTGCTTGGGTTAGCTAATTACTAGATATTTCATTCTTTATTAATACAGTTATGAATGGACTTATTTAAATTATTTTTCTTCTCCATTATTTGTTGATTTTTTTGTTAAGCAAAAGATTTTTAAAGTTGGTTTTGTAACCTGCACTTCGTTGTATTCATTTATTCTTTTTAGTAGTTTTTTGGTGGAGTCTTTACTATATCTTGTGTGTGTGTGTGTGTGTGTGTATAACAAACATATATAATGCCATATCATCTGCACATGATAGTTTCATTTCTTTTCCATTCTCTTTTCAATTTCCTGTAATTTTCTGATTGCTCTGCTGAAAACCTCTGATACTGAATTAAACAGAAGTGTTGTCAGTGGTTATCTTTTTCTTGTTCCACCATCAAGTAATATTTTAGTCGTAGGTTTGTAATACATAGCTTTTATTATGTTGAAGTAGGTTCCTTCTGTTCCCGTCTAGGTAAGGGTTTTCATCATGAATGGGTGCTGAATCTTGCCAGTTGCTTTATCTGCAGCCATTGGTGTATGATTTATATCTTGTCTTTTTTTATTTTTATTTTTTTAAGATTTATTTATGCATACAAGAAATGGGGTACAGGCCAGAGGTGCAGGGGGTAAGAGGATTCACCAGAGACAGAGTGGGGAGCAGAACAGGCAGACTGACCGATGTACACTGCTGAGGGGAGCAGCGGGGGAGACTGGAGAGGTCTGCCTGGCCATGTGGGTTGCTCCCTTGCCAGCCAGGGATCGAACTCATGCTGCAGAGGCTGTGGATTGCTTCGTAGTGCAGTGCTTAACCCCTTGGCCACCAGGGAAGGCGGTCTTTTTTTTTTTTTAAATAAGATAATGCTGGTTGACATCATTGTGTTTGAGAGGTACAGGATTTGTAGGTGTTGTTACTCTACCACACATCCTCAGGGTCCTTTGTTCGCTCTTCCCACTTTGTCCCCATCTTCCCCTTCTCTCCCTCTCATAGCCTCAGTTCCAGAGTCAGGTTTCAAGGGTTTGTTGTTAGCTTGGCTCTATCTGACCCTTTGTTTGGTTTCTCTGTATTCCATGTATAAGTGACACTAACCGTTATTTGTCTTTATCCTTCTGACTTATTTCACATAGCATAACTCCTTCAGTTCCATCCATGTTATTGAAAATGGCAAGAGTTTATCTTTTTTGATATCTGAGTAGTATTTTATTATGAATCTATAGCACATCTTCCAGATCTGTATTTGGGCACTTTGGTTGTTCCTCTGTCTTGCCTATTGTGAATAGTGCTGCAGTGGACATAGAAGTTTATGTTTCCCTTCGAATTAGAGTTCTTCGGGTAGGTACTTAGGAGTGGAATTGCTGGGTCATATGTTAGATCTACTTTAAATATTTTGAGAAATCTCCACACTTTTTTTCTGTAGGAACTGGACCAGTCTCCATTCCCACTAACATTATAAGAGGGTTCCTTTTTCTTCACATCCTTATCAGCACTTGGTTCTGTTATTTTTGATGTGGGCCATTCTCATAGGTGTGAAATCACATCTCATTCTAGTTTTGATTTGCATTTCCCTGACAATAAGTGATGATGAACATGTTTTTCCGTGTGCCTATTGGCCATCTGTAACTGTTCTCTGTCTTTGGAGAATTGCCTATTTAGCTCTTCTGTCCATTTTTTTTTTTTTTTGATTGGGATGTTTATTTCCTTTTTGTTGAATTGTGTGAGTTCTTTGTAGATCTTGGCTGTCAGCCCCTTGTTGTATGTATAGTGTGCAAGTATTTTCTCCCATTTAGTAGAGTGTCTTTTTTGTCTCAGTGATAGTTTTATTGCTGTGCAGATGGGTTTTAGTTTTCAATCATCCATCATCCTAATTTCTTACATTCTCTTTTGTTTTCCTTGCTATTGGAGCAAAATCCACAAAAACATCTCTGAAGCCTATGTTATAGAGTGTTTCATCTATGTTTTCTTCTATATATTTTATAGTTTCATGTTTTATATCCAAGTCTTTTATCCATTTAGAGTTGATTTTTGTTTATGATGTGAGATAATGGTCTAGTTTAATTCTTTTGTGTGAGGCATCCCCATTTTCCAACATCATTTATTGAAGGGGCCTTTCCTTTTTTTCTTTTGTTGATATAATGTATTGCACTTACTGATTTACATAGATTAACCCATCCTTGTATCCTTGGGGTAAATTTTGGTTGATCATGATGTGTAATCCTTGTAATATTGTTGAATTTGATTTTCTAGCATTTTGTTGAAGGTTTTTGTGTCACTATTCAACAGATACTGGTCTATATTTTCCTTTTTTCTTTTCCTTGTACTTTCCTCTTTAGTTCAGTCTTGCCCTCATCTAAAACTTCCAGTTACCTCACAGGTAGATTGCGATTGGAAACTAACAGGTGTTCTGATTTCCCCATTACATTAAAATACTATCGCTTTTATTTTTCCAGTAGCATCAAGATGCATAATAGGATTCTTTCTATCTCCAGTCTTGAATTTATGCCAGAGAACTCAATCATTACATTGCTCTTGTTTTCATTTGTTGAGACAAATCATTATTTATTAATAATCATTATTGAGACCACATGTAGTAGTGTATGGTTTTAGCCTTCTTTTTAGTCTGTAAATTTAATTGTTACAAGCCTTTTTCTTCAGATCTTACTCTCTGTTTTGTTGAGATTCAGAATCTACAGTTGGTATTGTAATGGGTATTTTCCTGAAAACTAGAGATCTGGGAAAAGAAAACATTTGCATGATATTTATAGGGGGAGATGTTCTTGGAGCAGTAATCACTCTGTACATTTATGCATACTGGAAATTCAGTTCCCCCTGACACTCATTGATTTGTGAGAAAATGTCCAGCTCATTGAAGAGTAAGGTAGGGACATACAGCCTATGTGAAAGGGCACTGCTCTGCTTGTGGTTTTCCTCAGTCTTCCATTCATTTATTTAGTAAAGATTAATTGAACTCCTGTTACTGGGCAAGCAGGTTCTGAGAGCTGGAAATGCAGATATGTCATACTGATTATGATCTCTTCTTTGAGTATTTATCTTTCAATAAAGTGTAGGAAAAATACAAGCTAGTCATTGCTGCTCAGCACACATATAAAAGTACAAATGAAAACACTTCACACTAACAGTGGAAAACAAGCTTTTGCTTTGGAAAAGTAGAAAAATTGAAGGCCAAAAATGAACCTAAATAAGAGACTGAAGTGGAGTCTAGATAAAGCTGTTATGTATTTCCCTTTTCATGTCCAATGAAATATTTTTGACAGCTGAACTCCAAAAACAAATCACAAAAGTGAACTGAAAAATTGTTTTTGAAGCTTTGAAGAAGCCATTTATTTAATGTAAGAAAGCCATAAATATTATGAGCATTTTGAATATACTAAAATACCAAACAAAGATTAGTTTTCACCAAGTGTATTTTATAGCCTCAATAATAATACTGCTTTGGTTATTTTCATTATTTCTAGTAGAGTAAACACTCCACATGTAACTAATAAATTTGGATTAATTCCTCTGTGTTTCATTTGTTCTGGAAGGGATTAGCAACAAAGCTAGATTATGAACCTTGGGGGAGGAATGTGCTTTGTTGAAACACTCATCATCTTTTGCACATGTTTCTAAACATTCATATTCATTGGCCCAAAATGAAGCCCAGAAGAGATGCAGTTAATCAGACCTCAGTTTTTTTTGGATATAACTGCTGGCTAGCCAGAACACTAATTACAAAATTAATAGCAGTAGAAGAGTGCTCATTCTAGGGCTAGTCCACTGCTATGTCAAGAGGAGTTGTACATGGCCTGGTTTGAGGACCCGGTACTGTTCCTTTTGAATCCGTTTGGATGGTGCTTTCTTCATACACATGCCCTGGTCAATATTTGACCTGATCCTCTACATAGACCCTCTGCAGACACCTGTAGTTCTCTCTGTGCCATATTCTTCTCTTTGGTACTCTGTCCTGCATATGGTAGCAGCCTCCTCCCCTCTGAATTCTGATTTCTGTATCCTCAACTAAGGGCCTGTTAGGTAAGACCAGACTCTGCCTGACTTTCTTCTCTGCTTTCAATAAAATAGGCATTTTATAGAAAAATTGAAATTATAGAAAGACTCAAGAATATAATTACAATTATATTAAGTATCTATTTAATTAAATAATATTTAAGAATGTCACTATATATAAATATATATGAATATAAATATTGTTTATATTAATAGAATATGAATATTAAATATATATTTATATTTAATTAAATAAGATTTAAAAATATAAATATAAATATATTAAATATATTTTTAAGAATGTAGAATATAAATGGGATAATAACCACAGAAGTAATTTAGAAGTCTATGAAAGAATGAACTCTAAAAGTAGTCTTGGTTTGCTCAGATTAAATTATTCTTATGCTATATAAATCACTCAAGAATATTTGAAAAGATAGTGTCTGAGTTCGGTTTTCATTTCACTATACAATTATTACCAAAACCTGACAAAGATATAAAAATATGAAAATTGCAGGTACCTTTCACACATAAGTAAATAGATAAAAATATATTCTCAATAATAAAATAGTAAATTTAACCACATAGCACTTAAAGATTAACATACATATATTGAACAAATAGGAATGTGTAGAATTAGGATAGAAAGTAAAATTCTTCTTTTTAACAGCTGTGCAATGTTTTTTTTTTAAAGATTTATTTATTTATTTATACAAGCACTGGGTACAGTCAGAAGCGCGGGAGGGTGAGAGAACCCAATAGGGCCAGAGTGGGGAGCAGCGCAGGCAGAAGGACCGAAGCACACTGCTGAGGGGAGCAGCGGGCGGCAGGAGAGGTCTGTGCGCCATGTGGGACCCTCCTCCGGTGGCCGGGGAGCAGCCGGGGATTGAACTGGCACTGCAGAGGCTGCGGGCAGCTTCGAAACCCAGCGCTCAACCACTGCGCCACCGGGGACGCCCTGTTTTTGTGTTTTAAAGCTAACTGTTATTAAAGAAGATTCAAAAGTTTAAAAAATAAAAAATTTATAAAACATAAGTTACAATGAGATAGGGCTATTATTGAAGAAAAATTTCTTTTTATAAATTTAGGGTAGCCTAAGTGTGCAGTGCTTATAAAGTCCACATAATGTTTAGAATTTCCTACACCTTCAGTTTCACTCACCACTCACATTTTCCCACCCTGCAAACTCCATTCCATGGTAAGTGCCCTATATAGAAACATTATTTTTTCTTTTATGCTGTATTAGTACTGTGCTTTTCCTGTGTATAGATATGTTTAGATATATCATTGCCTTAGAGTTGCTCACAGTACTCAGTGGAATAATGTGGTAAAGGTCTATAACCTGGGAGCAATAGATTACCCACACAGCTTAGGTGTGTAGTAGGTGACACCATCTAAGCTTGTGTAAGCAAAGTACACTCTGCAATGCTTGCATAGTGAAATCACCTAAGCACACATCTCTCAGAAAGTATCCCCACATGGGGCCTCCCCTAGTGGCGCAGCAGTTGAGCACTGGGCTGCGAAGCTGCCTGCAACCTCTGCAGTGCCAGTTCAATCCCTGACTGTATCCAGTGCTTGTATAAATAAATAAATAAATCTTTAAAAAAAAAAAAGTATCCACATATGATTGTAGTAGAGCACAAGGAGTCTGATTGCAGTAAAGAAACAAAACAGGAATATTGACATCACAATACTCAATGTCTAGAATGTCAGCTTATGAAAAAAAGAGAAAAGAATTAACAAGTTGAAAAATAATTATATGCTGATTACATGATTATTTACATTGATCTGTAAATGAGGAAGAAGTAATAGTAGTATTCTGCCCCCCATTTATAATAAAAAAAGAAAATTAAAATGTTTCTACTCTAAAATGTTTCCTTCCCTTTTGCAGTTTTGACTAACATCACTGGGATTTTTGTAATTTAAGGTTGTATGTAGCTGCCCTATCAAAATAGTGATCGTTACATTCAATTCCATTAGGCTATTTTAAGTTACATTGTGTACCTTTCTTTCGGTTTTAATTCCTATTACCATTTTTTATCATTTCATTAAAAATTTTTTTGAATTCATTTTGTGGTCAGCTAAAGTAGAAACTGGGATAGCTTTTAATAATGGACACGTGGTTGTTAGGTTTTCTGTGATGTAACAGGGCTGCAAATTTCGGTAAATTCACAAAAGATGCTTGCGAGAGCAGATAGAAATTGTTGGTGCAGCTATCATTCTGCAACTAGTGCTAAATGGTTTCCTAGCATTTGCTGTTTTGGAACTGAAATCTGAGACCAGTGGACTTTGTGTTTCCTTTGTGATTACTCTTTCTTTTGATTCAAATGCTGTCTTGAATTTATTTTTTAAATCCTTAAAACTCATTAATTTTATTAGCATATACCTGCTTTTTTTTTGTTTGCTTATAAGTGAAACATTTCCACCTGAAAATTCAAGCACTTCAAGTTCAAGGCATATTTTTCTTTTATATCTTTGGTTCTGAACTGCACATATATTTAAAGAATAAGGTACCATGTACAAATAGGAATTTGGTTTTTTGAACTCTACTAATATATTCTTTTATGTGAGTAGACCAGCAGGAAAAAGTCACATGGTCATATTCCAATGAAACACTAATGAAAACTCAATAATTATTTTTGATATAAACTCTTAGTAAGCCAAAAATAGAACCTAGTTGTATTTCTCTTTTTTCAATTAAATTTTTAATTGAATTAACATTATTTTATAAGATGTAGGTTTCAGGAGTACAACATTATAAAACAGCATCTGTATATACTGCCTGTACTTTCCACCCGAAGTCTAGTTTCCACTCTTCACCATAAAATTGACTCCTTTTACCCATTTACCCACTCCTCCCCCTTCCTTTCTGGTAACATCTGTTTTGTTTGTATGGTCTGAGTTTGTTTTGTTTTTATTCATTTGGTTCCTTTACTTTCCACATATGAGTAAAACGAAAGGTGTTTGTCTTATTCCCTTTGACAGGCATGACCCAGCATAATTTCCTTCAGCTCCATCCCTATTTCTTTTCCAAGAATGTTTCTAAGAAAGATATCTGGGGCCTCCCCGGTGGCACAGCGCTTGAGCGCTGGGTTGCGAAGCTGCCCGCAGCCTGTGCAGCGCCAGTTCGATCCCCAGCCACTGGGCGAGGGTCCCACATGGCGAGCAGACCTCTCCTGCCGCCTGCTGCTCCCCTCAGCAGTGTATTTCGTCAGTCTGCCTGCCCTGCTCCCCGCTCTGACTCTGGTGAATTCTCTCACCCTCCTGCGCTTCTGACTGTACCCAGTGCTTGTATAAATAAATAAATAAATCTTAAAAAAAAAAACATATTTCATGAGTTTAATTTTTTTTCTCATCAATACCTGTCAATGTTAGATGATTTCTTTTGAGATTTAAGAATTTTTCCTGAGCATGTATTTACATTGTTATCTCAGTTTTTTCGATGGCGAATCTCTTTGTTTATTGACTCCATTGAAAAAACTTAGCGGTCATGCGTTTCAGACTTACAAAAATCTAATCACATACTGTGTTTTTCTCATAATTTTCTGTTCCATTTTTATAAGTTATAGTATACACCGATGTCTTGTTGTGAATTATAGTTTTTCTAATAATTTCTCTTTCGGGCAAGAAGTCAGTCTATTTGAGGTGGCTTGTGGGTGGGACTTTGCTTGACTTTGCACTGTTGAGTACTTTTGTAGTCCAATTATCTTTGTTCTTTTTCATTATGTCTGCTAAGAGCTGCTTATTTTATTTTTTTAAAGCTTTATTTACTTATGCATATAAGAGCTGGGGTGTAGGGGTGAGAGGATTCACCAGAGACAGAGTGGGGAGCGGAACAGGCAGATGGACTGAAATACACTTTTTTTTAATGTGATTAATATTTTTAATGGTAATTACATGTTGAAATCATAATACATTGGATCTGTTCAATTAAATAAAATATATTACTAAAAATCAACTTTGTTTCTTTTACTTACTTAATGTCGCCATTAGAACTCTTACATATGTGGCCTGTAATTTCTCACATTATATTTCTTACTGGATAACACTGCTTTAGACTTGCCTGTGTTTTAGAAAGATATTGTTTAGGCAAATAGGAATTGGGCTGTCATTTATGGCTGAACACTTTCCTTGCTGTTAACAAATGCCAGTTCCAGTCTCTGAATACGAGGATCATGGAAAATCATTGGTTGAATCTTTCCTACATGTATAGATATTACAGTTTTCATCAAACCACAGCAAAGATTTTACTATTTTTGTGTTCATCCACTACTACCATCTGATTATTACTTTTTATTTTTATTTTTTATTTTATTTAAATTTTATTTTTATATTCCCCATACAACGCCTTTATTTTGATCCCAATCCCTCCTTTCCCTGCCCTACAATCCCCATAGAGTGTCACTGGTTCATAGTTGTTTGTTGATTTTAATATTTTCTTTCTTATAGTTATTCTTTTTCCTGGTCCCTTATTTAAGTTTTCTAGATTCCTGCTATGAGTGAGACCATCCGATATTTTTCTTTTTCTTTCTGGCTTATTTCGCTGAGCATGATCCCTTCCAGCGCCATCCATGTTGCTGCAAATTGCATTTGTTTATCTTTTTTGAATGCTGAGTAATATTCCATGGTGTATATATACCACATCATCTTGATCCAGTCATCTATTTTTGGGCATTTGGGTTGTTTCCAAAGCTTCGCTATTGTAAATAGTGCTGCTATAAACATAGGGGTGCAGGTGCCCTTTGGAATTGATGTTTCTGTGTCTTTTGGGTAAATACCTAGGAGTGGAATTGCTGGATCATATGGAAGCTCTATGTTTAGTAGGTCAAGAAATCTCCACACAGCTCTCCATAGTGGCTGGACAAGTTTGCACTCCCACCAACAGTGTAGGAGAGTTCCTTTTTCTCCACAACCTTGCCAACATTTGTTGTTGCTAGTTTTTTTAATATGTGCCATTCTCACTGGTGTGAGATGGTATCTCATGGTAGTTTTGATTTGCATTTCCCTGATTGCAAGTGATGTTGAACATTTTTTCATATGCCTGTTGGCCATTTGCATTTCCTCTTCAGAGAAGTTTCTTTTTAGCTCTTCTGCCCATTTTTTCACTGGATTATTTTCTTTGTTTTTGTTGAGTCTTATCGGCTTTTTGTAGATTTTTGTGATCAGTCCTTTATCATTAGTGTTGTGTGCTAAAATGTTCTCCCAGTCGGTGGGGTTTCTCTTTGTTTTTGTTATTGTCTCTTTCACTGTGCAGAAGCTCTTTAATTTGATGTAGTCCCAGCTGTTTATCTTTGTCTTCACTATCACTGCTTTGGGTGATGTGTCTGTAAAGATGTCTTTGATGTGGATATCATGTAGTGTTTTGCCTATATTTCCTTCTATGTATTTTATGGTTTCAAGTCTTATATCTAGTTCTTTAATCCATTTTGAGTTGGTTTTTGTGCATGGTGTTAGGTAGTAGTCAAGCTTCATTCTTTTGCATGTAGCAAGACCCAGTTTTCCCAGCACCATTTATTGAACAAACTTTCTTTGCTCCAGTGCATATTCTTTGCTCCTTTGTCAAAGATTAGTTGAACATAAATCTGTGGGTTTATTTCTGGATTTTATATTCAATTCCATTGGTCTGTGTGTCTGTTTTTGTTCCAATACCATGCAGTTTTGATGATTATGGCTTTGTAGTAGAGTTTGAAGTCTGGGAGTGTGATGCTGCCATTCCCTTCTTTTTTTTTCAGGAGAGCTTTGGCTATTCGGGGTTTTTGGTGATTCCATATGAATTTCATCAATAATTGTTCTATTTCTTTGAAGAATGACATTGAAATTTTTTTTAAAGATTTATTTATTTATACAAGCACTGGGTACAGTCAGAAGCACGGGAGGGTGAGAGAATTCACCAGAGCCAGAGTGGGGAGCAGAACAGGCAGAAGGACCGAAGTACACTGCTAAGGGGAGCAGCGGGCGGCAGCAGAGGTCTGCGCGCCATGTGGGACCCTCGCCCGGCGGCTGGGGATGGAACCGGTACTGCAGAGGCTGCAGGCAGCTTTGCAGCCCAGCGCTCAACTGCTGCGCTATTGGGGAGGCCCGACATTGAAATTTTTATTGGAATAACATTGAGTCTGTATATTGCTTTTGGTAGGATGGCCATTTTAATAATGTTTATTCTTCTAATCCATGAGCAGGGGATGTCTTTCCATTTCTTTGTGTCTTCTTCTATTTCTTTTAACAGTGTTTTATAGTTTTCTTTGTATAGGTCCTTTATCTCTTTTGTTAGATTTATTTCCCAAGTATTTGATTTTTTTTGTTTTGATAATAAAAGGGGTGTTTTTTTTTATTTCTTCTTCTTCATCAGATTTATTGTTCGTGTACAGGAAGGCTACTGACTTTTGCGTGTTGATTTTGTATCCTGCCACTTTACTGAACTGATTGATTAGTTGAATTAGTTTTTCTGTGGAGTTTTTGGGGCTCTCTATGTATATTATCATATCATCTGCAAATAGTGATAGTTTGACTTCTTTTCCTATTTGGATTCCTTGTATGTATTTCTCTTGTCTTATTGCTCTGGCTAGGACTTCCAGTATTATATTGAAAAGCACTGGGGAGAGTGGACATCCTTGTCTTGTTCCAGATCTTAATGGAAATGCTTTCAGCTTTTCACCATTGAGAATGATACTGGCTGTTGGCTTGTCATAGATGGCCTTTATGATGTTGAGGTGTGTTCCTTGTATCCCAAGAATTTCAAGGGCTTTTATCATGAATGGGTGTTGCACTTTGTCAAAAGCTTTCTCGGCATCTATTGATATTATCATATGGTTTTTATATTTCTTTTTGTTCATGTGTTGGATAACGTTGATTGATTTTTGGATATTGAACCATCCTTGTGCCCCTGAAATGAATCCTACTTGGTTGTGGTGAATTATCTTATGGATACATTGTTGGATTCTGATAGCTAAAATTTTATTGAGGATTTTTGCATCAGTGTTCATTAGCAAGATTGGCCTGTAGTTTTCTTTTTTTGTGTTATCCTTTTTCAGTTTTGGTATTAGTGTAATGTTGGCTTCATAGAACCTGTTTGGTATTATCCCTTCCTTCTCAATTTTTTGGACGAGTTTGTGAAGGATAGGCACTAATTCGTTTCTGAACGTTTGGTAGAATTCATTTGTAAATCCATCAGGTCCTGGGCTTTTGTTTTTGGGAAGGTTTTTGATTACCATTTCAATTTCGCTGCTTGTAATTGGTCTGTTTAGGTGTTCTATTTCCTCTTTATCTAGCTTTGGGTGATTGTAGAGTTGTAGGAATTTGTCCATCTCCTCTAGATTGTTGAACTTGTTTCCATATAACTGTTCATAATAGTTTCTGATTATTCTTTTGATTTCTGCTGTGTCCTTTGTGATTTCTCCTTTTTCATTTGTGATCCTGTTTATTTGCGCTTTCTCCCTTTTTCCCTTTGTGAGCCTGGCTAGGGGTTTGTCTATTTTATTTATTTTTTGAAGAACCGGCTCTTGGTTTCATTGATCTTTTGGATTATTTTTAGTTTCGATTTCACTTATTTCTGCTTTTGTTTTTATTATTTCTTTTCTTCTACTGGTTTTGGGTTTTTTTTTGTTGTTGTTGTTGTTCTTTTTCTAGTTTTTTGAGCTTTGAGATTAGGTTGTTTCTTTGAGTTCTTTCTTGTTTCTTGATGTGAGCCTCTATTGCTATATATTTTCCTGTTATTACTGCTTTTGTTGCATCCCATACATTTAGGAAATTGGTGTCCTTCTTGTCATTCAATTCAAAGAATTTTTTAATTTCTTCTTTGAACTCCTCATTAGTCCAGTGGACTTCCAGTAGTGTGGGTTTCAATCTCCATGAGGTAGGAGAGATCCTTGCCTTCTTTTTATGGTTTATTTCTAGTTTGATGCCTTCATGGTCAGAAAAGATGCTTGGTATGATTTCAATCTTGGTGTATCTGTTGATGTTTGTCTTGTGTCCTAGTATGTGACTGATTCTGGAGAAAGATCCATGTGTGCTCAAGAAAAATGTATACTCAGATTTTTTTGGGTTTAGTGTTCTATAGATGTCTGTTAAGCCCAATCACTCTAGATCCTTATTTAGAGCTTTAGTGTCTTTACTTATTTTTTGTCTCATTGCTCTATTCATTGTTGATAGAGGTGTGTTGAAGTCTCCTACAACATATGTTTCCTCTGATGTCTGTTTTCAAAGATGACAATAGTTGTCTGATATATTTTGGTGCTCCTTCGTTTGGTGAGTATATGTTAATGAGTGTTATTTCTTCTGAAGTATTGTCCCCTTGATCATAACGTAGTGACCGTTGGGGTCTCTTTTTACCTTTTTAAGTTTGAAATCTGTTTTATCTGATATAAGTATAGCTGTTCCTGCTTTCTTTTTTGGTCTATTTGCTTGTAGGATTGTTTTCCATCCTTTAACTTTGAGTCTGTTTTTATCTTTTGTAGCTAAATGTGTTTCCTGGAGACAGCAAAAGGTTGGGTTTTGTTTCTTAATCCAGCCTGTGACTCTGTGTCTTTTTATTGAAGAGTTTAGTCCATTTACATTTAGAGTTAATATTGATATGTTAGCATCTGTTTTTGCCATTAGTTTGTCTTTCCTTTGATTTTATTTATTTATTCTTTTAATAACTTTTTTTTTTTTGGCCTTCTTTCGTTGTTATTCGTCCCTCTGAGGTTCTGGCTTTAGGACTCTTTGTAGTATTTTTTGGAGTGGGGGTTTAGTCATAATGAAATTCCAGAGTGTCTGTTTGTCTGGGAAGTTCCTTATTCTTTCTTCATAGAGGAAGGAAAGCTTTGCAGGATAGAGTATCCTTGATTGGCATCTGTTGTCTTGTAGTCTGTTGATTATGTGCCTCTACTCTCTCCTTGTCCATAGTGTTTCTTCAGAGAAGTCTGATGTTAGTCTGATTGGTTTTCCTTTGAATGTTATCTGTTTCTTCCCTCTTGTCAGCTTCATTATTTTTTCCTTGTCCTGGATTCTTGGGAACTTTACTATTATGTGTCTTGCTGTATTTTTCCTTTTGTCATGGAAGTTTGGTGTTCTTCTTGCTGCTTGTATATCAATTTTCAGCTCCTTCTTCACGTTTGGGAAGTTCTCTTCAATTATCTCCTTGAATATTTTCTCTGTTCCTACATCTCTCTCCTTTCCTTCTGGGATTCCTATAACTCTTATATTTCCTTTCCTCGTCGAGTCAGATAGTTCCCAAAGTCTTTCTTAGGTCTTTTTCCTTCGTACTTCCCTTTCCTTTTCTGTTTTGGTTCTTTTTATTTCTGTGTCTTCAAGAGTACTTATTCGTTCTTCCATTTCATCTGTTCTGCTTTCATTGCTTTTTGCAGAGTTCTTTAGCACCTCCATTAATTCTTTGATCTCCTGCATTTCTTTTACTTCCCTCTTTAGGGATTCAATTTCATTCTTCTGATCGTTGATTATTTTTCCCTTATCATTGTTTTCCTTTATGACTTCTGTCAGTTTTTTAATCATGGCAATTTTAAATTCTCTTTCTGGAAGGCTCAGAAATTCTTCGAAGTTACTGTCATTGCAATCTGGGGGGTGGTTTTCTTTTTGTGGTGTGCTTTTTTCCTGAGGAGTTGCTGGGTTGCGTGTGGTTTTCTACTCCCTACTGTCTGTTTCCTAATTTGCCGTATGCATTGGGACACTGTGTTGCTGGTACTGGCTGGCATCTTGGGCGAACTTCCCAGCTCACCTCTGGCTCTTCCAGGAGCCATCTGCCGGTTTCAAGCAGGCTTTACTGAAGAAAGGTCCCGGTTCTAAAAAGGCAATGCAGGTTCGCACTCCTCTGCGTGCCTGGTCTGCCCTGGTCTTGGGTGCCCGCTCCCCTTCTGAGCTCAGACTGCAGGCCAGAAGGGGCCTGGCGTGGGCGAACTTCCCAGCTTACCTCTGGCTCCTCCGGGAGCCTTCTGCTGCTTTCAAGCTCTCTTTACTGACGAAATGTCCCTGTTCTAAAGTAGCGGTGCGGGACGCACTCCCTGTGCTCCCAGTCTGCCCCGGGAATGGGTTCCCTCTCCCCTTCTGGGCTCAGACTGCTGGTCAGAAGGGACCTGGCTTGGGCAAACTTCCCAGCTCACCTCTGACTCCTCTGGGAACTTTCTGCCGGTTTCAAGCAGTCTACTGAAGAAAGGTCCCTATTCTCTGGGGTGTTGGTGATTTTTTCCTGGTTGCTAGGTGGCGCCAGAGATCTCTCCTAGTGTCCTTGGGGAGCTGTTTTTTTACCCCGTAGGACAGAGGATCAGAGTGGGAGTGGTGGGGAAAGCCTCAACGGCTTTGGGGTGCTGTGTCTGTCTTGTGCCCCACTGTTGTGGGGATCCCATGCCCCGAATTTCATGCTCCAGGTCTCAGTTCCAAAGCCCTCAGGTCCAAGACACGGGCTGTAGCCCAGTTCAGTGTCTGCAGAAATGGCGCCTTTTGCACCTTGCTCCTGTGTCCAGGCACCTGGTTTCTGATTACTCAGTGAGGACATTCACCTCAGTGAGGGCCCCTGCACATCTCCCCACAAGCCTAGGTCTCAGGCACGGGGACCTGGGCAGCCGTGATCCACGTTAGCTTTTCAAGCGCACTGCTTTTCCGCACAAGCTTACCGGCTGGCCTGGGGCTGTGTGTAGGTCTCCAGGAGTCTTTATTTTTCTCTAATGGCACCTGGAGCCGTTCGTTCACCTCCACGGCGAATCCTGCAGGGTTCTCCACAGCTCCAGTTCATGGGGTGTGGTGGCTGAAATAGTTTCCACTCATAGTCCCACTTGATGCGTAGTTTTTCCTTGTTGGTTGTTTTAGTTTTTTTGTTTTTTCCTCCTTTCTGTTGGTCGGAGAGTGCCGACTTTGTGGGTGGGGGAGGGTAGCAGGGTTCTGAGCTTTCTTCCCTTCTAGTCCTCTTTTAATGCAACTTTCTTCTTCAGGCAGTTTGCTGGAGTCACCTGTTTATCTTCCGTGTCCCAGTTCTCACTGGGACCTGCCGTTTTTCCTCCCTATTAACTTTTTTTTAATGGGAGATCTTACTCGCAGCATTTCCTCGCTGCCATGTTGATCCGCCCTCTCGAAATACACTGTTGAGGGGAGTAACGGAGAGACAGGAGAGGTCTGCTGCACCATGTGGGCCACCTCCCTGCCCCAGGATCTAACTCCTGGTGCAGTGGCTGTGGATAGCTTCATAGTGCTGCGTCTCAACCCCTTGTGCCACCAGGGAGGCCCCGAGTTACTTATTTATCAGTGGGGAAGTAGGGTGGCTTTTGCCAGACACCATGTTGGTTCCTTTAAAATGCTTGAAACATTGACACACAGGAGATATTTTAGATTTTCCCAAGTTTTATTTTGCTCATTTAGAGATGCATAAGACTAGAAGGAAACTTAAACCTGCAGAGGTAGGAGCAGCCAAAGCAGGGAGCATTATCTTTGTGCTGAAAAGCTAAGTTTGGGTGTTCAGGGACAAAGTTAAGTCAGAGAGCTATTTACTTTTATCTTTCCTCCCTTTTCCCCCTTTATGCTGTCCTTAGCTTCCTCTATTTAATTTTGTATTGATTTAATTTTTATTGTTTATTGCAAAATATACATACAGAAAAAACTATAAAATTATTTGTGTAGTGTGGAGGAAAATTGTTAAGTGAATGCACAGTTGATCGTTAACTAGATCAAGCCAGCACACAAGTCCTCCAGTGCCTCTTCCTAACTCTCCTGGAAGTACCACTTTCCTCACTTTGTTTACAGTTGTATTTTTCTGCTTTTTTTATATTTTAATAACCCTTTGCTCTTAAATAATGTGTAGTTTATCTACATTTTATTTTATATGGACAGAACTATACAGTAAATTTTCTTCTGTGGCTTCTTTCTCTTATCCATTCTGAATGAGGTAGCAGTTTGCTAATTTTCAAGCTGTGTAATATTCCATTGTATGAGACCACCATAATGTAGTCATCCATTTTGTGGTTGTAAACCCCAGCATTATTTCCAGTTTGAGACAGCTTTGAACAATACCCTTCTCAATACCCCTGTACCTCTGGACTTAGAGTGTTTACTAAATAAATTGCTAAACTGCTTTTCAAATGTGGTATCTTCAGTGTAGTAATTAGGCTTCATATTTGTGAATAGCTATTGTACCCTCTTCCAATGCTTGATACCATCCCACATTCAGTTACCAATCAATTCAATATGAAAGTGTTCCCCGTGGGGCAGGGGAGGCAGCTTTATATCCATCTTGCTCTTACAGAGAGGGAATAACTCAGAATTCTAGCTCTTTGGAGGAAATCTCATCTCTTGGACTCTTCTCCTAGATGCACCCTATGTTTGGGATTCTGTTTCCCAAGCTCTAAAGTAAGTCTTGGTAACTACTCTTAAAGCTTAGTGGATATGACACATGTTCCCCAAGCAGAAGCTTCTTCATTTAATATTTTGACTTAATAATTTTTTACTATTGTGACTGATCTTTAGTGTACTTAAGATTTATTTTTGTTAAATATATGTATCCAAAAATTTAGTGTTTATTAAATATGTCAGAGCAGATTGTGTTGGTTTAAAATCCTTAAGCCTGTACTTTTGTTTTATAATTGGCAGGATTGCCTTTTTTAGATATCACCACAACAGGATGATCACCTTAATTATATGGTGTGTGCTTGTGAGGGTGAGGGGGGTTAGGAGAAGGGTGGGGTGGGTTCTTCCTTTGGATAATGTCATATCCCCTTAGGTCTGTAGGTTTTGAATAGGTTTCAATTCCTGGTAATGCTTTAGTCTGCTCTCCTTTTAACTTCAAGTAAGGGCACAGTGGAGGTGACTAGAAAACCATCTTTAATGATTAATTAGGAATTAGCTTGGCATTACTCTCCACTTATTCCTACATAGGCTTTTCTGTCTCTTGCAGGAAATTGCAGTTTGATATTTCTTTTTCCCATCTTATATACATTGTATCTTTTTTTTAATTTAAATATTTTATTTTATATAATTCTTACATCTTTTTTCATCTTTGCACAATGTGTGCATTTTCATTTTGGTTATATTCCCCATACAGTTGCACCTCCCCCCTTATTTTGACTCTAGTCCTTCCTCCCCCGCCCCAGTAGTGTGTCTCTGGTTTATAGTTGCTTGTTGATTTTGACTTTTACTTTGTATTGATTAGTCTTTTTTTTCTGGTCCCTTATTTAGGTTTTCTAGATGTCCCGACCCGCGGGATTCGGAGGCACGAAAAGAGAAAGGCTGAGGATTGAAATGAGGGGCTTGACAAATTGACGCTAGCATTTGCTTCTTTATTTTTCCTTTTTCCTTTTCCTACTTTT
This sequence comes from Talpa europaea, assembly GCF_964194135.1. Taxonomy (NCBI): domain Eukaryota; kingdom Metazoa; phylum Chordata; class Mammalia; order Eulipotyphla; family Talpidae; genus Talpa; species Talpa europaea. The sequence goes on along the minus strand of NC_140073.1, from coordinate 41,449,343 downwards.
ACATGTTTTTTCCTTTCCCTGTCCTACTACCTTCCCTGGCTTTCTCTATGCTCCTCTCTCAGTACGTTTCTCAGTATCCTCTCTCAAAGTCTCTACACAGTATCCTTTCCACAGTCTCCCTCTCGAGGTCTCCTCGCCTCATCCTCTACGCAGTCTCTCTCCTTATCCTCTACGCAGTCTCTCTCCTTCTCCTCCACGCAGTCTCTATCCCTATCCTCTACGCAGTCTCTCTCCTTCTCCATGCAGTCTCTCTCCTTCTCCTCTACGCAGTCTCTCTCCCTATCCTCCACGCAGTCTCTCCAGTCTCTCTCGTGGTTCCCTTCTTATCCCCCCTCGCTCCTCTCTCGTACCTCTCAGTCCCACGTGATTTTCCGGAAGCGCAGTGGTTTCTCCGAAGGCGAAACAGAAACCGAAACCTAACTTCCGAGTATGCGCAACACGGCGCATGCTCCATGCGGCTCCGGACATCTCCCCCTTTTTTCTTTTAAATGAGATACCTGGCCTGTCTTAGGTTGGCATATCCCGTAACCAGCCTTACCCGTCTTTGCTAATCCGGCGCACTTGGTCTGGACCGCTGTCTTAGGTTGGTCTGGACGGGCTACGCTCTTACCCGTCTTTGGCTCACAGGTTCTCTAGGGCTAAGTTGACCCATCCGGATGCCACTGGGGAGTCCTGGTCAAGTACCATAGCGCCAAGTACTTGCCTGACCACAATAGCCGTTTTTTGTTTCGCTTCCGTAGCCGACGGAGAAACCATATGCCGAATGCACAAACAGCAACTCTGGGAGGAGTCCTCTAAACCAGGCAATGAGACCCTTACTCGAAACAGGGTAACCCGAGTGTTGTTAACAGTTATGAGCTGTCTCGCCAATTGAGAGGTCAGGTTCAGGAGCTGGTGGTTCTAAGGTCCTCTGATTACACTATTTAACCTATTTTCTTCCATAAACATATTTTTCACCATAATAGGAATTACACAAGTAAAACTGTACAAAAAGTTACAATGCATGTGAGTGGTTAACAAAAGTGTGTCTATCTCTTCTTACATGAGCTAACTGCTGACTAAGCATAAAAAGTCCATTCTACAAATGTCCATTCATATATTACTGTGTTGACAACGCAGAAGCAACACCGGCAGCTAAATTGTCCATAGTGTCCGTATTTACAGCAGCTTAAGTGACAGCAACGGCGGCAGCAGCCACAGCCGCGGCCTCTGCTATTGAAACGGCAACAATAGCTGCAGTGATGCTAAAATCACGTCTCCTCCTAGGTAGAACAGGGGAAAGGTGTGCAGAAACATCTACGGGCATGACTAAAATAGAAGGTAGACAACGATCATCGCTCTCTCCGCACTCCGGGCCCAGGAGGCAGAGAGGGGGCAAGTCTCCGCTGAACAGCTCAACCCAGTGGCATCTCCTGCATTATGGGGAGGACAAAAAAGAAAGGAGGGGACAGACAGCAGCAGACAAACTCTATAATCTATTATTCTGAATACTAACAAATTATTAAATGGTAGAACTAATGTTTACAGAATAAATGCCATTAAATAATTTCACCTCACCCTGGCCCAACGGGGCACTATCCAATGGCTTGGAAACCAGACCAATAGTAAGATTAGTGGCAAATACTTGCGGAAAAGTGGAATCATGATGATCAATGAGGAGCAAAAACGGCAGCGGATGCACAATCGCCCATCGTACTAACATCTGGGACGCTTGTGTCATCAATGTTAGCAGGGTCAGGTATATTGACAAACCAAACCAATCGAGCAGGAACCCATCGGGGTGCTTCTGCATCCTGTGGGAAAAGACAAATGCTGCCTGGCAGCTGTATTAATACTGGCGCGGGTGGTTGCCACTCATTATTAACTGGGTTCTTCCCTTCCATCTCGCTTGCAGCATCGTGACCTGCCGAGGGTTCTAGAAGGTGACTCCCCAGGTGTTTTCCATCTCCTTTTACGCTTCCCTGCCTTATAACAACCGAGGCCTTTCTCATCCTGTTCCTCGTCTCCTCCCGACTCATCAGTAGAATCATCTGGAGAAGGGGCTGTTGTTATTTTTTGAGTAGAGGAAGGGGGACTTACCGATGTAGAACTCTTAATGGAACTTCTATCTTCTTCCTCCATTTGTCTCACTGTCCTGACGGCCTCAGTGGCTAACTGAGTGGCAACAGTGCCACCGGCATTAAGAGCATCTCCCACCACTCTCCAGACCGTCAAAGTAGTGCCAGGAAGAGACTCAAGGCCATATAATTGCTGATGCAAGACAATATCTCCTTTCACCTTATTCCAATTGTCACTATCGACCTGATCCTGCTTCAGAAACCATTTACTAGTAATACTAAGGGTCTCTACAAATCCTTTAAGAATTTTTCTACTGAGAGGAACCCCAAACTCTTTTAGAAGAGCTTCCAGGGAAATAACTAACTGCCCCTTGGACATTGAATTGCCCATGATCCCAGCTACCTTACCTTACTTTACTTTACTTGCCGGCTCACCACAGCTGGTCCTTCAGCGGTTCCTTCGTTCTTTTTCGTGCCCCACGTTGGGCGCCACCTGTCCCGACCCGCGGGATTCGGAGGCACGAAAAGAGAAGGGCTGAAGATTGAAATGAGGGGCTTGACAAATTGACGCTAGCATTTGCTTCTTTATTTTTCCTTTTTCCTTTTTCCTACTTTTACATGTTTTTTCCTTTCCCTGTCCTACTACCTTCCCTGGCTTTCTCTATGCTCCTCTCTCAGTACGTTTCTCAGTATCCTCTCTCAAAGTCTCTACACAGTATCCTTTCCACAGTCTCCCTCTCAAGGTCTCCTCGCCTCATCCTCTACGCAGTCTCTCTCCTTATCCTCTACGCAGTCTCTCTCCTTCTCCTCCACGCAGTCTCTATCCCTATCCTCTACGCAGTCTCTCTCCTTCTCCATGCAGTCTCTCTCCTTCTCCTCTACGCAGTCTCTCTCCCTATCCTCCACGCAGTCTCTCCAGTCTCTCTCGTGGTTCCCTTCTTATCCCCCCTCGCTCCTCTCTCGTACCTCTCAGTCCCACGTGATTTTCCAGAAGCGCAGTGGTTTCTCCGAAGGCGAAACAGAAACTGAAACCTAACTTCCAAGCATGCGCAACACGGTGCATGCTCCATGCGGCTCCGGACATCTAGATTCCTGCTATAAGTGAGACCATCCGGTATTTTTCTTTTTCTTTCTGACTTATTTCGCTGAGCATGATCCCTTCCAGCTCCATCCATGTTGCTGCAAACTGCATGTGTTTATCTTTTTTGATTGCTGAATAATATTCCATTGTGTATATGTACCACATCTTCTTGATCCAATCATCTGTTTTTGGGCATTTAGGTTGCTTCCACAGCATAGCTATTGTAAATAGTGCTGCTATAAACATAGGGGTGCAGGTGCCCTTTGGAATTACTGTTTCTATGTCATTTGGGTAAATAACCAAAACAAAGAGAAACCCCACCGACTGGGAGAACATTTTAGCACACAACACTAATGATAAAGGACTGATGACAAATATCTACAAAGAGCTGATGAGACTCAACAAAAACAAAGAAAATAATCCAGTCAAAAAATGGGCAGAAGAGCTAAAAAGAAACTTCTCTGAAGAAATGCAAATGGCTAACAGGAATATGAAAAAATGTTCAACATCACTTGTAATCAGGGAAATGCAAATCAAAACTACCATGAGATACCATCTCACACCGGTGAGAATGGCACATATTAAAAAAACTAGCAACAACAAATGTTGGCGAGATTGTGAAGAAAAAGGAACTCTCCTGCACTGCTGGTGGGAGTGCAAACTTGTCCAGCCACTATGGAGAGCTGTGTGGAGATTTCTGGACCTATTAAACATAGAGCTTCCATATAATCCAGCAATTCCACTCCATTGTATCTTTTAATATATTCTCAATGTAACAGGTAAAAGACTACCTTCCACAGTCCCCTTTATTACATCCTTTTGAACCTTTAATGAATGTTTGGAAGGGGTTGAAGATAGGTGTCAACTAATTTGTTTATGATGCCACCCTGAGCAAGAATTCTATTTTAAATTTCCAGAAACAGTGTTATTCAATGTATAAATGTTCCATGTGTTATAACTTTACTGGGAATGTGCCATGCTCTTAAGCTATTTAGGAAACTTAGTGCTATTATTTCTTTTCATTTTAACACACCTCCTCCCCTTTCCCCATTAGCATTTGTACATGTTCAAGTCACTAAAATACCTCTCTGATCACCAAACCTCCTTTAACTATTACCCTATACAGATTGTGCAGTTTAGAGAAAATTTATAAAGTAAAATGTAATTACTGACTAGGTCAAGCCCCCACAAACTCCCCCATTGCCTCTATAGCCAAATTTAATCTTGTTCCTGTGTCTCTCGAGTCTTGTGGAGTTTTTCCCTGAATGATAAAATTGGAATCAACTTGTGATTTTATATTTCAATTCTGTATTTTAATTGAGAATACACCAAAATTATAGGAAAAAAATTGTGTGAATTAGTATTTTAAAAATACTGAGTTTTCTTCTTCAAAAATCCAGTTTGCTTTTCTGTTAAAATCTCTTTCCTAACCTTAGGTAAATTGAGTCATTTTCTTCATACAAATTTTCATTAGGTTTATTCCAATATATTTAATAATTTCCTTTCAACAGTGAATGCTTTTCCTTCTCAATCTTTTCTAATTTGTCTCGCTGGTTGACATAGAATACTGATCTTCGTAGAGTTCTCTCATAAAGGCCAAATTACTCAACACTCATAACTTCTAATAGTTTCTCAGTTGATTTTATCACATATTTTAAGGAGGAAGTTTGAAAACAGTGCTTGTATTCCTCTTCTCCCCACCCCTATTTGTATCTTTTTATATTTTTCTTGTCTTGTTGAAAGGGGTACAACTTCCAAATTTTTGCCAGTAGCAGTGATACTGAGAATCCTCACTACCTTCACTGCTGTGTTCAGTGAAGCTTGATACTGTGGGGTTTGTTAATGGAGTTTTACTTTGTTCCTAGTGTGTTAAAAGTAATAGGGTTTTGGTTGGTTTCTTTTAACCTGGAATGGTTTTTTCACATTGACAGATTTGTAGGATATCTGTCAGTCAGGTCATATGTTTTTATTTAAACTGGTACTATGGAAATACCCTCAGATAAACTCTGCAGTAATGATATATTATTTTTTAATGTACTGCTGGATCCCATTTTCTGATACTGATTTATAATTTTTCATCTATGTTCGTAATGAGTCTAGTTGTGTTTGTTTTCTGATCTAGTTGAGGATCAGGGTTAGGTTAGTCTGATTTAGTGCTGCTGTTCTACCCTATGTCCGTGTGTTACTTGCAGATAATACAATGATTTCCATTCAATACGCCAAAGAATCAGTAGATAAATTTTTTTTAAAGATTTATTTTTATTTATTTATACAAGCACTGGGTACAGTCAGAAGCGCGGGAGGGTGAGAGAATTCACCAGAGCCAGAGCGGGGAGCACAGCAGGCAGAAGGACCGAAGTACACTGCTGAGGGGAGCAGCGGGCGGCAGGAGAGGTCTGCGCGCCATGTGGGACCTGCCTCCTGTGGCCGGGGAGCAGCCGGGGATCATACCGGCGCTGCAGAGGCTGCGGGCAGCTTCGCAACCCAGCACTCAACCGCTGCGCCACCGGGGAGGCCCTCAGTAGATAAATTATTAATAAGTTATGCAAAATTACTGGAAATCAACTTACAAAAATAAGTTTCTTCTACATTCACAATTACTATTTCTTGAAAACAGAAATTGCATTACAGTTGTGGCAAAAATATGAATTATGTGGAAAATAACCTAACAAAATCTCCATGAGCTCTTAGGATGAAATGTTAAAAGCTGTGTGAGGATTAAAGAAAACTTCATGTGGTGTATTTCAGGGTAAACTGATTTAACATTATGGAGGGTAAATTCTTTACATGTTAAAATATAAAATGAGATTTGAACAAATATTCTAACAGATATATAGTCTACACATTATATATATATGAATATCTTTTAAATTGTAGATGTTGCATATGTCTTCTTCCAGATGATAATTCATCTGTTACCTTTGCTGTGATAATCTTCACTTAAAAAGCTCTTAATTTTAATGTAGTCAAAGTCATCAGTGCTTTTCTAAACTGAAAGTAATTTTCCACTCAAAATTATACAAATAATGTTTTACATCTTTTATTAGAAAATAAAACATGAGACAATAAATCAAGTGTGACATAACAAAAATTTACAGCTAGCTAATTGAAGAAATTTTGGGAAAAGAAAAAAGGAGAGTCACCCTACCAGAATTGAAACCTATTATAGTCAGATTAATGTGGGAATGGCAAAAGAACAATGCAATAGGTAGAGCAGAGAAATAAATATATGCTTACGTGTATCTGATTTCAAATGTAGTAGAGGTTGCAGTGAGGAAAAGTGGAATTGCTCAAGTAGATGCTGTTGAGGAAACTGGTTCATTCTGTTAAGAAAATAAGTCACTACTTTAATCATAAAAAGAGGTAAATTTAAGACCAGATCGAGTAAGACTGACATGTAAATAGTAAAATTATAAAACTGATGGACAAGGGGTTAATATCTATTATAAATAGAATTAAATAGAAATCAAATTAAATAGAAAAAAATGGGCAAAGGAGAGTAATTTACAGGAGGACAGTGACTGAATAACTTCTATGTGGAGATGTTAGATTTCTTAAGTAATTAGAGAAATGAGCATTAAAACCACAAGATACCACCACATAATCATCAGAATAACAATTAGAAGTTGAATGTGCGAGAAGGGGGGCTTTTATGCTCTGTTGGTGGGACTATGAAACAGCACAGTCATTCTGGAGAGAAAAGTGTCAGCACTGGGGAAAATTTAAAAGGCTTATATCATGTGATTGGACAATCCTGACCCTGGGAGTAATCTAAACAAACCCGCTCATGGGTCTAGTGAGGAGACAAGTTACAAGAACATACATTACTGCATTTGGGACAGGAGGGATGAAATTATAAATCCATTGCCATACCTCAAATAAAATGACTACCTTTAAATGCTTTCCTGCTATAATGCATGCAATCCTCAAGTCCCACCTCTTGCTATCAGAAAATAACCTACTACCTCACACTTTATCCTTCTAGGCTTTGATGATTATCCTTAACCACAGCCAGAAATCCACTCGAACCTGTATTTTTGTTTTCATAAACCCTTATTCCCTTCATGTCTTCCCTTCCATTTGTATCCAGTTTATATTCATGGTCCAATACTTACACTCTTAATTCCATTCTCCTTCTCTTCCTTTGACATTTTCATATGGCAAAATCCCAGCCCTGCTAGATCTAACTTTCCCACATTCCACAGTTGCTCCAAAGGAACTGAATATGACTGAAGAAAATCTCAAAATGATGCTGATTTAAGTTTACAGTCATGTTTTTCAACTAGAGTCTTAGCGATGCCAGAAAACAATGTGTCTGCCAATATATTCATCCTCTCACTCTTCTAAAGAACTCTTTCACGTCATTGCTGTCCTCATACCACCAAAGATGTACTCTTCCTTACTCATCACTGTTGATCTTGTTTCTTATTTCAGTGGGAAAATAGAAGCTCTGCAAGGGCTGAGACTTGACTTTGTTCTGTCTGGCACATAGAACAGTATCTGGCACATAGCAAGCATTCAGTGAGTAAATACATGCTGAATAAATGAATGATATGTGTGCATGATGGAATACTTTGTAGCAGTCAGAATCAACTAATGTTTTCTACTGAGATAGATAATTAAAACAATCTTGATTTGAAAAATAAGAAAGTGAGAACTACACTAAAATATCATTTAAGTAAATTTAAAACACGTTGCAAACAACCCTCAAGTATGTATAGGCATTTCTGTTTTGTATGAATATGTGCATGTTCTACAGATAATAGAATACATTTGATTGGGTGCTCATGAGGGAACATGGAATAGGATGATGGGTAGGGAATTAAGAGGAAAATGCAATAGAATATAACAAGGGAAGGCCCTTGCACAAACTGTACAACATGATCAACTCAATTCCTGGGATTTAATTTTTCATATTAAAAAAAAGAATATAAACAAATAATCTGTCCAGGAAAAGCAAGGGCAGTTTTTGTCACCTGGTGCTAGGAATAAAGTCCTCTTTATCCTAGTATGTAAAGATTCTTCAGCAGAAAGATCAGTTTCCTGCCTGTTAATAGGCACCAGATAGGTCACACATATATGCATTGTAAAGCAGACTGTAAGAAGAATGGCCAACTCTTTTGACATTTGTGAATATGGGCCTATGTGTTGTTAGATAGTTTCCATTTTTAAAAAAATTAAAAAGAAATATCATTTTTATGTGAAATCTCCCAATTTTAAATTAATTTACAGTTTTATCTTTGCAGCTTAAATTACTGTGACTCCTGTCATGGATAAATGATTTAATAGATCTGAACATTTGTGAACCCTGCCTGTTATAGTTCCACCCACATATACATACCTTTTAGTCAGGTATTAAATATAAACAGGCAATTATGACTCATCAGATATTTAAGGAATGCCTACACTGTGGCCAAGGTAAATATACTGCAAACCAATCCCTTGGAAAACAGAGATAATTATGGAAACAGAAAACGAGTTTAACTATATCACACCTAATAGTCACCTTTTCAAGTGTAATACCTATTTCTGATTTTCTGCACTAAATTCTAGAAGGTAGGAAATTAATGTTTTGTGGACCTGCTGCACTTATGGGAAATTAGATATCTATTCTAGAATGTAATCCATGTTGTAAAGTCTTTCTATGTTGATGTATTTGTCACCTCTGACTGCAGAATAAGAATAATGCCACCACAGAGTGGCTTAAGTGGCTGGCAGAATGATGACAGATTTCATTCTTGTGAGAAACACCACCATCAGACTCCAGGGCCTAACACAGGATTTGATGACAGGGCACTTTCTTTGTTGCTTTTACATTATGTTATCCTAGGATATTTTTAGAATCTAGTAAAATGAAAGTGTCAATTCCTTCATATCTTCTTCCATTTTTTCCTAAAGTAATAAGACAGAATAAGGCCAAGAGCAAATATTTTATTATAATAGACTCTATGCTTTTTGAGGAATAATTAGAGGAAATCAGACTTTAATATGAATGCCAGTCTTACCAACGATTTGTGCATTAATATTGGTGAATGTACTTAGTACATAGGAGACAGTGAATGAACTGAGTAAATAAGTAAAAACAAAAATTGGCGAATTTGAACTTTTAATGGAAGAGTTGAACAGAGAATTTGCTTAAACATCTCAGTCATTTATTCTTTAAATAAAATTCTGTGCCTTTATTAATTCTTTTAGTGTGAGCATGGTCTACATTTCTCCATTTAAGAGTTCTTGTTATTTTACTTCTTTCAATAAAATACACTGAATAACTACCAAAGCGCAACGTTGGAGTGAGGTGAGTGGGGGATACAAAAATAAATCAGAAGTAAATCCTGCTTTCAAGATGTTTATGCTTACTATGGCATAAATCACTGGTCATTTGCATTCGATATGAAAAGAACCAGAAATAGAATAATGTATAGTTAAAAATTGCAAGCTCGGGAGACAGACTGCTTGAGTTCAAATCAGCTCCACAATTTAATAGCTGTGTGACCTTGGGTAAATTTCTGAATGTTTCTGTTTTCTCATTTGTAAATTTGTAGTAAGAAATTGAATCTACTGCATAGATTGTTGTGAAGATTTAATGCCATATGACTTGTGGAGGGTTGGGGAGATGCTGCTAGGTTCTCACATTATAAGGAAATTTGGGGATTTACTTTTTGTAACAACCCTTTGCAGCAGGTTTTATTATGCTTGTTTGGTGATGAGAAAACTAAGGTTTCAGACTATTGAATGGTTTTTAAATGAACCCACCTGAGCTAGTCATGAACCTCTATTCAATTCTCGCATTGCAAACAGGGTTCTGGAATTTTTTAAGGGAGTCACATTTTCAGATGTTCTGCGTCATTATGACATAGTGTCCCAGTTTTTGGTCTGTAAACTATAATCTCCATAATCCTCACTGCTTCTTTATGAATTACTGGGATTCTGAGGATTCAAGGCCCAGAAATAGAAGAGGGAATTTGAGAAACTGTTTCAGGTAAAGTTCTGAGGTTTTGGAAGATCTTTCTTGTATCTTTCTTTTGTCTCACAGCCCTGCTCATGCACTGTGTTGCTTATTGATAAGATTTCAGGAAAACTCCTTGTACCGAACCTCTTTCCTGAGACATAGATGAACAGATACCCCAGAGAGACATCAGTTGGCTCTGAGAAACTAACACCTTGGTATAGTTTGATTTAATTAACTTACTTTCTTAATGCAAAGTTGAACCCAACTGAAAACATAAATAGGAATTTTGTTAGGATTAGACTACAGAAAGGAAGATGGTGACATTGAATGCTGGTATAAAAATAATGGATGCATAGTGGGCCAGAGGAATGGAGGAGAGGACATCATGAAGTTGAAAAAGGAAGCAAAAAGGCAATGAAAGGGAGAGGGAGCATATAGGGAGGTGGAGATATGAGAGACTTGAGCGGGGGCCGAGTACTCAAACTTGTAGTCAAAGTATGGTCCTCAGATTAGTGGCAACACATCGCCTGGGAGCTTGTTGGAGATGCAGCGCCTCAGACTCTACCCATAATTAGAATCTGCGTTTTGATAAGACCTCCAGATGAGTTGAATACACATTACAGTTTAAGGATACATCCAGGGTACACCGATTGGGTGATGAGAGAAACATACAGGTTAGTGATAGAGGATCTCAGCTTCATGGATGAGATGGAGATACATACACAGATCCAAAAATATGCCGGGTAAGTAGTGGCCAAAGAGTAGTTTGTGAGTAGTTGAACTGATTGGTAATTATCTCTTAGCTCCCACTAAGGCTTTGAACCTTAGATAAAGCCTGGAAATTTCTTAAGTTGGAGATTCCTAAAGGGATCTGCATTGGTTCAATTTTCAGCTTTTGGTGCTGAATGTACATTTTCACTTCCTTTTTGTTCAGTTATTTTAGTTAGGGAGGCTGTAGTATGGGGGACTCTCCAGAAATAATTTAAAGCAAGACGTCATCCCTATCAGCTTGGCCTCTGAACATTCGTGCTTCTCAGACTCATTTTCAAACCATTTCTTCAAAGGCCCTTTTGTACGTCTTCTGACTTACAAAACCCAAGTACCCCTTGGGTTTTTTTTTAGTTTCGGCCTCTGTCATTATCTATTTCTTGTCTCTTTTTACAGAACAGACATCTCTAGGTTATGTCATCTAATGTGGATTCCATGATCACCAATACACTAGCAACTCTCAATGATTTAACTTCACTCTTGTTCAATCTTCAGCATCCTAGACCTCCTGCTCAATATCTTATTGGATATCCAACAGGCAGCTCAGACTCAACAGATACAACTGAAGTCATTATCATCTTCCTAAGACACTTTCTTTTTGTTCTCAGGGAATGTCACCACCATGAACCCAGACCCCTGTGCCAGAACCATAGGGGTCCCTCTGCATTCAAACACTTTTCATGCTTCCCACCTCTCATCACCAGTAAAACATTGAGTTTATCTCAACATTTCTTATATCTAACTTTATGGTCTCTTCCCTGGTATTGCAAATCTCTTAACTATCTCCCATCTTCTGTCCAATCTCTCATAAATTGTGATCTTAGTGCTTCAGTCAAAGTGACATTTCTCATATGTTAAGGATATCTAGTTCTTCCATGTTAAAACTAGACAATACCTCTCTACGCCGTCTTAACTGATTTTTAATTTTTTTAAGATTTATTTATTATGCATAAAAGAACTGAGGTGCAGGCCAGAAGTATAGGGGGTGAGAGGATTCACCAGAGACAGTGGGGAACAGAACAGGCAGACTGACTGAAATGCACTGCTGAAGGGAGCAGCAGGTAGACAGGAGAGGTCTGCTGAACTGTGTGGGTTGGGGATTGAACTCGTGCTGCAGAGGCTATTAATAGCTTCACAGCGCTGTGCTTATTAACCCCTCATGCTACCATGGAGGCCCTTAAATGATTTTTAGATTTTCTTGTTGCTCATATAAAAAACCTGTATCCTGACTACCTGTTCAGCTGTGTATCTCACTGCAACTATCCCTGAGAGACCTTTTTTGCAATTTCCTGAAAAGTCTGTTTCATACCTCCATCCGTTTGTTCATACTATGCACATTAATTGCCCTCTTTCCTCCCCTCTCTACCACATATAATTTTGGGGGTCAGGTCAGTGGACATCTTACAAATGAAATCTTTCCTGACTACTGCTATCTTTTGTGTGTACATTGAACCTTGCGTAGACTTGGCTCATAGCTTACGGGTTCTACCAACTTGCTGTTCTAAGACCCTAATCTGTTTATGATATTATAGTCCCTCTTTTAATGCTTCATTGTAAAATTACCTACTCCATTGGGAGGTGCTTAGGGGTAAGGAGAGGGCCTGGACTAATGTGGCCTGTGGTATTAGGATGGAGGAGGCATTTTTTGTAAATAGAAAATGACCAATTAAGAACATGTATCAAAGGTAATGGGAGCCAGGTTGCTCGCTGTCAGAGAAAAGATACTCAAACATCATAAGGGTGAAAGTTAGAATGAACAGTGTTGGTAGACTGGAATTGGAGGTATCAGATAATGTGTGTGTGTCTCTGTATCTATCTCTCTCTCTCTCTCTCTAAAGAGAAAGAGAGAGAAATGGATATAGCTCTGTGTGTATGTGTTATTTGTAAATATGGGTGTGTTTTGTGTCTGTATACGTTTGTATACAAAAATTTTCTAGCTCTGTCTACTGACAGAATCTAAAAGTACCGTGACCCCAGTAGCAAGGAGCATATCTAGTACCCATATCTTGATTTCAAATTTTTTTTAAGATTTATTTATTTATTTATACAAGCACTGGGTACAGTCAGAAACGCGGGAGGGTGAGATAATTCACAAGAGTCAGAGCGGGGAGCAGAACAGGCAGAAGGGCCAAAGTACACCGCTGAGGGGAGCAGTGGGCACAGCAGGAGAGGTCTGTCGCTCCATGTGGGACCCTCTCCAGTGGCCGGGGATCGAACCAGCGCTGCAGAGGCTGCAGGCAGCTTCGCAGCCCAGCGCTCAACCACTGCGCTACCGGGGAGGCCCCATATCTTGATTTCAAATTATTTTTCTCTAATAAAAGAAACCAGGCCTTCTTAGAGAAATATTTAATTCTGGGGCTGGAGCAGGAAAAATACAAGATGATCCCAGTATATCTTGATTTATCATAAATCAGGGAATTGTAAGGAATTGTCAAAAGGACATGGTAACCAGTTCGAAGGACAGCTGGGACAGTTTGAACTTCTAAACAATGACTATAACAGATTATACTCAAGTGATTAAAGTAAGGATCAGTGAGTTTATAAATAATGAATGGATACATATAGGGAAAGGAAAATATTTTTCTTTCAGTATAATATTAGTGAATGAATGTAGAAGGAAAATTATTTAGTGAAGAATCATCAAGAGTATAAAACTGGTGGGTAAAATTTGATGAGGACTAGGACAGTAATGTAATCTCAAAGGATAGCCCCACAAACTCCTTATTAATTACAAAGTGAACACTAACTGTATAGTAAAGAAATTTGATGGGCATTATCTTAACCCATTGATGATAATTAACCTCATTAAGAATGATACAGATCAACATTGTTTCCTTAAAAAGATACCCCAAGGTGAACTTAGCATCACTTCAGTGACATTTCTGCAAGAGTGCCTAACCTGAATCCAGTACTGAGGAAAAATAAGTAAAATCAAATTGAGGGCATTTCTGCAAAATAATTATCTTGACCTCTTCAGAAATATCATGATCATGAACTGGGAAAGGCTGAGAAATTGCTCCAAACTGAAAAAAAGAACAAAAATAAATGACTATGGAATATCACACTTGATCCCTGAATGACTCTTGAACCAGAAGATCCTTGTATTTCCTTTGCTATAAAATATATTATTGGGAAAATTTGTGAAATTTGATTGGGGTTTGTGGATTACATGGTGTCAGTGTTAATTTTTTCAATTGTGTGGTTATATAGGAGCGTGTCCTTTTCTTTAGGCGACTGCAGTAATGGCCCATCATGCCTGCAACTTACTCTCTACTAATTTGGAAAAAAAGTGTGTATGTGTATATGTGTATTTGTGTGGGGAGGGACTAAAGGAGGGAAGGAGAATGTGAAAATGTGCGAAATATGAAATGTTAACAATTAAGAAACCTGGCTGACGCATACTGGAGTTTTTACTGTTTTTGCAACCTTTCCATGAGTTCGGGTTTATTCGGGTTTTTTTTAATCATTATTTCTCTGACACTTTTTAAATTTCCATTTTCTTTCCTTCCTTCACCTTCCTTCTAATGATCCCCCCAACCTATGAAAACAAACCAACAAAATATAGAAGGAAGTTCACTAAAGGAAGGAGTAGTAAAACAGTGGTTAAGCTTCTGCGTTCTTGATCAGACTGCCTGAGTTCAGAATCCCATCCTGTGTGTGGTTTTGAGGTAAACCACTTCACCTCTTGATGTCTGTTTTCTCACCCATAGAATGAGAAAGTTAAGAATGACCACTTCATGATGGCTGGGAAAATTAAATCAATACATATAGCATAGTTCCCAGCACATAGTGAATAGCTAAATTAATACATATTCATTTTTCCCCTGAAAGATATATTGAGTGAGCTTACTGATGAAGAATAGCTGTTTTTCATGGCATTTTGCTTGCTGGAATCTCTAGCCAGCCCTCTATGACTGACAGTCCCAGAGACCCTCCCATATCCACACAATATTGAGTTAATTCATTGTCTCCAACCATGAAAATGCAAGACATTTGGTATCACAGCTGAGGAATCACCCCTATGTGAGGTTTTTGGCTAATTATAATGAATGGGTTTTCTTGTTAGTATAATTTATAACCCATTGTCACCACCATCCAGAATCATCTGAGGAGAGGGAGGTGGAGGAAACAGCGAGGCAGCTACTTTTTACTGAGAGATTCAGAAGAACAGAACAATTTCTGGGTGCTGCAGGCAATGCCTGGTAATGATTCCATGAGCTATTTAGAAGCTTATTTTAAGAACTATTGGATTTTATCAGGTCAGTCACTGAAGCAGAAAAAACTCAGCTTGCCTGTGATGCTTCTGGAATACGAGAAATGTATCTGCACTAGACCATGGGGGAGCAATGTAGGAAAGGAGATACTGACAGAAAACAACTGGGTGAGGGGAAAATGCAATTAAAATCTCATGCTCCTAGCTCTCAGTCCAAAATAAAGTCCTGTCCAAGTGATGCTCAGCACGAATGTCTGTGAGGGATGATAGGGTGGATAAGAACACCGGTTTAGAGCCAGGCAAACCTGCAGGTGAATCTTGACTTTGTTACTTGATAACCAACAGTGTGATCTTGGATAGGTTCTTTAACCTCTCTAAGCCTCAGGCAAGAAGAGGTGTCTAAAATGGGGATCTAAAATGCGGGTAATATTACTTGCCTCATAGTGTTATGTAAGCATCAAATGAGGTACGGTTAAAATGCCTGTCACATAATGTGTTCAATAAATATTGTACTTATTCTGATAGGGAGCATGAAGCCATAACAGAAATAGTTTGGAAGAAAAAATTACTTACCTTTGAAATTAAAGTTATATCGTTGCAGGTTTTTAAAAAAAACTTTTCACTTTGAGATAATTGTAGATTCATATGTAGTTGTAAGAAATAATGCAGGTCACAGTTTAGAGTGTCTTTATTTAGTTCACTCAGTTTAGAGTACCCTTTCTTTTATCTCTAGCAACCATGAGTTCTCCACTTCTATAACTTTGTAATTTTAAGAATGTTATATAAATGGAGTCATATGCCCTTTTTGCAAAGGCTTTTTTTAAATTTAACATAATTCTCTGGAGATTCATCCAGATTTTTGTGTGTATCAGCAGTTTGTTCTTTTTTATTGCTAAGTAGTATTCTAAGGTGAACATAACCCAGTCTGTTTGACCATTAACACATCTGAGGATTTGGGGGTTGATTTTTGGCTGTTCTGACTGGAGCAGCTATGAGCATTTGTTCACAGGTTTTGTGTGAACATACGTCTTTATTTCTCAGGGATAAATGCCTGTAAGTGCAATTGCTAGAAACTGTGGTAGTTGCACATTAGTTTTTTAAAACCCTGCCAAGTTGTTTTCCATACAGGCTATCCTGTTTTACATTAACACCAGCAATATGTGAGTGATTCAGTTTCTCTGCGACTTTGGTATTTATTTTTAGTTTTAGCCACTTTGATAGGTGTATAATGACATCTCATTTGTCATTTTAATTTGCATTTCCCAAATGGCTAATGATGTTGAATATCTTTTCATGTGTTTATTTGCCATCTGCATATCCTTCTTGGTGCAATGTCTCTGCATGCCCCTTTTCCATTTGCTAATTGGATTGTTGGTTTTATTACTGGTGAGTTTAGAGAATTCTTTATTCTAGATACTAGTTACTGGTGAAATGATGGCTTGCAAATATTTTCTTCCACTCTGTAACTTGCTTTTTCATTCTCTTAATAATATTTTATAAAGAAAAAGCCTTAATTTTGATGAAGTCCAATTTATCAGCTTTTCCTTTTGTGGATCATGGTGACAAGTCTAAGAACTCTTGCCCTGCCATATGATTTTCTTCTAGTTTTTTTTTTTTAAATACTATAATTTTGTCTACGGCTGTCTAGTTCCTTCAGCATCATTTGTTGAAAAAGTGGTCTTTCTTCCATTGAATTAACCTTCATTGCTTTTGAAACATTGTCAGCAAACTATAAGACTTATTTATTTGTGTCAATTTTCGTGTTCTTTATTGTTTTCCATTGTTTTGTTTGTCCATCCCTCTTCCAGTATCACATAATATTGATTACTGTAGTGACATAGTAAGTCTTGAAATCAGGTAAACTATTTTCTCCTACTTCTTATTTTTCAAAATTATTTTAACTATTCTAGTTAAGTCCTTTGCCCTTCCACATAAAATTTAAAATAGTCTCATGTCATCTATAGCTATAAAAAGGCTTACTGGGAGTTTGATAGGACTTGAATTAAATATGGTTGTCAGTATGGGGAGAATTGACATCTTTCCATCTTTTCTGTGTTGGGTCCTCAATCCATGAATCTAGGCTATCTCTCCATTTAGTCTGCTCTTTGATTTCTTTCATCAGCATTTTGCATAGTTTTCAGCATGCAAATCCTATGCATTTTTTTTGTTAAATTTACACTTGTGTCATTTTTTGAGTGATTGTATATGGAATTATATTTTAAATTTTATTACTTAAGTAATAATTGCTACTAAGTAATATTTGCATCTTTATTTTCTATCCCATTACTTTGCTGAACCTGCTCACTAATTACTAGAGGTTTTTTATAGATTCATTAATATTTTCTACCTAGACAATCATGACATCTGCATGTAGGATTTCTTTCTTCCTTTTATATCTTTTTGTCATTTATTTTTCTTGCCTGTAGGACTGGCTGAAACTTCCATCACTATGTTGAATAGGAATGGTAAATGTCCCAGTCTTGGAAGGAAATCATTCAGTCTTTCTCCATGAAGTATAATTTCATCAAATTGAGAATGGTCCCCTCTATTCATTTGTTACTGGGAGTTTTTGCCATGAATGGGTAATGAAATTTGTCAAATATCATTTCTAATTGAGTGTACTGTTCACATGATTTTTCTTCTTTAGTCTATTAATATGGTGGATTACCGTGATTAATTTTTGAATACTGAATTGGCCCTGCATCTTTGGAATAATGACAACTTGGTCACAGTGCATGTAATTCTTTCTGTAGGTTGCTGAATTATATTTGCTAATATTTTGTTCAGGATTACTTCATTTACTTCCATGAGGGATATTGGTCTTTATTTTTGATATACATTGTTTTGTTTTGGTGTCAGAGTAATATTAGCATCATAAAATAAGTTTGGAAGTGCTCCCTCTTCTTTTTTTTCTAGAAGAGAGAATGTAGAATTGATGCTAATAATTCTTTAAACATTTAGTAGGATGCTTTGGTGAAGCCATCTCAGCCTGGATCTTTTTTGGCAGGGTTTAAAAAGTTTTGAATTAAATTTCTTTAATAGTTACAGAGTTATTCAAATCTATCTTTCATGTTGGGTGAGTTGTAGTATTTGTATTTTTTGAGGACCTTGCTCATTTTGTCTAAGTTGTCAAATTTACGGGTACAAAGTTGTTCTTATTGTATCCCCTTGATGTCTGCAAGGTCTCTTGTGATATCCCCTTTTCCATTCATGATACCAGTAGTATGTGTCTTCTCTCCTTTTTCCTTTGTCAGTCTTGCTAAAGTTTTGTCAATTTTAATGATTGTTCTATTTTTGTTTTATTAATTTTGTTATTCTCTTTTCTAGTTCATTGTTGTTTTTCTCTATATTACCTCTTCTCCTACTTGTGTTTCCTTTTCTAAATTCTTGAGATGAAAGTTTTCATTATCCATAACACCTTTCCTCTTTTCTAATATATGAATCACTAAGGTTATATTTGCAAATGTTGAGTTTATCTATATTTTATTGTCATTCTAATGTTGCATTGTTATCAACTGTTTTCTGTTTGGAGAACTTCTATTAGCCAGAGTTATTGGCAACATAGTCTTCATTTTCCTTCATCCTAGAATGTCTTGATTTCTCCTTTTTTTCCTGAAGGATATTTTCACTGAATATAGGATTCTGGTTAGCAGTTCTTTTCAGCACTTAAAAAATATTGTGCTACTTCCTTTTGGCCTCAGGGGTTTCTGATGAGAAACTTACTGTTATTTGAATTGATTTTCTCTTCTAGGTAAGGTGTCATTTTCCTCTGTTTCCAAGAACTTTCCTTTATTTTTAATTTTTAGAATTTTTATTCAAATATGAGTGGATTGAGGGCTATATCTCATTTGCTCTTCACTCACCTCCTTTAATCTATAAGTTAATGTTCCATCATAAAATTGGGAAGATCTGATCCATTACTTCGAATTCTTTTTCTGTGCCTAGTTCTTTCTTAGAACTCTAGCTGTTTCTCTTGCTTTTTTTTTTTGTTGTTGTTGTTGTTGCTCCCCCCCCCCCCATTGCTCCAATTAGGTAATTTTGGTTGTTTTTCCTTCAGATTCACTGATTCTTTCCTTTGTCATCTCCCCAGGAGAAAGAGAGGTAACTTGTTAGTGTTGAGTGGGGCAGAAGTCCAGGCTGCTCGAATTGTTGCAGTTTTAATGTAAAATCACCTGAGACAAATCTGATACCCACTTGGGAAGTTGGCTGGCTCTGCAGACAGATCGCTTCAGGTAGGCATTTCCTTGGCAACTTCATGCAATGTCTGAATATGACTCTCAGGCCATTAGCTTAAAAACATGCTTGTCAGCATGATGAGCGTTCAGTCTTTTTCTCAAAATGAGTGCACTTAAACAGCCTCATGAAGGCCAATGACCAAAACCTAGAATGTCAATTAATTAATTTAAAATAGTTTTATCCTTTAGATAGACTTTAAATAAATGCTTTCTCTGGAGACAAATGAAAACAGACAACTTAATTATAACTAGAGGCTATTTAGTGAACCTACAACTAGAAAAAGAACAGTAACTTGGTAATTTTAATGCCTGGTTTCACAGAGTCCTGAAAATTGTTAAGTATATCTCCACCGCAGGGTCATACCTGCCCCACCAGCCACCTGGTTGGTCATCCTACCGGGCCAGGACACCCTCTTTTATGACCATGAAATAAAACACAATTGATGTTCGACTTTCCCTTTTCTAAACTACCTTTAGTGATTAAATCTCTTAAAGATTGCCACATTCTCATCCTTTATGTGTTAATATAGTTTATGTAGTTTTGTTTGAGACTTGAGTTTCTGTTTTATGAGTTTACATGTCTTTAATTCAGACTACATTAAAAAAAAAAAAACCTCAATGTGCAACCTCTTTTTTTAAAAAGATTTATTTATTTATGCATACTAGAGCTGGGGTACAGGCCAGAGATGCGGGGGTTGAGAGGATTTACCAGAGACAGAGCGGGCAGACTGACTGAAATACACTGCTGAGGGGAGCAGCAGGCCAGACAGGAGAGGTCTGCTGCGTCATGTGGGTTGCTCCCTGGCTGGTAGGGGATTGAACTCATGCTGCAGAGGCTGCGGATTGCTTCATAGCGCAGTGCTTAACCCCTTGCGCCACCAGGGAGGCCCCTCAATGTGCAACATTTTTCCCATGTTCTTGAAGGGAATCTTATTGTTGCCTCTGTGAGTCACCTAGTAAAATTAGAATCGTTATTGAGATCAATATTGAGAGTTGGTCCTTTTCCCAGAAAAAGATTCGTGGTATGCCATTTTATTGCCCATAGGAAAACTGCTGATTTTAGAATCAAATTCATATCTCTAACCTAACCTATGAGTCTTTATGATGCAACTCTTGCTTCACTTCCAAGTCTCATCTCCCAATCCTCTCTGTTCCTAAGAGAGAATTGATATGTATCCTGACCTTACGAAAAATATAGTCTAGTGTGGAAGATAGACATTAGTGAGGCAGTCTTGCAAATAGAGAAGAAATACAACTGTAACAGACATTATAAAGGAGAAAATCATGTTACTGTAAATATGTGAGTTTTGTTTTCAAGTATGTAGGGAGGTCGAGAAAGTCTTCTCTGAGGAGATGATGATCTAAAGGATAAAGTATAATTAACAAGGCAAGGAAGGGAAGGGAAAATAGCAAATTCAGGAGCAAATAATATATAAAAGTCTGTAACAGAAATGCAGACTATAGCCCATAAATACCAGTGTGGCTTAAGGTGATGGGGATACATGTTCAGTTCAGTTGTAACTAGAAATACAAGTATAGCTGAATAATGTTAAGGGATTTATCTTTATTAGAAGAATAATGGGAAGTACAGGAATGTTTTTTATTTATTTATTTATTTGTTTGTTTTGTTTATACATGCACTGGGTACAGTCAGAAGCGCGGGAGGGTGAGAGAATTCACCAGAGCCAGAGCAGGGAGCAGAGCAGGCCAGAAGGACCGAAGTACACTGCTGA
This sequence comes from Talpa europaea, assembly GCF_964194135.1. Classification (NCBI taxonomy): domain Eukaryota; kingdom Metazoa; phylum Chordata; class Mammalia; order Eulipotyphla; family Talpidae; genus Talpa; species Talpa europaea. Next base: position 41,428,307 of record NC_140073.1, on the reverse strand, counting down.
GGGGAGCAGTGGGCCGCAGGAGAGGTCTGCGCGCCATGTGGGACCCTCCTCCGGTGGCTGGGGAGCAGCTGGGGATCGAACCGGTGCCGCGGAGGCTGCGGGCAGGTTCGCAACCCAGCGCTCAACCGCTGCGCCACCGGGGAGGCCCAGGAATGTTTTTAATAGAAAAAATGACATGTTAAAATTTATATTTTCCAAATAATATGCGACTGCTATGTAGAAAAAAATATTGCAAAGGGACAAAAGTGGATACAAAGAGACCATTATTAATTAGACTCTTGAAATAGTCTAAACAACTGATGACAATAGTTTGGCCACACAGTGTGGTAGAAATGATACTAGAAATATTTTGAAAGCAAATTCAATTAGAGGGAGGTAGTAGGTGGGAAACCTTTCTTGACTGCACACTCTAAAGGTCTGAGTGAGGAATTCTTCCTATAGACATCATAACTCCCTGTGATTGCCCCACCACATGCCTTTTTAATTAGGTAGTAAAATTGCCAGTCACCTGTATGTTGTAAGCTCAACTCTCACAATAATATATATATTATTATATCTGCAGCACCTAGTGCCACACTTAGACATATCAATTCTCAGTATTGGCACGAAGAGTAGAAATAAAGACTTTAAGTGGTGTTCAAATGATATTTATAGGTTTTCAGGAAAAGGATAAATAGCTTTAAATATGAAAAACGGGAGGATATTCTTAAGGTTTAACTCTTTGTGTGTTACAGGTTCATAAATGGAGCATGGATGCTTTTGTGTCCAGTTATACCTACCCCATAAAAACAAAGCAAACAGCAATTCTAATTGCAGTTATGGGCTTAGAAAATCACCCTCAGATACAGCACTAATTCTAAAACCAGCAAACTGTAGCATCTCTTCAACATCTGCTTCCAGCAAATGTACTCAGAGCCCAAGTCAATTCTTAGAGCTAACCTGATGGTGCCCCAATCTCCGGGCTGCCTCGGAATAGCAAAGAACATCTTGGACCTGTCTTTATCTAATGCAATACTATTTTCAAAATTCTCTTTTTTCCCTATTATCTCTCATCTTCTTTTGGCCCACTATTCTTTTTTGCTGCTTGTAAAATATATCTAAGGACACTGATGCATCACTGTTTGTGGCAACTTGTTTTTTTACTTCATTCAGGAACTATCTGGAGTCACTTTCTACTACATCAAGCTTTGACTACATCAAGCTTTTATGCTGCAGGTGACCCCGCCCCCCCCCCCACCAAGTCTGGTAATCCTTTTTTTTTTTTCCCTACTATGCCATCCAGCCTCCAGGATAGTCCCCAGTGATGCCACTCAGTGATCATCTTAGCCAGTTAATTCCATCTCACATTATGCAGGGTTGGTCTCCGTGATGGTGGACCACAGCTGACATGATGATAAATAATTTCATAGATTAGGTCGTAAAAGGCACTTTGACTTTCTGCTCCCTGTTTCATCCTTTCTCTTGATCACACATACTGGAGGAAGCAAGTTACTATGACGTGAGGAAAGGCCCATGTGGCAAGGGAGTGAGGCCTCTTGCCTAACCACTATATGAGAGAGTGTAGAGGGGAATCCTCCCGTCACTTGAGTCTTCATATCACTGTGGTACCAGCCAAAATCTGGACTTAACCTCATGTCAGCCCCTGAACTGGAATGACCTTGCTAATAAGCCACTTCTAAATTCTGGACCTCCAGAAACTATGTGGGATAATAAATATTTGTTGTCTTAAGCCTCTGAGTTTTGGGGTAGTTTGTTACCTGCTAGTAGAAAATTAAAACACCTCCTCATATTTAAGAGTGGCAGGATAAGAGAGGTGATTAGGAGCTTTTTTGTATATGGAGGGGCTTAAGGACTAGAAGTTTTTGCTTAACATCAATTCCTAGGAAGGGAGCAAACTATGAAAACTAAGGTCTGACTGGTGTGAGACAACAGTCTGATTAGTTCTTCCTTAGTGCATGTAAGTTTTCCTGGTGATAACTACTGGGTTACCTGAGCTCTTCTTAGGACAGCGAGGGCTGAAAGCCCCTGTATACTGATCTTTAAATAATCCTTTTTGTTTTCGACTTTACATCTAACCCTTATCTTCTTTTTTTTTTTTAATAGAGGCATGTTTGTTTATTTATTTGTTTGTTTGTTTGTTTATACATGCACTGGGTATAGTCAGAAGCGTGGGAGGGTGAGAGAATTCACCAGAGCCAGAGCAGGGAGCAGAGCAGGCAGAAGGACCGAAGTACACTGCTGAGGGGAGCAGCGGGCGGCAGGAGAGGTCTGCGCGCCATGTGGGACCCTCCTCCGGTGGCCGGAGAGCAACCGGGGATCGAACCGGCGCCGCAGAGGCCGCGGGCAGCTTCGCAACCCAGCGCTCAACCGCTGCACCACTGGGGAGGCCCTCACCCTTATCTTCTGGTCGTAGGACTTTGCCAGGCATAAGATATCCTCTTCCCTGAAGCCTGCAACTGTGTTCAGACTATGACTCCTTCCACTTTATTGCGTTTGTCCGTACTCTTCCATCTATTTCCAGAAATAGGTTAAAAAAGTTTTTTTGAGCTGCATCCTGCACTTTCCCTCTATAGTCTATTGTTCTTTTCTCTGTTGTTTATACTATTTAAAGAGTGTTATTTACTATTATTTTAGGAAATGGTAATATTTACTATTACTTTAGGTATTAGGGAAGGCAAAATATGCCCAGTCTGTCACCTTGAACCCGGTTAGCATCTTTTATACAATTCATTTAGTACACAGCACTTCCAGAGATCTAAAGTAGGCTACTGATATTACATGGTCTTTTCCAAGAGGTCTTTAGAGCCACTTCTTTCCACTCATTCATTCCTCATCTTTTTTTTTTTTTAAATAATAAATTTTATTTTTATATTCCCCCATACAATTGCAAACACCCCATTCTGACCCCAATCCCTCCCCTCCCGCCCCCCCACCCCCAAAAAAGTGTCTCTGGTTCATAGTTTTTTGTTGATTTTGATTTTCACTTTCTTATATTCATTTTCCTGGTCCCTTATTTAAGTTTTCTAGATTCCTGCTATGAGTGAGACCATCCGGTATTTTTCTTTTTATTTTTGGCTTATTTCGCTGAGCATGATCCCTTCCAACGCCATCCATGTTGCTGCAGATTGCATGTGTTTATCTTTTTTGACTGCTGAGTAATATTCCATGGTGTATATGTACCACATCTTCTTGATCCAGTCATCTATTTTTGGGCATTTGGGCTGTTTCCAAAGCTTAGCTATTGTAAACAGTGCTGCTATAAACATAGGGGTGCAGGTGTTCTTTGGAATTGATGTTTCTGTGTCCTTTGGGTAAATACCTAGGAGTGGAATTGCTGGATCCTATGGAAGCTCTATGTTTAGTAGGTCCAGAAATCTCCACACAGCTCTCCATAGTGGTTGGACCAGTTTGCACTCCCACCAACAGTGCAGAAGAATTCCTTTTTCTCCACACCCTCGCCAACATTTGTTGTTGCTGGTTTTTTTAATATGTGCCATTCTCACTGGTGTGAGATGGTATCTCATGGTAGTTTTGATTTGCATTTCCCTGATGACAAGTGATGTTGAACATTTTTTCATATGTCTGTTGGCCATTTGCATTTCCTCTTCAGAGAAGTTTCTTTTTAGCTCTTCTGCCCATTTTTTCACTGGATTATTTTCTTTGTTGTTGCTGAGTCTCATCAGCTCTTTGCAGATTTTTGTGATCAGTCCTTTATCATTAGTGTTGGGTGCAAAAATGTTCTCCCAGTTGGTGGGGTTTCTCTTTGTTTTTGTTATTGTCTCTTTTGCTGTGCAGAAGCTCTTTAATTTGATGTAGTCCCAGCTGTTTATCTTTGCCTTCACTATCACTGCTTTGGGTGATGTGTCTGTAAAGATGTCTTTGATGTGCAAATCCCGTAGTGTTTCGCCTATATTTCCTTCTATGTATTTTATGGTTTCAGGTCTTATGTCTAGTTCTTTAATCCATTTTGAGTTGGTTTTTGTGTATGGTGTGAGGTGGTAGTCAAGCTTGATTCTTTTGCATGTAGCGACCCAGTTTTCCCAGCACCATTTATTGAACAAACTTTCTTTGCTCCAATGCATAGTCTTTGCTCCTTTGTCAAAGATTAGTTGACCATAAATCTGTGGGTTTATTTCTGGATTTTCTATTCGATTCCATTGGTCTGTGTGTCTGTTCTTGTTCCAATACCATGCAGTTTTGATGATTATGGCTTTGTAGTAGAGTTTGAAGTCTGGGAGTGTGATGCCTCCATTCCCTTCTTTTTTTTTCAAGAGAGCTTTGGCTATTCGGGGTTTTTGGTGATTCCATATGAATTTCATCATTAATTGTTCTATTTCTTTGAAGAATGACATTGAAATTTTGATTGGAATAGCATTGAATCTGTATATTGCTTTTGGTAGGATGGCCATTTTAATAATGTTTATTCTTCCAATCCATGAGCAGGGGATGTCTTTCCATTTCTTTGTGTCTTCTTCTATTTCTTTTAACAGTGTTTTATAGTTTTCTTTGTATAGGTCCTTTACCTTTTTTGTTAGATTTATTCCCAAATATTTGATTTTTTTTGTTTCAATAATAAAAGGGATGGTTTTTTTGATTTCTTCTTCTTCAGATTTATTGTTTGTGTATAGGAAGGCTACTGACTTTTGCGTGTTGATTTTGTATCCTGCCGCTTTACTGAATTGATTGATGAGTTGAATTAGTTTTTCTGTGGAGATTTTGGGGTTCTCTATGTATATTATCATATCATCTGCAAATAGTGATAGTTTGACTTCTTCTTTTCCTATTTGGATTCCTTGGATGTCTTTCTCTTGTCTTATTGCTCTGGCTAGGACTTCCAGTATTATATTGAAAAGCAGTGGTGAGAGTGGGCATCCTTGTCTTGTTCCAGATCTTAATGGAATTGCTTTCAGCTTTTCACCATTGAGAATGATACTGGCTGTTGGCTTCTCATAGATGGCCTTTATGATGTTGAGGTATGTTCCTTGTATCCCAAGAATTTCAAGGGCTTTTATCATGAATGGGTGTTGCACTTTGTCAAAAGCTTTCTCAGCATCTATTGATATTATCATATGGTTTTTATATTTCTTTTTGTTGATGTGTTGGATAAGTTGATTGATTTTCGGATGTTGAACCATCCTTGTGTCCCTGGAATGAATCCAACTTTGTCGTTGTGAATTATCTTATGGATACATTGTTGGATTCTTATAGCTAAAATTTTATTGAGGATTTTTGCATCAGTGTTCATTAGGGAGATTGGCCTGTAGTTTTCCTTTTTTGTGTTGTCCTTATTCGGTTTTGGTATTAGTGTAATATTGGCTTCATAGAACGTGTTTGGTATTGTCCCTTCCTTCTCAATTTTTTGGAAGAGTTTGTGAAGGATAGGCACTAATTCGTCTCTGAATGTTTGGTAGAATTCATTTGTAAATCCATCAGGTCCTGGGCTTTTGTTTTTGGGGAGGTTTTTGATTACCATTTCAATTTCACTAATTGTAATTGGTCTGTTTAGGTGTTCTATTTCTTCTTTATCTAGCTTTGGGTGATTGTAGAGTTGTAGGAATTTGTCCATCTCCTCTAGATTGTTGAACTTGTTTCCATATAACTGTTCATAGTAGTTACTGATTATTCTTTTGATTTCTGCTGTGTCCGTTGTGATTTTCCTCTTTCATTTATGATCCTGTGTATTTGTGCTTTCTCCCTTTTTTCCTTTGTGAGCCTGGCTAGGGGTTTGTCTATTTTATTGATTTTTTCAAAGAACCAGCTCTTGGTTTCATTGATCTTTTGGATTGTTTTTTTAGTTTCAATTTCATTTATTTCTGCTTTGGTTTTTATTATTTCTTTTCTTCTACTGGATTTGGGGTTTTTTTGTTGTTCTTTTTCTAGATCTTTGAGCTTCGAGATTAGGTTGTTTCTTTGAGTTCTTTCTTGTTTTTTGATGTGAGCTTCTATTGCTATATATTTTCCTCTTATTACTGCTTTTGCTGCATCCCATACATTTAGGATATTGGTGTCCTCCTTGTCATTCAATTCAAAGAATTTTTTAATTTCTTCTTTGATCTCCTCGTTAGTCCAGTGGTCTTCCAGTAGTGTGGTTTTTAATCTCCATGAGGTAGGATAGTTCCTTGCCTTCTTTTTATGGTTTATTTCTAGTTTGATGCCTTCGTGGTCAGAAAAGATGGTTGGTATGATTTCAATCTTGGTGTATCTGTTGATGTTTGTCTTGTGCCCCAGTATGTGATCAATCCTGGAGAATGATCCATGTGCGCTTGAGAAAAATGTGTACTCCGTTTTTTTTGGGTTTAGTGTTCTATAGATGTCTGTTAAGCCCAAATGCTCTAGGTCCTTATTTAGAGCTTTAGTTTCTTTACTTATTTTTTGTCTTGTTGATCTATCCATTGTTGATAGTGGTGTGTTGAAGTCTCCCACTACGTATGTGTTTTCTCTGATGTCTGTTTTCAGAGAGGACAACAGTTGTCTGATATATTTTGGTGCTCCTTCGTTTGGTGAGTATATGTTAATGAGTGTTATTTCTTCTTGAAGTATTGTCCCCTTGATCATAATGTAGTGACCATTGGGGTCTCTTTTTATTTTTTTGAGTTTGAAGTCTGATTTATCTGATATAAGTATAGCTGTTCCTGCTTTCTTTTTTGGTCCATTTGCTTGTAGGATTGTTTTCCATCCTTTGTCTTTGAGCCTATTTTTATCTTTTGTAGCTAAATGTGTTTCCTGGAGACAGCAAAAGGTTGGGTTTTGTTTCTTAATCCAGGCTGCAACTCTGTGTCTTTTTATTGAAGAGTTTAGTCCATTTACATTTAGAGTTAATATTGATATGTTAGCATCTGTATTTGCCATTGTGTTTGTCTTTCCTTTGATTTTATTTATTTATTCTTTTAATAACTTTTTTTTTTTTGGTCTTCTTTCGTTGTTACTCGTCCCTCTGAGGTTCTGGCTTTAGGATTCCTTGTAGTATTTTTTGGAGTGGGGGTTTAGTCATAATGAAATTCCGGAGTTTCTCTTTGTCTGGGAAGGTCCATATTCTTTCTTCATGGAGGAAAGAGAGCTTTGCGGGATAGAGTATTCTTGGTTGGCATCTGTTTTCTTGGAGTCTGTTGACCATGTCCCTCCACTCTCTCCTTGCCCGTAGTGTTTCTTCAGAGAAGTCTGATGTCAGCCTGATTGGTTTTCCTTTGAATGTTATCTGTTTCTTCCCTCTTGTCAGCTTCATTATTTTTCCTTGTCCTGGATTCTTGGGAGCTTTACTATTATGTGTCTTGCTGTGTTTTTCCTTTCGTCGTGGAAGTTTGGTGTTCTTCTTGCTTCTTGTATATCAATTTTCAGCTCCTTCTTCGCATTTGGGAAGTTCTCTTCAATTATCTCCTGGAATATTTTCTCTGTTCCTACATCTGTCTCCTCTCCTTCTGGAATTCCTATAACTCTTATATTTCCTTTCCTCATGGAGTCAGATAGTTCCTGAAGTCTTTCTTCATTCTTTTTCCTTCGTACTTCTCTTTCCTTTTCTGTTTTGGTTCTTTTTATTTCTGTGTCTTCAAGAGTACTTATTCGTTCTTCCATTTCATCTATTCTGCTTTAATTGCTTTTACCAGTGTTGTTTTGTTCCTCCATTAATTCTTTGATCTCCTGCATTTCTTTTACTTCCCTCTTTAGGGACTCAATTTCATTCTTCTGACCATTGTTTTCCCTCTTTAGGGACTCAATTTCCTTCTTCTGATCATTGTTTTCCTTTATGACTTCTATCACTTTTTTAATCATGGCAATTTCAAATTCTCTTTCTGGAAGGCTCAGAAGTTCTTCCAAGTTGCTGTCGTTGCAATCTGGGGAGTGGTTTTCTTTTTGTGGTGTGCTTCTTTCCTGAGGAGTTGTTAGGTTGCGTGTGGTTCTTCTACTCCCTACTGTCTGTTTTCTAATTTGTCGTATGCATTGGGACACTGTGTTGCTCGGACTGGCTGGCATCTTTGGTGAACTTCTCCGCTCCCCTCTGGTTCCTCCAGGAGCCATCTCTGGCTTCTGGGGGAGCTTTCTGCTGGTTTTCGGCAGTCTTTACTGAAGAAATGTCCCTGTTCTAAAGTGGCGAAGCGGGATGCAGTCCCTGTGCCTCCGGTTTCAGGCACACTCTTCTGCGCACCCAGTCTGCCCCGGACGTGGATGCCTGCTCCCTCTGTGGGCTCAGACTGCTGGTCGGAAGGGGCCTGGCGTGGGCTAACTTCCCAGCTGGCCACTGGGTCCTCCAGTAGCCTTCTGCCCTTTTCAAGCAGTCTTAAGAAATTTCCTGTTCTATGGGGTGTTAGTGACTTTTTCTTTCTGGTCACTAGGTGGCGCCAGAGATCTCTCCTATTGTCCTTGGGGGGCTGTTTTTCGCCTCCCCCCATCCCGTGGGACAGGGAACAGAGCGGGAATGGTAGGGTAAACCTCAACGGCTTTGGGGTGCTGTGTCTGCCTTGTGCCCCACCGTCGTGGAGAACCCATGCCCCGAATTTCGTGCCCCGGGTCTCAGTTCCAAAGCCCTCAGTTCCAGGACACGGGCTGTAGCCCAGTTCAGTGGCGCGGGAATGGCGCCTTTTGCACCCGCTCCCGTGCCTGGGCACCTGGTTCCTGCTCACTCATTAGGGACTTTCACCTCAGTGAGGAGGGCCTCCGCGCGTCTCCCCGCAAGCCTAGATCGCAGGCGCGGGGACCTGGGCAGCCGTGATCCTGGTCTGCATTTGCTTTTCAAGTGCGCCAAGAGCGCTGCTTTTCTGCGCAAGCTTACCGGCAGCCCGGGCTTTGTGCGCGTCTCCCGGGGTCTTTGTTGTTCTCTAATGGCGCCCGGAGCTGTTCGCTCACCGCTGCGGCGAATCCTGCAGGGTTCTCCACAGCTCCCGATCACAGGGTGTGGTGGCTGCAATAGTTCCTTTCCACTCACAGTCCCGCTTGCTGCGTCGTTTGTTCTTGTTGGTTGTTTTAGTTTGTTGTTTTCCTCCTCTCTGCTGGTCGAGAGTGCCGCCTCTGTGGGCGGGGGAGGGGAGCAGGGTTCTGCGCTTTCCTCCCTTCTGGTCCTCTTTTATGGCAACTTTCTTCTTCGGGTAGTTTGCTGGAGTCGTCCGTTTATCTTCCGTGTCCCAGTTCTCACTGGGACCTGCCGCTTTTCCTCCATATTAACTTTTTTTTTAATGGGAGATCCTACTCGCAGCGTCTCCTCGCAGCCATGTTGCTCCGCCCCTCCCATTCTTCATCTTGACTTGCAAGTATGGTCCTTGCCCCCTTTCCATGCCATTTCTCCATTCTCCCCAATCTTCTCCTCACCCCCTAAAGAGTATTTTAAATCACAGGTATTTTATGAACCTAATGTTCTGGAGAAATGATCCTCTCCTGTGTAATGTTATACAGACCAATAGGAAAGCCCTTGTTGGGGATGATCCGGTGACTCAGATTGTAATCGATTCCTGAACTCCCTTGATACAGACATACCAAATGGACATGAAGACAACAGCTTCTGCTAAGGTTGGCAGGGAGCATCAGTATGGTGAGGGAGTAAGACTGTACCTGCCCCCGTAGGAGGTGTCCACAAGGACACGCGATTCTCCCTGCCATAGGTGGATCACAGGAAATCCTGATTACAGAAAATAGATCACAAGTCTTACCAAAAAATACCCCTGCCTCCTCAAACTACTGAGGAAGACACTTCTGGAAAAGAAACTCTTGATAATTTTCCAAGTTCTTGTATTAGCTCTGTATATTTATTTCACATCAGGGATTATAGAATAGCAATTGCAACTTTGGTAATTTATGTTTCTTTTTTTTATTTTTTTATTTATTATTTTTTTTTAAATAATAAATTTTATTTTTATATTCCCCATACAATTGCAGCCCCCCCATTCTGACCCCAATCCCTCCCCTCCCGCCCCCGCCCCCCTTAAAGTGTCTCTGGTTCATAGTTTTTTGTTGATTTTGATTTTCACTTTCTTATAGTTATTCATTTTCCTGGTCCCTTATTTAAGTTTTCTAGATTCCTGCTATGAGTGAGACCATCCGGTATTTTTCTTTTTCTTTCTGGCTTATTTTGTTGAGCATGATCCCTTCCAGCGCCATCCATGTTGCTGCAAATTGCATGTGTTTATCTTTTTTGAATGCTGAGTAATATTCCATGGTATATATGTACCACATCTTCTTATGTTTCTAATAGTGTTGCTGTTCATGTGTGGATTGTGTGTGATTTGTCCTTCTACATGCAGAATACTAATAAAGAACAAAGTCACAATTTAAAAATGTGAACCATTAGCATCACAGCATTGGCCCTCCCTGCCCCTCCTACCCCATAAAAAATGTGTTTCGCATGAACAGCCTGTGTCAAAGAAAATCAAGAGAGGGGCACAGTATCTTAACAGGTAGACAAAGAATAGCAAGGGATAAGACAAGTTTAATGATATTTGGAGGTGACTGGACATGCTTTTGACATTTGGAAAGTTTGGTTACTCTAACTCTAAAGTTTGGTTACTCTAACAGAGTTAGCGTCTCAGTTTGGGGATTTATTTAGGGAATCATTACAAAATGAATTCCAATACTGAACTTAACAAGAATGTGACAGAGCCTCAGTTCTAAAAAGGGAAGGGAAAAGCAGGCAGGTCACAGGTCAGACATTCAAGAACACAAAATATTTACTTTCACCAGTGACATTAAGCAGACGTTAGAATCAGGTCATAGATGTATGTGTGTGTGTGTGTGTGTGTGTGTGTGTGTGTATTCTCTGCTTTTCTTCCTGCTTGACTAAGTTTTAAATAATTTATCCTCATCAATTAAAGCAACATCTAGACTTAGTATGGTTCACCTTGGGAAAAAAATTGCTAGGAGTGGAGGGCGCCATAAAGAAGTGTTGCCTGCGTGCCCTGAGTTTCAGCCACTCCTCGGAGGGCTCGCTTACCCACTACAATTGCGCCCACCTCTCTCGGCCTGTAGACCACCAGGTCACTGTGCTTAACAGATCTAAGACAGGGTGAAATTCCCAAAGACTCTGTTAGATATAAAGGAAAAGTATAGAAAAATAATAAATATATGAAATGCTAAACATTTCATTTAGCAAAATCCAAGGATCCAATCCCATCATACCTAATTTGTGGTGATTTATATATTTGACCTAGCTCATTAAAATCTTGTGTCCCTTCTGTCCTGGTTTCTGTTTAGTCTCTACATATTAGTTTTACTTTTTACTACCTCAGCACCAATAACTCCATAAAAACCTGGTCGCTTTTCAGTGTAGATCAAAGAGGACTTTGCATATATATTGCATATTCATCTATTGCAGATGTATTGTCCATTTTTTAAATTCTGGTTTTAGTGTAAAAACCAGACTGACATTTGGAATGTGACTGAAACTAGGAATGCTTTCAAGTAAGAATTTGACCCAACTCTTTATTTATTGACTAAGACTTTATTTTGCAGGCTGAGAAATTTAACCATCTCATTCAAATGACAAGCACTCTATGACTGAATTACACACACAATAACAGGTGAGATGTTCCCTCATATAGGCACCACTTACATGTGTATATATTTATTAAAAGTATGATGATCTTTCTGTTATCATGGGAAATAAAAGGTTTTAAGAAGAGTTCCTCTACTCAGAGAGAATGGAGAGAATATTGAAAATAGTAAATCTGAAAATACAGGATTCTAATGATCTAAAGAAGAATTAAAGCCTAATTAAGAATGAGGAGTGTGCCTGGGTATCTGCTCAAAGAGCACAAAACATTAGTTTGAAAGGAACCCTGCACTCCTATTTATAGCAGCTCTATTTATAATAGCCAAGATATGGAAACAACCTAAATGCCCCAGAACAAATGAGTGGATGAAGAAGATATGGTACATACACAATGGAATACTACTCAGTGGTCAAAAAAGATAAGCCTGTTGTGGCAAATGGATGGACCTGGAAGGGATTGTTGTAAGCAAAGTGATCCAGAAGGAAAAAGATAAATACTGGATGGTTTCATTTATATGTGGAATCTAGAAAAACCAAACAAGGGATCATACAAAAACACATCGACCATTTAAAGCAGACCATAGATCTGAGACACTCCAAAGGGAAGGAGGAAGAGGAGAGGGCGAGCAAAGAGCAAGGCAGGAGGAGATCCAGTGGAGGGTGATGGGAAAAGTACAATGGCTGCACCAGAGGGGAGAAATCCTATCTGATACTACTCAGCAATCAAAAAAAGATAAACTCGTGCAATTTGCAGCAACATGGATGGAGCTGGAAGGGATCATGCTCAGTGAAATAAGCCAGAAAGAAAAAGAAAAAGTACCTGATGGTCTCACTCATAGCAGGAATTTAAACCTAAATAAGGGACTAGAAAAAAGACTAATTATAATAAAGTAAAAATCAAAATCAACAAGCAGCTGTAAACCAGAGACACACTATGGGGACTGGGGGTGGGAAGGAGGAGGGAGGAGGATCAAAACAAGGGGGGTGGGCATTGTATGGGGACTATAACTGAGATGAAAATGCATACATTGTACAAAAATGAAAAATGATGTAAAAATATATAAAATAAAATGTGATTTCAGGTGGAAAAAATAGGATGTTCAAAAAATAAAAAAAGAAAATAGCACCAATCAAGGTAATTATTAAAAAAAATGTGTGGAGAAGGGTGTCTAGAGGAGCTAAAAATAGATTAGATATTGGAACAGTCGCAGAGACACTAACAGGATGACTCCTGTGAGAGGAAGACAGATTCTGGGGGACAAAGCACAGAATAAGGAGTATGTCCTAAGGGGGAAAAAAATGGTCGCATTTAGTGAAATGTAGGTGTTCCTATTTTCAGGGAACCTAGGAATAACTGAATTTCTTACCAGACAATAGCTACATATTCCCCTGAAGTTCCAAAGAGAAATCTGCCTAGAAAGAATAATGGAAAAACAAAAGACTTGTTGGGAATTTTTATAAATTGCTCTGGGGGATGTGATTTAAGGGTCCTCTATTTCTTGGAAGCCCAAAATCTCTACTTCAACATACCAGGATAGAGTGGCCCTAAGACAACTTACCATGTTGCTAAAGAAGTGCAAAAGAGAGGAGAGAGAAGCAATACATGCAAATCTTTAAATCTGCAGTAACCCTTCATGAATATTACATGCCGCCCAAGTTAGTGGACTGGATCCAGCTAATTAAATCTATATTCCTTCTTAGCAGGAAGAATTAAGAAAAGGCAAGTGTGATATAAGAGAAGTTTTGAAAATTTTTTATCTCCTGTTGTTCTCTTTCTCCAATAGAGGCCCTAATTCTGCAGTCAAATGCTCTACCCCTGAGCAAAAATATCTAGACCGCCTAATTCTAACCAATAATAAGGCATTTGTTGGTGATGTAAAAGTTGAGAAAAATTGAAAGGGTAATATTATATTTGAAGATGGTAGATGGTCTAAAGGTACAAAAGACAATTGTAGTTTGTGACAATACTTTGAATGAAAAGTTGACTTAGAATTGGAAAGTTCTGATTAAAAATAATACAAAATGTATTAGCAAAGAAAAGGAAGATACACATGAAGATGTCAAGGAGACTGTAGAGGGATCAGTTCAGATACTAAAAAACAATTCAAAGGTGGCAGAAGAGCACATCACCAGACACAGTCTTCCAAGCACTGTCCACTTAAACATCTGTATGCTGCGGTGCTTTGTTTTTAGCGATAGGCTATTAAAAACAAAAAACACCCAGATCCCAGTCTAAGAAAAAACAGACTCTGCTTGAAGATCATGTTCTAATATTTATGAGAACAACCAAAAAGTAGATGTTCCAGTCCTCATTGGTTCTGTCTTATCTTTCTTTTTTTTTTTTTTTTTTTTTTTTTATGGTTTTATTTATTTATTTATTTGTTTGTTTGTTTGTTTTGTTTATACATGCACTGGGTACAGTCAGAAGCGCGGGAGGGTGAGAGAATTCACCAGAGCCAGAGCGGGGAGCAGAGCAGGCAGAAGGACCGAAGTACACTGCTGAGGGGAGCAGCGGGCGGCAGGAGAGGTCTGCGCGCCATGTGGGACCCTCCTCCGGTGGCCGGGGAGCAGCCGGGGATCGAACCGGCACCGCAGAGGCCGTGGGCAGCTTCGCAACCCAGCGCTCAACCGCTGCGCCACCGGGGAGGCCCGGTTCTGTCTTATCTTTCAAGATAGACTATTGGGTTGAAAAGGGTTACGGAGACTCAAGAGAGAGGAAGATAATTGTGAATGGATGTTGGAGAGCAACAGAGAACTCCAGCCCATCTCCAGACTCAGGACTTCTATCCCACCTTCCAAGAATCTGCAAAGGGGATTCCTGATATGCTTGTAGTTCAGTCCCTTTACATATTCACATTCTGCGCTTGGCACCAACAGTTGGAACACAGAGGTGAAAACAATACAAGATATTTTCCGTGGAAGCTTGAGAAATTCCAGAGAATGGAACAGGTGCTGGAATTTAGGAAATGTTCTGACTTTCCCAAATGGAATGAAGTGGATTACTCAAAATGAATTACTCAACCAGCTTCTTGGTTTCAAATCAAGTTGACTTACCCCATGTCAAATCCTGGTGAGCAATAAAAGTGAGACTCAGTCTTCTGAGCCATGAATCCATTTAATTTTGATTCTGCTCTAGTCTCTAGCCCTCCTGTTGGATTCAAGCCCATAGTTTTCTCTCTTAGTAATAATTCTGTCTTTTCTCTCTGAATAAAATACCAAATATGATTTTCATTAATTCATTTGTTCAGTAAATAGCTATTGAACGGTAATTATGTGTCTGACTATGCTAGATGCTAGGGATGTACTGGTAAGTAAAACAAAGTCTCAATACTAATAGAACTTAATTTCTGGTACTAATTATGGTAGTAGAGACAAAATACATAAAAATATATGTATGTGTATTATATGTGTGCATATATATATATATATATATATGTTTTACAGTTGTGCTATGAGGGAAAATAAAATGCAGTATCTTAAAAGGGGCTAGGAGTACTGGCTGTTATATTTCCTGTAGTGTGATAAGGAAAGATTTCTCAAATTACGTAACAATTGAACAGAAATTGGAAGAAACTTAGAGTCATGTTTATTTCTGGTGAGTAGAGTGTCCCAGTAGAAAGAACTGCTAGACAAAGACTGGAACAGAGTGAGGAGCAGGCCTGGTAAGAGGTAAGTTCGTAGCTATGGAGAGGACAAAGGGAGCATCAGATATAGGGCTTTGGCCAAGGTCAAAACTTCAACTTGGCTCTTGGCACAGGTAGTTCGGCAAGGGTGAGTGGAACATGTGCACATGTGGAAGAATGAAAATGTAACCCCCAAAAATTAAAAATTGAAAAAAGAAAGACCTTTATTTTAACCTGCAACTATAACTTATGAGTTTCTAGCAGGGAAATGCCATCATCATGACATGTTTTAAAAGGATCACTTTGATCTGTCACATGGAGAGTATCTTTGCAGTGAGGAGATGAATTAGAA
Organism: Talpa europaea; assembly: GCF_964194135.1. Lineage (NCBI taxonomy): Eukaryota > Metazoa > Chordata > Mammalia > Eulipotyphla > Talpidae > Talpa > Talpa europaea. Next base: position 41,412,862 of record NC_140073.1, on the reverse strand, counting down.
GAGAGCAGTTAGTAGTCCATCAGAATTACTTGGGAAATGAAGAGTTGATGATGGCTTAGACCATGCTACTCAATACCATGGGAGAGGCAGGAAGAATAATGCAATTCTGAATATATTTTGAAAGTATAGCCAAAAGAATGTCTTGTTGGATTGGATGTGGGGTGTGTGGAATATTGGAAAGGGAATGTCCCTGTCTCTGACTATTAATGCTGCGTAAGACATGACTTATCCTCACCTTCTGATGTTACCTACTTGGTGATGGACTCTATTCCCATGATAAGTTTCCCTCAAGGAGAATTAAACAGGTATTTTCTTCTCTTATATTTAAAAACAAAAACTGGTGGAAATGAATTCCAGTGTGTCCTGAAGATATGTATCAACCCAAGGAAAATGGGATTACTGTGTATAAAAATGTAGCACTTTTCAATGTAAAGCTTTGGTGATTGGAGAGTAAGGGTGATCACACCTGAAGGAGAAAATCACAAATTGTCCAAAAATCAACAGCAATGTAAGAAAAAACTATTTCATTTAAAAAAGGAGAAAATGGGCAAGAAGTATATGAAAACTATTATGGTAAAGATGGGATACAAAAAAAAATCAATGTTTAGGGATTTAGATGATGATAAAATAAAAATGGGCACATGAATCGTGAATAAAGAGGAGAATATCCTAGGACTTGAACCTGTGTGTTCTGTATCAAAGCAAAAGGTGGGTGATTCAGAAGAACTCTTTTCTTTCATATTGTAATAGTGAATTTATCCCAGAAACTTCTGACTATAGCAGTACATGATGCCTGTTCTGTTTACCCACAATTGAAGTGTAGATCACCGCCCCCCCCCCCCCCCCCCCCCCGCTTTCATTTTAAGCTATTCAGAGCCCAAGTCAGTGTCTTTGGAACAGGCGCTGAAGGTGTATTACTGCATCCCTGGGTCAGACCTAGGAAATCCAGCTTTGCTTCTCTGTTTTGGCTGTTACACAGATGGCTTGCCAGTCCCACACACAAACCGGAGCTGATTAGCACTCTGGTGCCCTATTTAAGCTTTTCCGGCTCCAGAGAGAAGCTATTTTGAAAAGTGAAAAGATTACACTCCGATAATAGACCAGAGGCCTTACACATGTGGATGGCTCACAGAGGATTAAAAGAGCAGACCCAGAATAAATGCAGCCTCCATCCCATAGAACAATGCTGGCGACTGCTCCCACACTGATGAAGAGCTGTTTGAAGGAAGTTCCCTGCTCAGATCACTGATGCCTCTGTGAGCTCACACAATGGTGGATGGCTTAGGGGGCCAATATCTGATCCAACTGCTATCGTCTTGAGGAACCAATTAGACCCCTCCTTAGTCCTTTGATGTCTCAGGAATCTTAGGTCCTAATTGTTAGACTTTGCTCTCCAAAATTTGTTTGATCTTTTCCCAAGTGTTTCTGCATGGAAACACTTTTCAGGGTCACTAATCATCTGAAGAGGTGGATGAGGGAGGAAACTCACACTTACTCTAATTGATTTTAAACAAAAGATGATACAAATAGGAATTTTATTGATTTCAGGTCAAGGTGCCCTAGAAGTTGCTCTAAGAAGAACTCATGACTGAACAAGGCCTTTGTGTCCTGGAGGTCAAATTGAAGGAGATGGAGACTTTGGGGAATCTAGCTCACTCAGCTGTGACAATACTGGTATGTGAATATGTTCATTTACTAAGAGAAGTTATATGATCCAATGATTCAAAGTTCATTGTTACATCGTTCTCCATGCATCTTCTGTCTAGGAAAGCCAAACTAGAAAATGAATTAAACAGACATATTCTATGACATTCATTAAATGTGTATTATATGTTAAGAACCTTACCTGACATTGCGGATTCAGTGATGAGAGGATTAATTCTTTGATCATGGTGTCTGTAATCAATGAGGAGAAAACTTGAAACTGTACCCTCACTCCCCTACCCTATGTAATCCATGCTATTTGCCCTAGAGAGTTTCAGGTGTCTCTCAGGTCTGTTTTTGACTCAAGCACATATATCACAGGTAGAAATGAATGGTAGGGCATCATTCCAGATTTATAGCTGCAGAATATGCTAGCATTTTGTGTTATCTGAGGTGGTTGTGGGATGATGGTGTAGCAGAGACACTGTATAAAGTGAAAGATGCACCTGCTTTTTGGAGCAGGAGACCTCCCACATACTGCATGGTGCAGGATTTTGCTTATCGTTCCTGCTTGTGTCAATTGCAGTGCAGCCAGGGACATTCTTGGGTTGGGGAATCAGATAAGGATGACCTCAGCTTTATGGTTTGTAGAACCTATATAACATTATATAGTTATGTATAGCATTATAAATTGGCATCTCTTACTAATTTTTAAACATATTTTAATATTTTAATGAACTTTTCATTTTACAATATATTAGATTCACAGAAAAGTTACAGAGATGCTACAGAAAGATTCCATATACCCCTCACCTACCTTCCCCTATGATTAACATCATGCATTATTACGCTACATTTATCACAATTAAGAGCTAACATTTATTCAACTTTACTCATTTTTCCCAATGTAGGGGTTCTGAATCATTATTCAGTGTAGGTCCTTATTAGTGCTGTTTGGTCCAGATTTGATACCAGTTATGTCAGCTTTATAACCTTTCTTTAAACTCTGCAATAATTTTAAAAGGACTGGAATTATTTACTTAGGTTAATTGAAAGAATTAACCTGTGAAATCAGATAGTCCTAGTACTATTTGGTGGCCACTTTTGTACCAGTTGTTTGTTGGTACATGGCTGAGAGAAGCATTAATATAGTAGCTTGAATTTTGACCTCATCCTCCAGTGTAATGTATAGAATACATGTACTCTAGATGAGGCATGCTCAGACACTTGGAGATTTTTCATGTAGGCCAGGTTGACTTGTATGCCCCTGTAGAAAGCAGGCTAAAGTGTCTACCTGACCTCTTCCCCTTGAATCCGCATGAGAATCTGGGATTTTATATCTCCTTGGTAAGGAAAGGTCACGTCAAAGCCTTGTAGTTGGTGCAGAAATAACAGAACAAAAAAAAAGAGTCAGAGTTGGATATGATGTTTAGAGAGCCTACTCTTAACCCTCTTGGGCTCAGGAGCATCTCCAGATTTTGATCCAGGATGTTTAAAGTGGGGACTGAGATTTTACATTTTGGACATGTTCTCAGATGCTGCTGCTGCTGCTGCTGCTGCTGCTGCTGCTGCTGCTACTGCAAGGATCAACTTTGAGAAACACTGCCTTGAGACATGTTTTATATAGGAAAAAAATCAGAATAAGTCCTTCCTTTCTATTTATTTCCCAGTTAGCAGTCTCCAAAAATGACCAGTGCTTTTTACTTACCTAACATTATGAACTCAATTATTGTCTTTAACATATTGAATGTATTTCAGTTACTTACAGTTTTTGTTTTCTTTTTAAAGCTCAAATGATGCCATGTTTGACCTATGAAAACCTCCTCAATTTGACTCCATATTCTTTTCACATTCCAATAGTCTTTGAAAGCTTCCTTGCTTTCATATACCAACAAAATGCTGCAGACTCATCTTGAGCAATACCTATTCCAAATCTGAATTCAGCTATTTTTCCAAAAAGTCTTAGGTTCCTTTTAAGGTGAATATCTGTACTATATTTTTGCATTTTTTTCTAATTGTAAAAGCATATTCTTATTGCAGAAAGTGTGGAAATAGCATAATAATGTAAAGAAGCAGAAAAATAACCATGCCATTTTAAAGCAACTATATTTATTTATTTATTTATTTAGGTTTTAAAAATTATTTATTTTTTATTTTTTAATTTTATTTCATATAATTCTCACATCATTTTTCATTTTTCTACATGTATGTATTTTCATTTTGGTTATATTCCCCATACAATTCCCATCCCCTTTATTTGGACCCTAATCCCTCCTCTCCTCCCCCGCCCCACAGTGTGTCTCTGGTTTATAACTGCTTGTTGATTTTGATTTTTTTCTTTATCATAATTAGTCTTTTTCCTGGTCCCTTATTTAGGTTTTCTAAATTCCTGCTATGAGTGAGACCATCCGGTATTTTTCTTTTTCTTTCCGGCTTATTTCACTAAGCATGATCCCTTCCACCTCCATCCATGTTGTAAAGCAACTATATTTAAAGGAACATTTTAATATATGCTTTTCCAGATTTTTTGCAATGAAATTCCTCATAGTTCAAATCATATAATATATATAAAGTATTTTTCATTTTATCTTTTGTTTTTCATTTTAAAAATAGCATTCATAAACAATTTTCTTACATCATTATAACTTTCATAAACATTTTAACAGTATGTAATATCATGTCACACTATTTAATTTACCTAATCTCTTTCCAAATATTGGACCTTTGGCTTGTTCTTATAAATTACGATTCAAAGGACAGCTATGGGCTTACGTTTTAGGTCTTGTTTCTTTAGAATCTACTCCAGAAGTAGAATTCATGGATCAGAGGCTGTGAACTGATTTCAGTTCTTGAAACTTATTACCAGTTGCTATCCAGAAACCATGTTTCTAGACCCGGGCCAGGCTTGAGCATTCTGACTTTCAAATCTTTGCTAGCATGAAAGATGAAAAATTATTGTCTATAGCATCTTACAAATTTTAGTTCTAAATATATAAACCTTTGTTCAGATAGGTCATTACAAAGTTTTTCATTTGCCCTTTTTTTGGATTGACTTTACATACACAGAAACCTTCTATATTGATCTTCTAGTATTTTCTTTTGTAATTCTTCCCATTGTTATTTATAATGTCTATGAAAGGCAAGTTTATGACCAGTTTACATAAATTACCTATAGTACTGATGTCACTCAAGCGCATGCACTCTAAAGCACATGAGAGATAAAAGCACGGGGGAGCCTTGCCAGTGCCCCCTGTGGTCCTACCTAGATGGAGCCCTGGGCCTCACGTTGTTATTTGGGTGCAGAAGGACCCTTTCCTCCCGGCTCTGCTTCTGTGTGAAGGACAGTTGAGTCTCCCATATTTGGAGGAGGTGGTTTTTGTGGAGATAGTCACTGCTAAACACCAGCCGTGATGTAATAACCCTCATGGGCTGAAATTTTCCACAGATGTCTCCACCAGAGCCCTGCGCTGGGCACGAAGTCTTCCTCTGAGTGCTCTGCCAAAGCCTCACGGTTTTCCCTCAGAAAAACAGGCAGAACTCTAAGAGGAGAGTGGGGCCTCCCTGGAGGCTCAGCGGGTTGAACACCGCAGTGTGAAGCTGCCCGCAGCTTCTGCAGCACGGGTTTGATCCCAGCCAGCCGGCCGGCAAGGGTCCCACATGGTGTGGCAGACCTCCCCTGTGTCACCCGCTGCTCCCCTCAGCAGTGCATTTCATCAGTTTGTCTGTTCCGTTCCCCTCTCTGTCTCTGGTGAATCCTCTCACCCTCCCACACATCTGGCCTGTACCCCGGTTCTTGTATAAATAATTAAATCTTAAAAAAAAAAAAAGAGGGGGAAAAAAAAGAACTACCTAAGAGGATAACGATGAGGTCATCTCAGTACAGGATCATGGTGTGGGAGGAATGAGCTCCAGAACGCAGTCTAGTTCGTGCCACGAAACAGCCACACTTCATTGCCTGCACAGATGGCCCCGTGGGCACTGCCTCCTTGGACTCTACTTTCTCTCTCCCGAGGTCAGCTTCCACCTTCCTCTTGCACCTCTCACTCATTCATGAGCACTCCTGCGCCCTCCTTCTGTGCTCCTTCATGCCTTAGGATTAAGAGTACCATATTTTACATTTTGCAAACTCTAGTAGTGTCTCGGCATTTTCCTATCCTCTCATTGCAGTTTCTTTCCACTCTTTTAACTGCTACTTTAGGAGGGATCAGGCAGGGTGAGGGTTTTTTTTTTTTTTTAACTATTTTACCTCCCATTAAGGTAAGCATTATCTTTTTTGTTAGACGGTACAGTTTAATATTTGCCAAAGGAGAAATTATCTGTATCAGCCTCCCCATCATTGAGTTAGGGAGTGTTTGGCAATCAGACCTGCTCTGCTTTACAGAAGGAACACACTAGCTATAAAAGGCCCTTTCCTTGCTCTGCAGAATGGATGCCCCCTGCTCCAATTAATTTGACAGTTTATCTCAGCTCAAAATGGCATGTTCTTACCTGCCACCAAGATTAATTGTCTCTCTCCATATTTGCTCTAGCTCATCTACTACTTACATTTTTCAAAGTAGGTTTGTGCACATACATTTTTATCAATAGAAGAGAAATATAAGTTCCATTTGCTTATATAGGTGGGTAACTTTTGAGGTTAAAAACATTCTCTTTATGGCAGTCTTCTGTTTCTAATATTAGAGATAGTAATTGGAAAATTTTCCTCAGTGTAAGCAAAAGCAAATAGTTATTTCTCTATATGCATGACCAGTTGGCCCACCTTGCTCATTTTCCCCTTTTTATGTCGCTTAGCAAAAGCTCTTAGTGTGTCCTCATAGTGCTCATGGCGTGTTGTCTTCAGAGTGTGTGTGCTGAGCTTAGAGGAGAACACGAACTGGTTTGCATAAGGAGATTTGATGGTAGGAAAACCTCCTGGAGTCCTTCTACCTGGCAAACCTGAAGCTCAGGACTGGAAATGATACAAAGGGCCCCAAACAGGAGCTCTATGGGTGAGTCAGGGCTGCAGCCAAGAGTGCAGCATATGGGATCTTGCTTGGGGTTGGGCCTCTCTTACTGTCTGTGCTGGAGCCTGACAAATGCAGGAATACAGTAAGTGTGGAACTTTGGGGAGAAAGACTAAGCATGTGTTATTGACCTGATCAAGTCATAAACTTGGAATTCTAGAATAAGGCACTGCTGCGGCAGTGAAAGGTCTTCATAGGAATTATTGCCACAACCAGAAACAAGCAACCTTCTGATCTCTGCAACTGGCACTCTGATGTTCTTGGACAGTGATCAGCACACTGGAGGTGATGAGGTGGATATGCTTTCCAGTTTTCTTCATATATTTTTGAAACTCAAGGAGCCTTTAAATGCCCTTGGTCATTTGGGTGTGATGGGGAATTTAAGGACTGGTGTTTTCAAAGTTGCTCTAGCCAGAAATCTTGGATGTCTGTTTTCTGTTTCCATCCTATCAATAATCCCTAATGACTCAAACTCTAAAATCTAAATAAGTCCCTCTGCTTTTCTTTATTTCTGCTTCCTTGATGCTAGTTTGGGCCTGGTTTCATGGCCTCTGATTCCTACTTGAGCTACTGCTTATACAGAATTCACTCTGCACAGAATTAACTTTTAATAATATAAATCAGTTTTTCTACTCTCCTGTTAAAACCCCCGATGAGTTAATATCTTACTTGTTATAAAATCATATCTCTATTGGCCTAGGAGAAATGATCCCCTCCCTGTCCCTTCTCTTGCTGTTCTCCCCCTGGTGCACTGCGCTGTTGCTACACGACTTTCTGTTTGTGCGTTCCCACCTCTGGGCTTGGGCCGGCCACTGCCTTTGGCAGCATGCACCACTTCTGACCCTGCACTCCCATGTCACAACATCAGAGAAGCCTTTCTCGGACACCCAAGATCAAGTAGCCCCCATTCCTATCTCATGGGTTTTCAAGTTAGCATATACCACCAGCTAGTAGTTTCTTAGTTATTTTTATCTGCCTACCTATCAGTGTACCAAATGTCTAATCTAAGCTAGCTATTAGTTTGTATAGTCGAGTTTTGTGGGGAAGGGATGGTGGAGGGAGTGGTAGCAGATGAAGGAATAACTGGATGTGTAGCTAGCTATGAATTTATTCATTTGGTATTTCTTCCAGGATTGACTGCCGATTCCTTAGAACAGGAATTTTGAATGTATCCTCAGCAACTGGAGCAATGCCTAGTGTTTAATCATCATTCAATAAATATGTGTTGAATGAATGAGATGGCTGAAGTGAATAATTGCAAAAATAAAGGAGATGTGCTTTATCTCCCAAGGTTATAAAGTACACCTTACCTGTTACACATAGTTAAAATGTCTTAGTGTTTCCTAGGAGTAAGTAATGTGCAAAGTGTCTTTTCAGTGCTTTATTTAATATTTACAAAAATATTCTGATTTATTTACTGTATTATTTCTGTTTTATATGTAGATACATTGAGGCTCAGAGAGATTAAGTAACTGCTCTTTAAGTCAAAGCACAGAATCTGATCATTTGATGCTGTTTTGTCATCTGTTAATATAATTTCACCCCATAAAGCATGCTTATCACAGTTTTTAAAATAAGACTCTATAATCTTAGAGCTGGGTGTGATGCTTTCAATATAAATAATACAAACAAATGTAAAAAGCATCTCTCTTGCTTCTTTCCTGTTCCATGCTACCTTTTGGCAGAAATCGTTGTTAGCAAACAGATTATAAATGATCAGCTACGGAAACAAGGCTCTGTCTGCTCCTGTGTGATTGTCCATGCAGTTTGTAGGAAAGAATAAATGGAGTGAGATAATCGTATTTTAAAGGGCATGTGAAAGGGACCTAAACTAATTTAGTAATCTCTTCCTCTCAAGTAGAGAAGGCACTCTGCTAGCAATTTCCTTTGGAAAGTCCACATTCTTTTTGGAGGCAGAAGTTTACTTTTCCTCACTTCATGGGGTGCCCAGCTCCCAGGAGCAGCCTGCTTTGTAAGGTGGCCCCACTGCCAGCTTTCAGTAGACCTGGCATTTGTCTCCTTGTATTCATCCCATTGGGTTCCATGACAGACAGATGGAGCTTGATTCTGAACCGACCTGCTGAGCTGGGTGTGACGCTTTCAGACATGAAATCTTGATTAACAGTAAATGTTAATTGAAGCAATGAATTATTAAAGTGTTTTTCCATAAATTATAAATGCTGTTGTTGGCTTTTTGCATCTTGTGACATCATAAGGCTTTCCAAGAAGTTGCTAGGTTGATCCAAGGAAAATGGAAAGAGGTAGCTGCATGTGATGATGTTCATAGTGACGGCATAAACCTTGTGGCCAGGCCACAACCTTTGTTTCTGGAGTTCCTCATTGCCTCAACCAAACAAGCAAATCATCTTTCCCTCAAATGTAGAGCTTTCTCCAAGTGATTCTCATCTGGCTTCCTAACTTCAGTTTCCACCAGTAGATGATTTACCTCCACTCATATTTCTCTGAACTCCAGACTTATACACAGGGTATCAGTGACAGCTCCAGCCAGTGTTCCACAAGACCTCAAACTCATTCATTTGTTTAACAAATATTTAACAAGTACCTGCCATATGTCCCTAGTGCCACTTTTTCTAGCAACAATAATGAACAAAGTAGATACTGCTTCTTGTGGAACACACACTCTAGTGGGTATGGGAGGAGACTAAGACAAAGGGGAGCAGTGAGTGTTGGAGGTAGTGGTGGAATCAGGGATTCTATGGTGTGCTCACAGAATGTCCCACTAGATGATATTTGAGCAGAGACTCAGAAGACTACCTCTAGATAAAGTTAAGATTTAAACATAAAATAACTTAATTTGTGTTTCTTTTTAAAAATTTCTCCTTGTGAAAAAGGAACTCTACTACACTGCTGGTGGGAATGCAAATTGGTCCTAACACTATGGAAAGCTGTGTGGAGGTTCCTCAAACTACTAAAAATGGAGCTTCCATATGATCTAGCAATTCTACTCCTAGGGATCTACCCAAAGGACACAAAAACATTAATTCAAAAGGACACCTGCATCCCTATGTTTATTGCAGCACTTTTTACAATAGGTAAGATATGGAAACAACCCATATGCCCCAAAATAAATGACTGGATCAAGAAGATATGGTATATTACACAATGGAATATTACTCAGCAATCAAAAAGATAAACTCATGCCATTCATAGCAACATGGGTGGAGCTGGAAGGGATTATGCTCAGTGAAATAAGATAGAAAGAAAAAGAAAAATATTAGATGGTTTTACTTACAGAAGGGATGTAGAGGAAACAAATAAGGGAGCAGGGAAAAATTATAAATAATTAAAATCAAAATCAAGAGGCAACTATAAAGCAGAGACATTCTATAGGGGAGGAGGAAGGAGAAGGATCAAAATGTGTGGGACAAGCACAAGGGACTGTGGTGATGGTACATGGGTAAATTGATTGTGGAATTTCATGGGGACTATACAAACATTGTACAAAAGCAAACGTACAAAATTGAAGAATGATGTAAAATATATATATATAAAAAATTTCTCCTGTGCTGTACTCATAATTCAGGGAATGTTATAACCAGTCACTAGAGTTACATGCGTGGATTCATCTTTCTCTCCTTCTGTATTTTTAGGAGAAAGCAGTTTCTCATCGATTCTGGATTCCTGTCAGTCCCAAGCAGGGACTTAATACCTTCACAGAGGTATAAAGTAGACTCTTCTGTCTCTTGTCTTCCTTTCATTGGCTTCTTCCCATGGGTAAAGGAGTGATGGATCTAACTGGCCAAATGGCAGTGAGTCTGTCCTCTACCAGCCCAGTTTGTCTAATGCTCTCTGGCAGGACTTCTCAAATTTACCTGAGCATAGGCATCATCTGGGGGATCTCCATCAAATGCAGACTCTGATCCAGTAGATCTTGGCTGGGACTGAGATTCTGCATCTTTGTTAAGCTTGCGGGTAATGCCTGTGCTACTGATCTGTGGACCATACTCTGTGCAAGAGTCTGTTGGGGCAAGAAAGTTTCAGTCCCCTGCTAAATATCTTCTTAGCAGCTCAAGCTTCCCTCACGCATAGGGCCCAAAATGTGGACTTGAAAGCAAGTGTTAAGAAGTCTATTTTCAATTCAAATATGAGCCAGATAATCCAAGATTATCAGAGTAAAGCCTATGTGTTGATTTGTGTGTGACAACTGTCTATTGTTAGGATAGAGAGGAAAAAAGTGAAGTTATTTCCATTTTACAGATGAGGAAATCAAAGCTTAATGAATAACTGGTTTAAAGACAAAGTTTAGCTGGGTTTTGCACTCTACCAGTTTGACCCTGTCATTTGCCCTCTGACCTGTTATTTTACACTTCCTCCAGTTAAACTGCCCAGCTCCCTGTCTACCTTGTAGGTCCTGTCTTATTTTGCATGCTGCATTTACTACCCTCTGCTTTGTACCTTCCACACCACTCACAGCTTCCTTGTCCCTTTCTGCGCTTGGCCATCTTCTTGCCTATCAATATGCAGTTCAAGGTCTACCTCCTTTATGAGACTTCTTCAATGCCTCAGCAAGAAGTAATGTCTTCTTATTCTTCTCTTGATTAACTGTATACAGCATTCCATCCATTTCCTTGCAATAGTTATTGTATTTGTTTGCTACATGCCAATTTCCTCTACAATTTCAAAAGATAGAAATACTGTTCGATTCATGTTTTCCTCCCAGCACCCTGCTCAGGGCTTGCACTTGTTAAGTGCTAAACATATATTACATGAATGCTTAGTGCTTGATACTTCATGACTGAATGTTTCTGCGCCCTGTCTTCCTTTACCTGTTTCCTCTTATTCACTTCTTTGCATTTTGTTTGAAATATCTGTTACCTTCTCCACTTATGAGAAGAAATAGAGAAGGCAAGAACAATGTCTTATTATATTAAGGACCTGTCCATCATTTGGTGAGGACCTTGTGCATACTAACAGTAAAACAAACTTTGATAATAAAATATTTTTGTATCCTGAGAAGAGCAGAACACAATCTTTAACTCAAAGTTAAAATAACCAGCTCATCCACTAACAGGTACTTGGAGTATGTTGGACTATTTACCTAAATTATATGAACTTTACTGCCTCACTGTTAGGTGGTGGCCTTGGATGTGGGACAGTCCAGGAAGGGAGGAGACTTCAAGCAGTATCTGAGAGTTTCAAATGATATGAACTTAGACTCCCGTAACTGGAGAGAAAAATGTCTGTCTGTCCTGCTTAGTAATTGTACTGTACATTGCCCACCTGGAGGTAGAAAATGCTTTAATTAGAAGAGACACCTCTTTGAGTCTGAATCTAGGTAGACCTAAAATATCTCTCCAGCAGAAAATTCTGTTCATTATGCCTTCTTCCTGGTCAGTGAAATCCAGAAATCTAAGGTCTCATCTCATGTACGTCTTTTATTTCTGGATTTATACATGCATGTGGAATGACTAGCATTTGACAAATTCCATTTTTCATTTCCAATGTAAATCACTTACATTCATAATTTTTTTCTGGACATTTTTTCCCCATTCCTGAAATTATCTTGTTCCTAAAGGTGAGAGACTTCAGTTGGATTCCTTCCTTCATGGCTGTTCCTAGTCATCCCACAATATAATTAGTTTTTGAATATTTATCAATATGAATATTTATCAATCTCATATTTTGCAACTTTCGCTGGCACACTGACTTGCCTTGACAGATGTCTCGGATAACCCTCTGGATCTCAGTGTTTGAATTTATCATGCCAACTTATCCATTTGGATTGTCTGGCTTGCTGAACTGTGGCCAGCATTTCTTCATTCTAGGATACCCTTCCTCACACCTTATCTAGCTAAATATGCTTTAAATAGGCACACGATTAATGGAGAAAACTTTAGTTAAACTGTACAGACCTTGTACCTTTCCTAGTATATGAAATGGTTTTGCCTGTTACTTGCTGGTGAGGAGGTGGTGCCCACTCTTTCTCTTACCTACTCTCAGCTGGAAAAACTTGACCTGTGCTAATTCTTCTTCTAAGTATCAATACTTAGTCTTTTAGGCTACTCTGCCTATCACATCCTGCTTTGTCTCCTACATCTGTGACTCAGCAATGACGTATTTCTTAGTTGCCAGTCATCGTTTACCTTTCTTTATTTGATCTGAGTTTTCTACCCTAAACTTTGTAATTTCTTATCAAGGAAACAAATTTTTAAAAAATTCCAAAGAAATTTCTGTTGACTTTCTTCAGTTTTCAGCATAGGTAATAGAGATTTGTAGAAAGCAGTGTCGTAGAGGGCTTCCCCACAGGAGTTCACCTCTGATGGGGAAGTTTTCCTACTTCACATTTCCATATCTAAGCATATAATTTACATATAATTCACACACACAAAGTATATATGTACACACACACACACAAAGGTTACCTTATTTAAATTTACAGCCATTTTTAAAAATGGAGTCTTCCTTGCAGTAGGTTGGCCATATTGTCATATTTCTCTCAGCTGTAAGCAGTCCTAACTGCTTTGTAATTGCTCTTTGTTTTCTAAGTTTCGTGACAGTCTGGGAATAGGCAAGGACTGGAAACATGGAGAACGGTGCATATCCCTTCATGGCAGTACAACATTCAACATGCAAGTCTCCAAGGCAGTAGGGGTGTAGCTGCACTGTCTAAGAATATCTGGGAGGTTTTTATGACTAGAACTCTAAAGATTGGTAGAGCTGAAGTTGGAAGGTTGGGTTGCTGGGGAAGGCAGCAAGTGCAGGTTCCTTGGAGACCTTGGTAAGCACCTTATATTTTTCTCTTAGAAACAAATCATCTGTTCTTCATTTCTGTTCTTCACCCCCACCTATACATCTTTTATTTGATTTTTTCCCCTAGTTTTTTAGTGTGATAAAATACGTATATCATAAAACATACCGTCTTAATCATTTTTAAGTGTATGCTTTAGTGGTATTAAATGTATTAATGTTGTGTAACCATCACAAGATAAGTTATTTTCATCTCACAGAACTGAAACTGTTCACATTAAGCAGTAACTCCCAATGGTTTCCCACAGCAGCCACCATACTACTTTCATTTTTTTAATCGCCCTCTTTCCCCATGCCACTTTTAACCACCATTCTATGTTGTTACTATGAGTTAGACTCTTTAAAAAAAAAAATTCCATTTATATGTGAGCTCATGCAAACTAATTTTTCTGCATCTAATTTATTTCATTTAGCATAATGTTCTCCAGATTCATCCACATCTCTCAGATGGTAGCTGCCCTTTTTAAGAATGAATATAATTCTATTGTATGTATTATTAAAAAGAAAATAAACAGGCCTTAAATGGAGATGCTTGTGCTAAGCCAGCTAATACCTAAGCTAACTGGAGTTTCGGCACCCCTGCAATTATAACCTCTACCAGGAATTAGCTCTAACTGGTCCACATGGAATTTTCTGTTCAGCTCCAAGAAGGTAATCTTTTTTTATCCCCCTAAGGGGAAGATAAGATAATCACAAGATCTTTATCCATTCCTCATTGGTAGGCTACCTAAGCTTGAAATAATTTCCTATTCCCATATCTTGGCCTCTTTCTAACTGAAAAGCCTCTCATTTTGCACAGCTTTTTTGCAGCAGCTTTCTACTTGTCAGATGTGATATTGCCCAATTCATGAAGCTAATTAGATCTTGAAAATTTATTCATTTGGATTTTTGTTATTTAGCAGTATTTATCACTTATTCTTTATTCATTTGTTCATCAGTGGACATTTAGGTTGTATCTCTATGTTGACTATTGTAAATAATGTTTCAGTGAACACAAAAGTACAAATACTGTGTTGAGATAGCAATTTTATTTCCTTTGCATCTATACCCAGAATTGGGATTCCTGCATCACATCATAGTTCTATTTTTACTTTTCTGATTAATAAAATACTGTTTCCACCATATTATTTTCCATAGAGGCTGCATGAATTTACATTCCTGCTAACAGTACAGGATTTCCTTTTCTCCACATTCTCCCAAGACCAATTTCCACTTGCCTTTTTATGAGAGCTCTTCTACTGGGTGTGAGGTATATCTCATTGTGGTTTTGGTTTACATTTCCCTGATGATTAGTCATGTTGAGCACCACTTCATACAGCTGTTGGCCATTTATTTGTATCTCTTATTTGGAAAAAATGCCTATTCATTTTTTGATCAGACTATTTGCTCACTTTTTTAATACCAGATTAATTGCTGCTTTGATATTAAATTATGTAAGTTGTTTATATTTTTTGTTTATATATTTTATAATCCTTCAACAGATATATCGTTTGCAGATATTTTCTCCCATTCCATAGGTTATCTTTTCATTTGTTCACTGTTTAAAGAAAACATTTTTTATTTTTGTGCTTTTGGTGTCATATAAAAACAAGTCTCTGACAAAGCAATACCAATGTCAAGGAGATTTTTCCCTGGATGTTTTCTTTTAAGCTTTACAATTTCAGGCCTTACATTTAAGTGTTCAGTTGATTTTAGATTAACCTTTGTGACTGGTATAAGGGCCACTTTCATTCTTATGCATGTGAACCTCCAGTTTCCCAAAACTATTTATTGAAGAGACTATCCTTTCCCCATTGAGTATTTTGGCTCCCTTGTCAAATACTGGCCATCTATGCGTGGGTTATTTTCTCTATCCCATAGGCTGTCATTACATTCTCCTGCTTGTTTTCTTTGTTGTAACTTCACCTCTTTTCTTTTTGGGTAAGGCAAGAGAGTAAGATTCCCTTTTCATATTCAAGACTAAATCTTGTCTAGACTTCTAACCTTCTTTCTTGTTTCATGAGTTTTCCATATTATGAATATATTGGTACTTGTTATTTAATTTTTGATGTATTGACATGTTATCTCTCACATCTTAAAACCAAAATTTTGATTTAACTCTCATTTCCTTGTTTAGATAATAGCCTATTTTGTTCTAGTCCTTCATAACTAAGTTTCTTAAAACAATATCTTACTTTCCCTTTTCTTATTCATCACATGCATTCATGATACAAATTAAATAGTCTGTTATCTACCGTATTCACTCTGCTGAAATGATTATTGCTGAATCACAAACCGCTAAATGGACAAATCCAATAAATACATTTTAGTACTTTTCATACTTGCACTTTCTATTGATCAGTTCTTCTATCTTCAAATTCTCTTTTTTCTTAGCTTTCTCAAACCACTTTTTATTCTTACTTCTGTTGGTTCTTTGCTAACTTTATTCAACACAGTGAACCCCCCAGTCTCTTTTGCATTATGTGTGTAAGGGGGGATAATTTTGATTGTCACTAATCTGGATGCTGAGAGATCAAGAGAAATTTGGAGGGTCCTATAATTTAATTCTCTTGTTTTTATTGTGGCACACCAGCTCTAATATGTGGTTGGTGTGCCTATATCAAAACTTTCTTGTTTATTTCTCTATACAGTTAATTTTGAATTTTCTGTTGAGGTTGAAAGTCAAGTAATCATCTGCAGAAAATCAAAATGGTGATGTATCTACCTGCTTTTTTGGTAGCTATTTTCTTAGTCTTTTTCTTTGCAAGGTGATATGCTGCATCACCTAAATATGCCCAGGATATTGAGTGGCAGATTATTCTGCCACAAAAGACAAGGAAATCCTACCATTTACAACATCATAGATGACCTGGAAGGCATTATGCTAAGTGAAATCAGTCAGACAGAGAAAGACAAAGACTGTATCCTTTCACTTACATGTAGAATTGTAAATAACAACAGTGAAATTCATAGAAAAAGATTAGACTATCGTTCCCATAGGCAGACAGTAGAAGGAGGGGAAAACTATAGGAAGATGGTTAAAAGGTCAGATTTCCAGTTATAAGATCAATAAATACTAGGGATATAATGCACAGCATGATGACTGTAGCTAGCACTGCTATATGAGATGTAGGAACATTATTAAAAGAGTAAATCCTAACAGTTCTCCTTAAAAGGATAATTTTTTCTCTTTTGCTGTTCTTTGTTTGCTTTTCTTATGGTTACATGGGAAGATGCTTGCTACTGAAACTATTGTGCTAATCATTTCACGATATATGTAAACTTGCGCTATATCTTAAATGTACACAGTGGTGAATGTCAGTTATTTGCAGTAAAACTGGAAAAATACTTTAAAATTTCTGCTCATCAGCATTTGGTCTTGTCAGTGTTCCACGTTTTGGCCATTCTAATATATATGCTGATGAGGATGTGAGCAACAGGAACTCTTACTCATTTCTGGCAGAATTGCAAAATGGTACATTTACTTTGGGACTCAGTTTAATGGCATCTTACAAAACCAAACATACGCTTTTCTTATGATGCAGCAGTAATGTTATCTAAAGAAGTTGAAAACATATGTCCACACAAAAACCTGCACAGGGATGTTTACAACAACTTCATTTAGTCACTGAACTTGTAAGCAACTAAAATGCCCTTTAGTAGTTGACTGGATAAATAAATTGTAGTGTATATAGATAAAGGAATATTATTCATTGTTGAAAGAAAGGAACTACTAAGTCAGTGAGCTATTAAGAGGAACCTTCAATGCGTGCTATTAAATAAAAGAAGTCAGTTGGAAGAGGCTACATACTGTATGATTCCAACTACATGACATTCTAGAAAAGGCAAAACTAGGGCGACAAAAGCCAGGAGTTGGGGGAATGACTAGGCAGAGCACAAAGGATTTTGGGGGCAGTGAAAATGCTCTATATCATAATAATGGATCTATGTCATTAAACATTTGTCCAAACTCATAGAATGTACAATACCAAGAATGAACTGTGTGATCAAGTACAGACTTTGGGTGATTGTGAAACATCAGTGTAGGTTCATCAGTGTAAACAAATGCTATAATTTTGGTGGAGGATATTGATAGTGGAAGAAGGAAATGAATGTGTGAAGACAGGAAGTATATGAGCAATCTCTGTCCCTTCCCCTCAATTTTGCTGTGAAACTTAACTGCTCTAAAAATAGTCTTAAAACCAACACTTTGTATGACCTCTAGCACTAGAGTTTTGCTTGTTTATTCCTTTCCCCCTTATAACTCTGATACCCACCTACATCTAATCTTGTAATTTTTCAATTATCGCGAAATCTTTTTTGACATTTTTGAGGCTCTCTATATATACTGTCTCTGTAGTCCTATAGTATATTTTGAACTTCACAATTGTCCCTTGTTAGCTCCCTCATGTTAAGATGTTGGCTACTTATTTTTTCAGTGTGCACTGCTCTGTAAAAACAGCTCAATCAATCATCACAGTAGTCACCAGAGGTCTGGATTTTTCTGTTTTTGCGGTTTGGGAAATGTTTTTCTTACTCCTTCAAAGAGAACAGCAGCTTAGCAAGATAATTGATCTGTGGTGGGAAAATATATCCCATAAGTGTTCTTTAAGTATCTTTTCAGACTCTTCAGTTCTCTAATCTTTAAGTTATGAAAGTAAAGATTTTCTTTTCTTCCACATTTGAATATTAGTTCTCTTCTTACCCTGCATGTAGTTCAAGTATTTTGAACTTATAGCCTGAAAAATTAAGTAATGTATTGGTGACTATCTTCTTTTAGTGTTTATGATGGAAGACATCTTAAAGATTTCTTAAGCTCAAGGATACATACTTTTTTCATTTTTCAGGAAAATTGTTATAAGTTTTTTAACTTCACAATTGCTGTTTAATTTTTGAAAATCTAATTTGGCACCACAGTTGATTAGATTTATACCTGTGATACTTCTCAGATTTTAATTTCAGTTGATTGTATGAAGTTAATGTCCATTCTAGTTGTGACATCCATTCTGACTAATTAGCAACCATTTTATAAAATCATGAAATATTTTTTTATATCTCTGTAGTGTGATGTCTTTACATTAGTCAGTAAGCCAATGTGAGTTCCTGATGAAGTTTGTGTTTATCTCTGGCTAATTGAGAAATATCAGAACAATAAATTGAGTTTTGTAAAAAGATTAGTTTACTCAACTTATAAAACTATTCCGTGTTTATAGTGAAGCTGTGAGTTTAGTTAAGTTCTACCCTCTCTGTTGAAAAGAATTCAGGAGTTTAGGTCTTCCTAGTCCAATGAGGGACATCACCTTACAGAGACAAGTTTATATATAAATGTCTTTCTCAAAAGCAGTCTCCACCTAACCTTCAGAGCCCCACCCATGAAACCAACCTTTTACCAAAAAACCTATATGTATACTTTGGGGTGGATTTTTGCTCCTCTACCACCTGAAAAAAAAAAAATGTGTGTACTTCCATGTTTATTACAGCATTATTTATAGTAGCCAAGATCTGGAAACAATCTATGTGCCTCTTGAAAGGGGAGTGGATGAGGAGGAGGTAACACACACACACGCACACACACACACACGTGTGCACGCACTGACACAATATTTAGAGCTAATAAACAAGTCCTGTAAGTTTGTAAGATACAATATGCAAAAATCATTTGTAGCCTATTTGATAGTAATGAAAAATCTGAAAATGAAGTTAAGAAAACAATTCCAGTCAAGATAGATGAAATACTTAGGACCATAACTAAAGAAGTGTAAGACCTGTATATGAAAACTACATGGCATCATGAGACTATATGGTACTGGAATAGGCTAGTTATACAGATCAATGGAACAGGATTGAAAAATCCAGAAACAGTTAGATCTAAGTATAGTCAGTTGTTTTTCAACCAGGATAGCAAGACTATTCAATGGGGAAAAAAATAATATTTTCAATAAATGGGTCTTGTACAACTGGATTGCCACAAACAAAAGAATGATTTTGGACTCCTCCTCTTGTGAGAAAAAAGAAATAACTCAAAATCAAAGACCTACATATAAGAACTAAATTTAAAACTCTTAGAAGAAAACATAGCAGTAAATCTTTATGATCTTGAATTAGGCAATTTTTTTCATACATGACACCTAAACACAAAAGCAACCAAACACAAAGATTTTATTAAAATGAAAAACTATGTTTAACAAAGAGTACAGTGAGAACGTGAAAAGACAAATCACAGAGTGGGAGAAAGTATTTGCAAATCATAGGTCTAGTACCTCGATCATATGTAAATGAATGAGAATAATATTGACATGGTCTTTTTCATCAGTTTTACTAACTGCAAAAAGATATCATCCTAAGGTGGAAAAGTATATACACAAGAAACATTGCTGAAAAGTTTAGGAATTGCTGAAAACACAGAATCCAGTCCTTTTAAGGACTGGATAAAGAACCCTAGGTTTAGAATGAGGAATGTTAGACTTGTTGGGTGGAGATATACAGACAGTGCATCAAACATCCCCCAGTTTCCACAATAACGTTTTGAAATTCAGCAAGCTCTTTGCATAGAGTGTGTTCTCTTGCAGAGACCTCCGCATCCCCCAAAATCCTCTAAAAGGCAGGCTCCTAGGAAAATGGCCTCAGGTGTACTTTGATAGAATACACTGAGTACTTTGTATTTCCAAACGGACAGATCGTATGCCTGGACCCTCTCAGGGGAAAGGATCCATACAGGATTCTGAAGTGGTTTTTTTTGTTTATGGATCACAACCGTCCCAGGCTGCTTTATTTTATTTCAGTCTGGTCTAGCTGAAGCTGGCAACATTTTCCCATTCTTTCCTTTTGTGCTGGAATAAAGGTAATTTTGAAACCAAAAAAAAAAAAAAAAAAGATATCATCCTAATTGGGAATATTTAGAAACATTTCATTTTAAAACAGGAACAGGAGAAATGCTGTCTTCTCATAAAATGGAAAATTCATTCCAAATTAATCTGTTGATTCAGGGCAATTTCAGTTAAAATAACTGCAGAACTTTTAAGCTAATTCTGAAATTCTTATGGTGTAATTAAGGGCCAAAATAGAAAAGCCAGGACAAAGATAAGACTTATCATTGTGAAGTTACTTTATGTCCATATGATTTTAGTGTACAAAGAGTAATAAATACAATTAGTTTATTTTCCTATTTATTAATCATAAAAATCTAGAATTAATTTAAATATTAATGACATTCCTCTGAATATTTACACAGCATGTATATAAATTGATAAATTTAGACACTAAACAGATTAAATAGCCCAGAACATCTAAATGTTGATTGCAAACTTAATGAAATATTTCTAAATATTTAATTAGAATCCCTTTGAATTTGAGTCTCTTAAATGCTCTAAAATTTTTTTTAAAAGGTCAAAATATATCCAGAGTAATTATTACAAAACTGATCAGTTGCCAGAAACCTAACTATAAAGTGTTTAAACCAGCATTTTAAAATTCTTTGTTTACTGTCTTCATTCTTGTAATTATTTAGGATTTGTCTTCAAGATGGAGTTTAGTAATAGTATTACTTACATACTTTTCTAAGTTTTCATTAATTTTTTAGATCTCCAAAGAACAACTGGCATTACAGATCTGGACATGGCTACATTGTATTGGTCAGGATATATGAAGCTTGTCTCTTTTGGTAATACTTTAATGTTACTTCATGAGACCTTTCCATTCTCCACTTACCATTTGATATTAATTTTTTGACACCTGATATCTTTGCCAGAAATGATACATGACCCATTCTTTAATTTTAGATGGGCAATAGCATTTGTCCATTGACCTATTATCATGATAAAACATAGAATTAGTCTAAAATTTTCCATTATATTTACATTTAGACATCCAGAGCATGAAGACACTGTGATATTAGCCAAGGGATCAGAATAGAGAGCCCACAAATAGATCCAGACAGGTATGGAAACTTAATTTATTGCAGAAGTAACATGACTCATTGATTGGGGAAAATGATGGGTGATTGAATATATGAAACTAGTTAATTGCTACCCTATAAAAAAGAGTTCATTATTACATGATAATTCCACATATGAGGGAGATCATGTATTTGTCTTTCTCCTTCTGACTTATTTCACTTAGCATAATTCCTTTAAGTTCCATCCATGTTGTTGAAAATGGTAAGATTTCATCTTTTCTTATAGCCGAGTAGCACTCCATTGTATATAGATACCTTATCTTTATCCAGCCATCCTTTGATGGGCACTTAGGTTATTTCAATAACTTACCTTTTGCAATTAGTGCTGCAATGAGCAAAAATAGCAACAAATCTTTATTTGGCCTTCTAGTTGTATGAAAGACACCAGAAAAAATAAACATTGTACCGTTAGAAAACAGAGTGAAATAGTAATAGTGAATGACTGATAATCAGTATAATTTACCAAATGAAAGGTACTGACATGTTAGTGCACAGACTCCTCTATAAAATAATACTGGGTCAGAATAACTGAGAATAGAATCATTGCAACGCCTAAGTATTTATTAAACTTCCAAGCAGAAAATAAGTGTTGACCCAGATGTGTACAGTCTTGTCCATCATCTCCTGTACAGATGTGTACAGTTTTATCCATCATCTCCTGACAGAAGGCAGGTGTTTGTCTTGTTATGACATGTGGCGATGGGATGAAAAAGGATTACTCAGTGTCCATGTGCAGAACAGTGAGAAACCTAGAGGGACTCCACCAAGAAAATGTAGTCCAGCTCCAAGGGCAGTCTCATTTTTATTTAGAATCAGACAGAAAATAAAAAAGATAAAAGTAGCAGCAGGCAAACGGGTAATGCACAAGTGTGTGGGGTATGTGTGAGCAGCTGGCCCCAGCCAAGGTTGGGAAATAAGGAGAAAGTCAAGGAAAGTCTCAGTGCTTATGCTACTCTAACCATTATACCTATTGCTGTTTCTGCACATGCTGTTTTCAGCATGTGTAGATCCTCATACCAGGACATTAGCCCTAAGAGGTTCCTTATCAACTTTCCCTGTTTCTGCACACTGAGAGGCACAGATAGTCAAAGCGAAGTATGATCAAGGCAAAGACAAAGAATAGTTGAGGCACACAATAATCCAAGCTCCCACAGATGTTCCTTCCGGCAGGTTCTGGGTGCGCCTACAGTGACATAGGGCCTGATTGTACTGCATACAGCTTGCTACTGAGAGTCTGAAATGAGTAGTGATCCTTGAATAAATCCAAGAAGCACTTTTCCCCCCCAAATCCAGACCACACTCCAACTTTTAATTCTCAGCATTCAAGAGAACCTGAAAATTATCAAGTGCAAATCTTCCTTTAACCCCAGTTAGGAAATAAATCCTTTCTTTCCTTTCTTTTTTCCCAAGATTTATTTATTTATGCATATAAGAGCCAGGGTGCAGGCCAGAGCTGTGGGGATGAGAGGATTCACCAGAGGCAGAGTGGGGAGCAGAACAGGTGGATCCAATGAAATATGCTCACCAGGTTCATAAAGCTGATTGCAAACCAGCCACAGCAGAGACCAGCACTATGGCACATGGCATAGGTGATACAACAAATTAGTAGTGAGAAGAAGCATAAAATTAAATTGCTCATAGATTAAAAAATTCAAGGAGAAGAAAAAATCAAATTCTTAGATGAAAATTTAGAATATCTTTACAATCTTGGAGTAGGGAAAAATTTAAGTTTACGCTATTTATATATTTTTTTTAAAGATTTTTTATTTTTTATTTATACAATAGCTGGGGTACAGGCCAGAGGCGCAGGAGGGTGAGAGGATTCACCAGAGACAGAGTGGGGAGCAGAACAGGCAGACAGACTGAAAACACTGCTGAGGGAAGCAGCAGGCACCACCCGAGAGGTCTGCCAGGCCATGTGGGAATCTCCCTGGCCAGCCTGGAATTGAACCCGCATTGCAGAGGCTGCAGACAGCTTCGTAGCACTGTGCTCAACTCGCTGTGCCACCAGGGAGGCCCTACACTATTTTTTGAGGGTACTTACCATATCCTAGCACTGTTCTATTGTTTGATAAATATTAACTCAGTTAACTTCATTAAAAATGATGTGAATTATCTTTTATGTCAATATTCTTACTAGCTTCATTTTACATATAAGCGGAAAAGTTAGGATTTGAACCCAGATGATCTGACTTTAGAGTGTATTCTTTAAATGCTATCCTTTGCTACCTCAAAGAGCACAAACCTGACAAGAAAACATTGATAAATTTGACTATCTAAATAATGCTTCAATGAATAACCTTGTATATTTTATTTTATACAAGTGTCTAAGTATATCTGTAATTTAAAAGTGTTATCTAGTAGGTGTTTCTGTGATGACAGAAACTTGTTATATCTCTTCTGCCCAATATGGCAGCTACTAGCTACATGTGGCTCTTGAAATGTGGTTAGAGTGACTGAGGCATTGAATTTTAATTTTGGGCTACTGTACACACGCATGCATGTACACAAGAGTTAAACAAATGAAAATAGTTTAGGACAAATGTCAGATGCTTTGGCCACATGTTAATGCCACATGCTTACTTATTTTTCAGTAAAAAATTTCCTTTAAACTGTTGTTATTTGTGTGGAGTCCAGCTGACTCCCCATGGAAGAGGACTTAGGACTGTTAAGGAACAGATGACAATGTCAAGTCTTTGCATGAGCATCAGTACATGTGGAGAGCTGTCTTTAGAGTTACCTTCCCTCATCATCTTAATTGTAAAGTGGTCTTCTCTCTGCTACATTCATAATTTATGAAGATCAGATCCCATCACTTAATTAAGGGAAATTGTGTTTGACATTCTGATAAGAATTAAATTATACCAGAGACGAAAGAAATATCCTCTTGTTACTGGTGAAACAATCTGTAATTTAAAAGATTTGGTGGGAAGACTTGAAGTGTGGCATAGTGCTGAACTGCCGCCTCCCCCAAACTCCTAAAAAGCAGAGCAGTCTAGTTAGTACTGCTCTTGGTGCAAAGAAGGGTGTGTTATCTGGGTCCTACAATTAAATACATAACCCCAGATGGAAGACCTTTCTGAGCTTATCACAGCATCAGAAAGGATAATAGGCAGGACTGGTAAAAATTGACTTCTTAAAAAATTCTGTGTAAAAGTAAACACAATAAAAGGTTGAAAGGCAGAAGACAAATTGGAAAATTATTTGCAAAATGTTATGCAAAGAATCAATATCCCAGATAGAGAGCTCTCAAAAATCAGTAGGGAAAATATTTAATGTTTTAATGGAAAATGGGCAGAAGATTTGGAGGCAAGTTACTAAAGAAGCACAAAAACATAAAAAATGTTTAACCTTACGAATAATCAAAGAAGTGCTGGTGAAATGTGGATAGTCTTTTTCTCTCCATCAAACTGGTAAAAATGAAAATCATTGACAAACTCGAATTTGCAATTGTGAGAGACAGCTCATCTTCCCATGCAGTTCTTTTGAGAATGTAAAATAGTCATGTGACCTTATGAAAAGTAATGCAGTAGTATATTGAAATGAATGATAATCCATTCTGCAGCACACTTCTGGAAACTTATAATAAGGAGATGTATGCACATTTCTACTCTATTTTACGTATTAAAAATGTGAAACACCCTTGATATGCATCAACAAATCAAAGGTGGTAGCTGCAAACTTGGGGGAGAAAGGGCAAGGAGAGGGGGCCCCATTCTTGATTGAGTAGCTGGGAAAAATAATCCAGGCACTGTCCTGGATCTCGCTGCTCACCTTTGTTTGCTGGGGCCTCCCTCTGCCTTCACTCAGTTCCAGAAGGGCTGCTGGTGTGGAGGGGTTGTGAAGGGTTGGCTGGCCCTTAACAGCCTTGCAGTAAGGCCTGCTGGATCCCTCCCTCTGCCTTCACTCAGTTCCAGAAGAGGGCATGGGATTACTTCCTCCAACAGCTTTGCAGGCAGGACCTCGCTTTCCTGGGACTAGGCTGTGTAAAACTTTAATGGTAGAATAAACATTATTAAAATGGCCATCCTACCAAAAGCAATATACAGATTCAATGCTATTCCAATCAAAATTTCAATGTAATTCTTCAAAGAAATAGAACAATTATTGATGAAATTCATATGGAATCACAAAAAACCCTGAATAGCCAAAGCTCTCCTGAAAAAAAAAAAAAAGAAGGGAATGGAGGCATCACACTCCCAGACTTCAAACTATACTACAAAGCCATAATCATCAAAACTTCATGGTATTGGAACAAGAACAGACACACAGACCAATGGAATCGAATAGAAAATCCAGAAATAAACCCACAGATATATGGTCAACTAATCTTTGACAAAGGAGCGAAGACTATGCATTGGAGCAAAGAAAGTTTGTTCAATAAATGGTGCTGGGAAAACTGGGTTGCTACATGCAAAAGAATGAAGCTTGACCACTACCTCACACCATACACAAAAATCAACTCAAAATGGATTAAAGAACTAGACATAAGACCTGAAACCATAAAATACACAGAAGGAAGTATAGGCGAAACACTACATGATATGCACATCAAAGACATCTTTACAGACACATCACCCAAAGCAGTGATAGTGAAGGCAAAGATAAACAGCTGGGACTACATCAAATTAAAGAGCTTCTGCACAGCAAAAGAGGCAATAACAAAAACAAAAAGAAGCCCCACCAACTGGGAGAACATTTTTGCACCCAACGCTAATGATAAAGGACTGATCACAAAAATCTGCAAAGAGCTGATGAGACTCAACAACAACAAAGAAAATAATCCAGTCAAAAAATGGGCAGAAGAGCTAAAAAGAAACTTCTCTGAAGAGGAAATGCAAATGGCCAACAGGCATATGAAAAAATGTTCAACATCACTTGTCATCAGGGAAATGCAAATCAAAACTACCATGAGATACCATCTTACACCAGTGAGAATGGCACATATTAAAAAAACTAGCAACAACAAATGTTGGCGAGGGTGTGGAGAAAAAGGAACTCTTCTGCACTGTTGGTGGGAATGCAAACTGGTCCAACCACTATGGAGAGCTGTGTGGAGATTTCTGGACCTACTAAACATAGAGCTTCCATATGATCCAGCAATTCCACTCCTAGGTATTTACCCAAAGGACACAGAAACATCAATTCCAAAGAACACCTGCACCCCTATGTTTATAGCAGCACTGTTTACAATAGCTAAGCTTTGGAAACAGCCCAAATGCCCAAAAATAGATGACTGGATCAAGAAGATGTGGTACATATATACCATGGAATATTACTCAGCATTCATAAAAGATAAACACATGCAATTTGCAGCAACATGGATGGCGCTGGAAGGGATCATGCTCAACAAAATAAGCCAGAAAGAAAAAGAAAAATACCGGATGGTCTCACTCATAGCAGGAATCTAGAAAACTTAAATAAGGGACCAGGAAAATGAATAACTATAAGAAAGTGAAAATCAAAATCAACAAAAAACTATGAACCAGAGACACTTTTTGGGGGTTGGGGGGCAGGAGGGGAGGGATTGGGGTCAGAATGGGGGTGTTGCAATTGTTTGGGGAATATAAAAATAAAATTTATTATTAAAAAAAAAAAACTTTAATGGTAGATTTTCATGACAATCTATGAATAGAGAAATGCTTGATGTGATGTTCACATTCCTATTCAAGGAAAGTAATAAAAAATGGATACTTTGTGATTTTTAAAAAAGCAAATATTACAGAAATTTAAAAGTAAATGGTGCAAATGCTTCTCTCATTGACTTCCACAAAACACCTACCACAGGATAGCAGTGGTAATGATTTATTTCTAACCTTAAGACTTTAAAATCATATTTATCCTTAGGACAATGGGGATAGATATAGAGCTATATTGCTATTTAGAAATATATGGCATTCTGCTACTTTGAAAAATATTTTATATAGTATTGTTTGCATATATAAAAGTGCACCTCCATCTCAAATGAATTTTTTCAAGCTGAACACACCTGGTAACCAGTTCATAAAACAATAAAACATAAAACAATAATAAGCCTTCATGTGCCCCTTTCCATTCACTACTTTGAAGATGCTGACTTTTTTTTAAAAAAAGATTTATTTTTATTTATTTATACAAGCACTGGGTACAGTCAGAAGCGCGGGAGGGTGAGAGAATTCACCAGAGCCAGAGCGGGGAGCAGAGCAGGCAGAAGGACCCAAGTACACTGCTGAGGGGAGCAGCAGGCAGCAGGAGAGGTCTGCGCCCCATGTGGGACCCTCCTCTGGTGGCCAGGGAGCAGCCGGGGATCGAACCGATGCTGCAGAGGCTGCAGGCAACTTCGCAACCCAGCGCTCAACTGCTGCACCACTGGGGAGGCCCGAGGATGCTGACTTTTAACAGGAGTGATTGGTTTGGCTAGTTTTGTATTTTAAATGTAACAACACAGCAGAGTAAGTGTGCTTTTGGGTCTGGCTTCTTTTGCCCAGTGTCATGTATCTGAGGTACATCCATGTTGCAGCATGTGATGGTGGAGTGCTTATTCTCATTGTGGTTTAGTATTCCATTGTGACTGTACTTCAACATATTTATCCTTTGTGGTTTTGACTGGTTTTTTGGTATTTGCCATTTGGAAGGAAAACTTAGGAATAGTGCTGCTGTGAACATTTTTGTTCATGTCTTTTGGGGCTCTCACATATAAACTACTATTGATATAAATCAAGGGGCAGAATTTCTGGGTCATGGAATTTGATAATTAGCATTGGTGTACACTTGAAGACATTTCCAAAGCCTATTTACAACCCTTGTGGTGGTTTATTTTGTGTGTCAATTTTGCTAGGCCATTGTATCCAGATATTGGTCAAATGTTATTCTGGATGTTTCTATGAAGGCAAATTTTAGATAAGATAAACATTTAAATCAGGAGACTTGAGTAAAGTGGATTACCCTCCATGATGTGGATGGGCCTCATCCGGTAGTTGAAGACCTGACCTGCTGGAAGAAGAGGGAATTCTGTCAGCAGATAATAGGAGGACCCTGGACCTCCAGCTGACTGCAGATTTAGGACTTGCCGGTCTCCACAACTTCATGAACCAGTTCTTCAAAGTAAATCTCTCTGTCTACACATTGAATATGTTCTGTTTCTCTCCGGGACGCGAATACACCTCTACCAGCTGTGCTTATGATTTTTTTTTCCTCCTCCACAGCCTCCCTAATACCTAAAACATGATTTTTCTGTCTTTAACTGGAGCACTCTGGTGGGTGTGCTAGCCCTTGTTTTACAGCATGCTGTGGATAACATTCCACATCAAGATATTTGGCCTCCTTTATACTTTAAAGATTTTACACTTTATAGATTTTCTGTTTTATGTGGACAGCATCTTTCATTTATTTAACTGTCTTTCAAAAATGGGCATTTAGATTATTTGTAGTTTTTCATTATTATAAGAAACACTGCAATGAAAAAAAATTGCACAGGTATCTTTCACTATTTTGTGAGTTTCTTTAGGCTACATTCCTAGAACTGAAAATTTGGATCAAAATACACATATTTAAAATGATGGCTAATATTTCCAAATTACCAGCTCATACCAGTGGCAAGTGAAAATGTCTAATTCTCCACTCCATTACCAAGATATACTTTTAAAACCTTTGTGATTTTCATTTTTATTTCATTTGCATTTCATTTGCTAATTGAAATTTCTATTAATTATATGTATTTCTTATATGATTTTGCTGTTTATATCTTTCACCAACATTTTTCTGATACAGTATAATATTGATCTCTGGTTTCTTTGAGTATTTTCTTTTAGATTATCAAGCCATATGGAAGTAATTTTTTATGTTACAAAGATTTACCTTCATCTCCCAAGTAGAGAGCCACCCACCAAAAGCCATTTTTCTAATAGTCATTTCCTCACAGACATTAGATGTCACTGTTTTAATACTAAAAGAATGTTTGTATTTGGATGTATATCTCAATTCTTCTGTTCCCACTGATTTATTTCCTCATTTTTACACTGGCACCATATTGTTTAATTTTGTTAGCTTCATGGAAGTTTTTTATGCCTGCCAGTCAAGCCTCCTTTTATTTGCCTTCCTTATAACAAGTTCTCAATTGTTATTGCATGTTTTGTGTTCAAATAAAATGTAGAATCAAATAGCCAAATATACCTCCTGTGGCCCAACACCATCCCTCTTGAAGGTTTTGTTTTTCTTTTTAGTATCTTTCTGAACTTTTAATCTCTTTATTGATGTTTTGATTCAAAGAATATGTGTCCTCTCTAACTTCTCTGAGAAGGTAAGGGGAGTTTTGAGTTTAAGATTTTCTTTTTTGTAGTTTCTGTACATGTCTGCTAATTATTTATCTAGAATGGGGGAGCCAGGCCACTATCTGTGGGTGTGAGGTGTGCATGTGGCTGCAGTGCAGCTCGTCCTTCATGTAGATGCATGCAGTACAGACAGTGCCACACTGTTGTTTAGCAGCCCTGGGGATCCATTGTATGGGAGCTTCTCTTTACTCAAGAATTCTCTCTGGCGGCCTGGACACTGTTTTTGTTGTGCCATTTTGAATTGAGCTAAATAATCTTTGCAATAACAGTTGAAATCTCTGTACAGCACTTCAGTTATTGTCAGGGCACAGGAAGCAAATGTTGGAGGGAGCAGTATACTAAGGCAAACTTGATTCAGAAAGGTTATGTTGAGGCCTCATGGCAGAGACTTTTACCTGAGCATATAACAGAGTGATAGCCATAGAAAGGGGAGGTTCCAAATCCCCTCCCCCACCCAAGTAAGGTTGGCGCTGAGCAGGGATGAAGAAGAGGAAGAAGAGAAAGAAGCAGAGAGAGATGGGGAAAGAAGAAGACTAGAGGAGGCATATAGAATAGTCAGAAATGTGAAGAAGCAGTCATGCTTGTTTCTTGGTCTTGGATTTGTACTAGGGATTGGGGGACTTGAAAGAGACACAGATGAGAGACCTACGTGGAGCCTTTAACTTGACTTGGGGTTTGATTTTTCTCTTTTCCTTCCAGACTTGTGGGGCTCTTTCCTCCCCTTTCCTATGGGTCCCCACCAAGAGGTTTCTTAGACTTGTGGCAGGCTTTCAGGCTGTAGTGGTCCTGCTTTGGGTCAACCCTGTTTGGCTTGGAACTTACCCAGTAAGGATGGGTAACGTTGGGTGCTTAATTTGGAAACTTAACTATATTCTTTCTCTTTATTGCACGCTAATCGTATTAAAGTTCTTTTCTATTGAAGGTCTTACACACTAGGCTATGTTTTGTCTTTATGCAGCAAATGGTAAAACCCATTTAGAGAGTGCAGGTTTGAGGGTCTGGGGTGCCCCTCATTCTGCCTGCTAACAAGTACACACCTCCTCAATGCTACCCAGCTCCCGTTGCAATTAAGTGTGACAGCATGGCAAATTCTCATCAAGGGAATGTGATTTTAGGTCATGGTGTTACTGCCATGATAAAGTGGTTAAGCAGACAAGCTTTCTCCACTGTGGTATAATGAAAATATGTGTTTAGTCTTTGTCCTGGTTCCAGTATAGAATTTCTAAAACCCTTTGAGTATCTTGAGTGATAAAAGAGGTTTTGTATTTAATGATATGACTATTGCCCGGAGGGGTAGGCTGAAGGGTGAGGTAGCAGCAAGATGGAGGCTGGTGGTTAGAAAAAACAAGGCAAGATTTCTTTCAACCTCATCCCCAGACATACAGGGAGAAGAGGGGCCTGGAGGTTGACTTAATCACCAGTGTCCAGTGATTTAATCAGTCATGCTCTGTGATGAAACCTCTGTAAAAAGCCCCTAAGGAAAGTGGTTCTGTTAGAGCGGACAGGCTGGGGAGACTGGGGTCAGAGCTGGCCAGAGAGCGGCTCAGCAGGATGCCATAGACTCCACCTGAGGTCCGTGTTCAGCCATCTCATCACATTTCTCAGCATGCCATGAACCAGATTCTGGAATGGGGGGCTACTAGGAAGGAGGAAGGAGTGAGGTGACCATGGTGTGGGAAATGAGGAGAAGAGTAGAAGACACAGGGCAGGCTGCTTCTGGTCTGTGCTCTTTGCAGCCTTTATGCCTTGGATCCAGTGCTCTTCAGAGATAGTGGCAGCTGTCATCTTGATTGATGGTGGATTATTCGGTATGGATGGTACGTTTTGAACTTCAGATCTTTCCTCTCCCAGCTCTTAGGGCCCCGCCTGACCCTCCTGCCTGTATGTGCCTTGACTTGTTCTCCTGGCGACTTTGCTGTTGGGCCTTACCTGCTCAGCTCTGGGCCCTGCCTGTTTGGCTGGGCTTTTGCCCTAGAGGAGATGGGTGAATTCAGAGTTTGATCAGCAGCTGTAGTTTGAAATCCTCTCTTCCTCATTTCTCTTCTCTCTCTCTCTCTCAAAAGTCTTCAAGCACACTGGAGTCTGATTACTTTGCTTTATGTGTGTGGGTGGTTAGGACCCTTGAAACAGGCAATATGGGTTTTTCCTTTTACCGATTTGGGGTCTCTGGATATCCCTTGGTTTGTCTGGTTGGGTTTGGTTCCCTATCTGGGAATGAGCCTCTCGGTAACAGTTTAGAAAAATTTTGGTTTGGTGCACATACCAAGGTGATGAGACAGTGGCGTTTCTGGAGAGTGCTTGGAAGTTATATGGCCACCTCCCCATCCCTCCAGTGCCCTGCCCTATGCATCTCTTCATTTTGACTGTTCCTGAGCTGTATTTTTTATAGTAATAAGTAATAATAAATAAAGTTCTTTCCTGCATACTATGAGTGGCTCTAGTGAATTATCAAACCTGAGGAAAGGATTGTGGGAACCTCCAAGTTTATAGCCAGTCAATCAGAAGTCAGGTTGGCAACTTGCAACTTATAACTTGTGTCTAAAGTTGAAGCAGTCTTGTGGGACTAAGCCCTTGACCTGTGATGTCTGTGCTAAATCCAGTAGTTAGGGTCAGAATTAAATTGAATTGCTCGACACCAGGTTGGTATTAGAGAACTGAAGAAGTGTCAGAAAAAGATGCTGCATCCACTTTTTATATTTTTATCTTTTATATAAATTATAGTGGACTCTGAGGCCCTGCTCAGCCATAATTTCTCCTAGAGGAAGGGGAAACCGCAAGGCAGAAAGTGCCTGTGAACCTGAACGACAGGATAATGACAGTTATCAAGCAGGGATATTTACATTAAGCTGCTCTATGAGGAAGAAATTACTTTTTACTGTTTTAAGCCATGCAAATTGGTGGTTTATTCATTTGAAAGTATATTTGGCTGTGCTTCTAAATAAAAGGAAATATCAACTAGATAAACTAGTCTCATGATCAGCAATACCTGCTGCTTTCCTCACTGGGTTTGTTTTAGTGTCTTCTTTGTTCATCTTTTGATTCAAAGGATACATGTTCTCTTTAATTTTTGTGAGGATATAGAGAAAGTTTTGATTTCAACATAGCATAATGACATAGGATGCTGTTAGCAATTAACTAATCCATTGGCAAAGCTAATCTCCTTCTAGAAATTGTATATTCATATTTTATCCTGATTTTCCAGGCTTACCTCTGTCACTTTCCCTTCTGTATCATTCCCTATCCATATTTTGTTCTTTTCATTCTTCAAATATGTGCCGCTTTTTTTGTACCTTATTTTTGCCCCTGCTATGGCTTAGCTGGAATGAATCCATCATCAGCTTGAAGGCCACTTTCTCCATCATCATTGTATAAATTTTCCTTTCTTACATTTCCTCCTGATTTTAAACATATAATTTGTACAGTTTAAAATATCATTTTAGTTATTAATGTTTTTGTAACCACCTCCAAATTATCTTAAGAAATGTTTTTTTTTATTCATTCTATTTTCTGCATGCCTGACATGGAGCTTAGAACAAAATAGGTATCATGAAATGGGCACTGATTCAGTGTCCCATGTCAGTTAGTTTTGTCCCATGTCATTAAGGATTTGTTCAACAAAGATCATTTAACTTATTCAATAGATAGTTAATACGTAGTTAAGATAGTTAATATATATCCTGGTATGTAATACTAGGAATCCTATTTCGAAGTTGCTTTTATGAGTGAAGAACTTACATAGTGCCTGATCCACCATATATTCTCACTATATGTTTTGATTGAATGTGGTTATTAGAAGAGGAATTTGTAAACATTTTATCTTGGTAAATCAACCATAAATTCTCCTACAGGGCCACTTCCAGCACAAATGTAAGATTTTCAACTCCCTTCTTTACAACTAGTCAACTCAACTCAGTGCTTATCCCAAACCTGTAGACTCAGTAACTCATTCAAGAATAAATAAGATGTCAGGTATGAATGACAGAATTCAAGTGGGTGAGAAAGTGTATATGTGGAAAAGCAGCCTGGAAAGGAGAGAGAGTTCTAGAGCATAGAGTGGAGGGTGTTACTATGGAAGGGCAACCTGGCATGGAGTCAGAGATCAAGTGGAGAGGGCAGGGCATCCACACCAGAGGGTCTTTCTGGCATGGGATGCTGGAACCACACAGAGGGGCTTTCTGGCATGGGATGCTGGAACCACAGTGAGTAAAGCAGCTCATCCACATAGGGAGCAGGGGTGACAGAGTTGAATATTGGTTACATACCATAGAGTTGATATAATAAGCAAATACAGTAAAGATAATGGGAACAAGATCTCTCACTGCCTCAGAAGAGAATTACAAATATAGAAATAAAACTAGGACAAGCTTATGTTAGGTAGGAATTAGAGATATTGGTGTGAACTCAAGGGCTTCTGTAAATATAGTTAGATATAGAAATAAATGCAGATGTAAATGTGTATATATGTTCTGTTGACTGAGAGACTTGGAGGCCTCACCTTAATAGCAGTGAACACTGTAGTGCCCCTATCTTGGTTTCTAAATACTATTTTCCAACAAAAATATTGCTGCTTGGCTTTTTGGCTAAGATCAAGAGTATTTTCCAAAAAAAGGGACCAGTAATCCTTGGAGAAATGGCTGGTTCCAAGGCTGAGATAGGGAAAGACAAGCCCAGAACATCTTTTTATACCACAAAGCAAGGAACTGTTCAAAGAATAGTGAGGCATGACAGAAGGACACTAGAGCCATCTGGAAGTCTGTCTCCCTTGAGCATTGAAATAAATCACTATAGTAAAGGACTATGATCCATTAAATAAAATATGAAACAACGGCCGATTCTGTTAGTAACAAATAAAGTTTGACGAGCAATTTACATAGACTATTTACATATCAAAGAACCTCTTCACAAAATAATGTCAAAGAAATCTAATCTCAGTAAAGAAGTGTGGCATAAACTACAAATGATGAAAGTATACATCATAAGTAATGTGATAAATTGAAATCCTTTGTCAACTGATTGGATGCAATGACAACAGCAATATTTTCTGATATATCCAAATCACATAACCTGACTTTGTTCATAAGGAGATATTAAGAAGTACCACAATGGAGACACATGATGCAAAATAACTGGCCTACAGTCTTCAGAAGTTAAAAATGCAACATGTAGGGGCCTCCCCGGTGGCGCAGCGGTTGAGTGCTGGGTTGCGAAGCTGCCCGCAGCCTCTGCAGCACTGGTTCGATCCCTGGCTGCTCCCCGGCCACCAGAGGAGGGTCCCACATGGCACACAGACCTCTCCTGCCGCCAGCTGCTCCCTTCAGCAGTGTACTTTGGTCCTTCTGCCTGCTCTGCTCCCCGCTCTGGCTCTGGTGAATTCTCTCACCCTCCTGCACTTCTGACTGTACCCAGTGCTTGTATAAATAAATAAATCTTTAAAAAAAATGCAACATGTAATTCTTAATACCTAATTGTAACACATAATCCTAAACTGTATCTTTTGCTATTAACAACTTACTGGGATAATTTGGAAACTTAAATGAAGTCTGAGTCTTAGATAATATTAATGTTCTGCATTAGTTTCCTGATTTTGATGCTCATCCTGTGATTAATAAGACAGTATCCTTGCATGTGGGAGACAGTCAGGTACTCAGGGCATAGCAGGCATCAAACCAGCAAATTGCCCTCCAATTCTTTTGTTAATCTACATACTACAAACAAACTTTTCTGTGAGTTTGAGATTATTTCAAAATAGAAAATATATGCCAAATAAAGAATAAGATGTTTTGGGGGGATTTTCAGTCATTTTAAAATCAACTACAGAACTTCCACATCCAGTTCCAAGTATGTTTTTCCAGAGTGCACACTCACTTTTCAGCCTGGAGCTGCTCCTTTTTCAGATGGCTCCCCAGGGCGCTGGTCAGCTCCATGCTCCCAACTCCTTTGCTGTTCACTGGGCTGTTTCTGGACTTAGAGTGTGCTGATTTATAGAACCAGATACTAACCATCAGAATAGAGGTGTAAGTGCCTTAGGTACATTTCATCATACCTACTGCCGATGATGAGAGAAACATGAGGTAGGGTTGTCAGAGTCCTTCGTAGATGTTATATTATAATTTGTGTTTTTCGCCCCACAGCATTGTATTTGAAAACTGAAAATATCTATTATAGAAAATGGAATGCCACTACATTATATATTTTCTCACAAATATCTGCCTAGAAACATTTAGGTACACAGACAATCCCCACATTTTAAAAGTTGATTACATCACTTTCCTTTTAGGAAAGACCTACATTAGTACCTTTTTTGCTAACCAAAGGAAATTCAAAGAGAATATCTGTCTTTATGACAGAAGGTGAAGAGCAAATCGAATCATACTCAGCATTTGTTTTGCTGTGGCTGTGAAAGCAAGGCAGTGGGCACCTATAGCAGCGAGGGTGGCACAGCTCAACTCCCTCCCTGGCATCCACTTTATGCAGACTGAGTATTTATCATCTCATTCCTGCTGTTAGTATATTTTAGTGTGATTTAGGTTTTATTTGTATTATTTGGTATGATTTGGTGGGGTTTTTTATGGGTTGGGGACACTAGGATATTTTTTCCACATTAATTAATGGTACTTGCTTCTTTGCTTTTTGCCGTTTTAGCTTATGGAAAGTCTCATAAGGATGCTCTACATTCAGATATCAGGGAAACCTGTATGAAAATACTTTCATCATCATATTGTAATCATTAAAACTTTTGCAAATTATCAATAATTTCTTTAAAGTTGCAAATATATTTAGCCTTGAGAAGTGAAAGATAAATATTGCAATGTATTAGTATAAACATATTATACTCTGTGTGTAGGAAACCAAATTATCTGTCAGGGAAAACACAATATGTTTATTGCCATCTGCCTAGATAAGTAAGGAAATATATATATAAATCAAGTCACTGAAGGAAAGTGAAAAACTATAGCTATTTCCCCATATGTATTGGGGAAAGGAATTGGATTGCTCAATTATTTGAGCACTTCTTTTGAAATAGAGGGATTTATTAATTTAAGTACATAACTCAACTTGAACTAAATGCATTATTATCTGCTCTTCTGTGTTTCTGTAATATGAGGAGCAGAGGTATATCTCACTGGGACATAACCCTGGAAATTCAATTGACTGTCTTATGTGTCACACATGCTCTAGCATGTGTCAGCCTGGCTACACTTGACATTGGAGCAGCCCAGTGTGCTGTGTGCATGTGCCACCATGGCCATACACATGGCATAGCAACTCAAAGCTCAAAGCACGTCAGTGTGTGTGTCCTACCAGCATATCATTTACTGTGACAGCCCCGTATATTACATATCTTCGGCACCATGACAACTACGTATATATACGACAGCTTAGCATATGTCAGTTTGCATGCTCCTTGAGATTCATTTTACACTGTGGAGGACCAGTGTGTGTCAGTCTCACATAACATCACACTTTCATATTTGCTGTAACAGCTCAGAGGATGTCAGAATGTATATATCTTGACAACCAATCTGAAGTGTGACAGTCTAGGATTTAACAGCACGTGCTACAGCCTTCTACTTGTGCCTTAATAGTTCAGTGAATATTATGAACAGCCTTCCATGAACCACAGTAGCCATTTTACCTGAGGGGAAGGCATTTTGTGTCAATCTAGTTTATCACGACTGTACAATAGGTATTATAGCATCTTCGCAGACCACTGGGCAATATGAAAGCCCAGCAAATGTCAGCCTACCTATATTCTTTTTTTCTTTTATTTCTGTATCATTTTATAGCACAGGGCTTATTAGCCTGCATGCTCCATCACAACCAGTGCATACCATAACAGCCAGGATACTCTGCTTGTGCAGTGACAAACACAGACTGCAGCTGTCCAGTGTGTGGAAGGACACCTTGGCTAGGATGGTTAGTACATAAGCTTACAACCTCTACTGTATCAGAGCTTTCATTCTGGCAATGCAATGTGATGTCATATCCATGTGTATGTGCTGCATGGGTATGTTTCACTCACCTCCTCTGGTTCTAGCTGCATTTATTTCATTGCATTGACTTAGTTCTAGAGTACTTGCTTCCTGTTCCCATTGCCCTCAAGTGGTGGTTCCTTATTTTTTATAATATCTCTCAGCATTTGTCGTCCTCATTCCAGAAGCCTACAACACGGCCTGTTGGTCAGCTATACCTTAAATTCATTTTGTAAACTAAGATGCAGAATAAATAAGTACATAAAAAGGATCATTTTCAAGGCTGACAAATTTTACTGTTCAACATCCTTTCCTTTCCTTTGGTCTACAGTTACAATCATCATCATCCTTTCTCTCTCTCATGCACGCGCATACACACACACACACACACACACACACAATTGCACATACATCACATCTTTAAAAACCCCTGAGGTTTCTCCCTACTAAAGAAACAACTTACCATAATGCCATCACCTCTCGTTTTCTTACTTTTCATTCCAACACACTTTTGTGTTACACTTACCCCATTCCATGAACAAAGCCTCACTTTTCCCACTCTGGACCATGGCTTTCCCTGTGCCTTCATGGTGCATCCCTGATTGTCTCCCTATAAATTTGACATTCTTCAGTCTTTTTGCTCAATTTCTCACTTCTATTGCTCAGGTTCTTCTGACAGAGCGATAGTATTTCATTGAAAGAACAGAGCCCAAACGATAAGTATTTGGTTCTAATTGAAAGGATTTTAGAGGTATACTTAGTCCAGAAAATTTCTTCTAAAAAGCGGCATCCTGTCTCAAGCTTCAGTTCCAAAATGGAAGATGTATCTACTAGTGTATACCTATTAACCAAGCAATACTCTGAGACACATGCATCATTTGCTAAGATGACTTTCATTAACTTGTGTTGGGAGGAAACTGTATTGTCGCACCTATCCTAAGTCATTGGAATTAGTTTTTACAACCTCTCTGTCCTTTCAGAAAAATCATTATTATTCAATTTGTAAGTATTATGTGTAAGCAACATTTAGGTAATACAAAAAATTCTGCCTATTATAATCAAAGGTTCATATATAAATGCAGTTTTATCATTTTTAGTGTTTAGCATGCTAATATACTGCTTAGTATGGGGCCATATCACATATCTAATTTTCAGTTTCTTCACTTGTAATAAATGAAAGTTAATGTCACTTACCTCATAGTATTGTGAGAGTTCAAATAGATCACTCACCCAACAAATACTTATTGAATACCCAACACTGTAGCCAGTAAGTGTTCTTAGTGCTGGGGATATATTATTGAGAAAGTAAAAAAAAAAAAAAAAAAAGTCCCTGTCCTTTTGCCACTCCAAAATAATGTCTTTGGCAAAAGGTTGCTTTCATGGGAGGGGCTCTAAAAGCTGGTGGAGGTTGTGTTTGAAAAAAACATTTGTATGCACACCACTCTGTAAGGATATCTGTCTCATTATATTGGAAAGACCTAATCTCTATATTTTTTTCAATGGGGAAGGCAGAACTTAAAGAACTTTAAGGCATGAGACAAGTTTCCAACGAAGAGAATATAAATAGAGAAGACTATGGACTTTTCCCTGAGCTCCTGCAGCATTAAGAAATGATCCAGCAATTCCACTCCTAGGTATTTACCCAAAGGACACAGAAACATCAATTCCAAAGAACACCTGCACCCCTATGTTTATAGCAGCACTGTTTACAATAGCTAAGCTTTGGAAACAGCCCAAATGCCCAAAAATAGATGACTGGATCAAGAAGATGTGGTACATATACACCATGGACTATTACTCAGCATTCAAAAAAGATAAACACATGCAATTTGCAGCAACATGGATGGCGCTGGAAGGGATCATGCTCAGCGAAATAAGCCAGAAAGAAAAAGAAAAATACCGGATGGTCTCACTCACAGCAGGAATCTAGAAAACTTAAATAAGGGACCAGGAAAATGAATAACTATAAGAAAGTAAAAATCAAAATCAACAAAAAACTATGAACCAGAGACACTTTTTTTTGGGGGGGGGTGGCGGGAGGGGAGGGATTGGGGTCAGAATGAGGGGGTTGCAATTGTATGGGGAATATAAAAATAAAATTTATTATTTAAAAAAAATAAATAAAAAATAAAATTCTTTGGAAAATAGACAATCCATATGTGGTATGAATGGTACTGTTTTATTAATCAGATTAGTGGGCTATCAGATTCTAATATTCCCCACTTTACCAAAAAAAATCCAATTTCTATGTTATTCTGCTAGAACAAGACAGACCTTTCCTCTGAGCAATAAACAAAGCTGTCTAAATAAAAAAAAAAAAAAAGAAAGAAATCAGGAGCGGAGGAAGAACCAACATAGGCTGCTAAGGTGTGGTTAGTAGGGGTGAAGAGAAACCAGGACACCAAAATAGTAGTGGATGCCAAATGTCTAATACTGCTGATTAGCCAAGTAACATGAGGATGTGGAATTAAATATTAGATCAAGTGGAATTTAAATATGTAATTAAACATTGGCTCTGTTGATTTAGCAACATTAAATTGAGCACAAAAAAAGTAATTTGCTAGTGTTGGAAGCAAAGTCTGACTAAGTTTAAAGGAGAATGGAGGGAGAACAATATGTAGCAAGTCAATATAGTTCTTCAGACATTTTTTTCTATAAGGGGACTGAAAACGGCATAATAGCTGGAAACAGAAGTAGGGTGAGTTTTATTTTGTTTAGTGGAAGGAACAATATTATGTTCACAGACGGATAAGGAAATTCCAAAAGAGAGGAAAATTGTTACTGCAGGAGAGAGAGAGAATTGCAAGAGTGATGTCCTTGAGTGACAGGAAGGGGTGAGATCTAGTCTATCTACTGCTCTTGAGCCCTGCTCATAGAGACTTCCAAGAGCCCATTATGAGTATCTTTTCTCAACTCCAAATTTAGGGACTTTGTGTTGGTAGCTGGAAATAGGTGATGGTGGAACTATTTACACCACAAAATGCCACAAATCTGGGCTTTCCCCCCTAAGAGAATGGGATGTTAGTCATTTATATGCACCCCACTGAGTCCATCAGTGGAGCAACTGGCCTTAGATAAGCACAGGGCAGACTCAGCCATAAGAGAGAAAAAGGAAAACGATAAAAGGTGCAGAATCTTGTAGTTGCATAGATATGTAACATACTTGTCCCGGAGACTAGCACACAGTGGGTAACTACTGTGTTTATGCCTCCTTCAATTCTTCCACAGTGTCTCTAGTGCAGCAGGCTCTCATGTGATATAACACAGCATTATATCTTTAAAAGGAGGAAGGTAAAATTTTCAGTCTGTGGATGAAGACTTTAAGCTTATTGATTCACTGATTTATCCACCCAGTGAACATTTGTTGAATATCTGTTAGGTGTTCCAAACTATGTCTTAATTCAATTAAAGAAATCCAGGGCCTCCCCGGTGGTGGAGCAGGTTGAGCACAGTGCTGTGAAGTTGTCCGCAGACTCTGCAGTGCCGGTTCGATTCCCGGCTGGCCAGAGAGATTCCCACATGGCGAGGCAGACCTCTCCTGTCTCGCCTGTGCTTCCCTCAGCAGTGTTTTCAGTCTGTATAAATAAATAAATCTTAAAAAAAAAGAAATCCAATAAATATTGTGTAAGAAAAGACAATAGACAAAGCATTTTAATGGGTACAGTAAAGGGCCAAAGATGAATCATAGTTTAAAAAGATCAAATTTATACCTAAGTTCTGATACAAGTATGTACTGTGTAAAGATATAAAACAAACCTTAATGTCAAAATGATTATGCAGAAATAAATCAATTATATATAATTTTGTGAATTATAGGCATAAGATAAGCATCACTAGTAAGTATGCATTATGTTTTCCAGTAGTTCACTAATATTCTAATTCTATGCATTTTGGGAATAGGAGCCCGGTAGATATCTAGGAACCTGAAGAAAGTTTAACATCAGTTGTTTTTCTAGTCCTTATCCTATTGGACTAGTTTTTAGTGTATTTCTTGCTTAAGAAAATTTTTCCATTTTTTTAAGTCCCCCATCTGGTTTCTCTAAATACATCTATTTCAGTTCTTTTATATCACTGACCTCTAGATGTAAGGAACAAAGGGTTTTTTCCTCTGCCTTCTCCTATTATTTTGGTGTTTCTCATGAATCTGGCCTTTCTTGACCTCTTTTCTTTCTACTATTCTCCTGGGTAATCATATCTATGAAATTACAGTTTCAACTGTCACCTATATGCCAAAAAATAACAGCTGTGTCTTAAGTATCCTTTGCTCCAGAGCTATATATCCCAGCCAGCCACTTGAAATTCTGTCAAGATGTCTCATAGGCACTTTAAAACCAACACATTCACCTCCTAGAAAGCAAGAAATTACCTAATTCCTTGTTTCTTTCTCCTCTACCTCTGCTCATACATCCAGTTGTATGAGTTCTTCCTTTAATATTCATTGTCCCTATACTTTGCTTCAGTAATTACTATTTTTACCTAGATTATTATTAACAGTATCCTATTTTGTTTCTATAACTTCAATTCTTTTTCTCTTTAATCAGAATTATTTTTCTAAACTACTGACCTGATCAGGCTATATTCTTTCATAAAATTCTGTAACTGTACCTATCCTGAGGGGACAATGTAATATTTAACAGAAACATAAATGCATTATGAAGATGTTATAATAGTAAAATATCAGTAAAAATTGGAACTGATATAAATTTTCAGCAGTAAGGGACTGATATGTTAACTATAATGTATCCATTCAATGAACTATCCAGCAATAATTTTCCAGGAAACTGGTGCTGACTGAATGCATATTGGAGCGAGTATAAATTCATGTTCTCATTTTTCAACAACCCACACAGACTTATTCTGACTTAATGCTCCAAGAAAATTGCTTCATTTTCATGGAGGTCATATGCAACTTCAACAGATCTCAAAAATGCTGAGAAATTTATCCAATTACACTATAAACAGTCTCATAAAGACAATAACCAGTACTTTTGTGCCTGTTGCTTTTGCTTTTCTTCACCCCTGATTTCTGTCTCCTGGACTCATACCCCGTATTTAATATCCATTTTAGTCCAATGGGATTTTAACAAATTTGGTAGATATTTCTGGTTTTCTTTAGAATCCATTTATGCATGCCTTTGGTTTTGGTGTCCCCTGCCCCGACTTATTTGGGTAAAGGGTTCCTTCCTTCAGTCTCCCTTCCTATAATGTATTTCCAAATTTAATTCTGCATTCCCAAGATCCTATCAGGCACTCAAAGCAATTGCTAAGAAAAGGTCATGCGCTACCCCTATAATAGGGAAGTGACACAACTGTGCAAGTGTGTGAAGTTACACAGGCAGGAAACTGCTGTGGCCTCACAACTGACAACTATAAAGTTGGGATTCAAGGTAGATTGTTCATGAGATCTGTGAGAGAAAAAAGTATTCCCTGTCTCAGTCTCCTTCCTAAGATTGATTTGAGGTGGATGGAGTGGAGATAGGGAAAGGAATGTGCACAGAAATGCCCAGGATATCTCCTGCATAAGTGACCTAAAGTTTCTCAAAAACCCTGAAAGACAGACTTTTCCTACTGTTTGATTATCTAAAGAGAATGAACAAAGGAGTGGTCTACATCATGGTCCCTTTTAATGAGAGGCACAGGATTCTGGGACAGGAAAGTGTAACATAGTTCACATCCTATAGAATGTATATCTTATATATATATTGTGTGTGTGTCTATGTGTGTGTGTGTGTGTAACCTAAGTATCCTATATACAGGACACACTGAATTCAGCTAGTAAAAATAAATATTTCTTGCTCTGGCAAGTTAAAGAAAAAAGTTG
Organism: Talpa europaea; assembly: GCF_964194135.1. Lineage (NCBI taxonomy): Eukaryota > Metazoa > Chordata > Mammalia > Eulipotyphla > Talpidae > Talpa > Talpa europaea. The sequence goes on along the minus strand of NC_140073.1, from coordinate 41,369,411 downwards.
GAGCTCTCTTATGTGCCATTAGTTATCTTGCTTAAGAAGAATCCGTTCTCCCTTTTGTGGGTTGAAGAAAAACATCATTTTTTTCATGACTGTAGACCTTAGCACTATATGAAGAAAGAGAAGGTGTTTAATATTCACAACTGTTTCTCCAGAGCCTAGCATGGGATCTGGGACATAGGTGTTCAGTAGATACTTGCTCAATGAACAGAGTAATGACTGCGTGTGCCCCTGGCCTGTGCCTTATTCTACACATTTCATGTGTGAAGTTTGCTACTTCTGCACAGAGATGAATCTGTTCTTCCTGAGTGTAGCATTCCCTGGTAGATTGGATTTAGCCGTCGACTGACCATGCTTTCAGGGCATCAATCACCAGTTGTCTATTGTGATCAGACTTCCTCTCACCAAGTTATCAGTGATTTCCTCATGGTCAAATCAAACTGTCAGATCTTTCCACCACATTCCACCCTTAGGATTTGTCCCTACTCTTCTGCTTTATTTCTTTAAATTCCATTAAAAAAAAAAAAAGCCAACAACCCACATCTCTTTCTTCAGTTCCAAATGCCCAATTAATTGTCCAAGAAACCTCAAATTCAATATCTAAAATTTGGCTTGCAGTAATCCTCTCAGAGAAGCTCTTTGCACTGTATCTGACATTTTGATTAATTAGTTACATTAATCAAATTGTTTGCTCCCCTTGTTTTCAATTGTTTTTTAACTTCTATAACCTATTTCAAGTTTTCTACTGATTTCATTAATTTGAATATTTTGAACTTTGTTTTATCTGACAGTGTTAAAAATTAAATTATTGTATTTCTGCCCTCTCAATGATATAATAATGGTGATGACGATGATGGTGATGATAAATGATGTTTATTAAATACACTTTGCTAAATACTCTTTTAAGTTCTTTATATGTGTTTGTTTATTTTTTACAACAACCATATGAATCAGATGCTTTTCTCAATCCCATTATACTGAGGAAAAACCAAGGCAAAGAAGGTTAAATAATTTGTTCTTGATTATAATAGCTAGGAAGCAATAAAAATAGCAGTTAAGCTCAAAGCTCTGCCCTCTTGAGTTTATTCTTACACATCCTTTTTTTTTTTTTAATATATTATGTCCTTTCTATTTCAAGAATTCTTTCTTAACAATTCCCAAATATTTCAGGACCATAGTACCAACTGCTATTTAGATTGAACTACCACTTGTCTCATTGATTGCTACTATTTCTTATATATTAAAATTTCACCATCCTGCGATCTGTAGGCTAATGTAATTTTCATTTGATTAGAGTACTTTTGTGAGTATCTTTTATTTTTCAGCAAGGAAATATATAAATGTAATTTTTTGAGTGTTTGCATGCCTAAAAACTCCTTACCATCATATAAATGAACAACTTTTCATTGGATATGGTCTTGTAGAAATACCATCTCTTTTCCTCGAAAATCCAAAGGTATTGTGCCATTATTACACATGAAACTATTCCTTTTTAGGTAATGATTCTTCCCTTTGTGGAAGCTTTTAAGATTTTGTCTTCTGATCCCAAAATATGCCACCAAAATATGTCATCAAAATGTACATATTTATTTTTCAATAATCTTGTTAATTATTTTTTTTTCCAACTCAGACTTTCTTCCCTCTCAGTTTTTATTGCTTATCCTCTATAATCTCTTTTCTTTTCTTTCAGTCCTCTCATTATTCAGATTGGGCCACCAGAGCTGGTCCTCTATGAGTCTCCCCATAATTTCTATCTCTGTGTCTTTTGATCTACATCATGGGAAGATTTTTGTTCAGCAAGTAAACTCTTTAGATCAGTGTTGGGTAGCATATAGTCCTCTGTTCATTGACTGAATTTATTTTTTTTTATTTTGGCAAATAGTATATTTATATTGAAAAATACTTTCTAACTGTTAAATTGCTCTTTAGTTTGGCAGCCTGTTGTTTTATCAATGGAATATCCCATTTAAAGGGCACCTGCACCCCTGTGCTTATAGCAGCACTATTTACAATAGCTAAGCTATGGAAACAACCCAAATGCCCAAAAATAGATGACTGGATCAAGAAGATGTGGTACATATACACGATGGAATATTACTCAGCAATCAAAAAAGATAAACTCATGCAATTTGCAGCAACATGGATGGAGCTGGAAGGGATCATGGTCAGCGAAATAAGCCAGAAAGAAAAAAAAAAATACCGGATGGTCTCATAGCAGGAATTTAGAAGACATAAATAAGGGACCAGGAAAAAGAATAATTATAATAAAGTAAAAATCAAAATCAACAAGGAGCTATAAACCAGAGAATCAACAAGGAGCTATAAACCAGAGACACACTATGGTGGGGGGAGTGGAGAAGGGATTAGGGTCAAAATAAAGGGGGGAGAATTGTATGGGAACTATAGCCAAAATGAAAATACATACATTGTGCAAAAAAAATAAAAAAATGATGTAAAAATATATAAAATAAAAAAGAATAGAATTTAGAATTCTTTAAAGCTTTCTCCCATTTCCTGTATTACTCGTTTTTTTAAAAAATGACCTATTTGCCCTGACTACTCAGTTTCATACTCTATTTTGAAGTGCTAGCTTGTTCTATTTGCTCCTTGATTTTTTTCTTGCTTGAAGAGCTACAGCTTCCCCCACACACACACACACACACAGGGATGGGTTCCTTCAAATCCTAATTCTGGCATCTGTAGACCTAGAGAAGTGGTAATTAGATTTATTTCCTGAAAGATCATTGATGGGAGGTGGGTGGGTCCTCCTATAATGCAGATAGATCTATAAGTCTTTACCTAAGGTGGGTCTCTTCTAAGAGGTAAATAACCATTAGACCCTTTGGATGATACAAGTAGCTGTGATAATTTCATACAATGGGCATGTTAATTCTTTGGAAGATTACAAAGGATGGAGGCACCAGGAATATGACTGCCAAGCATGACCCTTCAATCTAGGCAGGCAGCTAGAGATTGTTTTGACTCATAGCTTTGTCTATTTCTAGGAAAATGGTGGCTGTTGTCAGGTAGCATGGACCTGAGGAAGACAAGAGAGCTGCCACCTGACTAGTTTCTACTTGCATGCAGTTACTAACAGCAGGCAGTGGCATGTGATGGCCTTTCATCCATCCTCCTGTGAACATCTTTTTATGAACCTAAAGTTGTAGGTATGTTCCTTTGGATCTCCCTGTTTTCCAAGGATAATAATTTGGTTGTATTTTCCCTTCAGTATTTGTTAGGTTGTCTAAGTAGCAAATTAAATGTAGGTTCCTCTAGTCACAATTGTAAATATCTTTTAAGCTATCCTTTCCCTAACATCAATTTGAAGTGATGGAGGTACATATTTCTTTATCTCCAGGGATTGACCATAAACTCCATCCCTCCAATCAGATAGACCATAGAATGTTGAAAACTTAGCAACTGGCCCCTCCCCTGTAGTTCTTTTCCTTGGACAATATGGTCAGATGAGAAGTGCTATGAAAACACAACTCACTTCTGTAAGGTTTCTATGCGGGAAAGGATGTTCCAAATTGATCAATAGAAGCAAGACATGGTGGTATGAGAAGCATAATAGATTCTGGATATTACAAAAGGTCTGGTGTGTCTGCAGTGGGTCATGACAACAAGAGAAGACTAGGGAGTTGTGCAAGGGCCAGAGATGAGGGTTTTTGTTTTTTTTTTTTTTAATGCCATAAAGAGTTTGAATATTGTCCAGAAGACAATCAGAAGTTGAAAGCTTTTAAGGAAGGATACAATAAGATTAGATGTGTGTTTTAAACAGATCATTCTGGTGGCAGTGTGGAAAATGAATTGGATGAGGGGAGAATGGAGTGGGGAAACCCATTAGGAAGCTATTAAAGAAGTTTAAGAGAGAATTTATGAGGCTGCTACTAGGGCCAATAGCAATGTGAAGAATCGTGGAGAGATTTGAAAGCTACTTAGCCAGTAGAACTAGTAGATGTGCTGTCTGATTACTCAGGATGAAAAGGAGAAGCCAGAGCCTAGAGTGGTTTGACAGTGGGTGTTTCTGGTGGTGCCATTACTTGATGCGAGGAATATAGGAAGGAAATTGGGTTTAGGGGAAAAGGAGACCTATTGTCTATAACTTGTCCAAGACATTTGGTTGTAAATATCCAAATATGTCCCATACACACACACACACACACACACACATATCACATAGGTAGCAAAATTGCTCAGTAAAGATATATAAGTCAGATTTTATAGATACGGGCAAAAATAGCATTTGTGTAAGGTCGGTACGGGGGTCTGGTGAGGGTTCCAGGCCACGGGCACAAGGAGGGGCCTTGAAACTGCAGAAAGGAATTCCACCTTTGCCTAAACTCCTGGAGCCAGAGGCCTCCACCCAACACAAACAGGACCTGATAGGGATCAACCAAAACCCGCCAACAAATGAAAAACATCTTTGGTTCCCGCCTAATCTTTTCTCACCGTATAAAAGGACATCTCTCCCCCGCATTGGCACGACTTCTCTCACCCCCGTGGGGGTTGGCAAACCTCACCGTGGGGCGCAATAAAGTTCCTGCCTGTCAGAAACTAGGCCTGGCTCTTCTCCTCTTTACCACATCAGTCCTTTCAATATGGTTGATGTATATTGAGAGAATTGTATTGAAATTTTGGGGTTATTAGTATGGTCTAGATACTATACTGGTAACTTAGGGTAAACATAAGAGAGCAGTCTCTAATGTCAAGGGTGAGAGTGAGCGAGGTAAACAGAATATCAAGAAATATAAGCAGCAATTCCACTACTAGGTATTTACCCACAGAGTAAAAAATGCTAACTCAAAAGGAAATTCACAATCCTATGTTTATTTCAGAAGAGCAAGAAGAAATGTTATATATATGCAATAGAATACTACTCACTGATCAAAAATGATAAACTCATGCCATTTATGGCAACATGGATGGATCTGGTAAGGATTATACTAAGTGAAATAAGCCAGAAAGAGAAAGAAAAATAACAGATTGTGTCTCATATATATGTGGAATATAGAAAAACCAAACAAAATGTCAGACAACCTTTTAAACCAACCCTTGAAAACTGATGACAGAACTAAAGTATCCAGAACAGGAAAAGGTGGGAGGATGAGAGTAGGGTGGGAAAAGAGCAAAATGGACTATGAGGGAGGAGTGTGGGTGTTTTGGTGGTGGGTGAACCATGGTGATTACACCTAAAGGGGGAGATTAAACTTCCAGAAAACTCACAATAGTATAAGCCAATCAGCTTCAAAAAAAAAGAAAAGAAAAAAAAATGTGAAGTCAAAAAATAATGGAGAGTTTCAAAGCATAGAATAAAGTCATATTCTAGAGATGTCAAACAACTTGTGGAGTAAAAAGTGTCTATTGACTTTGGCAAGAAGTCATGAAATTCTGATTAAAGGGAATAATAGACAAAGTATAGAACTGTTCCAATCTCTTTCCTTAGAAATGCATCTGACTTTAGTTACCATTTGAACATATTATGAAGGAAGCGCCTGAGATTAGAAGGAAGTCTCTGAAAAGAAGATGTATGGTTGTGGGTACTTATTTTTGGAAGTGAATGGAACCAAATTCTGAGAGGAGAGATGAAAACCCACAGAATGGGTTGGAGAAAACAAACAAAATCACCTCTGTGTTGCAAGCATGCCCGCCCTGCCTGTGCATATGAAGGGATGGGCGAGGCTGAGGGGCCTGATGGGCTTGAGTAGAGTGACACAGAGGAAGGAAAGGGGAATGTACTGGGTGCTGAGGCCTATGATCTAGACCCCTTTTCCAGGAGTGAGGACTCACCTTCTAGTTACCTGGAAAGGTGACTGCTGGTTGCTGGCTGAGTCCTTTGGCAGAAAGTGTCCTTGTCAAGGAGGTGTCCTTGTCACCTCCTCTGAGACTACTTGTATTCAAGGACTATTTGATGCAGGGATATTAGAACCTAGTCCCCTTACCTCAATTCAGGACATTTATGAAGGACCATCCCAGCTTCAGAACCCCCAATAGACTGTCTGAGACCTGAGTGCTACCACATACCAATTTAACCTCTCTCACAGAACCCGGTTTCTTATGCATGTTAAGTATCATTCTCAAGAATAGATGTCAATAAACATCCTGCATCAAGGTTGCGGAACTGTTTCTGGGCAACCCAACCTGCAGGAGTAATTGTGTATGTTATAATCAGCTTTGTGTCTCCCAGGTTTGGGTCTAACTGTCAGGAATAGAAATTTTATTTTATCGTTGAACAAGAGACTGTGAGATGAGATATTAATGTGTTGTAGTCTGCAGCTGGGAGGGTCTAGCCCATGGCTGTACCCATCAGTGTCCACCCTTGATACCTTGATAACTTTCTTCCATAAATCCTGACACCTCATACATCTCCTTGAGAAAAACTATCCTACTATGAATGAACTGTCTGTACAAAGGGTGGACCTGTTCCTGGTCAGAGGTGTGCCCGCTGCACTTAGCCGATTGGTGACATGAGATTGTTGCAGGAGGAAAGGGGAAGACAGGAGAGAGCTGTGTTGTTTTTTGTTTTGTTTTTGTTAAGAGAGATATTTTAGTATATTTATATTTGGTGTGATAATTACCAGTGAGGAGACAAAATTATGAATCTAGGAGAAAGAAGAAATAATTGATGAAAGGACCACTTTGACTGACAAGACCCTATACCATCCAGGTTCTATAAATTATTCCCCAATTGTCTCATCTCCATATTAATAGCTGAACTCATAATCTGAATCTTTAGAATTAGAGTTCCCATCTCTAATCCCCTAAGATTGGAGGTTGGCAATATTTGGTAGAGACTTCTCTTCTGACCCATTTCTAAATGACTTGATCATTGGTTCCCTGCTATCAGGCGTCATCATGAGATCCACAAATGAGATCTATTTATAACTCTCTATACTTCTGGCTTACAGATCTCCTGCTGGTCTGCCTAGTTTTGTAGTGGCTACCCTTCCCCTTGAGTCAAAACCCAAAGGTTAATAAGTCCTTTCATACCTAACAGCTAATATAAGTTATAATTATGATGAAACAGAACTGGAAGTCCAGGTAAATGTTCTTACCACTAAAGGGATTGCGTGTCCAGGAGCAGTCAAGTGATAAGGCTTCACTGCAATTAGAAATTACTCCTGGATGTTGACACCTCCTTCTGAGTTTTAGTGGAAGAATAAATTACATGAAATTAAGGGACCGGACATGCAGAAGGAGGGGAAAAGTTTTAAAAGATATCTGACAAATCGCAGCTGAAAGGTTGAAAGATTTTTAAACCACCTTGGAGGATGAAAACAAATTTTCCTGATAAGAAATTACTGCTTTAGAGGACTAACTTGGGGGCTATTAACAAGATATGACCTGAGTGCAATGCTCCCCAAAGGTCATAAAGATGACTATATGCAGGATCTGAGCATTAGAAAAATGATTAAGGCGATTATTAGCCCATTACTCAATTACTTATTAATTACTTTAGAATGTGGCTAGAAATGAGACAATTAGGAGTTCACAATTCTAATTGGTTTTGAAATCACAGAGGGTGAATTGATGAGCACCAGCTGCTCTGACATTTTGCCTGGTGATCAGCTACTGGGAAGAGGCTACAGAGCAATACACTATGATCTCTTTTTTCACAGCATGGCCACTCTTGGGCAGCATATGCTTCCCTAGCGAGAATGAAAAAAGCAGCACTCACTCTTCTATTTGACTAGACAACTGTGAAGTCAGGATCAGGCTAAAGCAAGCAGTCCTGGTAGAAAGTAGGAGCAAAGCTGTGTATTGGTCTTTCCCGTAGTGGACACTGGCACTAAAGCTATACTCGGGAAATGTGAGATAATTGTGGGATGGCTGAGTTCAGAATTCAACTTCTGGAACAGGTGTCATCTAAACCAGCCTGGCACATTATGAATTCCAGTGCTGGGGCCCTTGGAGCCCTCTTGCTTCTCGAGAGTTGTTGGGCTAACCATTCAAGACGCCTTCATTCCTCATTTAGTTCTTCAAAAGACATAACCCAGAATTAATGGTGGTTTAGTGCTTATAGACTTAGCTATATCAAAACTTTTATTCAATGTATTTCACAACATGATTATAAAACATGTTTTATTTTTCTGTTCCCTTTATAATAGACATTTATGTTGTGAGTTTTATTGTCTCACAAATGATAGATTTACTTTCATTATATGTTTTGTGATGCATGCATGTGAGATTTTTTTCTAGTTTGTACATCTAGAAGTGGACTCCAGGATCACAAAGTTTTCATAGGTTAAATTTTGCTACCTGCTACCAATTGCTCCCTGAAATTTTTATGCCAATTTATATTCTTGCCAGCAGTATATGAGAATTCCATTTCTGCAAAATCCTTGCAAATAATTGATATTTTCAGATTTTTTAATACCTGCCTATTTGATGAGAGGAAAATGGCATCATGTTACTGCTTTACTTAGAATTTTGCAGAATCTAAATGAGGTTGAACAACTTTTCACATGTTTATTGCCTATTCATATTTCTTCTGCTATGAACTTTATAAGCTATGATTATATTTATATGGTTTCTTTTCTTGATCTGTGGGAGTTTTTTTTTAATCTAGTCTGCATATTAATCCTTTGGGTGGTGGTTGTAGATTATAGGCTTTGACCCAGTCTGCCTCTGTTTGGATTCTGTTTTGTCATTAATCAGGAAGTTACTTACCTACTTTTGCTTCAGTTTTCTTATCTCTGAGCTAAAAATGGTAATTGTTTCTCCTTCAAGGTGTTATCATGAGGATTTATTGAATTAATATCTGTAAAAGTGATTCAGAATAGTGCTTGATAACTTATCAGAATGAGGAGAAAAGATGCAATAAGAAAAGTTCAAAGAGCTCATGTTCTTTCCAGTTCTCTTTAGCAGTAGAAACAAAACATTCCTCATAGGTCAATAAATTATTCTGGTATGTACTTTATAGTATTATTGCTGGGTTCCTTACTTAGCTTTTCACAGGTCCTTCTTTGCTGGTCTTCATTTTGTGTGCCATTGAAGCATCTACACATCTTTGCAATTTTAGGACAAATAGTGTATGTTTAAAAAATTTTGCTAGATGAGCTCTCCTTTGGTTCCCAAAGCTTCTTGAATGTAGCCCTTAGCACACAGTATTGTAATATTCTCCACACCTCTGTTCAATCATGTTAGGGGGTTGAGTATAACTGTTGCCTCATCTATCTCAACATCTCCCAGTGGCCAGAGTGACTGCCTTGACAGAAGCTATTCCCAATAGGAGGAAAAATGATGCTTTAAAATTCTTACCCTGCTAATCAGTAATTAAAAGATCAGTAGCACTAGGGAAAGATAGTTTTGGAATCTCTTCTTAAATATATTTTTCATAAATCAAAAAGTTTCACTGGCTCCCCAGCCTAGTAGCCATGTACTGTATGTATGCAGCCTCCACACACGTATCGTAGGAAATAATAGCAAGACCCTGAGGGGAGATGTAGCTTACTCTAGCTCTTCCTGGAGATCACCTTAGAGTTTATTTAAAAGAAACAACTCATTCTTTTTGGGGTCTCAGAAGGGAACTCTGCTAAACTGAGCTCCTGGGCTGGTAACATATCAGAGAGCAAGGAGGGTGACATTTGGCAATTTGGCTTCTGCTGATGACACAGTCATTCTAGGAAAAGTTAGCTCCAGGGGAGGCCAGCCTATTAGAGCAAAGGGATAGAAAGTTAAGAGAATTAGTTCCTAGTTTTTTTTGCTGTTGTTGTTATTGGGTATGAGAAAAATGCAGTCTGTTTATTCCGACTGAGTTAATACTACAAAAGAAGAGGCTGCAAACCACAATACAAATCTTGAGAGGCACAGGGACTGTCAGGTTGTTGGGGGAGGGAGTAATCATGCCTATTCTGTTCACACTGGGTATACTGAAGAACTAAAACAGTGTCTGGCACTCGCAGACATTTGGTAAACATTTGTTGGATGAGTATATGAGTGAATGTCTCCTAGATTTTGAAGAAATCCCTTTGCTATCTTCTCAACAATTCTTCAATTTTTATAAAAAGTAATATTCCTAATACTTCCAAAATTACCAAAAACTTGAGAAGAAAACATTCATAATCTACTCATATAGATAAAATAAGATTTTGAATATTTCCTGTAGTTATTCTTATGTGTGCACATGCGTTGGCATTTGTGTCTGCAAGCACAGGTAAACACAAATTTGTGTCATGTTATATAACTGTTTTTCCATTCTAATTTTTCATTTGCATTTCAGATATTTTTTAGTGTTATTAAGTGATTTCTTTGAGATTATGATTTATAGTTGTTGAAAATATATTGTTAATTTATCATATTTGATGATTTTCCCTAGAAACTGTTTTAAAATAGCTCTTACTTTAAGCTCTTATCTAATTAACAAGGTTTCTCAATTCAAAGGATATTAATGTTTAACTAGCTAGCTATTCTTTTCCAAGTTATTTTCCAGGCAGTTATGATACCTAGTATAATCCTAACTAATACTGGATATTATGGCTTTTAAAATATTTTTCAAATTTAGAAACAGGAGAACATTGTTTCATTGTTATTTTTAATTATTTTTTGTTTGTTTTTATTTATATATATTTTACATCATTGTTAATTTTTAAACAATGTTTACTTCCCCCGCCCCTCAGGTATTGTCCCCATAGAATCATTGTTATTTTGAAGCACATTTCTTTCATAACTAAAAAGCTCAAACACTTTATTTAAAAATGTATTTTTCAATATTTTATTTACTTTTACCATTTTTTATTGATATAGTAGTGTGTTTCTTCTTGATTTGACAGAAATTTAAAAAGCATATATTAAGAAGATAAAGTCTTTGTCTACAAATGATTTTCCAGACTGTCATTTTTTTAATTTTATTTTATGGTAACTTATATGAGGTTTGTGATTTGTCTTGTAAGACAAATCTCTCTTCGTTACTCTTTCGATCTTACTTTATTTTATTTTTCTTTTTGGAGCATTTTTTCCCTATTCAAAAGCTGCATACTTTTAAAAATTGGACTTTATTATCACTGTATCAAGTAAAAATTTAAACTATCTTAGAAAGTTGTTATTGGAATCACATTAAATCTTTAAATTATTTCAGAAGACTGAGATAATTACTTTTATAACAGTATTCTCATTCACAAACAGGTTTTAGATTTTTAAGTAATTAAATCTATATTTTGTTTCTTTGCTATGTGGTTTCTTCTCTTTCATTCTTAAAAAAAAAATCCTTTCCTAGGGTCTACAAAATGCTCATTTATAGTTTATTCTAGTCTGGTTTAGTTTGCTTTGTTCTAGCTTTATTTTGCTTTAATTTTAAGCATATCCACATCACTAAGTCATTTTAGTCTAACTTTTATTTCCCCCAAATGCCTAATTGTTCTGGCATCATTTACTGAATATTCCTCCCTTTACATTATTGATCTATGATGGGAATTTAACTATATATTAAATTCTAACATATAAAAGTGTTGGTTTCTAAAATGTTTATATTGCTCCATTGATCAAACTGTCAGTTCTTGCCCTAGGTACACAGAATCTTGATAACTAAAAGTTTATTGTAGGCTTTATTATCTTGTAAGACAAATCTCTCTTCATTACTCTTTCGATCTTACTTTATTTTATTTTTCTTTTTGGAGCATTTTTTCACTATTCAAAAACTATATACTCTTAAAAAATGGACTATATTATCACTATATTTAGTAAAAATTTAAACTATTTTAGAAAGTTGTTATTAGAATCACATTAAATCTTTAAATTATTTCAGAAGACTGAGATAATTACTTTTATAACAGTATTCTCATTCACAAACATGTTATATCTCCATTTATTCCCTCATTATCTCTCCACATGTTTTTAATCCTCTTTATTAAGATGACACACAGTTCTCTAGATTGTTTTTTACAGATTTCTTAGTATTTATAAATTTGCTTAATTATTTTGGGGGATATAGAATGAGATAGTTTTATCACCATTTCACTAAATTATTATTGGTGAAAAGAAGCAACTATTAATAATTTATATTTATGTTCATATCTGAATATTTGTCCAAAATTAGTTCTAGAGATTATGCTCAGTGAAATAAGGCAGAGGAAAGAGAGAAGTATCTAATAATTTTTATTAAAATTTATTATAGGTTAATAAATTAGTAATTTCTAAAATACTTTTAACATTAATAGCTAGAGCTTATTCCCTTTAGCAACTTTATTGTCTTGCAAACCTACAAAGTAATGTTAAATAAAAACGAGAACTTTAGGATTATTGTTTTTTTTTTTTTTTTTATAGAGGCATGTTTTTTTTTTATTTTTTTTATTTATTTATTTGTTTGTTTGTTGTTCTGTTTACACATGCACTGGGTACAGTCAGAAGCGCGGGAGGGTGAGAGAATTCACCAGAGCCAGGGTGGGGAGCAGAGCAGGCAGAAGGACCGAAGTACACTGCTGAGGGGAGCAGCGGGCGGCAGGAGAGGTCTGCGCGCCATGTGGGACCCTCCTCTGGTGGCCAGGGAGCAGCCGGGGATCGAACCGGCGCCGCAGAGGCCGCGGGCAGCTTCGCAACCCAGCGCTCAACCGCTGCGCCACCGGGGAGGCCCTAGGATTATTGTTTTGTCCTCGAGTTTTAAGGGAGAGATTTCTGGTGTTTCAACCTTTAGAATGTTGCCTCTAGATTTTGATACTCATTCTGTCTTAAAGAATTTTCTTCCCTTGCTTATTTTCTAAGGCTTTTTCCAGAAATAGATATGAAATTTTATGGGATGATTTTAGGGCATCTGCAGCAATGAGTATGTTACTTTTCTCCTTTGGCGTTACTGATGGAAAATATTAATAAATTTACAACTAAAAAAGTGAATCTATATTCTAGGAATAAAATCTGGATACTCTTCTGGGTTTATATTCATCCAATGTACTAATATATTATTTTCACAAGTTTACTTCAGATTTTTGCCTCACTCTCTAAAAAGGTCATTGTTGAAATTGTAACCTGTCTCCCTCTTCATACTCTCGATGCCCCCTACCAGGCAATCCTCTTTATTTTTTATTTTGTAATGTAGTGAGAATAAAAGCTCCATAAGAGCAGAGGTCTATGTATTATTTGCTAATGATGCATGTAAGATCTTATGAGTGTGACTGACAAAAGCTTTTATTCAGTAAGTATTTGTTGAATGTATTAATGAATTCTATTTTCAATTATATTTACATTCTTATTTGGTCATTTTATAATTACATCTTCTTTCTTTATTTTGAGTCTTTACCTAATTAACTGGAATGAGACATAGAAGTATATACATTATACACATTTTTTTCCCCAAATGAGTAATGACATGGTACATCTGTTGAACCTTTGAATATCTGAGGTACCTTCATATCTCAACCATAATAGAAAAAAAACCCTGAAGACAAAATTCTTCTTATACCCATTTTTCCCCCATTTTTTCCAAAGCTATAATATATCACTTCATTATTTTTTGGTACTTTGCATTGCTGAGGAATATTATGAAGCTGACATTTGTTTCTTTGTCTGCAACTTTTCATTTTCTTTAATGTCAGAATAATTAAAAATACAATGACAAAAATAATACATTTGATTTAAAATATATATAATATGAAATAAAAATTCCTTTCACTATTTAGTCCTTCTACTTCCCCTCCATGAGAACTCTTCCTGTTTTACAGGAAGAGATACAGTAATGAGAATCTCCTCAAAGGAGATTCTCCTCACTCCTCAGAGGTAACTACTATAACAGTTGGTTGCATTTTTCTACTGATTGTGATTTTCTACTAGGTTGTTCCTATTTATTTATATGAAGGTAGAGTTTATTTCATGCTCTTGAAACAGAGCACCTGGAAGAGAAGTTGCTTCTATCTTTGAAGATAGAACCTATCAAATACTTCCTTGTCTAGAAACACACAGAAATACATAATGAAACACATTTTCTTGACCTACCACTTAAATCGACCTGCTTGATGATAATATTAAATGAATAGGAATTTGTGACCCAGGAGAAAAGTTACTTTTGTATCTCTGCCAAAACTGTCTTTTTTAAATGTTCCAAAGTATATAAACATAACTAATCTTTCAGTGGGAGGTAGAAAACTTTTCATAGGGGCCTTGAAGCAATCACACAAAACATGCGGAGGTTTCAACCCTTTCCCATTAGAAGGTCAACATTACTAAAACCTCAGAGATGAAGTAGGATGGGCCCAAGCTAGCACATGGGTCCCAAAGTAAACTAAGAAGAAATTTTTACTTTCTTGAAGTTTGGCAAGAATAGAAAACATCTTCAGAGCTGAAGATGGTAAGGACACTAGCATCCTATGATGTTCAGCTAATACAGAGGTTCCCAGCCAATGAGAAATTCCAAATGATAAAGAATGGTTAATGTGCTTCTGGGAACAGTGATATCTTCTATTAGACTTGAAGGTATTTCCTTTATTGACTTCTATTCCTTTATTGATACTTTATTGGTTCCTTTATTCCCTCGAATGTAAGTAGAAATTCGTTATCTAAAATAACCTGTTGTTAGTGGTACTTTATGGGGATGAGAAAAGAGCAAAGAATCCGTTACTGATCCAAAAGCAAAGAACATCTGTCAGAAACAGGCTGTGACAGGGAAGAAGGATTTAGAAGCAACTCATTATAACGTAAAATCTCCCCAGAAATTTGAGGGACTATAATAGTGGTAGAGAGAGGTGTACTTTATGGCGTCCAACAAGATAGGAGCAGAGTGAAGATGCTGGGGCTACCTCCTCCACATATTTATAGTCAAATTACGCTAAATACAGACAGTTGGCTCTAGTGATGAACAGATGATTGTAGACATAAAGAGCAACATTGTAACAAAAAAGCATAGGGAAAATGTAATTAAACTGTGTTTGGAGTGAAATGGGGACATCACAACGAGGGAGGGGAGACTGCCATACAGGGCCCCTCTGCTACTGTGAAGGGTACATGCCCCATTGAGGACGTTAAAGCCCCGGGGCCGTCCTGGAGATGAGGATGTGTGACGTCTGTGTGTGGGATGGAGGGGCACCTTGGGGTAGCTGTGGCTCCCAAAGGAGAACGGCTGGAGCCAGAACTGGTGGGGAGAACCAGATCAGATCACCTATGTCTTCTTACCCAAGAGGCAATTATTTGCAACATGCAACTGTGATATGGAAAACACCTGCCTTATCTCCACCTAGGGTCAAGAATAATGTAACAACTGAATATATTCAATAACCAGAATTAAGCACCTGGATCTTAATGGATGGATCTGACAGATGATTATTTCAGAGTGGAAAAACAGTCAAGTTCATGTCACAGATAGTTGGTAAATTTGGGTAGGAAGGCTGATTTGAGATTCTCAATAGAAACAAATGTTTAAGAAAGTCAGAGTGTAGGAAATGTAATAATATGTTCAAGGATGGATCATTGTATAAAGCAATGTGCCACGAGACATTATAGCAGCCATCCATTTTCACAGTTCCACTTGCTTCTTAAAATGTGTTTCAGAAAAGAAAACACAAAGGTTCCCATGGAGCCTAGTGCGATAACCCTGATTTATCTTCCCTCCTTTGCCAGTGGCATACCCTGAAAACACAGAAAGTTACATAGGAATATTGCCATGTATCTGGCAGATCCCAAATAACGTAATTAACCACGGTGTAGAGGGAGCCTTAAGTGAGGTAAACTCTAAGATATCCAGGGCTCTCGCCTCCCAAACTCTGCAGAGGAGCTACTCTCCTGTATGCCTCCTTCCTCCAACCACACACAGCTCTTCTCATTACTGAATCTCTTTCTGTATGCTTTTAGGGAATTCAATTCCCAGAATTCAACATAGCTGAGGGCATATATAGACAGATGGTGGAGCATTGTATCCAGAGATATCAGGTTTAACAGAGTAGAGGCAGAGAAAGCATTAACACTTCCTCACTCTGATCAGTACATTTTTATTAGAGCCAAAGGCTATTGCAACAAATTCTCAACTTCTCCCATCCTTATATTTACCTTGTTATAGTCCTGAAAATCAATCTCCAAATATATAATTGCCAAAATTCTCTTTTTTTTTGTTTCATTGTTTAAATTTTTAATTTTAACATTAGTTTATATCCTTTATAAGTTGCAGGTGTACAGCATTATACTTTAACATCTGTATATACTACATTATGATCACCACCAAAAACCTAGTTTTCAATATTGTTTTATTTTAAACTGTGATTTGATTCAATATTGCATCACAAGTCCATTTCTAGAAGCTTCCTGAATTAGCAGCCTGGTCAGTAAAGCAACATGGTATTGCAATTAATAAAACATTCTCTAGGCAGAAGGCTTGGGTTTAAACCTCAACTCTCTTACTGACTGTGTCACCTAGGGCAAATGACAGACTTTCCAGGTTTCCTTTCTTTTAAGTTGGAGGTAATAATAGCACTTACCCGATAGTGTTATTTTGAAGAGTCAAGGAATTCATGCTTGTAAAGTGTTTAGAACAGCAACAATAGCATACATAGGTTCACTCTATGATTGTTCTTCAATTTGTAATATAACAGCAAATGCTGGGGGAGCAGAGGGCTGCTGGTGAAGGAAAAAAGGAAACCATAAGCTTCCCCAATGCGGAGAAGCTGCCTTTGTTAACTAGTGACTGAAAATCACCCAGGGACCGAAAACTATTAAAGATGCATGCTCTAAAAGGCATCTAATAATGTGCATATACAAAGGCTAGGGAAGCAGGGCCTCCCTGGTGGTGCAAGGGGTTAAGATGCAACCTATGAAGCTGTCCACAGCCTCTGCAGCATGAGTTTGAGCCCCGGCTGGCCAGGGAGCTACCCACATGGCGCGGCAGACCTCTCCTGTCTCGCCCGTTGCTCCCCTCAGCAGTGTATTTCAGTCAATCTGCCTGTTCTGTTCCCTGCTCTGTCTCTGGTGAATCCTCTCACCCCCCACACCTCTGGCCTGTATCCCGGTTCTTGTTTGCATAAATAAATAATAATAACTCTTAAATAACAAAGGCAAAGGAAGCAGACTCCTAGTGTAAAAGATGTTTAATGGAATTTGTGTGGAAGGAGGTGGAGGAAGAGGAAGATGGAGGAGGAAATAAACAAGAGAAAGGAGAAAGGATTTCAGGTAACAGCAAACTTTGAAAAGTACCTGTCCCTCACAGGCAAATGCCTAGCAAAACAGGCTTGGCCATAGTGGAGTCAGTGAGGCTCAAAAGCTTGCCACAAGTCTAAGGTACCTTCTGGCAAAGAACTATAAGAATGACATTAAGCAGTCCCAGAGAGCTGGAACAGAAGCAAAGAAGAAAATGCAAGATAAACCACACAATCCAACACAATGCCCAAGATAGTGGCTGCAGTTGTCCTGTCAAGGACCTCCCCGTGTCTCTTACCCATGAGTCTCCCCCAGAGCTCTCCTCCAAGTATCTCTGCACATCTCACCTCCATTTGTCTCCTCCAAGTGTCTTCCAGCAGCACCATGGTGCAAGCCCAAGCCAGAAAAGCAAGAGAGAGCTTGACCCACCTGTCTGCCATGTTATATAGGTCTACCTGGCCGCTTGGCTCTGCTCCTCATTCCCAGTAGCTCACCCGCAAAGTAAACCAATTCATGGCATACTGACATGTGCAATCTAAGGTGGCTGCGTGTAAGCGGGGGCAAAGAAAATAGCACTTCCCCTTCATGGGTATGTATCTGTAACATTTTTGCCTCAGAGTCAGTCTGATCCAGAAACAGTGTTAGTGGTGTGACATAAGGCTATTTTTCTTTGGAAAAATCTGAGATTCCTATGAATGCACATCAAATAGTCTCTTGAGGTCCAGAGTGGGACTTGCTTACTTGTTAGCCCGGTTGGCCTTCATTCATGCATATTCACTCAGAAGTTTAGTTAAACCTGGAAAAAATCCATCTTATTGTACCTTTGTTTTTATTTTTTGATTCTGTCTTTTCCTTTGAAAAACAAATGATTTACTCTCCTGTCCCTTTGGGAACACAGAGCAGGTCTTAAGCTGCAAACAACTATCTGTGGTAAAACTTTGCAGACACCAACTCTTCTAACAGACACTACGTTATCTGTTCAGTGGAGGAGGCTCAACTTGCTTGATGGCTATTTTGTAATATTCTTAACAAATAAACAAAAACAAACCCTGAAGCTGGTAACTTTTCCATGGTTGCCTTTATCTAAAGTTTCACAGTGAATAAAATCCTTTCCCCAGGAATAGGGACTGGAGGTCTGAAGTCTTACAAGCAACAGTACTGACACCACCCCCCTCCCCCTGACGCCAGGGCTGCTTTTACCTGGGAAAAACTGTAAACTTGGAGGAAGACTTCTGGTTTGAGACTGGAATTCTTCAGAGCATAAAAAAATTCCCTCTCACTGCCGTAATCAACAGACACAAACATATTCTCATTCTCTCATACATTTGACATGGGCACACTACTCAATTTCCCAGTGACTCTCTTACATTTAACGTGTTTGTGACTGTGACGGCATATGCACACACTCTGTTCACCTATAAACACTCGTCTCTTAAAGGCACATCCACAGATACAAGCACATAATGGTCACTGCCCAAGGTGTTAAGAGTCAGATTCATGCATTGATGCTGCTACAGGGCTCACATCAATTCAGAAAAGTGAGCTTTTTGATAGATTACTGTTAAAATAAAACAGACACGGAGCCCTTATCCAGGCTTTTTGGCAGGATTCCTGAGGGTAAGGTGCTAGTCCAGGAATAGCTCCCTGAAGGTGCTTAAATTCAGTTGTTTAAGGTCAGTCAATTTGGGATACAGAATTCTGTCTGATTCTGAGATATTAGAATAGGGGGAAAAGATGAATTTATCAACATGCACTTACCTGGGCTAGGCAGTGTCCTGAACACTGGGATAGAGGGATGATTGAGACATAATTCTTGCCTCATCACAGTCTAATGGGAGAGCTGAGACACAGACAAACTAGGCTGAGATCAGTGTTATACTGTCAATACCTAAAAGGACCATGTCTTGGCAAACACATTCATTTTGGCAATGGGACACTGATATCCAGTGATACTAAGACACTTGGCTAGATAATAGACATATGCTTCTTTTTTTTCTTCAGATTTTTTAAAAAATTATGCATACAAGAGCCTGGGGTACAGGCCAGAGAGATGTGTGTGGAGGTGGAGGGGTGAGCGGATTCACCAGAGACAGAGTGGGGAACAGAACAGGCAGACTGACTGAAATGCATTGCTGAGGGGAGCAGCAGGCGAGACAGGAGAGGTCTGCTGCTCCATGTGGGTAGCTCCCTGGCCGGCTGGCGATCGAACTCGTGCTGCAGTGGCTGCAGACAGCTTCATAGATTGTGTCTGAACTCCGTGTGCCACCAGGGAGGCCCAACATATGCTTCTTTATTTTATTTTATTTTTTTTAATTTTATACATTTTTACATCATATTTCATTTTTGCACAATGTATGCATTTTCATCTTGGTTGTAGTCCCCATACAATTCCCACCCTCCTTGTTTTGATCCTACTCCCTACCCCCCCCCCCCGTCCCTGTAGTGTGTCTCTGGTTTATAGTTGCTTGTTGGTTTTGATTTTTACTTTGTATTAATTAGTCTTTTTCCCGGTCCCTTGTTTAGGTTTTCTAAATTCCTGCTATGAGTGAGACCATCCGGTATTTTTCTTTTTCTTTCTGGCTTATTTTATAGAATTATTTTCTCCTTTTACATTGTGTTTCACTGTCCCTCCTCCAGAATTGTGAGGTCCGTCCCACGGAGGAAGAACCTGATCTCATACATTTTCAAAACTCACAGTGACTAACACAGTCATAATTATTCAGGAGGTGCTCAATTCATTAACTAAAAGTGTTTTGTAATAGTCCACACAACAATAGTCCTTGCTCTTGGCTGAGGGTGTCATTCATTACACAAGGAAGCAGTACAGGTAGTAAAGAACTAAATCTTGGAAATAAATTCAAGGTAAAAAAAAATTTCAAACCTGGCATAAAAATTACAAACATGTTTCCAAACCCTTGTCTTTTCTTTTCCATTTTGACCTCAGCTTTTGTATAATTTTATAGACAAAGATAATGCATTTTCATTTCGGCCAGCGGGAAAAGGTCAGGTTCCTCAGTTGCTTTTGACACTCCTTATTCACAGACGGAATCATTGAAAGGCTTTGATTCATTTTTCCTAAGGGTTTCTTGAAATTATACCAAGTCACTCAATCATCAAACATTTACTTCAACAAGAATTTTTTAAATCATCTGCTCTGTGCCAAATACTGGGCAAGTTACTGGCTACAAACTTGCCTATCTGAATTATTGAACACTTTATGTCTAGAAAAAAAATTAACAGCAAAGATGTTGCATTATTTTCCTAGGGCTTCTGTAACAGATTTCTACAACTTCAGTAGCCTAAAACAACAGAAATATATTCTCATAATTCTAAAGGCTGAAATCCGAAATCAAGGTGTCAGCCAGGCTGCGCTCCTGGAGGCTCTGAGGAAGAACCCCCTCCTTACCTTTTCCTACCTTCTGGTGGAGCGTGGTAATTCTTTGTCACTCCCTGATTTGTAGTTGTATCACTCCAATCTCTGCTTCTGACTTTCTCACTATATTTCTCAGTGTCCTCTCTTCTTTGAAGGAATCTACCCTAAATCCAGGAAGATTTCATCACTGAATCCTTAACTAATTACATCTGCAAAGACGTCTTTTCGGTCATATTCTGAGGCTCCAGGTGGACCTGAATTTTTGGAGGGACATAATTCAATTGTCATTGCAATTTGTAGCTTGGGTCTGCATTGATAAGACTGACAGTGAAGGAGATAACAGTGGAGGGACAGTTAACTTTGTCTCCAGGAACAAGTTCCTCCCATCTTGCCACTGACTCGCCACGCAGCCACTCCCTGTCCTGAATGTACCCAGATCCAGACTGCTTACATCAGTCTTTGAAATATCCCACTGGTTCTGTGTTTTTGCCAGCTTCCTAATCTATGCTGTCATGAGAAGCCAGGCCCATCTAGATCTGAGCACCACCCTTCATCACCAACCTTCTTTCATTTAACAAATGTTCACTGGCTATTTCCTAAGTGTTAGATGGTGTCTTGGATAATGAATTATCAGTCATGACAGACAAACTCCTTATCCTCATAGGCAGTGGGGGATAGGAATTAGTAAGCTATATACTTGGTACCCAGAACAGTTTCTGGCACACAGTAGCTGTTCAATAAATACTTACGATTTGATAGAATGATCAAGACAGTTTCTGGCAGTGATAGTGACATAAATGAGATAGGTTACTGTGAACCCATAAAAAGGGTCAGCCTGGCAGGCCTCTTCAAGAAGGTGATGTTTAGGCTACAGTGTGAAGAGAAGGAGGAAGCCTGCTAGAGAGGTAGGTGTAAGGTAGAGCAAAGAGTGTGTGAAGCAACACTGAATTAAAGACAAACTAATTGTATTCAGGTACAGAAAGAGAACAATGTGTTGGAGACAAATTGAGCAAAGGAAAGACTAGTATAAGATATGTCAGAAAGGTAGAGGGGAGCTCAGTTATATGCTGGACACTATAGATCAAGGAAAGGAATTTGGGTTTTTAATTCCTAGCGTAATTGGAAGCCATTTGAAGTTCAAGCTGTGAACCAGTGTGATTTAACTCATGAACTAAAAGATCATTACAGCTGCTCTGAGGAGAAAGAACAGTAGGAAGCAAGACTGGAAGAAGGAATACTACTTAAGAAATGCATCAGTGAGGATGTTTTAGCACTGTAAGCAGGTTATAGGCATAAAAGATATCGATCCCTTAGTTCTTAGTGTAATCCAGAGAGGCCTGGGCTGGTCAAAGCTGCAGAGCTTGTCTGTCTACAGACTCATCCATCTTTAACCTGAGCTTGCCAAATAGATAGCATCACTTTCCACATCTGCCACAGTGTGAGATGGTGTGGAAAGCACTTCATTAATGAACATTTTCCATCAAGATCCTCTTGCACACTTTTCTGTATTTTGGAGAATTTACCACTGTGGCAACCAGCCTCCAAGATAGTCTCCCAAGAACCTCATATTCTGGTAGTCACACACTTGTGTAGTCCCCTCTCATGTTGTACCCGGATTTAGTTCTTTCTCTCTCTAGTAACCAGCTGCCATGTCTTCAAATAATACAGCCCTCCCCGTGGAAAGGTCCACATGGAGAAGAACTGAGACATCCATCCAACAGCTAATGAGCAAGCCTTCTTGAAAGCAGTCTCAGTCCAGTCTTCAGTGAATGAGCCCCTGCCCAACAACTTGACTATAATCTCATGAGACCCTGAACCAGAACCACCCAACTAAGCTGCTCTCTGATCCATAACACACAGAAAATGTGAAATGATGTTTGTTGTTTTACTTTGCTAAATTATGAGGTAATTTGTTACATAGCAATAGAGAGCTGATGTATCCCCTTTGAGTGCTGCCATTCCAAGGTGGAAACCAGAAAAACTCTTTATTAGCTTTCCCTACAGCTAGGGCAAAAGCAATTAGCTTGAGTTTTGCCAATGTGCCCCAACTGTCTGAGATGTCAATTCAGGAAATAGTGGAATGGAGAAAGGGATGCTGTAGAGACCTGACTGGGGGGTAGCAGAAGGAGGATTTGGTGTCAGAGGAGGCAATGAGGTGAAGTTAGGTGAAGTGGTTACCCAGTAGGCAGATTAATAGGAATTTGGAGGTAAGAGGGAAATCATGTTCTGAGATATAAATTTGAGAGTCACTAGTATGTAGAGGGAATTTAAAATCCTAGAATTGAATGAAATGCTTTAGGAAAAAGCAGAGCAAGAGAGGAGTAGAGTTTAAGAACCAGGCTCAGGCATTCCAGCAGTTAGAGGCAGACAGAAGAGGCAAAGTCAGTAAAGGAGAATGAAGGGGTGAATGTAGTTTGCAAGAGAAGCAGCAGAAAACCAGATAGATCTCAAAGGATAAGTGATAGTCCTAGTATTTGTTCTCTAGCCTTAGTTTCTCATTTTAATTTTTCTCCGTCTCCCCCTAACTCTGTCCCTGTATGTCTAAGTTTGAAGGTAACTACCATCTGCCTTTAAAACTTGCATCTGTGTTTGGAGTTTCATATAGAAGATTTTGTTCAAGTGAATTTCATCTCCAGTTGAGGCTAAAAACCACTGGAGACTGAAGAAAAATGAACATAATTGAGGGGGATAAACACTTCAGAAAACTTGTCCACATTTTCTTTCTTGAATAATATATGCAAGAGATTTCTCACAAATGGCATGGCAAAAGGCTAAAAAGTAAACCCACAAGGCAGACTTGCACATATCTTTTAGTACCTCTAATATTATAAAGCAAAAATGATCAAGACCACTTACTACTATCTTGAATCAGTCTCCTTAAAGCAGTTCACACATAACATTATGTTTCTTTAAATAGAAGTATTGCAATAGGACAACTGAAATATTATTATCTCTTTTCAAAATATAAAGAAAATTAAGGAATGTGATTTTATTTTAATGGGAGTTAAAGTTCTAATTTAAAAGTTATACCCTTTCTCATAAAATCATCTGCAGTTCATTAAAGTTTAGATTTTGCATAAAACCTTCATTATATGAACTTGATGAACTTCTCTTCCTTTTAATACATAGGAAGAGGTCTGAACTCAAAAAAATGTGAAAGTAGCCCTCACCTTGGCTCATGGCTGTGTCCTGACAATCCAAAGAATTCTGACCCTCATTGGAAACAAATATTCTTTCACAGAAAATAAAATGGTTCCATAGGAAATAAAAGCTTATTTGCTACAACCATATGTATTCAGGAAAGTTATTTTGTGTTGCAAAAGATAGAGTCCATTACTGCCTATAAAGGTCAATACCTCAAAAGGGTACCTCTTCCCAGTATGAAAATAGAGATTATCTCCCTCTCTCTCACATACACATAAGCATTCATGTGGACACACAGATGCACCCACAACATTCATACTACACACAAAGCACATAATGTAGAGACCCATGTGAAAATGAGAGGAAAGAAATAATGGAGAAACAGTAAAGTGTTACCCAGGTACAAGGAGAGAAAACATCTGTGTCATAAAGGACAATTACAGTTATTGAATGGAAGGAAAATATGTCTATTTAGTGGAATCTCTTTATGCAAACTCTGAACTTTGATGAGTTTCAGATAAAGAAATTAAGGTCTCTGTTGGAGGAAGGCTGTTTTGATGTGTACATGAAAGGCAGAAATGCAGAAGAGAAGTAGTAAAAGGATGCATGCTCGGCAAAGCCCAGTGGCGAGGATCCAGACCACACTGTGATCCCTTACTTCTAAGGGACTGGGGTAGCTGTAAAATAGGAGCCCACAGTGTTCTGTTTGTAGTTTATCATATCCTGACCTAGGCTTTTATGACATCTTTAGTAAGCCATATATAATTCATTTTATAGTGTTACTTGGGTTTTCTGCAGTCCAGGGATTATAAGAACCTCTAAGAGTGTATATAAGACTTGGAAAAAAATCCTTCCAGGCAATTGTGATATGAAATTCATGGGGAGACAAGTTACATGGTAGTTAAATTTCAGTCTCTGAAGCCTCCCCAAAGTGAGTTTGAATCTTCATTTCATTGTTTTCTAGATGTGTGACCTTGGGCATACTAGTCACCATCTACAAAGTCAGGATGATAATCACATTACTTATTTCAAATGGTGTGGTAATGATTCAGTTAAACGAAGCACTTAATAGTACAGTATGTGGTACAGGGCACTTGCTCCATCAATGTCTGCTATAAATGGACACTTAGGCCAGTCTGGAAAGACCACACAGAACATAAGTTGTCAGACCCTGCCCATCCTCACATGCCAAAAACAAAATCAGGTATAGCCCTAATTGCAACCATCAGAGTTGGTGAGGGCACAGTGCTAGTGCTGATATTTTGGCTATTTGGGCTTGTTCATCTTTAGGATGTGGGCTCTGTGCTCTCACCTGGAACCTCTGTCCCCACCGGCCCAGGAGGATAGTGCTCAGGGCAGTGCTCAGAGTTCATGTACCCATCACTACCCCCTTCATTTCTGTGTTTGGGTTTCCAAAAAAAAAGGAAAAACACTACAGTAATAGTAGTAATAATGTAATTTTGATAATAACTTTGAAATTCCAAAGGATTTCAAATTTTAATTTGCTTCCTAACAAAAGCTTTATGGAAAGAAAATGAGAAAGAAGAAAATTAGGAGCAGTTATGTTAGAGGGGAGAAAGAAAAGTCAAGAAATTGCAATAGGGATAACCCCAAGTATAAGCATACTGTGAGGATAAAGTTTTGAGTAATGAATGCAAGATAGAAGAAAAAAAAGTTTTAATAAGGAAATTTAACATTCAAGTTAGTTGTATTAAAAACCTTGCATTTAATGAGCACTTAATAGACATTGATTAATTGATTGATTAAATATGATTAAGTACTGAATTCTTCAGCAGATAACCTGAGGCCTGGTTCTTTGGACAGAATGAGAACTAACAAAAACATATGGTCTTATAATCTTCTGACTCAGGCTAGCGAGGCAATAAAACAGATATTGTTCCTCTCCTGCTCCAACACCTAGAGATTTTTGTCAAAGCCATTTGTTAAGAACAAATTTCAAGTCCATAATACATATAACTAACTCTAGTGACCCTGCTGTACATTAGAGTCTTATAGGTAGGAGTTTATGTGCTGTGATCTACATGACTCCCCTATTCACTTACCCTCAGCCCTGGCAACAGCCATTCTGCAATATCAGCTCTTTTTTTTTTTTAAAGATTCCATATATAAGTGATTCCACATGGTGTTTGTCTTTGTCTGGCTAACTTCTCTTGGCATAATGTCCTCCAGGTTTATCTATGTTGTAAATGGAAGAATTTCTGACCTTCTTTCTCATGGTAGGATAATTTAACTATCGGTCTGTCTATCTATCTATCATCTATCTATCACCTATCATCTCCACATCTAGGAGGATTATAAGGATCTCTAAGGATGTATATAAGACTTGAAAAATCCTGCCAGGCAATTCTGATATGAAATTCATCTCACAATTTATTGATCCATTCATCCTTCAAACAACTGAGGTTGTTTATGTCTTGGCTATTGTGAATAGTAATGCAATGAACATGGGAGTGTGGATGCTTCTTTGAGATAGCAAGTTCATTTCCTTTGGCTACATGTATGCCCAGACATAGGATATCTGGGTCGTAGAGTAGTTACAGTCTTAAATTTTTAAGGATTCTCCATACTGATTTCCATAGTGACTGTACTTTTCCCCTACATCCTCACCAACCATAATCCTGATGCCAGAATTATAACTTCCACTCATTCTGTTAGCTAACGTAAGTCACAGGGCCAGGCCAGATTTAAGGGTTAGGGAAATGGTCTCTCCTTCTTGGTGGAAAGAGTGAACAAGTCACATTGCCAAAGACATGTGAGATGAGAGGAATGGTTATGGCTGTCTCTGGAAGCAATCTACCAGTCTGTCCTTAGAAAAATTACTTAACCACCTGATTTTACCTTCTTCACCTGTAAAATGAGAACTAATACATCTACCTCATAGATGTTGCAAGTAATAAATTAACTGTGCTTGGCACCTTGCATACTATAGTAGACATACAGCACAACAACAAAAACACATTTATTGAGCCTGTACTATGTGGCAGTACTATTCCAACTACTTCACGTAATCTTTAGAACAACCCAGTGACACACATACTAGTATTACACCATGAGAAACCTTGGATCCTGAAACATCAAGTAACTTCCGGGAGGTGGACTTCACATTCTTCTCTCTAAATCATGGAAGTCTTAGTATGTGCTACCTCAAAGGATACTTCTTTGTTTCTTCTTCTTTAAATTCTGCAGGTAGTTGATGCTGTTAATTGCTCCTTCAACCCTTTCTAGCTCCCATGACTGCCTGTCTGATTTCTTCTCCTCTGCTACTAATATTGTCTCCTCCTTTTAAAGCACACTTTATTTTTTTTTTAAAGATTTATTTTTATTTATTTATACAAGCACTGGGTACAGTCAGAAGTGCGGAAGGGTGAGAGACTTCACCAGAGCCAGAGCGGGGAGCAGAGCGGGCAGAAGGACCGAAGCACACTGCTGAGGGGAGCAGCGGGCGGCAGGAGAGGTCTGCGCGCCATGTGGGACCCTCGCCCAGTGGCCGGCGAGCAGCCAGGGATCGAACCGGCGCTGCAGAGACCGCGGGCAGCTTCGCAACCCAGCGCTCAACCTCTGCGCCACCGGGGAGGCCCTAAAGCACACTTTAAATGGCAACACTCTTTTTTGTTTTTCTTTCCTGCAGAAACACATCTAGTATGGCAGCCCAGTCTCTACCTTTCTGTGGATGATTGTTGGTCCTTTCTCCTAAATTCCAGGCTTGCCTCAGGGCCTCCCCACACATGAAGTAGGCCATTTTTTTTTGAAACTTCAGTGTCTTAGTTTTGCACATTCCATTGGTTGCAGTCTTGTCAATTAACCCTTTAAATGTTTTTAAAATTTGGGTGTTTCTGATAATCAACTTAGACCTTGTCATATCTTGCCTGGCTTATCACAGAAACTTTTTTCAGTTCCTCACTGACATAGTCCAATCAGTGTTTTATTTCTACTGTCACACATGCTCCTCCTGCCAAGGGGAACCAAAGACCAGCCTTCTCTGGTCACCCTTCCACTGCCACATGGTCTGTTCTCTTCTTTCAAGGACCAGCTTCTGCTCTGACAACTCCACTAGCTCCCTCTCGGTGAATTCCCTCTCCCTCCTAATTTTTTGGGGAGAAAGTCCACTTATCGTTGCACAACTCTAAAGAGTTACTTTTATCTTTACCACTCTGCATTTTCCCAGCTATTCTCATAAAAGGTCCTTAAGGCCCTGGCACCATTCTCAGCAGGATTTCAAAGCTCATCTGTTGGATGCACACACTATGGCATCCAGAATTACCTTTCTGCACAATATGATCTGCTATGAGATGCCCCTAGCAACAGCACAACTTATGGCTAAGAATGGCAGTTAATGAGAGTCTACTCTGCTAGTTTTAGAGTGGGGATTGCACTTAAAACAAAAAACGAAGGTTACTCTGCCTCCCATTTATGAACTTCGGAATTCTGAGTCTCAGATGCTTCTTTGGTAAATGGGGATGATAGTTATACAAAACTTTTTGGGCTATTGAGGAAATTAAATGAGATTATATATCTAAAAGATTTGTGGGACAGTGCCCAACATGTGTGCGCACACACACACACACACACACACACACCCCAATACTCTCAGGTTATTTCTGGGCTTTTTGCCTGAAAGGCTTAAGAGGTGGTGTATGACAGGTGTGTCCTGTGTTGTCTCTCAAATAACTCAGATTCTGTGATATTCTTCCTTGATGGGTGGGTGCTGGAGACATGTTGGCAATCTTCAGATTTCCAGTCGGCAGCTTAGAAAACCAGCCAGGATCTTTGAAACTCCAGGTACGTCCCAGCATCCTTCCCAGGAGACGCTTTCTTCACCCCAGTTCTGGTCTGAGTACTTCCACATCACCAGAGTGAACAAAAGGTGCTTTGCTTAGGAAATCCTTCCTTTGTGGGTGAATCTTGGCTTCAAAACCCGCAGATGGGGTCTAGCCTCCTTAGGCCCATGTTTTATGCTCCTGAGCCTCTTTTCAAGTTTGAGGACGGCACTCGGTTCTCCAGATGCGGCGGGTGTAGTCCTGATTGCATCTTTCGTATAAAGCACCCAAGAATGTGCTTTGGCCCCACTGGGCGAGGGGCGGCGGGGGAGGGTGTTGGTTTGCATCAGGACGAAGGGGTGGGGTAGCTAGAATGCCCGGAGCGCGCACCCGCTCGCATTCTCCAAGCCTGGGCGCGGCGGCTCTAAAAGCGAGGTCCGGAGCGGGGTCCCCACTGCTGGTAGTTGCGGGCGAGCCCCCCCGGAGCCCGGCAGGCGGTCTGGCGGGGACCGCCGGGATACCACCCCGCGGCGCGCACCCCTGACCCGGCCCCGCCCCCGGCGGCCGCGAGTAGCGGGCGGGGAGCGAGCGGAGAGGCGCGCAGGGCTGTGCGGCGCCGCCTCTGCTCGGGGCCGGGGGAGGGACCGAGGCACCGGGCGGGAGCGCGAGCCAGCCCGACCGAGCGGCCCGGGAGAGCTGCATGCAACCGGTGGGAGGCCGGGCGCGCTGGGGCTGGGGCTCGGGCGGCTTCCCGGCGGGTCCCGGGCGGCGCGCGCGGACGGCCCCGCGGCGGCGGCTCTGAGCAGGCAGGCGGAGGGCTGTCTCCCGCGCCCGCCCGCCCGGCGCGGTCCGAGGATGCGGGGGGGCGATGCCCGGGGCCAGGGACGCGCTCTGTCACCAGGCGCTGCAGCTGCTGGCCGAGCTCTGTGCCCGCGGGGCCCTGGAGCACGACAGCTGCCAGGATTTCATCTACCACCTGCGGGACCGCGCCAGACCCCGGCTCCGCGACCCAGGTGAGTGCGGCCGCCGCTGCCCGGCGCGCGCGGAGGGCCCGGGGCGGCGAGCCGGGGCCTGGGGCTGGAGCGCCGCGCGCGCGGGAGGGAGGCGAGGGGGTGGCCCCGGGCGCGGGGAGGGGAGGGGAGCCGGCGCGCGTGGCCTGGTGCTGGAGCCCGCGGGGACCCGGCGGGGGCTGCTGCGCGCAGGCCGGGCGGGGGGCGGGGGCGCCGGGGGGACCACGCCCGCTACCTGCGCCCGCGGCGCCGCGGCTCCTGGGGCGGCTCCGTCCTCCGAGCGCCACTTCCCGGGCTCCGCCGAGGGAGGCCGCGGGGCCTCGCCGGCCGCGGAGAGGGGACGAGGCCAGGGAAACTCCGGGAAGTTGGGAGTTGGGGATGTCCCCGGGCTGCGGGCCGAACCCTCCGGGCGCGTCGCGCCTCGCCCGCGGTACCCGGTCCTCGCCCGGCGCCGGGGCGGGAGGGCGGGGCGGGGGCGGCGCGGGGCCGAGGACGGGGCTGCGGGTCCCGGGCGCCGGGCGCGAGCCGGGTCCGGCGGGTCCTCGTCGTGGAGCGGCCTGGGCCTGCCCCGCCGCACCTGCCCCGCCGCGGGCGCGTCCTGGCCGGTGGGCTCGCAGGTGGCGGCCGAGCACCTGCACGAGGGAAAGTTACGAAGCTCCCAACTTTGGAAAGTTCATTTGTTGTAATTAAGGTTGAAGGAGGGAGTTCTGGTGGAGCCATTTGCTTTCCCTAAGGGCCTTTGGGTCTCCCGCATCTCACCTGCTACTGGTTACTGAGGACACGTTTCTTTCAAATGTTTCTTTGAATTTCTTCTCACCTGGAGAGATCACTTTCTCCAATATTCTCTCACTGAAACAAACAAACAAACAAAAACAAAAGCATATCGTGGTTGGGTTGGATGAAATGGTGAGAAAATGGCCTTTCCCTTGATATTCTTGTGTATAAACACTGGAAATGAGCTATTGATGTGCAAATTACCCGGTATGAATTTGCCTCACTTAAGCCAGTTCATTATGTCAAACTCTCTTTACCCATGGGATAAATTAGAGAATTATTTAATTCATAAAGAGGCACACACTGAGCTTGATGGACATGTTACTTCCTTTTGGGTACTTAAGGGGGTCTTTGAAGGAGAAGGGAAGACATTTCTTAAAAGTTTATGTTAAATTTTCCTTTCTCAAAGGCTTATTTGCTAACGACAAAGAAAGATTATTTCCTCCCTTTGCCTGTGGTTACAGTGATTAAGTTTATCAGATCATCACTAATGTGTTACTTCAAGGTGGAGAATTTAGTCCAGAAATATTGTTGATCCCAAATGATTTTTCTGGAGGTTTAATGTCCAGCTTCTGCATGACTCATTCCTGATGTGATGTGCTACACAGACCACAGACCTGAATGAGGACAGGGTGGTATCCTAAGAGGGGAAAGTTATGTCCCTAAGCAGCTTGAACAGGACAGTTATTTAGCATGCTTCACCCAAAGCAAGTGTTAGTGGGAAGCATCCAGCTTCTTTGCCTGTTTCTGTGGGACAAACTCCCATTCTTATCCTACATAAGGAGTCCTTCTAGGCTTCATGAGAGAAGATGGATGAGGCCTATTACTGAGTCCCATATTTAACACTTCACATTTTTGCATGTCAGTTTTATGCCTCTGCTCCTTTTAATACACAAACTGCAGTCCATATTCATAGGTTTTCCTCAGTGCCTGTACTGGGCAGCCCTCAAGAAGAAACACAGAGCAGACTTCTTATAAGAGACAAATCCAATTCCTCGACTGTGTAGTATCTGTAGCCAAGAGTATGCCTTGCTGCTGTTGGAATTACTGAGTGCCAGGTCTTCTTTCTTAAATTAGGGCACGGGGGTTTTGTGTAGCTCCATGCCCCTCTGGATATTTGGTTCACGTCTGGAAACCAGGTCATAAGACATGAGTGGGGACTGAGTTCAAGGTGAGAGAGACTGAGGCTGAAGATGACATCCCAAGGGCGCCCTTTATTGCAAGGCACTTCAGGTCAGGCCAGAATCCCTCTTCATATCTCTCCTTTCTCTCATGGGTCCTTATTAATTCTTATGTCACATGCATTCATCACCCTTTAAGCTGTTTGAGAGTTCAAGAATAGCTTTAATTTCTGAGTCCTAAAAATTTCACTGAATGGGCAGAATAGCTACACTGTGAATAGTGCCTCTGCTACTATGGAGTGTGAACTGGAGCAATAATTCATCCTTGGAGGTGGGTTTTAGGAAGAGTTGGCTCTGTAAACGTGTGTCTTCCTTTTCTGTAAAGGAACCTACCTAAATGCCTGCTCCAGCTTTCTTTGTCCATTGACTATCCATGGCTACTCAGTGGTAGTTAAGTTTTCTCAAGATCACCTGAAGAACTTGGTTTTAAAAGGAGTAAGCTGACATAATAACCTGTGAATAGCAGAATTCTAGCATTTTTGTTCATCTTTTGAGGTAGGCTGAGGCTGGGTCACAGACCAGTGGGCCACCAGAAAAGTTGTTTCTTTGCCAAGATGATTGCAGTGCCCTGGAGTAGGGGTAGGAGTATGTGAATTCATCTTCCCAAACTTGGTGTTAAGAGGAGATTTGATCAAAGTGTCATTTTAAAAAATGAAGCTAAGTTACAATTGGAGCTAGAATACTTCACCCAGACCTTCATCTGTACCAATTATGGAAAGTAAAGTGCTGATCTTTAAGCCGAATCTGAGCACTTTCTCCACATAATGCTGTTAGAGTGCTTCTGTTAGGTGTCTTTCTGCATATTGGTGATGCGGGATATAAATTTGCAAATCTCAGTTAATAACTTTCATGGCAGAAGGAAGAGCAAGGACAAAATTTTGAGTTAAATCTTTGTAACTTACACTTAGAGACTAAATCTAATATAGATGTACAGGATAGAGAAAATGGAGAATATTCATTGACAATACTCCAATAACCTTGGTTTATATGATATGTTTGCCTGAGGTGGGAGCTTTGTTGATGTGATTCATGGTAGGCTGGAACAGAAAAAAAATGGAGCCAGATAGAAATATGGCCAGGAGTTAGAGGTGGAAGATCATGTGAGGCCTTGTAAGCCATTATAAGGAGTTTGGATTTTACTCTGAATGAGATCTGAAGCCATTATAAGGAATTGAACATGGAAGTGGCAAAACCTTGGTGACTCTTTTGAGCAAATACCATAGAAGATCAAATGGGAAGACAGAAACTTGTTAGGAGACCGTTATAGTAACCCAGATATGGGGATAGTGACTTGTACCAGGGAGCTTGTAATGGATATGTAAGAAGTAACTGGCTTACAGACAGAATTTGAAGATACAGTGGTAGGACTTAATGATGGAATGGTTGTGAGGGATAAATGGAGTTGAGGATGACTCCAAGATTTTTTACCAAAGCAACTCCATTTACTGTTTAGGGGAAGACTTCAGGGGTAGTTGAAGGGAGTAAAGAGAGAAATAGGACAGTTTCTGTTTTATTTTTTAAAAAAAAAAAAAAGTTTTTTTGTCTACTCTGTGATGTCCTTTAGATAGTTCTCAGTGACCTAAAGCATGAATGCCTTCTTTAACATCGACCGGTCTGTACTCATAATTTGTAACTGGGGGCTTCATTCTCTCTCCTTCATAGGACCAGTTGATTGTAGGATGGCATCTATTGTTCAAAGGTTTTTTTCCTTGTATAAAATGAAAAGCTCTCTATAACTTCCACTCATAGCTCTCCACTGTAATCTTTGTAGCCATAAATAATTAGTCTCCTCTCCATTTTACACCATTTGCTCTTACAAGGTAGTGATTTTAACATTTCTTAACCTGTTGTTTCCATATTTACAAAAGGAAGGAGGGTTGGATCTTGTGGTTTCTAGGTTTTGACCATATTTAATTACTTTTCTCATAGGTCTTTTATTCTGTAGGATGCCAACCACATCTGTGCCAAGCACTTTATGTAGGTCATTTCATTTAATTTTCATAATGTCTTCAAAGACTTTACTGGTCAAAGTGTTCATCTGTGGACCAGCAGCATCAGTCGCATCTGGAACTTATTAGAAATGCAGGCCTCATCCCAAATCTAATGCATATGAATCTGTGTATTAACAGGATCCTCAGGTGATTCACAGGCACATTGAAATTTGAGAAGCATTGCTAAAAGAGATTGGAATATAAGAATAAACTGAAGCTCAGAGAACTAAATCAGCCCAAGGCCATGATTTCATTTTAAAAAATTGTTGAGCCTAAGTCAAAGTAGCTTCTTAAGCAAACACATCATATAAACTAAGAATGTAGGAGTATTGTCAATGAAAATTTCCACTTTCTCTATTCTGCATTTTTATATTGGATTTAGTCTCTAAGTGTAGGCTAAATTCTATGCAATTACAAAGACTCAGTGCAACATTTTGATTATGAATTCTTTTGTTCAGGATGTTGGTGATCCAACATTCAGTTTTGCATTTCTAGAGATTTTTCTTCATTTTCTGGTGAACTAGAAAATGTTCACCTGGTCCAGGTGTGACGCAGAGCCTTATGATCTGTAACATATTGATGATTCCTCTTCCTAAGGGGACCTTAACACTATTCAGAAAAACATTCTTTGGATTAGTGGCTTTCAACCTTGGCTGCACATTAGAAGCATTTAGGGAACTCTGACAAACAAGCAAAAATTACAGAAAAATCTACCAATGAGTTTTACCTAAGCCTATTAAATCAGAACCCCTGGGAGTGAGGCCTGGTATGAGTATTCTTTTGAAGTTCCTCAGTTGATTCTAATGTGTAGCTATGTAGAGACTATCAAGTGAAAGATGACTGTCTAACTCTTCTCAACTCCACTTACATTCCTTTCTTGCAAAATTAAAAAAAGATGGTAGCAAAAGTCAGTGGCCTTCACGATTACCCTTGTGCACTTATCCATGTCAGTTGATTCTTAACTTTCTTTTCACAATATTACTGCAAATTTTTATTTTGAAAACTCTTGAAAAATATAATTAGAATCTATTATGTTCACTCAATTTGGAGGAGAAAAGAATCATATTAAAAAAAAATCATACTCAAATAGTATGCCAGAGCATTCACTAGTGTCACCTTGTGCTGAATTAGATAAAATCACTTATTAGAAGATGTGCATGCAAAATAGTAATTACATAAACTTTATAAGGAGAATTTTCCAAACTAATCATTGAGAAAAAATATTATTAACCTTAATTCAAATTTTCAAAAATAGTCATAAAAACACTGGGTTTTTCTGAATAGACATTGGTGTGATTATGCACAATGGGATTAATTTTAAAAAATTCATGTTAATTGCAATCAGGAAATAGAGAGTCTTCTAAGGAATGAGTGGCATATCGGATGCACAGTATGTGAAGATCTAATTTGCATTTACTTCAGTGACATTTTAGGGCTTCTTCATAAATATTTTATTTAAACAAGTGTGTTTTCATCTCTGTGGGATTTCCCTACATGGGCCAGTGAGTGGTTTAGTCATGAGGTAATTATCAAGAGGGAAAAACAAAAGCAAATCCTGGTAAAGGCATCACAGGCAGCCTGTGGCCAGCTGCCTCTTTCAGAATAAACAATCAAAACCACAAACTTTTTGATGTGTGCTAAACTGTCAAGGAAAAATTAAGCAGACACATAAGGGACATCACCTCAAAACTCCCTATTATGTAGAGAGGATAGGGATCACTTTCACTGTGAAAGTGTGTTGGTACATGCATGTGTGCTTTCTCATGTGGTTGGCTTAAAATAACTCATTGCCTTCTTACTGACTGACTTGAAGGAACTAACACTTTGACAAGCTGAACTCTATGTTGATAAGCACATAGAGTAAGGGGAGGAGCTTAGAAAAGCCTAAGTGGGAGAATAGTCTCACTTTTATTTTATTTTTTTTTAAGATTTATTTATTTATGCATACAAGAGCTGGGGTACAGACCAGAGGTGTGGAGGGTGAGAGGATTCACCAGAGACAGAGAGGGGAACAGAACAGGCAGGTTGACGGAGACTCACTGCTGAGGGGCGCAGCGGGTGAGACAGGAGAAGTCTGCCACGCCATGTAGGTCACTCCCTGGCCAGGAATCGAACTCATGCTGCGGTGGCTGCAGATAGCTTCATAGGCTGTGTCTTAACCCTTTGCGCCACCAGGGAGGCCCTAGTCTCACTTTTAAAAAGATAACTATGGAGTATGTATTTCTACTTTCCAAATGAATCACTACTCAAGCCATAAATGTGCATCACAGCTTGACCTTCAGAGGGTTTCACTGGGATGGATGACAGTGGGAAGGACCTGAAACCAGAGTATCTTCCCACAGTAACTAGGTTTTGCAGATATTCTTGAAATAGTCAAGTGACCCATGTGTATTTTATCACACAAAACCTTTTATATCAACACTGGTAGATCCGCACCTGAGAGAGAAAAAAAAGAAAGAAGGATAAAGCAAGAGCTTTGGTGTCAGATCCTGATGCTGCATTTAGTAGTTTCACCATCTTGAACAAAACCTTTAATGCTTCACTTTATTCACGTAGAAAATGGGAGTGGAAATTTGTTTCAGCCAAGAGCTCAGAGTAGGTGCTCAACAAATGGATTTTGAGCCCTCCTGCCTACCTATGACTATTCAGGTACCTTTCTTTCTCCTTTTCCTAATAAACCTGTCCTTTTAAAATGTTAGGGGAAAATGTGGTTTTGGTGGTGGTAGTAGTATAACCATGACCTCTGGGCACGCAAATGCTTTACCTGTTTATAATCCTTCCTAGACAAAGCTTTCTCTTCTGTTTCTGTAAACATAGAATTTTATCACAATACCATAACTGTATGTACCTGGGCAGGTTATTTAGTTTCTTTTCCTGGTCTTCTTACTACTAAAGTTGAATACTAGTGTCCATATAAAATACAGGATACTCAGTTCATTTTGAATTTCAGGTAAACAGATTATATTACATGGGACAGTCTCATACTAAATGATTATCATTATTTATCTGAAATGCAAATTGAATTAGACACTACAGATACATATATATGTATATCTTTATTGTTAAATCTTATAACTCTATGTCAGTACTTATGGTGCATGTGAAGTGTTCATCATAGTACCTACAACATAATAAATGCTCAATAAATATTATTATTACTGTTATTATTAGTTTTTCATGATGAACAATTACTACTATTCAGTTATTGTAATGACTATATTATTTCAAAGAGTAGATATACCTTTTTTATTTAACCATTCTTTTTGCACATTTCTAGCTTCTGTTTTTTCTTTAATATATCTATAGTATCTCACTCCTTTTTGGGAAAATTTCTTAATGATTAATTTTCAACAGTGGGCTCAACTTGCTTTCCAGCATATCTATATCAGTGATTCCTGCTACATGTCAACAGTAAATACACTAACAGTTAGTGGTATAATGTGAACAAAAGGTTGCTAATTTAAACAGGTTTTAAGTGTCTTTCTGATTGTTTGAATTTGTATTTTTTTGTTGGTAGGACTGAATATTTCTAATACTTTAAATCTGCTTATATTTCCTTTCATGTCACTTTTTCTGTGGTTATTTTCTATTATGTAACAGCTTTTTTAGAATTTTAATGTTTTTCTTGCCAATTTGCATTAGTATATAAATATTCTGTCCTTACCTCATAGATAGAGCACTGTACAGAGAATGAACTATCATTATCTGACTATAATCAGTCTATTATATTAGACTGACTTCTAACATTGTACGGTTGCATCAAAAAGTAGGGGTTTACCAAATGACACAGAAACATTAATTCCAAAGGGCACCTGCACCCCTATGTTTATAGCAGCGCTATTTATAATAGCTAAGCTATGTAAACAACCCAAATGCCCAATAATAGATGACTGGATCAAGAAGATGTGGTACATATACACAATGGAGTATTACTCAGCAATCAAAAAAAGATAAACACGTGCAGTTTGCAGCAACATGGATGGACCTAGAAGGGATCATGCTCAGCGAAATAAGTCAGAAAGAAAAAGAAAAATACCGGATGGTCTCAGTCATAGCAGGAATTTAGAAAACCTAAACAAGGGGCCAGGAAAAAGACTAATTAATACAAAGTAAAAATCAAAATCAACAAGAACTATAAACCAGAGACACACTACGGTGGGAGGGTGCAGGAGTGGGGGAGCAGGGAGAGGAAGGATTCGGGTCAAAATAAGGGGGGATGCAATTGTATGGGGAATATAACCAAAATGAAAATGCATACATTGTGCAAAAATGAAAAATGATGTAAGAATTATATAAAATAAAATATTTTAAAAAGGAAGATAAAAAAGTAGGGGTTTATTGTGACATTATTTGGGGGGTTCCTCTTCAGTTGAATAATGTTGAGAATATAGAGGATTTTTATTCTCTGCCTATAATGCTAACAAAAAGAAAACTGACACATTGTAACATTATTTTCTGTGCCAAGTACTGCCTTTATTGATGTGAAATATGAAAAAAAGTTCTATAGCTTGAATCTTTTTTTTCCCTTGTTTTCTTTCCCTCTTTCCAAGCACTTCTGTAACTTTTACCCTAGACACACAGATCTGATAACCTTTTCTAATTATAATTAAACTAAGTTAAAAATTTCATTGAGTTCTCTTAAGTGCCAGGTACTAGATTATGTGTCAGTGATTAAAAGATACATTAGACATGGTTACTGCCCTATGGGATTGAGATAAAAGAGTGATTGCAATTAACAAAAAAAAAAAAAAAAAGAAGGGAGATAAGTGCTGGAAAAAAGGAAAGAAGTAATTAGTTGACTTGAGTGGATTTGCAGAGAATTCCTAGAGAAGCTGATTGTTGGGTGGAGCCTGGAATATGTGGGTGGGAAGGACATTCTAGAAATTTACAAAGATCCTGAGACAAGAGAGAATGGATCTTTGTTAATACATTTTGGTCAACCACGTACAACATAAACATGGCCCCAGTAGGCTGTATCATACAGCCTTGGTGTGCAGTAGTCTTTACCATTTATGTTTGAGAAATTGCACTCTATGGCACATGTAGTGACAAAATCACCAAGCAACACATTTCTCAGAAAGTGTCCTGGTTGTTAGGCAATGCATGAGTGTAGTAAGTGGAGTGTGTGTTGGGAATATTGAGGGATGAATCTGTTCTAGTAAACACTGGTCAGGTCATGGCAGTCTTTGGATGCCATTGTCAATGTCCCACAAAGGCTAGAGCACTCTGATGCAGCAATCTTGAAAGAGTACAGTTTACTATGATAAGCCCAAAGGATCCATTCTCAACAAAGTACTCTGGGAGATTTCAGGACGGGTGAAATTCTGAGTGCTTTTCTTAATTCTTTCTGTTTTCCTCATGGGAAATAAGCTCAAATTGGTGATGATGATGTTCTTTTTATCTAAGGTAAGGTCCCAACAAATTGGGATCACAGAATGGGAGATTGCCTGTTTTAGATCCCCGATCATGTCTTCCTGAAACCCAAGTACAATTTCCTCATATATAGTTGTAAAAGCTACCTTTAGCAAGTTTAGTCATCTGGTTCAAACATCTGGGTTCCAGATATAATTTTGACTATGCTAACAGTGACATCTTGCTTCCTTGTCTGGTTATTTAATAATGAAAAAGTAGTGTGTTCAGTTGCATAGTGTGTTCAGTTGCACTGCAACCACCCAGATTGTGGATATGCACAGTCTGTTTTCTCTGATGTTATAGGGCCCAAGAGGGAGGAAACATAGCAGGCCTGCCTAGTGCCTATCAAGGCCTGCTGTGGTGATGTTTCTTTATTCTGCTTTCAGGGGCTACCAAAAACTGGCACATTTTTAAAAAATAATTGAATTGAATGTCCTTGAGTGTGTGTGTGGGGGTTATCATACACTCCACTTTTCATATCAGCTTCTTGCCCCAACACGTAAACTTTACTAGTTAGATTTATGGACTATTCCTGTTTCAGTGTCCACCAGCTATACTACAGACCCATAGGTTTTAAGCTGAAAATTGAGGTTAGCACTTTTCTCTCTTAATTAGACCACTCTGGAGACAGAATGAAGGTTGATTGGAGAGATTATGACTGGAGATGCAATTCATTTAGTCATCAAATGTTTATCAAGCATCTGCTATGTGCAGAGTTTTATTCTAGGTCCTGTACATACCAATATACCTAGGGCGGCATTGAACATACAGAAGGGGACCAAATGAAAAAATTTGCCCTTTGAAACTTACATGTTGATGGGAGGAAAATTATAATGCAAAAATAAATTAACTAATTACACAGTATGTCAGATGCTAAGGAGAAAAAGAAAGAGAAAGCATGAACTGAGAATAAGGTATGAAAACTAAAATGGCATCACTGAGAAATTGATGTATGTATAAAAATTGGAAGGAGATACAAGGCATGCACATAACAAAGGAAGTGCATTCCAGGCAGAGAAGAAGCAGGTATAAAGGTCCTGAGGCAGGCACATGTGTGGCATATTTGGGTATAAACCAGGGGCACTGGGTCTGCAGCGAAGTTGACAAGGAAGAGCCTAGTAGGTAAGGTTAGAGAGGGGGCGGTGGGCTGATTGTAGGGCCCATAAGCCTTGAAAAAAATATGAATTTTACTTCAAGTAAGATGGCAAACAAACCATTGGGGAGTTTTAAATAGAAAAGTGATAAAATTTGACTTAGGAACAGAAAGGCTACTTTGGCCGACATAGAAAACAGACTGTAGAAGAGTAAGGAAAACATTCATGTGGCTGACATAATGATCTATGTGAGAGGTGGTGGGGGCCTAGATCAGAGTGATAGCAGTGGAGGCTGTGAGAAGTGGTCAGCTTCCAGGTATCTTGAAGGTAGAGCTGACAGAATTTACTAATGAATGGATTGATGTAGGCAGTGAAAGATGTAAGGCAATCAAG
Source organism: Talpa europaea (assembly GCF_964194135.1). Classification (NCBI taxonomy): domain Eukaryota; kingdom Metazoa; phylum Chordata; class Mammalia; order Eulipotyphla; family Talpidae; genus Talpa; species Talpa europaea. The sequence continues at coordinate 41,329,221 of NC_140073.1, read as the reverse complement.
TGTGACTCTGATTTTGGTCTGAGCAAAAGGATAAGTGTAGAAGTCAGTTGGAGGGCAATTATTAGGAACTCAGTTTTGAATGTATTCACTTGAAAATGCTTATTATGAGTTAAGTGGGGCTACACATCAGCATGGTGGAATATGAGCCTGTGCTTGGGAAAGGTGTCTGGAATGGAGATACAGATGTGAGAATTTGGGGCATGGAGATGATATTGACAAGGAGTCTGGCTACAGTCATTGTAAGGTTAGGATGGACACTGAGCAGGTTTTCTAAGATCCCATGCAGGTTTTTTATTGGGATTACCAGGTACACAGCAGGCAGGGGTGCTGGGGGGCCGGTAGGCTGGCAGGCCTCCCAACCCCCAGCAGGTCTTCACTCTGGGCTCTCCGGCCTTCTCTCGGCTTCTGCTTCTCTTGCTTCTCTCTCGGCTTCTGCTGGCATCCCCGTGACGCCGCCCTTAAAAGCCCAGTCAAATCCCATCTACCTATGCCCACACCCTACTCCAGGTGCCCGCCATCAGGCATGCATTCAGTACCGCAGGGTTCCGTCATTTAATGGCAGGAGGGCAGAAAAGCCTGATACCTTTTACCTTACCCTGCAGTCATCTAGGTGGGAAGTGGGTCTAAAGGAGGGAAGAGGACCAGCACTGGGTTAGTGGAACTCTCCAATGCTAAGAGGATTGGGAAAAGTTGACGAGTCACAAGGAATGACCGATAAAGATGGACCAGAAAATCCAAGCAAGAGTGTTGACCTGAAAGCCAAGTTGAAGATGAAGGTGCTGCAAAGGGGAATAAACAGCTACATCAAATGCTCCCCTTAGGTCCAGCAGAATGAACACTGAGTACTGCCCACTGCGGTTAGGAAAGATATGAGTCATGGCAAGTGATGTCGACTGTCAGTTCTGGTAGACAGATGTGAACAAGAGCCTGATTGGAGTGGCCTTAAAATAAATGGATGGGAGAAGAATTGGGCACAATGAGTAGATTTCTATTTCAAGTTTTTCTACAGCTAGGAACAGAGCAATAGGTTGGTACTCACTAATGAGGGAAGTGTGATCAAGGGTTTTTGTTTCTATCCCATTACGATAAATAATGGCTCTAAGGTAATGGGAATATCTAGTAGAGGACAATCATGATGTGAAATAATGAAGGGAAGATTGAAGACTGATGATTAGTGGGCATTTAGTTATACTCCCTAGGAGCTCAAGGGAGCGCACTGGTCTGCAGATACACAGCCATACGCATCAGGATGTGTGGATTTAAAGCCTAGTGACTAGATGAGTGCTCCAAGGGGAGAACGAAGGGGAAAAAAATGAAGTCAAAAAATGAATTAAGAGGTCATGGAAATGAGAAGGAACCAACAAAAGAGACTGAAAAGGATCAGCAAGTACACCGGAAGACTGGACGCCTGTGAAAGACTGGCAGTGAGGAAGTATCCCTGGGAGGAGGAAGTCACCCCTTGTGTGAAGCTCAGCTGACGGGTGGAGGTAAGTCCAGAGAGCTGACCATTGCATTTGGCAACGTGAGGTCTGCCAGCGACCTAGAACTGAGTGAATTTGGAGGAGGGGTATACTAGAGTCTCTTCAAGTAGAGTGGTGAAATTGAAGAAAGAGAATATATGCTCTTTGAGTGTGTGTGTATGTGTGAAGAAAAAGGTAAGAAAAAAATCATTTAAAAGATAGTTCTTTCCCATCAAAATTTTATTGATTGGCCATTTTTTCACAAAAATGAATGCATTTGGTAATACAGACTTCACACCAACATGTACACGTGCTTAACTCGCCCTCCACCAAGGTTCCAATGCCACCACACTATCACCTTACTCTGTCTACCTCCCTCCCCCCAAGCACCACATGCCAGAATCTAGAGCTACTTGTGTTGTGTTTTGCCATATTATTTTCTTCGATTATTTATATTTCACAAATGAGGGAAACCATCTAGTAAATTTCTTCCAGTTTCTGACTTATTTTACTTAGCATAATCACCTCAAGATCCATCTATAGTGTCCCAAAAGACACCATTCATCTTTTTAAATAGCCAAGTAGTATTTCATTAAGCATAAATATAAGCAAATGGGAATACTTTAAACTGAAAAGCTTTTCTTCAAAAGATTTTATACAAAATAAACTCCTATAAAAAAATGAAAAGGCAGCCTACAGCCTAGGAGAAGATACTTGCATATCACACATCTGGTAAGGAGTTCATTTCCAAAATACGTTCTTTAACTCATACAACTCAATAACAACGCAAAACAAACAACCCAGTCCAAAAATGGTAAAAGACCAAGAAGACATCCAGATGGCCAATAGGCACATTAAAAAAAAAAAAAAAAGATGTCTTTGATGTGCAAATCCCGTAGTATTTCGCCTATATTTCCTTCTATATATTTTATGGTTTCAGGTCTTATGTCTAGTTATTTAATCCATTTTGAGTTGATTTTTGTGTATGGTGTGAGGTAGTGGTCAAGCTTCATTCTTTTGCATGTAGCGACCCAGTTTTCCCAGCACCATTTATTGAACAAACTTTCTTTGCTCCAATGCATAGTCTTTGCTCCTTTGTCAAAGATTAGTTGACCATAAATCTGTGGGTTTATTTCTGGATTTTCTATTCGATTCCATTGGTCTGTATGTCTGTTCTTGTTCCAATACCATGCAGTTTTGATGATTATGGCTTTGTAGTATAGTTTGAAGTCTTTACAGACACATCACCCAAAGCAGTGATAGTGAAGGCAAAGATAAACAGCTGGGACTACATCAAATTAAAGAGCTTCTGCACAGCAAAAGAGACAATAACAAAAACAAAGAGAAACCCCACCAACTGGGAGAACATTTTTGCACCCAACACTAATGATAAAGGACTGATCACAAAAATCTGCAAAGAGCTGATGAGACTCAGCAACAACAAAGAAAATAATCCAGTGAAAAAATGGGCAGAAGAGCTAAAAAGAAACTTCTCTGAAGAGGAAATGCAAATGGCCAACAGACATATGAAAAAATGTTCAACATCACTTGTCATCAGGGAAATGCAAATCAAAACTACCATGAGATACCATCTCACACCAGTGAGAATGGCACATATTAAAAAAACTAGCAACAACAAATGTTGGCGAGGGTGTGGAGAAAAAGGAACTCTTCTGCACTGTTGGTGGGAGTGCAAACTGGTCCAACCACTATGGAGAGCTGTGTGGAGATTTCTGGACCTACTAAACATAGAGCTTCCATATGATCCAGCAATTCCACTCCTAGGTATTTACCCAAAGGACACAGAAACATCAATTCCAAAGAACACCTGCACCCCTATGTTTATAGCAGCACTGTTTACAATAGCTAAGCTTTGGAAACAGCCCAAATGCCCAAAAATAGATGACTGGATCAAGAAGATGTGGTACATATATACCATGGAATATTACTCAGCATTCAAAAAAGATAAACACATGCAATTTGCAGCAACATGGATGGCGCTGGAAGGGATCATGCTCAGCGAAATAAGCCAAAAAGAAAAAGAAAAATACCGGATGGTCTCACTCATAGCAGGAATCTAGAAAACTTAAATAAGGGACCAGGAAAATGAATATAAGAAAGTGAAAATCAAAATCAACAAAAAACTATGAACCAGAGACACTTTTTGGGGGGTGGGGGGCGGGAGGGGAAGGATTGGGGTCAGAATGGGGCGTTTGCAATTGTATGGGGGAATATAAAAATAAAATTTATTATTTAAAAAAAAAAGGCTCAATATCACTCAGGTAAGTGCAAGTGAGAAGATAGTTTTTAATGAAAAGAGAAAATAACTACATGTTTGTATGCTGGAGAGATGGGAAAATGATGCAGAAGATTGAACTGCCGGAGTAATGTGCTTGAGTAGGTAGATTTTCAACAGTTTATTCCTTATCTAGGAGTCAGGGCAAAGTATATGGACCCAATTGGATAGATATGGTTTTGGGCTCTTATAGAAGTTTGTTTTCTGATTGCTCAATTTTTTAATTTGAGACAACCACACAGTAAATAAGCTAGAAAATAACAAGTCTGTGATCTCAAGAAGAACGTGGTTGCATGCTTCCTATAGACTGTCAACTGCTCTTGCCAATATATTCTCTTCTTGTTAGAATCATCTAGAAGCAAAGAAAGGGGGATGAACAAGGCAGGGCACAGTAGACCCACTTTTAACACTTTACTTAGAATGATCTCAGGTGAAACATGTTCAGTTCTTATCTTTTCACATCATATGGATGTCAATTGATGGGAGAGCTGGGCCAGCTCTGAAGACTACCCAAATTATTTCCAAGAGAATGAATGAGAAAATATTGTTGTATGCTCTTTAATCTGTTCTGCAACAACTGCTATTTTAGATTTAAAGCTACTGATTTATCCCAATTTTATAGGTCATCTTTCTTGTGGGACTTTTAAAGTGCTTTGTGTATATTACTTTAAATTTGAGGGAGCTAAAATTCATCATTTGTGGAATCCATTTCAGAAAAGAGCCTACAAAAAGAACTAGAAAACCCCCAAATGTCCTTCTTTTTTCTTTCCATGTACTATTGGTAGACGTATCCATTGATTCTACCTCCACTCTGCTTTAGAGGCCATTTATTTATGAATTGTTGCAGGTCTCTCCTGGAGAATCTAATCCCCACAGGTTTGGTTTGAGAGGATCCATTCTGCAGGCAGATAAAATTGCAGCTCTTTTCCATTACATTGGCTTTTTTATCTTTTAATTTTTACATTGTTTTTCGCTTCAGTGACTCAATCTGTCTCAGCTGTCTTCCTAGTGCCTCAGAACATGGGACCTTGGAGGTTAAATTGGTCAGATTCAGAAAATAAGATATTGGTCACATATGCCTTTATAGTTAAAGGTAATGTATTACAGTTGCTGTCATAATGCTATGGAGCAATCAGATTGATCCAGGCAAGCTCAGAGAGAGAAGTGGGTGCTACATGATGACCTTAATAATGCAGCCTATAACATAGAGAAATGTCAGAGGAGGCTCAGAGTTGGCTCTACACGGCCTAATTCTTTAAATGTTCAGGAGATGGTATCATTAAATATATTAAAATAACAAGTGCAAAATATCTGTGGATTTTCTTTTGTCTTTTTTCTTTTCCCAAAGGCTCATTCTTTATTTGCTCTTTTCCCAAAGCCTCATGCTAATTAAACTATTCCTATAATAAATATACTGAATATGACATAAAAGTCACCGAGTAAGACTTATTTTAGGTATTTGAGAGGTAGTACAATAAGCAGTAAGGACTTTGCAGTCACGAACTTTTATTTTTAACAAATGAAGCAGTATTTAAATATATAGAGCCAAGGACTATAACCAAGATGAAAATGCATACATTGTGCAAAAATGAAAAATGATGTAAAAAAATATATAAAATTAAAAAATTGCAAAAGTTAGAAGAATTGTAGTGGGGAAATACCATACTTTGCTAATAACTAGACACATCAAAATAGACAAAATAAATGAACATAGGATAGAAATAATGCATTAAAAGGTTGTTTTATATGAAATACTTATGGAATTTTCTACTCACAGAAGAAAAATAATGTTTATGAAGCATTTTTAAAAATTTATCAATACATGATTAGGGCATATTAAGTTGAAAAGATCAAAGTATATGGGCCACATTTATTCACTATCATGCAATAAAGTTGTCAATGAAATGAATAACAAGTGACAACACCATCAAAACACCACATGCCTGAAAATTAAGAACTTTCAGAGGTCTCCTGAGTTTAAAAAAGTCAGAAATAGAAACATTATAGATATTGAAAATGGTAAAAGTGAAAGCACATATATCAAATATAGCTAAAGCTATACACATGTATAAAATATTCGGACGTAACTGGAAGGTAGTCAAAGAACCATTCCCCCCCAAAACTATAGGCCCACAGTTGAGTGGTGATGGGTGGTGACTGGACATTTGATGGTAGGTGCGGTGTGATCTGTAGAGTTGCTGAGGTGAGAAACTGTACACGCACCTGAAACTTACACAATGTTGTCAGCTATAGTCACCACAGTTGAAAAAAGAGAGAACTGTATGCCTGGGAATTTGCGTTGGTCTAGCTTATCATCCTCTTATTAGAACCATGAAAGTTATTGCAGATTTGTTTTAAATCTCATTACAAATTTTTTTTTAAATGAGCACAAGAATGAAATAAAGGTCACCAGCACTTCTACTACCCAGAAAGTATCTCTTATTCTTTCTTTAACTAGAATTGCTAGGTCTAGGCTTATGAACATTAAATACTTTGACTCAAAATGATCAAATTATCCTCTGGAAAGGCTTAACAATTCATATGTTTTTAAAGTTATTCCATAGCAAAGAAAAAATACAGTAAGCATTGCAATTCACTTGATGAATCTAACATTATTCTGATATCAAATCAGACAAATACAATAGGAAAAACATCTTGATGCCAATCTCAGTTAAGCATGTTAACACATAAATTATGTTAAATATAGTAAAATAAGTACAGCTTTATTTTAAAATGATAATGTACTGTACTTGTTTCAAATATACAAGAATGGTAAACCACTAGGAAACCTGTTATATTAATAGCTTGTTGTTGTTGTTTTATATGTATATTTGTTTTAATTTTTTTACTATGTTCACATAAAGTAACATTAACTTCACATTTTCCTCAGTTTATCTCCAGCCACCCCCTCTTTAAAAATTAACGTTATTGGGCCTCCCTGGTGGCGCAGGTGGTTGAGCACCGCACTGTGAAGCTGTCCGCAGCCTCTGTAGCGTGGGTTCGATCCCAGCCGGCTGGCGAGAATCCCGCATGGCGCGGCAGACCTCTCCTCTCTCGCTTGCTGCTCCCCTCAGCAGTGTATTTCATCAATCTGCCTGTTCTGTTCCCTGCTCTGTCTCTGGTGAATCCTCTCACCCTCCCGCGCATCTGGCCTGTACCCCAGCTCTTGTATAAATTAAAAAAAAATAAATAAATCTTTAAAAAAATTAACATTATTGAAACATAGTTTGCATTTCATATAATTCACCCACTTTAAGTATTCAATTCATTGATTTGTAGCACATTTGTGAAGTTGCATGAGTATCACATAATACAATTTTAAAACATTTCAGTCGTGCCCTAAAGTCCCTCATGTTCACTGCTATTACTGACCCCCTCAAGTGATCAATAAACTCTTTCTATCTCTATAGATTAATCTTTTCTGAACATTTTATAAAAATTGAATCATACAATATGTGATTTCTTTTATCACTGTGTTTTCTCACTGTCTGTGAGGTCCTGTCATGTTATAGCATGCATCATTACTTTTCTTTTTATTACTTACAAATGTGGATTTGCCAAAATTTATTTGTCCATTTTCCAGTTGGTGGACACTTAGGTCATTTCCAGTTTGGAATTGTTGTGAATAATTCCTCTGAGAACATTTGGGTGTGAGTTTTTGCACAGATGCATGTTTTCATAACTCTTGGGTATATACCTAGAAGTGGAATTGCTGTGTTGAATATTTTGAGGAACTGCCAAACTGTCTTCCAGAATGGCTGCACTGTTTACATTGCTATCAGTAATGTATGAAGTTTCTTGTTTCTTCAGACCCTGACCAGTATTTGTCATTATTTGTCTTTCATATTATAGCCATTTCAATGAAAGTGAAATGGTGTCTTGGTCACAATAATACATCTTTGTTTTTTTTAAAGATTTATTTATTTATGCATACAAGAACTCAGGTACAGGCCAGCTGTGTGGGGAGTGAGAGGATTCACCAGAGACAGAGTGGGGAACAAAACAAGCAAACTGACTGAAATACACTGCTGAGGGGAGCAGCGGGCAAGACAGGAGAGGTCTGCTGCACCATGTGGGTTGCTTCCTGGCCGGCTGGGAAATGAACTCATGCTACAGAGGTTGTGGACAGCTTCACAGTGTGGTACTTAACCCCTTGCACCACCAGGGAGGCCCTAATAAGTCTATAGATGGACAAACAAACATAAACATCTCAGATGATGCCAGAAAAGGGGGATCTGATTAAGTTCAATATTATTCCTAATAATACCTGCAGAAATATAATAGTTGCTGTCTTAAATATGCTAAAATGATGATGATAATGACAATGGTAAAATTACATTATGACTCCTAATAATAATGACAATGATACACAATAAAACTTGATGCAAGATACTGTTCTACACTTTATATAAAAACTATTTAACAAAGCAACCATGAGGTAGTTTCTAGTGTTATCTCTATTTTACAGAGGAAACCAAAGCATTGACAGATTAAGCGATTTTTCTCACTCCACACAGGTAATAAGTCATAATACTGGCATTTTAATGCAGAGCTTTCCCTGTTAATCCCTGTGCTGTAACCTAGAGAGCCTCATCTCAGCAGAGCCCTCAGTACTGTTCCTACTTCTTCCTTTTCATTGGGCTTCATCCTTGCCCTTTTTAAAAAAATTTTATTTAATTTATTTAATTTTTTACATCATTTTTCATTTTTGCCCAATGTATGCATTTTCATCTTGGTTATAGTCCCCATACAATGCCCACCCTCCTTGTTTTACTCCTACTTCCTCCTCCCTGCCCCCTGCAGTATGTCTCTGATTTATAGTTGTTTGTTGATTTTGATTTTTACTTTATTATAATTAGTCTTTTTTTTCCTGGTCTCTTATTTAGGTTTTCTAAATTCCCGCTATGAGTGAGTCCTTCTTTGACTCATCTGAAGTTCAACCTCTGCTCTCAATTTTCTGCTGATAACTGTACTTCCCACTTCTCAGAAAAAATGAAGACTATCCAAAGAAACTAATAAAACAGAAAAAAAGTAGTATGGCAGTATTATTATACTGATAAAGGTGACAATTCATATCTGGCAGAGGGAGAAAAAAGATTATTCAGCAAATGGTGTTGGGATAATTGGTTAATTATTTGGGACAAAAGAAACTATATTCTTTCTCCCCCAATTTTTATATAGTTTAAATTTTTCAAAAAAATATTAATGGGACATTATAATCATTATTTAATCATGATTTTTTGCACATGACAATAAAATAATAATAACAGTGACTTAACATACATTGTAAATATTAAAAAATCTGCCATGAACAATGATCTGGAAACAGGCTGCCCAGGTCTTGGATTTTCAAGATAGTCAAGTTCCTTCTATCTTTCTATTTTGCCTTCTTTAGTGCATGACTTCTAACTCAAAGTCACCTCATGGGCTGCTAACTTTGCAACATTCACATTTATATTACTGAAAAGATGAAGTCCTCACCTCCAATTTTGTAAATAACCTTTCTGGAAGTTCTAGTCAACGTCTGTGCTTCCATCTCAACATGATCACACCTAACTACCAGGAAAACTGGGAAATATGGTGGCTTGACTTGATATATTGTCATTCCAAATACAATTTAAGCTCTTTTGGGGGGGATGGGACAGATGTTAGGTTGCAACTGTCAGTTTTTGTTGTATTTTAGGTAGGTTAAGCCTACCTGGGCAGAACCCTAAAGCTAAAAACCATAAAAGACAAAGTTGGTGGATTTTGACAAACACAAAAACAGCAGCAGTTTCTTCTTTTGCAAAGGACTTACAAGCAAATGAAGAGAAACCACAAAGTGGGATAAAATAATTGCAATGAATGACATATGTGTAATATTCTTAAAGTGTAAAGCAGCATACTAGTTATTAAGAAACTTTATTTCCTTCCCTTTTGGAGAGGACATATCGATTCTTTGTTTCTTCCTTAAATGTACAGTATTACATTTTAGACTGCTCATTCTTAATGTATACTTAAAAAAAAGTAGATTGACCTTTTAGCAATGGAGAAATGTTTATGTTTTAGGTGTTTTTATTTACTTGTGTTTCCCTCAAAAACCTATTTGGGCTCATCTATTTAATGCTGCCCTATATTAATATATGCAATAATAGGTTGGTTGGTTTAGGACAGCTTCAGTGAGATTACCTGAATGCTCAATTAACTGCTGTGGTGAAAATCATCTGCTTTCTGATTGATAAGATGATCAAATCAGTAGCTATTCTCTATTCAATGCTTCATCAGGAAGTGAATTAAAGTGAAAGCATCAGTGGTCATTTTTCTAAATAATAATCATTGCATTTTAAATCCTAGAAAAAGCTTTGCATGTTTTTAGTGGTTATTATGGAATGGAGTGTTTTTAACTGAGTTCAGGACTTGGGAAAATTGTGAGGAGGCATTGTTTCTGGCTATATTACTTAGACAACAATAATTCTTCACAGCTCTCTCTGTTAATATCTTCTGATTAACAAGCAAGTTGGAGCCAAGTGATTTTGGCTATTTGGTATCCTTGGCAACCACTCTTAGATGATGAATTGAATCAGTTAAAATTAATTTCTTGTGAAAATCTGCTTCCATGAAAAAATACTGACTGAAGTTTAGATTCATAAGAAATACATATTATATGTATATATAATATATGTGTAATATCAGGTGTGCTATATGTTTGTAGTAACAATCTACAAAGCTTAGTCAATTAAAAAAATGGAAAAAGTGAGGGTAGGATGTAAGGGCTCTGCCTATAATGACTCTGCTTCCACCTGGAGAGGGAAGACATATGCATGAAGGTACCTGAGGCATCATCACCACAATGTTAGCTTTTGTTAGCTAGACAAATATACTCCTCTCCCTTGCATCTGCTGTGATGGCAAAGCTGTTTTATTCTTACAGAAATTTGGGGGAATTAAGATAGGGAATACTTTTTTTCTGATATAAAATTACAAAATATGTTTTAGTTTCAAGTCCATTTTTAATGTCAATTAAGGAAGCCATTTCCTGCAGTCCTGATAGATGCCTTAGCTAAAGCCCATATGTGCACAAACCTTTCACTTCTGGAAATAAACATTTCAGGGGTATTGCTAGTATTGAAAAACCAGTCTGGGACCATGTAACACATCTAGAATGGGACTGCTGGTTGGTGTGATAGCAGCACTCCTGTCCCCATTTGGAATGTGTAGCAAAGGGTAGATTAGGGCAACTCCATGTTATAGTCATTCTCGTTCCCTGCAGACCACAGATTTCTCTAGAGGAGGCTGTGGAGGAAAGCAAAGTCCTGATTTTGGTTCCAGATGAGATTTTGGCTGCTGCTGTCTTCAGGATATTCTGCTTGCTCTCAAAGGAGCTATAATATAGAAATTTAAAGGAAAAAAGACAGCAGTTGAGCTATAACAAGGCAAATCACAACTTCATTCGTAAGATTAGCTGCTTAGAATTTTTTACCAATTTTTAAATCTGCCTTTGTTCTACAGCTAAATTCTTCCTAAGTGAACACTTTCAGGAAAAATAATATATCCTGGACAGTTCAAATAAACCGAGATTAAAGACCATTTCACCATTCAATAGTTGTAGAAGGTAGGGATAGGTACGTAATTTTCTTGTTTGCAAAATAAGGATCCTACTGCTTAAAGAAGAACTGCAAGTTGTAAACAAGATCATGGATTTGGGACAGGACCTATTATTTAGAGCTCAAGCAATGATCATTCCCTTGTTACTTGCCTTGGGAAAGACTTTTGAGTTTCACAAAAATTTGCACAAGTAGCTCCTACCCCTATCCTTTAATTTTGCTTTCTTTTACTTCTACCATTATTAATATTTCTTCTTGTTTCCCCCCACTTCTGGTATCCTGCTCCATTATTGTTTTGTTTCCTCTTCACCTAAACCCTCTTGCTTCATTTCGTTCTTGTCATTGGCTTCCCCCCACTACTCTTCATAAGTGAGAATGCATGTTACCTATTTTTTCAACATGTTTTACAGGCAGCAACCATTTGTCAGATGCTGTCCGTGGTGCTGAAATTTTTGTGAATGAGAAATTCATCTCTGTTCTCCAGATTACCTTCTAGTGGCGGCTATGTACAACCTTGTAATTTAGTGCAATGAAGGAAAGTATAGTGGCAATAGGAGAAGCCCCTAACCTAGACTTAATAGTAGTGGTGTCAAAGAAGACTTCCTCAGAAAAGAATAAATTCACTCTAACACTTAATGGAAGTGAGATTTCAAGCAAAGCATTCACAGAAGACTTCTTAGTAAAGAAAACAAAATGTGTAAAAGCTTGGATGCTTGAAGTGGTGTATGACCTTAGGACCCTGAATGAGGTTAGGGTTGGTAGAGCTGAATTTCAGAGTTAGAGTGGAGGATGTTTATATGATGAAAGGCAAAGTCAGTCCAGTTGTGGTGTTGTGGGTCATGTTAAAAATTTGAATTTTAGCCTAAAGGTAGTAATAGTAATATATTTTATGATAGGCTCCATAGGACCTAGAGTAGAGTAGGAGGGAGTATAAAGGAAGGTAAAAATAGTATAAAGTGTTTTCTTCAGGCAAGTAGGGCCTACAGAATGCAGAAGAAAGAACAGGTTGAGGAAATGAGAGAGATTCAGTTGAGTCTTAGAAATGTGTGTTTGAGGTAGGTGGTAGTTGGAACTATAGCTCTGAAATGAAAAAGAAATTTAAGATTTCATTTTGAAATCATGATCATGATTGTATTTGTTATTGTCAACAGTATTCCTGTTGCAATTGTTTTGTTTGTTTGTTTTACATGATTATGGTCCTTCGGCTTGCCCTTACATTTTGGCATACATAGTTGAATAATGATGGTCCAATTATAAATATCCAAGAGGGATCAGAGTGTAAGAAGAATATCATTGAGGTGGATGACAGTACCCAGTAGGCATTTCCTGTGAAAAGCAATTAGAATAAAATAGAGTGTTCTGCCTCTGGTATCATACGAGTTACTTACAGGAACTTGGGGGCTGGCTTCTTTCCAAGAGCAGAAGTGCCATTCTAAGTGAGTCTCATGGCCAGAAACATGGCCTTACAGTGCCCCTTAGGGTACTACATGAATGGTGGGTTGGGGTTTAGTGGGAAACTTAGTCTCCGAGATGACGGATGTCTCCATATTAGTTGATTTTATTTAAGAAACAACCATAGTTTTATTATTGCTCAATTTATCTAAATGCTAGCACTCATTTTTTTTTTCTGACTGTATGCCCTTTGAAATAAAGTCCTATGATGAAATAAAGTCCATTTTTCCTACTGGACTATGCAGAACTGCCTTAGATTAGTCAGAGTCTTACTTCTCTTTTTCTTCCAGTAGATCCCTCTCATTCTGATATTTTGGATTTGTTGACCAAATCCACATTCCTGTAATTTACACTAGTTGTGATTGCATAATCCTTGATCATCCTTCTGTTAAGTATATCTCTTTGTGATGTTTGTTTGGTTAGTTTCTCCTGCTACAGTTAGGCCTTCATGGAAAAACTACTCAGGTTTTCCTTCTTTCACCTTTCACATTCTGCCTGATGTGTGGAATTGGATCTGATCCTCAACTTCTGGGGCTGATATGTATATTTGGAGGAAGGGGGGCAGTTTTCCCCTTAGAGGATACAGCAGCTGTACATATAAGGCCACCTTCTCAGAAAACCTCGCAGTGGCTTTCCTGTTATTCCTAAGCACCAGGCCCTTCAACTGATGTATATCATTTGTTTTGTTTTGCTAACATCTCCCATCACACCTGATCCCTTACACAGATTTGGGAGAGCTTCTAAAGGTTCTCACAGCCCACTGTCATGAAGGATATTAAGTAGTCTAGAGTCTCCATCCTGGCATGTGAAGTCCAGGTCATGGACTGGAATTAATTCTCGGACCCCAGAGTCACACAGAGTCATTTGGAAGAGTGCACATGGCCTCAGGTCCAGTTCAAGTCATATTTCTTGCCTGCCAGCACTACTCCAGCTACTATTCCTGACTTAACTCTGGACTTTGCCAGAATAGATATTCTCTCTCAAGTAACCTCTTTCTTCTCACAGTCACATTATTCAGAAGATGTCTTGTACTTGCTAGGTTTCCTCCTCCCCCTCTTTAAACCACTGTCATCTAATTCCCACTTATACCACTCCTCAGAGGCTATTCTAACTACAGTCATCGATGACCTGCTAATTAGTAATCCCAGCGGTCACATTTCAGTTATTGGAATGATGTTGTGTTTGAAATGGTGATCACTGCTTCCTGCTCACTTGAATTTTGTGTCATGAATCCCATTCTCTTTTTCTCCTTCATGAGTTTTTTCTTCTACTTAAATGTTGGTGTTTCTTAATTACCATGCTTTGCCACTGTTCTTACTTTTTACACTTTTCCCCAAGTTACCACTCTGCTCTCAAGATTTACCAGCCTTTTAATATGCTGGTAGTTTTAAATCCATATTCTAGGCCAGACTTTGCTCAGTTTCAGACCTGTATGTTTAACTGCCTCCTAGATGGCTCCATCTGGATAGATAAAAGTCACCTCAATTTAACATGTCTAAAAACTAGGGTCATTCTTTTGACCTCTACACATGCTATTCTTCTGCCAGGAATATTCTTCCCCCAGGTCTCCTATGGCTCTCCACTCACTTCATTAAGTCTCTGCTTAATCAATACCTTTTCAGAAAGATTCCATGTATACCTATTCCTTTACAGACTTTTTTTTTCTTTAGAACACACACATATATATATATATATATGAATTTATATCATATGATTTTTGTTTGCTTGTTTAGTGGTTGCCTAACCCTAGTAGAATGTTTATTCGGTATTATGTTTGGAGGACCTGGACCAATTTCTGGAGCACAGTTGGGTGTCCAGATAATAAATAGATGAATGAACATCTTTCCCCTGACTTGAGATTGATTTCTATATTTTTAAAATTTCAATGGGTAACACTATCCCTCAATGGGTAATGCTATCTCCAGTCATTCAAATCAGTAACTTGGGTGTCATTCCAGAAACTTTTGTCGCTATAAGCAAATCTCTACCTCCCGTCTACCAATAGTAACCAAATAACAGCCAATTTTTACCTCATGGTTATTTCTTAGATCTGTCTCCAGTTTTATTAATATGACCACCACCTTATCTCAGGCTTTAAACCTCTTTCCTAGATTATTGACACTCTTGAGGTGCTCCCTGCCTCCAAGATTCAGCCTCTTCAGAAGCCAACATGGTCTTTCTAAAAAAGAAGATCTGACCCTGATGCTTTCCTTTGTAAAAATCTTTAATGGGTCCATTCAGTTACAGGCTCAAGTCAAAGCTCCTTAATGTGACGTGGCATATAGGAGACTAATCCAGGCGCATAGTGTGCCATCCCTTGCTTTACATTAACAGCAAAGTTTCTTGCCCCATATTTAAACTCTCGGTTCCATTAAGAATGACTTTCCCTGCCCCACAGACCCCTCCCTTCTGGTAGATTCTTCCTAATCATTCTTTAACACTCAGCTTTGCATCTCTCCACCTATCACTTAAAACATTATCTGCTTTTGTATCTGATTCCTTCATTATATTGGGAGTACATTGATGGAAAGAGCTGTGTACTATTCATCTTTCTATTCCCCCCATTTAACCCAGTGACTGAAGCATAATATGTCCTTGATAAATATTTGAACAGATGAAAGAATGAATGCGTGACCATTCTAACTGGGTGTTTTTCTGCCTGAAGTTTGATCCTTGTCATCAAGTCGTGCACAGAACTGCATTTCCAAAAGCTGAGAAATGATAGTGTTATCAGTGAGATGGGAATGTCTGTGTGCTCTGACATTCTCCCTACTCCTAACAGAAAGTGCTCATATCCTATATTTCCTGTCGTTCTGTTAATATCAAAAGTCATTTTAGAAATAACTGAAAGTTAAAAAGAAGAAACATAGAACCACTGGGAGATCATAGCGATTGGTGCCTATGTCTTATGAATTGAAAGATTCTCTCACATAAGAGTAAAACAATTTTTTTCATTTTTTAAATTATTTTTTTAATCTTTTACATCATTGTTCATTTTTAAACAATATTTGCTTCTCCCCCACCCCCTCAGATGTAGTCCCCACAGAGTTTCCTTCCCCAATGCACCTGTGCACCATCACCTCAGTCCCCTGTGCTCCTCCCTCCCTCCCTCTGATCCCTCTCCCTCCTCCTCCCCTGCAGGATGTCTCTGATTTATAATTGTCCATTTTTGCTTTGTTGTGTTTTTTTTTATTATTTATTTTTTTACACTTATTTTTTTACACTGATGTCTTATTTGGTTCCCCTATATTCCTGTTATAAGTGAAACCATCTGATATTTTTCTTTTTCCTTCTGGCTTATTTCACTGAGCATAATTCCTTCTAGTTCCATCCATGTTGCTGCGAATGGCAACTTTATCTTTTTTGAGTTTATCTTTTTTGATTGCTGAATAATATTCCATTGTGTATATATACCACATCTTGATCCAGTCATCTATTTTTGGGCATTTGGGTTGTTTCCAGGTTCTACCTATTGTTAAATAGTCCTACAATAAACATAGGGGTACAGGTGTTCTTTTGAATCAAAGTTTCTGCATCCTTTGGGTAGATAACTAGTAGTGGAATTGCCGGATCATATGGCAGCTCCATTTTTAGTAGACTGAGGAACCTCCAGACAGCTTTCCATATTGGTTGGACCAGTCTGCACTCCCACCAGCAATGTAGAAGAGTTCCTTTTTCACCACATCCTTGACAACATTTGTTGTTGCTTGTTTTTTTGATATGTGCCATTCTTACTAGTGTAAGGTGGTATCTCAATGTGGTTTTAATTTGCATTTCCCTGATTATGAGGGATGTTGAACATTTTTTCATATGCCTGTTGGCCATTGGCATTTTCTCTTTGGAGAAATGTCTTTTAAGTTCTTCTGCCCATTTCTTGACTGGATTGTTTATTTTGTTTTTGTTGAGACATGTGAGTTCTTTGTATATCTTTGTGATCAGTTCCTTATCAGTTGACTGGAGTGCAAAGATGTTTTCCCAATCAGTGGGGTGTCTCTCTGTTTTGGTTAATGTTTCTTTCGCCGTGCAGAAGCTTTTCAGGAGTTTATCTTTTCCTTGACTTTCTTTGCTTTGGATGATGAGTCTTTAAAGATGTTATTGCAATGTATGTCTTGTAGTGTTTTACCTATATTTTCTTCTATATATTTTATGGTTTCAGGTCATATGTCCAGTTCTTTTATCCATTTTGCATTGATTTTTGTGCACAGTGAAAGGTAGTGGTCTAGTTTCATTTTTTTTGCATGTGGTGTTCCAGGTTTAAAAGAATATTTTCTAATTGAGCTGTAATTGATATATAATATTAGTTTCAGGTGTATAACACACTAATTCAATCTTTGTATATATTGTGGTATGATCCAGCAGTAAGACTAGTTAACATTCATTAAAGTTATAAATACAGTTACAACTTTTTTCTTGCAATGAGCTTTTAAGTTCTACTCTCTTAACAACTTTTAGATATGCAATGCAGTATTATTAACTATATCAACACATCCCTGCCTCTCCATATATTATATCATCTCCCAACTGGAAATTTGTAGCTTTTGACATCCTCCACTCATTGTGCCCTTCCCCTAGCCCTCGTCTTTGGCAACCACCAATCTGTGGAACAAAAGGACTTTCATTGTGTGTAAGTAAAGTAATTTATAATATAATTTTGTAAGGCATGTGGATAATATGGCTTAATGAATAATTTTTTTAAGGATTTTGAGTATGCTAGTTGAAAGTTAGTATTCTTTTTCCAGAGTACATATTAGATTTACGTTTTCATTGTGGAAGCAAATGTTTCTGTTGCAGAACTTGATCATCAACTTGTTGGAATTCATGCCCAGAACATTTGAAGTTGAATCATTCTGTCACAGTGGCATGTAAAGATTCACTAAGAAAGGCACTGTGCCAATGATGCTATAAACTTGCTAAAAGCTTGGAATACTGCGCATTACTTAAATGGCAGAGAAAAACTAATCCAAAACCACGGTAAGTGTTTAAATCTGCCCAGCGGTTTTAAAACTCATTTTCTCTGAGCTGTGAGATTTTTTACTGTTGTCTTGGAACATCTACTGCTGAAACTAAGGGGTAAAATTAAAGCCACACCTTGTTACCACTGCAACAGAGCAACTCTGGTGTCTGGCTGTACAGCATGGCTCTTCGTCATATTTCATTTGAAATTATGTTTGATTTCTTATGTTTGCATACTGCTGATTATTTAGATTCTCACATCCTAACTCTTAAAAATGAAGATTAGAGGGAAGACCTCATGATTTTGGAAATTAGGGTCGATGAGCACAAATTTAAAGGGCCATGGCCACACAAATGAAAGAGCCAGGCAAATATATATCTAAGAACTTTACAGGACATGTGCCATGAAAATGTTTTCAGGAATATTGATGGCAAGAATGAAATTGTGTTTTGGAAATGTCCAAAGAATAATCAGAAATGTTTTATTTTAATTTATCTTCAAACGAGAAAGGAAGACATCTCCCTGCCTACAGAGAGGGAATAATAAAAGATGCCAGGAGACATCCAATAGAAGCAGGAGCAATGCCAGCAGATAGAGTTGGGCATGTGGCCCAGTCCTTGCAGTGGAGGATATGTAGAATCTAGAAATTTAAGATTTGCAAGCTTGTTGTCCATCTCTGACAAAGTCCTAAGTCAATTTAGGAGATGGTTTATTGCACCAAGAAGATGGTAAGGTACCTTCGAGTTAGCTTGTTTAAAACCAAGTCATAGTAAACTTCCGGTGCTTGCTTTATTGGTAGAGTCATTCTTGACTTCAGCAATATTTTGCATGAGTTTGCTTATGAAAATCAAAATAAATCCTCTTTTTCACTAGTAACAAAGAAACTGAATTGGGAAATGGGTTGAGTCTCATGTCAGCTGAAAAGAAAAGCCAGAGGCAGGAAGATACCTTCTTCTGACCAGCTTGAGGGGGCCAGATAGAGTCAACATAAGAGAGAAGGGGGGAGCTTGGATGAGCTATCATGCTGACGTTCAGAGCGCCCCGTCATGCTGCACTTCTTACACTGAACTATGAATCACGTACTTCAGAGATACCTGGGGGTAAACAAATGTAGCTAAAGATAGATTCCTGGCCCTCACCCAGAGTCAGCATCTCTGGAGGCATAGAAACCTATACTTTTAGCAAGCTTCCCAGGTAGTATTAAGCACACATATATTTCAGAACTATTGCTTTAAAGAGAAGGTTATCTGCTGTGAAGAAAGTTACCCAGTTGGTGAAGTATAAGAGTTCTTTAGTTATTTTATAAGCAGATTGATTTTTTTATATGATTTTGACCTAGAAATTTCTGATCTTCCTCTTTATCTAATTTCCCAGGGTCAAACCCAACCATGTTGCCACCTGGTGACAAACACTTACTTGGTAAAAGTAGGGCCAATGAGGCAGACCTTTTGATCACTGAAATGAGAATTCTGCATCAGAATGAAAAGAGCAATGGGGCATGCTGGAAGAAACTAGTTCTGTTCAGCTCCTTTAGAAAATCAGTCTTCATGCAGTCTGAATTGAGGGCAGTGTCTTGTTGCCAACCAGTTTTCCAGAATAAAAAAACACATGTATATATACATTTATTATGAATTTTTACTAGTAGAAAGGATATGCAGCTCACAGATTATAATAAAATATACTTTATGCTTTATTGATTGCATTGCAATTGATTCTTACAGAATGCTTTCCCTGATTTTTGTCAAACTCCTGTATCCATAGCAACCTTTGGTTGCAATTGATAAATGAGTATAGGTTCAACATGCTTTGTGGTTAATAGTTTCATTTACGTTAACAAGTAAGATTAAAGTGAAACAACAGTGACACATGTTGTAACTTCATTCATTCATCAGTAATGTAAGCGACTTCTTTGTCGAATCAGATAATAGTTTTTGAATACTGGAAGAATTTAGCTTCAGTCTCTTGTGTTATTCACAATGTAATGGTTAGAAACATGACATGCTTTGAATCTAATATTACTGATATTTTCACTATCACTTTTTAAAGACAAGTTCATCAGCAGAGTAATATATCAAGCCCTGGTTTGTGGTGTTTGAGCTTTCCTTGATGTAAACATGCCCACATGGCCTGTTTCAACTGAAATTAACAGACGAGGTGGTGGAAAAATGTGCAGTAGTCCCTCTTTGGTTTCCCCCATGCCTGTACAATTTTTGTAAATGACCTTGAGAACATAGAGCATAGTAAAATGAGTAGGAAATGGTGAACTTTGAATATTTATTGCCTCTACTTTTACTGCTTCTATTTTTAATATAATTTATATATTTGTAAGTTTACATAATTTTAAAATAATGACTAAAAATCAACTCAAAATTTCTGAAAATTTAAGAGTTGATACTGGTGAGCTGACTTCATAGCTGGCTCTTACTACTGAATAGGGGCAAGTTTTCTAAACTTGCAGATATGTGACTGGATTATGTACCTGCCTTTGTGCAGGAGCACATACGGATATTCAGGCACATGTTCATATTTCCATAAAATGTAGCTCTTCTAAGCCAGAGTACAGTAGTCACGCGCCTAAAAAAATGTGTCCTGCCCCTGGGCATCAGTGTGAAGAGGAATCCCTAAACATATGAGGTCAGATCCATAGGAAGAGGTTTCCCCTGTCATGTCTGGCAACTTTCTGACTCATGTTCTTCGCCAGCTCTGCATTTTGCATCAGTAGATATTTTGACATATAATTCACTTCTCTTGTGTTGTAGCCTACTGACTACAGAGAAAATATTTTTGATACTCTTAACACTCATGATACTCTTTTGATACTGACTCCAGTTAGGAAGCCCTTCTGAATACAATTATGTAATCATACTGTTTCTTACTTTTCCATTTTCTTCTGTATCTCTCTGTAAAAGGACAGTCAGTTGGTGATTAAAATCTGATGGCAGTCTCCCATGGCCACTACCTTAGGGTTTTGGGGTTGTTTACCTAAAGCCAGTTATAGAATTTATTTGCAGTTTTTAATATTTGGAGTTGGAAGTTTGAGGCTCTCTGCCATATGCAAAGATATTAGGATCTGAGCCACACTTTTATGTAAATTCTTATTAAAATCGATAGTGCTGTGGAATATTGTTTCTTTGATGGAATTTTTGGATACTCAAAGAATAAGTAATATGCCTCTGATGCATAATTATATTCTTTCTTCCTATTTTCTCACCTTTATATTACAAGCAAATTGTTAAATAATTTCATTCTGTTCCCTAAGATCATTTCCTGAAGTGTGTTTGAATTTCCCACTGTAGGGACCTATGCTCTATCAATATTTTCTGTGCTGACCTTTGTGATTATGGCACAGGGATCTCTAATACAGAATTTTGCTTTCCAAATGCATATAAAGACAAAATTGTTTTAACTTGCTAATTGTCCATGCCTGCCGTGGATATTGGCTATATTATCTAGCAACTTGACTATTGTCAGCCATAAGAGATCTGCTACAGACTCTTGAGTACTTTCTGAAGTTAAAATTCTTACGTCATTCACTGATTCTTACTTGGGGTAAGGAAATTTCTTTCTTAATATCGTCATAAAAAATTACATTTATAAAATGAAAAAAACAACATTTTTCTCATACTATGAAAGAAAATAAAGTGAGACTAAACCTTTGACTGGAGGGAGACCCCAGGCCTGTTTCGCAGCGTTGATGTCATCTTCCCATTTTTCTCTTCAAGCCAAGTCCATGTATTCAGAAGCTTTTAGTGTGTGCACAGCTGATTCTCTGGTCCTAGTTCCATGATCAAGACCACAGCACTATTGATTTTAATAAGAATTTACATAATAGTGTGGCTTAGATCCTAGTATCTTTGCATATGGCAGAGAGCCTCAAATTTTCAACTCCAAATATCAAGGGCTTCTATTATATACACCCTTTTGCTAGATGGGTATTGAGGTGTGAGTTAGCAGAGGCAGGCAGGTAGACAGATGGCAGGCTAGGCACCCTGGGCTGCACGTGCCCGATGATAGGCAGTTCCTATTTACAGCTCTCCCTTGCGCACCTCCCAGGGCACTCTGCGCAGGCGCAGACCCTCGCCTGTCTTGGGCGCCATCTGGGTCCTCCAACCCAGGGTAACCTGTAGCAGCCCTGCGGGAAGTTTCTGAGAGCAGAAATTTCACCAGGTGCTTTCATGTGCATTTTGGCATATGTTCCAGTTGAGACAGAGCCCTTGTTGGGCTCCTTATTGATGTTCTTTATTCGATTCTGGGAATGTTTCAGCTTTCATAATTTAAATCATGTTTTCTTTATATAACATTTAATTTCTCCACATATTATTTATGGTTTTTAATTACAGTTATCCAAATAATATATACACAATGTTAGAAAGAATCACAATACTGGAAAAAATAAGAGAAAGAAAAGCTTGAATCTTACCCTTGGGTCTGTTCTCAGAGGCAACCCTTTTCATTTAATCTTTTCTAAGTTTTAGGATTCTGGTAATTTCTTCCATACTGTAAATAATAAATTTGTTTTTCAGTTTTTTGTTAATCGACTTTAGAATTTATGTAATCAAAATGAGGAATTTTTCCCACTCCTAATTTTTATTTATTATGCTATTTTGGTTTATCTTATTTGTTAGTTAGATTTAAAAAGAATTCCTATCTCCTCTTGTATCAACTGTAGACATTATCTCTGATTCCATACTTCATAAAATGAGAATATTGGTTGACTATTATGCTATTATTAAAATTTTTACATTCTGTATTTAATTATAAAGTCATCCATGTTTTTCTATATATTAATTCTAAATATTATGAACCAACAAAGTGTGTTTTACAGTACATTTGAAACTTTCTTATCAATTTCCATTTACCTGACTCACTGAAATTATCAGGGTTTTCCATTTCTTATAGAACATTTCTTTAAATACCATGATAGTCCCACTGCTTACAAATAGTAGGTTTTTTACTACTGTATTATCCCTGTTTATTTCTGATACTGTAAACTAAGCTGAATGCTCACAAACAGTTATATTTATACAAAATGTTTATACTGGCAGTACTATTGCAATTATGTAATTTAATTAAATATTGCATATACTGATGAATATGAATGTTAAAATATGTGACAGAAACTGGTGGGTATTAATAAATGAAGTGAGGGTTCTGAGGCTTAGAGGGAGGGTTGAGCAAGAAAGGAACAAGAAGATATCTGTAAGGGATGGTGGTAGAAATAACAAAGTATGTGCATGTTCCAAATGTGGAATTGTTTGAGTAGAAGTAAATCACAACTATTCAAAATATGAGTACATGCAAAGATAGGAAAGCATAAATGCATACTTGAGAAGAAATGAGGAAAAGAAGTAGTACTACAAGTTTTGTTCTGGAATGAACAGATTTTTCTTACAGATTTTGTCCAAAATATGTTGTTTGTGTAAAAGATAAAATTATGCATATATTATGAGGCAATAAATAAAAGGGAAAAAATCTTTTTTATATAGCATGAATTGTTATTGAATTGTTCAAAATCTTGTCATTTTAATTGGTTTGATATTGACTATACTTTAATAGCATTTTGTGTTTCTCAGACTGTCTTACAGTATTTTCTATCATAAAATACTTAGGGAATTTTATAAACAAAAAGAAATCTATTTCTTCAGTATATATTAATTATACCCAGTCTTTTGATCTATACTTGGTATTCTACTTTCTTGATGGTGTTCTAGGAGTTTCTGCCCCCATCTATAAATATTCTATGCAGAGAGCTGATTTCCTGGGATTCCACAGCACTGGTATTTGAAGGTTAGGTACACTGTTTACTAGTCTCCCTGGTTTCTTTCTTGAATCCCCCCCCTTTTTTTTTTTACTTGGCTGGAGTATATATCCTCAAGTGAATTTTTCAAAAGTAGAACATAGGATATAAATATCGAGTCCTTGCATTTCTAAAAATGCTTTTATGTTGCCCTCATTTTTATGGATGATTTAGCTGAGCATACGTTCTATAATGAAATTATTTTCTTAGGATTTTACAGGTATTGTCCCTTGGTCTTCTTGCATTATAGAATTGCTTGAAAGAAGTGTGAAGGTTGCCTGCTCCTAGGTCTCTTGATGGTATTCTCTTTAGTGTTGGAGACTTGAAATTTCACAGCAACCTGTCTGGGCATATGCCTTTTTCCATTCATCTTGCTCAGCATTTCCTCGGACATTTAATCAACACCCCTATGTTTTCTTTAACTCTGAAAAATGTTACTTTGTTCTTGTAAGCAGTTTCCCCCCCTCCAATTTCTCAGTTTTCTCTTTTGGGATGGGAGAACTCCTAGATTAATCATCTGTATTCCCTAGCTTCCCTAGTGCTTTTTATCTCATTGCTCTATATTAGTGTCTTGGAAAGCAAAAGATCACCTCAGAATATTTTAATATGGGTGCCTCATTTCTTCATACTTTTTCCCTTTTACATGTGACCCTTTCACTACCATCATTTTCCATACCCTCCCTCTTACCTAATACGAAGTTTGGGAATCAAGAAACAAAAAGACATCTCAGCTTAGTTTAATCAGGTCATTGGGTTATATTTTCTCAAGAGTTCAAGCTCTCTTAGTCATTTGAGCTGCTGTAACAAACTGCGGAGACTGGGTAGCTTACAAAGAACAGAAGTTTATTTCCCACATTTTGGAAGCCAGTAAGTTCAATGTCAAGATGCAGGCAGATTCTGTGTCTGGTGAGGACCTAACCTATTCCTTCATAGAAAGTTTTCCTCTTGCTGTGTCCTCACATGGGTCACATGGTTGGGGGGGGGCAGCAGCAAGAGAACTTTCTGGGGTCTCTTATTAAGGGCACTCATCCCATTCATGAGGGGCTTCTGTCCATATCCCAAGGGCTTCACCTTCTAATACCATCACATTGGACATGAACTTTGCGGAAACACAGACATTTAGTCTATAGCCATCCTTCAGTCCTATTTTAGAATTCTTTCCAAGCCCCTACTAATTAGTGATTAAGTTCATGAGTGAACTCTGACCAACACCAGTCACAGGGTTTTCTCAAAGTCCATGTACTTTTCTGCAGTATAACATGAAGTAATAACTGGTTATAATGACCTGCTTCTCAGTTCCCTGGTGGTTTCTCTGTCATTAGTAGTTCAAAGATCTGAGTGAAAATTGAGTTATTTTCTATCTTAGAAGGGGTCAAGCTCCTTACTCCTATCCTGGTCATTGCTTCTTCCCCTTGAAATAATCTGCATCCCTGTTTTATAGCCAATTTGATTAATAATGATGACTGCTAATTACAATTTTTCTTTCTCATTTTGGGACAGTGAAATAGGGACTCCACTCTAGTTTCTAACAAATAATCAATCAGCAAATGGCCAGAAATTCCCAAGAGAGTATGCAAGTTATAAAGACAATCAGGGACCTTATTTCATTTCCTAACTATGTATACATAATAAATTCTTTATGGAAATAGAATTAAGTCTGATGCACCATCCTTTCCAAGGGGTGCATAACAGTCTATGTGTTCATAATAGAAATGGACATCATGACTTTATAGCAAATGGCAAGGGTGCACCCTAGATTTCAGTTTTCAGCATTGTCCAAGGCCTTCTGACACAGACTTCTAGAGTTCCAATAAGAATGTGACTGGGAAACCATGAGAAGAACCCCAGATTCAGGGTGGGGAGCAGTAGTCCAC
This sequence comes from Talpa europaea, assembly GCF_964194135.1. Taxonomy (NCBI): domain Eukaryota; kingdom Metazoa; phylum Chordata; class Mammalia; order Eulipotyphla; family Talpidae; genus Talpa; species Talpa europaea. Next base: position 41,303,806 of record NC_140073.1, on the reverse strand, counting down.
TAGGAGTTCTTTGGCAAAATGTTTGAGAGACACTATGTACCTGCCTTTTACTGATATTTAATAAAACTATGGAATTATATCTATTTGTGTTTTTGTGATAATAATGTCTCATCCTTTCTGATAGTTTCAGTGCTCCTTATTTCTGCTATATATTTTTTTTTATTAACCCACACATCTCCCTGTTTGTCACCTACTTATGGTCCTGGGTAAGGCCACTTGAGCATTTTATATCTAGACCTACTGGGTCATTAATTTTTACCTGCCAAGGGACAGGTGGGACACTTCCACTTGCTGTATTTTCCTATGTGTCTCCCATTGCGGATGCAGGGACAGTAATATCCCAGATGCAGTGAGCCACTTCCTTTGGCTTTGCAGTCTTTCAGCTGAGCCTCCTGAGTTTGTATCTCTCTGTCCCTACTTGGCTGCTCTTGCTATTTCTCACCTCCTGTATTTCCCCTGACTTCCTTGCCATGGGTGTCTGATGATCTCTGCCATGTTCACAGCCCCTGCCTGACCTATCACGGATGATGTAGTCTCAGTTTCTTCTACCCCTTCAAGTATGAGAACCTGTCCTTTGCCCTGTTGCTGCTTGGGATCTTCTTTACTCCTATCTCCAGTATGCGCTCTCTTATTCTGTAGGGAAACACTTTTGCTGTCTCAGGCCCTGCTTGTGTGGAGGGCATCTCATGGCCATATACCTGGACCTCCCACGCTTCCAGATGCTGGTGAGCACCTAGAAAAAGGGGAGAAGTTATGTAACTCCTCAGGATAGGGTCAGATGATCTGGAAAAGGTTAGCAAAGCATCTGTTTGTAGCCCCATTTTCCACCTCAGTCTCCAAAGCATCATTTGGGATGTGCGCCTCACTCACCTCTTCACTCAGCATTCTGGGAGCAGCCTTGGCATGCCTGTGAGCCTCTCCAGTTCTTTTCTGTATGTGCTGTTGGGAGGGGAGGAACCTATGGACCAACAAAATGGGGTAAGCTACTTGGCATAGCCTAGAGACATGAAGTAAAACAGCAGTTATCAGAGACTGGGGGTGGGGAGAAGGGAATGGAGATTATTATTTAATAGGTCTAGAATTTGGTGTGGGATGATGAAAAGGTTCTGGAGATGGACAGCAGTGATGGTCACTGCACAAAAGCATGAATGAACTTGATGCCACTGAACAGTACAGTTAAAATGGTTAAAAACGGTACATTTTATGTTGTATAGTTTTTGCCACATTAAAAAAAATAAGTGAACAAACCCTACATGGTTTACAGAGAAGTGAGAATTGCAGAAATGTCTTAGGGAAAAAAAACATTAGTGCCTGCTAATATCTGTAGCTCTGTCTTCTCACTGTAAGACAGAATTTCTGTGACTCATGGAGAAGGCAGGCCTAAGAACTCTTTTTGAGAATAATTGGTGTTCCTTGTATCTTCCAGTTAGAATTAAGAGTAATTTGTATTAAAATTGAAAGAATTTTTTTCTTTCTAGTCACTTTCAAACAATTACTACATTTCTTTCTTGGCCATATACCAGTATTATTAATCATTCTAGTGATGAATGAATACCAATTTATATGCATGACTGCTGATGAAATTAGCAATTTAAAAGAAACCATCTTCATTTCTACAGCATAAAATATTTATGGAAAGGCAAATGACATAAAAACATATAATTTGTAGGAAATTGACAGACATCAGAACCCATACTTTTAATCAATTGCCAATAATCTAAACCTGATCTTGCTTTTAGTACAGATAAATCCGTGGGGGTACATTAGGGCCTGAGGTATAGACATACAAGCCAGTAAGAGGTTACATGTTGGAAGGATTCAAGCCAGATAGGAGAGGGAAGAAAAAAGATATGGGGAAGTGTTCGAACCAGGTATTCACTCTTTGTTTTGACTTTAAGCAATCTTGGGTGACCTTAATTATTTCCCAGGGGCAGATCTCCTAGTGTTAGTGTTGGCCATATAAGCAAGATAATCTGGAGTCATGTGACTGTAAGGGCTTCTCCTAAAAATTCAGTTTGTCTGGCATACTTTGAATAGGTCACTCCATCTCTAGTTATATAACATCGTCATAAAGGCAACTTGGTACAGTGTCTTCTGAAGATAATTTAATAAATGATGCCTGACTCCAGAGCCCATGCTCCTTTACTATAAGGCACTGTCCCTATGGAGTTGTCTTAACTGTTCAGAGAAGCATGAAATGCAGTATCACTTTCATTCATGATGAAAAGGTAATCATAATTCTCATCTTATATATACTTAAACACCTGGCTTCTTGGGCAGTTTCTTCTCCTGAAGCACATTTTTTTAGTGAATATAAAAATAAAAAAAGATAAGTAGCTTAAAATTTTGTCATTAGTCAAACATTAAGTGCTTTCTGTGTACCGTATCATGCTAAGTTGTGGAAGATACTGTAGATATAAAATTTCTCTAGAAGTGGGCAGGGCATCCTATACTCCCAAAGTACAAATCATGTAAACTAATATTACCTCAATAAAAAGTAAATAAGGGCCTCCCCTGGTGGTGCAGGCAATTGAGCGCAGCGCTGTGAAGCTGTCCGCAGCCTCTGCAGCGCAGGTGCAAGCCCTGCTGGCCGGTGAGATACCCACATGGCACAGCAGACCTCTCCTGTCTTGCCCGCTGCTCCCCTCAGCAGTGTATTTCTGTCAGTCTACCTGTTCTGTCCTCGCTCTGTCTCTGGTGAATCCTCTTACCCTCCCGCACATCTGGCCTATACCCCTGTTCTTGAATGCATGAATAAATAAATCTTTTTAAAAATTGGCAATTAAAAAAAAAGTAAATAAATAAATAAAATTTCTCTCAATTCAAGAATACAAGATCTAGAGGAGCCCTTCCATCTCATCACATGTCATTTATGCAGGCCCAGGTGAGAGTTCACCTTCCCAGGGTCATGCAAGTCATGAGGCAGGACCCAGAATAGGTAACAACTCGTTCTCCAGAGACTTTATCTGGGTCCCAGTGGAAATGGGCAGCATGATCAAACGAGGTGATTTCAGGAGAGCTAAATACAGGGAGTTTTTGCAAGGCATGATCCGGATTCAGGGGTGTGAGCAAGGGAGAGGGCAGGGTTCCACACAGAGAGCCATTGTCACCCACTGGTCTGAAAAGACCCAGAAAGGAGCTGTGGTTTTTGGTAGAATGACATGGATCATGGGGAGCTAGTAGGACGAAAACCGGGGTCATAAACACTGTAACTTTTCATCCCACCCTCTAATACCCCACTAGGGCCTCCTATTGGCTGAACTCAACTGTAGCCAGAGGCAAGGAAGTCCTTGATAGGCTCTATGTGGGCCAGTCTGGTATGGCAGAGTACGGGCAGAGGGGAGAAGGGCGGATTCTGAGTGATAAATGGAAGATGCACAACACGTAGCTCCTTATTAGAAGATTCAGAATGCATCAGGTGTCCACATGTTAGGGTATAGTTTCAAGGTTAATCAGATGTTAGAAAAGGGTTTGGATTCTCTTATGAAGGGCACACATTTGCTGAGTTGAGTGTAGGATTTTTAAAGTTTCTAATTTTAGGAAAAAAATGTTGTTTTCAAATCTTAGCATTCCAATAACTGAAATGCCAGAACCTCAACAGCCTAAAGATACGCAGAATTCACTGACTAATTGCCCCTAGGAGTTCCCCAGGGCTCACCAGGACCTCAAGTCCTGGTTCTACCAAGAATTATTGGGAGACTCCAGGGAGTGGCCCACATGTGTTTAAAAAACAAGGGTTAATAGTTACTTGTTGATTTTGATTTTTTTCTTTATTTTAATTAGTCTTTTTCCTGGTCCCTTACTTAGGTTTTCTAAATTCCTGCTATGAGTGAGACCACGGAGACACATTGGGGGGAGGGGGCGTGGGGAGAGGAGGGATTAGGGTCAAAATAAAGGGGTTGGGGAATTGTGTGGGGAATATAACCAAAATGAAAATGCATACATTGTGCAAAAATGAAAAATGATGTAAGAATTTTATAAAATAAAAAAGAATTTATTCATCAATGTTTTATCTAAACATATATAATAAATGGTTACCTTTTTAAAAAAAAAAACAAACAAGGGTTAAACTCAGGATCATTTCCTCATATGCCGTCTCTTGCCCATCCCCTCACGTAACTCCCTTCATGCAGATAGACTTGGGGGTCCCTGCCCGCACCTGCATGGACAACTAGCAGGTGCACATGCCTGGGCCTGCTCACGACCAGGCAATATATGTATGAGCAAAACCAGTCCTGCAGGTGTCCAGCTGTGCCTGACAGAGAACCAGGAGAGAAAGTTTGCCTAATTCTGGGTTCTGGGATGCTAACAGACTTGCCAGTGCCGCACCATGCTCCATTCAGGTCGACAAAAAAGTCAAATAGAAGGGAGCAGTACATGTGCATTGAATTCGAGTAACCCACTTCTAAATGGAGAAGGAAGAGGTGGGACAAGTGGCCAAGAGTATTAAGGGAAAAGTCATTCCTCACTCGGGCCAGGAAAGGGAAGGAACATTCTCATCCTAACTTTCCACATTGCTTTATGAGACTTTCTAAATGCTGGTTTCACAAAGGTGGTTTTCAGCAACTTTTTGATCTTGTTTCACAGATAGAGAGATTTAATTGGCTCAAAGCAAGATCAAATCTGACCTAGGAAATGATTCTGACTGTTTGCAAAGGGGTCCTGTGGGGACTGTGAATTATTGGGGCAGTGCAGCAGTGCTAGGCTTAAAAACAATTTCAAACAAGCGTGAAATCACTGTGGCAGGCTTTTATACATATATCAGTGCACCTAGTTTTCAAGAGAGCTAGGCAAAGAGAAATTTTTCCCTCCATTATAGGGGTGAGAAATGACCCAAGAGAGGCTGCAGGTAGCCCACCATCTCACAGTAGCTGGCCACGGGTCTCCAGTTGCTGACTCTCATTCCCCTCCAGCTCCACAAAGCACTGCCGGGTGAGCCGGGCTTCCCAATTCCTGTGGACACAGAATGGTTGCTGACCTCCTTGTGGGCCCTGTATCCATTCCTCATGTGTTCTTGAGTTTCACTGGATGTTTTTTTTTTTTTAAAAAGAAAGTACCCATTGTCTAAAAACTGCATGTCAGATCTATAGATCTTGCACATCTGCTTGATCCTATTTATTCCCATTTATCTGGCCAGAATACTGTGATACAGAAAACACTTCAGCTTTTGCAAAAACTGCCAATAAAGCCATAGTGGGTAGGAAAATAGTGTTTTAAGTGAATTTTCTCCCAATTAAATAGAGTGAAAGAGAGTGAAAAACAAGTAGCAAAGCTGCTGATGATAATTCCAGGCTCAGGTGCAACAGCGTTGGAAGGTCAGGGATAATGAACATAAGAGCTAAGACCCAGCTCTTAGTGTTTGTAGTTCCAGCCACCATGTAACTCAGCAGCCTCTTCCCATCTGGCTCTGGCAGAGGGGGTGCTACCAGTGTGAAGAGGAGATGGTCACACTGATGAGGCTGCACTTTGCAATTAGAAGGTGCAACAGAAAGTGTTCTCTCAGTGCTAATTTTAGGCTGCCTGCTTAGTTGACACAGGCAGCCTTCTGAGGAATGGATCTGAGGACCAGAAGACACGGTCCTATTAACAATATTCTTCCCACTATGTCAGTCACAGAAAATGTAACTGATGTCATTCACCAGTTTTCACATTCCAATTCATTTTACTGGTCCATGGGCTTCTTAGTGTTAAGTCATAGAGAGCTCTGTTTACTGACTCAGTAGCTTAATAATGATATGGGTCCCACAGGCCCAAGTTAATGCTCCTTAATCTTTGCAATTTGTACCATGAGCCAGTGCGAAGAGGACCTCATGTATGCTGCAAGGATGGCCCTAATATGTGACAGCCAGGTGGATAGTGCCCACTGCTTGTGGTCACTAATGGAAATTATTGTAATGGCGTTCACCCTAGTTACAGACATCGCTATGAACTCAAGTTCATTTGGCACTTTCACAGGAACCACAAAATGTGTAAGCCATATCCAGGCCCTTTATGACAGATGAGGAAGACCATAGAGGAGCAATGACTTACCCAAGGTGACAAAAAGTAAAGATGGTGAACAGATTGGCTCTAACGTCCCTGGAATATATCAATTCTTTCCCAAGGGTGCCATGTAGAATTAAACAACTTGTAATAAGGGTGACTATTCACAGAAACCCAGAAGCTTCTCCTTTTTTTTGGTGAAGTCTTTCCACCTCTTGGCCAAATGACCTGGGTTGGTATTTGTGTAAGAGAAGTGATTGTGAGTAGCTCTTGGCTCACTCCCCGTTTGAGGGAAGCCTTCTCTGAAACCAGGTTGGGTCATGCCTCCCTGACTTCTGAGCTGCAGTAGCACTCTGTGAATCGTGAATAAAATTATTGAAATTTCTTGACTGATGGTTCCTTGAAGGCAAGGACTAGTCTTATTTATATTTATACCCCTAGTTTGGTTCTTAGCAAATATCAGATATTCAATAACAACTCCTTCTTTTGTCCTCAGTAATTCAGGAAAATAAGCACTTATCAAGCACCTAATAATATTTGCTTGTTGCCAGAGCCCATTTCATAAAGCTGCAGGAGGCCTCATTATTTATTAACCAAGGTGACCACGTCTTAGCTGTAACAATAAGTCTGAATATGGGGCAGCTGAATCCTGAGACACATTATGGAAAAACAACGAACATTACATTATGAGCATTAGTACTTTCTAAGCATTCACTACAATCCCAAGAGGTAGATACTATTATCCAATGATACTATGAGAAACAAGAAACAAAGATTTATCCAAGGTTGCACAAGTAACTGGGCTGCAGACTTTGGGTCATTCTAGAACCTGTGTTATTAACTATGGTGCTATGTTGCCTACTGTATCTTTAAGCAGCCAGGTCTCTGCAACATTGCATTTCCCAGACTATTTTAAGTTCAGTCATTTAAACACCAAAGCATCTCATTTTAACCTAAAATCTATGACTGCATCTTATCCTAGTTGCCTCATGGTCATCATTGTGAAACTGTCCCCTGGGCTACTGAGATGTATATGGAGCTAAATTTCTCTTCTGGATAACTCCTGAATGCTGCCATTTGTGAATATAGCAATTTTACTGTTGTTGTCATTATTTTAAATTTCGAAATGATTTATATTTATTGTATTAAGTTTAAAATGTACGGAAAAGGAAGTATTTGAAGGCCTCGTGGTACACAAAGGGACAGTTGACGCAGGAATTCTGACAGGAACTGCCCTGATGGTCCCTATGGTTTCTTCAATGCAGTGTTTCCTCACTGGTTCAGGTCCCTGAAACACCTAACATATCAGCAGAGCTGTCGAGTCTGGCCTGTTTCCTCTGTGTAATTGTATTACCTTTCTTCCCCACAAAGCACAATGTGATATTCTCAAGTTCTTCATGACCTGAATGTCTAACTAAATTCTCTGGTGTTATCTTTATTAAGCCCCCAAGACACATTGTTTTAGGATTAGGAAAGCATCTTGTGTTCTGAGCCACTATGTTTAAATTCACTTGATCAGGTTTACATCTACAGACCATCTGTGTCAGATTAATCGAGATCTGAGACGCTTGTTAGAAATGAAGATTAAAGGCCTTCACCTAAGGCCTATTCAATGAGACTGTCTAAGATTGAAGCCAGGGATCGACATTTTTCCCTACTAAAGCATGTTTTGCTTTTTGTTTTTCATGACTAAATTGCCAAACATATTTGAAATTACAGAGAATAATATAATAAACTGACTCATTACTCAGTTTCAACAAACATTAATCCATGGTCAACTTGTTTCACCTATAATTTGAAGCAAATTCCAGACATCATTTGAATGTTCCCCTATGTAACATACTACATAATCATGATAGAAGTATATCTAAAAGTAATCAGCATTAATATCTGATATCATTACATTTCTAGCTCAAATTTTTCTTCTCTTGTAAATGTTTTTTAATTATATGGTGTTTTGGATGCTGAATCATGTAATTGGTTATATTTCATGCTTTTCTGTAAATGGGATGTTGGGATTTGGTCCTGTCTCCACCTCTGGCAACCTAACAAAAATCCATGCATGCGTATTGGCTATTTACCGTACTCCTTACTTCATCTTCATTTTACTTTTATTTTTCTTTGGCACTGATTTCCTAACAAAATTTATTTTATCCTATTGTTCTTTATGCATTTTTAAGCTCTTCTGCTCTCTTTGCGGATCGGTAAGTCATATGTAAGTAAACCTGTCAGAGACCTGGACCCTCACTTCAGTTTGCACTGGTTTACACCTGCTCCTGTCATCCCAGATTCTGACCATGAGCTCCCTCTGCATTTTTGTTTCCCCCCTTCCCCACCTCATTCTCAGTGCTCAGCAACACTTTTCCAGCTCTGATCCCTTTTTGCTTCCCTCCTTAATTGTGATTCCAAGTCTTCTTTGCCTGCATGGAAACACATTTCATTTATCCCAAGTGTCACACTGACTCCTCTGTTGTCACCATCAGTTTCCTGTGGATATGAGATTAGACACAGACACAAAATCTTTAAGTTCCAACATAACCCCTTTGAAAAGTCCAGTCCTCTGGGACATGAGCTTGGGAGGGCAGTTGAAAGAGGGGAGCTCAAGTTAGGAAGACTGAAATGGATGTCAAAATGTTACCTGCTTTGCCCTGAGCTTTGTCTCTTGCTGCGAAAAGGAGAAGTAGCTTGGCATGCTAGAAGTGGTGGCACAGTGCTCCCGCTCTCTGGTGCCCTGTTCATCCGTTACAAGGTTCTCATACGTCTAAATCAAATGGACAAAAGTAGGACAGTGTAATGATTTTTATAGTTTTTTAAGGGAATGCCATTGGGTTTTGGCGGTAAAGCATCCAGATATGAAATAAATTTGATGATGAGTTGTATGTTTTTAATATCAACATTAGCAAAGTTAAAAGGTGATAGTTTATGTCATTCTCCTGATATTTTGTTTGTGTATCTAAGCATGTGAACAAAGATCGATGTCTTTTATAGGTTTGATTTGGAAGGAAAACCATGCTGGAGAACTGTGGCGGTTGTAGTAACTGTCATGATTTTCATTCATTTGTTCCTAGTAAACTAAGAAGTAGGATTAAATAAGAACAGTTTTCAGACATGTTTTGGTATTAACAGATCCAAGTTCAATAGAATAGACTTAACATACTATAATAGTTTTAAAAAATGTTTTTCATTTTTTTCTTAATAATACTTGAAAAACAATATAGGAGCAGAAGTCTCTTCGAATTTCATCTCAACAGAAATGACCCAGTATATATTCTCATGGTTTTCAATGTAAAAATAGATACTTTCAGCATGAAAACATCACTCTATATATTGTCTGTCAACTGTAGAGATTAGCTCTTGTTCCCTCATTTTGGAAGGCACCCTGTAATCTTTCCTACAGCTTCTTTCCTCTTTCAACCTCTTAATTTCTGACATCTTTTCTGTTAATTTTAAATTGTAAAGTTGAGAACATTTACATTCTGTTCCATAACCATACTTAAGACTTTCGCTTTTTGTCAATTTCTGTCTTCTAAGACTTGAGAATAATGATTGTTTTCCCTTTTCTCAAAAAATTTTCTTCTGGATGGGCCTCCCTGGAGGCACAGGGGGTTAAGTTGCAGCACTGTGAAGCTACCCTCTGCCACTGCAGCATGAGTTCCATCCCCAGTGAGGGAGCTACCCACATGGCACAGCAGACCTCTCCTGTCTTGCCCACTGCTCCCCTCAACAGTGTATTTCAGTCAGTCTGCCTGTTCTGTTCCCCACTCTATCTCTGGTGAATCCTCTCACCCCCTGCACCTCTGGCCTGTACCTGAGTTCTTGTATGCATAAATAAATAAATCTTTAAAAATTTTTTTCTTCAGGAATTCCTAATTTCTCACTCTTTTGAATACTATATGAGGCATTAACAATACCTTCAAAACTAAACTCTCCATAAGGTCATTTATTTTTTCTCAACTCCTTTTATATCTAAGGAGCGCCCTTTCCCGAAAGTGAAGTTCTAGGCTGGGTTGGTGTCTCCCTGGACCTGCCTCTCAGCTCTCACATTGGGCCTTCACCGGTCTTGTGAATGGAGGGTGTGTTTTCCTGCCCATAGTGTTTTCTGTCTCATTTTAATTTCATACACTTACCCAGAAGTAACTTCCTATCATAGGTGCATGAATAGTAATATTTCTGACTTCTTGTGTACCTAAAAATGGCTTTTTTAGTCCTCAAACTTTGCTGATAGTATGTTTGGGTATAGAATTCTTTTTTTAACAAAAAGATTTTTTTAATTCATTTATGCATATAAGAGCTGGGGTATAGGCCAGAGGTGCAGGATGGTGGGCGGGGTGCATGAGAGGATTCACCACAGACAGAACAGGGAGCAGAACAGGCAGATTGTCTGAAATACACTGCTGAGGGGAGCAGCCAGTGAGGCAGGAAAGGTCTGCTGCGCCATGTGGGTCACTTTCCCTGGCAGGGGATCAAAGTCACGCTGCAGTGGCTGCCCATAGCTTCCTAGTGCTAAGACTTAACCCCTTGTGCCACCAGGGAGTCCCAAGTTCTATCTCAATGTAAATTTTTCTGAGAAGGTTGTGGGCATGATTCCTTTATCTACGGTATTTTATAAGTCCAGTGTCACTATGCTTCTAATTTCTTTGTGTTTGTATCATTTTTGTCTCTTAAGCTTTTATGATTTTCTTTGATTTTTATGTTTTAAAATTTTACAACTCTGTGTCTAAGATAATTTTGTTTACTATAGGTACTCATTAGATTTTTGTAAATGCGTACTTAAATTCTAGGGAATTAAAAAATATTTAATGAATTTTACCTTTATTTTGTCTGTCCTAGCCTTCTAGAAAACTTAGATGTTAGATCTCTTGCATGTATACTCTGTATATCATATATTTTGTTTCAATTTCCTGAATCTTTGGTCCATATTCAGGGGGATATTCCTTGCTTTTACCCTTTATTGAATGTTTTAGCAATCATGTGATTTTACTTCTAAGAACAATATCTTATTCTCCATTCCATTTATTTGTATTTGTACTATGGATGGAATAACTTCTGGAAACTTACAGTGAATGAAATGTCTTTAAAGTCATCACTTCCTGTCTGACTTTGCTTTCTCTGGGAGTATTTTTTTTCCTTTTGCTTCTGTACATTGAACTTGATTGCTGTAAGATTTTCTTCCATGGGAGGCAATTCTTTGCAGCTTACTCATATTTAATGATGAGGCAATAGAAAAACTGACGGTGAGGCTCTGTATCTGTGGGTGAGATTTTAATGGTAAGATTTACTTTAAGGAGCTCCATTTTTTTGAGGAACATGGAGGCTTCTGCTCTTGGGCACTCACTTATTTTTACATCGTTGCCTTGGTTTCTCACTAAAGACTGGACAATATTTTGTGAGAGATTTTCAATCCATGCCTCTATTTTCAGTCCCACAGCTCAGAATTAGCCTCCAAATTACTAGAAATGCCTGTGTCCTGAGCCTGCCCAAATTCAGTAAGTCAGATGGTTACTTCTCAGGTGTTCCCTTCTCTGCATTTTTTTTGGGGGGTAGGAGGGGTTGGCATCTTTTACTGCACTGCCATTCATATGCTGTCTTATAGAAAATTTTTGTTTAAACCTTTTCACTGACCATGTTGTGGCATTTTCTTTGTGTTAATAGGTTTATACTCTATTTTTATCACTTAATGGGGATGGGTTTATACTCTATTTTCTTTCACTTAATGGGGAAGGAAGGGAGGGGAGAAAATGATACCCTCAAAAAGAAGAGAATATAAATATATATGCCGATGTATCATTGAATCAAAATCTGTCTTACCTATTTCATATGCATATTTACATTTGTGTTTCCTAATTGACATCAAGATGAAGTATCTGTACCCTCCCTCTGCAGACAGTATAGGACATTTATTTTATTTTAATTCTTTTCATCTTCAATGTTCTGTTGAAATTTTTGGAATTTAAGAATATGTATAGTTTTCATTTTTGCTCTTTTGTTTTTTTTCTCCTTAACAGTTACATTAAACTTTATAAGCAGAAACTGCATATATTTAATACACCTTTTATTTTTATGGTTTATTGTATTCTTGGGATACATAGTGTATAAATATCTATCTTATTTAGTACTCCCTTCCCTTCTTGGATTCTAAATTCTGACATCATTTTTTGTTTGTTTGTTTGAAGAAGTTCCTTAGGTTTTATGCAGGAGAGAATACATTAATGGTGTATTTGGAGTCAGTAACTGCTGAAAATGCCTGTCTTTTTCTCCTGTAATAATGTGGCCAGCTGTGGAAATCTAGGTTTATAATCTTCTTTTCTTAGATCAGGTGGGACCTCAGTGGTGTCTGATTCTGGTTATTGCTGTGGCCATCCTTTTCACTCTTAGTCACTACTTAAAAAAAAATCTCACTGAGTATATGAATTAATTTGTCTCTTGCATTAATTTGGTTTATGTCAAGGTCCATTTATTCTGATGACTCAGTTTGGTTAGCCTCTCTGAGTTGCTCATTTGGCCCATGACATTTCTTTTGTTTTCAGTTTGTGTTTTCCACCTAGCCCTTCACAGTTTAGCAATGCACCTACTGTTTTCCTGTCTATATGCACTGTACAGGTGCTAAAACTTAATTATTCAATAATATTTTGCCAATTCAAAACATGCCCACAGACTTGCAGCAATCCCCTAGTATTATAGTGTCCAACCGGGGTGTCTGCTGGGTCTGGACGTGTCCTGGTGTTCTGTATTTGGTGCCCAGGGGTGTTGTGGTGCAGTACATCATGTCCTATCACTAGGGCTAGTTATTGGAAGTAGAGGCTTCTGAACATCAGGCCTGATTGCTGGTCATTCCACTCAATATCTTCTCTGGAACGGTGTACTTCCACAGCAGCCCTGGGCACATTTCACAGGTAGCCCCTCTGCCATGTGACAACACCTCCAGGCATCTGGATCAGAACTGGGTTGCCACTTAACTATCTTTCATCCCTGAATCACCATCTAGTTAATTGATTATTGGACAAAAGGACCAATTATACTTTCCTATTCTTTAGAGAAGTTATCTTTAGAATAATTATTTTCTGATGTTACTATTTTTTACCAATTTTTCATGCAGTATACCAGAAATGTCAGGGTATATATAGTGATTCCATGTAGTTTATGGATCAATAATAAAACAAATGGCCATATGCCTACCACTTAAGAAATCACTTTTTCTAAATAAAGCTAGCTTATGATTCTAAGTGGATTTTCCTTTGCCTTTTCCTGAGGCTGTGGGTCTGAGGTGGGTAGGATGTATGGCCTTAGTAACTCTGCAGTAGTTTTCTAAGCACAGATTTCTGATAAATAGAAAAGTACAAATGTAGTGTCTAGTGAGCAGCCTGAAATCTCAGCAAACTGAAGTCCAGATCGTTACACCAAGCGACTGGTGTGTGCTGTGTAGCTCACCATTGGTCTCTTCCACAGATATTCCCCAGTGCAGTGCTAACTCATGTTAGTACTGTTGTGTGAATAAGAAAAACCCACTCTTGCCATTTGCCAGCAATTTTCTGTAATGGCTCTCTGCACAGAAATCTGTAATGACTACGAGTGTGATCAGCACCTCTTAGAGTTTAGAGATCCCAATCAGAATTCATGATAAACAATAGGTGGCCACAGGCTTTCTTAAGTATACTTCACCAAACATTTATTGAATGCTCACTACGTACTAGGCACTCTTTCTGACACTTGGGATTTAATGCTGAGGTGACACGATCCCTTCCCTTGTGGACTCCCCCTGACTTGACATGTGATCAAGCTGATTTTTGGATGTGTGAACTGGAAGTCACTTAATAAGCTGGAGTTAATCTTGAGCAAGTTCAGGATCTTATAGTTACTAGAAGAGGAGAGTGCAGACTTTAACTTACTGTGCATGTTATCCATGCCAAGTAAACCTAGTTGTACCAACCTGATGAGTTCAGAGCTCAGGTGGGAGTTCATAAGTCCAGGGTGATTGTGTGTCCAGTAATGTACCCTGGCAGTTGCATAAATCTCAGTTCCCTGATGCTGGTCCTGGTCGTGCGATTTGTTTTAGTCAATGAAATATGACTAGATACGGCCCATGCCATCTCAGATCAGAGGACCCTTTGGTTTCCATTTTCTGCCACAAAAGAAAAGATCTCAAATAAGGGTTGATCTTCTGACCTGGGAACAATAATGGGAAGACTGTATTTACTGGACACACAATCACCCTGGACTTATGAACTCCCACCTGAGCCATGAATTTATCAGGTTGGTACAACTAGTTTACATGGTAAATAAAAAACACAGTTATCACATCGCATTCCTAACTCTTGGGTGGTCTCTTGTCCCCTGCGATTATTAATATTACCATTTTTCATTTTAAAAAATACCCTAGTTTTGGACAGTGAATTAAGATGTCATGCATATTGGTCAACTTTTTGCCATGGTAATAAACACCTTGAAAATTGTAGTGACTTAAAACATCAAATATTTAAGTTTTACTTATGGATCTGTGGATCAGCTATAGCTTGACTCCAGTTTGTGGGGCAGGTTTAAGCCCTCATCCTGGACTTTGGGCCAATGACACAAGTCTTCCCATTTTCCCCAGACCAGAAGATCAACCCTTACTTGCAATCTTTTCTTTTGTGGTAGAAGATGGAAACCAAAAAGTCCTCAGATCTGAGGTAGCACGGGCCGTATCTATAATCATATTTCCTTGATTAAAGCAGATCGCACCACCAGGACCAACATCAAGGAACTGGGATTTCTGCAACTGTCTTGGAAGGGAGGGGTTGGGGAGGGGTGTGAGGATTTGGTAAATAAGAACATAGTTATCACGTCACATTCCTGACTTTACTGCCTCCCAGTGTAGCTCGGACCCAGCCTGTGCTGCTGTTCTCCTCGCAGTATCTGTTAGGACAGTGCTGAAGCCATTAACAGGATGCGGGGAGGGAGTTCTGCCTATATATATATTTGCCCATATATGTATATATTCTAAAATAAAGTGTTTATTTAATAAAATGCACTTACCAATAGACCAATTAAATGAAAATAAGAGTCCCCGCCTCCCATCTAAAAGGAGGTGTGGCTTCCAGCACCCTTGACTTTGCTGCACTGAGTCTACTACCTGCTTCTCCATTCTGGGTTTTTTTATTTTCACATTAACCTCAGTATCTCTTCATTTGCCTCCTGTTAGTATTTCAACACTGATTGGCTTCTCCTTTATAACAATTCTAGAAATTTCCTCAAAGTTCCTGGTTCATGGTACCCATCCTTGTTTTCCGTTGTTGTGTAGTTTGCTTGTCCCATTTCTGAGACTTGAAGAGAGAACCGTGGTTGAAGATTAGGGCTCAGTTGTGCTGCTAAAACTGGAATTCCACTGTTTCAAACAGAGTTTTAGTGTTGCCTCACCAGAAAGGCAATGACTGATTGAGAGGCATAGAAGAGATACATTATATCCATCACCAACACTGGCAACTGACTTTCTGTCAGGAGCAATTTTTCATCAAGAATTATTTTATCATTTCATAAGAATGATCAAGTACCTTTGTACTCAGGTTGAAAAGCGCATGGATGGCAGGTGGTCAGCTTGGCTTAGTAGGTAAGTGACTTGCAGGAAGGCTTCACATGCAGAAATACAAATTGTCTTGTATCATGGATTGCTGGCATGCTGTGGCTACATGAAATTGTAAATATTAAATAATTCCTAATTTCCCTTTCATTAGAAAATGAGTCATTGAGATATGGAATGTGTCTGTCATGTTCCCCATTGTATCTCTGGAGTTCCTGGCATACCATGGACATTCAGGAAACTTTGGCTAATGCAATGCAAATATTAATGATGGGCAGTAAAGGTAAAACTTGGGGAGAATCCTTGTTGCTCCTGCGTGTAGTGGAAAATAGTAAGGATAGGTGGGATGTTGTTTTGGTTTGTTTAATTTTGCGTAGAAGAACTGGGGTATAGGCCGGGTGTGGGAGGGGGGTAAGAGGACTCACCAGAGACAGAGTGGGGAGCAGAACAGGCAGATCTACTGAAATACACTGCCGAGGGAAGCAGCAGGTGAAACAGGAGAGGTCTGCTGTGCCATATGTGGGTTAGATCCCTGCTGGGGATTGAACTCAGGCCACTAAGTCAATAGGGTGAGACTTAACCCCTAGGCCATCAGGGAGGCACCAGGTGGGGTGTTCTTTAAAGTAGCAAATTTATACCAGCAGAGTGCCAGAAATGAGTCCAGGTTGCTGTTCAGCTTCTCTGACTTTACTGTAGGCTGGGATGAAAGCTACTGCCAAGTTACTGGCTGAGGCCATACGCTCCAAGTAGCAGAGACTCTTATTGCCTTGACTTGCCAATGTCTGCTGACTTCCAGTGGCCAGCGCCTGCTTTATTTGAATGTGTGATTTTGGGGCCACTGAAGCTTATTTGCCACCCAGGTGACAGATTGGAAATGCCTCTTGAGAACTACCTTCATATCAAGGGCTGAAAGGAGTTGATAAAAATATCCCAGGCCGTGCCCCCTTGGGTAGGGTGGCTTTGAGGTATGTGCAGCCTCCCCAGCCTACTTGACCTCCAGTCTCCACATGGTAACTGGCTTGGTCAACGCCCTTTTACTGACTGCTTTACCTCCTCACACCCTAAATCCTACATTTGTGTTCTTTGCTTCTAAACAAGCAGCTTTCCCTTGAATACCCTCTCAGGATCTGCTGCTGGGAAAATGCAAGCCGTGGCAGCCGATCCCAGGTCCCGGGCACCTGACCGCTGAGTGGTGGGTCTGCCTAAGGCTGCGAAATCCACAGAGGACTTGAACTGCCTTGCTTAGACCCTTACAAGTTAATATCAAATATTTTTGTTTTTAAAAGTTGTTACAGTTATCAAACTCAAGGGGTTTGTTGTTTGGATGTGTTGGCCAATAGACTAGATGCAAGTTTTGTCAAGGAAAGAATATAAAGGAGGCAGGAAGTTAAGTCTCCAAAGATTGCCCCCAGGATGAAGTTATGAAACAATTTTTAAAAGAGGGGAAGGTTAGAAGTGAGATGAAAGGAGCCTTTAGTCTTTGGGTGGTGGAGGCAGTGCTGGCCATTTGTGCAGGCGTGGGGAGGGGACACTCTTCCACACAGGTCACATGTCCAGAAAATGGAGGTTCAGCTCATGAGGCTGGTGGAAGCTTCAGGTCACTCAGGGTATAACTACACATGTTCTGGGTTCTTCTTACCCCAGTCAGGTGCTCAAAGTGAGTAGGGCTGGTTGGAAACTGGTTATCAAGATAAGTTGAGAAATATTGTTTAATGTAAATTAGTCAGACAACATTGCTTGGGAGTAAATCAGTGGAGTGCTCTGATTGCCCTGCTAGGAGTCAAGCAGTCAGTTGCCTTAACCACTGTCTTCCCTGTTGTCTGAGTCCTAAAATGAACTGCCTTAACCATTTGCTTCCCTGTTTTCTGAGGTCCTGGTTTGATATTACTTAACAATTCCCGAATTATATCCTACAGCTCTCTGAGATGACACAGGAATTTTTAAGGACAGTCAAAATGGCCCTGCCCATGAAATGTTATTGATATTTATTTCCACAGGAGCGTCTCAGTGACTTGTGGGGCATTTCTGTTCCCCTGAATATTCCGTCTCTTGTGTTTATAGTTTCTAAATAAGGCCTGCATGTTACCACCTCTGAACTTGTGTGTGAGTCCTCATTCTCCCTATCTCAGAATCAGGCAACCCAGGCGCATCCCCTGCTCTGGCCTTCCACAGTCACTCCTGAGGGATGAGCAGCTGCGAGGGTCACTGTGTCCAGATGATGTGGTAGGAGGGCATGGGAGAACAATCACACTGACCTTTCACCTTTTCTTCTTTGCAGATATCTCTGTGAGCCTCCTGACCCTTGTGGTCACTGCCTGTGGCCTCGCTCTCTTTGGCGTATCTCTCTTCGTGTCTTGGAAACTCTGCTGGGTACCGTGGCGAGAACGAGGCCTGCTCTCTGGTAGCAAAGACAACAACCAGGAGCCTCTTAACTACACGGACACAGAGACCAATGAGCAGGAGAACAGTGAGGGTTTCCTAGACCCTCCCACCCCCTGCCCTGACTCCTCCATGAAGATCAGCCACACGTCCCCCGACATTCCCCTTTCAACCCAGACGGGGGGCCAGGAGAACTGTGCCCATGGCGTCCGAGTGCAGCGCCAAGTCACAGAGCCAACCTCATCGGCTCGGTCAGTAATGCCCCCCTCCTTTCTCAATGCATGACAAGGACTGCCCCCAACCCCCTCTCTTGGCAGCCATGGCATTGATGAGCCAAGAAGCCTGTAACTTCACAATCATCTCTTGGTATCAGAGATGTCAATATGGGAAAGCTTGGTGCTTGCTTTGTTTCTATTATATTCCTGAGCTCTTCTTTGTCTCTGCTTAGCCCATGGAAGTAATAGTAAACACTGTAAAGACTTACCCTTCAAGTACTATCTAAGAACTTTATGTATGCTATTTCATTATAGTTTACAACCCTGTGGGAGACAGGTCTTACATTATCACTTCTCAGAACAAACTCAAGTCAAGGGGATTAAGTAACAAAGTCATATATTGGTATGGACCCAAGTCAGGGTTTGAATGCTGGTTCAAGCACACCAAAACCTGAGCTCTTAACTACTCTTCCTTGCTGTCCTCCTCCTGTGGTTTTATTCCCTGTGCCTCTGGTCTGTCCTCGTTGACAGGCTCTCTTTGGGTCACACTAAGTGACTGTGGGTCTTTGTTCATGTTTAGCCTTTGAGAGATATAAAAAGTCACTCTCTTTAAGGCCTAGGTTCACTCTCTTTCTATAGGCAGGACGCTTTGTGCTTTTAAGCAGGGGAGAAACAATACTAGGCTGTGATAAGAAGCAACAGCTCTGGGGGCAGATGAACAGCTTTCCTTACATGATTGACACTGGACAAATTACTCAACTTCCACATGTTTCCATGTCCTTTTCTATGAGAGAGGAATAGTGATATACCCACATCGAGGTGATTTTAAGAATGAAATGGTTAACATGTGCATCATGTGCTCTGCACAGGCCTGACCCTGGGAAAGGCTCTGAACAGGTGCCACCATTTTGCTGTCAGTATTGCTCTTCCAGATCTCAGAGGTTGCACAATGGCGGCTCCAAGGTCAAACAGCCAATAAAATTCATTTTCAGTAAGAGTCTTCAGGAAAATAGTCAGGAAGCAGCTTTCTTGCTTGAGTGCTAGCCGGAGGAGTTGCACATGCTGTTATATGGAAAGTACAAGCCCAGTTTGGGGATATTTCTTTTAAAAATATTTTTTGTTTTCTAGAAGCATAAATAAAATTTTGCCCTTTTTAATGTTAATCGAGTTTATCCTAGAGTCTTTGCTCATTCATTTTAAGTAGGATGGAATATGATAGTTTATAATTTCATTTTTTCAAAACCCTATTTTAGCATCATTTCCAATTCTGAATTAAAGAGCAAAACCTAACATATTCCTCTGTGAGGAAATGGATGATTGTTTGCAATTGATTTAGAAGAAATCCTCAGATTTTATCAGTAGGATTTCTCTTCAGATTTAAGACTTAAATATAACTGGAGCTCAGTTTGATGCTGCCATGGGGTTTGTGCTATGGTACAGACTCATAATAAAATCCTTTCAGTACTTCAGTAACTAGCTTTCAGATGGAGTCTCTCTTGAAATTGTCTCCGATTCAGTTTTAGTCTGCATGTTAATTTTTCTCATCTGGGTTCCATCAGTACAGGGTGATGGTTCTGTGTTTTTATTAGATTGTGGATCTGAGCACTCTGCCATAATTCTAATGAATTCATAGCAATCATATCACTGTAATCACTACATTATTTATTTTAGAAAAATGTGTAAGCTACATATCAAGAAATATATTTCACTTAAAAATAAAAACTGATAGCTTCACCACTGATTTGTAGGATTTAGGTAGATGGGTAAAAATAAGAAGAGAAGAGTAAAGGAATTATCCCTATAAAATGAATTTTACATTTAGATTGATTTTGGTTTTGGAGTCATTCAATTAAATTAATTTTTCTGTTGGCCAAAATCAAGTTTAGTAACATCTGAATTATCATTAGAAAACTAAACTCTTTCCAGCTTCTTTTGAGCTAATGCTGATCATTTACATCATTATGCATTTGAAACATTCTTATCTAAATTACTGCTGACCTAGTTTTGTGGCTTATGTCTGGATATACATATCTTTGACTCATGATCATACCAAAATAAGAATGGTATATGGTCTTCCTATTCTTTAGGGATTGTGTTATATTATAAATATACACACACATGCACACAAGTAACCTTCTTACGGATAAAATAGGGAAAATGAATGAAATTTACTTTATGCTCCAAAACATTTTTAACATTCTTTTTTAAGAACATTTTTGATACCATATTTGGAGAGGGGGAAGGTACTGTTTGCTGAGATGGCTCTAAAAGTCTGCTCTTCTAGTTATAATTTCTTCTCCCTTCTTTCTCCTTACGTGCCTTACTTTCTCACTACTGTCATTTCCTTTCTTACAGCTGCCCTCCTGTAGTTATTATCAGTTGGCTGAAATCCCCAGGACACCCCCTCAACTCAGAAGATACAAAGTTTAGAGTCCCAGTTAAGGGCATCCCCACTGTCACTGCCACTGGCATGGCTCTGGGAGAGCACTTACTCTGGAAATCCCGTCTTCACCCCTTCAGCTCAGGCATGTATGGGTCCCATTCATATCTTTTGGCATATCCTGAAAATGAGCTGTGCTTCATCTTCCGTGGATGTTTCTAGACAGGGTGACTTTGCTCTCCCAAGATCAAGCACAGTAGCATTCTGTTTCTAATTAGTCCAGTTACTATTAGGAGCCCCTCCTCCATAAGCCTTCCCCCCCACACACACACAAAAAAGAAAATCCTGCTAATTCTTTTCAGTTGAAAAGAAACCCTTTTGTATAATGACCTAATATCTTGGGAATGTGAATTTCTCAGATTTTTTAATACTGGAACATCGTAAAGGTCTCTACTCCAAATATATGAAAATTCTGGGATGCCCAAATAGAGGGAACCTTGAAAGACTGTCTGATCATCTGATTCACTTCCTAAGATGTGAAAATTTAACCTGTTTTTTAAGCCTTCTCAAATATCCCATGTTACAGTTTGGTTTTATAAAAATGTCAATTACTTCACTACAAACTGCTTATTGGATCTGTTAACATCCTATGTGATATTGCACAGTCTGCTTCTATCACTGTCAGCCTCAGCACCATGTGACGCCCCCAGAGGACACTGTAACATGGACCCAGTAGCAGGCTTTCTACTTGAAAAATACTCATCACTGTTTAGCCTCTTTTAGTTCCTTCAGTATCCCAAACCTTTTCCTGCCCTGAGGGCTTCACACATGCTGTTCCATCAGCCTGAAATGCTTTTCCTTTTTCTTTGCTATGCCCGGATCCTTTACATATTAATGCCCCAGCTAAAATGTCACCTTCTTAGACAGGTGTCCCTGTTCACTCTACCTGAAGTATCTGTTCTTTCCTCCACCCCCCCCCACCTCTTAATTCTCTCACACATTTCCTTGCTTTAACCTATTCTTAGGATTGAACTCTATTTATAACTTAGTGATCATTTTGTTTGTTACCTATATCCCGCTATTGACTGAGTTCTGTGAGCTTAAGACCGCATTTGTTTTGTGTCTCCTATATGTATTCCTGTGTGCAACTGTGGCACAGAGAAAACTTTTTCATGAATGACAGACAGAATACATGGGTCATTATCAACCCACTTTTCTTATGTTCTGATGACAAGAATGGCAAAGGACCAAAAGTATAGACTGGGTAGGGTCTCAAATGATGTGATGCCATTTATCCCAGGTCTCGCTTCATTAACAGCCTTACACATAAACTTTTGGCCTTACCTCTGAACTAAGAAATCCTTAAAGTCACAGAAATACACTAAGAATTGAAAGGAGAGTTGTCACACTTGAAATTGGGATCTCACTATGGCCACAACTCCTGTAAATAGTAGTACTCTAGGATTAAATGTTATTACTCAATGAGTAGGATTAAATATTATTACTCTAGGTGTAACACAATTCTATTAAGTTTTACTTTTGTTTGCTGAGAGCATTTAAAACAGCAGTCTTTGAATTACTATTTTAGCTATACCTTCACATTTTAATTAACTGACAGCTTCAGAAATGGAAGTTGCCTAGACCCCTTCAACTTCCATGAGATCCTGAAATTAGAGGTAAATGTGTATTTTCTGTACTGTAATTTGATTATAGAAAACTTACGTGCATAGGGCCTCCCTGGTGGCGCAGCGGTTGAGCCCTGGCTTGCGAAGCTGCCCGCAGCCTCTGCAGCACCGGTTCGATCCCCGGCTACCAGGCGAGGGTCCCACATAGCGCGCAGACCTCTCCTGCCGCCCGCTGCTCCCCTCAGCAGTGTACTTCTTCAGTCTGTCTGTTATGCATCCTGCTTTGGCTCTGGTGAATTCTCTCACCCTCCCACGCTTCTGACTGTACCCAGTGCTTGTATAAATAGATAAATAAGTCTTTAAAAAGAAAAAGTAAAAGAAAAAAGAAAACTTACATCCATAGTAGTTTTATGTTTACCCTAGGCACATGTATTAAGCATCTGTTCTGTGCAATGTTTTGTATTATGTCCTGGAAAGAGGGAAGATATATCCTTGGCCTAAAAGGCCCTTTGTCCAGGTGGGAAAATAAACAAGCACAGCCCGTTACACACACTGATGGCTGACATTGTTCCTTGGAAGAGTAACTTGGCAAACAAGTATAAGATGCATGGGAAGGAGTAAAGACTGGATACAGTGAGCCAGTTCAGGCCTGTAATGGTGAGGGCCTGAACTCAGTTGGGAGAAATGGGAATAGAAAGAGGCCTGGAGTGTGTGCTACATTAGAGAAAGTGTTGGTAGACATAGGCTCATCCCAGTAATGGGATGAAATATTTAATGATGACACCAAGGTTTGAGTCCATTTGACTTTGAAGGGTGTGGGAGAGCAGGTCATGCTTCAGCTTGCAGCTGCCCACAACCACACCTCCCTCGGCCAAGGCTAGATGTCTGTGTCTTTATTCTCTTACTCATGAAACCTCTGCAGCCCAGGCCAAGACCTCAGACCTCAGATTCCCATGTCCTCCTTCATTGTATGCATCATTCCTTGTCTTAGACTTTCCCTTCTTCTGTGTTTTCTTCCAGTTAAGGATGGCCCGATCCTGTTCCATCACCAGGGTATTTCGAATGTTCCTGTCTTGAACCTAGTAAATAAATCCTTGATGCTTCAGAAATCACAGTTTGCCTCCCTCGTTCCTCAACTTGGACCCCGAAGTCTTGTCAATATGGGTGCCCCAGAATCAGGGATGGGATAGTCCAGGTTTCACTTAACTGCTGAGAGGGGCTCACTGAGATGGGATAAGATGTGGTGTAGAAGATCACACACTTGTGTGAAGTTGCACAGGAAACGCATAGATGGAAGGGATGCTGGAGATGCTGAGTGCTGGCTCTTACACAGAGGCTGGAATGGAAGATCTAGTGGGCATATCTGAGGAGGAACCTGTTGAGGCAGAAGAGTTGAAGGCACCATTTTGCTGGAGAGCTGGAAGCCAAGACAAAAACTTAATTTCCCTGCTGAGATCTAGATAAGTATGGAGGCTGCTGAGTATAAGGCCCGGTTAAGTAGGCAGACTCACTCAGGTCCCATCTTGTTTGTGTCGGCATGCCTCAGGCAGTTGATAATTTGTGTTGTGACCAGACTGGTCCTTGTGGTTTTTATTAATTACAAGATGCCCTCAGCATAACTGCCAGGAGACTTTGCGGAAATAAAGGTTTATTACTTGCAAGACTTTGTAAGTTACACAGCACACCTGGGCCACAGTAATGTTGACTGGTGGGCAGGAGTGGCTGGAGTTGGGGGCGCATAGGGAGATAGAGGAGGGTAGAGGAGAGAGAAAATGGCCCTGAGGTGCTGCTTTTATTGGGGTCAAGGGAGGAAGGTCTAGAGTCTCCAGGGCTTGCTCTTTAATGGTGAATTTAAATTGTAAGAGTGGGAATTTGAAGCCCAGAAAGAGAGAAGGAAAAAGGAAACACTGTAAGTGGTCTCAAATGGTCAGTTATCTAAAAAACCAGGATCTGTAAAGCAAAGGTGTCCCAGTGCAGAGAGGCACCTGACTGTTTCTCCTTGTTAGGCTGGCGATGTTTACTTGAGCTCGCCCTCTTTGAAGTGGAAACCTGGCATCAGAGCTCAAGTCAGCTACTTCCATTACAAAAAGAAAAGTCAGCTGTTAGACATTACATCACACAGCTCCTCCAGGACAGTTTCCCAGGCCAGAGGCCTTTGTCTCTCCCTCTCTGCTTCTGTGGTATTCTAGTTTCCAGTGGATTCTTATCCTCTTTGCCCTGCTTTATAGTTAGTGTGTGATTATCTCATCATCCCCTAGACCACTCCCTGCTTTGCTTTCCACCCGACCTGACCCCTTGCTTTGCATATTGAAATATGTTGAATGGCATTAATGTACTTTTTCCTAAGATCTAATGAAGGCAGTTGCCTTTGTGGGTGATGAAGCAGGGACTGAAACTTTTATTGAGGACTCAAGGTGGAACATAGGAATTGGTCATTCAAATTCAAGAAAAGGAAAAAGAAAGACTTTTGTCTCTGTGCCCCGCCTCTCCTGACTCTTGGTCACTATTCAGCACAAAACTCAGATGCCTTCAGGGATGAAAGTCATTTTTAATTGGTTGTGGGACATCTGCTGTATAGATTTTATTAGTCATTGTTGAAACTAGTTTTTTCCTCCAGGTTCAACCACCAACCTTCTAGCACAGGTCTGGGACAGACAAGTCCAGTCCTTACACTCTCTTCCTTATCTCTTCCATAACAGGAAAATGGCCTCTGCTTGCACTGAGGGAGAATGGGAGGCAGAGGAAGCTGCGGGATCTGACCCCAGAAAGCAGCTTCCCAGGACATTAGCGTGTGACTTATTTACAGAGGGCACCACCTCCAGATTTCTTTGTCACCCTTGGTCCTCAGGACTCATCTCCTTGCCTTCCATTCACTGTGCACATTTAAGCCCTAACGCTACCTGCAAGACTATTTAGAAGACGGGGTCTGCTTCAGGCACATACCATCTTTGGCACACTCAGTATCACTCAGTGGCATCCAGATTCTAGACCCTTTGAGGGCCCTCTAACTTACTGTACTCAAGGATCACCTCTACTGACCATTTTATAACCACTTTTTCTGAGGTGAGGAGAGCCAAACCACATTGTGTTCCATATCTTTCCTCTCTTTTGCTTTTGACTTGACTTTTTCTTCCCGCTTCCATTTGAGTAGCCTATAAGAGCTGTGGAATATTGATTTTCCATTTCCTCTCCTCATCTTCATGTCCCTGGGGCAGTTCTCCTTGCTCTGCTTTCTCATTTTTCAGTCTAGGGAGCTGCAGAGGTTATGCAGGGAGAGTATGAGTTACCCTGATTCTCTGGCTGCTCTGAGCTTCTCAGGCCAACCCTTCCAATCCAGTAATCTCGAGCTCTTTCTGAAAGAAAATTGAAAATGATGGAAAAAGAGCCCCAGGGAGTGAGAACTGTCATGGCCTGTTATAGTTCTTGCTGTCTGCTTTGAGACACTACCTTATAGTTGGTTTCAACTGTTTTCCCAATAGTAAGTGTGATTCTGATTGAGGGGGAAAGATTTGGGAATGAAACTAAAACGTTTGGGTAAGTGATGATATTCATGCTTGATTCTTTAAAAGAATTTTCAGCTGTATTGGAATTTTGAATGGAGGCAGCCTGTGCAGTTGTGTTCTGAAGGAATAGGATCTTGTTTTGGTTTTTAAAATCCAAATGTCTCTATAATGCTTTCCTCAATCCACCCCTTCTTATCCACTTGGCAGACTATTGCGATTAGAAAGAACAGAGCAAGTGAAACATAGTTCTCTTCAGATTTCATGTATAAGAAAATGTTTAAGTGCCAAAGAGCATGTCCCATTGCTAAGCAGCCAAATTAATGTATTTTAAGTATAAATTTACGTGTCCTATAGATGAAGATTAAGACAAAATGTTACTATGACTTTAAATCCAATGCTCTAAAAAACTTGAAGGTAAGTCACGCACAGTCTGCTCAGCAACCACGTCAGGAGAAAATGGTAGCAGAATGGAAGGGTTGGGGCCGGTATAGACTCAGGACTGGTGCTCCACCACAGAGGTTGTCCAGGCAAGTGGGTCTTGAGGGAGCACTTTTAGCATGCATTTAAATGACAGCACTAACATCCAGAAAAGTCTATAGAAGGTTGAAAATGACTCAGGGTCCAAGGGTAGGGCCCTTGCTTTAATCAAACCTGGAGAATAAAGTCAATTGCAAAAGAAACCAGGACTCAAACCCTTCTCATCTCTGCATAGGACTGGCTGTTTGTGCTTTATGCCTAGAGCTCCAGTAGAGTGAGATTAACATTGTACCTCTGCACCGCAAAGGTTTAACAGGTAGGCAAGGGAATGACCTGGCAGTATGAGCTCAGAGGGCCACTCGTAGGCACATAACAACACCCATGCCTCTCTCACTCTCTCCCAACAAGTTGTAAGGTACAGAGAAAGCTTAAAAATGGCATATTTCTCTGTAAGAAACAAAATCTCACAATAGAAACCACACAGCTTTTACACATGGAGGAATATGAGTCCCTGTGGTGAGTCTGCTTATACTGGAACTTGTTGGCCGTGACAGATGCAAGGACAGCTCTGGTTATGCTCTTGTGATACCTTATGATACCAAGAATGATTTCAAATATGTTTTAGGGTCTATTCTTATCTTTATAACTTTATTTCAAAAAGTAGTCTTAAGAAAGGAAAAGAAGATAAACTCAAATGTTTGCTCTGCCTATCCAACTATTTACCAATCCCTCAGACACAGCCTAGCTGCTCCATCTCACCTCTGGTAGGGAGAGGCTATTTTAATTAAAGTTATTGAGAGACTGCAGAAAATACATTAGAATGACTGAATTCTGGGCTGAAAATAAAAATAACCTTAAAAGCAACCTTGTCTGTAATGACTACTTCTTGCAATTTGCTAGGACCCACATAGATGAGTCATATTTCAAGGAGAATCTCAGGGAAACTTCTACCCAAACCAATAATCTTATTGGGTGAAGAGTAAATTCTCTGGGCAAATATTTAATTCGCAAATATCACTTTCCAACCTTCTCTACATACGTGTATAGTAGCTTACCTTTACTTTTTATACTGTTAGTATTTATTACAGAAAGGAAAACCTCTCTCCTGATCACTAATCGCCCACATGGACTATCACAGAGCTGTCACTTGCAGCTGTCAAAGCCAACACAATCCACTGCAAGCAGACACATCCTGTCACACACATTCTCACAAGAGCAGAAACTGTGTTCTTGTGATGAAATGATTTGATTTCACCAGCGAGAATTTATATCCTTATAAAGCTATAAACCAGTGACAGGAAATTCTGTGTAGTTTAGAGAACCAGTCTTTCTTCTTAAGACACACACAACTATTTTTATTTCAGGATGATATTATACATAAGGTGAATGAGTTTTTAAAACTCAGTTTGTACAAATCTTTATAGTCAACCAGAACAATAAACTTCTTTAATGGCTTACTAGTTTGAAAGTACATTAAGCCTTTAAGGCTCCAAGGTCACATGTTGGTAAGTTCACTTCCTGATACCAAGCCTCAATTTTGAGCTTCCAGCCTTTGGGAGCAACTTACTTACATTGATGAACATTTTGAATTTAGGCCAAAAAAGAAAATAGCCCGTGGATCTAAGCTCTTAACAGAGCCTAACAGTCTTCCTACATCCAAGGCCCAAGTTTCTGAAAGACCCATAGCTAATGAGGTTATAACTTTGTTCTCTCTTGCTCTTCACTCAAGGCATAATTCAATTCGAAGACAACTCAACCTGTCAAATCCGGACTTCAATATCCAGCAGCTTCAAAAACAGGAACAGTTGACTGGAATTGGTCGAATTAAACCTGAGTTATACAAGCAGAGGTCATTGGATAATGACGATGGGAGAAGGAGTAACAGCAAAGCCTGTGGGAAACTGAATTTCATTTTAAAATATGACTGTGACTTAGAGCAGCTCATAGTGAAGATCCACAAAGCTGTCAACTTGCCTGCCAAGGACTTTTCTGGGACTTCAGATCCTTATGTCAAGATCTATTTGCTTCCTGATCGGAAAACGAAACACCAGACTAAAGTTCACAGAAAGACCCTGAACCCTGTGTTTAATGAGGTGTTTTTGTTCCCGGTGCCCTACAATGACCTTGAAGCACGGAAGCTGCACTTCTCTGTGTACGACTTTGATAGGTTTTCTCGTCATGACTTAATTGGCCAAGTGGTGGTGGACCACTTCTTAGACTTGGCGGATTTCCCCAGGGAGTGCATTCTTTGGAAGGATATCGAATATGTCACCAATGTGAGTGCAGCATTTTTTCATTTGGGGGGGCTTCTTGGTCAGCATGCAAGCACATTACTTATACCTTCTTTTATTTGGGGGACAAAGTATAAAATTCATGCCAACGTACATATAGCCATTGCTTCAGAAACTCTTTGCTCCTCTCCAGAAATGGGTCTTTAACAATATCCATTTTAAAAATTTCAGGAATTATTCATGAAAGCAATATTAAAGAATAACATTCTCTCTTCTTGGCCTTCTAGTTCCTAGCTGTTCCCTTAGAGAAGATAGACACAGCCTATCCTCTTTCCACATTTTCTTTAGAGCTTTCTTCGGTTGTTTGTGCTAAATGCATCCCAGCATCCTAGTAACTGTGATCTGCAGCTGAGAAACCATAACTGTGAGAGACCATTGCCTGACCCTGAGTATCAGGTCGTTGCCCACGTTCCTGGGTCACCTCAGTCTCATTTTCTATGATCAGATCTCTAGCCTTAACCCCACAAGTGAGAATGACTGAGAAGAGTTGGCAACACATTTTAAAATACAGAATCCAAGTTATAAGGAGTTCAGTCTGAAAAGTACAGATACCGGCAAAACTAATCTGTAGAAGGTCAAATCCAATTTGGAACTTGGGAGAAAGGGCAGAAGTGCTATGTAGTGATGCCATATATTCATGTTTGCATTTTAAACACGAGACTGTGGTGGTGATATTTTTATTCCATTTGCGTCCTTTTCACAATCCTGCAGAGGTGAATTGACAGTCCTGAAATAGAAAGGAAAACTGAACTTTCTTAGGGTACTTCTGATATTTTAAAGCCACTTGTTTCTTTAACCTGCCCAAATTCCCCAAACAGTGTCATTAGCTTGTCTTCTTGAATATGAGCCCTTATGAGGCCTGCGTGGTTTTTCCCCCCTACATCCTAAGATACCAAGCACCATAATCATTACTTGACTTTGATGATGATACAGCTTAAATGCTGAATCATCCCATTTAGTGATAAGCTCTCTGCTCAGGCAGAGAGCACACAAATACCCACATTAGTACTTTCTCATCCTCAGCTGCTTTTGTGCAGTGGGAACTCACCAACATTTAGCTATTCCAAGGAGCACCTCGCATCATGACCACAAGATATCAGTGCCAGTTGCTCTAATAAGCAAAGTAGAGCATGGGGTTTTGCTGGCCTTTATCATAATGGTGAGGAAATTGAAGAAGGAGCTGGAGGAGGTACAGAGAACATCAGGTGATGAAACTAGGGTGATCTGGGAGATTGGAGAAGGAACAGAGCTCTTCAGCCTTAAAAGGTTGTTATATATGTAAACCCAAAAATGGATTTTGGGGAAGCAAAGGTTGTATCGTAAATTCTAGTTGCCCAAATCACGAGGCAGCTTAAGGAGCTTTAAAAATACAAAACAGGTAGACTGTTTATATGAGGATGTGAATGACTCCAGAATGAACTGCTCCCTGGGGTATTGACCAAATCTCCTTGAATATAGGCTGAAACACTGCCAGTCAACAGTGATGAGGTTTGAGATTAAGTCTGATCTCAGTGTGATATCATCTAGTGTGATAGCAGTTCATAATTTTTAAAAGATTTATTTTTATTCATTTTTGCATACAAGAATGGAGATGTAGGCCAGAGGTACAGGAGATGAGAGGATTCACCAGAGACAGAGCGGAGAGCAGAATAGGCAAATCTACTGAAATACACTGCTGAAGGGAGCAGCAGGCAAGACAGGAAAGGTCTGCTACGCAGTGTGGGTTAGCTCCCTGACCAGGAATTGAACCCAAGCCTCAGTGGATGGCAATGGCTTGATGGCACTGAAACTTTAACCCCTGCACCATCAGGGAAGCCCCCAGTTTATAATTTTTGACAAATAGATTCTATATCATAGCTGGCATGGTTACTAAAAAGCTTAACAGGAATCTTGCTATGAGTTGCCTTGTAGAGACTTTCCAGTGAGAATAAAACTATTGCATAGTGGCTATCAGAATTCTGAATAAGACTGATTCCTTTTGGGAAAGTCTCTTATTGCATTTTCCTTGCGGGCCTACAATGTTGAAAGTCAGCCTGCAGAGACCTTCAGATCAGTGCCATCTTAGCACTCTTCTGGGACTAAGAGCGTCTCATCCGTTGTTGGAAAATCCTAGATTTTCATAGAGTTGAGCATAAATTGAAATTATTTATCAAGGAAGAAAGGCCATAAGGATAAATATTTTCATTTGTTTCCTCAGGCAAACAATAACTTTTGAACACTGGGCTAGGCCTTGTATGGTCAATAGAAGAGGAGAGATCCTGAGAATGGAATGATAGATTATTTCAGATTTGTCATATATTTTCTAAAATTTCATTTTAAAATGATTAATGGGAGCTGTTTTGCTATACTGTTTGGAATGTGATTCTATAGAAACTGAGCATGAAGATCTGAGATTTGCCAATGTTCAATTTTTATAACACAGCATATTCAATTTTTATAACCCGGGGTGTATGATTTGTATGCACAAATGGGGGGAATCATTCAATGAATATCTGTGAACCTCCTGAAGAATCGTGCATCATTACTTCTTTGCTGAGCCTTGGGTACTCCCTCATCACATCCCCTCCCAGTCTGCTGCTGCCAAGAGGAAACCACCACCCTGTATTTTATTTATGTTGAGACATATTTGCAAGACATTGTGTTATTGGGCATTGTCTATTTCTGCTTTTCGGAACTTTAATTTGACTTGGGGTATTTTTTGGCCTACATTGACTGTGACAGTTAAGCAAAGAGATGAATGAAGCTGTATTTCATGTATTTTCATTGGTAAACTATTCCATTCTGTTAGGTGTAACAAATTAGCTTTTTTATATTGATAATAGGTGGGTTTTTACTTTCTGGTCATCTGAATAATAGTACAGATAACACTTCTGTGCACATCTACTAATTCTCATGCTTGATAATTTATCCAGGATGTATTTCTAGTAGACGTAAGGCATATAGACCTTCAACATTTTTAAACAATGCCAAGTTCTTTTTTTTTTTAAATAATAAATTTTATTTTTATATTCCCCATACAATTGCAACCCCCACATTCTGACCCCAATCCCTCCCCTCCCGCCCCTCACCCCCCCAAAAGTGTCTCTGGTTCATAGTTTTTTGTTGATTTTGATTTTCGCTTTCTTATAGTTATTCATTTTTCTGGTCCCTTATTTAAGTTTTCTAGATTCCTGCTATGAGTGAGACCATCCGGTATTTTTCTTTTTCTTTTTGGCTTATTTCGCTGAGCATGATCCCTTCCAGCGCCATCCATGTTGCTGCAAATTGCATGTGTTTATCTTTTTTGAATGCTGAGTAATATTCCATGGTATATATGTACCACATCTTCTTAATCCAGTCATCTATTTTTGGGCATTTGGGCTGTTTCCAAAGCTTAGCTATTGTAAACAGTGCTGCTATAAACATAGGGTTGCAGGTGTTCTTTGGAATTGATGTTTCTGTGTCCTTTGGGTAAATACCTAGGAGTGGAATTGCTGGATCATATGGAAGCTCTATATTTAGTAGGTCCAGAAATCTCCACATCGCTCTCCATAGTGGTTGGACCAGTTTGCACTCCCACCAACAGTGCAGAAGAGTTCCTTTTTCTCCACACCCTCGCCAACACTTCTTGTTGCTAGTTTTTTTAATATGTGCCATTCTCGCTGGTGTAAGATGGTATCTCATGGTAGTTTTGATTTGCATTTCCCTGATTACAAGTGATGTTGAACATTTTTTCATATGCGTGTTGGCCATTTGCATTTCCTCTTCAGAGAAGTTTCTTTTTAGCTCTTCTGCCCATTTTTTGACTGGATTATTTTCTTTGTTGTTATTGAGTCTCATCAGCTCTTTGCAGATTTTTGTGATCAGTCCTTTATCATTAGTGTTGGGTGCAAAAATGTTCTCCCAGTTGGTGGGGTTTCTCTTTGTTTTTGTTATTGTCTCTTTTGCTGTGCAGAAGCTCTTTAATTTGATATAGTCCCAGCTGTTTATCTTTGCCTTCACTATCACTGCTTTGGGTGATGTGTCTGTAAAGATGTCTTTGATGTGCAAATCATGTAGTGTTTCGCCTATATTTCCTTCTATATATTTTATGGTTTCAGGTCTTATGTCTAGTTCTTTAATCCATTTTGAGTTGATTTTTGTGTATGGTGTGAGGTAGTGGTCAAGCTTCATTCTTTTGCATGTAGCGACCCAGTTTTCCCAGCACCATTTATTGAACAAACTTTCTTTGCTCCAATGCATAGTCTTTGCTCCTTTGTCAAAGATTAGTTGACCATAAATCTGTGGGTTTATTTATGGATTTTCTATTCGATTCCATTGGTCTGTGTGTCTGTTCTTGTTCCAATACCATGCAGTTTTGATGATTATGGCTTTGTAGTATAGTTTGAAGTCTGGGAGTGTAATGCCTCCATTCCCTTCTTTTTTTTTCAGGAGAGCTTTGGCTATTCGGGGTTTTTAGTGATTCCATATGAATTTCATCAATAATTGTTCTATTTCTTTGAAGAATGACATTGAAATTTTGATTGGAATAGCATTGAATCTGTATATTGCTTTTGGTAGGATGGCCATTTTAATAATGTTTATTCTTCCAATCCATGAGCAGGGGATGTCTTTCCATTTCTTTGTGTCTTCTTCTATTTCTTTTAACAGTGTTTTATAGTTTTCTTTGTATAGGTCCTTTACCTCTTTTGTTAGATTTATTCCCAAATATTTGATTTTTTTTGTTTCAATAATAAAAGGGATGGTTTTTTTGATTTCTTCTTCAGATTTATTGTTTGTGTATAGGAAGGCTACTGACTTTTGCGTGTTGATTTTGTATCCTGCCACTTTACTGAACTGATTGATGAGTTGAATTAGTTTTTCTGTGGAGTTTTTGGGGTTCTCTATGTATATTATCATATCATCTGCAAATAGTGATAGTTTGACTTCTTCTTTTCCTATTTGGATTCCTTGGATGTCTTTCTCTTGTCTTATTGCTCTGGCTAGGACTTCCAGTATTATATTGAAGAGCAGTGGTGAGAGTGGACATCCTTGTCTTGTTCCAGATCTTAATGGAATTGCTTTCAGCTTTTCACCATTGAGAATGATACTGGCTGTTGGCTTCTCATAGATGGCCTTTATGATGTTGAGGTATGTTCCTTGTATCCCAAGAATTTCAAGGGCTTTTATCATGAATGGGTGTTGCACTTTGTCGAAAGCTTTCTCAGCATCTATTGATATTATCATATGGTTTTTATATTTCTTTTTGTTGATGTGTTGGATAACGTTGATTGATTTTCGGATGTTGAACCATCCTTGTGTCCCTGGAATGAATCCAACTTTGTCGTTGTGAATTATCTTATGGATACATTGTTGGATTCTGATAGCTAAAATTTTATTGAGGATTTTTGCATCAGTGTTCATTAGGGAGATTGGCCTGTAGTTTTCCTTTTTTGTGTTGTCCTTGTTCGGTTTTGGTATTAGTGTAATGTTGGCTTCATAGAACGTGTTTGGTATTGTCCCTTCCTTCTCAATTTTTTGGGAGAGTTTATGAAGGATAGGCACTAATTCGTCTCTGAATGTTTGGTAGAATTCATTTGTAAATCCATCAGGTCCTGGGCTTTTGTTTTTGGGGAGGTTTTTGATTACCATTTCAATTTTGCTAATTGTAATTGGTCTGTTTAGGTGTTCTGTTTCTTCTTTATCTAGCTTTGGGTGATTGTAGAGTTGTAGGAATTTGTCCATCTCCTCTAGATTGTTGAACTTGTTTCCATATAACTGTTCATAGTAGTTACTGATTATTCTTTTGATTTCTGCTGTGTCCGTTGTGATTTCTCCTCTTTCATTTGTGATCCTGTTTATTTGTGCTTTCTCCTTTTTTTCCTTTGTGAGCCTGGCTAGGGGTTTGTCTATTTTATTGATTTTTTTCAAAGAACCAGCTCTTGGTTTCATTGATCTTTTGGATTGTTTTTTTAGTTTCAATTTCATTTATTTCTGCTTTGGTTTTTATTATTTCTTTTCTTCTACTGGTTTTGGGGTTTTTTTGTTGTTCTTTTTCTAGATCTTTGATCTTCGAGATTAGGTCGTTTCTTTGAGTTCTTTCTTGTTTCTTGATGTGAGCTTCTATTGCTGTATATTTTCCTCTTATTACTGCTTTTGCTACATCCCATACATTTAGGATATTGTTGTCCTCCTTGTCATTCAATTCAAGGAATTTTTTAATTTCTTCTTTGATCTCCTCATTAGTCCAGTGGTCTTCCAGTAGTGTGGTTTTTAATCTCCATGAGGTAGGAAAGTTCCTTGCCTTCTTTTTATGGTTTATTTCTAGTTTGATGCCTTCATGGTCAGAAAACATGGTTGGTATGATTTCAGTCTTGGTGTATCTGTTGATGTTTGTCTTGTGCCCCAGTATGTGATCGATCCTGGAGAATGATCCATGTGCGCTTGAGAAAAATGTGTACTCCGTTTTTTGGGGGTTTAGTGT
The DNA here is from genome assembly GCF_964194135.1 of Talpa europaea. Classification (NCBI taxonomy): domain Eukaryota; kingdom Metazoa; phylum Chordata; class Mammalia; order Eulipotyphla; family Talpidae; genus Talpa; species Talpa europaea. The sequence goes on along the minus strand of NC_140073.1, from coordinate 41,268,959 downwards.
TCTATAGATGTCTGTTAAGCCCAAATGCTCTAGGTCCTTATTTAGAGCTTTAGTTTCTTTACTTATTTTTTGTCTTGTTGATCTATCCATTGTTGATAGTGGTGTGTTGAAGTCTCCCACTACGTATGTGTTTTCTCTGATGTCTGTTTTCAGAGAGGACAACAGTTGTCTGATATATTTTGGTGCTCCTTCGTTTGGTGAGTATATGTTAATGAGTGTTATTTCTTCTTGAAGTATTGTCCCCTTGATCATAATGTAGTGACCATTAGGGTCTCTTTTTATTTTTTTGAGTTTGAAGTCTGTTTTATCTGATATAAGTATAGCTGTTCCTGCTTTCTTTTTTGGTCCATTTGCTTGTAGGATTGTTTTCCATCCTTTAACTTTGAGCCTATTTTTATCTTTTGTAGCTAAATGTGTTTCCTGGAGACAGCAAAAGGTTAGGTTTTGTTTCTTAATCCAGGCTGCAACTCTGTGTCTTTTTATTGAAGAGTTTAGTCCATTTACATTTAGAGTTAATATTGATATGTTAACATCTGTATTTGCCATTGTGTTTGTCTTTCCTTTGATTTTATTTATTTATTCTTTTAATAACTTTTCTTTTTGGCCTTCTTTCGTTGTTATTCTTCCCTCTGAGGTTCTGGCTTTAGGATTCCTTGTAGTATTTTTTGGAGTGGGGGTTTAGTCGTAATGAAATTCCAGAGCTTCTCTTTGTCTGGGAAGGTCCTTATTCTTTCTTCATAGAGGAAGGAGAGCTTTGCGGGATAGAGTAACAATGCCAAGTTCTTTACTGCAGTGATTGTACAAATTAATTCTCTCACTGGTGAGATAAAGTAGTTCCTAATGCAATACAATCTCACCACTCTTGAATTTGCTACAGTTTTAAAGTGTGTGCATAAGAGTGCATGTAAAGTGGCTTATAATTTGTATTTCCTTGGTTGTCAAGGTTAATCATCTTTTGATATGTTTATTGATCATTTTCATTTCCTTTCTCATGACCTTCTTGTTCAGCACTTTTTGTATTATTTTCTTTATGATTTATATGTTCTTTATCTGGTCTAGATGCAGATATCTTGTTGGATGTTTATCACATACATCATCTCTCAGTTTATGGCTGCCTTTGGCTGACTTGATGGCATCTTTTGATCAATAGAGGGTCTTGTGTTTCATGCAGTAAAGCATATCATTATTTTCCATTGTTAGCCCTTTTACACCTTGTTTCAGAAATTCATTTTTACTCGATCATTAAAATAGGCAAAACTTAGACGGAGGTCCATAGGATATTCAACCAAGGTCATAATAGCTGAACAGTTGTCAAATGGGAATCAGGACTATATTTTTCAACAGTCAATTGAGTCACTTGCGAAAAGATGTCTCAAACGTATTTACTTTGCTAGTTTATTTCTTTCCACCCTCTGACCTGGCCAGGTCCTACTAAACTCTCAGGTTCCAGCTAAATGCCACTTCCTTGGAGAACTCTACTCTGAGCTCAGAACTGGGATAGGTTCTTCTGGGATTTGCTTCCATGGCACTCTGTACTTCTGTCATTACTCATCATACTTTCTTTTATGTATTTGTTCAATTTTCTTGATTCCCCATTAGATGGTTTTGTGAGTGCAAAGAACATATCTGGTGTGTTTACTACTGTGTTCCCAGGCTCAGTGAAATAATTAATAAGCACTTGCTGAATAAAATGAAGCTCCTTAAAGCTAATTTGGTGAGGCTCGAGGGACTGATTTGATTGGGGGTGTTATGTAGTGCTGAACCTATAACTAATCTTTTTTATTTTATACTTTATTTCTCCAAGGAGATAATGAGTTTTATAAATGTAAGCAGTCAAATAAAAATTATCTTTATACCTTCCTATGAAGGAACAGAATAGTAGTTATTGAGTGTAGAAATCATAGTTTTTAATTAAACATCTCAAATTCTGAAGTCAGATCAATTAGTAACAGTGTGCTGTATCTCTGTAGGGATTGTATCAATCAAGAGCACTGGAGAGAAGGTCGTGGTTAGGAAAGATCTTTTGGCAAGAACCACCATTTCCCAGTAAGTCACCAAAATGTCTCTAGGTCTTTTAGGAAACAGGGGGTGGGATTATTCCTTTGGCCATAGACTCTCAAATCTACAGGAAAGATGATACTTAGACATCAGGGGATGGGCCCTGCTCTAAAAGGAATGCCCTCCCCACATCACCGTGGCAAAGCTGGAGCATCATTAATGCTACCCACATGTGACTGGCACTGTTGTAAGTAAACATGTAAGGGCAAGATTATCACCAAGAGAACAAATGTTCATATTGAGCATATTAGGCTCTCTGAGAGCCGAGACCGCTTCCTGAAATGTGTGAAAGAAATTGTGGTACAAACATCAAGTGTAATTATGTATGGAGAATTTATATTTAATCTAAAGAAAAGTAGCTATCCGAGGAGTGGATGACTACATGAAAAGCCTTGCCTGGAATTGTTGGCTTTGCCTTAAGATGGGTCTCTCTGATAAAAAGGTTATTTTCTAGAGATTTCCCTCAGTCTAGGTTATCTACATTCTTTATGGTTATGGTAACAGTTTCTCTCAAGCCTCACATGGCCTCCATTGACCTTAGTTCCGCCTACCAAGGTAAAAAAAAAAAAAAAGAAAAAAGAAAATCATCCGGAAAAAAAAGGAAGCCAAAGAGAAAGGTGCTTGGTTCGATTGAAGTGCCAGCCTCCACCCAGAGAAGCACTTTGTGAGAACCCATGGAAAGGAGTCTGAGCTGCTGGAGCCCATCCCTGTGGATTCACGGCATGGTAGGGGTGAAAAAAAAAAAACAACCCTTTGAGGGCCAGGTGAATGTTAGCTGTTGTGTCTGTACTCTTGGCATTTTCAGTGTTCCGCACTTACCATTGACTCCCTGGCAAATAGGCACTGAAGACCTCAACAGCCTCTCTCAGTGGGTTGCTCAGAAGCTGATTCAGGGACTTTCTCTGGAAGCTACTGTCATCTTAGCTAAACTGATTTGAACAAGATGGCAGGGTTCCCATGTGATCACATTGTAAGTCCTGAGGGTCCCTCTGCCAGTATGGATCCCAGTTCACAAAGAGGAAGGATGCATTTACAATGACATGGGCCTTTTTTTCATGTTAGGAACTTAGAAACCTTACATTTCCTTCAAAATTTGACTCTGAGGGTCATAGAAAAATCCACTATTAGGTAATACTGATTTAAGAATTTCCTCATTCTGTCTCCCAAGGTCCTAGAACCATTTCTAGACCTGACAGAGGTGAACACCTGGAACCACTCAAGGAAAGATATGGTATTTGGGGAGACTCGGGATGCTTGCTTCTAACAGTTGAATACAAATGGGACAGGCAGTAATTTTATCAGGAATGGGATGTTTAGAGTGCTGACTTCCGCTTCCACAAAGCAGGAATGATTTGCTTACTACTTCAGCCGAAAGCATATATTAATAATATGGACTTATTGGAGGGAATCAGCATTACTGTAATATAAGCATACCATTCAACTGGCAGAAAATGGGGGAAGGTAACAAAGCCGTTGTCGAACTTTGGGAGACAGGCATCACAGAGCAGATAGGAGCTGGCCCAGAGGGCCTCTGGCACTTGTCCATCTCAGGGAGAAAAGTTGCCACTTCTCAGGGCCAGAGAGTTCACTGATTCTCAGCCCATCATTTTCCCTTCGTGTGATCCCTCAGACATGGTATCCCTCAGAATCTAGGTTATTCAGAGGGAGTAAAAATGACAGAACTGTGGAATGGAACATCTGAAGGCAGGGAATAATAAAGCTGTAGGTCCCTGTAAAAAGACTTGGTAGCTTTTATCCTAGTATAAGTACCAGGATACATTTATCAATTTATCATTTCTTTAGGCTTTGCATCTAGGTTATTTTTCATGTTTAGGGAATCCTTGATAAATTCTTCAGTAAAGTGGTGTTATGTTAACTCTCAATTACCATTTGTCTGGAAATATCACTATTTCACATTTGTAATTTAAAAAAATATGAGTATACAAGTCTTCTCTGGATAGTGACTTTTTTCAGCAATTATTAGTTAGCTTCTTGTTCCAAACTCTTAGTTTTAAGAAGTCAGCAATTTAATTGTGCTTTTCTGTACTCTATGCTTTTCTTTACTCTGTGCCGTATTTTTACACATGAAAGGATTTATTAATCCTCTCATGAAAAATCTGCACAATCACCACAGATACACCTAAAGTCACTGAAAATCTTTACCCCTTTCTTTTCCCCAGCACCAACCTTGGCCTTTGCAGTCCCCCTGACTTTCTTCATTCTGTTCTTGCATTCTTTTTGCTATTTTCTTGAGGTCTTTTTCTTCTCATATAGGCTGTGTCTTGCAAGTCTATGTTTGGGTTCATTTTTCTATGCATCATCCAAGGAATTGTAAATCATGCCAAAGCCAGGTGTCTTGCCACCTCCAAAATAGATAGGTTCTGAATCCAAATACAAAAATGACATCAGGGGCAGGCTTGTACGTTTTAGCTAGTTTTCCCCAATTTCTGTGTTAAGTACTGTTGCCTTCTCCAAATGAAGAGCTGTCAATGATTTTTTTTTTTTTTTTTTTTGCTGAAGCTTTTGTGGGTCATGAACGTCCTCATCCGGGTAGCTACTGTGTCGTTCATGATGGCAGTGGCTCTTCAGGTGGCTGGGGAGGGAAAGAGCTATGCCATATATTATGCCATATATTAATACTTCTCTTTATATGCAAATTGATGATAGGAATAGCGTGAATTTTTAAAACTTGATGGTTTATCTTGCTTGGAATTCAAATGGTGTCCCAATTTTGAAGATGAAAATTCCCAGTCGCAATTTCTTAGAATATGATCTTTTTTTCTGACACTTCTTAACTCCTTTTAGATATTTTTACACCAACTCTCTATCTTCCATCTTTCTTTTTTCTATTGTTGGTGTATCCTGAGTAGTTTTTTAATGTCTGTTTTTCAGTTCAGCAAATCTTCAGCAGTTTCCAATTACCTATTTAATAAGTTCATTGCATTTTCTATTTGTTAGTGTAATTTTCATTTCTAGAAGTTTTATTTGATTCCCATAACCTCAGTCATTTGTATAATCATTTGGTCCTTTTTTAGTATTCTGATACTTATTAAAAAATTAGTTTAAATGTATCAGCCTACTTACTATTTTTCAATCAGACAGTTAAAAAATAGGTGGTTCTAGACATCTCTTTTGTGTTTGAGACATAAAAAATGAAAGTGGTAAGGAAAAGGGCAATGCTTCCTACTTCGAAAACTCCTTTCCATCAAAACTCTCCTCCTAACTGCCACACTGATGTCTTCAGCTTATGTCTTATTGGCCGAGCCTATCACACAGCCATCCTCACACTCAAGAAAGAGATCTAAAACACAGTTTTTAATCACGCAGCCTATTTGCTGGAGTGTGTTTGGGTAAGGGCTTAAATCGGTGCTAAGTTAGCTAGTGTGTGGTGTCTGCCCCAGTGGCACAGCAGGAGCTGCTCAGGAAGCTTTAATGGAATGTGAGTGTGAGTTGCAGCATTTCCTGCCCCCTTCGCACCCCCAGACATGCTGGATGCACAGAGGACTACGGGCAGACAACTGAGAAGGCGGACAGACTGCCGGCACCCCTGTGTGTGCATGTGGAGGTGACGCCCAAGCTCATAGAAGATGGCAGCGGGTGCTGACATTTGTCTCTATGAAATCTACCCTTGTTTTGGTTATTTTAGATGAAATTTGAAAGAGTAAATTCATAAGAGAAATAAAAACATTTATAAAAATCCTTTATATGAACCTGTATGTGAATATCTATAGAAGTATTATTCACGGACCAAAATGACAAACCACCTGAGTGTCCTTTGATGGACACTTAACATCTATATACCGGTATAGAAGTAGGATAATCAATAAGGAAGTTTCCCGAAAAGGTAAGAAACAGGATCTAAACAGTAGGCCAATTTGCTTGCTTTAGATAAGCAAAGGGGCAAATTTTCTTTATTATAGGAAATAATGAGAAAGTATGCAAGGGGCAGGTGCAAATAAATGTGTAGATTTGTAGGTGTGTAGTTGAGTATAAAACATAAGAATGTGCAAAAGGAATGGTAAAAATTTATCATTTTGAGGACTAACTCATATCCACGGCAGTAGCTACCCAGTAGGCATGAGCTAGATTAAGAAGAAACTTCAAGGCCAGCAAAGGAGGAAATCAGAATGCAATGGCAATGTCTGCTGTAAGTTTTGAACAACTGACTCCCTTTGGTATTCCAGCTAATTCCTTCTAGTTGATCATTCAGGTATTTGCTCTGTGCGTACATTAGTCTCTGTCTGCCATGACCTATTTTTCCCCATCCTCTCTGTTCACCCAAATGTTAATGTCTTAAAGTCAAAACTCCCCTGCTGATCAAAAGTCCTCTCTTTAGCCGTCATCTCATTAAATAAGCCTTCCATATATCCACCTAAGAACAGATTAGGTGACTCTTGTTTGCCCTGAAAGTATCCTTTTTGTACCTCTTCACAGCCATTCTCACATTTGGTTGTATCTGTTTACCCTTGCCTACCCCACTAAACTAGTTGCACCTAGTGGACAAAGTCTGTGACTGTATTTTTCGTTCTTGCATCTAGGTTATTTTTCATGTTTAGGGAATCCTTGAGAAATTCTTTAGCAAAGTGCTACTTAGAAAACGAAAAGGTTGATGATACATGTTTTCTTAGTGAATAAATGAAAGAAAGAAAAATAAAATTGCTCCAATATAATGAATATATCGTAAGTGGAATTTTCTAAAAGCAGAGACTGAGAGGGATCCTTATACAGGTGACTAAATGGAGGGACTGTTCTCAAGTGAAATCCATAAGGAAGTAAGGGGAACAGGATAGCCAAGATGGGGTTTTAGCAATAGCCTGTCCTGGTCCTGATCACTCAGACAGCTGTGGGACATAAATGACACTCTGGGACTAGGGGGCTTTTTACCCTGTCTTTATCATTAATTGCAGATCATCCCTGGGGAAAAAGTGTAACTTGGCAATCATTTTTAAGGTGGCTCCCATCAGCTAAGGGGAATTCACCTGGGAAGAATGCAGCCATGAGCTGTTGGCAGCCACCAAGCACAGCAGCTCAGGAATGGGTGCCCCAGGCTGGTAAAGGGAATCCCAGGGGATACAGTGGCCTCTACTCCAGTGTGATGAAACAGAACAATGGCAGAGGGGTTTAAGGGACAAGGAGAGACCCTGATTCAAGTGACCTCTGAGATGTAAAGAAATGAAGAGGAGAAGAGACCATCCTTTCTTCCTATTTCCCACCCAACAGTCTCCATTTCTATACAAGCCTGTGCCTGCTGCCTCTGCTTGGGTTCCAAAGGCAGGTGTCCTCATGGAGAGCTGGGTGCTCCTGAGAGGGAGACTGGCTTTCCAGAGTGATGAAGTGGACTCCACCTGGTGCATTCTTACCAGGGGACATCTTAACTCCATGAAAAATTTCTCCTACAAAACTGGATCAGCTGAAAGAGGGCTTAATAGAGTTGTCAAGGACAATAGATTCATCTCTGCAGATGAGACTAGTCAGGTAGACTGTTCCCCTGGGACTGCCTTTAATGGTCTTCCACCTGTGGAAGCATTACTGTCCAAAATACTGAGCCAGTTCCCTGACAGAAAACCTTGTCCCATGGATTGGCATTTTCTTGCTTGGAAAATGAGTTTTGAGCCTTTGGAGAATCAAAGCAGTCTGTGGTATTTACAATACAGCCTTACTGTCCAGTAGCTAAGTGTAGTCTAATTCTGACAGATGGCTCTCAAGGGAAATTTTCTTTCAGATTGGATTATGCTTCCATGCTGAAATGCTCTAATTAAGGGGAGTCTATAAACATAGTGGGGGAGTGAAAGGGAGGGGAAGTTAGGCAGTTTCTTAGAAGCTGTGTTGGAAAATGGCCATGTTTGCAATCTTTATCTTCTCAACCCCACACTCTGCTCCACCGAGAATCTAGGCCACTGCTGTGCTGAACATGGTCGCGCTCCATCCGTGGTCAGCTTTCTGCAAGGAGCCCTAACTTCATTTCCTACAAAGTACTGCCTCGCTATCCTCATCTCTGGTTTTTTTAGTCCTTATTGACTATTAAGTTAACCAACTTGGTAACTATCTTGAAGTATCTCTTCCAGAATAAATAAATCATTAAAATGTGCATGACTAACCCTAACTCATCTATCAATTTAACTATGTTAAACATTGCTAACCTTTCTTTTTATATATAAGTCTAATACTTCGGTTTTAACGTATTTAAAACTCAAGATACTGCTGTATTACATTTCTTAATTCTTACCAGTTTGAGACCGGAAAAATGCACTTGGCTGACAGATACAGAATGATGGATTTTGGATGAGTCAGTTGAAAAACTATTTTGAAAGTCGGGGAGTGAGTTCTGGGTCAGGAAATGAGTTCTAGATCTCTATCACTTATTCAACAAATATTCTTGAGTACCTGCTGTGTGCTTCTATGTGCCAGGCAGTGTACTAGGCATCAAGTATACAATGAGCATTACTTTCTTGGAGCTTATGATATTGGAGATAAGAATGTGGGAAGAAGGGATAGATAGTAAACCAAAAATTTGCACAGATAATTACTTGAATTTATGGTTGGTATCAGTTGAAGGAGATAGAAACTAGTGCTATGTTCAAGACTACCTTGGTAGTTCGGTGTATCAGAGATGCTTGGAGGGGATAACATTGAAGCTGAGACTAAGGAAAGGTTAGGAATTCTGGAGAAGGACAAAGCCCCAGGCAAAAGAAACTGGCATGTACAAAGGCCCCGAGACAGAAAAATATTGGCAAGAAAGTGCAGATTGGTTGAAAAGGGAAAAACAGAATGGAAAAGAGACCAGGGCTCAGGCAGGAACAGAATGTGTAAGCAGGAATAAATCTGGAGCCTTTGTGAGAATTTTGGAAGGATTTTGATCAGTGAAGCACCATGAATAGATTTATGTTCTTAAAAGTTCTCTCTGACTACAGTGCAGAGAATGGACAAGAGGAAACAGCAATGAAATGGTCAGGCTATTATGGGAGGCCAGGAGGGAGATACTGATTTTTCTCACTGGGTGGTGGTAATAGACAAGGAGAAAAGTAGCAGCCTTTAGAAATGTGTTTTCAAATAGTTTTATTGAGGAATAATTGGTGTACAATCAACCGCATATGTTCAAGATGTACAAATTGACAGTGTTTGACATATGTATACATTTTTGAAACCATCACTACAATCAAATGATAAACATACTCATTATTCCAAAAATATATCTTATGCCTCTTTGGAACTCCTCTTTAACTCCCCTCCCTAACACCCACCTTCCAATCCCCAGGCAACTCTTGATCTAGATTCTATCACAGTAGTTTAATAGGATTTCTCAAGAATGTTATATACATAAGAACCAAAGAGATATTCTCAGTTTTGTTTGAGTTCTTTCTTTGTGTGTGTGTTTTTGATAGTTTAGTCCTTTCATTGCCGAGTACTATTCCACTGCATGGCTATAGTACTGTATGTTTATCTATTGCTTATTTGGATTATTATCATTATTAGATTATTTGTATTATTTTCAGTATGGGAGTATTAAAGCTACCATCAGCATTCATGTGCTCTGTGTGAACATTTGCTTTCATTTTTCTTGCATAATTACCTAGGAATAACAATGGCTAGATTGTATGGTAGGTATATGTTTATCTTTTTCAAGAACTGCCAAACTGTTTACCAAAATGAGTATACCATTTTACATCCACACCAGCAATGTATGACGTTGTTTTTGCTCTAAATTCACACCAGCACTTGCTAGGGTTGGTCTTTAATTTTAGACATTCTAACAGATGTTAAATGGAATCTCATTGTGGTTTAATTTGCATTTCCCTAATGATTTATGATATTGAATATCTTTTCATGTGCTTATTTACCATCTGTTATCTTCTTTGATGAAGTGTTTGTTCAAATCTTTTGCCCAGTTTTTAATTGGCTTTGCTTTCTTATTATTGAGTTGTAAGAGTTCTTTATATTTTACACATACATACACACACATACACACATAATTTGGAATCTTGATTAGGGCTGCACTGACTATAAAAACAATTTTAAAAATAGATATCTTAAAAATATTGAGTTTTTCCAATAACTGTATATATCTCTATTTAATAGATCTTCTTTTATTTATTTCAGTGATCCTTTGTAATACAGATCTCTGGCATTTTCTTATTGTTCATCTCTCTCCTCTCTGGTTCACTGGGCTCTGCCTGGGCTCCCGCCTCTCTGTTCTGTGTCTTAAAACCTCTCTCCAGGTTGTGATCTAGGGCATCTTTAGACCCAGCTCATTATCTCTTGTCATTCAAGAATCACTTATCTTCACTACTGATGCCCAATATTTTGGAAACCATTGTTTAATAGGCTTTCTCCAGATTTTTAGCTGTTTAAAACGTGAGGGTAAATTCATTTCCTGTCTCTCTATCATTGTCAGAAGTGATTAATTTTCTGGAGGCTCAAAGACTGGAAGTGGTCAAAAATGATTTGCTATTTGCCAGCATGAACAATCTCAAGGAGATAGGAAGCATTAGGCAAAGAATAGGATATTTATTTTTTTTTGTGTAGATAAAATTCATCTATTCCATTTTTAACATATTCAGCTTGCACTTCCAGTGAAACATTCAAGTGTAAAAAAGTTTAAAATGAAGTTGGATATTCTAGGCTGGAGTGCAGAAGCAGGGTCTGAGCTGGAAATAGCTTATGAATCTTCAGCTTATATATACTGTATATAGTGTTCAAATCATAGAAGTTGATAAAGGTACTTAATAGTAGAATCTAGAGTGAAGAAGGCAGAGGATGTGAGACCAGTTTTTGAGACAATAAAGTAACCTGAGTGGGATGGCCAGAGAGGTAACAGGAAAACTAGATGATTGACTTCTGTTGCATAGATTTCATTAGAACCATGTTTCATGGGATCGTGAGATGTCAAGTGGGTCAGAAGCTGCACTGATGTCACTTAAGAAAGGACTGAAAAGAACCCATTGGATTTTCTGACATGAAAGTCATGGTATGCTAAGGGAAGTTGGTGATAATGACTGAAGCCAGAGTGAAGTAGTCTGAAAAGCAAAGGAGAAGGAACAGGGAAGACAACAAGTTCAAGTAGCTTTGAAACATTTAGCTACAAAGAAGAGGAGGGGCATGGGAGTTATGGGGCTAGAATTGTCAAAATGGGCAACAGACCAGACATTATAAATTCTGACTGGTAGGAGCCAGTGAGGTGGGGGAACTTTAAAGCCGGTGAGGTGGGGGTTGCAAGAAAGAGGACCATCCAGAGAGGGGGTACCTAGGAAGGTGAAAGCAGGGTACTGAACAGTGTCAGTGGATCCACTTTTGATGGGACACTTCCTCTCACATCACAAATGAGAAGGAGGGGCCCCAAATGAGCAGGAAGCTAAGTAGAGCCCCTCTGGACTCCTCTGCGCAGTGTGTGCTGTGCACACTGTAGTGAGCTGCTAGCCTCAGGAAGTGTGTCCTCTGAGTGTACTGCTCTGCTGAGTCCTTAAGGAGTAGTTGCAGTGTCCTGTTAATCTTGGTCTGTTTTAAACTTTAGAATGTATTTTACTTTTCAGAAATATTTTGTTTGTATTATTATTAGATTATATGCTCAATGCAGAAAATGAGTAAAAGCAAAGGGTAGCTAATCCTATGCCCATAATCCCCCTGCTGATTTCTGTCAATGGCTTTTCATATGCAATTTTTATATAACTGTGACCAATTTGGCCTGCTTCTTTGCTTGAATTTAAGAAAAGAAGCAGAATGGGCAGCTGTGTATCTCAGAGGATTCCCTCTGTCCCTGAACGGGTGGGGCCCCCTGTCCTTGAATAGCCAGATAGGGCTTGGTTCCTTTTGTCCGTGTTCTCTGAGGTCAGGGCTTCCCTGGCAACCAGGCAGCATTCACCAAGCAAAAGTTCAGTGTGAAACCTCCAAAGGAAGCTTCTCTGGCTTCTCTGTTTGGAGGGTAAGGGCCTCAGCCAGTGTTTCCGTAAAAGCAGCTGGATGATCAATGAACCAATACTATTTTCAACCCTTTTGTGAACAAAGCATGGTAACGCATCCACGGGCAGGCCCTGGGAAGTCCCTGGGGAAGTCCCACATGAATTTTAGGTATCTTAGGTGTGTCTGCAACAGCAGATGTTGCTGAATCCAGGGAGTCAAGAAGTTGGGAGATATGAATGTGGTTCTTCCACTTAGACCTGGAGGGAAAGGCTATGTTATTCTTTCACAACAAGACGTGACAGCAGCTTGTTGAGGGGATGAGAAGCAGAGCAGAGGATATTTTGGAGACTTGCCATATTGAGACAGAGACCAACCAGCCATGACAGCAGAGCGTGAGGGAATGGCCTAAGACCCAGGGAAACATTTGTTCTTTCAACAGGCATCACCTCTCAGCCTTCGTGCTATGCGCGGGCTGACCATAGAAGCCGAGGGAGGAGACCACAGGTTGACAGAAGCTGCAGAGCAGGAAGCAGGGCCAAAAAGCAACTCATCTCTAGCTGCTTTTATTCCCCTCTCGCCCAGCCTGGAAAGGGAGGGGAGACACTTACCAATAAGGGACTCTCCTTAATACATAATTTGTACTAATAGATAATTTCAGAATTAAAAGGAGCCCCCATCAGGTCACGCAATGTTTAATCATTGTAATTTGAAAAAAATAGGGGATCTCCAGGAAGTCCCCCTGAGAATCTTGTGTTGGCCTCTACGCTCAGCCCCTCACCCTCCCCATCTTTATTAATCCGTTCCCAAAAAGAAATGTCACCAGATGGCCCTGCAGATGTCACCTGGCCGCCAGCTAGGCTTCTCCCGAGACAGGAGCATTGGAGCAGCTAATCCATAGTTCATAACCTACATTTCAGGGCAGTTTTGGATCCTTTATTAAACATTCAATGCTTTTGGAAGATTTGGGTTTGAGAGAAAGGTCCATGATCGTGTGGCCATGAAAGAATCTTGTTTTTACATTTACTAGAGAAGGGTCCCATGACCACAGATCCTGAACATTTTGTAAGAAATCTCGTGTTAGCATTTCATGCCAGATTTTACTGCCCTCTGCTTCATGATCTGCACACTCCCTCCGCCTTCTCAGTGCCTTGAACTATTTTTAGCATTTAATCCCTCCAGGTATCAGTGCCATCAGATAGCCTTTTTTTAACAGAAGAGAATCCTCCTGTATTTCCAGATTGTAGATGGGAGGTTTTTAGGAATTGAGCGGCTCCTTTTTTTAAAAGTGGGGATTTCTTGTACTGTCTTTTAGATTTCATATGCTGCCAAGGACATCAGTTCTGCTCCTGGCTTTGGGCTATGTATTTCTCAATTCTAGAAATTATAGAAAAGTAGCCAAGGTCAGTTTGACTGATGATCCTGGAGAAAGAAAGGGAAGCTGAGGAGGTCACCTGGCCATAGCTCTGGTGAGAAGGGAGAAGGGTACTGTCAGGCCCTCAGGCCGAGGAGTTGTATACCTGAGGTGGTTTTGAGCTTCCCGTAGTTTGGGGGATGGGTTTGGAGTAGGAAATTTCAGTGGGCTCCTGCCTACTGTCACCCCCATTTCACTCTTTTTACTGGGGATCATGAATCCCAGGGCACTGGGGGGAAAGGAAGAGTCATTCTTTAATGGGCACAATGTCTGGATGATGCAGAATTTCTGGAAGAGGATAGTGGGATGGTCGCACACTGTAACTGTACTTAGGCCTCTGAATCACACACTTCAAATGGCTAAAATGATAAATTTTATATAATGTGTATTTTACCACAGTTTAAAAAATATACAAGAAGCCAAAAGCCCTTTACCAGAATGTAAAAGAGACTTGGAGTCAGGAGCATCCAGCCCAGAACCACGGACTGCCCTGCCTCGGGCAGCATGGGACAGTGTCATTGCAGTGACTTGTGATTCAGAAGAGGCTCCGGGCAGTGAGGGCTGGCCTCCCCTCAGTGCCTGAGACCTGGTGTACCCCCATGAGTGTCTGTCCTCACACAAGTCACCTGCTGTATTTCATTCCTTCCCCTAGTTCTCACTCCCCCTGTTATCCCCATGCAAGGTTCTCTCCTGGGTGCTGAGTACACAAGTTAGAAACAACAAAGCAAGATTTTAATTTACAATTCAAGTTTCTCTTCTCTATAAATTATCAGCATAGTCAAGGTACATCTGCACTGTGGTTGACCCCTTTATTTGCTGAGTGCCCCTTGGAACTAGATTCCTAGCCAGTTTCCCCAAAGGAAGAAGAAGACTAAAAATATAGGTCTACCCCTGTGGAGCAGACCTGGGTTCAGTGCTTTCATGTATCCTAATGAATTTTCACAAAATTCAGTGAAATAGATATTATCCCCATTTTACAGAAGAGAAAGTTGAGGGATTGCTTACTTGCCTAAGTTCACACAAATATTAAAGTGCAAAGCAAAGGTTGAATATAAGCCTACCTAAAGTCCATATTCCAAAATCCATGTTTTCTTTTTTCTATTCTATCACATTTGCAAGTATCTGCGCTAGTATGAAAATATATTTTGTATAATACCTTCAACAACTCTGGAATGAAAATGAGTTTGTATCACTATTTGAATCCGGCACACTTAGGAATCCACAGTATTTCTGTTCTTTTAATCATAGATACCTTCTGCTTCGGAGTCCCTCACTCATGCGAGTGGACCAACCCATGGTATCTTGTCAACTCAATGTAGCTTTGACGAATAGATGACACATCAGAACCTGAATAAGGGAACAGGCTAGCCAGAGGGATTTCTAGAGAACTAATCAATAAAGGATGCTAAATCACTGAGGTCGAAGCAACTATGAATCATTATTTTTCTCCAGGAGAATATTATGTATTGCTGTAAATGATGCTTTAATAAGCCACTTAGGGAGAATGATGACATTCCCAAGTAGTCCAGGTAGCTATGAATGCTCACTGACCCACCTTCTGAACAGGTAGGTCTGGTTAACTACAAGCTCCCTTGAGCTGGTCGGCTTTGCTGATTGAAAGGGAGACCAGCACCACCTCCAACAACTTCTTTACTCATCAGAATCATCATTGTCTTTTCTAATAATTATTGAACAGGCATTTAAGTTTAACACCAATTTGTAGAATTGCCAAGGCCTGTTCCTGCCTGAGCTGCCCACATGCAGTGCTCTGTCCTACAACCATGAGCTCTCACCCCTGTCTCTGCTCACCTTTAGGCCCAGAATGCAGCCCCCTGGTCTGTGTTGGCCCTCCACTCCCTTAGCCCCAGGCCAGGTTTCCCTCTCTCTGACCCTACTCCCAGCTTCTTTCATGGGTGGCATTGCTCTTCCCGCCACCACCAACTCTCAATCTGAGAGCAGAAGTTTCCCAGAAGCTATGAGGACTGGTCAAGAGGGAGAAAATAGATGCTTTATGCATTTTGACACTGCCTAAAAGCAAACAAATAAACTTCCAACCTTATTAATCATTTCTACATGATGTTAAAAACAGCTGCTTAAGTGGATTCCCAACTCTCGCCTCCCTGCTAACCCTTATCCTGTTTTTGAGTGATGGTCATGTAATGTGTGGGATGAGAATGGGGTAAGCTTCAGCTTGGTGATAAAATACTAATTTTTATGACATGATGCTCTCCAGATCTAAGAAGCCATCTTATAAAAGTCATGCTTCTATACTGCAGGGGAGGAGGAGGGAGAGGGGTCAGAGGGAGGGAGGGAGCGCAGGGGACTGTGGTGATGGTGCACAGGCCCTTTGAGGAAGGAAATTCTATGGGAACTACACCTGAGGGGTGGGGGGAAGCAAATATTGCCTAAAAAAATGTAAAAAAATGATCAATGTTAAAATAAAAAAAAAATTGAAAATAAAAAAAAATTTTTGAAAAAAAATTTAAAAGTCATGCTTCTATATGAGTAACTAGCATATTAAAAATAATTTTAAATTTATTTTTGCACTTTAAGCAATAAATTATATGTATTACCTATTCTTTTTTTAAACTGGCAATGCAAATGATTAGAATATTGCCTATTCATAATGGTTGAATATCATGAACTTTTTAGTAGGGAAAGAACCTAAAATCTCAGTTCCTAGGATATCTAGTGCAAATAAAATATTATCCATGTGTCGTTTGGGACAGTGGTTACATTTTCAAGAGACTGCCATCTGTGCTAATTGGCCAAGGATGTGCCTAGCCAGGGTCAACTCAGTCAGAGCAAGAGGGCCCTCGGGCTGTGGACAGCCTGTCTATGGCAGTCACCTAAGGCCCGGTGCAGTGGTGACACTGGTCTACTTTTGAAAGCAGCTCCTGAATTACATGATCCCCACAAGGGAACTGTGTGTTGGACTGGCTGCTCCTTCCCTGCCCAAAGCCTTAGCCTGTCAACATTGATTTTATGGGGAAAGAAAGCATTTCCTTTTGTAAACACAGCACCAGCATCTTCAATAAGATGATGTAATGGGATAAATGATGCACTTTCCAGAATCCTCATCGATTCAGAAGATGGAAGTAGAAACTTGAGATGTGGCTAAGCTCTGTTTTGTCAACATTTGGCTGCTCTGTTAAGCAAAGTATCCTCAGATACACTGTGGACTTTCTTGAAAGAGCCACTGGTATTTGAATATCCATGGCTGGGATAAACATCACCAGGAGTGTGGCAGTCGGGTCTGAGAGTGAGAAAGGAAGAGAAAAATGGACAACTAACCTCTCAATGCCAGAGCCTGCTGCTTGGGTGAGCTGTGAAATTAGCTTGTGAACATGTTTCCTGGAAATAAACCCCACAGGGATGATGAGGATGGTGAGGGGATAGAGACCATCAGACCTTGTTTTTCTTTGCAGATCTAGGACTGCCATCAGCCTTAGGAGGCCCAGATGGCGAGGAGTTGTGGCTATTTGGGAATATCCCAACTGGCTCAATAGGCCATCACAGAAGGTTTGGGAAATGTATGTGTTTGTGAAGTGCTATGAGATTTTACCTGGTGGAGCAATCTCTAGACTGAGGACATAATGATTTTAAAGGAAGTGTACTTTTTTTCTTCCTGCAGGAGCATAAACACATAGAATCTTAGAATCTCAGGAGTTTCTGTGCAGCTGCTGTCAGGGATAGAAAAGAGATAAATGCCCCCCTCCAGCAGGGGAGCTGGGTCTGTGTAGCTACACTGCACATCCATACTGCGCTTGAGAGAGGGGTGGCCCAGACTTGTCAGAAAGTTGTACTGCAGGCATTGAAAAATGAAGTAAAATATACATTTTATCAAATGCTCAGTTGCTTTTATCTCTGGATGAGGTGAGTTAAACAAGAAGACCCAACCATCTATATTTTAAAGTTTGGACATATGCAATAAAAAGAAAAATGAAGAGTTTGATAGCTACTGATACTGTTTAAGAATAGCTGGCAATGATGGATATGGTTCTGACATAAATTGTGGTGTTGGTTTCATGGACATAGACTTAACTTCAAATTCCCCAAGCTATAGTCACTATATGTACTGTTACAAAAAGCAAAAATAAGCTTCTTGTAAGTCAACCCTACCTGAGTAAAGAGGTCTGAAAAGTAATACTCGGTGACTCAACCATAAGCAAGTCTCTGATGACTCATTTTTTTTGCCTAGTCCTGTGGTAGATAGTATAGATTAACGTGATGTGCACCCCTGTAGTTGTTAGGGAAGGTAAATGCACCTGTGAAACACTGAGGTAGCAATACAGGACTGGATTCATACAGGTATGTGAAGCATACTAAAATTATAGTGAGCTAGAAAGGTGATGCAGAGTGAGTAGTTTGGCTTTGGGCTCTGATGCCTTGATCTTGGAGGGTGAGGAGGTAGGGTATAAGAAAACAATATTGGGACTTTCATTGATATTTTGCTTTGCTCTTTTTTTGATATATGTTTGTAATATATAAGTTGTTAAAATCTTCTGTGTATATAAGTAAATATATGTATATTTTATACCATCAAACAATTATTTCCTCTCAGCTCCAAATTCACCCTTCATTAGCTGCTCTGGAAAAATAAGGCTGGCATCTTAGTTTTCCTTTATGTGACACTATCCTAAGCTTTGCTGATAGAGAGTGGGGGGTGGGGGAGAGACATTGCATGAAGAAGGGGGTTTTCTTCCCAGTTCTGGCATTCTTCTCTCCTTGGGCTACTGCTGGAGTGCAGCTTCTTCACCCTCAGTGCATGGGCTTCTCAGAGCACAGCTCCTGCAGTGTGGGCCAACCCATGCTGGTCCCTCCAAAGCTCGTTCTCTGCTGTGCACAGCAGTCAGCACAGCTGTGGCTGGTTCACTCCAGTGTGCACTACAGATAGGGCCCTCAGTGTCTGCCAGAACACAAAATATTAGAGAAGCATTGTGTTACCCTTGCTCTCCTTTGTCTTCTATGGATCCTTCTGGCCCCAACTCAAATCTCACCTGCTTTTTAAGTTCTATCCTGCCTTCCTCAGCCAGAAAGAATAATAGTGTCCATCTGGTACAGGTGACCCCTCCTTCCATGTCCTACTTTAGTTATTGTCTGGTTCATAAATTGGACAGTTGTATACTCAGCTACTGCCTTGGGACATCTTAGGCTTATTCTGGATTAAGGAACTGGGTGACAGGGGAAGCAGTGGGATTGATGAGAATGACTTTAAAGATCATCTGGCCAAATGATTCATAGAGGAAAGGACAATGACTTATCAAGGTTCCCTGGGGCTTGTCCAGTGTCACCTGGAGTTGTAATGGAGTTTCATGACTAGTCCAGAGTTGTGCTGTTTGCTTTTCTCATGGTATGTCTTTTCTCCCCAGTTGTCCCATGAGCTCCCTAGGGGCTCATTCCTTTCCTTATAGAGTTGGGTCTAGCACAGTAAGCCTGGCCAATGGCCTTATACAAAGCAGGAGCTCATGAAATATTTCTTATTTGGAACCTCATTGGTCACACTCAGGTATTTTCCTTGAATTTCTTTTAGCATCAATCCTAAATCTTTCTAGCAGGATGATAGTTTCTCTTACTGTCATTAGCTGTTTCATGGTCAAGACTGAGATAACTAAGGACATGTTTGAGCCTGTCTAGAAGTTGAGATTGGTCACCGTGGTTCAAAGTCAACAATGGTAATGAGCCCAAGGATAGAAACAGCAGTTCTGAGGGGGTAGTTGTCTGGCTCTCAATTGTGACTCTACCAGAGGAAAGACTGAAATTCTTGATGAATCTGCTGTTCGCTTCTTCAAGCTTGAATTGTTGTCCTAGTTCTTAAAATTTAATTGTAATACAGTCTTTGAAATTCTGTCATTCAGGATCCAGGTACTTTATTGGAAGAAATGGCTGTATTACAGTGTTCTTATGTAACTGCAGTACCACCAGGGTTGCAGGTCAGCAGCCCTGTCTGGTTTGGGAGCTCTGCCTCTTCTCTTCTCCCTCCCGACCTGATTTTGACTCTCTGTGATGCTGATTCCCCAGGGAAGGAAGAAGACCCTGACAAAATCCACATTTTGAGCCTTATCAAATGAATCCTTTAAAGATAACTGTCATATTTTACAGCACATGCAATGAAAAGTAATTGTAATTATTAGTACTTGAAGCTCCACTTGATAGATATGTATTTGAAGAATGATTCCTTTTATTTCATTTTTCTAGTTGTAATACTCAAACATGCTACTTCATGCATTCCACAATTCCATGTTGAATGTTTACCATGGGCAGGCAATGTTCAAAGGTTGCTGCCTTCATATTGTTTCAACTCGGGAAGGGGGGGGGCTAGATATTCTTAGGTTACCCAGATTATTAAAAGTGTAAGAAGTAGTGTAAGAAAAATAACCAGTTACCCCAAGAACCCATCAGTCAGGAACAGTTTCCCTGAAGGAAAAATGTTTACACTGAGTTTGAAGTGTGAATAGATTATGCAGAATGTGAACAGAATGTCCAGAAGAGGACTAAGAAGTTCTAGAAAGAATCTTGCACAGCAAAACAAAACAAAAAAGCAAAGCCATGTTAAGGATTTGGGTTTTTTTTTTTTTTTACCCCTAAACAACAGTGGGAACCTTCTGAAGAATTTTTAGGAGGAGAGTGACATGATCTTATTTGCATTTTGAAAATAACCCTCAGGCTGTTATGTAGAGAAGAGACTGTAAAGTGTCTCAGGAAATTGTCAAGGACCACATTCATATTGTTTTACATTGAGAGATTAGGAAAAGGGTGGCAATGTCTGGTTGTGTGGAAATACAAGACACAGATCTTGTATCTACCCACATAAAACAAAATGAATATTTATTGATAGTTCACGCTGGTTTTTAAGATCCAATGATAAAATGTTTTAAATTATTGGTATTACTAAACTTTGTTTCCCCAAATAAATTAATGCAGATGAATCATACTTGAGCCCCAGCTTCCCTAAAAGGATACTAAGTATATCAAGGCAATAAGAAGTAAACCCCTAATATAATAATTTTGGATAAATGGATAACCAGAGGTCCCAAACCTACTTGTACTTTTACTGATAGGCACCTTGTCAGCAAACACAAAGGCAAGAAAGCCATTGCTTATTTGTCATTGCTCACATCCATCATGGTAAGATACTTTTAAAAAAATATTTATTTATTTATGCATATAAGAACTGGGGTACAGGCCAGAGGTTGTGGAGGAGTGAGAAGATTCACCAGAGATAGAGTGGGGAGCAGAACAGGCGAATCTACTGAAATACACTCCTGAGGGGAGCAGCGAGCAAGACAGGAGAGGTCTGCTGTGCCATGTGGGTAGCTCCCTGGCCAGGGATTGAACTCATGTTGCAGTGGCTAGCGATAGCTTGATAGCACTTTGTCTTTAACCCCTGCACCACCACAAAGGCCCCACTTTCATAATTTTTATGTGTTTTATTCTCAATATTTAAACATGTAAAAATGAAGAAAATATAACAGATGCTCATTTGTTAACATTTTGTCATTTGATTCTATTATTTTTACAAAGATATAAAATAGTACAGACATAGTCAAATGTTTTCCAACCCCCTGACATAACTACTGAAGTTGGTGTTTCCATGCATATTTTTAATATTTTAGTACATATGATTATTTCCATAAAAAAAATATAAAGTTGCTTCATGTGTTGAGCCTTTTGTGTCCTCACAATTTATGTGTCCTTTTGCAACATGCTTTTATTTTCTTAATATTATTTTCTCGAGGTTTATTCACAATGATAATTGTACATAGAGATCATTTACTTTAGTTATTGAATTCCATTCTATAAATAAATTAGTTTACTTATCCATTCCTCATTCCTCATGACTAATAGATAGATCACGTCCACTTTCTGCTAAAAAAATATTCTGTCATGATCTTTCTTGTACATATTCCTTTGGGGCATTACTAGAAATGAAATTGCTAAGACTTGAAGTATACACAAAATTCAATTTTATTAGGTGGTTAAAAATTGCTTTCCCAGCTAGCTATGACAGTTTATACTTCCAATAGAAATATGTGGATTTCACTCTGTTCGTGTTCCCCAAAACTTATTCAGTTGGTTTATTTTGACTGACAGGTGTTAAATTATATCTCATTACTTTAAGTTACATTTATATGTATATATTAATGCAATACACACACATATGCCATCAAAACTTGTTATGATTGTTTGATCATATAGCATGGCCATTTCTCTCTTAGGATTACTTTGTTCATTCATTGTTAAGACTTCTTTATGATTATAGATCATTTTTCAATCATGCATGTTTTTAATACCTTCTGTTAGTCTCAAACTTAAATTTTAACTTTGTATGTTGTATCTTTTGTCATACTAGAGCCTTTAATTCTAATATGGTCAAATTGTCTCTTCATTCTTTCTGTACGGTCTGTGACTTTATAAGCTGCTTTAAGAAGTCTTTCCTTAATCCAGTGTCATAACATGAGCTTCCTAGATTGTCTTTTATGTTTTACTTTTCCGGTCTCATGAAAAACAATGTAGACATTTCAATTTAAATTGCACTGAATTTACAAAGGCAGTTGACTGGAATTGACATCTTTATAACACTCCTGTTTTCTAACCATAGACACTTTATTTCTCTATAGATTTAGATGTTTACTAATTCATTCAAAAAGTATTTATTGAGCCATACTGTGTGCCAGGCAATGCCCCAGAAATTGTTATGCAGTCAAAAATAAAAGCAGAAAAGGCTCCAGCTTTGAGGACTTTATATTCTAGTAGGGAAAAACAGATAGTAAACCAAAAAATATATGAAGAAGCAAGATGGTGTTGTCCCTTTGATGAGAACCTGGAGCTGGTGGCACAAGGATAGGTGGTGGACCAGGATCCAACTCACAATGGTAGCTAGTAGTAATCACAGGTGGTGCTGCTGAGGCAACACTACAACAGCCTGCAATAGCAGTCTGGAGACTGGGCATCACTGAAGGCAACAACAGTAGCAGGTGGTGCCAGATGTGCTGGAGGCAGGAGTGGCAGTTAGGTGGTATCGCTGAGGATCAGAAGTGGTGGACAACTCTTAGCGATGGCTGGACAGCTCGTACAGGTGCTGGGGCACAGGACAGCAATACCAGTCAATACCATTCAGCAGGCGGCAATGTGAAGTATCAGGCTCCAGTACACAGCTCTAGGAGGCACTGGGCACAGGCCAGCAGTGCTGTTCAGCAGGTGATGTCAGAGATCAAGCAGGAGCAGTGTCCTGCAATCAGAAGTGACAAAGTGAAGGTCTGAAGGCTGGAGCTGAAGATCTCAGAGATCTGAAGGCTGGAAGCAAAGATCTTCCCAGAACAGAGTCTTTACAAGTTAGTTTCAGGCAAGTGTGTTGTGTCAAAGCTATCTGCTACCCTGCCTTTTACAGCTTTCAGGGTCCATGGCTTTCAAACATGATCAGTGCATTTTCAAAATTGGTGCCACTTTCAAAACTGGATTTAAGCTATGTGAGCTTAAATATGATTGGTGCATTTTCAAAACTAGTGCCAGTTTCAAAAAACAAAACCCCACCTGTGAATGAAACCCAACTGTGCTGAGGTTTACCCTCTCATGCTCCATTGCACCAACAAACCAGCAGGTGGGGTTCCTCTTACAAAAGTTTGCATTTCTTTTTAAATAAAAAAAATAGAATAGGTAGAGGGTTCCTTTCTGGGGTCATAAAAATACAGCCATAATGGTTGCACAAATCTGTCAATAAACTGAAAACCACTGAACTAAAAAAAAAAAAAAGTTTGCAGAATTTCTGTTGATTGTCATTTTTAACAAAATACAGTTTTGTTTCTATTCCGTCCTGCTCATTGTTGTTTACTTCTCTAAAGCACTGCTAGGTCCTAAGAAGCAAGGAGAACAGGTGTTCTTGTCTTCTAAAAGCATTTCGCTGTTAAGTATGGGGTTCTCAGTGAGTGGTAGATATCTTTAATCAGATTAAAGAGCCATAGTTTGCTAAATATCTTTTTTCATGAATGAGTGTTAAATTGTAGTGTTGTTTTCTCTGAGTCTTAAGATTATAAATTGTTTTCCATTTTCCATGTTAAAACATACTTCAATGCTGGTGATCAATCCCATTTGTCAAGATATATTATTTCGTATATATTATTTTATTCTGCTTGTTTATAATTGCCTTAGAATTTTTTCAGCTGTGTTCACTAAGACAATTGCCCTTTTATTTTCTCTCTTATACTGCCCATGTCCAGTCATGATATCTAGGCTATACCAGTTTCATAGATAAATTGGAGAATATTCCTCTCTAAAATCCATTTACTCAAAAAAATTGTATACAATAGCGAATAGAGATAAAGATAGGCCCTTAAAGATTTGTTAGCACTTACCTGCCAAATTAGCAGAATTACAGGTCTTTTTGAAATAGGTGTTTAATAACTGGATTGCTTGATTTAATGTTTAATTTTTTCAAGTTATCTGTTTTTGATTCCAACATCAATAATTATATTTTTCTAGACAATTTTCCATTTGATCATTCTTAAATTTCTTGGGATAAAGTTGATCATAGTATTCCCTCCCTAACATTTCTAAAAGTCTCTAATTAGACACAGTTTTTTATTTCTAGCATTGTTTATATGTAATTTATTTATATCTCTTTTCTTAGTTTGTCAAGAATTTAACTAACTTGTTACAGATTTTCAAAAGCCAGCTTTTGTTCGTCCTGTATTATTCATCCTTTTTTCTTTGATATATCCCCTTTTCTTTTTTCCTGTTTCTATTGTTGATATTTAGTGTGCTTAATCAGATTTGTGTTTAAACAGATTAATTTTTACTGTGTTGCTTATTTTCTAACTTGGTGACATAGTTTTTGTTATATCCTGCTGCTCCTACTAAGTTCAAAGTAGCTTCTAATTCCCACTAGTATTCCTGTTTGCTGATGATTAAGAAAAATTACTTATTTTAATTTCCAAATAGAATTCCTGTTTACTGATGATTTAGAAAAATTATTTTTTTAAATTTCCAAATTTATGGATTTTTGTCACTGATCTATTTTCTTAATGAATTTTGGCTAGAGAACATGATTTGAAGAATTTCTTTCTTCTTCATTTCAGTAAAAGTCTCAGTAGACTTGCTTTCTAGCCTTATTTGTGATCAACTTTATAATTGTCCCATGGTTCCATAAAAAGAATATATTTTCAACTTTTGGTTTCTGGTCTTCATGATAGGAGCTTGGAAGCTGCCACCCATCCTAATAACAAGTAAAAAGTTGAACAAACTGAAAAAGCCATCATCTGTTTTAGAATCTATAAGAGAGGTGAGGGCATAGAAAAACCCTTGAGATTGGAGAGACTGACAGGCACATCCAGAGAGTAACAACTTCTCAGAGTAGAAACTCACAACTGGAAACTGACACTGGAACAAGTGTGTATAGGAAAGCCAGACAAATCACTGGAGGCATGTGTGGCAACTAAAATTTTAAGGGAGACCTAGTCATAAGTAGTTTTTTGAGATTTGCCTTTAGTATCTGAATTAGGTTTGCATAATAAATATCAAAGAAGCCCCCACCCCTCTTGTACTACATAACAAGGAATACCCTTGGAAGAAGCCAGTTAAGCAAAACCTGGGATTTTCAGAAACTGACTGACCTAGAGAAAGAGAAATGTTCAACTCCAGTGAGCTCTAGCCTTCCATGTGGAAAATAGAAAAAAAATTCTTAATTTAACCCATTCTAGCCATCCTTTCTCACTCAAAGAGAGGGGAGAAAAATTAAAACACTTGTGGAGTTCATAGCCCAGGGTCACTAAACGGCTGAGACCTAATCACAGGACTATAAAATGCTTTCCCTCCCCCTGTCTCTCACTACCATTTACAAAAAATGTATTTATAGCAGTTGCTTTTACCTAGTACATCATATCTGGCTAACAAGAAAAAAATAACACTGCGTATCAAAAAGCAAAAAATCTCAATTTGAGGAGAGAGCAAACATTAAAAATCATACATGGCAGAGATTTTGGAGTTATCAGGTTGGGAATTTAAAACAACTATCACTAATACTCTAAGGGCTCTAATGGATAAAATACACAACACACAATTACAGATAGACAGTGTAAGCAGAAAGATGGCTATTTTAAGGGGAAAAAATTAAAAATGCTTGAAATTAAAAAGAAATACTTTAGGGCCTCCCCGGTGGTGCAGCGGTTGAGCGCTGGGTTGCGAACCTGCCCGCAGCCTCCGCGGCGCCGGTTCGATCCCCGGCTGCTCCCCGGCCACCAGAGGAGGGTCCCACATGGCGTGCAGACCTCTCCTGCCGCCCGCTGCTCCCCTCAGCAGTGTACTTCGGTCCTTCTGCCTGCTCTGCTCCCCGCTCTGGCTCTGGTGAATTCTCTCACCCTCCCGCACTTCTGACTGTACCCAGTGCATGTATAAACAAAACAAACAAACAAATAAATAAATAAACAAACATGCCTCTATTTAAAAAAAAAAAAAAGTGTACATCAAAAAAAAAAAAAAGAAATACTTTAATAGGAATAAAGAATGCCTTTGGTGTACTTGTGAGTAGACTGGATATGACTGAGAATAGAACCTTGACTTCAAGTATCTCAGCAAAAACCTCTAAAACTAAAAACCAAAGAGAACTAAGACTGAAAAAGAAAGCAGCAAGAACAGAATATCCAAGGACTGTGGGGCAACTTCAAAGGCACAACATACACCTAACAGAAGAAGAGAAGAGCAGAAGATATATTAGAGACAGTAATAATAATTGAGCAGGATAATAATAATAATCCGAGCAGGATGAATGTCAAAATCCTAGCCTAGGCATATCATTTTGAAATTACAGGAAATCAAAGATGAAAAAAAAAAAAAGCCAGAAGAAAAAACATCTAGCCTATAGAGGAACAAATATAAGCATTACATTTAACTTCTCTTCAGACACTGTGCAAGGAAGAAGAGAGTAGAGTGAAATATGTGAAGTGTTTGGAAGAAAAAAACCCACCAACCTAGAATTCTGTAGCCTGCAAAATTATGCTTCAAAGCAAAATAGAAATATTTTCTCAGATAAACAAAAATTGAGGGGATTTGTTGCCAGTAGGCCTGCCTTAAAATTACCTTTAAAAGTTCTTTACAGAGAAATGAAATAATATACCTCAAACATAGCTACATAAAAAAGAATTAGGTGAAGGTGAGATAAAAACTATTATTTTCTTATGCTAAATTGATTTTACCAAATAATTGATTCAAAATAATAGCAACAATATATTTTGATGATGTATGCTTATGTATAAAGAGAATCCTATTAGTGAATTCAGGGTTCCATGTATATTCTGTAAATCAAGACTGTTAATTTTGTTGTCCAAAAAAAAAAAAAATCTACATTCTTACATAATTTGTCTACTTGGGTTATCATTTACCGGAAAATGGTATGTTACCACTATGACTATGAATTTGTTGATTTCTCTTTCTGGTACATATATACTAGTTGAGGGTCATTATTAACTTCCTGATGAACTGTTCCTTATATAATTATGTCTTCTGGGTATAAGATAAGCTTCTTGTTATGGAAAACCAACTAGAATGGCTTAGTGAAAGACATCACATTCTTTCTCAGCAAATAAGAAATCTGATAGTAGACAGCTTAGGGCTAGTCAAGCTCTTTAATTAAGTTTTCAGAGACCCAGGTCCTTCTGTCTTGTTGCTCCATTCTTATACAATTTCACTTTTAAATTCATAGTCACTGAATGTCTGTTCTAGCTCCAGTGTCAACACAACTACTCAAGAGACATAGCATTCAACATAGCATTTAGTAAAGCTGAAAGACAAAAGACAGTGACAGCTAAGATTATTTCTTTAGAGCAGGAAAATAATAGCCTTCTCAGAAATGCCCCCCAGTAGATTCCCACCTACATGTTCTTGACCCATACTGGTCACTTATCATCCCTTGCTACAAAAAAAGTTCAGAGAATAGAGTAGTTTAAACTGGGCACATTGCTGCCTCAAACAAAATTGGAGTTACATTTAGTCAGGAAGTGGAGAGATTAAATATTATATAGAAAATCAGCAGAATATTCTTTATTCATATTCATATGCTTTCTTTATCACTAACATTTTTCACAGTAAAAATCATTTGTCCAATATATGAATTTTTGGTCAGTATTTGCCTCATGTATTTTTCATTTCTATACTATCCATATTAATCTATTGTTATAGTTAGTATAGTATATTTACTATACTAAATAGAGTATATTTAGTATAAATAGCACAGAACTAGATTTTAATTGGAAATTTAATCCATGTACATATACCCCATTACTTATATATCTGGATTTATTTTCACCCATCTTATTATTTTTTACTTTCTAGTTAACATGGTTGATTCTTTGCCTCTCCTATCTTTTTTCTTATTGTTCATTGAATTGACCTTTTTAAAATTTTCTACCATCCTTTTTTTTTTTATCAGTTACTTATATTAGGAACTTGGAATGGCTTCCTTGTCCCCTTCTCTTTCTGTCTTCTAACATTCTATTAGTCTAGTTCTGTAAATCTTATTCCTACATTTATCCTAAATCACCAATACTACTACCTTTTCCCAAGCTACTACCATTTCTCTGCTGGATTTTATAAGCCTCCTCATTTGCCTCTCAGAATCCAAAAATGCTTCTATTTCTGAATGACTTCACTGAACCAGATAATGAAATTAGTAAGAATACAATTAACCTAATATTTCCTGTACTCTTCCACGTGGTCCAAATCAAATTGAGAACTCTTAACACCAGGAAATCACAAAAGGAAGATGATGATGCTCAGGTTTCTCACTCTAGCATCTAAGTGAATGGTGATACCATTTATTGGAATAGAGAATACTCAAAACAAGTTGAACAGAAAATACTAAAAACAAGTTTAGAGTGGAAGATCATGAATTCAATTTTGTATATCATGAATGTGAAATGTTAGTCACCTATACAGATGGACATATTGGACAAGCTGTTAGATATATAGTTTTGAAACAAAGAAAGGGCTAGCCTGAACACATTGAAGGCATGAGAAAGGATCTTATCAGACAATGTATCAAACCATGGGAACTGCTTGCAATTAAAGGTCAAGTGGGATAGATGCATCCCTAATGGAAACCAAAAAGATTGAGTCAAAAAGAAGGAAGGAGGAGGAAAAGGAGGAGAATCCTAAGTTAGAGAGTCCAGGAGAGATGAGTCTTTTCACAGGAGGTGGTAATCTTTTTTTCCCTTTTTTTTTTTTTAAGTGAGGTATCATTGTTTTATATCCTTTTTAATACTTTGACAGCATAGGGTTCCTCTCCTCAGAGGTGGCCACCTTAGCCCTCCCACCACCAAAGTACCCATCATCCTGCACCATAGTCCACTGTGCTCTGCCCTTCCCCTTCTTCTCACACTCCCATTTGAGGGGTGATCCTTTATGACAGTTGCCCCTGACATGTCAAGATGGGGATTTAGCTACTGGATTTAGCACCAAAATGGGAACCAGGGGAGCAGGTTGGGTCGAACCCTGGGAATAAGTCAGGAAGAAGTAGCTTGAGGAGCAAGTAGGAGATGAGGCAAGTGGCAGATCATGGGAAATGGCCATGTTTTCAAGGAAGATGTTTGTTTAAAAATGTAGAGAATATGTTTTAAAATTGTTAAGTAGGATCCACTGGAGAAGAAAGGGGTAAAAAGTGAGATGAGCAGAGACAATTGACTGAGTTTCTGAACGGACTCAGTGGGGTGGAATATCGATCCCACTTGATAGGATCAGGAACCCATCTTCAGTGCAGGAAGAAAGATGAGCTAAGAAGTCTAGGTAAGATTGTTGAGGAAACAAATTGGGGGAGTGTTTATCTAATCACTTGTGTTTTCTCCATGAAACAAGAAGCAAAGTCATTTGCTGAAGCTGAGATGAGGATAAAAGCCAGAGAAAGAATGGGAAATCTGGTCAACTGGTAAATAAGGCCTACATTGTGTTAAATTTCTAGTATCAAAGGCCTTTATTATTTCTAATAATCGCAAGACCCCAGTTAGTGTTGCTACCCTTGTTTTACAGATGCGGGAGCAAATATTAAATGATTTGTCCAAACCAATACAGCTGTATGGCAGAGCTGGGGTGGAACACCAGGTTTTTTCCACTTTAAAACTGACACTTTCATTTGAAACATCAGAGGAGTGTGACGAAGGCAAAAATTATCTACTCCAGGTTTTCACTGTCCCCCTTCATTGGCTTTTCTAAAGTTCATATGGAGATTGAAGGTCTTTTGTGACCCAGTTGAAAACTCTAACCTGCCTGAGCAGAATTAGTCATCTTCAGTGGTTACATTTATTTCTGTTAAATGTAAGGTATCACAAGGACTAAAATAGAATTTGGGGTCAGATTCCTTCATGGCTGGGGAACTATGCAGCTGTGTCAGAAGGAAGAGGGAACAAATGCTGGAGGGAAGAGGAAAAAATGCTAGAGGGAGAAGAAAAGAGTCTGTCCTAGACTGAACCTTTTCTCCGGGTTTTCTGGACTTCTCGGGGTCTCTTGCTTGGTGTCCTGCTGTGTCTGAGTGCTGCTGGGGCATCCAGGCTTCCTGCTCGCACACTTACCACACCATATCCTGTCCTCACCCTCAGATGGTGAAACTCTCAAAAGCTAGTGGGCTTATGAAATGGAAAGCTATTGTGAGTGTGTGAGTACACGTTACCTGGGGAGCCCAAACTATTAAGGGGTGAAAGCATATTCTTAGTGTGAAATATTTTAATCGAATTGGTGTGTATAGAGAGAAAAGAGAAGAAAAGGCTATCCCTAATAATAGTAACCCAATAAAACCCCCCAAATTTCCCACCCCCTTTGGGGCAAGTGCCATACCAATCAGGCTTGGTATGAAGTGGGGCCCTGAGGCCTAAAAGTACACCACATGTTTAAGGTGCCTTCCTGTGAGGAACCACAATGAAGGGTTAGACAAGTCCCAGGAAGCTGGGATAGAAGGAATAACAGATAATGCAAAATATAACATGAAGCCAAGGACCTTGCCTCTGCCAAGGACCAGGAGCAGCCATCCCAGGTAGCCCCTTCCTTGTGTCTCTTTCTCTCAATACCGGGGGAGGAGTCAGGCCGCAGAAGCCAGAGAATGGGCCAGCCTGTCTTCCTTGTTGTATAAGTCCACCTGGCAGATCAGCTCTGCTCCTAGTGCCCAGCAGCTCCTCTGCTCAGGAAGCCAGTCTGGTTTATGGCATCCTAGGGCTTGAAATTCAAGGTAACTAACTGCCTGTAAGGGGGGGGGGCAGGGAAAATGGTGCATCTGTGGTTGTACTGCAATGCACCTCTGCACCTTTTGTGGAGATGTATTCTATAACACACAATAATGGAGGGTGAACATTTTACCTTCAGGATTGTGGAAAGAAAAGACACTGAAGAAATAGAAATAACTTAGAAACCCTCAAGATGGGAGTGGGAGAATGAGAACAGATGACTTGTCAGGAAAATAGACACCCCAGTCTAAAAAATACATCTTTTACCCTCAATTTATGGAGAAAAGCATGTTTCATATTTTTCACTCAGCCAAAAAGGAAAAAAAAATCACATTTCTCATTTTTTGTCTTTCTAAGCTAAAAATATTTTAAAGCTTTATAGTATATTGCATTCTGGTAATATTTGCCTATGTTTAACTGTAGGTTGTATTGTATTTGCACTTCTTCGCCAACTGGATTGGAGCTCTGCAGGGCCAGGGGGTTCTTGTTCAGTGTACTCACCCCAAACTCTAGTACTTTGTGCCCTGTCTGACATCTCCGGGGTGACAACATATTTTAATAAATAAAGGAATCAACTAATTAAACTTCCTGGCAGTGTCCTTACCAACGGTTTCCTGTGACTTAGTGGTTCTCATTGTTTTCTCTTTATTAGTATTTTCAGGGGATTTCCCGTAAGTTTTAATTTTTGCTTTTTACTAACTGTTGTGTTAGTTCATGGAGGCCTCCCAGGTTTTTTCCCATGATCATAATTTTATTGTTTTCTATTCTATTAGGCAAAATATCGCATAATGATTTTGCAATAATTTGTTTCTTATGATATTGGTGAAGGGAAACATCTTTTTGTTCACTTATTGAGCATTTATTTTTCTTCTTATGTGACTTGTCTCTATTTTTGTATGAGGGTTTATGTGGGTTTTTTTTCTTGGTAATTTTTAAGAGCACTTTGAAATGAAAGATGTCAACGTTTGTTTGCTTTTTGGCATTGCTAAATGTTTATGTAGTCACCTACATAGTATTCTTCTGTTGGAAGTTCTGCCTTTGGAGCTATGCTTTTCGTAACTCCCACCTCCATCCTCATTCCTCAGATTACAGAAATCCCCTATATTAACAACAGCAAGAACTGACATTTACTGAGTGCTTTACCATTTGTTAGACCCTTTGTATAGAACTTTGCATAAAGTTCTATACAGCTATGTAGCCCCTATGTAGCATAAGCTCCATTATAACTTATTTTACAAATGAAGAAACAGACATGAAAATGTGAAGAGACTTTCTCCAGATCATGTAATCAGTGGCAAAGCCTGGAATCAAATCCAGATAGTCTTATTTCAGACACCACAATCTAAATTGCAATCTCCAATTTAAAACTTAAAACCATTGGGATGAATTTAGTAAAATTATGCCAGCAATCTTAACTAATTTCTCCCAACTAATCAGTTATATCAACTTCATCTGAGTAAACTATCTTTTCTAAATTACCAATATTGTCACAAATCAGATAATCATATTCTCACTTTTGTGAGGTCTACAGAGTTGAGACCTGTACATTGACACCACTAAACTATCTTTTATAACCCAATGTTGACATTTGATACCTCAATTGATAAAGTTCTTGAAAATTACTTTAAATGGCATTGCTGAAAGGATTCAGCTTCGGCAATTTTTTAACTGCATTTTATTGCGGTATTTCTAGAATTGTTTAAAACTTAAACCTCATTTTGCCCTTAATTCAAAGCCAGATACAATAGGACACATCTTATATTGTTCAATTAATATGGAATGTCTAGAAAGGGCAAATCTGTAGAGATTCAAAGTAGAAGAGTAGTTACCTTAGACTGGGAGTGGGAATGGGGAGTGGCCATGACGTTTCTGTTTAGGATCATGGAAATGTCCTAAAATTAGAATATGGTGATGGTTATAAAACTTTGAAAATGTACTGAAATTCATTGAATTTTACACTTAGTTGAATTTTATGAGGTGTACAGTATGTCTCATCAACCCTATTTTAAAAAATAAAGCCTTCCAACTCATTCACACACACAGAAAATGAGAAATCAAAAAGTGATGATATTAATCATAATTGTAATAATTTGGGGTAAATATGGAAATAATTAGCGTTTGAACGCAGTTCACTGTTTTTCTCAAACAGATGTTCTCTTACACATAGCATGTTGATTCTGGGATCTATTGTGAATGAAAGAAAATGTTAGGAACATATTGTTAAAAATTGTGCTGCTAAAGTAATGTGTGGTTAGGGTTTTAATAGAGTTTTTTAACTCTTAGAGAATAGAAATATTTTTAAATATCTAAGTTTGCTTTACAGTGTGTCTGGATTTGTATTCATGTTTTTTTGAGAGAATTATGGTCCCCACAGTAGGGGACTGCTTATGAACTATGGTCTAGTTTTATGCTTTTTTCCCCTTTCTTTACTCTTCTGGTAGCAACATGTAGATGTTATAATTATAGGCTTATAATACACTTTACTAGTAAGATAAATGTCCCATCTTAGTCTTAGAAGCAATAAAAATATTGTTTTTTTTATTTTATCTTGCAAGTGAATCTTTACATCATTTTAGAAAGTTGTTTAAATATGAATGGCTATATTATGTTAGGATTTACTATATTCATAAACAATTTTATACTTAGAAATAATATTATGTGTTCTCATCTGGGAACCTAGAGTATCTATTTACTCCAGTCTTTTAAAAAACCATGTAACAACATTTTGTAAAATTTCTTTATATTTCATTATATTCTTTTCAATATTTTTCCTGTGTACTTTATGCTGCTGCTGCTATTGAGAATGAGATAGTCTTACCTTTTTAAAAATTAGCAATTTATATATAATTTATAATTGATAAAATTCGTAGCTCTTATCTGCTCAGAATTTTTTTAATAAATTTTATTGTTATATTCCCCATACAATTGCAGCCCCCCCATTCTGACCCCAATCCCTCCCCTCCCGCCCCCCTAAAAGTGTCTCTGGTTCATAGTTTTTTGTTGATTTTGATTTTCACTTTCTTATAGTTATTCATTTTCCTGGTCCCTTATTTAAGTTTTCTAGATTCCTGCTATGAGTGAGACCATCCGGTATTTTTCTTTTTCTTT
The DNA here is from genome assembly GCF_964194135.1 of Talpa europaea. NCBI lineage: Eukaryota > Metazoa > Chordata > Mammalia > Eulipotyphla > Talpidae > Talpa > Talpa europaea. The sequence goes on along the minus strand of NC_140073.1, from coordinate 41,235,293 downwards.
TTGGCTTATTTCGCTGAGCATGATCCCTTCCAGCGCCATCCATGTTGCTGCAAATTGCATGTGTTTATCTTTTTTGAATGCTGAGTAATATTCCATGGTATATATGTACCACATCTTCTTGATCCAGTCATCTATTTTTGGGCATTTGGGCTGTTTCCAAAGCTTAGCTATTGTAAACAGTGCTGCTATAAACATAGGGGTGCAGGTGTTCTTTGGAATTGATGTTTCTGTGTCCTTTGGGTAAATACCTAGGAGTGGAATTGCTGGATCATATGGAAGCTCTATGTTTAGTAGGTCCAGAAATCTCCACACAGCTTTCCACAGTGGTTGAACCAGTTTGCACTCCCACCAACAGTGCAGAAGAGTTCCTTTTTCTCCACACCCTCGCCAACATTTGTTGTTGCTAGTTTTTTTAATATGTGCCATTCTCACTGGTGTAAGATGGTATCTCATGGTAGTTTTGATTTGCATTTCCCTGATGACAAGTGATGTTGAACATTTTTTCATATGCCTGTTGGCCATTTGCATTTCCTTTTCAGAGAAGTTTCTTTTTAGCTCTTCTGCCCATTTTTTGACTGGATTATTTTCTTTGTTGTTGTTGAGTCTCATCAGCTCTTTGCAGATTTTTGTGATCAGTCCTTTATCATTAGTGTTGGGTGCAAAAATGTTCTCCCAGTTGGTGGGGTTTCTCTTTGTTTTTGTTATTGTCTCTTTTGCTGTGCAGAAGCTCTTTAATTTGATGTAGTCCCAGCTGTTTATCTTTGCCTTCACTATCACTGCTTTGGGTGATGTGTCTGTGAAGATGTCTTTGATGTGCAAATCACGTAGTGTTTCGCCTATATTTCCTTCTATATATTTTATGGTTTCAGGTCTTATGTCTAGTTCTTTAATCCATTTCGAGTTGATTTTTGTGTATGGTGTGAGGTGGTGGTCAAGCTTCATTCTTTTGCATGTAGCGACCCAGTTTTCCCAGCACCATTTATTGAACAAACTTTCTTTGCTCCAATGCATATTCTTTGCTCCTTTGTCAAAGATTAGTTGACCATAAATCTGTGGGTTTATTTCTGGATTTTCTATTCGATTCCATTGGTCTGTATGTCTGTTCTTGTTCCAATACCATGCAGTTTTGATGATTATGGCTTTGTAGTATAGTTTGAAGTCTGGGAGTGTGATGCCTCCATTCCCTTCTTTTTTTTTCAGGAGAGCTTTGGCTATTCGGGGTGTTTTGTGATTCCATATGAATTTCATCAATAATTGTTCTATTTCTTTGAAGAATGACATTGAAATTTTGATTGGAATAGCATTGAATCTGTATATTGCTTTTGGAAGGATGGCCATTTTAATAATGTTTATTCTTCCAATCCATGAGCAGGGGATGTCTCTCCATTTCTTTGTGTCTTCTTCTATTTCTTTTAACAGTGTTTTATAGTTTTCTTTGTATAGGTCCTTTACCTCTTTTGTTAGATTTATTCCCAAATATTTGATTTTTTTTGTTTCAATAACAAAAGGGATGGTCTTTTTGATTTCTTCTTCTTCAGATTTATTGTTTGTGTATAGGAAGGCTACTGACTTTTGCGTGTTGATTTTGTATCCTGCCACTTTACTGAACTGATTGATGAGTTGAATTAGCTTTTCTGTGGAGTTTTTGGGGTTCTCTATGTATAATATCATATCGTCTGCAAATAGTGATAGTTTGACTTCTTCTTTTCCTATTTGGATTCCTTGGATGTCTTTCTCTTGTCTTATTGCCCTGGCTAGGACTTCCAGTATTATATTGAAAAGCAGTGGTGAGAGTGGACATCCTTGTCTTGTTCCAGATCTTAATGGAATTGCTTTCAGCTTTTCACCATTGAGAATGATACTGGCTGTTGGCTTGTCATAGATGGCCTTTATGATGTTGAGGTATGTTCCTTGTATCCCAAGAATTTCAAGGGCTTTTATCATGAATGGGTGTTGCACTTTGTCGAAAGCTTTCTCAGCATCTATTGATATTATCATATGGTTTTTATATTTCTTTTTGTTGATGTGTTGGATAACGTTGATTGATTTTCGGATGTTAAACCATCCTTGTGCCCCTGGAATGAATCCAACTTGGTCGTGGTGAATTATCTTATGAATACATTGTTGGATTCTGATGGCTAAAATTTTATTGAGGATTTTTGCATCAGTGTTCATTAGGGAGATTGGCCTGTAGTTTTCCTTTTTTGTGTTGTCCTTGTTCGGTTTTGGTGTTAGTATAATGTTGGCTTCATAAAACGTGTTTGGTATTGTCCCTTCCTTCTCAATTTTTTGGAAGAGTTTGTGAAGGATAGGCACTAATTCGTCTCTGAATGTTTGGTAGAATTCATTTGTAAATCCATCAGGTCCTGGGCTTTTGTTTTTGGGGAGGTTTTTTATTACCATTTCAATTTCGCTAATTGTAATTGGTCTGTTTAGGTGTTCTATTTCTTCTTTATCTAGCTTTGGGTGATTGTAGAGTTGTAGGAATTTGTCCATCTCCTCTAGATTGTTGAACTTGTTTCCATATAACTGTTCATAGTAGTTACTGATTATTCTTTTGATTTCTGCTGTGTCCGTTGTGATTTCTCCTCTTTCATTGATGATCCTGTTTATTTGTGCTTTCTCCCTTTTTTCCTTTGTGAGCCTGGCTAGGGGTTTGTCTATTTTATTGATTTTTTCAAAGAACCAGCTCTTGGTTTCATTGATCTTTTGGATTGTTTTTTTAGTTTCAATTTCATTTATTTCTGCTTTGGTTTTTATTATTTCTTTTCTTCTACTGGTTTTGGGGTTTTTTTGTTGTTCTTTTTCTAGATCTTTGAGCTTCGAGATTAGGTTGTTTCTTTGCGTTCTTTCTTGTTTCTTGATGTGAGCTTCTATTGCTATATATTTTCCTCTTATTACTGCTTTTGCTGCATCCCATACATTTAGGATATTGGTGTCCTCCTTGTCGTTCAATTCAAAAAATTTTTTAATTTCTTCTTTGATCTCCTCATTAGTCCAATGGTCTTCCAGTAGTGTGGTTTTTAATTTCCATGAGGTAGGAAAGTTCCTTGCCTTCTTTTTATGGTTTATTTCTAGTTTGATGCCTTCATGGTCAGAAAAGATGGTTGATATGATTTCAATCTTGGTGTATCTGTTAATGTTTGTCTTGTGCCCCAGTATGTGATCGATCCTGGAGAATGATCCGTGTGCGCTTGAGAAAAATGTGTACTCCGTTTTTTTGGGGTTTAGTGTTCTATAGATGTCTGTTAAGCCCAATTGTTCTAGGTCCTTGTTTAGAGCTTTGGTTTCTTTACTTATTTTTTGTCTTGTTGATCTATCCATTGTTGATAGTGGTGTGTTGAAGTCTCCCACTACGTATGTGTTTTCTCTGATGTCTGTTTTCAGAGAGGACAATAGTTGTCTGATATATTTTGGTGCTCCTTCGTTTGGTGAGTATATGTTAATGAGTGTTATTTCTTCTTGAAGTATTGTCCCCTTGATCATAATGTAGTGACCATTGGGGTCTCTTTTTATCTTTTTGAGTTTGAAATCTGTTTTATCTGATATAAGTATAGCTGTTCCTGCTTTCTTTTTTGGTCCATTTGCTTGTAGGATTGTTTTCCATCCTTTAACTTTGAGCCTATTTTTATCTTTTGTAGCTAAATGTGTTTCCTGGAGACAGCAAAAGGTTGGGTTTTGTTTCTTAATCCAGGCTGCAACTCTGTGTCTTTTTATTGAAGAGTTTAGTCCATTTACATTTAGAGTTAATATTGATATGTTAACATCTGTATTTGCCATTGTGTTTGTCTTTCCTTTGATTTTATTTATTTATTCTTTTAATAACTTTTTTTTTTTTTGGCCTTCTTTCATTGTTATTCGTCCCTCTGAGGTTCTGGCTTTAGGACTCCTTGTAGTATTTTTTGGAGTGGGGGTTTAGTTGCAATGAAATTCCAGAGTTTCTGTTTGTCTGGGAAGGTCCATATTCTTTCTTCAGAGAGGAAGGAGAGCTTTGCGGGATAGAGTATTCTTGGTTGGCATCTGTTTTCTTGGAGTCTGTTGACTATGTCCCTCCACTCTCTCCTTGCCCGTAGTGTTTCTTCGGAGAAGTCTGATGTCAGCCTGATTGGTTTTCCTTTGAATGTTATCTGTTTCCTCCCTCTTGCCAGCTTCATTATTTTTTCCTTGTCCTGGATTCTTGGGAGCTTTACTATTATGTGTCTTGCTGTATTTTTCCTTTCGTCATGGAAGTTTGGTGTTCTTCTTGCTTCTTGTATATCAATTTTCAGCTCCTTCTTCACATTTGGGAAGTTCTCTTCAATTATCTCTTTGAATATTTTCTCTGTTCCTACATCTCTCTCCTCTCCTTCTGGTATTCCTATAACTCTTATATTTCCTTTCCTCATGGAGTCAGATAGTTCCCGAAGTCTTTCTTCGTTCTTTTTCCTTCGTACTTCTCTTTCCTTTTCTGTTTTGGTTCTTTTTATTTCTGTGTCTTCAAGATTACTTATTCGTTCTTCCATTTCATCTATTCTGCTTTCATTGCTTTTCCCAGAATTCTTTAGTTCTTCCATTAATTCTTTGATCTCCTGCATTTCTTTTACTTCCCTCTTTAGGGACTCAATTTCTTTCTTCTGACCATTGTTTTCCCTCTCTAGGAACTCAATTGCATTCTTCTGATCGTTGATTATTTTTCCCTTATCATTGTTTTCCTTTATGACTTCTGTCAGTTTTTTAATCACGGCAATTTTAAATTCTCTTTCTGGAAGGCTCAGAAATTCTTCCAAGTTATTGTCTTTGCAATCTGGGGGCTGGCTTTCTTTTTGTGGTGTGCTTTTTCTCTGGAGAGTTGCTAGGTTGCGTGTGGTTCTTCTCCTCCCTACTGTCTGTTTTCTAATTTGCCGTATGCGTTGGGACACTGTGTTGTTGGGACTGGCCGGCATCTTGGGTGGGCTTCTCTGTTCCCCTCTGGTTCTTCCAGGAGTCATCTGTCAGTTTCAAGCAGTCTTTACTGGAGAAAGGTCCCTGTTCTAAAATGCCGATATGGGGACACACTCCCCTGTGCGCCTGGTCTGCCCCGGCGGTGGGTTCCTGCTCCCCTCTGGGCTAGGACTGCAGGCCAGAGGGGGTCTGGCGTGGGCAAACTTCCCCCGCTCACCTCTGGCTCCTGAGGAAGCCTTCTGCAGGTAGTCTTTACTGAAGAAATGTCCCTGTTCTAAATGGTGATGTGGGACACACTCCCTGCGCGTCTGGTCTCAGGCACACTCTTCTGCGCGCCTGGTCTGCCCCGGCTGTGGGTGCTCGCTCTCCCTGTGGGCTCAGACTACTTGTTCGGAAGGGGCCCGGTGTGGGCTAACTCCCCAGCTGGCCGCTAGCTCCTTCAGTAGCCTGTGCTGGCTTCAAGTCGCTAGGTGGCGCCAGAGATCTCTCCTAGAGCCCTTGGGGAGCTGATTTTCCACCCCGTGGGACAGGGAGCAGAGCGGGGATGGTAGGGTACACCTCAACGGCTTTGGGGTGCTGTGTCTGCCTTGTGCCCCACCGTCGTGGGGAACCCACACCCCTAATTTCGTGCCCCGGGTCTCAGTTCCAAAGCCCTCAGTTCCAGGACGCGGGCTGTAGCCCAGATCAGTGGCGCGGGAATGGCGCCTTTTGAATCCCGCTCCCCTGCCTGGGCGCCTTGTTCCTGCTCACTCAGGGAGGGCCTCCACCGTCTCCCCGCAAGCCTAGGTCGCAGGCGCGGGGACCTGGGCAGCTGCGATCGATCCGGATCCGCGCTGCTTTCTGAGCAACCTTACCGGGCGGCCGGGGCTGTGTGCTGGTGCTGGCCTCCTCCTGGGGGGCGGGGCTCTCTTTAATGGCGCCTGGAGCTCACCTCCGCGGCGGATCCTGCAGGATTCTCCACAGCTCCCGTTCACGGGGTGTGGTGGCTGCAATAGTTCCTTTCCACTCACAGACCCGCTTGCTGCGTCCTTTGTTCTTGTTGGCTGTTTTGGTTTGTTGTTTCCCTCCTCTCTGCCGGTCGGAGAGTGCCGCCTCTGTGGGCGGGGGAGGGGAGCAGGGTTCTGCGCTTCCCTCCCTTCTCGTCCTCTTTTATGGCAACTTTCTTCTTCGGGCAGTTTGCTGGAGTCGTCCGTTTATCTTCCGTGTCCCAGTTCTCACTGGGACCTGCCGCTTTTCCTCCCTATTAACTTTTTTTAATGGGAGATCTTACTCGCAGCGTCTCCTCGCCCTCCATGTTGCTCCGCCCACTCCCTGCTCAGCATTTTGACATCTGTGTTCACCCATCTAGCCACCATTCAAAACAAGGTATAGAACATTTTCAGCATTCCAGAAAGTTCCATTAATGCCCTGTTCCTGCCAGTCCCTCCACCTCCACCCAGACAGGAGAGATTTTCTCACTGTTGTCACCATGATTTCCTATTCTTGTGCTTAATGCTTTTGTGTGGGAAGGAAATATTTTGCTCAGATGAGTATCAAAAACAGTATTTTGAATAAACTTACCTGGTCAAAGTGTATTCTTAAGACGGATAGATTTTATTCATTAAAACAGTATTTTCCAATTTTATTCATGTAAGAAATGGCCTACAGCTTTGTTTACTTGCTTGCTTGTTATTGCTTTGATAGAGATGCTTGCTTGTTTTGTGTATATCTTTGTCAGATACTGTTTCCAGGTTTATTTTAAACTCAACATGAGTTATCATTTACTCCTCTGGAATATATTTTTAAATACATGTCACCTTTCCATCCCAATTCTCCTTTCTGTTTTACCCTTGAATGATTTCCTTCATCATATCTCCTCTTCCCAAATAGTTTGTGACCAATGATGAGCCCCAGAAGCTTCCAGGCCCCTTACTTACCTGCTCTTGGTCCTGCTACGTTAAGAATAGGCTTTGTTGGCATCCTTGGCTGCCCCGATTTATTGAAGTTTGCATTTTACTTTGGAATAAGTTTTCTTGTACTAAGTCAGAGGGTATTAAATGAGAGTATCCAGGGCAGCAGCCAGCTCAGCTCCCATCAGTCCTGAGTCATGTAATAGGTTTAACTATATGGAATTGCTGACAGTCCACCGTTTTTAACTTAGAAAACAGCAGTTTCATAATTCAAATTGAATTACAAAATTCAGCCTAGTACTTGGACTCCCTCCTCCCAGATGTCTGAAAGTTTCTGGAAGCTGAGGAAATGAAGGCAGGGAAGGTTTCACGTCACTGTTGGAGACCCTGGAGGGATAGACCTGCAATGGCTGAGACTGGGATCTTTGGTGCACGGGAAAGGCTTCCTGATAAACAGAGTCAATGTTCTTCTTACATTTTTCTAGATTGTCATAGACAGTTTACTTTGCTATCCCAGGGCACATGTGGGGGGGGAATGCTCAGTTAGCCCCTATTACGAACCCTTTTAACAAAAGGAATATCCTAACATTGGCTATAGGATGTGACTTGGTGAGAAATAGAAACATGTCTACAGTGGAAGCAATGGCAAATTCAGTAACTAATTAAAATATGCCAATTAATGATTAAGGAGTCCTTTTTTAAAAAAAAGATATATTTTTATTTATGCATACAAGAACTGGGGTGTAGGTCAGAGGTACAGGGGGTGAGAGGATTCACCAGAGAAAGAGTGGGGAGCAAAACAGGCAGATCCACTGCAATACACTGCTGAGGGGAGCAGTGGGTAAGACGGGAGAGGTCTGCTGCACCATATGTGGGTTAGCCCCCTGGCCAGAGATCGAACTCAAAGATTGTAAAGGTGATAGCACTTAGACTTAACCCCTAGGCTACTAAGGAGGCCCCTAAGGAGACCTTTTAAAAATCTAAGACAAGGCAGCGCTAGTGGCCTAGGGGTTAAGTCTCAGCACTGTCACCACTAAGGCTGGGGAGTTGGATCCCCAGCCAGGGAGCTAGTCCACATATGTATGGCACAGCAGACCTCTCCTGTCTCACCCACCACTCCATCTCCGGTGAATCCTCTCACCCCCTGCACCTCTGACCTACACCCCAGTTCTTCTATGCTAAAATAAAATAGATCTTTAAAAAAAAATCAAAGACAATCCCAAGAAATCAAGTCAAACAATGGAAGCTTAAATGCCATAGTATAGTTTCAGGTTTACTATCAGGCCTCCTAATTGGTTATCCTGCCTCCCTGCTTTAGTCTGTTGCCTACACCAAGGCTAGTGTCATCTCTTTAAATTATTGATTAAACCTGGTCACTTCTTTACCCTAAGTCCCCAAGTGACTTCCCATTTTATTAGGGTATAAGCAAAGTCCTACAGGACTTGTACTTCTTGCCCTCCCACACACATTATCTCTGACCTCATCTTCCACTGCAGTAGCCTCCTTTCTGATGTGCAGACACCTCCAACTGTAGGACTATTTTCTCTACCTAGACTGAGCAGGGGCTCCCAAATTGCTAAATCTGGCCCTGCTGAGAGGTGCCTCGTATAGTTTGCCTCCTGCTCCACTGAGGCCAGCTCCAGCTGTGGTTCCTCAGAGCCTTCCAGCCCATGAGTCTGTGCAGACATCAGTGTAAGTCCCGTCTGCTTTTCTCTTTTATATCAGGCTCCAACCTGAAAGAGGTAAAGAGGCAGTCACATTCCCCTGTCCTGGGAACATCTTTGTAGAGCTGTGATACTGACCCCTGTCCTCTGGCACATGCCTTCACAGGTCTAACCTCCAACATCACCTGCTGATGTACACCATTGGCCCTATTCTAGGTGTCTCTAAAAGAGCTGTTTGCTGTTGGCTCTATGCTACCCTCTCTTTGACACTGGTCCCTGCCTCTGACTTGGCTGTCACCAACCCCTAATGCTGTTGCCTTTGGTGCCCACCGGCTCCAGCAGTCAGGCTCCAGCATTAGCCAAACACATAACCTTGAGGGGCTTACTTAACCTCTCTGAATGGGGTTTTTTTCTCTGTAAAATAGTCACAGCCCCAGGTAAAAGTGCCAAAAGGAAGCAGATATAGCTCCTACCTTTAGCATCTCATGGTCTAATAGAAATATGTCTAGTTTCATGTGGTAATAGGAATATGGACAAAGGCTGCCAGAGCAGCATACACAGGTTTGGAGGTTGCAGGTTGCACAGAGGGGATAACTTGCAAGCTGGGTCTTCAAAGATAAAAAAGAATGTTTTGCTGAAAGTGAGCATTCAGAAAGAAGAAATAGCACACAAAGGGTTGAAAGGGTAAGGCATGAGTAGGTAAATAAGAATAGTTCCTACAAATTGGACATGTTAAGAGGAACAACAGGAGAATGGCTGGAGGATCATCTTTTCTTGGCAATACTAAGAGGCTTACATTTTTACGCCAGGAGTGTCTAGGATATGCTGAAGGATTTAAGCAAGAAGTGAAATGATCAAATCTGTGTTTACATCGAAGATAGATTGGAAGACATTGAACTACTCAAGTAATCTTTCAGGGACTGATGCAAAGGAAATGGAGAGGGAGAGATGTAATTAAGACACATTTTGGAGGTTGAATGAAATGACTCGGTGACCTATCCACTAAGTTCTGAGAATTGCTGAGTAATGGGGTTAGAGGAACAATCGATGGGGACAGGAGATGGGGACATCTAGCGCTGTCTCTAATAAAAGGTTAAAAACAGCTTGGTGCAGGTCTCCACCCATGGTAGAAGAAGAAGGATTCTTCTCTGTATGAGAGTTCAGCCATTGAGCATGTTAGTTTAATTCACTTACTGCCATGCTTAGCTTTAGTGGTCATCTCCCATAAACTATGTGAATTTTCAGTTTTGATGGAAATTTTCAGGGTTACAAGGGTGCTTAGAATGCAGGGTGAAGTCATAATTATTTCCAACTCATCTTAATGTTTTCTTTTCTTCAAAAGCCAATGATAATGCAATGCTGCAATCACATAATGCCCAAATTTCTAAGGATGTTCTGATAATCCCAAATGATATTTGTTCTTTAAATAAGAACAAATTTTCAGCTCCAATTACTTGAGTTATTTTCTATTGAGAATTGCTGTATCTATAAAAAGTCTTTTCAGAATAGATTATTTTACATTCAAATTAAATAGTAAAGTCTTTTCTGCTGCCCTTTAACTTTTGAAATCTGCTATCTTTGTTTTCACCAAGGACACTCTGACTAGACATGACTAGAAAATAGAAGCATTGAAAAAAATCACATATGAATCTTGAAGTATCTCTTGGGGAAGAATAAGACTCCAATACTCAAAATTTGTGAGCTAGCTGTATAAAGGCTTGGAATTCACCTTCTCTTTCTAAGCTCTCCTTTTAAATATCTGCTTTAAACATTAATGGTCAATAACATTCACCATTTCTGGCTTCTGAGGCTCCAGATCTTCCTCTCAAGTATAATTACATACTCCACCAAATCATAGCTTCTTAATCACTATACTGATAATAATTGCCTTGCTCCAAAACTGTATTGGAAACAATAGTTTCCTCTTAACAGTTAATGTTTGAGATCAGACACCTGTTAGATATCAGACTGGGAAGGGCTTTACATTTGTTCGACCACCTACTAGATGTTTGATTCTCCTCTAAAACCCGGAAACTTGCTGAAAACAAAGGGACCGTATCATCTTTAGAGATAAACACAGTGCCGGAGAAGAACATTCTAAATTTTCCCATGGCTTCCACTTATTGGTTCTACTTCTAATTCCTGGAGAATTAGAACAAGTTTAGTTATCTTCTGTGTGACACCACTTCAAATATACACTGATGAGAAACTTATCTTTCTTGAATCATTTCCTTATAACTTAATAGCTCTTCACTGCTCCTCATATGATCCTGACCTTCTCCCATGGCAGTTGCTCTTATTATCTTCTGAGTGATCACACTGAACAGAGAAGCCCAGCTCTGAATTAATGTTTCAGGCTGCCTGGTATACTCCTTCCATCTCTAGACTATACTTCTATTGATTCAATCTAAAGCAAAATTAACTTCTGACAGCTGTATCACATTTTTATTTAAAATAAAACTAAACCATAAAGCCCTTTATTTTCATATGCAGTAGGTTGTATCTGCTTCAGAAGTTGCATCACTGACTTGTTAGGCTTTTAAATAATTTATCTTAATAAATATATATTGTTAGGCTTTATCCTTCTTGTCTACCTATCAGGATTTTTATGGGTCTTTCTTGAGTCTAGACTTCAATGTACTTATGCCTGTTGGTCATACCAAATCCTATGTCCTCTTCTAAACTGTAAATAAAATTTCAGAACTGGATAATACTAGTGATAATGGTCAAATCCCTAATCAACACCCTCTAGGTATGGTTTGTCCACCTAGATATGAATTTACTTTGTTTTATTATCATCCAGCTTAAATCATTTTCAGAAGAGAGCTTACCATGTGCTGAAGTTCACATTTACTATGCCTACAAAAGTATCCTGATGTGTAGGCCAAATAGCCCAAATGAAAAAGGAAAGGATGGTAGTTTAGTAACACTTGTTTGTAAAGAACCCAGGAAGATTCAATAATTCTAGGGCCTCAGAAACCCTATCTCCTACCTAAGTGCCGAATGACAGATGACTGGATGAAGAAATTGTGGAATATACACTCAATGGAAAACTATGTAAAAAAAAAAAAAAAAGATGAAATTGTGCTTTGGGAACAAAATAGATGGATCTTGAAATAATTATACTAAGTAAGTCAGAAAGTGAAGGACAGCTATCAGATGGTTTCACTTATTTGTGGACTATAAATAACCAAAGAAACCAACTGGCAAAGCACAGCAAAAGGAATTCTTAGACTCTGTGAAGAAGATACTGGTTACCAGAAGGAAAGCATGGGGAGGAGGGACAGGAAGATATGGTATAGGAGGACCTCCCTGGTGGTGCAAGGGGTTAAGCACCGCACTATGAAGCAGTTCACAGCCTCTACAGCACAAGTTCGATCCCCGGCTGGCCAGGGAGCTACCTACATGGCACAGCAGCCCTCTCCTGTCTTGCCCGCTGCTCCCCTCAGCAGTGTATTTCAGCCGGTCTGCTGTTCTGCTCCCCACTCTGTCTCTGGTGGGTCCTCTCATGCCCCGTATCTCTGGCCTATACCCCAGCTCTTGTATGCATAAATAAATCAATCTTTAAAAAAAAAAAAAAAAAAGAAATGGTATAGAACATCTGTATGGGAATTTGGGGGGAAGCTGAATTAAGCATGCGCATATATAATGGTGTAAAAATGTAGCCTGCAGAATAATATATTTTTGTAAACAACTGACAAATGAATAAAATTTGAGGAAAAAAAATAATCATTCCTGATAACGTGTTTGAGATAAATACCACATACATTTTCCCAGGAAAAGGGTACAGCTCCTCACGCTTGGATCTACAGTTCCCCTCTCTGTTTGGGCCCCAGTTGCTGCCTGTGGTGAAACTCCACCTGTCTTTAGATGGTCAGCTCCTGTGGGGCACAGACCGGTTGCTAGGCTTTTCCTTTACCTTCTAGGGCTGAGAAAAGCTGAGGACCTAGGAAGCCCTTAGGAGATATTGCTGGCTGGGTATATCACCTGACAGTGCCTGCCAAAGTCCCCGCATCCTCCCTGGCTGTTTTGAGTTGAGTTTTGAAATATGAAAGCTCACATCACACCAGAGTAAAAACCATCCATCAGGGATTTCAAGACAAGCCAAAATTACCTTTTTTTTTTTTCATGAAGCCAAAGAGGTGGCTCAGATTGAGCTATTACAATTCTTTTTATCCTTAAATTCCTCTTTGTGCTATTATTATTATCAATCCATTCTGCCACAGCAGTGGCTCCCTATGGCGTGGAGATGCGACGGGAGCGCCCGGCCACTGGGGAAGCCACAGAGGCTTCTAGGCTGCCTTCACAGGCCCTCCGGAGCCACGGCCCAGCCTTGTGGAAAGTAAGGAGCTGTAGTGTTTCTCCACAGGGGAACCATACTTTTCTGAAACTCTCCTTCTCTCAGTGTTCCCCAGTGCTCTGCAGCAGACCAGGAAACCCAGGCTCTGAGCCCTGTTCCTGGGTCGGCGTAGGGATAGGTAAGCCCCCTGTGGAGGCTTCCTTCTGTCCTGGGCAAGTGTGAGCCACAGAGAGTCAAATGCTACAAAATAACATAGCAGCCATCCTGTCTCGTGGACTCATTTCTTTTGCCTTCACTATTCTGCAGTGTTTTGTGTGAAAGAAGCTGATGGTATCTTGGAATAATAGGGCAACACTACAGAGGAGAAAATTGTACAGACTAGATATTTTGGGGAGGAAGAAATAACAACTTGCAGATGTGGGAGGGTGAGAGAAGAGGAGGAATATAGATATGATGACTACAAGATTTTGAGCTGCAGCATCTAGGAGGATGTTTTTACCAAATTGAAATGAAGATGATTTGGGTTGGAATGCTGGGACTGGCGAGGGAAATCAGATCCATTTTTGAAATATTAAGATTGAGATGCCTATTGGACACTTCCCTAGACATTTAAAGAATGTATTTGGATGTATGAGTCTATAAAGCAGAGTCTGGTGTGGAGATATAAGTGAATCATCTATATGTAATCTATGTCTGTCTATCTGTCTGTCTGGCATTTTAAGGCAGGGAACTGGATAAAATCAGATAAGAAAGTGATGTGAAAATTTTTCATCAACTATAAAGTATATAGTATAATTCTCCTTCCCATTCCTCAGTGAATGTATCATTAGTCAATATAAGTACTGTCTAATGTAGAGCCACTCTTATGGAATCAGACCTAGAATTATATGAGGGATAAAAAGGAATAAACTGGTTGCAGCCCTCTCCAACACTCTGTAAGGGTTGCAGGGTTCACTCGTGCCCCAGCACCAGCTTGGGAATTGTCATTCTTCGGTTCTTCAGGCACACTTCCAATGCAATTAATCATGTTAATATCTATAAATAAAGTGTAATCAACAGTTACTTTAACAGTGCATGCTAATTACTGGTAGAATCTGTCACTGAAAGGGGGCATTTTTTGCCAATTCTGTCATGTCTGGGACAAGTAGCGGGAATGCAGTTAGAATTTCTGTGAAAAAAATGATCCAATCATTAACAGCTTCCATGTTACAGGTGTGCCACATTGGGCCATGCGTGCGATTATCACAGGTGAGGATAATGGCACTTGGGAGAAATGTTGCAACTAGGATTTCCTCTCAATTTAGTAAATAATGATTTTTTGCTGCTATATATTATGGGCTTTTTGTTTTCTCAGTGAAGAAGCACTGGGAAATATCAGGGGTGGTTGTGAGCAGATGTTCCATTGCACTGTCTCCCTGGAAATATGACCAAAAGGCCTCAGGAAACCAAGCTACTGAGGCTGCAGCAGATATCAAGGGCAATTGCATCTCCACTCATGTGAGCATCATTTCATTAATCAAAAAATATTGACTAAACCACTGCTAAATGCTAACCCCTGGGAGAGTTGGATAAGTCATCCTAGTCTTGGAAGAGTGAGAAACATGTAATCAAATACAATAATACTGATCGCTACCTCATATTCAGTACTTACTACATATATATATATATGTATATATACATTTTCTCACTTCATCTTTTAAACAATATGATGTGATTTATAGACACACAAATGTCTGTTTATAAATAAAATTTGGCCATTTGCATAAACCAAAATATATTTCTCACATCTATTCACAGTTCCTGGCTTACAGCTCCCAAAGCCTTGATCCTGAATGTGGAGAGTATTAAAGTTGCCTCTTGTTGTGTTAAAGAGGAATTTCAGGGAAGCTCTTAAGGATGGGGGCTGATCACCAGGGGAACCAATCAGGGGATTAGAGGGTTGGAATCCATTGACCTCTAAGGAGAGAAGAGGGTCTAGGAGTTCAATTGCCAGTGGCCAGTGTGTTAATCATTCATGCCTATGTAATGAAGTGTCTGTAAAAACCCAAGAGCATCCATGTCCATGATCTTGTGAACATTTGGGGAGAAAGGTGAACCTGGCGTGGGCACTGAAGCTCTGCGTCTTTCCTCATACCTTGTCCTTTGCTTTTCTTCTATTTGGCTATTCTTGAATAATAGCCTTTGCAATAAATTGGTAATCTAGTGAGTAACCAGGTATTTTGAGTTCGCTGAACCTTTCTAGCAAATTAGTTGACTTGGAGGAGGGGGTTCTGAGAGCCTCTGATTTATAGCCTGTAAATCAGAAGCACAAATAATAATCTGGGCTTGTGATGGGCACTTGAAGTTTAAGGGGGTGGGGTCATGGGAAGCTCCAGTCTGTAGCAAGATGATCAGAAGCCAGGTGGCAGCTTGGACCTTGCAGCTGCTTCTGAAGAGGAAGATGGTCTTGGGAGGCTGGGCCCTTAACATACACAATATGATGCTTTCATCCAGGCAGATAAATCAGAATTGAGTTGAATCCTCTGTGTCTTGTGTTGAATTCCCTGTGTATGAGAATCACTTATTGGTATGGAGAAGTCTACCCACACCCCTGAGGATATTGACACAGGACACCAACAGCTCAGTACCTCTGCTTGAGATATTAATTCCAGTTTCCAAATGAATAGCTGAGAATGGAGGATTGAGAAACTAAGGAACTATGTAGCTAATCTATTCCATAATAGTAGGTGAAGTGCTACAACTTGAACTAAATTTGATTCAGCCACCCTCCAAACTTCAGGGATTTTACCAATTAACTCATTTTTATGTTTATGACTTGACCTCAATTAGCACTTTTCAGAAGCAAACACTTTTTATAGTTTTAACCTTCTTCTAAAATACAGCTCCATATTTTAAATAACATATTTTACTTACTGTTAGATTTCTGTAAATTTCATTGTGGATGATAAGGATTTAACTCCTTAGTTTACTACACACACAAACACGCAGTTCCCTCCTTTGTCTTCTCAAAATAGTTCTAGCATAAATTTGTGGAGATAGCTCTTCATGTCTATAGTATAGCATTAGTAAGTAAACTTGACTGTGATTACATTCTTTTTTTCTCTCAAGAGTTCATCATTTTTCTCTCTACCCTGGCTCTTTCCTCTGCTCTCCGCACTCATGTCTAATTGCGTATTTGTCATTCCCATAGAATCTCACATTTAACTTGCAAAACTGAGTTGTTCATCTCTCCCATAGCCCAATGTCTTCTCCCTCTCCATTTAGAAATGAGGATTAACTCTTTTCATTAACTCAGACCAAAAACTGGAATCTTCCTTGACTCCTCTCTATCGCTTAATCTGTTTGAAAATCCTGTTTGCTCTTTAAAGTTTGATGACTTCTCACTACTTCCACAGCTTTCTCTCAACCAAATCACATTACCTTTAAGTTCATTGTAATATCTTCCTTAGAGGTGACTTCTGATCTTGTCCACTCAGACTATTCTCAACATAACCAACATGGGTATCCTGTTAATATAAAGCCACATTGTACTCCCTTTCTGCTTCCATTCGTTTAATGGATGCCATTAAACCTCAGTGTACAAAATTCTTTTGATAACCTACAAGATCTGTTTTCTCACAACCTCTCTGACCTCATCATTTTTTACTCTCTCCCTTTTCACCATCTCTTTCCCCTTCCTTTCTCC
Source organism: Talpa europaea (assembly GCF_964194135.1). Classification (NCBI taxonomy): domain Eukaryota; kingdom Metazoa; phylum Chordata; class Mammalia; order Eulipotyphla; family Talpidae; genus Talpa; species Talpa europaea. The sequence continues at coordinate 41,218,835 of NC_140073.1, read as the reverse complement.
CACTCAGGACATCTGCACATTCTCCTTGGTTTGTGAAATTTTCCTGTCAGCTGCATGAAGCTTCCTGTAGGGGCAGGAATGGACACGGAGCAGGTTTTCTCAGATCCAGCAGATGGGGTAAAGGAGGAGTCAGAGTCCTCAGTTGGCTTTTCTCCTCCACCTAGCTGCTGGGCATACATAGGCTGCTTTTGGCCCTCAAGGCCCACTGGCCACCCCCAGATTCTCAAAAAAACATAACCTGCCAAGGTCCTCTGCCTTCTGGCGGGATTGTCAGTCCAAGTCCATCAGTCGAAGTCCGTTGGCCTCTCCCTGCATCAGCACTGGCGAGCTCCGAATCCTGGTCCTGTCTTCCCTGACGATTCTTGCTGCCTCGTGGGTCGTTGGCTGGTCCTCTCGGGCGTGTCCTCCTCCAGCTGAGGTCTCGTCCCATAGCTCCCGGACAGTGTCCACCTTCTGTGCCACCATGGCGCCTCCAGTGTCGTCACAGGCATACACAATCTGTTACTCCTTAGTCCCCCCAGGTCTTTGGAGGGCTCCAGTACCCATCTGCATGGATCATTCTGCCGACTACACCAATTGTAGGGGCAGGAACAGGACACTGAGCAGGTTTTCTGATCCCATGCACACCAGGTAAAGGAGGAGTCAGAGTCCTCAGTGGTTTTTGCAGGTCTTTTTTTTTTTTTTTAATAGAGGCATGTTTTATTTATTTGTTTGTTTTGTTTGTTTTTGTTTATACATGCACTGGGTACAGTCAGAAGCGCAATCGCGGAAGGGTGAGAGAATTCACCAGAGCCAGAGCGGGGAGCAGAGCAGGCAGAAGGACCGAAGTACACTGCTGAGGGGAGCAGCGGGCGGCAGGAGAGGTCTGCGTGCCATGTGGGACCCTCCTCTGGTGGCCGGGGAGCAGCCGGGGATCAAACCGGTGCCGCAGAGGCCGCGGGCAGCTTCACAACCCAGCGCTCAACCGCTGCGCCACCGGGGAGGCCCTTTTGCAGGTCTTTTATTGGGATTTACCCGGTACACAGCAGGCAGGGGTGCTGGGGGGCTGGGAGGCCTGCCAGCCTCCCAGCCCCCAGCAAGTCCTCATTCTTTCTGGGCTCTCCAGCGTGCTCTGCTTCTCTCTTGGCTTCTTTTTCAGCTTCTGTTCTTCTCGGCTTCTACTGGCGTCCCCATGATGCCGCCCTTAAAAGCCCAGTCTTAGTCCAGGTGAATCCCATCTACCTAGGCCCACACCCTACTCCAGGTGCCCGCCATCAGGCATGCATTCAGGACTGCAAGGATCCATCATGTCTCCTGATGGCGGGAGGGCAGAAAAGCCTGACATTTTTCCTTACCCTACACTTCCTCACTTCATTTTTCCAGTCCTTACTCAAAAGGCACTTACGGATGAAGCCTTCCCTGTTTAATATTTTATTTAATCCCTTATTACCCCTTAACCACCTTCTCTAATTTCCCCCTCTCCATTTCAGTATATATGTGACATGTTTATGTTATACATATGTGTGTATAATTTATTTTTTTCATTATCTAGCTTCATAGACAAGAAATATAAGCCTTATGGGAACAAATGATTATTGTCTGTTGGGTTCACAGTTGGAGTCCCTGCACCTGACAATTACATTCCATAAATGTTGAATAAAGAATTAGCAAAAGAATTATCTTGGATTTGGATTTGTCATGTGTATATGTGTGTGCTATGTGTTTCCATATGACTATCACTAGTTCATCCCAAACTGTCAGATGTTATTGTCTCTTAGTAAATGCATTGTTTTAATTCTTTCTGTAGAGGTCAACCTTTTAGACCATAGAGCAGGTCTGGGAGTAGCATGGAAAGTCAAGTGAAGAGACAAAGCTGTAAGTTTTGCTATCCAGTAGAGAAAGGTCCTACCTTGTTCTTCAAGAAAATTGTTACTATTCTTGACACTTTGCATGTCCAAATAAAATTTAGAATCAGTTTATCAAGCTGTTATTTGATTAGAAACTACATTTAGCTGTAGACCAGTTTGAGGAATATCTTTACAATACCTAATATTGCAATATATGAACATGAGATACATATATCTTCATTTAGTTAGACCCTCCTTAATTGTGCTTTATTTTTTTTCTGTAAAAATAAATTTATCCTAAGGCACTGATGTTTTTCATGCTATTTTTAAATGAGATTTTTCTGTTTCATTTTTTTGACTTCTTGTTTTGGTATATAAAAATGCAATTTAATTTTGTGGGATTTTTTTTTAAATTTGTATTTCTTACTGACCTCAGATCTATAAATCCATTAATTATCATTAATAAATGTGTTTAATTCTAATTTATTTGTAGCATTTTTTTAGATTTTTTTTTTTACATTTTGTATCATCTAACAATGACAGGTTAAATTTTTTTTTTTTTTGAAGATTTATTTATACAAGAACCAGGGTACAGGCCAGAGGCGCGGGAGGGTGAGAGGATTCACCAGAGACAGAGCGGGGAACAGAACAGGCGGACTAACGAAATACACTGCTGAGGCGTGCAGTGGGCACGACAGGAGAGGTCTGCCGCACCATGTGGTATCTTCCCCTGCCGGCCGGGATCAAACTGGCACAGCAGAGTCTGCAGACAGCTTCACAGCACTGTACTCAACCGCCTGCGCCACCAGGGGAGGCCCCAGGTTAAATTTTTAATCAAAATTTTATTATTCCTTTTATTTCTTTGTATGCCTTATTTCAGTAGTTAGTATCTCAAGCTCAATATAGAAGGTAAGTACTAATGTGTCTTATTCCTGACATTAATTGGAAAGCTTTCCACATTTCACCTTATGTACATGCCCACTGTAGCCTTGTTTTAGATACCCTCCATCAGATAAGCAAATTTACCTTCCATATCTGGCTTATTTGAACTTATGTCATAAATAGATGCTTAATATATGCATAAATAAGATGCTCATAGTTCTCTACATTCATTTTGATAATAATATGATTTCCCTCTATTGTGCTATTATGGATAGTTATTCTTTTTAAATTTAAGGTTAAGTCAAACTTCCTTATAAACTTGAAATAAAGCAGATATGTTTGCAATATATTACCATTTTTAGAATTTTCTGGATTTACTTTTCTAATATTTGGTTAATTTTTTAAAAAAATCTCAGCTCATGAGTAAGATTGGCCTGTAATTTTACTTTTCATGTGATGACCTTAGATTTTGGTATTCAAAATACAATGGCTTTAGAAAATGAATTAGGGAATATTGCTTTTTTTAAAATTCTCTGTAGGGTTTGCAGACTATTGACTTTATTTCTTCCCAAAATATTTAATATAATTCAGATGTCAACCAGATTGGGCCTGAAATTTTCTGTCTCATGAGATTTTTAATAACAGCTTCTATTTGTTTAATGAGCCCCAGATGTGGGGCTCTTCTTATATACTTTGTGTTTGAAAGAATTTATCCACTTTAAGGGCTTCCCTGGTGGCGCGAGGGGGTTAAGACGCAACCTATGAAACTATCTGCAGCCACTGCAGCATAAGTTCGATTCCCTGGCCGGCCAGGGAGGTGACCCAAATGGCACAGCAGACCTCTCCTGACTCACCCGCTGCTCCCCTCAGCAGTGTATTTCAATCTGCCTGTTCTGCTCCCCACTCTGTCTCTAGTGAATCCTCTTACCCTCCCCCACTCCGCCCTGCATTTCTGGCCTGTACCCCAGTTCTTATATGCATAAATAAATAAATTTTTTTAAAAAAGAATTTATCCACTTTATCTAATCCATGAATATAAAGTTGTTTATAAAATACTTTATCATATTTTTAATGCTTTTACTAAAAGACTGTAGAGATTTTGCATTTTCAACCATGATATCGTTATTTGTGCCTTTTTCCCTTACCTCATCTTTTTATCTTTCTTGAAAGAAGGGTAAGCTTTCAAAAACTAACTGTTGGCTCTGTTGATTCTCTCTAAATTTATTAATGTTCTTTTTCATTAATTTCTACTCTTATATTTATTATTTCCTTTCCTCTACTTTGGGTTTAATTTGTTATTCTTTTTCCAATTCTTGAGATAGATGCTTTTATCACTGTTTATCAGCCTTATTTTACTTGGTCTTTCTGGTGACCAGCACCCATCCAGGAGCCCTCCAGGGTCACCTTTTAGAGCAGAAGATATCCCTAGTGCATTTATCACTTAGGAATTTACCAGGATCTCAGGAGTCCCATATCAGGAACTAGAATGAAAACAAACATATATTACTGTAAGTCACAATATCACTGCATTCTACTTGTTTTGAAATGTATTGTTCCCAGCATCATCCAGTTCAATATATTTCTAATTTTCATTCATTAATTTCAAGAGGGTTTTCCTTGGACCCATGGTTTATATGTGAATGTATTTCTTAGTTACCAAACATAGGGGAACATTCTTGCTGTCTTCCTGTTACAGGTTTCTAGTATAATTGCATTATGGTCAGCACTCATTCAAACAGCTCTGCCACTTCCTGCTGTTCACTAACCTCCTTCCAGAATGTCTTCCATCACATCCACTGGTGATCTCTGGGTAATAACGTGATGGTTGGGTACATAAGCATATGAGCCAATTTGCAGGATCATATTCCCTTTCAGGACAGGAAATACATGGAAAAAGCCAATCTGAAATGAGTCTATACTCTGTAAAGGGTTAACTCAGCCAGCTTGGGATGCTTGTAGCCTGCACATTCCAAAGAAAAGAATGACCCTTGACTTGTTCCTAGGAGAGGATACTCTAAACCATCAGAGTATCCAGACCTCAGGTGGTCACACCAGATATTTTATGCTAATGATGTGGTGTTCAGTGAACTCCTATTTTTGTTCATGTTGGACCCTGGGCCATGTTTGAGCTCTGAGGAGGGAATGGAAACTGACTAACCAAGGTCAGCATGCTGGCATTCCTGACCACCCACAGTAAGATCCTGGGGCATCAAGGTTTCAGTGAGCTTCAGCAATGCTTCATATATATTGCCACACAGCGTTAATGAGAGCATGGAATGCTGTCTCAATTTGTTGGGGAAGGACAACTGGGAGCTTGTGCCCGGTTTCTCCAGACTCCATCCCATGTACCTTTTTCCTTTACTGATTTTAATCTTGTATTGTAATAAACTACAATTGTGGGGCGTCCCCTGTTGGCGCAGGCGGTTGAGCACAGAGCTGTGACGCTGTCCGCAGCCTCTGCAGCGCCGGTTCGATCCCGGCCAGCCGGCGAGGGTCCCACTTGGCACAGCAGACCTCTCCTGTCTTGCCCGCTGCTCCCCTCAGCAGTGTATTTCATCAGTCTGCCTGTTCTGTTCCCTGCTCTGTCTCTGCTGAGTCCTCTCACTCTCCCGCGCATCTGGACTGTACCCCGGTTCTTGTATAAATAAATAAATAAATCTTTTTAAAAAATTTAAAAAGTACAATTCTAAGTTTTTTGGGTCCAGCAAATCAATAAATCTGAGGGTAGTCTTGCGGACCCCAAATACAGTGATACTCAAAAATTACTGAGAAGACTGGGATGTCAAAAGTCTGTTGATAATGGCTCCCTTTGCTCAAATTATGTAACCTCCAAAGGCAAATTTCCATAATTTGGGTGATGTCATCATCTGATCATGGCATTGGCTACCATCCGCTGTCCACTGCTCCCACCTTCCAGGAGTTGCAGGGATCGACCAAGGGGTCCTGCTCCCAGGCCCAGGAAAGGGCTCTTGAGACCGTTTGCTCAAGATTGAAAAGAGGACTCCACAGACATTGGTAAGAGCAGGCAAGGAGTCAGGGTTTATTGGTTAGTGAAAAAGGAAGAAAAGAGTTCTGGGGGAACCTTTCTGGGCATGAGAGGGACTCCAGGAATTGCTGCAACTGGGGGTCTATTTCAGTTTCAGGATTGGGGTTTGAGAACAAAGGAAATAAACTTTATTGGCTGAGAAAGCAAGCAGACTGGACTAGGCTAAAGTCCATTCGTGGTTGCTAGTTGTTAGCACCAATCAGAGGCAGTTTGTCCTCTTTTCAATCTCTGGGAGCCCATTCTGTGATCAGGTGGCAACATCACCAAAATTATGGAAATTGGCCTTTGCAGGAGGTTGCAGAAGTTGAGCAAAGGGAGCTGTTATCAACAGACTCGAGTCGTTCACAACAGGGCTCGTAACCATTTCCAAGGCGAGCATCTAGGGAGGCCATGTGCCCGCAGCTCCGGTGTGACCCAGTCTGGTCTCAAGGTCTGTGACTTCCTTTTTCTTTGGGGTCTTTTAACTTCCCTTTTCCCATAGCAGCCAACCTGATAAGCTGTGAAAGATAGCTCAGAAATGCCCGGGCTGGGGAATATTAGTGAAAACAAGCAAACAAACAGAACAATGAGTCAAGAAAATTTATGGCAGCAGGTGTCAAGACCTAAAGTCATCGGGATTCTTTTTTTTTTTTTTTAAGATTTATTTATTTATACAAGAACCAGGGTACAGGTCACATGTGCAGGAGGGTGAGAGGATTCACCAGAGACAGAGTGGGGAGCAGAACACGCAGACTGACAAAATATACTGCTGAGGGGAGCAGCGGGAGAGATAGGAGAGGTCTGCTGCATCATGCAGGATTCTCCCTGGCTGGCCGGGATCTAACCCGTGCTGCAGAGGCTGCCAACAGCTTCACAGTGCGGCGCTCAACCACCTGCGGCACCAGGGAGGCCCAGTCATCGGGATTCTTAACGGCTTACTTACTGGACCATGGGAACAGTAAAATTCTTATAAAATTTTTGTCCTTGATTCCTGTCTTAAACTATTTCCCCGTCCCAGGACATTACCGTCTCGATGTTTATATTCTACAAGTAGTATTAAAGAATAAGTCATCAGAACCTGATGTCAAAATACATGAGAAACATGAGATGGCCACCACTTCCTCTTGAGACTCCTCATAAATTGATAACAAGGGAACCTACAAAAGGCATACGTAGTTGAAGATTTTTGCTTTGATCCTTCAGTTATAAATATAGATAATTAAGGGTGTCCTTGTCAGAAAAACCAGCGTCATGAAAGAGAAGATCCAAAATAAGCAAATAGACCAACTGATCACTGAAAAAAAAAAAAAAGAAATTAAAGAGAAAGAATTCTAATTAGCAGCTATCAGTGAAGAACAAGCAAGATCAGTGGAAATAAGATCTCTGAATACTTTGGAGGGAAATTTCAGAAGGTACAAGTACAAAGTAAAAGTACAAAAAGATGATCTTAAAATCTCCTGAGAGGAAAAAATTTCTACAAAAGAATGGCATCAAAGACCTCAGCTTGAACATGAAGTACTAGACAATGTCATGACAATGTAAAGTGACTCTGTGATAAAGTAATTTTTACCTAAATTCTAAGCCCAGACAAGTTTCTTTCAAGAATTAGAACACAATAAAGAATATTTTAACTACATGTGAACTCTCACGTGGGAAAAAAGTACTCAAGGACATACTCAAGCAAAATGAAAACTGTATCTTAAAAGGAGGATATTGGGGATGATGTGGGTTTTAAGAAACCTCAGTGACCAAAGAAATGAGAATTTTTTAACCATAATCTAAATATTTACAAATAATTTGACCATGAAACATACTGGCATAGTAAAAAACTATATCTTAGAAGACAATAACATAATTAAATTCTTAGAGGAATATTTGGAAGCAAAATTAACAAGCTTGCTTTAATAATCATGTAGAAATTTGTCCCCTACAGCAGAAAACACACATTATTCTCAGATGCATTTGAGTACAAATGAACAGAATAAATGGAGTAATATTTTAAATGGCTGAAACCATCAAGGCCTAGTCTCTGAATATAAGGTAAGAAAACTAGAAGACAAAAAAGGACAGTGCTCAGCAAAATCTGTTTTCCCAGAATTTTTAAATCCCCGTTATTTGACATAAATATCTATTTGACATAAATAAAAGTAACCAGTTTTAAGTACACAAGTTTTATCCCACACATGCAATCATGTTACCACCAAAATCAGGACAGAGACCCTCTCTATCCTCCTGGCTGGTTTCCTGGAGCCCTTTGTGGCCAGTCCTCAACTCCTAGTCCTGGTCCTTTACACCCACTGATCTTTTTATGTCTCTGTACTTTTCCTAGAATTTCATATAAAGTAAATTAGGCAACGTGTTATCTTTTATATCTGGTTTCTTCCTTTCAGCATAATGCTTTTGAGATTTTATTCACATTGTTTCTTAGACTAGTAGTTTGTTTTATTTGGTTTCTGAGTATTGTAGTATTGTATGAATATAGACATTTGTTTATTTGTTCACATATGATAACACTACATTTGGATTTCTTTTCAGCTCTGGCTCAAAACAATTGCTTTACATCTTTGGGTAAATGTGTGGTTTTATTTTGGTTGGTTAAATAGCTGGATGTAGAATTTCTGGGTCATTTGGCAAGTATAACTTTAACGGAAGCTGCCAAACTGTTTTTCCAATAAGGCTATCACATCCTTCCTTTCCAGCAGTAGCCTGGGAGAGGGTCAGTTGCCCCACATTCTGGGCAATAATTCATATTGTCCATCTTTCATTTTAACTGTTCCTCTGGGTGTGTAATGGTACCGCACTATGGTTTACTTTCATTTTGATGAAGTATCTGTTCAGACTTTTTGCCCATGTTTCTATCAGCTCATTTCTGAGTTGTTGGCATTCTTTATATACTCTTTATATATCATAGTACTTTATTAACTGTGTGTTTTTGCCAATATGATCCTATAGCTTGTGTCTCCGTCTTTCCCTTTGCTAACAGCATGTTTTGAAGAGCAAAAAAACTTACCAGTTTTTTTCTACTATGTTTCGTGGCCATCTAAGGAATCTTTGTTTAAATTAATGTCATAAAAATTTTTCTCCTATATTTTCTTCTAGAAGTGTCATAGTTTTAGTTCTTACATTTAGGTTTGTGGTTCATTTCCAGTAAATTCTTTCATGTGATATGACAAAAAGTCCTGCGTTTAATTTTTTGCAAATGAGTATTCAACTATTCAGTCATATTTGTTGAAATATATAGCCTTTCTTTATTAAATTATATGGCATCTTTCTAGAAAAGCACGTGACCTTATAAAAGGGAGGTCTGCTTTGGCCTCTTTTTGTTCAGTTGATCGATATGACTGTCTTTTTGCCAGGATGTCACTATCTTGATTACTGTAATTTTATCCTGCATCAGTACATAATGTTAAATCTTTCAATATTGTCCTTTTTTAAAACAATTTTTGATATTCTAAATTCTTTGCATTACCATATAAACTTGAAAATTAGTTTGTCAACATCTCCAAACAGTATGTTGGAATTTTGATTGGAATTCCACTGGGATTTGCAAATGAATTAGGGGAGAAATGATATATTTTTTTAATATTTATTTATTCATGCATACAAGAACTGGTGTGCAGTCCAAATGTGAGGGAGGGTGAGAGGATTCACCAGAGACAGAGCAGGGAACAGAACAGGCAGACTAACTGAAATACACTGCTGAGGGGAGCAGTGGGCGAGACAGGAGAGGTCTGCCGCGCCATGTGGGTATCTCTCAGTTCGGCCAGGATAGAACTCATGCTGCAGAGGCTGTGGACAGCTCCACAGCGCTGTGCTCAACCTCCTGCACCACCAGGGGAGGCCCGAGAAATGATACCTTGACAATGTTGGGTCTCCTGATTCTTGCATATGAAATATCATTGCATTTATTTATGTTCTAGCTAATTTCTTTCAGAAACATATGGTAGTTTTCTGTGTGTATCTTGCATATAATTTGTTAAATTTATCCCTAAATGTAAAATGTATATTTAGAAAATTTAATTCCTCAATTGTTGCATTTCCAGTACATAAAAGCAAAACTGATTCAGTACTGAACTTTTGGGCCTTTTAAAGTTATCTTTTTGTGTAGGCCTTCATAGGTTTCTTGATGATTTTCTACATAATCATTGCATCTGCAAATAAGAGTTTTAGTTGTTCATTTTGAAAGTTTATATCTTTTATTTATGTCTTATTTTATTTGCGGGTACCTCTAGTGCTGTGTTGATGAGAAGTAGTGGAAGCAGACATTCTAGCCATGTTTCCTGATCTTAGAGAGAAAGTGTTCAGTTGTTCATCATTATATAACATTAACTATAGTGGTTTTTTTTTTTTTTCCAATGCCTTTCCAAATAGAAGGAAGTCCCCTTCTATTCCTAGTTTGGTGAGAGTTTCTGTCCTGATCAGGAATTGACTTTTGTCAAATGATTGCTTTGTATTATCCATATGGTTTCTTTTAGTTGGTATGTTGATATGGTGATTTACCTCTATTAGGATTTTCAAATCCTGAGCCATCCTTTCATTCCCAGAATAAATCCCACTTTTTAAAGATAGATGCTCCTTTAATATATTGTTGGATTTGATCTGCTAAGATGTTGCTGAAGATAATTGTGCCTATAACTATGAGAATACTTGTCTATAATTTTCATATAATATCTTTATCTACTTTTGTATCAGGATGATGCTTTCATATAATGAATTGGAAAGTGATTCCACCGCTTCTATTTTCAAGAAAGACTTAACGTAGAATTGGAATTATTTCTTTCTTAAATGATTAGAGCTTTCTTTTTGAGTAGGTTTATAACAATGACTTCACTTTTTTAGTGTTTTTTAAATTATTCAATTTAGTGTACGTAATGCTATTTAGGTAATATTTTTTTTTCTTTAGTTTGGTATGGTGGATTTTGTCTTTCATGTAAGTAATTTATTCATCCTATTAAGTTGTCAAATTTACTGGAAAAATTGTTCATAAAATCCTCTTACTATTTTCATGTCTATATAAATCATCCATATATACCCACTTTCATTTTTAATATTGATATTTCGTATTTTCTCTGGTCAATTGTGTTAGGGTGTTAGTTTCATTGATTTTCTCATTTTTTATATTTCTTGTTTTCTCTTCATATTATTTTCTTTTATCTGTGATTTTTTTCTGGTTGAAGAAAATTAAGATCATTGATCTTAATGATCTGAAAAATCAGATCATTGTATTGAAAATTCCCCTATTCCTCTGGATTTTTCTCAGGCTGGTCAAGCACCCAAATTAACAACTGACAAATTAGTAGGAGAAAAAGGTCAAATTCTTTTTTGATGCTAATGTAGTCACTCTCTGCTTTCTTTTGATTTGTGTTTACTTGGTCTAATTTTTCCATTCCTTCTAATGTATCTTTGTCATGACATTTTAGGTGAGTTTTCTATAGACAGCACATATGGTTGGGTCTTGCTTTGTTAACCAATTTAACTACTGTCTTTTCAATTAAAGCTTAAGTATATAAATTTAGTATAATTATCAGTATGGTATTGATCTATTTGTTCTATTTGCATTTTGGGGTTTTTTTCTCATCTTTTTTTTTTGGATTGAGAATTTTTGTGATTACATTTTGTCTCTGATAATGACTTGCTCATTAGTTCTATTAATTATATTACATATATTTATTAGTTCTTTCCGTGGTTACTTTATTGTTCAAAAATCTGTATTTTTTTTTCTTTCTTTTGCTTACTCTTTAAATTTATTTTTATTTTCCTGGTTTCTTAGAGTGAAAACTGAGATCATTGATTTGGGAGTTTTATTTTTATCCATTTTAGTGGTATAAATTTCCTTCAAGATGCTGCTTTCCCTGCATACCACACATTTCAATAAGCTGTGTTTACTTTTTAATTCAGCTTGAAATACTTTCTATTTTCTTGTTGATTTCTTCTTTGATACAACAATTAGTTAGGGCTATGTTACGTAGTTGCCAATATGTGGAGATTTTTAGATATCTTCTTGTTATTTATTTCTAATTCATTTCTATTGCAGTCAGAAAATATAGTTTGAATCTCCTCAAATTTATTAATTATTTCTTTTATGGCCCAAAACATGGTCTATCTTGTTAGGTGTTCTAGATACCAAAAGGAATGTTCTACTAATATTTGGTAAAGTGTTATTTATTTATTTTTCCATAGAAAGTTTTTTATTTTTTTCTTGTTAATTGTTTCTTTTTTATTATTTTTCTTTTTTATTATTTTTCTTTTTTACATCATTTTTTAGTTTTTTATTTTTTAATATTTTTATATTTTATTTGGATAATAGCAACAAAGGAGTTCCTTGAAAATGTTAAGTTAAACAGTAGTGTTTTGTATTTTGTTTTGTTTGTTTATTTATTTATTTAATTTTATATATTTTTCATTTTTGCACAATGCATGCATTTTCATCTTTTTTGCTTCCCCCCACCGCCTCAGGTGTAGTCCCCATCGAGTTTCCTTTACCATGCACCCCTGTACCATCACCTCAGTCCCCTGCCCTCCCCCCTCCTCTTCCCTTGCAGTATGTGTCTGATTTATAATTGTCTGGTTTTGCTTTGTTGCGTTGAAAAGCTTCTGCACAGCAAAAAAGACATTAATCAAAACAGAGAGACACCCCACTGATTGGGAAAAAAATCTTTGCACTCCAGTCAACTGATAAGGGACTGATCACAAAGATATAGAAAGAACTCACACAGCTCAACAAAAACAAAATAAACAATCCAGTCAATTGGAATTCCAAAGAGGAAATGCAAATGGCCAACAGGCATATGAAAAAATGTTCACATCCCTTATCATCAGGGAAATGCAAATAAAACCACATTGAGATACCACCTTATACCAGTAAGAATGGCACATATCAAAAAACAAGCAACAACAAATGTTGGCGAGAATGTGGTGAAAAAGGAACTCTCCTGCATTGCTGGTGGCAATGCAGACTGGTCCAACCACTATGGAAATCTGTCTGGAGGTCCCTCAGTCTACTGAAAATGGAGCACCGTATGACCCGGCAATTCCACTACTAGGGATCTACCCAAAGGACACAAAAACATTGATTCAAAAGAACACCTGTACCCCTATGTTTATTGCAGCACTATTTACAATAGGTAAAACCTGGAAACAATCCAAATGCCCAAAAATAGATGACTGGATCAAGAAGATGTGGCGTATATACACAATGGAATATTATTCAGCAATCAAAAAAGATAAACTCATGCCATTCGCAGCAACGTGGATGGAACTAGAAGGAATTATGCTCAGTGAAATAAACCAGAAGGAAAAAGAAAAATATTGGATGGTTTCACTTATAGCAGGAATGTAGGAGAACCAAATATTTGTTTATTTATTTTAAATGCTACTATTTCAGCCATAGTGGTAAAGTTGTTGAAGTGTTCAAATCTCTGACTATAATTGAGGACTTGTTTATATATCTTCATAGTTTTTTCAGTATTTACTTCCTTTACTTTGAAGCTGTGTTATCAGGCACATAAATATTTAGAATTGTTATGTGCTCTTATTTTTCATAATGAAATGACCCTCTTTCTCACTGGTAATATTCATTATTCTGACATACACTTTGTCTGATAATTAGCCACTTCAGATTTTTAATTCTTTTAGTTTTAGTCTATTTGTATTTTTATATTTATGTTGATTTGCTATAGATAGCCTATAATTGGGTCTTGCTATATTACTAAATCAGACAATCCCTTTTATTTGGATGCTTAGATCATTTAAATTTATTTATTCACATGCTCACTTCGGCAGCACATATATACTAACATTGGAATAATGCGGAGAAGATTAGCATGGCCCCTGCTCAAGGATGACACACAAATTCATGACGAATTCCATATTTTTTAAAATCTTAATGACATTCTTCAAAGAAATAGAACAAATATTGATGAAATTCATATGGAGCTACAAAAAAACTCAAAAAGACAAGCTCTCCTGACTAAAAAGAAGAAGGCAGGAGGTATCACATGCCCAGACTTCAGACTGTACTACAAAGACATAATAATTAAAATCGTGGTACTGGAACAAAAACAGACACACAAATCAATGGAATAGAAAACCCAGAAATAAAGCCACACATATATGGACAACTGATCTTTGACAAAGAAGCAAAAAATATTCAATGAAACAAGGACAGTCTGTTAATAAATGATGCTGGGAAAACTGGACCACCACATGCAAAAGAATGAAGCTAGACCGCTACCTCTCACCATGCACAAAACCAATTCAAAATGGATAAAAGCCTTGAACATAAGACCTGAAACATAAAATATATAGAAGAAAATATAGGCAAAGCACAACATGACATACATGTCAGTAACATCTTTGAAGACTCATCCCCCAAAGCAAAGAAATTGAAGGAAAAGATAAACAGCTGGGAATACATCAAACTAAAAAGCTTCTGTACAGCAAAAGACACATTAACCAAAACAAAGAGACATCCTACTGATTGGGAGAAAATTTTTGCACTCCATACAAATGATAAGGGACTGATCACAAAGATCTACAAAGAGCTCACACAAAAAAGAATAAACAATCATGTCAAAAAGTAGGCAGAAGAGCTAAAAAGACACTTCTCCAGAGAGGAAATGCAAACGGCCAACAAGTATATGAAAAAATGCTTAACATAACTTGTAATCAGGGAAATGCAAATCAAAACAACAAGGAGATACCACCTGACACCAGTGAGAATGGCACATATTAAAAAAACAGGCAACAACAAAAGTTGGTGAGAAGGTGGAGAAAAAGGAACTCTCCTGCACTGCTGGTGGGAGTGCAAACTGGCCCAGCCACTATGGAAAGCTTTGTTTTACGCATTTCTTATAGTATACATCTTTAACATACACAGTCTAACTTCCAAGTAATATTTTACCACTTGTACTGTACATAAACAAGAACTTACATTAATTCTAGTCTCATGTCTTATCAGTGAATAACTCCAATAAAATCATAATTTATTAATTTATCTCAATATCAATTTTTCAACTGCAGGGAGATCTTTAAATGACACTGTTTGTGTTACATACTCATCTCTGAACAGTCAACAGTGGACAAAGGCATGAATCATTTGGTCAGCCTGAATATTCACAACAACCCTTCTAGAATGTCATGGAATTGGGAAGGAGTTCACCAAAAGCACCCAAGAAGAGGAACACAAAAGTGTACTAGTTAGACAAAAAAATACAGCTATCACATACTACAGGCAAATATCACAGAAAGAGTTTACAGGTTTGCAGGAAGAGAATTCACACATACCTGCTGTAAACTCCCAGTCTGTCTTGCTAACAATACTGAAGTTGACTACAGAAAGCATGAGCTGATGATGAGTTTCTTTGTTTGTCAGTCAGCCTCCGGTGACACTTCTACATATCCAATTCTTCCTATCAAATAATCCCTCACCTTTTTATTTATTTATTTTAGATTCATCCAAATATTTGTAGGGCAGTCAGGGACAGACAAAGGAGATTAAACATGGGAGGCAAATGCACAAGAAATAGAAAGCGAAGTTTAGGTTTCACTGAATCACAGCAATCAAAAGAAAATGCTTAAATCAAGGGTGAGACTGTTTTCAGTCTGAAAGGGGATGTAGGTGGGCGGGTGGCAAATCAGGAAAGGGGACTGAGGTGAAAATAGAAGGGGAGGGAAGAGCACAGGGCTGTAGTGCAGGTTTACAATGTGGTGGGAAATTAAGGGGACTACACCTGAAGGGAGAAATCAAATATTGCACAAAAATGAACAGTGATGTAAGAAAATAAAAAAAAAAATAGAAGACTGAATTATTGAAGATAGTCACTATTGTTTTTGTTTCTTCTTTCCTTCTTTCCCCATCTTTTGGCTTCATTCGCCAGTTGTGCTCAGGATTGTTTCTTGTGCTTTCTCTATACTTGCTTGCATTTTTGCTTTAATGTCTTCTAGAGAATTGGGTCCTTTATGAGTTTCAGGAAGCTTTTTTTTCTGTATTTTGAAAGATCTTGACCTTTTGATCTTGGTATTGATGGTGAGTCTTTTCCATTGTGCTTTGATTTTTGCACATTTTTGACTTGAGTAGCTCTCATAGGTTTCCTCACTGATGCCTCCTCTTCAGTTTCTTCATCATCAGATTCATTTCCATGATCACCACCATTGTCATCACCTCATTGTCTTCATCATTGCCTTTGGTAGCAGCAAGTTTTACTTTTTTCTCTGGAAACTTGCTACCACTACTAAGAGTCGAAAACTTCCCAGGTATATTTAATAGTTTCACTTCCTCCACCTCTTCATCTTCTGACTGCATCTTCCTCTATTGCTAGGTGATGTTCACTAGTATACACTGGCCCTATACACTGGCCCTGAACCCCACTTTATCCATAAGACCACAGGTGGCACTGTTTCAGAAACCCCAGGGAAACTGTTGGCTGTTCATTTTCAAAGTTGTCTGTGTTTCTGTAATTGGACTACCTTCATAATCCATTACCTCGGCTGCAACAGTCTACAGTCCATCCTTTGCACCAGGCCCTAAACTGGTTATTCTTAAAGAAAACTGGTGCTCGTTCTCATCATTACCTGTCTTAAAGTGATAATCTTTGTCAGCCTTTAGTTCACAAATGAAAAGATAGTTCTGAGGGTTCCTGTCTGTCCTTAAGTAGAAAAGAAGGGAGACTTGTTCTAGCGAACATTTTCTCAGGACAGAATCACACCAGGACTCGGCCTCCTTTTATAGTTGACTTTGATCAACATTCTGGAAACATGTTTACTAACAATGTAAAATAAACACTTCTGTGTAAGGCACAATTTCTCAACTTTGGCACTATGATATTTTGAACCAGATAATTTTATTTATTTATTTATTTTTTTTTTAAACAGTATAATGTTTTTTTTTTTTTTAATAGAGGCATGTTTTTTTTTTTTTCTTTCTTTATTTGTTTGCTTGTTTGTTTTGTTTATACATGCACTGGGTACAGTCAGAAGCGCGGGAGGGTGAGAGAATTCACCAGAGCCAGAGTGGGGAGCAGAACAGGCAGAAGGACCGAAGTACACTGCTGAGGGGAGCAGCGGGCGGCAGGAGAGGTCTGCGCGCCATGTGGGACCCTCCTCCGGTGGCCGGGGAGCAGCCGGGGATTGAACCGGCACCGCAGAGGCCGCGGGCAGCTTCGCAACCCAGCGCTCTACCGCTGCGCCACCGGGGAGGCCCTGAACCAGATAATTTTATAGTGAGGATATGCCATGTGCATTTTAGAATGTTCAGCAGTAATCCTGGCCTCTACTCTAGATGTCAGTAACACAGCTGCCTCTCTAATTGTGAAAATCAAAAATTTCTCTAGATTGTGTCAGTTTTCCTTTGGGGAATCAAAAATGCTCCTGAGAGTCATTAGTTTATGGGAATGTTTACAAGCACCAGGATTTGCAGGTTCTTGACCTATAGCAGGTGAAGGGGAGAAAGCAGAGTCAACGTTCAGTAAACTCCTGTTCCATTTTCCACCAATCTCATCTCTCCTTAAGGAACTATGTCTGTTCATGTTTACCACTGCAGAGATGTGGAAAAGAGCAGTGCTCAAGAACTATAACAAATATTAAATGTGGGCCTCCCTGGTGGCACAGTGGGTTGAGCACAGCGCTGTGAAGCTGTCCACAGTCTCTGCAGCGTGGGTTCGATTCCTGGCCAGCCAGGGAAATTCCCACATGGCACAGCAGACTTCTCCTGTCTCGCCCGCTGCTCCCCTCAGCAGTATATTTCTGTCCTTCTGCCTGTTCTGTTCCCCACTCTGTCTCTGGTAAATCCTCTCACTCTCCCGCGCCTCTGGCCTGTACCCCAGCTCTTGTATAAAAATAAATAAATCTTAAAAAAAAACATTAAATGAATAAGTGAGTTTGGTAGATGGATGGATGGATGGATGAAGAGAAAAATATGGATGATTGGTCACAATGTTGCTCTGGAGAAATGAGTGACAGGTGGCATATACATGAGAAAAGGGTATTTTACTGAAAAATTTGTCACTTGTATTGTTTCGACATTTTTACTTTCATAATTTGGAAAATCTAAAATGATATGTGTTTAAATCATTTGGAAATCACACCTAGCATTTTCACTTTTATCACTATTTCTTTAATTTGTCGGGTTTTTTCTTTAAGTCCAAACGTGCCTAGTTCCAATTAGCCCTCGTTCAATTCTGAATATATCGCCAAGTCTGAAGTTTGATTTTATTTCTTTGACTCATGAGCAAACAGCCATAGAATATAAACACTTGTTGGAAAAAAAACGTACTTAGCACAAAGCAGTCTGACACATGGCACTCCATTACACATCTTGACCTTGAGGACGGGGAGCAGACAGCCTGCATCTTCATGTCTTGAATCCTTCAGAGCTCGAACAATGTGGGCCCTCAGGACGTGTATGCTGGAAGAATTCATGATGATGAAGCTTCGTAGGCCTGAGTTTGGTTCTGTCTTGTTTTACTTTTCTGGGCAGGAAGAGGGAAGGAGCCAGGTGTGGTGAGAAGATGAGGGATTTTCTGCTTGAGGCAGACAGGAGCAGCCACAGGCCAAAGGAGTATGAAGGAAAAGATAAATTGTGGTAACAGCTGTTCCTCTGCTTTCTCTTCTGCCACAAGCAGGAAGCTGGGTCAGCTCCTCCATCTTCAGTGAGAGCAGACACTCTCCTCTCTTGGGAGGGAGCCCAGCAGCACAAAACAATTCAGCACCCTCCCTGTGCAGCCGCCACCCTCCTGCAGATATCTCTTCTTCTCCCTCACCTCCTCCACTGAGGGAAAGGCCCAGTCACCCAGGTCTCTTGAGTTCAGGGCTCCAGGAACCAGGAGAGTCTGGGCTAGGTGAGGTGATTTATGTATATGAGGTTTAGGGATAGGCAAAGACACAGAGCAATCCATCGGCCTCAGTGACCAAACAGATTCCCTTCACCTCATCCTCCTGCAAAGCGGTCAATGCAGGGAGGTTGGATGAGGTGACCTTCCAGAGCTGAATTTGTGCTTCTAAAAATAGAAACATCCTTAGAGAATCAAGAAAGCGGGGGAGGCTGTGGATGTTGAGGGCAGAACTGGTCTCCCCAGAGCATTGTCTGTATGGAACTGTATTAGATACAGGTACCCAGCTCCATAACCTCAGGTATTTCAGAAATTGAAACTAAGAACTCGGTTTTTTCCTCTTTGGTTACACATTCCCTGGGCTAAAAAAGGCGGAAAAAAAAATCATGTCTTCTGACCTATTTGCATGTTTGCACACTGTTGAGATGTCTTCCTGGCAGAGGGAAATGAGGGCTCATGATAGACACACAAAGAGAAGGCAGGAGCTGCAGCCCAGTGAGACACCAGGGACACTGGAGGCCTGTGAGGCTGAGTCCTCAGCCCTCTTTCCCTGCAGGAGTCTGTGCTGGGCTCTGTCCGAGGCTGGGTGGGGCCAGGTCTGGTGTGTCCAGGTCTGTGGCTGTGCGGGTAATGGGGGTGCTTCTTCTGCGGAGTCCTTGTTCAAGCCATGTCGTGTTTCCAGGGTCCAGGGAGCCACATGCTGGTCTGCACGTGTTGTCTGTGATGGGGTGTGTGCAGTGCTCTGGGGAGTGCAGAGGTGTGTGCACGGGGTGTGGTGTGCAGGGATGCACAGAGGTATTGTGGTGAACTTGGGGGGCTACATAGGCAAGCATGGTGGCTGTGGGGGCAAGATGCATGTGGGCGGTCACCATTTGAAGGACTTTGCACACCAGTGCAGGGATTGTGGGCAGGACTGGGGGTGGACAGCCCTTCACCAGGCTGTCTGGGGACCTGTTAGGGAGATCCCAAGGCTCTCAGTCTGTCAGTAAGGCTGCATAGGACCTCAGGGCGCCTCTTTGTCTTAGCTTTGTACTGGGGACTGTGTGTGGGTTGTGATGGGATGTGAGTGGAACCACATGGGGGACTTCATGGGTGTTGTGGGACTGAATTCTCGGTTCTGGGGACCTGTGTAAAGCAGCTCAGTTGTGCAAGAGGCTGGATCGAGGGTGGCAGAACCCTGGACGACGTCCACAGCCTTACCATCTAAAGAGTGGCTTTGCTTCTGTAGAAAACAGAAGCTTTCAAAGTGCAGGAATTTATTCTCCTCCATGTTGGTGTGAAGAGGGGAGATACTGGGGATTCATAAATGAGTAGAAGGAGCAGCATCCTGCCCTCCCCTGCTGACTGCCGCCTACCCTCAGGCACTAGCTGATAACACTGTCTAATGCTCTCTCAACAGGACAATGTAGATCTTGGAGAATTGATGTTTTCCCTCTGCTATCTTCCAACGGCTGGCAGGCTGACCATTACCATTATAAAAGCAAGGAATTTAAAAGCAATGGATATAACAGGAGCATCAGGTGGGAAATTAATCCAAATCAGAAGTCCTCATATAGTTCTATTGATATTGTAGTACTTTGTGAAGTTTCTAGCAGAGTAATAAAGCTCATAGACTTTAGAGCCAGACTGCATAGGTTTAATCCCAATCCTAGACCTAGAAGATGTGTCACTTTGGGCAAGTCACATAACTTTTGGGGCTTCACATTCCCCATCTAGAAATTAGGCTAATTATAGTATCTGCTTCATTGAATCATTGTAAGATTAAATAATTTAATACAAGTAAAGCCTTAAGAACAGTGCCTGGTTCATCCTAAATGCTACATGTTAGCTGTCATCATCCTTCACCATGGTAGTGAACTGGACCTACAGTTTGCATGTACTCATATAGTTTATCTAATTGAGTCTTCCCCAGATATAAACAATCCCAGGTTTATTGAAGGTTGAAGACAATCCTACATTCTTATATGTATATGGAATTCTTATATAAAATACAGAGATCTATGCAGTTTGGCTTTTCCAGGGTTTCAAGCAGTATACTTAAATTCTAAAACCCCAGAAAAGATGCCCCGATGTGTAGTTACTACTGTATAAGTTCTCTAACGGCCTCTGTAGGTACTCTCCAAATGTGGTCATAAAACACCCAGATCACTGCTTCTTCAGTCACTGAGCACAAAGGACATCAGATGCAATAAATTCCCCTTCCTGTATTCCATTGTCTTCCTAAGCAGGAAAAAGATGTGACTCCCTTCTTATCTCTAAAACCCTCTTGGATGGTGGGGACTATGGCAGCACATGCTTATGCAGTCAAGAGAGAAGGAGAATTCCCACTGAGCACGAGCAGAGTGAGCAAAGTCCCACCTGAGGCAGAGCCCAGCCTTATCACCTGTCACCCCATCCCAGTGTGGCACCACCAGCAAGCCTGTGTCCCTTGTCTCCCTAACATGCCAGACTACGTCCACCCCAGTAGGCAGCTATGGGGCCTCAAAGCCCTGGCACTTAAAGAAATCCACTCCCAAAGCCCCTCCTGTCCTCTAGGAATTCAGCTTCTCCCTTTCCTAAAGCCCTGATCTTTAGGAAAAGATCCTGGGGGTGGCTCTGTCAGGGGCCCACATCCAGCTTCCATATGCCTTCGAAATGCCTTTGCACTTCTCTCTCTGTTGCAGCTCAGCAAGTCTTGAATTCCGGAACACTGTGTGATTTGGTAACACTATTTTTAAATTCCACGCTTTTTGAGGAGACAATGTCCTGTGCTCTTTCTTGAATAAATGACTTAATTATCCTAATTCTAATCACTGTCCAGGCATCATATTAATTAAAATTCTAAAACCCCAGTCCAAGAGGCAGGTCAAGGAGTTTTGTACGGCATCGTCCCTGAAACTCCGCAATGACAAGCTGCTGGCCTAAATCGACATTACCTCACGCTTGTGCTGTTTCTCGTGTCTGCAGATCCCTACGTGAAAGTCTCACTGATGTGTGATGGCAGGCGACTGAAGAAGAGGAAAACGTCCACCAAGAGGAACACTCTGAATCCTGTTTACAACGAAGCCATAGTCTTTGATGTCCCTCCTGAGAGCATCGACCAAATCCATCTGTCCATAGCAGTCATGGACTATGACCGGTGAGATGCCCGGAGCTTTCTCAGTGCAAGTCTACTGAGCGCCGCGCCAGGTGGTGGCAGGGGTGGCGGGGGGAGGGGGGGAGTGTCGGGGAGGCCACCACAGTGCTTAGCTGGTGTCCCAGGCCTAGGCACAGGGAAGAAGACGGACAAGGTGCCACTGTTCTCCAAACCATGCTGTGGAGTAGGATTAGCAAAGTGCCTCTTGGCTGGCTCTCCTATTCTTCCCTGCCCCTTTACTATTTTATTCTCCTCCAACCTCTCCTTCCCCCTCCACACCTCTTCTCCTCTTCATCCCTGCACACACCCTAGAATCTCAGCTTGGAGAACTGCAGCCCTGTGAGTCTTAATCTCTCAGGCAGTCCTTCCTGCCTTCCTGGGGAAGATTCCAATCAAAACAGCAGAATAGTTACTTTAGCCAGACCGTCAACATTTCTAAATACATAATTTTGTTCTTTTTTTTTCTTCTCCCCAATGTGTTTAATACAGATCATTTCCATCCACTTAAGTCTGAAAGCAAACACAGAAATGTTCTCTTGAAAATGCTAGAATCAGTATGGATGACAGGGTACATTAAAATGTATAAGATGCTCGACTTTCTAATTAATACAGCACAGAAGAGATATTTATAGCCTGCATTGTAGCCAATTGTGTATTTAAAGGACAGATTTGAAAAACAGTCATTTTAATATGCAAAGGAAGTACCAACAGGGAATTATACATGTTAAACCAGTCATTAGACCGAAATGCAAAGTCTCTTTTTAATTGGAAACCTCCCACGTGGTCTGGGCACAATTATAAAAAAAAAAAAAATCATTCTGACTTCTAAGATAATCTTACAAATATTATTTGTAGCTCAAAATTTTCCTGCCTACCTCTGAGATGTCAGTAAGGCAGCCACGGTGCTCTGAGCTCACTTCCCAGCACATGCCCAGGTGAAGCATAAACATCTTCCACCCAGGGAGCCTGTGGGCTGGTGCAGCTGCCCCTGGCGCACCAGCCCACCTGGGCAGCAGACCTCATCCTGTCTCCTCTGGATGGCACACAACACCCACAGGGTCAGGACACAGTAGGGGACGAGCCCACCAACCGTGGATGGGTAAGCTAGCATTTTTCAGCTCTTGCCAAGTTTCCCGCATCAACAAATCTGATTATGTGAGCACTGCTTCAATTTAATTCTCAGTAAACTCATGAATCTGGCCTGGAAAAATCCATGGCAGAATTCATGGGGTTTCTGCATGAGACTGATTTTAATGAGCATAGACTCAAATATCTTTCACACTACTTCCCCAGCCTTGTCTCTCCCTTCCTCTGTGCACACCATCAGGAGAAAAGCACTCATCTTTGCTGGGGAAAAACAAAAAAACAAAGAGAAATTCTGTGAGTTTGGGTTCCAAAGAGTTAAACAATGAAATATATCATTCTAGTTATGCAAAGAACTTCTGATCCAAAATGGCTAAGAGAGGAAAAATATGGACAGACCCGGGGAATGTTTCAGAAATATTGGCCCTAAAGTAAAAGGAGTTATGTTTCTGGCCAGTAAGAAAATCAAGTTTGGGGCCTCCCCAGTGGCGCAGTGGTTGAGCGCTGGGTTGCGAAGCTGCCTGCAGCCTCTGCAGCGCCGGTTCAATCCCTGGCCACTGGGTGAGGGTCCCACATGGACGCAGACCTCTCCTGCTGCCCGCTGCTCCCCTCAGCAGTGTACTTCGTCATTCTGCCTGTTCTGCTCCCCACTCTGGCTCTGGTGAATTCTCTCACCCTGAGCTTCTGACTGTACCCAGTGCTTTATAAATAAATAAATAAATCTTAAAAAAAAAGGAAATCAAGTTTGGTCAAAAAAATATCGCTGGGCTTGGGAAGGAGGGACAAGCATAAGAAAACATGGTCTCCAAAGAAAGGGGACGGGAAAAGTCCTACGAGCCCTCACGTGCTCTGTTGCCTTTGGAAGCTGCCAGAAAGGGAGTCTCTTATCAGCCTGGTTTCCTGCTGCAGGAATTTGAGCAGCCATATTGCCAGAAATGCCTTTCAACTGGGCCCCTTTTTGTTCCATGAATTTGGAGACCCGGAGGTCAGCCTCGTTCCAGAACCAGAGCTAGCACCAGGGAGTTCTTTGAAAATAGGGTTCTTAGGCACACACTAACCCATGCCAGCGTTAGGAAAGACACGACCATGATGTGTGAGGCGCAGACGCTGCTCTTCCTCTTTCACACCCAGTAGAATGCATCACACATCCTTTCACTAGTGCGCTTGGTATAGAGATTTAAATTAAGAAATGAAGAAAACCACCCCCTCCCTAATTCCTCTATCAGTATACTTGACCAGCTGTTGCCCTTATGTACCAAAATTTTAAGAAAAAACTTTTGTGGGCCATTTTCACAGTGTAGGTCACAACGAGATCATCGGTGTCTGTCAAGTCGGCAACGAGGCTGAGAGGCTGGGCAGAGACCACTGGAGTGAAATGCTGTCGTACCCTCGGAAGCCCATTGCGCATTGGCACTCGCTGGTGGAGGTAAGACCCGTCTGTCTCCCACATGCTCTATTTTGAGAAAAGATAAATGCTTTGTTGTTAAAATGCAGGAGCCACCAAAAATGTGAGTGTACCAGGATCTGTGGTCTTGGGCAGTTTCCCTTCACTATATTCCCTGGGGGACCATCAGGAATAGTATTTAATCTGAATTTGAATCTGTGCTTCCCCCAATGCAGTAGGCTTTAAACGTTAATCAGGAATCAGCCCTCACTTCCATTATCTTTTTAAGAGATCAGGATTCTCTACTTTTGTGTTGGGGCTTTGAGTTGACACTTGGGGAGCACCTGCAATATGTGGGTGAGTGGCAGTTTCAGCCGCCACAGGACATGTGCCTGGTGTCACAAAGAACTCAAGACTGGGATCCAGGAGGCCCAGATCCAGGTTCTAGTGGTGACCTGTGATTCTGGGCAAGCTGATTAGTAGCAGATCCAACCATATGTTAAAAAATTTTTAAAAATCACTAAAACACAAACAATAAGTGAAATGGTTATAGGATGTGTCCCTAAAAGAGGTAGAAGCATCGCTGTGGCCTCGGAATGAGCACCATTGTCCTCACCCTGTTTCGTGCTGCCGACGTCTCAGATGTTTCCTATAACAAAAGGGAAACTAATTTCCCCCTACATAAAAAGGGTCTAGAGGAAGACAGTCTAGAGTGTTCTAGTGACTCTGTGACCAATAGAGTTCTAGACTTCTCTTTTTCTGCTTCGCTGACCCCTGTGGCTTTCATTTATTTTTCTGAGGCTGCCTCATTGTACAATATGCTACCAAGTACCAAGTGTCACGTATGTGCCAGGCCAGAGACAGGAGAGAGGAGACAAGAGACAAAAGCATCCACATTGTTTTTGAAAGGGTTTTTTCTGGCTACTTCCATTTAACTTATCACAGAACTTAGTCACACAGACATGTGTGGGAAATGTATTCTTTTTATTGGGTGGAAACATGCCCAACTCAAAACCAAAAGGGAAGAGCGTGGATTCCTGGAGGCAACGGGCCTTCATGCTACTTCTCATACCTTCACCCATTCACTCACTGCTCATTGTTGACTTGTCATAGTCATCTTTGCTCTATAACTCACTCCCTTATCAGTTTATTAACTCATTCTCTCAAAAAGAAATTGCATTCACTAAGCACATTTCTAAGAGTCAAATGCCATATTCTGTACAGAAAATATAGATGTAAATTAAAAACTATCCTTTCCTTTGAAGAATGCACAGAACATAAGAAAGATGGAAGATGGCAGCCATTAAGCGTGAAAGCATAGCACTAGCATCCATGTCAAGTGCTACTGGGACACAAAGGAGGGAGGGGTTTGTGGTGCTTAGATGAGATTGTCCTTGCAGCATTCCCGTCCTGCTCTTGGTAAGTGAAGAGGACTGAGCACTGGGAGCCGGGACACAGGAACTTGGCTTCAAGGCAGAGAACTTTCCTCCTACCCTCCCAATGGAGGCAGCTCTGTCCCCTGCAAAGCCATCCTGAGAAGCCAAGATCAGTGCCTCGCCCCATGGGGTTCTGTTGCCAGTGACAGTTGAGTGGGTCTGGTTAAAGTAAACACGCAGGCAGCTGTGGAGAGGCAGGGCGACCCCACACCTGGGCCTGGGGACAAAGAGACTGTCTTCCTTTGTTGGAGATGGTGCAGGAAGAAGAGCAGAGCTGGCTTTATGAACTGATTCTGTTTCAGGGCCTCCAGTTGCATTCAACGAGAGCCTAGGGCCTCTGAATTTGCAAGTCCCTAAAGGACATCTCTGTCCCTGGGCCATGGAAACTACAATTCTTTTTTTTTCCCCCACTGGACTCAAAATTAATCCCTAAGGGAGACCCATAGACTCTATGAACCAGTTGAGAAGAAGCTGGGGACTGAGGCTGACTGAACTACACCCCACTCCAGCTCTCGGTGGAGCTCTCAAAGGAATCCATCCGTGGGCTCATTAAATTGTCTGAACCTGTCACTAGCTGTGGCAGTTAGAACAGTTTTAGTAGATATTTTGCAACCCTTATAAGTCACTGCTTCCAACCACCTACATTCAAATCTTATTTGTAATCTGCAGTGTCAAAACTAATGCTTCTTAGGATCCAGAAGATGGGGAAGTATTAGCACACAACTGAGGGATATTCAGGGGGACCAACTATTAAGAGGCACACAATCTAAAAGGGGTCCAGTTATCCACATGCACAAAAACAAAATAAGCAGTCTCTTCATGTGAAAGATTTTTAATGGAATTGATGTGCAGAGCGATAGCAAGAATAGCAAGGATTCCAAAGAATTACCCAGTAAAACTCCCCAAATTGCTCACCCCCTTGTGGGCAGATGCCCAGTGGAATTAATAGACTCTACCCAAAGCAGGGCTACTTAGGCCCAAAAGCTTGCCACAAGTTTGAAGTACCCTCTAGCAAGGAACCACAAGAAAGGAGTTAGGCAGTTCCTAGAGAACCGAAACAGAAGGAGAGACTCAAAATTCAAAATATACCAAGGACCAGTAACACACTCCCCACAAGTCTCTCACCCACGTGTCTCTCTCAGTATCTTTCCAAGTGTCTCTAGTATCTCTCCTCTGTGTGTCTCCTCCCATATGTCCCCCCTTCTCTGTTCTGCCTCCCTTTATATGTCCACCTTGCTCCTTCCCAGTTACCCCCAACTCAGGAAGTCCAGTTCATGGCATGCTGGGACTTGTAATCCAAGGTGGTGGCATGTAAGTAGGGTGGGGAAAATGGTGCCCATTCAGTGCTCTGAAGCGCTCCTCCCCTTTTCACTGAGATTGCTCTGTATCAAAAGGAGTAAGGACTGGGGGTGCAGTATGGAGCTAGACATGACCCTGACTTGGTGTACTAGCAGAGCAGATCTTTCTCAATGACTGATGAACCCCAAGTGGCAGCTCATGCACGTCACACACAGAAAGTGTAAAAAGTGCCATGTGACTTCGGTTATCTAGGAGCTATTGCTTAAGCCCTGAATGCTTGGCTTTTTGCAAATCTGTGTTTGACCATTATGTAAGTGAGAAATAAATGTTTGTAGGGTTTAACCACTGGAACTTGGGAGCCATTTGTTACAGCAGTGAGAAGTACTTTGGCTAATACAATGGTCATTTCTCACATATTGTGGCAGAACTAAGGAATGAAATGCCTGCACCCCTTATATCAAAGGTAAATCAAGGGAGGCTTCCCTGCCCTTTAGTCCTTCCTGTCTCTTGGAAGTCCCCGAGGACTTGTGCTCCATCCTGAGAAAGAAAGTGGTATTTTCCCTTTTAAACAGGTAACTATGAGTGAGACCATCTGGTTTTTTTCTTTTTCTTTCTGGCTTATTTCATTGAGCATGATCCCTTCCAGCTCTATCCATGTTGCTGCAAATTGCATGAGAGAAAACATAAATAAGGGACCAGGAAAAAGACTAATTATAATAAAGTAAAAATCAAAATCAACAAGCAACTATAAACCAGAGACAGACTGTGGGGGCGGGGGTGGGGAGGGAAGGAAGGATTAGGGTTAAAATAAGGGGGGTGGGAATTGTATGAGGAATAGAACCAAGATGAAAATGCATACATTGTGCAAAAATGAAAAATTATGTAAAAATATATTAAAAATTTTTTAAATAAAATAAACAGGTAGCTAGTAGAACTGGGCACAGTGGTATCAGATGAGGTGAAAACCAGTATCAGAGGAGTCAGTGCTGCTTTGCTAGCAGCTGTGAGGTCAGAAGAGGCCTTAGGCAGGGCGGGTAGAAGCACCCACTTTAGAACTGGCTGCATGTAGATTCCAATCTTGATTGACATTCAAAGCTGTTTACTTTTTCCTTTTGGAATCTTGGTTTTTCTCATCTTTAAGTGGCCATAATAGTGCCTCTTTCACAGGGTGGCTGAAGGATTAGACAGACTAATACAGGTGAAGCTGCACGGCTGGCACGCATTAAATGTTCAGCCAAGGTCTCAGTTACAATCGTTACTATCCATGTTCATAGAGACTGCTAAGTGTCCTCATTCTGTCACACAAAGAAATATCATTTATAATGTTGCCATGGAGGATAAAAGGAAATACTGGAAATTCCCCATCCCCCACACCCTGGAGACCCACACCTTCACTGGGGAAAAGGGGTTGTTTTTGACTCATCTGGACATAGATACATGTATTTTAAGTTCACTTCCTTTCCCTTTCTTCCTTGATCTTAAAGATAAGTTGCTGGCATACTCCCTAAGAACCTTTTCAACATCTGCTTTAAAACAAAACAGTAATTGAGTCCAGATGTGTGTGTGTGTGCATAAACATGTGTGCCTGAATGAAAGAGACAAAGAAATGGAAAAGAGAAAATATCGAGTACTGAGTCTTTAATAGGAAGGGGGGCTGGCCTGACTGAAGCTCTTCACATATTGGGGCTGAGGACCCAGGTGAGCACTGAAATCTGAGCTAGGGAGAGATCCGGCAGCCTGCTTGGGGCTGCATCCAACATACTCTGACCTTGCCGGGGCAGGTGGCAGATGGAGTCTTCAAAGCCAATGAATTAAAAAAATCCATTTCTCTCTCAGAGATTCTGTATTGCTTCACTGCACACTCAAAGGTCAGCCAGTACTGCTCCTTTGACTCTCAGTGATGTCACAGACTTGGGAAGCTGTGCACACACACACACAGAGCAGGCTGCCTGAGACTTGGAGACAGGAGCATCCTCGCCACAGAACCTCAGGAGGTGACAGAGACCTGGCTACTCCCTCTCCACAGCCCTGTCCTCCATATCTGCAAAAGAAGCTATCGGCCTGGTTTTCTCAATGCATTTGCCTCCTGCCCCTCCATGTGGAGCTGACCAACATCCTGAGTCCCAGGAGAATAGTAGAAATAATTCCATATCTTCATTGCCTCCCAGTATGGTGCTGCATGTAAACTGCTTGTAAACTTGGTTTAGTGGGAAGACCAGATTCAGATGCCATTAGGTTAAATCATATTTTCCTTTTCTAAAAGAGAGAGAAGCCGGAGGATCCAATCAGAATATACAGTGAAGATCAGCAGCATTTGTGACAGACAGAGATACTAAACCCCAATGTCTGCCTCAAGGGGTGCTCAGGTGTGGATGTCTTCCTCTCTCCAAGTTCAGCCTTTCATACATATATGTACATAAGGCTAACAGGGCTCTGAGCTGGACTAGTCTGGTGGTCTGCTGGGACCACCTCAGTGAGCCCAGAATTCATGCAACTTACTGTCTTATAATCCTAGTGATACTAGGGGCCAGGTGTGCACAGTACACACTGCCATGACCAGGACCCTTATCTTCCACCCTCAGCCTCTTTCAGGGTACAAGGTTAGAAACAAAAGCAAGTATCAGTAACCCAGATTCAAGTGGGAGTTTGCTATCAAGCTCTTTAAAGCAGTTCTAGATATTACCCATCAAGTGCCCAGCAGAACCTGCCTAGGGTCTTCCCAGGAGAAAATATCTGGTTGCCCAAGTTGGGTTAGCTCCACAGCTGGTCCAGTTTGTTGATCAGGTTTCCTGGAAAGTGGCCCAGTGCAGGAGATCAGACTTCCTGAGAGGCAGGGATCCTGGCAGGATAGAGAAATTGACTCAAGGAAACACAAGGGAGGACTTTGAAGTGAGGAAGTCAGAGGCTGTAGCAATGTGGGCAAATTGTTATTCACAATGGATTTAGGAGACAGGAATGGTTCTCTGGAATGGGGAGAGGTTGAAAGTTCTAGGAAATGCTGCAAGCAGGAGGAATGTGAGGTGCCCTTAGGCACCCCAGATTGCAGGCCTTTGAAAGCACCATGAACTCCAGTCCCCATCAGTTGGAGGTGAAGTGAGGCTGATGATCACAAACTTTGCACTCTGAAGGTGTAGCACTGGGACTGGGTGTGTATGTTGGGGGTGCAATGAAAATGAGTAGTCAGTAAGTGGAGGGTCACGTGCTGTCACAGCGTCTCCCCCATACCAGTCCAGCATGTTATCTCAGTGACTCAGAGGATAAAATGTTTGCTCAGGATAGAGAGAATAAGAAACATAAAGTATATTAAAATAGCGCAAGAAAGTATAAATTTCTTTTTATCTAAAATGGATACCACCCAGTTAAGGAACAGGAAGTTGGGGGAATAAACTTGAACCAATTCTTCACTGGAACTATGTCCCTTCTTTCTCGAGCTCTCTTCTCTCCTTCCTCCTTCCCAAGCTGATGTCTAGGTATAGGGGAACACAGAGGCCCTTATGGCGGGGGTGGTCTATGTGATGAAAATTTGACAGATGTGCTGTCTTGCTTGTCTCTGATCATCAGACGTCATGGTCACTGACTGCTGCTGGGTCAGGCAGTCGACCTGGCCCCATGTCAACTCTTGAGTGTCCTTGGCTCTCTGAGGTCTGGTAGCTGCCATTGAATGCCTGACCTCGGAAGTCTTCTTTGCAGCCCTTGGCACAGGGTCACTTCCTCACTTGCTGGAACCCTCTGAAGACCTGCCAGTCAACATTGTCACATCCTTTCCACATCCAGTGGCCATTCCAGGACACGTGGGAATTGCAGGAGGCTTGGTGACATTACAGGCATCCTCTTTATGCCCACAGAGTTACATGGCCATTTCTACATTGTTCTCTAGTCTCATGTTGGCACAAGGGCCATGCATGCCTTCAGCTTCTCCTCAATCCATCAGAAACTCTGAGTTTCAAACCTGAGGGGTAAAACTAGCACGTCACATCAAAGCCACTTCTCCCCTTTACTTATTCCTTTTGCCAAAGGCTCTCTACTTCTCTTCCCGACTGATGGGAAGCTCCTTTCCATCATAGCATGGCTCTTCACGCCCTGTGCCTTTTCCTCAGATCCTTCTCACTATGTAAAGGGGACATTTGGAATTTTGATGCTTCTCTTTTCTCTTGATGACTCTTGACTTTAAGAGACTCTTGTTTCATGAAGACCTAGATGATCATTGACCTTATATTGCTAGTCCTTGGCTTGAAGTAATAGATGGCACTGATTCATTGAATGGAGCAACTCTACTTACCGAAAATGAAAACACTGTCCCTGTTACATAGGTAATGGGCTAGTATTTGGTGAGGGAATGAAAAAAATTAATGAATGGTGTCTATAATGGAAGCAGTTGGATCCCTTTAGTTCTGAAGTACCACAACTTCCCATTCGATGGAATCCAAAGTAGAAGTCAGTTAGGTATTAGGTGTAAAAGTTACTTCCAATGCATTTGCAGTGGGCTATTTAATGACCCTTATTAAGTACAAGCTTTGATTACCTTTTCTCCTTCTAGAAGAAGGATATGTAAAGAGGTTATTTCCCCCCTTACTTCCCATGTGAAATGTCATCAGACAATAATGGCTTTGTATTTTGATCAGAGTTGAGAAATGCTCAGGACTGTAACTGAGCCATCTTAGTAAGTCAGAAGGACGAGGTTATAGAGCACTTCCTTATCTTCCTTCGTGAGTGAGCGAGGAAGCAGGAATGCTGCCGAGAGCCCTGTGGTGGACGACACACTGCTGAACCTGAATGAGGCCTGATCAGGAGGGGACAAGGACATTAGTCCACACATTGACTTTTCTCACCAGGCAAACATTTCAGCAGCAGTTTTATAAAAGTTATATAATGATCTGTTCCACCTACATGTGAAGATAAAAATGAGAAAAATAGTGGGAAAGTATTTTTTAGACAAAAGGGAGAACTAATAATTGAGCTTTTTTTTTTTCTCTCTCTCAAAAAACAAACCATTTTTACTGGTGGGATTTAGCATACCAATAAGGAAGAACAGATAGGCTATCCCAAAATGTGCCACTTTGACATGTAGATTGTTTTGAGCTGAAGGCATTTAAGATGCAGCATATTTAAGAAAAAAACCAAAATAAAAAAACCTGTACCCCTTCCTTAACTATCTAAATGAATTTAGAAGAATTTCCTGGCCAAGAAAAACAACATTACCAGAGATGAATTTTTATCTGAATGACCCATCTGTGTGGCAGAGCAAACATCTACTTACCAAACATCTGCTCTTCTTAGTGTCCTGTGAATTACCCTTTGCCTCCCCTTGAACCCCAGACCCCTACCCATTTCTTAGCCCAGGATGGCATATAAGCTTCAATTTTCCAGCTTTTCCTTTGGTCTCATGTCTTTGAGGCCTCTCCACATGTGAAATTAATTTTTTTCTCCTGCCATTCTGTCCTTTATCACAGGGAGTATTGAAAATCTCTGTCCCTGGGCCCAAGCCAAAAAGAGTAGAAGGAAAAACATTTTTCCTTCCCTACAGCAGTACCCATAAACTCCTGCAAGGCCACTGAAGAAAAACTGATTGCCAGGAACATAAAAATGTGCTTTAAATTTAGGATCTGAAAAACATTAACAAACCTGTTAGAATCTGTACCAATTGATGTAAGTGACCAGAATGCAGTTAGCACAAATAAGCATGGCTAGTCATAATAGGGCATTATATTTCCAGCTTGTCAAAAGTTTTAGCAGACACGATCAAGAGCATTCAGTATTTCCCAAGCAAGTCTTCTTTCTTATATTGAATTTTCTTAATAAAGAAAAGGAAAAAGAAGGAAAGAAAGCTATGCATTTTCTCATCTTAAGCTGGGATACAAAACCAGTGAGTCTTCTGAAGGAAGCATTAAGGTAATCACTGGTGATATAAAAGGTAATAACATTGTATTGGAAAATAACATTTCTGCCCAAACAGAAAGTCAACTGCATCTTGACTCTCCTCTCATTCATAAATGACCTTGCCCCAGCAGTCACAGCCTTGGAGTATTCCTGCTATATACTTGAATAGTAATTAAATAAGAATGTGGTTAACAATAGACTTGAACCTTCACAATCTCCATCTCCAGGAAAGACATTCAAAGGTGACTACTCACACAGTGGCACAAAGGATCAAGTCTTTCCCCTATAGATGTAATGAACTAAAATGGTTTCTGCAAGCCTCTGAAAGGATCTACCTCCTTATGATAACTATTGAGAGGAGAATACTTCCTGGGGTAAGGTGGCGCATCTTGGTAGAGGACTTTCAAGAAGGACTTCCATTGCTCCTGGAAACGAGTCAGGAGATGCCCCTGTTGAATGCTGTCTCCTACTTATCACCAGGACAACTTGATAAGACAAGCTGAGTTTACTGCTTTCCTGGTAATGTAACAGGGTGGTCCCCAGGAAAGGGGGAGGTTCCCTGCCCCACCCAAGGGAGGGTGGAGCTGAGCAGGAAGAAGAGAAGCTGCAGAAGAGACTGAGGAAGGAAGCAGGATGGAGCCAGGAGATACGTGAAGAAACTGCGCTTGTCTTTTGGTCGTGGACTGGGTGACACAGATGTGGGTGAAACCCATGGGGAGGTGACAATGGCAGCTTTTATCTTGATGTTGAGTTTGCTCTTTTCCTTCTGGGCTTGTCTGGTTGTTTCTGACCCTTTTCTGTGGGTCCCCACTGGAAGATGCTTTAGACTTGTGGCAGGCTTTGGGGCCTTGCTCTGGGCCGATCCCATATGGATGGACTTTTACCCACGAGGGCCCTGTCCTATAACAGTAATATTAATAGAACAGAAAGAGCAAGGGGAGATTTTGAAGTATGGCTTAAGTTGGGTCTTTATGTGTATATATAGCAAGAGAGACAAGACAGGGGATGGGGAAACCTGGTTAGTATTAGGTAAAGGACATGATATAATAGTTTAGGTAACACAGTAATGTGAGGATTTATGAGACCAGAATTCAAAGAATTTAGGGGTATAACTTACTGATGGTCTTATGAGAAGTCTCTGTGATGAGCAATCATGTTATTTGCAACTTTTATCTCTCTTGGCAAGCCTCCAAAATAGTGAAGTTAGGTTAATGAAGACAATAGTAAAATCAAATTAATGTAGAATGTGTTCCATAGACAGTTAGCTGTGTCTGAGGCTTTAGTTCTCATGCCCCTAAAACAAAGAAAAGGCTTGCTGACAAGGACCGTGCCCAGATCTGCAGCTGCCGCAGAAGCAGTGTCTCCCCAACATCAAAGCCCCTTGTTGATGGCCCTAGTTTCTGATGGGGGATTCTAGGGCACTTGTCTCCATCCATTGTTCCAATGATGGAGTAATAATCTACTGCCAGACTAAACCAGTCAAACAAACTGGAAGGGAGGAAAAGTAAGTTTTCCTCTACCCTTCTAGATTCTTGACTGAGACACCCCTTATAATAAAAGACAGATTAACTGGAGAAAAAAAAACACAATTTAATTTTGTACTTGTAGAAAACCCAAATATAGATGCTCAAAGAAGTGACCAAAGCAGGCAGTTTTCATACCTTTTAGACAAAGAAACAATAAATTGTGAGAAATTGACAAGACAAAGAAATTTAGGCTTGGGGTAGTAAGTCAGTCAAGAAATAGCAGTTTGTTGTTATAATCTTATGTCCCCTGAATTCCTTATCTCTGGTGAGGACTAAGAAGGTATAAGAAGGATACTTTTGACATAGGAGACTTATCTTCTGCTTTCAAGGACACAATAGAGGGTCATTGTTCTTTATACCAGCTGTTTCTCAAGTAGCTTTAACTTAAAATAATCAATATGCCAAAGGGTAGCATATTTTTGGGTAACCTCCATTCATCCCATCATAACTGAAGGGATTTGCACTGCATATGCTAATTGAGTCACATGGTATTATAGAGTATTGGTATAAATGCTTGAATAAAGATGCTCTCTTTGCTGTCGGATGTAAACAAAGAAGCATATAACCTGTGAGTAGCTGAGACCTTTGTGGACCTCTAAAGAAGCTAAAAATTGAGGCCTTTAGGGTGATGACAGCCCCTAGGCTAGAAAAATAGAGATAAAAACAATCTAAGCCCACAGTGATCTGATCAGGCTGCTGGATCAAGCCTCTCCTGAACATAGTCTACCTGTGGTCTTCATGAATATGTAAGCATATAAATTCCTTTGCTTTGTAAGCAATATGAGGTAGGATTTTGGATACTTGAAACAGAATACATCTTATCTAGGACATAGGTGAATATCCACTCTTATCCCAACTAGTTCCCTGGGAGTGCAGAGAACTACTCCCCAAACTGCCGTAAGATCAACTCTTCTGTCTTACTCACTATGTTTTGTCCAAAACCAAACAAAGTATGTGTTGATGGTAGACATTCAAATATTTTTTGTAATTAAACACATTATTGTTGCTTGGTTAATTAACTCATGTGTTGAAACAATCATGATCAAAGGTGAGACTCCCTGCTCTTAATGAATGACACACAAGTACTGCATAAACTTAGGGGAAAATCACTTTCCTTTTGCATTTGTATCTTATTTATAGATACACAAAGGAAATTCAAATTTGGCATGGACTTGAAGGACCCACAACCTTTCCATCTTAGGATGACCCCCTGGGTCCCTCAGGTGTGAATATCAATTTCTCCTACCATGTATTGCAGTTCATTTGTTTAGAATGAAAATGAAAATCTACACTCTTTGTATAACAGCATTTTAACAACTCTAACATCTTTTGATCTTATGTTTATTTTGTTTATAAAACGCTTAATTATGAAATGAAAGTCTGTGATCAGTAGTGGTGTAAATACATGTTTTGCCCCATTTTAAAGTTCAGAACATAAAATGTGATGACACCGACCATCAGAATACTTAAAAATAAGCAAAGGAGCTTTTCTATAAAAGAAAGGGAACTTTACAAATTACTGAGGCTTACATAATGCTAGCTTAACTTTTAGGTATAGATGATACCATTGAAAGTTATACTCAGATTGTCAAAAGAAAAGTAAGATATGAATCAGGAGCAGGAAAACAGAGGTATGGTATTTTCTTCTACATAGCTGAGGATCTGTATGGAGTATACTTAAAAATCATATATATTGAGGGCCTCCCCGGTGGCGCAGCGGTTGAGTGCTGGGTTGCGAAGCTGCCCGCAGCCTCTGCAGCACTGGTTTGATCCCTGGCTGCTCCCCGGCCACCAGAGGAGGGTCCCACATGGCGCGCAGACCTCTCCTGCCGCCTGCTGCTCCCCTCAGCAGTGTACTTCGGTCCTTCTGCCTGCTCTGCTCCCCGCTCTGGCTCTGGTGAATTCTCTCACCCTCCCGCGCTTCTGACTGTACCCAGTGCTTGTATAAATAAATAAATAAATCTTAAAAAAAATCATATATATTGATAGTGTCAATATAGTGATACTTAAGCATTATATATATTGATTTTGTCAAGTGTATCCTTCTGGGTTCTTCTATGCTGGCAAGTAATCAAACAAGCATCATATAGATTGATAAGAGAAAGAGTCAAAGAAAAATTGAATAATAACAAACATATCTCCTTGTATACATGGGAGAAACTCATCACCACTGAGTAACTTGCGCATCTTAAATAGCTTAGCTAAGTCAGAAGGATGTTGGGGGGACATAGGCGGAGCGAGGAGAAAGGGGAAAATTCAGTTAGGGAGTTTACCAAGGAAGGCACAGTAAATAAAACACATCTAGATTAACTTCTGGCTTCTTCACTGTAAAGAGGAGGTCTTCCTGGTACCCACCCTTACCTAAGCTTACATGTAAATATGTTTTTCAAATGCAACCTCCATTCAACCCTCAGAACCCCTCCCATGAAATCAATTTTTGCTGAAGACGTATTTTGGGATAGTAGAGTTTTGGTTCCCCCTCATAGTAGGTGTCCAAACCTGAAAGTTTACTGGAGAAAACAGTAAAAGCAATCAAGAAAGTAAATGGCACCCAAAAGGATGCAGTGACTAAAATTAAACAGTGTATACATTCTGGATTTTCTTACCATTATTAATGTTTAGTGAAGTCTCTGAAAGGGACACAGAGATGTGGACCCAAACAGACTGCCTTCTTTGGGCTTGTTTGCATTCTCCCTCCAGTTCACTTCGAGTCAGGGTCCCACTGTGGAGCAGAGTGGAATTGGAATAGGCAACATCTGCTTGTGAGAAGGTGTACATGGAAACACTGACCCCATGGTAGAGCTTCCACCACGTCCATAACCAACATATTGAGGCGAGCATGTGGTGTTCCCATCGGTCCACACAGAGGAAGAGAGAGGTCCCTCTATGCAGTCCAGAGAGTGCAGAGCCAGCCTCTGCCAAAGAAACCGGAGCCAGGCAGGGATCAGTGTGAGCTTCTGGCGTTAGCAAGAGTGATGGAAGAGTTCTTCATAGCAAACTTTTAGGACTGAGAAGGGATCCAAGCAGGAACCCATCTTGACAAGCTGGGTCAACCTGGTGGAGGTGAAGGGTGTGGGAGTTTGACTTACTTTGACATAAACTCCAGGAGTGAGTTTTCAACCATAGCTATGAAAGACTGCATGAGAACCCACAGGCGGGGCAGCCGCAGGGAGACATCAAAGGGAACCAGAGGGTGATGCCAACATTCTATTCATCAGTGAGTAGTTGGGGGTGGCAGAAACTGATCTTTCACTTGCATTTTAACTTTTGTGTTCCTTAAAGGTAGAGAATGTCCACTCTGAGGATTAGTGCTAATGGCTTTTATCCACCTGCATAAAAATAATGTAACACTTGCATTGCTCTTCAAGTATAGAACCAAAGTTCCAGGCTTACCTGTGGCTATATCTTATGGAAGGAATAAGGTCCTCATAGAGAAAGAAACAGTAACTCAGGGAAATGCCACCCTCTCCGGATAACCAGGAAAATGGGGATAGCCCCTCAGTCATGCGGAATTGAGCAGAGTCTAAGCCGCCACACTGGCGCCTCACCTGCTCCACCTCAAGTCCTGCTGCTGCTCTCACACGAGTGGTCACGACAGAGTTAAGAGCAGAGGCCTTGAGAAACCTGTGCCTTGTTACAGGGAAATAGCTGTCAGCTCCAGCTGCTGTGGCCAGAGAAGATGCTTGAAAGCAAGAAAGAGAATAATAGAGAAGAAAAGGACTTTTGAATCACATGGGAGTCTTTGAGGACTACTCACAGCCCAGAAGATGTCTCTCTTACTGACTCAAGCCAATAATTCTCTAAAGCCCCCAGCACAGATGTAGCTTTCTTCACTCTCTTTACAGATTGTGTTTGAATACCTGGCAGCGCAAGCTGTGGACTTGCTCAGTAGCAAGAACGAGGGACAGAATTAATAATAGCAGCAGCCCTGGAGATGGAGCCCTGAGCCTGTGTCGTGGTGAGGAGGATGGTCTCTGAACTTCATGAGGGCCCTGAGCAGTTGCGGACAGAAACTGCTGTAACTCTTTATTAGTGAGTCAACTGGAAAGGCCAGAAAGGGGACTTTATAACCAGGGAATGATGAGGGACAGGAGCTATGAAAAAAAGAAACAGATCTGGGGCAGACTCAGGCATTCCTCACTCCAGAAGGGCTAAGAAGTTCAAGCCTGGACCCCTCCACCATCACCACGCCTCCAGGCTTACAGAACATTATGTGGTATCAGGCTGGAGAGAACACTTCTCTCTCCAGCCCTCAATCAATCAAATTAACATCAGATTAGTAGGAGGAAAGAACAAATTTAGTTACATATGTATGGAGAACCTATATGAATATGAATATAGATTCTAAAGCAAATAGGGCAAAGTAAGGGTACATAGACCCCAAACTGAGGAATGGGATAGGAGCCTGAGGCTTCGTGAGAGGAAGGAGACTCATGATGAAGACCCCATACTCTGTACCTAGATAGAGTTGTAGCTGCCAAAGAGGTAGCTTTCTCTGATAGAAAAGTTATTTCTGAGAACATCCTAATTCTGGGCAATCCCCCCAATTTTCATTCTTCTAGGTAGTTAATGGAGTGGTACAAGTTTCTCATGAACCTACAAGACCTCAACTGACCTTAGTTCAAAATAATCCACATACCAAAGTAACACATCTGGGGAAGACCTATACTTCAGTGGCATCGGCTTTTAAGGCCCCGTGTTGCTGAGTGGGACATATCTGCAGAATATGTGTGTGGGGTAGGTTGAGAGATCATATAAAGAGGCCCTCCATGCAGATGAAGAAGCTGAGGTAAGAATAAGTTTGGGAGAGAAAAGTGGAAAAGCAGCACCTACCTAATCACAGGGAAAGGAATTTGGTGGTGTTGGGGAAGAGGGCCGGGAGACAAAAGACATTTAAGCAGATTTAATTGCATATGTGTAGAGATTTGGAGTCAATTTTGCTATCGGGAAACAAGATCACTTCATATCTCCAGGAAATGTTCAGTGGGGTTGACATGGATTTGTGTTTGGACTGCATTATAACTTGTGGGTCTGACCCCCAAGCAGCAGGACCATGGTGGGCCTGAATGATTCTAGATCACTTGTAATCTGCTGTTCATCTGTTTCTATGTGTACAAATTGAAATTTGTTTTAGTAAATTCAAGCAGGCACCTAAAGACTTTAGTTAATTAACACAGTGGTCTGCAGTGTGATGTTTTTTATTTTCTTGAAAGCAAATCTAGTCTGGGAACTGAATATGTAAAATAGATAAATGTAAGAGCTACTGTGGCTGAAACATATAAAAACTGAGGAGCGCAAAATCAGTGAATCAGAGAGAAAATCATGGCCAGTTCAACTTCCTGGAGGCCAGCCCACTTGTGCTGTTACCTTGTCTAATGGGAGGACAGCTGAGTCCACTCTGCCTGATGGAGTGACTTCCCTGAGCAAATTACCCAACTTCCCTGAGGATCAGTTTCCTCCTCCATAAAGTGTGGCTATTGCTATATGGGTTTAAATACCTGTTGTAATAATTAAATTATACAATATTTGAAAGTAAGGAGCATAGTATCTGGCAGTGAAAGGTGCTCAATAGGTTGAACAAGTAGGAAAATATAACTCCAGATTCTCAGTCTATGATGTTTGATAATATTATCACTGTGCTCAAATAGGAATAACTTTTCCGGGGAGATTCCAGGTTTGTCATTTCCCTGGCTTTTAGAATTTCCAAATCTTCACAGAGGCTTGGATGTCACAAACATAAGGTGTTGCACAGGGTTTTAGCAATGTCCTGAGTATACATGGGATGGAGCTGTGCGTCTCAAATGATCTTGCTCTCATTTACAGTAAGGAATGCATGTGTATCATGCCACACACTGATATGAAACTGAAACAAAAGTTTCATGGAAGAATACACCAAAATTCTGAATTTTTTTTATTTCTTTTAAAAAAGAATACTGATCACAACCATTAAATTGATTTCACAAACCCAATAATGGGTCATCATCCACAGGGATGAAAAACACCGAAGTGTAGACTGTGCGCTTTTAGAAAGGCCAGTGTCATTTTGATGCAGCGTAGGAGTAATAAGAGGAAAATGTGGAATCACAACCAACTCACCCAATTTAGGGTCATCAGAATGCTGCTTCTACGAAAGACCAGAACGCTAAGCTCTTCACCTATTTATTTGTCAGGAAACAACACCACCCTGGGTTTTAGTTCCTCTGCATAGGCTGCCACATGCCTGATTGCATCGCCTCATTTGCATGAACACAAATAGATTGTTTTTATCACAAATATTTAACCTTCTGGTTTGGAGCCGTGCTTAGCCTTACATTGCTTAAACAGCCTAGAGACACCAACTGTGTGTTTATAATTGAAGAAAAATGTTGTGTAAAGGCCCAGAAGGAAGGAGGAGGCGATCCTGGTTGGATGCGTGTCCCTGGAGTGACTGGCTCCCGTGGGCTCCTCACCTCTGCTGATGCGGGGGAACGATTATCAGTGCTGAGGACATGGCTTCAGCCTTCAGGGGGTCTGGGGAGAGGGGTGTCCAACAGTAAATTGTATGAGCAATATTTTCAAAATTGGTATGGGATGTGTAAAGAAAATTTGGGGGACTCTCCCTTCACCACCTTTGATTCCTTTGGCTGATCCGGTGATAAGTTGCCACGAGCGAGATAAGCAAACAAGAAAACAAATTTGGCTTTGTCTGTACAGAGGTCCGTAAGACAGGGGACCCAGGGAATGACTGAAATACCAGTTTATAGATCCTTTAGGCAAAGAAGCAATAAAGCTGTGAAGAACAGACGACAAAGATGTTCTTATAAGTTCTAGTTTGGGCAAGGAATTGAGTGAGGCCAGCAGAGCTTGTTCACACAACTGCGTGTCCCTGTCTCTGGCCATAAGGATGTCTCTCCATCTGTGCAGGGAGAGGGTGCCTTTTCCACAGAGATTTAGTTCCTGCTTTCAGGACTAAGAGAGAGAAGGAGGGTGAGAAAATATCCCTGCTTCTAGGAGAGGAGATTTAAGGTATCATTCATTCACTGACTATTTTAATTCAAAAAAATTCACGAATACCAATATGGGCACATCTCGGGAGACCTGATGGGGACCCAGCAGGGAAGAGCTAAACCGATAGGGAAGGGTGGAGACAGAGACACATGCTGATCCACTTGGCAAGCTCTTGAACTGAGTTGAAATCATCTTGCTGAGCAAAGAGAAAAAAAAAAAAGGATTTCTAGAAGAAAGGCCGAGGGGTTCAAAGGCAAAAAGGTAGAAAAGAAGAGGGCAGGTGCCTGGGACACCAAGGAGTTCAGAGTGACTGAAGCACAGAAGCACAGGGTATGTGGGGGGCAGCAGTGCAGCCAGAAAGGGAGGGAAAGGCTTGTTAAGCCATAACAGGGATTTGAACTCCTGCCTGGGGTAGTAAGAGAG
Organism: Talpa europaea; assembly: GCF_964194135.1. NCBI lineage: Eukaryota > Metazoa > Chordata > Mammalia > Eulipotyphla > Talpidae > Talpa > Talpa europaea. The sequence goes on along the minus strand of NC_140073.1, from coordinate 41,177,145 downwards.
CTTTAAAAGGATTTTCAGAAGAGCTGCAGCATGTTCAAATTTAAGTTTTAAAAGATTCACAGGGACCGTCTGGTTGTGCAGGGGCAAGGATTTAGGCTAGAGGCGGAGGCCACTGTGGTGGTCGAGATATGCTATGCTCGGGCCTGATGAGGGAGGGCAGAAGTCCAGGGGACAGGCGGAGAAGAATATCCCTGGGGTGTTTATGAGCTGTCTGGGAGGGGAGGCATTTGGCATCATAACCAGGCCTCTGTGTTGACCGGACAGCCCTGAGGTCTGCTGAGAATGGTAGAGAAGGGACAGGTATTTGGGGTGAGTGCCAGCTAACAAGGCAAGGGCGAGAGGAAGCAATGTATGCCAAGATACACGAATTCTACAAATATGACAGAATGTACCATTCACTTACTACCTTCTGAAAGATGCTATTGTGGGAGATATAGTGCATTCACAACTATGGTATTTAGATGTTAACCATCTAGCCCTCATACCCAGATGCACGCGCACATGTGCGTGGGTGAGTGTGCATGCGAGTGCGTGTGCGCGTGTGACTACATGTGCAGGCACACACGTTGCTCCTATTTCCTCCTTTTTTCTGTGCTGACAGCCAGCCAGATTCTGTTCTGGGTCCAAGGCCACGTAAAGAAGGCAGATTGGTTCACCTGGCATTTAAATGAAAATGCCTGTGCCCATAATCTGCTGACAAAGGCTAATTAGCCTGGATTTCAAGCCCCAGACCCCTTGGGGAAGAGCATGTCAGAAAGCTGCAATCTTTAGGAATAAAAGCTCCCCTGAATTAAAGAAGGCTGCAGGTTCTCCCATGTGGCCCGTGTATCAATGCCAGGGTTCAGACTTTGCTTTGACCGTGCATGAGAGAAGGGGCCTCAATTTACACACCCTTCACATTGCAGCCCTCTCCTTCCCTGCCAAAGCTGAGACTGAAGACTGAAGAAAAGATTCTGAAATAGCCATCATCAAGGAACGCAGACAGATGGGGTGTCCTCTGAACAAGCAGTGGGCGCGGGAGGAGGCCATGGAGGAGGCACAAGGAGACGGGTCGCTAGAACAGTCAGCATCGGGGGAGGGTGCAGGGAAGCATGAAACCAAGCTTAGCAAATCCACTTCTAATCAAAAACTTCTTTTAAAATGATTCTTCAGCACTGTGCCCCATTCCTCTGTACCCCTTCAAATCTCTCAAATACCTTAAGGACCAGAAAACACTCTCACTCACCTGTCTCTTAGGCTGCTTGTGCTGACCCCCTCAGCTTTTAGTTTTGTTTTTTTTTTTTAATTTATGCATTCTAGAACTGGGGTACAGGCCAGAGGTGCAGGGGGGGTGAGAGGATTCACCAGAGACAGAGTGGGGAACAGACTGAAATACACTGCTGAAGGGAGGGGCGGGCGAGACAGGAGAGGTCTACTGTGTGCCTTGTGGGTTTCTCCCTGGCCGGGGATCAAACTTGTGCTGCAGAGGTTGTGGATTGCTTCCTAGTGCGGTGCTTAACTCCTTGCGCCACCAGGGAGGCCCAGCTTTTAGTTTCTATGTCTGTGTCTCCCTCCGCTCCAGGACAGAGCCTCAGCAGAGCGGAGGGACCTGGGGGCATTCAGGTTGGAGACAACACTAGGAGTGAGAAATTATTAATAAATATAGACAACCCCAAGTTTCTTGGCTATGAGGGGGAAGCAGGATAGGGCAGTCAATAGGAAAGAATGAAGGGTTTTGAGAGGGGACTTTTTTTAAGAAGCAAGAAATTTGAGCATTTTTATAGACTGAGGAAAATGCCAATAGGAAAAAGAGGCTGGTGATATGGGACAGAGGGCATAACTGAGGTGTGGACTTGACCCTAAGGTACTCAGCCCCGTGCCCCTCTCAGCTCTTCTCACAGAGCCCCCCGAGGTTCCTCCCTCCTACTTCAGTAAAATATGGTTCCATGGTGCCTCTGTGGTCTATGGAAGCAGATGCATGCCCCAAGTAGAGTTAAGGGCAGCCTGATGCAGTGCCCCGAGCATTTATGCAGTGCTCTCTCTATAGCCCCCAATTTCAGAATGGGGGTGGGGACCCAGCCAATCCTCAGCTCTTCTCTTGGTCCCCAGGTTTTCTCTGCACACTTACCTTTACTCTGGTGTCCTGGAAGCAGCTCAGCCCTCTTCCAGCCTGGCTCAGCCTTGAAAGGATTTCTTCCCCAGCTGGATCCTGCTAGGCCTTTGTCAGCATCCAGACACTGCTCTTATTCTTCCCTGAACTTTGATCAGATTGTCTGGAACTACCCAGGTTCTGCCCAGTGCTCTTCTCTGCACTTTGAAACTGCACCCCTCAGACCAGAGTTCCACTGCTTGACATCCCATGCACCTCCCCTGTGACACTTGAATAGACTTGCCACACCTCTGCTTAGACTGACCTCTGGTTCAGCAGCAGTCCTGCATGCAGAAGCTTCTTCCTGGGAGGTCCTGTCCTCCCAGCTGTATTCACAGTCCCACCTCCACTCACTTCCAGCAAGTCCAGCAGGGGACAGCCTTGGAGCACTTATACCAAGGTCCTAAAGGACCCAACACTGATGTGCGACTGCCCTTGTTGGCACACATAAATAACCAAGGGGCACTCAGAGACCTCAAACTGTTAAGGGACCCCACACAAAAATGTATCCAACCATCTGCCTCCCAAAGGCAAAGGAAGCAGGTTCTTAGTTTGAAAGATCTTTAGTAGAATTATTGTACATAGAGAGGGAAGAGAAGAAAGGATATTCCTAATAATAGTTTCCCATAAGAGCCCCCTAAATTACCTATATCTCTGCGGGCAAACACCCAGTCAAACAGTGGTGGCCAGAAGTGGAGCCACTGAAGCCCAAAAGCTTGACACAGGTCTTGGGTACCTTATGTTGGGGAACTGTTAGCATGTGGCTGAGGAGTAGCCAGGAACCCCAAACTATTAAGGGGTACACACTCTAAAAGGGGTCCTGCCATCTGCCACACAAAGGCAAGGGAAGCATACTTTAATTATGAAAGGTTTCTAATATAATTAGAGACAGAATGGAAGAAAAGATATCCTTAATAATAATTGCTATTACAGTCCCCCAAGTCACCCATTCCCAAGTGGACAAATGCCCAACCAAGCACGTTCACCTGAAGTGGGGCCAGCGAAGCTGAAAGCTTGCCACACGTCTAAGTTACCTTCTACTGGGGAACCACAAGAAGGGGGCTAGGCAGGTTTCACAGAGCTAGGATAGAAGGAGAGACACAGAGATCAAAATCAATGTACATTCTTTCAGGATGCAGAATTCAAACCTGACTTGAACAGTGACTGGCTGTCTTGTGCAGGTTGTGGTATTGGGCACAGTGGGGTGGAGCATGCTCTGCTCTGCCACCAAACCAGGAGCTGTGGCGCACCTCTCATGTCCCATCCACCGAGGCCATAGCCTACCCCTGATTTGGAGGACATTGTTTTCCAACCCCAGGTAGACAGCCTTCTTCAGACTAACAAAAACATCCCCCCTTAACCCCTAGTGCTCTCTTTCTAATCTTCCAGCTGTGAGTTCTTCCATTCCCCTGAAGTCTGTCCTCTGGACCCCAACTCTGGGCCCCATCATCTGCCCTCCTGGAAACAAATTACTTTCTAGTCCATTCCAACAATAGGGCATGTCTGAACCCCAAAGTAGCTCCCAGTGAGAACCCCCACAGGTGAGAGCTGCCTGCCATGTCTGCACATGCCATTAGCACCCTGTGCCTCAGGGAAAGTGGACTAAGGTGAGAAGCTCCTCTTCTGACAACCCACAGCTCTGGTCTGGTCTGGGCCTCTCACCTGTGGTGCCTAAGCTCAGACCAGATTGGAAGATGGTATTAAACCTGACTTTCAGGACACCTGTCAGTTTAAGGACCAGAGTCAAAGACGCAGTATAACGTTTGGGGCTCCCAGAGGACCTCACTGCAGAGCTGTGCTGCCGGCTCTGACTCTAGGCTACTTCACTTGGGATCCTGGGCTCATCTCCCCTCTCAACACACCTTATCCCAGCACTATCCACTCCACTCAGATTCGTCTTCCATCTTTGTGACACTGCGCTTCACTAGGGTTCTGTCAGCAGCTCATCTAGTCCTGGTGCTCTCCATGTCCCCATATATTCACATGTGTAATAGGACTCTTGCCCCAGTTGGAAGCCATCCCCAAAGAGCAAATAGCCCTTCATGGGGCCTCTGCCATCCGCTCTGCTGCCCTTTGCTGCCCTCGCGTGGCCATCAACATCACTACAGCTACCCCTCGGTGCTCTGATGGCCTCAGTGATGTTCTTATTCAGTGAACCCTAAATGAGAGCCCACTCTGAGCTATGAGATGTCGAGACACTGAAGATTTAGTGATTTAAAAAAATGTGATTCTTGCCTTCCAGGAGCACTAGTCTGGTCCAAGAAAATATGGAGAGAAAATAAATAAAAGAATGAATGGGGATGAATGAATTCCCGTGCAGCCCTATCAAAGCCTAGATTTGTTAACCGTTCTGCAAGCTTCACCATGCAGCAACTTCACCTGACAAAATCCTTGGAAATGAGCACCCCTTCCCCTTTATAGGTGGATTTGGGGATCTTTGACCCTCTCTCCAGAGTGGAGTATGTCAGTCACATCTGCCATCTTTCCCCCTAGCATTTATAGTTTGTTTTCATTCATAAGCGCTGCACTCATACGTAGCTTCCATTCATAAGTATGGTACTAAGCCGGTTCCACACCTTGTGCCAGGCAGTGAAGATACAGTGGAGGAATGCTAGCCCCAGCCCTCATGGAATTTATAATCCAGCTTAGAAGATAAACATACGTAAATCATTAGACAGATTGTTTGATACCAGTTATCAGAACAACAGTTAAGTTGTAAGTGCTCTCTCTGCACAGCAAGAATAGGGCACAGGATATATGGTTTTGGGGGAAGAAGGAATGCATTCCACAGGATGTGCATGGCAGGCATCCCAGAAAGTGCTGAGTACATGGAAAAGGCTGCAGGGTGTCTCTAAGGAGGTCTGCTGAAGTAGCAGCTCGTGTGGTCCCCTGCAGCATGCCCCCCATCCTGACCTCCTCTACCTACCCCCTCACCTCCATGGGCAGAGGATGCAACTTTGTTGACCAGGATCTTTGTAAGTTTCCTGATAAGATACAAGATGATTCAAGAGCCTCCATCGGTATTGCAGGAGCCGGGTCTGCTCTAGTTCCCCGTGTGTATCCCCCGCCCCTTCCTGAAACACCTGGCACACAGGTACTCCACAATTCTTTGGTGGTTTTTGAATACATACATAAATTTTGTATAATTATTCTGGCAGGTATGTAGCTTCTGTAAGGAATTTGGTTGTTATTGGACTCATTTAATCAATGGAAAAACCTGGTTAATTGTATCCAAAAGTGGATTTATAACTTCATCAGGTATATTTGTCACCAACAGACTGAGTAATGACACCATCAGCCTACCTCTAGGCCATGGAGAGCTCCACCATCACCCTGGAGCTTAAATTTAAGGGTGCCCCTTTTTTCAGCCTGCCCTCAGCCTCCAGGGAGAGAGGCCAGGGTGAGCTGACTGCTCTGATGAAGAAGGGGCAGGAGGAAGGGTTGCCGGCAGCAAGGGAGAGCAAATAGCCCCTCGTGGGGCCTCTGCCATGAGGTGAGGCAGGTGCAGAAGAGCTGCCAAGAGCATAGTTTCTGAGGTTTGGGGGATGAGCCTCTTCAAGGGTCACGTGCCCTCCTTGACAGGACTTAGTGGGGCTGTGCCAGGAGTGACCGACTGTCTCCAAGATCCAACATAGGCTGCAACACTTCGCTTAAAACTACAGCTGGCTTGTAATTTCGGCCTCAGACGGTAATTACAGCTGCCAGGGCTCCTTGGAGAGATAATTACGGAAAAGATTCAGCACATTCATTTTATCTACACACTTAACCATCAATTAAATCATTACCATCTAATGCTATTCCAGAGTCTAGAAATGTTCTGTGAATGTATAATTTTGAAGTTTGTTTTCAGAGGGTTTTAAGTGAAAAATTGCCCAATTTCCAGAGCCAGCAGCGTCCCACATGTGTGCTTTTCCTGTGGAGACAGAGCCAAAGAATGTTCGCATCTTGTGGTGGCCGCCTCCCTGGAGGCCTGTGCTGCAGGGGCACCAGGCACAGGGCCTGGCGGCCGCTTCCCAATTTTACCTTTGATCTCTGGGACCTCGTGCTTTTCCAGAGCAGGATGACTGCTGAGGCCGGGGGTCAGCGCTGCCAGATGGAAGGGTGGCTTGTTTTGTTAAAAGGCTTCCAGGAGGCTCCTTCTCTGCGATTTTGCAAGGGCACTGGAAAACCAGCACCATTGACTCAAAGTCAGGGCTGAGGTCTTTTCGTTGTGGCCAACTGGGTGAGCGTGGTGTTTAAAAGCACAGGCTCTTTTTTCAGACCACTGGACTCAGTGTTTAGTTTTGCTCTTCTGAGTTGTGGGCCCATTGGCAGGTTTCTGAATCTAAGCCTCAGATTATGCAACTTTTTTAACAGCACAATAAAAGACCCCACCAAGAAAAACTTAAATGAGAAAACAAATATTGATCAATGTCTGGTGCATAATAGATGCGAGGTAAATTAAAACAGTACGTGTGTTTGGGAGGAGACAATCCGAAGGGAGAACCAGAGGGCGCCCAGTGTGGAAGCGTGTGGTGCCAGGGCTAGAGCTGCCTCCTCTCAGATCTGGGGCTCCCTCAGTGGGCCCCACCCAGGACCTTCTGTCTGCAGACTAGCTGTTTGCCTGCACCTTCCTTGATCTGACCTTCCTCAGCTCCAGATGTTTCTCCTGGACTCTTGCTGCAAGCCTGCTATCCTCCCACATCTCTGACAACCCTTTCCTGCATTTCCTCCCACGTATTTTCATGGGCTTGGGGTTGGATGCAGTCATGCCCTGAGTTTCTGTCTTGAGCCGTTTTCCATTTCTTCTACACCACACAAAGCAGCTTTTGGGGACAAGGGCCTTCAGGGAAGTCACTGCTTCCTGGCCTCCCAACACCAGAGTCAAATTTTCTAATAGGCAGTGCTTTGGCCCCAATCAGCTCTTCCAAATCTGTGCCTAAAGCTGAGACCCTCGAGGCACCATTAACCACATGGGCACATCTCCTACTTGAGAGCTGACTCTTCCAGACTGCAGCACCCACCCATCCTGCTGTCCCCTCCCGCGACATGTGCTCATTCTGCTGAGATTGCCAAAGAGCCCCTATTTATTTTTTAATTGATATATAATTGACTCCTTATATTAGTTTCAGGTTTACAGCATGGTGATTGATTTTTGTATACACTGAGAACTATAATTTAGTTAACTTCCACCACCTTGTCACCCCACATAGTTACAAGTTTATTTTCTCATAAGAACTTTTTAGATCTTTTAGCGATTTTTGAATATGCAATACAGTATTGTTAACTATAGTCACCATGCTAAATATTTATTTTTAAAAATTTATTTTCATTGATTTATGCATACAAGAACTGGGGTGTAGGCCAAAAGTAAAGGGGGTGGGAGGATTCACCAGAGACAGAGTGGGGAGCAGAACAGGCGGATTGACTGAAATACACTGCTGAGGGGAGCAGCAGGTGAGACAGGAGAGGTCTGCTGTGCCATGTGGGCCAGCTCCCTGGCCGGGGATCAAACTGCAGCAGCAGTTACTGGTGATAGCTTGATAGCACTCAGACTTAACCTCTTGTGCCACCCAGGAGGCCCCAACCATGCTAAATATTACATCCATGACTTATTTATTTTATAAGTTTTGTGCCTTTGGATCCCCTTCAAACTTTGCACTCATATTCCACTCCCTGCTTTGGGTAACCATCAATCTGTTCTTTTAATCTATGAGCTTGGTTTTTTTTTTAATAAGTGAAATCATACAGATCTTGTATTTCTTTGCCTGATTTCTTCACTTAGCATACAGCTTTCAATTTTGCAAATGGCAGTATTTTTTAAATGGTTGAATAAAATTCCATTGTGTGTGTGTGTGTGAGAGAGAGAGAGAGAGAGAGAGAGAGAGAGAGAGAGAGAGAGAGAGGAGACATTTTCTTTATCTACTTACCCATTGATGAGCACTTAGGTTGTTTCCTTACCATCGCTATTATAACTAATGTTGCATTGAACATGGGAGTGCCTGCCAGCTTCACATCTCACCTGAATCCCCGCCTTTGCTCCCTGGCTTCCTGCCACAGGGTGGGACCTGAGCTCTCAGAGTGCAACTGTGCTCTTCCCACCCCAGCCCTTTCTGTGTACCTCATCGTGACCCATTATGCCCCAGCCACACCGCACAGCCACTTCTAGGATGCTGGAGACACTGTGCTCCGTGATGTCACTTTACCTCTGCCATGGTATTCATCTGAGATACCTCTCCAGAGCTGCCCTGCCGAACGTGCATATCTCGGGGACTCAACCTCCACTCTCTATTAATACCTCTGTGGTAGTTTGCCTACTACCATTGTTGTGATTTGGGACTTTATTTTCTAGACTAGAATGTGAGCTCCCTATGAGCAGGGATTGTATTTTATTCACCTCTGAACCCCTCAACCTTTGTGTAGTCCCAGTGTGTGTAGGAGCTCAGTCTTGGCTGAGCCTTTGGGGGGCTGCTTCCCACATGCTCAGCTTGAGGTTTGCAAGTCCCTCCCCCGACTCACAGACTGGGAGTTCTTCATGGACAATTATCGTAATTTCAGCAGATTCGTATGTTTACACTTCTACCTACTGAAAAACTGAATGGAAAAATCCCTCACTGACAGCCTCCTCACTTTGCCCAATTGTGTGGGATCTCCCTCGCTGGAGGAGCTTTTAAGAAAAGCCCCTAGTTCTGCAAGGAATACAGCCGGGTTTGGGGTCTCCTTCACATTTTGATTTGATGTGGGGGCTTGGCCAGCGAACGGAGAAGGCCAGAGATGGAGAGACAGCAGACAGCAGAGTGCAGAAAGGGCAGGGGCGCCAGAAAGACTTCAGAGCCACCTGCTCTGTCTCGAGTCTATTCTGAAAACAGCCCGAATAGTGTGAGGTGCTGTACTCTGGTAAGGGGACCTGGCTTGAAGCTTGTGGCCAACATTATTGCCTTTGTTAGCTCCTAGGAGGTAAGCAGTCGTCCTAGCTTCTTGGCTCAGGGCTGTGGCCCTGGATGCCACTGGACACACAGCAGAAAGCAGGGTAGCAGCACACACCTCCTGCTTCAGAGAAGAAAGCTTCCCATGTGTGAGCCTGTACTGGATTCAAGAGGGCTTGCTTTATTTATTGCAATTCCATGCTGCAATTATACCACTTCAAACTATGCCAAAAATGGCGACTACACCCACTGTGTCTCAATATTGTGTGGCTTGTGGTTCTGTTTTTGAGACTGACTGAAATTGTTGGATAAAGAAGCAAGATCTCTGTTGCTACACAGCACAGAGAATTCCCTCAAAATAACTCACCTCTTGTAGGTCCTCTGGCACAATTCTATGGTAGGTACCAGGAGTCAGGGCTGTATCTCTACAGCTTCCCCAGAGACCTGAGTCTCTGACACTGCCACCACAGTACCCACTGGGGCATCTTTATGGGATGAGTTGGTACCAAGGCAAGACACCTACCTGGCCTGGTTATCAGTGCAAGGCAGTGACAGGGCTCAGGGTTAAGGGAAAACCCCGCACAGCACAAGCTTTAGTCTCCATACAATGAAGAGGGACAAGCATGGTATATAGGTGGGAGCAGTGAAGGAGGTGGAGGGTAGATGGCCGTTTCACAAGAAGGTGGAGGAACAAAGGCAACAAGCAAAAAAGACAATGTAACATCTTACCTGGTACCTGGAATACCAGGGACTAAACAGCCTTCTCTTGAAAGGGCTGCAGAGAGTCATGACTTTGAAGGAGAACTTTGAAGACTTTGAAGTCATGACTTTGAAGGATTCACTTAAGGTGAAGAGATGGGTAGAAGGTTTTTAAAAAGGATCAGGGATGGAGAGGATGGAGGATAGAGAACACCAGAGGAGGGTTGAAAACAGTGGAAAAAGGGTTCATTCGAGGACCATACAGGACAGGATGTAGGTGACAGAAGGGAGAGGAGAGGAGACTAGAAAAAATGTGTGGAAGACAAAGGAGTGATTTCTGGCAGGTCTCGTCTCCAGGAAGTAAGGTAACCAGGCTGTCCTGGGAATGGGAAGATAAAGTCACAACAACCCTCAGCTCAGCTGTTCTTTCGTAGTTGTTTATTCATTCATCAAAGTGTTCATCAAGTCAGATCTGACGTGCCAGATCTTCCCACCACCCTACACCCTTACCACCATTGACCATTGTTCCCTTCCTGTTGCCCTGGATTGTGCACATCTAACCTCTGTTTAATCACACATAATAATAACACACATAATAATGTCTCAGTCACTGTGTCCTGCCATTCTCCAGTGCCCATCCTTGCCCTCCTGACAAGCCCTTTAACACCATCCTGCAGATTAATAATGGTACCATGATGGTTTCCCTGCACCAAACATCTGTGTGTTCAGGGCATGTGCCTTTTTCTGTACATGCACCATCTCATTTAACCCGCACCCTAAGAGGAAAACATCTCCCCAGAAGAAAAAAAACCTGAAGCTTAACAAAGTCATCCAACTTGAGGCAAAAAAGTGGTTGAGCTAGTGTATCCAGGTACATTGTATTATTTGTCCATCTTTATGTGCCCCCTTAATACTCCTGTGAGGATTTTAAATTCCATTGACTTTGGACTTAGCGCTGTGACTTGCTTGACCAATAGAACATGGATGGGGTGATAGTTCCAAGTGAGGGTTTTAAGAAATACCACCTATTTCAACTCCCACCTCAAGCTTTTGGGAATTACCCAGGTCCTAGAATGAAAAGACACAGAAGCATAACTCTACCTGTGCAGAGGTAGGTTCAGAGGAGCCCGGGAGAGCATAGCCAGCCCACAAACCCATGAGCAAGAAATAAGTGTTTATTGCTCAGCTACTCAGATTCAGGTATTGTTTGTTATTGCAGCGAAAGTTGACTAATACAGTTAAACTGAGAACTTTCTGATTGCATACCTTGCTTTTAAAATCATAGTATTCTAGGGCCTCCTCGGTGGCCTAAAGGTTAAGTCACCACTATCACTGCTACGGCCTGAGTTCAATCCCTGACCAGGGAGCTATCCCCCATTCAGTGCAGCAGACCTCTCCTGTCTCATCCACTGCTCCCCACAGCAGTGTATTTCGATAAATCCACCTGTTCGATAAATCCACCTTCTCTCCCCACTCTGTCTCTGGTGAATCCTCTCACCCCCTGCACCTCCGGCCTACATCGTAGTTCTTAAATGCAAAAATAAATAAATAGATAGATAGATAGATAGATAGATAGATAGATAGATAGATAGATAGATAGATAGATAGATAAAATAGTATTCTACTCTGGTGTTTCTTGGGCATAGATCTAAGTCTTCCCTTTTATTAAAGGATCTCTCTTTTCATCACTTCATCATCGAGTTGAAATGGGCAGCCTTCAGCTGTTCCAGCTTCACTCTTCTTTTTCTTCCCCAGCCCTCAGGAAAAAAAAAAAAATGCACATAACCTATATTTCTTAGCAAGTCTCTGAAACACACTTCTGCTGGTCAGGCAGCTTGGAAGAAGACATGGCTTTGTCAGACACAATGGCCAGTCAATTTATGGATCACAGAGCGATGCTTGTTCTATAAGATTTTTCCCTCCTGTGTTGTTATTATCCTGCTCAATTAAGAGTATAAGACTAAAACAATGCCTAAGAATTTTCTGGAAAAATTCTTTGGTTTTCTTCCTGCTGGCACTAATTCACTATCCTTTTTGACCTTACATCCCCAAATGATTTGTCATGTGTATCTTGTTAATTTATTTTATGTTGTTTTGCTTCTGCTGTTTCTTCTCCACCTAATCATCTGCTTCAATATAACCATAATTTTCAAAACCAGTAGGACCCCATGTAGTGAACAAAGTGCAGTAAAACTGATTAACTAAAAGCACGTTCTTCTCAAATCCAAAATGCTAATATAATACTTTTTCAAATCTTGTGTAAGTGGGGTTTGTATTGTGCAGGGAGACAAGCAAATCGCAAACAGCAAATAGGTCACATTAAGTTCAAGGATGAAAATACAACAGAAATATGGTAAGAGTGACAGGGAGGGACCATGTGCTGGGTGATTGAGTTGGTGACATTTCTCAGAGAAGACCTGGGAGGAGTGAAGAGGAGGTGGGCGTGGCTGGGTCATAAGAGTAATGAGGGGGTAAGGACACAGCTGCCCCTGAAGTCCTGATCTCCCGTCCTCTCATTAGGAGTGCCAGGGAAAAGGAGTGGAGCTCAGTCTCCTCAGCCAGTCCATCAGCAAGCTCCTCTCTGAGAAGCCCAGCAGAGCCACAAGAGCTCACCTTCCCTGCAGGAAACACACCAACCCCTAATTCATCAGACATGAGCCGCCCACCTCTTTCCCAGTCCTTGCTGTACCCTCTGTCACTTTTCTCCTTTATCCCCTTGTTTCTAGCCCCTTGATGAAAACCCAAGAGCTTTAGACTCCCAGCCTCCAAGCGTCACAGACATCTAATCTAAGCCTCTGTCCTTGTGTCTAGCCCCAAGTTGATTCCCTCTCCCCATATGACTCAGAGATTCCCCAAAGAATGCTGGTCTCCATGCCTCCCAAGTCCTGACCGTTGCTTACCTTTCTAGTCCCAGGAGCACCCCAGGTTTCTCTGCTGGTCACTTCAAACCATTTCTTCCAACCATCATTGTCTCTGCACTTTAACCCCAAAACATAGATACAGCCCCTGCTCATTTCCCCAAAGCACAGTGTAGGCAAGGCAATAGCATCAAATGAAATTTTTCTAGAGGTTCAGAATGAGTGATTACACAATAAAACAGATCATGGAAAACTGGTAATTCTACAAACAGGGAAAGAAATATCCGCCTCTGTCGTAATTGTCTGCCAGTAGGAACTGCTTGCAAGGAAGACATTTTATTATATATCATGCAGAATAATATAGCCTCACATGATCTCAGCCAGGATCAGATAGTACCTGTGCTTTTCTTTTGATGACCCAGCCCCCTCTCAATAGAACCCCCCGCCACACACACACCCAAAGAATTCAGCAGTGTGCCCTACAGGTGGTTTCTTCACCAGGGAGTGAGGCTGAGGGAGGTGGAAAGCTGCAGTGAGCTCTTGCTCCACTGGCCAAGCATAAGTGTGCCTGGAGGGGGTTCCTGTTTGCAGTTCACACAAAGGCCCAGCATTCACAGCACTGTGGAGAGACACACATTTCACAGTCCACTTTCAGCCACAGTTTTTAGAGGGCAGATAAATCACCTAAGAGGAATTATTTGTGCTGATAATTTTTTTGTATTTTGACACTGAGAATCTTTGAGATAGTAAGAATAGTACCCTAGATGCTGATATTATTAATACCTTTTGTCAATGTAAACTTCTAAACCTTTGAAGAGAGAAAAAAAAGGCTGCTTACCTCATCCCCTCTTTTCAAACAACAAACACAGTTAAGGATCTCTCAGAGAAAAGTAAGATGCAAGATTTTTTTTCAATTACCATATATTTAATTGACTTCGAAATGAAGTTCTACTCAGTCTTTTAGACATACTTACCCATACAGCTACATCTCAGTGTCAAAACTGATGCTCAGACTCTTCCCAAGTTAAGGAAAAACATAACCATTGTCACACCTAGATAAAGGGAGCAGGAAAGGCTTGGGAGGTGGGGTGAGGACCCCGGCTTTAGGCCTTGGTGTAGCAGGTGTTTATCCCACAGAGGCAAATAAGTGGTTGAGCTCGTGTATCCAGGTACATAGCCTATCACAATAGGCTAAAATTCCACAGCTGCTCCCTTCAGCCTGTGTCCACTCTGGGGGTGAGAGTCCGGCTCTGGGTCGCAGCAGTGTCACCCCCAGGTCAGGAAGCAGCAGGTACCGCAGAAGGAGAAGGAAGCTGCCCAGTCAGTTCCTGTCATCTCCTCCTCAATCTATGAAAGCCATTTCAACGACCCTCCATCGTATCCTTCTCATTCTATGTTGCCCATCTTAGGAAGGAGAACTCAGGTGTGACTCGATCTCCCTCATCAAACATTTCCACCAACTAGCCACTTATAGCTCCTGAATTAATGATCAATTGTGTACCTGTTCTCCCGATGCTTCCCCACCCAGAACAGCTATCCGCTACATCCTCACCTTATAAGACCTACATAATCCTCAGGAAATTTAAGTACCACCTCCTCTGGGAAGTCTCCAGTGACTACACTCCACTTAGAATGGAGTGCTTCCAGGATACTTTGTGATTCTTGGCCCCCAGTGTTTGCCTTACAGTTAAATAGATCTGTCTTTTCCCCTTACTGTGAATGCCTTGAGATCTGAGATGATGCCTTTTCCCCTGAAAAGTTGGGCCTTTCATCATTTACTAAATTGATGTATTTTGTTGATTTGGGTTCACTATGATATTTGCTAAAGATACTACAGATGGTGACTGAGGCATTCCTCTGTGGTCTGTAGAGAAGTTTCCAGAATGGGATGGCTACTGGGCAGGAGTGAGAGAGCTAAAAGGATGGTCAAGACAGATGCATTCTGCACACAGCTCCTCACCATGGGCAGAAATAGAGAGGCAAGGTCCCCACACATGTGGCAGGCTGGGGTACCTCCCTGAAATGTGCATTGGTGTCATGCAAATGAGAGCTAGAGGACACTGGGTCCGTGCTTTTAAGCCACAAAATGCCCACCATCCCTAAGTCGAACGCATAGGTGAACAGATATAGCAATCACTTTAATGTGCACTAATGTTTAGGATCCTGTTTAAAAACCAGCCAAGTAGACTCTCAGGAACTGAAGTCAACTACCGCCCTCCGCATCTTCACTGACTAATATGTACCCAAGGCCAGGATGGATGGGAACTGTCAGAGCAAGAAGGATGCTTCAGCAGCCTCACAGAGTCACATTGCTCTGGCTCCCTGCTTCTCTTTGTGCGCTCCAGTCCAATCTCCTCACCTAACACACCAATCTGGCCATGTTCCTCTCCTGCTAAAAATCCTTCAATAACTGCCCTTTGTCCAGAATAAGATCAGAATCAGGTCCCCCATCCTGGCATTCAAGGTCCTCTCTGGCCCTGCCTCTATCTCCCTGTTACACTTGATATTGAGGCCATGTCCAGTGGCTGGTGCTCCACAGCGTGTCTCTTATTCTGGATAAGTGGTTACGCCTGGATGTATTTTGGAAGAAAACCTAATGGGTTTTCCTGATGTAGGGTATGGCAGAGAGAAGCGAAGGATGATTCCACTGTTTTGGGCCTGAGCAACTGGAAGGATGGAGTTGCTATGAGGTGAGCTGAAGAAGACAGCAGATAGCGCCCCTGGTGGGGCAATCAGGAGTTGGACCTACTCCTACTAGCCCTTTGCACTCCGCTGTCCCCTCTCAGGGGATATCGGAATTCTAGCATATCACTCGGGTGTCCCCTCTCAGGGGACATTGCAATTTATTAGTGATTACGGGGAATTGAGGTTATTTCAACGCAACTTTTTGAGATGTGCATGTTTCCCTGAAGTTTTATCTTGAAATGGCACAAGAAATTAAATCAAAATATCGTAAAATGGTTCGGAGTGCAAAGGGCTAAGTTTGAAGTATCTGTTGGATAGCGACAGAGGGCATCAAGTGGCAGTTAGATGCAGAAATTAGGAGTTTCAAAGATTTGGAGTCCAAACCTGCAGTTGTAAACAGTTTCTTCTGGGGGAGAAGAGAAAAGGTCCAAGGACTAAAAACTGGGACAGTCTAACATTTAAAAGTAAGAAAAAGAAGAGAAACCAACTGAGATTAGAAAGGATAAAATCATTGAAGTATTAGGAAAGCCAAGTGTCCAAAAACAAAAGAAAAGAAATTGTTTCCAGGAGAAAGGAATGATCAGATCTGTTACACGTTACCAGTAGGTCAAATAAGATGACATTGGGTTTATCAATATGTTGTATACTAGTGGCATGGGAGGCTGGATTTTATTTCTATATTTTCCAAAGTCCTTTTCCCACATAAGATCTCTGTAGAGCCCCAAAATGTGATCTTATGTGGGAAAAGGACTTTGGAAAATATTGAGTTAAGTTAAAATGAGGACATACAGGGTTAGGAAGGGCCCTAAATTCAATGACTGGTGTCTTTATAAGAAGACCAGGTGAGGATGCAGTGAGGTGAAGGAGGGAGGAATTGGAGTGATGCAGCCCTGTGCCAAGGAAAGACAGACTACTGGCAACCAGCAGAAACTAGGAAGAGGCAAGAAAAAATTCTTACCTAGTGCCTTCACAGGGAGCGTGGCCTCAGTGACGCCTTGCCTTCAAACTTACAACCTTTAGAACTATGAGAAAATACATTTCTGTTGTTTTAATGCCGTCCCCTCTCCCCACCTCAACCTGCCCCAGGAGACTGATACTTTTGTTTTAGTTCCAACCACCATAACACAACACCATAGACTGGGTGTAGTGGCCGGATGGCACAGAGCAGGATCTCTGATTCCATGCAGACAGGGTAAAGGAGGAGTCCTCAGCCCTCAGTGGCTTTTTCAGGCTTTTATTGAATTTACCAGGTACATGGCAGGCAGGGGTGCCAGAGGCGGGCGGGCCTCCCAGATCCTGGCAAATCTTTACTCTTGCTGGGCTCTCCAGCATTCTCTCGTGGCCTCTGCTTCTCTGCTGGTTTTCTTCCGGTCTCTCGCTTGTTCTTCTAGTCTCCTGCTCCAGGACACCGCCCTTATAAGCCCCATCTCAGCCTGGGTATACCAACCTATGTATGCCCACACCTTATTCCAGATGCCCGCCATCAGGCATGCGTTCAGGACCACAGGAATCCATCATCAGTCCTAGTGGCGGGAGGGCAGAAAAGCCTGACATCATTTACCCTCCACTGGGTTACTTTCATTTTCTCACAGTTCTGAAGTCTGGAAATCAGAGATCAGGGCACCAGCATGCTTGGGGTCTGGTGAGCATTCCTTTCTGACTTGCCCGTGATGAGGTACCCGCACTTGGGAATGGAAGGAGAAGGGAAGTAGGGAGAACTCTAGCGTCTCCTAATTAAGGGCGCTAAGCCCACCCTGACAGCCCCACCCTCATTACCTCACCCAACACTAATTATCTTCCAAAGGTCCCATCTGCAAGTACCATCACATTGAGGGTAAGAGTTTCCACATTTGAATTTGGAGTGTACACAATTTAGTCCATAGCACACGGGAAAACAGTCACTTAACACCTCTGTACCTTGATTTGCTCTTTTGTAAAATAAGGATAATAATAGTACTCACCTCAGAGAACTGTGGTGCGGAGTAAATGAATTACTGTATGTACTATTCTTAGCACAGTACACACTGCTATTCCAGAGCTAACTATTACAATGATATATATCTAATGGTTTTGTTGAAATTAAAACACTCCTTTTCACATGTTCTTTGCTTAATTCTCAATTAGCTCATTAATTTGAGACTAAATTTCCCTGAACTTTTAAATACCAATTTCACACTAAATCAAATTCTCTTAAACATTTCAAGTTGAAGAAGAAAATCTTATAAATCCAGCAAATAAAATTATCTTAATATTTAAACTGCTTAAACAATTGATTGACTAAATTCCCATAAACATTTCAAACTAAAGTCACAAATTTGAAATGTGATATCAAGCATTTCAAACATCTAACAAAATTGCTCCAAAGCACTGTTAACTTTTATAATACTAATAAATAAAATCTTGTACATTTATATTAGATTACCTTAGCATTTCAACATCTTAAAAACCATCAATTTAGTAGATTGGATTTTCTTAAACTGTCAAACATTGATTATAAATGCAACTAGTTAAGTTTTCCTAAATATAGACTAATAAATCCAATAATTTTTTTAATTAAATAATAAATTTTATTTTTATATTCCCCCATACAACTGCACATGCCCCATTCTGACCCTAATCCCTCCCCTCCCGGCCCCCACCCCCCAAAAAGTGTCTCTGGTTCATAGTTTTTTGTTGTAAATCCAATAATTTTTTACTATACGATGTCATTACGCACATTAAGCATTTACCTACAAAGCAAAGCATAAACAAAGCAGATTATGACAAAATGCATTATTACACTCAAATTAATATAACTTACACAGAAACATCATTACTTCCTCATTTGTAATTCTTATTTATAATACCTTTCTGATCTTACAAAGTTACTTTCCCAGAATTAATAGTTCTGGGAAAGAACAGAATTAACAATTCAAGTCCTCTCTAGCGGCTGAGATTACAAACGGCTATTTGGAGAATTGAGCCCTGAATTGCAAAGGTTGGATGACTATTCAGATGTGAGGCAGGGCCTGGGTAGCCTCCCTGTGGGATTTCAGCAGAGCTATGAATGGACAAGGTGAGTCCCTTCTTATGGTTGGCTTCTGCTGGCTGCGTTGTCAGTAGGAGACAACTCCAAGCCTTTTAAATTTCATTTCACCACCCAGGGCATCTCATATATCCAGGAATCCTTGAAGTTTCACCTCTTGCCAATTTTATCATAGTATTTTCTTTCCTGATTTGAGTAGATGAAATTTTACACACACACACAGAGCAGTTACAATTGAGCTTCCTGGTAAGACCTTATTTCCTTTTCTTTCTCATCATCCTTGATTCTATGTTATTTACTGACAGTTGTGAATCCTTCAAGAGGAGGATGTGCATTAGCCATCTTTGTGTTTCTAGTGGTCAGTGCATTAGCATGGTGCCCAAATGTATGTGTTGAATAAACTAATGACTAAATGTAATGCATGCAAACTCAAAGTAATAAACTCCAAATATCCTCCAGCTCACTTCACAGGGTGGAGTAGTTTTGCCTTGCAGTACTTCACTAACTTGCCCCTTCATCTGAAAAACAGTGACAGCACTCTTCCTACCTTCTGAGTGACCCTTCACTTACAGCCCTTGATTTTGCTTGTTTCTGAATGAACCTATTTCAGTAACAATCTATATGTCACACTTGCCACCATTCACCACCTTCCCCTCAAGATCAATGGATCTTTTTTTTTAAAGATTTATTTATTTATGCATACAAGAGTTGGGGTATAGGCCAGAGGTGCAGGGGTGAGAGGATTCACCAGAGACAGAGTGGGGAGCAGAACCGGCAGATCTACTGAAATACACTGCTGAGGGGAGCAGCGGATGAGACAGGAGAGGTCTGCTCTCCCATGCAGGTCGGCTACCTGGCCAGGGATCAAACTTGTGCTGCAGTGGTTGTGGTTAGCTTCATGGTGCTGAGACTTAACCCCTTGCGCCACCAGGAGGACCCAAGATCAATGGATCTTAACACATTTTCCCACAAAGTCTGGACTATTCATAATTATCTTCTGAAGGAGAAACCTTTCTAGAACAGTGCAATAATGGAGTTGGCACTCAGAGCTCAACAATGTGCCATCATCGACATAATACTTAGAAGCACACTTCTGGGTCCATAACGGCAGGTGGTAGATCTTGGCTCTGCCATTTACTACTTTATTTGTCCTTTCTCAGACTCATTGGCCTTTGAGAAAATGTTGCTTTGTCGATCACAGAGGGTTGAGACAAGTATTGAATGAGATAAGGTTTGCAAAGCTCCAAGGCAAAGCAGAGTGCTTGAGTGTTCAATAAATGGTAATTATTACCCAAAGGGACTCTCGTTTTCTATGTCGTTGTCCATGGAAGTCTAGTCACATTCTCACTACTTAATTTTTTTAACATGCAATGCTTAAAGGGGGCCCGTGAAGGATAAAGAATGCTGTCTTTGGGGAAAGGGAGACGCTAATCAACTTCTAAGGCTGCAGGGCATGATGCTTCTTCATATATTTGTGAAGCCAAATATATGCTTCTTCATATATTTTATAATACATAGTCAACAAAATCCAAACTCTTTTATGCTTTTGAAACAAAAATTTTAAACACAAGTTTAACAATATTCAGTACATATTAGATTAAATCATGTAATGAGTCATTTCAGTGCTTGACAAGCTTCTTAGTTCTAAGCCCTTAGACACTTCCTGTAATCAAAACCCATTTTCAAATTCACGGGAAGATATTATCTAATGATCCACTCAAGTCTTTTCATGTTCTTAATCTGGGGTCCGTTACAGTGGCCTGTCTCACATCAGCTGTCATTTTTGTGTGTGAAATGTCACTCCACATTACACTTTTCATGGGAACAGTTCTCATCTTTGGTTTCAATTCAATTTAACTATAATCAGATCCATATATCTCAGGACAATTGAATTCTCTTAAAATCTTTTCTGTGCAGATGAGATAGTAATCACTACTTCTTGTTGATGCTACTGAAATTTCTTGATACCGTCTTGATGCTGCCTGGGAAGCCATTGGGCCTGCTATTGAGCAGACATGCTGCCTTTGCCCACTGAGATGGGCCCAGCGCCACCACTGGAAACAGCTAGGCCAGGCTGTGGCCACCAGTGCCACCGTTGTCATCTCCAGTGTTGATACCACAGTTTTCATCACCCCGTTTACCTACCCAAAGTCCCACTGAGTTAGTGCCCTTCTGAACTATAGGGAAACTTTTTCTTACACCTCATTTTATAAAAACCTTGACTGAGAACAGCTCATTGGATAATAAGACTTTGGAAAGGTATAATAAATAGCATATTTTTGTTTTGTTTGTTTGGTTGAGTTTTTTCCAGTCTTCCCTCCACCAGTTGACAAAAAGGTTTGAGCCACAGTACCATTCGCCCTTGCCATACTCAAAATTGCCTTTCTACAAGAACAACTGAGCTACTTTCTTCACATCTGACATGTTTGCCTGACTTTCACTAGAAGTTTGTTTCAAAGAAGCTTCTGTTGCAACATCCCTGGTAGATATGACCCTATCACTCCTCCAGACAAAGGAAAACTCCTTCATTCTGTCATCTGTGGGCTGCCTGGCTGAGAGCATGCTAGGGTTGTAGGTAGCACTGTCCAGAGTAAGGAAACAAAGGACACTGGCACCAGGAAAGATCATGGCCCAGAAAATTCACCCAGCTGAAGAAGGGGGATACCAATAGGCAACTCCACAGTATCCCCAGGGGCTGAGCTTGATTCCACCTAATTGCTCAAAATCACCCAAGAAAATCCACCAGGTAAGCAAAGTCAGGCTGTGGAGGTCAGGGCAGAGCTATGAGTGGGCCCTCAGCAACATGGCCTCTAGGTCTGGAGACTGGCAAAGCTTGGCTGTGGTCATAGTCCAGCCCTCCAAGCAGACTTCAGATAAAGTCAAAACAAACCAACTCTACAAACACTTCCTCCCACCAGGCACTTTGGGGGAACTCTACCCAAAGCAGTCTGAAGGGAATGCTCAAATGAAAGAGTAAAACATTAAAAACAGAACAGGAAAAAATGAGGTTGTGCATAGGACTGAGGAGACAAATGAGGTACACAAGTAGTTCACAAGCCCAGGGCCTCCAGAGAAATGGTTAGGAAGATGGGATGTGTGGGTTTTGGCCTCTGCTAGCCATGGCAGCAGCTACGTGCCTCTAGCTCAGACTAGCGTTTCTTAAAGTGGCCTCATCTGGCTGGATTCAGAGCATCTAGAAAACCAAAGCAGAAGCTCAGACTTACCAAGTGACTTAGGAATGGTGTTGTAACAGGGTGGTCCCCAGGAAAGGGGGAGGTTCCAGGTTCCTGCCCCACCCAAGGAAGGGTGGAGCTGAGCAGGAAGAGGAGAAGCTGCAGAAGAGACTGAGGAAGGAAGCAGGATGGAGCCAGAAGGAGACCTGGAGGAGGCACATGGAGCCTAGAGACACGTGAAGAAGCTGCGCTTGTCTTTTGGTCATGGACTGGGTGACACAGATGTGGGTGAGACCAGTAGGGAGGTGACAATGGCAGTTTTTATCTTGATTTTGATTTTGCTCTTTTCCTTGGGCTTGTCTGGTTGTTTCTGACCCTTTTCTGAGGGTCCCCACTGGAAGATGCTTTAGACTTGTGGCAGGCCTTGGGGCCTTGCTCTGGGCCAATCCCATTTGGATGGACTTTTACCCACGAGGGGATGGGTAACTTTGGGTGCTTCATTTAGAAACTAGATTCTTTGCCTTACCTGTATTGTTTCCTAATTAAAGTTCCTTCCCATTAAAGTCTCCTATGTTTTGTGTTGATGCGGCGGATGGCAGAACCCATTTAGAATAGGCAGGTTTGCGGGGCTTGGGCTGCCCCTCTCCCTGTCCTATAACAGTGTCACTGCTACAGCTAAGACTTGTGGGTTAGGAGTCTGGGGTTCAAATATTAACTCTCACATTTAGTCTGATTTTGGACAAGTTCATCTCTGTGTCTCTGTATCCTCCAGTAAAGAACTCGATAGGGTTCTTTTAAGGATTTGGGACGATCACATCCTAGTACCTGGCTCAGAGTAGATATTCAGAAGGAAAGTGGGCTGTGGTCTAATTGACTTACAGCCGCACTAGTTCCTGACTGCTTTCACTGCTGGCTGAGCCTGTTGCGGGTTTGCCTTCCCGGATAGGGGAAGAACTGGGCTGGCAAGCTGGGCTGCAGGGATGTGTCTCATGGCTGAGAGAAGGGAGTCGGCAAACCAAGGCCAGAGGTGGGTGATGAGTTGAAAGCAGAGCCAGGGCAGGAGGGGGCATCAGCTGATCTGGGAAACTAACTTGAATCACAATTAAGCAAATATTCACGTTTTCCTCCTAGACTCACAAAGGCACACCCCTTTCCCTGGGACATGATACTGGGATTATAATAGGAAATATATATCTCCAGCACAGAGTTCTTAAAAACCTTGGAATTGCCTTAAGTAGTGGGAGCAGAAAGGGGTCTTTGTTATGTTAATGAGGTGACACTGCTGGCTTTTGCCTAGAAAACTAACTCAGTGAATGGAGAGCTGAAATTGTCAGTCCTTCTGTTAGGGGGAAATGATGTCCCAACACTTTCCCTCTGGGTAGGGGAGAAGGGCTGGAGGCTGAGTTCAATCACCAGTGGCCAATGATTTAATCTCTCAAGCTGGCGTGAATACCGAACAGGCAGGATTCAGAGAATTTCTAGTCACTGGACACATGGAGATTCTGGGAGAACGGTGTGCGTGGAGAGAGCCTGGAAGCTTCACGCCTCTTTCCCCATAGCTTGCCCTATGCACCTCTTCCATCTTGCTCTTCCTGAGTTACATCTTACTATAAACTGTAATCTAGGAAGTCAACTGTTTTCAGTTCTGTGAGCCGCTCTAGCTAATCAGTCAAGCCCAAGGAGAGAGTTGTTGGACCTCTAACCTGTAACAAGTAAGTCAGAAGCACAGGTGACAACCTGGACTTTCAACTGGCATCTAAGTGGTGGGAGCAGAGTCTTGTGAGACTGAGCCCTTCACCACTGCGGT
Source organism: Talpa europaea (assembly GCF_964194135.1). Taxonomy (NCBI): domain Eukaryota; kingdom Metazoa; phylum Chordata; class Mammalia; order Eulipotyphla; family Talpidae; genus Talpa; species Talpa europaea. Next base: position 41,153,865 of record NC_140073.1, on the reverse strand, counting down.
CTGACGCAGCCAGGTAGTTTCGAGGTTAAGTTGAACTATAGGACACCTGGCTGGTATCAGAGCTTTGCTTGGTGGCATGTGAGGCCCTCCCTCCTGCCCCCACACTGGTACTGGAGTCAGAACCATCTGGTGATATGGCTGTGCCCACGCGTGTGCACACACTTCACAGCCAAGGTCAGGTGGGAGAGTCTCGCTCTGCACTAAACCCTGACTTTTATGACTTTCTCTGAGTGATAGCATCGCATGTTAACATTGGGTCTTTGACATACAGTGCATATATTCCATTTTCAAAGTATTTGCTGTGCTCCCAGAGTTCATATGTACATTTCTTGTTATTGCTATATCTGTGGAAGTGACTTTGGATTTCTTTCCCAGGGTGATAGCAGATTAATATAAACTCAGGGAGATGCTTGACTCAGGAATGCTAGACTGAGGGGAAACACAAGAGATCTTGCTTCTCTAAATCTGGGGTTAGCCCCCTCTTCAGGTGGAAACCAGGCCTGGATACTGCTCTCCTCAGGCCCTTCCCTCCCCAGAGTATGTCCCTCTCCTCTGCTCCTCTCAAGTCTGGGATTCCTCCTGTGGGCACATGAGCTTTCCTGCCTTTGTGCCTTTGCACAGGCTCTTTTCTCTGCCCCTCCCCCCATGACTCCCCCCCCCCCTCCGCTGGTAGACTCTTCAGAGTAAATGGCCCCCCACTTAGCTTTTGGAATCTGCTCTGTAGAACTCAGTGCCCTGGAAGATAGTCCTTTCCATCTCTTTGCACATCCAGCATTTTATGCCCACTTCTGTTCTCCAGTTTCTCACGTTGTCGTTTCTCCCTCTGTGAGCCCTTTGAAAGCAGAGTGTGTGTCTTACTCTTGGTATCTATATCGCCTGTATCTGTTCCAGTGCCTGACACCTGCTTGGTATACATTAAAAACCATGGGTGAAAACCAAAGAATTCTTTTTGTTTCTTTTTCGTACAGAAACGGTGACTATGGGAAGAGGATTGCTTGTGCCAAGGACACAGTAGGACAACCATCTTACAAAGATCTTAAGTAACTTTTCCCATCCAACAACACCCGGACGACTCCAGTGACCAAATGCTCGGCTGTAACCATGGCAATAACTGGCCCTCATTCCAGATTGGGTTTGCTGAATGTGAACCATCCAGCTGTCTCCAGGTGGCCCAAGTGCCATACTGCAAGGGAAGCACATCCATTATGGCCAAGAACCAAGATCAGACTATGGAAGAAACCAGCTGACACAATGCGAGTGCTGAGAGTACCTGGAGAGGTGGGACTCTTACAGATTAACACGAGGTCCTTGGTGATGGGGTCATAGCACCTGCCCTGGCCTCATCATGCCGACACGATGTTCTTTGCTTGAATGCCCTGGAAGGACAGAATATCTTAAAATACATCCAGGTGCTAAATAAGCAGCAGATCTAATTCACACTGGACTTCCTTTGAGCTAATAACTGTCTCCAGAAAATAATTTCACCCCAACAAGTGCTCTAGCTTTGCAAAGAATAGCCCCACAGGAGTCACAGGATCACTGGGCTGTTTCCCTGGTGAAACCTGGTGAAGGAGTACTAGTTCCCAGCAAATTCACTGCCCGCCCTCCCCATGCACATGGCACAGAGTACCAGTTGATCATGGCTCTCTCGTCTGCTAAATCCAGGTTCTGAGGAGTCAGATCCCTAGTACTGTTTTCTAGGTAGCCAGGACCTAGCCTTTCAACTGGTGGTTGGCATTAGAATGAACGTTAGTTAATCGTCACCACTGTAAAGAGGCATGAATCTCAGTGGCGTGAGCTTTCTGGAATGCCCTTTCCCAAGCACATCAGTCCACTGAGGGGACACCCTCAGATATAGGTGTAGCTGTGTGTGAGGAGAGTAGAGGGAGAGATCACACAGCCCTCCCCTGAGGGAAGGCACAGCTGGTTGGGCCTTCTTGGTCTGAGTGCCTTCTGGGGGTATTTCCATATGCAACAACCCAGAGGCATAGCCTTGGGTAGCAACAAACAGGTTTCCTTTTCACTCTCAGACATATAGATCACTCTCATAGCACTTGGGGAATGGAAATACCTGCAAGAGTGAAGGTCAAGGGCTGTCCCCGGGTATCTCATTCATTATTCAGCTTCCTCTGTGACCACATCAGCCAGTCCACTGCCAGCCATGCTCCTCATCCTCATTGCTTCTGCCTTCATACAGATGAAACCAAAGGCCTCAGCACACCCAGGAGAGGGTGTTTCCTCGTGATCCTCTCTCTTCCATTGTGGGTGCAAAGTATCCCATCCACACATTTGCACCACATCTCCAAGATAGCATTTCCCTTTTCATATAATGCTTCTGCAGCAGATTCCAGAGTTGAATTGCAGTTTTCCTTCCTGGGAAGCTCATTATCATTGTTTGAATTAACATTTCAATGAAAGAGTAACTGGGTGGAAGCAGGATTACTGCATGTCTTCAAAAAGTTCTCACTGCCACAGCTACCTAGTGAAAGCAATTGCCCTGATGCCAGTTCTGTAAAGGATGGAGACCCATGATAGTGTGAGGCAGTGTTACTACACTCTAGTTTCGTGCATTCCCCAGCCTGCTGGATCCATTTCCATCTCTGAATGACTTTTGACCAGGATCCAAAAGGAGCCCAAGGTTCTGCCTATATCCAATGATATGAGAAGGATTCAACATTCTTTACCCAAGGTTCCCCTCTGCCTGTTCCTCCCCATTCAGACATTCCCCCCTATACCAGTGTTTAGAACCAAAGCATGAAGGACCAGTGCCAGCAGGATAGTCACCAGAAATAGTATCTCTAGAGTAGACAGATGAGGCCAGAAGAATGGTCCCCAAGAAACCTGACTGGCCACAGCAGATATCAGGCAGCCATTCAATTAATTTTGATGTGTCCTTGGCAATGGGAACCTGGGTAGGAGATCCTGGGGCAGCTGTGCCTAAATGCCTCCCCCCCCCCCCAAGATTGTCCTTCCCAGATAGCTATCAGCCCTGGGGTGCTAATAAGTTTGCTGCTGGTTTGTTGGTGTGAAGCAGAAAGTGGCTTAGCAGGGCCAGCAGGCAAAGAGGCCAGCCCACATGGCAGATAGGGGTCTTTGTGTCTGGAAGGCTTTGCTTAGCCAGTTTAGCTGTGGCCAAAGGCCAGTTATAAATTTGAACTCCCTGAGCCCATCTGCAACTCTGCCTCTGTTCTCTTGCTTTCTTTGGTTTCCCTTTAGTTTCCTAGTAAATGTTCCTTTTGAAAACTTCCAACCTTGTCTCATTGAACTTGGGGGATGGGATTCTCCAGTGGCTTTTCCAGGCTAGAGAAGGAAATTAAAGTACCTTGAAAATGGAAATAGCAGGGAAAAGGAGAACATGCTAGTAGGAGACTCTGGGGAAAGCTAGTGCCTAGAGATAAAGAGAGACCTCGTGTCCTCCACCTGCCTGGCATGTGCCCTCAGCTCTTTTCTTTTGCCATCTTTCTCTTCAAGGAGATCCGCCCTGCATCTGTGTTGCTGCCAAAGCAGCTATCTAGCCAGTGAACCAGGCATGTTGAGCATGCATTGTAAGGTACGGGAAGTACAGGGTACACGACCAGAGGAGAAACTGGGGAGTGTGGGGAAGCAGTGGTCTCCACACAGTGGAATTTTTCAAAATGCTTCAACAACTATGACTCAGAATGGTGAGTCTTCACAGTCTTAGCCTTCATAGCCATCAGTGAGGAGACAGCTTTCACGTGAAGAGAAGAAAGTCATCTTCTCCTACTTCCTCAATGAGACTGTTAAAATATAGCTATGGAAAATGTCCTGTTATCTTCATGGCTCTCCTGTCCTGGTGGATGTTCCAATTATCTATTGCCACATAACAAAGCACTACAAAACCCCCTAGTTCAAATAGAAAGTTGTTATCTCATGGCTGGGTTGACTGGGTTTAGGGGATCGCGCTCTCCTGTGGAGTAACCTGGGTGCTGTCAGATGGCGGTTAAGGCTGGCGTCACCTGAATGCCTGACTGGGTCAGAGAGCCACACTGGATTCTTCACTCACGTGTGACTGCTCGGCTGGGTGACTCAACCACATGGAGGCTGGTTGGGCCTGTCACGTGATTGCAATGTCATGGGGATTTCAAGGCAGTCAGACATCATACACAGTGGCTCGTTTCCCCCAGAGCTAACACTGCAAGAGGTCCCAGTAGAGGCTGCATGTTCCTTCTAAACTCTGAAGTTACACAGAGTCACACCCACCATGTACCATTGGCTAAGAACAAGTGACACAGCTCGCCCAGATTCAGGGAAGGTTCTGCACAAGAATGGAGTACCTGAAGGTGTGGCTCATAGGGGCCACGTCAGAGAGAGTGAGGATGGGACTGGAGGTGCAGGGGGCTGGGCGGGAGGGTGGAGGGGGTGTCACTGAATCAGAAGGCTTCCTGGATAACTGTCACTTTAAAAGCACATGCAATGCTTGACATGCACAAGGATGGGGTGAGGCGTAGAGAAAAAAGGGGTAGAGAAGAGGGAGAAAGATGCCCCATGGACACTTGGATAGAGATGAAGCTAAAGATACAATAGGTAATTGGTAATGATTGATGTGAAGTGTCTGGTGTCACAAGAGAGCCTGGGAGACAAGCATGATTATTTTCATTCTACTGATTGCCCCAAAGCTTGAGTTGGATGCTACACCACCATCTCTGAGCCATAGTAAAGGTGCAAAGAAGAGATTTCCATGCTTGAGAACACACTTAGCAATGAAAATGCAAAGGATGCTAGCTAGAAGTATTTTGTCCCTTTTCTGAACACTTCAGAAAAAATGATCTGGCAGCTTCTAAGAGATTTTATCAAGTCTAGCTGGAAAGAGCTTACTTCTCTGTGACTTGTCCCTTCACACGCGGTCCCACATGGCTGGTGTGCTGTGGTGCATCCCCCTCCTGCCTCTCCCTCTCTTGCAGCAATCCTGCCATACCCAATAGCAGGGCCAGTCCACTGCTCCGCCCCCCATGCTGGCCTCCTCCAAACTCAGCCACTTTGCTGTAAATTTCAATACAACGACATAGAAAGTGATTTAATGAACTGAGAAAAGATCGTCAACGTGGATGAGCATCTGGCCAAAAGCAATCTGCAATCTGTATGTGGATCTTGAGAATTCTGCAGGTCATTTAGCTGTCCATGGCTACCCATGTCACTGATGTCGCTGAAGACTGTTGGGAATGTCCAGCCTCTGGAATTGCCACCCGTACACAAGTCAGAGAGGATGGCCCCACTTGTTGCTCAGGATTCCTGAGCCCGTGGCTGACAAAGAGCGCAACCTGGGCCTAGGAGTGGCCAGAGACCTCTCCAGACTCAGGTTTCTCACTCTTCTCTCTCCAGTCGCTCTCAGGGCCAAGAGAGATGAAACCTCTCAATATCCTTTAACAGTCACCTGCAGACACTTCCTTAGTCGTAGACCCCGTGATGCCTGTCACAGAGGTGCTGCTTGGCACCTTCTGAGCCAGAGAGAAGTCATTGGCTGTGTTCAGAGAGTTCTGCTGTCTCTTGGAAATGCTCTTTCCAGAAGAGGCACATATGAATGGGGTCTTTCTATTACCATACACCCTATTCCACCTTCTTTCCAACTTCATATGAAATAATTGGCCTCTGTGGAAGACATGAAATAGAAATATTGAGGAAAAAAAAGAAAAACTGCCCTGCCAGTTGATGAAGTAGCCCAGGGAAGACTTGAACTCAAGTCCAAGGAAAACGGGAAAGTGGGGGTTGACAACTTTCCAGGAGTTGCAAGTGAGGCTTAGTCCTCACCCCTAGGGCCAGTGTGAGACAAAGAGAAGCTCTACACAGCATCATGGCCTTGCCTCCAGTAAGCTGTGGTGTCAGGTTGAAGCTCCCTTTGTTTAGTTTCCTGAGAGAACACATCAAGGTCATACAAGGATGATGGCAGAACCCACTTCTTCCTTCTTCCACTCAAAGGCTTAATTGTCGCTTGCTGCCCAAGCTCCCTGGGAATATAGGTTGCAAAATTAAACTAGCAGTATAATCTCGCCTGTACCTTCACTCCCTGATGTCTTTTCACTCTGTCCAGGAGCCCTGGGCCTGGGAAGGACTAAGAGCCAAGATTGAAGATGGTCCCAAAAGATTGGGAGCAGGTCCCAAAGTCCAGTCACCCTGGCTGAAACTCAGTGTCAGCAGGGTCCCCCAGCTCATGCACAGGCCAGATGATGATTTGATGTACCCGTTCCTGATGGATAAAAGAGTAGGCTAAAGGGATGTGGACCACAGGCCCTGCCCTTTAAGTCATTGCCACTGCCTTCTTTAACACCCTCCTGAGCTAGACGGATATGATGAGCACAGCCAGAGGGTTAGAAAGCATAGCAACATATGGTTATTCATGATAACACTGCACCTTGCAGCACGGTATTGCTTTTACCCACTTATTTTTCGAAAATTCAATTTGTGACTCCAGATAGTGAAGTTAGTATAAAGAAAGAATGAAAAAGAAAAAAAAGAAAGTTAATATCTTCTTGACTTAATACTAAATTTATTGTAGTTATTACTCCAGTAATTATCACATTAAAGCTCTTTCCAAAACAGCATCTGACACAGTAATGTTGATGTTTTTTCTTATCAAGTGAACATCATCTCCAAGAGAATGACTTCTCACAACTTAGATAAAATTTCTTTCATATGATGACATCATCCAGATTTGAATTTATCAGAGTAAGGCAAATTCTCTATTTCACCAAACTCAAAGCTTTGGGAGAATAATAAAAAATTATTTCTTCAAATGCCTGAAGACATTTGTATTCAGGGATTTAGAGATAAACTTACAGATGATATAAAGTGGTAAATTAACCTTCCAGAGAAGGCGTTACCTTCACTTCAAAGATATAATCAATTTTTATATATCTTTTTCTCAGGGAATGTTAGAGCTCAATTAAAAATATTCAGTCTAAAAGCTTTCAAATGATCCTCATCTGAAAGGTGTATTAGAAAATGGTGCAAGCTAAGAACTTAATAAAGAAAAGTGTTGCCATAAACTATACATTTCTCGAATGAAGACAAATGTACTGTCCCTGCCTGCATGTCTACAACTCAGATTGGAGCTCCGCTGAGAACCCACTGGGTCTCCTGACTCCAGCAAGGCTCACAGACTTTCTTAGCCAAGAGGCAAATCTGCATTATGGTCCCAAACTGCAGTCAGTGTGTTTATACTGTGTTTTCTACAAAGGAAGTATAAATGCAAAAATGTTTTATTGAGAATATGCCCCAGGCAGCGCAGGGTCAAGCCTCCCAGAGCCAGAAAGAGGGTTTCTTTGCTACCAAATAAAAAGGACCAGGAGCTCCAGTGTGCTATTTGCAAATGAGAACTCCCAGGACTGCAAGTATTTTGAGCGAACTAAGTATGTTTCTAAAACATGTATTGATTTTACTTTGTTCTCTGCAAAGTTAAGTATCACGCTATCTTGACCAGCACTGGTACGTTTTGAGAATAATTTTTGTTCCAGTAAAATGATCAAGGAGACATTTAAACTTTACCTTCCAGTGTTTTCCACACTTGAAATCCACAGACAGCTGCCTGACTGACTTGCTGCAGTGGATCCTGGGCCCTAATTGTGCTCTTCACGGCTTCTCCCTGGCCCGAGGGGACCAGCCCTTGCTGTACTGTGCACTTAGCAGCTCTGAAAACCCCTCTGGCCCTCTGGCCAGGAGATGCCATTTTGGCAACAACTACCACTGGATTTTATTCTCATTCTGAAAGATGGTTCTTCTTTCTCCCAAAATAATGTAGAACAAAGGAGGATGAATCCATCATTAAGCTGAATAACAACTGTATGTACATTCAGGGTCAGGGATTGTGCCACCAAAAGTGAACCCAAAGGCAGCATTCTTAATTTTTCCATGTTTTAAACTTAACCTTGAGTTTTTAGGTGAAGTAAAGATAGAATTTCAAACAATGGCCTCAAAGAAAATCCAAGGGGTATGTCTGTCACTGTAAAGAGGCCCATAACACCAGGAAAATTTAACAAATTAGTCAAATGCTTATTCCATCTGGTAGACCAAATATTGACATTTGACTGTCTGGCTCATGTTCATTCGCCAGCCCATGTAAAGTAGCTGTTGGCGGGTCCTTCCTTAAAGGACTTCTCCTGTGCACGAGCATCAGTGGGATCCACTGCCCCTCCAGCTTGGAAGACTGGATCAGACTCGGGAAACCCCTAGCCTGCACTGAAAGTCATCTGTTTCCTTGTGGAGAAGGGTGTTTATATACGTGACCAACGAGCTCATGACCTTCTTACCCTCCAGGGGATAAGGCAAAAGCAGTAGTTTAGAAAAGGCCGATTGTAGGCTTTCAAACTGTAATTACACAGGGGCTAAGGACCAGGAAGGATGACTAACTAAACTTTTACCCACCACTTGAAACTATTCTAGTGCATGAGCTCACTGCTCTGGGCTAGTGGTAAAACATTTGCCTTATTCTGGTAGACAAGCCATGGTAGAGACCAACCGACTCTAGAAGAGGAAGAAGGAAGTCAAGCCAGTGAGCTCCAGGCAGTGTGCTGGTCAGGGCTGGAGTGCTGCTCTGCTGCCAGCAGCACTGGAGTAGGACGGTGCCTTCCTGCTACACTCCTGGCCCTCAGGGGCCCTAATCTTTGTCAGTCCCTGGTACAACCAGATCACAAACACACCTGAGGGAGAATGGCAGTCTCCTGTGGCAGTACTTGGGTCCCACTCTTCTGGACTTAAGAGAATTTTGTATATTCCCAAAGGGCTTGAGCTGGCAAAAGAAGCACAGCTATGGGGAGCCCCTGCCTGGCCCTGGTCTCTCACTGGTTTTGACTTCAAGGTGCATGAATATAATTGCCGAACAGGAGAGACTCAGAGAGGCTGGCGCAGGATGGCATGTCCCTCCGAGGCAGAAGAAAATGATTGAGAAGAATATGTCCCTACTGAGGGCTGTTGTCTTTGATGTGATCCTTTCTTGATCCCACACGATGGCCTTAGAGAGGTGGGGTCACTGCTAGTGGCACCTTTTCTGCCTGCAGAATAGGGAAGGGAGGTGGGTGTCCTACAGAAACATGCATAAAATGAGAGGCAGAGCATCCATGACCGAGGGTCTTGGGTAGCTCAGGATTTGTGAGAAGCAGGCCACTTTGCCAGATGGGCAGCTACGCCCATGAAGCCCTGCCTTATCCCTGACACTTCCATGCAGTGACTTCTGCAAGACCCAGAGGACTCATTGCTATAAAGAGATGCACGAGGTCAAGTCTCCCCGCCATATGGGGCCATGGCACCATGAATAGAGGTATGGTCTGGGGCTGGGCCCAGAACTCTGTTCCTGCTTCTGAAGCTGATGTCACCTCCGAGGCTCCCAGATGACTGTCACTTGAGGAAGTTTGGCCCCATATGTTCTGTGCTCTGTCACCTCTGGTCTCTGAGTCTCTGGGTCTAAGGAACTCTGTGTGTTGTCCCTGGGAAGCCATGCAGCTGAGACCTGTGCAGTCCTAGACACCTGGTGCCCAGAGACCCATGTGCAGAGTAGCTGCAGAGGGTTGTGTAGTGTCCAGAGGACATATGCCCCTCCCCATGCCTTCACTGGGCCTTCATTTTTAGCAAATCTTCTGAAAGAAATTTGATTTTGAGAATTTCCTAAATCCCTTTTGGTCATCAAAAGGAATTATCTAGTGTGATTCATAAAATCAGGAGTGCCACTCTTGAAACAAGAAATTTCATTTTGAGTTAATTGTCAGTCCAGGTTCTTTCCACATGCCCCAGAGATGCTCACCGTCCTGCCAGTAGCTGGGGAGAAGGAAGCAGCGGAGAGAGGCAAGGAGAGCTCCCTGGAAGAAGGGCTTATTGACAAGAAATTGGTGTTAGGTGAAGGAAAGAGGTGAAGGTGACAACCATCAGTGGTTGGTTCAGTCAGGGGCAGAAAAGGTGCCTACCAGGCAGCATCCCTTCCTGGCCTGCTTCTTCATGCAACAGCCTATAATCCTTTGCCTTGGGCTGTAATAGAAATCTTTATCCCTGGAAGCTCATGGATTTGTCTCCAGCTCTTACAGCTCAGCTCCTTGCTCATAATAAGATCCAGGCAGAGGCATCTGGGGAAACTTCCCTCACCACAAGGCACAGCTCACACTGGCCCCCACGGCCACCCACCAGGCCTGTGATTTCAGATTCACCAGGCACACAGATTTCAGATGTGGATTTCTAGTGTCTGATGCTCTATTGATTGCAAGAACATTTTTTGGGGGGAAAGAGAAAATCGTGGCTCTTTATTTTTTTTTTAATGTGCAGCAGAGTTCTCTTTTTTTCTCTAAATTTATTTATTTATTTATTTATTTATTTATTTATTTATTTATTTTCTTACATAGTGTGTGTTTTTGTACAGTAATTGGTTTCTCCTCTCAGGTGTAGGCACTTTTTATAGCTGGAACACATTCCCATTCGCATGGAAAAAGGAAAACTGGCCTTCTCCATAGATAATGCGCTGCAAAGTCTCTGCCCTCTAGTGGCTAAAGGCTCAAACTAATATTTTGCACAAAACTGCCTCAATGTTCAGGCCTGCAATACCGAGCTGATACCTGTAAGCAATCACTCTCTGGGCACAGAAGGTAACGCCTCAGCTTTAAGTCCGGGGCTGTGTTCCCAGTAGGTTAATGTTCATGGGTCTCCAGAGGCCTCGCTTACTTGGGAACCTACACACCAGAGACCAGGGGCAGGGCCTGTGCTGGAAGGATGCAGAGCCTAGGTAATACCAGCTTCCCACACGTGCCTGCCAGCCTGGACCCAGGGCTCACTCAGAAGGAGACCTGCCTGTGACCATCAGGCGGGCGACACGATGGTCACCCCCAGCCAACAGTCTTCTCCAGCTGCAGCCTTGCCTTTCACACCCCGGAAGTCACTAGTCGTGGGGCACTCATGGACCAGCTCCTTCTAGCAGTGTGTCCACCCTCCACTCCCAAGCCTTCCCAAGCTGAGTAAATGTCAGTAAGACTTCTTGGCAGTAAGCTCTTGGCAGAAATGTAGTTACCAGGTGCTGTAGGTCCCGACTGAATAGGCCCGCTGGGGCCAACCGGCCACACCTGGTTCACCCGGCATTTGACTAGCACCAGTGAGGATGAGACAGTCTGCAGGGAGTATCAGATCGTAGCCAACCACCCAGTTGAGTTTCAAAAGACAAACCACAATGATCACTGTGAGAGGGTTTGAGAGTCCTAGGGATGCTGGTGCACATCGTTTTTATTTCATAGGAAAGAGTAGCTTGGTGGCTACTGAGGTTGGGGGGCCAGGGCAGGCCTTTGTGTCAGGCAGTAGCAGCAGCATGCCAGCCCGTGGGAGGATGATGGCCAGAGGCATGTGAGTAGGGGTGAAGGGGATATCTTAGAGTTTCTCCCTTATGTCAAATTATGGCATTATTGATAAAAGGAATGATTGGTGACATAACACAGGTGTGTGGGAACAGAAGGTAAATAAAGGTACATCTGACAATAGCCAGAGATCTCACACTTACATGTGGCTGCCATTTTTGGTTACTTTGATGGGGCCATCTTTAGAAGGTTCTCACCTGACTCCTTATATTCCAACATAAATCTCTAAAGATTTTAAAATTATCCACTAGAGGGCCTCCCCAGTGGCGCAGCGGTTGAGCGCTGGGCTGCGAAGCTGTTCACAGCCTCTGCAGCGCCAGTTCCATCTCCGGCTGCTCCCCGGCCACCAGAGGAGGGTCCCACATGGCGCGCAGACCTCCCCTGCCGCCCGCTGCTGCCCTCAGCAGTGTACTTCGTCAGTCTGCCTGTTCTGCTCCCCACTCTGGCTCTGGTGAATTCTCTCACCCTCCCGTGCTTCTGACTGTACCCATTGCTTGTATAAATAAATAAATAAATTTTTTAAAAATTTAAAAAAAAATTATCCACTAGAAAAATATCAACTTGCTTCAATATCCTCTTAGCCAAAAATTCTCAGCCAGAAAACTACTCTTAATATCTAATTTAAATTTCCTCTACAATTTCCTCTATGTATAATTTTCCCTAATTATTCATATTAAATCCTGAAAAGGCATTTAGTCTTTATGAAAGTCCACAAGACACTCCCTATTGCTTCAAGCCAAACTCCTTCCTTTCCATATAATCTAAAGTTTCAAAAAGATGTCAATAGAAAATTAATAAGGAAAGCCATGCATTGAGGGGGAACTGAAAGTACTCAAGATAAGAGGCTTTTTTGGGCTTCCCTGGTGCCCAAGGGGTTAAGTCTCAGCACTATGAAGCTATTGGCGGCTACTGTAGCACAAGTTTGATCCCCAGCCAAAGAACTACCCCACATGGTGCAGCAGACCTCTCCTTTCTTGCCCACTGCTCCCCTCAGCAATCCCCTCAGTCAATCGTCCTGTTTTGCTCCCCACTCTGTCTGATGAATCTTCTCACCTCCCTCCCTGTATCTCTAGTCTACACCCCAGCTCTTGTATGCATAAATAAATATTTTTTTAAAAAAGTCAGGAAGTTCTTTCCAATCCCCTAAGCATCTCATATTCATATATAAAATACCCCGATCCTCACAACTATATCTCTGACTTGCTTTCCAAGTGTGTGTATGTCTGTGTTCTAGAAAATGGTAAGACTTCAGTAAAGACACATAGTCATCACTTGACACATTTATTATCAGATTCTAGTTCTGGTTTTCCTGTGACTGAAAGACACTTGTCCTGATATTTTTAACTAATAAGTTGGTATTTCAAGCCCCCTTCTTCACGTATTGCCCCTCTACACCCCGAGAAGTCTGAAGTTTGGAGGTTTGCTGGTGCTAACAGGTCCTCCCCAGAAGGCCCAGGTGGGGCTGGAGGTTCAGGCCAATATTTTGCTGTCTCTCTGGGGTGGAGGATGATCAAAAGAAGGATGGTTTTCTCCTGGAAATGTAGACGGGTCTTTGGGATTTCGTAAGGAAGGAAATGTGCTCACTACTCAGGGAAGAGGAATTCTTTACAGTTCAAGAGGAAACAATACAAACAAGACAAACTTCAAACCCTGAGAAGTGCTTCCTAACTTTCTCTGTCCTTTCCTCTCTTTGGGGCATCTCCAGGAAGAGCAGAGGGGGTGAAGATGGTGTGGAGACAGCGCTGACAGATGGCGCGAGATCTCCAAGCAGGGCAGACTGCAGCCTCTACCCTGGCTATCAGAGCCGGTGCCAGAGGGGTCTCTTGGGTCTCCAGGCTGGGTGCCCTCTGCTGCTGCTCAGGCCCGCTTCATGGTATAGAGCTTAGCTTGCATATAATTTAACTTGCACAGCCTAGCCTGAGCCCAAGGTGTCAAGACTGTACTGGGGAGGAACTGGCAGACAACCGAGGCTCTTGAGCAGGGGAGTTACATAAGGAGGTTTGTAAATTGGTTCCATCATCCTGGCTGCAGTCTGTAGGATAAACTAGAAGGGTCAGAAGGGAGGCTGCTGCAAACAAAGAAGACTCAGCCATCAACCTCAGCTCCTCCCTCCCTTTTCCCCTCCCTCAGTCAGTAAACAAGCTCTGTCAGTTCTGCACCCTGAATATTTCTCAATGACGATTACAATATTCCACACTGGATATAATGTGTGTTTCCCCCCAACACAACCAATTCTCCAACACCAGCTAAGTGTCCTACAATTTAACTCACTTCTGACACTACCTGGAGATCCCACAGGTGACAAGACCTTGGTCTGACAAGACCACTCTCCACTTTGGATGCCAAACCAAGTCCAGGTTGTCATTTGTGCTTCTGACCCACTGGCTGTAAATCCCACTATCCCCTCACTGGTTTGATTAATTTGCTAGAACAGCTCGTAGAACTCAGGAAAAACATTTTACTTACTAGACTAGCAGCTTCTTATAAAGGATATAACTCAGGAACAGCCAAATGGAAGAGATACCTGCACAGGACAAAGGTACAGGGAAAGGGCAGAGTTTCTGTGCTCTGGAAGCTTGTCACTTTCTCAAATCTCCAAGTTTTCACCTGGCCAGAAGTTCTCAAAATCTTGTCCTTTTGGATATTTTAAGAGGGTTCATTGCTTTGGCACGATGGATTAAATCACTGGCCATTGATGATTAAGCTCAGTACCCAATTCCTTTCCCCTCCCTGGAAGTAAGGGGTAGGATTGGGGATGGGAAACCAAATTTCCATCATCTAATCAAACGTTTGGTATCTACAGACAACCAGTCTCTCTTAACCCTTAGGCACTAAAAGCCCCCTATTTACATAATAAAAGAAACCTTTATTCTCATCACAGGAAATCCAGGGGTTTTTGGACCTCTGCCAGGAAAGGGGTGGAAAATATAATAATAATAATACACTTATTATAACTCGCAATGTCACAGCATCCATTTAGCTCTTTCTCCACATGCTCCAGTTCTGGCCTCATCATCTCTCCACAAATCGCTCTGCTTCCTAATCTGTCTCCCACCTTAAATATAGTCTTGTCTGCCCTTGAACCCATCCTTCATCTGGCTTCCAGAGAGATCTCTGTAAAACTCAAACCTATTTAAGTTTCTCATAGACTTCCAACTCTCTCATTGTTCCTACCATAACGCTTACAATGTTCGGCATACCCTACAAAGCTGTCACAGCCTGGCCTCTGCTTATCTTATGGAAGTGACTGCTGTGGCATGTTACCCAGATCTGCCTTTTAGGACAAGAATCCTCATTGCCCAGATTGTGTGATTTGCCATTTACAGCTCTCACTTGAGTCCCTCTCCAGGAATTGTCCTCAGCAAAAGGAAACTGCCTTACTCAAGATTCCCTCCCTCCTCTGGAGTACCTCTCAACCAATGACTGCTGATGCATGGGTGCCAAGGCATGATCCCTTGGCCTCAATTTGGGACACATCTGAAGAGCTCTTCTAGTTCCAGAGCTCCTTGTAGGAGCCGCTGAGCCCTATGTTGCAATCGCAGAGCAGTTAAACTTCTCTGTTTCCTACTCATGTTTCATTCACTCCTCCCGACAGGTATTGTTCCAGACAGCACACCCCCAAGAAATGTCTCGCATGCAAGTTGGTCTCTGTGTGTTTCCTGGAGAGCCGAACCTATAGTACTATCCTGGCCCCATCACCCAGTCATTGAAATTTCTGCAAGAACTTTGATCTGTTCCTCAAATCCACTAAACTCTGACTTACATGTCTTTGCATCTGCTCTTGCTTCTGCCTAGAGATTTTCCCACCTCGGTTCCCAGCTATGCCCTTTGTAGGGCTAATTTCAACCTTCAAGTTTCAGCTAAGATGTCACCTTATTTGACAAGTTTTTTCTTGATTCACAGCTCAGGTGCTTTACCTCTGAACAGCCCTGGCATTTAGTACTACCTCTACAGCACTGCAGACTTAATTATTATATTTTTTTTAAGAAGTTTTCTATTTTTTTCTTTCTTTCTTTTTTTATTTATTTATTTATTTATTTATACAAGCACTGGGTACAGTCAGAAGTGCGGGAGGGTGAGAGAATTCACCAAAGCCAGAGTGGGGAACAGAACAGGCAGATGGACTGAAATACACTGCTGAGGGGAGCAACGGGCTAGTCAGGAGAAGTCTGCTGCACCAGTGGGTTGCTCCCTGGCTGGGGATCGAACTCATGCTGCAGTGGCTGTGGTTAACTTCATAGGTTGTGTCTTAACCCTTTGCGCCACCAGGGAGGCCCACTGCAGACTTAATTATAATGCAACATAATTATGCATCCATGCAATTATCTCTCCTACTGGACTCCATTCTCTGTGAGGGCAGGGAGTATGTCTGTCATCCCTGCCATTGTGCATAGTCCAAAAGTTGACATGCTAAGTACTCCAAAACACTTGTTAAATGAATGAATGAAAAGCGGGAAAAAAAGTTCTAAGGAAGAAGTAGCAGTAGGATGAAAGGATAAGAACGGAAACATAGATTTAGGTGGTAAAATTGGTAGATTTGGTGATGGATTGCTTGATTATAAGAAGAGTCTAGAAAAACTTCTATATCTCTACATATTTAAGTAGGAAGATGGTGGTGCTACTTACTGAGACAGAGAATACAGAAGGATTTAAATTTGAAGAGAAAAATAATTAGAAACACTCATGTTTGAGATGTCCATTCCATGTGCAAGGACAACAGGCAGGTGGAAATAGGGTTTGGAGTTCAAATCTTTGGACTGGACTTGGAAATAATTAGTGTATCACTCAAGAAATTGCCTTATCAATTTAGTTCTTTGCAAAAACACACTTTAAACTCCCCATTAGAATCTCCATCCCCATGTTGCCTCCTTCTGCAACTTAATGGTGCTTGTGTTCGTTTTCTGGGGCTGCCATACCAAAATATCGCATGCTTTATTTCTCTCAGTTATGAAAACTAAATGTCCAAGATCAAGATGGCAACAGATTTGATGGCTTAAGGAGGCTCACAGATGGCTGCCTTCTTGACATGTCCTCACGTTGCCTTGCTCTGGGCATGAGCCTCCTCGGGGACGCTATGTATATCCAACTTTCCTCTTTTTATAAGGACACTGGTCAGATTAGATTAGACCCCATCCAAGCAAGTTCATTTGAATTTAATCACATTCTAAAAACCTTCAAATATTGTCACCTTCGGCGATGCTAGGTTAGGATTCATCATAAGAATGTTGTAGGGGACTCAACCCCACCCACACCATGTCCAAACCTCATGTCCTCCTTCTCACCACTGCTCAGAAGGGGGCCAGCCCACACTTATCCACCAGAGCACCTAAGTGTAGAGGCAGTTTCCCTTCAAATTTCCAAGATTCAGACTTCAACATATTATGGAAATCAATGAAAGAGTCATTTATTCTGTCTGGGATAGGGGTGATGAGGAGGTAGAAGACTTGAAGAGTGAATAAGGGTTCACAAGTTACAAAAGGAAGAAACATCCTAGGCAGAGGGACCTACATAAACAAAGACATCATGATGTTAAATCTCATTCAGTTTGGAGATAATTAGATATGGCTCTTTTGTGGGTTGAAAGTGGGGGATGGTAAAAGCTGATGCAAGAGGGGTAGGCTGAGGTCACATGTAAAGAGCTTTCCTTTTGGCATGAAATCAGCCAATGCTTTATCTAAAGAAAAAAAGACAGGGAATTAGAGGTTGCTCCAACCACTCAGACAGGAAGCAATGCAATTACTTGCAAATGCTGGGAAGATTGGAGGATGACATTAAGGCAAAGAATTATTGGGAGTGGTTGGGGTGAATAACAGATAAAGGGAAAAGCTGAGCAAACAGAGGAAGAAGAAAAAAAAAGAAGCCATCTGTTTCCGATGTAAAAGATGAATTCTAGTATCCTAGCTGGGGTTCTGTTGAGTTGAGTTCTCTTTTTTTTTTTAATTATTATTATTATTATTTTTTAAGATTTATGTATTTATTTATACAAGCACTGGGTACAGTCAGAAGCGCGGGAGGGTCAGAGAATTCACCAGAGCCAGAGCGGGGAGCAGAGCAGGCAGAAGGACCGAAGTACACTGCTGAGGGGAGCAGCGGGCGGCAGGAGAGGTCTGCGCGCCATGTGGGACCCTCCTCCGGTGGCCGGGGAGCAGCTGGGGATCGAACCGGCGCCGCAGAGGCTGCGGGCAGCTTCGCAACCCAGCACTCAACCGCTGCACCACCGGGGAGGCCCGAGTTGAGTTCTGTCTTAAGAAGGCACAGTCTTCTCACAGACTTTCCTGGAGTTTGCCAGCCTCTCAGAAAAGTAAGGATGCAGATTAAGGGCAAGGGAGTAGAAAAGGCTCTAGACATCAGGGGGTCAGTTAATATGGAGGCACAGCAGCAAAAGGACCATCAATGATGAAAGTGGCAAAGAGTTCCAGCAGGACCTGGATGAGGTCAGCTTGAGTAGGCTGAGCACAAATATGCCCCGTTCTGACTGGTCATTTTGGAAAAACAGTCAGCTCAGGGCTGGGCTACAGACCAAGGACTAGTGAGCTGCTTGTGACCACACTAAGGACAGAGTGAAGACTGTCAATTGGTTTAACTTTCCTTTCTCAGGACACTGGGACAGAAAAGCAGAAGGATCCGGCACCTGAAAAGGGAAGGAAGGGGCTCACTATGCTTGGTCACTGTCCTCCCTAGTGAGGGGCCACAATCAGAGGTTAAATGTAAGGAAGGCAAAAGAACCAAGTGGATGATTATTTCCCAACTGCAGGCTAAGGTTCAGCCAGTCGTCTTTTTCATTCCGTAGAGAAAGGCCAGCTCTGAGTAAATATGGCTACGGTTGGCCTCTCTATGTCAGCCAAAGATGAGACTCTCGCCAAAATGAGTTTTATTTTTCTTTACAAAAGCTCTGGGCACAAGGATGTTCCATTCTGGGCCGGCCCCATGGCTCATCAACCCTGATGAGTCAGTGGAGCCGGCTATGCTCTTTGCTGCCCAAGAATAAAAGCTCAGCAAGACCAAGTGTGGGCAGTTGAGCTCAGAGGCCAGGCTTGTCCCTATGAAGCTGGTGACTGAAGAGAGAACCGTGTGGGCCTGGATCACTGGCACAGAGAGGAGTGCCTGCAAGTCTGGGCTGAAGGCTCTGAGGTCAGGCTCTCAGATACCCACCCCAGGGATGTGGAGAAATTGTTAGGGGGAAAAGGATGTCCCAAAGCTAATTCCATATAGGCTTTGTGGACTCCACCCCCACCCCAGGTCAAAGCCAAAGACACTGGGAACTCCAAATCCCATCCCCACCAAAGGGAAGGTAGCTGGGACCTGAGGGTGGGGTTAAGCAGCCAGGTGGATAGAAAAGGCAGACACGTGGGCTTTGGTGGGTCCCCCATTTTTGGCTCTCGGCCAGCTCGCAGCGTCAGGCCAGCTCTGAGAGTGACTTTGGGTTTCCAGGTCGTCGGATCAGGTAGGACGCATTAAAGACTTTATTTCCCTATTTTCTCCCTGAGTTGTACATTTTCCTTATTTCCTTTTCTCTTGTAAATAAACCTTTTATTAACCTTTTGCGTGTGTCTGTAGTAGAGTATTCATAAGTCCCTTTAAAGCGCGCGGGTGAGGACCCACAGCCAGGAACCCGTTTAATATCGGGGTTGCTCTATAACAGCTTGGCGCCCAACGTGCTTTGCAAGTTTCACCCGTGGTTGACCAGCCCAAAGTAACATGACAGCCCTGAAAGCAGCCTGAGGACTCTGCTGCAGGCCAGGCCTCCACAGCTTCTCACTGAAGCTCAAGCAACGTTAGTATTGAATGTGCATATTATTGTAAAAAACAACGGCAGCATGCTCTAGAAAACCAAGAGTACGATTGTGGTGTTGCTCCCCCAAAGCTAATTGACATAAATTGGGGTTTTCTTCCACTGCACCTATACTACTTAGTTCATAATCTCAAAGTTAGAGAACCTGAGGAGCTTGTGAAGAATATCCACCAGAGCACCTTTAGCATGAGACTGTATTTGAAAATGCCAACAATGAGAAGTTTCTGAAAGAGCTTTCTCACCTGGGGAAGGGGGCTGAATCAAGTGGCATTTTTATGAGCATTTAAGAAGAGGGATCAGCCCAAGTTCAGCTAGTTTGGGGAGTAGTTAAAAAAATGGTTCTCAGAACTAGGAGGAATTGTTCTTAAGGAGGAGCATTGTGTGTGCTTTTACGAAGGGGGTGGGTGAGTAGGGAGGGTTAGGACTAAAGTCACGTGGAAGAGAGGTAATGAGGGACATCTAACGGAGACCAAGACATGCACAGGCCACAGTGGAGAATTCTGTCTTTCAAAATCTAAAGAGACCAAATGCAAACCCAGGTCTTCTGACTCCTGGCCAGAGTCTGTCCCTGTGCTGTCCCTGTGCCCGACCTTCCCCCCTGTGGCAGGCAATTGAGAAAGGAGCACATGTATCCTGGCCCCACTGTGGAAGGAAAGGTTGAGATAAGCAAAGGTCTGCGCTGCCAATGGGAAAAAGTGGAGCATTTCACCATCTAACTCTAAGAACAGGATTTATTTTCAACTGGACTGGGGCCTGCAGGATTGTGTCCCTTGTGTTACTGTGGCCTGCAGTCACAGGGGAAGGGAATTCTGCCACTAGGGACTGAGAACTCAAGGGCTTCCTTACAAAGGAGCTCACTTCCTGATAGTTTGACTCTGGAAGCAATATTGTGTTCATCAGCGACTACAGTTGCGCCCAGTCTGAGCTGGATCCTCAGATTTTCCAACTCCCAGCCCAGGTGGCCAGGGCTCTGGCCCTCTCTCCCCAAGGAGCAATCAACCCCTCGAAATAGCTGTTCAGAGACCACACTAGAGCAGAATGTTCATCTTTCCTTGCTGTGTCTTTAAGAGCTGCAGGAATGCAAAAGAGAGTCTGGAGGAGGGGTGGGGTCTCCCGACAAGACTTCTGGGAAAAGGATCCTGGGAATTTTTTCCAGTAACTAAACTGAGATTCCAAGTTTGAAAAGCTGGGGGTGGCTTGTGTTGGGTCAGGCCTGTGATTGGCCTGTAGAGTCCAGTAGGGAGGAGGAAAGTAAAAGTAAAACACAAAGAGCTGAGGAGAGGGGAGAAGCCCTCCTCGCCCCTACCCCAACTCACACCCCGCCAGACCTGGAAACAGCTGCAGCCACTAGCCTGGAAGGGTCAGTGAGTGTCAAGGGTGATGTCAACAGAGGCTGGACCAGGGAGCTCTCTACCCACAGTGGGCCTGCAAGGCCTCCAGGGACCAGCTTGCCAACAGCTGGACTTGATCACCAGCTTGCAAAGTGAGGTCAGGCATCTGGTGGAATAACAAGCAAGCTTTGCTCTCAGGCTGTTTTTAAAGGATTTGCCACAGCAGCAGCTAGAAAGCAGGAGACCACCACCTGAGCCCTTGAGTCTTCTTCGAGAAGCACAGCAGAAGAGGGCTCCACTCCTGGGTGGCGTGCAGGACGATGAGGGCCTTCCAGGGAGCTTCTGCTCTCCTGGCTCTGTTCCTCGCAGCCTTTCTGCCCTCGCCCATGGGCACCCAGGACCCCGCCATGGTACACTACATCTACCAGCGCTTTCAAGTCTTGGAGGTAGGTGCATCTGCTCCCCTGGTCCCGGGAACAGGCCTCCCCATGAAGTCACCTTATCCTACTCACCCTTCCCTCCCTCCTGGGATGCAGTTCTCCCAGATTGTAAATGACAATTACATTGCTAAAGGAACACTTGCAATTTTTCAGTCTAAAGGCTTAGAGCACCAACTCCAGAGTCCACACTGCAGACCCCTAGAAGGGCCTCACTCTGCTTGGACTTCGTGCTCTTCCCACCTGTAAAATCAGCATGAGAATAGAATTTATCTCCCACAGTTATTCTGAAGATTTAATGATTTTTTAAAAAAAAATTTAAAGATTTATTTATTTATGCATGCAAGAGCTGGGGTACAGGTCAGAGATGCAAGGGTAAGGGGATGAGAGGATTCACCAGAGACAGAGTGGGGAACAGAACAGGCAGACTGACTGAAATATACTGCTGAGGGGAGCAGCAGGCGAGACTGCTTAGCCATGGGGATTGCTTCCTGGCTGGCGGGGGATTGAACTCGTGCCGCAGAGGCTGCAGACAGCTTCATAGTGTGGTGCTTAACCCCATATGCCACCAGGGAGGCCTCAAGATTTAATAAATTAATCCATACTCAGAACGTCACTTGGCATGGTGGTAAATGTCCAAACTGTTATTATTTAATAGTTCAATTTTTTAAATAAGAAATTTTTAAAAATTGGACATGTTTTCTATATATTACTATATTGGGGTGATAATGGATTTCAGATTTTCTTTTCATAGTATTGTACTGAGGAGCTGTCTTAGCACTTGCCGAACTGGACTGGATTTAGAAATAGCAGATTTCTAGAGAAAGTGTTAGGGCCTTCTTTTCCATATGCTGCAGCTACCATCTCATTAAAAAATGCAAAACTCAACATTTTTGCAGCATAGATAGGCTTCCAGGACAAATGTGACACACCCCCACACTCCCCCTCCTTTGGCTTCCCCCCTCCCCCACCTTGGATACATCCCTGGCTTTGATATTGGCTATTTTATACTTAATTGCTTTGTTTTTACACAAGTTAAATCTTGATAAATTAGGGCCTCCCCGGTGGCGCAGCGGTTGAGCGCTGGGTTGCGAAGCTGCCGGCGACCTCTGCGGCCACGGTTCGATCCCCAACTGCTCCCCGGCCACCAGAGGAGGGTCCCACATGGCGCACAGACCTCTCCTGCCGCCCGCTGCTCCCCTCAGCAGTGTACTTCGGTCCTTCTGCCTGCTCTGCTCCCCGCTCTGGCTCTGGTGAATTCTCTCACCCTCCCGTTCTTCTGACTGTACCCAGTGCTTGTATAAATAAATAAATCTTTAAAAAAAATTTTTTTGATAAATTACTCATCTTCTTTCAAAGACATGCATATCCAATATTTATTTCCTATATTTTCCTATAAACTCTTAGTCCACATTATTTGCTCATTTTGTGATAGAGTAAAATAATTCCACTGAGCAGGCTGGACTCCTTTCTCAATGTTTAACCAACAAACTAAGGCCTGGAGGCAGTGGCTGCAATGCCCCCAGGCTAGTAGCCTCTTGCTGCTTCTTCCCTTGCTCTCTACTCAGACACCCCTCCTCAGTATCACCTCTCTAAAGGTGCCAGAATTATGCTCAAACTCGGGCCCTCTGCATTTGGCACCACCTTGCCCTGGGATTAGCACCAGCCAAATCCCTGCATGTTTTTCTCAATGACTTAAGAGTTTTCAGACAAAAGTATAAAATACAGAACAATACTTTGTTAGCAATGAATGTGGATTTGAAAAAGATGAGGATATGATCTGTATAGGTTCCCCGCCCAGGTTGAGGAAGCCAAGTCCCAGGTGGCAGCCACTGTTGGCCCGCGGCAGACACTTAACAAAGTTGTCTTTGTTCTACTCTCACTCCCACTCTCCTCTCCCCCTCCTCTGCTCTACCTCTTCCTCTCTTTCCCTTCAAAGCAAACACACTTAAGCCTTGCATACTGCTGTTTGGAGTATAAATTATTGTGGAGTGCATTTTGGTAAACTGCAAAATGAACCTTAGGTATACCTACTCTTTAAAAAAAAAAAGATTTATTTATTTATGCATGCAAAAACTGGGGTACAGGCCAGAGATGTGGGGGGGTGAGTGGATTCACCAGAACAGGAGGATTGACTGAAGTACACTGCTGAGGGGACCAGCGGGCAAGTCAGGAGAGGTCTGCTGCTCCATGTGGGTAGCTCCCTGACCAGGGATCAAACTCGTGCTGCAGTGGCTGTGGACAGCTTCATAGGTTGTGTCTTAACCCCTTGAGCCACCAGGGAGGCCCGAGAACTCATTCTTGAACACTAATGGATATAACTTAGGTGACTTAGTATGACTAAGGTTAGTTTCTGGTTTTTTTTTGGATTTATTTTATTTATTTATGCATACAAGAGCTGGGATGTGGGCCAGAGGTGCAGGGAGTGGGGAGTGGAGGGCGGAGGGGGAGGGTGGAATGGGAGGATTCACCAGAGACAGGGCGGGAAACAGAACAGGCAGACTGACTGGAATACACTGCTGAGGGGAGCAACGGGCAAGACAGGAGAGGTCTGCTGTGCCATGTGGGTAGCTCCCTGGCTGGCCAGGGATCGAACTGGAACTGCAGAGGCTGCAGATAGCTTCACAGTGCTGTGCTTAACCCCTTGCGCCACCAGGCAGGCCCATTATACCTACTCTTTGACCCAGCAATCCTGTTTCCATTCTTCATTCATTTATTCTCTCATTCGGTAAGTGTTTAACTAGTACTACTATGTGCTGGGCCCGTGCCAGTCTCTGGGGATGGAATTCCCTTCTGGTAATTTAAGAAAATAACTAGAGAAATACAAATGTATTTACATTACAATGTAAATACAAAGATTTTTCTTCACTGTTTGAATAGTAAAAAACTGAATAGTAAAAAACATCCATCAGAGGTTAGTGGAATAAATAATGTATTTTCAATTTGATGCAATTCTAAATCATTACAATTATGGTATAGATACATATTAATTGGTATTGAAATCTGTTCACAATATACCAGCAAGTCAAAAATATGTTATGAAACATACGCATAGTAAAATCACATTTTAAATATATATGTATATATTTAGGACTAAATGCAAACATTTAAGAACTTGTGAGAATGGATACAGTCAAGTATCAATAGTACTTGGAGCTAGGGAATTCTGGGTGATTTTTAATCCCGCTTTTGATTTTTTTGTAGTTCAAAAATATTTTTCTATGACTGATAGTTACTTGTATTATTTGAGTAGTTTAAATAGCTAATAGGAATTTGGGGATTTATTTTCTGACTGAAGCAAGGACTGGAAAAATGTACACGAGCAACAAGGGCGTATGTGCAAGATTTCCGAGAGTTCTCAAAAAACATATCGGTATTGCTGGGAAGATGTCAGACCTACACGAGCGAGTATAAGAGTGCGGTGAACCAACTGGCGCTGAGGGTGGAACGCGCCCAGAGGGAGATCGACTACCTGGAGTACCTGCGCGAAGCTGACGTGTGCATAGAATCAGAAGACAAGACACTGGCAGAAAAGCTGGCCCAAGAAGCTGAAGAAGATAAAAAGATCAGGAGTCTGCTGAATGCAAGTAAGAGAACTGTATCTTTTATTACCCCCTCAGGGACCTTCACACTCACAGACACAGACTCAGCACCGGTAGGGGCTGATGGAGGATGGAGTAAGGGTCAGAACTGGATCCGTGTGTACATGTGCTGGAAGAGACTCCTCAGTAGGGCGCAGGTGTTGGAAGGAAGTTCCAGTCTCAGAAAGCAGCTTTGACTTTCACAGGGATATCCTAAAGACCCCATAGAAAGTCAGGGCTTTGGTGTCAGGGGTCAGCCCAGGAAGGGCTTCTCCTGAGAGATCTTGGTTGATTGAGTTGTGTGGTCCCAGAGCCTCCCAGGGAAAGCCATGGGGTGGTAGAGACGCCCTGCGTGGGAGGAGCAGGGAGAGCTGCAGATGTGCCAGGCAATAGTCTGAAATTGGAAATGGCAACAAGCACCCCTCAGGGCCAGGCACTGCTGTGAGTTACTATCATATGTACTGTCAGGATGTTGATATCCAGGGGCTTTGTTGCCATTCTTGTAATCCATCAGAATCACTTCCAGGCCATTAAGAATAATGGTTAAGAACTCAAATTATAATAACAAATATCACCAGCAAAAACATAAATGAGAAGGGAAATTTCCAGGCATGAGTCCATCTTATTAAAACAATGAGGGAGATAAGTCCCCCAGCTCAGAGTTGGTATTCTGCATTGGTTTCATTGCAAGTAGGAGTAACTTTATGTATATGGTAATTATGCCCAAATAGGAGCAAGCAGCTCCACCAGGGAACTAAGGCACAACCTGAGGGTCATCATTGTGCCCAAGGTTTCACCTATCTTTTCAAAGTAATCCTTATTAAAAGAACTCAAAGGATAGAAGGGTCTTCCAAAACGAGATGACACTAGATCTGCATTGTAGACAAAGAAGTTAAAGAAGAATGAGCAGAGAGCACTTTTAGGGTGGATATATCATGTCAGTGTTGCTAGGATACGTAATGTGGACATGGAGTGAGTAAAAGCTGTGGGGGCAGGTGAGTGTAGAGACAAGGTGAAGAATTCAGCAGGACCCATATAATGTAAGACCTTGCAATGCATGACATGAAGAGGACAAACCTAGACAGAGAACACACCCACGGGAGTGGGAAATGGGTGATGGTGTGTGTATTGCGCCAGCGAGATAAGAGAGAAGATGGTGCTGAGAGCCATTAAAATTTGGAGTCGGTATGACTTGGTGGCTGATAATAAAAGTGAAAAGTGAGTGAGAAGGATGAATTTAGGATACTTCTCCAGGTTTTTGGCTTATTATTGGTGGTTAGTAGGAAACATGTTGAGATAAGAAGCTTGAGAGGAATTTTGCAACACTCATTACTATTTTTGTCAGAGCACATATTACTCAGTTCCTGGTTCATTCATTTGGTCACAGCTTATTTTCTGCCTCCCCAGCTCATGAGAACCTGGATCCTGCATGGCATATTCAATGCTGTATTCTTCATGCCTAGAATAGTGTCTATGTTCAATAAATATTTTTTAGTAAATAGCCAAGTGAGCAAATGAATGAATGGATTGGGGGACCATT
Organism: Talpa europaea; assembly: GCF_964194135.1. Taxonomy (NCBI): domain Eukaryota; kingdom Metazoa; phylum Chordata; class Mammalia; order Eulipotyphla; family Talpidae; genus Talpa; species Talpa europaea. The sequence goes on along the minus strand of NC_140073.1, from coordinate 41,127,851 downwards.
CGCCCAGGGAGAGGGGTTATTAGGCTTGGATAGAAAAAAGGACATGTTATCTCTTAGTCAGCAGACAAGGAGGAAGGTGCCTTATCTATAGGGTGATGCAGCTGATCAACTTGGTCAAATAAGTGATGCTTTTTGGTCTCAACATGGCCTTGAGATGAACCATCCTCTGAAAAGGAGCGAAGGGGGATACGTAGGGGAAAGGTGGGGAGGGTCTTATCTTCTCTGATCTGTTTGCTTCCCTCAACATAAACTAGATCATACTACCCCTTTTTGTAATTTTTTTTTTTTTGGTCATTTGCCAATTATCGGTGCCAAAAAGTCAACTCAAATCTCTTAGCTTTTTATATGGGGAAGACTCTTCACGAAGTGGCCCAAAGTCATCTCCACTCTCTTTTTCTCCGCCCTTAATTTCTCCATATGCAGTTACAATATGAAAATATACCTAAGTGTATTCTAATGTTTTTCTACCCCCTCTTATGATTCAAAACTACCGTGGATTCTCCGTGAATTCCCCCACCGGGCAGTTGTTCCACTGTATTCCTAGAGCACCTCACTCAGTCCTCCCGTGAACATCAGTGCTCTTGATCACACACGTCTGTGTGCTTTCGATTCTTCAACTAGACCATGAACACACTGACACCCTCATTTCTGTATTCATAGGCCTCCCCTGGAGGAGGCTGTAATGTCTCTAGAAGAAATACTGATGGCAAAAGTCCCTCAGAGCTTAGTTTAAGGAAAGACAAACCTGTAAACTATCACAACCATGTGATTAGTGCTCCCTGACCTATAATTTTCAGAAGTTCTCTGTCTTAAGATCGACTTTGGCATGTCCATTTATTCCCCTACCATGTGTGCTTTGTATTTTACCTACTGTACACCTACCCCACTTGTGGGCCATTTCTGTTAGTAACTCTGCCTGTATTAGTTTTCTAATGCTGGGTAACATTATCACAGCTTTAACAAAATTAACTGATTTGGGACCTTAATGATAACTGCAGACTCCTTTCATCTTTGTCTTATGTCCCCTGAAAGGTGCTTTCCTATCATGTTCATGGGCCCGGCCCTTGCAGGAGGGCATTATGCAGGGAATGAGACCAAGGGTGGGTCTCTTGAGGGCTATTGCATAACTCTGCCTACCTGAGTGCACTAGTCTGGTTGGCCCAGCTGGTATGGCTGATTGCCTGTACCACCATCCTCTGCAGGTGCTGACCTTCTTTTCTTCAACCTCTACCTGAAGGCTCTCAACACTAAGTCCTTAAGTCTCAAGTCTGAAGCTTTGCATGGACAGACATGTTGAGTATATGAGTGAGGCAGGGGTCGCCAGAGGGCACATCACAGGATTTTATTCATACATATACTCTGTAGTAGAGGGTTTTTTTTGAAAACCTGTAGGGAGAAGATGATGCAACTTCCTTGGAAAATTCAGCCTGTGTCTTAGGAGACCTCCAAGTAATTCTAACATCAGTTCAAATAGTTTTTATTTTTTCTAGGGATATTTCTTGGGCAACAATAAAGGGCCAAATACTGAAGATAATTAGTAGGATAGAGTTGTTCTATAATTACACCATTTCTTATAGAACGGTTCTCAAGACTTCAACCTTTATTTGTTTATTTTTAAGATTTATTTTTATTTATACAAGAGCTGGGGTACAGACCAGAGTTGAGGGAGGGTGAGAGGATTCACCAGAGACAGAGCAGGGAGCAGAACAGGCAGACGGACTGAAAGCACTGCTGAGGGGAGCAGCAGGCGAGACAGGAGAGGTCTGCCGCGCCATGTGGGATTCTCCCTGGCCAGCCAGGAATCAAACCGGCGCTGTGGAGGTTGCAGATAGCTTCACAGCACAGTGCTCAACCCGCTGCGCCACCAGGGAGGCCTTCAACCTTTATTTAGAGATGACTCCCAAATGATATTCATGTGAGGGACACAATCCCAGGGTTGTTTGGGGACTAGGGAAAATTTTCAGGATATTAAGACACACATATACACAAAATTTAAAATGAAGTGAGTGAAAGTTACTTGAATAGTATCTGACTTAAGTTTAAAAATCATCCCAAGTCTTTTGTTCTATAACTTTTATTAGTAAAAAGGAATTTTTGCTTTGCACTTGATGGCTTATGGCAAAGCAACCTTCCCTTAGATATTCAGATTGAGAATTTATCCAGTTAACAGTCTTTGGCAGAATCAGCAGGCTCCAATCTTTTGTGGACAAGAGTATTAACCTCTTTTTAACTTAAAAAGAGCTTGCAAAGAAAAAGTCTGAAGGCAGTGAAAAGAAGTCATTATAGCAGATTTGATTTGATTTTCTGTTTTAGTCCAGTTTCTTTTGTTGCAAGGGTGCAGGAATGTTATCCTAAGTAACCCTCTCCCTGCTGAATTAAATAGCTCACATCTTTTGTTAGATCATGTTTCAAAGAAGAAAGTCTGTTGCTGCAAATTTAAATGCCTTTGGGATCCATTCAGGTGTCAATGTGCCTGCCTCATATTCAAAGTTATTAAAAACAAAGCAAAAAAAAAAAAAAAAAAAAAGCAAAGTGAAAATCCACTGGAAGCCAAATAAGACATATCTGTGTGCCAATTCCCAAGGTCCACTAGTTTGTGATGAGCAGAACAAAATAATCAGAGATATTTGACTCTAATTTGTAGATTATTTAACACAAAGGAAAGGATTAGTCTATGGTGCAGGTGCACTCGTGCATACACACTCACATGCACCAGAAGTTGCTGCATTTGTGGTGCCAGCAACACCAGAGGTATGTGTACAGCTTTTCCTGTGCTGTTCCCTGGAGAGCCCCTTAGGCCAGATGCTGGCTCCAGAAAGGCCCATGCATGCAGCACTGCTTTTGCTTGTTTATCTGGGGAGACTGCAGTCTACGAGATCTCCAGTTCCCACACAACGGAGACCAACAGGAGATCCTGGCGTTGTGAGAACTGATAGCTCATGGCCGCAGTGGGGTGACCCTCCATTCATTTTCTTGTAATCCATTCATTGTTCATTCCTTTAACAAGTGTCTAACTGAATCCCAGATATATGTCGGCAGTGTGCTGGCCATTAGAGATGGCACATTGGATGGATAACATCCTTGTCTTCAAAAAGCTTATGGTCAAGTGGGGAAGTATTGAAACAAGCCCAGAGTAAGAGCCCAGCAGCGACTGTGCTGGAGGGTGTCACAGAAGCACAGCAGCAGGCAGCAGTAAGTCAGGGTTGCCATGGAGATGGCAGGGGACCTCTGGAATCTGGAAAGTAACTCTAGCAGAGGTTTAACGTTGGAAAAGCACTAATTAAATGGAGACTAGAATAAAAGGCACTTCAAGTAAGTGAGTAGCACGTGGAGCACATGATGAGGCTCAGTGTTGCCTAGATCTCAGGTGGAAGAAGCTGGGCAGCAGAGGTAGAAGAACCAGGCCCCAGCTCAGTTGCTTCATGATAAGCTAGTTCACACGTTCAAGGTGTAGAGAATGAAAATAATTTGAATAGCAGTATTTCTTTGTGTTTATTATGTACCAGGTAATCTTTAAGCATTTTCTATATCTTGTTAGATACTATCATCCAGTTTTCACAGCCCAGTGAGATAGGAATTATAGTCACCCTCCATTTTAGAGATGAGAAAATCAAGGCACTGAGAAGTCAAGCAATTTGTGCAAGACCCAGAGCAAGATTCAAGCCAAGGCAGCTGATCCTACACACTCAAACCTCGCCCACTGTGCCATTCTGCTTAAGACAGATAAGCCAGGAATGCCAGGGCTCAGAGATTTTAGGAAGGTCGTCAGGCTGTGACGGCCCTCAGAGAGGGCCGGCAGTAGGGGGCATTGAGTGTGCACAGGAGGGAGAGACTAGAGAGAGCCAGGGGCATCCCCAAGGTTGCCACAGAATCACTCTAGGTAGGAGCCCAGATTTCTGGGACTAGATGCCTGCCCATAGACGCTAAGCTGTTTCTGATCTTCTCATAGGACATACTTGAAAGCTCTTGGTCACTATTTGATTTCTACTCACAAACAGATGGGTTTAGATCATTCTTTCAAACCTGGCCAAAAAGCATGGATTTTCTTTGCCCACTCCCTTGATTTTAAGTTCCCTGCCCTCATTTATTTTTTAAACAAAACTCCTCTGCATTCCTTATTCTCTCATTTCCAGAATTCCAGTTTTTTGAACTAGAAATCTCAGAAGCATCCCTTTGGCCCTCATCTGACAGGTCACCATATCTAGGAGGTTCTTCCTTCTGATGGTCTCACATTCATTCTTTCTATCTTACTGCTCTCACCTCATCTCCAGTCAAGATTTTTGCAACAGCCTCCTAATCCATCTTCCTGTTGTTGGCCCCTCCCTATTCCAGGACTTGATCCTGAATTGCTCCAGAGTTATCTTGCTAGAGTGAGTCAACTGTAATCCACAGGTTCCTGCAAACTCCATAAAATAGCAAAAAGAAAGCCATTTATAGCCCATCTAGCTTTTCTTTTGATAATTTGCTTTGTTATTCTCCATGAAATAACATTCTCTATGAAAGAAATACCTGCTTGTAGATCAAAATCATGAATATTGTATTTACTTTTATTGTAAAAGTGGTTTACAGGGGCCTGCCTGGTGGCACAAGAGGTTAAGTGTCAGCACCATGAAGCTAACGGCAGTCACTGCAGCAGAAGTTTGATCCCCTGCCAGGGAGGTGACCCACATGGCGCAGCAGACCTCTCCGGTCTCACCTGCTGCTCCCCTTGTAACAGGGTGGTCCTCAGGAAAGGGGGAGGTTCCAGGTTCCCTGCCCCACCCAAATGGAGGGTGGAGCTGAGCAGGAAGAGAAGAGGCTGCACAGGAGACTGAGGAAGGAAGCAGGATGGAACCAGAAGGAGACCTGGAGGAGGCACATGGAGCCTAGAGACACGTGAAGAAACTGCGCTTGCCTTTTGGTCGTAGACTGGGTGACACAGATGTGGGTGAGACCCGTGGGGAGGTGACAATGGCAGCTTTTATCTTGATTTTGATTTTGCTTTTTTCCTTCTGGGCTTGTCTGGTTGTTTCTGACCCTTTTCTGTGGGTCCCCACTGGAAGATGCTTTAGACTTGTGGCAGGCTTTGGGGCCTTGCTCTGGGCCAATCCCATTTGGATGGACTTTTACCCACGAGGGGACGGGTAACTTTGGGTGCTTGATTTAGAAACTAGATTCTTTGCCTTTCTTGTATTGTTTCCTAATTGTATTAAAGTTCCTTCCCATTAAAGTCTCATTTTTTGTGTTAATGCGGCGGATGGCAGAACCCTATATAGAATAGGCAGGTTGGGTTTTGGGCTGCCCCTCTCCCTGCCCTGTAACACCCTCAGCAGTTTATTTCAGTCAATCAGCCTGTTCTGTTCCCCGCTCTGTCTCTGGTGAATCCTCTCACCCCCTTGTACCTCTGGTCTATACCCCAGTTCTTACATGCATAAATAAATAAATCTTTAAAAAAAAAAAAAAGCGGTTTACAGACCAGTAAAGTATCTTTGAGCACTTCTCAGCTTCCCTCTTGTGCCACTGCTGCCCTCCCATTCACCTGCTGCTCTAGGCTCTGCCTGGCCTTTTACTCTGAGGACATAAAATATATTTCATGCACCCTGAGGTATTCTAGCTATGTTCCTCAAGTCTATCACTGTGCCTGTAACAAAGAAAGATCAGTATTTTCTGACCTTGAATATTTTATTCAAAAGCAAAGATTGCACTCTCTGTTATTTTGTCCAATGACCAGGACTGCCCTGCTAGGTGGAATCTGTTACAGTGCAAGGTGAAATGCACCCCAGACCCCACAATCCTGTCTACTCTAAATGGGTTCTGCCATCCACCGCATCAACACAAAACATATGAGACTTTAATGGGAAGGAACTTTAACACAATTAGGAAACAATACAGGAAAGGCAAAGAATCTAGTTTCTAAATCAAGCACCCAAAGTTACCCGTCCCCTCGTGGGTAAAAATCCACCCAAGCAGGATTGGCCCAGAGCAAGGCCCCAGAGCCTTCCACAAGTATAAAGTATCTTCCAGTGGGGACCCACAGAAAAGGCTCAAAAACAGTCAGACAAGTCTGGAAGGAAAAGAGCAAAATAAAAATCAAGACAAAACCACCATTGTCACCTCCCCACGGGTCTCACCCACATCTGTGTCACCCAGTCCACGACCAAAAGACAAGCGCAGTTTCTTCACGTGTCTCTCGGCTCCATGCGCCTCCTCCAGGTGTCCTTCTGGCTCCATCCTGCTTCCTTCCTTCCTCAGTCTCCTCTGCAGCTTCTTCTCTCCCTGCTCAGCTCCACCCTCCTTTTTTGGGTGGGGCAGGACCTGGAACCTCCCCCTTTCCTGGGGACCACCCTGTTACAATACTATTCTGACTTCTTTTCAGATAAAGAAACTGGCTGGGAGTATTTCATGCAGCCCCATCTTCTCTCCCATTCCTGCTACCTCCAGGAGGATTCACCACTGAGGTCTGAAAGCTTTCCACAAGTCTAAGGCAACTTCTGGCTGGGTCAACCAGAAGAAAGGGTCAGAAGGGGTCAGGAAAATCTGGAAGGAAAAGAGCAAACTCAAAATACCCGTCAAGATAAAGGCTGCCATTGTCAGCTCCCCACGGGTTTCTCACCCACATCTCTGTCTCTTTCAAGTCTCTTTTCCCATGTCCCCTAAGTCCCTCATACAGGTCCAAGGCCAAGAAGCTTCTTCACTTGTCTCTCTGCTTCATGTGCCTCCTCCAGTCTTCTAATTTCTCCATCTCTCCATTTCTTCTTCTTTCTTTTTTCTAGTCTTCCTCCTTCTCCCTTCCAGCCTTTCCTGAGGTTTTTCCAGCTTCAACTTGCTGCTCAAATCCATACTTCCTTGGATGGGGCAGGGAACCCGGAACCTTCCCTTTCTATAGCTATCACACTCTTACACAAGTGTTGTAGTTTTGTAGAAATGTGGGGTCCTTGGGTTCACTCTGGGAAAGGTGTCACCAGAGCTCCCGTTTCAGTGACACACAGCAAGTTCCCCAGGTGAGTTTCTCCATGAGACAGGGATGTTGCTTATATTTAAAGAACAGGTTTATTAGGGAAAGGGACTGGAGAATAAAGGAAACCTGCATAGACACAAGTGGGCAGGAAGAGCTGCCCTGAAAGAGACAGGTTTGCTGAGAGAGGCCTGCATGGTTGCAGGCGGGCAGCCTTGAGGGGAGCTGCCTCTGCTGAGGGAGGTCAGTGAAGAGAAGTCCCCACATGGTGCAGGTCACAGGCAGGCAGGAGGCAGGAGGCTGCTGCCCTGCAGAGGGAGAGAGTTGGTGAGAAGAGTCACCTGCATAGTCACAGGTGGGCAGTGGGAGTGCTGCCCCGAGCCTGTGCAGAGACTGCCCTGATAGAGTCTTCTTCTCTTTGCGAGGGGTCACTCTTGCGTGGAGTGGCCTAGTCATAGCAAAGTCTAACACTGTATTTGTCCCTTGATAGGTATTGACAAATGTTTATTCACATGAGTATAATTCAGTTTGAAAAGTCAAGTTCTAGAACAATATTTTAAGAGGCAATCAAAATACTCACGATTGCTCAGCACACTCAGGAATGCTCTTCTTTTTAATGAATCTATCACTCTTCTTCCCAAACAAACCTGCTCTTCCTTCTCTGCTGCTATCTCATGCATTCTATCAACCCCCATCCTTGAGTCTGTTTTATCACACAGGTCCCGCAGTACACTCAGTTATTAAGACTTCATCTTTCTTTTTCTAACTCCCTCTTGATGTCATACTCGTTTTCCTTGCCCATCACTCTTTCATCTGGATTATACTTATAGAAATTTTCTACCAGTCTCTTGGTGTTCCAGTTCCCCACCCTGCCTCCAGTTTATTCACTTCCAACATCCATTCTGATGTTTTTAAAACATCACTCTGATTGAGTCACTCCCATATAGAAGGACAAGTCTCAGTGGAGGGTGTTGCCATTAAATAAGAAAAAAGTATTAAACTGATTCCAATAAATAATATTTGTGTGTGAATTCACTGTGAGGCCTTGGGCCAAATTCTATCCTAATTACTTGCCTGAAATTCTGCCTAAGGAGAAATCACAGGTTTTTTTTTTCCCTCCACTGGTTTGCTTGGAAACTCATATGCCATTGTTTCTGTTAAATAATTTGCATCTTGGCTTGACTCAAAGTTTATAATTTTATTTACTATCCTTCCTCAACCTTTTCCTCCTGCAAATTATCTCTTCTCAAGGGACGCACAAGAGAGTATTTTCATTTATCCTTCAGCTCAAGCACTGGCAGTATATTCTCCCCAAATTCTAAAAAAGAGGAATTTGTAAAGATACACTATACATCTAGAAGAAACTATGGAAAAGATCCAGCCTCAATTCCTCTCCTTATAGCTGGAAAAGCTGTGGCTAAAAGGACTTGTCAGGAGACACAGAGAGAAATAGAAACAGTTCACCCCACTCCCAGCCCCAGCTTCCATCTACAAAGGGGAGGGATAGGAGATGCAGAAGGAAGGAAGCCCATGGTGGAAATTCTGTTTTTTCATAGAACTAGGTTTCTTGATCAAAGCTATCTAGCAAAACTCTCTTATTTATTATTTCTCCAAGAACTAACTTTGAATAGAAGGAAAAAGCAGAGTGTGTAATTTCTGCTATATTTTAAATGAACATTTTCCTCTAAGTAATATGCTTTGTTCCTTGAGATAGCCCCGCTGTAGCTGGGCTGCAAGCCCACTAACTCCACCCAGGAAGATGGGCATGCGGGGACTTCCTAGTCAGTGCAAGTATCACATCAATTTGTGATGAGGTGCCAGAATAGCCATTGCCCTTATCTGTTCCTCTCCAGGCACACCTACATTCACCCACTCCTCACCCCCATATATATCCCCATCCCCCATGTTCCTGTGCCTGGCCAAGGTATCCTGGCTGACCTTACCTCCTCCTCAGACTCAGCTCAGAGGCCCCCACAGCTGTATTATGACTTATTCAAGTAACTTATACAAGTCTTTTTTTTTTTAATTTGGAAAATAGAAATTAAAATATCTACCACTTAGCCTTATTGTAAGAACTAAATATGGTAAATAAAGTACCTATCACAGCAACAAGCATATTATATGTATACGCAGGCATTTCTTAACTTCTCCAGTCCTTGTGATGGTGTTTTGTAGAGTTGCGGGTCCCTGGGTTCACTCTGGGAAAGGTGTCACCAGAGCTCCCATTTCAGCGGCACACAGCGAGTTCCCCAGGCGAGTTTCTCCATGAGGCAGAGACGTTAATGATTTCAAAAGGCAGGTTTATTAGAAAAAGGATAGGACAGTGAAAGACACTTGCATAGACACAAGCGGGCAGGAAGAGCTGCCCTTTGGGGAGGAAGCATGAGGTTTTTATCCTCTTCTTTTGGTGTGAGGGGCTCATCTTTGCGAGTGGTGAGATTGTTAGATTTTCCAGTTTTGGACAACTATGCAAAACCAGGATGGGACCGGAGATCCGAGGGTGGGAGCAGAGATTCCAGGGTTGGCCCAATCTCTATATCTTTACCATCAGGTCTGTGCTCCACTCCCTATAGCAGTCTGATCCTGCTTGGGCCTTATGCTTCATGATAAGGCACTGGTGCCCAAGGGTCACGACCTCTATGGTTAGGTTTATGGTCATGTTGCTTCCCTCTACCTCCACCTCCTTGTGAGTCAGGTTCTGGACTTGGGGCACCTCCTTTCCAGTCTTTCTAGTCTTGTCCTCCATCACTTGTGCTTGGTCATCAATTGGAAAACAACTTATGACCTTCTCTAAGAGCCCATGGGCCCCTCCTCTTCCCCATTAAACATATCTATGCTCCCATATTCACTCATCCTCTGTGACCACCATAGAATGCAGGGAGAGCAGAGCATTTACATGAGACAGACTCATCTGGCGAAACTGAAAATGAGTACACTGGGCTCTGGCAGAGATGGGCCCTGGGAACGGCAGCGCACTCCTCCCTCTTCCACTTACCATCTACAGCTCCCAAAGCTCAGCCCAGTGGGGGTCTTCTGTTAGCTGCTCTTGGAATGCATAAGGTTCTCAACTGGCTCTGGACAGAGTGTGGATATCTGGGAGTTGCCATGGATGACATGACCACTGAGTGTGAAAGTTTATAGTAGGAAAATTTAGCCTGGAAATTTTCACAAGGTCAAAAACCAGAGGTGGGAGTAGGGATGGTTAACAAGTGGTTAAACCTGCTATGGAAGTTTCTAGGAAGCGGAGGTGGGGTCAGAAAGGATTCTCTGTCATTAGAGAAAACCATCCCAGTGCAACCCCAAGGCAATGAAAATCCACAAAGGAATGAAGTCTCTCAAAGAACACTATATATAAGGATACCCCTTGCTCTGGCCAAGTACAGACCTTATCCTAAGATAGCTCACCTGTGTCTATGCAGGCATCTCTTTTTCCTAATAAACTTGCCCCTTTAAAATTAGCCTTTGACTGTTTATGCAAACATCTTTTTCCTTAATAAAATTGCCTTGTGCCACTGAATAGGGACTCTGCCAAAATCATCCCCAAAGGGACCCAAGGAACCCACTCACCAAACCCCCCCAAAAGGATTGGCCTTCTCAGGCCTCGACTCTTCCCAGTTATGGTTGCTTCCCCCACCCCCCACCCATCACTCCTGCCCCCACATATTCCCTTGATGAGGACTTGTGTCAGATTTTTAAATGAAATAATGGATTTGAAAGTATCTTAAAAGGTTTAAAGTACTTTGCAATTTATTATTACTTAAGGAAGGTCTGTGGTCAGAACTCCGGATGTGCAGCACTGTTTAGACCCTAGAAAAACATTTGCTTGAATGAAGCTATTTTCCTCATTAGTTTAACAGATATTTAGTGATGCCACAAAGTTCTGTGTCAGGCAGTAGGGAACAATAACAAACATGGAAACAGATGCCCTGCTTTTGTACAGTGTTAGTCTAGTGAGGGAGAAGGGCAGTAAGGGAGCAGATAAAACACATATGATAATTACAGAGTAAGTTAAATGATCTCAAGGAAATAAGAAAAATGCTCTAGTGGATAATTGAGGAAAGACATATTTAGACACAGTAGTCACAGGAAGCCTCTTAAGGAGATGGTATTGAAACTGAAATTTAAAGGATAAGAAGGTGCAGACCTGGGGGAAAATCAAGAAAAAAGACACCACAGGCATAAGGAATGCAAATGCAAGAACCCTGAGGCGGATAAACTTGGCACCTCCTAGAATATCAAGAAAGCCAATGCAATCACATCACTGAGAGTGTGGGGAAGAGGGGAGAGGATAAAATCCCAGAGACAAGTTCTGGCCATATCATGCAAGTCCCTTAGCATGGGCAAGGGGTTAAGATTTTATTCCAAGTGTGACAGGAGAAAGGGTTTAGCTAGTAAACGATATTATGCTTTTAAACTGATGACTGGTACTTCTTTGCAGAAAATATCCTGTAGGTAAACTATTTTTTAAAAAGATTTTATTTATTTTTGCGTAGATCTGGGGTGCAGGCCAGAGGGGTGAGAGGCCAGGGGGTGAGAGGATTCACCAGAGACAGAGTGGGGAAGCAGTGGGTGAAACAGGAGAGGTCTGCTGCGCCTGTTAGCTCTCTGTTGGTAAACTATTAATAGAATAAAATCAGAGCTCAGTTAGGAGACTACTATGGAGTCTAGGCAAGAGATGGGGGCTCTCAGCGCATAAGGGACTAGTAGGTAGGAAGAGAGGGAGAGATTGGTATGTGAGCATTTTAAGTGTAAAATCCTAATGTCAAGGTAAGTTTCACCATCAGAACTTGTTGGCAGTGGGAGAATAGAAGGAGAGGAAGCAAGGATGACTTCCAGGTTAGAAACTTGGCTGATGACTCTTGTCCAAAATAGAGACAGCAGGGAGACAGAGAATGTAGGAGTAGAGATCTGTTTTGAATAGGTTAAGTTTGAAGATATCCACTTGGGGACATTGAACAGCAGTCTGATAAATGAGTTTGGGACAGAGTAGACATCAGAAGGGAATGAATATACACCTTTGGAATTTGTCATCATTTAGAATGTACATGAATGCAGAGCCAAGTGAGTGAGATGACTTGGAAAGCCATTGTGGATAGAGAAGAGGTGTGAGGTGAAGATGAGCAGGGACCAGCAGCAGATGCCAAAGGAAAAAGTCTCCAAAGATGAGAGGATACACAAAAGGAAAGTGGGGGGTTCCAGAAGAAAGATTCAAGGGGAGGTAGCAATCAAGTAATTAAATTTTGCCAGGAAGTTTATTAGGATGATGATTGGGAACTGATCCTTGGATCATGGCAGTTGGTGATGACCCTGACAAAAACTGATTTGGTGTAGATGGGTAGTTTAGACTAGTGGAGAACTGAAGCTGATTGGTTTGACCTAGGGGATAATTGGAAGTATGAAAACTCTCCTTTCAAGTGGAATATAAAGTAGAATAGAGAAATGGGACCACTCTAGAAAGTTTATTCAGGATATATGATCTTACAGCCTGTTTGTTTGATTACTGAAGGGAATGATCCAGTAGTGAGGGAGAAACTATTGAGACAGTAGAGAGGGGATCATTTCAGGTGCTAAATCTTTGTGTAGGTTAAAGGGGATGAGATCCAGTACAAAGGTAAAGGGAGCAGGAGGGGAGGATTTGGTGCAATGGGTTGTACATTTGGTGGTTGGGAAATTAATTTATTCAGCAACTTTGTCCTACTATGTGCCAATTGCTATTCTAGGGCCATGACATACAACAGTGAATGAAACATAAGTCAAAGCACATTTCCTCATGGAATTTAAAGTTCTATAGAGAGCAGTCAGAGAAATAATAAACAAACGGGAATGCATAACATGTCAGAAGATAATAAGCACTATGGAGAACAATTAACTGTGTAAAGGGTTTATGGAGAGCTGGAAAAGAGTGCTGCCGTTTTTCATAGGGTAGTCATAAAAGGCCTTAACGATCAGGGGAACATTTGAAAATAGACCCAAAGGAAGTGAGGGAGGAAGCCATGAGGCTATAATGACTGACCCAAACTCCCCAATAGCTTCCTAGCTAACTCAGAATAAAGCTTGAGTTTTTACTTTCCAGTTATATGTGACTGTGAGTTGCTAGGAAACCGCTGGGGAGCTTTGGCTAGACATGTGCTGTGACTCAACTTACACTTAAAAAGCTCCCTGAGACTGCTGCAGAGATGGACTGTGGGTGTTGAGAGTGGATGTGTGACCCCTGCCTAGGACACCATGGCATAAACCAGACAAGAGATGCCATAGTTCTCTCATAGTTCTGTTTTCTTAGTGAAATAAGAGGCAAGATCTCCATGCAAGAATGAAGGTGTGATGGAGGCTGGAGGAGAGAAGAGAAGTTATGATATTGATGGATGATGGTTGATTGGGCCTTCCCTGGCTGTATACCTCTCTTTCTTGTGTCCAGTTTCACTCCTATTACCCCGTGTCTTTTTCTTTGACTCCAGATGGCCTGCCTTGACCTGAAGAACCAGAATAGTTAAGAAATTGACAACCCATTAGCACATCCGGTTTCTTATATCAAAGCCTGTGAAAGGATTTGGAAGGATTCTTTCTGTCCTCAGAGAGAAGTTATGTACCAGATTCTCATTCCACCACCCCACCTCCAGCAGTCAGTGAGAGAGGACTAAGACCATTTTCTCCTACCCACAAGGCAGACGTTAGCAGGATTTGAGGGAGACCCATGGGGCTCCTCAGGCTTCTAGGGAAGTCAGCATTGCCTAACAGGGCAGTCCCAACAACAAGGCCATAATTCAAAATTATAACCATTTTCCAAAATGACCAGTGGAACTAATGACATCTTAGCCCATATATCTTTTTAACATGGTCTCCATGAGCATTCCAAGATTCTAAGGTCCTCCAGGAGACAGCATATTTAAAGACCGAGGTGGCAGTGGCTTACATCACTTCTGTCTACATCCCATCAACAAACCGCAGATCCATGGATGCAGCCTAACTACAAAGGCGGTTGCAAATGTGTAACTAGGGAAGTAGGAAAGGAAATGGTATTTGATGAACACAGATACTGTCTCTGTCACAAGCAGAAGAAACTGGTGGGAGGGACACACAGTGGTGACACAAAGATAAGGGAAAAGAAATCCCAAGGAGGAACTGAGCAATACTGTCATATCACAGACATGATCAAGGATGATCAAGTAAGATATGGACATAAAAGGTCAGACTTTTCATTGCAAAGACCCTGCTAACATTTTTTTTTAAATGTATGCATTTTAATTTATGCATACAAGAACTGGGGTACAGGCCAGAATTGCAAAGTGTGAGAGGATTCACCAGAGACAGAGTGGGGAGCAAAACAGGTGGATCTACTGAAATACACTGCTGAGGGGAGCAGCAGGCAAAGCAGGAGAGGTCTGCTGCACCATGTGGGTAGCTCCCTGCCAGGGATCGAACTTGTGCTGTGGTGGCTGCAGATAGCTTCATAGTGCTGCGACTTAACCCCTTGAGTCATCAGGGAGGCCTCAACCCTGGTAATATTCTGAAGAGTAATTTCTATGGAGTTGTGGTGAAGTGAAAAAATGAGAGGTAGAATAGATAGACTATAAGCTACTGTAGGAAAATTGAGCTATATAAAATGATGGAAAGAGAGAGTTAACTAGAAAAGCATCCCTAATTGCAGGAGAATTGTATTTTAATATAGGAACATTTTTACAAGTTAAGGAAATAGTTCTCCTTCATATGAATGAAGGAGAAATAAAAGATAATAGGAAGGTAATAATTCATCAGGGATATCTCTGTGTGATAATTTTATTTTAAATGCTGACAGGGGGTGGGGGTGAGGAAGCAATGTGTGAGAAAGGCAGACACGTCATGTTTATCAAGTAATCTCCCTTTTTTTCTCCTGTTTGGCCAGCCTGTGACAATATGCTGATGGAGATAAAGTCCCTGAAAATAGTGAAGAGGACTACAGACACGGATGGGTCTTGGATGAAAGATGTTATTGGCAACTCTCCAAAGGTTTATTTCTTAGTTGGATCCAGAAACAACACTGTTTGGGAATTTGCAAACATACGGGCATTCGTGGAGGACAGCAGCAAACCAGCCCCCCGAAAATTAATCCTAACACATTCCTGGCAGGGAACAGGGCAGGTGATCTACAAAGGCTTTCTATTTTTTCATAGGCAAGGGACTCCTAATGAGATCATCAAATATAATCTGCAGAAGAGGACTGTGGAGGATCAACTGCTGCTTCCAGGAGGGGCGGGGCGAGCTCCGGTCTACCAGCACTCCCCTTCCATTTACATCGACCTGGCTGTGGATGAGCATGGGCTCTGGGCCGTCCACTCGGGACCAGGTATTGGCCACTTGGTTCTCACAAAGATTGAGCCTGGCACTCTGGGAGTGGAGCACTCGTGGCATACTCCATGCAGAAGCCAGGATGCTGAGGCGTCCTTCCTCTTGTGTGGAGTTCTCTACGTGGTCTACAGTACTGGTGGCCATGGCCCCCATCGCATCACTTGTGTCTATGACCCACTGGGCACTATCAATGAAGAGGACCTGCCCAAGTTGTTCTTCCCCCGGCGGGCCAGAAGTCACTCTGTGATCCATTACAACCCCCGAGATAAGCAGCTCTATGCCTGGAATGATGGAAACCAGATCATTTACAAACTCCAGACAAAGAGAAAGAAGCCTCTAGAATAATGCATTCCAGCCGGGAGGGAGAACCTGGGCCTGGCTACCGCTCTCCAGGACAGGGAGTCCACAGCCCCTTTGTGTCACTAACCACATCCAGGGATAGAGTCCAGAAGGGGGATGTATCTGTTTCCTTTCTCAGATGTTGCTGCTTTAGGTATCTTCCAACAGCTTAAATGTGAATCTGTCATTCAGAAATTTTTAACAACTTCCATCACCCACCCAAACCTCCTGGCTCTCAAGGCCTTGATCCAGCTTACTTTGAGCCTTTTCTTTTATTAACATTGACTCTAACTGCCCCCTAGCCCCAGCAATTAGAAATGTAGGGCCCCCCCATAATCCTCCTGGCTTTTTTCCCCTCTGGCTTTTGCTCAAGTTCTTCCCTCCTTCACAAATTCCTGTTGATATTGTGCTGCTTTTCACTGCCTGACTAAAGTATTATTTCTTCTCTCTTTAATTTTTAAAAATTTAAATTGTTTGATAAAAAAATTATTCAATAACATACATTATAACATTATATAAGTTTCAAGTGTGCATCATTTTAAATCAAATGTATATACTACAATAGTGATATTGTAGTATTGGAATTGTAGTATTGGTATTATCATGGTATTAGTGAAATCTCACCACTAAAAGTCCAATTCTACCCTTCACCATACCACTGAACCCTTTTACCTGATTCTACTTTTAATAGTACTATTTCTTATTGATGTTTAATCTTGAATTTCCCTAGCCCTTCCTACCTGCCCTTTTCACCAGCTAGGTAGCTGTAAAAATAGAGCAAAAATATGAACATTTGCAAACCACGGTCTAGTTACAAAGTGTATGCATCTATGTCACCTCAATTAGTTCTCACCTCACTCTGTGAGATAGTAGAACAAGTCTTTATAATTGCTTTATAATTCAAGATGAATTATAAAGTTTTTATAATTGGAGATGAGGTGAGTTTAGGCAAGCCATTCAAAGTTACAAAAGGACAATAGAGTTAGAAAATTCTGCTAGTCCCAAGGAAGCCTCCCATATGTATGTCTGTCCCTGCAACCTTTGACAAGCAATATGTTCACCATTTCAGCCTAAATGGCCTGCCTTTTAGTCAGTTTTCTTGTCTGCACAAGACCTTGTACAGTCCTTGCAAAAGTCGCTTCCTCCAGAAAAACAGCCTAAGGGTGAGAGCCCCACCTCTAGTGTCCTCTTGTCTTACCACCCCCCCTCATTTCTCTCTTCTTGCTTGAAATATTGATACAATAAAACTGACACCAAGCAAATAAACTTCACCTGCTCATATTTGCCTACCTGCCCACAGCTTGAAAGCTTTTGGGGAGTGCTACCGGTGGACAGTCCCAAAATACTGAGGCCTTTGGTAAATATTCTGGAATCTGGATGGGAGCCAGAGAGCAGGCAAGTAACTCCGTGCCACCAGAGCTGTGCCTCTCCCGAGGGGCTTCTTCAGGATCTTTCCCAAACCTTCATCAGCCTCAGCCTCGCTGGGGTCACAAGTGCAGGTGGTCGTGCCAGTCGGTGTCATGTGCCAAGACCTCTCTTTCCAGGTTGGTCACATGAGAGGGTTGGCGTGGTGTGTTGCAGCTGTTTTCCTACACTGCCAAGCCCAGGCTGAGCCCAGAGGCAGTGAAGAGAGGTCTTTCTCTCCCTATGGCATTTGAGTAAAATGGAATTACCCCACAGATCCAGCACAATCACCCATAGACCTAGTGGGTGGTACCGAGAGCTCCAGCCCATTGTGGGATGAGGCAGGTATGAATAAACAAAGATGATATTGCCCACTCTGTGGGTAAGGGGACATATTACACAGGAATCTGGAATGTGGACTACCTCCCAGAGGAGGGGAGAGTGGGGTAGTCAGCATGGGATTGGATGCAAGTCCTGAGGAACACATAGTTCCTTTGGAGGTCCAGGGAGAGGACCTGTGCCTTCTGCCTTTCATCTGCGATAAGCTTTGATTTGACAGTTCTGCAGGGTGTACCTGCCAGTAACACCCACGCTTGTGCCTTAAATTCCTGCACTAGCATTGCTCTTTTAGGGTAAGGCATTTTCTCCAGGAAGCCTCTGGTAATGTGCCACTTGGTTTGCTGAACACCAGGGCAGAACAGCATGCCTGTACACTCTCTTAGGCTTCCTTCAGGTGAACTTTTTCTTTTTTAATTATGGAGTCTTCCTTTGGGTTTTAGTGAACATTGAAGCCCCTATAACCTATATCAATTGCTGCACCTCCCCCTGCAGTGACCTTTAGGGTTAACCATCCCTAGGTCCGGCTGGGCAACCAGCGCGCAGGGGGAGAACAGCATAACACCCTGAAGCAGAGGAAGTACAGCGGAAGTTCCCTGAAAAGGCAGAAGCTTATCAAAAGATAACGACCACCAGGAACCACTATAAGAATGCTAAAAATCTTATCCCATCTTTCTAGAACTACAAACTTTAATCCCTTATTTGTCTTTCTAAACTTCCTTCTTTCTTCTAAAAAAAGTCATTGCTTGTTATGTAGATCACCTCCCTGATGGTGATAGACTGAGCCCATGAGCAAGCTGATTTCATTGATATTCATTGTCCCTGTGCTTTTGGAAAACATATATATTGGTCACAAACTCAAAGAAAATTACACTCAGATTTTCACTCTTGAAGTGTGTCTGTTTGTCATTTCTTTCACCGACGCCCTGACCACCCTGCACGCTTCTCTCAACCCTGAGGTGGCCTCATCGTCTACTGCTGTGCTGGTCCGCGGCAATCAATGGTTCTTGTACTTGACTGCACATGAGAATCACATGAGGAGTTTTAAAAATCCTAATGCTAGGTCACAGCCCAGATCATTAAAAAGGAACCTTTAGAGGTGGGGCCTAGATAATATTTTTTAAAGCTTCCTCCCCCAGGGTGGTTCCAAAATGGCAATAAACTTAAAAGCTGGTATCTTATTATTTTAGAAGTAATTTTTAGAAAGTAATTGTATAGTTCTAAGAACAAACTAGCATTTTCCGGGGTTTGGATTCAAGGCAGTGGGTCTGTTCAGGCAATAACATGTGGGATTTGGAAACACCCATGAACTCATATGAACTGTGGCAGCCTGGGCCTACTAAAGCTTCCCTGCTGCTATTTTAAGGAAGTGAAAGGGAACTGGAGGGTGTCCTGTTGTAACACAAGTCTTGTGGGCCTCAGCCTTCCTCTCCTGGCTTTGCCTTTAGCTGCTTCTGGCCTGCCTCCTGTGGTGACCAGAGACTCATATTTACCAGGTGGCTTAAGTTCTGATCACATGTAAAAAAATCTATGCGCACACTGGTAATTTCAGACCACCAGGGTAATCTGAAAAAGGATGTATCTTGTGGAATTTGTCTGTGGGCATGTATAAAAAGTCTGAGGCCAGGGCTATAGTAACTCCTGCCAGAGTTGGGGACTATGCCAGACTCCCTGGTGTTGGTGCTACCTGAGGCCCACAAGGATTTTAACCAGCTGGACTGGGCAACCAGTCCTTGGAGGCCCATAAGGGGCAGCAGCCTAGTAATACAACTAAAGGAGATTCAGGCCTTATACCGTGGGGGAGCCCCCAGAACTAGGCATCCACTAGGCATCCAGGGTCCAGCCCTGGCCCATTCCAGAACCCTTGTGGTCAGACAGCCTGAAAGCTTTTCTTGAGCCTGTGGAACTTGGTCGCAGCTCTGGGCACAGGTAGTATTTCTTTTTTTTTTTATAATAAATTTTATTTTTATATTCCCCATACAATTGCAACCCCCTTAGTATTTCTTGTCCTCCACTGTTCACAAGACTGGGCGCCCTGCCTTTAGCTGGCGCCGACCACTAGAGGGACCTCCATCCCAAGTCTAGGGTTCAAGCGTGACTGGACCCTACGGTGTCTTCAGAGCCGAGGCTGCCTTCAGGCCAACGTCAATGGACCGGATCTCAAGGATCCGGGAAATCCGGGCACCCCAAAGGTTACTGCGCTGGGAGAACCTCTAATCTTTTTTTTTTTTTTTTTTTTTTATGGCTGCTCTCTCTTTGCGATTCTCGATACAAGTTCCCTTTCTGCCTCGGTGCTTTCGGTCCCCACGCCCAAGCAGCGGTGCTGAGGAACTGGACAAGCGCAGGGAGCTGCGTGCACGAGAGCTGGGGCCAGCCCGGCGGCCTCCCCGGGCCGGGAGGGTGCAGGAGCAAGTGGGGGTGACAGGCGAGGGCCGGGCTCCAGGGAGGGGCGGGGCCTCCAGGGAGGGGCGGGGCTTGGAGGCTCCGGGGGGCGGGGCTGCAGAACGGGAACCTTAGGCGGACTAAGGTCCCGAGAGGGAGGCCAGTGACAGGGGGGCGGCCCCCAGGGAAAGGCGGGAGGGTGGCTTAGGAGAGGATCCGCGGGGCGAGCCTCCCGCGAGTCCCCGCCCCTGTCACGTGGCTCCAGACCTGGCCGCAGCCGCTCGGGCCGCTGGTTGGCCGGGCAGTCGGTCGGTGGGTCAGTGGCCTGCAGCTCAGGTCTCCGCGTTCATGCTCGGAGGTGGGGGGCACGGGAGAGGCCCGCACACCTGAGCCGCCCGGAGAGGAGCCCCGCGCGCAGGTCAGTGGGCAATCCCCACGCCCTCAGATCCCCCTGTGCAGTCCGGACTAGGAGCCCCCGCAGGGGCGTTTCGGGGGACACTAAGAGTCCCCCGATACGAGAACTACTCGGAGATTGACGTGGGGGTCAGTGCCAGTATGGGTCCCAGAGCTGTCCCGGGCGCGAATACAAGGGCCCCCCTCCGCTGCCCTGAACAAAAGTCTGGGAGGAGGATCTAACCCCTGTGAATTTGCTGCTTATCTTCACCAAACCCTGCCGGTGGCTATTGGCTGTTCTTGCTCCTCTAGGTGACCTGGAGATGCTCAGGGGGGTCGGTCACCTTAGTGCTGGGCGGAGTGTCAGAGATCTGCTCAGGTGCTGGAGCAGAAGTGTAATCTAGAGAGCCCAAGGTGTTCGGGATATTTAAGTCGATTTGCCCAAGCAAATCTGCTTGGCAGATTGTGTGTCCAAAATGCAAAGCCTTGGCTGAAATAAACTGTATAAATGCAAAAATGCAACTTACTTTTTAAAATCACAAACCTCTGTGCCTCAGTAGACTATGAGTGGGGGTGGTCCTGTGTGAAAGTGGGCTTCTCTCCCTCAAGACATCCCACTCCACGGCCACAGTTTTTCCCATCGAAGAAAAGATGATATATTTAAAGGCCAGAACTTTCAAAGTTTGGGTAGCATTGAAACAGGCATTCTAGCCAGTGTTTTAATCCTCTTAGAAAACAAATCCAGGCCATTATAGTTTTACTTTCAGGGCAGCTGGATATTTGGTATAGATCCATTCCCCTTTTCCTGTTTTGATCTATTTTCCTTTCTCTTCACTTTACTCTTTCTTCTTCCAAGTTCCTAAATTGATTATAATACAAATCTGGAGTGTTTCCAAATTTTATGGTGACTATGGTGGGGTGAAATGCCCAATGACAGAAAGGTAGTTGGCTGTAGGCATAATTCATCTTCAGCATGGTCAGTGTTTATTGTTGGCATAAAAAATACAAAATATTATTTGATTTGGGGATTATTATTTTTGGATTTAAGAGAGGCAACCTGTTTATATTCTGCTTGAATTCATTTTAAATGACTTTGAAGTGTGAGATAGGGAGATTGATGAATTTTTCACTTAATTTAATCATCCATAATTTGATTTAACACATTACTATTAATATTATTACTTGAAGATTTAATGCTGTGCAGTTATTAGCTTATTGTGCTGAGCAGACAAACTGAATGTCATAGTCTTTTCTTTACTGGGGTAGGTACCGCAGGAGTACAGGGTTTAAGTAGAATGAGATTAATAACATGAGGGTAAGAGCAAAGAGTTGTGGGAACACCTCTTTCATATGAGCAGGGAAAATATTGGATAATTTCAAGAAGGAGTGTGATGATGGACTTTGGGATTTCTCCTGAGTGTCTCGGGGCAATGGGGGTAGAGTGTGAGTGGGCTGTGAGACTTGTATCCTTGGGCACACACTGGTTAGCCTTGACGAGTAGCAAGTAGTCCATCTTGGCCTCTGGTGGGTGGTAGACAGTAAAGCTGGTGATGGAAGAAATACGATCCCAGTGGGCCATGAAGGTTGGGTGCAGAAATCTGGACTCGGAAAGTGTGGGAGCCAGTAATGGATTTTAAGCCAATAATGGATTTTGATGGTTCTGTGAATTGCAAGTCAGGGACCTTGGCCTTTGACCCTTCCAACCTCCCAACCTCTAGCCTGATTTGGAGAAAATCCAGTAAATATTTGTAAAATGAATCACCAGACTACCCTTTAGAGCATGGCTTCTCAACTTTTATTTTCTTATTTTATTGTTTAAAGATTTATTAATTTATGCATAAGATCTGGGGTGCAGGCCAGAAGTGCCAGGGCAGCGGGTAGGGGGGAGTGGTTGAGAGAACTCACCAGAGACAGACTGGGGAGCAGAACAGGTGGATTGACTGAAATACACTGCTGAGGGGAGTAGCAGGGGAGACAGGAGCGGTCTGCTGTGCCATGTGGGTCAGCTCCCTGGTCAGGGATCAAACTCTTGCTGCAGTGGCTGCAGATAGCTTCATAGTGCTGAGACTTAAACCTTTGCACCACCAGGGAGCCCCTCCCACCTCCCTGCTTCTCAGTTTTTTACAAGCTTACAATAACCTCAGGGTATTGTTGAAATGCAAACTTGGGTCTCTCTGCACTTCTAACAAATTCCCTGGGTGGTGCAGAAGCCTTAACTATCTATAGGTAGGATTAAGAGCAGTAGTTTGCAAACCTGGCTTTGCCTCAGAATAGCCTGGGGAACTTTTAAATTCTAAAGATTAAATTACCTGGAAAGTTCTTACCTAGTTACCCTAGATTCTGATGGAGGCCTGGTGGGAATTGCTGTGGTTACACTGGTCCGCAGGAAGCAATGGCCACAGGGAAGATATAGGGGTGGACCAACCAGTTAGGAGACCGGGAGGTCACTCAGGATAGAAGTGATGAGGACCTATTTGGAGATTGAGGCAGTGGCACAGGCAGGACTTTAGAGAAGTAGAACTGATGGGCCAGAGCGCCAGAGAGTGGGCAGTGTTGGTCTCAGACTAGACAGCCTGAGAAGTGAGGAGAGGAAGGAAAAATTGCAAGAGAATAAGCTTTGTATGAGGAATGGCATGCCCTTTTGGACTGTAGTGTTTAGGGTAAAATTTAGAGGTTGTTTTTTAGTTGGTGGTCAGGTTTTTTTCCCTCAGAAATACAAATCTGTTCATGATGCTCTGCTTAAAATCCTCTAGTGAATCCCATATTGCAAAATATTAGAAGGCAGAGTTAAGGAAGAGTTACCATGAACACAGTCTATGAGGCATTTAAACATTTATTAAGTTCCAAAGATTGTGCACCCTGACTCAAGATGTGACACGTAAGGGGTAAAAAAAGATGTGATCCTCTGTCGCCACTTGGTGTGGGTACAACTAGGCTACAACTCCTGGCGACTTTGTGTTCTCCTGAGTCACTGTTTTTCCTGCTTCCTCTCCTTCAAAGCAATTCCACTTTGTGTTTCCTGGCTTTATTGTTTGGTTTCCACACTTGATATTACCTATGTGCCGAAGTTTGCACAGAATCCACAGCCCGTCTCAGAGAGGTGGTCTTAGAGATTCTGCAAGTCAGGCCTTGTTCACTTGCAGAAGTTTGCTGGGCCATTCTTACCCCCCTCACTCCTGGTAAGTGATCTTCTAGAAGATGTCCTTGAGCAATCTGTGTATCTTTAGACCCAGACCTCCTTGAGGCTTTGTAGGTTCCAGGAGGCTGCTGAATCTCAACTTTGTCTTCCGGAAATTTATGATTTCTGCTGTGTCCACATGGTAAATTTTACATTCATTTCTTCTTTGTCACATGCACATTGATACACACAGAAATGAGTGTGTATCATGCATGATGCTTTCATCATCATGTTCCATGTTGAGTAGAACTCTCGGCCTGTAACACATCTGTAGATAGATGATCTAGGCACTGATGGGCCAGGACTGCCTCTCTGAAAGCAATGACTGTAAATTCCTTGCACAGCAAGACTGCAGAGGCTGGCGATAATTTAGCTTCTCAGTTGCCTGTCTATGGTTCCCCAAACTAAGTAGCTCAACAGTTTCTATTCATTTGTGCCTCTGTGTCTTTGCATGTGCTGTTTCCTCTTCCTGGAAAGTCCTTTGTTTCAGATCTGTCAGATGAGTGGACTCTTACTAATACTTCAGGATGTAGCTTAAACTGTGGAAACACCTCCCCTCCTCCAATCATTTACTCTTCCTTCTATCTTGATGTATACATAGCGTCAAACACAGATACCTGCTATGGTACTTAGGCATGTTATTTGCATGTCTCTGTCCATTTCCCCCCTAAACTCTGAGCTGTTTTAGGACTGTTTCTGTCCTTGTGTGTGGCCTTGCACCTCGCCTATGTCCAGGAAAAATTTGTGGTAGACCTGGCCTTGAACTGGCTGGTTTTGCAATGTCTGCCTCAGGAAAGGGGAAGAGGCAGGTTATTTTGCAGAGGAGATGAAGGAAGGAACAAGAGCAGAACCTGAGAGACTGGGAGGGAGGATGGACAAGCCCAAGGGGGAGTGGGCCACGCGGCTAGAGTCAGGGTGGGCTGGGGGTAGGGGGCCTCTGGGAGAGGGGAGCCTGGAGCCTCGACAGGAAAGAGATCATGGAAGCCTTTAAAAGTTGAAACTAAAGGATTTAAATTTTATTCCAATGACATTGAAGTTCCTTGAGTATGGAAAAGAAATGGTGAAAGCTGTGTTTTCAGGATTTAGGGCTGGGAAGGGCAGTTTGAGAGTGTACTGTGGAAATAATCCCATTGAGATAGATTAGGATCTAAATTAAGGCAATGGCAATAGGGGAGGAGGGCAGAGGGAAGGGAGGCGAGTGAGCTTGCCAAGAAATCCTGCAGGATTTGGGGACTGACTTCATTTGAGGAAGAGAGAAGAGAGTCAGATTGGACACTGACATTTTGTGCTAGCTTACTGGGAGAAGAATGAGACAATTGTTAGCAGCATGGGAGCACGGAGGAGCTTCTTGGAAGGGGGAAGGGAAGTAAGGGTAATTGATGCTTTCTGGAGTCGAAAGAGCCTTGGGTAATATCTTGCATGTGCCTTACACTTTTACCCACAAGGAGGGTGAAGCCAAAGGAAATGTACCCAGGCTCATCTAGCTATTGGTGGCAGAACCCAGACCTCCTGATCCTCTGTTCTGGGACTCCATCCTTTGTAGCACAATGAGTGTGGACAGAGGAGGGCTGCCAGAAGATCTAGACGGAAATTCCATCAGGCAGGGACGAATGGGAACGAAACCAGGTTTGGGGTGAATTTGGTTTGCAGACCAGCTAGGGCCGGACTCTTCTAGGGGATGTATCTGCTGGCATTCAATGCCAAAGAAGACTCATGAGTTCTTTCTGTCCTGTGGCCCAGCCATATGTGGGCTGATGGAAGTAGTGGGGGTGCTCTTTTGGTATTGGCACACTTACACTTGTTGGCACTCAGCGTCGGTGCATGTTATTAAACGGGTTTTTCTGGGAATGCAACCACCCATCTGTCAGTTCCATGGAAAGATGTAGTCCCAGACCCAAACATCCTCTTGGTTTCCAGATTTAGGGGCCTAGCCAGCCAGTCACAAGAAGTTGCCAGGTTCTGGAGTGGGGGTGAGGAGGATGGCCTCTCTGGGGAAGGCAGCTAGCCATGATGGCCTCCTCTAGCAGCATCTGTGGGAAGGGCCAGTGTCGGGATCTAGATGGATGGGTGAGGGCCACAGTTGTCTGATGAGGACAGAGGACCTTGTCTAGAACCTGCACTGCTGCCAAGCACTAGGTTGTCCTGAGCCTGGATTTTCTCCCTTCGCTCCCTCCTTTCCACAACCTCGTCCAACCAGGGTCCTTAGGCTCCAGCGTCCTGGGATGAGTCCTGCCTTTAGCATGCCACTGTGGTCTCCTCAGTTTGCTAAGGCAGAGCTGGCTTAGTGCATTTGAGACATTTACATCATTGCCTAGGATGTGGTTATTGCCAAATGAAAACAACGACATAAGAATCCTGGGATTCAACCTTGAGGGAAAACTTGTCAAGCCTCTTGTCTCCTTTGAGTTATGTAACCAGGCCTGGCAAGTTTCTGCCTCATTTTTGTTTTTGTTTTTATGGCTGATTGCTTGATTGCTTGATTGACTGATTGATACATACATGCTGAGATCAAAATGCATGCATGAGCCTGCTCACCCATGGCAAAATATCAGGGACAATCAGAGATTGCAGATTTGAGACTTGACTGTCCGTAACTCAGGAGTGACTTACACAGGGGAAGTGGATGATGGGCCTGCTGACAAGTCTCCTGGAAGATGTTGTTAGCACCTGCAAAGCTATGGGGAATCATGGCCTCTCCCTAGACCCACATCTGCTATGGTCTTTGCAGGTGGCTCTCCTTGGATATTATTTGTTTCCTCCTAGTGGTGAGGGCAGGCATAGGGAAGGAGGTGATCCAGATCCTGGAGTTCCTGCCTGCTCAGGAATAGCCTGTGCTTGTTGGCTGCTGGGTGTGTGTGGGTTTTGCCACAACTCCTGCCCTGACTCCCTGGTAAAGACGTCCAGCCATGCCAAGTTGTGTATGTGGTTGGAACGTAGTGGTCAGATGTCTCTGGGCCACTTGGCTGGGCAAGCAGTGCTCTGACCAGGGGCATCACTCCTGTGTCTACACTGCGGTGTCCTGTGGGGACCTCTAAGCCGACTTCTCCAACCTGCTTCTGGCAGAAAGGGCTGGAGAGCCCGGCCAAAAGGAATTTCTCAGGTTGACTGTGTGTGTGTGTGTGTGTGTGTGTGTGTGTGAGAGAGAGAGAGAGAGAGAGAGAGAGAGTGTGTGTGTGTGTGTGTGTTATGTAGCATCCAAGAAGTCTGTTGTAAAGATTAAGGGAGCAGAAAACTGCAGAGCCACGGCATAGGTCAGGGAAACCAACAGTGGACTACCTTTGCTCACTGCATGCTTTCATGGCAACTCCTTTCTCTTCAAGTGACAACAGTTTCCTTTACCCAGCAAGATGTTTTCCATGAACTAGAGCTTGACGCTGGATTGCTCCATGGAGGCACCAGAGCCACAGACCAGCCCCCCAGAGAGCTGCCTCTAGCAGGCAGGAGGGAATGGAGCTTCCGACTCTGGTGGGCTTTTCCGCATCTTGTCTCAGGAGGCAGGTAGTGTTGGTCCATTTTTAAAAAAACAGTTCAACGTCATCAGGACATATGGCAAAAGACACTTTAACTTTCTTTTTCCAGCCATAGGCAATGTTAGTACCATTTCATAGGAAGGAAATAGGTGCCAGGGAGGTAAAGTAATTTTTTTTTTAAATAATTTTTTTAAAGATTTATTTATTTATTTTTTAATACAAGAACTGGGGTACAGGCTAAGAGGTGTGGGGGGTGAGAGGATCCACCAGAGACAGAGTGGGGAACAGAACAGGCAGACTGATGAAATACACTGCTGAGGGGAGCAGCGGGCGGGACAGGAGAGGTCTGCTGTGCTATGTGGGTATCTCCACCACCGGCGGGGATCGAACCAGCACTGCAAAGGCTGTGAACAGCTTCACAGTGCTGTGCTCAACCATCTGTGCCACCAGGGAGGCCCTAAAGTGACTTTTTTAAGGTTCAGAATAGTAGAATCAATTTCATTTTTTGCCAGAACTGGGACATTTTCAAAAGTGAACAGAGAAGGACAAATGCTGAACTGGATGGGATCCTGGGATGAGCTTTTACCCCGGGTATACTGGGACATGCGTGGTACCAAACTCCAAATTTAATAAGAGCGGCAGGGCAAGAGAAGGGGAGAAGGGTAGGGAGGAGTAAGTTGGAGAAAGGGGGAGGAGAAGTTAGAACTTGAATTTGGATGGGAAAGGCAGATTCATCAAACTGAACATTTTACTAAAGCAAAGGAATAGTAAGTACTGCTTGCCTCTGACAACTGACCTTGACTAGATATGAAAAAGTTTTGTTACGGAAGCTCTTCCTGTGATGCACCAAGACATCTGGTTCTTTCATGCAGCGCTACTAACTGGGCACCAGCCACCAGCTGGCTCGCTGGAGCTGCACAACACCAGGGCAGGGAGTCTCGCCCCACTTCTGGGGATGAGGAAACTGATTTCCCTTGCCACCTCCCCCCCCATCCCAGGGTGGCAGGAAGCAGGTTTTCTCAACCATGAGGACTTGCCCACCCCTTCAAAAACCCCCAGTCCTGAGGACTCTGGTAGCTCTAGCATGTGGCCTTGGGTGCAGGCAGGCCTCCATTTAAATCCCAGGTCTCTACAGACTTACTGTTGCTACTTTGAACAGTTTCTACATCTCTGAGCTTTAACTGCCTCAACTGTTAAGTGGAAATAATAATGCACCTTTTTCATTTGGTCCTTGGGAAGAGTAGATTAAATGAGATGACACAAGTAAAATGTTGGCTGCAATCCTTGGCACATCATAAATAGTCAGTAAAAGGTGTTATGATCGTTATATCCTCTGCTCAGGAAGCCTGAGAAAAATGTTTTGTCAAGAGCTCAAGACGAGTGATCGGCATCACCGGGAGGGCTTATTTTGAAATTTCAGGGGGATGTAGCATGTTCTGTGTCTCCAGGTGTGGCCAGAAAGGTCATGCTGGCAGGAGCAGGAAGTCCAGGAGGCAGAAATGCATGACGGGAGGGGACAGCCTGGTTTCACATGGCTGGTCACCTGCATACAGGACAAGGGCAGCAAACAGAAAGCTCAGAGCCCAAACCGGCTCAATGAGACGTGGCAGGAGTAAGTGCAAAGTCCTCCCCGTTGGCTCCCAAATGCAATTGGTGTGAGTTTCCTAGCTGACCATGTGGGGAAGTTCACACGTGTTGGCTCAGCCTGGCTATGCTCGCAGAAGCCCTGGCTGAGATTTTGGTGGGCACCATCCCACTTTCCCTGCACTGCCTGAGATGGGCCACAGCTGCTGGTGGTACATCGGACACCACACTTCAGCAACAAGTGAGGAGGGACCCTAAATGCTGGAAAGCTACAGCCCCTGTCCTGCAAGCTGCAGAGGGACCTGGGCACAGACAGAGGCCACTGACCTGTGACTGAGATTTCCAGTAGGTGAGGGAGTCCTCATGTTCTCTGCTGCTCAGAGGGCAGGGCCAAGGCTCCATGGTGGTGACAGAGCAGGAAATAAAGGGGAGCAGATTTCAGTTTGACATGATGCTAGACATTCCAAGTGACTCAAGTTTATTTCCAGGGCCAGGAGCTGAGAGCAGCACGGGAGTCAGCCTGACTAGCAAGGAGTCTGAAAGAACAGTGGAGGCAATGTTTGCTGAAAGCTTATAGGTCTAATGAGAAATGCTGCAGGACTGGGGAGATGACTGGTAGCTTCTGAGCATACAGCTGACTGGCAGCAAGTGCAGGCTGGCATGAGGGTGGGAGACCAGGGCTGGGCAGCTTTAAAGCTTGGCAGACATTTCTCTGTCTCAAGTCACAGGCTTGCAAGTCCCACTTAGTAACAGGGATCAGAGAAAGGGCAAGCTCTAGGAAATGCCTCTGTGGGTTGAAACTCCGTGACAGTGAGGCCAATGAAGTGATAGCAGCTGAGTGTGTTCTCTGCCGATGATGGCCTGCTTTGGGGAGTGAGCGCTCTTACAGCATGATGGGGCACTGAAGACTGTGAGGACACAACACCCTGGTACCTGGAGAACAAGGGCCATGTGGGCGAGGCACTGGGCTCACAGCCTCCAACAAGGTATGGCAGTCATGGAAGGGAGTGGGGGCCGTGTAGTTTGAAGCACTGGGTTTGCAGCCACCAGGAGGGTATGGTGTGTGTAGGAGGGAGCTATCCGAAAGACACTGGTCATGATATTGGGGATTCTGTCTATCTGTCTGCAGCCTGGGCCACAGAGCAGGCTTCCAGCCCCAAGGAGAGGCAGGAAGGGGTTATGGGCACCAGGACTGTATTCCTGTAGACTAAGGTTTTGGGTGTTGTGAGGTAGCTGGGCGGATGGAGAGTGCTGTGGTTAAGCAATGTGGATGCCTGAGGGCACAGTATCCTGGCCTGGGTGGCAAGGAGGCAAGCCGGGCAAGGTGGGAGGAAGGGAACCCATGGAAGCCCCAAGATCAGAATTGACTCACTGGGTGCAGGGGAACTCTCACACTTTTAGGAGCAGAGGGAGAACATTATTCCAGAGTCGGTAGATTCATGACCTCATTATTTCAGTGTCAAATGATTTTAGATCATCCCCTGTGCTAAGAGCTCTCGGTGACTCAGGGATGCGAGGGTGGAACATGAGATGAATGAACTGGCCCTTGCCTGGGTGGAGCTTAAAGAATGATCCCCTTACTCAAAATGGGCATAATAACCTCAAAGAAAGCCTGGTGAGCCTTCAGAGAAAGGTCAGGGTGGACCTTTGGCTTGCTGAGGAGTTGACATCTGGTGTATCTTGTTTTTTCGTTTTTTAATTTTTTTTTTAAATAATATTTTCTTCCCCCCACCCCCTCAGGTTGAGTCCCCATAGAATTTCCTTCTCCAATGCACCCGTGCACCATCACCACAGTCCCCTGTGCTCCTCCCTCCCTCCCTCTGATCCCTCTCCCTCCTCCTCCCCTGCAGGATGTCTCTGGTTTGTTTTTTCTTTGTTGTGTTTTGTACTGTTATTATTATTTTTTATACTTATGTCTTATTTGGTTCCCCTATATTCCTGCCATAAGTGAAACCATCCAATATTTTTCTTTTTCCTTGTGGCTTATTTCACTGAGCATAATTCCTTTTAGTTCCATCCATGTCACTGCGAATGGCATTTTATCTTTCTTGATTGCTGAATAATATTCCATTGTGTATAAATACCACGTCTTCTTGATCCAGTCATCTATTTTTGGGTATTTGGGTTGTTTCCAGGTTTTACCTAATGTAAATAGTGCTGCAATAAACATGGGGGTACAAGTGCTCTTTTGAATGTTTCTGTGTCCTTTGGGTAGATCCCTAGAAGTGGAATTGCCGGGTCGTATGGCAGCTCCATTTTTAGTAGACTGAGGAACCTCCAGACAGCTCTCCATAGTGGTTGGACCAGGCTGCACTCCCGTCAGCAATGTAGGAGAGTTCCTTTTTCACCACATCCTCGCCAACATTTGTTGTTGCTTGTTTTTTTGATATGTGCCAGTCTTACTGGTGTAAGGTGGTATCTCAGTGTGGTTTTGATTTGCATTTCCCTGATTATGAGGGATGTTGAACATTTTTTCATATGCCTGTTGGCCGTTTGCGTTTCCTCTTTGGAGAAATATCTTTTAAGTTCTTCCCATTTCTTGACTGGATTGTTTATTTTGTTTTTGTTGAGGTGTGTGAGTTCTTTCTATATCTTTGTGATCAGTCATTTATCAGTTGGATGGAGTGCAAAGATTTTTTTCACAGTCAGTGGGGTGTCTCTTTGTTTTGGTTAATGTCTCTTTGGCTGTACAGAAGCTTTTCAGTTTGATGTAATCCTGACATCTGGTGTATCTTGAAGGAAACACAGGGACCAGAGACACCCCGTTCTATGGGGGTAGAGGGGGTTTCTGGCAGGGAGAACAGCAGTACACAGAGAAAGGCAGGGGGTGGGAAATTAAGGGGCAGGTATAGTAAACAGCTCATGCTTTGGTTTGACCGGAACTGAGGAATGAGTGAGGTTAAATAAGGAACCAGGGATAGAAGGTATCTTTTATTAAACCCACTATGCATCATCGAACTGAGTCTCCCAGGAGCCTGTCAGTACTTTAACCCTGGAGGAGCCTGAGTCAGGATAAGCGCTTTCTCTCCTAGCTGGAGAGAGGCTGAAATCAGACTTTAGCCCTGACAACCTGATCCCCAATCTCAAGTTCCCACCATCCTGGTTAGAGTCTTTACTTGTGAAGATCTGTTCTTCAGGTTGAGGCAGGGAGGTGGTCACTTTACTGGGCAGACGACACTAGCTGGGGTGTGGCTAGACTGTTATGTAGCACACAGCCCCCGCTAGACATGTGCAGCTACACACATACATATTTAGGAAGTAAAACTCTCAAATAGTAGGAAGGGACTTTCCTGCTGCACGCTGTTCATTGCGTTATAGAAACTCATTCCCTGGCATTATAGGCCATGGGTGAATTCCTGGTTGAATTCACCTATTTTCCCTCCCATTCAAGAAAGTATGTTTGGGGCCTCCCCGGTGGCGCAGCGGTTGAGCGCTGGGTTGCGAAGCTGAAGCCGGGGGTTCGATCCCCGGCTGCTCCCCGGCCACCAGAGGAGGGTCCCGCATGGCGTGCAGACCTCTCCTGCCACCCGCTGCTCCCCTCAGCAGTGTACTTGTCAGTCTGCCAGTTCTGCTCTCTGCTCTGGCTCTGGTGAATTCTCTCACCCTCCCGTGCTTCTGACTGTACCCAGTGCATGTATAAACAAAACAAACAAACAAACAAATAAAAAACATGCCTCTATAAAAAAAACCAAACACATTAACTTTAAAAAAAAAAAAAAGAAAGTATGTTTGAATGGGGTAAGATGACCCAGAATGTTCTCTAAGATATACAAAAAGAATTTTGACTTTAGCTACTTTGTCATTAGTAGCCCATTACGTACAACCCACCTTGCCTGTTTGGGACCCCAAAGTGTCAGCCCTAGAGGAACGTTAAGTAAAAGTGGTGTCGGGGGTAGGGTGTAGGAGGGTAGGGTGAGGGATGAGAGTTGGACAATCCTGGCTGGTAACCCATGTGGGTGGGGATGGAGAGGCTGATACAGTTCAGTAAGTACCTGCTGGGAGGTACTTACTGCTGGGAGGTGCTGCCATGCAGGGGTGTGGAGTGGGCGCTGGGTACCTGTTTGAAAGGAGAGCATTGTTTCTGCTGTAGCATGTTCAGGCTGTGAGAAGGTGGGTAGTGCCTGCTAAAATTGGGGTTCTTTTTTATTTTGCGTCCAGAGAGCCAATTAGTCCTTATTGCTGATTGATAAGAACTGCCCAGCGCCCAGCTGGGCCTACCTCCCAGAGCTCCGAACACACAGCCAGCCCCGGCATCCACACCTTGCTTCTGTTCCCAGGGAGGACCTGAGGTCCTTCAGATATTTAAAGGGGAGGTTTCCCTTAGAGGGGAGTAAGGCCTGAGAAGGCCACCTAGAAGGCTGGGGTGTTAGGCGGATTGTCTGGGCTACAATGAGTTCGGGTGTCACATGAACAGGTATTTCAAGGAGGACCAAGCTCAACCTCCATGTTCTGCTTCTAATTAGGAGCGCTTTGGGAATGTTAAGGCTGCTCCAGGGTCACAAATTCAGTCCTCAAGTGTCATAATTTTTTACATTTTAAAGAGAATTTGAAATAAACACAGTTCCAGTGCCATGAGGATTGGCCTTCCTGACAAGGGTCCCTCAAGCTCCAGCAGGCTCACTTCTCGCCACATCATGGTCACACAACACGCATGGAAGACTTTCCTGGCAGCTGGGGTGTGTGCTTGTTGGGCTCAGGTGTTCTGTACGTTGGGGACACCAGTGCGACTCAGCCATCATCTCTCGGGGCAGCTCTGAGTTATAGGGGCTCTCCCGATGCCTGTGCACAGGGCAGAGACCCCCTCCTGCTCCAAGACTAAAGCTCTCCCTGCCAATGCCCAGAGTCCAGCTTCATCTGTAGCTGCCATGTTTGGGGTCTCCCACATCCTCTCCCCAGCTGTAACTTCTGCAGGGTGCCTCCCCTAAGCATTGTGATTCTGCTGCTCACTGCCACTAAGCAGGGAGCCTGGTGGGAATGAGGAATAACTGAGGAGACATCAAAGACCTTTGCGAGTAGGAAGGTAAAGGCACTCTTGACCAATAGGAAACTCTGCTCTGATCATACTAGAGAGAACCACAAAGTTCAGGCATGTGTGCTGAGTTTGATTTGTTGCCTCCTCGGGGTCCCCCTTATTGGGGGCTGGCTGTGAGAGATTTGGCAGCTTCTTCAAGGGAGTCAATGCCATTTTTATCCCCAATCTCAGTGTTTGGCCCTGATGAGGGGGTCTTGCTGGCTCCATCTTCTGGAACAGTGCAATTAGGGACATGTCATCTGAGAGGGAGGAGCAGGATGCTGTGTAATCACCGGGTCAGACGCCACCTTGGTGATGGTAGTTTCTTCTGTCCTTTCTCCTAACCTTGACCAGGCCTGTGTGAGGCAGACATTTATCTCCATTACATAGTAACCTAAGAGGCTATATATGTTACCCAAGGGCAACATCTAACTCAGTTCTGAGAAGCAGAGGCAGGGTTTAAACCCAAGTCCCTCTGACTCCACTTCTTGGACCCTGTCTCCTCCTCCTGCTCCTTGCTAGGGAGGAGGAGAAGGCTCAGGGCTGGAGCGGGCTGGGGTTGGGGCGGTGGTGTTGGGACTGCCATCCCCTTCTGCCGCCCTTCTGAATTCACAGACTTCCTTTCACCAAGAGCTTGAGGCACTTTTCAGGAAAATGATGGTCCTGATTTACATAGAAGAAGAGGTGAGAAAGATGGGAGCTCCCAGGAGGCTCCCGCTCCCTTTGGGTCAGATTGAGAGACTCCAGGAGCAAGACCTTTGGGGCCCCCAGGGAGGGGAAACCTGGTGCAACGTGGTTCTCGGGCAAGGGTGTCTTCCGCTTCTTGGGCAGGCGTGTCTTCCGTCTTCAGGAACATGTGTGCACAGTGGGACTCCTGGGACACTTTTCCTGGGAAAGTCCCTGAATCACTCTCTGGCCTCAGTGCCTTTAGGGGTGGGGTGTGATCTGAGTGGCAGAGCGAGGTGAGTTAGAGGCCCAGCTCTACGCCACTCCCCACCCTCCTGGAGTTGAAGAGCACCTTGGGGTGCTGGATTCTGTGGATGAAGCTTGACAGCTGCTCAGCTCTGGGCCTTTGGGTTTCCTCCTTGCAATGTACCAGACTCCCCGGGGGTGACCAATGAAGGAGATAGGTATAGGACAATTAGGCACTGTCCTTGATGCTGCCTAAGGTTGGAGGTGCTAAGCAAAGTCTCCAGTGGACTGAGAGCCAAGGGAAGCTGTGATCTCACAACAGAGATCTGAGTCTCTGGAGACAGGCTGCCTTCTGCCAAGGGGTTTGTCCAGAACTGTGTCCGAGATCAGAAGGGGGCAGCATAATCAAGTGCCGCAGACTGATGGAATGAAGCAACACATCTATTTCCTCACAATTCAGGTGCCTAGAAGTACAAGGTTGCGGTATCAGTGGGGTTGGCATCTTCCGAAGCCTCATCTGTGGCTTTCGGGTGGCCATCCTCTTCACCTGGTCTCCCCGTGTCCCGGCTGTGTCTTTAGAGGGATACCAGTCGTGTTGGATTAGGAACCCATCCTGATAATCTCATTTTATCTTAATTACCTCTTTAAAGATCCTGTTTCTAAATACAGTCACATTCTGAGGCACTGGGGGTTAAGGCTTCAATATATAAATGGGGGCTCATAATTCAGCCCCTAACAGGATGTTCCCCAAATGCTCAGTAGACAAGGCTTAATGAGTGATCAGGAGAGGAAGTAGACCTAGCCCAGCCAGCAGAGAAAACTTGATTAGCCTGGGCCAAAGGCTTAGTCCAGAAAGTTCAGGCCAAACTGTCCGCTTCCAGTCTGGGCTGTCTGGTGGTGGTGTGTTCTGTGTCCTGTCTCTGTCTGGGTCCCCTGTGGTGCTCTATCTTTCAGTGAATATAGGCCTGCAGAAGAAGCCCCTTCACCTATTAGAGGCAGAAGCCACACAGTTGTCAGCGCAATTCTATGATCTCCTACTAGGTTAAACTACTTTATTTTGAATGCAGAAGAAAAACTATTGCATTGATTCAGAGATGGAACTGTTTAATAAATGTTGAAATGACAGTTCAAAATACAGAATACCTTGTGTTTAATTCAGTTTGTATTCATCTAGAGCCTGCCAAATTCTAGGGCCTGTGTTCCTCTCCAGTCAGCTTAGTAGGTTTGTAGGAGGTAACTGGCTGCAGGCTAAAGTCATGCACAAGGCCCTGGCACACTCCAGATGATGGGGAAAGCCTGCCAGCTCAGATCTGTTTTTTTTTTTCTTTCTTTCTGTTGCTTAGCATTATAGAATAATAGAATAAAGAAAAATGCCTGGTTTTATCATCTATTAGGGGAAAGCCACATCCTCTTCTCTTGTTGATCCTTTGGGATTATAATTACATTCATCAATTATTCTCTCTTGTTCATGCCAGGCCCAAGCATGGCCAAGTTCCTAGTATAGTAGAGCAGCCTATCAATATCAGGCTGCAAAGAGGGGGGGCTCAGGTATGGAGAAAGTGATGGGAGAGGCTGCCTTCCACAACTCTCTGCCCTTATTTCAGAAAGCTGGCCAAGGTGACACACACACTCTCTCTCTTTCTCTCTTTGTCTCTTTCACACACACACACACACACACACACACACACCCTCACCCTTCCCTCTTTGCTTTTTAGTCAGCTATACATACATCTAGCATTCTGTAGCAGGTTCATTGCAGGGCTATGAGGTTAGAAAGGTGGAATCACATGCTCCTCACTTAAAGCATCTGAATTTCGAAGGGGAGACAGACAGATGGAGAAAACATGTAACAGAGATGTGAGTAAGGTGATAAAGTGATAAAGGTGGGGGCCAAGATGGCAGAGGGAAGGTATACAACACCTTCAGGCACTGGGGTAGTAACAAATGGAAAGGCCTCCTTGGTTGGTACATTTGTTGAAGGGTGCATTTGGAATGGCTAGGATTTGAAAGTGTATTTGAAAAAAAACAAAAAGCATTGCAAACAGAGGAAATAGAGAAAACAGGACAACTTTTCTGTATCTAGGGGCATAGGGTAAATGGTTTTCAGGCTTTCCTGCCCTCCCACCCTCAGGATTGCCCTGCCTGATGGGGCACCTGCAGTTGCTACATTGTTGTTAGCTGTGTTGTTTACTTCTGTGGGCCCTGACTGCAGTATTGAGATATTGGCCAAGAGAAGCAGAGGCTGGAGAGAGAGGCAGGAGAGAGAAGGGGGTAAAGGAGGCCAGAGAACCCATTCCAGAGTGAAGACTTTCCCGGGACTTGGGGGCCTGCCGCCTTCCTCACCCCCTGGCACCCCTGCCTGCTGTGTACCTAGTTGTTGCACTACATGTAAAGCGCAATAAAAGCCTGAGAAAGCCACCGAGGGCTCCAGGACTCTCTTTACCCTGTCTGGTCTGCTCGAATCATAGAAAACCAGCTCAGAGCGCATCCCGACACTACAAGGGGAAAGGAGGTGACCCCATGTGGCCAAACCTGACGACTTAGTGTGAAGTGTCGGTGGAAGGGCGGTCTTATTGGAGGACCTTGAGGGCTGAAAGTACATCTTTGTACCTGAAAGAGCGGGGAGCTGGAGAAGGCTTGGGAGCAGAGGAGGAATGTCGTGAGCTCTGAGATATGTCCTGCCTGCACCAGGAAAGATGGCTGAGACAGAGTCAGAGGTAGGAAGCCTGGAGGAGGTGGCTCTGGCAGTCCAGGCGAGATGACACGGGCCTAACATGGTGAAATGAGGTTGGGCGGTATGAGACCTCCAGGGAATCTGAATGGCCATACTGTTACGGAGCAACTCCGATATAAAACGGGTTGCCTGGCTGTGGGTCCTCACCCACGCGCTTAAAAGGGACTTATTAATACTCTACTACAGGCACACACAAAAGGTTAATAAAAGGTTTATTTACAAGGGAAAGGGAATTAAGGAAATGTACAACTCAGGGAGAAAATAGGGAAATAAAGTCTTTAATGCATCCTACCCGATCCACTGACCTGGAAACCCCAAAGGCACCCCGAGAACTGCCCAAGCTACAAGCTGGCAGCGAGCCAAAAAAAAGGGAAGCCCCCAAAGCCCACCTGTCTGGTTTTATACCAAACCTGGCTGCTTAACCCCACCCTCAGGTTCCAGCCACCTTCCCTTTGGTGGTGATGGGATTTGGAGTTCCCAGTGTCTTTTGGCTTTGGTCTGGAGTGGGGGTGGAGTCCACAAAGCCTGTATGGAATTAGCTTTAGGACATCCTTTTCCCCCTAACAATATGAGTCTCTGGAATTGAGTTTCAAACCTCAGTTCTGCTGGTCTTCAGCAAGGAAAGGGGGATCATGTTTTCCTTTCTGGAAAAGTCCACCTGCCTAAACTGTGGCTTTTTTTTTAAACCTTTCAATATAAAAATACTTCAAAGATACACAAAAGTAGAAGCAGTGGCAAGATGACTCTCCTTTTCTGTCACCCAGTTTCAACAATAACCCCTTACTAGTCACATTTTATATCTTGAGATGAAACTTTTCTGGAAATATTCAAGTTGAGGTTGCCTTTGAAGCACTTCTCAGAATTTGGCTATCATCAAGTTGAGGCAGGGAAATGATGTCCTACATTTGCTCCTCCCTCAATGTAAATATGTGTGTGTGTATTTGAGCACATGTTTATGTGTGTTCTCTGCTGTGAGGAGAATGAGGGTAGCCCTCTTTAAAGGGTGTGTTCTGCAGAAACCCTCACCCAGCAGTAGGTACGGGGAGGTTCTTTCTGCCACAGGGCAGGGAGGGTGGGTGCAGGACAGAGTGGAGGAAAGGACTACTTGGGAGGGTGGTAGGCATGGTCAGGCACCCTTATTTCTCATCACTGAAGAGTCCTTGAGGTGCCTGGTTCCTGCTGGCCAAACTGACAAGGCTAGTCTATAAACCAGACACCCATGACTGATTTCCTTTGGCAGGCATTGTCCAGTGGCCACAACAGAAATGCCTGCTGCCTGAACTGCCTTCCTGGCATTACCCTACCTGGGAAAGTGAATTACACGATCATCTGCAGGTCACTGTGGAGCCCAGCTCCCAGACAGAGGCGCCAAGTAGATGGCAGGGATGTCACCCCAGACTGCTCTGAAGCCTCCTTGTTAGTATTAGT
Organism: Talpa europaea; assembly: GCF_964194135.1. NCBI lineage: Eukaryota > Metazoa > Chordata > Mammalia > Eulipotyphla > Talpidae > Talpa > Talpa europaea. The sequence goes on along the minus strand of NC_140073.1, from coordinate 41,089,424 downwards.
CAGGATGTCACCCAAACCAAGTCTGCCCAGGCCTATGGGCACAGCCTCTTCATCCTTCACTGAGCATGATGCAAGTTAGCTGGGGGGTGTGGCAGTGCTGAGTACTGCTTATATGCCTTCTGAATTTGGCATCAATTGAAAAATAAGAGGGGGAGTAGTGAGACAGAGACCAATGTATCAGTTTGATGGCTAACAGTGGTGTTTAGATAATGGGACCTAGAGGGTTCTCCGTGCATCCCTTTGCTGAGTTAACATAGCCTAGAGGAATGCAGACCACTTCCCTCAGGCATGGTAGCTATAGGGGTGGGGGGGGGCGGGACTAAGCTGCACATGCTCAGCTACTTCCCTCACCCCCACTAAGCAGGTATTAGCTGCCCCCTCAGGCGGAGGTCCTGGAAGAAAGAACGCTGTGTCCTCCCTTTGAACATCCCCATGACAACATGAAACAGAAACTAAACGCAGGTGTGAGCCTGACCAGTGTGGGCCTCAGCAGAGGTGCCTTTGGACAGCCAGGGCTGGGCCGGCATCCAGTGGATTTGCAGCAAGTTCTTTGCCCTACGCATTTTATTTGTAAACATTTTTGCTGTGTAACTAATGGGCTGTAAAGTAGTTTTGCTGTAAAAAATAAAATAACTGGTTGACAGTTGGTTTCACATTTGGCCTATACAGGGATGAGTAGACATGGTAATCTTAAAATAGTGGATGGTGACAACTGCATATATCAACTTGATAGAAAATACAGCAGTGAGACTTACCGGAAGTGTGAAATAATAATGTGTAAAGCCCGATTGTATACTATAGTAGAAAAAGGTAACAAATCGGTTCACAGATCCTTCATGAGCACACTCATCCCTCCTACCCTTCACAAGCAGAAGTTTACCAAACTCTGGCAAATATAAGAGGCGGCTAGTAAATTCACAGCCGTCTTTCAGAGCCTGCTTTATCAATTCTTCAGCTGATTTAGATATTGCGGCTTGTTCTTTAATGTCACCTTTACCAAATGTATGCAACAGGGCCTCCCTGGTGGCGCAGCGGTTGAGCGCTGGGTTGCGAAGCTGCCCGCAGCCTCTGCAGCGCCGGTTCGATCCCCAGCTGCTCCCCGGCCACCAGAGGAGGGTCCCACATGGCGCGCAGACCTCTCCTGCCGCCTGCTGCTCCCCTCAGCAGTGTACTTCGGTCCTTCTGCCTGCTCTGCTCCCCGCTCTGGCTCTGGTGAATTCTCTCACCCTCCCACGCTTCTGACTGTACCCAGTGCTTGTATAAATAAATAAATAAATAATTCTTTAAAAAAAAAAAAGTATGCAACAGTGCTGAATTTAAAAACAAAATTTAAGAGCATTATAGCATGAGCATTTCCTCCCATTAGCAATGTTATTATTTTTTTAAAGATTTATTTATTTATGCATATAAGAACTGGGGTACAGGCCAGAGGTGTGGGTGGTGAGAGGATTTACCAGGGACAGAGTGGAGAGAAGAACAGGTAGATCTATAGAAATACACTGCTGAGGGGAGCAGTTGGCGAGACAGGAGAGGTCTGTTGTGCCATGTGAGCAGCTTCCTGGCTGGCCCGGGGATTGGAACTCGTGCTGTAGAAGCCGCAGATTGCTTCACAGTGCTGTGCTTAACCCCTTGCACCACCAGGGAGGCCCCAGTTAGCAATGTTATTGGTGGCTTTATCAAGCTGACAGGGGAGGATGATTTGCCCCTTAAGAATTCGTGTTGTAATATTAGATATATAAACACTTAACTCAGGGCAGAGTGAGTGTGTGATAAAAGGGGAGCTGATATTGTTACCATAATGAGTCCAGGACATTTTGGGGCAGCTAAGAAAGGCCTTGGATACCGACCTCACGAGTTTGGACTGCTGCTGTTTTACAGTGAAGGAGGGGGGCACGGGTGAGGATACAGGGGGCCGGTCAAGGGCAGGGCCACGCTGAGAGTCTGGGATCATGCTGCATCTTGTGGCTGCTTAGAACTTGCCAGTAAGTTGGTGAGTATTTGGGCATTTGGATCTAGAGCTTACAAAAGCGGTGTAATTTTATGAATCATAAACTTCATGAAATATGGATTGTCCAGGGAGAGACAGTGGAAGGACAAAGGAAGAAAGCTGAGCCCAGAGTCTGCCCTGTGACAGTGAGCAGAAGCGGGGATGGGGCATTTAGTCAAGGAGGAGAACCAGGAAGAACCCAGAAAGCGCTTTGTCCCAAATGCCAAAGGAGGAGGGTGTCCCGGGAGTTTCAAGCTGAGGACATGCCAAGGAAAGCAGCGCTAGCCGACACTGGCTGACTGTGGCTGGTTGGTCTGCTTAATAGCTTTACTTGCATTAACTCATCTGACCTTCACAGCTACTTTTGAGGCAGGTGCTTTTATTATCGTCATCTTACAGATGAGGAAGCGGAGACACAGGGGTAAGTGTTTCCCCAGGACATACAAACGCGATGTCGGAAATGGGTAACTGGGTTCTGCTCTCAGTCTGACTCTCCAGGTCGTGCTGTAAACCTCGCCCGCCCCCACCCTGCACTGCATCTCAAGGAAATAAGGACTGAAGTGACTCAATTAATGGAGAGCCACACCGTGCAGAGCGGAATTCTTAGCACAGTAGGCGTCTGGAGGCCGGGAGGCAAGCATGTCACAAGCAAGCAAAGGAGAAACTTGAAACGGCAGCTGGGGGACGTGGGGGCCAAAGGAGGTGGTTCAGGATAGCAGAGGCTTTACTATTTGTTGGGTTGGGAGGAAGGAGCACAAGAGGGTGAGAGATGCAGATTCAGCTTAGAGGAGGAGTAATTGAGAGCTTGGGCCCCAGAGTTGATGGGATCAGGGGATCAAGGGGCAGAGGGGAGGTTTGAAGTCAGAGAAAGGGAATTGAGGGAGACCTTTTCTCACCAAAGAAAGATGTTTGGTGGTTTGCTAAGGAGGCGCCTGATAGGAAGGAAGCATGCAATTAAAGGCCTGGGTGCATGTGCATGTGTGTCTGACGGCACTGTGTGCACGGCTTGGCATTCCGGAGCAGAGGGAAGATGGGATGTTTGAATTTGCATCCCAAGGCAGGGGGAGGCCCAGGGCAAGTTGAACCTGGGAGGGGGATGGCGGGAGGTGGAGGCTCAGGTGCTGATTCTGCGTGCTGATGGGACTTGGCGTCATGAGGCCCCCTCCTCACCTTCCAGAATTAGGATGTGGTGGAAGGGGATACTGAGGTACAGAAGTGTGAGAAGACATAGGAGGGTTCCTGAAGTGGGCAGGTGGAGGGGACAGGCTGCCATAGGCAGTTATTCTGGGGGAGGGGATTTCAGAGTCCTGCGAGCAAAGCTTTTCTCAAGTGCCCACAACCTTCTGCGTTGTTGTTGTAGAAGAGTGGAAGGCTCCAGGTAGCTCTCTACGGTGGTTCCTGTTGGCTGATGGATCAAGGCCAAGTTCTTGGGCTAGATGAGGTGAGAGACCCTTCACCACCTGGTCTCAGCCTCATTTGCTCCTCATCATTGTTTCCTCACTTTCTGACCACACAAGGCTATGTGTGCTCCCCACTCCCCACTCCAGTTCTTTCATACCTTGGAAATGTTCTTTACTCCTTCTGGTCCCCACCTGCAGAAATTTCACCTGAACCATGAAGCCTTTTAGGATTGCTCACATGGCACTGGTCACTCTCCTGAGGTTGCTGCTCTCTCCCGGAGTGCGCTTTGCACAGTGTTGTTGCTCTTTTCCCCCCTCGGGCTCCCCAGGACCTCCATGGTGCCAGGCACCTGCCATCTTCCCCTTGAATTTCTTCATTGACTTGAATGAATGGGTGATGGGGTGAGCCTTATTATCCATAAAATGGTCAGCAAATGCTTGATTTTTGAAACTCAGTTTGTCCTTGAAACTAACTTCCCTGTGATGTTTCACATGTGACTTGCTGGCTGAGCTGGTGACATTGTAGACTTGACATTAGCAGTTAATTGCCATCTGAACTTAATTTAGAGATGATGGGGATTTCAGGGAAGTGATGTTTTTCTTCTCACAGAGCAATACCGTGACTGCTTTACAGTTTGACCATTAATTAATCAATCTATGAGTTTCTGAACTTTGGCAAAAGCCAAAGTTTGTTGGCTTTGACTCATGGATCCGAGAAGCAACTCAATTCTACTTGCGAACCTCACATTCTAATTGATATGGATGAGAGAATTTTTGGTCCTGAGAGATCAGTGACTTAGTCTTAACACTCATCTTTTTTTCCCATGTAAAAGCCATGCAGGCTTTTATAGCTAATAGGGGGCAAGTAGTATTTGTTAAATGCATAATATTAATCTATTACTTTTGTGGGTCGTTCATTTTGTGACAATTTTCTATTCTGTGTATCTTTTTTCCAAGTTGAATATTACTTTGAGACAGAGTTGGAGGGGATTGGGGGGGTGGGGGAGTCCCCAGAAAGATAAGAGGTACAGAGGAGTGCTTAGCAGAAAGTGTCTTGGCCTATTTCCCAACTTTTGATGCTTTGCACAAATCTACAGGGTAAGGCGATTGTGGGGGACCAAGTGGGGAGGGACTTCAGTGTTAGGCAAACCTGACTCCAGGGGCAGACTTTCAGCAGTTGTGACCTTGGGCAGTGCCTCAACATCCTGGTGTCTCAGGGTGGGTGCATAATTATAAAAAATAAATATATAAAATATAGGGAAGTGGATATAATCATCCCTCACTGGATATCCAGGAAGATTAAAAGAGATGGGAATTGTCTTTTCTCTGTTGCTGTAGAGAAGAGGAAGTCTTCTGTGAGGTCCCAGAGCTGGCAGCTTTTACAGACAGGTGGAAATTGCAGGGGCACCAAGCCACGTGTGGTGTCGTGGACAGCCATGGGGCTGGGCGGCATCAGCTAGTCTGCCAGAATGTGGGGTGTTTGTTGTTTTCACGTCTCAGCCTCGAAGGGGACACTCATTTATGTTTACTGCTCACACCTACTTTTTCTGAGACTATCAGAAAGGGAAGAACCTTTTCTTCCAAATTCTCTACATGGCTATAGCGAGCCCCAGCTTGGTAAGGATCCAGATGTACTTGTCTTGAGCACAGTGTTAAGGGGCAAACTGATTGGGGGCTTGGTGGTGCTTTGTCCCCTGGAAACTCTCTGGTTCTGTATCACTCTTCCCACAGGCTTCTCTACCTCACCCCAACCCCTCTCCTTGTTGGAAACCTGTATGCTTCGTCTCAGGTGCCCTCAAAAGGTGCCCCTTTTGAGAGGTGCCCCTTCCACTCCTTGGGAGCTCGTGTTGATACCCATGACTTTGGTCATGAGAATATTGTGATTTCTGTACTACTGGGAGCTCTTGAATTGGGAAAGTGGAACCAGGTAGGGGGTGCAAAATCAAGAGCAGAAATAAGGTCAGAAAAGGCAGAGGACAGCAAAAAAATGTATTTAAAAATATTAAGCGGAGAACTCAAAGGAAACTTGCCATCAGCTCTTCTGTGTTCCTGAAGCCCAGAAGGTCAGATGTGCAGTTTGGGTGTGAGCCAGGACAACCTCAGCCTCTCACACCCATTCTGTTCCTTAGGCAGACCCTGTGCTCCTCCTTGTGGGCTGGGCTTTTGGTGTCTCATGCTCAAGTCTTTGGGGGTGGTGTTTCTAATAAGAAGCTTGCCATTTCAAGCACCAGGGAGGATGTCACTCCTGCGTCTGAGTCGCAAGAACAACTAAGCCTGGAGGAAGTCCAGACTCCCATCACCTGGAGGTGAGGTGCCAGTACCTGGTGCTATTGGTCATGTTCTTTAACGGAGGGTGTTGAGCTATGTGACGGAGCGCCCTGCTATTATTATATGTTAGTGGAAGAGCTATTGGGGGTCACAGAGCCTTGTTTGAAGGGCTGTGGTTTGGTGAGAAGGGCTTGAGCTTTTTGGGTAAGTGCTTAAGTGGAAGCATCTGGGTGTGGTGTGATGTGCCAGAGGAGGCTGGTGGAAGGGTAGTGACATGTGACAGAGGTTGGGCTGGGTTTTAAATGGAGGGGCCTGGAAGGAAAAGGAAGCCTTCCAGCAGGTTCATGAGAACAGAGCTCCAGAACAAATGTTCTTCTGGATCTTTTGGAACTTGCCTGACAGGGAGTGGCTGGAAATGCCCAGTGTAGACAACTCACTAACCTGGCACAGCGGGAAAAGATGCTAAGCAAGAAATACTGCATTTGTCGCCTGCTGCCACCGGCACTGCCAGCCTGTGCTGGGTTCACGGCCCTTCAGCAGTTGGGAGGATCTCTGCCTCTGCGGCTCGCGGTTTAACTGGCTAATTAACCAGAGGAGCCTGATCTAGCTTAGGTGGAAGTGAGAAGCCTTGAATGTGAAAACCATTTCTGAAGCTGAAAGTTCTTAACAAATGTTTGCTCTTAGGAGGGCTGGTAGCGCGACTGGGGATGTGGGAAGCGTGTTCCTTCTCCTCAGGGCCATGCTTTCATTTTCTCCTGCCCAGTTTCTCTTCGGCTACTTTAGCTTCTATTCAGAGATGGTAAGACTCAAAGCCCGCCTCCCCGTGCTTGACGTCACGGAAGGCACCTGACTGCAGCCTTCTCAGCCTGCTGCTCCCTCTGCCTGCTGGGCTTCCTCTGCCACAAAAGGATGTCTCTGTGTCAGGCTCCTCTGTCCTGTGGCCTTGTCCTTCAGTCCTGATACATAGTTGGTGTCTGTGAGTCCTGCTGTCACCCCAACACTAGGTGTGCTGCTTCTGCCCTTCCCTGCCAGGTTCTCCCCGTTGGACAAAGACCTCAGGATGCCACAGGACCTCAGGCAGGCCTCTGGGTCCTATGCACAGCCTGCGACCCCAGGCAGACTTGCCTGCCGTCCACGGGAGCCTCTTTCTACTTTAGACCAGGGGCTTCTTTATTCCATCCTTTTCTCCCTTTTGGAAGGGGAGTGCCTATCCTGCACGGGCCCCACTCTGGCTTCACAGGTCTACAGATGGGGAGGGATTTTGCCCCGGTCAGCCTCTAGCTTTATCCGTTCAACATATGTGAGGTGGTGACCCTCTCTGTGCCAGCTCCTAGGTTGAGCTCTGAGCTCAACTTACCCCCTAGACAAAGGAGTCACACACTGTCAGCAGCTGGGGCTCTAGAGAACTCCAGGCGCTGGGAGGGGTCTGTTGTGGGAGTAAAGGGGGGACTGAGTCTGGAGCAGTCACTTCCACCACTTGCAGGAGGACGATCCCTGGACATGATGCTGGGATTGGACATTGAAATGGAAGTGGGGATTGAGCAAGTAGGAAGGGGGCTTGGACTAACCCACCACCCATGAGGGTCCCTCAGAGTAAAAGCAGATGGGATGAAAATAGCTAGAATAATGGTGCTTAGGGCGGGCTCCATATGGCTGAGGAAATTAGCACTTCATAGTTGTGAAGTCCTACCCATGTATATGCAGGGAACTGCTACATGCATCATCTCATTGAATACACATGTGTGTGTTTTCATCGTGTTTTATAAATAGAGAAATCAAGCTCAGTGTTGTTAAGGAACTTGTCAAGGGCACAGCCTGTGATGGGAAGAATGTGGGTCCAGGTGCTGACTCTTAAGTGCATGCTCCTAAGTGTCTCATGGGTCCTTAACTGCCTCTCTGGGTGTTCCCTGGGTGATAGGAAGCGGCTGAGGAATTGTCCAGGTGTGGGGGTACTGGCTAGATTTCTGACAATCACGCATGCGTGGAGGATGAGAGGGGTGTGTGTGTGTGTGTGGTGGGCGGGGGTACTGCAGGGAGAAAGACGGTCAGGAAGCCCTTTGCAATCATTCTGATGGAGATGATGTGGCCTGAAGCAGGGACAGATCTGAGAGCAGGTAAAGAAGGAGATGTTACTGGACATGGGGAGCAGCTGGATGTGGGTGAGGGAAGACCGGGGGTGACTCCAGGCCTTGGCTGGGTGACCGGTGGCCTCCCTGAGGTGAGATGGGGAGCCCCATTTATTGTAACTGGCTGGTGGTAGCACGTGGAGGGGAAGTGGGACCTCTAGCTGCAGCCTCTCGACTCTACCATCTATCAGGGCTTAGTTTCTTGCTGACCATGAATAGTTTGGGGTCATCAGGAAATCTGTGCAAGTTTCTTCCAGACTTAGTACGGGATGTTCAGGCATGGAAGCGTTGCAGGGAGATGGCTGTGCACAGCTACTTTCATCCCTTCCCTGTGAATCAGTGACATGGGAGATCACATGTAGGTGGGCAGAATTAAGCACGGTTTCCTAGAATTGTCTGGAAGGGACTCAAGTGTGGTAAAAGGCATAGATTCTACTCTGAGACTTTCTAAGCTGTGTTTGCCTTCAGTAAGCAGTTCTTCAACTTTGGTCAAGATCAGAGCTCCCAAGGAGCTAGGTGAGCATGCGAGGCAAAGGTCCGCTGTCTTCTGCTTGGCTGAGGCTAGGCCTCTGTGCCCTTCAGTTCTCCAGGTGACGCTGGGATACACCAGTGCTTTAAAGCAGGATTGAGATAAGTAAGTCTAATGGCGAGGGCTGCCTGGGGGCGGGGCAGCCAGTTAGGGGCTGTTGCAATGTCTGGGGTGAGGTCATGCAGGGCAGAGGAGGCTGTGGGAACAGGTGAGCTCACCTCAAGCAGGTGTGGAGAGAAGACAGTCTCTGGTGTGACTCAGCAGCATGCGGCACCCCAGTGGTACCTCCATCCTGACCCTTGGTTAGGTGTCTGGGACACTGTTTTTCAGGCTGCCTGGCTGCTGCTGCTCAGTGTCTGTGGCGTCTCCTTCCTCACCATGTCACCTGCAGTGCACCTGAGGGCCCTGGAACTGCTTCTGTCCTTCTTGTTTTAGCAACTTCATGCAGTTATTTTATATGCCATCTTTATGCACATGGCTCCCAAATTGTTATCTCCACCCCACAGCTCAGTGAACATCAGACCCTTATTTTCAAATGCTGCCTCAGCATATCTTCCTGCCCTCTTGAACTGAACGATCTCGAAAACAGCCTCTAGCCCCTTCAACCCCCTACATCCCACATTGTTGCCCCTACAGTCACGCCACTCTCCTAAAGACTCAGGACAAAAACCCCTAGTCAGGTTTGACTCTGCTCTCTCATGGCTACCTCCAGTCTATCAGTGTGCCTTTCTGGCTTTGTCCTCAATGTATATCAAGAATCAAAGCCCTGGGCCTCCTTGGTGGCACAGGGGGTTAAGCACAACCCTATGAAGCTATCTGCAGCCTCTGCAGCACAAGTTCTAGCCCCGGCCAGCCAGGGAGCTACCTCCATGGCGCAGCAGACCTCTCCTGTCTTGCCTGCTGCTCCCCACTCTGTCTCTGGTGAATCCTCTCCTCACCCCCTGCACTCTGGCCTGTACCCCAGTTCTTATATGCATAAATAAATAAATCTTTAAAAAAAAAAAAGAATCAAAGCCCTTACCCCTGTCATTCTGGCCCAAGCACCTTCATCTCTTGCATGGTTTTCCTGTGTTCACCTTGCAATCCTCTTCACCACCCCCAAGTCCATTTTCCAAGCAGCAGCCAAGTGATCCTTTTAAAAAAGTAAGTTAAGTCCTCTTGTGCTCAAACCCTCTGCTGGGTTCCCCTTCCAGAGGCAAAGTGCTTCCTCAGACACGAATCTACTCAGCTGTAAAAAGGGGAGAATACTTCTTGAGCGGTGGGCAGTAAGTGAGATAATGTTGGATAAATTCTTAGCAAGGAGCTAACAGATGCCTGCCCTATAATACAGTAGCCAAGAGGGGACAGGAGCATGCATCACCTCTCTGCTCAGGTGTAGACACAACACACGTGCTCTTCATCTTTTTGATGTAAAATATTTTTTTTATCACTACTGTATGTCTACACCATTTAAAGAGTCAAATAATTGCATATGGTTTGTCAAAACAACCACCTTCCCAGCTACTTGCGCCCATGGTTCCTCAGCCGCAGCCACTGAAAATTCTTGAAGTGTTTTTACCCACATCGTTAAAAAATGGCCTGTTCCACCACTGTATTTTTTTACGGTTGTTACTATCTAGTGACTTATGAGCTCCCGCTCTAGAAGATAAGGAGTCAGCTCTCTATCCATTTCTCTCTGCACACCTCATAGGCTCTTCCCCAGCCCCACCAACCGTGCAGTTTCTCTTCAGTCTCATGTGGGGTTCCATCCTAAGTGCTGTGATAACATCTGCATCATTTGCTTGTTTCCTATTTCCTTGCCATTAAACAAATTCTTCACCAATTGGTCAAGATGTCCAGATGCATCCAGTATCCTCTTTCCTCTGTAGCATAGAAGGACACTCTCCCAGAGCTGCTGCCCCTGTGTGGACCTGCTTCCTCCCCATGTGTGCCGCCCCCCATGTCTGCCACAAAGCCGGCCTGCACCTCCCTGAATGTCATAGCACATTCTCCTTCTCCTGTGGCTTTGTGTCTCAAAATAAATTGCACTTTTATTGTTTTACTGGGAACTGAATTAGGGGTTTGGCTTTAATCTGTGTCTTGTTTACTTTTGCCCCTAACAATGAGATTGGTTTTATGCTGATTTTAGAGAGATGGTGGAGGCTCAGAGAGGTTAAATGACTTGCCCTTATTCAGCAGAGCCCAGGCTTTAACTCAAGACTGGCTGCTATAAAACCTGTGTTCTTTCTTCTTTGTCCTTTCAAAAGGATGTTGGTCAATATGGGGTGTGATTGAGAACTTAGGCACGGCTGTCACCTTCCTTTGTATCTGTCTTCCTCCGTCTTCATTTGTTGATATTGAAAATGACTTCTTGCTCTGCTATCCCAACGAGGTAAGTTTCCTATATCCTTTTATGATGATCTCTCCAGAACTTAGGGAGAGCAAGTCCTATTTCTTAAAATACCTATTTGAGTACCTTTAGGTTGCCCCTGCTGGAGGCCATACTGCCCTGTCTTTGGTAGAAAACATGATTTTAAGTGATAAAGTCAGTTCTTTGCCACCTGTTGGCCATTTGGGGAGAAGGGAGAGGTGCTAGATGAGTGAGGTCTGTGGTGGTGTGTTCTTAACCGAGGGTTCCTTCCCCAGTTCGTGCTTGGGGGTCTGGGGTATGGTGACACTAGCTCCTCAAGCATGCAGGGCCCAGCTCCAACTCAGCTGTTTTCCAGGCACAGGAGATCTAAAAGGAGTAGGGTATTGGAGACTCTAGAACTGTTCCTTCTTCCATATAAGGTGGTGTAAGCCTGTCCAAAACACAATCATAAAACCACCTTTACTGAGAGAAAGCAAAGTAAGTCCTCACTCATCATAGTTAATATTCTTGGAAACTTTGACATTAAGCAAAAATGAAGTATAATGAAAGAATGTCCTCAAGTAATATCATTTTATTTTATGTCTGCCAGGCTTTTTTTTTTTCTCAAGTTTATAACAAAATCACAATGAATGAAGCAAATTATTTGAGGACATGCTGTAGTTTGTAAAATGGAATAGAAGTTTCAAATTTGGTATGGGTGGGATAAGTTAAGGTTTACTTGCTCAAGACTTATGTTATTCAGTGGTTCTTACTTATTTCAGGTTTCCCTTTACTGAACATGAAAGTAGTTAATGCAGCATCTAAGTCACTGCTTGCTGCAGAGTGCTCCAGATGGCGGGTGGCTAACTATGATCACTTTTTAGTTTCAGGACATACACAATCCTGCACAATATTCAGCTTCCAGGTGCTGAACTGACTTGTGTGGCTGTGACATCTATGACCAGGTGCTTGATGTCACCTCACAGAGAGCATGGCTGTTCCTTCCTCACTGGCAGGTTTTACAGCTACAGGGTTTTTTCTCTGGTTGCAGTCACAGAGGAGAATGAAGTCCTGTACCAGCAGCAGCCCCAGCCTCAGACAGTCACAGACGGGAAATCGAGCATGTAGAGAGACCAGTGGGTGAAGAGTTGGATGATGAATGATCTAACTCTTACAACATCCCCTGCCTCATCTCTGTAGCTAGGGCTGAGCCAGTTTCTTGGTATGAGAAACCTGCCCTCTCATTGGGGTCAAATGGGGGGCTATGTTCATGACCCAGGTGTCCAGAGACAAGGGGAACGGCTTTCCACCGATGTAACGTCTGTCACTGTGCTGAGCACATTAAGAGCGCGGTCCTTCTGCCTGCTCCTTTCCTTCCTGGGCTGGGGATGCTACCCTCTTTGAGAGTCCCCAGGGCACTGTGTAGTCCCCTGTCCTCCACGCTGTGTCGGGCCCCTCTCATTGGTGGAGAACATGATTTCAGTTCCCTTCCCCACCACCTGCTCTTTGCTTGTTGCTTTGGATTTTGACCCAGATCCTGGTCCTCTTTGCCAGCACCTTTAGATTATTGCCGGACACAGTTGCTGGCTTCTTCAGCTCCCTCCTGCCCACAACCCCCATCTTGCCCAGATTTGTGCACTGACACTCCACATCCCTGCGAATCCAGGCTCTCGTGGGAGGTAACGTGTCCTTTCAGGGATGAGGATCTAGAGGACACTGGACACACAATGGTGCCAAATGACATGCTTGCCTCTGAAATGCCAAGTTCCTAGAGGGCAGGAATCGACCCATTGAACTTTACTGATGGGGAGCCCTGACATAGACAATGGGTGGGGGGGAATGGTTGCTTGCTGCCAGAATGGGAATGGCTGGTAGCCTTGTGGCGTCCTGGTTCTAATAAGAGTGTCTGTGTTCCCAGGTGGGGCCAGAGGCTTCATCCCTGTGGCCTGTTTAGATTTGCAAAGGTCTATTCAGTACCCCACACCGCTTGTACCTCACAGCTACCCTGTGACAGAGGCTGGCCGGGACCTCTTCTTACCAGGTGTCCTGTCACCACCTAAGACCCAGCAGTCTAGAACTGAGCTCACCAGCTGCCCAGAGCAGGCTCCAGCTCCAGAGCTTCCCGATCTCACTGGCCCCAGGCTCCTGGGTTGTAGATGTGATACAGCTTTGACTCATGTTTCACTTCACACCAGCTCCCACGGTCCACCCAGTGTGTATTTGCCAAATACACACTCATCACTGGGCAGAGGGCCCACGGGTCTTCTTTTATGGTCCATCTATTGCAGGGGGACATAGCCTGGGCCCTTTGGGCCTGGCACCTTCTAACTACACCCACTGCCTTTCACCCTGGTAGTCAGCCCCAGATGGGGCCGGTCTGCTGAAATAGGAAATCCTTTTCAAAATCTCTGTGATTACACCTGAGGTCACTTGATTTGTTATACATCCAGACCCCTGATATAGTGGGTGTGATTGCCAAGCTCCTCTCATTAATTGTCCCTGTCACATTTACGTGAATGCCATGAAAGGCTTGACTAATGGTGAGCAGCTGGATGCTCCCGTGTAATCTCATCAACCATTGTAACATTTGCCAACCACATCCTGCCCGTACATGCTTTTCTACCTTTCATGCCCTACTCCCTCTGCCTAGAATGGCATTCTTACCCCATTAGCTTCTGAGAAAGCTCCTACTCATCCTTCAAGACCCAGGGAAACTGCATACCTATCTCCCAGCACATCTGGCACCTGTGTCATGATAATTTGAGGTTTGGCTTCCTACTTCTGTCTTTTCCTTGATCTGATGTGGCAATATTCACCCCCCCCTCCCCAATCCTCAGCACAGCAGCATTCAGGGGCTGTTGGCTGCATGGGGCCATCATTTAGTCACTGGGCACTCTGGCAGCCACTGAGCACATTGGGTGAACAGGCAGACATGTTCCCCCTGCCTCCATAGAGAGGGTTAGCAGGGCTAATGAGCAAGGAAACACGTGTAAGAGTGAGATACTGTGGAACTGCCCAGCCCTAAGAGACTGCTTTTGGTGGAGGTATGCAAGGACGCCACCCTCAGAAGCTACTTTGGAGCTGAGGTCTGAGGTAAGAGAATAAATCAGTCCTACAGAGATCCCGGGAGTGACAGGTGTAATCTTGCAGAGGAGAAACGGTCCTGGAGTGTTTGGGGACTGAACAGGGGACCAGTGCTTGACCAGGGGAGAGTACCAGCTAGGGCTGGCCAGCCAGATCCTGCTGCTTTTCTTTCAAAGGTCACCGTCAGGAGTTTGGATTTTTACTTCGGAACAGTGAGAAGTCTTTAGGGGGGAATATTTCAGACTTTTATCCAGTATGGCCGAACAGGGGTGAGATGCTGATTTTTACCCTGCTTTTGCTACCTCTTCTTTCATCTCTACCCAAACTTGCTTTGTTCAGGCCTGAGGTCTGCCTACCCTGTTTGCTCTGTAGCTGTGTGGGCTGCTCTTCTCCCTACAGAGTAATCCTGTTCATTGCTGTAGCCTTGCCGGACTCCTGCCAGGCCCTGCAATGCCAGTGAGGCCCCTACCCCTGCTTACACTCCCTTTCTCACCCCCTGGCCAATGGTGCAATCCTCTCGGACTGCGGAGGCCCACTCTCTGTTTCTGAGCCTTCCTTGGCCTTTGCAACCATGAATCACGGAGGGAGCCCTCCCTGCTCCACACATGCAGTTGCTTTCCTTTCTTTGCCAGGCCTCCCTTCGTCAGGGAACCAGCTTCTTGGGCTTATCTGGGTTCTTCCTCCCCGAGCTGACTCCATTTTGAAGTTTCTCTCCTGGTGAGTTATCCTGGCACAGATACATCCTGAGATTATCTCCTCACCTAAAGCAACAACAACAAACACTTTTGAGCAGTCTGTGCAAAAGAATATACTAAGCATTTTCTATGAAATATTAATTTCTCATTTAATCAGGGTATCAACCCTGTGAGTTAGTTACTGTCATTATTCTCATTTTTCATATGAGGGAACTGAGGCTCAGAGATTATGGTCATTGGCAGATCTGGCTTAAACCCAGACGATTTAAGATGGCCTGGCACAGTCTGGGGTGGTTCTTTGTGGTCCTAAAATCCTTATCCACACCATCTCCAGAACCACCTCTCCATGGCTGCTCATGTCCTTCTCGTCACAGGCCCAGCTTCCCAGGGAAAATGAGCAGAGACCCTGAGAACTTTGTGTTCCCTCGCCTGTGCCATTCTGGGGTACGGGAGCACGGCCTTGTTTGGTCACAGCCCCTCTGCCCACTGGGGACGTGCATGGGTTTTGCGGTATGAGCAAACAACTCTACTGCTACTTTGCAGATATGGGCTAAGTCTCTTCTCAGGGTTACAAATGCTGTTCTAAGTCCCTCCCTGCCACCCAAGGAGACAGAAAGCAAGAAAAATAAGGAGACCTCAGGAAGGCAGTTTAGCTTAAAGCTTAAAGAGGCAGAGCTGTCTGGAGTTGGGAGCAGTTGCCTGGGCTGGCAGTGGGGAGGCAGTTCCCCTCCACTCTTGATAGGATTCAGAGGAGAGATTGCACATTCAAGGGTATCTGGACTATGTGTGCATGGGAAAGTCTTCAGCCCTGAGACGATGGGATTCTGCACCTTGAATGGGGCCAACATGGCAAGACACAGTGCTCCCGGCTCCTTCCATAGTACTCGCCTCAATACAGCATGCAAGCAGCCTTCCCTGCTGGGCATACCTGCCCGCTCCAGAGGTCAAGGTGGCAGTTGAGTCCGCTTTGTTTTGCATTTTAGTTTTCCTTGAGCCTGGATCACAGCTGCTCAAGGAAAGCATTTCAGGCGTCGCCCAAACACAGATATGAGACAACTGACTCCTGCGCTGCGGGGCACATCCTGAGAGTCCTCTCAGCTGTGAGGCTTTCCCCAGTGCAGGGGAGCCCTCCCCGGTGGTGGGTGGAGCTTCCGGACTTGGGATGTAATGATGGCAAGGCCGGGCAATTGCTGTTCCCCAGCTGCAGTTGACTTTGGAGAGCCCCAGGGACCTTGCATTACAGGAGCCAATCCTGTGTTAAATCTCCATGGGAAAACAGCGTTCACACCTGGTGGGAGAGGCCGTAGCCATGGCAGGGACTGCGCATCAGCCACTTGGATTCTTACAAGAACACACTGCATGGTGATGAAATAACAGGGCTTTGCAGTCTTATACACGTAACCTGGAACTCCCTGTAATTTCACCTTTGTTCTGCATTTGAATTTTCAGTAAGAGAAGGAGGAGACTAAGCAGGCAAGAGGAGGCATGGCTTCGGATGCTAGTCACGCGCTGGAAGCTGCCCTGGAGCAGATGGATGGCATCATTGCAGGTATAGGCAGGAGCCCTGGTGCCTTCTGTCTTGTCCTCTGCACACGGGAAACTTTTCTCTCATTTTACTTTTCTCATTGGCACAAAGAGAAGCCCTCCTTAGACTTACTTTATTTTACTGTGTATGCCATCTCTTTGTTTAAGAGCACAAGTATCCCCTGCTTTTCAAAAGTTCCCATTATGTCATTTGGTTTTACCAAAGACCTACATTCGTGCCTGTTTTCATTAACCGAAAGAAAACCGAATGGGATTTTCACTTTTTCTAAAAAAAGATTTATTTTACTTATTTATGTATATAAGAGCTGGGGTGTAGGCCAGAGGTTGTGGGGTAGGTGAAAGCATTCACCAGAGACAGAGTGGGGAGCAGAACAGGTGGATCTACTGAAATACACTGCTGAGGGGAGCAGCAGGCAGGACAGGAGAGGTCTGCTGTGCCATGTGGGTCAGCTCCTTGGCCGGGGATCAAACTTATTCTGCAACCAAAGCTTCATAGTACTGAGACTTAACCCCTTGCGCCACCAGGGAGGCCCCCAGATTTTCACTTTTATGGGAAGTGAAAATAGCCTTCAATATTTGCTTTGCAGCAGCTGTTACAAAAAGTGTGCACACCCAGGCAAGAGTGGCACTGCCAGTCTCTTTCCTAGGGCACTACTTTCTACAGGCTGTCTCTATCATATCATATACGTATCATGTCATACATATGTCAGAACATTCCTGCTTTTACCACACATTAGTGTATTTTAGTTTTATGTTATTTGGTATCATTTGGTATCTTCTATTTGGGTCTGGAAACACTCAAAGTTCTTTCCATTTAATTAATGGAAATGGTAATTGCTTCTTCACTTTATGCCACTTTGGTTTACGGGAGGTTTCATAGGAACACTCTAGGATAGTGGGGGAGACCTGCACAAACTTGTAGAACAGCTTAGGTCTCTGTTGAAACAGAATGGATGTACCCTATGCTAGCATGTATGTAACTGTTTAGATCCTACCTGCAAGGAAGTTTGGGTGCAATGAGATTGAATTGACTGTAAATTTTTCAAAGCCTATTAGGGCTATTACAGTGAAACTCAAAAACCAGCAGACTTTGCCACCTAATGCAGCTGTCAATTCACTTCTCAGCTGATTTCTGATCTCAAGTATACTCTGGAGTCAGGAGGCAGTTTTGCACTGACTCACCTAATCACCTAAAGAATGTTCTTTATTCCATATTGTTTTGTCTATCTCAACTGGCATAATATTTGCATCAGCTGGTTAGGAATATCCTCTAGAAAAGATCCAGCAAAACTGGTTAATTGGAAAAGACTGCCAGTAGGCTGTTTGGCTAATGTACTCTCTGATGGAGGCAACAGAAACCCACGTTGGTTAGAATAAGCCTGTCATTGAACATCTTTCCGAAAGGGTCCAGATCTTTTTCTGTCCTTACTGACACAGGTCATTCACCTTATTTGCTGATGGGTGTGCTTCTCTGGATCTTTGTATCTCATCGTGGGGAGCTGCTGCTGGAAGAGGGAGGTTTGGGCCGAGTGTGGCCAGAGCCCAGGACACGCATGGGTGCCTGGCCTTACTCCTTTGGGGTATTTTTCTTGCTTTCCGTCCATGCTGCAGAGATACCTCTGACTTACTGAAGGTTCTGGGTATTTGCTCCTGGAGTGGGGGCAGTTGTCTGTGTCAAAGCTTCTCCACGTTATTGGTGACACTACAATGTGCTCCACCTGTCATCTGCCAGGAGCTTAATTTCACTGTGAATTGACAGGCCATGCCTATTGTCTCATTTTTTAGAGGCTCCATAGATTGCATGTCCTGTTCTAGATTAGGGTCCCTCATGTTCTCTTTGGAGAAGAAAGTTGAGAGTGGATTTCTAAGCTTTCCTTTTAGAGGCTTATGCATTGAGATCAGAGCCACAGGTTCAGGCACTCTGACTCAGGTCATTAGTTCTGTTCCTCCCAGCCAAGGACTGGGGGGAGGGGGAGGGGTAAGGGAGAGGGCGAGGAGGGAGGAGGAGGGTCCCTAGCCAAGCACCACACTCCTGGATGGCTGTGAGGGATGCATGACTCCTAAAGAAGGCCGCTGTGCCGGGTCAGTCCCTCTTCCTGCCTTCTCTTTTCCCCACATAGACCTTCCGAAAAGGACAAAGCCTCTGGCAAAATCCCCTGTCTCTGGGAGGACTGTGTGGCTGGATCCTCGGGGCCCAGGATCTACAGGTGAGGATCTGGACTGGGTGTGGAGGAGGGGACAGTAGGTGTGTGGAAACCAGGAGACTCATCCCTCTGGCCTTCCAGCACAAAGAGCTCCCTCCTTCGTCCATTTCCTTCATCCTCCAACCTGGCACGGTCCTTCTGGAAGGTGGCTCCTTGGGCTGCTCTGCCTGAACTGGTGTGAGTGTTGGTTGTAGAGAGGCGTCTAAGACTTCCCAAGACATTCTTTGCAGAGTGGGAGGGAGGAGCCAGACTACTTGGTTTGAGTCCTAGCTCTACACAAATTATCAATACTTGCTTGATCTCTTCCTTGGTTTTCTCACTTAAAAATGGGACTAATAGTATCCACCTGAGAATATTGCTGTGCTTATACTTGGGCCCTTATTTCACCCATTTGAATTGTGTGGTTTTCGTTGTATAAGGCATGTCTCCCTAAGTTTCCCCAGGGTCTATAAGATAGTCCTGCTCCATTCTTGTCCCCCTTATAGCCTGTCTTTCACAGAGTAGCAGAGTAATCCTTAACCTATAAATCAAATCACCTCACTCCTTTCCCCAAAACTTTTCAATGATTTCCCATCTCAGGATAAAATTTAAAGTCCTCATCATGACCAGCCGTGCTTGTGAATGCACTGACGCGAATGCCAATTTGACTGCATCTCCTCCCACCTTCCTTCTGGCTCCTCTCACTTCAGCCACCTGCATTGGCAGTCTCAGGACCATTGTGTTTGCTGTTCCCTCTGCTGGAATGCTGTCCTCCAGAAAGAGCAGATCAGATCTCTCCTGAAATGTCACCATACCAGAGAGGCTCAGTCAGATAGCATGGCTACCTACCACCACATGGCTCTCTGCCCTTGTGTCCTGTTTATGTTCTTTACAGCTCTCACCACCGCCTGGCTAATTACATTCATACCTGTTTTTTTGTTTTTTATTTGCCTCCTGCCCCAGAATGTAAGTTCCATGTTGAGGGAGGCTTTGCTGGCCCATTCCGGTGCTTCCATTGGTCTGCAGCACGTCACAGGTGTCTAATAAATGTGTGTCACACGTGTAGTTTATTTACATTTGTAACCAGACTGTCCTTTTCATTGCTCCAGATGCAGTTATTGGTTTCTACACACATGCACTAGCTGGCCACATACTGAACTTCATTTTGTATTTTCTCTGTTTGTACTTTACATTGGCTGATACTTTTGAAATAACACATCACCGATTTTTTTGAAGACTCAGTTGTTGGCACCTCCTGCAAACCATCTTTTAAATAATAATTGGCTCACACAGACATTTGACAGGGGCTATTTGACAGATAATTCAACATTGAGGTTATTAGTGTCTGGAGGACTTATATCCTGTGCCTTCTATGATGAAACGATGACAATTATCAAATGTCTGTGAAGGACACTTTTCCTGAGGGTTATAAATACCTCCTCATTTTCAAGATGGTTGGACCAAACTGGCGCAGATTGCTAGGTCCAGCTCACGGTGGTTCCCAGGTCAACACTGTGGCCCCTTTGGGCAAATTGCTTAATCTCTCTGAGTCTGTTTTCTCATTTGTAAAACACTGGTAATAATAGCACCTCACTCCTTTAACTGGGGGGATTAATTAATGCAAATAGGGCACCTTGTAAGTACTCAATTGGTGTAAATTGCTGATTGTTTTGTCACTATCAGTATTGACATTTTTATGTTTACCCCCAAGGTCACCATGCTGGTTGTGACGGAAATAAGATGGGAGAGTCCAGGGTCGCTGAGTCTCCTAGACAGCTTCATCCCTGTGTTCCTTTTATGCTGAAGCAGGGCCCTGGGGTTTGACTATAGGGGACAAGAGTGAATTGAGGGGTAGGGCCAGTTCTGCTTGCTCCCAGCCCCTTAGGAGGAAGGGCTTCCCGCTCCTATACATTAAGCTTCCCAGGCAGGGGTCCTTTGCTTAAAGGGTGGCACAGCTAAAATAAAAGCTTGAAAGCTGTGGCATGAAATCTTGATGCCACAGATCCCGCAAAAATACATTTTTCTGCAACATTGAAATCTTTTTTATATTCTCTTCCTAATTTGAAGTAGAATGATGTCATGTAGTTCCACCAACACTACCAAATAGCACCACCGCACACGCCAAATAGCTGCTATTTATGCAAGACCAACATGGATTCCTACTAAAATGGGCAGTTACTTCAATAATAATAATTAATAATTACACCACTAAATAACATTTATAAATTTCTCCATGGTATGGTAGGCTACTCTTCACGTTCCAAAGCTCTTCCCAAAAGAGCACATTTAGGGCATGTGATAATGTTTATATAATTTAGCCTCTACTGCAAAAAAGGTATCCCCTTCCTCGAATCATTGTCAGCAGCACAAACAACAAAGGGGATTATCTTCTCCTGTTAGCCAGTCAGGAGTACAGACTACACAAGGATGGCCTAATGCACAGGTGCCAAGGGGGCCCCTCCGGAGCCACCATGTATGGACTCATGTCCAGGCACTTGGTGGCTCTGGGGTGGGTGCAAGAAAAAAAAATGCCTGTGAAGAGATGAAACTCCTTATAAAGTTGAATCTTGCAACCTGAATGGGGGTTTCTCAAATGTGACTGTACTTGACTAGGACCCCTTGAATTTTATGCCACTAAGTGGGAAAGAGGGGATTGACTGTTTCAGGACACCAGAACCTTGTCAAAAGAACTTTGTAAATTCTAGCAGGCTATTAACCTGTGATCTGGCCTTCTTCCTCTTCGTTCCTGTGATTCAATTATAATTGAAATGCACAGTTGAGAATTGAAATTGAAAATACATTGCTTAATTATATCCTTCTGGATAGCCCAGAACAATTGCCACATGCTCTGATTTTGCATGCGGCTTAATGTGTGGGCTGACAGGTTCAGAGGCAGCTCTGGAAGGCCACTTCTATAACAGGACCAGAGGACCCCGTAGTCAGGACACTTATTCCTCTTTGCTGTGGCAGGAGATTACTCAGGCAGATTTCTGCAAGCTGTACTCATTGATCCCAAATTGTTAAAAGGAATCTGCTTTATGATAGCTAAAAAAGAGGCAATGTCTGCACCTTTTTCTGACATGTATATATTTCTGAGAAGTAAAGCATGTATAGGCTAAAGTATGAAAAGTAAAAATAGGCTAAAGTATGATGTAGTAACAAATAGTCCTAAATGTCAGTAGCTTGTAACAGCGAAGGTTATTTCTTGCTTGCATGACAAGTTTCCCCCAGACCTGCCGTTGCTCCCTGCCTGTCATCATGACTCTGGGAAACAGGGTGATTTGGCCTCCACCATTACCAGAGGCCAGGGCAGGGGTAAAAGGTCTGGGGAATCGTGTACATGTCACTTCTCATATTTATTGGCCAAAAGAAATTATGTGGCCATGAGTAACTTCCAGTATAAGCTTACCTAAGTTCAAGATGAGGAGAGCCAGCATATTTCTGCATAACCCTAATTACTACCACATATATATATTTTTTAAATGATCAATAAAGGCTTTCAGTAAAATCCTATACTAATATTTTAGTTGTGCAACCATCCCAGGCTGGGTCAGTTCATTGCCGATTCCTGCAGATGAAAAGAGAATTTTGGAGCCCTCACTATCACTTTACAGGCTTTTAATGCTGAATCAGAGGACAGACCAGCTGGCAGGAAGGCAGCAACTGAGCCCTCCCCAACCTCAGAGTGACACCACTGTGCATCCCTAGCTTCTAGGCACAGGTGTCCGCTCTCATGTATGAACATGCCTGGTGCTCTCTGGGTCCAGATGTCCATAATCATAGGTGAGCGTACCCTGAGCACACGCCTCTTGGCCAGGACACCCACGCAACTTAGGAGGAGTATAAGACTGCAGGTGGTAGCCCTAAGAAGCTAGCAGTGGGAGGGCGGAAAAAAGCCTGATTTTAACTCCATTTTCCCTGCAGCCCATATACTAAATCTGTGTTAAATTTTGCTTTTGCAACCTTAAAATGAAAATTCTAAACATCAAAATATAGCATTGACTGAAGTGATTTGTGAATGCAATGGCTTTGACTTAGGTTACACATGAGAAACATCTGGAAAGTTTCTTACTCTCCCAGGGCACACCTCAGGCCAACTCAATTAGAACGCTCTGGAGGTGGAACCCAGGCATCATAGTTGTAAAAACTCCCCACATGATTTCAATGTGCATGTAAAATTGAAACACTCTGTGTTAATCTTCCCTACGGAGTGCTTTGGTCTTCAAAATAAAGATGTATGGAGAATGCCTTCAAAGAGAAACTTTATTAGAACTTGAGTACAAGCGAATTGCTCTTTTCTGAAAAGTAATTTTGAGGGATCAACAGCTTGCCTTATATTTAGGCATATCTAACAGTAAGTTTTTATTTCTTTTATGTTGTTTTGCTAATAATCCCAGCTATAAGGATATACATTTGCTTATTTGTTGCATCTAGTATTCCATTTTGATTTGTTTTCCTTTGTGGTTATAATTTTTCACTGGAGGCAGTCATCTGCACGGAATGTATACAGAATGCACAACCAAGCCCTCTGGACAATTTTGCCTTTGCGTTTATTGTTTTTTTGTTTTTTGGTTTTTTTTGCCGAGGCCTTAGGAGTTTCATCATGCTAAACCACTTTGCACTGTGTGTTAACTTCTGGTTTAGGATTTTAGTATTAAGTGCAGAGTGGAAACTTGACATTTTATCTGTGGCATGCAGAGGCCTGAGCTTGATTTCTCACAGGGTGTATGTGTACACATAGTTTTCTAAAATGCAGGGGGGCTCCCAGCTTTTTACATCATTCCCTGCCACGGGTATTTTCAGATCTTTCTTCCTGAAAAAGACAATACTTGAGGTTTCTCTCTCTCTCTCTGTGTCTTTCCCTCTCTCCCCAGCCCCTCCCTCCCTCCCTCCCCCCAGTCCTCACTTGAGCCTACTGTTTTCAATGGGAGCATTAAAACCTCAGTCTGCAGCACCATGTCCTGTATCTGGGTCTGGCCTGCTCTAGGGTCAGCTTGACCTTACTTCACATTGAGTTCCCTCATTGTTTCTGACACCCATCGAAGCTTTTAATTTTCTTTCAAGTTTGGCTGTATGTTAAAAAAAAAAAAAAGTTGTTATCTTTTCCAGCTTTTCTACTTGTTCACTGTGGGGGAAAGGGACTCCTTTCTGAGATTTCCTAAAGTGATTGTCCTGTGAAAATACCTGCAGTCCCCTACCGCCCTTCAGTGTGCAGTTCCTGCCAGGAGGAAATCTGATCAAGGAGAAAACCTGTGAGCTGTTAGTCACTTATTTACTGCCCCAGGAGGACTGACTCCCATGTTGTCAGCATCCTGAGGGCTTTCAAGCCTCAGTAGGACCCTGGAGAGGCCATGCAGGCCACGTGCCCGATTCATATCACTTACTTTCAGCATGCTGTGTGTTGGTTTATATATACACATGCATCCATATTTATGTCTTAATTCTAATTTTCTTGTTACTGAATAGTAGAAGTAGTTCCCTATGTTACTGAATCGCTGGACAATTGACCTACATGAGTTATATTCTCTGACTCTTCCCTATTTGGGATTCCCCCCCACCTACTTTTTTGCAATTAATGACACTGCTGAGATCATTTTTTGTATATTAATCTTGACAACATGTCTGGCTACATTTCCTTTGACTAGATTTCTGGAATTGAAATTGCCAAGTTAAAGGTATAAGTATTTTTGCCACATCTTGCCAAATTGTCTTTTCAGTATTGGTTAGATAAATTTTTTGTCTGTTAACAGCATGTGAGGGTAACTTTCTCACCTCCTGCTTGCCAGCATTGAATATTGTATTCCTTTGTTCTAAAAAATGAGGCCTAACTGACATCGAACATTTACTAGTTTCAGGTGTATGACACATCATGGCTTGATGTTTGTATATGTTGCAAAATGATCACTATAGCAAGTGTAGTTAACATCCAGTTACAAGTTTTTCTTCTTGTGTTGAGAACTTTTACCATCTACTCCTTTCACAATTTTCAAATATATAGACTATTATTGCATTTTCAACTTCAACAAGTAGGTGAAAAAACGAATTATCATTAAAAATTGTTTATTTGCTAGTAAGAAAATATTTTCTTACCATATTTTTATTGTCTGCTTGTGTTTTGGGTTTTTAATTATCTTTGATAATTGCCCCTATAGAAGTTTTTATCCATTTTTGTGGTTTGGGGCATTTTTATTATTAATGTAAGATTTCTTTTTTTTTTTTCTACAATGTTTTTTTAGGCTGTAATTTGTCTTTTGTTTTTAATATTCTAGAAGTTAATATTTTATAGTCAGATTTCTTATGTCTTGCTTGATTGTTCTTGTGCTTATTAAATATTTCTCTAACTCAATTTTGATCTACCTTCTCTATTTATTTTATAGTTTAAGTTTTCACATATAATACTTAACTGTCTAAATTTTATTTTTGTTGTATGATATATAAAACAAAGATCTCATTTTTTTGTAATAGAAGTAATTTTAGCCGCATATTTTAGTGGTGCATGGACAAGTTCCCCTTGATTACACATGCAGAATGTTCTTAGCTATTTGTATTGTTTATCGCTTTATAACAAATGACCCCAATAATAAACATTTATTATTTCTCAGCTTCTGTGGGCTAAGAATTTAGGAGTGGCTTAGCTGGTGGTTTTGGCTCAAGATATTTCATGAGGTTACATGAAGAATTCAACCAGAGCTACTGTTAACCTAAGATTTGCCGGGGGCTGGAGGAGCTGCTTTGAGATAGTC
Organism: Talpa europaea; assembly: GCF_964194135.1. NCBI lineage: Eukaryota > Metazoa > Chordata > Mammalia > Eulipotyphla > Talpidae > Talpa > Talpa europaea. Next base: position 41,064,535 of record NC_140073.1, on the reverse strand, counting down.
CTTTCACATGACTGTTGGCAGAAGGGCTTAACTCCTGGACAGCTGTTATAGGTGGCCGTAGGTCCTCGCCATGTGGACTTTCCCATGGTATATTTGGGTGTCTTTACAGTGTGGCAGCAGGCTTCTCCCAACCTGAGTGATCTGAGAGAGAACATGGCAAGTGACAGTGCTTTTATGCTCTAACCTTGGAAGTGACACCCATCACTTATGACATATTCTAGTGGTCACTCAGAGCAACCTTGATAAGACACAGGAGGGGAACTGAATAATTGCAGGAATGTCAAGGGTGGGTCATTAGGGGCCTATTGGAGGTAGGTCACCACATTCTTCTAGGAGAGGAAATTTAGGCTCAGCGTATTATTCTGCGGATGCCTTTCTACCCAACAGCATTTTCTCATTTTACATCCTCAAGACCAAGGGTGGTATTTAGACGTTTCTTTTTCCTTTAGTTTTCTGTCCTATGACCACATGTAATTCTTAGATTTGTAATCAAGGGGAACTTGTCATCTGGGGCTTTGCTGTTACTGCCCTTATATCTTTCTTAGGAACATGTTGTCACTCATATACTATTTTCACTCCATCTACTATTTACTGACTATTAATTTTGATAAAGAAATGTTAGTTGCCAAGAAATAGAACTTAAAGGCATTTATCCATATATGCATTACATATAAAACTTGGCACAGACACACATGTACTCAAACATATAGACCCACATGTACATACTCTTTGAAGCTTAGGGAAGAATCCCAAGACTTTTGGGCAGAGAGGCCCAGAGAAAGGAAGAGATTTGTGTATGACTACATGGAGAAAGTTAGTGAAAGTCTTATTCTTCCTACTTACTCCCTGCTTGACTCACCCTACTTTTATAAAGGTGTGTGTGTGTGTGTGTGTGTGTTTTGGAGTGTGTTCTGAATGGAGAGGAATTACTCAGTAATTCTCAGCAGATTGGGGAATCTTGCCTGCTTCCATCCATTTTCATCTCTAAAGTGTGACTGTCTCTTCCCAGTCACCTCGCACTTAGAGCACATGTCAGTGTGTGGGTGATCACAGTCCCTAGCCTCTGACTTGTTTGTGGATTGTGACCCATGATTCTCTCTATCCTGCACTTTCGGAAAGCCAACCGGCAATCAAATAGTAATTGCTTCCTTCTGTGTGGATTTCTCATGCCAAAGACTGCCGTGGCAAGCAGGAAGCTGGCTCTCAGAAGAACAGAGGGCCTAGAGTAAGACATGTAGCTGTGGATGTGGTAGCCTCACAGCCCACATTTTCCAAGAGTCCTGATTTCACATTATTTATCCTGTTGGCCTGATAAACAACTCAAATGCCCTAGCAATTCCACCATGTAAACCACATTTTATGAAGTTTCTTATTGCTGAAAGAAGCACAGAATCCCTTGGTGAGACTGTGTCATCCTAGAATTGGTTTGAAAAATGTATCTCTGTCATTATGCAAGGAGGAATTTTTTTTTCCTTTTAACTGGTGAGATTTAGAAAGACAAATACAATCCTATTTGGGACACGTACAATTAGGAAGCGCTGACCCAATATCCCAGCTCTCTGAGGAAATCTAAGCACTCTCCCTCTTAGCTCTCCATCCAAGCAGGTGTGTAGATGTTTGTCTCCTGGGCAAAGGTCGCAATGCTAGGAACTCAGCTGTGGTGGGGAAGCTGACATTGGAGACTTCCCAGCCCCTAATGGGGAGATGAGATGTGAATATACATTGTAATTAACACAAGTTGGAAATGTGAATACATCAGGGGATGTTGTGTAAGCAACACTGCAGTGATAAAGAAAAGAAACAGGAGTTGTGGAGCAGGCTGTTGGGTGCAGGGTGCCGCTCAAGAGCAAGATCCTAGCCTCTTTATTGACAGAGAAAAGGGTGGGTCAAACTGAATATTGGATTTTTTGGCTTTAGGGTGAGCGAGTCCACTGATGTACTCCAAGCCCCACCCACAGCTCCAATCTTATTAACAAGGCGTTCCACCGATCAGTCCCTGGGGTGCAAATCATATCAGTCAAGGGTCTCCCGGGCATTCCTGGTCATTCCTAGGTATACCTGTTGCCCCAGGGCGATCAAGCATCCTGCTCTTGTCTAACTCGAAAGGAGCCTTGTACACTACACCCACAAGGGACTATAGATATCTCCATGATCTATAAATATTCCAATTCTCTAAGCCCTCAGCACAATGAAAGTAATAATTGTCATCCCTTCACCAAACCGTGTCAGCAGCGGTGGCTCATCTGGGGCTGGAAGACCCAAAACAGCCTCACTCTCTCCAGCATGTGACTAGGCTTGGTAACGTGGTGATTTAAGTATGAAGAGTGGGAGCGTGGAAGTTGTTAAGCCTCTTACAGCCCAGGCCTGGAGCTGGCACACAGTCACTCGACTGCTCTCTGTTGATCCCAGCCAGTCACTAGGCCAGGCCCAAGTCAGGAATCACCTTGTGAGCAGGGGGGTGGGATGGGAGGAACTTATGCTGGCCATCTCTGTAGCCTACCACATTAACTTAAAAACTTAGTTACCACGTTAACTTTAAAACTTAAAATCAAACACATTTTAATTGAAAAACTGAAGAATGGTATCTCATTGCTGTAACCAGCTTGTTTTTGGTCATTGGTGAGAACTGGCTGTGTTTTCTTAGTTTTCTAAGTGTGAGTTTCCACTGAGGATTGTCCACCTTGGACAGGTCTCTTCCTCTTATGCCCAATCCAAGATTAAAGATTTTTTTTTTTTTTTTTGGGCCAGTTCCTTGAAAATGGCATCCACCCTTTTAAATAAGGTTCCTGCTTCTCTCTTGTTCCAGGCACAAAAACTGGTGCAGACATTAGCGATGGTACCTGTGAGCCTGGACTGGCTTCCCCAGCTTCCTGCATGAGCTCCTTCCCAGTGCTGCATCTTGTTGAGGACTTGAGGCTGGCCCTGGAGACGCTGGAGCACCCTCAGGAGAGGGCAACCCTCCTGAGCCAGATCCCAGGCCCCACAGCTGCCTACATAAAGGAGTGGTTTGGGGAGAGCTTGGTAAGTAGGCCCATGGTCTTTTTGGGGAGCCACTAGGGAACGTAATGATGGAGCCCATGGGTGCCACCACTGCCTGTGGCTGGTACTCCCACTGTGCTTCTTCTGGTCTGTTCTTGGTTCCCATCCAGCTTTGGCCAACCCCATTGGCTGGTCCCTCCCAGTGGGAGGCTAGAGCCCAGCCAAGCAACTTCAGCTACACAATCAACCTGTTTGGGTGCTCCAATTGCTCTCTCCTGAGGAGAGATCTAGAACCCAAGAAGCACAAACATGGACAATTTGCCCCCCAGGGATAACATGTACAACTTGCTAATTTATAATTCCTATAATTCCTGGCTTCTCACCTCTGTTGCACTCTTGGCTCCTTGTTTCTTACAATGACCAGGGTGAGGGCACCCTAGAAATACTTGCTGTCTCTAGAGTGGATACAGCTTCCTTAACTCTTATTCGATTCTCTCTAAGAGAAGCAGATGAATAAACAAACCTATAAATGTGTGACTTTGGTTACCCATTTTCTTCCTTGTGGAGACCAGCCAGTCAACTTTAAGACACTAATAGTACCTGAGAATAAGTAGACAAAGAGCTAGTTCATTGAGGAAGGCTATGAACTAGTTCATTGCATTCCAGAAATGTAGCCATTTGAGGGCTGAGGAAGGCTGAGGAAGCAGAGGGAAACTATGCTCATCTAAGCAGAGCCTGAAAGCCAGGGTGCTGTCTTCCAAAGCCAGAGACTTGCAGACCAGGCTCAGAATTGGGAAGTATGCAGAGAGATGAGTAGGCAGGAGCGGGACCACTAAATTAGAAGGAGAGTGTTGGTTGGAAACCACAGAACAAGGAGGTTGAGACACTTTTGCCCAGAGCCTAAGCCATTTGTGGTTAGCAGGTTACATCCCAGATGCCCTAGCTTGCTTTCTGCTCAGGAGCCTGTCATTGTAGTCTCATCCCATGCCTTCCCCTACACACTGAAGAACACACCATTATACTCATTTTATGTTATTCAATATTTTCATTATGTCAGATGTCTGCCTGGTGTTCTGTAATCTACCTATGCCAGTGTGGTAGGGTGAATACTGTCCTCCTGAAGAGGCCACATACTAATTGCTGTGGCTATGTCCAGTACCTGTTCAATATGTTACCTTACATGGCAAAGGGGAAGGAAGCAGTGGGAGCTGAGGCTGCTTGTCAGCTAGGTTTAAAAGGAGCAGCCCAGGTAGACCCAGTGTCATCCCTGGGGTCCTTATAAATAGAAGGAGGAGGCAGAAGAGTCAGTGTCAGGGTGATGTGAGGGGAGGACTCATTTTTAGATTCTAGTCATTATTTTTACTGTATTTTTTTATTGAGGTAACAATAGTTAACAATACTGTATATGATTTTGGGGTACAGGGTCACACCTCTTCAGATGGTTGTTCTAACACCATGCCTCCACCACATCCCCATGATCCCCATCCTGGTCCATTAGGCCCCTTTCCCTGACCCTCATTGTATCTTCAATTATTTTGTTTCAGTTTTTCTGTCCCTTTGTTTTGTTTCTCTCTATTCCACATATGAGTAAAATTATCCAGTATTTGTCTTTCTCCTTTTGATTTATTTTGCTTAGCATAAATCCCCTCCAGTTCCATCCACGTTATCCCAAATGGCAAGATTTCATTTTTTCTTATAGCTGAGTAATATTTCATTGTGTATGTTGATCACATCTTCTTCCTCATGGCTTGGCTATTGTAAACAGTGCTATAATCAGCACAGGTGTGCATCTATCCCTAGAATTAGTGTTCTTGTGTCCTTAGGGTAGATACCTGGGAGAGGGGAGGCTGGGTCCTAAGGTAGATCTATTTTTGCATTTTTGAAGGGGGGGAAAGAGCCACAGGATGCAGACAGCTCCTCCAACCTGAAAAAGAGTCTCTCCTGGAGCCTTCAGAGAGGAAAGCAGCCCTGCTGGCACCTTGCTTTTGGCCCAGGGAGACCCCTTTCAGATTTCCAACTTCTAGAACCACAAGATAACACATTTGCATTGTTGTAAGTCATTAAGCTTATTGTTACATTGGCCACAGGAAACTACTACAACTAGATGCTATCTGGGTGGAGGAGGGGGGCAGAGGTTTGGGGGGCTGCTGAATGGGCCTCAGGTACTCTTGATGTGGTTTAGGTGTGAAAACACATTCCTCATCTCTTCCCCCAAATGCGGGTATCCTTGGTGGGCCTCTCAGATTTCTGCTGATAACCAACAGGAGTTCCCTTGTTGTGCTCTTACTGTTCTAAATGAGGCTGGCAGGGGGGTTTCAGAGTGGGAGTGTGTCTTTAGCTTTCTTTCTGCTCCCACAACAGAAGGCATCATCCCTTTTTGTCAACCCAGAGTCCACTGGGCACTCTCTGGCTGTTACTGTCCTTTCCGGCTCTAGGATGCTGGTCCTGGCTTCTGCCCAGCCATCTCTGACCATCTCCTGCTCACCTCTCTGTCAGCTGTGACTCTTTATTCTCCACTTTATCCAGGACATAGGCACTGACCCCTCTCATTATCCACGACTGACGCATGTACAGGAAAGGAAATTATTGACACTGCAGGAACATGGCAAATCCATAGTCTCTCATTCTGAAACCTCTGGTTCCAAAGTTTTGGAACTCAGAGTGATTGTGTTACAGTGCAGGGAGAGGGGCAGCCCAAACCCCGAAAACCTGCCTATTCGATATAGGGTTCTGCCATCCACTGCATTAACACAAAACATGAGACTTTAATGGGAAGGAACTTTAATACAATTAGGAAACAATACAGGAAAGGCAAAGAATCTAGTTTCTAAATCAAGCACCCAAAGTTACCCATCCCCTCATGGGAAAAACTCCATCCAAATGGGATTGGCCCAGAGCAAGGCCCCAAAGCCTGCCACAGGTCTAAAGCATCTTCCAATGGGGACCCACAGAAAAGGGTCAGAAACAACCAGACAAGCCCAGAAGGAAAAGAGCAAAATCAAAATCAAGATAAAAGCTGCCATTGTCACCTCCCCACGGGTCTCACCCACATCTGTGTCACCCAGTCCACGACCAAAAGGCAAGCGCAGTTTCTTCACGTGTCTCTAGGCTCCATGTGCCTCCTCCAGGTCTCCTTCTGGCTCCATCCTGCTTCCTTCCTCAGTCTCCTCTGCAGCCTCTTCTCTTCCTGCTCAGCTCCCCCCTCCATTTGGGTGGGGCAGGGAACCTGGAACCTCCCCCTTTCCTTGGGACCACCCTGTTACAATGGGACCTAGACAGATCAGAGTGCACGTATGTTGTACACGCTCCATCTCTAGAACACGCAGGGTGGGAAGCACATTGACATTACCTCAGCAGAACTTAGGAATTTCCCCATAAAGTCAGATCAGGAGAAACTAAGTTTCCTTCCAGTTCAGGTCAGGTTTTCTGCTGTAAGTTTGGCACCAATATTATTTTTTTAAAGACAACAAAAATCTCGAGGCTTTCAGAGCATTTTTGGGTTTCAGAATTGCAGGAGTGGTGAACCTATATGCTGTCCCAACGCAGAAAACAAAACTGAAAGTCAAGTGCTGGATGTCCCACTCCTGTGTCCATCGGCCGTCATCCCTCTACGAGAATCACTATTGACTGTCTCGGTCCTTGGCCTGTTACCATGGACTTGGGCACCTGGGAAACTCCTAGAAGACTCTGCTCTGCTGTTTCCTGAAACTTCCATTAAGCTACCAGGCAGTTTAGCATTTTCTTATTTAAGTGCTTCCTCTCAGATCTGCTTGGGGGTTATCACATAATCAAGAGATTCATTGAAGTATCTTCCCAACAAACACTCTGTCTACCCATAGCACAGAAAATGACTGGTTTTTATTCTCATCTGTATAGCTTACAATGACTGTGTTCCTTCCTGGATGTACCTGAACTTACGTGAGCCTGTCTCAAATACTGACATTTAGATTATTTTTTATCTTTCAGAAAGATTTGTCCTTATATATTTCTTTAGGATAAGATCTTAAAATTAGAATTATAGAGTGAAAGTAGTGTTAACAGACAAAATACAGGGTGCTCAGTTAAATTTGCATTTTAGATAAACAATGAATAATTTTTTAATAAGTATGTCCCATGCAGTTTGCTAAATCTGGCAGTTCTAAACCAAAGTTATTAAATTAACAAGCCATTAATTTTAATTAATATTGGTAGATTAACACAACTAAATTAATATTAACAGATGTATTAGTAAATATGATTGCTACTAATGTTAACAAATACAATTAGTATTTAAAAATTAATATTAAAAAATCCTTTTGACACATTTTTCCCAGCCACTTTTCAGACGATTTTACCCAATTTTATATTTTCATTGGCAGGGCTTGAGTTACATCCTAATCAACAAAAACACAGCTTCACTAACTTCATGTGGAGAATGTTTTCTTTTTTCTTGTTTTTGCATTCTTTTGTTTAGTAAGAAGGCTAAATACTTTTTTTAAATTAGCTTATGAGTATTTTCTTTTCTCTATGATTTGAAACTTCTGATCTTATTCATGTACATTCTGCAAATATCCATAGCCACTTATGCAGTATTTTTCTAATACATGTAAGCTAACAAACATATCCCAAAATAGAGATTTTTAAAAACTAGGTTAAAAGTTCTAATATTTTCTTCCCTTCCCCCCTCCCCCCAAATTTCCTTGAGTCCCTTGGGTGTGCCTTCCCTACCCTATGTGTTTATACTCTATGACTTTTTTTTATATCAGGATTTTAAGTGCTTTTCTTATGTATATAAATGATCTTTTAGCCTTTAGCTTTATTTGCAGTATTTATTTTCCTTACTTTGTTTTTAGATAATGTTTGCAGGGCCTTTTGAGACACAATTTAAAAGGATTGTAATTAACTTCCTCAGTCTTTCATGTGTGGATTTCTTCTTTTTCCTTTATCTCTATAAAAGCCTTGCCCAATCTCAGATCAAATAATATTCACCTTTATCTTCTTTTAGTAGCTTTATGGTTTGATTTTTATCCTATGGTCAACTCTTAATTATTTGCAATATTTTTTGAGTGTGTGGACCTAAAACTTTAATAATTTACAAAAAAAAAAATTCCTAAATGCTTTTGATCTAAACACAGTAAATGTGGTTATTGCTGTTTGGTTATTGGTGTTTGTAAGATGCATTGCAAAAATAGCTTGCTCTCAGATTCTCAGATCTGCTTGGGGGTTACTTAAAGTGGTTGGGGGAATGCTTCCTTTGGAGAGAAGCTGAAAGTTGTTTTATCCATAAATCTTTTAGAGTAATTATGGCCATCAGCCATCTTTGAATGGTGTACATTTAGGAGGTCAAGAGTTCATACAAACATTCCAAGATAGCAGGACTGGATGACTGGATGTCAGGGTTTTGTTTCTGGACAGAGCAAGTTTATCTGTATTTTCGGTCTTGTAGATCTGAAGTCATTTTACAATTTGGGTGCACACATATCCAAAGTAGAGCTTGATCTCTATGGAAATCGAATCCAAAGCAGTGAACTAACCCATGGGTACGTTTTAGATTGGTTTGAGATTGTTTTAGATTTGCACTTTTAGTTAGAAGCCCTGGCCTCTCAAATTGTGGTTGGTGGACCAGCAGCTTTGTCTTCCCCTGGTAGCTTATGAAAAGAAATGCAGAATATGGGCCCTCTACCTCTCTACCCAGCGGAACTTCTCCAGGTGACTCATACGCACACTGGTTTAAACCAGACACTCACTTGAATTATTTAAAAAAGTAAATCATCCTGGCTTAGAATTGACACTAGAAAGGCAGCTTGAGGAGTGAGGCAGGCAAGCTGTGAGACTCCTCATTCATGTCTGTGTGTCCCTTGTATATTTGCACTATTCTCTCCACACACACTGACTTTGTCCTCTACTCCAGAGTCACTCTCTGTTGAACGTTGTCCTCGAATGGGTCAACTCTGCCTTGTGACTTCTCTGTCAATTTGAATTCTTTCTCCAGTCAAGTGGGATAAACAATAAGGAGGTTTATAAATCACTAACAAGATGTCCAGAGAACGGGGTACCCTTGGGGTAAATCAGTGGCTCTTGGATGACCTCAATTGCTCTGGCTCATCCCATCATTATACCCACCATGTGTCCCCTAACAGTTGCAAAAGGAGCAGGTCCCAGGGGGAGAGGGAAAGTTGGTAGAGACCTTTAGAGGGAAGACTATGGGTACCTTGTTGGAAGTGTGGTTCATAGAGAAGGCTTGGTCACCTAGCAGAACCCCAGAACCCTTTGCAAGATTGCAGGGTTACCTGTCAGTGTGTTTGGCCAGGTGGAAGCAAACCATATCAGGGTGAGTCAGTGTGGGAGGCAGGAATGAGTTAAAAGGCCAACACCTGCCACTTGTTTGTGGCATCGGGGAACCTCTTCTTCCTTTCTCTGGACATCGTTTCCCTACTGGAAATGACAGTTGGTTTGACAGTCTGTTTGCAAGAGCTGGCTGAGCAGTCTAGTCCTGCAGTTTCTTTAGAGGCTCTACAAGCAGCCTAGTCACCAGCCTCTGCCTTGCTCAATCGTGACCTTTTAGTTAACCTCCTAGAGACAGTTTCTAGGCCTCTCTAGGTATAGCTGTCTCATGTCAGGACTTGGCTGAGGCCAACATCCCAGGGGCATGTTGTGAATGGGAAACCTCTGCTGGGCCTGGCTGGGCTAAGGTCTCTAGGATGCATGCTTATCTTGCACATCCTACTTGTCAGTTCAGCCACCCTCAGTTACCTTCTTCTCTATTCTCTCAAGAGACAAGGAAAACAGGAGGGGGCATTCCCCCCACCCCACCCCCACTGTATCAACTTCACCACCTTGACTTCAATTCCCAGCTCCTGAGACAAAGCCAGGGCAGTCCTGCCAGATTCAGTTTGGAATCTCTCCTGGCCAAAGAAGCAAATCTGTTTACCATATTGAAAAGCCAGAGGAATTACAAAAAAGGTGAGGCAAAAGGCTGTTTTACCAATTATAAACTATGAGCTAGAGTTTCCCATGCCATGTGATCGTCTCTGCATCTGTTTTCCACCCAAGGCCTGGAACAAAAGACGGGTCTGTCATAGTGAATTGCGCATTCTCATTTTGAGAGGTTACAGACAGGCGTTTCATAGGAAAAGCTTTTTCTCAGGATTTTAAAAGAGATAAGGGGAACTTTGGTGTTTATCTTTTAAGAAAAAAAAATGGAGCCTGTGTGAGCCGATTTCCAGTGTGGGAGAACTTAAGAGCTCAGAAAGCCCTAAGTGTCAGCACTTTCTTTCCTAAGGGCCTCCTGGCCTGGGTGCGGCTGGATGCATTGCAGAACTGGAATCAGCCACTAGGTGGGAGTCAGGGACAAATGACGGAAAGTCTAGTTCCCAAGGAAGAAGGTATAGACTAATACGAGAAAATAGCTATATTATTTGTATAAGGATGGCAAAAGCACCTCTCCGTAGTAAAACTGCTGGACAGTGTGTGTGGGTCAGTTGGAAAAGAGGGTTCTTTCCAATTTTCCTCAGAATCTTGGGAGGGCCCCACTGTTTGTGGTGGGGGAAATCAGACTGTGGACTGAGAGCCAGTCCTGGGAGCACTCACTGGACCTTCTGCTGTCAATGGTGAAATGGCATTTCAAATCCCTTAATTCTGGAACCTTCTGCTGGAGCACTAGCAGAATGGCTGTCTCCGTTCAAAGAGGCATTTCCTGATCTCACATCTGCCAGGCCCTGCCCTGGAGGAGCTTCTTGAACCTTTGATTGGAATACACTTTCCCTGGGGCAGCACTTCAGGCCTTTAGCCTCTGCAAACTCAACAGTTTTAATAATCCTGGATTTTGACTTTTCCTCCCACCAAGTAAATTATACCCAGCTAAATTCCATTCAGACCCGACTTGAAACTGTTTCAGTCCCTATGAACGAATGTTTATAAATGACCAAGAATGTGCAAACACTGAAAGAGCAAATAAATCCTTCCCCATTAAATTTCCTGCTTCAGGCCCAGGGGACATGGTGGGTGATGTTGCCAGGTTATCGTAACTTGAGGTCTGAGCACGTAGACAACCCACCCTCCACCCAAAACAGCAGCCTGGGAGAGCCACACCACCAGGGGCCCCTGCCCTTTCAGACACCTGCTTGTCGGTTGGCAGGTTTTGGCGGATTCATGCTTCTAGACAGATATCCTCAGTACCCTGTGCTTCAAGAAGCTTCTGAGAGTGGGGGCCTCCCTGGTGGCGCAATGGGTTAGGCACAGCATGGCGAAGCTATCAGCAGCCTCTGGAGCATGAGTTTGATCCCCGGCCAGGGAGCAACCCATGTGGCATGGCAGACCTCTCCTGATTTGCCCTCTGCTCCCCTCAGCAGTGTATTTCAGTCAGTCTGCCTGTTCTGTTCCCCACTCTGTCTCTGGTGAGTCCTCTCACCCCCCACACCTCTGGTCTGTACCCCAGTTCTTATATCCATAAATAAATAAATCTTTAAAAAAATAAGCTTCTGAAAGCAGTTTCCTAACCTCTACTACTGAAATATGAGATCAGTAGCATGAGTCACCTGGGAGCTTTGTTTGTGAAGCATGATTTCAGACCCCATTCCCGACCCAGTAGGATAGAATCTGCATTTTTTTTAAAGATTTATTTATTTATGCATACAAGAGCTGGGGTGTAGGCCAGAGGTATGTGTGGGGGTGCGTCTTTTGGTAGAACTCCTTCCAGCTAGGCAATTCATTATATAAAGATGGGGAAGCATTGTCTTCCCGGACCCGTAGGGGTCCAGTGACTATGTCCTGTGTTCGGCCCAATGCCTATTTCTTACACCCCATGATCTGAGAACAAGCTTTGTTTTTTGCTGACTTTAATGACAGTAATAATCTGTGATGTGAACATGCTATAACACATAGTTTCAGTGGCAGTGTTCCTGGAACACGGGCACACTCATGGGTTGGCCACGATTGCTTTTGCATTTCAGGTGTCAGAATTGAGTGTGACAGTGACCACATGGCCCGGCTGGCCCTTTATAGGGAAAGACGACTGACCCTTGTCCTAACCCATTTTTGAGGTGGGCTCCTGGGGACCTGGGCTGCCATGCCCAGGATGCTGTTTGATGAGCAGGACTTGTTTGCAAGCCTGAAGGAGCAGTGTCTTTGGGCTGGTTCTTTCCATTCCTCTGTTCTTCTCCTCAGAGCAGGCCCATTACACAGAGCAGCACTCCTTTTGCAGGACACATGACTTATGGAGGGCGTCCTCTCACGAGTCACCATGGCCTAGGGACCAACGCTCAAGGCTGACCTGAGGCTCATGTTGCAGGTGACAGATCAGCTGGAAAGCACATCACCCTCCAGATTCTTCTCAGTAGCTGGTAGGAAGAGCAAAGCCTCAGGAGCCCCACTCCCAGGCATTCCCACACATACCTAGAATTCCAGCCAGGTCAGCGACCTGCGTAGGCCTCCCTTCTAGTCCCTGGATGAGGAAGAGGACTAGCCACATGATTTCCCTTGTCCAAACCTGACCACTCTGGCTTCTGTGTTTTCACTCCCCAAACACTGAGTCTCCTGGTTGGCTGCCTTCGCCCCCAGCTAGCTGCCTCATGTTCCAGATAGGAAGCAGTGGAATGTGGTCGCCAGGTTGTGAGTTGCTTTTGGGAAGGCCCTGAAGACTGACTGCATCACTGGAGTGACCCCCGTTTGTATACCCTCTGCGGCTCTCATTGGCAACGGGTCCTCAGGTCCCTGAGTTTCAGAAACTCAGAGGGATGGAAGCAGGAAGCCCCTAGTCCCCTGCCCCAAATCTCCCTTAACAAGAACAACTTAAACCTCTCAGAACAACTGTACAGGTCAGATAGCACCCAGGTTTCTAGCCTTTGGGGAGTCATGGATCATCTGGATAATCTGATGAAAATTTTATTTTCAGAGAGATGGTGATTTACACATACAAATAATACTTTGTAAACATTTGTAAACAGAGTCAGGGGCTAGTGATCTTCCCAAGCCCATCTGTGGGGGTGCTCCAGCCTTCTAAGGAAGATGTCCTGACCGTGAGTTCCCCTCTCTCTGCTAAGGGCGACCGCTCCACTGGGGCATCCTGAAGCTCCCTGCCCCTGCATCTCTCTCAGGGCCCCCCCCCCCCCGCCCCAACCCCGGCCACACCTACTTGCCCTGCTCCTAGGTATTTTGGGTGATATTTTGTGTAATTTTTAATCTGAATTATAAATGTATGTTGCTATTTAAAAAATAATAAATAAAAGGGCCTAGATAAGAATTGCTACTCAAGGATTTGGTAAAAATATGTCAAGAATTTAGCTGCAACTTGTGTGGATTCCTCCCTCTCTCATTCCCTCCCCCCACCGCCCTCCTCTCTTTGCCTTTATCCCCCCACCCACCCCTTCATCGCAAGTGAGTTGAGCGAGTGGATGAAATTGGCTCCATCTTCTCTTCTTTGAGTCAGGCATCTTCACCCTGGGAGATCAACCTTATTTTTTTTAAGGATTTATTTATTTATGCATACAAGTACTAGGGTACAGGCCAGAGGTGGGGTAGGTGGTGAGAGGATTCACCAGAGACAGAGGGGGGAACAGAACAGGCAGATCCACTGAAACACACTGCTGAGGGGAGCAGTGGGCGAGTCAGGAGAGGTCTGCTGCGCCATGTGGGTAGCTCCCTGGCCAGGTATTGAACTCATGCTGCAGTGGCTGCAGCTAGCTTCATAGTGCTGTGTCTTAACCCCTGGTGCCACGAGGGAGGCAGGAATACCTTTAAGACTCAGTCTCTCTAAGTAGATTTTAGTTTTAAATTGCCAGTCTTAATCATCTGAACCTCATTCTTTCATCCAGTGAGTGTTTAGGTGCTTCCTGAGTGCCAAGAACATACTCAGTGTGGAAGGGAGAGTAGTGACATTCCCCCTTCCTCCAGTCTGGTGCAGTGGACAGACAAGGGCCAGCCGTCAGCCTGTCCAGCATGACTGGGCAGGTGTAGTGGAGAGGAGAGAGGTTCTAAGGAGGGAGTGAGAGCCGGAGCTGCTCCTAAGCTAAGTCCTCCTGAACAGGTGGGGGTGAGCAAGGCCAGAGTGGCAGCCACATTGTCACTTGTCACCTGTTTCCTCCTCTCACATCAAAACCTACAGAATGACACTGATCCTCTCCCCCCCACCCCAGTGGACTAGTCCCTCTCCCAGTCCAGGCCCCACATCAGCTCCCCTGCCTCTTCCTCCCTAGGGCCCCAGAAAGACCTTTATCCCATACCATGGAGTAAATCTTTATTTGCCCAGGGCAGAAAGTTGGTTTCATTTGCCTTGAATACTGGATGAATGTTTGTTGACTGAGTAAATTCTTCATTTGACTTTCCCAGACTTGTAGATTGAAAGAAAAAAAAAAAAAATAGGAAGACCTGTGAACTACCCCTGCACCCATAGTGAAGGTCTTCATTAATCCATCCTATCACAGTCTGGGTGGGGCCGGGACAAAGTATGGAATTGCAGTCAGAAGCTGAAAGGGTCTAGAGATCCCTGCATGGGCAGCAGAGCCTGCTTTTTTCTTTTTGGCCTCTGATCTGGGTGTGTCTACAGGAATTTTCTCCTCCCCTCTGCCAGCTGCTGGCCAGAGTGCCTCTGCAATCTCTCTGGCCTGGGCCAACCTGCTAGGAACTGTGCTGCTGAGTCTGGATCCAGCTCCCGTCAGGGTGAATGTTGATGCCAAGCTGAGGGGCCTGCTGATACCCAGTAGAGCCTTCTCTCCAGCCTGGGAGTTCTAGGAAACCCCCAGTAACCCCGAGGGCACCAGGAAGGCCCACACAGTCTCAAGATGTACCTCTGTAAGTCATTTATGGCAGGAGAGCTCAGGGCCCTTGCATGTAACCAGTTCCCGCTGCACCCACATCAAAGATCACTTTCATAATCAGTCATAGCCAAAGGCCGTATGTTAAAGACCTAGAAAAGCTGTTTTCAGGGGAGCTCTCAAAGTAGATGGGAACAGGGGAGGACAGCATCTGAGGAATATGGATAAGCCCGCCCTGGAAAACCAGCATATGACCTGCCAATTGGACAATAGACACAGCTCCCATCTCTGCCACCTACTATCTCTCCTGGACTCCTACCTGGAACTCTCCCTAAGTCTCATGGACACACATGTGAGGCGGCCTCACCTTTTCCTCCTCCCTGACTTGTGAAGCAATTAGTCTGCAGTGGGGGACAGCTAGGGAGCCTGGCCTGTGACGTGACAGAAGCTGACCCCTCCCGGCCAGGATGTGGCCCCAGGGAGCCCTGCAGTTGGTGACTGACAGCTGCCCTGGCCAGACTCCCTGGAGTGGCAGAGGTCCCCAAGGCCTCAGTAGTTGGTGCCACCAGCGCCAAGGACAGAAAACACCCAGCAGGGCCAAGCACCCAGACTGGAGCTGGTTCCGGATCCGTTCTGTTTTGGAAACTTTCCTCAGGGCACAGCCCGTGGCCCGCCTGGAGAAGGGGTAGGCGTGGGCTTCAGGGTGGGGGTCAGGCTGTGTGTGGGAACCAGCAGCTCCTCTAAGAGCACCACTTATTTTTAGTCTTCTCCCCAGCCCCAAATAAACTGAGAGCAGCTGGGAGCCAGAGGGTAAATGCAGAGTGAAGCAGAGACAGGAAATCGGGGTCTCTTGGTAATGAGTTCCAGCCACTCCAGAAAGGGGAAGCCAGACGAGGAATTTTCTTCAGGACTGTTTCCCTCTGGCAGGCTCTGGTAACACCGAAAAGAATGTGCGTGTGTGCGGGTGTGTGTCTGTGTGTGTGTTTACAACTCCTGTCCAAATCTCCTTCCCACCTTTGTGAGGCTGGTTGCTCCTGGGGCTGGAACGGCAGGGCTGGTGCCCAGTGTGGCTGTGGGGGCGGCGGGGGAGGGCACTGAGCAGCCGGCTGCTGAGCCCTCAGCAGCCCTCGTGTGGCTGAGACTGTTTAGGAAAGGCTGGAGGACACGGCCAGGGAAGTGGGGAAATTTGAACACAGCTTGACGTTCCTGAGGGGGGAGGGGACAGAGAAGGAAGAGGAGAGCCCTTGGTCTCCCGCCAGAAAAAGGGCTTTTTTAACCAAGGACTCTAACTGCTGACATGGGTGCCCAGCATGGATGGGGACATTGATGTTTACAAGCATTTTGCGTGGCTGAAGAGGGTAAGTGCCTGGCGCCTTTCTCTGGGTCACCGTGGAGATGAGTAAGGGGAGAGACACTTTGGGGTGTTTGAGCTGTGCGTGTGTGTTTGTGTGTGTGTGCATGTGTGTGTGTGTGTGTGTGTGTGTGTGTGGTGGGGGGTGGTGTTGGTCCGACAAAGCCCTGTTGTGGCCAAGTTCTCCATGAGAATCTAATTATAGACACCAGGGGAGAAAAGTGTCAGCTGTCTTTGTTTCTCTGACATTCTGGTGAATGAGCCTCTGTGTGGAAGCCAAGAACGGAGCCAGGGCTGTCAGTTCTTTTAACTTGGGTGCTGACACAGTTGGGGGCTCCGAGCACCACCCGTGAAAAGGTGTCCATGCTCTTTTGGTCGGAGGACACGGAGAGGAAGCTGCTGCCTTTTAAATGCACTGAATTGGGAAGTTGTGGAACTTGTCCTGGCCCTGATGTTATCCGGCGTGGAGAGCTAGTCTGTCCTCAGCCTGGAGAGCTGCCGCGTGTCCGGAGGAGGCTCTCTCCATGCTCTTCTGAGTGCTCGGAGGCCAAGGCTTTGGGTTGTGGGTTGCCCTTTCTGGAGGGAATGAGCATGAGTGTGTGGGGGGAGCAGGGCAGGAATAAGTGCTGGGGGCTGGAGTAGCATCCGGACTCACAGAACCCAGGCGCTTTTCTCTTTGGTGACCCTCTTTAGCTGGCAGAGTTGGGTGTCTATTTATTTTCACATTGAGGAGTTGTTGGCAGAATGTGTTTCAGCGGCAAGAAGGGCAAAAAGCAGCTGACAGATAAGAGATTTGACATTGTATCTGAGGAAGAACAGAAGGGACAGGACATGTCGAGGTTGCGACTCCCCCCACCATCCTAGCGCCCAAACACTGGGCTGGCCTTTGTGTGTGCCCTCTAGGGCCCTCATTCGGCAAATGCTCGTTGAGTTCTAGGTACGGGGTACAGTGGTGAGCAAGACAGACCCAGTTTTGCTCTGGATCTCCCATCTGATGTGGGAGGTGGAGAACAAACAGTCCCAGTAAGTGAACTTGAAATAAGAAATAGCTGAGTGCGGTGAGAAAGATCAGAAGGCCATGAGGGTTTGGACGGAGGTGGGGTCAGGAGCCCACTTTAAAGAAGTACACTTCATTGTAATCCGAAATAGAAATAGGAGTCAGGTGAAAAACCAGGTGAAGAACATTCCAGGCGAAGAGGACAGTGTACACAAAGGTCCTCAAGGTGGAGGGCGTTTGGCAAGTCTCCAGAGAGAAGCAGTGGGGCTGAGCTCAGTGGCGGAGGGGAGGGGCAGGCCAATGCCAGATTAGCAAAGGCATAATAAGGGTTGTGAGGAGCTGGGATTGACAGTGGGGGGCTGGTAGCAGGGAAGTGACATGGGACACATTGGGGGATCTAATTTTTTTTCTTAAGAACATTATCCTAGCTGTGATGTGGTACATATGGTAAGTGTTGTGAAAAGTGAGGCCACTGAATAAAATTAGAGAACTCAAGAGCCTGTCCGGATCCGCCAGTGCAAACCTCTCATTTAACAGAGCCCCAGAGAGGCTGAGGACCACAAGGTTATTAGTGTAATAGCCATAGTGGTGCAGCCTGATCTTCAACCCTGTACTCTGTCTCCCAGTCCAGTTCTCTTTCCCTGTCTCTTTTTGCCAAGTATGTAGGTAATTACTGGTTTAGAACCCAGCAGAAACTCTGCTTGTGCCCTGCCCCTGCTTAGCGTTGGGAATGCAGGCATTGCAGTCACCAGAGCACATACCATGGTGACCAGACACTTTGGCAAAGGTTTGCATGTCAATCTAAGCATTTGCAAAGTCTCGCTGGGGAGATACTGGGAGGAGATAGGTAAGAAATGCACTTGCTATCACTTAGTCTTTGTTTGCCTTTCTCCAAAATTAGGCTTTTAAACCAAGAGGTTTTCTAGCCACGGAGTGCCCCTGGATGGTCTGTGCAGTGTTCAGCCACTGGGGCAGACTTTTGTACCCTTGTACATTGGGGCAGAATTTTGTACTTTTGTAATTTTGTTCATTGTGCAGAAGTTCTGTCTGTGGAGGAGCTACATCCTCCACGTGCTGCAATGGCAGAGGGCCCTTTCTGTCCTGAGACCCAGGGTCTCAGCTCTGGCTCCTGGGTTGTGTTGGAAGTTTGCTGGAGAAAGCTCTAGTCAAGGAAACTTCACACTGCCCCCAGCCCCAGCCCCACCCCCAAACATTCATAGCAAAGCATATTTTTCTTCTACTTTCAGAATTTTAAAACATATAAAAAAAGTCTGGGATATGTCACAAGGCAGTATGATCAGAGTATCTCTATATTCTGCTCTAAACAGATTCTCCTTTCAAAAATCCCTTCAACATCATCCTCTTTCATCCTGTGACCCTGATCACAAGTCCCTAGGACTTGCTGTTAGTCTGAAGAGAAAGCCCACACTTTTCCATCTGCTTGGCCCTTGAGATCTTTTGCGACCCAGCTGCAACTTACCTTTTAAGTTTTGTCTTTTCTATCTACTCTGTTGAGAAACCAAACATTCTCCACTCTTTGCTGAGAGTGTGTCCCATGGCCTTGCTTCTCCCTAACTCCCACTCTTCATCTGATGCCATCAGGTTCTCTTGGTGCACCGGTCACTTGCTGACCTTATCCCAGTACCTGGCTCCTTCAGCCCATCTGCCTGGCCCACCCATCCCGTCTCACATGCTTCCTCCAGCTGAGTAGGCTTGGACAGCAGGTTTCTCCCAGTTCAGGATTTTGAATGTGGGAGCACTGTGTTCTTTGTTCCTTTTGCAGAGGGGGTGCATCTAGAAGAAGAGGTACTTGGGTGAGGTTTGTCTGGTGCATAGGTTAGGAGTTCTTGCCATGTGACCAGTCCCAGAGGGGAGGGTCTCAGGCAAGACATGTTTTTGAATTTTGGGGCAGTGGAGGAGATGCCTTAACCAGAGTTGACAGGTGGCAGGGGCCGGACACAGAGGTAGAGGAGAAGCATTTTCTCAAAAAAGAAAGGTTGCTCTATGGCCTTGAGGGATGAGATGTAGGTTTCCCCAGCCATCTGAAAGTATAATGTTCCTATTTGGTTGATTTGGAAGATTATTTTTCATGCAGGGGAATGCTATTACCATTAGTTTATATGGAAAAGTTTTTGAGCATTTCCAGACCCCAAAATAACCTATTAATTCATATAAAATAGGAACACTGTTTTTGGATAGTGGGAAAACCTGTACTGTGTACTTTATCATTAAGAACATGGAGTTTGAAGTAAAGTATGGATTGGAATCTTGGCTCTGCCACAGTAGCTCTGTGACCTTAGGTTTATTACCTCTGAAAACTGGATTTCTTTATAAAATAGGGAAGATAATACTAACCTACCACATACAAATTTTGTGAGGATCATGTAGGAAAAATGCTTAGCATAGGACCATGTACGTAGGTAATATTCACTAAAAGTTAACTACTATTGGTCATTACTAGGGAGGGGGTTTCTGAAGGAGAAACAGGGGGGAGGTCCCTTTCCATACTCGTGATCTTAAAACAAAGCTGGCTCACCTTGAGCAACCAGTGGCTACAGTTACTGTTGGCATGGCCAGCTCAGCATGGCTATTGAACAAAGGCTGACCAGGGTTGGTTGGGCCTGCAGCTCTTTCCCCAATAGACAGAGCCCAGGGAAAAGGGACTCTCCTGCCAAAACTATACCCGATACCTCTCCCCCTCAGCTGTTTAGTTTCTGACTGACTGACAATTAGCCCACACCTGCCCTACTTTGATGCCAATGAATCCAACCCACATAGTCTTGAAAGAACCCCTAAAAATAGCTCCAAGCAGGGTCTGTGGCCTCCCCCAAACTCTTGGAGCAGGAGTTCATTTTCCCAGAGCAGATATCCTAGCCCTGTCAGCATCTTCACACTGCTGCCTGGCTCCCACCCTCTCCGTGTTTAAGTCCAATTCCAACCCAAAGTCACAAAGAAAATGAGATCCTTGTGGGTCCCCCATGGAGTTGGCTTGGGTTCTCCAGTAAAATGTGGAATGGACTCAAGCCACTAATGAGACTTTATTCTGTGTCATCAGCTGCTCAAATGGTAGCTCCAGTAGCCCCGTCACTTGAGCCAGAAGAGCAGCAGGGATGAGCAGACATGCAGGCATCCTGACTCCAGATGCAGACTTGCCTTGCACCCAAGTCAGAGAAATGAGAGTTGCTTCTATGGTGAAAAGCACAGATACTGGATCCATCCCTGGGTTCATATCTCAGCACTGGGTGATCTTGGACAACAGATTAACTTCCTAGGATTCAATTTTCCTGGCTATAATATAAGTGTAAATAATTCATTGTATGTGAAGCACTTAGACCTAAGTTTTAGCTGTGGGGATACTAGTCACTACCAATGAAGTCTTGTTATTCCAGCATCACACGCCCGAACTTAGTTCTGGGGGAGAGGTTTTAAGGCCACGAGGAGTGTTAACAGTAGGTATGGTAGGCCTCTAGTTGTCTTCTGTTTCCTGTAATAGGTCCCAATTTTATTTTATTATTTTTTAAAGATTTATTTATTTTATTTATACAAGAACCGGGGTACAGGCCAGATGCGCGGGAGGGTGAAAGGATTCACCAGAGACAGAGCGGGGAACGGAACAGGCAGACTGACTGAAATACACTGCTGAGGGGAGCAGCGGGCGAAACAGGAGAGGTCTGCTCGCCATGTGGATTGCTCCGAGGCCGGCAGGGATCGAACCGGCACTGCAGAGGCTGCGGACAGCTTCACAGCACTGCGCTCAACCATCTGCACCACCAGGGAGGACCCAGGCCCCAATTTTAGCCAGTGCACCCACATGCACCCCCCATCATGTACCCAGTGTAACTTAGGAGACAGAATTCTGTTCTCTCTGACCCTGAGCACCGGTGACCCCTGTCCGCCTGCTAACATAGCGTAGCATGTTAACATAGCATCATACCAGAGTCATTGTCTCAGTACCTTGTGGGTGGCCTAGAGCACCCACAAATAGCTGTTGGCAGTTTGTGGGCTGACAGCAGTGTTTGGGGATCCCTTGACTAATCCTTGCTTTCCTCACTCCCCCTTTGTCTCTGTACCTTCCCATTGTCCCCAGCCTTGAACTTCCTTCTCAACTGACGCCATCACCTACTTCATCAGGAAAAAAAAAAAAGCCCCACGTGTAGATGAATCTCTCATCCTTCCTTCCCTTCACTACAAAATGTCACTATGTTCACAGACATCAGTTTTCAACTTCTCTGTTTCATGGGCCAAGAATCTCTTCTGCCATCAGTGTTGTCCCAGTGTCCTGTCCTCCTGGCCCAACTCCTCTTGTTCCTTTGTTTCTTCTCTCAGCGCCTCCCTACCTACTGTTTCTTGCCCTTGCCAGCAACTGCTTTTCTTCAATTCTTAGGGGAAAACAAATCAAAACTATCCTTGACCCTGTATGTGCATACTGACTTAGAACCTTTCTTCCTTTCACATTAGGGTTCTTGAAAGGGCTGGCTGAAAACTTGCCGTCTCTACTCCTGCTCACTCAAGCCACTGCACACTGGCTTAGTCCCTAAAGACAGCTTTCACATTCCTTCTGTGTTTTTCTTACTGCCTCTAGTTCCCAAGCAAACTTTCCCATCCATTTCGCCCTGACTTCATTCCTGCTTGGGAACCTGGTAGGGCTAATGGCATGCTTTGTGAGGACCAGCTACTCACTTTGACCCTCACCTAATCCCATATTTTCTACCTATGGATCTTTCTCTCATGCCTATCTGATTGTTGGCTCCCAGACAGAAGCTTCAGGCAGTCCAAGAGGCACAGGGTGTTTACTTTTAACACTTACAGGTGAGTTGAAACAGTCTTACTGTGCCTCTTCCATCCCCAATATCATTCTGCCCTTCCGTCTCTGAAGGGGTGTATGTGTGTGTGTGTTTTAAATGAGTCACTGTGTCTATTGGAATTGGCAAGAGGAAGAAAGAGCACCTCTTAAAAGAACCTCTGTTTTCACCCTCCTCCTGGCTTTGATATCGCCCTCCACAAGACGCCAGCACACTTCCAAGTACCACTTCTCCTGCAGCCCAGTGCTGTAGGGCCCTTGTGCACCCAGCACCTGGCCTAGGGAATTTAGCCCAGACTCAACTTAGTCAGGGTTTTCATTTTGGGGAAAAATTTTGGTGAATGAAATGTATCTCACTCACTCCAAATATCCTGCTCCCCGATGAGGAAGCGGGCCCCTCAAGCTCCCCACGCCAGCCCCTCAGTTGGAGAGTTTATCAATAGACTGTCTTTACAGTACCATTTGTTTTCTTAGTTAATTCTGGGAAACAAGTGTCTGAAGTGTTGCTGTGCCTTTTGAATACCCTGTCTACACTGGGATAACTTTGAAAAATGCTGTTCTTCCATTCTCCCATGGAAATTATTTCATGACTTTCTAGACTATATCTAAGTGTTGACGCCACTGTAAAGCTTTGTTCTTGAAAGTCACAGGCAACTCCCTCCTCTCCACCGCTGCTGGCTTACATAAAGCCCCGTGACGGTACTTATCACTTCTCACTGTAAGACTACAGGACTTTTTGAGGGCAGGGAATGAATCATATACTCAGCACAGAGAGTGGCATCTCGTAACTGTTAAGGAATATTTGAGTCATTGAATAGATAAATGAGACTGAACATTGCTTGATCAAACAATTTAATTTGCTATCTATGGACTTTGATTTCCTCTTCCCTAAAGGTAGATATTTATTTATTTATTTTAATTTGTGGAACTTTCTTTTATTTTTTTAAAGATATATTTATTTATGCATACAAGAACTGGGGCACAGGCCAGAGGCGTGAGGGGTGAGAGGATTCACCAGGACAGAGTGGGGAACAGAACAGGCAGACTGAGTGAAATACACTGCTCAGGGGAGCAGTGGGCGAGACAGGAGAGGTCTGCTGCGCCTTGTGGGCTGCTCCCTGATTGGGGATTGAACTCGTGCTGCAGTGGCTGTGGATTGCCTCATAGGTTGTATCTTAACCCCTTGCACCACCAGGGAGGCCCCAAGGTAGATATTTAGATCCTTTGATAGTGACAACCCCATGAGCAATGTGTGTGTGTGTGTGTGTGTGTGTGTGTGTATACATATATGTATATATATTATATATAATTGAAATTAAGAGGGCATAGAAGGTCCAGGTTAGAATAGGCTGTCCCTTGTTAGACTCTTGGTAGCTAGGGGTCTGATTGCACCCCACTCACAGCATTTGGAAGAAACGGAAGAAACTTCCTTAAGTCTCTGCCAAAGACCGTAGATTGGTTTCCTAGTTATAAGCTTCTGCCCACTCTCATTCTGCTTGGTTCCCTTGGTGATGGGTAACCTAAGCCATATAATGGAATTGACCATAGCCTCTATGAGCCACTTATTTTTATTTTTTAGTATTTTTGGTCCCTTTATTTTTAAAGTCTATATTTTCCATGTTTCTAAAAAGTGCAGTGTGCATGTGGTGCTCCTGAACTTGAATTAACAGCCTTAGTGACGAGGACATCACCCTGTGCCCGGCAGCCATGGCTCTCTTGGAATTGGTTTTCTGGTTTGAATGATCCCCTTTGACCAAAGGCAGACTACAAATATTCCACATTTTCTTTTGGGTTTTATTCAGCTAAAGACACATGCCATCTGTTTTTAGTGGCTGGAGAAGGGGAAACCATCCCACGACTTCTCCAGAGCCAGGGGTCACCTGCGGTGGGCTGTATTCACAGTCTCAGGGTGCAGGGGAGCCGCCACCTATCTGACATACTCAGACAGTGGGGACAGTTTATGTGCAATGGCCAGGGGTCCTCAGGGAACTGGAATCCATGACTTATTTGAAACTGAAGGAAATGTGACTATTTACCTAGTGAAGGCTCTATCAGACTTGGTATCAGGAGGCGAGATGTATTTTGAGGACCCCAAGGCAGGAAGGAACTCTGAGAAGTAGGTGTTGGCTCTGAGAAGCTGCATCATAGCTAGAGCTGTCATGCAGGGAAGCTGACTCCTCAAGGACTCCCCACCCTCCATACTTGCATTCCAGATGACACCCCCATCTGTGACGGCTCCTCTGCCTTCCTTGACTGTTTTAGAACCAGCTCTTTCCCCAGGCACAGTGAAGTGCATGGTGCCCACGGGAGGTCTCCTGGGACATGCAGGTCAAGGAATGCTACAGAATCACTCTCCCCCAGCCTCCCGGAGAGTGTAGCAGAGGAAGGGGTGTGTTCCTGGCATGGGCCAGCTGGGCTGTGAAGGAGCTGTGCCCCTGGGAATTCTGCCTGGCCCCCAGCTGTGGCATCAAGCACTTCCCCATCCAGGACCCTGTGGAGAGTCTAACTTGGCGATTCCTTGGCCAAGCTACCATGCAGGGGCAAGGCCAAGAGTGAGCAAGCATCATGGATTCTGCCCAGCTACTAGAGTCAGGGGTGATGGATGGATGTAAGGAGGCTGCCAGGGGTAATTTGGCTGGAAAGCTTGTGTTTAACCTAAATTTGACCTGACTTCCAAAGTGGAACAGAAATAACCATTCAAGTTTTTATTGAGAGTCATTACTAGCTATTGTACTTGTTATGAGCATGTATGTAGCACATAGTCCCTAGAATATGTAGTAAAATGTCAGGGGGACGTTGCGTTCATGTAAATAGGACTGAAATGTGGGCATGATTTCAGGGACAATGGAAGAACGAACATGTCCTCATCTGTTTGTGCCACAGGCACAGTTCCCGGGCTCTTAGTTCACAGTGGGTTCTGTGTTGCCACTTAGGCATTTTTTTTTCCAGCCTGAAACTATTTCAGTTATTGTTCCCTTGGGCTGTTTGTACAGATCTTTATAGATACTCAATATGCGTCCTGATCAAGAACATTGCCCATTTTTGTTCTCTTGCACAAACAAAGTAAGTTAATTAAAACTGTCAGTACCAGGGCTAAACTGCTTCTAACTGTACTTTGGTCTTTAAGCTTAAAAACAAAGCAATTTAAATGATTTCCATATTTCCACAATCATTCATAAGTTGTTTGTGTTACACAGAGGAACTATCAGAGCATTCTGCTGTAAAGAACATTCCACATATTTTTCCCACATGTTTTGATGTATGTTGGCTTAACCGACCCTCAATAGCTTTCCATCTAACTTCTCAAATGGCTGTTGATGCTTTTATGTTATTACCCTTCATTTATTTATTTCCCTCTTGTCTTTTTTTTTTTTTCAGCCCTATTTTAATTTCCAATTATTTGTTTCTTGTTTAACTTATCTTCTTCTTACCCTCCCCGGCTTCTTGATGCCCTTGGCCTGTTGTGTATTTTCCTGTCTTACCTTCTTGTTCTACATGGCAGGCGAGAATTGTAGCACTTAGCCACCCATCACCCTTCTTGTTCTACATGGGAAATAAGAATGGAGTCCAACAGGTGGTAGATTGAAAGCCATCTATTCCAGACAAAAGAGAATGGGTGCCTTTTTTCCTCAGTACATTCCACAGACACACCCTGAGCCACAAGGTAGATTCCATATGCCCTTGATGATAATCCTGGTTTTAACTCTGGCTCAGAAATGACAAGGTTATCTTAAAAAGTGCCAGTTCAAGCAAATCAAGTGACTGTGGCAGAATTCTTCCATAATTCAGTACTATATCCAAATAACAGGAGCTATTTCTTGAAAGTCTCTCGCCAAAGGTATAAATTTCAGTTACGACCACCCTTAGAGATAAATGAATTAGCCAGGACTTTGGTTGCAAGTAACAGAAACTCAGTTTGAACCAGTATAGGCCAAGAGGGGAACAATAGGAAGGGCAGGGATACATTTACCGCTTTAGAAAGCATGAACTACTAGTCCCTCTTCCTTCACCTTTATTTGCGATTCATGCATGTTGTCTTCATAGCTGGCATCTGTACACCAGCTTCTCCACATAGAAGAGGACAGGGCCATTGATAACCTCAGAACCTTCTAGCACCATCATTGCATGCTTTGTTCCCACGTTTAAGAATTCAGAGGAAGGATTGCAGCTATTCGGACTTGGATCAGGTGGCTAGGAGGCAAGGATTTGCCTTAGATATAAGAAGATGGCAGCCCTCGCCATGTCACATCATGGTAAAGGTGATGATCATAGTCTAATCTGGACAGAGAGACAAGAATCCATTAAGGTGGGGATCGGAAGAGTTCTGTCTCCATTGGTCTTCTCTACTCCTTTTCCTTAGCAAGAGGGCAGGGGGAAAATTGACTGATCTGGGGTTTCCTACAACTAATGACAAGGTTTCTTTTTTTGGGCCTTTAATATCCCCTGATAATCTCATCCCTAATTAAAATTCACTGTCTCCCACAATACATAAACCTACTTTATTTCTTGAGTCTGCTGGCATCTGGCTCTTTGTTCCTGAGGAATTGCCAGAAAGATTTATTCACTGATCTTTGGGACAAGTAGGGACAAGATTCAGTTTAGATTAGGTTAGTGCACTTGGATATCCCCAAAGGTGCTTTATGTAGAAAGTCTGTCCATGCTAGAATATTTTATATCCTTCCTGGGCACACACAGTTCTCCATCCCCTCACTGTTCTGCTAATTGCTGAGGCTGATTAGGTAATCATGGTCAACTCACGACCCCACTGATCACAGAATGCCCTCATGGCTGCTGTGTCATCCAGAAACTTCTTCCTTTCAATGTAGTGATGACTTAGAAGACAAACCCACCTAAGGCTGTTAATTGTTGTGTATTAGGCCTGCCCGGCTCCAGCAGTGACAGCTTTTTGTGTCTTCCAGAAATAAACCCATAAATTATAAGAGGACTCAGCAACATCTTTCTCAAGTTTTAGGAAGATGGTGATCTGACAGTTCTGGGCTGTGTTACGTTTGCCTCCGACATGATTTTAGCGGATGGATTCTTTGTATTCAAGACTTTGCCTAGGATTTTGAAAGCAAAGCTTTAATAGAGACAAATGTGTTTTGGCTTCAATAATCTTGGCTAAGTTTTCTGAGTTATTAACACTATACATATAAAAAGAAGTCCTTGGGCTGACTCAGTGCTGTGATACAAGAGAGGGAGTAGTTTCACTGGGGCATTCTTCAATTGAGATGCAAGAAAACAGAATACACAGACCTCTTGGTCCCTCTCCATATCTTTAGGTAACTGACCTGAATTTTAGGATTGGGATCATGAGAAGATGTTTTTTCCTGTCATATTTGTAGAAATAACCTTTGAAACAGAGGAGGAAATTTGACCAAACATCTGTATATGTAAGTTCATCAGTATTCCTTTCAACAGATCTGACCTAGAAGCTAACATGATTTGTTGAGTAAAAATCATTTCTTATTTATATTCATCAGTGGGATGAGACCCTTAATAGGGTGTTTGCTTGCCACTCCAGAGTGGGGAGGAATAGAATTTAGTAAGTATCACCTTTCAAGTTTGATTTGGCTTTCTTCAGTCTGACCTCATGCCTGGAGAGCTGGGAAGCTGAGCTGTTACTGCTTTACCTAGTAGGGAATACAGACTTGAGAGCCCCCCCAAACCTGGATCACTCTGGGATCCAGCTGTATGATCTCAGTATTGATCTAAGCCTTCGATTGCAACTCCACTGTTAGAATTAAGGAAGCAGTGTACCCTGTGCCCTCTGACAGAGCAAGTTCTCTTGAAAGGGAGGCAAAACAGAGCTGTGTTGGGCCTCCCCGGTGGCGCAGCGGTTGAGCGCTGGGTTGCGAAGCTGCCCGCAGTGTCTGCGGCGCCGGTTCGATCCCCCAGCTGCTCCCTGGCCACCGGAGGAGGGTCCCACATGGCGTGCAGACCTCTCCTGCCGCCCGCTGCTCCCCTCAGCAGTGTGCTTCGGTCCTTCTGCCTGCTCTGCTCCCCGCTCTGGCTCTGGTGAATTCTCTCACCCTCCCATGCTTGTATAAACAAAAACAAACAAACAAATAAATAAATAAGCATGCCTCTATTAAAAAACAAAAAAAAACAGCTGTGTCCGAACTCTGTCTTATAAAATGTACTTCTGAATAAATAAAATAACATTTCCACAACTACATGTCCTTTTATGCCCTCATGACACAACCATTTAAATACCAAGAATGACATCAGGAAGTGATTGAACCTGTTGCCCAATTACTGGAATTAGGAGTATACATTTATTCACTCAACTCAAATCGTCACCTTTGGCTGATGAATATTGGCATTCAACAAGATAATTCTCAAATTATCCTCTTCTCAGCCCTGTTCTCAGATGCTTTCCAGCTTCTTCTCCAGGTGGAGGTAGCATTTTATCCTGTTCTGTGACCTAAGGGACAGTACTTTCTTAAGAGTGTGTCGATCCCATCAACTTTACAAAAACAGATGGCTCTGAACTTCACCAGGAGCAAAGGACATAGTCTCCATTTCATTCTAGTTTAGTGTCTGTTGAACTCTTGTTGGAGAGTAGCGGAGATTTCAGTGGACTGCATGCGGGGAAGATGCTCTGTTACTGTAGACCAGTGATTTGGGGTGAGTAAATTTGTACTCTGTCTTCTCAGATTAAGCTATAGCAAAAAGGTTACCAGTTTATAATATAGTAACTAAAGCAAATTATCTATTTGTGCCTTGTTCACACACTTTGTTGACACACTTTCCTGGTTTTGTTGTTATATGGGCCAGTGTGACTGTTGAGAGAGGATGTGTCCCTCAATTTATTACAGGAGGGAAAAAAGTCCAGGAACTACTGTTAGGGGTACTCCAGCAGTGCTTCTAGATTTTACAGTGTATTTTGATTACTCAAAAATATCCACATATTTTTGTAAGAAGCTCAAATGTTATGATTAAAATAAAAGCCCACTTTGACAAAACTTCCCACCCCCAACTTTTGTAGCCCAAACACTTTCCCAGGACAGAGCTCTGTAAAGGGTTATTATGTCACCCCTACCCAGACACTTGATCTCTTTAT
This sequence comes from Talpa europaea, assembly GCF_964194135.1. Lineage (NCBI taxonomy): Eukaryota > Metazoa > Chordata > Mammalia > Eulipotyphla > Talpidae > Talpa > Talpa europaea. Next base: position 41,035,612 of record NC_140073.1, on the reverse strand, counting down.
TTGCATACAAATATCCAAACATAAAGAGTTGCATAATATTGTTTTCTAGATCACATTGTCTTACTCTGTGGGACTTGCTTTTCCACTCTCCAGTATGTCTTGTATCTCTATAATGGTCTGTAAATAAGTACATCATGCCTAAAAATGCTACAAATTGTCCATAATGTGGATGAACCATAGTTTATTTAGTTACTCCCCTAGCAATGGACATTTAGGTTTAGACAGTATATTCAAACTTTGTTTTAAGTGAATTCTCATAATCCCAGCATATAAAAAATTAAGTTTGTACTCTACTCGATTAAGCGATAGCAAAAAGTGTACTAATTTATAATATGGTAACGAAAGCAAATTACCCATTCGTGACTTGTTCACACACTTTGTGCTTCAGTTTCTTTCTCTATAAAATGGGAATAAGTACAGCGCCCGTCTCACAGGGTTGTGGGAGGATTAAATGCGTGAACGCCTGTGAAGTGCTCGCCCCAATGCCTGGTGCATGTCGGTGCTTGCTCAGGGTTCACAGTTCTGTGCTTGAGTCATGAATCTCTTTTGTTGGTTTTCATAGAATCACTTTGACCTTTGACTCACATTACCTACAGCTTTTCACTTGTTTGGAGGGTGTCACAGGAAAGCAGTGAGTTCTAGGCTCCGTTGACTGTGAGGATGTCATCTTGGATGTTGTTTATCTCATTATGTAGTCTCTCTTTGAAAACAAAGAGAAATTGCTCCTTTCTCAGGAATGGCTGCGTTTCTCCTGGGAAGTCTGTTTGACTTTCTCCTACTTATCTGTGTGTCTTCCCTGCTGTTCCAGAGGCTGCCAGAGTGGATCCAGATATCTCCATCTACTTCTTGCATGTTTTATAGACTCTATGGTGTACATTTTATGTATTAACTGAACCTATGGCATCAGTGTTCTTACTTTTCTTTTTTTTCCCATCAACTAGTGAAAATCGCTGCCTTTCTGTGTGACTGTAGGGCAGAGGATTTGCTGTGATGAGGAGCGTTTGCTTCAGCTGAGGCACTGTGCACTTGCTGTGGTGGCTCCTTGGGGTCTCGTGGAGGGAGTCTGCCCTTTGGTCTTCTCTCCTTCCCTCCTGCTGGAGGAGGGACAGCTGCCAGTGTGGAAGGCTCGCCACACATGCAACACTGGAGTCGGCACAAGCAGCCTCACTTGGGTGCCTTCTCTATTCTCCCTAGACCCTGGGAGAGAAGTCACCATTATGTGAATTCTCTGCCAGAGAAGCATGTGAATTGCTGTTAAGAAGTGTTGCCTCTCTTTTCATGTCAGGTTCTGAGAAAATGTAGGTTATAATTATATCCTTGGATACTAGTCAGTTTGACCACGTGAGGGCCAGGCTATTAATTAATGTAGCAACAATAACTGTCATCAACACGAGGAAGCCATTTATGATTGTCAGCGTTCTTTGTCTGTGGTATGAAAGCGCTTCCATAACAATGAACAAGATGCAGACTGGGAGAGGCTGGAGTGGAAAGCAGTGGAGTGGCAGCCAGGCAGTGTCCCGTCCAGCCTGTGCCCAGCACATCCGCCCTGGGCACTACCCCAGGGTTCGCCTACCCACCATACCTTCCACAAACACTTTTCTCATAAATGGAAAATCAGGCTTGAATGAAGAATACTCAGTGCCTGTTTCTGTTCTAGAACCATACCTAGCTCTGCTGCAGACCCACAGCTAGGCAGTACACTGGGGAAGGGGTGGGTGACAAGAGAAGAAAGGAGGTGCCCTTTCTTAATGGCAGGGGGTGGGTAAGCCATTTAGGAGGGTTGGCATGTGGAGAAACAGACTCAGAAGGGTGCCATCTAACCCATCTAACTCCTGTGCCTGGTTTCCTCTGAGGCTCCCTTTGCAAAATCATGACTTTCATTTGGGACAGAGGGCACCTGCCTTTGGAATATGGAACATTGAATCCTCTGAACTGGCCCAGGTTATTATGATTGTCACTTCCCCATTCAACAACAAGGTCTATTTTTTCAAGTGCCAGGGACTGCTGCCAAGTTCCTGGATAGCCTACGGTGGTCCTCTGGTTTCGACCTTCCATTAGCATGGAAGAAGTATTGCTGGCATCGGGCCATTAGCAGCTACCTCCCTCCTCCCTGTCTACAACCAGGACAGACACACCCAGAAAGTGACTGCAGCTCCTGTCTCTAGCTCATGGCACTTTATACAATTCTGCCACCTGCCATTTAAAGATCATCTACTTTTCCCATTTTCTATGGTTTCTGGCTACTTTCTATTTCCTGTGTTTCCCCTCTACTTAACCCTTTGAGACCACTCTGATTGTCATTTGAGTTCTTTTCAAGAGGTTTCATCTTGGTTTGCACTTCTTAGCTCTAGCACAGCAGGAACACAGCATGGTGGGCTTGGCTGCTAAGCCCTTGTGAAGGGTTTGGATGGCCACTTATAGAAGGGACGTGTGAGTAGATGAGGGGCTTAGAGTTGGTATCCCCATCCTTCATGTTCCTATGATATTCAGGATGAATGTCCGTACTATGAGATGGGCCTTGGTGCTAGAGGACCCTGGTATAAAAGTTAGGAGATCCCAAGATCTGTGCAGGAGCTGTTCTCATGCCATGTCTTGGTACATGGACTAGATTCCCCATCTCCTCTCAGAGTAGACCCTTACTGCTGTTGGTGCCTTGGGCAGGCCATGCCTACAGCTAAACCAGACCCAACATGTCTTGTCAGTTCAAGCACCACTGTGTCTACAGCTCCACCGAGGCATCCCAGCCAAGGGTGAGGTCACCCAGGGGGTATTTTTGCCAACTTTCAAGGCACACCTATCCATGGCATCTAGTCTGGTCCTTCTTGTAGTAGTTTTGAAATCCTGTGGCTTCCTCTTTTGGTGAGTGGTTTTGCATATATAGTCAGTGAAACTGTCCTCCCAAATTGCATATTTCATTTGAGAATTAGTAAGATGTTTGTCTAACCAATTCTTTTCACTTTTTTCCTTCCCTTTAGTCCCAGGTAAATCACCACGGTGCTGCTAGTAATGAAACCTACCAGGAACGTTTGGCACGTCTAGAAGGAGATAAGGAGTCCCTCATATTACAGGTGGGTCCTTTTGGATGGGAAGCAGCTTACCCTGCCACCTGCGACTCCAGAGCTGCCCTGATGAGAGGGGAGTGCAAGGTGTTTTCTCTGTTGGATTTATCCTGCTCCCAAAGTATATATGTTTTTAAAAAGACTTTTCCTAGAACAAAGCAGAAAGTAACTGGGGGCACAATTTAACTCTGGATTTGGCTTGGGGGCCTGCAAAAGCATTTGCCTATTTATCATGTACAAGCCATCATCTACCGCCATACCCTGGATGCTCTGTGACGGGAGGACTGATTGGGTCCTAACCTCTAGGAGCCTGGGAGTCTTGCAAGGGAGATAACATGTGTCCTTATGTAACTAATGAGACAGAGCGATATGGGCCTAAATGTGAAGGGTAACAGGATCCGGTCCAAATCATCTGGAGCTGATCTAGACTAATCACTTTGAGGCCTATCCCCCTGGGGTTAGTAAGGCTGATAAATGTTTGCTGACTCCCGCTTTAAGGAGAATGCCAAAACTTTTTATGGAGAAAGATAGTCAAAGGGACTATTTCATCTCTGAAATCTTGCTCTGGTTGGTAGAACATAAAGTCAGAAATTCTTATGGGAGGCCTATTGGTGAGGCAGGGGCCCTTTGCTGTGTTAGCTCTTCAGTGTGTAAGCCGGCAGCAAGGTCCTGGATGCAGCAGATACACTGCTGGACACTTTGGAGACTAAAAGATTAAAATCCCAATCCTAGACCCTTAAAAGGCTTGAAGTGTGGTGTACAGACTAGTAGTGAAATAGGGGACAGGGTAGGTGGGATTCTGGAGTCTTCCCTGGACTGGGAGCTTTAAGTTGGAATGCTAGAATAAAATTAAATAAATATTATTTTATTTGGCCTTTGTTTTCCCCTGTCCTGCCCTTATTTTAAATAATTGGAAGCAGACCTAGTGTACAATAAGGGAATTTTGTATCCTAGTTTTGGGTTTTTCTTCACTTCCCTGAGCTATTCATTAAAAAAAAAAAATTCAGTGCTCAAGACTTGGCGGTCATTTGTTTTAACTGCTGGTGATGCAGCAGAAAAGAAAACTAAGTCCCTATTCCAGAGCTTCCTTTTGAGTGTGCATTTGTATAAACAAGAAATAAGATGTTTCAGGTGGTGATAAATACTATGGAAAAAAACAAAATAGCCAAGGACTGTGTAGTCAGAAGCACTCCCTGAAAAAGACCTGCAGTAAGACGGGGTGTTGGGTGGAAGGACGCGCGGCCAGAGGTGGCTGGTCCAGAGAGCCCCAGGGTATGTGGGGGAACGCATGGGAAGGAAGGACGCCAGGGGTCAGGCCTGGCACTCTGCCCCAGGAAGCCTGGTGGTAACTGCCTTTCAAGAGGTAGCAGGGGCCAGGTCTTAAAGCATTCTTCAGTGCAGCTGTTTTGAGGGATGTATAATTTGCATAAACAAACATTTTATTGATTTACAATGCTCTATAAACTCCAGGAGTACAGCTTCACACCTCCTGCTGTGTATAAACGCACCATTCCCACCTGCCATTGGCCTGCTCAGCCTTTTCCTCTTTCCCTTCCCCTCTGTGAACCCGCATAATCTTTTCACCATGATTTGTTAGTTTGGTTGGTTGGTTATTAGATTCCCACAGATGAGAGAAACCACTTGGTAGCTGTCTCTTTCACTTTCTGACTGATTTCACTTAGCATAATGACCTCAAGTTCAAGGATGTGTCATGCAAAACGCCATCCTCACAATGTGATTCATGAGAGAATATCCAATTTAGATTTTCATAGCAAACGTTGTGAAATTTGCAAACGTTTGAACCAGGAAACTCATGGCCAAAATCACACATTGCTATTTAGAAGGATTACATTTTATTATTTTTTTAAAAAGATTTATTTATTTAGGTGTACAAGAGCTGGGGTACAGGCCAGAGGTGGGGTGGGGGTAGGGGTGGTGTGTGTGTGAGAGGATTCACCAGAGACAGTGGGGAACAGAGCAGGCAGACTGGCTGAAATACACTGCTGAGGGGAGCAGCGGGTGAGTCAGGAGAGGTCTGCTGCGCCATGTGGGTAGCTCCTGGGCCGGGCATGGAACTTGTGCTGCAGTGGCTGCAGATAGCTTCACAGTGCTGAGACTTAACCCCTTACGCCACTAGGGAGGCCCAGGATTACATTTTAATAAAGAAGTTCTGTGTGATAACGCTCTCCTGCATGTTCATGTTTGTTTTTTAAATTCTGAATTCTTGAAAAATCCTTATTTCAATAATCCCAACACAACTGGGAACTGTGTTTATCAGAGGAGTCAGAAGTGGACTTTAGTGTTTTCTGTATTCCACCAGCAACTTGTGGACAGACCAGCACCATTGCTGTGTCCTGGCTCCCCCTCTTGCCTAGTGGCCATGAAGCTGGTTAGACAGACCCCCCCACTTGTAAATTCACACAGCAGCCCAGCCGGCCTGAGTTAATTGGAGTCCTTAGAATGTTTTCCTGGGTCTGCTTATAGAGCAGTAAGGCACATCAAACATAACAAAATACGTTATTTCCAGGATTTAAAGCAAGTAAAACCAAAATTTCATATTCTTATTAGGATGTAACTTAAGACAAGAATTTTCATGTTTGGTTTTTCTTTTGTAGCTCCTCCTCCTAGTGCCTAAAAACATGTTGAGTACATTGTAGGGATTTCAAAAAATTCTTTTTAGTGAATAAATATCACATTCTAGGATCTTCATAGATTTTGTCCCAGTTTTCTATCTACACTTTTCCATTTATAATATGTAAAGTGATGATTGAGGTACATCTTGAGCCTCTTGTGCAGCTGAGCTGTGGCCTATGGGGTCCTGGGGACGACATATTCTTCCTCTAGTTTCTGTGCAGACTACATGAGTGTTAATCCCCAAGAGAAGATTAGCCCTAAAATACCCCACACAAATAAGAGACTGTGGAGCCAGGAAACAAAGGTCAGTCCCTGTGCCTACCTGTGAAAGTAGAGTTAGTAGTGAAAAAAGCCAGGGCCATTGATAGCGATGGGCTTAAGAATTAAACACAAACAGAAAGGTTTATGTTTAAGATGGCCCTGCTGGCAGGTGCCCATTTGGAGATTATAAATGAAATGTTTGTACCCCAAGCATCGGCTCCAGAAATATGTCTCAATTGTGCATAATTCATTTCGCAACGTCAAATGGAAAGCTTAATATAACCATATTAATGTAGATTAGTTCCTTTGTAAAAGAGACCTTTATAATTAAAGTTTATTTACACACCCGTAAATGAATTCACAATAGTTCTTTCATGCTCTGGTATTGCAGTTTGAGAAATAATTCAGGGTAATCAATATGTAAATAGCAATGACTGGACCATAGGTTAAAAAACAGAGGGTCTAAAAGGATCTCAGTTTACCAGTCATTGATTTCTTTATTTGGGGAAGGCCATCCGTTTTCTTTCGCTATCTTTCTGTTTTGAGATACCTCTTCATAACTAAAAAGAAAGAGGATCTACACTGTCGTCATTCCTGCTAATGGAGCAGACTATGAGATCCTCCTATACCTATGTCGGGTGCGATTTACGTGCCTATTGTTTGTGGCTTGTTATTAATAATTCCAATAGATGTTCTCAGCGTGCTTCAGAATGACTTCTTTCCTGCCCCCGTGTGTGCAATGTGGCTTGTGTATATTTATGACTTAGAGTCATGTTTTGGCCTGTGAAGCACAAAACCCTTTCTGAGCCAAGTTTTGTCAGTGCTAATACATGCCCTTTACATCCCACATTCCTTAATTGCTTCAGAACCTTTGTCTGATAGGTGAGCAGTCCTCACACCCTTATGAGAGAGGAAAGGTCATTGGTTCGTTTCCACAGAAGTTTGGACTGCTCCTTCACACGAGGTGGCAGAAGTCCTGGCAAGCCAGCTCAGCTATGCCTTGAGGTGGGGACTGCCGAGTGAGCTTGTTCAGAGGAGTGAGGAGCCAGAGTCCAGCCCAGGGGCAGCTCTCGTGACTGCTGGGTGGCTTTCTCTTGGGTCTGTCAGGAGCAGGAAGCCTGACCAACACCATCCAGGCAATGGCAAGACACCCTGGCCAGGTAAGAAAACAACTGGAGTTTCCTTCATCAGGACACTTTCCTCCCTCTGTCCACCGAAAAGAAAAGCCATTCTTCTCAGATGAGAATCAGTGTGTGACTTAAGGGCTCACCTACAGTGGGAAGCCATTCCCACCCCTGCAGAACTCTTGCACCTTCACCATTGCTTTATTTCCTGGGACAGGTGAGTGTCCTCACTGACCAAGTGGAAGCCCAAGGGGAGAAGATTCGGGATCTGGAGGTGTGTCTGGAGGGACACCAGGTGAAACTCAATGCTGCAGAGGAGATGCTTCAACAGGTAAGGGTGGCGGGTCTTGAGCGTTAACGCAGCGCATGTGTTAGTCCCTTTTTGTGCCCTTTTTGTGCCCAGGCTATAGCTCTGGCTGCTCACTTTCCCATCCTGCCTTTGAGCTAGGTTTGGCCGCTCAGTGTGTAGTGTTTATGCAGCAGGTGAAACCGGCCTGAACTTGGAGAGTTGCACAGGGGGCGGGTGGAAGGGCTGGCCTGAGAGGAATAACCTGTTGGGCGGGTTAGAGGTTCCCCAGTGGCACTTTCTCCAGGCCTGGTTGTGGAAGGAGCTGCCAGCTGGCAATGTCATCTCCTCTTTCCATCTGAGCCAAGGTTTCAGGTGGCACCTGGGGTTTTAGAAAGTCAGTTCCATTCTTCAACTGATTTAGTGCTTCTTTTCTACCCTCACGCTTCCCCCTCCCACTCTGCGTAGTCTTCTTTGATAAAACCTATTACATAAATAATGCTTTGATTTAATAGATACCAAATTTTTTTTAAAAATCTGCTCTCCTATCAGTCAAATAAATCTCTTAAATATCCTTTCTTTGTTTCCTTTTGGTCCTCCTCATCATTATGTAGACCTAATTTACAAAGTTCTGTTCACACCAGATGCACAGTTTAGTCCTCTGATCTTACATGCTTCATGTCACGGAGCTGTTTTTCCTCCATTTTTTAGGTTTGCCATCGCTGTAGATTTTTTTGGTAAAAGTATTACAGATGAGTTAACCATTTTCCTACTCTTTAACAGTTTTGCCCTGTTGTGAGTAAAGAGCTGCAATTTTAAGGAAGGCGTTGTTGGATTTTTGTCAAAAGCCTTTTCAGAATCTGTTGATGCTAATTAGAGATTTTATTTTATCAAACTATTATGATCTATCTAATTGATAGATTCCCTTAATTTGACTAATTCTTGCATCTTCAGTTATTTTGAAAAATACACCATGACTGACATTTACATTGTATGCTTGGCAGCCTCTGCTGTGTGTGTAAAAGGTACACACTGATTATTTAAAGAATGAAAGTCCCTTCAGAGGAGGAAGCTCAACTCAATGATGGCTCATAATCTTTCTCCCAAAGCGCTGATGTCTTTTTATTACTGTGATCACTATAAATTTAAAATAATTTCTCCACAGAATAATAATGTACATAAGCTTCCATCTCATCTTTGGGTTTAGGATAAATGTCTTACTTCCCAGGTATTCCTACCTTTGTTTGAGGGTATTTTAAGAACTTGGAAAATAAAAGGTTAAGTCAGTATTTTTATTCCGATGTCTTTATAAAAACAAGTTCTAGCAGTTCAGAAGCTGCTATTACTTTCTTATCTTTCCTTTGCTGATTAATAAATCACCACCTTCTTGGCTCCTTTTGATTTTCTATTTAAATTGCCAGTTCTCTTGTTCACCCTATTCCCTGCAAATTGGAGTAGTAATAGGAGTTGAGTCTTTTTCAGTTGAATCTTTCTCTTTGATGTCCCAGGAAAGAAAATAGCCTGATGGAAAAATCTCAAAGGACAGGAAAGCACTTTTCCAATGAGTACAGGGAATAAACCACTAGATATTATCTTTACATCTGCGCAAGCTGTGGCTTTGAGGTGGGGATGGGGGAGGAAGGTGATGGAGTGCTATAAAAAAACAGAGACCAAGAAAATTTGAATGTGGAAGGGAATGTGTCAGAATAATGTCAGGAGGTTGATGCTTCAGGACAGCAGTGCCTGGCGAGCAGCCATGTAATAGATGGTCAGAGGACGCTGCGCTGTGGTGGCTGAGCTGGACCTGGCGCTGCCCTGGGTGCTTCTCTAGGCCTACCCGACTCTGCGCCTGTGGTGGTGATTCTGCCCCTCCTCAACTGTGCCCAGGACTCTGGTGTTGGTTCTCAGCATCCCCTGGGGAGGCTGTCTTCCCTTTGAAGCGTAATCCCATGGACTGTTTTGTTTTATTTTTTTGGACTGAATTTTAGACTTTAAAAAAATGTTTTAAGCCCAACTATCCTCTGTGGCATTATAATATCAGGGTGAGGCCAGAGGTGCAGGGGTGACAGAATTTATCAGAGGCAGAGTGGAGAACAGGAAAGGTGGGATTATTGAAATACCCTGCAAAGGTGCAGGGGGCAAGACAGGAGAGGTCTGTGAGGCAAGAAGGATTGAGACTCTCTTTTATATTCTGCTTTCTTTGGCTTTCCATTTAGGGCGCCAGTTTGCACCAGTTATCTTCTGGGATGTCTGCTCTCGGGTGCTGGCCTTTGACACAGAATGTGTCCGGGCCCTGCTTCTGCATTCCTGGAGCTGGGCTGGTTTTTCTGGTCATGGTGGTCAGGCTTATGGCCTGGTTCCCATGACAACCTTATCCAGTCATTTATCTATTCAAGCCTCTCAAACCTGTTTACTGAGTGAGCAATGGGGGGCTTAGTTTTTAAACTTACTACATGGTACCCCAGCATCCTCTCTATCCTGCTTATCCTAAAGATTTAAGGATCTTCCTGAACTTAACAGGTTATTTTATGTCTGTAACTTTCACCGGTTTCATACTCTTTCAAGGATGAAATGATGGGAGTATGGAATACTCTTTTCTTGGCAAATTCTGAGTTCAAGTCACAGAACAAACTGGAGTCTCAGTTCTCACTCATGTTTCTGCTGGGCTTGGCGGTGTCGGAGCTTGAGATTGTTGGGTTCCCAGCTCCCAGTCCCAAATTGAATGTTGTGCTGTTTCTGCCAGTGCTGTCCTGAAATCTGCTTCATCTATTTGAAAAGACTCGATTTTTGCACCACAGTGCTGATGTGATGCCATCTAGAGCTCGGAGGACTTTGCACGTGTGTCTCCTCTGATGGGGCAGGCAGAGACCTGCCAGCTGTGACATGTATCCTGGACCACAGGACTCCTGGCATCTGGTTGTAGGAGCAAGAATGACTCATGGCCTTGAGGCAGAGCATGGGGGCAAACAGTTGACTCTTATTGCCAACCCTGACAACCATTCATCATCCAGGCCCAACCAGGCCTCCTTGCTCTTAGGCTTGAGTTCTGACACAGATCACCCAATGACAGTATCTCTTGGGGTGCTATTCCCAATACCCCTGTTTACTGAATACATTTTGCCTGAGAAGCAGCTGCTACTCAACTCTAGCTGACTGCCCATGAGACCCATACCTTCAGGTCAAGCCTGGCACACAGATCTCTAGTCTGCCACCTCCATTCTAGACTTTGCTCCCCACTGCTGCTGGGGAAGCACCGGTAGGCCGGGGTAGAGGGAGGGGAAGGTTAAGAAAACCCAAACCCAGCAAGCGCAGCCCAAACCCTGTGTTTACTCAAGTCCAACGCCCACTGAGCCATCTCTCCTTGCAGCTGTGCCCCTGCTCATTCAGTCTCCTTCCAGCAGCCCAGGAAGGGGGAAGTTATTTCCCCACCTGGCTTTTGAGCCATGGAGTTGTCACTCTGGCCCTGGCTCTACTGAGGGGTGATCTATCAGCGCCCATCTGTTTTCCTCTATGCAGTAACCCATCTGGTCTTCAGAAAAAGAGAGCATGAAGACTTTGGGTTAGACTGAACAGGATAAACAGAATTAGCACAGAGGCAGAGATGAGATTTTGGACATGTCTAAAGGCAGGATATTTCTTGTCTACGACTCTGTGCCGGACGCAGGATAGGGAGGAGGCAGCATCTCTGGGGATGGCCTATGGATCTCAGCTATGGTCTCAGACTCACTGATCATGTGTAGATACCCCAAGGGATTTCCCCGTTAGGAAGAAAGATTTTCCAGGAAATGTACAAGCAAGTCTTTAAGGGGTCACAGCCTGGGTTAGTTTTCACTGGTCTGGGGTGGTCTGAGCCTGGGACAGAGCTCACAGCATGGGCCCTGCCCCTCCATTGTGTAAACAGGTCAAGACACTGCCTGGCTGCATCTCTGGGAGCACAGGCCTGAACTCGCGACTTTCTTGCAGTGACCCGTTCACAGCCTGCTGCAAAAAATTCTCTGTCAAAGGGAGGATCCCCCTGATATGCTGCTGTGTTTGAGGCCCATGTGGGTTTTTCTAAAGTGGCCCCTCCGGGGGTAGGGTGAGGTTCTGCACAGCCGGCGCCTGTGCTGCCTCCTATTATCACTCAGCCTTCAGTGTTACCTCTCCTGAGGGTGATGAAAGTGGATGCTACTTGGTGGACGCTAATCAGAGCTGGCCACCAAAAGGAACACTCTCCAGGCACCCGCCATTTATAGATATAATTGATTTTGAGATCAGAAGCAATATTCAGTGCCAGAAAAAAGACAGGAGGCAATAGGGAGGCCAAGTGAGGAGGAAGAAAGGATGCAGATTTCATGAGAATACAACCCAGCTTTGGAGAAACCTTGCAGGACACCAGCCTCTCATGTAATCCTCCCAGAATTCCAGTGGCCCATTGTTTTGACTGTTTTTTTTTTTTTTTTTTGGTGAACTGTGGAGAGTAACAAATTTAGGGGTTTGGGAGTCAGTGGATAGGACTTTCTTTAGGTGTACCACTTGCTGTTGGTGGGGAAAGTCATTAAGCTGTGTTCTTATCTACCACAAATAGGGATAACAACAATATGGTCTCTCTGTTGCCCAATTTTTAGAGCTGTGTTACAGTTATTCCAATTTTGCTCAAACTGAGCTATCGCAAAGTATACTAAACAGAGCTGTATGCATGATCCTGTGTACATGATCCTGTGGGAGCACAAATCTGAGGAGATGAGACATTTGAACCATAAGTGAAGAAAATAGACATTTGCTGATTATTCCCTAAAACTGCTCTTGGGAGACTTATGAGGCAGAAGTAACTGCTTTCCTCAAGTTTATTTCATTTAATGTTTCATTGCCAGACTACAGAGTTGAAGTAATATGTACCCCTTGTACAGATAGGGGACTGAGGGTCAGAGACATGATTTGGTTAGTGGAACTGAGGTCTGGACCTAAAGCCAGGTTGACTGTAGGCATCTCTCTGCACGGTGTTACTCATGCTGAGGCTTCCAGACAAGGCCTAGGCCTCCTACTTCAGAGGGCAAAGGGACACATTTTTCCTTTCATGTCTTTCCATGGCCCATTCTTTCATTCTGGTTTCAGATTGCCAGTCTGGCTCTAGTGCTCTGTCATTGGTCAGTACTCCCTGGGTCATGTTCCAAACTTAAATATAGGAGTAATTGCTTCAAGCTGTGGCCCTTTAAGGAGACAAGAAATTGAAAGGCAAATTCTTTTTATCAGCTCTAGTCAGAAACTGAGTTTTAGGAAAAGGAAATGACAGGTTGCTCTGAGATGTAAGCTTTCCCCTCCCCAGCTTCTAAGGAGATGTATTTTTCCTTCTGGAAGAGGTTAGTGGTAATGATGAAATGAGAGGGAGGGGTGATAATTTTGTTCATTGGTTTTTCCCTAAAGTTTCATTACCCAGTTTCATGGTTCTTCATGGTAAGAAAAACAAGCCACCCACCTCCTGTACCACCCTTCTTCATCACTTGCCTTCTTGCATTTACTCAGACAACCTTGAAGCCAATGGGAAAGCAGAAGCCAATGCTGCTTGTGCAATCTTGGCCCTTTTCTCTAGCCCCCTGCTCCCCCCACACATTGTGGTATCTGCATGAATTTAAGGATCCCTAACAGAACCTACCCTGTGGGTCTGAGCCTTGACTCGGTGTTCCAGACAGATAGACTGGATCCAGAGTTAACTCCAGTCCTGGGGATGAAAGCTAGGGCTCCAGCGATTTTTTTTTTTTTTTCTGTAAGGAGCAGACAGAATAAAAGATGGCAGCAAAGGAAATGAACAAGAAAAGAAATCAGAAAAATCAAAAGGAAGGATGGGGTGGCAAGGACTAACTTACATTGAATAAGTAAAGGGTGAGTAGCTTAAGAGATGAAAAGTATAAGCTACTCCTGAAGGTCTGGACATTGGTCTCCAGAACAAAACCTATTTCTGTGGCTCACCTGGTGAAGGCAGAAGCCAGACTGCAGACATATAGACATCTACAGAAAGTGACAGGAAGATGAAGAGGGAGGAGAGGCATCAGAGATAGCTTATTCTTTCTAGAATCTGGCTGTGAGGAGAAAGTGGGAAGACCTTAAGAGAGTGTCTATGTGCAGGACATACAGTACCTGTGCTTGCCTGTGAGAACACAAGGGAGTTCAAGGTGGTAGTTTGAAGGGAAGGGAAGGTTCTTTTGAATGTCAGAAATTTGATCACGTTTATAGCCTGTCAGAATGGATGAATGATGCTCTTACCCTAACACAGAACTTGGTAGTGAGTAGACATCATTCCAGTTACCAGCTTGAGAGAGATCAGAACAGGATCAGAACTTGGAGAACAAAGCCAAAGGCAACTGGAAGGGCAGGGAGTTAACATGAAGAAGGTGTATCAAGCTGTGTGAGGATGACAGGGAAGGAGCAAAGACTGGGTGATGACATCAGCGACAGGAAGGTAGGTTAGGTGGGGGTGATCCAAAAGCAAATTCAAAGAGCATTGTGTCCATTAGCTGTGGTTTTATCTGTACCCCGGAAACCTACAGGGCTGGGGAACAGTTCTTAAAGGTGAAACCATCTGACAGAAAGGAGCTACATGCACCTATTTTAGACTGACCTCAGAAAGGAGGGTGGAATTGTTTTCTCTCAGATATGGCTTACACAAAATGAATGTAAGACAGTTATAAGAAACTCTGCGGTAGAAAGGATATGATCAGATGAATTTTTAAAATTTTTTATCTTTTTGGTAAATTGGGGAGAGGTTATTGGAGAAGAGGGAAATTGGATGAGATTCAGGGTTTGAGGAGAGTAGAAAAGATTTGGAGCAATCTTTGAAAGGAATCAATTGAAAGGAATCTTTGAAAGGAATCAATCAGAGGGAAATAAATAAAAGGTTTGCCAGATAGTATTGGAAGATCAGCTGTAATTTGATAGTACAAATGTGTGGGACCCAATTGGCATTGTAAGTGGTTTTACCAGGAATTCTCAGACCTTGGGGAATGGAAACATAGACAAAAGACTTTGAGTTTTGATGTGACTGGGCTCTGGTAAAGTCAGTGAACTTTAATTCTAGAGGCAGGGATGAGTTGGGTGGAATTTGCTAGTGCAGATATTATACAATTGAAATGACTAACTTCAAGATAGAGTGGATAAGAAGGCAAACAGTGCTTAAAGGGAGTTATTAAGTAACTAGTGGGCTCAGAAAAGAAAATCAAAGATGACTGAGTGAGCCAGTGGGAGAGTTAAAAGGTCAGAGGATTGTGGACAGAAGGAAGGATTTCAGAGTTGAAGATTTTAGAAGTGGAGCAAATGCATTCCGCTCCAAGATGAGGCCAGGTTGTGGCCATGATGCCAAGGAGTTGAAGTGAATGTGAAGCTTGTTGGCTCTGAGGATGAGACGTGAAGCAAGAGTAGATGTTGGATGGAAAGACTGATTCTCAAGGATGTTGAAGCTCCTGAAGAAATGGAATGCAACCAAAGTAGGTAGAGAAATTGTTGATCCAAAGACAAAAACGTTAAGAGAAATAGAATTCTGTTTTGGGTTACTGATATTTGGGGAGAATGTGATATAACCAAATAGTGCTGCCTTATAAGAGGAGGGCATTGATGGACAATCAGTGGGGACAGATAGTGATCTGGAAGCAGCCTTGACACAGGGAGAAAAATGTTCTGTACATCGGGCTCTATGAGAGACATGTCACATGATGCAAAGCCAGGATTCAATTTATGCTGCAAGTAGTAGGAGCTACTGAGAATGTTGGGTAGTTAACCCCTCCTAAGACACATATGTTAGAGGTCACAGTAAAAGTGGCCGGACACCAGGCTGGTGTAGTGGAAGTTGGGGAAGTTGAGCTGGAGGGTGCTAATTCTGTTGAAGGCTGCCTTTGAGTAAAGAACTAGCATGGCACTTACTGATGGCACTGAGGAGAGGATGATAATGAAAGGCAGAGGCACATGCTAGTAGATGTAGGCTAGGAAACCACAAGTAACAATTTTGTTATCAGTGACAACTCTGTTAAGTGAAGCAGCGCCAGGTTTCTGATTACAACTCTGTTGTATCCAACTGGAGTGTCTGTGTAGAATGTAAGTGTGACCAATTGAAACTCTGGCGAGACCGATTGGAATGGATGGTCATTGGAATTTTAGTGTGACCAATTAGAATATTTTTCTCATAAACTGGAACATTGGTGTGACCAATTATAAACTGGCATTTGCAACAAAAGGATTTTGGTAATAGTGGAAGTAGAGTCGATGCCTAGATTTCTAGAGATACATTCTAAGACATTTTCGAATCCCACCAAAATAATGTCTTGAAAGATGGCAAACAGATAAAATGCATGAATAGCATCTTAAGTTACTCAACTGCTTACTAGGGGCTGTGTTTTAAACTGTCATATCCCTAGGCCTTGGCATCTGGGAAATGTTTTTAAAACACATTTTTGAATAAACCATTAAAGTCTCATGGAAGAATACTTTCTCAGCTCTCGGTACTCCAAAGCAAGCACTATTATCTCATGGCCCTTGATTTGTAGGATTGCTCCTATCCCCCTTTGCATTGATGACTGGGAAGTTCACATGCTCATAACAACCCCTCATAACAACCCCTCCTGCACTTAGAACTTTGTAGTATAGCTTTTATACCAACTATATAACTCTAGCTACAACTTCTTAACAGTTTTCATTTTTGCGATTTATTTTTTAATTTGAAATGTCTCTTTTTGCAAATTGCCATAAATTTTGGGGACCAAGCATGTCGATGAAAGGAGGGAGAGACAGACCTAGAGAGGTTATTGGGAAAGAAGGTGGGAGTGAATAGGTGGTGGTGTTGGGGAGAATTGCATTTTAAGATATTCAAGATAGAGAGTCCATCTTTTTCACTCAGGGAAGAATTGTGCAGGGCCGTTGATGGCCTGCGTAGCCTTTGAAGTAGGCCCTAATAGATAGTATGTGGTCAATAAAATCTTCACAGTCAGTCTGAATGACTATTTTCTGGACTCAGTGAATATTTATTGACTGCCTTTTTTTCAGCATGTATTTTTTATTTCCCTTAAAATTCTTGGATGGTTTCCTGTGTTTAGAAACAAATGCAATACATGAGTCGGAAATGAATTTTGGAGTCAAACAGACCTTGGTTTGAAAATTAACTCTGCTATTGATTGTGTGGATCCTTGGCCAAGACAGACTAAATTGGGATAATATTTGCTGCCAAATCACTGGGAGGCTTTGTTGGGAAGATGTATGTAAAGTACCCATCTGTGTCTGGCATAGAGGAAGCACTGGGTGAATCTGTCCCCCCCACCTCTCTTACATTGGACACATGTGTCCAGCTGACAGCTCATGACCAGGCAGCCTGCAGTTCTGGATGGCAGTGCTGCTGCCTCTGCCCTGCGCATCACCTTCAACCCTGGCTGGCCCAGGAAGAGCTGGTCTGTCCAGTGCTCAGTGAGCTATTTTTGCTGAATTGCTTGTCTCCCAGATGCTTATCCCATCCGATTGGAAGATGTACAGTCAGTAGCCTGGATTTCTGAAGTACTAAGGGCTTTTGGTCTAGGGAGTTGTATATTCCAAGTTAGAATCTCTGTTCTGTATGGTTTGGTTATAATCTAAGGACAGTTTAGAATATGTGAAATCAGAGCTTTTGGGTCAGAATGTTGAGATCAGTATTATCTGAACTAGGGTTGGGATGCCCAAGACAATATAAAATGTTAGATCATGGTGAGGTATTGTTCTTTCCATATAATCATTTGGGTTATTGCTGTCCTTGTCATCATATTAATTTCTTCTTGCTGGCACCTATGTACCCAGTGTCTTATCATATGCCAGGATTTTGGTCCTCATGGGACATTGTTTTGGAGAAACATGTTGCCCTTGGTCTTTCAGAAATGCTCCAGGTTTTTTAGATCCTTCATAATTCCTGGTAGTTCTCAGCATGTGTTTTGCCTGTCACCTTTATGTTTTTGCCTTATTTCTGCTTATTGAGTGTAGGTGTTAATGGCCGGTTGTCTACTACTGTTTCACTGGTAGTAGAACTAGTAAAAACCTCCCCTGGCCTGTCCTCGCAATAAGGAACAGTCTCCTTACTTATATCTCATAGTGGCCAAAATGTAATTTTGTGCAGTCCAGGAAAGATCTATCTCACGTAATAAAATTCTAATGTAATCATCAATAAATACTCATTGAACATTTAGCTCTCTTCTGGGTTCTTTATAGTGAGATATTACAAGGAGATAGATGTGTGGAGACTGGGATGATTATTGAGCTTAGGAGGTGATATACAATCTCTGGTTTTAAAAAGTGTATTGCTGAAATAATTTTTTCTCAGTTGTTTTAACAAAGAGGACCCACTTGCTTTGCCTTAAAAATAAAAAAAGAAAAATTTAGTTTTGTGAGAGTGTTCATTTTTCTTTATGTGGAAATAATAAATGACGGTATCTATAGGCAAACAGTTTTTGAGAACTGTAGCTCATCTCATCTTTCAGAGTGTAATGGGTGGGAGGGGCTGTGCTTCCCTGAATGACCCAGTATCTGCCTATCCCTGCTAGGCCTATGGCTCACAGGCAGCCTCCTCAAATCTGTGTTGTCTAACACACAACTCAGAGATTGCCTTATGTGCTATGGATAAAGCTACAGTTATCCTTATTGCCATGGAGGCTTATGATTTTGAGATCTGGTTTTGCTTTCAGGAGCTGCTAAGTCGTACATCTCTTGAGACTCAGAAGCTCGATCTAATGACTGAAGTGTCTGAACTGAAACTCAAACTGGTTGGCATGGAAAAGGAGCAGAAAGAGCAGGAGGAGAAGCAGAGAAAAGCAGAGGTGAGTGTGAAACACAAGATTCCAGGGGGACCCATATTGCCCTAAATTCAGACCAGGGGAAACTATCTTAATGTGAATTGAGGCCATCTGGTCAACCCCAAGCCTTGGCAGCCTCTGGGTGCCAGAAACATCTGTACACTGGAGACACAGTGATCTCTTAATACCAAGTTATCAGGTTTTGCTGTGGCTGCAGACTTCAGCAATGCCCAAACCACCAGTATTGGCTCTAAAGCTTTATCCTTCCTCAAGCTGCTGACAAGGATGGAAAGGGAAGTAGTAGTGGGGGAAGGGTCAGACAGAATGTGGAGGGACACAAGATGTCTTCTGTGAAAGCCAATGTGATGACCATGTACTGGAATGAAATCAGTTGCCTTGTAAGCCATCACTATATCCAAAGAGTCTGGGAGACATTATCTGACCCGGGTGGAACCCTTAGATTATGTGTTTCTTTTCTCCAGAGGGGTCATATGGGTGAACTCATGCACTGGCTTTCTCCTGGTGAATGTTTTCCTATTTGTTTCCCCCCATTCTCTATGTGCTATTGGCTACAGCGTGCTAGACTTCCTTTTTTTTTTTTTCCCCGCATAAATGTCTAGAGAACTTTAGGCTCTGAACTCTTTTTTTTTTTTTTCAGAGAGAACAGACTGACTTAACATGAGATAACCATATCCCATGTGCCTCTACCTACAAGGTCCTGTAGTCACTCAGAACAGTGTGTGATATGGAAAAACATAGGCTCAGGTCTAGAAACACTTTGGCTCAGTTACTGATTTAACTGCTAAGTAGTTTCATGAACTTCAGCAAGTTAGCTACTTAATCTCTCTGAACCTCAATGTCTTTATTTGTACAATGAGTAACCGTGTGGTGAAGTTTAAAGTCACGGAAGTTAAGTCTCCATCATAGTAACTGGCATTTTGTAGGTACTGGGTTTTTGTCTTCTTGCCCTTCCTTCATTTAGACATCTTCCAAATCTAAAACTGGCTGCTATTACTGTCTGTTAAGTTCCAGTGTCGTTGTGTGTTGAAGCCTGTCTGATTTCTGTGTTTGCTGGGTTAACACTAGTGATCTGTACTGAGCATGTTCCTTGAATAGTTTTTTGAGAACATTCCCATTATTAAAAATTATCCTTGTCAAAAGAAGTTATCTCCATGAGGCTGAGAACAGTATCTTCTCATGATTAAGAGTACAAACACATGAATCACATCTCCTGACTATAACCCAAGCTCAGCTACTCGCCAGCTTTATGCTTTTGGGCAAGTAGTTTTACCTCTGCTGCTCTGTTTCTTCTTCAGTTGAGTTGAGATAGTGATAGTTTCTACCTCTTGGGTTCTGAGGCGGCAATAAGGCAATGTCCATCTTGCATAGTGCTAGACACCTAGTAATAGCTAGGAGTTATCAACCACTTATTTTGATGTTGAGCACAATGCAAATGGAAATGTCCTTAGATACATACTGAGTGGTCACCAGGCTGTAATCTTTTCTGTGTGAAGCATTAATTGAATGGAGTCTGTTCAGAGAAAAGATATTGAATTTTCTTCTGGTTTACAATTATTTTACCAATCTTTCAAGACATGTAATTCTACGAATATGTACATTAGGGTTGGGGGCAGAATTCAGGAAGCTGTGAGAAGGCTTGAAATGACAGAGACTCAACTCAAAACCACCTGAATCAAAACAAAGTTTAGGTGGGGAAGGTTATTAAATCATAACTTGATGAGTAGGCAGCTAAAAGAATTTAGTATCACTAGATACACACAATGTCATTAGAACTCAGCCTCAGTGTATCACTGCTCTGTTTTAGCCTTGTTCTCAGAAAAGCCATAGAGAATGGCTGTCAGCAGCTTTAGTTTCGACCAGAAGGATCTGGCCACCCCTGCAGAGGGAGAGGGAGAGAGAGAGATTGATTCTCTTTCTCAAAAGTTTCCAGGTTTCACCAGAAACCCCAGAACTATCTCATTGGGACAGTTTGAGTCATAAGCCTGATTCCAAACCAGTCCCAGTAGGGAGCAAATTCTATGCAGGGGTGTGAGTGTGTGGGTGGGTCCTTCTGTGGGAGAATGCAGTGCTTTTACCTGGCTGAGGCATTCAGTGCCTTGCTAGGAAAGACAGGGAGGAAGGAGAGCCCCCACTCTGGGCCAAGCGTAACTAAGGCAGCCCTTTTACTGTTCATTTTCTTCCTCCCTCCCTCCTTGCTCCCTTTCTACTTCCTCCCTCCCTCCCTTCTCTCTCTCTCTTTCTTTCTTTCTGAAGGATTGTTTTTCCATCTGAGTTTTTCAATTTTGTTTTCCATTAGGCTATCCCTGCATGAGGCAGCAGAGACCCTGAGCTTCTGGCCTCAGTCCTACCAGATAACAGCCCTTTGCAGGTGCTAATGCAAACATTCGGTTTCCACATGGAGGAATCTTTCAATCCTGTGATAATCATTGAGCAGCCACATGATCTGAAACAAATTTTCCTTCTTGTCATTGAACATAATCTTTGCTAGGACACCTGACACCTCCCCCACTATTTGTATGTGTCTGGGATGTCATGGGGAGCACTGCTCAGGCTGCCCTGTGGTTGCGCGCTCAGAGATGCTTGTTTTGAGTGAGACATTTAGTTAGCTGAGGTCAGGGTAGCTGAGCAGAGGGAATGCCACCTCCCGTCCCACACCACCGTGCTGGCTCCAGTGAATGTACTTAGCCTCAGGCCTGATTGCCTGTGGTTTGGAAAAGGCAGAACTGGGTTTAGGATTTTTTTTTTTTTTATCTTTTTGAGGTAGCCAGATCTGGAATAAACTTCCATGTAACTCAGCCTTTCTCCTCACATATCATTTTATGTTTCATTGAAAAGAAGATGCTGTTAACAAGAACACCATAGACTGCTATTCTGTGTGGCTCTTATCTCACCCCTAAGCTACTCTCTTGTTGCCTGTAGTGAGTTAATCGTGGACTTGATTACAGATGGTTTTCTGTACAGCCTGAGATGTTGAAGTGCAGGTTTCTTGTCAAGTGGAGATGGTCCCAACAGCCAAACAGGAAGCCAGAATCTTTCTGACCCAGGAGTCAGTCAGTAGAGCAGCTCAAGGGAGATGTGGGGAAAGACCTGGCTTCCTGTTGATTTTACCATTTCCCATGAGCTTTTTGCACTGGCTCTGGAAATATCAAGAAACCCAAAATTGGATCAACTAGATTTACTCCTGAAAAGCAGGACTTGCAGAAAAGCAATTGACAAGAGTAAGTGTCAGAATTGGGAGACGAACATGAAGGAAAATCCATAGACAAAGAGAAACCTCTGGGCAGAACCCAGATCAAAGGCACAAATGGTAGAGGGGAATTTCTTCCCTAGAGAAAGGGAAGCTGTGCTCCTTAAGTTCTGGGGATGCAGGGAAGCCTGCAGCTGGATCCAAATCTTCCTGGGTACAGTACTAAAAAAAAAGCCTGTAAAGAGGGGGAACAGGGACCCCAAATGTGCTGGGAAGCAAATCAGCCCAGTTGATAAGGGATACAGTGTGCATAAAGAAAACCAAAAGGGGGCCTCCCTGGTGGCGCAGCGGTTGAGCGCTGGGTTGTGAAGCTGCTTGCAGCCTCTGCGGCACCAGTTTGATCCCCGGCTGCTCCCCGGCTGTTCCCTGTCTGCTGCCTGGCCACCGGAGGAGGGTCCCACATGGTGCGCAGACCTCTCCTGCCGCCCGCTGCTCCCCTCAGCAGTGTACCTCAGTCCTTCTGCCTGCTCTGCTCCCTGCTCTGCCTCTGGTGAATTCTCTCACCCTCCCACGCTTCTGACTGTACCCAGTGCTTGTATAAATAAATAAAAATAAATAAAAAAAAATAACCAAAAGGAATCTCCAGGGTTTCCAGATAGAAAATTGCATGTCTTACAGCACAGGGGGTGGTGTCAGCTCTTCTTTCTTCTTTGGTTGGGACCTTGAAAGAAGCAATCTGATTTCTGATCTGGAGTAATTTGATGGTGGCCTTGGAGAGCAATCAAGGGCTGGGAAGCTTGTGTTTGCCCAAAGGAGAGCTGTCCTGGAGAGTTTTGTTATTGTTGTTTTTATTTCATTTCATCTTGTTTACTTATATTTATTAGCATAGGGAATATTTTTCAACAATTCAAAATGTAAGAATTGAAAAAGGAATATATAGCAAAAAAAGCCTCCTTCTATACCCGTCCTCCAATCAGCAGTCAGGAAGCAATGTTATCAGTTCGTTTTGTATCCTTCCAGAGTTACCTTATGCCCGAACAAGCAAATTTATGTGCTTACACACACACAGACTCCTCATTTTTGATCAAATGCACACTATTCTAGATGACCTTTTTGCTAGCAGTCTTGGATTTCATTTCATACCAAGTACGTTAAAAAGTTTCTGATTCAAATTTATGTCTGTGTATTTTTCCACTATCTGACTATCTGACTATTTAGCCACTCCTCTTTTAATGGGCATTTAAGTTGTTTTTAAGTGTTTCCTATTACAATCATCTTGTTTGTGAATCATCTTGTTCATATGTGAGGATCCTGAAGTGGAGTTTGTGGGTCAAAGGGTACATGCACTTGAAATTTTGACAGATACTTCTAGCTTGTTCTCTAGAGTCTAAGGTTACACTCTCACTGGCATGTGTGCGAGTCCAGGACAGTATTAAACTGAGCATGAAGGGAAAGGGAGGGAAAGAACTGAGACCGTGAAGAAGTTTAATAGGCAGGAAAAGACCATGATTATGGGGGGAGGTAGCCAATGGTTTCTCATAGAAAAGAACCATAAAAACAAACAAACAAGTTGGATGGTTGATGGAGCAGGAGTAATAAACAAAGGCAGATGAGATTACAACACAGACTGGCAACTGGGGCATCCTAAATGTCCCCTGGACTCATGATGTGGGACCCAAAAATAGAACACACAGCGAAAGGATTGAGCTCAGAGAGAGAGGCAGACCTGCTTGGAGAGGAAATGGGTGACCTTAGCAGTAGAGAATAAGGCAGGAGAAAGCCAAGCCTGACTACATGTGGGCAGGGGAAGTAAAGGGGATCCTCCAGAAGTATTGGGGGGTGATCCATACTCACAGAGCACAGGAGGAAATTAGATGGGCTGCTGACCCAGCGCCACACACTGGCTGAGGCAGCAGAGGGGCTGTGGTTTGGAGAACTCCTGAAAATCCCTTCCAAATTGTTTAGTTTCTACTCAGAGGGGTAGAGGAAGAACTGGGAACTTTCACTCTAGTTCTAATGCTGAGGCAAAGGGAGAAAACAGTCATGAAGTAGAAGTGATGGGCACCTTGAGAGACAGCGGGCGTTGTTATTGAGAGGTCACGGGTGCGGGGGAGAAGTAGGCTGTTCGCTCTGAAAGTTTAGGAATGAGAGAAGATGACTCCAAAATACTGAATTATTTAAAAATAATATAATTCTGATTGTGTCATCTCACCAATAATACCGTTAAAAGGGAAAGGTTCTGAGGGGCCTTGAGAGAAGCTGGTTTTCAAAGGAGTATACAAAAGATGGAAGGACAAATAAAGGTGCACCTGTGTGAACAGCACCAGGAAGGGCAAACCCCAAACAAAAGGACAGTCCTGAGAAGAATACAAATACTTTTTTTTTCGTAAGTTATTTTCTCATAAAGAAGATCAGAGAAAGAATAGGCCTGACTCCATGGTTGCCTCGGACAGGTGCAAAGAACTTAGCACAGCAGTTCCCCAGCTGCTCACTTTGAGTTTCCAGCAATCAGGGAATTCAAGTGAGTTGCCACTAAACTGGAAGTGAACCATTTTCTTCTTTTATCAAAATGGCGAAGTTAAATGGGTCCTATAAAATTTAGTTAATTTAGGTCAGGGTCAACCCTGTGGTGGTTTTTGAGAACCTGGAAGACAGGTTAGGGAGCTGTGTCCATGAAGAGTGAGTTTTATCAGGATGACTTGCTGGTTTGGTCAGGAACAGGGATGCACCTTGTCGTGACAGGACCCAGTAAACACACTTCAGAAAGCTACAGAGCAAACATTGCTTGGCTGCCTGCTGGAGTGGCAGCTGCTTCCCTACCCTCAGGCCTATGGACATTCAGGGATTTTTGCTTTTGTTTTGAGAAAAATAGCACATCACTCAAGTGCTGACTAAAATCAAAACTTTTTATATTTCTTTTTCCATGGATATTCTGTTTCTTCTCAAACTTTGGGATCGCTTCATCTACTAGGTGCACATTTTACTTTGTTTCATAACCACTTCCTAAGCCCCTGCTCTATGTACAGTTGTGTACTAAGCATGAATAAGACTGTATGTAAATGTAATTTTTCAATAAAATGCTGGCCCTAGAAAGGGATGATCTTTTTAAAAAGCAAAACAAACAAACAAAAAAGATTGCTTAGGGTTAGTCTTGTGGACAAAATAGAAGGAGATAGGATGAATGCTAAATTGGCATATTGGTACCCATACTGGTACCCACATGATAATATGCATAAAGGCTATCTCTGGCAAGAAAGGTAACAGTGATCTGTGCTTAGCCCCCTGCCTGTTAGCATTTCTAGTCCATAGTTTGGATGCTGATATAGAAGGTGTAATGACAGGAAGCTAAGAAATCTAAATGGATTGTCTGACATTGAGATTCATAGAGACCTACACAGACTGCAATGATAGGCTGGCAGAAAAAGAATAATAGAGAGGACAGGGCCTGACTAGTGCAAAGCCCCTGAAGGTAAGAATGAAACACAAGAAGGAGCAAGCAGTTTGAGGGCAGAGCTCATGCTGGTGGATCTGACCAAGAGGGGGTTGCTGCACAAGAGAAGTGGAGACTCAGCAGGTCTTCCTGGAGACTGGGGGCAGGACTGAGGGGAAAATCAGGGACAGCAGGTTTAGACTCCTCCTTTGAGAGGTATAACGATGGAGGGAACAAGAGAGGGAGAAAGGCAGTGGAGGGAAATAAAGTTTTTGAAGCTCATATAAAAGAAAGAAGAGCGGGCCTGGGGACAGGCCAGGCCCAGGCACCAGGAGACTCTGAGGATCTGGAGGTGAGTGTGCTGAGGGCCAGGCTGGTGAGGCTTTCCAAATCACGTTGGCCATAACTGTGTCCCATTACCTTAAGGTGTTTTCTATTGTGCTCCCAGTTTCTCTTGTTCATGTTCAAAGAATTAATTCTTGATGGTAAAAGGAGAAGTCGAGGGGAAAAGTGAACTTGCCAGTGTCCAGAGCCTTCCATGTGCCCCCCACCATGTGGGTGCTTTCCCTGAGTCTCCCGACAACCCCATAAGGTGGTGAGACTGTCATTACATATTTATCAATGACGTTAGGAAAAGTTTCACAAGTCACGTAAAGTCACATGGAAAACAGTGAGAGACGAGTTAAACCCAGGTCTCTCAGTCTGCTGTTAATGTCCTTTTCACTGCCTCATACCGTCACTCGCAGTTTGATTGAAGGTGATCGTTATCTTGGGGAATTGCTTTTGACCCCTCCTTGATTGACCTGCCATCCTTCCTTCTGCCATGGGGATTCTTAGTTAGAGGATTAGATGTTAAAAAAAAAAAAAATGCCTCCATGTAAATTGATTTCCTGTCTCTCTCCCCACTCACGTGTGAGCACAATTGCTCCCTGTGGCTTTGATCTCTGCAGAGCAACATGATGTTTGTGGAATAGATCAAGGTGAGCCCAGTAGACTGGGAGTGAAAAGGATTCAGAAGTGAATAGATAGGAAGTCCAAGAATTGCCATTATTTTTCAGAGTAGCCATAAAAGCCAGTTGGTTCTAGAGGCTACAGGGGAGTCAGGTTTGAAGTGGGGAGTGTGGGAGGAAAGTTTGCTTTAGGGTGTGAGGGATGGTTAGAGCTGGGCATAGGCAAATAGGTATAAGCGAGGTGTGAGCCATGTGTCACCTGTGCACCAGTGTTAACATGTTTTGGGGGGTTGGCATGCACTCCACAGGGGGGGTGTCCATCTGTGCACTTGTCTGTTGTTGCTAGTCCCTGTGCCTCAGATGTTGACATGCAAGGATGGCTGGCCCTCCAGGGCAGCACACAGCTGCGAGGGAGGGTGAACCGCAGGCCTCAGGGGAAATGCCATGCGCTTCAGTTGC
Organism: Talpa europaea; assembly: GCF_964194135.1. Taxonomy (NCBI): domain Eukaryota; kingdom Metazoa; phylum Chordata; class Mammalia; order Eulipotyphla; family Talpidae; genus Talpa; species Talpa europaea. The sequence goes on along the minus strand of NC_140073.1, from coordinate 41,009,432 downwards.
TTTGAAGAAAGGAGAAAGTGGATGGTCATGGAGAGTGACTGCTAGCGGCCACCTGCGCTCACCCTCTGCAGGCTCCCTGTCTCCCATGCCACTTTGTGCTCCTAAAGAGTCCTGTGTCTGATAGCTGACTGACCCTGAGTGCTGTTTTCTCCTTTCTCTTCCTTCCCACAGTCGGTTCTGAATGTGATCAGTGAGCTACAGGAGCAGATGTGTAGGCTGCAGCTGGACATCCACAGGCAGATTCAAGAGCGCCTCTTACTCAGTAGGGACCACCCTGAGGAGGTGGCGGCCAGTGACGGTGCGGCCGAGCCCCAGCCCTGCACCCAGGACTGTGCCTGTTGGGAGGGGTCACCTGTAGGAAGCACACTTAAGTATATCAGAGCATGCGTGTGTGGGGCTCTCACTGGTGGAGGGGCTGGGCTTTCTCCTAACCAGACCAGAGTGCCGTGGCTTAACATGGATCTGTTGTTACCTCTGGGAGGAGCTTGGGCTCGCTCACTCTGCTCAGGACGTGAGCTGAGCTCTGTGATGCCCTCTTGGGATGAGAGCAGTATCTGACCAGGTGAGGTCAACTCTCCCACAGTTGAGGTGGGGGTACTCATCTCGCTTTTGGGCTTATGGTTCGGCTCAGCATGAGTTATGTCAAGTGCCTTGAGTGATGGGTCATTTGTGCAACGGAAGCCTTGGGATTCTCTTTACCTGTTGTGATTCAGGTATGTTTCCCTGACTTGGGCTGGGAGGTTAAGTGAAGTTTCGTCTCAAGTGATTTTTTTTTTTTTAAGAAAAAAAAGTAGCACGGAAGATTCCTTTCAATTTTATTTTTAAAGAGGTGTATCTTTAGTGAGAAAATAGAACATGTTTCCATTTGCTATGAACAATTAAGTCATCATCTGAATTACTAGGGAAGAAATCCTCCAGGTCATCATTTTAGAGGGCTTCCATGGCTGCTGGCTCCTGTGGGGCGTATCAATTGGGATTCTGGACTTGGCCCCTCATGTTGGTTTGACCAGGTCCTTTGGGACTTGCTGAGGCCTGATGATGGCAGCTACACAGAGATGAGTCTGTACCTCCAGGTCCACTGCTAAGGAGGACTTAACTGCCCATGGGAAGGTCAAGACCACTGTGGTCATAAGCACTGAGGAGGGTCTGCTTGATTGTGAAAAGTCACCACAATCCATCCTCAATTATGAAGCATGATGAAGTCTTTCCCCAGACATAAGGGCTCAGGGTGGAGTTGGTGGGTAGGGTTGGGAGAGGGGAATATTCCCTCCAAAATTAAAGGATAAGGGAGGGGGAAAAAAGGGTCAAGATGTGTGTCTAGATTTGTATAGGAAACCCCATGAGGGAGGGGGCTGAGGCTTCCCTCTTATTGAGATTGTCCACGCTGTCAACAGTAAGCACTAGACCCTGGTAGCAGTGGTAGTTAGAGAAATGAGAACTTCAAGTTAGTTTCTGGGAGGTAAAATTAATAGACTTGGGGTACTTGTGTAGGGTGAAGGGTAGGAGATGCTAAGGGCAGATCCCAGGTTTCAGCCACAGTTAGGTGGATGGAGATGCCATCTAGTGAGATGGGGAGTTAGGGGGATTAAGCATTCCACTTGGACCACAACAGTCATGAGAAGCCTGTGCACCATCGCCAGGAGATGTGAAGGAAGTTTGTGTATGTGTGTGGACTTGGCATTCAGGAGGTCTGTGGAAGTATTACCTCTCCGCTGATTTTCTGCTAGGAGGGAGACAGCAAGGCCATTTTTCATAATTTAGTGGCTCCCTGCTGTGCAAAGAACAGCATCATCTCTTTACAGAAGGACCCCATTGGGGCTTCCCTACCGAATGTCCTGTCACATGCTGCCCATCCTCTGCGCCAGCATGACAGGCTATTTCCCCTGTCAGGCCTCCTGACCTGCCTTCTCCTGGATGCCTTTTCCCTCCCTTCTTTGTTCAAACCTACCCCCTCTCTGAACTGGAACACCCAGACTGGCCTCTACGGTTGGCACTTGGCATTAGTTTCCTTAACCTGCTGGCTGTCACTTCCGTATGAATCCTTCTAAGATCACTGACCTCCTCTTCTGAATTCTTAAACCCCCCAGCACAGAGAGACTCTCCCACTAGCTGGCGTCCTGCTACTTTGTAAGAAGCTGGCTCATTTAAGCATTTCTGTTCCATGATGAGGAACCTACCGAGGGCTCAACTGTCAGAAAGGGGCAGGCAGAACAGGTTCTGAAAATGGGAGAGTTTTCTTCTTCTAAGGGCTGGCACTCCCTGGCCTTCATTTTTAAATGGCCATGCAGTTTTTCCTGAAACTGAGGACCATGTTTAAAAATTGGAGCCGCATCGTGGTGCTTGGTGTGGTAGCCGGACCTGGGGCGGCCCCTGTGCATGAGCTTAACCAAGGTTGTAGATCCAGGGTACGTCCTGCTCTCGAACCATCAGAACTTTGTCTTTATTCCTTGTCCCTCTAGGAGTTACTGCAAGAGCTCAGACACCTCAAAATCAAGGTGGAAGAGTTGGAAAATGAACGGAACCAGTATGAGTGGAAGCTGAAGGCTACTAAGGTAACAGGCGGGCCTGGTGCTTGTACTGAGCCCCAGTGGGGAGGGTCTGTGTTAAAACACAGGGCTGCTGTAGCTAAGTGAAGATGGACATTCACCCTCTGGTGTGCACACAGCAGGCTCCAGATTGTGCAGCAGAGAGATGCGATTCAGAACTCTTATCCTGGGGAAAACCCACAAGGTTATAAACTCATGAAGTCTAGTCACCGAGTGTCCTTCCTCTTCTTAGCACCAGCAGACTGAGCCAATGGGTTAAGTAGAGAGCTCTGTGAGTGAGTGAGTGAGTGAGTGAGTGAGTGAGTGAGTGAGTGAGTGAGAGTGAGCAAGTAAGAGAGTGAGTGACAGGGTAGGGGATTGAGGGAGTGAGGAAAGAAGACTCGGTGGGGCAGATGAATACCAGCAACACCCTGGCTGCATCAGTTGCCATTTAGTGGTTTCGCTAATAATCAGTTGTTAAAAACAGGCCTGCTTTATTTTCAGCAGTGGAGCCACGCCTTAAAAAAATGATGCATACTCGGAGCATTTTTTAAGTTAAATCATGTTTTTATTGCACAGGGAAGCTCATTTAAAAGTTGACAAGGAACAGTTCTTTTGTGAAATAAGTTTCTCCTTTCCTTCCTTTGTTTTTTCCTTCATTGCCTCTAATAGTTGAAATAGAGTCAGTCCACGCATTTGTTGTTTGAACCTGAACATTGTATTTGAAGACATGGAATTAGCCGTCACTTAGATAGGAGGAAATTTCTCATTAAAATACAGTTAGGCTTCCCTGGGGTGGGGGTGAGGAGGGAGGCTCTAGCAACTCTGGGGCAGTGTCCTTGCTGCAAGAGGCTGCCCCGCCCCAGGTCCCTGACCACCACCTGCAGCCATTCTTGCTTCCATTTCTTATGAGAGTTTGTTGTTTCATTATGCTTGTTAGCATTTCCCGGACTTCCATTTGTTTCTATAAGTTAACTTTTTAAAATTTTTTTTTTACAGTGTTTGCTTTCTTTTCTCAGGTGTAGTCCTCAGAATTTCCACCACCAATTCACCCGTGCACCATCACCTTAGTCCCTTGTGCTCCTCCCGCCCCCTTCTCAATACTTCTCCCGGCCCCTCCCCTGCAGAATGCCCCTGATTTATAATTGTCTGTTTATTTTTGTTTTGTTGTGTTGTGTTTTTTTAATTGTTATTATTTTTTCCCTGATCCTTTATTTGGTTCCCCTATATTCCTCCTATAAGTGAAACCATCCAATATTTTTCTTTTTCCTTCTGACTTAATTTCACTGAACATAAATTAATCCCTTCTAGCTCCGTTTGGATCACTTTATTTTTCAGGGGTTTAAAAATTCTCTATGATGACTATTTCTTTTTTGATAATCATTGAAAGTTAGTTAACTGAAAAATAAAGGGATCAAAAAATCACTTATACATCACCCAGGAGCTACCACTGTTAATATTTCCCTCCAGATATTTCTCCTTTGGAGGCTTAGTCTCTACCCCCCTCCTCTTCTCTCTCATTCTCAATGTCTGGTGTTGATTATTTGTATACAATTTTATATCATGCTATTAGTAGAAAGCTATGAAGGTAATGTTGATGTCTATATTCTGTTGGATAAGGTAATGTTGATGTCTATATTCTGTTGGATAAATGTCAGATAATTTCCTCGACCATGTTTATAAATGTGGAAGTTGAGGCACAGAGTGGTCTTTCCCAAGACCTCACAGCTTTCTAGCACCCGTCCTAGGCGCTCCTGATGCCTCTGTGGACTGTTTCACTTTGTGCTAGCACAGCCTCCTGGTTCCTGGTCCCCAATCATGGGGGCACTGTTCTCCTCCAGTACCTCAGCCCTTCCATCATGATGCTCCACTCAAGCTAGCCCCATCCTGGCAAAACCTTTGAAGTTGTGTAACATCTCCTCCTATAAAATGAAACAACCCCTCTCTTTTTAAGTTGCCTGAGCTCTTTGCCTTGGCATGTACACCTTTGAGATACTGAGGGTTATTTAACAACCACCAGGTGTGGTGTGCCTCCCTGCGCCAGCATGTACCAAGGCCTTTGCCCACATTCTCTGTAAAATAACCAGTGACGCTTGACTTATCCTCACTTTACTGGTAAGGAAATGGAGGCTCAAGGCAATGAAGGGAAGGTTCAGACCAGGGTCTGTGCCATTGTAAACCTCATGCCCCTTTCCCGATGTCATCCTGATTCCCTGCAGTAAAAACCCGTGCGGGTTTTGAAAGTTCTTCAGTTTCCTGCTTAAAGTTTCTCTTTTCCTAAAGGTGATTCATCTTCCAGTGTGGCAGCAGTAGGGCGGGCGTGGTCCTGGGTTTCAGGAGCCTGGCACTTGCATGGAGCCAGAGTGCTTATCTCTCTCTGCCTGGTGCCGGCCTGGTGACCGTGCTTCAGGCCTCTCACACACAGCTGTCACCTTGGTGGCCACAGTGGTGGCAACCAGCTTCGTCCTCGGGGTCAGATAGGGGCCTGTGGGCTATAGATGATGTCCAGCTGTGAGAACAGGTACCTTTCTCAGGATGACAGAGTACCTAGCACTACTGACTTGTTCTGTGAAAATTGGTGCATGGGAGGTTGGGACCAGCTGCTTGGTCTGTGGACTTTTAAATAGATGACCTCACCCAGAGGCAAGCCTTTGAAGCACTTCATTGTGCCAGGCTCTGGGCTCTGCCTCCATACACCCACACCACTCCTGTCCACCGTGGGATCTACAGGCAAGCGTCAGCATCCAGATCCCTAACAGAGACCAGCTTTCACCCTATTGGCAATGACAGGGAGAAACAGTAAGAAAAAGTGCAAAGATTAAGAGAATATCTTCCAAAAGTAGTCTGGTCCTTGTAGAGATGAGAGCTGTTAGATTAAGAGTCCTAAGGCTGAGGTCCTCAGAGGCCCAGTCACCATTAATCCTAAACCTGGGCCACTGAGGCCTGGTGAGCCAGGGAGCATTGCTGGGCAGCTGCAAGCCCCAGCCAGCAGCTTGGCAGGGCTGCACTTGGCGCCCTGGCATCTGTGAGTAGAAACCAGAGCAAAGGGTCTGTGCTCCTTGGGGAAGGAACTTTGGAGTAAGGAAACCCCACCCCTTGTCACCTCTTTTTCCCTCTGCCAGGTCATCTCCGTTCCATTTGGGGGATGTTAGGGAAGGTTAATTTCAGGTGGCCCCAGGGCCTCTGAGCCTGGTAAGAGTGGCCCCTCATGGACCCTGTCAAAGGGTACCCGAAAGCCAAAAGGCTGGAGTGGGTGGAGTCCTGGGCTGGTCATGGACTGGCTCTGTGACTTGAACTTTGGATCCTGTGCTGCTCCTGTCTTCTCCCTGCCACACACAGGGATATTGCTTCCTGCCAAGTTTTCCTGTGAAGATCAAGTGGGGTTTGATGTAAGGAAGCACCAAGCATGGGGCCAGTGCAGGTGGATGCTTCTGTGTCCTGAAACTAAATGCAAGTCGTGTTCAGCAGAGGAGCCAGCAGGCCAGAGCTCATCTGCCCACCTGGAGTTGTTTGGGCCTCCGGGGAAGGCCAGCCCAACCCACCAGCTCAAGGAGCAAAGGCGCTATGTGATGGCCCCGCAGGGTGGTGGAAGAGCAGCAGCCCAAGGTGTGTGCTGAGGCCTGGCTCCTCCACCAAGTTTCAACCTCATTCTTAGTCCTGTTTGAAGCTCAGAAAACCAGAAGCTCAGAAAACTTCCTTACTTGTAAGGGAAGGAATGGGACAAGAGCAAGAGGAGTAACAGCGTTTATGAGCACTTAAACTACCCACAGCACTAGAAACAATTATTTTATGTAATCCTCACTACAGCCCCACGAGGTAAATGCTGTGAGCCAAGATTCAGAAAGGTTAATGCACTGGCTTAAGGTTCACCCAATTAGGAAATGAGAGAATCTGTTGGCTTTTGTTTGACCAAAAAACCAACATGCTTCATAGGATGGGAACTTTTGTGTTCTGGATTTCTAATAAGTATGGGGGTGGGGGGATGCCCACACCTACTTCCTGTGTGGAATTTAACCTCCTATTCTCAGTAGAGATGTGGGCACCACCCAATGCAGCTGCCCATTTACATGAATGTGTGTGTGTGTACGTACGTGTGTGACTGTACTTAACATGCTTTATTTTCAAGTCTGTGTGCCCAGAGCACCTGAATGCCTGGAGGTTGGGCAGAGGCAGTGGCTGGACACAAAGGGTGGAAGAGTGTTTGAGGGAGGGAACTTGGCTCACACTCTCTGCCAGTAGTGATTTTGTTCCCTTTCGATGTCTCAGATGTGCTGGAAAAATGAAATATGCATGCACCTGTTGCAATGGTCTGTGTGCATGCTGTGGCATAAATATCTGGGAGAAGTAAGACCACAGCCAGAGAGAGAGTACCCAACCCTGGACCAAGAGTAGTCCTCCCACGGCACACGATCCTAGCTGCTCAGGCTTCATTGGTATTTGAAACACAGAAGGCAGGGGAGGATAAGAACCTGGTCAGGTAGGAAGCTGCGGGAGAAGGGGTCCTCGATACCCAAATCTGTGGGCAGGGCCAGAATGACCAGGGGTGAGCTTAGTCGAAAGAGCACCACCTTGTGGGGAGGGCAGTGAGCACCTCTACTGCTCACCTCAACCTCTCTGTTCTGAACTTCCTATTTGTCTTAGAATCTATAGGCCCTGGACTCTGGTTGGAAGCACTTTGTCATGGTCTGGTAGGCCCTCTGAGCTGGTAGGGAATTCTCTGTTTTCTTCCAGGCTGAGGTAGCTCAACTTCAAGAGCAGGTGGCCTTGAAGGATGCAGAAATTGAGCGTCTGCACAGCCAGCTCTCCCGGACTTCCGCCCTCCATGGTGACCATGTGGAGAAAGGTAGCTGGCTGGGCTGTGATGGAGTGCAGTGTGCCTGGGTGCTGCACCCTCTCAGACATGAGCACGTTTGTCTGTGATTATGAACATATGGGGTTGTGTGGGTGGGTGGACTCGTGTGCATATACGTGCATGCACATCTCTGTCTGAGTGAATGGATGTGTGCATGTGTGCATAGAATGGGCTGTAAAGCCTAGCCCTATTGTGGACTCACTGCCCCACCCCATCCAGGAACTCAACTCTGAATGCTTTTCTCAGACGCAGTCTGATAAGTGAAGCTCTGTGCAGCCACCTCTGGATATTTTACTCATTCCCTTGATTAAAAGTACTTGTTTTGGTGTCATCACCAAATGGAAGGCTTTAGCAATTCGTTTAGTCATGTAATAGGTACCTGCCTGATACTTGTACAAAAAGTCCTGAGGTTACAAAAACAAATTAGTTACTTCCCCCTGACTCAACATTTTTTTTTTTTTTTTTCCTTTTCCCTTCATAGCATACACTGTAGCTTACTGGTGATTTTGGAAGGTCTGTCTTGGCCTGAGCACTTGGATCCTTGACTGGGCTGGGGAAGCCATGCAGTCATGAAATACTGACTTAGATTAGAGAAAGAAATGAATGACCAATATGGTTATCCCTCCCCCAGTTTTTCTCAGCATCCTTATAAGTCACTGAATATATCACTTACCTGCCAAGCCTAATGTGGAGGCTGGGCCATCACTATCTGTGATTCCAAACCTGGACAGAGCGCTTCCCAGTGCCATGACTTCTAGGCCAGGCAGCCTTTCTCCTCTGCCCCATGCCTCCCTACAGTCCGAGTCGTCTAGACCTTACCCTCTTCCATCTATAGGCACCTCCTGGAGCTGGTCCTTTGCAGCTCTGGCTGGGTCCTGCCCAAAGCATTGAGGTTTGCCAGCCTTCATATGGAGGGTACTGTCCTCTCCCAGCAAACGAGGCTGTGGAGCTAATCCTCAGCTGCCAAGAGCCTAAGATTATAAGGATGCACTTTCCTCTGAAAATCCATACAACTATTTACAAAAACCCTCTAAGTCCACTCTTCCTATTTTTTTTGGATGTGGCAGATATCCCAACAGGAAATGGGATGTCTCTACTTCTGTTTCCTGATCTCCTATACTTTTCTTCCATAGATATCTCTATTCCCTTTGCATAGGGAATGGGAGCAGGTCCTTGTTTGGAAAATCTAACTATGTGCCAATTCTTAAGCCTCTAAATATTTGGCAGACTGACCTGGCTCTCCAGTCAGTTTAGGAAGAAGTAAGGAAGAGTCCCTATTAGGTCCAAAGTGAGAGAAGACCAGGGGTTGCCCACCACAGACAAACGCAGGCCCCTTAATACATAGAGAAATGCTGTAGTTTTACAATGAAACAAGATGGTTTTCCTTGACCATAGAGTTTGTTCTAATATATTTATAAAAGCATCTAAGCATTCATTAGGCCATTCTGACTATACCATTTTAAATTAAGTCGAGTACCAAACTGTTTTACATAATCATTCTTTTCCAGTTTCCATTCAGCAGTAGACTTAACTTTAAATTCTTCTCTGCTGCAATCTATGGAATGCTGTGATTTTCTCTAAAACAACTTATTAGCTCAGGTACATGACCACTGAAGTTATAAAGAATGAATGTCTATATTCTTATGAGTATTTGTTGTAAAAAGGGTTTTGGGATCTTTTGTGTCACTTTTAAGTCAATGGCATTTTGATTTTCCCCACACATGAGAAGACAAAATACTGGGTTCATTTGTTTAGTAAACCACTCAACACTTGATGAAACAGACTTTTTGCTAGAAGCCATCTTGGGCTCCTTAAAGGAGTCCAAATGAAACTCATGCATATGGAGAGTTTTAGCATCTCAGCATGTGAGGACAGCTGTCTGCATTTTACATAAATAATTTTCTACACCTAAATTCTTCTAGACCAAGAAATTCAGCGTCTGAAAATGGGGATGGAAACTTTACTTGTTGCCAATGAAGATAAGGTAAGACAGCCAGTGGGCAACCCTCTGCTTTCCTAGCTAACCTCCCTGGCTCTGTTTGGTCCCTGTTGGTCCCTGATATTCTGGACAGAACATGCCCATAAGGTTGTATTGACTCAGGGATATATCAGAATGGCCTTTGCCTCCTTGAGGTTTGGCCTCAGTCACCCATTTTTGGCTTTGATGCCTGGGACCTTTGCCTAAATGGAATCTCCCAAAGAAGATTAAAGCTGTACCTGTTCGTGCATGCAGGAAAAATGCCACTGTGGTTACTGCAGGTGTCATAGCTGCTACTTAGTCTCCCAGCAAAACTCGAGGGACTGTTCACCTATCTGCCAAGTGCCGGATCTGGTGATAGACCTGTCCCAGGGATGCTAACCGCGTGTGCCTTTTCCCTTGTGAGCCTCACATCAGATTCCTGCATAATCATAACATGGCCATCTCTATAACTGCAGGAGCTCCTTCCCAGCTCAGACATCAGCGCTGAGCATCACAGCCCTGCATTTTATAGATGTGGGAATGAAGACAAAAGCATTGAAGTAGTTTGTCCCAGGTCAGATAACAGACAGCAGAGCCAGGGTTCACACCTTTTTTGTCTAACTCCCACACCCCTAGGCCTTTGCCTGGAAAGAAAGCTTCCCTTCTAAAAGTTTCCTCTGTCATGTAAGGAACCTTAAACTCCCAAGGAAGAGGTAAGCATTTAGGATAAAATAGGACAGCTTTGTGTTAGTCTTCTTTTGTCTTTAACTCCAGAGGATGACACTCATAAGTCAGAAGGGAGATTTCACTGGCCACCGCAGGAGAGTAAGAAGGTAGTGAGTTTCTATTTCTGGACATGTTTAAGTCCCTCAAAGTCTATGTCAAGCAGGCGTTGCTTTGTGGCCAGAATGTGTCCTCATCACCATCAGGTGTGAGATAAGAGACCTGCAGTTGCCCAGGAGGCCAGCCACTGAGAAGCCAGGCTTTATGGGGAGGAGTCTAGACACTCCATGGAATCCACACAGCATTTCTTCCCAGTGTGCCTAGAACATAGCCTGGGCCCCAAAATGAAATCATCTGCTGCTGCTGGTGTTTACACACAAGTCTGCTCTCACACTGTGACAGGACCGCCGGATAGAGGAGCTTACGGGGCTGTTAAACCGGTATCGGAGAGTAAAGGAGATTGTGATGGCAGCTCAAGGTAAGAGGTCCTACCCTTACTTCCCACAGATGTTACATCTACTGGACTCCAGGGGCATTTCTGCCAGATGAGTTTTTGTCTTCATTTGAGATGAGCCTCTGCTGGCGAATAGAGCTGCTGAGGCTGTCCTGGAGGGTGAGAAATGACAACTGTTGAGTTCTAGAAATTTTGTCAAATGTCAGTTATTTCAGAAGTCCTAGCCATTATCCAGCTCAAAGAAAACAGTTTCATCCTGAACCCTTGGGAGTCCCCACCCTCAGAGGAGCTCCCTCACACCTTCTCGGGCTACCTCTGAGAGGCAGTGAGTGGAGACAGACCAGTGCCTCATAGGGGTTAGAGCTTGTCTACCTCCTGGGGAAGGTAGAAGCTCCCCCAGGAGACCCCCAGGCTTCTTTGGACTCCTGGTGCCTGCATTCCCCCAGACAGTCACAGGCAGGGAAATTTGTTCACATTTTATACTTGCTGCCCAGAATGAACAGAGCATGCAGTAGCATTACTGTTCTTCTGGACACAGCAGGATGTGTGCTGGGATGCCAGAATTGCATTCACGCCATTGTCATGGGCTCCCACTGCAGATCCCAGAGAAGCAGCTTTGTGGGTATTCAGGAATCTCTAGTTCTAGCTGAGCTTCTGTCTGTTCATAGGAAGAAGCCAACCCCAGCTTGTGCTGGGACTGACTGCATCAGGGCTGTGCCAGCCCCACACATGCACTGTGCCCTTTGGGATCTTGTGTCACGTTGCTCTGAGGGCCTGATGGCCAGAGGTCAAGAAGTGAGAAGGTTGGAGAGGAATATGAAGGGATGACTTCTCTCATGAGCTTTGACCTTGAGATGATCTTCACAAAGCCTTAGCTGGAATGCTCTGAAGAAGCTTCTAAATCACACTCTCTATGTCCAGTTATATGTTTCTTAGTCTTTCTTAGTGGAGGAGAAACAGTGTTAGGGGTTTGTGGTATAATTGCGGGTTTCTGAGCAAGTCACACAGGGGTGCTCATCTCTTCTGCATTAATGCTTCCAGGACCTTCAGAAAGAACTCTCTCCCTCAATGACGAAGAACTAGAAGGAGGTTTCAGAAAGTGGAATGCTGCAAATAAAGACCCCGAAGAATTATTTAAACCAGAGGTGAGTGTTTCCATTCCTGATGTGGGGTTTTAGTAGGTCCTAGGAGCTTAACACTGAGCTTGGGGGGATCTCGTCAGGAATTAGTCTGGACAGATGGAAAGTTAAAGCATAGGTACCTTGGGAGAGCACCCCAAGGAAGGGCAGCAAGGGGCTAAATCACTGGCCTGTGTTCTGGCTTGGAGGGATATTGAATGCTGGGCTTAAAAGGACAGGAATTTTTAAAGACCAAGCTCCTTGTTTATTTCTGTTTTTCCCCTCTGGAAAGTCAGCACACACCTGACATGTTACTTGTTTTATTGACCACTGTGTCTCCAACCTTTGCCAACCTGCCTGATACCTGGTACAATTCCACAGACATTTGTCGAATGAAGAGTGCATCTGGCTCATTTAGTGGGGTAACTGCAGGTTTTGAAATGATGCATTTCTGTTTCACAGACAGCCCCCACAACCAGCATACAGATTTTCTTTTCTCTTTTGCTTGATTTTTTTTTTTACTTATTAAAACTAAATTCATTTAGTTTTGTTAAATGAATCTCTCTGGGCCTAAGCCAGATAAAATAAACAAATAAACCCATAGAAAAACATCTCCGGGAGAGAAGGGGCTTTAGCCTAGGATCTAAAAGGGTTGTGAAACTCCAGAAAGGTCAGACTAAAAAGGGTATTTAGTTCAGGGAGGAGCAAAAGGGTCACCCATTGACCAGTTATCAATTTGGACCCAGCGGTCCTGGTTGCCAATGATAATTGAAGATGTGTGCTCAGCCCCTCATGACTGTGGTCGCGGTGATGAGCACTGTACCTGGCTCACTTTGTTTATTCCTCATGACATCCCATTGGGAGCCTGTTTCATTCTGAAAAAGTTGAAGATCAAAAGGGCGGGTAATTTTCTTAGGTCACACAGCGAGTAGATGATGGAATCTAGACTTGAACCCAGGTCTCTGGCCCATACATCCAGACTTGTTTTTTTACATCCAGACTTTTAACAGCTGTGCTTCAGTGCCAGGGATCCTTCTAGAGTAAACCAAAAAGTATTGAACTCTCGAGAAAAGAGGTAGTCTTTGCCATCAGGGCAATGCTGGAGACCGTGCTTGTCAACCACTGTTACCTCATGCTTATCCCCACCCTGTGCTTTCCTTTCTACTGTTCTTGCTAAGCCATGCTCATTCCTAAAGATTCAGCACATTTTCTCTCCTCTGAAGCCTCCCACCAGTGAGAGGGAGCCCCATTTTAATGACCACAGGGACATCTTACCTTGATGTTTCATCCTAATGAATTTGTCCCCTCCCCATGTGTGGGGAGAGCTGGCCTTACACTGAGCCTGAGGGGAGTAGATGTTGTTTGTGTTTGTTGAGTGACTATATGAGTTGCGGTGTTGCTCATTGTAAGCAGTGTGTATAGACTCTGGCAAACATATACCAAAACGGGTGTTTTGGGAAGGATATGTGTAGCTCACTGAGTGAAAGGAAATGCTGAAGAAACAAGCTCAGAAAGGCAAGAGCCCTAGAGTGCAGGCTGACTTGTCAGCACTCTATTGCTAGGATGTGACCTCAACCCAGGCAGGAGAGGCCAAAGTTGCTCAATATGCCTGCGTCCTTGGTGTCTTAAGAAACAAGTCACCGGAACTGGTGAAGTGGCTGTATCCAGGGGCACAAATGTAACCCCCTAAGAGGAATCCTGCAAAGAAGGGCAAAGGTGGTGGGGGGTGGTCTCCAAATGGTAACTGTTCTTTATAGGGACTCTTCTGTTTCTGGTGTAGATGCCTCCAAGATGTAGCTCTCCCATGGCGGGGCCACCTCCGCTTCCGCAGAAATCACTGGAAACCAGGTAGGAGACTCAACCATTTCCCAGAATCTGCTGTGATCTCATGCCCCTCCTGGCATGCTGGCACCTGACCATGCTGGCGAGCATGGCCACTATGTTCTGGGCGCACCTGTCTTTCCATTGACAGGGCAGCACTCCAGCCTCAGCAGTGGCCACAATGGGACCAGAGCCATAGAGCAGTCACAGCCCCTCCCCCCACCTCCCCTGCTGAGAGGGGCTCCCTGCCCACAGGCTGAGGGTCTGGTTGATTGTCACTGAGAAAAGACCCGGCCAGGGGTTTGGAGACTCAAGAGGGGAGGTGGCTGCACCTCATCTGTGCCTTCTGATAGCCCCTCAAGCTGAGAGCACCCTGTGATGTTTATCATCTCTGTCAGCTCCTCTGAACATCCTTCCTGCTCTGGGGGAGAATCTAGGCCTTTGATCATCCGGGCTATCTAGAAAAGGCTATTTCTCCTCCAATGAAGGTGATCCAGTTGCTCTGGGGAAACATCAAATATCAATGAGTTTATAACAGGCTGTGGGGTCACTTGGCTGCCACCTGTCCTGTCCCCTCTAAAATGAACCTATTTCTAGTGGCCTATATCAGCTCTTTAGAACACATTTCAAATTATGCCCCATGTCATGGAGATGTGGGGCTTCACTGCAAAGAGCAAGTTGTCAGCCAGAGTGTCTGGGGAAGACAGCCATAGCATGATGGAAGCTTCCCCAGGATGACACTGAGGCTCCAGGGCCCCAGAACCTCCACTACTGCAGCCCCACTTTCCAGAGAACCATTGCTCACCTGAGTGTTGAACCCCAGAAAAAAATGGCAGAATCAGAGAAGGCGATAGGCTAGTCTTTACTTTTGCAGAATGAGAAACTAGATTTTTGAGTTCACACAGGAAGAAGTCACCCCTGAGTAACTCACATTGACCAGACTCACAGAGACTAATGTAAAAATGCTAAGTTAGTCACATGAGCTGAGAAATATCACTGCTAAGACTTGTCACAAGGTAGCCCTTGTGACTACTGATAGTGTTGCCTCTTCTCTATTCAGTTAGTGTAAATTCCCCGAAAAACAGACCCTAAGAAAGCAATTAGTTCTGAGCAGGCTGGTCAGCATGTGCAGGGCTTGAGCTCATGTGGGAGGGTCCTAACAGGTGATCATTGGAGCTGTGGCTGCCTGATGTGGTCCTCACCACTCTGAGATGCCACTGCTCTTTCCTTCCTCCTCCTGCCCCCACAGACAAGGAAGTATTGGCACTTTTCCTCTCTTATAACCACAGACAGTGGTCTTCTTTTATGATTACACAATAGTCAGTGCCCACTAAAGCAGTAGAATTGAGGGCATCTACTTTTTCTAGGAAAACCAAGGATTTTTGATCTGGATTTGACCAAAATATTGTCAGACCAGCGTATATCCCGAGGTGGGTCAGTCTCACCTTACAAGTAATGATGAAAAGGTGTTTTTATATAAAGTTATGATGAAAAGGTGTTTTTTCTTGACCTAGACCCTAAACCCAAGGCAGATTACTGTTTAAACTTTTGAAATGTCCTCTGCATGAATGATATACCATGTATCTTCTTCTCTAATAACTATTTTTTTTTTACTTCTTTTGTGTTTTTCTAGGGTTCAGAAAAAGCTCTCCTGTAGTCTGGAAGACTTGAGAAGTGAATCTGTGGATAAGGTCAGCAAGTCAGTCTGTCCATAAAGATTACCCAGTTACTTCTATGTGCCCAGCACAGTTCTAAGCTGTAAGGCGAAGTCCTGGCCCCAGTCTGGTAGAGGCTTTTATGAGTTGTTGGAGAGGCAGGAACTACACACACATTTTGGGAAAACCAGGTGTGGCCCAAGGTGTCCCAGAAAATGCTGCCTGGAGTTGCTGCGACCAGATGTTGGGGTGACACAGGCCCATGTGGGAAATGGAGGGGAGTATGAGGGGGTTAGAGCAGAGCCTGACCAAGCCCAAAAAGCTGCCCCAGGGCACTGTAAGCATTGCAGAGATGCTGAATGAGGAATAATGTTGAGAAAAGAGATGATCCCAGGAGTGGTAGCATAACTTAGAAGATTGGACTCTTTTTTTTTTTTTTAAAGATTTATTTATTTATCTATACAAGCACTGGGTACAGTCAGAAGCGCGGGAGGGTGAGAGGATTCACCAGAGCCAGAGCGGGGAACAGAACAGGCAGACTGACAAAATACACTGCTGAGGGGAGCAGTGGGCGTGGCAGGAGAGGTCTGCGCACCATGTGGGATCAAACTGACACTGCAGAGGATGCGGGCATCTTCGCAGCCCAGCGCTCTACCGCTGCACCACCAGGGGAGGTCCGAATGGACTCTTTTTAAGAGTCTAGAAAGATGTGAGGAGAGTTTCATGGCCTCTTATTGAGGGTAGTCCTTGACCATGCAGGTCTCTGTGTTGCAGAGGAGGGCTTCCGGCCCTTGTGCCAGGTCATTGGAGACCAAGTGATCACCTGCCCTTATCAAGAACTGTCACTGAGCTCTGCTGCATATAATACCTCATCCCATGGTCTCCAGCATGTGCCAAACTCCCTGGGGACACAATGGAAAACCACAAAGGCTAGAGCTGGCAGGAGCCATGGGCCGTTCAGTGGCTTTGCTCCCATAGTCACATGCCTCTCATGTCCTACTGTCAGATTGCTGACAGCTGCCCATCCTCATGGACACGAAGACAGTGGGAGGGTGTTACTTTTCAGATGGTGAGGGAGGAGGTGAGTCTTGGCAGATCTAAGCAGGCAGGTGGCCCTAAGGTGTTTACTTGAGGTTAACACAGATCTCTGTTTCTCCATTTTACTGGAATCCTCCTTGACATCACATAGTGCATTGATGGGAACCAACTCTCCCCCGTGGTAGAAACCAAGGTACATTATTGACTGCATGTCGCTGTCACCTGTGTGTGGCTGCATGGTTTGCTAGGGGTTTTCATTTAGCAAGATTCAGCTTTTGTAATCTTAAACTATGTTGTAATCTTAAACTATATTGTAATCTTAAACTATGTTCGTTGGTAAGGGGTAAGAGGGAGAAGAAAGACAAACTTCTCCCTTTATTTCACAAGATGCTTTCCTCTCCATTATCTGTGGGATAGGATCTGTTACTGTCTCCTCCATTTGTAGGTTAAGAAATTCATCTGTAACTAGGCAGTGTAGATCTGGTCACTGGGAAGGGAGATGCTGTGATCTCAGCATGCAGTCAGAGCAGTACAGCAGCTCTCATCCTTCCCGTGCTGACAAGTCATGGCTAAAAAGAAAGGCAGCCTCTTCATGGACAATCATGTGATAAAAACCCCATTACAATTGTTTTCTCCTAGGAAGCCTATTGTGTAAGATGACGAGTTTTCAACTTACAGAAATGTTGAGCCCAAGATGAACTGAGGAATACAGTTAGCATGTTTCAATGTTTATAAACTTGTAATGGAAACTGTGAAGTGAGGCCAGTGGCACTGACCCTTCTGTCTTCTGCCTTTACATCCATGGGGCCTGATTGCATGTTAACTTTTGCCTGAAAAGGTCATTTAAATTCTCCTATCAATCTAATAGGACAGGGTATCTCTGCCTTTCCAAATTTCCCAAAGGAAGATTCTTTCAGTTCCTTTGCATTTTTGCAGGGAGCTTCTCTGCCCTTGCATATCTGTAGCAGTTGCTGTGTCAGTGGGGTGGCCCTCCGTTGGCCACCCAAGAGCACAGTCTTCTGCCTGCTGTCTAGGTGCTCTGGACACACAGCTCCTTGAGGTCTCTTGGAAATTGAACGGTTTGCTTCGGGAACCACTTCTTTTCTTCAGCACCTCCCCTTTCCTCTCTGACATCAGCCTCACAGAGGTTATTCACAGATGTTTCCGAAGCACATCAGCAAATAACCACCTTCTTCTTTGGAAGCACAGCCAGGTCTCGTCGCATGCTTTAAGACAGTGATTTGATCACCAAGAACTATGAGTAACATGAGCCTGTTGATGAAGAAAACATTCCAGGTTAAGAGTAATTCTTACATGACTTTAACCATGGTCCTGTGCAATTTCAACTAGTCCAGCACAATCACTCCTTTCCTTACACACACACCACCACTGTATTCCGCAGAGGCCAGACGCTTTCTACAGCCTCCCTGGGCATTGGTGCCTGTGCCTCGCTTTCTGTGATGGTGAGTTCACTACATTGTGAGGCAGTCTCTCTAATCTTTTCTGGCTGTATCATACACATCTTCTGGGCCTCTCTAGAATGTGCATCTCCTATCCAGCTCTCCCAGTGGAGCTCAAAGCAAGGTCAGTCTCCCTTGCTCCTGACAGCCCTTCTGGCCCTTGGTGAGTTATACACCCTCTTCTCAGGTGCACAGAACCTTTACATTTCCCATGCAGTCTCCTTAGTATCAGCACTATTTTCTCCATGTCCCCTATACCATGCCCTGGACCACACTGGTGCATGGTATTCTAGATGGGTCCAGTCTGTGTCCCCCTAGATGCAATAAGGGCATCTAGGTACTGTTGATGCCCTTATTGCTGTCACCCCCGGCCCAGGCACACATTGCTCTCTGCGTGCTGGGCCTGTGGCAGGAATTGTTCCCTATTTAAAAATAACAACACACAGGTTCTGAGAGGCTAACGAGAAAGGGCTCTGCCTAAGTTCCTCTCATGCAAAGCTTGTCCTCCTCACTCTGGTGCCCACCTCTCTGTGCTAATGTAAGGCAGCCAGATAATCTGTTCCAGGCTTCCCCTGCTATCCAAAAGTAGAACATTCTCATTTGGCATAATGTGGTTAGTTATTTTTTGGGGGGTCTGGGAATGCTCAAAAGAATTTCCATATAAAGTAATAGTAGTAGCATCCCCAGTTCTCCCCAAATGCCTACCACCTCATGCCAAATAGGAACACTCTACATTTGGGTAGTGAGGAAACCCTGTATATGCTGCTACTAGTTTGCGATTTTCATTCCCCCACAGCCAGGACTGCTCTTCTTGCAGAAAGGAGAAGCAGAACTGAATTTAAGTGTTTGTATCCTCTGTGCTGTGTCCTGATATTGCCTGACCTTCTCCAGCAGCCAATGCTTCCTGCCCAGTTTTTCTTTTTGGCTAAACAGACTGAGAGCCCTTTCCATGGCCTGGGGCGCCTGTTGCTGTCTTTCTGGCAAGTCTGGGCCACCTCTGGAAAGCTGTCCTTGGGTTAGACACATGCTCTCTCTCCCTGTCAGCTGCTCTGGCAGCTGCAGGGCAACTCACATTGACAGCCTTGGTCATCTCTGCCCTGTCTTGGGCGGGGACAAGTTTGATGAGGCAACTGGAAGTCTGTTTTTGAGAGCCTTTTCCATACCCACATTCCCTGTAGAATATGGAAACTGTAGTCATGCCCTTTACTTCTCACAACTTTGGAACCCTGACTTCCCCACACTGAGAAGTTACTGGGTCTGACTGTGCACTGGAGTCATCTGAGATGCTTGTCAAAAACTCAGAGTCCTGGAGTACATTCCTATAGGGGCTGATTCACACGACCAGATAGAACCTTGGCATTTATAGTCTTTGCAAGTACCTTAGGTTATTAGCAGCCAGGGCGTGGTCTAACATTTGGAAACTGTTGGTCTTCACCACTTGTCCAATCACGCATGCCTGGTCTACCTCATGAGCCATCATAAACTTGAAAATGTGTATCTCCATCCTCCAGGTTCTGATTTTTTTTTTTTACCTCAATCAGAATTCCTTGAGAATTCAATCCACTTTTTCTGTATTTCTCCTTTCTTGGCTTCTTTCTAGGGCATTAGTATTAGATTTCAAACAATTTCTAAGACATGCATTTATAGGCAAACTGAACTCAGAAATCTACTGGGCACTTAGCTTTTAACTAAATGAAACTTCGAAAGATGTCTCAGTCACTAGCGGCTCCCATTACTTTCCTGATGTGTCAGTTATAAAATCATTTTGTCCTTCATATTACTTTCATTCTGGATCCAATCAAGTAATCCACAGTTGATTCCCTTGGAAATGTTACTTCAATTTTTCTCTTTTCTTTTATGCTCACTCAAATGCATTCCACTGTGGTTTCCATCAGGTTTGTGGGCTTAGGGGCCATTATGTTCCTTGACCTATAAATAAGTGCAATTCTTCTACCCCTTTTAATCAACTTGTTTCCTTGGGTTAGGGTAGAGCAGAGGCCCCTTACACAGGGGCTAAACCTCATGCAAAAGGAAGCTGAGTTCTGACCGAGGGTGCACTATTGGCAGGTGGCCCGTGGCCCATTGTACATACCCTCTCATTCTGCTTTAGCCTGATATTTTCTAGAATTACAACAAATACACTATATATTACAGACATATAATCAAGCAATAGGTATAACTTTTGTTAGAATTCTAGTTTGCCTGTCTGAAGGGCAATTCATCGCTATTCATTCATTGAGCTGCTGAGCACTAGGCCAAATGGCCAAGGCCTCCCCACTTAGCAGGACACAGCACTTCCTGTTTTGAGCCAGCCCCAGTTTTGGGCTTGACTCTTTCCTTGTTTCATTGGTGTCATCTCAGGCAAGTTTCTTCCTTCCGAGAACTCGACTAAATGAGGTTTATTTGAGTCAGCCTCAGTGAAAATTGGGTCTTGCAGAAAAGGGAGTGGTTCTTGCATCCAACAGTCTCCTAACTGGGTTTGAGTCATGTCAAAGGCTAACTTAGCATCTTCTCTCCCTCTCCTTCCCCATAGGATGGGCTTCTCCAGGCAGAGCACAAATACCCCACGTCGCCTGGAAAGCTTTCAGGAGTCACACCCAATGGAGAGGCTGCCAAATCTCCTGCCACCTCCCCACCGGACTCCACAGGAAGCAGCCTGCTGAGGCTGAGTGAGTGTCCAGGCCGCTGGGCCGCGCCCTCTGGAGCAGCCACCCTGGCCCTGCCAATTATTGCACAAGATCCTTATATCTGCCCTCATGGTCTGCAACTGCAGAATGGTAGGCGGATGGCACAGGCCATGCCTCAGGACCGCCCACTTCCAGAACCATGACTCTCTTTCTGGGCACACTATTCTTTGGCAAACACTTGAGAACCTCAGAAAACCAGGGTTGGTGTCTGTCCTTCTTGCTAGCTGCAGTTACTCCTTCGACATTTTTCTTCTTCTATTCCTTTTCTCTGAGCCCCTTCCTGACCCTCCCCATGACCTCTTTCCCCTCCCTCTGGGATACCACACTCCACTCTTCCTTCCTCTGCCATCCTGACCTTCTCATTCCCAGCTCTGCCCTTTTCTCTGCAGCTATACAGGATGATACCATGTATACTCTCCCAAGGGAGAGCACTTCCTTAGAGAAATGGATTTTGTGGCCAGTGGGTAAGGCTGTCAGTCCATAGTTAATCTCCTGGCACTTGAGGTGTAAAATCACCGATATCTTTGCTGCGTTTAATGCATAATAAGGCCTTCTTTCCCCAACAGCAGCAGCAGATCAATGGGGTCCAGCAGGAGAAGTTCCAGTCCTGACAGATCTCTCCTCACCCCTGATTCCTCATCCCCAACTACTCCCTGAGCCATCCCTTGCATTGGCATCTGTCCTTGGCCAGTCTTCCCTTTGGCTTGAGAAACTCCAGATAAGCCCTTAAATGAGTTTTCCCTAATGACTCAGAACAGGGATTTGCTATTGCTTCAGGTCATTCTAGTCTGATCTGAGTGAGCCCTGGCACACACAAGTGCACGTGACTTGGTACATTCAGCCCCTGCAGCTCTCCCTCCCTCTCCCTGTGTACCACTGCCTGCCGAGGGCTGGCACCAGAAGCATTTGGGGCCATCACCTGGGACCTCCTTAATGAGAATGGCTCAGTCAACATTCACCCCATCCATCTTTTCTTGTGGGATGATTTTTCTTTCTGTTTGAGTTTTTTCTCTCTAGCTTGATGACTCTTGTTTATTTCTCTGCTTTCCTATAACTCTGTTGGGCTGGACTTTGGCTTCTCTTGCTTCTTCATGTGGCTTCTCTGCTTCTTGGCTGGCTGGAGATCGTGGCCGGAGTGTCAGTGCCCCCGTATTAGGTACTGTACCCTTCCAGGTGAGGTGGAGAATGAGAATGCCCTTTTCCCCCTCCCTCCCCTTCATGAATCCTCCCCTTTCCAAACAGGACATTCATCCAGGTCCCCCTCCTGCCTACATTCCTGAATCTCCCATGGGGAAAGTAGCAAACTCTTTGTTGGAATTTTCCTGAAAGTACTTCAACCTCAGCCCCTTAGGAATTAGAAGACATTATTTGCTCATTAAGCTCACAACTCCTTAGAGAGAATACCTGGAGTGTGTCTGAGCCTCCTGGAGTCTCAGATCTTGTTATGAATGTCTGCCCTGAAGGCAGAGCTGGGCAGACTCTTCCAACTCCCACTGAAGGATGGCCCAGGTTTGGGGGAGAAGATTTCCAAAGGTTATGTCCCTTGCTTTCATCCACATATCACTTTATTCTTTCAGGAGACACGGAGAGTGGTTGGGAGGACACCGCTGTGGCCAATGACTTCTCATCCACGTCATCTGGCACTGAGTCGGGTCCCCAGTCTCCCCTGACACCAGATGGGAAACGGAGCCCCAAAGGCATCAAGAAATTTTGGGGAAAGTAAGTTGATGGTGATAATCATAATCATACTTCTTAAAATTAACGTATATCTTTCCTGGATAAAGCAGCTGCACTTCCCTTTTATATCACATGCTAGAACTGTAGTGAAAACGAAGTGGTCGTGGATAGAGAGAAGACTGGCTTATATTTTAGGGCCCCAAGAAGAACTGCAAAAGGCACTCAGTAAATATGGCCAGTCGCCCTGCATGTCATTCATTGCAGGTGTCCATCCATATGCAGCTCACACCACACGTGCTCTGGGAGAGGCACATGGACAACATCAAATTCTTCCTAGAGGTCATTCTATGTCTTCAACCTCTGAAGACAGAATGCTGAGTACTAGTTGGCCCAGCTGACCTAGTCTGAAAAATGAGACAGAAACTGGGGTCCCTACCAAGCATCAACCTTTACTTATTTATGAAGTGGCCCAAGTCCCAGCGGCAGGATTAGAATTGAGACTTGGGTTTGACCAAGATCCTGTCTCAGGTCATGATGCTTGACCTGGGAAGTTGGCACACAGCATCATCCAGGGTCCTGGGTCTGGCTGTTTCTGCAAAGGAGCAGGTGTGCTGACCCCATCCTTGCAGACTGCACCCTAACACTCTCTGTGGGTGCCTCTCCACACAGGATCCGGAGAACTCAGTCAGGAAACTTCAACACTGATGCACCAGGGATCGCGGAGTTTCGACGAGGTGGGCTCCGGGCCACTGCAGGGCCAAGACTTTCTAGGACCAGAGACCCCAAGGCTCCAAAATGGTAAGGCTGTTGCCAGTCCATCTACAGAGAATGGTGTGAAATCCCAGCCAGGGTGGAGTGAGACCAGCACTGCATGTCCCAGAGCACTAGAGATGCGAGATGGGAGCCCCGGAGCTGAGCTCATTCCTTCCCATTTGACACGAGTAGACATTGGTCATGCTTATAGGTATACCAGGTAAATGCAAGGTAGGCCCTGAGAACCTGAGCAGTTTTGCACAGCTGTAATCCACTCCCAGCAGTGTCTTTGCATACTGGATTGAGAAGCTCAGCTAAAGCCATTAAGCACACAAATTCTGGAATCATAGACCTAGGTTGGTATTAACTGCTCAAGTATCTCCTACTGATGAGGCTTAATCCTTCCTGTGCCTCAGTTCCCTCATTTGTGAAGCAGGTGATCAAAAACAAGTATTTCAGTGAAGTTGTTGTGAGGATGACATGAACTTGGCACAGCCCTCCCACACGTCAACTGTTTACCATTCAAGGGTCACCTTCCTTCAGTAAACTTGGGAAGGAGCATTGTCTCATCTGCCTGGACAGCCGCCCCCTTCCAAACAGACCTTCGCTGAAGGGCGGTGGTGGAGCTGGCTGTATCTGCCCTTACCCTCATGGAACATTATATAATACCTTACTAATGGGAGGTAACTGAAAAGGGTTGCAAAGGAGTTCAAATGGCAAGATTCACCCAAAAGAGATTGTCCTGGGGTCCACCCTCCAGTCTCTAGTTTCACCCCTTTCCTTTAGATGCCTCTGCTCTGGGAAAGTGTGTGTCCCTTCAGACAAAATTCTACTCCTATTTTCTAGGGAATTTCCCCTCTCCATGTCCTCACTCCCTCAGACCACTCTTACAACACGTTGTCTCCATGTTGTCTTTAAAGATAACTCAGCCATGACCAGGCTTCTGGGGACCTGCCACGACTTTGGACTGTGACATGTCAAATCTAACTAAACAGTAAAAAGTGAGATTTAACTCTCAAATTTCATCCCCTTGAAATTGCCACACCTCAGTGCCAAAGTCGGGCAATTGCTGAGCAAGATGGGCACGACTCAAATGTTTTCAGGAGCCATGCTGTCTAGATTTGCCATGGAGGGAAAAGAAAGTTTCTCTAAAGTGTCAGGTTGTGCACAGACCTGCATCCCATGCAGGGAGGACAAGAATAAAAACGCCCCTTCTACACCCCTCAGGTTTTCAGGCTGCACCAATAGCTGGTGGGTACCAGTCAGGGGCCCTCTTTAGATTTACTACACTCCAATGGGGGATCCCCACACTGTCCTCCAGGAACTTTGAGAAGAAGCATGAGGGTGTGTAGCCCTCCTGTACCTGCTCCCCCCACCCTGAGGACCACAGAGGGTGGTGTTCACACTCACTCTGCTAACCACAGACCTAAGTGCCCAGTAAATGTTAGCTTTAGAGGCTAGAGAATCAAAGGACCAGGTCTGAGATGGCAAGAGATCAATTCAGAGCCATTAGAGAACAAAAGAAATTAGCCATAGAGTGCACGTGAAGGGTTTTCTGAGTTACTTAGCAGTGTTCTGAATTTAGATTTTATTGTTCTGGATATTTCTGAGCTACAGTAAACTTGAATGGTAATGCTTTGTTCCAATGTTGGCTATTTCCATAAGATTGATTCCTCAAGAAGAATCAGAGGTCCACATGCAAGAACTTTGCTAAGTCCCTCAGAGTAGGACCACATCGGGGGGACCCATTACATCCTGCTGGTCATTCTGGTCTGGTCCCAGCTCAGGAACTTTCTCTGCTGATGTCAAAAAACTGCTGTTCCAGCTGCTTTGTTTGAATGTCTTTGTGCCTTGTTAACCACAACAAGGAAATGAGAATGACAATGATGGGGTTGTAGCATTTATCACAACAGCACTCCTGGTAACAAAAACTGAGTTTGTTGGTGGGGAAAACTGGTATAATTATATGCTAGTATCCTCCAGAGTTTATAGTTTATGGATACTTAGGCATAGCCTTCATGGTTAATGGGTGGTGGAAAAGAAAGAACAGTTTAAAAGCACAAAACCAGAAGCTAGCCTGTGGAAATTCTTCCCTGTACTCAGATCTCCAAAATCCTAATGAAGCACATACAATTATAAATGCTCCTCCACTATGGAAATGGTGCATTTGATATATCTCAGTTTTATCCATTTAAATGTATTTTAGAAGCATGTTTCAGAAGGTAAGATGGAAGAGAAATCTTCCCTTACCCCATCTGGATTCTTCAGCTGGTTGAGCAAACAAATGAACATCAGATAGATTAGTAGAAGAGAATAAAATCCCCAAAGTTAATTACGTACAGATGAAGAATTTCCTTGATTGTAATTTCCAGGTAAACAGGGCAGACTGAGGTTTTTTTGTTGTTCAGCTAGTAGTGGGATAGGATGTCAGGAGAGGGGGGTCCTTACATCACAGTCAGATGCTCTGCAGCTCGGTGTCTGCTCTGCAGATGGGCTTCTCCCACGAGAAGGCTATTTCTGGAGGTGACCCGACCCTAAGTCTAGGTAATCTTCCTTCTTGGCAGCTGAGGCAGTAGTAACAGTTTCTCTGAAGCCCACAGGGCTCCACTGACTGCTGCTCCACATGTCGAGGTGACTAAGCCTGCTTTGGAAATCTTATATGTCAATAAGACAAGCAGCATGGCTGTAGATGAAAAGGGCCTGCTCTATCATCTCTAAATTACTTTCTCTGTGTTCACTTGTGGCTTGGCATGAGAGCGCGGGAGACCCTTGCAAGAGGGTACCTGAGCAGGTGCAGAAGCTGGATCTGGTGCTGTGTGACCAGCGGGGGCTCAGGAGAGGGGAGGCCACTTACACCACAGGGGATGGAAAGCTAGTGAAGATAAGCACCAGAGCTCTAGGGTGTTGTGACAAGGTCTCGCAGAGAGGTTTTCCAGTTAAGATCTCAAAAACACTTATTTTCCTCTAACACAGCAATATACCTCTCATAGACAGAATGTTTGTTTTTCCTCAATTTCCACAAACCAGAAAATATGTGAAATGAAAAACAATAATAGAAAGTGAAATGAAAGTGGTAAAATGAGCATTGAAATGAAGAGAACTCATCCTGACATTAAGAAAAACACATCAACAGAAACACTCCAAATCATACTAAATGCAATAATTGACTAAGATAAATTCTGAAGAAAAATAGTGACTAGGTTTCTAGATTATGGCTCATATAAGCTGAATCATATAAACACATTAGAGAAGATTAAAGGTTCTTGCTTATCTTACATGACAGACTGACATCAACAGAGACAACATAACATTCATAATATGCAACAGCCAGAGGACATCAAATAATGTTGTCGGCTGGAAGGATTTGTAAGACTAGCCATAGCACTAGAAAATTTGAATGCTCTGTTATTTTATAGCTTGCACCTAGAAGACACTTGATAGAGATTTTTCCTAAATTTAATAACACTAACAATGTTCTTGACAATACCTATTATAAATTGTGAAGCTGAAACTTCTTTAAAAAGTTATAATAAAAGAAATATTGATCAATCATGCTACAAGACTGAGTCAGCCTTCTGTTCTCATAGAAAACATTGAGTTGTTAACATATAAAGATGCAATCAAAGAGTATAGAGTATATATATATGATATATATATATGATATATATATATAGAGAGAGAGAGCAAGGTTGAAAGGTAGTATGGTGATGTGTCAAAGAATTAATAGAATTCCCAGGGTTTTGAGATTTTTTTGATTTGATTAAGTTATTTTTTTGTTTCTTCATTTTAAATAAATATTCACCTTGGTAATTTCAGAATTAAAATATTTTGTATTTAAAGAGAGTTCCCACATTTTACAAGTTCCAACACTCATAAAACCTGGATCTGCACCAATTCATTGCTTATTACAACCCAGCCTCAGGCTACAGTGATCAGCACTGAGTGACTAGGGTACTCCATCACTTGTTCTAGAATGATGCTTTCATGTTGTTTCAACCCTTTAAGGAATTCCCTCTACTTTAAGAACAACTCAGCTAGCCATCCAAAAAAACAAAAAAAGTTTTTAACCAGCATGTTAAGGTACTTTCCTGGAAGAAATTGTAATATCTAGTCATCCATATTCCATAAACCCCCCTTTATTTTTAAAAATGAATATAAAGTTGCTTTGTCAACCTCCTTCTACGCCAGCGACTCTATTGGGACTTTGAGTGTGCCATTACATTTACACTTTAAATGAAAAATTGATGTCCTTAAGAATTGATGGCTTTGTAATCCCCGGTCACCCTGTCTAGGAACATGATTCTAGCTCTTCATTTATTCATGTCTTCTTTTATGTGGCGTAGTTGAGTGTTGTAGTTACCACCTCCCCTGGTTTCCCCTCCACCCCACACACAGGGACACACACTCCTTTTAGGCATCTCTGAGGCAGTTTATAATTTGGGTTGCGTCAGTGGAATTTTTAAGTTACTTTAACAATGTGTTAGCATCTGTGCATTGATGGTATAGAGAAACTTGTTTGTGTGTCTTATAAACCCTGTATGTGTGTGTGTGTGTGTGTGTGTGTGTTTGAGAGAGAGAGAGCGAGAGAGAGAGATTTTTAACTAGCCACCTACCTACATTCTCGTGGGTTTTCTAGATGGGCAGTCATACCATCTGAAAAGAATGGCTTTTATTTATTTCTATTTTTGTAATAGTGATACTTATTTTTGTTTTATCTCATCTTATGCTGCCTGTAACTCTACTCTCAAATCAGTATTAGTAGTACTGACAAAAACTGACTTTAACATGAATGCCCCTAGTGTTTCATTAATCAATAAAGTATTAGCTATTATTGCTTAGAGATTTTGGGTTGTCTTTTGTTTTTTGTTTTTGTTCCATGTTAGAGAATTGACCCCATTGTCTTCGCCTTCTAAGGGTTTTTCTAGGGCCTCCCCGGTGGCGCAGCGGTTGAGCGCTGGGTTGCGAAGCTGCCCGCGGCCTCTGCGGCGCCGGTTCGATCCCCGGCTGCTCCCCGGCCACCAGAGGAGGGTCCCACATGGCGCGCAGACCTCTCCTGCCGCCCGCTGCTCCCCTCAGCAGTGTACTTCGGTCCTTCTGCCTGCTCTGCTCCCTGCTCTGGCTCTGGTGAATTCTCTCACCCTCCCGTGCTTCTGACTGTACCCAGTGCTTGTATAAAAACAAAAAACAAACAAACAAATAAATAAATAAAATTTAAAAAAAAACATGCCTCTATAAAAATAAATAAATAAAATAGATTTAAGGGTTTTTCTAAAAACACTATTGAATACTGTTGAAAACCTGACCATACTGTGGACCTGCTTGCTTACGGGACCAGGGCTCTGGGTTTGTGACGAGTGTGGGCCAAGAGCACATGTAGAAGCATGAGGGGATCTTGTAACAGCCCAGGATCTAGTAGTGCAGATTGGAAATTTAGACCAGGTCTTATCACAGGAAACTACCCCAAGTGAGTGTGCTGTAGTAGAACAGGACCCCACGACTGGGGCTGTGTGCTAAGCAACAGTCCCTTTTTACGAGGCCCTGTGGGTCACATGGCGCCCAGGCTCTCCCACTGAGGGACTTGCTGTCTTCCTGCTTCCCAGTGACGCCAACGCCCCCTTCGCCCAGTGGAACACGGAGCGCGTGTGCACATGGTTGGAGGACTTCGGTCTGGCTCAGTACGTGATCTTCGCCAGGCAGTGGGTGACTTCGGGCCACACTTTGCTGTCAGCTACGCCTCAGGACATGGAGAAGGTAAGGGCTGAGCTCTGGGTCAGGGGCTTCCCATTTGTCCCCAAATCAAAGCCAAGCTCTTCCATTCCTGCACCTCCCCCACCCCAGCACACACACCCACACACAGGGTGGATGGAAGCGGACACATTCCACCCAAACACATCCTCCGACAGCCTATGTGCCTGTGGGCACTTCACTTCTGTCTCCATCTTTCCATTTCAGGAGCTGGGAATTAAGCATCCTCTTCACAGGAAGAAGCTGGTTTTAGCAGTGAAAGCCATCAACACCAAGCAGGAGGAGAAGTCTGCACTGCTAGACCACATTTGGGTGACGCGTAAGGACAGGCATATATGTTCTATGTTTCTGGCAGCTCCTGCAGAGAGGTAGTTTCCCTGTGAATGTGTGTCTCTAAGACAGCTGTGTCTTTGGAAAAGGCAGACAGATCACTAAACAATGTGGGAATACAACTAGAACTCAAGAATGATAATTTGCTGCCCTTTTTTTTTTTTGGCATCCACATTCTCATGAGCCCTAACTCACCTGTTTCTTCCTGTTTCTGCAGGTTGGCTTGATGACATTGGCTTACCCCAATACAAAGACCAATTTCACGAGTCCAGAGTTGATGGGCGAATGCTGCAATACCTAACTGTGGTGAGGGTCCTTCCTAACAATATCTCACTCACCCCTATGAGCACTCTGCTCAGGTATCACTAGGGTAGCTATTTTCAATGTGGGTCCACCTATTCCCTTCATATTCTTAAGGTCTTAAAGCATCATTTGTTGCCTAAGAAACTCCAGATACCAGAGCATGAGCCTCTGTGCTAAGAAAAGCTGCTGGTGTGCGTGCATGCATCTTCCTGAGATGTGGTGGACTTGACTTTGGTCTGGGAAGGAACCCCAGGATATTTTTGTTTTGTTACTTTAGAAACTGGTTCATCAACCAAAACTTTGTTCTTCCAGAATGATCTACTCTTCTTAAAAGTCACCAGTCAGCTACATCATCTCAGCATCAAATGTGCCATTCATGTGCTGCATGTCAATAAGTTCAACCCCCACTGCCTGCACCGGCGGCCCGCTGATGAGGTAAGAGGTCAGGGCCAATCCTGGTACCCTGAGGCAGGACCCCTGCCACAAGTGAGGAGATGAGATGGCATCATCATAAAATGCTGATTTTAGGACCATGGTGCTTGGGGTTCCTTTTTCACTCGTGCTTCATGGTACCCCAAACAGTCCTGTTGTCTATTCTTTGTGCCCCACCACAGCCACTAGGCCCCAAGCACCCACCTCCCCTGGGGACACACACACTGTGGGGCAGAATCTTTCAGGTGAGATGGGGCGTGTCCAGTGTGGGGTGGCCATACACTGGGGCAGTCTATCAAAGCCATCAGAATGATTAAAGGAGGTGAGGAGATGGTGCAAAGGAGTTGGAGGGGAAATCGAAATGGAAAGATGGGTGTCAAGTAGGCAGAGGAGAGAAATCCATAAGGAATTGGGTATTTCAGAACAGATTGCCTTACTTGTAGATATTATATTAACCAACTCCAGTCCCATGTACACAGAGGATGCGTGGGAAGGCCTTGCTAGAGAAAAAATAGTGTAGATAAATGTAACCCTCCAAATCCTAAAAAGTCCCTGATGATATTCCATGAACCTTGGAGTTTTTGGTAGGTGCCAAAGCATTGTCATGTTCCTTGCTCCCACATTCCTGGGGACCTAGGCAAACCCTGCTGTAAGATTAACCCAGCTTTCAAGGGCATAGAAAACACCCACCTCTACCTCCCATCTCTTGTTTTTTCTCCTTCACAACTATACTTTGAATTCCTTCTATCAGGCACAGTGCTGGGCATGTTGAAGACCCCGAACCCCTCTGCAGGCACTCACGCATGCGCATCTTGGAAGGCAGCTGTGCTCACACTGTTCCACCGATGGCCCTACCATACACATATCTTTATGTGTGCTCTTCTAAAACATTTGGCCACACTGGGGAGCACTTTTATAAAACACTTGCCTTGTAATTGATGGACCTCTCAAAGTAGAGTCATTGTTGTTTTCAGTGTTTAATCCTCGAATGGATACCATCGTTTATTAGTCCCAAAGTTAACTGGACGTTTAGGAATCAACAGGATTCTGGGATCAGGTATCTCAGTGTGGAAGAGCCTGCAAGAATCCCTGAGAGTGCTATTTCTTAGAAACCAGGAAAGTTCTTAGGCAGCTGGTCTGATAGCCTGGGCCACTAGGCGTGAGGGTCTTCGTGTGAGGCATCTGTGACCAGCTTATATATAGAGAACTGTGGTGGGACCTATCAGAGCTAACTTTTTCACTCTTTCCCCTTGCACAGAGCAACCTTTCCCCTTCAGAAGTCGTGCAGTGGTCCAACCACAGGGTGATGGAGTGGTTGCGGTCTGTGGACCTGGCGGAGTACGCACCCAACCTTCGTGGGAGTGGCGTCCATGGAGGGCTTATTGTGAGTGGCTCTTTGGATAAACCCCCTGTTTCAGTGGAAACTGGGCTATCAGAAACGGATTTTTTAAGGTCTAGACATAGATCCCAGTAAGAAACATTGACATCTCATCTGAAATCCTTGTATAGATTGAAGTTTCAAGGAAAGTATTTTGATAATTTGGGGTTGAGAATTAATATGCCTCATGGGGACAAGATGACTTCTGGAAGGACATCTCTAGCAGCAGATCTAGAGAATTCCAGGACAAAGAGATTGTCTGAGAATTGGCCTTTAACAAGGACAGCTCCACCTCCTCCTAGGACACAGGGGCTGAGGAAACGAAGGGACAGCCGCCAGAACGTGACTTCCTGCTTGCCACACCACACTTTCCATCTGCACTCAGATCTGTCCGGGGCAAATTCAGGAGGGAAATGAAGAATGGGTGTCTGGGACATTGTTCAGAGCAGACCCTGGGAAGGAGCCTTATCCCAGGGGCCATAGTTCTCTGCTGCTCTGTAAAAATGAGGTGGTCAGTAAACAAAGGGCTAGTGTCTGTCAGAGCAGACCTGCGGGTAAGCTTCAGCCCCTGCCCTTGAGCTTTGATCCCAGTCCCTTGGGTTCATCTCCCAGTGCCATCACCATTGACTTTGTCTGTGATTTCTTCTTAGATCCTGGAGCCACGCTTCACCGGGGACACCCTGGCTATGCTTCTCAACATCCCACCACAAAAGACACTCCTCAGACGTCACCTAACCACCAAATTCAATGCCCTCATTGGTCCTGAGGCTGAGCAAGAAAAACGAGAGAAGATGTCCTCCCCGGCTTACACACCACTGACTACCACTGCCAAAGTCCGGGTGAGTTGCCAGCCCCTTTCTGGGGAAGCCACAGGGCCCTGCCTTCTTGCCCTCACATTGGCCAGCAACAGGCCACAAGCCTGGAGCCAGGCCAGTGTCAGCACCTAGACAAGGAGGCCCTCTAGTCTTTTGCCTTGGGAATTTGGTCTCACTGTCTGTCAGTCTGTATTAGGTCAGTTTCTGGCCTGTCAAGGAAGAGTGTCCAGGTTTCTTTACATGAAAACTATGTGCAGGCAGCAGCCAGGAGCTCATCCTCTACCCAATACTGCCTTGACTCATCTTGCAAAGCCAGGGTCCCGAGTCTGGGTTCCCTTGAGTTGGGTCTGTCTGCACAGTGCCGTGGGGTCTTGGGCCAAGCTGGCCTGACCCAGGAAGTGCTCAGTTTGCTTTGTGCTGTGGAGGTGGCCAGCACTCAGCCATCCAGACGTCCCAAGTCATCCAAGCAGCAGCTCCATGGCTCTGAGTCCCACAAAGACCATTTGACCTGCCTGAACTCGACGCTGTCCTCAGAACACGTCCTGCACGGATTGCGGGCCCACTTGCAGAATATCTGGAGCCTAGGCTGGCCCTGTGCCCTGCAATGTGGTGATACCAGTCACACATCGCACACAGACCTCCTCCAGGCAGGATGTATGTGGGGGCAGGGGGACAAGCAGCCATGGTGCTGTGCGGAGCTGGAGCAAGGAGGAAGGGCCACTAAGGGCTGTCAGTGTGGCTTCCCGGGGGCACGAGGTGGGGCATACATCCCTGTGTGGGGCCAGCAGCCATGGCAAGGCAGGTCCTCCATGATGCTATCTTCTAGGAAGTCCCAGAACCACCAGGAAATAAGAAAATCTCCACTGGGGCAGCAGGGCGTGAGTGTCAGCAGTCTAGGAGAAGCAGCTCTCCTAATTCTAGATTATTTATCTGTCATGCCTTCCTCCCGCATAAAAACTGCTTCCAGGAGCTCTGTTTTGTTAAGAGTTTTTCTCGGAGCAGTTGCCTTATTCCTTTGCTCCTGGACCTGCCTTTAAATGTATCATCAGTTATATCTGCACAGCGGTTTGATGATCTCATAATCTTGCATTTTCTGTGTTTTAGCCAAGGAAACTAGGATTTTCACATTTTGGAAACATAAGGAAAAAGAAGTTCGATGAATCGACTGACTACATTTGCCCAATGGAGTCCAGTGACAGTGCCAGTGACAGTCACAGGGTCTATAGTGGCTACCGGGGCCTCAGCCCCCTTGACACCCCTGAACTGGATGGGCTGGACCAGGTGGGACAGATAAGCTGATGCCCTTGTCACCTACCCTTTCTGTGCACCGAGAGGCTCAGTAACGCTGTGTGTGTCACCACATAACCGCATCTCACTCCTGCACACGTGCATGCCTCGCAGAACACACCCTGGCAACTGTGTACCCCTTCTTTCTTCAAAGCCTGAGGGTGGCTGAGGTGTGGAATTATCCCTTTGCTAAGAGACCAGGGTTTGGGGCTGTTGCCAAGTGTGGGCTCAGGAGGAAAGACACTTAAAGACGCTTGTACCTTTTAAGTGTTTCTTCGTGTCCATCTTCGGCCCAAGAGGAAACACATGAACTCGGACACAAGAGACCATGGACAATCCCAAGAGGCTCAGCTCTCAGCTCCCTCTATTGCACCTCAGTTGAGGGGAAATCTCAAGTAATTTAGGCCTGTGGCCAGAGTCTAGGTTGAGATCGAAGGGACACAGCAGGGATCTCTGCCAAAGAGACAACGTAATGTGTCATGTCTTACTACAGAGGCAGCTGCTTCTTGCAATAAAATCAATATTTATGTAGAAAATGAACAGTGCAGCATATCTTTGAACTGGTGGAAGAACAGAGCGGGCACATCTGGAGATGGAGTTCTGCTCACCGTGCAGCTTGAGAGCCAAAGGCATCACACTAGCTCTCAGGATTTGCCAAGGGTTGTGAATGAGGGGCATGAGGCAAAGTGGGGGGGTCTCCTTCAGAGGAGGTCTCTGGCCTTGCCAAGCTTCAGGTTCCTTCTCTCTCTGTGAAGCTCGGGGGAACCCCATGGTCACACACTTCCTGACTGTAGGCCATGTTGGGGGGCCCCAGAGTGGGTCTCCATTCAGTGGCACCAGTCATCTAGTGAAGGGGGATGGTGACAGAAGAAGGCCCCTCTGTCCTTTCACGGGTCTTGCCAGCTTCCCTTTTACTGAGGCAGCTGTGGGGTCTACAAACCACTGTAGGGCTGGTCTGTCTGTGCCGGCAGAACCAGAGTAGACCTGCCTTCTGATCTGGGGGCTGAATAACTGATAATGGATTTTCCAGATGGGCTCTGTCTGGCGAGGACTGAGGGAGAGACGCCCCTTGCCAGACTGGGCGCCTGCTCTTGAGATTCCACTTTGCCCCAGGGTAGCTTTTGGCTCCACTGGATCCCCTGTGTCTCTTAACAGCAGCATAACTGTCTGGCAGATAGGGCAGGGCCTGACACCTCACTAAGGAAACTGATTCTGTCCTGGACAGAGAATCAGAGAAGATTTGCTCCTTAGACTACCAGCAGCCTCAGGCACAGCCTGTAATCTCAGGGCATGGCCCCTCCTGAAGGTCACTCAGAGAGAGATGGACAAGCCGGCCAGCTGGCCTCTGATGCCAGGATCCAGGACCACTGAATGGCAGGGCAGATGTCCGCAGGCTGACACTGGGCAGTGCTTGTGTGGGGTCACAGTGCAGGCTTCGTCCTTGTTTCTATTGCATCCTGGTGACAGACTGTGCATGTCCCTATTTTCAAACCTGCATGGAGTTATGTCACTAATTTCCTGCACAGCCTCAAGCAAGACCTCTATCGTTCTGTGGGCCCAATTTTTTTTTTTAAAGATTTATTTATATATTTATTTGTTTGTTTGTTTGTTTATTTATACAAGCACTGGGTACAGTCAGAAGCGCGGGAGGGTGAGAGAATTCACCAGAGCCAGAGAGGGGAGCAGAACAGGCAGACTGACGAAGTACACTGCTGAGGGGAGCAGTGGGCAGCAGGAGAGGTCTGCGCGCCATGTGGGACCCTCTTCCGGTGGCCCGGGATCGAACCGGCGCTGCAGAGGCTGCAGACAGCTTCACAACCCAGCGCTCAACCGCTGCGCCACTGGGGAGGCCCTGTGGGCCCAATTTTATCACCTGTAAATGAAGCGTTTACTTGATGTGCTCAGAGGATCCTTCCCAATGTACATTGGCTAAATAGGCTTAGGGAGGAGGGATGGATCAGTATTAGCGGAGGAGGAGAGGGAGGTCCTGGAAGTGAGGATGCTCCACTAGCAGCTCCTTGAGGATGTCCAGACGCCTGCTTATACCTATACCCAGGCACCAGCGCCTGGGGACCTATTGGTCCCAGAAATTGTCAGTGTGCTTAGCATCCTGAAGGCTTTCATTGCTGCTGCTCTGTTCCTGGAAGAAGCTGGAGCAGTGACCATGTGCTAGAGGGCTGCTTCTGACAGACCTGTCTGGCCTGCTGCTGTGCTGCTGGTGCTGGGCCCAGGAGAGTGTGCATGGCAGCATGAGACACTGGGCCCTGCCTCTGCTCTGGGACAGAAGCAGCATGTTCTCTGTTCATCTGTCACCCCAGGGCCTGGCCCACCCCTTGCCTGTTCCCCCTGGGAGAGCGTGCCTGAGCAGGACAGGACTTGCATGCCACCAGAGCAAGTCAAGAGCCTTGTGTGCTGACTGGGCTGCTGCCCATTTTACAGATGGCACCCTCTGAAGGCACTGTGACGCAGATAGGGCTCCTCTCCCAAGACATTCACCGCCTCACGGTAGGACGTTGACCCTTGCTCCACAGTCAGACGGGAAGGAGAGGCCCCGTGAACTTGGGTTAATGCTGCTCAAGGCCTGGGGAAACCCATTTCAAACCCAGAACCTGGGTCTCTGGGGGATACCAAAGGATGCTACCCAGTGCTGGATGCTGGGGCCAGATCTTGAGCTGACCCTGAGCCACAAAGTAGCCCAGAGGCCTTTCTCTCTTGGCTATTGCTGAACCAGCTAAAGTACTCTGGGTCTCAGATGCTTTTCCCAGTCTAGGAGCTGGTAAGGAGACCCAGATGTCCACAGCTCTGGGTCACTTGCCTATTCAGCGCAAAACCCAGGCCTCATTCTGGTCCAGTGGACCCTGTTCTGCCCATGAGACATATGTATTTCCCATTATGCCCCTGATTCCGTGCCTGTCATAGGCATGCAAGTGCATCCTGACACGTCCAATGAGGATAAATTGATGACGGGAGGGTGGGGGAGGCGGAGGGAGGAGGACAGCTTGGTCTCCATGGGAGGCAGGGAAAGGAGGGGCTGCCCTGGAGTGAGGCTGGTCTGATTCAAGTCCTAGTTCTGCCTCTTCCTAGCAGGGGGTCTCAGGCCAGTCATTCTTCCTAAGGCTTGCTCAGTGTCTGCAGAGCAGAGCTTATATCCCTGCAAGACTCACTGCTCACCAGAGCTGGCAGGGAAAGTGAGGCCCTGTTCCTTTTTGCTCCTGGGCTCACTGGCTATAGTGTCTGCCCATAGAAAGGCCCCATGTCATTGTCCTTTGCTTGGTGACTTACTGGGGCACAGGAAGATGGCTGTATATCCAAGCACAAGTCTCCCTGAATCCAAACAAGATCACTTTCATTCAATTTTCATTTTTTTTTTTTGTCTCACACATTGAAATGAATCCATTCAGTCTTACTTTATCAGCTATAATAGGCCTTTAGTGTCCTTGAATATCAACTTCAAGCTCTAAGGTACGAGCAACTTATTTTTATCTTGATAGTGCTCTTTATTCTGACCTAGTACATGGGGTCCTGAGACACCAAATACTCACAGGGCACCAGTGTCAGCCAGAACCAGCCCTAGTGCCCGCTGCCTCCTGTGCAGCCGCTGCAGGACAGTCTTGACTAGAGCCCTGTTCAGCTGCCCCCTCGGCTGTCCTTTCAGACAATGCTGAGCCAGGACCAGCTGCTGAACAACTCTTGCCTGGCCGCTCCCAACTCTGAGGACTGGAGGTGAACTTCTTCATGGCTGAGAGCCCAGAGAGGTGTGTGTGGGGCCCCCGAGTGTCTGCTTCAGTGGGGAGCTGGCACACAGCCTCCCATGAAGTCCAGCCGCGGAGGCTGGAGGGGCATCTCCAACATGGGCGCCAAAAGGAGTGGAGCAGAGCTGTGGGACAGACATCCAGGAGGTGGCCCCGGCGTCCCTGCGTTTCCACCATGCCATGCTCTTCACTGCACCTTTTATACCTTTTGTACTTTTATACGTGGACATCAGAGCACTTTTGTGGGGGGACAAATGAGATACCAGCACAAACCTGATGGCTCAGGCTATTCCTGGGGACAGCTGGAAGAATCTTACACCAAAGGAGAAGGGCTCTGCATTCATAAATGCTCTGCGGGAAAAAAGTTCTGAAAACTGTTCTGAGTGTTCTTTGGTGAAGAGCTGGGGGACATGATAATAGGGAGCCCCTTCTTGGCCTCCTTTTGCATTTCCATTCACAGGACTAGCCAGGGTGAGGGTATTTCGGGTGAAAACATTGGGGTCAATGTGAAAACATTGGGGTCAATGTTTTCACCTGGACACCCAGCCCCTGAGCACAGGCTCTCCAGCACCCATGCGGCTTCGCCTTCACCAGAGCCCACACCCTGAGCAGTCTCCAAATTGTTCACGCGGCCTCTTCAGCTCAATTGGCTGATCAAATAGCGCCCCCCAGTGGACACCACAAATCAACATTTCCACGCCAACTCTTGTCTTCCCAGCAAGCTTGTTCTCTCCCCTCCTGGAAGAAGCACCCCCAAACTCCAGCCATACATTCGCCCTCCCCATCAGCCTTCCCCCTTAGTACCTGCCCCTTCCTCTCCTTTCCTGAGGCTCTGGTTCAGGCCTCACCTCTCATTGCATTTCCTCAGTTGGTCTACCATGCCCCTCGCCTTTCCGGTTGTTTCCCTCCATATATTTGCTACCCCAGCCCCAGCACGACTGTCCTAAAACACTATTTTAACCATATTGACCCTTCTGCTAAGAACTCCTTAGTTCCAAAATCACCAGATTGGAGTTCAAATCTTTATGCCATCGTTTACATGCAAGTTCCTTTTCAATATCCAGCTTTCATGAACCTGCCCTATAGCCAGGCCTAGCCTTTCCCCCATTTGGGTATTTTTCTCCTAATCCCCTTCACAAGGCCAAATCCTGCCTGTTGGGCCCAACTTAGAGGGCTGGGATCTGGGTTGAAGGTCCTGGGTCCCACAGTGCTGCCTGCCCTTGAGCACGAGCACATCCCGGCTCACCCTGAAGTAACATTGCTTTTTCCCTCATCAAATTCCAAGTGCCTGCTGTGGGCTGCTGCCTATACAGAGAGCAGCAGACCCTATCCTGGTCTCCACACTGCTCAGGAGATCCATACCCCTAAGCCCGTCCACCGGCTCCTTGATGTGTTCATGGTAAGTGCCTTCCATGCTGGGCAAAGGAGAGCTAGAGACACAGCAAGCCCCTGGGCGGAGGGTGCAGACAGTCCAGTGGGGGAGGACAGATCTCCCCCAAAAAAGAGTGTGCTCAGCGTTACAGATGCTCCAGTAGAAATCTCCACAGCCCAAAGGAGCAAGTGGTCGTTTACAGTGGCGGGCTATGGGCAGGAACTGAAAAAACTCACAGGTGATACTTAATTCTGAGAACTGAATTGGTTATGCCAGGCAGATGGACTTGAGCAGCCCCACACATCCCAAGAAGTGTCAAAGTTGGTCAGACAAGAGCAGTTTCCCTGCCTCCCTCCCCCACCTCCACCCCCCCATCCCCCGCACTGTTGTCCTCTGAGACGGAACAGTCACCGTGAAGGGCTGTGCTCTGTGCTGTGGGGTGCCGAGCAGTGTCCCCCGCCTCTGCCCTCTGGACCCCAGTAGCGCTCCTCCTCTGGTAACAACCAAAAATGTCTCAGGTCCGTTCAGGTGTTCCCTAAGGGGCAAAATCGCCTCCAGAGAGGAACCACTGGGGCAGAGAATGGGGCCAGAGAAGGCAGCCCAGGGAAGGAAAATCTGGGGATCCAAATCAAGAAAGGTCTCTGGAATTTATCCTGGAGACAGGGTGGCCGGGTGGGGGCTAGTGAGAGCAGTGGGGTTTTTGTTGTTTTTCTTAAAGATTTATTTATATAAGAACTGGGGTACAGGTCAGAGGCACGGGAGGGTGAGAGAATTCACCAGAGAGAGCGGGCAGCAGAACGGGCAGACGGACAGAAGACAGTGCTGAGGGGAGCAGCAGGCGAGGCAGGAGAGGTCTGCCACACCACGTGGGTTTCTCCCTGGCCAGCCAGGAATTGAACCTGCTCTGCTGAGGCTGCAGACAGCTTCACAGCATGGCACTCAACCTGCTGCGCCACCGCCACCAGGGAGGCCCAGAGCAGTGGGTTTTAAAGCAGGGGACAAGCACAAATGCCCAAAAATAGATGACTGGATCAAGAAGATGTGGTACATATATACCATGGAATATTACTCAGCATTCAAAAAAGATAAACACATGCAATTTGCAGCAACATGGATGGCGCTGGAAGGGATCATGCTCAGCGAAATAAGCCAAAAAGAAAAAGAAAAATACCGGATGGTCTCACTCATAGCAGGAATCTAGAAAACTTAAATAAGGGATCAGGAAAAAGAATAACTATAAGAAAGTGAAAATCAAAATCAACAAAAAACTATGAACCAGAGACACTTTTTGGGGGGTGGGGGCCGGGAGGCGAGGGATTGGGGTCAGAATGGGGCATGTGCAGTTGTATGGGGGAATATAAAAATAAAATTTATTATTTAATAAAAAAAAAAAGAAATTTAAAAAAAAAAAAACATCGGTGGGAGCTTATTCAGTGTAGTGCCCAAAGAGTGCCTTCCTGTGAGGAAGGCATTCAGAGGACGCTCTTTGCGTGTGGATGCGCATGTGCTACCTCCCCTACGCCCCCCTCAGCGGCCCTCTGTGAGACCACCGTCAGGCCACCCTGTGGGTACTCCATAGTTGCACTTGCGCACTCTAGAACTGAGCCGTATTCACTGTCCTGGAGCCCAGCTCCTCTCTCTCCTCCCTCACATATACACACAGCTGAGCAGTGTCCACTACTAAGAACTTGAGTCCTACAAGGCTGCTATTGTACCCGTTTTTAATACATCTTGGAATTAAACAGACCAAGGCCAGAAGCCCAGCTCTACCATCTATTTGGCTGAACGACTGGGTACAACTTCCATCTGAGCCTGTTCCTCATCTGTGATAAGAATAGACTCCCCAGAGATTCTCTGGCTTTTTATGAGAAACAGAGCACTTGAAGCGCAGAAGCTGGTCTGCCGGCTCACACCCACGCAGCGGCACACCCTCCGGGCCACGGACAGCATTAGTGGTCACTTGGCTCCTTTGGGCTCAGTGATGTAAAGGATTTAAGGAGGAGCCTCTGGATCTAAGTTTGTTCCCAAGTTCCGAAGTTGCTGTATGTAGTCACTCTTACCCTGAGACAACGGAACTGGCCATGGCATTTAAAGGATGCTTAAAATAAGTGTTTTTTGCTTCATTTGTTCTTGTGTAGGATTGCTGGGATCCACCTACCCTGTGGATTTACTGCCCTGATGTGTTTTTAAAAATATTCCCATTTGAAGGGCCTCCCCCAAGAGAAGGGTGTACATGGAGGGTCTCTGAGTGTCCCACTATGTCTGGGGATTACTGGGAGCTGACATGGCACTGCAAAGATTCTTCTGGAATTCTTCCTTGGCACTTCTGCCACTTCTGACTGGACACACACAAGCCAACTCATATGTAGGGCAGGCTAAGGCCTTCTATCTGCCTCGTGGGTTCCCCACAGAGCCACACCTCATGGGTTATCTGCTTTGTACTGGTTTATTTCATTAAACTATGGGGAAAAAGACATGAAATGGTTTCCTCCAAGCCTCCTCAAACCAAGGGGCCTCGGAAGCCACTTTGTCTCCAACTTCTCGAACTCTTCTTCTTAGGTTCACACACAAAATAGAGGCCTGCTGGCAACCCGAGGGTGCCTTACATGGCACTTTTGAACACAATTCCAGTTTAACGGTCAAGTTGAACTCACTTTGGAACAGATGAAGGGGGCCAAGCAAATTTGCTGGAAGCAGGAGGAGTGTTAATAGGTGAAAATCATGTCCTTGGTATAGCCCAGGTTCTGCAGGCTCGGGTGGGCGGCCGTGTGGATCATGGGTGGCGGGCCGCACACCAGGATGAGTGTGGACTTCTCAGGAGGAGGGAGGTGCTCCTTGATCATGTCGGTGGTAATGAAACCAGAGCTGTAACTCCAGTCTGAGGAAAAAAAGAACTGTGAGGGTACTAGTTAGAGCCCCTGACCTCTGACCCCCAGCCCTCCCTCCATAAGGCCAGGGAGAGGGAGGCAAGGCTTTCTGCAGGTTGAGATGTCTGCAATATTGTTTTTTGGCAAAAAGCCAGGAAGTAGAGGATGTGGAGGACCCTTTAGTATTTATCCCCGATCACAGGCTCACTGTTGGGAGTGTGATGCCCCTGGCTGTTGCCTGCTGGCTGTAAGCCCTGGTGAAGTGGAGAAGTTGACAGCAAGGTGGGGGTTCCTGAGATGTGTGGATTAAGGCAGTTGCTGCAGCAGTACTCTGTGCCTTGAGGCTTGGGAGTGGCTT
Source organism: Talpa europaea (assembly GCF_964194135.1). Classification (NCBI taxonomy): domain Eukaryota; kingdom Metazoa; phylum Chordata; class Mammalia; order Eulipotyphla; family Talpidae; genus Talpa; species Talpa europaea. The sequence goes on along the minus strand of NC_140073.1, from coordinate 40,968,070 downwards.
GGCCAGCAGCGCCCTCTGCTGGGCAGTGGGCTATGTGACAAGGCAGCTAAGCACCTCAGGGGAAGAGGCAGCATAAGGGGATGGTGAGCTCCTAGGGTAGGTGTGCACAGGGTGGCTGGATGCTGGCTGGGGTCCAGTACAGGAGGTCTGCTGTTCAGGTGAGGTGGGGGGTGAAGAGGCCAGTGGCTGTACAGATGCAGTGTGTCAAAGGGCTCTACAGGGATGCCCTGTATAGTGTGTGGCGTGTGTTTAGGGTAACCCAGACTCTCAGTATCCCTGCCCCTCCGGATGTTCAGTGTGGTATGGAGTGCTCTGGAGATATCAGACACTTGCCCTTGACTTTCCTTATAAGCAGGTCACCCCAAATCCCTTCTCTCTCATAGCCCCTCATTTCCAATATGGAAACAGAGCCAAAGCCTCAATCCCAAGCCCAGGCCTAAAAGCCAACCAACCAACCCAGGAACTAGTCCCTTAGGAGGGTCAGGGGCTAGAGCTGACGCGCAGTGTGGGTGGGGGGTCATCGCAATGGTGTGCATACCAGCAGGAGGCCTGTCCAGGGTGTACCACAGTCTGAACTGGTGTGGGTGAGTTCTGGAAACTTCTTCAAGTTCTTTTCTCACCAAGATATCCTCCTCTGTCTAGAAAAGAAGCAAGAGGAGCAGAGCCCCTCCAGGGGTGTGCTACTCCCCAGACTGAGCACCAGGGTCAGGACATTTCTGGCCAAGCCACCACGGCTCTCACCACAGCTCTCACTTTAATTCTCTTTTTAAAAAAATATATATTTATTTATTTATTTATTTAGTTAGTTAGTTAGTTAGTTAGTTATACAAGCACTGGGTACAGTCAGAAGCGCGGGAGGGTTAGAGAATTCACCAGAGCCAGAGCGGGGAGCAGAACAGGCAGAAGGACCGAAGCACACTGCTGAGGGGAGCAGCGGGCGGCAGGAGAGGTCTGTGCACCATGTGGGATCCTTGCTGGGGGCCGGGGATCTACTGGTGCTGCAGAGGCTGCGGGCAGCTTGCGCTCAACCACTGTGCCACCAGGGGAGGCCCTCACTTTAGTGCTGTTGCTGAAGACTCAGGGTCAAAGAGAAAGTTCCTCAGCCACTTCTCCACAACACTCTCTCTTTCCTAGGGAAGGACTAGGGAGACTCCCTCAGAGCTATGGCAACTGCCCTCCACTGGCAGGTCAGGACTGTGCACGGCAGGTGATTCACTCAGAGGTGATTCACTCTCACAGCCGCCCCAGCCCCATAAGCCCACTGGAAGAGCTCCATGCAGGCCCAGGATCTCCTGCAGGGAAGGTGACATAACACTGACAGCTGTGGGGAGCTAAAGGAGAGGAAAATAAACACTGGAAACTCATTTGGAGAAAGGTGCCAATCCAGAAGAAATGTGTTACAGGCTGAAAGATACTACAGAGAAGACCTGGATTTCAAAACACGTCATGATTCTTAATTCCACTTCTGGGATTCTATTTAAGAAAATGATCTGAAAGTGAGCAAGCCTCTGCAGTTTTTCATCACTTTATCATTTATAACTGTGAAAACTAAAATATGTGCATTTAAGATTTAGTAGATCATGGTGCAACTTGATATAGACAATGATGAAAACAGTTTTAATGAGAAGGATTTATAAGATGTTTTAATGAGAAGGAAATGCCTATGTGGTAATGTTGAGTGAAAACACACAACAAAATATAGGTAAATGTAAATATACAGCATGTATAGAAAACAGACAAAGCATAAGTCAAACATAACTCAAATATTTATATGCTTCTGTACTTTCTGAGATTTCCACTGAGGGCTGCTATTCTATGATTTTATACTTAGGAAAACATAGAACTGTGTGTTAAGCTTGGTGCGTAAGTTTCAAAAAAAAAGTGGGGACACAGACCTGGACTCAAGTCTCTGGCCACCAGCAACCCAGCTGAGCCCTCAGCCTCCCACAGCCACAGGCCCCCAGCAGCCAGCCCAGCCAGGGAAGCCTGAATGCAGAGCTACTCAGATGCATTCCATCAGCCTCAGGATGGCTCTGCAGCACTGACCTGGTTAGCAAAGATGAGGGACATCTTAGTGCTATCACGGGGGTTCCTAGTGATGTGGCGAATGAGCTGCAGCATAGGTGTGATGCCTGGAACACAGTCAGCAGTTAGCATGGGCTGGCTCCTCCGATGCCCACTGTCCCTGGTCTGGAGTAGCTTAACAGCGCCCCTTGGCCCTGACTACTTTCTTACTTCTGTACCCCAAAATGAAAGTGGGAAACTGCCCTTCATTTTGTTTTTCCCTCCTAATGCAACAATAAATCAAAAACCCTTCATATGGCAAGATGAAAGAATTGGTTGTGGAACTGGAACGTGTTGCACACACAGTACCCTCACTAACTAAAGTGTGACCAGGGAGTCAAGGACAAGTCTGAGCTCTGCAGGGTCCTTATTACAAAGCAGAATTAATGACAAAGATAGTTTTTCAAAAAGTGCTGATTATGGTTCCAGGCTCATTGCAGGTGTTCTTACATGTTTGTTCTCTTTGTTTAGGTGTTTAATTGGGGGGAGTCAGGTTTGAAGTAAATCTAGGAGCCCTTGGGGGGCCATGTATAGGTCTGCCCAGCCTGGACGGACTCTTCTCTGTACCCCAGCCTGACTTTAGAGGCTTTCAGTGGCTCCTGGCGTAGCTACCATATTGGTCAGGGGGAACAGGGAGAATAGGGTTGGCTTTAAGGCCCATCACTGACCTGTATTCCCATCTAAAACAGTCAGGGGAGGAAGTTCACATTAGCCCTTCTGGGAGCAAATGCCTCTAAAGTCAAAAAGGTCTCCGGGCACACCTTATCCCTCTTACCTGTGCCCCCGGCGATCATTCCCAAGTGTTTGACCAATTTGATTTCCGGCTGACTCATTTTGTTTGGCTTGATTGACAACTTCCCTGAAACAGAGGGTACTTGTGGCTTCTGCAGGTTTTGTCTGAGAGCCTGTGGAAGATACCCAACTTTCCCTAGAGGCCTCAGGAGGCCAGTCAATCTGAGGATGAGGTTATGCCTTTTTAAGACACAGAGCAGGCTAGGATGGCTTCCTGGGCCAGCCATGTTGCACAAAGTGGGAATTGAGCCTGTACCTCCTCAGGAAATCTCTGGACATTTTCTTGAAGAAAAAGGAAGACACAGAAGCTAATACAGAGCCTCACAGCTCACTTTCACCCACCACAGTGAAAGAGTAAATTCATCAATGAGTGGGAGCTGCACCCATACATCCATTCTTCAGCATAGGGGCACCTTTTAAGTGTCAGGCATTGTGATGGAGATACAAAGATAAAGAAGAACCAAATCATTCCCCAAATCTTTGGAACTGGATGTGTGTATGAATGTATGAACACTTTAAGGATAAGTCCATGTAACTCAAATCCTTGGCGTTTTCTAGAGCAATGGGACTACTGCTGAAATCTTCCTCCTCGTGGAGGCCCACTATGAACCCCCCAATACCTGGTTCATGATATAACAGGCGCCCAACTGGCCCTTGAAAAAGGATGGTGTCCCCAATTTTCATGTTGTCCAAGTACTGAGACATCTTCCCCCCTTCTGGATATTTGGGGTGTACATTTTTGAAGTAGATCTGAAAAACAAGGCAGCTTGATTTCTACACCATCAGACCTGATGGTGCACACAACTCAAAAATGCATCTGCTGCTGGAAACCACATGGAGAAAATCCTCTACACTCACAGCTGCTGTCAGCAGCCTCTGGCAACCCCAGCAGATTAACAGCGAAGTCATGCTGCCAGAAAGCCATGTCAGGCTGGTGTGGGTCAGGCAGCTAAGCATGGTAGGGATTATGTACCTTTATAATTAAGTCCACAAAACCTCGGTCATTATCACTGGACACAGGTGTGTAAGCCCTGATGACCAAAGTATCATTAATTGTGGCCAAGAGACGGACGTAGTTACCTACAGAAAAGGCATGAAATGTTAGGTCTGAGCAAGGGCAGTGTAACGGGTCCCAGGATTCCCATAAAGGACAGAGATTCGGGGTGCAGAGTGCCACAGGGGTCATGGGAGGAGGGCCAAACAAACAGCTTGTACAAAGCTCTGGATCCCTAAGTTTGGGCTCAGCAGAGGTTTTCCACTTCAGACTGAACAACTGTCAGGTAGTGTTACAGAAACAGGGTAACTGAGAATTCCTGGACTGCTATGGCTGATACTCTTTGTAGGTCTGCAATCCCTGCATTCATTAATCACTTTATCCTCAAGACAACCCAAGTTTCAGGCAGAACTAAACCCCATTTCAGAGACAATCGCAGAGAAGTTGAGGGACTTGCCTGAGACTGTTCAGCAAGGAGCCTGTGCTGACTTCAGACCTCCGACTCTAAATTCACTTCTTTTCAATGTTCACTGAGATACCGTTTTTGTGTCAGCCCAAATTGAACAATGAGAAAGGATGATAGCCCTGGGCTCTCACGGCTCTGGAAGCCCTCAGGACCACCTTCATACCTCAGCTGTGTTTGTGACCAAGCAGAACGCACAGCTGTACAAGGCCCCAGTCCCAGTGATGATGCCAAGCCCCGCTTACCGACAGGAAGCCCTAGGACATGGTCTGGCGAGGGCAGGCCAAAGCGGAACCTCCGGGTGTTGTGGCTGATTTGCTAATAAAACAGAAAACAGCCACAGACCATCAGCTTTGTAGAAACCTTGCTGGGCAGCTGGGATGCCAGGGAATCTGGTGCTCTCCCAGCACACATACACCCACAACGCCGGTGGGGAGCAAACCCGAGGCTCTGAGATGCCTGCCCCAAGGTCCTGTCTTCCCGGCCAGCACATGTCCCACCTCTCCTGTCCTCTGCTTGCACCACTCACAAGGGAGCGGTGGGCGAACCCATTACCTCTTTCTCAATCAAGGGCAGCGGGTATTTGGTTTCAGGGTTTTGCAGGGTGACAAGCTGTCTCCTTGAGTTCATGGTCTTCAGGGCCAGGAGGAGCACTGTGACCCCAAGGATGGTGATGGCCAGGAGCAGGGACGGGTCCTGTGGGACAAGGTGAGCAGGGGTCTCAGGTGCTGCTCTCCCCCGCAGGTCAGCGCTCAGGGCGGCTGTAGCCTCCCCACCCCACAGCCCCAGAAGAAGCTGGGCAGCACCCCAGAAAAAGTAGCGGGACAGCCATGGCTTCAGAGCCTCCCCCCTCCACCCCAACTCCGAGAGCGACCCGGCCCCCAGCGGGAAAGGTGGGCACTTGCCTCTGCTCTGGGCACCCGGCAGCCCGCTCCCTGCCAGCCGACCCCCAATCCTCACCCTCGCCCCCCATTCCGACTCCCGAGGGCCCCGTCAAACATCCCCGCCACCCGGCTCAGGCTTCTCGGCCCCAGGCCGTCCCGCCGGCGCGGTCCTACCCGGAAGGAAACGCCGAACATGTCGTCCCAGAGCGGCCGGCCGGGCGGCGGGTGCGCGTCTCCCCCTCCCCGCGGGCCCGCCGCCTCGAGGGCGCGCCCCGCAGCTCCGCCCCGCCTGGCCCGGCCCACCCCGCAGCCTCGCTGATCCGTGGGGGCGGCGCCCGGAAACGCGCGGCGGGACCCCCGCGGCTGAGCGCGAGGCCCGGGGCGGAGGGTCTTTCTCCAGGACTGACTAGGCCCCTGCCCCGACCCCGGCGTCGGGGATCCCGGGTCCCCCGGGGCTGCCGGGACGCTACGCGGAGCTGGGGGCTTCCTCGTCCTGGTGAATCACCCCCTATTTCTTCCGTGGCCCCTTCTCCATCCGGGTCCTCGCCCCACACACTCGGAAGGACCACGGCAGAGAACCCCTCTCCTGCTTATGTTGGGGCGAGGCTGGGGTGATGGGAATTTAGGGTAATTCAGAGCACCTGGTCCTTGGCCGGGGTGTGTGGAGGGGTTGGGGGTGGAGGGGATGGGAGTCCGGGGAACGGGAAGTCGCGTTAAAGAAGATATTCAGAGTGTCCATTCTTTCATTCCTTAGTTCATTCATCACTGGGAGAGAAAGAAAAGTCAAAGCATTAGAGAAGAGCAGGCAAAATGGCGGGCGTAGACGGTTCTGGGTGTTCTTTATCATGCATTCAGAACTTGGTGCCATCCCTCACCCAACCCTCTGTACCCATCAGGTCTACAGTCAGCGGTGAAGATGAATCCCAGTCTCCTGGGCGAGAGTGAGACAAGTGAAGAAACAACGTCCCAGCCAACCAAACTTGCTCAGCGTCTAAGATCTGCTGGTGCCGGGATATTATTGTCAGACATTTCAATTTTTGAATCTAGCTGTATGTAACAGGGTGGTCCCCAGGGAAGGGGGAGGTTCCAGGTTTCCTGCCCCACCCAAGGGAGGGTGGAGCTGAGCAGGGAGAGAAGAAGCTGCAGAGGAGACTGAGGAAGGAAGCAGGATGGAGCCAGAAGGAGCCCTGGGGGAGGCACAGGGAGCCAAGAGACCCGTGAGGAAACTGCGCTTGCCTTTTGGTCGTGGACTGGGTGACACAGATGTGGGTGAGAGACCCGTGGGGAGATGACAATGGCGGTTTTTGTCTTGATTTTGATTTTGCTCTCTTCTCTCCAGACTTGTCTGGTTGTTTCTGATCCTTTTCTGTGGGTCCCCACTGGAAGAGGCTTTAGACTTGTGGCAGGCTCTGGGGCCTTGCTCTGGGCCAATCCTACTTGGGTGGACTTTTACCCACCAGGGGATGGGTAACTCCGGGTGCTTGATTTAGAAACTAGATTCTTTGCCTTTCCTGTTTTGTTTCTTAATTGTATTCAATTAAAGTCTCGTATGTTTTGTGTTGGTGTGGGGGATGGCAGAAGCTATTTAGAGTAGGTAGGTTGGTGGGGTCTGGGGTGCCCCTGTTTCTGCCCTGTAACATAGCAAGTATAAAGTGATGGCTTGTGAGCCTAGTTTCTTTTTGTTTTTTTGAAGATTTATTTATGCATACAAGAACTGGGGTATGGGCCAGAGGTGTGGGGAGTGAGAGGATTCACCAGAGACAGAGCGGGGAACAGAACAGGCAGACTGAGTGAAATACACTGCTGAGGGGAGCAGCAGGTGAGACAGGAAAGGTCTGCTGCGCCACGTGGGACCCTCGCCAGCCGGCCAGCATGGAACCAGAGCCGCAGAGGCTATGGACAGCTTCACAGTGCGGTGCTCAACCGGCGTTTAACAGCTTGCGCCACAAGGGAGGCCCTGAACCTAGTTTCATTACCTCATTGCTGAGGAGGTTGAACATCTTTAATATGTTTATTTCTCATGGAGTTTCTTTTTTTCTGGGGGGGGGGGGGAATCTGCTCAGATTTGTTCCCATTGTTTCACTGAGTTGTCTTTTTCTTACTGATTTTAGGAATCTTACGTATATATATTTTTTCAAGACCGTTTACATGCCAGTTTTAAAGTTTTATGAGATAAATATGTTTCCTTCCAGCTTAACAACTATTTCCCTTTTAAATTATCTTTCTCTGTCTTTCATTTAGATCAATGTGTAAGCCTTCATTTTGCTTATGTTTAGTGCTTTTTGAAATTTGTCTATTCCTAATAGAGTCTATATTTTCTCTGACAAGATTTAAAGTTTTCCTTTCATACTGAAATTTCTCAACCATTTGGAACTGATTTATGTGTAAATATGAGGGAAGAATCCAATTAAATTTTTTCTGTATAGGTAACTTTTATTGGCCACTAGCCTGCAATGTCCCCCCTACCATCTATGAGTTTCCCTATATGTTCAAATCTGGTTCTAGCTGTTTTTTATGCTGATCTAGTTGCCCAATCCCTGTGGCACTACCATACTGCCTGTTCTGATCTCCCAATTTAAATATGTGTACATGTTACATCCTATTCAGAGTTTTTCTTCAGTTAGTAATTATGCATTCCGAATATTTAATTGCTAAATGAATGACTGTAGCAGCAGGAACTGTACAGTGCAGGTTTTCTATGACCCGAGCAGATGGGGTGAAGGAGGAGGGAGTCCTGGAGCCCTCAGTGGCTTTTCAGGCTTTTATTGGGATTTTACTGGGTACACAGCAGGCAGGGGGGCCGGGGGGCTGGGAGGCTGGCAGTCCTCCACCCTCCAGCAAGTCTTCACTCTTTCTGGGCTCCCTGGCGTTCTCTGGTGGTCTCTGCGTCTCTTTCACTCTGCTCGTGGTTCTGCTGGCATCCCCGTGACACTGCCCTTATAAGCCCAGTCTCTCAGCCCAGGTGTACCCACTTAGGCATGCCTACACCCTACTCCAGGTGTCCGCCATCAGGCATGCATTCAGGACCGCAGGGATCCATCATCAATCCTAATGGCGGGAGGGCAGAAAAGCATGATACTTTTTATTTACCCTACACCGACTCTCACATGAGTCTGGAAGTTCCATTTTGACAGAGACCTTGTTTCCTCAGGGTTTAGCACAGTGATTGTCACATGTTAACATTCAATAAATATTTAACAAATGAATGAATGAACTTATGTCCATCCTACAGCATTCACCTCACTGCCTGGCACATGGAAGATTCTCCATAAATGCAGCTAATGAGAGGAACAATCCTTTCTATCAAACTTCTTCCTTACTTACTTTATCTCCATAATACATATTACCAGATGACATACTATTTACCTGTTTACTATCTTTTCCCAGCAGAACATTAAGTTCATAAGGGCAGGAATTATTTTGTCTATGAACTCCCACCATATTCCAGGCTTGCAACAGTGTCTGGCAATTTTTAGATGCTCGGTAGATATTTATTTCATTCATGTGTGCATGAATGAAGAAACAGACTTCGTTTTTTCCCTTGATCCAATCACCAGTCTTTATTTTTGGCTTTCTAATCCAGAGGCATCTCACCTTTTCCTGTCAATTTCTTAGTAGTTTTCCTCTACAATCCCAATCTCCCTTCTGATTTTCCCTGCACAGTATTCTCTGCTTTACTAGAGAGAAAAAAGGCATATCCTCCCACATTACTCTCAGAGCAGGATAAAAATTAGGTGTTTATCTGGGCTCCCTGTTATTTGAAAGGGCAATGACTCTCCTGCTCAGTGCCCCTACACATTTTATATGTACCCCTCTTGTGCTGCCTGGCTTGAACCATCTACTGATCTCCTGAAATAGACCATGAGTACATGTCTCCCATGTCTTAATCCCCAACTTGGGGGAGAGTCTGGCAAAGAGTAGGCTCTCAGCAAATGTTTGCTGGAAAAAAAGAATAGAATGAGCATCTGTTGTTGTCACTGAGCATATATGAGACTCAGCCCTAAACCCCACCCCAGGACAGCTTCTTCCATGGGGTAACCAAGTCTGGTTCATTGCTAAGGCTCCCTGGGGGAAGCCAGTGCCCTAACCAAGTTGATGCTCAAAGTGTCTTCTCTATAAGCAATATCCTGACTGTGGTGACTTTTCATTAACTTTTAAACCTTAAAAATGACATTTCTATTTTCTCCCCTGAACAAATGATCACCTCTGAGGTTCTAGCTCTGAAACCTAAATTATGGTAATTATAGTGGACTGAATAATGCCTCCCTGCTGCCAAATATACCCATGTCCTGATCTCTAAAGTGTGTGAATGCTAGCAAATGGGGCTTTCCTGTGATTAAATTAAAGATCTTGAGATGGGAAGACTATCTGGGATTGTGCAGTGTGTCTGGCATGATCACAATATTCTTTATTAGAAGGATGTAGGAGGAGACAGAGAAGATGATGTGGTGACAGAAGGAGCAATTGGAGTGAAGAACTTTGAAGACAGAGGAAGGGACCTCAAGCCTAGGAACACAGGTGACCACTAGAAATTGAACAAAGCAAGGAAATGGATTTTCCCTCCAATTCATAGGAAGGAACCAACCCTGTCACCACCTTGGCTTTATCCCGCTGAAACTGATTTCAAATTTTGGCTTCCAGAGCTCTAAGAAACTATATTTGTCCTGTTAAAGTCAGTAAATTTATGGTAATTTGTTACAGTATCAATGGGAAACCATTACACTAAATAAACTATTGTTTTTGTCTCCTAAGGCTATTTATTTATATTTGGATTTATTTATATCCAAAATGTTCTTGTGATTTGGATCAGAGGAGCCAGGAGGTCCCCCTCCCCTCTGGCTCTGATGTTTTGGTCGCTCCAAGTACAGGTCTGTTTCCTCATGTGAACTCCTCCCTCAGCAGCATTCTGCTTTCTGGTCACAGCTTTTGTCTCTGCCAGGCCACATGAGATGCCCACCCACTCTGTCCCTTCCTCTCTGTCCTGGCTCTGGCCTGTCCTTTGTGCATTGTATAAAAATGTCATTCTGAACAAAGGATCTCATCAGACACGTATAATCTACTGGGATTGAACTTTATGAGAGAACATGGAGGAACATCTAATCCCCTCCAAGCACCCAACGCCATTTCCAATATTCCAAAAATATTTCTTGAAGTTGCCTAGATTTTCCTCATCAAACATTTTTTTTTTAAATGTGCTTTTTTTTTTTTTTAATACAAGCACTGGGTACAATCAGAAGCACGGGAAGGTGAGAGAATTCACCAAAGCCAGAGTGGGGAGCAGAGCAGGCAGAAGGACCGAAGTACACTGCTGAGGGGAGCAGCAGGCGGCAGGAGAGGTCTGCGTGCCATGTGGGACCCTCCTCCAGTGGCTGGGGAGCAGCCGGGACTCGAACACGCACTGCAGAGGCTGCGGGCAGCTTCTCAACCCAGCGCTCAACCGCTGCACCACTGGGGAGGCCCCTCATCAAACATTTTAAACTAAAGTATGTTGATGCCACCTGATCAGAACTCAACTGAGAGTTGAGAGTCGATGACCATTCAGCACACTATGAGCACTGATGATTGCATAAACCAGTGGTGATACTTTGTTTCTGGAGAGTCTTCACGACAAAATGTGGCATAGAAGACCATGTCCACTTTTGGAAATATGGCACTAGCATGGACCTGAGGTCTAAGACTGTATGAAGACAAAGTGTTTGAGAAACCAAGAATGACCAGAATTTGCCAGAAAATGTATTTGGGAAGTCAAAAGAACAGCTTGTAGAGTTCTATTCCTGTCGTCCCTCCCACACCCAGGGGAATCCTTCTTCAGCAGCTGTGTCTCCAGAGTTATGCCAAGGATGCTAATTGAGTTCTCCACCAATATTTACAGCAGTTGTTTCAACTCTTCCCAAATAGCGTCTGTTGTGGCAGGGGCTTGTTAGAATGGGTTTCAGGATGAGAATACCTGAGATCAATAGAGTTGTATGCTACAAGTCCAGTTCTTCCCTATGCCACATTTGTTAATGTATATTGCATAAAATAAATACATTATTCTAAGAAACTAAAATGTCTGTTATGTGTGTAGAGGGGCAAATTCATTTGTCCCTAGAACTCGTAAGGATGACATAGAGCATAATGAATGAAACTAGCGTTCTGTAACAGGTGTAGCCCTGTTAGCCACCACTGATTAAGTTCCTGCACTGCACGGACAATGGGCTAGCCTTATTACAATCTATGCATGATTTCTAAATACATGATTGAGGATATTAGGAAATACCAGGATCTGATCACAGTGTGACACACCATGATGCGTCTAGGGTGGAGAAATCTCTGGTCTAAACCATTGGATTATAGACTGTCCTGAAGACAGAAAGTGTTACCTTGAGCCAGCTCTGCTTGGAGCAAGAAAGAGGGAAGCCAGATAGCAGGACTGAACTCTGGCGTTTGCTGCCCTGTGAGTGGCCAGGAACATCTGCCTACTAGAAAGGCAATGGGCAACACTTCAGCAGGTCTCTCCCATATCCGGATGCAGTGTTCATGAGGATGATACCTGGTATTTGTTGCCCATCAAAGAACTTTGCCAGATGAAGTTGGGAGGTGTGGATGTGTGTATTCCATGTCATAATCCATTCACTAGAAATTTAGGACCCCTATCACATATTAATACAGTCAAGAATATTGGGTATCTTCTGATTGAATGTGAGGCTCAAATTCTGTGAGGCTTTTCACTCTGGACAGTTTCTGGGCCAACAGAGCTGAGGACTTGGACTCAAAAAATTTCATTTTTCTTTTGACACATGGTCAAAATGGCAAGCTGTAAAAAGTTTCCATCCCTATCCTCAGCCTGCTCACCTCACATGTGTTCCATAGGGACTAGGGCACCCCATGGATGTCATTGGCTGTAATGGAGGAAACAAAGCAAAGAGAAAGCTCAGTACATCTCAGTGCTCATAGGCAGTGAGTAGCGCTCTCACTTTTCTGCAGGGGAGGGACAGTGAGAGTCGATGACCATTCAGCACACTATTTAGCCATTCCCACTAAATGCATTGCCTAAGCTGGGAATTTTCATTCTTGTGACTGGAGATATTTCAGCATTGCTTTGAGCAGAAGGGACATTGGCCACATCCCATACAGCTTTATGTGACAATTTCTTTGATATGTCAACTTACTATGGCCCCCAGTTATTCAATCAATCACTAACCTAGGTGCTGCTGTGAGGGGATTTTGCAGATGCAATAAAAGTCCCTTTCATTTGACTTTAGTAAAGAAGATCCTGGAGAATCTAGGTGAATCTGACTTGATAAATTAGAAAAATTTAAAAGCAGACAAGAGATTTTCCCAAAGATAGAAAAAAGTCTGCCTGTGGAGAATAGCTTCCACCCTGCAAGTGGAATTTTTGTGTCCTGTGACCTTCCCTTTCTGAGTGCTCACCCCAAGGATTTACTCACTTAGCCCCTCAATTTCATAGCCAATTCCTGGTGTATTAGTGAGCTAGGTTTGCCATAATAAAATAAGTTTGCCATAATAAAAATTGTAGCGCTTAGAAGAACAGAAATTTATTGTGTCATGGTTCTGGAGGCTAGAAGTCCAAGATCAAGGTATTGGAAGGACTGGTTCCTTCTGAGGGTGCTGATGGAGAATCTGTTTCAGGCCTCTCCCATAGGTACTGCTGGTTCACTGGCAATCATTTGTGTTCCTTGTTGGTAGATGCTGCATCACCCGAATCTCTGCCAAATGATCTCTGTGTCTCTCTCTGCATCCAAATTTCCCCTTTTATAAGGACACCAGTCATATTGAATTAGGGCCCACATCAATGACCTCATTTTATCCTGATTACCTCTATGAAGACTCTAGATTTAAATCAGCCTGCACTCTGGGGTACTGGAGGTTAGGACTCCAAGACATTTTTGGGTTTTTTTGTTTTTGTTTTTGTTTTGGTTAAAACTCTGTCTGATACACTCTGGATCCTTCCCCAGAACAGCTTACCAGAATAATCAGGCCCCTCAGGTAGAACATTCCAGGTCTCCAGAAACAGTGACTCATCCTCTGATCTGGATATATTTAAATCTGGGTATAAGCATAATACATACTGCTCAGCTTATGCAAACATGTTTTGCTTGGGACTTACCAGAAAATTATTCTTCGAATTCTGGGGCATCTCAGTCAGTTGGACTCTATGGGTATTTTCGCTAAAAAGTGAAATATTTTAATAATAAACTGGTTTTGCCATCAGTAGATGCTTACTGTTTGATAAGAATGAAAAACTTGGGGGCAGATCACAGGCTCTGTGGGACTTGTACAGAGGGCTCATGGATGGAGGACTTGAAGGAAACTGTGATTCATGTGTCTAGGCATGGGGAGTTGGTCAAGGTATTTCACATGACTGAACTTCTGCTGCATGTCACAGACTTGCTCATGGCCAAGTATACCTGATCCGATTTAATCCCCACCCAGATTCTTACTGGACATGTGTTTTTCTCTTACTGCAAGATGGAAGAAAATGAGTCTAAAATGGCTCTTTCTGAGATTGCACATACGTACAGTAAGGACAGACCAAGACTCAGTCAGTTCTCATTCTTTGTGAATTCTGTATTTGCAGATTCACTTATTCACTAAAATTATTTGTATCTCAGAACAAATACACATGGTGCCTTCATGGTCATTCAGGGACATACATGGACATGGAATCACGTGGTATACGTGCTCATAGCTAAGGTCAAATGAGGAGATGCTCGTGTTTCATTGCATACATCTCACACTATGAACAAATGTCTTTTTCATGGTCTACTTAGTGCCATGTTGAGGTTTTGGATTTGGTGGGTTTTTTTTTTTTCCACTTTTGTGCTTTCTGTCGGTGATTTTGCTGTTTAAAATGGCCGGAAATATAAGGCTGGAGTAGAAGTGTCATGAGTAGTGGGACTCATAAGGTAGTCTGTGATGTAGCTTATGGGGAAAATAAATGGTGGTTAAGCTTGTTCAGGCATGAGTCATAGCAGCATTGGTCTTGCATTCAGTGTTATTGAGCCATCAATATTGATTAAATAAGGTGTTTTTAAACAGAAACACACATAAAACCAGAGACTATTGGGGGCCTCCCTGGTGGTACAAGGGCTAAGTCTCAGAGCTATCGTGCTATGCAGCTGCAGCTGGAGTTTGATCCCCAGCTGGGGAGCTAACCCACATCCAGACCTCTCCTATCTTGTCCCCTGCTCCCCTCAGCAGTTTATTTCAGTAATTCTGCTCCCCACTCTGTCTCTGGTGAATCCTCTTACCCCCTGCACCCCTGACCTACACCCCAGTCTTGTATGCATACATAAATAAAAAAAATAAATCTTTAAAAAAAAAAGGCAACCAAAACCAGAGTCTCATAGAAACCTAACAAACCTCGTGTTTCTGCTAGGAGCAGTGATTCAGTTTTCACCAACTGGATATTTGTGACAAACTCCTAGAACGCAACTGCTGCAAATAATGATACTTGACTATATTCATGTGGGAATTTTTTTTTAAATTTTTTTTTAAAGATTTATTTATTTATTTTATGCAAGCACTGGGTACAGTCAGAAGCGCGGGAGGGTGAGAGAATTCACCAGAGCCAGAGCGGGGAGCAGAGCAGGCAGAAGGACCGAAGTACACTGCTGAGGGGAGCAGCGGGCGGCAGGAGAGGTCTGCGCGCCATGTGGGACCCTCCTCTGGTGGCCGGGGAGCAGCCGGGGATCGAACCGGCGCCGCGGAGGCTGCGGGCAGCTCAGCAACCCAGCGCTCAACCGCTGCGCCACCGGGGAGGCCCTCATGTGGGAATTTAAAGGCTGCCAGTTGTGAGCATATTTTGAGGATTAGAATAGGGACCTATGAGGAATATAACCAAGATGAAAATGCATACATTGTGCAAAAATGAAAAATGATGTAAAAAATTAAAAAAAAAAATAGGGACCTGAGGATTGGTGCCTCTATCTTCTTACCTGTTTCTGGAATGAAGGAGACTGTAGCTTGAAACCCTTTGAAGGTCTTATTTTCATCAGACTGGAAGTGAATGAACATTGTACCGGAGTAGCTCAGCACGGGGTCCGGGGTATCAGAGCCACACAGCCGTGCTGGTTCAAGTCCAGCCCAGGCAAGACGCGGTCAAGGGTCCAGCAAGTAGATGTGATATTGGGTAGAAGAAAAAAGTTGTCCTTTAGATAATTGTTAAGAAATAAGCTTTTCTAATATATGTCACAATTCATTTTAAAAATAGAAAGGCAGGTTGCTTCTTTTAAAGGTGCCCCATCAACTTTTCCATTCCGTTTTATCTCTAAACACTCCCACTGGAAATGCCCCTCAGGGAATCGGTTCTAGCCATAGGGCTAATTTAAATGGCACCTTCCCCTTGTGATCCCAAATTCACTGTGAGTCTGTCTTCCACATTTTCTGCCCAAATGGTTCTCTGATGCTCCTTCTTGCTCTTCCTGTCCCACAGTGGTAGTGGTGAGAGCATAGGAAGCAGGGAGCTGGTGCCAGGCAATGAAGGAAAATGGAGCCAGATTTTCTTTTCATCCCCACACCCGCAAACTCCATTCAAATGCAAATCAGGGGAGAGGTGCCTTCCGGGGAACACCAACCTATCTCCTCCTTCCTTTCTACATCCCTGTACACTGTCATGTAGTCAGAAGTGCAGTCTCCACTTTCTTCTATTTCCAGATTCTGAAAGGAAAGCTGAGAAGACGCTACATTACATCCAGAGTAAATGATGTAAGAGAATACCTGATTTTGATGAAGCAAAGAAATTTTCATTGATAAACTTGTTCTGGAAAATGACCATAGATAAAAAAGTAAGGAAGGCATTCATGGGGAATTTAAGCTACTTAGAAAAAGATGCTTTATCACAGGTTCCCAGTCTTTCTGAAACATCTTAAGCTACTAAATACAGGCCAAATACAAGGTGGGAAAACATGCAAGTCTTTTAGTTTCCTAGCGGCTCTAAAGAGGCCAGCAGAGTCACCCGTGGAGATTTTTCCTATCTAAAGAGACTGGTTTTGGGATATAAAATGAACCCATGGACATACAACTGCTTCTCAGGACTGTTTACTATAGTCCACCTGGTTCCTGATAGTTCATCTTGACCCATCAGTTCTTTGGACTCAAAATCCAAAGTGGCTGTACCTCTCGGGCCCTGTGTTTTTCTTTTCGGAAGGATATATCGGGTCCTATTCTCATCTGCTTTGTCGTGCTGCTAATAAATCTCTATGACTCACTAGCAAATTCTGATATAGCATGGGAATGAGAGACTCTAGTGCTGATGCAAAACAAAAGGTCATCTGAGCTCCCACAAGCACTTGCAGAGGTGGTGTCTGAGTCAATGCAGTGAATTTGAGAGGTCATAGATGTGTGGAAATGAAAATCCTGCTTGCTAAGCTTAAATGTAAACCTCGACAAAATTCTAGAGCATATTATAAAAGATATTGTGTACAAAAGCCTAAAAAGAAGAATGATTACTTGCAACCAATCTGGGTTCACCAAGAATATACATGACAAGCCTCTCATTTTTACATTTTCTATAATCCTGTTTAATGGCTACATTTCTCTCTATTATGAGAGTTTCATTTTTTGTTCTCTTGAAAATATGAATATGTTTATTCATTGCTTTTTCCTTCTCTTATAGAATTTCCTCTATGGGGCACTTCTTTTGTTTCAGACAAGAAGGGAAGTATCTAGACGGGAGGAACAAGAAGGAGGAACAAAGAAACAGAAAGAACAATTTTCAAGTTGTTTGATGGCACTGCCATTGAGCTTGAAGTGAAAAACGGTGGGAGATAGGACTGATGGGCTAGGAATTTGGATCTTAAACACACAGATGATAGGGATTCAATGGAGCCTGAGTGCTCAGCAGAAGATACAAGGCATTGAGTGGAAAGGACAAGAATGGAGACAAAGGATGATCATGGTGAATGTAGTCATGGGGAAAAGAAGATGAACAGGATTCGTGCAAACATTTCTTAAAACCTTACTGGGATATGTTCTGGAAATGGACCCTTTAATCTCTAAACCAAATGGTAGGCACATCGTGATGACTCAAAATGCTAATTTCCAATTATTGGCAGGACCCATCCAAATAAGATCAAGAGAAGACATAGAGGAAGTCATTATAGATCTTCTCTTCCTGAAAGTCAAGGCAGGCATTTCAGAAGGAAGCAGAATTAAGGGAACATTTATTGCTAGTGATGGAAGATAAAAGTTTAAGTCAGAGCTTGCTCTGATCCCTTGCTTAGGCAGTTCGATTATTAGAACTCACTGCCCTTGAATTTTGTAAGCCGTGCCCTACAAAGGGTTTTGTTAGCAGTTTAATAAGGAGAAACTTGCTTCTATCACTAGAAGGAACTAGACCCTGAGGAAGCAGTACTGAAAAGTGTGGTGCACAGTTGCCATCTAGTGGTAAGTGTGGGTAGTTACATGGGGGAATAGGCTGTTAATTAGTCAGCAGGTTTTTATGGAGGAGCCTTGCGTAGCAGGTACCGGGAACTAAGGATACAGCAGTAAGTAAATTAGATAAAAACCTCTTCCCTCATGGTGCTTGTGTGGGCTATTCTGTGAAGATACCACAGCAAAGTAAGGCTAACAGAGTCAGTACCTTAATTAGGTGATACTTGGGGGCTTGAAAAACCCATTTACAGTGGGCCATGTCACCGTAGTTTTTAGGATAGTCAGGACTCTGAATGAAGCCTTCTTCAAAATGGATGGCTAAGGAACTGCAACCTGAATCTGAAAAACATGAGAAAACTTCCAGACAATGGCATCCCCCAAACAAAGAGGAATTCTTTGTTCTTCTTCCTGTCTCCCCCAAGGACACTAGAAGGAGGAGGAACTTTGTGTACTGATTTTCAAGAACTTATCTGGCCCATCACCTTGCGTAGGTGTGCAATAAACATGAGTTCACAGGATGCAGAAGGAGTGCCTGCACCCAGTGCCTCACCAGCTCGTATTCCTCTCCACCCGAGCCAAGCAGGCCTTGGGAGGGAGCACTCTGCCCTTTCCCTTCCTAAGGGACCTCTGTGTCTGCAAAAGCCCCAGGTAGTGTGTGAGAAAAAGAAATGGTTTTACCAGGAAGATAGTTTGGTTTAAGAGCTTTATAAGTGAGATTAAACCCAGCAGCATAATCTGTGCCATCAGAGATGAACCTCAGTCTTAGAGAGTTGGACCCAACAAGAACTGATGAAGCCAGGCTTTCTCCGCAGAATTTCCCTGCAACACAAGAAGGAAGAGTCTTTGTTCAGGGTCTGGAAAAACAGCACCCATACAAAGGTTTCAGGATAACTGAACTTGTCATGAGACTTCAGGATTTTCAAGACTTACAATGCACAGTTTTGTGCATTGTAGGATGTTTTGCAGCAACCTGACCTCTGCCCACCAGCTGCCAGTAATATTGCCTCTAGCTGTGACTACCAACAATGCCTCTAAGGCATTGTCAAATGTCTACACCACCAGTTAAGAACCACAGGTGTGCAAT
This sequence comes from Talpa europaea, assembly GCF_964194135.1. Taxonomy (NCBI): domain Eukaryota; kingdom Metazoa; phylum Chordata; class Mammalia; order Eulipotyphla; family Talpidae; genus Talpa; species Talpa europaea. Next base: position 40,949,411 of record NC_140073.1, on the reverse strand, counting down.
GCCATTTATCTTTCTTATGTAAATAACCTTTGTCTCCTACTCATGGTTACCCATTGGTATTTTTCTTCTTAGCCCTATTAGCTTGCCTAGGAAATCAGCATCTCCCCTGCAAGTTCCTTCCCACACCCAGGCCCTATAATGTCTATGTATTACTCCTGATGGCGACCAGGTCTAGCAAATCAGTCTAGGATCCTCACTCAATGGGAAGCAGATGCAATGACTGAAAGGCACTGTGGCCTTCTAGTCATCACTCAGACTCAGATACAGTTCCTGTTTGTCCCACTGTCAATTCTGAGTGTTAAAATTGGACACAGGGAGGGTGGTATCCATAGATGCCTCTGTGCCAGACATAGTCTAACTAGGCCCCATTAGCAGTTTTAACACTAGTGTCCTTTTGACAGTGTGAAAATCCACTCACCAATAAGTCTGTCTTCTAAAGAATATATTGACAGGTAATTGTGATAACAAGACTCTGCGTCCAAGTAGGAAAAATTGAGCAACACATGCATTTTCTCTGGCGCCAATAGGGTCCAGACACACAGTCTGCAGGCAGATACATCGAGAGGGTGTTATTTCTAGATAGAAAGTGATTGGCACCATCCAAATAATGGGCACAGTCAGACTGGAGGAGGGTGTTCGGGGAGGACTGGCAGAGGGACTACTCACTGCTTGCTCTCCAGATGTAAGTAGGGGCTTTCTGGGAAGTGCAGCTCCCCCTCAGGCTGGCTGATCACAGGGTCCTGCTCACTGCAAGAGGCTGGGAGGAAAAGTCACAAGAATCAGGCTCACAGGGATGGCACTCCTTCCAGAACCCAGAGAGATGCCATAACCCCTGGTTCTTCCTTATGCTTCACAAATTCTTTTCCTGTCTTAGCATCTGTGATGCCTTTTAATTGTTGTTCCTTTTAGATTCTGCTTGACCTTGAGGTTCTTTGATTTCTTCTCCTTTGCTCTTTTGTTACTGATCCCACAGTTCCATTCTATAGATATAGACATTTCCCAGATTTTACCCTTAGCTTCATCTCTCTCATCATGAGATCTGCCTCAGTTATGCACTCAGTTTCAATGATTAGCTCTACCTTTTTGAGATTCAGACCTGGTTTTTTAATTGTTTCTTATGTATTTTCCCCCAGAACTTAATATGCTATAAAAGTGTTGTTCTGAGTCAACAAATTTGCTTCCTTTATGATTTGATTACTTTTGTGCACCCTTTTCTTTGTCTCCTATGTGCAAAACCCTGGTGTCATCCTTGATTCTTTTGTCTACTTCACCACTCTTCATCTAATTGACTATTAAGCTCTAATTCTTCTTGTTTCTCTTCCTTCCTCTCTATTCTCTGGCGATAGCCCTAGTTTAAGCACTCATTTCTCATCTCTTGAACTAATGTGTAGTCTCATAAATCCATCTTGAGTTATTTCCTCTCTAATCTATGCCTGTGTGCTATCCTTGTATCACTAAAATATCACTCATCTATTTATGTAGCAATCAACTTCCTCTGATTCAATAAAGCCCAAATTTTTTTGATTAGCATTCAGTGTCCATAAGTTGGCCTCAAGTTACCTTTCTAATCTTCTCCCTCATAAAATACATCACCTTCCATACCTTAGCTGCTTATTGATCTATATTTAAACCTGAAAATCTCCTATCTCCATCCTTTAGTATCTATCTATTCACTGATAAGGATGATTCCTTGAGCTGGAATATTATTATTTACTTGTATTCCTGTTCTACCTGATAAAATACTACTTGTTCTTTAAGATTAAGCTTAAAAGACATCTGTGCTTCAAAGCCTACCTTGTCTGATGGGGTAGATTCTAATGTTATCATTGTTAAAAGAAAGGTTCAATTAAAACAAGCAAACAAAAACAAAGCCTCCCCCCTTTCTTTCAGCCAAAAGTGGCTGCTTGCTCCTCTGAGGGTTCAGAGACTATTCTTGTACACTGCTTTATGTAGATAGTTCCTCAGACTCACGGGACCACTGACAATCTGAGATAAATGTGCCGTAGCATTTTCCTTTGTAGTTGAGGAAAAAGAGGTCCAGAGATGGAAGGAGCTTTCCCCAAATCACAGAGTGAATTCATTACAGACTCGCGGAGGAACACTCACCTCCTGTACAGATGGGGACACTCAGGGTAAGGTGCGTAGCTTACTGACCACACCTGCACTGCCTCACCCACCTCCCTTGAGTTTCTGCTTTAAAGCTGGATTTAGGCAAGTGTTTTTGAGTTGGAGCCCTGGATTGACCAGAAACGAAAAGGGAGATCTATAGCTCCTACTGGCTGAGGAATGGCTGTGGGTGCTCCAAGTGGTGCTTCTCTACCTGCTCAGAGAGCTTTTGCAGAGGAAGACTTTTGATTATAAATGGGACTGATATTCAGAAATGCTAGATATTAATTTCTGTTGGAGCATGTTATGAGAAATACCCACCTTTGGAGCTCTTTATCTGCTTTCCTAGGAAAGAAAAAGAAAGATGCATTCACAGTTTGTGGTATCCTGAATAATATTTCAAGAAGTTAGCATCTCCCTGGCTCACAAGTGCAGAATTTTAGATTCATGTGCAACTAATGAAAATCTAACCCGTGGAAAGAACAGAATGGCTAAATTGACAAAGCAAGAAAGGGGCCCTGGTGTTTTAAGATGATGGCATATTGTTTAATTGTGCTAATTGAGAAATAGGCCATGATTAGTTTGGAAGTCACATACAGTAAGAAGACATGATTTGACCTACCCCTTTTGTTTTACACGAGAAGGGAAGCTGGAGAGGGAAGTAACGCCCCCACCCACAGGAGACTTGCTGGAAAAAACCTCAGACTTGAACTGAGGGCTCAGACCCCCTGCCAGTGTCATACCCTTGAAAACAAACCCATTTGGAACTTCTGGAACCAATTTAAATGAACCCCTTTGGGAAAGAAGCCCTATTGAGGCTGAAATTTACTAGTTAAGAAAACCATTAAGTCTGGACATGGAGGCAGAAATGAAGTTTTAATGAACTCACAGGTCAGAAAGTTGTGTCTAGACTCCTGCCTTGTCAGACTTCCTGTACCTGAATTTCTGCCAGGCTTTCTCAAGCGTGGCATTTCTTACATTTTTGACTGGATGGTCTTTGTTGTGGGAGGGCTATCCTGTGTATTGTAGGATGGACATCCCAGGTTCCTACCCATTATATGCCCCTGGCCCCCTCCCTTGCACTCCCTGCCCAAAAAACATATGGTCAGTTTCAATTATGAAATGAGATGATTTCAGTTAAAGGCGAATTTGACAAAGTGTAGCGTGGGTGGATTCATGTTTCACTGAATATCTATATCTGTACCATTGCCACGTTTTACTCTTGGTTTAGACATAGTAAATATCACTGCCCTTACAGGCGGCACCAAGGACCCAGCAGAGTGGGTGTGTGTGCTCAGCGGTCCTAACTTGCCTAGACTCTGCTGATATGCTTTTTGGCCCTAGCTTCTTGACCTTGTGTGCTGGCTTCATTACCAATTTGGATATGTTTGTGGATCCAAGGAAGCACTTTATTGATATCTGTGAAGATGCCAGGGGTTCCTTGATCATCCTTCCTCATGTTGTCTCTCCAACCTCGACCACAGCCCAAACCCCAGGAAGTTACACCAGCCAGAGTCCACGCCCCCTTCTTATTCCGGCACATGAGGGGACCTCCCGAATCTCCCTGGAGGGGGAAAAACCTCTGTTACTGTCCTTATCAGTGTCTGTACCCTAAAGTGCTCACTCATTCCCACTCAAAGTTGCTAGATGAGAATCAGTGTTATATGGATTCAGGGCCCTGGAGGATGGCCACACACAATTCACATGAGATCATCAAATACTATCTGAGCTTGTCTATTATCGATTCTTCTTCCTCATCCCAGGTTTTCATCAAAGGTTCTTCCTTTTTCTGTCTCACCCTATGGACCCTGGGAAGTTTTGCCCAGCAGTTAAACCAAGCTCAGGTCTTTATCAGCAGGAGAAATGGCAGGAAAGCAAAGAGCCCACTACACACACACTAGTAATCTCTAAATAGGAAAATGCCAGCTGTGCTTTAGGAGTGGAGAACCTCGAATTCATTATTGGTATTATCTTTGTTATTTGGTCTTTGGAAAGAACAGAAGATTGTCTCTGAATTCACATTGCCTGCTTAAAAACAGGTTGTTTAAACTGTTGCATCTCCCGTCACTCCTGGCTCTTCTTCCCAGGGTCCAGCCTTATCTATCTACAGCCTTTGTTCAGCCTTAAGCTGAGGACTAGGCTGAGTTGAAACCCTGTCTGGGACTTGTCTGCCCGGCTGCTGCCACCTACCTGGCATGCATCTCTCCCTCCATCTGGGAAGCCTGTGCAGAGAAAGGTCTGCCCATTGACGGGTTGATTGAGGGTTAATAGAGCTGTCACACACTCCTCCTGGGTCAAAATGGGCAGGTTCACTTCCTGCAAGACTTGAGGAAGGTTGCCGTCTACAAAACACAGAGATGAGAGCCCTAGCAAGGTGCTCTTTCAACCCTCCTGAGTTGAAGATGCACCATTCGGGTTGTGTCTTTTGGGCAGACATGAATTTCTACATATGATGTGATACTCTCTACTTTTAAAAATATTAACACAATTGTTATCAAAAATTCTATTTTCTAATGAAAACACAACACAACAAAGCAAAAATAAGCAACTATAGATCAGAGACATTCTGCAGGGGGACGAGGAGGGAGAGGGATCAAAACGAGGGCAGGAAGAGCACAAGGGATATGGTGATGGTGCACAGGTGAACTGGTGGTGGGAATTCTATCGGGACTACACCTGAGAGAAGAAAGCAAACATTGTACAAAAATGAATGATGATGTAAAAAAATATATAAATAAATTATTTTTGTAGTGCTATGATAAGATGATAAATCCTGATATCTAGTAAGAGTCATATAGAAGTACTTACTTTCAGTCAAGCGGCCCCAGCCTGCAGTTGTACAAATAAATCCAGCCTCAAATTGTTCCTCTAGTTCTGGAAGACATATGGGCCTCACAAACTGGTCTGAAGAAAGAGCAAAGCAGGGCTTATCACATCCATGGAGGACAGGGCACCTTAAGTCACTCACCAGTTGACATTTAGGTGGTTCCCCAAAAACCTTATAGGAATCATGTTATCTCTGCCTGACACCTCTAGGAGTCACTTGTCAGACAGAGAATAACCCTGTTTTTACTTGACATAATCTATATCTGAAGCCAACAGGGTTTCAGGTAGGGACCCTCCACCCCAACTCCTTATCTTGAAGTCATGACCGAGGACCTTAGAGATAGCTAGAAAGCATATACTATATGCATATACTAGACTGCATGTACTATATGCTGTGGAAGAGAGGTTATGGAGAACAAGGGTTCATCATTTCAGAGTGAGCCTCAGATGTTTACCAAAATTGAAGTCTCCAGCCATCTTCAAAAGGGCAATATCATAATCCATTGGTTTCTTGGTTGAGAAGTATGGGTGTATGATGATAGTTTCAATGGCAAGAGTTTGTTCCCCTTGTTCTATAGAGCTTAAGTCATGTTCTCCAGCAATAACATTCAGAATTGATGCACTATTTCTATGAATAGGAGACAAAAAAAAAATCAATGAATTTCATTGATTCTCTGAGTACAGTTGGAATGGTGGGCAAACTAGTCTCTTCAAAATGACATGGATGCATAATTGTAGTGAGAGGCTGTTGAACAGATAAAGTGACAATCATTCCAATAGTATAAGTAAAAACAGAGATTTTTACTTATACTATTGGAATCTCTACAGAGATTCCCATTTCAAGTGGGAAACTAGCAAAGTGTCACTTCATATGGAGACAATGATATAATAAATTGAATGCATTGTAATGTGATCTGTGAAATGTTTAAAGATGCATAGACATTGTAATTCAGGTGGACATTATTCAGCTATCCTAGGAGGATGGTTTGGCTTCAGTAGCTCAGTATCAGTGAAAAACTTTGGGAATGACTTGATTCCCATTAAGCATGCTGCTTTAATGTCAAAGATGTAATGCATAATATATATTATATAATCACCATAACTGTGATATCCCAGAAAGCAAGCACACTCAGGGTTTTGGGACTTATTATAATGGAAAGTGGGTATCTTCTTACCTCCTTCATGATTCTAATTTAGAGATGTGGCACACCATGGGAAAGACTATTTCCCTTCTTCCTGCTCCACAGTTACCAGAAAGGAGCTTGGTAGGATACACTGAGTCAGAGTTTTGGGGTTTTCCATTTGGGGGGACCCTTCATTTCCAGAAGTGATAATTTTATACAAACTTGAAAAGAGCAGCATCTTCTCCTCTTGGTACTTACTTAACTTTCAGCTACATTAAGTACCTTACCTAACATGTAGTATCTCATCTAACCACCCACCATGTTGAAGTGAAATTATCAGTTGACTTTTTTTTAGACTACTAGCTCTCTGGGGGCAGGAATTATGTCTTAGTCATCTTTGTGTCTTTGACACCCCCTAGTATTTAGGACCGAATTAATACCCAGGAGATGTTTGCAGACTTGAAATGAAAAATGACAAATACAGGAACATGATCTTGATTGCAGTCTAGTGAGGACCCACAGCATTGACAACAAAGGCACACAGTTAAGTGAGCAGAGTGGAAGTTGTCAGATTGAAACTCAGAGAGGCAGGGTCAGTGGGAAAGAAGACAATGGAGACTTCTTCATGATCTACTGGCCTCTTTTTCCTTTATCTATTTATTAAGATACATAATGAGCTGGATTATTTTTCTTCTTTGAAATTTAAGAAAAGTGGGAGAGCACTTCTACAAATATATCTTCGTGATATTTTTCAATCTCATTTGAGCATGATTCTTTATTAACTTCCAGTTATACTAAATAAATGAAGTATTCTACTCCTGCAAGGAATGTCTGCTTTTTCCAAGTTGAGTACCCTCTGCCAATGTCACTGAGCCCTAATTGTGTTATGCAATTAAGATGTTCCTGCACTAACACCTACATCAACAATAACATGTTTTAATAGAACTATCCCGCTGACTGCATGGGTGAGAAAGGGGTAATCTGACTTCTGTCCATGAACTTGGCCATCCTTACCTGTTCGCAACGCAGTGAGCAGCTGTAATCACCCACTGTGGAGAGATGATGGTCCCACCACAGATATGTTTCTGCCTTCGTTTCAGAGATACCTGAATTGCAAAATCCTTAACTGAGAGCAAGTTAATGCCCTCAAACCCCCCAAAACATGGAGGCTGAACTTATTCTGAAAAATAGGCCCAAATATGTCACTCAAATAGGTGAGATATCATAGACTATGAAGAGGTAAAACCCATCCCACTACAATTCAGAAATGAGTAATGCTGGAGCCAGAACATTCTAGAAGCTGGTAGTAAAAATTGTTATTTCATTCCAATTTAAGAGAAGTGTTCTGGTACCATTCAGAGACAAAGTATTACACACACACACACACACACACACACACACACGTATATACATATATAATATGTGTTCAGAGATAAGATTATTGGACAATTTTCCTCCTTTGTGCTAATTTTGGCTTTCTGAGTTGTTGATTACTTTATGCTATATTATTATTATGTAATTAGAAAAAATCTATAGCAATATTTTATATCTGAGTTTTAGTTAAAATGAAATGTTTTATAAATTGAAAAAAATAGTTATGTGTTTATGTATGTATTTATTTTTTACTGTTGACCCAGACTGTTACTCTAACAATAAAAACAATATCTATGGTTGAAGAAAAAGAAGTATAAGACATAGCAAAGTTAAGATGAAGAAGTTTGAGAGAAATGCAAAGTGAGGAATAAAGGAGTTTTCAAATCATGCTCCAGTTTTTCCAAGTCTCTTAGAGAAAGAGTCTGAGCCAACAATTTTCTCATATGTTTAATTATTTGACTTCTCTAACTTCTTCTAGACTATTTTTTAATCTGCCTCTGTAGCAGTATACTTTATGTAATTAAGATGTTTTTTGGTTTATTCTGTTTGTGATATTTGATTTGACTTTAAAATAACTTACAGGATACAAGTACACACTTTTAATCCCATTGTTGGAATTAGAAAAGAAGCAATTTGTTAGATTAAACAAAATTTAGTGAGCGATTGAAAAATAGATAAAAAAAGACTAAGTATAAAAGAGCAGGTAAGTAGTCACCCCTGACTATAATTTGAATATAGATTTCTACATTGACCAGCCAACCTATTGAACATGTAAGCAACTGATGAATCAACTTTTTAACCAAATAATGAATTCATCATTTAATCAGATGACAGTGACTCAGTAATTCAATTAACCCACTGAACTGAAACTCAATCTACCATTACCAAGTATCTACTAACCTAAAACTTGATATGGCTGACTTGAGAGAAGTAAAGAGCTGTAATCACTCATATAAAACTAAGAGGCAAGAATGCAAATGACTCTCAGGGTAAAGAAAGTTGGCAGACTTTCAAAGACAATAATGTAAATACCATAGGCTAGGGACAGAGGCAAAAGGGCATTTTTATGGCATTAGAGGACCAAGAAATTAGTTTAAGACAGATTCTTAGAGCATGAACCACTAAGGAGGCAGTGTTCTTGACTATCTCCCAAGAGGTCCTATGGTACTGGTACAAACATAAAGTTGACCTATGGAGAAGATACCATAGGTATCTTTAACTATAACAAAATAAGTTATTAGGTATCTTTAACTATAACAAAATAAGTTATTTAAAATATATTTATTGAATCTGAAAATTATTTTTTAAATTGTATATTCAAAAGATTTTCAATTTCTTAAGTGGGATTTTTGTTTTAGCTGCTGAAATTTTGGGATACAATTTCCAACTTTGAAGGCAAGCTAACAGTGCATGTAATTATTCTGAACTTAACTGATGCATATCATGAAGGACTGGAATCCTTACACACTCTCACAAGATCTCTGCTGATAAGTAGGCAGAATGGAGCCCACTGCTGAGTAGCACGTGATTCTGGGAGACAGGATTCTGAGATAACTCTTAGTCTACTCATCAGAGACTCACCTGCCAGGGGTAGGAACCCTTTTCCACTTGGCTTCCCCCAACAATGCGACTGAAAAGGTTAAAGTAATTCCAAGGCCTTACCTTTGCCACACTTCGCCCACAAGTGGGAGCTGGAGAAAAGAAAAGACAAATGTGTAGTCATTAGATAGATCCTGGAATGAGGAAACTCTTCTGAGCAAGAAAAAAACTGTAGGTCACAGAATATGTGGAAAGATTACAAAATGACTCTAAGTTAATTGTGAGAATTGTCATAGTAGGGATTGTTCATCTTTTGTTACATAGAAGAGGCAAATCATGAAAAGACCTACTTTTCTGATATAAAAATTAAGGGCCTCAGAAGTATATCGCCACTGCAGGTTGTTCAAGGAGAATGGAATAGAGAGAAGACAGTTTCCCTATCTACATACCAAAGTGGTGTTAGTATAGAAGATTTCCCAGGTAAAGAAGAAAAGAGCCCTTCCTCTGCATGGAAAAGATTTTATCCTTTTTTTTTTTAAATAATAAATTTTATTTTTATATTCCCCATACAATTGCAGCCCCCCCATTCTGACCCCAATCCCTCCCCTCCCGCCCCCGCCCCCCTAAAAGTGTCTCTGGTTCATAGTTTTTTGTTGATTTTGATTTTCACTTTCTTATAGTTATTCATTTTCCTGGTCCCTTATTTAAGTTTTCTAGATTCCTGCTATGAGGGGGGGTGCCTTTACTTATTTGTCCTCAGTTTTTTTTGACTCCACCACTAACAGATGGACTAGATTGAAGATGTTTACAACTGACTGGTAATTGAAAGATGACACATCTTCTAGCCCTTCTGCAGATTATTCTTGACAACATGTTTTCTAAGAGGACCCATAAAACCCTCCTTCATCATCATCCCATTTCTTTATATAGCTGAATCTTCTAATCTTTATTCTTTAGCTTGGTTACCACCTCAACTGAGAATAATGTATGTTAAGAATTGATTTCCTCAAATTATGTTGTCTCTTCTATGTACAAGGGAGCATTCCTTCCTCTCCCTTTTATAGTATTTGCCATGAGGTAATGATCCTTGGATTATGACGATTCTTAATGGTTTTAAAACTTAATCATTAAAACTTCATGATTTCTGACTTTGCAATGATGTAAAAGCAATACACAATCAGTAGAATACTTAGTTTTAGTATTTATTTACTTTTATTTTTTTAATTTTTTTTAATAGAGGCATGTTTTATTTATTTGTTTGTTTGTTTGTTTTGTTTATACATGCACTGGGTGCAGTCAGAAGCGCGGGAGGGTGAGAGAATTCACCAGAGCCAGAGCAGGGAGCAGAGCAGGCAGAAGGACCGAAGTACACTGCTGAGGGGAGCAGCGGGCGGCAGGAGAGGTCTGCGCGCCATGTGGGACCCTCCTCCGGGACTGGGGAGCAGCCGGGGATCGAACCGGCAGCGCAGAGGCCACGGGCAGCTTCGCAACCCAGCGCTCAACCACTGCGCCACCGGGGAGGCCCTACTTTTATTTTAAATGAAAGTTTTATTTTGAGCTAGTTAGAGATTCCCATGCAGTTGGGAGAAATAATAGAGAGATCCTGTGTATGCTTCACTCAATTTCCTTGACTATTTTGTAAAACTATTTTGTGAAACTTCGTTTCACAACGAAGTAATGGTCATTCATACAACCCGTTGACCTTACTTTGAATTTTGAATTTTGATCTTTTCCTGAGCTAAAGATATGTGGTGAGGCTCTCTCTTGTGATGCTGGTAGCAGCAGAGAGCTAAAGTTCCTGGTCAGCCGCTTGATCATGAGGGTAGAGAGCTGATACTATGCAGTGTACTGTGCTGCTAGCATTTTTTTTAGGATACTGTATTAAATATATCTCAACTTAAAATATGTTCAATTTATAATGGTTTATCAGGAGATGGTCCCATCATAAGTCAAAGTGACATGACAGTCTGTTTCCCTTACTGAAGACTTACTCATCTCCATATTTCCAAGGTTTACACAATTCTTAACATACAGTAGACACTTAGAAAAGTTGGGTGAATGAACTAATATTTTATTATCTTGAGAACATATTCTCTTCTCACTTATCTTGAGAACATATTCTCTTCTCACTTAATCCCCTTCTGTGGTTGTGAATCAAGCATTATTACCCTCACATTACAGAGGAGAAAATTAAGAATCAAAGATGCATGGACATAATTTTAGTGACAAAACCTCGGTGGAACACTAAGACTTTGATTTTGGACCTATTGCAAGTATGACATTTGATCAGAAGTTTATTTTCTGTTTGAGTTGAATGGATCTCAAGCACCTTAGAAACCAAATTTACTATTTCCTGAAATAATTGAAGCAAAACCAGAAAATATGATGATTCATGGGACTGGCACAAATCTGACAAAGGAGATGCCTGCCAACAACTTTTCTCAGCTTGTGTTACTTGAGGAAAAAAGGACCATTTATAAATTACTACCATGAATATGCTTCATATTTCCCAGCAAGATAAGTTTTCCAAAGGACTACAAATGCTTCCAAATTTCAGCTGATTTCCAGAATTTGTTCTATGAAAGAGGATGGAATTCTGTAATATGTCCAAATAAGTGAACAATTTCAGTTTTCTCCAGATCAATGCAGCTTGTCAAACTTATACCCATAAATGTTTTTTCTCAGTTTCAATGTGAATTATAGAAGTCCAAAATAATTACATGAGGAAATAATTAGATCTCCAACATATATTTGCTTTTCCTATATTCCCCTAGGAGCATGGAGTGGGTTTGTGATGCCCATTACTAGCAAAGGATATTCCTTTAGACACAGTTCAGTTAGTTATGAATTTCTTTTAGAACTTACCTTGGGGGAGAGAGAGAGTTGCAGATTTACCTTGTTCCAAACATATCATTCCAAGTAATAAAATTAGCTTATTTTTGCTCATAGGCATTTTGAATCTAAGAGTTTTCCTCCTGAGATTTTAGAGAAACTAAAAAGAATTAAAATAGAATGCCTTGTGAGACCAGCAAAAAAAAAAAAAAAACAAAAAACAATCAAAGGCTTATTCATTAACCAAGAGTTCAGGCATTCAACCATATCCACAAGATGTTTCAGAATGTGGTTTCTGAAAGATCCTTGCAAGGTGCGAGGAGTCAACCACAGAAGCATAAACTTTTTCCTATATTGTGGAAAAAATAAACAAGGATGTTTAAAAAATAGTTAATTAATTTTTAAAAAGAAGCATAGTCTTGATAGAGCAATATCATATGTCCCATTATGCCCACATCAATATGTTGCCTCTTGCAGATTATTTTTGGTTAGCCAAGTGGTTGGTATATAATGTTTTCATGTGCAAACATTACTTGCTTCTTAGTACAGTTAGAATTTTCTATAGGAGGATTGAATCACAGCAGACTTTGCTTGCAAAGGTAGAACTTTCCTACGTGCATCCTAAAAAATATGCTGAAACATTTTTCTTTCTCTTCTAAATGCAAATACTTGTATCCCTACTTTTCAAAGGCTATGATAAGCCCTTTAGCTTTTACCAAAGACTCATTAAAACCTTTTTTTTAAGATTTATTTTTATTTATAAAAGAACTGGGGTTGCAGGTCAGAGGCGTGGGAGGGTGAGAGGATTCACCAGAGGCAGAGTGGGGAGCAGGACAAGCACGTGGACTGAAGACACTGCTGAGGTAACAGCGGGTGAGAGAGGAGAGGTCTGCCGCACCACGTGGGTAGCTCCCTGGCTGGCTGGGAATCAAATCTGCTCTCCAGAAGCTGTGGACAGCTTCACAGCACTGTGCTCGACTCCCTGCACCACCAGGGAGGCCCTAAAACCGTTTCTTTTTTCTTTTTTTTTAAAGATTTATTTATTTATTTATACAAGAACCAGGGTACAGGCTAGATCCGTGGGAGGGTGAGAGGACTCACCAGAGAAAGAGTGGGGAACAGAACAGGCAGACTGATGAAATACACTGCTGAGGGGAGCAGCAGCCGAGACAGGAGGGATCTGCCGCACCATGTGGGACTCTCATTGGCCAGCAGATATCTAACTGCTGGCGCTGCCCTCAACCACCTGCACCACCAGGGGAGGCCCCCTAAAACCTTTTTTTTGCTAACCCAAAGAAGAAGTGGAATAGATACACAATGAAATATTACTCGGCTATATAAACAGAAAAATGAAACCTTGCCATTTGCAACATGGATGGAACTGAAGGGGATTAAACTAAGTGAAGTAAGTCAAAAACTGCATGATTTTACTCGTATGTTGAATATAAAGAAGCAAACTATAGGAACATACAAAACTAAATCAAAACAAATCCTAGAAATATGACTGCGGAGTTGAGGCTACCAGAGGGGGAGGGGGAGGGTAGAGAGCAAAGTGGGGAGGGGGCCCAATGGACTCTGGTGGAGGGTTATGACTGTATTGCTGGTGGGCGTGGCATGGTGACATATATCTGCAGACATGTGAAACTATATCCCCAAATCACATATAGTGTTATAAACCAACATTATCTCAATGCAAAAGAATACAGTTTAAGAAAATAAAGAATAAAAAAATAAAATCAGTAAATCTGGAAAAAATTCCTTTCAATGGAAGAAAATTAAAGGAACCTGACAAGAATTTTTATTTTCATATTTGTTTTGTAGCAGCCTTTCATAGGCAGTGCATGCTCCACTTGGGGCGCAGGGGGTGCGGCACCACCAGGCTCCTTCCCTGTCAACCCACCATTTTTCAGAGCCGTGCATGTGAGCCTTGTACATTATCTTTATCTTGATTTATTTCATGCCTCCATCAGCAAGATATGTCCTAAAACATGAAATAAGCCTCAGAGAGCTTGTAAGGGTGTTGCACTTTTCATAAAATGGCATATTAGAAACCCCATGTGATAGGGCAAGTCCAGAAAGTGAAGCCGTCTAGAAACCAAATGTAAGCATGTGTGTGAGATTCTTGCCACAGTTAACAGTGTTGTAAAGATTGCAGAAAGGTATGATTTTTATTTTGAGAGGGCATGTAGGGTTAGCACAGGTTTGTAGGATGTTTTGAGTGCCTGCAAAAATTATATAATAGAAAAATATCTAAGGACAAGCTGTCAAGCATACTGTCCCATTTCAAACATTTTACATCAGTGATAGCTGCTGAAACTCCATCTTTCCTCTCAAGGGAGGCAGATATAGGAGGTGTTCATGGTAGTGACTTGCAAGTCCTGACAGAATCAGGTGATGATAAGATGTTAATCTCTCTCTCTCTCTCTCTTTCTCTCTCTCTCTCCTCCCCCCCCTTCCTGCCCTTCTTTCTTCCCCCGTCTGGATTTTAACTAATCCATAGTCTCCAATTCTGCACAAAAGATGCATTTGTAGTTTCTCTGCTCAACCAGATGCCTATAGAAATAACATAATCTTCTTTCTCATTCCATGCTTGTAAGATTATTTTTTGTTCTAAATTACTTTTTTTTTTTCTTTTGGCTTTCTCAATAACCTACATCTCCTCTGACCCTCTGTTCCCATGTGCCACAAAGTAAGATCTTCATAAAAACTGGTGGTCAGGAGAAAGGCTACAGAGGTTGAAGCACCACAAGTAGTTTTCACCTAGATTCTTTGGGCAAGCTGTTGCTTCCATTTGCAAACACAAGCCTGTTCCGTTGCATTGCTCCACCTTCTTCATTCCTGCGTGTGAATGTTTTTGTTTTTGCAGAGTCCTGCTTCAGGCAAATCCATATCCCACTTCACCTTTCCTTCTCTCATTTCTTTTCTGCTCATTTTTAAAAATTTTGTATATTTTTTTACATCATTTTTCATTTTTGTACAATGTGTGCATTTTCATCTTGGTTATAGTCCCCATACAATTCCCACCCCCTTGTTTTGATCCTACTCCCTCCTTCCCACCCAACCCCTACCCTGTAGTGTGAAAAATACCCGATGGTCTCACTCATAGCAGGAATTCAGAAAACCTAAATAAGGGACCAGGAAAAAGACTAATTATAATAAAGTAAAAATCAAAATTTGCTCCTTTTTTTTTATTTTTCAAAGATTTATTTATTTATTTATGCAAGGACTGGGTACAGTCAGAAGCGCGGGAGGGTGAGAGAATTCACCAGAGCCAGAGCGGGGAGCAGAGCAGGCAGAAGGACCGAAGTACACTGCTGAGGGGAGCAGCGGGCGCAGCAGGAGAGGTCTGCACGCCATATGGGACCCTCACCGGTGGCCCCGGGGATCGAACTGTGCAGCCCTGCCGCTCAACCGCTGCGCCACCAGGGGAGGCCCTGCTCCTTTTTTTTTTTTTTTTGCCAACGTTTGCTTCTCTGCTCTCCATCCCCTGTGCCTGCTGTATCGGGAAGCACTTCCCATTCTTCCTTTCCCTAATAATCCTGAGGGTTCTAGGCCTAACTAAACCTCTTTTCTCCCCTGGAATCCTTTTCCTTTTCTAAAGACTCAGAAGTTAAGGGTGGTACTTCCTTTTCACACTTCCCCTCTGTTACACCTCTCATTTCCACATCAGCTCTTCCTTTTTAGGATGAGTTTTTAAAATGAATAGCCACATTGCTTTTGATCACCTTGGAAGTATTTTCTGATTAATTATTTTACTTTTCACTTCATAAATTCCATTGTTCACTTGCTTTCATTTCCATGTCATCTCCTATCACACTGGGAATAAACAAGACATGTGTTAAGGCAAAGTCAGTCACTCCCACCTAAGAGTTGGATTAAATTGTTAGCCTGTGAACATACTGTAATCTCTTGCTCCAAGATCATGATAGGAAATGCACATTATGTCAATGAAATCATAGCTGTGCTGGAAAATCAGAAAGGTGAAGGGTATTTTTAATACCTCTAAATTATTAAAACTCTTAGGAAAATAAAAAACAGATGATTCCAATTTAAAAAAAAATACCTGTTAGGAGAGTGGTGCTGAAGATATTCTGGAATGATAGGAATTTGAAGGCAGCAGCAAAGTCAAGAAGGAAAAACCTCTTGGGCAATGAGCAGGGTCATTGTTTGGGATGTCCCAGTAGGAAAAAGTTGGTATTTTAATCAATCCCAATCTAATTTTTTTCCAAACAAGAACTGGTTTCACTGCTGCCTGGGAGGTACATATGAGGGAATGTTTGGGTCCTAGGGGTAAGGCAGAATTCCAGGCAACTGGTAACATGCAGGAAGGATGGATGTAGCTAGATCCAGAAATCCAGACCCATTGCTATTCCCATGGGACTCTACCAAACAGCACATCCTGTCCCTATCTCAGGGGCACTGAGGTGGCTGCGGTAAAATGTTTATGACATTCACACAAGGCTAATAGATAATCAGACATACAAAGTTGAGTGAACAATAATAAGTAATGATTGAGAAGAAGAAACAAAACAGTGAGAGGCACCAAATACAATCATCAGAAGACCTAAACTCCCAAGGAAATGGAGTTAAGAGAATAATTAGAATAAAAAATTTTAAATAAATATAATTAATATACTCAGGAATATGAGAAAATATTGAATGTATAAAAATCAACCTGAGATACCTAGAAGATAAAAAGTTAATTTAAATAAAAATAAACTCTCCACATGACACCACACTGGACATAATATTGTGTTCCACTGGATGCATTGTTTGTAAACTAAACTGAACTAGCAAACCCAAATTATCTCTAAACATGGGGGACATGAAAACCTGTACCCCTGCAAACAGGCACATCAGACATGCTGTAGTCACATTACTCGTATTGATCTAATAGTCAGCTTTAATGGTAGTAAAATGTTGTGACTTATTCAATTTAATTAAGCTGAAATTTTCAGTTTTTTCATTTATTTAAAAAATAGAAACTTAGAGTATTTAGAAAATATTTTGTTTGTATTCTTTTATATAATGATATTTACATGTTACTTATCTGTAATAGATGGTCCCGGTAATTTCTTTATCCCTTTGGGATTTTCCACCTAGTTTTCCAAAATACATGAAGTAATTAATTTGTAATAACAAGAGACATAAGCAATTTGGGCCTTATCTCAAATGTCACAAATCTTATTTAAATGCAACTGCTATACATTTCCTTGGAGCCTATCTCAAGTTTATACATGTTATTTTATAAGGATACAGACATATTTGATTTTCTTATCTTACCAGAAGTCACCAGTTGATTATTTTAAGCAAAGTGTTAGTGATTAAGTATTGATTTGTTACAGTGCTTGGTGTTTTCACTCACATCATGTCACTCAACACAAGAATCCCATGTGGTATTATTACCTCCTTTTTACAGAAAAGGAATAGATTATCAAAACATTTTTGTAGATTACTTATGATTCCATAGATAATGAGAGAGACAGAGCCAGATGCCAATGCCAGGGTTCCATGGGTCCCAATTTCACGGTATTTCTGCACATAGCTTTGTCTTCCATGCTAGCACTCATATCCAGCTTTGAAAACATTTATGTCTTTCATACATTGATTTTCTTTAAAAAACATAAAATTAACTTCTGGTTTCAGTCTTTCCCCAATTAAAAGAGTCAGAACTTCAGTATTCAGCCACATAATCCTGTAGCATACCTTTGTCCTGATGCCTTAAGTAAAATGGAACACTGAGTAACTGTGGTATATTAGATCTGTAGAACTACATAACTACAATTTTGTATCCTTTGGTAAATAAATGTCACTCCATTTCTTTCACTACATATATATATATATATATATATATATATATATATATATATATGTTTTTCAAATTCCTCAAGAAGGATCTCGAGAAAAAGACAAATGATTTAGAAGTGCAAGTTGGTCTTTAAGTTAAAGGAGCCCCTGGAATGAGTGCACATAACATATTCTTCCCTTTGTATGCTCTATCAATTTTTTTTTAAAGATTTATTTATTTGTACAAGCACTGGGTACAGTCAGAAGCACAGGAGGGTGAGAGAATCCACCAGAGCCAGAGCGGGGAACAGAATAGGCAGAAGGACCAAGATACACTGCTGAGGGGAGCAGCGGGCGGCAGGAGAGGTCTGCGCGCCATGTGGGACCCTTGCCTGGAGGCCAGGGATCGAACTGGTGCTGCAGAGGCTGAGGGAAGCTTCGCAATCCAGCTCTCAACTGCTGCGCCACCGGGGAGGCCCTGCTCTATCAATTTTTAATATAAGGAAATAGTATTCTGAAATGCTCATCTTTCTTTCAATTTACTTTCCTGTCATCCTTGTTGGCTACTTAAATCCCTACCTTCTTTCTATGCCCCACTTCTTATTTCCCTATTGTCTTTTAATGGAGTGGATGAGACTATAACTTCTCTTGGGCATGTTCCCAAATGTAATTTCAGTTCAATTTCCACTTAACGTTAGCCCTTAAGAATACCCTAGTTCTTCTCAGTTATTCATACAACCCCATAAGTATGAAAAATCCCATTCACTAATTATAGAGATCAATTTAAATAAGGAGATGTTCAACCAGAGATTAGATTTAATTGAGTTTAATCTTGTAAAATTATGTTTGGGAAAGAAATTTTGTCCCTACTACATGTGTTAATGGATGGTAACACTGACAGGCAGTTTAAGTTCTTACTAGATAAGGACTAGGTAGAATTTTGGAAGCTATCATTTCTTTGAGGTGGGAGACTGGTACGGTAGAACTTTCCCCATTCATAGCTTGACTTGCCTCAGTTGGGGGTCTATAATCTCACCAGTGCAATGATTCTGGAGCTAAAGTTAGCACACACATAGATAGCCCTTTGCAAAGAAAGGGCCCTCAAAGGAATGATTTAGTTTTGTCTGTTCCTTTGTTTTGTTTCTTTATATTCCATATATAAATGAAGTCATCAGTATTTCTCTTTCTCACTTATCTCACTTAGCATAATTCCCATCAGTTTAATTCATGTTGTTGGAAATGGCACGATTCTTCTTTTTTATTCCTTAATGAGAAACTCCACAAAAGATTTCAGACTGATTTCTCTATAGTGTCTTCCTAAGCAGAATCTTGGTATCACAAGTCTTAGCTACTTGGCATCTTTGACCTCAAATTTTTATGCATTTACCCTCTCACACTGTCAAAAGTTCAAAGTTGTAGCTTTTTTGCTCAATCTCTACTTCTTATGATATAATTTATCAAATGCATTTATTTGTGAGGCCCAAGGAAGGTTTCTTTGAGGAAATTACATTTCAATTGAAACATAAGGGAAAATAGGAGCTAACTGGTCGTTTGATATTTGGAAATGCAGTTACAGAAACATTGGTGGGTGGGTGAACTCATTATCCTTAGCTCAACGTACAATGTCTGGTACATAGAAAGCATTCAACAAATAGCTCTTGGTTAAACATTGACTTTAACTCAATGAATATTTTATTTAGTGTTTCCATTATTCCTAGTATTAGTTTATGGACTAAGGACACAAAGCTGCTTTTCCTTCAAGAATTTCACAATAATCAAAGAAATGTTTCTTTTTTTTTTTTTTTTTTTTAGATTTATTTTATTTATCCAAGCACTGAGTACAGTCAGAAGCGCGGGAGGGTGAGAGAATTCACCAGAGCCAGAGCGGGGAGCAGAGCAGGCAGAAGGACCGAAGTACACTGCTGAGGGGAGCAGCGGGCAGCCGGAGAGGTCTGCGCGCCAAGTGGGACCCTCCTCCGGTGGCCGGAGAGCAGCCGGGGATCGAACCGGTGCTGCAGAGGCTGCGGCAGCTTCGCAACCCAGCGCTCAACTGCTGCGCCACCGGGAGGCCTCAAAGAAATGTTTCGTAAATCTCAATGGTTTCCATTTCAAGTGGTAGCAGTAAAGTGCTCTTTGCAATTTTTAAAATAATTTTGAAAATATTTAACGTCATATCTTTTAATGCAAAATGTAGGTATTTAAGGTGTACAGCATGTTTTGACATACATGTCATAGTGAAATGATGACTACAGTCAAGCTAATTAACACATCTGTTTTTCTTACATAGTTACCTTTTATGTGAAATGTACTCTCTTAATAAATCTCCAGTATTTTTTACAATAGAGTAGTATTAGTCACAGTTATCATGTGGTATATTAGATCTGTAGAACTTATCCTACATAACTAAAGTTTTGTACCCCTTTGGTAAATGTCACCACATTTCTTTCACTTTCTCTGGTAATCACTATTCTACTTTGTTTATATGAATTTGACTTTTTTAAATTGCAGTAATGTTGGTTTACACACTTTCTAATGTATGTTAACAAACTACATCCATACCAAAGCACCCATAATCCTCCACCATAGTCCATCGGGTACCTTCCTCCTTTACTCTTTTATTCTCAATTCTGCAGTCCAAATTCTAGGGTTTGTTTTGTTATACTTCTATTTGTTCCTTTCATTTATTTCTTTCTATTACACATATGAGTGAAGTTATCTGGTATTTGGCTTTTTCCTTCTGACTTGCTTCACTTAGCATAATTCCCTTCAGTTCCATCCATGATGCAAATGGCAAGATTTCATTTTTCTTAACTGAGTAGTATTCTTCTGTGTGTATATGGCATATCTTCTTAATCTACTCATCTGTTTTTGGGCATTTAGCTTGTTTCCATAACTTCACTATGATAAGCAGAGTTGCAATGAACACAGGAGTGCATATATCCCTTCAGTTTAACGTTTTGCATTCTTCATGTAATTGCAGGACCCTATGGTAGATCTATTTCTAATATTTTGGGAAAGCTCCATACTGTTTTCCATAGAGACTGAACTATTCTATATTCCCACCAACAATGTATTAGATTTCCTTTTTCATCATGTCCCATCCACATCTATTCCTGATGTGTGACTATTTTCTGTCTCCTCTTCTATTGAAGTCTGTGTCAATCTCCAATGAGCAAGGGGTGCTCCATTTTGCCCCAAGTCACAGGACTCTCTTGGGTATAGTGTTCCTGTGAATGATCATCTCAGGAGTAAAGCCAGGAACCTCCTCTGTTGTCATGTTGGTTAGACAAATAGAGACATTCAAATTTATAGTTTCTTTAAGATAAACCTTGACCTGCAGATTTAAAAAATTATTATTATTATTTTGTTATTGCTATTTGCTTGGGATATTAGAAGTGTTTTCTATTTTTCAAAAAATGTCATATTCTGTCTTGGAAAGATTTGCTATAACTTAATATATATTTCAATGTTCAACTTTTCCACTTAAATACAATACACTTAATTATAATACACAGCAGAAAGGTGCAAATTTTGCACTATGATGACATAATAGATGTTATTTTATTGCAAAATATATTTTAATATAATAATTCCAATATTTTCCCTCCAAAGAAATGGGAGTTTCTTTGTGTATAAAATGAAGAAATTAAAAACCACAGTGCTAGCAAGAGATTCATTTCTTCATAGCTCTAGTCATTGAGCCCTTTGAGAATTTGATTTTGCTGTAGATGTAAAATAAAAAAACTTAATATAGTTGAAAATTGAACCACAAAATAATTAGTGAAATGAAGCTTTTTTATTTAAATATTTTATTTTATATAATTCTTACATCTTTTTTCATCTTTGCACAATGTATGCATTTTCATTTTGGTTATATTCCCATACAATTGCAGCCCCCCCTTATTTTGACTCTAGTCCTTCCTTTCCCCATCCCTCCCCCGCCCCCCCCCCCCAGTGTGTCTCTGGTTTATAGTTGCTTATTGATTTTGATTTTTACTTTGTATTGATTAGTCTTTTTCCTGGTCTCTTATTTAGGTTTTCGAAATTCCTACTATGAGTGAGACCATCCGGTATTTTTCTTTTTCTTTCTGACTTATTTCGCTGAGGCTGATCCCTTCTAGCTCCATCCATTTTGCTGCAAACTGCATATGTTTATCTTTTTTGATTGCTGAGTAATATTCCATTGTGTATATGTACCACATCTTCTTGATCCAGTCATCTATTTTTGGGCATTTGGGTTGTCTCCATAGCTCAGCTATTGTGAATAGTGCTGCTATAAACATAGGCGTGCAGGTGCCCTTTGAAATTACTGTTTCTGTGTCATTTGGGTAAATACCTAGGAGTGGAATTGCTGGATCATATGGAAGCTCTATGTTTAGTAGGTCAAGAAATCTCCACACAGCTTTCCATAGTGGTTGGACCAGTTTGCACTCCCACCAGCAGTGCAGGAGAGTTCCTTTTTCTCCACACCCTCGCCAACATTTGTTGTTGCTAGTTTTTTTAATATGTGCCATTCTCACTGGTGTAAGATGGTATCTCATTGTAGTTTTGATTTGCATTTCCCCGATTACACGTGATGTTGAACATTTTTTTCATATGCCTGTTGGCCATTTGCAGGAAATAGGAATAAAATTGGTCTGTTTTCACTCACTGGGTTAAATTTGGTATTTCACATTAAAAAAAATTTTTTTTAGTGCTCTATTGTACCTTGACATGCAATAGTGCTTAATAAACTATTGATTAAAGAAATGAAATAACTAATCATTTTTAATGATTTATAATGACAATAACACTTGAACAATTTAGGAAGGTAAGCGATATTTTCCAAAAGAAGTTTCACAAAATATTTTTTAAAATTTAAGTTTTCATTTCAATCTCTTGTGGAAAGCAATTTGATTGTTGGTCTCTTTTTTTGTGTGTGGTAGTTACTTAGAAAACTTATTTTTCCTATTGAAGTGAAAGGAAATTCTTTTACTAGATGAGGTCTTTAATGAAAGATTCTTAGTTCATGATAAGTTATATTTTTTATTTCCTTTAGCCACATTTAAAATGTTTTAGCTCCTCTTATCAATGAGAGAAATGTGGTTTTCTTCTTGCTTGAGTAGAGTAAGTTGCATGTAGATTTCATTCTAAGTTCGGTCCAAAATAACATAAATGCCTTATTCCAGCAAATATATATATTTGGAGCAAGGGATTAAGATTTTATCTGCAGCCAGTGCAGCATGACTTCCATCCCTGGCCACAGAGCTGAGCCACATGGCGCAGCAGACCTCTCCTGCTTTGCCTGCTCATGTCAGATCTCCTCAACAGTGTATTTCATAGATCTGCCAATTCTGTTCCCCACTCTGTCTCTGGGAGAATCCTCTCATCCCAAACCCACCACACCTCTGGCCTGCACCTTGCTCTTGGTATTCATAAAAAAATAATCTTTTAAAAAAAAGTAACTACCACAGATCTAGCGTTTCCATTTCTGGTATTGTTCAAAAAAAATAAGAGCACTAACTAGAAAGATATGTGCAATGGCATATTCATTGCATCATTGTTTACAATAACTAAGAAAGGAGCAACCTCAGTGTCCATCAAAGGATAAATGCACAATGTACGATTTCAGCCTTAAAAAAAAAAGGCAGGAAATCCTGCCATCCATAACAAAATTCATGAACATGAAACATTATACTGTGTGAGCTAAGTCACACAGCGACGGACAATCACTGTATGATCTCAGCAGAGGCCACTACGCTCAAGACCCCTGCCTGGCCTGCGACCAGGACATGCCAGGGGGGTCTCCAAGCAGAGCAGGGGCACAGGCACCCTGCCGGCCTCCCCAGGTCATCAGCTGCTGCATCTCGAGGACTTGCCGAACCCTCTTAATGATACCAGAATTGTAGGTTTTCAGGCCTAGTTTCCCAGCCAGGAGTGATCTCAGGCTGCAGTGGCAGCGCTGAGCCCCAGCCCCTAGACCACCAGGGGTTGGTGTCTCATGAAGCCGCAGCAGGAACTTCGCAGATGCTCAAGCAAGCAAGGCAGAAGAGGCAGGTTTGTTTAGAGAAAGAAGACATTTATTTAGGAGAAAAGGAACAGAAATAAAGTGGGACTCCCAGGCCAGGGAACCAGGCCAAGGAGGGGCAAGGAAACCAAAGCAGAGTCGTGTCTCAGGGAATATAGACCTTCTTTCCCTAATTATTCTAAAGCTCCACCACGTCTCTCTGTGATTGGTTAGCTCTCCGTGGTCTCACTCAGTATGTTCACATTGGTTTTCTAAAACGTATATAAACCTCTCAGTACCTGATAGGTGTGTAACGTGTCAGTGGTGATTATCACCTTGTCATACTGTATACATCAGTTTGATATCTACAGAAATTGTTTCTGGAGAAAGTAGGGGAGGGGGGGACTGTGCGCCTGGCGGGGGCGTGGATGGACTGGGGTCCCCGCTCAGAGCAGGTTTGGGGTGAGCATCCCCCAAGTTCTGCCTGTGGTGTGGGGGAACGACCCTGGAGGCGCCGGGGACCCCAGAAGGCGGACGCGGCCCCGGAGCTGCCCAAGGAGACCTGGGGGGAAGGGGGAGCTGCCAGCGGAGAGCAGGAGCCCGACGCCCCAACCGCTGCCTGTAGAGGGTCCAGGGGGTAGACGGCCCAGTCCCCGTGGCTGGGCTTCGTCTTGGCGGGATCTGGCGCCCAGCAGCGACACAGCCATGCTGTCACTATTTTGTTCGGCGGGCGCCTGCCCAGTCGGATGGGCGGGGCTTCTGCCAGCAGCTGGGGCGCCCCCTGGCGGCTTCTCCGCCCTGCTCCGTCAGGTACAGCCTTTTCCCCCTCAGGGATGCTGGTTGCCCGCGCCTCGCGTGGGATGGGTTTGTTAGGGGGAAAAGGATGTCCTAAAGCTAATTCCATACAGGCTTTGTGGCTCCAACCCCACCCCAGGCCAAAGCCAAGACACTGGGAACTCCAAAGCCCATCACCACCAAAGGGAAGGTGGCTGGGACCTGAGGGTGGGGTTAAGCAGCCAGGTGGGTATACTGGCAGACACGTGGGCTTTGGAGGGGTCCCCCATTTTGGCTGCTCGCCAGCTCACAGCGTCTGGCCAGCGCTGAGAGTGCCTTTGGGTTTCCAGGTCAGCGGATTGGGTAGGACACACTAAAGACTTTATTTCCCTATTTTTCTCCCTGAGTTGTCCATTTTCCTTATTTCCTTTTCCCTTGTAAATAAACCTTTTATTAACCTTTTGTGTGTGCCTGTAGTGGAGTATTCATAAGTCTTTTGTAAGCGCGCGGGTGAGGACCCACAGCCAGGAACCCGTTCAATATCGGGGCTGCCCTATAACAGGGTGTCTGGGTGGGGTGGTTTTCTTTTCCTGACAGTGGGCACGGTCACCCGTCTGCCTGTGGCTGGGGGGTGCGTATCTTCCCAGAGAAGTGCCCTCAGGCCCTCTGACCACTGCGGGTGTCTTCAGGGCGTGTGCTGCTCCCGGGGTGTGCGTGTGCGCGGAGGTGGAGGTGACGCCCGCATTGGACGCCTTGTGCGCAGGGCCTTGTTGTTTATCCTGGGCCTCCCTGTGGTGCGCGCCTCCGCTCTGCTTGGAGACGCCGCTGGCGTGTCCTGGTCGCGGGCCAGGCGGGGCCTGGAGCGGTGCGGCCTCTGCCGAGGGCGGGCGAGGAGAGAGGCCCTGGCAGGGGCCCACGGGGACAGGCGGGCAGCCGCTGCCGCGCAGTGGGGAGCTGGGGGGTCAGGAGCCCCCGCACCGTCCCTGGGGCAGGAGGACGCCGCCCTGAGCGCGTTCTCGACAACCAGGATTCCAATGGCGGCGCCGTCTCTCCTACAGCTCAGGTTGTGCCCAGCTTCACAGTGAGACCTGGGGACCATTTCAGGTCACCTTCATGGGTCTCCCGGGGGGCGGGCTAGGGGTGGGGGTTCCAGAAGGCACTCTCCAGCCCTGGCCAACCCCTGCCGGACGGACGAGTACCACCCGCGCTGGCCAAGAGCACCCTACAGGGCGCAGCAGACCGCCCCGGTCTCCTCGCCGCCCCCTCAGCCATCGATTTCAATCCATCTGCCAGTTCTGCTCCCCCTCTGTCTCTGGTGACCCCTCTCACTCTGCTGCACCTCTGGCCTGTACCCCAGCTCTTGTATGCATAAAGAAATAAATCTAAAAAAATCCAGGAGGAAACGTGTAACTCAAGAAGCGTTTTATGATGAATCAGGTTTTGGTCTGAGCTGCCGGAGCACATGGGATGCAGCTACAAGTGACCAGTCCCTCAGATAGGAATGAACAAGTTGGTCTCCCCCATCTTTCGCAATTCCCCCCTCCTTTTGTTAGGGGGAAAGGATGTCCTGCGCTAATCCCATACAGGCTTTGTGGACCCCACCCCCACTCCAGACAAAAGCCATCAGGACATTGGGAAAGACAAATCCCGTCACCACCAAAGAGAAGGTGTCTGGGACCTGAAGGTGGAGTTAAGCAGCCAGGGTTGGTATAAAAACCAGACACGTGGGCCTTGGGGTCTCTCGCTCTGTCGCTTGCCTCCTGGCTTCACAGCTCCTGGCTCGCAGCCAGCTCTCAGAGTGCCATTTTGGGATTCCAGATCAGTGGATCGGGTAGGACGCATTTAAAACTTTGTCTCCCACTTTTCTCCCTGAGCTGTACATTTCCTCATTTCCCCTTCCCTTGTAAATAAACATTTTATTAACCTTTCGCATGTGCCTGCAGTAGAGCATTGATAAGTCCTTTTAAGCGAGCGGGTGAGGACCCACAGTCAGGCACCCCGTTTTGTATCGGGGCTGCCCTATAACAGTTTTTGGTGCCCAGTGTGGTTTCCAAGTTACACCCACGGTTGACCAGCCCAAATTAACATTCCTTGCGTTGGTCACTACAAGCGCACTAGTTCTGCAGGACTTGCTGTGTAATATTTGTCTCAACTCCTGAAAAGTCTGTTTTTTCCCTGTACGTACATTCCTTGTGGGTGCATTTTTGACTCAAATATGGCCTCAGCCATGAGCCAATACAGTTTCATCCCTAGCTTGAGTTCTTTCAGTTTCCTTCCGGCCTTGAATTTAAGTAGCCTTCTTCCATTAAATATCACCACCAGTTTCATTAATGTAAATAATTTGATGAAGCCTGGTGTATGGCACGTGATTTTACTATTGTGTACATACATGGGTGGTTTACAAGCCATCCCTTTACAGTCTGTACTTCTGGGACTTGACATTGCTGGAGCAGAAGGGTGGACTTTGGTTGACTGCCGGGCAAATGGGAAAATATCAAGCAGCTCTGTTGTACAATCCTAATGTGAAGCTGCAGGCTTCTAATTCCCTGAATCCTGCCACACTGCTTCCAAGCAATGCAGATGGACCTGAGGATGACCCTTTAATCCACAACTGTTTAGAAACCATAGACACAGTGTATGCCAGCCGACCACTGACTGATCAGCCTCTGCCAGATCCAGAGTGGGAGCTATTTACAGATGGCAGCAGCTTCATGGACCAAGGCTGTCGATGTGCAGGATATGCAGTGGTGACGCTCCAAAACACCGTGGAAGCCAAGGCTCTTCCGGCAGGTACATCAGCGCAAAAAGCTGAATTAATAGCCCTGACCCGTGCATTGGAACTCTCAAAAGGTAAAAGAGTCAATTTTTTTTTTGCTGACTTCAAGTACTCTTTTATGATTCTCCACATGCACGGGGCTATTTGGAAGGAGTGGGGACTCCTTACTGCCAGTAACAAGGACGTCAAACACCCCTTAGAAATCCTGGCCCTGTTAAAGGCAGTAGCTTTACCATCAGCTGTTGCTGTGATGCATTGTCCTGGCCACCAAAAGGGTGGGTCTGACATGGCAAAGGGCAACAAGGCAGCTGATCCGGTGGCTAAGGCCGCTGCCTGTTCTGCCCTCCAGGGTGCACTCATCCCTCTTGTGGACCTGACTCAGTATGCTCCTGAATACACCGAGCGGGATGAGGAGAGAGCTCGTGCATGGGGATTTACTGAGTTTGATCCCAGCTCCACTTGGAGAGTAAACTCCCATGGGATGATACTCCTCCCGGAGGCCCTGGTATATCCAGTGCCAAAACATCTTCACGAAGGATCCCACTATGGGAGAGATGCCTTATTAGAAACAGTGCGCCCATATTTGAAGGGCCCGTATTTACACAAAATAGCACAATGGATCACCCGAGGTTGTGAATTATGTGCCAGGAATAACCCCCAAGACTGACTCCCACCCTAAAGTCATTGGGGTTCAATATCGAGACAAGTGCCCTTTTGAGGACTGGCAGGTGGACTTTACACAAATGCCTAGAACAACAGGCAACTTCAAATACCTCTTGGTTTTTGTGGACACGTTCTCGGGATGGGTGGAAGCATGTCCCACAAAGACGGAAAAAGCTTCTGAGGTTGCAAAACAGCTGCTGAAAGAGATAATCCCTCGCTTTGGGTTGCTGGACTCTATCCAGAGTGATAATGGGCCGGCATTTGTCTCTGACATCACTCACGCAGTAAGCAGTGCGTTACAGATTAACTGGAAATTGCATGCTCATGGAGACCGTGGTCTTCTGGGCAAACAGAAAAGATGAACCACACCTTGAAGAAAACCTTGGCAAAACTGTGCCAAGAAACACAACTTCATTGGGACCAGGTACTATCCCTTGCCCTCCTCCGCATAAGAGTGGCACCTAGAAGTGGGCTACAATTAAGCCCCTTTGAGACTGTGTTTGGAAGACCCTTCCAGGCCTCAGTTCTGAAAGCCAGTCCGGAAATAGCACAAGATTGCTGGATCACACAATATGTGAAACACATCCAGGAGGTTCTGGCAGTAATTCACAACTTTGCAACCTCGAGGATCTCTATGCCTCCTGATCAACCATTGCATCCCTTCAGACCTGGAGATCAGGTCTTACTGAAGACCTGGCAGAGTGGGGATGCTCAAAACCAGCTGTCAGAAAAATGGACTGGTCCCTATGATGTTTTGCTGAGCACACATACTTCTTTGAAACTTGCAGGCATAAAACCCTGGGTACATCATTCCAAAGTTAAGAAAGCCCCAGGAGGAACTGACCCAGAGACGAAGTCCCATTGGTCTTGTGAACCCATTGAGGACTTGAGATATTTGTTTAACAAACAGACAAAAACTTGAATGTTACTGACTTCTTTTCCAGTTATTGCTGCAGGATACCCAAGGACTCACTTTTTCTGAAGAAACCCTGAGAAAACAAACATGCTCTAACCAATCTTCTTTCTTTCAAAGTTTAGGAGATGTGAAATAACATCTAGGATCATGCATATGCTGCCAGTATTTTTTTTTTTAACACAGAAAGGCATTCAATCTTGATTTTGGTATTTCCTTTTAACTTTTTGTTTTTAACTTTGAGATTTTTTTTCTTTTCTCTGCTTGTTTTTGTTACTTTGGCCTATGAGTGAAACTGCAGTTATATGAGATATCCCATGCATGATAAATGGTAACTAAAGAGCTCTTTGTGTCTATATGTTGTATGTCTGTATGTCCTTCCCTTGTGTCCTTGTCTTGACCTCCAGTGGTTGACAAATTGGTATACATGGTGCCCACAGACATTGAAGAAAAAAAAAAAGAGTCTCCAGTTATGAGGAAACACAAAGGTTATGGTTTGATAGTCAACATTGTACTACTGAACTAACCTGGTGTCTTTATAGAGATTGAACATTGTTGTTTCTGTCATTTTTCTGATATTTATGGCAAAGCTTCCCAGAAATCTAAATTCAAGTACAAATTTGGTAGCCTGTCATTTGGCTGATGCAAGGAAATTTTGTGGAACCTCAGTAGAGCTCCTGAGACACTCCACAAAGTTTCTCCCTTTCCTCCTGGGAAAGGCATTAGATGAATTTGTTCTATTTGGCTTACCTAGCAGAGTAAAACTAGAAGGGAAGCATTGTCACTTGGGAAAACGGGTAACACCTTGACCTGATATGAATGTAAATTGTCAATGGTGATTGTCACCTTGTAATATTGTATACTTCAATTGTTTAATATCTACAGAAATTGTTTCTGGAAATATAGGGAGAAAAGGTCTCAACAGATTCCTATTGATGGAACTGTTGAGAGTAAAACTTTCCTACTAAGGACTGAATAGACCTGGAAATACACCTGATATTTACTAAGTTTTCTTTGACATCATACTGGTAATTTTTTGCATTTTGTTCTGAATCCACAAAGTTTTCTTGTTTTGGTGACCAGGATCTGCAGCAAGTTTGCAATTTTTTTTTCCAGCAAAGCTAACTTGTGTTTGCATTTTCTCTCCCCTTGATACCAACACATCATAAAAATAATGGTAGTAGTATCGCTTCTCGGCCTTTTGGCTAAGATCAAGTGTAAAATAATGGTAGTAATCTTTTACTATTTACCTCAGAGTCTGTTTTTGCATAACTTCCGTAGAGATTTTGTCTGCTTAAACTGAAAAAAATTGGACACAAGTTTCATTGTGTGGCTTTGTGTGGAGTTCTTCCAGGAAGTTAAAACAGAGCTGAACCAAGAAGAGGAGAACCTGTTTGCTTTGTTCGTAGAGTTCCAGACACCTCCAAAGAAGGTGAGGAAGCTTGCCTCCATTGGCAGGACTGGACAACCGGCCAACGAAAAAGTCCTGGTACCCTGGAGAGGTGGAAAGCCCAGGTGGAGTCTGATGAGACCAACTTGTTCCTGAAGCCTACATGGACCAGATGTCAACAGTTCGCTCTGAATCCTATATGGAGTATTCCAACGAAGCCAGCTAAAATTGCTGCTTAGTTATTCTGCCCTGTGATTTTATGCAAAATTAGGCAATATGGTTTAAAAGTAACTTTAGCTTGCAAACTTTTGCTATGCTGTTCAAAAATTTGGGATCAAGATTGAGAGAATTTGTTTTTACATAAGTTAAACCATTTTAAGATTCTTTTTCTTGTGACCTTGACATATTTGCTGTCTTGTTTTGGCTAATGCCTCCAGATGGTTTTTGTTTTGTTTTGTTTTGTTTTTTGGCTTGGACTGATGAACTGTTTTTCCAGGAATGGAGGGTTTTTCCCACAATGGACAATACCTGGAGGGACTGGTTTTCTTTCACACTGGAACCCTGGAAAATTTTCATCTGAGACAATATCCCAGCATCCATGTATTTGATATTCATCACCATGGAAATAGTGGCAAAAAGTGAAAGGGGGGAATTGTTAGGGGGAAAGGATGTCCTGAGCTAATTCCATACAGGCTTTGTGGACTCCACCCCCACTCCAGACCAAAGGGAAGGTGGCTGGGACCTGAGGGTGGAGTTAAGCAGCCAGGGTTGGTATAAAAACCAGACACGTGGGTCTTGGGGGCTCTCGCTCTCTCCTCGCCTCCTGGCTTTATGGCTCCTGGCTGGCGGCCAGCTCTCAGAGTGCCCTTTGGGATTCCAGATCGGTGGATCAGGTAGGACGCATTTAAAACTTTGTCTCCCACTTTTCTCCCTGAGTTGTACATTTCCTCATTTCCCCTTCCCTTGTAAATAAACCTTTTATTAACCTTTCGTGTGTGCCTGCAGTAGAGCATTGATAAGTCCTTTTAAGCGAGCGGGTGAGGACCCACAGTCTGGCACCCCGTTTTGTATCAGGGCTGCCCTATAACAGTTTGACAGGTTCGTCTTCTCTCATTCCAAGGAGTTGAGAAAAGCAGCCTGGAGCTCATCCATCTCATGCCCACCTCTTCTCCTGCCCCTTTGCAGACCCTCCCTCCCCTTCCCCTTTTTTCCCCTTTGCATCAAGACCCCTGCCCTCTGCCCAAGAGCAGGATGGTGGTCCGTCAGACGTGGGACTGCTGTCCTCCTGGTTTGTCCACGAATTCAACCACTTTCCTTG
Organism: Talpa europaea; assembly: GCF_964194135.1. Lineage (NCBI taxonomy): Eukaryota > Metazoa > Chordata > Mammalia > Eulipotyphla > Talpidae > Talpa > Talpa europaea. The sequence continues at coordinate 40,918,003 of NC_140073.1, read as the reverse complement.
TTCCCCAAACTCGCTGTCCTTTATGGGCTGAGGGAAACTGAGGCTGAAGTTCGGTACCTGTGGCGCAGGCCAGAGCCTGGAGCTGGATGCCTCTTGGGCTCTGCCAGCCCCAAGTCTGACTTCCCAGGGATGGAGCAGTTGCCTGCCACAGTGGTGGCAGCGCTCCAGGCCACCCCATCACCTGGGCATCCTGGGTGGCTTCCTGACCCCTGCGCTCAGAGGGAGCATTCTCTCTCCAGGGGGAGGGAGAGTCCCAGCAGCTGTGGGGTTTTTCCTCTGGGGAACATGCCAAGTCCTCCTGGGGAGAGGCCCAGCTCTTCTCTGCTCCCCCTGGATTCACCTTGGAGGAGATGGAACATGTGCACATTGGTTTTCTAAAATGTGTATAAACCTCTCAGTACCTGATTGGTGTGTAAATTGTTCGTGGTGATTGTTGCCTTGTTATATTGTATACTTAAGTTGTTTGATATCTACAGAAATTGTTTCTGGAGAAAATGGGGGAGAAAGGCCTCAACAGATTCCTGTTGATGGAACTTTTGATGGGTTCAAAAAAAAAAATTTCCTACAAAGGACTGAATAGACTGTTGGAGATACACCTGATCTTTACTAAGTTTTGACATAATATACTGGTAATTTTGTGGCATTTTGTTCTGATTCAGCAAAGTTGTTTTGACTGACCAGGACCTGCAGCAATGTTAAATTATTTTTTTTTCTTTTTTCAGCAGCACTAACTAGAGTTTGCATTTTCTTTCCCCTTGATACCAACACAGTATGAAAATAGTGGTAGAAATGTTTACTACTCATGTCCGTGTCTATTTTTGCATAACTTCCACAAGGATTTTGTCTGCTTCAAATAAAAACAATTGGAGATGAGTGGCATTGTGTGGCTTTGAGAGGCGTTCTTCCAAGAAGCTGAAACAGATCCGGGCCAAGAAGAGGAGAAATAAGAAGAGGAGAAACAAGAACGCCCAGCCCACAAGCACAGGAGGGGGTGCCGGATCAGATTGTGGATGGAGTGACCTCCGCCCCGGAGCCCAGGTGGGGGGTTCTGGCTCTTTGGGACCCTTTTCTGACTTGGGACAGCTCTTGGGCTTCCGTGGCCCTGCTTTGGGACAACCCTGTTGGGCTGGGCCTTTCCCCAGGGGCGGGGTGATGGGGAACTCTGGTTTACTTCCCTCTACCCCCACCTCCTTGTGTGAGTCAGGTTCTGGTCTCGGGGCACCCCCTTTCCAGGTTTTTCACTCTCGTCCTCCTGTTACAGGGCAGGGAGAAGAGCACTCCAGACCCCCCAAACCTGCCTGCTCTAAATAGGTTCTGCCATCTGCTGCATCATCACAAAACATATGAGACTTTAATGGGAAGGAACTTTAATAAAACTAGGAAACAATACAGGAAAGGCAAAGAATCTAGTTTCTAAATCAAGCACCCAAAGCTACCCGTCCCCTTGTGGGTAAAAGTCCGCCCAAGCAGGATTGGCCCAGAGCAAGGCCCCAAAGCCTGCCACAAGTCTAAAGCATCTTCCAGTGGGGACCCACAGAAAAGGATCAGAAACCACCAGACAAGTCTGGAGGGAAAAGAGCAAAATCAAAATCAAGACAAAAACCGCCATTGTCACCTCCCCACGGGTCTCTCACCCACATCTGTGTCACCCAGTCCACCACCAAAAGGCAAGTGTACTTTCTTTACGTGTCTCTCGGCTCCATGTGCCTCCTCCAGGTCTCCTTCTGGCTCCATCCTGCTTCCTTCCTCAGTCTCCTCTGCAGCTTCTCTCCCTGCTCAGCTCCACCCTCCTTTCGGGTGGGGCGGGAGACCTGAAACCTCCCCCTTTCCTGGGGACCACCCTGTTACACTCCATCAATTCTTCCATGGTAGGAAACTAAATTTGAGACACGTTTTTTAATTGCAGTTTTGCAGGGGTGTATTTTTTCTTTAACTCATTAATTCATCACTGTTGATAACAGGGGCGTACACCACCCCCAGTCTCTGCAGGTTGGCCTGACTCCAACCCCTACACCACCAAATGAAGAACAGACTCAGTGATGTCAAAGTCTGGGCCACACCATATTGTGCTGCACCATGATTTGCAAAGAGAAACATTATAGTGGAGCCAAGAGCCTTCATTTTTCTCATAATGTATTTTGATAATAGCTGCTTTTTAAAAAAAAGATTTATTTATTTATACATACAAGAGCTGGGGCACAGGCCAGAGATGCAGGGGGTGAGAGGATTTACCAGAGACAGAGTGGGGAACAGAACAGGCAGACCGACTGAAGTACACTGCTGAGGGGAGCAGCGGGAGAGACAGAAGAGGTCTGCGGCGGGTGGGGGTGGGGGCTGTGGGTCACCTTCCTGGCTGGGGATGGAACTGGGGCTCCAGAGTCTGCAATGGCTTCACAGTGCGGTGCTTAACCCCTGCACCAACAGGGTGGCCCCTAGCCATGCTTTTATGTCAGTTTCAAGTAAGGGGATTTTTAAGAATGATTTAAAAAAAATCTTTCCCAGAAATTCAAGCAACCTTATTTGCCATTTTAGTGACTAGCGGATAATTTAGGGTCACAGTATTTTGGGCGAGGAGACATCTGTCTGCATCTCAGTGTTTATTTGCGAACGGTCCCGCTTCGCCTGCGGCCGGGTGGGCGTGGCCTCCAGCAGCCCCTGCGCGCCCAGCCCCGCCCAGCTCACCTGGCGGCACCTGCGGCTGCTACCGCGCATGCGCATTCGCCCAGGCCGGGCCCCTGGCCTTGCTGGCCCCCAACTCGGGTTGAGGTTCCAGCTGGGGTGAGCCTGGTCCTTCAGGAACCTCGTGGGGGCGCCACTGCCCTTGACCTGGGAAGCCGGCGGCGTTGGAGTGGACAGGTGAGGGTGAGGGAAGGAAGACGCAAGGGTTCGGGGTGGCCCCAGCGTGGCGGGCTGGATGTGGAGAACTGGGGCTTTGGGGGTTCGTTTTGGGGCCGGCAGGACGCAGGGGTCCCGTTCCCTCCTGCGCGTGGCCCCGCCGCTTCCCGAGGCATTTGCTCCCGACTGCGGCCCGCGAGGGCGCTCTGGCGGGTCCTGGGCCCTCCATCCCCCGCTGGCCTGTGCGTTTTCATCCCCGCGGTCTACAGTGCAGTTTGGGGAAGGGTTTTCCACTTTCCTGGGGCCCATCCCCCTCCCGCCCCTCCAGCAGGCAGGAGTCCGAGCTGCGTCCAGTCTCCCAGGGTGCAGGCTCTGACCAGTGGGCTGCGCGGGCCTGGGGCTCTGCTTTTCTCACGGGGTCTGACGTGCTGCCCCTGCTGGACCTGGGCCCATGTCCGAGGGCTGAGGCATCACTTCCCTGTCGCGCAGCTGATGTGGCCATTCAGAGCCTGGAAGGGGGATTTCACACCTGGAAACTGCCTCTTGAGGCGACTTTATATTTTTTTATTTTTTAAAGATTTATTTATGCATACAAGAACTGAGGTACAGGCCGGTGGTATGGGGGCGAAAATTCACCAGAGACAGAGTGGGGGACAGAACAGGCAGATTGACTGAAGTACACTGCTGAGGGGAGTCGATGGCGAGTCAGGAGGGGTCTGCTGCGTCATGTGGGTAGCTCCCTGGCCACCTGGGGATCAAACATAGGCTGCAGATCGCTTCATAGGTTGCTTCTTAACCCCTTGCACCACCCGGGAGGCCCATGAGCTGACTTTAGACTCTCCCTTGAGTAGAATCCAGGCTGTCCTGAGCCTCGAGTGACCAAGAGCCACGCAGCTGCCACACTCTGGCTTTCTAAAATGGGTTATTATTAACCAACTCAGTGTAGTGAGAGCAGTGACCCTCTCTGTGTCACTAAAGGACCCACCCGAGAAACGGGGGGTGCAAAGGTCTTCGTGGGGGATAACCTGAGACCTGGAAGCGCCCTTTCCTGAGCTCTTGAGATCTTTTCTCCATGACACTGGTGCCAAGAGGATTCTTCCTATTTCAGGGGCTGCATCAGTCACAGTGACTCATTCACCTGGGAACTGGGCATTTTGTAGATAATCCACTTTGCCTCTTAACTGTTCTAATGTGTTAAAGTGATGTTACCTCCTTCCTTGCAAATCCCTGTTACAAGGAGAAGTTGGGCTCCTCAGGGAAGGAGAAAGGAATCTCATTTACTGAGCACCTGCTGGAGGTGACCTGAGGCCCTGCAGCGCACGCGTGACTGAAGTGAGCGATCTCCATTAATGACACTATAGAGATGTTACTCTTACTCCGTGGTGGAGAACCCTGATGTTGGCATTCCTATGGCTCCTTGCCATGGCTCTGGTTATTCCCGGAGGTGTTTTTCCTTCTTCATTGCTTCATTGGAGTCTTAGCACCCAAATAATTGACAATGCTTCTGGCCTCATAGGGTTGGCAAGCCTGCCCAGAAGTCAGCCCACGGCTGCACTTCCACAAAAGTGGAACTCTCTATGTTGCTGCCACCATCTTTCTTATTGACTTTGGAATCTCTGCTACCAGCATCAGGATCTGAGCTCTAGGAAGAGACTGAAAATGACAGCATGCCTTCGGGCCGGACACTGGGGATGGCTATGAACTTTGGGCAAGTTTTTGGAACCTAGGGATTTCATTCTATTCTGTCCTATTCTTTTTTGTGTTTTGTTTCTTGGTGGTTTCAGGTCTCATAGCCAAGTCTGTTATCCATTTTGAGTTGATTTTCATGTGTTGTATGAGATAATGATTTAGTTTCTTTATTTTACTTGTGGCAGTTCCTATTTTTCACCACCATATATTGGAGAGACTTTCCTTGTTCCAGTGTATGTACTTTGCTCCTTTCTTGTATATTACTTGTCCATAAACAAGTGGTTTTTTATTTGAGCTCTCAATTCTATTCCGTTAGTCTGTGTGTCTGTTTTTGTTTCATTACCATGCTGCTTTAACTACTCTGGCCTTATAGTATAGTTGGAAATTAGAAGTGTGATACCTTCATTTCCCCCCTTTGATATCAGGAAAGCTTTGGCTATTTGGGGTCTTTTGTGATTTTTTTATGAACTTCAGTAATCTTTGTTCTATTTCTTTGAGGAATGCCATTGGGATTTTTTGGGGGTTGCATTGAATCTCTAAATTGCTTTGGTTTGGATGGCCATTTTGACAATGTTGATTCCTCCAACCCACGAGCTGGGTATATCTTTCTGTTTATTTTAAGAAAGGAAGATGGGGCCTCCCCTGGTGGCGCAGCGGTTGAGCGCTGGGCTGTGAAGCTGCCCGCAGCTTCTGCAGCGCCGGTTCGATCCCCAGCTGCTCCCTGGCCACCAGCGAGGGTCCCACATGGCGCGCAGACCTCTCCTGCCGCACCTGCTGCTCCCCTCAGCAGTGTACTTCGTCCATCTGCCTGTTCTACTCCCTGCTCTGGCTCTGGTGAATTCTCTCACCCTCCCATGCTTCTGACTGTACCCAGTGCTTGTATAAATAAATAGATAAATCTTAAAAAAAAGAAAGGAGGATGCAGTATAGATGATCCAGGGTCTGTGGGCCAAGCTAAATTTCATCTTTGTCCTTAGAGTAATGGATATCAACATAATCCTTGTTGGTAGCTTTCACAGCATTTACAGGATGACACTAAGAGTTTCTTGTGATTTTTAAATAACTAAAATGTCTAACCCCTTACTCCCCCCACCAAACAAACTCTTTGCTCATAAGAATTACCTCTGCATTTTGGCAGTAACTTACACATTATGCATAGGCATATAATAAAAATGAACATAAAATTCTGCCTGACAAGCATAAAACAAAAGAAAATATTTGGGAATGTAATTTATTTGATACATAAGATTAACTGAATGTTTATGGAAGAACAGTTATAGTTTAATGAAAAGTATATTATATATATGATCTATTTTCTTCAGAATAACATTTCAAAGATACTGATCAAGCTCATATATAAACATAATTAGGAAATTTCTAGAAGAATCTGAGTGCATACAGTGCATACAGCATCATACAGTTCTTGAGTTCACGGGGTTGTATCTTTCTCAGTCTAGTAAAAAGGTCATGAATTGTGTACATCATTTTGGTAAGGTTTTGGAGAAGTCATCACATAGGCATCATTGAGCAAACCTGAATCTATTACAAACAGTATTTAGCGAGGCATTCATATTTCTGAAATGCCACATTAGAAAATTATCAATATTTATATAAAAATTGATAGAATTTGTGATTACTGAATAGTCTAAGTTGTCAAACTCATCCAGATACTTCTTTTAAGTCTGAGAGAAATGTGTACAGTTATGGAGCATCTGATAAAATCCAGCTGTACTTTAATCCCATTTCAATCTATCCTCACAGAAAATATTGACTATTTTTTTCCTGCAGACATGCAGCTGTCAACTATCCTGCTATGGGTCTAGATTTGCATTATAGTTTTATTTCCTACCTGTTCCTTTTTATTTAAAACACATGGTCCATGAAACAACTTTCACTGTCTGAATAACTAAGGCAGGAAGTGCAGTCTCATCACACCTGTTAGAGAATGTTCATGGGCACAGCAAATAATATTGGCTAAATTTAAGGGGATGCAGTTCTACTTTTAAGAAGTGGTAAAATCACTACTTATCTACATGCATTGTTAATGTCATGGTTATCATTCCAGTAATAACTTCATTTTGTACCGATATATATGACCAACTGCTCCCTTCCCCAGTAAAGCCAATAACACAATGAAATACCCACAAAGTATGTGCACTTGAATGAAAACACGTGAAGTTACAGGGCTCCTAGGGAGATATATAGACTGAGATCTCTGGAAATATTAAAGATTTTTAAGCAATTGCAGAGAGTATATTAACCATAAATATTAGTGAAGACACACAAGATTGTAGTGACAATTAAATCCAAATGCAACAGTTCAGTTCAACAGAATAAAAAATTTCTTTCTTATAAAATGATTCTTTCTAAGAAACAATTCTGATGGAACCAGTTTTTTCCTTGCAAGGTCTTGCAAGAATACTAGCAACCTCTGTATCACTGCATGTATCATTAAAACATGATTTCAATTTTGTCTTCACACCCCCATGCACTTTGTCCTCTATGGCCTGTCCTTTTCAGAGACGTGCACCAGCATGGTGATCATCCCCCGCGAGCTGGTGGACCTGCGGCCAGACAGCAAGACCACTTCTCTTCCTGAGTGCACCACACAGTTTTTTTCTTCTTTGGCTTGGGAGCTAACAACTGCTTCACCATGGCGGCCATGTCCTGTGACGGTTACACCGCCATTCACAACCCGCTGCACTACATCACCCGGATGACGCCCAAGATCTGCTGCCCCTCATGGTGGCCTCTTGGATGGTCGGGTTCCTGGTTTCTCTGTGCATCCTCATCACTGTATTCAACTGTCTTTCTGTGGCTCCAATATCGTCCAGCACTTCTGTGATGCTGCTCCTGTGCGCTCCCTGGCTGGCGGTTCCAATTCCTATCATGAAATGACTATTTTTCTCCTCTCTGCCTTTGTGTTAGTGGGTCGCTTTACTTTAATTATGATTCCCTGTGTGTTCACTGGGTCTGTTCTAATGAACATGTCTTCTGCCAAGGGGAGGAACAAAGAAATGCACTGCCTTGAGGAAGGTATGGACACAGCAAATAGTTTGCCACTCCAGAGTTAATGGAAGACACTGACATTTGAAAATGTACGGCACATTCACAGATGGCTTTGGAGAAAACTTCCAAACTTTTAATTTATTTACAAAACAGGATGTTTTCTAATGTCCACACTTGACCTAATCTCACGCCTTTCTAATACAAATTACTAGTTTTGAAACATTTTAAAATGTCACCCACATAGACGTACACACCATGAACATACCCACACATGTGATGCATGTGCACGAATGTATGTTGTAAATATATCAAAATGTTTGTAACACTTCGTTTTCAGAAATTTCATTGCCTTTGGGGAACCTGGACCCCTCTACCCCCTGGACCCCTCTACCCCTTGGACCCCCTGGACCCCTCGACCCCCCCGGACCCCTCGACCCCCCGGACCCCTCTACCCCCTACCTTATTTCCAGTGGCGATGGTCTGGTTGTTGCTCTTCTCCTCCTTGCTCTCTGCCGCAGCCTTTATTTTCTCAGCTTCCCTCCCCCAGCCTCAGGTGAGCCGCGTCAGCACGCCCACCCCTTCGCCCAGGTGCTCACCCTCAGGCAGCCCAAGCATAGCCCACACATCCAATGGCCCCAGTTTTCTCAGCTGCAGGTTGCCACAAAAGCGTTTGGCGCAAGCCCCAAAAGGAAGCAATCTTCCCTTTTCCCTCCTTCCAGCCCGCCATTTGCTGGCTCCGGACAGTCCCCACCAGGTTTCTCTCGGCCACGGGACCCTGCAGCCAGGACCCGCACAGCTGAGCGGCGCAACCGAGCACGACATCACGACAGACACAGCGGAGACCCGCTCCTTCCAGACAGGGCACCCCCGAGGGCGGAATGAGGAGCCCTTTTGCAGGCCCCCCATGGTCGCTCCCGACTGCCCCCCACGGCCCCGCTCCCCGCAGGGGAACCACCGCTGCGTCCGGGCGGCCTCCGCGGTCCCGTTCAGGGGCGTCCGGGCCGCGGGCTCAGCGCCAGCCACCCCCACCCCCACCCGCGCGCACTCTGAGGTCTGAGACGCTCAGCTCTCTTGGGGTGACCGCCCAGCCCCAGGGGTACTCACTGCCGTCCCCGCCGCTCCAGGTGTCGTCCCCCCGCGGCCGGCGGCCCCTGCGCCAGGCCCTGGAGACCCGCTCCCCGCGGGCGCCCCCACAGGCCCGGTCCCCGCCCGCCCCGGAGGCGCCTCCGCCCTCACCCTCGCGCTCCAGCCCGCGGGCCTCACCCCCAGGTGCCGCGAGGAGGCGCAGCTGCTCCGGGAGCCCCGCGGCTCGCCCCACACGGGCTGGGCTCCCGCCTCGGCGCCCGCCTTGGCTGGTCTGAGCGGCTTTTTGAGACTCCCGTCTGCTGCGGAGAACCCCTCGCCCCCAGGCCGCTTAGTGCACCCCGACTCTCCTCTCCGGGGGCACAGAGGGGCCCCTCGCTCCCCCTGCCCCGGGCGCCACGAGAAGGCGCCCCCCGCCCCGTCCCCAGCCTGTGGCGTGGCCGTGAGCCCCGCCCTCCGTGGGCTGCCCCGGGGCGCCGGGGTGGGGGGGCGCGTCGGGCGCCTGCTCCCCCGCTGCGGGGGGTCCCCGGCGGCAGCTCGCCCTCCCCCCAGGTCTCTTCGGGCAGCTCCCAGGCCGCGTTCCCCTTCTGGGGGCCGCGCGCCTCCAGGGTCGCCCGCCTCCCCCCGCCCCGGGCAGAGCTTGGGGGGCGCTCACCCCAGACCTGCTCTGAGTGGGGATAAGTCGGTCCACGGCGCCCCCGTCGGGCGCACCGTCCCCCGTGGCGCCGGGTCCGGGGGCCGCAGAGACGAGCCGCGCCCCTCGCTCCCACCCGATGCCTTGGGGTCCCGCGTCCCCGTCCGCGCCGGGTCCTGCCGCCCGTGGGGCGGCTGCGGGGCCGGCTCCGGGCACACGGGCAGAGGGTCCTGGGGCTCCCGGGGGCTGGCGTGGGCGTTTCGCGTTCTCCCCGACAGCGCAGCTGGGCGCCCGGGGGCAGGGCAGGCGGGAGGCCCCGGGGAGAGGCTCCCGGCCCCTGAGAACCCAGACTCTCCGGGCGAGCCAGGGGCGGAGGGGCCTGGGTCCGGGGTGAGGTGGTGGGGGCGGGAGGGCCGGGGCGGAGGGGCCGGGAGCTGGGGTGAGGTGGGGGTTGCAGGGCATCTGGACTCTCCTGGGCTCTCGGGCGTTCCCGCGGCGTCTGCTCCGCTCTCGCTGCTGCGGGGCACGAGCCCGCCCCCTCGCGGAGACGCCCCCTTATATGCACCGCCCCGCGCCCCAGGTGTGCGCCCTTCAGGCCCCAGCGCCTCCCGCGCTCCAGGCCCAGGTGATGCCGCAGAGGCCCGCGCCCCAGAGCAGAGCGGCGGCCTGGACCCCCGGACTCCCGCTCTGGCCCTGAGCCCCACCACCGTGCGTGCCCCGGATCTGCTCAGGGCCTCTCCGCAAAGGGTCGCAGTGTCTTGTGTGTTTCGGGAGACACTTGGGAAAAGTCACTGACCCTCAGGTGACTGCAAACGCGCGGGGACTTTCCCAGCAGCCCAGGTGCTCTCCGTCCCCTCTCAGAGCCCCTCACCGCTAGGTGACCTCACCTGCAGCCCTCCGCGTGCTCTCATCACAAGCCTCCAAGCTCAGGCCACAGTGCCTGGCAATAGCTTCATGGTGCTGAGACTTTAACCCCGTGCCATCAGGGAGACCCGAGAAGTATTTATCTTTTGATGAAAAAAATCACAATTCACTGTTCCTCATTTTATTTTATTCTAATGATCAACTTTTCTACAGTGTACACTAGTCCCTTTCAGTCAACCAAAGCGAATAAAACAATTGGTGCAATCAGTGGTGTGATCAATCCCCCTGCTCCTCGGCAGGTGAAAGGTAACCATAGTTTTTTGTTTCTTTTTTTTTTTAAAGAAAGCCTTAAGGATTCTGTTCTGGTTATGTAACAGGGTGGTGCCCAGGAAAACGGTAAGTTTCAGGTTCCTTGCCCCACACAAGGGAGGGTGGAGCCGAGCAGGTGGAGACAGTACTGGAGAGGAGACTGGAGAAGGAAGGAAGCAGGGTGGAGAGCCAGAAGGAGACCTGGAGGAGGCACATGGAGCAGAGAGCCATGTGAAGAAGCTGTGCTTACCTTTTGGTCCTGGTTAAAACAGCTGTGGGTGAGAGACCTCAGGGGAAGTGCTCAGGTTTTATCTTGATTTTGATTGTGCTCTTTTCCTCCCAGACTTGTCTGGCTATTTCTGACCCTTTTCTTTGGGTCCCTGCAGGAAGGTGCTTTAGACACGTGGCAGCTTTCGGGCCTCGCTCTGGGCCAATCCCGTTTGGCTGGACTTTTACCCAGAGGGGATGGGTAAGTTTGGGTGCTTGATTTAGAAACTATATTCTTTCTCTTTTCTGTATTTCTCTCTAACTGTATTAAAGTTCCTTTCCATTAAAAAATGTTATATGTTGTCTCTTGATGGGGCAGATGGCAGAACCTATTTAGAGCAGGCAGGGTTGGGGGTTCTGGAGTGTCCCTCTGCCTGCCATGTAACAGTTACAGAAAACTTTCTAAGGGTGAACATATGGCCTTCCTGATAGTAACGGGGGTGGGCAGGGCAGCCACATATCAGTTAATGTCAAGGACACCTTGTTGGGTTTGTTGTTGTTGTTTTTACTGAGGGGTGGTGGATTATTAGAGTAGAAAAATTTAGAAAGGAAGATACTGTAAGGACAATTTATAAATCTTTATTTACCCAACTATGGAAGGTTCCAGCAATCTAAGGTAGGGTCAGAAAAGATGATCAGCCAGAGATGGGGGCAGAGAGGATTATCAAACTTAGAAGACCCACCCATTCTGACCTCAAAGCAATAATTTCCACACGCATTCCATCAAAGAACATTATGAAAGAACACCCCTTACCCTGGCAAAATGCAGCTTTTGTTCTTTCGGAGCCTATCTGTGTCTATGCAGACGTCTCTCTTTCCTGCTCTCTTTTCCTTACTCACCTTGCCATGTGCTGATGAATGGGAACATTACTGAATGATTTGTCAGAGGGATCCAACAACCCCCCCCCCGTACTGAACCCCATCACCTGAATTCCAAGGAGGTTTCAAGTTTTAGCTTCAACCGAGGCTCCTACTCATTTGTCAGCCCAAATGAACACATTTTACTCTTTTTCAACTTTGAAAATATGTATTGTGTTTAATCAACAAGCGTCATGTAATCATAGGTAAAAATATGAATCAGTGAAAATATTAAGGCACTAATTCAAAGTCCAGGCCCTTCCAGCTTTCAAATACAAGTGGTCTGGGGCCTCCCTCGTGGTGCAAAGGGTAAGTCTCAGCACTATCAAGATACTGGCAGCCACTGTGGCATGAGTTCCATCCCCAGCCTGGAAGCTGGCCCTTATGGTGCATCAGACCTTTCCTATCTCGCCCGCTGCTCCCCTCAGCAGAGTATCTCTGCATCTCTGGCCTACAACCCCAGTCTTGTATACATAAATAAATAAAAATGTAAAAAAATAAACAAATACGAGGGGCCTGCAATTTGTACATAACTAAGGGAAGAAAAAGAAAAAATTTTGAATGGAGCAATCGAGCAATAAAATTTGAAATAACTGATAAAACCTTCCTGTGACTAGTTCATTGCCTTTACAAAAAGAAATAGAGAACACATTAGAATGAATGCCTATATTCCAAGTCAACTTACACAGATCAATATAAATCTAGTATCATGCCAAACAGAACACTTTCATTTTCTGCCTCATCATCCTGGAAATGAAAACCTGATTATTTCAGCAGAGGTTCCATCATTGACAAGAAAGATGGTGGTGGGCCTCCACGGTGGCGCAGTGGTTGAGCGCTGGTTTACGAAGCTGCCCGCAGCCTCTGCAGCGCCGGTTCGATCCCTGGCTGCTCCCCGGCCACCTGAGGAGGGTTCCACATGGTGCGCAGACCTCTCCTGCTGCCCGCTGCTCCCCTCAGCAGTGTACTTTGTCGGTCTGCCTGCTCTGCTCCCCGCTCTGGCTCTGGTGAATTCTCTCACCCTCCCGTGCTTCTGACTGTACCCAGTGCTTGTATAAATAAATAAATAAATCTTAAAAAAAAATTTAAAAAAATTAAAAAAAAAAAATAAAGATGGTGGTATCAGAATTTATATTGATTCATTTGTGGTAGTTCAACAGTGAGCTTATTTCTGGGTAAGCCTGAAAACCGTACAGGGTCAGAAATATCATAAATGAAAAGGGTGCGAAGGCTCCAGGAAAAGGAAGAAAGGAAAAAAAACCCCACCAGGAATAGCAAGAGGCGTTCAAGGAACCATAGAATGCCAACATTTAAATCCCATTTTTAAAAAGGGGATTTTATTTTTGTTTTGTAACAAAACAGTGGCTGTAACAGTGGCACCATGAAGCAGATGACAAAGGGCTGATCTTACTTAGCGTTCCATCAGCGTGAAGGCGGAAGAATATCCTAATATTATACGATAAATAACTGCTCATCTATTCTATGATAAAATGCCTTTGCCTTTCCATCTGAAACATTCTTTCCTCATCTCTAGAGAACAGACCTACTCTGTATGTTTTAGAAATTACAGAAAATAAAACCTACATTTTTTATTAACACTGTTTTATGAATGTTCCATAATTGGAAAAACGTAACAAACCTAGATGGGACTTCCTATTTGCATGCAATTTACAGATTCAATGCAATTCCAATACAAATCACAATGGTGTTCTTCAATGAAATGGAACCCATAGGGCTCAAATTCATATGGGATCACAACAACCTCTTATAGCAAAAGTTCTTCTGACTGAAAGGGTGGGGGAGAAAGGAGGTATCCTTGCTTTGGGCAACACCACACTGATAAAGAAACAGGAGTCTCGGAGCAGGCTCCATAATGCAGGATGCTGCTGAAGCACAAGATCCTGGCCTTTTCATTGATTCACAGCATCAGTCAAGTAAGGGCTAGGAGCAAAAGGAAAGGAGAAGGAGATTAAGGGATAGGAGATTAAAGAAAGGGGAAGAATGGAGAAGATCAGGGCAGTGAGTCTGCCCTCCAGGCACTTCTCATCTGCTTGATGACTCGGTATTGTCATTGAGGTCACACCCTAATCCCCAGCCTTGGTTCTAATCTTAGCAACAAGGCTTCCACTGATCTGGGGTCCTCAGCACCCCTCCCCCCCACGTTCCCAGTCACACCTCGTGATCCAGCTTTGTGCTCTTGTTTGACCTGAAAGGGCACCTTGAAGGGTTGGGCTCTGCACCTAACTGACCTGGCCATCTTGACCTTGCTTAGAACTATAGGTGACAAAATGGTGGCCAAACAGTCCGCTTAGGAGCAGCAGACTCACAAGATATTATACTCCCAGACATCAAAGAATACTACAAAGCTATTATAATGAAAACAGTATTGGAACAAAAACAGACACAGAGACCAATGGTGAACTAACCTATGACCCAGGAGCAAAGAATATACATTGGAACAAGAATAGCCTCTTCCATAAAAGGTGCTGGGGAAACTGGACTGCAACATGCAAAAGAATGCAGCTAGAACACTACCTCACATCATACACAAACCAACTCAAGTGGATGAAAGACTTGCATGTGAAACCTGGCACCATAGAATACACAGAAGGGAACACAGGCCAACACTTAATGACACGATCCTCAGAAACAACTTTGAGGTTTCTTCTCCAGAAGCAAGGTTTCTTCTCCAGAGAGAATGTGGACAGCTGGGGCTACTACAAGAGACAGTCAACACAGAGACACCTGCCATATGGGGGAAAATATCAGCACACAACATAACAGTTGAGGGACTGATGTCAAAGATCTACAAAGAGCTTACACGACTCAACAAAAACAAACAACCCAGTCCGAAAAATGGGCAGAGGTAAAAAGACACTTCTCCAAAGAAGAAATGCAAATGGTCAACAGGCATCGAAAAAACATTCACCATCACTAATATAGGAAAATGCAAATCAAAACCACAATGAGCTACCACCTCACTCCAGTGAGAATGCTCCACACTAAAAAGGAAAAACTGGAAACAACAAATGGTGGAGAAGCAGCAGAAAAAGGAGCCTCTGAGGCCGCCAGTGGGAGCGCAAACTGGTCCAGCCACTATGGGCAGTTGTGTGGAGGTTCCACAGAACACTGAAAATGGGTCTACACATGATCTAGCTCCTAGGAATCTACCTAAGAGCCAAAAAAAAAAAAAACACCCAGGAAACCTGAACTCCTGTGTTTATTGCAGCACTATTTATAGTAGCCATGACATGGAAACAAAAGAAACAGATGAATGGATCAAAACGTTGTGGTATAATTATGCCATGGACTATTACTCTGCAATCAAAAAAGACAAATTCATGCCGCTTGTGGTGATATGGGTGGAGTTGGAAGGGATGATGCTAGCCACAATAAGGCAGGAGAAAGAAAAATATCAGATGGTTTCACTTACATGTGAAATATAGAGAAACAGAACAAAAGGTAAAGAAAAAGACAACCCTAGCAGGCTGACCAAGACCTTAGGCATTCAGCAGGGAGGGGGAGGGAGAGGGTGAATAGAGGGGAGGGAAGAGCATAAGGTGATGGGTCATGGGTGCTATGGTGGTGGGAGAACTATGAGGACCACCCCTGAGGGGAGAAACCAATAACTAGACAAAAATGAACAACTATGTAAGAAAAGAAGAAAAGGGCCTCCCTGGTGGCACAGGCGGCTGAGTGCAGCACTGTGAAGCTGTCTGCAGCCTCTGCAGTGCCGATGCGATCCCCGCTGGCCACAGAGATGCCCACATGGTGTGGCAGACCTCTCCTGTCTCCCCCGCTGCTCCCTTCAGCAGTGTATTTCAGTCAATCTGCCTGCTCTGCTCCCCACTCTGTCTCTGGTGACTCCTCTCACCCTCCCGCACATCCTGCCTCTACCCCAGTTCTTGTACAAATAAATAAATAAATCTTTAAAAAAAAAGAAGAAGAAGAAAAAAAGAGATGGTCTTTAAGGAAAGGGAAGACCCTAAGACAATATAAATAAATAAATGCTCCTAAAGGGGCCTCATCCTGAACAATGTTGCAGGCACTACGGAGGCATCCCCTGCTCACCAATTGTTCTAGATCTCCAAGAATTTTCTCTGATAGGTGCACCAATTAAGCCTGCTGTGTGGGAATCGTTAGAAAAAGGCTATTTTTAACTGCAGCCCCTTACGAGTAGCAATCATGCTTGGGGTTAGAGCCATTCTAAACTATTAAGTCATTCACGTTCAATATTAATGACAGCATCTTCACGTGGTGCACTGAAACGTGAAAGTTTTGTTCTGTCTTGTTTTAGGCCGAAACTCCTTCCTTATGGAGGAGGACGCCCAGCACCCAAGGACCTGTTCTGAGGATGGGTGGGGGCACCCGCACGCCTTCCCTCCTCCTGGCCTCCAAGAAGGTTACAATTTACCCTCATTTTAAAACCTCTGGTTCAGTACAAAACACAAAGATTTGGGAGTTCAAACAGATATGGCCCTTGTGCTTATTTTTTGCTCTCAGAGAAGTCACTGATCCCTTTTGGACCTCAGGTCCACGATTACAGGGTAGGAATAATATCTCTATAGCATCATTAATGGAGATCACGTACCTAAAGAGATGAACTTGTTACTCCAGCAGGTGCTCAATAAATGCCGATTCCTTTCTCCTTTCCAGAGAAATTCAACTTCTCTCCAAAGCGAGCATAACAGAGGGATTGGCAAGGAAGGAGGTAACATCAGTTTAACACATTAAAAGGTAAAGTGCAGTCTCCCTCCGCCCAGTGGCCCAGGGGTTAAATCTCAGTGCTGTTACCACAATGGTCTGAGTTCAAGCCTGGCCAGGGAGCTACCCACACGGTGCAGCAGACCTCTCCTGTCTCGCCTGATGCTCCCCTTAGCAGTGTAGCTCGGTAGATCCACCTGTTCTACTCCCTACTCTGTCTCTGGTGAATCCTCTCACCCTCCCACACCTCTGGCCTGCACCCCAGTTCTTCTATGAAAAAATAAACAAAAGCTTTAAAAAAAAAAAGGTAAAGTGGATTATCTCCAAAATGTCCAGTTCCCACATGAATCACGTGGTTTACACAATCCCCGAAAATAGGAGGAATCCTCTTAGCACCATCTATAGAGAAAAGATCTCAAGAGCTTAGAAAAGGGCCCTTCAGCGTCTCATATGCTCCCCATGAAGAAACTTTCCACCCCGATGGGTGACGGCGCCCAGCCGTCACTGCTGTGGCGTTTCTCAGGTTGGTCCTTCAGTGATGCAGAGAGGGCCACTGCTTTCAATACACTGAATCTGTTAATAACAACCCGTTTTAGAAAACCAAAGACTTGTAGCCAGAGTATGGCAGGCCATGTGGCTCCTAGTCACTCAAGGTTCAGGAAAGCCTGGGTTCTATTCAAGGGTTATTGTAAAGTCGCCTCATGAGGCAGTTTCCAGGGTCAACCCCCTTCAAGGCTCTGAATGGCCACATCACCTGCACGACAGGGAGTGACGCCTCGGCCCCCAGACGTGGGCCCAGGCCCAGCACGGGCAGCATCTCAGACCCCATGAGAAGTGCAGAGTCCCAGGCACCACACAACCCACTAGGTCAGAACCAGCACCCCGGGAGACTAGGACTCGACTCTGCCCTCCTGCTGCTAGACCTGGTGTGGGGAGAAGGATGTCAGCCCCAGAAAAGTTTACAATACATTCCCCAAATTATAGTCTAAGTCCACAGAAATAAAACACACAGATCAATGGAACAGAACAGAGCCCAGAAATCCCATCCGGGGGTTGGTCAGTGCAGCAGGGAGGAGCGGGGAGCAAACACGGGGGATGCGCTTTCATTCAGGGGCGCCGCGCACTCACAGGGTCACACTCAGGAATGTCCTGACCCCCATGTTCCTCCAGGACCCAAAATGACCCGCGCAGAGCTCTCCACAGCCAGCCCGCCCCGCCCCGGGTCCCCTGACTCACCGCTCTGCAGGCAGCCACCGGCAGGGAGACGTCCTCGCCTTCCCCTCGTTCTGGGGTGGTTCCTGAAGAAACCGGGTTCCCGCAGGCAAGGACTTCACCCCAAGTCCGGAGAAGCAAGTGCCAAGGCGAGCCCGTTCACTGGGGAGGCAGGAGCCAGTGTTGGGGTGGGGAAGGGCTGCATTTGCAGGGGAGGGGCTGCAGGGGCGATGCTGGAGAAGCAGGGACGGGGCTTCAGGAGCAGGGGAGGGGCTGCAGATACAGGAGCAGGGGTGGGGCTGCAGGAGCAGGGGAGGGGCTGCAGATACAGGAGCAGGGGTGGGGCTGCAGGAGCAGGGGCGGGGCTGCAGGTGCGGGTGCAGGGGGGGCGCTCCAGGGCCCGGGGGCAAGCGGGAAAGCCCCGGGGTGCTCACGGGGGCGCCCCCGCTCGTCCTGCTGCGGCTGAAGTTTAGAAAATCACACGGAAACGGAGGCGAAGAGCCCACATCTCTGAAAATACTACGAACCTAAAATTTCCGCCGCCATTGAAACAGCACATCGTGTCCACGTGCATTAAACACACGCTGGGGACCAGTGATCCCGGCCACACAAAGCCCCCCCAAACCCACTGCTCCCCAATAATGAGAGATGGGGCGGCACGCCCCGGCCTCGCCCGCCCATGCCTCGCCCGCCCCGGCGCCTCCTCATGATTCCCCGCGAGGCCGCATTTCCCCGCCTCACCACCAGGCGGCGCGCGCCCCACCCGCCTGTGCTTTGCCCCCGGGGCATCTCCTTCCTCGGCCGTGGGTCCGCTCCGCTGGGGCGGGCGCTCCCGGCTTCCTCGTCTCCGCCACTTCCGCTCCCGCAGCCGCTCTCGCGTCAGCGCGCAGTGACGTGACGACAACACGCAGGGGGCGGGGCAAGGCCGAGGAAGGAGAGGCTCAGGGGCAAACCAAGGACGCAGCAGCGGCGCGCGCCGCCTGGTGGCGCGGAGGGGCGGTGCGGCCGAGGCGGGACACGGGCGGGCGGAGGCGCCAGGGCAGGCGGCAGGCGCAGGGGGACGGAGCCGCGGCCGAGGGGGGCACGCAACCCGGAGAGTCGTGCGGGGGGGGATGGGCGCAGGAAGCGGGAGTGTGTGACGTCAGAGCCCCGAAGATGGGGAGACAGAATGACGCTGAGGCAAGAACCCGGTGAAATAGGGGTTCTCGTGCATTAGGGGAAGAGAACAAGGTGGTGTCGCCCTTCCGCCAGCATCTGGGATGTTATATAGATGTGTGCGTCTGTGTTAAAAGAAATAGTAATTTGGGTTTTGAGACATGACCTAAGGAGACGCTTTCTCACACACACGCACACACACACACATCTTTATTTGTAAACATGCTAACCAGCATTTTCTCATACTTACAAATACTGGAAACAGCCTAAGTCAAAACTCCAGGAAAGAGTGAAATACGTAGCACTATGTACACGAGACAAATGTAGCAATGAGGCACAGTCGTTCTGAATAGTTTGACATGACTTGGAAAACTCTTGTGTTATGTTAAATGAAGGAGGAAAGATATAAAACTGTAGGCATAGCATTCATTATTCCAGATATAAAGTGAATATAATAGGATTGATTTAAATTTTAAATACCAGACAAAATGGAAATCGCGTGTTAGGTATGCACTGAGTGACACACGCTTAGGTGATGAACTGTCATGAAGGGCAAGGGAAATAACTATGACGACAGCCACATATTCCTGCTTACTTGGGGGGAAGATTATGATATAGTGTGGTCTTAGGATTCTTCCCCCAGTTAATGGGAGTTCATTTTGTAATTCTAAATTTCGACGTGTATAGTCTCTGCCCTTACACACGGGTGTTATAGTTCACAGTTCAAAATATTGGAAATTATGAGGAAGTAAGTTAATTCTTAAAATTATCTATTTTAAAAAGATGTATTTATTTTTATGCAAACAAGAACTGGGGTCTAGGACAGAGGTGCAGGGGGTGAGAGGAGTCACCAGAGACAGACTGGGGAGCAGAACAGGCGGATGGACTGAAATCCACAGCTGAGGGGGGCAGCGGGGAGATGGGGAGGTCTGTGGGCTGCTCCTGGCCCACAAGTGGGGGGAGAAACTCATCCTGCAGGGGCTGGCCAGAGCTGGGGATCTCCATCTGCACCCCCTGGGAGGCCCATGTCATGACCTGAAATGGTCCCCAGTTCTCACGGGGAAGCTGAGCACGACCTGAACTTCAGGAGAGACAGCGCTGCCATGGGGATTACGATGGAGAGACCGAGCTCAGGGCAGTGACCGCATGCCCCCGGGATGGTGCAGGGGCTCCTGACCCCCAGCTTCCCCCTGCGCCAGCAGAGGCTGCCAGCCTGACCCGGTGCTGCCCCCAGCCAGGGCCTCTCTGCCTGCCCGCCTGCAAACCGTACAGGGTCAGAAACATCATACATGAAAATGGTGCTAAGACTCAAGGAAAAGGAAGAAAGAAAAAGAAAACACTGGGAATAGCAAGAGGCGTTCAAGGAACCAAAGAATGCCAACATTTAAATCCCCTTTTTTAAAGGGGGGATTTTATTTTTTTTTTGTTTTAAGATTGATTTATTTATGCATACAAGAACTGGGGCACAGACCAGAGGTGTGGAAGGGTAAGAGGAGTTACCAGAGATAGAGTGGGGAGCAGAACAGGCAGACTGAAGAAATCTGCTGCTGGAGGGAGCAGCAGGCAAGTCAGGAGAGGTCTATTGCACCATGTGGGCAGCTCCCTGGCCAAGGATCAAACGCATGCTGCAATGGCTGCAGACAGCCCCATAGGCTGTGTCTTAACCCCCTGCGCCACGAGGGAGGCCCGGATTGTTTTTATTGGCTAAAAAGTTACCCTTTAGGGCCTCCCTGGTGGCACAAGGGGTTAAGCACAGCACTGTGAAGCTGTCCGCAGCCTCTGCAGCACGAGTTCAATCACCAATCTGCCTCTTCTCCTCCCCACTCTGTCTCTGGTGAATCCTCTCACCCCCCTCCCACCTCTGGCCTACACCGGCTCTTGTGTGCATAGTAAATCAATCTTTAAAAAAATTAAAAAACAAAAAGGTACCTGTTAAATGAATGTTGTCCACTGTCAATGAAAGGAAGCCACTGACACAGAGCAGACGGCTGTTGCCATGTCTATCCATGACCTTTGTTTGTGACAGGATGACTTCCAAGGTAGCAACAATGGCAACAGATGTTCTACTCTCAACCCATTTGAGCAATGTTGAAATGGAATTGCACACAGGCCCCACAAAATGGACATCCTCACCAACATTTCCACCCCAGACGTAAGGACACTCGAGCCTTCCCCATTCATCTTACAATTTTTACATTGTCACCATCTTTGGAGGACACGTGGGCTATTTACCTCTACCTCACTTTGAATTTCCACACCGCCATGATGCAGCGGGACCATCGGATGGGTGTCGCCACTGTGAGTCCCGTCCTCCCCCGGCTGGGCTCCCGTAAGACTTGGAGTGAAGTCCCGGTCTGGGCCTGCGGGGTGGGGGGTGGAGGGTTAAGGGGGGAGCAGGGCAGGCAGGGGTGGGGGCAGGAACCTGGCCCTGCAGGACCCAGCGGGGCATCACCCTCTGCGCTTCCATCTGGGCAGAGGGGAGCCCAGAGGGAGGCGAGAATGAGGAGCATCTCCTGTGGGCGTCCGATGGCAGAGTTGGGGGCGCCGGCCGGGAGGACCAGGGGAGGGAGGGCTGGACGTGGAAAACCGCCAGGCGCTGGCAGGTTGCGTTGTGGGCACGGAGGAGCACAAAGGTCCGGGTTCACTCCTGAGCAGCCCACTGGGTCAGAACCCGCAGTGTGAGGGGGCGCCCAGGAGACCCAAGGGCGCGGGAAGGTCTGATCACCGCTGTGCTCTGAGTGCTCTGAGCGGAGAACTCAACGGAACTATTAGGGGGAAAGGCTGTCCTGAGCTAATTCCATGCAGGCTTTGTGGATCCCACCCCCACTCCAGACTAAAGCCATCAAGACTCTGGGAAAGACAAATCCCATCACCACCAAGGGAGGGTGGCTGGGACCTGAGGGTGGAGTTGGGCAGCCAGGTTGGGTATAAAAACCAAACACGTGGGCCTTGGGGGGCTGGCTGTCGCTCGCCTCCCGGCTTCACCGCTCCTGGCTGGCGGCCAGCTCTCAGAGCGCATTTTGGGATTCCTGATCGGCGGATCGGGTAGGACTCACTTAAAACTTTGTCTCCCACTTTTCTCCCAGAGCTGTACATTTCCTCATTTCCCCTTCCCTTGTAAATAAACCTTTTATTAACCTTTCACGTGTGCCTGCAGTAGAGCATTGATAAGTCCTTTTAAGCGCGCGGGTGAGGACCCACAGTCAGGCACCCCGTTTTGTATTGGGGCTGCTCTACAACAGTTCGAGGTAAAAATGCACCGTGCTCCACCCCGGAGCTCGCCCTGCAGCCGTGGCCACCACCCCCGGTCCCTCGCCACCTGTGATGGAAGACCTACTCTGTCTTTTAGCAATTATAGAAAATAACAACTTTTTAGGAATTACAGAAAATAACACCTACATTTCTTATTAACGCTCAGACTCTCTGAGCACCTGCGCCCTCCCCATGGCTGGAAGCCCCCCCGAACCCCCACACACACACACCCCATGCGACAACCTCATGATCCCCTCACTGCCCACGAGGGATGAGCGCCCGCCTGGCAGGGTCATTCCAGGCATCGAGGCCCCTGACTGCTGAGAGAGGCGGGCGGGGCTGCCCTAGCACCTCCCCCACCCCAAGGTGCCAGGTCTGCGCTCCCACCTGCATTGAATAAGGAGACAGAGGAGCCAATAGGCCGGAGCCCCGAGACCACCCTCTCGGCCAAAATGGAAGGGTCTTCGCTCAGGCAGGCCCGGGGGCGGGAGGATGGTTTTCTCCTCTAACACCCGAGCCTGCGTTTCCTTATCTGTACAGAGGAAAGTATCCCCTCGACTCGAGAGGCGGACACGACCCCTTCCCCAGGTTTTGGCCGGGTGCCCGCTGTCTGCTGGATGCCGGGGACATGAGCCAAGCCTGGCGCACAGCTCAGGACACCCTCAGGGGCAATCGGGACTCAGGGAACTGCAACAGATGCCGCGACAGACGCAACAACTTGAGACGCCACAGCCTTCCCCGGAAGGGGCACCTGACACGCTCCTGGCCGAGGGGACGTCGGGCAGGGCTGCTGGGGTATGATCTTTGAGATGGAATCAGTCAGGTGAATGGGGGTAGGGGGGAGAGAAGGAGGTTGTCAGGGAGGGGCCGCGGGCCTGAGACAGCAGGAGCGGATGGCAAGACTCTCGTAAGCTTGTCTCGAGGTTTGGACTTTAGCCTGAGCACAGACAGTGGGAGCCACTGAAGAGCTTTTCGAGGCTGTAAATGAATGACATGACACAACAGGTTGTCTTGTGAGGGCAGCGAGGACCGAGGGAAGCACTGCAGACAGCCCTCAGGAAACATCTGGTTCCTCCCTTTCCTCTCCCAGGACAGCAGCGACGTGCCCTTGCTCGCCAGGTACAAATTCAGACCCCCAGGCCCAGCTTCAGAAAGGACCATCCACAGATCAGTGGGTCTGGCCCTGCCTTGGCCAGTGGCGGGTGACCAGCCCACAATCGAGGATTGTGGATTTGACAGACACACGTGACCAGAGACGTGGCTCTAACTTCATTATCAACTTCATGTTTTCCAGTGTCACATTTTGAATTTCCTGACTCCATTCCTCTCCTTGATTCCCTTATAAAGCACACTGGCACTATCCTGCAAGTAAGTCACTTAAGTGCAACATTTTCTCTGGTGGCACCATGAAGCAGATGACAAAGGGACAGTCTTACTTAGAGTTCCATCAGCGTGAAGGCGGAAGAATATCCCAATATTATACAATCAATAACTGGTCATCTATTCTATGATATAATGCCTTTGCCTTTCCATCTGAAACATTCTTTCCTCATCTCTAGAGAACAGACCTACTCTGTCTGTTTTAGCAATTATAGAAAATAACAACTTTTTAGGAATTACAGAAAATAACACCTACATTTCTTATTAACACTCTGTTTTATAAATGTTCCATAATTGGAAAAACGTAACAAACCTAGATGGGACTTCCTATTTGTATGCAATTTACAGATTCAATGCAATTCCAATACAAATCACAATGGTGTTCTTCAATGAAATGGAACCCATAGGGCTCAAATTCATATGGGATCACAACAACCTCTTGTAGCGAAAGTTCTTCTGACTGAAAGGGTGGGGGAGAAAGGAGGTATCCTTGCTTCGGGCAACACCACACTGATAAAGAAACAGGAGTCTCGGAGCAGGCTCCATAATGCAGGATGCTGCTGAAGCACAAGATCCTGGCCTTTTCATTGATTCACAGCATCGGGGTTGTCAGGACGAGGAGCAAAAGGAAAGGGGAAGGAGATTAAGGGATAGGAGATTAAAGAAAGGGGAAGAATGGAGAAGATCAGGGATTGTGAGTCTGCCCTCCAGGCACTTCTCATCTGCTTGATGACTCGGTATTGTCATTGAGGTCACACCCTAATCCCCAGCCATGGTTCCAATCTTAGCAACAAGGCCTTCCACTGATCTGGGGTCCTTTGTTATGCATCGGTCCTCAGGCCCCCAGGCGTTCCGGTCATACCTCCTGATGCATAGACTTCCCAGCGAGCTCCAGCTTTGTGCTCTTGTTTGATCTGAAAGGGCACCTTGAAGGGTTGGGCTCTGCACCTAACTGACCTGGCCATCTTGACCTTGCTTAGAACTATAGGTGACAAAATGGTGGCCAAACAGTCCGCTTAGGAGCAGCAGACCCACAAGGTATTGCACTCCCAGACATCAAAGATTACTACAAAGCTATTATAATGAAAACAGTATTGGAACAAAAACAGACACAGAGACCAATGGTGAACTAACCTATGACCCAGGAGCAAAGAATATACATTGGAACAAGAATAGCCTCTTCCATAAATGGTGGAGGTAAAAAGACACTTCTTTTTAAGAAGAAATGCAAATGGCCAACAGGCATAGAAAAAACGTTCACCATCACTAATATCAGGGAAATGCAAATCAAAACCACAATGAGCTACCACCTCACTCCAGTGAGAATGCTCCACACTGAAAAAGAAAAACTGGAAACAACAAATGCTGGAGAAGCAGCGGCAGAGGCAGGGGTGGGGCTGCAGGAGCAGGTGCAGGGGCGGGGCTGCAGGTGCGGGTGCAGGGGGGGCGCTCCAGGGCCCGGGGGCAAGTGGGAAAGCCCCAGGGTGCTCACAGGGGCGCCCCCGCTCGTCCTGCTGCGGCTGAAGTTTAGAAAATCACACGGAAACGGAGGCGAAGAGCCCACATCTCTGAAAATACTACGAACCTAAAATTTCCGCGGCCATTGAAACAGCAGATCGTGTCCATGTGCATTAAACAAATGCTGGGGAACGGTGACCCCGACCACAGAGGGTCCCCGCAAACCGCTGCCCCTCACAGTGAGAGAAGGGGCATCCTGCGCCCCCGCCCCCGCCCCGCGCCTCCTGATTCCCCGTGAGGCTGCATTTCCCTGCCTCACCACCAGGTGGCGCTCACTCCCCCCTCCTGCGATTTGCCCCCCCCAGGGGCTTCTCCTTCCTAGGCCTGCAGTGCAGCTCCACGGGGCGGGCGCTCCTGGCTTCGAGACTCCGCCACTTCCGCTCCCGCCGCCCGCTCTGACATCAGCGCGCAGTGACGTAACATCAACACGCAGGGGGCGGGGCAAGGCCGAGGAAGGAGAGGCTCACGGGGCAAACCAGGGACAGAGCAGCGGCGCGCGCCGCCTGGTGGCGCAGAGGGGTGGTGTGGCCAAGGCGGAACATGGACGGGTGGTGGAACCAGGGCCAGCAGGAGACGCAGGGAGAACGGAGCCACGGCCAAGGGGCAGGTAGGCCAGGCGAGGGGGGCACGCAGCCCAGAGAGTCGTGGGGGGGGGGGCGCGCAGAGGGGGAGCAGGAAGTGGGAGTGTGTGACGTCATAGCCCTGAAGGTAGGGAGACAGAATGACGTCGGGGCAAGAACCCGCTGAAATAGGGATTCTCGCTCATTCCGAGAAGAGAATGAGTTGGTGTCGCCCTTCTGAATTTAGCTGTTAGCATTTGGGATGTTACACATATGTGTGTGTCTGTATTTAAAGAAATAGTAATTCAAGTTTTGAGCTATGACCAAAGGAAATGCTTTCACACACACACACACACACACACACACACCTCTATTTGTAAAAATACTACCAGCATTTTCTCATACTTACAACTACTGGAAACAATCTAAGAGGCGGACACGACCCCTTCACCTGTTGCTGCCGAGCTCCCGCTGTCTGCTAGAGGGGGACACGGACTGAGCCGAGCCCACAGCTCAGAGCATCCTCAGGAGCAATCGGGGCCACAGGGAACCTCAACAGATCCACAAGAATTGTGACAGGGAGCTTGAGACGCCACAGCCTTCCCCGGAAGAGACACCTGACAAGCTCCTGGCCGAGGGGGTGTCGGTCGGGCAGGGCTGCTGTGGAATGACGCTGGAGACCACCTCGGTCAGGTGAATGGGGGTGGGGGGAGAGAAGGAGGTTGTCAGGGAGGGGCCGCGGGCCTGAAACAGCAGGAGCGGATGGCAAGACTCTCGTAAGCTTGTCTCGAGGCTTGGACTTTAGCCTGAGCACAGACAGTGGGAGCCACTGAAGAGCTTTTTGAGGCTGTAAATAAATGACATGACACAACAGGTTGTCTTGTGAGGGCAGTGAGGACCGAGGGAAGCACTGCAGACAGCCCTCAGGAAACATCTGGTTCCTCCCTTTCCTCTCCCCAGGAGGCAAAGATAGGAGGCTATGAACCAGCCCCCACAGGACAGCAGTGACGTGCCTTTGCTCGCCAGGTACAAATTCAGACCCCAGGCCCAGCTTCAGAAAGGACAAACCACAGATCAGTGGGTCTGGCCCTGCCTTGGCCAGTGGCAGGTGATCAGCCTGCATCCAGGGTTGTGGATTTGACAGACACACGTCACCAGAGGCGTGGCTCTAACTTCATTATCAACTTCATGTTTTCCAGTTTCACGTTTTGAATTTCCTGACTTCATTCCTCTCCTTGATTCCTTTATAAAGCATACAATTAAGTCACTTAAGTGCAACATTTTCTCTGGTGGCACCATGACGCAGATGACAAAAGGACGATCTTACTTAGTGTTCCATCAGCAGAAAGGGGGAAGAATATCCTAATATTATACGATCAATAACTGGTCTTCTATTCTATGATAAAATGCCTTTGCCTTTCTAACTGAAACATTCCTTCTTCATCTGGAGAACAGACCTACTTTGTCTTTTTAGAATTTATAGAAAATAGCACCTACGTTTTTTATTAACACTCTGTTTGATGAATGTTCCATAATTGGGAAAAAGTAACATACCTAGATGGGACTTCCTATTTGTATACAATTTACAGATTCAGTGCAATTTCGATGAAACTTTAAATGATGTTCTTCAACAAAATGGAACCAATACTGTTCAAATTCGTATGGAACCACAAAACCTCAAGTAGCGAAAGTTCTCCTGACTAAAAGGGAGGAATCATGGCGGTCTGACACTCCCAGACATTCGACAACATGGCAAAGCTATTCTCATAAAAACTGTGTTGGGACAAAACCAGACACAGAGACCAATGGAATCACATTTAAGCCCAGAAATAATACCACCCATATATGGTGAACTAAGCTATGAGACAGGAGCAGAGAATATACATTGGAAAAAATAGCCTCTTCCATAAATGATGCCGGGAAAACTGGATTGCAACATGCAAAGAATGGAACTAGACCGCTTCCTCACACCATACACAAACCAACTCCAGTGGATGAGAGACTTGCATGTGAAATCTGGCACCATAGAATATACAGAAGGGAACATAGGCCAACACTCAATGACATGATCCTCAGAAATGTCTTTGAGGAGTCATCTTCAGAAGCAAGGAAACCAGGGAGAATGTAGACAGCTGGGGCTACGGCAAGTGACAGTCATCAACAGAGAGACACCCGCTGCATGAGAGAAAATATCGGCACACTGCATGACAGCTAAGGGATTGATGTCAAAGATCTACAAAGAGCTTACACGACTCAACAAAAACAAACAACCCAGTCAAAAAAAAAGTGCCAGAAGTAAAAAGACACCTTGCCAAAGAAGAAATGCAAATGTGCCAGTAGGCACATAAAAGACTTTCAGCATCACTGATATCAGGGAAATGCAAATCAAAACCACAATGAGCTGCCACCTCACTCCAGTGAGAATGTTCCACATTAAAAAAGAGAAACTGGAGGGCCTCCCCTGGTGGTGCAGTGGTTGAGCGCTGGGTTGCGAGGCTGCCCGCAGCCTCTGCAGCGCCAGTTCAATCCCTGGCCACCAGGCGAGGGTCCCACAAAAAAAAAAGAGAGAGAGAGAGAGAGAGAGAAACTGGAAACAACAAATGCTGGAGAAGAAAAAGGAGAATGCAGTAGAGAAAAAGGAGCCTCTGACACCACTGGTAAGAGCGCAAACTGGTCCAGCCACCATGGGCAGCTGTGCGGAGTTTCCTCAGAACACTGAAAACAGGTCTACACATGATCCAGCGTTCCACTCCTAGGAATCTACCTAAGGGACAAAAAAAAAAAACCAGGAAACCTGAACTGCTGTGTCCATTGCAGCCCTGTTTACAATAGCCCTGATATGGAAACAACTCCAAGGCCAGAAAACAGATGAATGGATCAAAACGTTGTGGTATAGTTACACCACGGAATGTTGCTCAGCAATCAAAAAAGACATGTTCATGCCATTGGTGGCAATATAGATGGAGCTGGAAGGAATGATGCTAGACACAATAAGGCAGGAGAAAGATAAATATCAGGTGGTTTCACTTATGTGCGAAATATAGAGAAACTGAACAAAAGATAGAGAAAAAGACAACCCTAGCATGCTGACCAGGACCTGAGGCACCCAGTGGGGAGGGGCAGGGGAGGGAAGAGCACAAGGGATTATGGTGATGGGGCACAGGTGTTATTTTGGTGGGAGCACTATGGGGACCACCCCTGAGGAGAGACACCAATAACTAAAAAAATGAACAACGATGCAAGAAAAGAAAAAGAGAGAGAGAGAGAGAGAGATGGTCTTTAAGGACAGGGAAGACCCTAAGACAATATAAATAAATAAATGCTCTAAAGGGGGTCTCACCTTGTTAGGGGGAAAGGATGTCCTGAGCTAATTCCATACAGGCTTTGTGGACTCCACCCCCACTCCAAACCAAAGGGAAGGTTGCTGAGACCTGAGGCATGTTTTATTTATTTATTTATTTGTTTGTTTGTTTGTTTGTTTTGCTTATACATGCACTGGGTACAGTCAGAAGCGCGGGAAGGTGAGAGAATTCACCAGAGTCAGAGTGGGGAGCAGAGCAGGCAGAAGGACCGAAGTACACTGCTGAGGGGAGCAGCGGGCGGCAGGAGAGGTCTGCGCGCCATGTGGGACCCTCCTGCGGTGGCAGGGGAGCAGCCGGGGGATCGAACCGGTGCCACAGAGGCTGCAGGCAGCTTCGCAACCCAGCACTCAACTGCTGCGCCACCGGGAAGGCCCAAGAACAGTTAATGGTTTAATGAAAAGTTTATTATAATATTATATATATGATCTATTTTCTTCAGAATAACATTTCAAAGATACTGATCAAGCTCATATATAAACATAATTAGGAAATTTCTAGAAGAATCTGAGTACATACAGTGCATACAGCATCATACAGTTCTTGAGTTCACAGGGTTGTATCTTTCTCTAGTAAAAAGGTCATGAATTGTGTACATCATTTTGGTAAGGTTTTAGAGAAGTCATCACATAGGCATCATTAAGCAAACCTGAATCTATTACAAACAATATTTAGCAAGGCGTTCATATTTCTGAAATGCCACATTAGAAAATTATCAATATTTATATATAAAAATTGATAGAATTTGTGATTACTGAATAGTCTAAGTTGTCAAACTCATCCAGATACTTCTTTTAAGTCTGAGAGAAATGTGTACTTTGGACATAAGTTTCATTGTGTGGCTTTGCGTAGACTTCTTCCAGAAAGTTGAAACAGAGCTGAACCAAGAAGAGGAGAACCTGTTTGCTTTGTTCACAGGGTTCCAGAGACCTCCAAAGAAGGTGAAGAAGCTTGCCTCCATTGGCAGGAATGGATAACCCAATGAAAAGTCCCTGGTACCCTCAAGAAGAGGAAAACCCAGGTGGAGTCTGATGAGACCAACTTTGTTCCTAAAGCCTACATGGACCGGATGTCAACAGTTCACTCTGATCCTATATGGAGTATTCCAACAAAGCCAGCTAAGATTGCTGTTTAGTTATTCTGCCCTGTGATTTTATGCAAAAATAGGTAATATGGTTTAAAAGTACATTTAGTTTGCAAACTTTTGCTATGCAGTTCACAAATTTGGGATCAAGGTTGAATTTGTTTTTACACAAGTTGAACCATTTTAAGATTTTTTTTCCTGTAATTTTGACGTATTTGCTGTCTTGTATTGGCTAATGACTCCAGATGTTTTTTTTTTTTTTTTTTTTTTTTGGCTTGGACTGATGAACTGTTTTTCCAGGAATGGAGGACTTTTGCTTTCCACAATGAACAATACCTAGAGGGACTGGTTTTCTTTCATACTGGAACCCTGGAAAATTTTCATCTGAGACTATATCCCAGCATCCATATATTTGATCTTTATCACCATGGAAATGGTGGCAAAAAGTGAAAGGGGGGAATTGGTACGGGGAAAGGATGTCCTGAGCTAATTCCATACAGGCTTTGTGGACTCTACCCCCACTCCAAACCAAAGGGAAGGTTGCTGGGACCTGAGGGTGGAGTTAAGCAGCCAGGTTTAGTATAAAAACCAAATACGGAAAAGGGCAGAGAGAGACCAGGCGCACAGGGAGTGTGTCCTGCATTGCCATTTTAGAACAGGGACATTTCTCCAGTAAAGACTGCCTGAAACCAGCAGAAGGCTCCCGGAGGAGCCAGAGGTGAGCAGGGAAGTTTGCCCACGCCAGGCCCCTTCGGGCCTGCAGTCCGAGCCCAGAGGGGGAGAGGGAACCCACCACCGGGGCAGACCAGGCATGCAGGGGAGCGTGTCCCCACATCAGCATTTTAGAACAGGGACCTTTCTTCAGTAAAGACTGCTTGAAACCGACAGATGGCTCCTGGAGGAGCCAGAGGGGAGTGGAGAAGTGCACCCAAAATGCCAGCCAGTCCCGGCAACATAGTGTCCCAATGCATATGGCAAAATAGAAAACAGACAGTAGGGAGTAGAAGAACCACACACAACCTAGCAACTCCTCAGGAAAAAAGCACACCACAAAAAGAAAACCACCCCCTAGATTGCAACGAGAGTAACTCGGAAGAACTTCTGAGCCTTCCAGAACGAGAATTTAAAATTGCCATGATTAAAAAACTGACAGAAGTCATAAAGGAAAACAATGATAAGGGAAAAATAATCAAGATCAGAAGAATGAAATTGAGTCCCTAAATAGGGAAGTAAAAGAAATGCAGCAGATCAAAGAATTAATGGAGGAGCTAAAGAATTCTGGGAAAAGCAATGGAAGCAGAATAGATGAAATGGAAGAATGAATAAGTACTCTTGAAGACACAGAAATAAAAGGAATCAAAACAGAAAAGGAAAGAGAAGTATGAAGGAAAAAGACCGAAGAAAGACTTCGGGAACTATCTGACTCCATGAGGAAAGGAAATATAAGAGTTATAGGAATACCAGAAGGAGAGGAGAGAGACCTAGCAACAGAGAAAATATTCAAGGAAATAATTGAAGAGAACTTCCCAAACGTGAAGAAGGAGCTGAAAATTTATATACAAGAAGCAAGAACACCACCAAACTTCCACGACGAAAGGAAAAATACAGCAAGACACATAATAGTAAAGTTTCCAAGAACCCAGGACGAGGAAAACATAATGAAGCTGACAAGAGGGAGGAAACAGATAACATTCAAAGGGAAACCAATCAGGCTGACATCAGACTTCTCCGAAGAAACACTACGGGCAAGGAGAGAGTGGAGGGACATAGTCAACAGACTCCAAGAAAACAGATGCCAACCAAGAATACTCTATCCCGCAAAGCTCTCCTTCCTCTATGAAGAAAGAATAAGGACCTTTCCAGACAAACAGAAACTCTGGAATTTCATATGACTAAACCCCCACTCCAAAAAATACTACAAAGAGTCCTAAAGCCAGAACCTCAGAGGGACGAATAACAATGAAAGAAGACCAAAAAAAAAGTTATTAAAAGAATAAATAAATAAAATAAAAGGAAAGACAAACACAATGGCAAATACAGATGCTAACATATCAATATTAACTCTAAATGTAAATGAGCTAAACTCTTCAATAAAAAGACACAGAGTCGCAGGCTGGATTAAGAAACCAAACCCAACCTTTTGCTGTCTCCAGGAAACACATTTAGCTACAAAACATAAAAATAGACTCAAAGTTAAAGGATGGAAAACAATCCTACAAGCAAATGGACCAAAAAATAAAGCAGGACAGCTATACTTATATCAGATAAAACAGATTTCAAACTCAAAAAGATAAAAAGAGACCCCAACTGTCACTACATTATGATCAAGGGTACAACACCTCAAGAAGAAATAACACTCATTAACATATATTCACCAAATGAAGGAGCACCAAAATATATCAGACAACTGTTGTCATCTCTGAAAACAGACATCAGAGAAAATACATATGTAGTGGGAGACTTCAACATGCCACTATCAACAATGGATAGATCAACGAGACAAAAAATAAGTAAAGACACTAAAGCTCTAAATAAGGACCTAGAGAGCTTGGGCTTAACAGACATCTATAGAACACTAAACCCCAAAAAAAAGAGTACACATTTTTCTTAAGCGCACACGGATCATTCTCCAGGATCGATCACATACTGGTGCACAAGACAAACATCAATAGATACACCAAGATTGAAATCATACCAACCATCTTTTCTGACCATGAAGGCATCAAACTAGAAATAAACCGTAAAAAGAAGGCAAGGAACTCTCCGACCTCATGGAGATTGAAAACCACACTTCTGGAAGACCACTGGACTAATGAGGAGATCAAAGAAGAAATTAAAAAATTCTTTGAATTGAATGACAAGGAGGACACCAATTTCCTAAATGTATGGGATGCAGCAAAAGCAGTAATAAGAGGAAAATATATAGCAAAAGAGGCCCACATCAAGAAACAAGAAAGAACTCAAAGAAACAACCTAATCTCGAAGCTCAAAGATCTAGAAAAAGAACAACAACGAAAAAAACCCAAAACCAGTAGAAGAAAAGAAATAATAAAAACCAAAGCAGAAATAAATGAAATCGAAACTAAAAAAACAATCCAAAGGATCAATGAAACCAAGAGCTGGTTCTTCGAAAAAAATAAATAAAATAGACAAACCCCTAGCCAGGCTCACAAGGGAAAAAAGGGAGAAAGCACAAATAAACAGGATCATAAATGAAAGAGGAGAAATCACAACAGACACAGCAGAAATCAAAAGAATAATCAGTAACTACTATGAACAATTATATGGAAACAAGTTCCACAATCTAGAGGAGATGGGCAAATTCCTACAACTCTACAATCACCCAAAGCTAGATAAAGAAGAAATAGAACACCTAAACAGACCAATTACAAGCAGCGAAATTGAAATGGTAATCAAAAACCTCCCCAAAAACAAAAGCCCAGGACCTGATGGATTTACAAATGAATTCTACCAAACATTCAGAGACGAAATAGTGCCTATCCTTCACAAATTCTTCCAAAAAATTGAGAAGGAAGGGACAATACCAAACACGTTCTATGAAGCCAACATTACACTAATACCAAAATCGAACAAGGACAACACAAAAAAGGAAAACTACATGCCAATCTCCCTAATGAACACTGATGCAAAAATCCTCAATAAAATTTTAGCTACCAAAATCCAACAATGTATCCATAAGATAATTCACCATGACCAAGTAGGATTCATTCCAGGGACACAAGGATGGTTCAACATCTGAAAATCAATCAACGTTATCCAACACATCAACAAAAAGAAATATAAAAACCATATGATAATATCAATAGATGCTGAGAAAGCTTTTGACAAAGTGCAACACCCATTCATGATAAAAGCCCTTGAAATTCTTGGGATACAAGGAACATACCTCAACATCATAAAGGCCATCTATGACAAGCCAACAGCCAGTATCATTCTCAATGGTGAAAAGCTGAAAGCATTTCCATTAAGATCTGGAACAAAACAAGGATGTCCACTCTCACCACTGCTTTTCAATATAATACTGGAAGTCCTAGCCAGAGCAATAAGACAAGAGAAAGACATCCAAGGAATCCAAATAGGAAAAGAAGAAGTCAAACTATCACTATTTGCAGATGATATGATAATATACATAGAGAACCCCAAACACTCCACAGAAAAACTAATTCAACTCATCAATCAGTTCAGTAAAGTGGCAGAATACAAAATCAACACGCAAAATTCAGTAGTCTTTCTATACGCAAACAATAAATCTGAAGAAGAAGAAATCAAAAAAACCATCCCTTTTATTATCAAAACAAAAAAAAATCATGTACTTGGGAATAAATCTAACAAAAGAGGTAAAGGACCTATACAAAGAAAACTATAAAGCACTGTTAAAAGAAATAGAAGACACAAAGAAATGGAAAGACAGCCCCTTCTCATGGATTGGAAGGATAAACATTATTAAAATGGCCATCCTACCAAAAGCAATATACAGATTCAATGCTATTCCAATCAAAATTTCAATGTCATTCTTCAAAGAAATAGAACAATTATTGATGAAATTCATATGGAATCACCAAAAACCCCGAATAGCCAAAGCTCTCCTGAAAAAAAGAGAAGGGAATGGAGGCATCACACGCCCACACTTCAAACTATACTACAAAGCCATAATCATCAAAACTGCATGGTATTGGAACAAGAACAGACACACAGACCAATGGAATCGAATAGAAAATCCAGAAATAAACCCACAGATTTATGGTCAACTAATCTTTGACAAAGGAGCAAAGACTATGCATTGGAGCAAAGAAAGTTTGTTCAATAAATGGTGCTGGGAAAACTGGGTCGCTACATGCAAAAGAATGAAGCTTGACCACTACCTCACACCATACACAAAAATCAACTCAAAATGGATTAAAGAACTAGATATAAGACCTGAAACCATAAAATACATAGAGGAAATATAGGCGAAACACTACATGATTTGCACATCAAAGACATCTTTACAGACACATCACCCAAAGCAGTGATAGTGAAGGCAAAGATAAACAGCTGGGACTACATCAAATTAAAGAGCTTCTGCACAGCAAAAGAGACAATAACAAAAACAAAGAGAAACCCCACTGACTGGGAGAACATTTTTGCACCCAACACTAATGATAAAGGACTGATCACAAAAATCTGCAAAGAGCTGATGAGACTCAACAACAAAGAAAATAATCCTGTCAAAAAATGGGCAGAAGAGCTAAAAAGAAACTTCTCTGAAGAGGAAATGCAAATGGCCAACAGGCATATGAAAAAATGTTCACCATCACTTGTAATCAGGGAAATGCCAATCAAAACTACCATGAGATACCATCTTACACCAGTGAGAATGGCACATATTAAAAAAACTAGCAACAACAAATGTTGGTGAGGTTGTGGAGAAAAAGGAGCTCTCCTGCTCTGCTGGTGGGAGTGCAAACTGGTCCAACCACTATGGAGAGCTGTGTGGAGATTTCTGGACCTACTAAACATAGAGCTTCCATATGATCCAGCAATTCCACTCCTAGGCATTTACCCAAAGGACACAGAAACATCAATTCCAAAGAGCACCTGCACCCCTATGTTTATAGCAGTACTGTTTACAATAGCTAAGCTTTGGAAACAACCCACATGCCCAAAAATAGATGACTGGATCAAGAAGATGTGGTACATATACACAATGGAATATTACTCAGCAGTCTATGGGGGTGGGGGGTGGGGAGGGGAGGGATTGGGGTCAAAATAAGGGGGTTGCAATTGTATGGGGAATATAAAAATAAAATTTCTTTAAAAATAAATAAATAAAAAGGGAAAAAAAATCACCAAATACGTGGGCCTTGGGGGGGGGGGGCTCGCTCTCTCGGTGGCCTCCTGGCTCGTGGCCAGCTCTCAGAGTGCCATTTGAGATTCCAGATCGGCGGATCGGGTAGGACGCATTTAAGACTTTGTCTCCCACTTTTCTCCCTGAGCTGTACATTTCCTCATTTCCCCTTCCCTTGTAAATAAACCTTTTTTTTATTAACCTTTCACGTGTGCCTGCAGTAGAGTATTGATAAGTCCTTTTAAGCGCGCAGGTGAGGACCCACAGTCAGGCACCCCGTTTTTGTATCGGGGCTGCCTCGTAACAACCTGAGCAATGCTGAAGGCACTGCAGAGGCATCCCCTCCCTATCAGTCATTCTAGATCTCCAGGAATTGTCTCTGGCCGGTGCAGCACTTAAGCCTGCTCTGTGGGAATAATTAGAAAAAGGCTATTTTTATTTTTAAAGATTTATTTATTTATACAAGAACCGGGGTACAGGCCAGAGGTGCGGGGGTGATAGGATTCACCAGAGACCAGAGTGGGGAACAGAACTGGCGGATGGACTGAAATCCAGGGCTGAGGGGGGCAGCGGAGGGACAGGGAGGTCTGCTGCGCCCTGTGGGCTGCTCCGGGCCCGCGGGGATGGACTCGTCCTGCAGGGGCTGGCCAGAGCTGGGGATCTCCATCTGTACCCTCCCTGCTGCCCGGGAAGCCCATGAACATAACCTGAAATGGTCCCCAGTTCTCATGGTGAAGCTGAGCACCATCTGAGCTGTAGGAGAGACGGCGCGGCCATTCCGATCCTGATGGAGAGACTGAGCTCAGGGCAGTGTCCTCCTGCCCCGGGACGGTGCGGGGGCTCCTGACCCCAGCTCCCCCCGGCGCAGGCAGCGGCTGCCGGCCCGTCCTGGTGCCACCCAGGCCAGGGCCTCTCTCCCCGCCCACCCTCAGGAGAGGCCGCGCCACTCAAGGCCCCGCCCGCACCCCCCCCACCCTGAGACGCCAGGGGGGGCTCCAAGCAGAGCAGGGGCGCACGCACCCCGCCCCCCATCTCCAGCTGCTGCATCCCCAGGACTCCCCGAACCCACTGAGCACCCCCTGGCCCTGGCCGACACTCGCCGGGGTCTAGAGGGACACCTGCACCCTCCGCTCGCACTCACACCCTCAGGAACAGCCTGTGCCCGGAGCACCCTGGGCGGAGGGGCGAGGTCACTTGTCAGGGAGGCCACCGCAATCTAGCCACAGGCAGTGACCGCGACAACGGCCAGAAAATGCAGATAGGCAACCCCCCCAGACACGCCACCGCCAGGGCGCCACCGCCAGCGCAAGCCCCGGGCAACCCGCATCCCTGAAGGGGAAAAGCCCGCACCTGCCCCAGCTGAGCTGAGGAGCCCGAGGCGCAGCCCCAGGTAAGCCAGACCCCGCCCACCCGACTGCGCAGGCGCAAAAGTGACACTGTCAGATCCGTCGGTAGGGGGCGCCAGAAACCCCCTGGCCCCTGGACCCCCTGGACCCTCTCCCTGCCCTGTAACACAGGCCGGTGGCCTGGGGTCTGCGAACCCGGAGCAGCCTGCTCGGCCGCCATCTTGTGAGCTGCAGCCTCTGTGTGTATGGGGGGGTGGGAGGGCCGGAGAGTGGAAGGAAAGCTGAAATACCGCCCTGTTTTAGTCATGGTGATTGATAACCCGCCATAGAAATGGTAATTTGATTTTCCCCTTGGTGGACACCACCTGGGAAGTCAGCCCTGAGTCTGGGGAAACAAACTGATCAGCAGCCATGAGGGAAATAAATAAATAAATAAATAAATAAATAAATAAATAAATAAATAAATAAATAAATGCACAGACATGAAACCCAAAGCGTAAGAGTCAAGAGAAAAGACACCCCCCCCCCAGGGCTTCCCTGGGGGTGCAGGGGTCAAAGAAAGCGCAGTCAAGCTGTTGCCAGCCACTGCGGCAAGAGAGGGATCCCCGCCGGCCAGGAGCAGCGCACAAGGCGCAGCAGACCCTCCCGACTCCCCGCTGGCCCCCTCACCAGGGTATTTCAGTAGATCCGCCTGCTCTGACCGCCTCTCTCTGGTGCACCCTCTACCCTCCGCCCCCACCTCTGGGCTACACCCCAGTGCTTGTGTACACAATTAGTAACTCTTGGGGGAAAAAGAAAAGCCTCCCCCCACACACACACACAGTGCAGGCAGGGGCACACACTACATGCATCCTGGTTGTGGAAATGAGGAGCTTGTCAGGAAGAGCTGCCAAAGGAAAAAGTGGATCAGATGGAGGAAGATGCGCCACCTAGTGGGAGCAGGTGTTGAGGGTTGAAATGGGCGGGGGAGAGGATTCCACATGGGAACCGGGACGATTAATTTGGGGGGGGAGGCGATGTGCTGGGTCCCTGGAATATTCTGGTTAAATGCGAAATGGAGGACTGTGATGAGAACACGCGGAGGGCTGCGCGTGAGGTGAGCTCCGCGGTGAGGGGCTCTGAGAGTGGATCGGGAGCACCTGCGCTGCCGGGAAAGTCCCCGCGCGTTTGCAGCCACCGCAGGGTCAGTTCCTTTCCCAACGTCCCTCCCGAAACACACAAGACACTGCGACCCTTTGCGGGGCGGCCCCGAGCAGATCCAGGGCACGCGCGGTGGGGGCGCTCAGGGCCAGAGCGGGGGGTCTGTGCGGGAGAGGCCGCCGCTCGGGCTCGGGCGCCAGGGGCTCCAGGGCATCACCTGGGCCCTGCGCGCGGGAGGCGCGGAGGCGCGGGGGCGGGCGCGGGCGCACACCTGGGGCGCGCGGGTGGCGCATATAAGGCGGCGTCTCCGCGGCCCGGCGGGCTCTGGGCCCCCAGCGAGAGAGGACGCGCAACGGCCGGGACCGGAGGCGACCCCGCGGGAACGCTGGAGAGAGCCCCGAGAGAGTCAAGATCCCCCAGGGGCTCGGGGGGCCTGCCCGCCCTTCAGTCCGCTCCCCCCCCAGCCCGGAAACCGGCCCCTCAGCCCCGGTCCGCCCGCCCGCGCTGGCCCAGAGAGCCGGAGAGTCTGGCTTCGCAGGGGCCGGGAGCCTCCCCCGGGCCCGGGCCGGCCGCCCGCCCTGCCCCCGGGGTCTCCCAGCTGCGCCGTCGGGGAGAACGCGAAAGGCCCACGCCAGCCCCCGGGAGCCCCAGGACCCTCTGCCCGTGTGCCCGGAGCCCCCGGAGCCGGCCCCGCAGCCGCCGCCACGCCCGGCCCGGGAGTCAGGACCCGGAGCCGACAGGGACGTGGCCCCCGAAGGCCCGGGCAGGAGCGAGGGGCGCGGCTCCTCCCTGCGGCCCCCGGACCCGGCGCTGGTGGCGGGAGGACTGTGCACCCGGCGGGGGCGCCGCGGACTAACGTGGGCCCAGCTCAGAGCGGGTCTGGGGTGAGCGCCCCTCGAAGCTCTGCCTGTGGCAGGGGAGGGGACGACCCTGGAGGCGCCGCGGACCCCAGAAGGCGGACGCGGCCCCGGGCTGCCGGAGGACCCAGAGCCGCTGACGCAGCTGCGGGGGAGCAGGAGCCCGACGCCCCATCCGCTGCGGGCGCTACCGGGCACCCGCCACGGCCGGCGGGGACTCCCGAGCACGCTGGGGACTGGCGCGGGCGGCGCCTTCCCTGTGGTGCCCGGGGGTGGGGGAGCGAGGGGATCCTCTGTGCGCCCCCCGGAGAGGAGAGTCAGGGCGGCCGTCAGCGGTCTGGGGCGCTTCTCCGCAGCAGGCTGGAGAGACTCAAAGAGCT
Source organism: Talpa europaea (assembly GCF_964194135.1). Taxonomy (NCBI): domain Eukaryota; kingdom Metazoa; phylum Chordata; class Mammalia; order Eulipotyphla; family Talpidae; genus Talpa; species Talpa europaea. The sequence continues at coordinate 40,878,660 of NC_140073.1, read as the reverse complement.
TCTCAGACGCGCTGAGGTGGGGAGCCCCGAACAAGTGGGACGCGGCCGCGGATGCTCCCCGAGCAGCGGAGTCTCCTCGCGGCACCTGTGGGCGAGCCCCGTTGGCTTCGGAATGAGGGTGAGGGCGGAGGAACCTCAGGGGGCAGACGGGGACGTGGCCTGTAGGGGAACCCACGGCGGAGAGGGGCCCGGAGCGGCCCCGCGGGGAGCGCGGTCTCCCTGGCCGGGCCGTGCCCACGGGCAAAAGGCTGCCCTGAGCGCAGGGCCCGCGTGGCACCGGTGGTGAGACCTGGTGCGGCGGGGACGGCAGTGAGTACCCCTGGGGCTGGGCTGTTCCCCCCAAGAGAGCTGAGCGTCTCAGACCTCAGTGCGCACAGCTGGGGTGGGGGTGTGGGGTGTGTCTTGTGCTGAATCCGCAGCCCAGAGAAGGCCTGCGAGCAGAGCCCGACGCCCCTGCCTGGGACGGCGGAGTCCGCGGAGACTGAGCAGTGGTTCCCCCTGGAGTAAGCGGGGCTGTGGGGGGCAGTCCAGAGGGATCATGGCGAGGAGGGGCGTGCAAAGGAGCGGCTCATTCAGCCCTTCGGGGTGCCCTGGCTGGAAGGAGCGGGTTTCTGCTATGTCTGTCGTGATTGCGCTCAGTTGCGCCGTCCACCTGTGTGGCTCATGGCTGCAGGGCTCACTGGCCAGGAGAAACCAGGTGGGGATGGTGGCGAGACAGCAAGCGGCTAGATGGACTGAGGGGTAAGGGAAGACTGCTTCCTTTCCGGGTTTGCGCCAAATGCCTTTGTGGCAAACCTGGGGTAGTGAAAAAAGGGGCGTTTGGGAGTGCATGCTTCGCGTCGGCAGCCTCAGGGTGGGCACCTGTCGGAAGGGGTGGGCACCTGTCGGAAGGGGTGGGCACCTGTCGGAAGGGGTGGGCACCTGTCGGAAGGGGTGGGCACCTGTCGGAAGGGGTGGGCACCTGTCGGAAGGGGTGGGCACCTGTCGGAAGGGGTGGGCACCTGTCGGAAGGGGTGGGCACCTGTCGGAAGGGGTGGGCACCTGTCGGAAGGGGTGGGCACCTGTCGGAAGGGGTGGGCACCTGTCGGAAGGGGTGGGCACCTGTCGGAAGGGGTGGGCACCTGTCGGAAGGGGTGGGCACCTGTCGGAAGGGGTGGGCATGCTTACTCGGCACACCTGAGACTGGGGGCTGCGAAATAAAGGTTGCTGCAGAGAGCAAGGAGCAGAAGAGGACGAAAAGGAGCGATGCAGCTGAAAATAAGGTACGGGGCCCAGGGGGTCGAGGGTCCAGGGGGCTTCAGGCGCCTGCGCAGTGGGGGGGGGCGGGGTCTGGCTCACCTGGGGCAGCGCCTGGGGCTTCTCAGCTCTGCTGGGGCAGGTGCCGGCTTTTCACCATCAGGGGTGCGGGTTGCCCGGGGCTTGTGCGCACGGTGGGGAGTCTTGGGGGGCCTATTTTCGTTTTCTGGCAGGGGGCGCGGTCACTGTCTGCCTGTGGCTAGAGGCGGGTCGGTCCTGAGCTCGGTCTCTCCATCGTGATCCCCACGGCGGCGCCTTCTCTCCTGCAGCTCAGGTCGTGCTCAGCCGAGCTGAGCAGTTCAATTCCCCGTAAGCAGTTCAGTTCCCGGGGGGGCAGGGGGTGCAGATGGACATCCCAGCTCTGGCCAACCCCTGCAGGACGAGTTTCCCCGCCCCCCCTCCCGCCGCGGACCAGGAGCAGCCCACTGTGCACAGCAGACCTCCCCCTCTCCCCGCTGCCCTTATCAGCCGTGGATTTCAGTCCATCCGCCAGTTCTGCTCCCCACTCTCTCTCGTGACTCCTCTCACCCCCCCCCACCTCTGGCCTGTACCCCAGCTCTTGTGTGCATAAAGAAATAAATCTACAAAAATAAAGGAGGAAGCGTGTAGCTAAAGCAGCGTTTATTACGAATGTGAGGTTTGGTCTGAGCTCCTGGGGCGCATCTGATGCAGCTGCAAGTGACGGGTCCCTCAGGGAGGAATGCGCAAGTTGGTCTCCCCATCTCTGGCAGCTCCCCCCTCGTGTGATAGGTGTGTCTTCTCCCCTTCCCAGGAGCTGAGGAAAGCAGCCTGGAGCTCGCCCATCTGGGCCCACCCCTTCCCCCTCCCCTTTGCAGACCCTCCCTCAGCTTCCCCTCTTTCCCCTTTGCATAAAGCCCCTGTCCCCTGCCCAGAGCAGGACGGGGTCAGTCAGACATGAGTCTGCCGCAGTGAGGTTTGTCCACAAATTTAACCATTTTCCACTCGGTTTCCTTTTTTTTTCTTCTTAGATTTCATTTATTTGTACAAGCACTGGGATACAGTCAGAAGCGCGGGAGGGTGAGAGAATTCACCAGAGCCAGAGCGGGGAGCAGAGCAGGCAGAAGGACCAAAGTACACTGCTGAGGGGAGCAGCGGGCGGCAGGAGAGGTCTGCGCGCCATGTTGGTTTCTCCGTGACCGGCCGGGAATCGAACTCGCGCTACAGAGGCTGCGGACAGCTTCACAGCGCGGCGCTCAACCCGCTGCGCCACCGGGGAGGGAAACTGAGGCCGGCGTCCGATTCAATGGGGCAGGCCAGAGGCACGGGCAGGCAGGTGCTGCTGCCCTGCGGAGGGAGAGAGTTGGTGAAAAGAGGCACCTGCACCGTCCAGGGATCCAGGGGTACCCCTGTCGGCCCGCCTTCTCCTTCGTGTGATCTGGCGCCCCCTAGCGACGCCTTCGCGCCGTTAATTTTTGTTTCTGCCCGCGCCTGCGCAGTTGGGTGGGCGGGGCTTGCGGCTGCGGCGCCCCCTGGGGGCATCTCAGCTCTGCCCCGTCAGGTGGGGGGTTTTCCCCCTCTGGGATGCTGGTTGACAGTGGCTTTCGCGGGGTGGGGTGTCTGGGTGGGATGATTTTCTTTTCCTGGCAGTGGGCGCGGAGATGTCGGGAGGTAGCCAGGTGTCCTCATTCATGGCTCAGCTTCAGTCACACAGATGTGGCTGTGAGAACCAGCTTGTCCTTACTAGTTGGGAAGGTTTTCTTAGCTTCTCTTAAGATATTCCTGTTCCTGTTGAGGATGGAGTGAGATAGCACCTCTTCAAAAAAAAAAAAAAAAAAAACTCTGAGACAGCCTCTCAAGAGTGATCTGATCCAGGATCTTCACCCTAGTCCCAACTTTGCCAACTCTGGGTCCAGAAATAGTCCCACATTTGAAGACTCTTCCTTTAGCTAGGTGAAGGAAATTCTCTGGTTACTATACTAAAAGAACTTTACATTTTACCTTTTTTGGTCAGTCTGTCTCAATAACATTAACAGATTAACTAATGTTAACTAATGTTAATGTTAACTAATCTGTTTAGATTAACAGATTAATTTTATTATTTTTTTTTATAGAGGCATGTTTTTTTTATTTATTTATTTGTTTGTTTGATGGTTTGTTTATACATGCACTGGGTACAGTCAGAAGCGCGGGAGGGTGAGAGAATTCACCAGAGCCAGAGCGGGGAGCAGAGCAGGCAGAAGGACCGAAGTACACTGCTGAGGGGAGCAGCGGGCGGCAGGAGAGGTCTGCGCGCCATGTGGGACCCTCCTCCGGGGGCCGGGGAGCAGCCGGGGATCGAACCGGAGCCGCAGAGGCCGCGGGCAGCTTCGAAACCCAGCGCTCAACCGCTGCACCACCAGGGAGGCCCTAGATTAACAGATTAATTTTAAATCAATACCCAAAGAGCAGTCATCTTTAGGCAAGACTTAAAATATCTCCTGAGCTTAATATCTGTTGATTGAATAACTCAGTTGATGATTGGATCAAGGAATTGCTGTTATCTGAGGATATTATAATAGGTGGTCTCTAAGGTAGATGCTGGAGATACAACAGGAAGCAACATTCACAAAATAAACTCACACAGGTGTGGACAGTATTGAGCTTTGAGTTTAGTAAGGCAGACAAAATAAATAAAAGGCACATGTTTAACCCTTAGAGCTGCAAACTTTAATTCCATGAATAAAAAGCATTTGTCCACATTAGCTTCAAAATAGCACCTTTCTGGAAGAAGGGAGCATATGGTATGTTCAGACAGTCCTATGTGTGAAAAGAGAAATATATGGGTGAAGGATCATGTCACAAAGAGCTCCTGAGATGCCCACACACAAGTCCTGCCCAGCATCTTGATAAACTTTGCTAGCGACCAGCTCCCTCTCCAGTTCCTGTGCACATCTCCCATTTTAGAGACAGAGAAATGCCCTCTGGTATCACTTGATTGCAGAAAGACCACAGATCAAGCCTCCCCTCTAACCCAAAGAATGGGAGAAGGGGAAGATGATACATCAAAAGCTATTCTATCGGGCCTCCCCGGTGGCGCAGCGGTTGAGCGCTGGGTTGCGAAGCTGCCCTCAGCCTCTTGCAGTGCCGGTTCGATCCCCGGCTGCTCCCCGGCCACCAGAGGAGGGTCCCACATGGCGCACAGACCTCTCCTGCCGCCCGCTGCTCCCCTCAGCAGTGTACTTTGGTCCTTCTGCCTGCTCTGCTCCCACTCTGGCTCTGTGAATTCTCTCACCCTCCCGTGCTTCTGACTGCACCCAGTGCATGTATAAAACAAAAAACAAATAAAATAAAACATGCTTCTATAAAAAAAAAAAAGCTATTCTATCTAGAGCCACTTACAGTTTTGCTCTAAGATTCCACCCTCTTTGTTATTCATTTGGGGTGCTCTATCCCAGGATCACGGTGTTTCCTCAGTATGAGGTAAGAGATAGGAAGTTCTTTTCACAAAACTTTGGGTACCAGAGGCTCCAGTTGTGGGAGATCTGAATAGGGCTGTAACAGGGTGGTCCCCAGGAAAGGGGGAGGTTCCAGGTTTCCTGCCCAACCCAAAAGGAGGGTGGAGCTAAGCAGGGAGAAGAAGAAGCTGCAGAAGAGACTGAGGAAGGGAGGAAGCAGGATGGAACCAGAAGGAGACCTGGAGGAGGTGCATGGAGCCGAGAGACACGTGAAGAAACTGCCCTTGCTTTTTGGTCGTGGACTGGGTGACACAGATGTGGGTGAGAGACCCGTGGGGAGGTGACAATGGCAGTTTTTGTCTTGACTTTGATTTTGCTCTTATCCCTCCAGACTTGTCTGGTGGTTTCTGATCCTTTTCTGTGGGTCCCCACTGGAAGATGCTTTAGACTTGTGGCAGGCTCTGGGGCCTTGCTCTGGGCCAATCCTACTTGGGTGGACTTTCACCCATGAGGGGATGGGTAACTCCGGGTGCTTGATTTAGAAACTAGATTCTTTGTCTTTCCTGTACTGTTTACTAATTGTGTTGAAGTTCCTTTTCATTAAAGTCTCATGTTTTGTGTTGATGCAGCGGATGGCAGAAACTATTTAGAGCAGGCAGGTTTGTGGGGTCTGGGGTGCCCCTCTCCCTGCCCTGTAACAGGGAGACCCAGCAACTTTCTTCCCTCCGAACCATCTCCCCATGTTCTATTCTTTTTTTTAATTTATAAAAGAATAGGGGTACAGGCCAGATGCGCAGGAGGGTGAGAGAATTCACCAGAGACAGTGGGGAACAGAACAGGCAGACTGACGAAATACACTGCTGAAGGGAGCAGCAGGCGAGACAGGAGAGGTCTGCCACGCCATGTGGCACCCTCGCTGGCCAGCTGGGATCAAACCAGCGCTGCAGAGGCTGTGGACAGCCTCACAGCGCAGCGCTCAAACACCTGCACCACCAGGGGAGGCCCCATATTCTATTTTTGATCCCAATCTCTCAAATCTTCTGTCACAGAGGGAAATTTGCTTCTCATATTAATTTAAGGATCAAAGTAAATGCAGGCATTTCTCTTAGATCTAAAGTGCCATTAAGCCAGACTTGTTCAAATGACTTACAAAGTTCTCTTAAGTCCCAGGAGAAAAAAGCCCAACCTGGGGTAACCGAGAGGTGTTTCATGAGGGAATTATTTGCAAACGCGGACAGGATTCAGAAGTACCAATGCTTGGTAAAGCATCCTCAGCAAACAATGGTGAGACTGTTTCTGCCTTTAGGCTTAAAGAGACTAGGCTTAAAGCAACATTCACCCAGAAGGAAGTAGCCGCAGCAGTGGGAGAGGAACTGCAGACCGGCGGAGAAGCGTGTCATTGCCAGCACAGCCTCGCAGGCAGAGGACTGGGCGGTGAAAAGCCCAAGTGTCCCCCTGCCCTCCCATCTCCTGGGGGTGTCTCACAGTGGCTCATTCCACCAGGAACCTGGAGAAAGGATCCAACCGAGGAGATTCAAAGAAGCCCCTTGGCATGCACAAAGAGTAGAAAAGGCTGGAAAAGTGGTCGCGAGGGCAAATGGGAACTATCTCTATCATCTGCCTAACTGCCCCACAGTTTTTTACTTCCCGTTTTGTCTCAGTGTCATTGAGTCATTTCCGATCTAAGCTCCATTAGTTATTTTTTCTCCTGTTTGCAGAACAATGACCCATCATCATCCAAAATGCTTCTGTCTGTCTGTCTGTCTCTCTCTCTCTCTCTCTCTCATACACACACACACACACACACACACACACACACACACACTACTAAGGCTCTCATGAGAGACAAAATGGGTTGTGCTTATGTGGCACATTCCCTGGAGGAATGTACCTGCTCCTTCTATTCCATTTCACTCTCCACCCCACCTTTTTCTTTAGTGTGTAGAACTTTACCTACCTCATGGGTCTGAGCATTCTCAGCACCACCAGCACCAAGCACTGCCCTGTCCTCCTGTGCCAGGCTGGTCACACCACCAGAGCCCACGACACTGTCAGTTGCCACACGGGCCCTGCTCTAGACCCTGACCTGGCTGCTGAGGATCTTGGAATGGAAGTACTGTGAATGTCTGTTTAGGGGTCATGACCAATTTCGGGATGGGATATTTGAGTTCACTGCGTGGTGGCTGCTTTTCTGATTTTTGCTCATCTGTGTCCACCCTGCTGGTCAGATTGCTCTGTGGTTCCCAGCAGATGCAGCTGACCTTAGTCAGCAGTAGCTAGGTACTTGGCCCCCTTTACAATGAGTAATATTTCATTGTATATTGTTACAATGAAGAAAAAAATTAGGACAGACTGGGAAGGGCATGCTTGGCAAATAATGAGGGTCTTTGATTCTTGGCTCTAAACCCTCCCAGGCTGACACTGCTGCCCAGGCACAGAGTTGACAGCAAAAGACCCCACAGCAACAATTCTGCAGGAAGGGAAGGGCCGGGTAGAAGTGGGCCAAGGGGAAACACAGGAGCAGAGCGGGATCCAATGCTGAGAAATGCCTTGTGAGGGGTCCTGTGTCATTTACGACTCAGGCTCACATTCGCCAGCAAGTCCCTGTCCAGGAAACCACAGAGGCTGTCCAGAGTCGTGACAAGTGTCCCTCCAGCACCAGGCTCCTCTCCAGAGCACAGAAGTGTCCTAAGTGGTTGTCGATCCCAGGAGCCTCTTCTCTTTAGCGCAGCTTGTCACTTTCGTGAAGGAGATGGAGGAAAGATACGTTTATCAATTATTTATTTCCAAGATATGGTAGGTACCAGACTCTCATGGATCTCTGTGTTCTAGCTGTAGTGGCAACTGTAGCTGTGGGGGCCAGGCCCTTAGGTACAGTAACACAGTCCTGCAACTCAGCCTGACAGGGAGGGAGCCAGGATGTAAAACGCCAAATCGCTCTCCTGTCAGTGTCTCCCTTTCACTGAAAGCAGGAGCCAGAGGGAGAGGGAGCCCATCCCTGAGTCAGATGTCACCCCCGGGATTCAGGAGGGTGGGCCAGATGTAAATGGGGGTTGATGGCAAGTGGAGACGGTCAACCTCTGCTTATAGCCTCCCCAGACGTATTTCCAAAGGCCTTTCACTTTCTCAAGGAAAATAGAAAATTTCTCACTCTATCTTCTCGATTTGTCGGTTAGTTAGTTGTTTAATTGTCCGCACCTCTCGAGCGCCACTTCTCTGAAAAACCTCTATTTCCACCATGCCTTAATTTGGAATGTAGTTTTTATTTTAAAAGACAGCAGTGCAAGATATTTATCAATATTTGAAGTTTATGATTTTCACAATTCTCGTTGAAACCCCTATCACAGAGACTTGGAGGAAAGAGGGGGTGACCACGACAGCACTGGCGGGGCCACAGAGCAGACCCTTCGGAGCCGCTGCTCTCCTCAGCCAGAGAAGGGGCTGCAGCCTGCGGGCCTGCGCCTCAGGAAGCACAGCATCCCGGCCCCCGGGAGAGAAGCAAGGTCACAGGAGCTCAAGCTTACTTCTCACCTCTGTTGCCAGCAGCCAACCGCTCATGCTGTCCAGAATGAGGGGAGGCTGGAAAACGGGGTCCTTGTGCTTGTCCCTAACTCTTAGAATGATAATACTTGGGAAGAAGAGAAAGGATAGAGGGAGCAACTAGCAGTCTCTATACTTGGGTCTCCTGAGTGTCTGTGCTCACAGGGTCCTTTGGGAGAGACACACACACGCAAATGATGGGACAAGAACAGAGGGAACACCTACAGGTGGGGACCCAAGACCCCACATCAGTCTTGGTCCTAATTATCACAAAACGTTTTGTCCTTGGGCCTCTTTGGTGGCTCAAAGGGTTAACCACAGCACTGTGAAGCTGTCCGCAGCCTCTGCAGAAAGTTCGATTCCTGGCAGGCCAAGGAGATACCCACATGGTGCAGCAGACCTCTCCTGTCTTGCCTGCTGCTCCCCTCAGCAGTGTATTTCCATCAATCTGCCTGTTCTGTTCCCTGCTCTGTCTCTGGTGAATCCTCTCAAACCTCCCACACATACATACCTCTGGCCTGTACCCCACTTCTTGTATGCATAAATAAATCTTAAAAAAAAAATTGTTCTCTTTAAACTCACTTTCTCTGTGTCCATGAGGATGCAGCGGTGGATGTTCTCTCAAAATGGGCATTTAATGCTGGGACTTGAAGACCACAACACTGTCCTGGCAGGGGTAGGCCTCTTGATCTCTAGTTCACTGGGGGAGACAGCTATGGACACCCACCTGAGAGCAAAGGTGCAGGCTGTGTTCAGTCCCATAAACTAAAAGTGCAAGGCATTCTGAAAGAGAATAAGAAGTTGTGCTGTTCCTTCATCTCCTCGCCAGATCACCAGGACTGCGGAAACTAAGAGGGCATGTGAGGGCTCAGTCCTTGCCTCTCTGCCCCAGGAGGACATGTCCTCTTTCTACTCAGGGCCTCCTGCCACGTGCGTCCTCTGCTGAGTGGAACAGCGGCTATTTTTTCTGAAGCAGAAAGAACTCAAGCTCTTGAGTTTTGCTCCTAGTGGGTTTCCACTCACATCCATGTCTCTCCTTACTGGATTGCTTCCTCGGGCTCACTGTTGGAAATTTGCTAAATCCAAGCTACAAACCCCACAGTTTTGTTATTCTGGTATTTGTATGAGCATTGCTACTTTACTTTTTGTCCTCCACTCCCTCCATGAATAAATGACCCCCCCTACCCTGGCTGCGGGGCTTCAAGGCTGGTTAAGAACAGAACCCTGATATAAAACCTGTGGGTTCTGCTCTGGGCTGCACCACTGTTTGCATGAGACCTGCCATATATCCTTCTCCTGCTTCATGCTCCAATCCTGATGTGTAAGTGGGATAAAATATTTACCTCACTGATTTCTGAAGAGGATTAAAAGAGGTTGTCCTGGAAAAGCACTGGATCAGCTGCCGTGACTCCCCCAGATTTGAGACAGCACTCCTTCCAAGTTGGGCCTTACATAAGATGTGTCTTTTCATTCAAAGCCGTGCACAGTATGGAGACAAACACTTGTTCTATTTCCCAGCTCTTTGCCAAAGAAATATTTCGCAAATGCTTTTCTCAGCAAAGCAAATGCCTCACCATTCCACAGCGGAACAGAACAGGCAGACTTGTACTGCACAGTTCATGGCAAATCACTGAGCTACATCCACGCTTCACTTCTCTCTGGTTAGCCCCATGCCACCTCTCCCTTTTCCAGCTTGCCCCTTTCTGCTCTACAATGCATTGAAATTCAGAAAAATTTTGATTCCTCGCACTAAACTATGTACTTTAATTCTCCAGGTACCTCACCAAAGCATTTACTGGCCCTCCCTAGGTGGAAGAACTCACGGTGGAATGTGGAGTTAAGTGGGCAGACATAGTGAATGTTTCCAAACACAGCAGGACTTTCCAAGACAGAATAATGAGTATTAAATTTCCTACATTTCTTTATCTCTTTTTTTTTTCATTTTTTTAATTGAGGCATTCGTTTACAACACTGTATATGACCAGAGGAAGGTTCACACCTATTCATGTTTCCTGGTGACTTGTTTCATTTGGAAAATTTAGTTTGACATTAAACCCAAGGTCTCTACGACCCTTGGGCTCCTTATGAATTCACTCCTTCATTTGATCACAAATATTTTGAGAACCACTGTGTCACCCACACACAGCGGGGAACTGAAGACATGACAATGGATAAGAAAAAATCTTTCTGTTCAAATAGCCCGCACACTGGGTCACTTCTAGTTCAATAAACCTGGCGTACTCACAACTGTCATAGAAGGAGGTCGTATTCCCTCCTGACACTCAGGAAGTCCTCTCTCCCTGGCACGTGAACCACTCTGGCACTGTGATGATTGGTAAGCCAGGCCTGGGGCTTAAGACACTCTGCCCTTAGGAGGAAAGCTCACTCCCACAGTAGAAGAAATGCTGGTCACAGTTCTGTCTCTGTCTCACAAAAACTGCCAGATGTCTCTCTTCTTCCTACAAGTATGACATGGCTTAAGTAGTGAGTAGGGGTGGTAGGACCATAGGCACCATAGGGTATTCCCATGTCAGAAGAGGTAGAGATAGCGCAGCCTTTAGAATAAGAGAATACTTGGTTTGAATCCAGCATCCAGGACTCCAAGGACTCTGTGGTCTCCACAGGCCTTCCTTTCTCTAAGACATCTATACAGCGATTCCCAGGTAACAGACTGACCATGAATCACTGATGGCTCAGCAAACGTTCACTTCTGCTTTGTATTCCCAGGGACACAAGTGGAAGTTTTCTGAGCATAGATCCAACCATGACAAGGAATGGAACTGACTTGGACCTTTCTGGAAATTTTGACTTCGAGAGTCTGATCATGGACTTGCTCTATTTAATCATCGCCGTGATTGGGCTGGCAGGAAATGCTGCTGTGCTCTGGCAGCTGTGCTTCTGCACGCAGAGAAACGCCTTCTCCATCTACATCCTCAACCTGGCGGCAGCTGACGTCCTCTATCTCATCCTCCAGATCATATTCTCCCTGCAGGGACTCATCACCTCCTCTCAATTCAGCTCCTCCTCCATCGCCAACTTTCTCAGCACTGTGACGACCCTTGCCTGCATCGCAAACCTGAGCATTCTCAGCGCCATCAGCACTGAGCGCTGCCTGTCTGTCCTGTGCCCCACCTGGTATCGTAGCTGCCACCCAAGACACATGTCAGCTGTTATGTGTGCCTTGCTCTGGGCCCTGTCCCTGCTGCTGAGCATCCTGGAAGGGTTCTACTGTGACATCCTGGAGGAAGACACTGACGATGGTTTGTGTCAAATTGTTCAGTTCATCACTAGCATATGGCTGATTTTCTTATTTGGGCTTTTCTCAGGATCCTACCTGGTCCTACTGACCAGACTTGTGTGTGGAGCCCAGTGGACACAGCTGAGCAAGCAGTGTGTGACCTTCGGCCTCACTGTGCTGCCTCCTCTTTGGACTGCCCTCTGACATCCTTTTTTTCCTTTTATTCTGGATTCAGGATGATATTGACCTGCTCCCCTATCACCTCGACCTGCTTGCATGTGTCCTGTCCTGTGTCAGAAGCTGTGCCAATCCCATCATTTACTTTTTGGTCAGCTCCTGCAGGCAGAGGTGGAAGGACACGGGGGAGCTGGTGGAAGAACCTCAAGTTGGCTCTCCAGATGACTGTACTGGACATCCCTGAGGTGGACACTCATGAAGGCAGCCTTCCCCAGGAGAGCCCGTAGATGTCAGGAGGCAGGGAGATATCCTGATTCAAAGCTCAGCTTCGGTCACACACAGGTGGCTTTAAGAGCCAACTTGTCCCTATGAGTGTGGGACATTTTCATAACTTTTTTCAGCTCTGGGCCCCTTGCATTAAAACAGGTGAGATAATTCTCCTCCTCATGAGGACAGACTGTGACAACCCAACACCTGCTAAACAAGCACAGAGCCAGCCTCTCAGACAGCCTGACCCAGGGGTCTGCACTGTGTCCCCAGGTGAGTTTTGCCACCTCTGAATCCAAGACTCTTCCCACTTCTGAAGGATCCCCTTCAGCAGACACGGAATGCTGAGCAGTGAAAAGTCCAAATTTCTGTGTTCACTGAGACAGACAAAACTAAAGGAACGTTACATAATGACAAGTCCTTTGGTCATATTCCTACACTTTGCTGAATAACATTCAAAGAGTTGAAATTCAGGCTAGCTCCAAAGAGTAATCTTTGATTTTGATAGACCTCAGAATATCGCCCTAGCTTAAAATTTATATTGAACAAATGACACAGTGAAATGAACAAATAACTTCAGGAATGTTTAGGTCAGGCCAGGGCTCATTTGCTAGGTACCAGATTTGAACACCACCTTTCAGTTAACACTTCCCCATCTTCAACTCTTGCAAGCATGTGTATTACAACCAGATCCGCCAATACTAAGGCAGAGCTAACATCTAAAAAGAATATTGTCTCTTTGTGGTTTCTGTTCACATGCCTCTAGGGGATCCCATGTGCACCTTTTTTGTTCTTCCCTCTGGGGCTTTCTAGTCCTTCACAGCAGGTTTCCAATGGTTTTTCCTACATTCTGTGTTCTTTGAGGACAGGATCTATATGAGGTCTATCATTTATTCTTAAGAGCTAAAAACATGCATTTCATTCATCTGATTACATACAAAATTAACTTCACATTTGCTAAAAAATTATAGTTTACATGTTGCATCTTTAATGGTATTATGTTATCATTGATAGTATCAACAAGAGATGGTGATTTGCATTGTTCGTAAGTTTGCAATTTCATGTTTTGGCAATGAATACATCCATGACTCAAATCTCAGTCAAGCAACCAAGATATAAGGTATTTTCATCCCCTCTGAGAGCCCCATATGTCCCTTCTAGTCACCCCTCCTGTTGCAGAGGAGCCACATGTGTCACCTCTGTCATTAAGATCAGAGTCACCTGACTTTCAACTTCATATACATAGGGCTGTACAGTGTACTTTTTTGTTCCTACTCTCTGCCACTCCACATAACCCACAGTGCAGGTGCCCTGATGAATGTCCACACCCTGAATATGTCCCCTGTCACTGAGTTCACGCCCCCTGCCCAGGAGCACCTGGAGATGTCATAGAAGTGACTGTGGGGTCCACAAGAGCTGATTCTAAACATTGTGGGGACAAATACCCAAACATATCTAGAAGTCTGCAGAGAGTCACAGGAGGGACGCGCACCCAGTGTGCAGAATGTGAATACAAGTGACAGTCTGGCTGCAGTAATGAACATGGTCCCAAATATACATGCAACATTACTACCTGCAGACCCAGTGCAGCTGGGATAAAACAATTGTTATTATGTAAGTGGCTTGGGGGTTGATGACTCTGGGAAACAGTCAGCTGACTGTCGCCCCCTCCTTAATCCAGGTTAAATCAAGTGTATCAAGGACTTGTTCATAAAATCAAAGTCCTACAAATCAAGAAAATGCCCCTGCAGCCTCTGGACCCTCTCTGTCCACCCCACAGTGGGCCATTACCTGCAGTGGGTGGTCAAGTGTGTACATGGCTGCCTCACCTCCGGGTCCCAAGGGTGGGTGTGGACTGCCTCTGAGTGTGAATATTCTTCAATTTACCAACTTCAAATTCGGCCCCTAAGAAGACAATTGAGTGATGTTTCCAGGTGGTTATTGGTCCTTTTCTTGTTAACTTGAGTCACAGGTTCTGGATGCAAGGGCCTGTCAGATGGTGACTCGCAGCATTTCATTGAGTATGTGGCTTTCTTGTTGGTGGCTGCACGGAAGCTTATGATGTTGGTGATGTCTATTACCTGCATATTTTTTGTTGTTGTTATTGCTTGTTTTAGGGGCCTAAAATCCAAAGTAATTCCTGGTACAGCTGCGGGAACCTTCGGGGCCAGTGGCGGCCAGCCTTGGGCCTGTACGGGGCTCCCCAGCTCAGCTGAGCCTCTAGTTAGGTTTCTTGTTCCACACTCAGCTCTCATCTCATTATAAAAAAAAAAAAAATGTCCCCAGGCTGGGAAGGTGGGCTTCAAGTGGAAGTGTGAAAGAGTGAGTGCAAACCAACCCCACTGGCCGCAGGGTGCTGTCCACTCTGGAATCTGAACTAGGGCGCTGTCCATAGAACCACACTTGTTTGTTCTCTGAAGATCCCAGAGGGCCCAGGTGGGATGGAGGGCAGCAGGAGCAGGTGAGGCCTGAGATATTGGGGTTATTTCTCTGAGAACACTGGCCACGGAGTACCTGACACCCTGCTCGCTTTAGAATGAGAGGAGATCATAGCCCGATACATTCAGGTGAGGCCTAGGCAGAGATGTTAGTCATAGAAACAGGTAGAGCCCAGGCAGGGACAATAGCCAACAGGAGCAGCTGAGGCCCATTGGGATCACGGGCAGCAGGAGCAGGTAGGTGTGAGGTGCTGCCATTTAAGCAGGGGGGTGCTGCCTTGCCTGCTGGACGTTGGTAGAAGCTTCCTGGCACCCTCAGTTTGCGGAGGAGGGAGGAGCCATCTTGCTCCCTCCTGCCAGCCTTGGTCTCCAGTCTGCCCTCTCCATGGCACCCCCTCTGGTTGCAGGGCCTGGAAACAGGGGCTCGGTGGTCCCTGGGGATGATGCAGTCCTGTCTCTCTACAGAGTCACTGATCATCTGGGTTTCCTGCAGTGAGTCATCTGGACACATGTCCAATTTCCAGATAATAAACTCTTAACATCATACTGCAAAACTGGGCAACCAGAGGATAGCAGGAGAAGGGACGGGGCTTAATGGAACATGGTAGATGATTGTTGGGGTGCTGGTGGTGGGCAGGGTATAAAAGTATACATTTGTAGAGGTTTGAACCTATGGCCCCTGGAATAGATACAAAGATGTAAACCACTTTATTTCAATAACCATAATTTGGTGTCAAAATTTTTTTAAAAAAGCTAGTAAAAGAAAATATCCCTTCATAATAAGTAAGAACCACAAAGATCACAAATTTAGAACTGAGATGTTGAACTTTTTCTATTCCAGCAGGTGGTGCTCTGGTTTTATTAATATATTTGTTTAGTTATTTATTAGTTACTTATCTATCCATCTATTTTATTTAGATTACTGCTGGCAGCTGCATTAGCTGCAGGAAAGCAGGGTGTGGTGGACAAGCTACTGCTGTATTGGTGAAGCAGGAGAAGGGCTCAGACAGTGCCTCCCGCTGCCTTGGATGAACGAATGTGGCTGGTCCGTGGGATGGCCTGCCCTGTTATGATCCCTCCTCTTTGAGGGTTTACATTTGAGACTCAGCCTTCTAATATCTATTATTGACACCTCACAGCCCCACTGCAGATGCCAAGGACTCAGAACAGCAGAGTAGAGTACAGAGTGCTTTCTCTGTTGCTGTGGCCCAGCCTGGCTCAGCACCTCTGTTCCTCTTTCAGCTTCATCCAAGACAAGGCCATGCACCTACCGGCTGCCATCACTCTCCTCCCCAGGGTCTCTCCCTAGGATCTTCCATCTCTGTCTCCCCCAGATACCACCTCTGTGTCTGCTTCCATGCACCTTCCATCACACAGATGCTTGCAGTGGTGACCCTTTACTGAATAGTTGTCAGTTGTTCCTCTTGTGAGGGAGAACAAAGCAAAGACTATCTTATGTCACCATCTCTATGGTGAGTGATCATGATATTACTATTAGAATTGCTTCTGAGAATCCATGAACCATGCCCCTATAAGACTATGTACTTAATTAATAAACTTGTGGACTGATTGCTCCATTGACCAGCCATTCACAGTCTCTATCTCCCTCCTTGGGCATCCCTATTCCTTGAGATACAGTATTTAAATTAGGTCAATTAATCAACCTGTAATGATTATTTATAATAGCTAGGTAATTGGATCAAGAAGATGTGGTATAACCATACAATGGAATACCATTCAGCCATAAACAGGGATGAAATACTGCCATTTACAGCAAAATGGAAGGAGTTAGAGGAAATTACTTTTTTATAGGAAAGCAAGTCTAGATGACAAAACAAATACTGAACATTTGTATAGTAAATTATTTGATGAAGTAATACACTTACCAAAAGTAGCAGACATTAAAAATGAAAAGAGGATTCTGAGTTTAAGAGGGAGGCAGGAGGAAGAAAGGATCAAGGGATGGGGGAGTAATCCTGTAATGTCCCTAAGTGCTTAAGTCAAAGGAAGTTTTGTTCTTCTATATGGGCACATGTGCCACTTCACCAAATCACTCATGCCCATATGCTATCTGCCTCGCTCCCCTACTACCTCTTCCTCTTCCTCCCCCACCTTCCCTCTTGGCACTCACTTTATTTTTTTTTAAGATTTATTTATTTATGCATACAAGAGCTGGGGTACAGGCCAGAGATGTGGGGGGTGAGAGGATTCACCGGAGACAGAATGGGGAGCAGAACAGGCAGACTGAGTGAAATACACTGCTGAGGGGAGCAGCGGGCAAGACAGGAGAGGTCTGCTGTGTCATGTGGGTTGCTCCCTGGCTGGCTGAGAATCGAACTTGTGCTGCAGTGGCTGCAGACAGCTTCACAGGTTGTGTCTTAATCCTTGCGCCACCAGGGAGGCCCACTTGATACTCACTTTAAATCAAAGCCAGAAATGATCAAGCTTAGTGAGGACATTGTATTGAACACCAAGATAGGCCAAAAGCTTGGCCTCTTGCACCAAACACTTAGCCATGTTGTAAGTTTAAAGGAAAAGTTCTTGAAGGAAATTAAAAGTGCTACTCAGTGAACACATGGATAAGAAAGCAAAATGGCCTTATTGTTGGTGTAGAGAAAGTTGTAGTATTCTAGATAGATCAGTCATATATTCCCTTGAGCTGAGGCTTTATGCAGAACAAGGTCCTGACTCTAGTCAATTCCATGAAAGTTGAGAGAAGTGAAGAAGCTCTAGGCGAAGAAGTTGAAAGCTAGTAGAAATTGTTATATAAGGTTTAAGGAAGGTAGCTGTCTCCATAACAGAAAAGTGCAAGATGTAGCAGCTCTGGTATAGGAGCTGCAGGAAGTTATCTAGAGATGAAGGTGGCTGCACTGGACAACACATTTTCTGTGTAGATGAAACCATTTTACCTTGGAGGAAGATACCACCTGGGACTTTCGTTGCTAGAGAGAAGTCAATGCCTGACCTCAAAACTTCAAAGCACAGGTTGACTATTACGTCAGGGGCAAATACAGCTGCTGATTTTAGCTTGAAGCCAATGTTCATTTACGATTCCAAACATCCAAAAACCCTTGAGAATACAGCTAAATCTATTCTGCCTGTGCTCTATAAATGGAACAACAAAGGTGGGTGACAGCATATCTGTTTGCAACTTGGTTTAATGATATTTGAAATCCACTGCTGAGACCTCATGCTTGGGGAGGAGCCAGATTTCTTGAAAAATATTATAAATCAATGACAATGCATCTGGTTAGCCAAGAGCGCTGATGGAGATGTGCAGGGAAATTGATGTTTTCATGCTGGCTAGCGCAACATCCATTCTGCAGCCAATGGATTAAGGAGTCATTTCAACTTTCAAATCTTGTTATTTAAGGAATGTGCCTTTTGACTAGATAGCTGCCATCGATAGTGATTCCTCTGATGGATCTGGACAGAGCACTTTGAAAACTTCTGGAAAGATCTCACCATTAAGAAGAACATGTATGGCTCATGAGAGGTCAAAATATTAAGAGGTCAAAAAGTTAACAGCAGTTTGGAAGAGATTGATTTCAACCCCATAGATGAATTTGAAGGGTTCAAGATTTCAGTGGAAGAAATAACTGCAAATGTGGCAGAAATAGCAAGAGAAATAAAATTAGATATAATAAAATTAGAAATGTGGAGTTATACCATGATAAAACGGTTTTATTGATATACTATTGATTTACAGTTCCATATAAGTTTTAAGAATATTGCTCACACCCTAATAAATGTGTATACCACACCATAACACCAGCAATGTTCTACCATTCACCACTATCATATTGACCCCTCCTCCATCTTCCTCCCAACTCCCTAGATAGATCAGATCAGTCACATATTCCCTTAAGCCAAAGCCTTATGCAGAACAAAGCCCGAACTCTAGTCAATTCCATGAAAGTTGAGAGAGGTGAAGAAGATCTAGGGGGAAAATGTTTAACAGAGATCATTACATAAGGTTTAAGGAAGGTCTCTGTAACAGAAAAGTGCAAGGCATATTGTTTTTTAGACATGATGCTATTTCATACTTAAGGAACCACAGTGTATTGTAAATATAACTTCCATGTGCACTAGGAAACCAAAAAATACATGTAACATGCCATATTGCATCATTTGTGTGTGTGGTGGTCTGTAACTGAACTGGCAATATTTCCAAGTTAGCCTATATTTTATTTGCAAGAGTTTTTTTTTTAACTCTTCTATTTTTAAGATTTATTTATTTATTTATACAAGCACTGGGTACAGTCAGAAGAGCGGGAGGGTGAAAGAATTCACCAGAGCCAGAGCGGGGAGCAGAGCAGGCAGAAGGACCGAAGTGTACTGCTGAGGGGAGCAGCAGGCGGCAGGAGAGGTCTGCGCGCCATGTGGGACCCTCCTCTGGTGGCCGGGGAGCAGCTGGGGATCGAACCGGCACTGCAGAGGCTGCGGGCAGCTTCGCAACCCAGCGCTCAACCGTTGCGCCACGGGGAGGCCCTGCAAGAGTTTTTATATATGTTCAATATGAGTTCTATGTTAGTTATATCTATTAGATATATGAATCCAGTTTCTGGTTTGTCTATTTGTTGTTAATAGATTTTATATCTTAATAGCACTTTTTAAATAAATTTTTATTGTGGTAACATTGGTTTGTAACATGGTACATCTTTAGGTTCATAAAAGAGTAACAAAGTATAGAGGGTTCCCATATATTCCTTCTCCCTAGGCCCACTTCCCATCAGTTTCTTCTGTCATTATTATCTTCCATTAGTCTGGCCCTTATTAAAATCAATAAAAGAATACTGATATATCATTATAAGCAGATGTTCACAGCTTACAATAAGGTTCACTCTTTGTTTTTGGTTCAATGAGTTTGACAGTGCAGAATATCACTTTTCTACCATTGTAGTATAAGACAGTATAAGACACTAAAAGTGAATTGAAAATGGTGGTTATAGACCTTACACCAGTGAGAATGGCACACATTAAAAAAGCAGGCAATAACAAGTGTTGGCAAGGATGTGGAGCAAAAGGAACTCTACTACACTGCTGGTGGGAATGCAAACTGGCCCAACCACTATGGAAAGCTGTGTAGAGTTTCCTCAGACTACTAAAAATGGAGCTACCATATGACCCAGCAATTCCACTCTGAGGAATCTACCCAAAGGACACAAAGACACGAATTCAAACAGATATCTGTATCCCTATGTTTATTGCAGCACTATTCACAATAAGTGAGATATGGAAACAAACCAAATGCCCAAAAACAGATGTCTGGATCAAGAGGATGTGATACATGCGTGCGCGCGCACACACACACACACACACACAATGGAATACTATTCAGCAATCAAAAAAGATAAACTCATGCCATTCACAGCAACATGGACAGAGATTTAAAGGGATCATGCTCAGTGAAATAAGACAGGAGGAAAAAGAAAAATATCAAATGGTTTCACTTATAGGAGGAATATAGGGGAACCAAATAAGGGATCAGGGAAAAAATAACAATAATAAAAATAAAATCACAAAACTAGCATGCAACCATAAATAAGAGACATTCTGTGAGGGAAGGGGAGGAAAAGGGATCAAAACAGGGGAGAAAAGAGCACAAGGGACTATGGTGATGGCTCATGGGTGAACTGGCGGTGGGAATTTTATGGTGAATTCACAATGATGTAAAAGATACAAATAAAAAAATAAAGTATAAAAAAATGAAAATGGTGGTATATGCTGGTTTTGCTTTGTTTTGTTTTTAATCCTGCTTGGTAATACCTGAGCTATCAGGATCTGTGGTTTGGTGCCTGTCAAAGATTTGGAAAAATCTCAGCTAACATTCCTTCAAATATTTCTTCTTTTTCTTTTTTTTTTAAATTCGAACCCTAGCATATTAATCACACTGTAATTCCCCATCTGATAAATCTAAAATCTCTGCCCTATCTTAAATTCTTTACATATTATATGGAGAGTCTATTGATCCTGGGGGTAATACAGACAAATTAAAAAATGAATATGTACCTTTTTCTTCAAATCTGTAATAATAAAAAAAAGAATTTCAGAGAAAAACTAAAGCAAGTTGTAGCTTCTGAGAAATAGGATTCAGGAAGACATTTACCATTTCCTTGATAAATGTGTATGTCAATAGGAAAGAAAATGGACACCTGAATGTGTTACCCCCATGATAAAGAAAGGAAAAGGTCATGGGGGACCTTGAATGACAAGTGAGGAGAGTGTATTTATTCTTTATTATGATGCCTTTCAGTGCAGGATCACATACTTAGCATTTTTCTTTTCTAACAAAATTACAACCCATGTGTTCTGGATCTTGGAAGGAAACAGAAAGGAATCATAATTGGGATACTTCCTATTCTTTCCTTGTCATAGTGTATGATCTATACTGCTAGCAGCAGGTGCTCATGACCTCTGAGTAATAGAATGTTAACACCTCCTAATAAGCTGGACACATATGCAGACAGTTATTGAGAAGTGATTTATAAATTACATAATTCTGTTCTTAAGATTTAAGGACATGCTTGGCATTTTTGCCCAGGCACACAGTTGCCAGCTAAGGCGCCACAATTTCACTAGCAGGAAGGGGACCGGATGGAATAGGGAGGGGCAGATTGAGAGATAGGGTTAGAGATGGACCAAAAGTTAAGAAATATCTTGTGAGGGGACATGACTCAAATGACTCCACGCTCCCATTTGCCAGCAGCTCCCTAAACAGGAAATCACAGGGGCTGAGCAGATCTCAATAAGCCTCCCTCCAGCACTAGGTCTGTTCCTGTTCCAACAGGATCTGCTCTGAGGAAGAGAAGTGTCCTCCCGTGACTATCAATCCAAGGAGGCTCTTCCCTTCAGCGAGGGTTATCTTCTCATCTCCAGAAAAAGAAATGGAAGAAAGGTACATTTATGAATTATTTCTTTTTGAAGCTCTATTGGATTTTTCCTCCTAGTGCACATCATATAATTCCATCTGGGGATGGAGTATTCAGGGAGCCACGGGAGCTCCAGCAAGAAAAGAGCAGAGAATAGAGACCAGCTCCCTCCTGGCACTTTAGATGTTGGCAGCCTCACTGGTGGGAGATCTGAATTGTAAGACAACAGAGTTACCCATGTTGAATCTCTCTCCATTCTCCTCTTCATCCCAACAATCAAATTTGCTGTGGTGGTGAAATATATTAATTTCCTGATTTCAGGAGAAAGAGAGGATACATCCAAGTATCCTGAAATTAGGTGCTGAGATTCATCCAGTCATCTGTTTTACTCACCTTTTGAAACTTCTTTCCTTTGTGTGTCATTCAGGATCTTAGCAGAAAGCAAATGGCCTAAAAAGAATGATTTGCAGTTTGCTTACAGGACATTTACCAATGTGGGCAGGATTAAGAATTCTTACATGGGGATGGTGACCACTACTTCCCAAGGAAATCAATAGCAAGGAGCCTTAAAGTATCTGAGCTTGAAAGACAAGAGGCAAAAAATTGCAGAACTCAAGAGGACTGGGGCTGTAGCTATAGTTGCCGCTGTGGCTGTAGGAGAGGACCAGGTGACGGGGGCCATGTCCTTAGGTAGAGTAACAGTCACTGCAACTCACAACCTGGCAGGGAGAGAGCCAGGAAATTAAAATCCCCAATCCCTCTCCTCCTACCTCCAGCTCCTGTCAGCGTCTCCTTTCACTGAAAGCACCTAGGGGCCAGAGGAAGAGGGAGCCTGTCCACAAGGCACAGAGACATCTCCACCTAGATGCAGGAGGGTAGAGAAGATAGAAATGTGACCTGATGGCAAATGCAAAAGATCCATCTCTTCTCATAGCTTCTTCCACGTTGGAATTTCTTGGGACTTTCTCTTTCTCCATGCAATTGGATCACCTCGCATCTCCTCATTGTCCTATAAAATAATCCTCCTATATTGTTTGTTTGAATATATTTGTTAGCACATCTTAATCTAGTCACTTCAGTCCCTCAGTCATAAATCATAAATGCCTTGAGAATGGAATGTGGATTTTGTTTTTAATGGTGGGAGATACAAAGGTTTATATAAATATTTTAAGTCTATAATTTTTGTTAATCTAGAAAGAAATCCATTATAACAATGATTTAAACAGGACTGGACTTGTGACCCCAAAGATCAGATAACAGAGTTCTTCCAACCTGCTGTTCTCCTTACCCAGAAAGGTGACTTCACCCTCCTACATAGCCCCCCACGCATCAGCTTGCCTGGCAGGGGCAGAGAGAGACAGGTGGAGCGCAAGAAGAAAGTGCCTCACATCTGCTTGTCTCCCATTGGTTGGGCCGACTTCATGGTGACCTACAGCATAAACATAGAACACTGGAAAGTGGGGTCATTTTCTCCGAAGTCTCTGGCTGAAGTTCTGAGAGGAAGAGAACGGATAAAGGGGCAACAAACAGTCTCTTCAGTCCTTGACTCTCAGAGTCTGTGCTCACATGGAAATTTTTAAAGAAGCCCCTGTCATAATGAATGATGAGGCAAGGCCCAGGGGATGGGGCTGATGCTGGAATTTCTTTATTATTTATTTTTATTTTTATTTATTTATACAAGCACTGGGTACAGTCAGAAGCGCAGGAGGGTGAGAGAATTCACCAGAGTCAGAGCAGGGAACAGAACAGGCAGATCGACGAAATACACTGCTGAGGGGAGGAGCGGGCAGCAGGAGAGGTCTGTGTGCCACGTGGGACCCTCATCCGGTGGCTGGGAATCGAACCGGTGCTGCAGAGGCAGCGGGCAGCTTCACAACCCAGCGCTCAACCACTGCGCCATCGGGAAGGCCCTGATGCTGGAATTTCTATAGCCAATGGGCTGCCAGGAAAGTGTCTTTGACTCTTTAATCCTCAGTTTCCTCCTCTGTTAAATGAGGATATTATAATAGATTGGCTCAAGACATGTATGTGGTAAAGGACATATAATGGACATATAGTGAACAACAACAACCAATGAATCCAGGCAATTCTGGTCATCATTGAGCTTGGAGTTTAGTAAGGGACAAGCAAAGAAACAAAAGGAAATACTTGAAAATCAGAGTTGCAAACTGTGATTGTTCCATGAGTGAGAAGCACAGGTGCCTGGTGGAAGACAACGAGGACTGCAGGAACTAGAAGACACACGGTGGATGAGTCTGCCCTTGCCTCTCTGCCCCGGGAGTATCCTCTTCCCACTTGGAGGCCTCCTACCACATGAGTCCACTGTGGTCTGGAGCAAAAACTGTCTTTTCAGACAAAGGAAAGAAAGGGCTCGTGCTTTTGAGTCTTGCTCCTGGTTGACTTCTAAATCTATCCCCTTTTCTCCTGATTTGCTAGTCTTGTCTTTCTTGCTGGGTGAAATTTGCTTCATCTAGAATAAAATCCCATGATTTTGATGTTCCCCTTGGGATTTGTAGGAGCGTGACTGGCTGCCTTCTCTCCCCACTCTGAGTGAGCAGCTGACGCTCCACCCAGGCAGTGGGGCTGCAGGGCTGGCCGAGGACCAGGACCCCCACACAGACCTGTGGTCCAGAGCCAGGCTCCACGCCTGTTTGCATGAGACCTGGCACGTGTCCTCTCCTCTAGGTGCTGCATTGTCCTTCCCTGTAAATGGGAAGAAAAGTACTTCCCTCGTTGGGGTCTTAAGGGGGTTGAGGTTACACCTAAAGACCTCTGAACCAGCTACTGGTCTCACACAGATGCGTCAGTCCTTCTCCAGATTGGAATTCACATGAGCATCTATGTATTCATCCCAAGCTCTGCACAGTGTAGAAACAGGCAGTTTTTCTATTCCCCACCCCTAATTCAAAGAAACCACATCACAAACGCTTAACAACAAAGCAAATGCCACTCCATATAATGTGGGGAGAGAGGGTGGTGACTTTCTATTTTACAGCTCATTTCTAATCAGTCACTCATCTCCCTTAGCTATTCCCACGTCATATGTCTCTCCATTCAGCCCCTTTGCCACTTCTTTCTCTCCTTTTCTGACTTCTCCTCTAACATGCTGAGAACTTTAGAAAAGCACCGAATCCTCTCACCAAATTGTGTAATTAAACCCCTGAAGGACTCCCTTGAGCCACACGCTGGCCCTCCACACGTGCAGATTCACAGGAACCGTCACCAGTTATTCATGCATAATGACTTCTCTCGTGTAGCATTTCCACAAAGGAAATAATGAGGAATGACTTTATCTTATTTTTTGTAGGTGTTTTTTTCTGGTGACTAACATTTGAAATCTTTATTCCATTGAACCCAAATTTCTACTACATTTAGGCTCTCATTCATTCATTCATTCATTCATTTTCTGATTAAAAATTTCTTGACTCCCTACTCTGTCCCTCAAGCAGAGCCTCGCAATGGACACTCTAATGGACAGTATAGGAGCATATCCTGTCCCCATAAAGCTAACACACTGGGCCATTTCTAGCCTGATGAGACCAGCCATAGTCACATCTATAATAACCCGAGGTCATATCTACTCCATGGCCCTAAATCATAATCTCCTTTCTCCCTGGTGGGTGGACAATTCACAGCCTATAGGTCATGTCTAGAGCTTCTGACTTCCTGCCCCTAAGAGGAAACCTCAGTCCCAGAGTAGAAGAAATGCTGAGGTCAGAGTCCAGTAGCAATATCACACAGCCTACCCAGACTTTTCTGCTCCTGCCTTTAGGGAACAAGGGATGACCTAGGATGGTGAGAGCAGATGTTTGGATCACAGAATAATCTCATGACAGTAGAAGGTCCTTGTTGCAGTGGAGATAGTCCAGTTCTTAGAGTCAGTTTGAACTGGATTGGAGTGAAGGTTACAACATGCCAAGGTTACATGGCCTTCGGGAAGTATGTTAATCTAGGCAAGTCTCCATTGCCCTCCTCCATAACAGGGACAATTTTTTCCACCAGTAGCGTGGCCGAGATCAGTGATCAGACAGCAGATGATCAAATCTTGTCTATGTTCCCAGGGGCACCAGTGGAGCATTTCTGAACATGGATCCAACTGTCCCAGCCTGGAAAACCGACCTGACACCATTAAATTCGAGTGACCAGGCCTTTCCTGAAGCCACTGATATAGTAACCCTGGTCCTTGTCTTTCTGGATTTCTTCATCACCCTGGCTGGGCTGGCAGGAAATGCTGTTGTGCTCTGGCTCCTGGGCTTCTGCATGAAGAAGAACGCCTTCTCCATCTACGTCCTCAACCTGGCAGTTGCCGACTTCCTCTTTCTCTCCTTAGCGGTTATGGACATCCTGAAGGTAATCATAGAGTATTATCAGCCCATCAAAATCGCCATTCCTGATTTTTTTATAATAGCATCAATCTTTACTTATATTGGAAGCCTGAGCATTCTCAGCGCCATCAGCACTGAGCGCTGCCTGTCAGTCCTGTGCCCCATCTGGTACCGCTGCCACCGCCCAAGACACCTGTCAGCTGTCATGTGTGCCCTGCTCTGGGGCCTGTCCCTGCTGCTGAGTGTCGTGGAAGGGAAATTCTGCACCTTGCTGTTCGGGAATTTTGATGTCATTTGGTGCCAAGTGTTTGATTTCATCACTGCAGGGTGGCTGATTTTCTTATTTGTGCTTCTTTCTGGGTCCAGCCTGGCCCTGCTGTCCAGATTGCTGTGTGGCTCCCAGCGGATTCAGCTGACCAGGCTGTATGTCACGGTCATCCTCACAGTGCTGGCCTTCCTCCTCTGTGGCCTGCCCTTTGGCATTAACTATTTCCTCTTAATCTGGATTAATGCGTACTCCAGACACTTCTCTACAGTTGTAATTGTCTTGTACTGTGTCAACAGCTGTGCCAATCCCTTCATTTACTTCTTCGTTGGCAACTTTAGGCATCGACAGCGTAGGCGGCAGACCCTCAAATTAGTCCTCCAGAGAGCTTTCCAGGACATTCCCGAGGGAGATGAAAGTGAAGTCAGCCTTCCCCAGGAGACCCTGGAGATGTCAGGAGGCAGCCAGGTATCCTGATTCAGAGCTCGGCTTCAGTCGTACAGAAGTGACTTTGAGGGCCAGCTCCTTCTTTTCTCTTCCCCCTTCTGATATCCTCATTTAGTGATGTTACAATTTTAACTCACAAGCTCTTGAACACTCTGATACATTTTTTCCAGTCTTTTTTTTTTTCTCTTCACTTTTCTATTGGGAAGTTTATATTGACATATTTTCAGGTTCACTGATTCTTTCAAAGGCTTTCTCTCGTCTACTGATAAGCCCATCAAAAGCTTTCTTCATTTTTGTTAAATGTTTTTATTTCTACATTACCTTTTTCTTAGAGTTTCCAGTTGTTTCTTATATTTTTCATCTGCTTGTACATTATCCATTTTTTTTCATTAAAATTACTAGCATATTATCAGTTATTTTAATTTTCTAGTCTGACCATACCAAATTTTCTGTCATATACTAAATTTTTTACTTCTTATAGAAGGATCAGTTGATCCTATTGTTAATGGTGAAAAATTAAAAAGTAGAAATATATCTTCACTATCAAAACTATAATCATAAGTTAAAAAAAATTTAGAAGAATTAAAATAAGTTGCTGCTCTGGAGAATAGGATCCAGAAAGTCTTTTGCCATTTACATAATATACTTCTGTGTCACATGGAAAGAAACTAACCTGCATGCTATACTACACAAAAAGAAAACAATTGGGCCAGAAATGGAGGGAGTGAATGACCAGCAAAAATGACTCGCTTTATTCTTAGTTAAAAAACCTCCCATTGGAGGGCAAAAGGTTCATATTGCTTGGTATTACTGCCCATACACTAAATTGACAGTAAAAGACTCTACAACTTGTAGGAAGTATGCCAGACAGGGTGGGCATGGGCAAATTAAGAAATAAAAGAATCAAATCTAATATTAGAAACATCACGAGAGGGCTCATGACTAAAAACTGCACAGGTTCACTTACAGCAGGCCCCAGTATGAAAATCACAGGAGCTGACCTCCAGCCTCCCTCCAGCACCAGATCTACTCCTGCTCCTGCAGGTTCCTCTCCAGGGCACAAGATGTCCCAAATGACTGTAAATCCCAGAAGCTTCTTCCCTTCAATACAGATAAGCCTGTCACCTTCAACAGGAAGAATAGATGAAAAGCATATTTATCAATTATTTATTTCCAAAGCCACAGTTGAGTTTATCCTCTCAGCACACATCCACATTCACTCCACTGGGACAGGAGCTCCAACAGAGAAAGTCTGAAAAAAAAGGATGTTTCCTCTTGGTGCTTTGGAGGTTGGCAGCCTCATCCATGGAGATCTGAAAGAATAAAGGAAAACTCCTTCACTCCAGTAAAGAAATTGTTCCTCTTTATTGGACCTTTTCCCTAGTTGTCTTCAATCTCGAGCATTCAAATTTGCTGCCATCATTACTAATATGTTGATTTCCTGATTTGGGGGCAAGATAAGTTACGTGTGTATAACAGTATTAAAGTGCTATAAATTACGCAGTCATCTGTTTTATTTGCTTTTTGGAAGTTCTCTTCATTTCTATATCTCAGGATCCCAGCAATAAACAAAAGACTTCTAAAAGAGTGATTGATGAGAAGAGTTTAATTAAGGGACAATTTACCAAAATGACCAGGTTTGAAGAAACGTCACATGGGGTGGTGGCTACTGTCCTCTAAGGAAAGTAATAGCAGGGAGGCTTAACATTACTGAGCTCGAAAGACAAAGGGAAGGATATTGTGGCTGTAGTTGTAGTTGTAGCTGCAGCTATAGAGGAAGACCACCAGACAAGGACTGTGTCTTCAGCCCCTGCCAACTCATAGCCTGACCAGCAGAGAACCAGGAAGCAAGGACTCCAAGTCCCCTTTCTCCTGCCTCCACTTGCTGTCATTGTCTCCCTTTCAGTGAAAGCACCAGGAACCAGAGGAAGAGGGAGCCCCATGTGGGAAGCACAGAAATGTCTCCTCCCAGAATACAAAAGTATGGAGAAAATGGAGAGGAGATCTGAAGCCAAACAGAGAAGATCCATCACATCTTATAACCTGCTCTCAGTTGATATTTCCTGGGACTTTTTCTATCTCCATGTGATGGATCAATTTCTCTTTGTATCTCCTCAATTTCACTTTTATTTGTTTCTACTCCTCTATCGAGTGCCACCTCTTTGGCCAATCCCTCACAATTATCACCAATGTCTTGAATATGGAGTGTATATTTAAAGGAAAGAATACACAGGTATTTATATATACTCAAATTTCATGATTTGGGATGCTCTGGAATGAAATTCTTTATCACAGTAACTTAAACAAGAGAGAAGTTCCTGGGACTGAACTGGTGAGTCCAAGAATCAGACATCAAGGAAGTTCGAACTTGCTGTTACCCTTCCACAGAGAGGTGACTTCATCTTGGGGAGGGAGGGTCCTACCCGGCTCCCCAGTACATCAACATTCCATTGAAAGGAAAAGAATCCAGGGAAGGTCCAGCTTAAGAGCTAGTAATCATTCTGCTCACCTCCCATTACCCAGCATCTAGTCACAGGTGATATCCAGCATGAAGAGAGCCTGGGATCAGAATTATTATGGAAGAGAGGAAGGAAATATATATGTGGAGCAACTAGCAGGTTCTGTTACCCTGAATCTCTCTCACTACCTGTGTACACATGAAGACTTTTCATGGGAGTTCCTCCCATAATGGGAGATGTGGCAAGAGCAGTGGGGAGGTCTCAGCAGGTTTCCGGAGCCAGGGCTGGTACTGGTGATGTGATCTCAGGAAAATCCTTTTGACTCTTCAAGCCTCAGCTTCTGCCTGTGTTACGTGAGGATATTCCAATAGTCATGTCTCCAGTAGTCATGTCTCTATGGGATATTCCAATAGTCATGTCTCTACGGGACTTGCACTAGATGCTGAGTACACAATAGTGAGCAACAACAACAAAAACCAGACAAGTCTAGGCATTATTAAGCTTTGGGTTTAATAAGTGAGACAAGACAACCAAAAAAGACATGCACCTAAAAAACAGAGCTTCGAACTATTCGGTTTCATGAATAAAAAGCACAAGTTACCCTAGTAGAAAAAAACAGTCTGTGCTTTTCTTCAGCCTCAACAGGTACACCGGGACTGCAGGAATGAGGAGAATATGTAGGGGTAATTCAGTCCTCGCAGCTAACTCACTACGCTGTGGTCCTGTCTGCCTCCACCTCTGACATTCCTGCCCTGTGTGAACCCTGTGATCTGGAGTGATTGGACCTTTTCAAGAAGTGACCTTTTGGCTTTGGTCTGTCCTGAATTGTGTTCTTTGTTCCAGATTTGATGGGCTTCAGTTCCATGCCATTCTAGTGAATAAAACTATCCTCGTTAATAAAATCCACACGTGAATGAGCATTTCAGATATCTCTGAGAGTTACTTGCTTCCATCCTCCACCACTCTCCATGCATAGTACACATGTTACAGGGCAGGGTGAATGTCACTCCAGGAACCCCTAAGCCTGTATGCTTTAAATAGTTTCTGCCATCCACCATATCAAGACAAAACATACTCTAGTGTGTAAGACCTTCAATAGAAAAAACTTTCATACAATTAGTGTGCAATAAAGAGAAGAGAAAGAATATAGTTTCCAAATCAAGCACCTAAAATTACCCATCCCCTCATGGGTAAATGCCCAGCCAAACAAGGCAAGATGTGTTGTCCTCTCTCCAGAGTCATATGAATAAGGATGCCAAGTGGCAGGAAGCAGAAAAGAAAAATTAGGACCTGAGGAGGATGACCATACACACAGCCTGGAAAACCATTTCTGCCATAAGACACCTGGACCATGACAAACAAGGACAAAATGGACCCACATAGAAACACAAACAGAAGAACCAGTTGTGGGATATTGATAAAGTCAAGACATTGACACAGTTCAAAGTCACCTTTGATAAATGGTGAGACACAATATATTCATTCCTTCAAGAACACCCAGCTAGGCATACATGATGACCACTGTGAACTCAGTTGGTGGCAACAATATCAGATGGATCAAGGATAGACAGGCAGTACTCAGAGCTTATGGTGTTGAGTGGATTCAATGGTGCAGGAAAAGAACTTCACAGGAGTCAGGAAGCTAAAATTGCCGTCATCATAATAAGAAAAGGTGCATTTATGGCAGTATCAAATGCATAATCATGCAAATTAGGAGGTTACTGACCTTGGCCAAGTTGAGGACGTAGATGGAGAAGATGTTCTCCACATGTAGAAACCCAGAACCAGAGGATGATCGCAGAGACCAGCAGCCCACCCAGGCAATGGTGATGGTCCCCAGAAGGTCTAAAATTAGGAGCTAGAGTCATGCCTGGAGGACTGGCCTGCTCACTGACCTCCGTACTTCGACTTCAATAATCTGACCTGAGAGGACTGTATGCATGTTCGAAATATTCTGATGTCCCTGTGAGCACAAACAATGGTCATCTGCTATGTGAATTAGTGTCCATGATTCTTCCCATTTCACAGATGTGACTACTTGAAGGAAATGAAGCACAACAGAAAGGCATATCAAAAAAGTAAAAGGTTCTTTATCCTAATCAGATCTTCCACAGTCAATGTTCCAGTGACGAAAGCTGTCAGGAGGAAACTTCCTGTCTCCTGCCTCTTCCTGAGGGTACACCAGGTCCCTCACATTCCCTACCCACAGATGGTGCCATGTAGACCTGGGCTAATTGAAAAAACTACCACTGACTTTGAAAGAAAGTAATTCTTTAGCATATCCCTATCTTTCCTCTATTATTTTTTACCAGAGTTGGTAAGCAGCCCAGGCTGATAGAAAAGAATGTCTTCCAAAGTGACACAGGCAAGAGTTTAACTCTTTGTCTTGTTGGTGGAGGCGGGGCTGCATGAGTTTCAGGGGAGACTGGTGTCTGAGGAAGGCTTATCAAGATGTTGTATAGTCCTGAGACTTCCTTCCCAATGACCTGATAATCACTAGAGGCCAGATTCACTAAATACACAAAAACTCACAAGATGATCAACCACAACCTCTGCCTACCCTCACCCAGCCAGTGTTCTTCTTATAGAGAATCATTGTTCTAGAACCTTCAGAGGCAAATAGTCTGGGCAGCACTGTATAGTAATGTATTCTGCACCTGGAGGTCCTAGAGCTAAAGAATAAAGTACATCCTCTTTTGCTGGGTGTTGTAAGTGCTCAGTGGCCTGGCCTATCCTTGTTTGTTTTGTTTGTTTCTGGCTGTTCTTTCTTTAGTCATAGAAATAACAGACTAGAGCAGGTGTGAGGTGCCCCTATTTAAACTGGGGTACAGGCCAGAGGTGTGGGGGATGAGAGGATTCACCAGAGACAGAGTGGGAAGCAGAACAGACAGATTGACTGAGCATCGGGAGAGGCAGGAGAGGTCTGCTGCACCATGTGGGTTGCTCCCTGGCCTGCCAGTACCTGTCTGTCTTGTGTCCCATTTGGTACCACTGCCACCACCCAAGATACATGTCAGCTGTCATGTGTGCCCTGTTCTTGTAACAGGGTGGTCCCCAGGAAAGGGGGAGGTTCCCTGCCCCACCCAAGGGAGGGTGGAGCTGAGCAGGAAGAGGAGAAGCTGCAGAAGAGACTGAGGAAGGAAGCAGGATGGAGCCAGGAGACCTGGAGGAGGCGCATGGAGCCTAGAAACATGTGAAGAAACTGCGCTTGTCTTTTGGTCGTGGACTGGGTGACACAGATGTGGGTGAGACCCGTGGGGAGGTGACAATGGCAGCTTTTATCTTGATGTTGATTTTGCTCTTTTCCTTCCGGGCTTGTCCGGTTGTTTGTGACCCTTTTCTGTGGGTCCCCACTGGAAGATGCTTTAGACTTGTAGCAGGCTTTGGGGCCTTGTTCTGGGCCGATCCCATATGGATGGAGTTTTACCCACGAGAGGACAGGTAACTTTGGGTGCTTCATTTAGAAACTAGACTCTTTGCCTTACCTGTATTGTTTCCTAGTTTTATTAAAGTTCCTTCCCATTAAAGTCTCATGTGTTTTGTGTTGATGCGGCGGATGGCAGAACCCATTTAGAATGGGCAGGTTTGTGGGGTTTGGGCTGCCCCTCTCCCTGTCCTATAACAGATTTGGCGCCCAACGTGATTTAGGACAGAGCCATCCGTGGTTAGTCAGCCCCATGGGGAAATTGGGCTTCCCTATGGCACTGGCTACCATAAGCGCAAATGTGATTTTTGGTTTCTCTAGTGTGTTTGTTTCATATGTCGATTTGCTGTTGAAAAACTGGCTTGGGCTTTGTGAAGATTCTGTGTGTTTGTGTGTAATTTGTTTGTAGTGACTTGCTAAGAGATTTTAATTTGTGGAAATTGTTCTGCGCCAGTTTTACTCAAAAGATTAGGCAGTACATTGGACCATGTGGCCAGATCAAAGATGGCGTCTGAGGCCACTTGGAGTGCTCTTGTAAAATTCAGAGTTTCTTGTTGCTAGGACTTTGGAACTTTTTTTTCTTTCTTTTTGTAATCTCTGCTGTCTCATTAGCATTTCTAAAGGCAATAATGGTTCTTCAGTGGTATGTAGCTTTGTCTTTGGCTACTTCCTGCTCTCTTGCCTGACGGGTTTTGCAAGCCAACTGTGGAGCAGTGGTGTTTTAATTAGCAAATGTATGCCTGGGTGTTAAGGAAAGAGTAGCCTTAAGCAGTAACTGGTAATCGCTGGTATCCTTGATGGATTCTTGGAGATAACTTGAATTTTTGCAAAGTCTGGATCAGAAAAATTAACAAGATTTTGTCTGAGTCTGAAAGGATTTGCTACTGTGAATTTTGTCTACACAATTTGTTTTGGGCATGTTTGCCATTTTGAATCCTGGATTTGTTCAATTGCTGGTGTAAGACAAGATTCTAAGTTTCTGCTTCCTACTGAGGAAGGTCTGTTATGGAAAGCACTCTTTAGGGTGCATCATATAACTGTACCAGGTTTTCATACCTGTGTTGTTGTTGTCCCTCCCTAGTGTGGGGGAGGTGTAATTTGTGCTTAGATGTTTAATCTGCTCTTTCAGCTTCTGTCCCAGAGTGGCTAACAGAAGTAAGGAGATGACTCCTTTTAATTGAAAGTTAATTACTGGTATTTTGATTTTGCTTTTTCAGGTTCTATTCCAGGAAACCCAAGGAGAGCCTGCTTGGTGGCTAACAAGAGATGACTCCTTTTGCTTAAAAGTTAACTTTTATTCTTTCAGTTGCTGTACAGAACACCCCAGGATTGACTTCTAATAAAAAGTCTTCAACACTGAAAACCCTAAGGTGATAAACAAGGTCATGTAACTCTTGTGATTAATAAAACTTTTCCTTCCTATTTCCAAAGTCTTAGGTTTGTAGGATGACAACTGGAAATTTTTCTGCCAGCAATACTCCACATTTTTTTTGGACTTTGACATATTTTTTTCTGAGCCTATGGAGTAAAACTGCAGTTATATAACATTCTACGTGGCATAACTAAAAAAAAAAATCTGTTTTTGTCTATATGTTGTATGTCTGTATGTCCTTGTGTCTAACTGTCTTGACCTCCAGTGATTGACAAATTGGTATACATGGTGCCCATAGACATTGAAAAAAAAAAAAGTCTCCAGTTATGAGAAAAACTAAAAGTTATGGTTTGATTGTCAACATTGTGCTACTGAACTAAGCCGGTGCCTTCATAGAGATTGAATATTGTTGTTTCTGTTACTTTTCTGATATTTATGGCAAAGCTTCCCAGAAATCTAAATTCAAGTACAAATTTGGTGACCTGTCATTTGACTGATGCAAGGAAATTTTGTGGAACCTCAGTAGAGCTCCTGAGACACTCCACGAAGTTTCTCCTTTTCCTCCTGGGAAAGCATTACATGAATTTGTTCTATTTGGCTTTTACCTAATGAAGTAAAACTGGAAGGGAAGCATTGCCACTTGGGAAAATGGTAAAACTTTGGT
Source organism: Talpa europaea (assembly GCF_964194135.1). Classification (NCBI taxonomy): domain Eukaryota; kingdom Metazoa; phylum Chordata; class Mammalia; order Eulipotyphla; family Talpidae; genus Talpa; species Talpa europaea. The sequence goes on along the minus strand of NC_140073.1, from coordinate 40,844,481 downwards.
ATGTACAAAATGTTAACAGTAGTTTTCTATAATGTGTATGAAAAAAACCTCAGTATCTGGTATGTATGTAAATTGTCAATGATGATTGTCACCTTGTAATATTGTATAATTCAATTGTTTCATATCTACAGGAATTGTTTCTGAAAATATAGGGAGAAAAGGTCTCAAAAGATTCCTATTGATGGAACTGTTGAGAGTAAAACTTTCCTACAAAGGACTGAATAGACCTGGAAATACACCTGACATTTACTAAGGTTTCTTTGACATAATACTGGAAATTTTTTATGCATTGTGTCCTGAATCCACAAAGTTTTTGTTTTGTTTTGTTTTGTTTTGAGTAACCAGGATCTGCAGAAAGGTTGTAATTTTTTTTTCCAGCAAAACTAACTTGTCACATTTTCTCTCCCCTTGATACCAACACAGCATACAAATAGTGGTAGTAAATTTTTGCTACTGATTTCAGAATCTGTTTTTGCATAACTTCCATAGGGATTTTGTCGGTTTTAACAAAAATTGGACGTGAGTTTGATTGTGTGGCTTTGTGTGGAGTTCTTCCAAAAAGTTGAAAAAGAGCTGAACCAAGAAGAGGAGAACCTGTTTGCCTTGTTTGTAGGGTTCCAGAGACCTCCAAAGAAGGTGAGGAAGCTTGCCTCCATTGGCAGGACTGGACAACCCGGCCAACGAAAATGCCCTGGTACCCTCGAGAAGAGGAAAGCCCAGGTGGAGTCTGATGAGACCAACTTTATACCTGAAGCATACATCGACTGGATGCCACCGGTTCGCTCTGATCCTGTATGGAATATTTCAACAAAGCCAGCTAAAATTGCTGTTAGTTATTTCTACCCTGTGATTTTATGCAAAGATAGGAAAAATGGTTTAAAAGTAGATTTAGTTTGCAAACTTTTGCTATGCTGTAAAAAAGTTTGGGATCAAGGTTGAGAGAATTCGTTTTTTCATAAGTTAAACCATTTTAACATTTTTTCCCTGTGATTTTGATATATTTGCTATCTTGTTTTAGCCAATGCTCCAAATTTTTTTTCTTTTGGCTTGGATAATGGACTATTTTTAAGTAATGAAACTCATACTGGACATTCATGGACAATGCTGCTGACTAATTGTTGCTTCTCTTACACACATTGTAACCCTAAAAAAAAAAAGACTGTCTCCTAAGATTACACCATGAGATCTGTGCCACCATAGATATGGTGGAATAAAAATTAAAAGGGGGGATTGTAACAGGGTGGTCCCCAGGAAAAGGGGAGGTTCCCTGCCCCACCCAAGGGAGGGTGGAGCTGAACAGGAAGAGTTGAAGCTGCAGAAGAGACTGAGGAAGGAAGCAGGATGGAGCCAGGAGACCTGGAGGAGGCGCATGGAGCCTAGAAACATGTGAAGAAACTGCGCTTGTCTTTTGGTCGGACTGGGTGACACAGATGTGGGTGAGACCCGTGGGGAGGTGACAATGGCAGCTTTTATCTTGATGTTGATTTTGCTCTTTTCCTTCCGGGCTTGTCCGGTTGTTTGTGACCCTTTTCTGTGGGTCCCCACTGGAAGATGCTTTAGACTTGTAGCAGGCTTTGGGGCCTTGTTCTGGGCCGATCCCATATGGATGGAGTTTTACCCACGAGAGGACAGGTAACTTTGGGTGCTTCATTTAGAAACTAGACTCTTTGCCTTACCTGTATTGTTTCCTAGTTTTATTAAAGTTCCTTCCCATTAAAGTCTCATGTGTTTTGTGTTGATGCGGCGGATGGCAGAACCCATTTAGAATGGGCAGGTTTGCGGGGTTTGGGCTGCCCCTCTCCCTGTCCTATAACATTCTGGGCCTTGTCCCTGCTGCTGAGCCTCCCAGAGGGGAAGTTCTGTGCCTTGCTGTTTGGGGATTTTGACCATGTTTGGTGCCAGGCATTTGATTTCATCACTGCGGGGTGGCTGATTTTCATGTGTGCTTCATTCTGCGTCCAGCCTGGCCGTGCTGACCAGATTGTTGTGTGGCTCCCAGCAGATACAGCTGACCAGGTTGAGTGTGACGGTGGGGTTCACAGTGCTGGCCTGCCCTATAGCATCCATTGGTTCCTCTTAATCTGGATTCAGGAGGATTTTGATATGTACGCCGACCACAGGCTGCAATTTTCCTGTCCTGTGTCAATAGCTTCACTAGCCCCTTCATTTATTTCTTCGTCATATCCTTTAGGTGGTGGAGGGGGCGGGGCTGCAGCGGAAGGCCCTCAGGCTGGTTCTCCAGGGGGCTTTGCAAGACGTTCCTCAGCTGGGTGAAGAGAAGGTCGCCTTCCTCAGGAGACCCTGGTGGCGTCTGGAGCCAGTCAGGTGTCCTGATTCAGAGCAAGGCTTAGGTCACACAGATGTGGCTTTGAGAGTCAACTTGTCCCTCAGTTTGGGAGGTTTTCTTACCTTGTCTCAGCCTCAGGTCCCATTATCTTAACACAGATAAGACAGTCCTGCTCTTGATGAGGATGGAGTGAGACAGTAACTGTTAAACAAATACTGAGATAGTCTGTCAAGAAAACAGTGAAGACCCCTGCACTGCATCCCCTGCTGAGCTTTGTCCCCTCTGGGCCCCAGACTGTTCCCACTTGTGAAGAATCTTCCTTCAGCAGAGGCTGAAAAAAAAAATTCTAAATTTCTGAGATCACTGCCCTTGATAGGAACTTAGACAACTTACATATTTGACAAGTTTTCTTGTCATTTTCCTACAACCTGTTTCAATAAAATTAAAAGGATTAAAACTGAATGTAGGCCTAGAGCACTCTTCTTTGATTTGGGAAGGACTTGGAATATCTCCTTAGCTCACTAAATTTGCATTGAATGAATGACTTAACGAATGAATAAATTGGTGAATTTTATGTAAAGCCTGAGTAAATTGTTGTTTATTTATTTTTTTTAATTGTTAAGATTTATTTATTTATTTATTTGTTTGTTTGTTTGTTTGTTTATACAAGAACCAGGGTACAGGCCAGATTCGCTGGAGAGTGAGAGGATTCACCAGAGACAGAGCAGGGAACAGAACAGGCAGACTGACGAAATACACTGCTGAGGGGAGCAGCAAGCGTGACAGGAGAAGTCTGCCGCGCCATGTGGTACCCTCGACGGCCACCGGGGATGGAACCGGCGCTGCAGAGGCTGTGGGCAGCCTCACAAAGCAGCGCTCAGCCACCTGCGCCACCAGGGGAGGCCCAAATTGTTATTTAGTTGATGTAAATCAGATGATTTTTTCAGTTCATTGCTTGCACTATTTTTATCTTTTGCAAGCATGAAATAGTTTTATGACCGCCTCAATCAACCTCAAAGCATATTTAAGGTCAGATAAGATGTTGGTCCTTTCGTTTCCACTCACTTGCCTCTAGTGAATTCCCTGTGCACCTTCTCTGTCCCTTCGCTTTTGTCTTGATTCTTCACTCTGTGCTGTCTAATCCTTTGTGGCACGTTTCCGGTGGTCTTGGTCAACATCTTTGAAAACAGAATTTTCACCAGACAGATCGTGTATTCCAAAGAGCTCTCAACATTTATTTCATTAATCTAATTACACAAAATATATTAATTTACATATACTCTAAATACTAAATTTAAGTGCTACATCTCTGATAATGTTTGATGACTCATTTGAGTTGTAATTAAGATTATATGCACAGATCATACAGTTGGTGAGTCTGGGCAAGAATATAACCATGTAACTCAAATGTCCATGAAGACGTAAAGCATTTTCATCACCGGGCCTTCCCGGTGGCGCAGCGGTAGAGTGCTGGGTTGCGAAGCTGCCAGCAGCCTCTGCAGCGCCGGTTTGATCCCCGGCCACCAGTCGAGGGTCCCACATGGCGCGCAGACCTCTCCTGCTGCCCGCTGCTCCCCTCAGCAGTGCACTTCGTCAGTCTGCCTGTTCTGCTCCACGCTCTGGCTCTGGTGAATTCTCTCACCCTCCTGCGCTTCTGACTGTACCCAGTGCTTGTATAAAGAAATAAATAAATCTTTAAATATATATATATATATATATATATATATATATATATATATATATATATATAAAAGCATTTTCATCACCTCTGGAAGTTTCCGCATTTCCCTCCCAGTCATTCTTCCTGCCCCAGAGGAAAGTATTTTTCCCATATCTGTCACCAAAGATTAGTTTTACCTGAGTTTTTCAGTTCGTATGTTTAGGATCATACTGTACTTTTCTGTTGCTACTTCCAATCATGAGCATAATACTTTAAGGATTTCCCCATGTCATTTTGCATGGCATATACCAGTCAATGTAATGAACATGAAGTGGGATATCATTGATTTTCCCCTTTTATTTACTTATATATGAGGTCAGATTGATATATAGCATACAAGTTCAGGTTCACAATGGTCTGGTATTTGTATACATTGCACGAGGCTCGCAATAGCTCTAGTTAATATCATTGTCCTTTCATTTAGCATGTTCAAACAACTTAGGAAATTGTTCATCCTTTCATGTGCTTATTGACTACTTGTATTTTTTCACCAATTTATCAGTGTCTTGAGTTTTGCCCATATTTATTATGTTTCCATTTTTTATTATTTCTTTGTAGGAGATAGCACATATGCTGAACATGAGTCTACTGTCAGTTATATGTATTATAAATATTAATCCAGTTGTGCTTTATCTATTCAATTTAACAGATTTTATATTTTAAAGCACTTTTTGATTCATAAAAAAAATTGTACAGAACATACAAAAGTTCCCTCCTCAGCCTCATTCCTGCAAATAGCTTCTCCTATTACTAACCTCCTTTATTAGCATAGCACAGTTATTAAAATTGATGAATGAATACATTATTATAAACTGAGGCCTTTTTTTTTAGGTCACATTGATTTATAACACTATGTATGATTTTTAGGGGAATAAGTCCATACCTCCTCAGATGTATATTGCCACTCACACCTGCCACCTGAGCACCTTAGGTTGTTTCCATAACTTGGAGAATTGTTTTATTCATTTTTCACCTCCTACCTGTACCCAACACCTATTTTGGAGTTGCACACATGCAAACACTAAATACATGTTGGGTAAAAGAGCGAAGGAAAGATTTGAGGTTTCTATCTTACCCTTTTCTAATCAGAGGACATTATGAAGCTGTGAAAGGAAAAATTAGAGAGGGTCAGAATAACTTGCCAACTGTCCGATTATATTGCCTTGATTAACCTCCTACTGGGTGCGTTTCAAATATTTTTTTACATGACTTTTAGTTGGTTAAAGGTTACTGAATATTTAAATAAAAGTCAATAGCTAACTATACAGCTTAAACCACTAGATCTGTAAGTACATACATAAACTTGACAATGTTGTAATTTTTTCGCATGAAAAAATTATCTCTGTGCTTTACAGAGATAATTCTTTTTTTTCATCCACACTATCCCTTTCATCCTCTTGTGTCTTGTATGAATTTTTATAAATCTTGGATATTAATCTCTTATTAGCTATATATTGTATAGATATTTTCTCTCATTCAAAAAGGTGTCCTTGTAATCATCTTGCATTTTCTTTCATTGCATAAAAAATTTTTAACTTGAGGTAATCCCAATTGTTTATTTTTGTTTTTAATTCCCTTGCCAGAGTTGTTGTCACCAAAAATATCTTTATAATTGATATAATGGTACATAGCAACAATGTTTTCTTCTATGTATTATATTCTTATAGGTCTTATATGTAAATCTTTAATCCATTTGGAGTTTATTTTTGTATGGGATATAACTTCATTCTTTAATGTGTGACTTTCCAATTTTTCCAGCACCATTATTTAAAGAAATTTTCCTTTCCCCACTTTATGGTCATGGATGATTTATGATAGATTAGGTGATGGTATGTATGTGAATTTGTTTCTGAACTTTCAATTTCACTTCTATTCCATTGATCCATGTATCTATCTTAATGCCAATACTGGTTTTTTTTTTGGTACTGTTTTTGCTTTAAAGTAAAGCTTGAAGTCAGGTACTGTGATACCTTCATTTCACTCCTTTTTATTTCTCAGAATTACTTTTGTGGTTCCATATGCTATATAAAACAATGTCCATCATTATTTCACAGACTGGCTTTTTGGAGGGAGTACAGCAATGTTCCCTCCAATGCAGAAAGGCTGACCATGGAGAGAGTAATGTTGCCGTTACCCTAAAAGATCTCACATAGTCGAGGTTCAGCACTGAAAGCTGTTGGAAAGAAGCTTCCCATCTCCTGCCTCTTTGTGAGGTGCACCAGGTCCCACATATACCCCACCCACTAGCTAACTATACAAATGGAGCCAGAGAAGTCTGAACTAATTGGAAAAATTATCATTGGCTTTGCAAGTTCATTTTTAGGCAAATCATTACCTTCCCTCTATTTCTTTTACTAAATAGGTGAGCAGATCTTGCTCAAGAGAAAGAACTGCTCTGAGGTTGGCAGAAGCCAGCTTATCTCTTTGTTTTCTGGGGAGTTTGCACAGGAGCTGCAGGAAGTCTTATCAAGATGAGGGACAGGTCCTGTGACTTCCTTCCCAGGGCCCCTCTAGCCACAGATTCGTTGGACACACAAAACCTCAGTAGATATTAATCAGCCACAACCTCTACTTATCCCCACCCATCCAGTGCCCTTCTTATAGAGGATCACTGTTCTAGAACCTTCACAGGCAGTGGGTAGTCTGGGCAGTACTTCATAGCAACAGAGGCTGCACCTAGAGGCTCTGGAAAATATATCCTCCATTGCTTGACATTTGAGACCCTTTGTAACCTGGCCCAACATTTTTTTTTTTAAAGATTTATTTATATATTTATACATACAAGCACTGGGTACAGTCAGAAGCGCGGGAGGGTGAAAGAATTCACCAGAGCCAGAGCGGGGAGCAGAGCAGGCAGAAGGACCAAAGTACACTGCTGAGGGGAGCAGCGGGCGGTAGGAGAGGTCTGCGCACAATGTGGGACCCTCCTCTGGTGGCCGGGGAGCAGCCGGGGATCGAACCGGCGCTGCAGAGGCTGCGGGCAGCTTCGCAACCCAGCGCTCAACCGCTGCGCCACCAGGGAGGCCCCCAACATTTTTTTGTTTAGTTCATTTTGTTTTGTTTTTAATGTTCTCTCTTTAATCATAGAAGTAATAACACAGTTTTTAAATATTTTCTTCAAATAGCCAGAAATGCATAAATAAATATGAATGTTCCTCTTCCTGTTCCCCAGAAGGAATCACTGTTTATAGTTTTCATTCCTAGACCATATTCAGGTCCATGTTACTTAAAATCCCAACCAATTTAAAGGGATTGAAGAGAAAATAATTAAAGATCAATAACCAAAAAAATTGGAAAATACTCCCAGAAACATGGTTTTAAATAACATGGTTCTAAATAAGCCATCATCAAAGAAGCAAAACTAAGGAAATTAGAGAATATATTGAACTAGATGAAAATGAAAACCATTCATCAAAATTGTATCCAGAAAAAGACGTGCTTAGTGCGATGTTTATCTTTTTTTTTTCTACTAAGATTAGATGCTGGATTTATTTCTGAGCTTTCACTGCTATTCCATTAATCCATGTATCCATTTTCATGCCAATAACAAATGTTTTCAGTACTGTTGCTTTATAGTAAAGTTTGAAGTTTGCTTCTGCTTTTCTGTAGTTGAGGCCTCAATTGCATTTTTAAAATCACCTATAGTGTTTCTTAACTCCCTTATTTTTAATTATAGCTGCCTCATATTTTCTTAATCTATATTCTGTTGTTGTTTTAGATCCTCCTTTGTTTTGGGGGGTTTTATTGTTCTTGTTGTTAGTTCCATAAGCTCGGTTAGAACTGTTACTTGAACTCCTGCCACCTTCTGCATTTCTGCCTGATTGGGGCTCTGCTCAAGGTGTTCTTATTCTGACATCTATGATGTGTTCCTTTGTCTCCTCATTTTTAATTTTTTTTAAAGATTTATTTATTTATTTATACAAGCACTGGGTACAGTCAGAAGCGCGGGAGGGTGAGAGAATTCACCAGAGCCAAAGCGGGGAGCAGAGCAGGCAGAAGGACCAAAGTACACTGCTGAGGGGAGCAGCGGGCAGCAGGAGAGGTCTGCACACCATGTGGGACCCTCCTCTGGTGGCCAGGGAGCAGCTGGGGACCGAACCGGTGCTGCAAAGGCTACGGGCAGCTTCGCAACCCAGCGCTCAACCACTGCACCACCGGGGAGGCCCCATTTTTAATTTTTTATGGTTTGCAATAGGGATAGGTTTTATACTGTTGCTGAAAGGGAACCGCTAAGCAAATGAAATCTTTCCTGTTTCTGCTAAAAGAGTCTGGTGCAGTAAAGTAAATGTAAACTTAATGCAAAGTAAATGTAAACAACAAGTTTTGCTTCTCTAAAGCCTATCTAGATGAGATTACCTGAGGCCTTGTTATATTTTAACAAGGCCATACAGTCATCAGGTTGATTGATCTCCCAGGACATCTTTGAATATCTGTCTTTTGTCACAAACTTTTGTGCTTACTGACCGATGTTATCAATATAAGATGGTTATGTATAAAAGAAACCCTTTGTCCCTAGACTGGTGCTCAGACCCTACCCAGGTCTGAGACCTCATGCATGAGTAATAAAAATTCTCCTGACCTCACCATTCCTGAAGTACCGCTTGTTCTTCCCTTGCTTAGGAAAAGCCTAGAATTTATTTCTGCAACATTGCCTTCGCAGCTGTTGAAGTAATCTGAGAACTGGTACTGGTGACGGGTAGTGGGTATGAAAGAGGAGCAGGGCAGTGGGGCACTGAGGATCACCTCTAGTAATCCCAGGAGCTCAAGCTTCCTACAGTGCTGTGGGTATCAGAGTTGTGTGGTGGGGATTCACGGGGATCCCTTCCTCTGGGTCAGCTCCTGGGTCTCAGTGTCTTTTGTAATCTAGTGTCCACTTCCACTCTAGGCTACTTGTAAGCACCAGATGCAGCACTGAGCATTGGCTGTATTTACATGGGGTCACAGGCCAGGAATTGTTCTCTTTTCTTTTTGTTGTTTGTTTGTTTGAATTGGGGTAACATTGATTTGCAACACTGTAGGTGATTTAGGTTTAGGCCAATAGTTTTCACACCCCTCAGATGTATGTCAACAAGTTACAGAGCAGCCCCAATATAAAAACGGGTTCCTGGCTGTGGGTCCTCACCCGCACGCTTAAAAGGGACTTATTTATACTCCACTACAGGCACACACAAAAGGTTAATAAAAGGTTTATTTACAAGGGAAAGGGAAATGAGGAAATGTACAACTCAGGGAGAAAATAGGGAAATAAAGTCTTTAATGCATCCTACCCGATCCAACACCTGGAAACCCAAAGGCACCCCGAGAGCTGGCAGAGAGCCAAAAAAGGGCAAAATCCCAAAGCCCACGTGTCTGGTTTTATACCAAACCTCAAACCTGGCTGCTTAACCTCACCCTCAGATTCTAGCAACCTTCCCTGTAGTGGTGATGGGATTTGTCTTTCCCAAAGTCCTGATGGCTTTGATCTGGAGTGGGGGTGGAGTCCACAAAGCCTGTATGGAAGTAGCTTTAGGACATCCTTTCCCCCTAACAAACACACCACTCCCCCAGGGAAGGGGGAGTTTCCAGGTTCCCTGCCCCACCCAAGAAAGGGTGGAGCTGAGCAGGGAGGAGGAGAAGCTGGAGAGGAGACTGGAGAAGGATTGAAGATGGGGAGCAACCAGGAGACCTGGAGGAGGCACATGGAGCAGAGAGAGACATATGAAGAAGCTGTGCTTGATTCTTGGTCCTGAACTCGTTGAAACAGACGTGGGTGAGAGAACTGTGAGGAGGTTAGCAATGGCAGCATTTATTTTGATTTTGCTTTTTTCCTTCCAGACTTGCTTAGCTGTTTCTGACCCTTTACTATGGGTCCCTACCAGGAAGTGCTTTAGATTTGTGGCAGGCTTTTGGGCATCAGTGGCCCAGCTTTGGGCCAACCCTGTCTGGCTGGACATTTACCCACAAGGGGATGGGTAACTTTGGGTGCTTGATTTGGAAAAGATTGTTTGTCTTCCCTTAGTTGCACATTAATTGTATTAAAGTTCCTTTCCATTAAAGGTCTTACACATTAGAATATGTTTTGTCTTGATGTGGTGGATAGCAGAACCTATCTAGAGCAGGAGGTTTGGGAGTTCTGGGGTGCCCTGCAACAAAAACATACATAGTCCTTACCCTGGGCCATTGGGCCCCTCCATCCTTGGTTCCCATCCCAACACACCTTCCCCCCTAGCAGCCTCAATTCTGGTCTCACCTTTCTAGGGGTTGTTTTGGTTTAGTTTTGTCAGTTACTTTGTTTCTCTGTATTCCATATATGAGTGAAATCATCTGGTATTTGTCTTTCTCCTGACTTATGTCACTTGTCATAACTCCCTCCAGGTCCATCTAGGTTGTCACAAATGTGTTTTCTTTTCTAGCAGGGAGCTTTATTCTGGAATCTTTGTTTCTTGGTATTCACAGGTGCTTAAGCGCTAGACTGTTCAAGTCTGCCTTTGTTTTGGTTTTAGCCCTGGGGCAGCGGGGTAGCAGTTGTTTTCATTATCTCAGTCTTGGGCTTTAAGTAGTAGCCTCTTCCATGAGAATACTCAGGTGTTCTCACCTGTTTCTACCTGCCAATTCAGACTCCAACTGTTCTATATTAAAAGGTTTAGGCTCCAGCCAGTCACCTCACTCTGCACCCCTGTTTGGCTGGATATTGGCTCTCCAATATTGCACCTTTCTCCTGGGTACCAATTCATACACCTCCCCCACCCCCTTACCCAGTGTAGTGCTGGGTCTCAGGAGTCCCTATTGTTGGCTGGCTGGTGCCTAGGTCAACAGCTATAGGGGATTCTGTGCAGCAGCTGAATCTGTCTTTTGTGGGCTATGCAGCCCCATTATCACTATAGACAGAGTTCACCTAGAGTTTTCCCTACCCCTTTCTGCCAAACCATTGCTCCCAGTGTGTGCTGTGGTCCTTCATTTTTCCCTCAGGGGATTTTTGACTTTGTTTTACTGCAACCTAGTTGTGAATGTCTAGAGAAGGCAAGCCCAGTATCTTCACTCTGTCCACAATTGTCACACTCAGAGAGAGATTTAAATCAATGGAAATGAAAGCAACGAAGCAATCATAAAAAATGAACTAAGTCAAAAATGGTTTCTTTAAAAAGATCAATACAATTGGTAAAGAAACAATTAGATGATCATAGAAAAATAAGACACAACTTACCAACATCATGAATGAAGACCCTTGTGAAAAGTGGTACAAAAATCCTTATAAACAAATTAGCATTAATAAAAAGGATGATATAGCACAACCAATAGGGAGGGTTTGTATTGGCCCAGCCTATTGATAATAATGTTATTACCTAGAAAGGCCTGGGTCCTGATGAGAATCCCATAGGCATTTTCCCTTTTAGCTGATATTACAACTGAACTGGTCCATGGCATGCTTTATTTTGATGCCCTTCAGCAGTAGCCATCAGAAGACTTTAAAAGAGTAGAGGTGTGTTACTGACAAGAAGCTGGAAATTATACAACACACTTGGGCCATACTAAGATCACAGGTAGCAAGAAAGAAGGTGCTGGCCAGGGGCTCTGATGTTATTGGACCTGCGGGTAGAGAGTAGAGGAGGTTTCTAAGTCTCTCTTTATTGGATTTACTGACTTCATGACTCTGTGTTACATTTGGTCATTCTCACATTTCAAACTCTTCCATTATTATTATTATTAAATCAATGGAATTGATAGCAAATAAGCAAAAGAAGAAATCAATTAAGTCAATTATTATCATTATTATTATTTATCTGTCATAGTGATCTGTGATCAGTAATCTCTGATGTTGTTATTGTAATTATTTGGGGGTGCCATGAATTGGGTCCTTATAAAGTGGGAAACCTAACAGATAAATGTGTGTGCTCTGAGTGTTCCACTACTTGTTTCATGTCTCTCACCCTCTCTTCAGGCCTCCCTATTCCTTGACACACAACAATATTGAAATTAGACCATTTAATAACCCTACAATGGCCTCCAAGTGTTGAAGTCAAGAAGACCTGCATGTCTCTCAGTTTAAATCAAAAACTAGAAATGATTACGCTTTGTGAGGAAGTCATGTCAAAAGCCAAGATAACCAGAAGCTAGGTCTCATACCAATTAGGCAAGATATGAAAGCCAAGGAAAAGATATGAAGGAAATTAAAAATACCATTCCAGTGAATACATGAGTGATATGAAAGAAAAAAAAAAAAAACAGTCCCATGGCTGATATAGAGAAAGTTTAGTGATCTGGATAGAAAATCAAACAAGTCACAATAGTCCCTCAAGGACTCCCTGGTGGCACAAGGGTTTAAGGCGCAATCTATGAAGCTGTCCGTAGCCACTGCAGCACGAGTTCGATCCCCAGCCAGGGAGCAACCCACAGGGTGCAGCAGACCTCTCCTGTCTCACCCGCTGCTCCCCTCAGCAGTGTACTTCAGTCAATCTGCCTGTTCTGTTCCCCACTCTGTCTCTGGTGAATCCTCTCACCCCCCACACTTCTGGCCTGTACCCCAGCTCTTGTATGCATAAATAAATCTTTAAAAAAAATAGTCCCTCAAGCCAAAGCCTAATCCAGAGAAAGGCCCCAACTCTCTTCAATTCCATGAAGGTTGAGAGATATAAGGAAGCTGCAAAAGAAAAGTATGAAGCTAGCATAGGTGGTATATGAGGTTTAAGCAAAGAAGCTGTCACCATAACAGCAAAGTGCAAGGGGAAGCAGTAAAAGCTGATATAAAAACTGCAGTAAGTTATCCAGAAAAATCTAACTAAGATTAGTGATAAAGATGGCCATATTAAACAGTACTTTTCAATGTAGACAAAACATCCTTCTATTAGAAGATGTCATTTATAACTTTCATAGCCAGAGAGAATTCAAAGCCTGGCTTCAAAGCTTCAAACTCTTAACCCATTTGTTAAGGGTCAAAGCATGGTGACTAAATTAAAGCTAAAGCTCTTTTACTATCTGAAAATGCTAGAACCTTTTAAGAATAATGTGAAATCTACTCTTCTTGTGCTATTTAAGTGGAACATTGTGGTTTTACAACATGGTCTGCTGAATATTTGAACTATTGAATATTTGAGACCTTCTGCTCAGAAACAGTTTCTTTTTCACTCACACTGGACCTACTCACCTGAAAGAGCTGATGGTGGAGTACAAAGAGTTTAATGTTGTTTCCCTACTTGCCAACACAAATGCTTCCTGTAACCCAGGGATCAAATGTCATTGCAACATCAAGTCTTATTATTTAAGGAATACATTTCACAAGATAAAGCTGCCAGAGATAATGATTCCTCTGATACATTTGGGCAAAATACATAGAAAACCTTATGGGCTGGGTACACTATTCTAAATGCCATTGAGAATGTTCATGACTCATGAGAGAAAATCAAAATATCGACATTAATAGGAGTTTGGAAGAAATTGATTGCAATCCTTGAGGATGTCTTTGAGAAAAGACATGAGGCCCCTCCTACAATGTTAGGTGCTGGCAGCCTCAACTGTGGGTGCTCTGAATTGGTAAGTCAATATTGTTCCCCCTCATTGGAACTGTCTCCTTTACCCCCGCATTGTAACCAAATTTGCTGTCATTGTGAGAAATGTATTGCTTTGTTCATTTAGGAAGAAAGATAGGATTCATACAAGTATCTCAAAGTTAAAGGGCTAAAGGAACCTACATTCTTCCTGCAAATAACCCCCTCCTCTCTTTTTCTGGCTTTTGAAAGTTATTTTCATTTCTGTTTCTCTTAGGATTGCAACAAAATAAATAACCTTTTATGGGACAATTGGGAAGGGTTTACTTAAGGAAAATTTACCAACATGGACAGGTTCAGGGAATGTTACATGACATATTGACCAATAATCTGAAGATAGTAATAGCATGAAGCTTCGGCATCATAGGTTTAAAGATAAGGGGAAGAAGTTACCAGAACTCAGGAAAGGCTGTGATTGTAGTTGTAGTTGCAGCTGTGGCTGTAGGAGGGGCCCCTCAGACAGGGGCTGGATAGAGTAACACAGTCACTGCTGGCTCACAGCCTGGCAGGGAGAGAGCCAGGAAGTTAAAACAGTGTCTCCCTTTCACTGAGAGCACCCAGGAGGCAGAGGGAGAAGGAGCCCATCCCTGAGGCACAGAGATATCACCCTAGAGATTCAGGAGGATGGACGGGATGCAAATGAGGCCTGAGGGCAAATAGAGAAGGTCCATGTCTTCCTATAATCTTCTCATAGTTGGTATTTGCTGGACTTTGTCCTTGTGATAGGGTCAGTTTCTTATTCTGTCTCATTCTCATTCTGCTTGTTTGTTTCACTTCTTTCTCACCACTCCCTAGTGTCACCTCTTTGGAGTAATAGTCACATTATTATAAATGCCTTGAGAATGGAATATCGTTTTTTAAGCTGGGGGATACACGTATTTAGAAGTGTTTTGTGATGGCAGCGGCTCTAGAAAGAAATCCATTATAACTGTGACTTAAGAGAGCAGTTACTAGGACTAAACTGGTGACCCCAAAACATCAGTCACCAGGGACTCCCAACTTTCTATCCTCTACTTCAGAGAGGTGACTTCATCTTGTGTTCCCACGTGGGGGCCTGACATATCAGCATCCTCATTTGCATATCCTGGCATATCAGGTCTCATCTGCATCATGTCCATCCTCCTGAATCTCGGGGGTGACATCTCTGTGCCTCAGGCATGGGCTGCCCAGAGAGAGAGGCAGAAAGGAAGGTCACAGGAGCCAGGGCCCCGTCTCTGCTCACCTCCACTGGTGCAGCCTAGTTTAATGGTGCCAACCAGAATGAAGGGAGACTGGAAAATGAGGTCCATTTTCCACCCCAAAACTTCCAAAATCATTATATTTTGAGAAGAGGAGAATGGATGCTGGGGAGAACTGACGTTCTCTACCACCCTTTGTTCTCCCTTGTAATCTGTGTTCACGTCAAGATTTTCTGGGAGCCTCCTCACACGCAACCAATGATGCAGCAGAAAATCTTGGGAAACCTTGGCCAGGCTTTCAGGAGCCAGGGCTATTATGGGGCCTGCTCTTCACAGCAAGATCTCAAGAAAACCTCTTGTTCTCTTAAAGCCTAATCTCTTCCTGTGTTAAATGAGGATGTTAGAACAGATGGTCTCTGAGCATATATTATTGAACAGCAAGAACCAAATAGGCACAGGCAGGTGTAGGTAATATTGAGCTTCCTATTAAATATGGGAAACAAAAGAATCAACGACCAAAAAAAAAAAAAAACAACAAAGATTAGAGCTGCAAAGTGTGTTCATTCCATGAATAAAAAGTTCAAGATCCCCTCACACAGAGCAACAGAGACTGTGCTTCTCCTCCGTGGCCACCAGGCCACCAGGACTGCAGGAACTAAGAGCA
Organism: Talpa europaea; assembly: GCF_964194135.1. Lineage (NCBI taxonomy): Eukaryota > Metazoa > Chordata > Mammalia > Eulipotyphla > Talpidae > Talpa > Talpa europaea. The sequence goes on along the minus strand of NC_140073.1, from coordinate 40,829,111 downwards.
CATGTGACACATGACACTGCCCTTGCCTCTCTGCCCTGGGAGGACACGTCCTCTTCACACTTGGAGGCCTCCTACCATGTGAGTCTGCTGTGGTCTGGAGCGACAACTGTCTTTTCTGAGCAGGAAAGGGAGGACTTGTGCTTTGAGTCTTGCTCCTGGTTGACTTTTTTCCTTTTTTAAAGATCTATTTATTTACGCATACAAGAGCTGGGGTACAGGCCAGAGGTGCAGGGGGTGAGAGGATTCACCAGAGACAGAGTGGGGAACAGAACAGGCAGATGCACCGAGGAACACTACTGAGGGGAGCAGCAGGCAAATCAGGAGAGGTCTGCTGCTCCATGTGGGTTGCTCCCTGGCTGCCCAGGGATCAAACTCATGCAGCAAAGGCTGCGGACAGCTTCATAGGCTGCATCCTAAGCCCTTGAGGCACCAGGGCAGCCCCTCTCCTGGTTGACTTCTAATCCTATCCCCTTTCTCCTGATTTGCTAGTCTTGTCTTCCTTGCTGGGTAAAATTTGCTTCACCTGGAATAAAGTCTCATGGTTTTGATGTTCCTCTTGGGATTTGTAGGAGCGTGACTGGCTGCCTTCTCTCCCCACTCTGCGTAAGCAGCTGACTCTCCACCCGGGCAGTGGGGCTGCAGGGCTGGCTGAGGACCAGGACCCCCACACAGACCTGTGGTCCAGAGCCAGGCTCCACGCCTGTTTGCATGAGACCTGGCACATGTCCTCTCCTCTAGGTGCTGCATTGTCCTTCCCTGTAAATGGGAAGAAAAGTACTTCCCTCGTTGAGCTCTAAAGAGAATTAAAAGAGGTTATACCTGAAAAGCCTGGACCAGCTGCCCTTGCTCACCCAGATGAGAGTCAGTCCACCTTCCCAAGTTGGAATTCAAATGGACATCTTTCTTTTCACCCCCAGTCTCCATAACATAGAAATGGGCACTTTTTCTATTTCCTACCCCTTTTCCCAAAGATTCTCCTTCACGAATGCGCCATCAGCAGATCACCCGCCAAATCATGAGGCGGAGAGGATGGGTGGTCTATTCTACATATCTCATGACAAATCTCTCACAAATATCCCTTATAAATGCCCACGCCTCTTCCCCCACTGCTTCCTCTCTCCTTTTCCAACCTACCCGCTTCTATTCCAAAACACTGAAAAATTCACATAAACCCTAAATCCTCTCCCTAAACTGTGGAGCACTTCTAGGTGCTCACTCAAGGTATCTACTGACCCCTCCTGGGTTGGAGTCCTCAGACTGGGCACCATTAGCTATTTGCATGGGCATAAAGAATTTTCTGGAGGGCCTCCCCGGTGGTGGAGGCGCAGTGGGTTGAGTGTAGCGCTGTGAAGCTGTCTGCAGCCTTGTGGCACGGGTTCGATTCCCAGCTGGCCAGGGAGATTCCCACAAATTAAAACCCAGAAAGTGAGTATTTAACTGTCTTTTCTTACAATCTGGCTCAATGAAAAGCAAAGGGGTAAAGTTCAAGCTAGCCCCAAAGATCAGTTTCCTTTGAATTTTGAGATCTCAGAATATCCCCCAGTTTAATGTTTTATGGGGGGGGGGGAGGTTTAATGATGAATAAATAAAATGATATATTTTTAAGTCAGACCTGTACTAAATCTCCTGTACTATTTATCCTATGTGAATCATATCTTTAATTTATTGTTTTCACCATTTTCATCTCTTGTAAGCATGGAGTAAAATTTAATGACCAGATACATAAACCTCAAAGCATCTTTAAGGTTTGAGGTAGGTTTTCTTCCTGTGGTTTCTGCTCACTTGCCTCTAGTAAACCCATGTTCTCTCTTCTTTTCCCCTTTGCTTTCCTCCTGATGCTTCACTCTGGACTCTCTAGTCCTTCAGGTTTCCTATGGGCGATTGGAGTCACATCACAGTTCCCATTATTACTCCAATCCAGGTGAGGAGGGTGTGGGGGGGCGGGGGGAGATGGGAGAGAAGTCTAGTTTCTTGACTCAAAGTAGGACACACACTGTCTTGCAATTTACACTTCAGAACTCCCTGCAAGAACTGAGAGTGGGAATACAAGCTTCAGAAACAATGACCTTCCCCCCTCCCACTCTGTAAGCAGTGTTTTACTTTACAATATTTTTGTACCTGTTTTCTTGATCCTACCCTGAGGGTTAGTTAGGAAAAGGTAGGATTTGAGTCCGGCATTCATCGAGAGGCTGAGCCTTTCTGCAATTTTCACAAATAACACCAGAGGGCGCGCTTGTTTAAATCCTCACAAGCATCCCTGGAGCGGGGAACCAGCAGTCAGAGGGAGACACTGGACTTAAAAGAATATACAATCAGGGTGTGGTATGGTAACATATCTCTGAATCATATATAGTGTTGTAAGCCGTTGTTACCTCAATAAAAAAAAACTACTGGAAAAAATAGAACAAATAATCAGAGCCATTTAGGTATTGGCCCTTCCTTTTACAAAGGAACAATGCTAACAGTAAACTTACCTAGCAAGGCTGACACTGCTTCACCACTGATTAAATAGTCAAAAGACAGCCAGAAGAGAGAAAATGAAAAACCTAGGACTAAATATTACAGCTTCGTGGTGAGGGGTTCCTAGGGCTCACTGACATGGGAGAGTCTTAGAGAAGTTACCTGTGAGTGCTACCTTATGCTCTAAATATATGGCTGTCTCCTAAAATATTAGGGTCAGAAGGGGCAATAAGAGCATCCAGATATTCCTCCCTTGTTTTATTTTACAGATATGGAAACTGAGGCCCAGGGAAAAATTATTCTCTTTTCCAGGGCCAAATGACTGTCTAGTACAAGAGCCAGAATTAAAACCCAGAAAGTGAGTATTTAACTGTTTGGCTAATAGAAACAACCCTTTGGATTTTGGACAACCTAAACTCTATTGGTAATTAGGATTGATCTTTAAAAAATGAAAAGCTTAGGGCCTCCCCAGTGGCGCAGCGGTTGAGCGCTGGGTTGAGAAGCTGCCCGCAGCCTCTGCAGCGCCGGTTCGATCCCCGGCCACCAGGCAAGGGTCCCACATGGCCTGCAGACCTCTCCTGCAGCCTGCTGCTCCCCTCAGCAGTGTAGTTCATCAGTCTGCCTGCTCTGCTCCCCGCTCTGTCTCTGGTGAATCCTCTTACCCTCCCGTGCTTCTGACTGTACCCAGTGCTTGTATAAATAAATAAATCTTAAAAAAATAAAAAGCTTATATAGATATAGTTCATCGATCAGTGGTTGCAAGAAGTGGGGGTGAGATGAAGGGAAATGAACCAGAAGGTACAAACTTCCAGTGATAAAGTAAATAAGTCATGAGCTATATAGTATACAGCATGGAAACTATAGTTAATATCATGTTGCGTATTTGAAAGTTACTGAGTCCATCTTAAAACTCCTCATCAGAAGAAAAAAGATTTTTTACTTATGTGTGGTGTGGTGATGATTGTTAACTAGATTTCTGTGGTAATTATTTTGTAATACATGCAAATACTGGATCATTGTGTTGTGCACCTGAAACTAATCTGTCAATGATTCCTCAATTTTAAAAAATAAGATTGGTCTTTTTAGAAGGGATTATAGATACAGTTCATAGATTGGTGTTATGCTTGCTCAAAAGAGAGAGAGAGAAGAGGGGGGGAGGTAGGATGAGAGAGAAAAAAGAAAGAGGGACAGGGGGAGGGAGGCAAAGAGAGAGGGGGGAGTTTCCTGACAGCTGGCCTTGTCTGCAGCCTGGCTGCTGCTGCTCTCCCTTCCTAGCAACTGCAGCTAGGCTGCATTGTTTGAAGTACTCATTTTTTTGAAAATCGAAAGATGAAGGAAAAGCTCCTAAAACAAAAGGCATTTTCCTTCCAAGGGCTCAGAGAAATCATAATTCAAGGACAAAACAGTCAAGGGTGAGCATCCTGCAAAAAACATCTGCAGAACAATTAAGCATTGTCAATGGCACAACTCATCTCCCGGTGCAGATGGAGAGCCTTGGAACCCAGAACCAGAAGGAGCCTTGGAATGTCTTTATAAATGAAGAATGTGCCGTTCCTGGAGGGGAGGGATGGCAATCCCAACACAAATGCTTACGGAAGCCAGAGAAAGAAGCAAGCCAGGGTCAGATAAGAGATGCCAGAGATGTGTTACAGGAAATATATGGCTTTACCCTTTAGGAAAAACAACAGAGGGAGACTGTTGACACTTGACACTAACACAGGCCCTGGGTGGTGGGAAAAAAGTAGGGACTATGACACACTGGATATGCCCTGCCTCCAGGAGCCACTGGTGACTCCAATGGCCACTGTTTCAAATGCATGTGAGTCTGTAGTTGCCAGATCATCTGTCATTTTTTTAAATGTGGATTTGTACTTGACATGCCTTAATTTTTAATGATGGCAAATAATTTGAATTGGTTGAAGGCCAAACAGATCCCTACTGGAATCTGGACTCCTCCACAAGTTTTTGCTGTGCATCCTCTGGACCAAGGTTCTATAGGGTGGGTGGGAAGGGCCTTCAAGGAAGCCTAGTGTTCTGTTTTTTTGTTTGTTTGTTTGTTTATTTGTTTGTTAACTCTTTTTTTGCATAGAAGAACTGGGGTGTTGGCCAGAGGTGGTGGGGGAGAGGACTCAACAGAGACAGAGTGTGAAGAGCAAAACAGGTGGACGTACTAAAATACACTTCTAAGGGTAGCAGCAGGCAAGACAGGAGAGGTCTGCTGCCTGGTGCACTGATTTTAACTCAATCATCCACTTGCTTCCATAAACCACTTTCCAATGGCCTGTTTCCTCCTCTGACTTATGAAAAGATGAAGGGATCCTAAGGTGTGATCTGACATTCTCTGGGTTTCTGAGTTTTCCTTGCACATGGAGTCTCCAAATTAGCAAGGCATTGTGGGTAAACCTCAGAACCTGAAAGCAAAAGGTCCGCAAATACCTCCTTCTCTCCAGGTCCCTCACCCACTTGAACCTTGAACCCCATATGTCCAAAACCCACCTTATCATCTCCCCAACACAAATGGCTCCCCAGCTAGCCTTTCCCTACCATGTGGCACCATCCTAGCTGCCCAGTCAAAAGCCTTGCCCTTATCCTCAGTTCATCCTGCTCCCTCCACCCTCATCCAGTCCACAAAGTCAGGTCAATCCCACTTCTTATCTCCGGACTGCGTTCACTTCCTCCCATCTCCAACACCATCATCCTAATGCTAGCAACCAGGATCTTTCAGCAGGATCGCTGCATTCGCCTCCTGTCTCCCTGCCTTCATTCTTAGCCCCTCCAATCCACTCACCACACTGCAGTCAACTGTCTTCATAAAACACAAGTTCCCAACTTAACATTCTTCTGCAGTTGCCCTCAAGATGAAGTCCCCACTCCTTGACACCAGGCCCTTACTTTTGTTTTACTTTGTTTCTTATGAATGATCTGTATTTTATTCTATTAAGAAACTATGTTCCAGTCAGAGTTATTCTGATATAATTTCCATAGATTTTTCCATATTTATATGTAACAAATACAATAGAGAAAACCCAAACAACCTCATTAACTATGATATATTTCTGCTTCCGTGGCCAGTTTTGTAAAACCAGTCTTCCAATGTTTAATCAAATCATATTGATTTGCTGTTTGTGTCCAAAACTATATCATTTGGGGAACAGCTTCACCCCTCGACATTACACGTGCTTCCTCACCCTCCACCATGGTTCTAGTGACTAGAACCCTTTCCCTCAATCCCCTTCCCCTTACAATCCTAAACCCAGTGGAGAAAATGAAGAAAAGGGTAATAGGGTGCTTCTAGGCACCACTCCTTCCTAGGACACCTGAGGCTCAAGTCCATGTCTCACCCACCCCCAACCTTAGAAACCTCTCTGAGCTTGCCCAGCACTAAAGAATTAAACTCGGACTCCCCCGGCGCTTCCACCCCCCACACCCCCCACCTCACCCACCCCCACCCCCCATGGCCTTCAAGGCCCCTGCAGTCTGGCTGTCCCCCCATCTCCCACCTCATTCCTCATGCTGGCTTCCCGGTATGCAGAGAAGGTTCTACCTGGGCAGTTTCTCCCCTACTCTGCCTGGCTGATTCCTTCTTGTATCTCAAGGGCCTGCTCAAATGTTGTCTCTCTCCTCTGATGCCTCTAATGAATGCCCAGCGGAAAGTGGGCACTCCCCACCTTCACTTTCCATCACCCTTCTGTTCTTCATTGCACTTAGCAAATGGTGGAGAATGATCCTTTTAGTCATGATTTTAACCTGCTTCATTCAGTGTCCCCACCAGAATGCAAATCCCATGTGCACAGGAAGCTGTCTTGTTCTCTAACATGTACCCAGTTTCTGAAACAGAGTCTCTCTCAGAATATGCTCTCAATCAAATGTTTGTTGAATGAATCTGCTTTGTAGGAGCCCAGCGCTGTGACCACCAGAGAGACAAAGTTCCGATTCCCACTCTTCCTGAGACAAGTGTCTGTGATGTTTCTTCCTAGGATCGCCAGCCAGTGTCCTTGGCCTTCACCTTGAGATAACAGGCTGGTGTCTGTGGCTCTCAGAGGGTTGGGCCGGATTTGTGGCCAGCTCCTACAGGAAGATCACATCACACCCGCAAACACCCCAAGCTTCTCAGCTCCGGTTAGGTTCTCCTCTGACAAACCTTGCTAATGTCCTTGACTTTTCACTCTTCAGGCTTGTAGCCAGGAAATACAATACCTACTGGAGGTGAGCTCTTAGGAACAAAGGATGAGCGCTCTCTCTTTAAATCAATTGTTTTACACAAAAGCTCTACTTTTTATTTTTCCCTTCTCCATCTCAATATCAGATATTCCAAATCCTAAATCCTTAGGAATGGTATTTGGGCACTATTCCTAGGCCCCTGAAAGGATTGCCTGTGCTGATTTAGATGTGGGAGTAATGTTCAAATGTCATTAAGAGACCTTGCCAAAATCAGCTCCATGAATCCCATTTCTGCATCTGCTGTAACAATGACACTAAGGTCTCTGGTCACACGGACCCTAAGGGTCTGCTAGTTCTGAGAGCTAAATGCTAGACCGGCTTCGAATTCTTCATGGAAGTGGGGGTGGGGGAGGATAGAGGGGCTGAAAGAAGAGAACAGAGGAGGGAAGGGAAAGAAAAGATGAGCCAACATTTTTTTAAAAGCTTTATTTATGCATACAAGACCTACGGTACAGGCCAGAGGTGCGAGGGGTGAGAGGATTCACCAGAGACAGAGTGGGGAGCAGAACAGGCAGATCGACTGAAATACATTGATGAGGGGAGCAGCAGGGGAGACAGGAGAGGTCTGCTTTGCTGTGTGGGTCAGCTCCCTGGCCAGGGATTGAACTCATGCCGCAGTAGCTGCAGACAGCTTCGTAGTGCTGAGACTTAACCCCTTGTGCCACCAGGAAGGCCCCTGAGCTAGCATTTTTTTAAAAAACGACCTGCATTGCCACCTTAGATATATTGTTCTGTTTCTTTCTCACTGAAATAATCATTGAAGTGTGAAAAAAAAATGTATTGAGTGCCTACTATAGACCAAGCATTATGACACTTGAGATATATCAGTGACCCAACCACACAGTGATATCTGCCTGTGTGGACTTTATATTCTAATGGCAGAAGACAGACACGTAAATAGTGAAAATTTTAAGCACTTAAGTTACTAATTTATAATTCATAAATTTGTTAATGTAGAATTTATTATAGATTATGTCATAATCTACAATAGGACATATTATAATAATCTTATATGTTGTATAAAATACAGAATATACTATTATAGAGCATACATACTATACATGTTAGAGAACAATATATCAATAGATAGAATATATCTTATGTATTGTGTAAGTATAGAATATATAGAATAGATTATAGATTATCTTCTGTATTATATAATGTATGGAATTTCTTATATATAGTATATATTCATAAATAAATTAGCCAGTATTAACCAGAAGGTAAAATGTGCCTTCACAAAAGAAAAGATTATGGGGACAGCAGAGTGGGAGGGAAGAGTTAATGAAAGAGAGGGTTAATGAAAGGGTTAATGAAAGAGAGAGGTGAGACTGGGTCTCCCTAAGAAAGAGACACTCGCAAAGACTCAGAGGATGTGAGGGCATCAGTTCTATGTAATTGACTATTTCCCCTTCCTCTTGGCCTTCAAAAAGATCAGAACCAAATTTAAGGCACAAGTCCAGTACCCTAGAGGCCTCTATGGTCTGCAAATCTGTGGCCTCTGTCCTTGAAGAGGCAGGAGAGGGCAGTGGTTATGGGCATGAGTTCCAGAATCGGGTAGATCAAATTCTGACTCTGCCACTTAATAGCTGTGTGACTTTGGGCGTCATATTTAGTCTCTGTGAGCCTCAGTTCCCTAGACCACAAAATTAAAAGAATGACGGCACCTACTTCAAGGGCTTCTTTTAAGGATCAGGTGACATAATGTGCACAAATTCCTTTATTTGCAGGAAGAACTCAATAAAACCTGGCTGAATTATTAAGCCTTGGTCTTGTCTCTCAACGTTTATTTACATTTTCCTTCATCCTAATACTCTACTTTTATCGATATTTTAACATTGTTTTATGGTTTCTGTTCCTGTGGTAAGCTACCTCAAATCCTCTGTGGATTGGCGTGGGTTATAAATAAGTAAATAAATAAATAAAAATCTGGATGGGAAACAGTTTCACTGAAGCAAAACATTTCATTAGAGGGAAGTGTAAGTGAGGCCAAAAGCATGAAATATTGAAATACTGACTCTCACCTCTAACCATCTATCAAAAATCACCAGCAAGACACTCTGTTTCCTCAGATCATCTTTCACCACCCCCACCTCCTCTTCCCCAAACCACCCTCCCTCCCTCCATCAAGAGGATACATGAGTCACACAAATGGCCCAGTATGCTTAAGTCCTCCCGACCTCACAGCTGCTTCATTGTCATGTGCCTCATAGAACTCATCTTTCCCAACATGAGGAGAAAAGAAATTAATGGGATCTATTTCCATGGGGTTGGGGTTAGGAGAGAGGGGTGCTGGTTCAGTGCACAGAGTCAGGTGTTGGTTAGAATCTGCCTGGAGCACTGGCTGCCATGTTTACCCCGCGGCCATCCAGACCAAGCATCATGGCCTGCTTGGTTACATTTGATCCTTCCCCTCTTCCCATAGGAAACTACTTGTGATACAAGAAGACCTAGCTGGGTTCTATGTCCTTCCTAAGCAGGAAAAAAAAAAAAAAAAAAAAAGACTAATCAAGGCCCAGTGCAGGGCCTGAAATAAGTGCCCTTCATCCACAAACATGTACTGACAGTCCCTTCTGTGCTGGGAACTGAGAGAAGAAACCCCGTCCTGGCCCAGGAATTCATTATGCCCTTGGGGAAAAGGACAAGGAATCAATGTCACAGTGGAGAGAAAAGAAAGAGGGTGGAGTGTCCCTGGGAATATGAGGGAAGGCTCCGTGAAGGAGGTATTTGCGCTGGACCTTAAAAATTAGGTGAGGGCCTCCCCGGTGGCGCAGAGGTTGAGCGCTGGGTTGCGAAGCTGCCCGCGGCCTCTGCGGCGCCGGTTCGATCCCCGGCTGCTCCCCGGCCACCGGAGGAGGGTCCCGCATGGCGTGCAGACCTCTCCTGCCGCCCGCTGTTCCCCTCAGCAGTGTACTTCGGTCCTTCTGCCTGCTCTGCTCCCCGCTCTGGCTCTGGTGGATTCTCTCACCCTCCTGCGCTTCTGACTGTACCCAGTGCTTGTATAAATCAATCAATGAATCAATCAATGTTGTATAAATAAATACATAAATCTTTTTTAAAAATTAGGTGAGTATTTAGCTATCAAAGAAAGATAAACTCATGCCATTTGCAGCAACATGGATGGAGCTGGAAGGGATCATGCTCAGTGAAATAAGTCAGAAGGAAAAAGAAAAAATCAGATGGTTTCACTCATAGGAGAAATATAGGAGAACCAAACAAGGGATGGTGGGGCAGGGGGAGGGGAAATACAAACTAGCAGGCAAACTATAAATCAGAGACATTCAGCAGGGGAGAGAGAGGGAGAGGGGTCAAAACAGGGTAGGGAAGCCTGCAAGAGACTATAATCATGGTTCACCAGTGACTTGGAGGTGGGAATTTTATGGGCACCCCTGAAAGGAGAAAGCAAACATTGTACAAAATATTAACAACGATGTAAAAACATATATATGTATATGTATATAGAGAGAGACACACACACAGACATACATATATACATACATATATATATATATTTAAATTAGGTAAGATGGGGGGAGGGGGAGGACCAGAATTCCAAGTTGAAATCACGGCATAAACAAAAGGCTAGAGGTAGAGAAATAGAGTTTGTTTACAGAACAGAGTGGTCTGGTGAGACTGTAGAACTGAGATGCCAGAGGATAGAAGTAAGAGCTGGCAGAGAAGGCTCAGTGAGCATCATGGTCAGGAAACACAAAATAAAAGCAGCAATAGAGAAAATGGGGACAGTGGGCCTACAATCCTATTTCAATAGGATGGCACAGAAGGCCCCTCTGAGGGGGAGATATTTAAGAGGTGAAAAAATAGGCCAAGTGACTACCTAGGGGAAGAATTTCCAAACAAAAACAACAACAAAATCAGCAGTGCAAAGGTCCTGAGGCCACAGAGTGGCCCCCATTTTGGTAATTCACAAGAAAGGCCAGTATGACTGGAGTGGTAGGTGGTGAGGTTAGAGAGTTCAAAGGCAGGCAGCCCATGATAATCTTGCAGGGTTCATAGGCCATTTAGCTTGTGCTTGGATGGATAAAAAGGAGAACCACTGTAGGATTTCCAGGACAGGAGCAGCCTGATCTGCCTTACATTTTAAAAGGATCCCTCTGAGTGCTGTGTAGAGAATCAACTGCAGGGGGCAGAGGGTGGAAGCAGAGAGACCAGTAAGAAGGCTATTGCAGAAATCCAAGGAAAGAGTATGATGGCTGGAACCAGACCGAGGTGTGGTGGTGTACCTCGGTCCCCCCAAAAAAATGGAGTTTAGGAAACCTGCCCCGTGTACAGAGCAACGCTTCAAAAAGCCCCACGGGGATGGAATGTCTGTTACCTCCAGCCAGTGGCCAGCCTAGGGAGTGTGGGATTGTGTGGCGCGTGGGTGTCCAGTCCCTGGTGCCCACAAGAAAGCCCAGACCGGGCGCTCCCTGCGACATGCGTCATGAGGGTGAGACCTGGCGGAAGGAGGTCTTGCTCCCCAGAGACTGAACTGGGGAAAGGCAAGGAGGCATCTGCTCCTCCGAGAGCCCTGGAGCATGCGGCACTGTGTGCACCCGGCTTTGCGGCCACTACGCTTGTGCGGTGTGGGCGTCTGGCGGGCATCATGCGGGGAGCGCCAGAGCACCCCCTCCATGCAACTCTCACCCTCGCCCCCAGCTCTGACTCCTTTGCATCGCGTGCTGTACCCCCTTCTGCCTGCCAGGCCTTCCCCCCAGCGGGCTCAGCGCGCGAGGGCCCTCCGGGGTCCCTCTGGCGGTCGCGAGAGAGGCGCAGCCCGGGTTCGGGGCTCCGGGGAGAAGAAAATCATGAATGAAACGGTTGCGAAGCTCCCTCTCCCCCGCCCTCCCGGCGCAGGCAACCTCTGCGCTGCGGGGGAGCCTGGGGGACTCCGAGCCGAGCCGCCGGGGGAGGAGGGGTCCTGAGATCAGGGTCGGGGATCACGGGTCTGCGATCCGGCCCCTTTCGGACGCTGGGCGCCGCCGGAGGTCCCCGCGCCCCGCCTGCCGCCCCGCGGGCCCTGCGCAATCCCCGGGGAGCGGCCCCAGCCCGCGGACGGGCGCGCCCGGGGGAGGGGCGGAGCCGGGGCCCGGGCGGCCGAACCCACCCGGCGACGGCGCCCCCGCGACTCCGCGGCTGAAGCACATTTGGTGGAGCGAGGGGGGCGCGCGCGGAGCGCGGGACGGACGGACCGACAGACGGACGCCCCCGCACACGCAGACGCACAGAGCTCGGCGCGGCCCCCGCCACACACACACACACACACACACACTGGCGCGCACGCACACACACTCGCTCAGACACACACCGGCACACGCGCAGGCACACGCAGACTCGCGCGCGCACATCCTCCCGCCAGCCTGCCAGCCCGCTCGCCGGCGCCCGGAGCCCGCTCTGGCCGGTAAGTGGGGCGCCTCGTCGCGCCTTTGTGTGGGGAGCCGGCACGCCGAGGGCGCGGGGTCCCTCCCGGGCAGCCCCGCCACGGAGACCTCCAGCCCCCCGGGGCCCAGAAGCCAGCGCCCGCCCCCGCCACGCCCCCGTGGGGCTGCCGGCGCCCCCGGGCTGGGGGAGGGGTTCCTCTCGCAGGGCAGTGGGCTCGGCGCTGGGTGGCCGCCGCTGCCACTCCCCACGAAGCTCGCGAGTGGGGCTGAGGAGGGGTCGGGAGAGTCGCCTCGGTGCAAGCCCCTGCGGGCGAGACTGGTGCGTGGCTCTGGATTCCGTGGCCTCTCGCCTCTCGGGAGCTGAAGCCCCGCGGGGAGGTTGGCGATGGCCTCCAGACTGCTGGCCCAGACTGCCAGCCTTCCCTTAGCTTCACCACCCCCTAGCGTGTAGCTTAAACCACCCGCTTCCCATCCAACTCCCAAATAAAAACCCAGCGTGTTCCCTTCCCTCTGCAAGCCCCTTCCCCCCCCCCCCCCAGCTGAGGCCCAGGCCCCTGCAAAACCTCCACACTGCCCTGGTCAGATCTCTGAGGGGCTTATCTTACCAAGGATCAGGTGGCTTAGAGTGTCAGGACCAGATAAACCTTGGGAACTCCTTTAACACCCTCATTTTACAGGTGGAGAAACTGAGGCTCAATGAGATGGCTTGACCTAGGTCACCCGAGAGTTCGTGGCAAAGCCTGCATTAGAATTAGGATCCCAGGCTTCCAGACTCATTTCCCTATACATGTAATTTGATCCTATTCCCATTGAAGCCCCAGAACCCAAAAAATTCATTGAGTGTACCAGGAAAGTCTTTGTGCTTCCAGCCATGCCCCTCCAGGAGCAGCAGGTGCCAGTCTTTTGCTCAAATCCTGACTGTAACAAAAGGAGGAAGAAGGTTGGCCTTCAATATACCTCTTTTTGGTCTCCAAGGAGAGCCCTCTTATGCAGGCATTCCAGGTTTGAGATTTAGTTTGGGAGACTGAAGCAGCCCTAGGCAGGAAAATAGATTTCAGGGATTTCATCTGGTGTTCCCCAGAGTTACTAGCCTGTATCCTCCTTTGGACCAGGGGACATGGCATTCACTGTTGCCCTCTCTGACCAAACTGCTTGCCCTCCTAGCCACCCTCACCTCCTCCTTGTGTGCCTAGGCCCTCTAGTTCAGCTGGGCTCCTTTCTTCAACCCTTTGTAGAAGTCCCCACTCCTTCATTTCCGGCCACCTCTTCCTCCTTGATGTCCGATGAGCGTGGCCTCTTGCTGTCTCTGACAAAGCTGCTGGGCAATCTTGAGTTACAGACAACACAAGGCTCAGGTGGTGGTTCAGGGCAGGGCTGCCTCAAGGGCAGCTGGGTGTCCCCAGAACTGAGCCTGATGCCTGGAGCAGAGCAGGCGCCTGAGAGGTACGTCAGAGGAGCGCAAGCTGGATCGTAGTGAATGAAGTCAGTCACCTTTGTGGAGACTGCTTGCATGGGATAGTGGCAAGCTGGGGCAGGGGTGGGGGGCAATGTTCAATCTCTAGGAGCCTGAGACTCTTATGAGCTTCCTTTTGAGTAAGATGAGCATCTTGGCATGGAGTGGCCCAAGGTGACCAAATGCCATGACTCCAGGGCCACCATTCACATTGTTGTTGGCATAAATGGCACTGGGCTTCAGACTTCATAATGAGTGGCATTTGCTCGGTTTTTACAAAACAGTGACCCCACCCTGAGAGTCTGAAGATCTGGGTTCCATGCCTGGTCTTCTCCTCACCAGCTCAACAGTTTCAGTAAATGCTTATAACTGCTCTGGGTCTCAGTTTCTCCATCCAGAAAGTAAGATCATTGGCCTGGACATTTTCAGAATATCTTTCAGGTCTGAACTATTGTGGGGGGTGGGGTGGGAGATGCATTTATTTATATAACTGTGGGCCTGCTTTTCCTCTTCTGTTACTCTGTAAAGGAACAAGATGAGATGAGATCATTTATGTAGGGTGTTTAGCACAGTGCCTGGGGCACAGAAAATACTCAGGAATTGGTAGTTATTAATACCATTAGGGCACCAGCTTTATGAATAAACCGTCTTTCAAATTGCCCAAGGACTAGGAATTTTAGTTTCAAAGACCCTACCTCAAAATATCCCCCCCCCCCACTTACTGATTGATGGAATTAGGGCTCAACCAGCCTAAGATATCCATGAAACCTCCCTGCGAGAATTGATACTTTTATTTATCCATTATTTTGCATAAGCATGAATGAATTTAATAATTTATATAGTGTCAAAGCTTTTCCTGCACTTTGTCAGGACTATCATTCTCATTTCGCAGATGGGGAAGCTCAGACTCACAGCTGAACTTATCTAAAGATGTGTACCCTAAAAGTCTCAGAACCAGAGAGCTTGCCGCTGACGTCATTTCTCTCCAGATTCTGAACTTTTCTGCCTCACATTGCTGGTCCTTTACAAGACATGTCCTCAAAGCAAGAGAGAGAACTCCCTGAGAAGGGCCTTATTCTTCTGGAAGATTAGAAATGACTTCTGGGAGAAACTAGGTAGCTAGAAGCTCGGTAGCCCCAGTTGAGCTGCCTAAATGATTTGTATCATAGAAGAAAAGGGGGAAATATTTCAAGTAGTGGAAACAGCATGAGCAGAGAACAGGGAGTGGGTACTTCTAGGACATGTATAGCAACTAGAAAGCAGTTCATCCCAAAGGGAGTGAAGAGGATGAAAGAAAAGTGCTGAGAAAGATGCTGGGTAGGAGGATGGAGTCAGTACCCGGGGGCACTGAATGCCAAGTCAAGGGATTGGTCTTTAGTGTTTGAGTGGGAGAGAGACATGATCAAACCTGGCCATTAGGAACCTTGCGTGGCTGCCCCGTGGAGGGTGCCCTTGCTGCCAGGGCACCCCAGGAGGAAACAGTGACAGTGTGGTCTCGGTGAGAGATTAGGAAGGCCTGGACTGCGGGTGGATATAAAAATAAAGAGAGAAAGAAGTTGATGTGGGAGGCCACAGTGTCACAGAAATTGGCAGCTGATTGATGTGGGCGCTGGAGGGAGGAAGGAACGAGAAGCAATGGCAAGATTTTGTACTTGAGTGGCCAAGGATGCCATTCACAGAAAGAGCCCAACAGGAGGGGAAGTGGAGAGGTTCAGGAGTGGGAGTCATGGATTTGACAGGGAACCATGATGATGACTCCTGCAAGCTGTTCACAAAGCAGCCCAAACTGTCAAGAGTCAGTCTGGCCGGCCATCCATCCATCCATCCACCAATCCATCCATCCATCCATCATCCATTCATTCTCCAATTACATATAAGTATCCGTTAACATACAGGGTTGTTCTAGGCTGTGGAATACATTTCTGTAAAAGACAGACTTACCCAAGCTCTACCAGGGGACACAGGAAAGAACATAAAAGCAAAGATGTAACATGTCAAGGGGTGAGCCATTTTCTGGAGAAAAATGAAGCAGGGTAAGGAGTGTCTGCAGGGAAGAGTGGCAGAAGAGCTTTTCCTTTAAAAGAATTTTCTTTGAAGAAATGGCATTTGAATAAAGACTTGAATGAAGTGAGGAGACCTGGGGGATACCATTTTAGGAAAGAGACCACAAGTGCAAAGGCCCTGGGATAAGCTTGGTGTTTTCAGGGAACAGCAAGTGTGGCTGTAAAAATTAGGCAAGGAAGAATGGTAAGGAAAATAGTAGGAGGGAGGACTAGAGCCAGATCATGTGGATGCTCACAGGCCTGAGGAATAACAAGTCACACCCTGTTGAGGCCAAGCAAACCTGAATCCTAGGCTTGTGTTCTTTGTGTTTAGGAAACCAAGGCTGAGATCCGGCAGTGGCCCACTAAATAGTTCTTAAATGAATGTAGAAAACAACCGTTTATGTACAAAACTTCCTACCTTGGGCTTATATGAACCTATCAGTAAGGATATTATGGCATAGTCAGGGCATAGTAGGCTGTAGTATGATCGAAATGATAAAGCTCAGATGATTTGAATGTCTGTGTTGTCATTCGAGTATGAATATTTGAGTCAAATCTGCATATTTTATTCACTATGGCTTGCTATTATAACACTATTGACTATTGACTAAGACTAAATACTAAAACATACCTGAAATGACTGTAAGACAATTAAAATGGGTTACATTTCTGGTCTTCCCTCTTCTCCCTTCCAGCATAAAATGCTCAGCCTTCTGGCTTCATTTCAGGGATTCCCTTGTGCCCTCAGCCATTTTCCTGGTTGAAATTTCAAAGAAGCTCATCTCTAGCACAAAAGCCTTTATTTGCAGCACAAGGAATGATTATCTTCTCCATAAACTGACAGATTTCCAAAAAGGCAGAGAGGGTAGTAGGGAGGGAGAAATTATTTATAGAAGTATAAATTCTTCAAGCACCCTATTAATTGTTTAAATGGATCTGCAAGTGGGGATGCATAAACTCCAGAAGGTGGCTTAATCATTTAAAGCTTTTGTTTGCATTAAGTGGGACACAGGGGATGTGCAAACCTTTCAAAATATATGGCACCCTTTACCAAGACTTGAACCAACTCACCAGGAAATATAGATGAGCCAGTGTTCTTACCAGCACAGCTGTCTGGGTGGAATTACCAGTGTTCAGATCTAAGCTTCCTCGTGATTAAGTGACCTGGAGCAAGATGCTTTTCCTCTCTCAGCTCTGGGAGGTAGGGTTTGGGTTTCTAGCATCTCTGCAGGCTTCATCTCTGTGACTCTGATATTGGTAGGTCCATGAACATTATCTTCCTGGAGGACGGTGATCATTGTCACACACTGGGGTGTGGCTCCCTGCGACACTAAGATGATTTGGTGGGTGGGATGGGTCAGCAGACAGAGCCAGATATTAGGCTGGACCTTGTGAGGGAGAAAGGTGATGTGCTAGAATCAGGGGCTCATCATGGTCCAAATTCCATCTGTTTCTGCTTGTCTTCTCACCTCTAGAAACTGGAAACTCAGGTCAACCTAAGAAAACAAATAACTAAAACTCTTAGCTTTTAAGCAGTGTCACCACCAAAAAATCTCTTCTTTGCCTTAAACTATGGCATCATGGAAAGTAAGATTTTCCCCCAATTGGCCACATCATCTCCATCTTCTCTGCGTCTGATGAGATGTGGAAAGAGCACGTTGGCACCAGTGTCTAGCAACACTTGGAAATTCCCCGACTCTTGTAAGGAAGAAAGCTTTGCCCTCTTGAGCCGCAGCACATGAAGCAAAAATGACCCTCCTTCCTGTGCTCTTGAAGCATCTTTCTCTCAAGTCTCCATACCTGCAGTGCGGGGTCAGGTTGCAAAGGGATCCCTTGAGCTAGATCAGGGAGTGAGCATCTTGGTGAGAATTCCTAACTTGAGGATGAACTGCCCATGGCCAAATCTCCTGGTTTCTGTGATGGCAGAAGACCCTGAATTACCCTTCCTTTTCATAGCAAGGTGACTGGTTGAAGCCATTAGAGATACGTCCCTAACATCATCTTGTCTTCTCCCCTTCCCCCAACCCTCTGGCAGCATCTCAGGAGGAATTTATGGGCTTCACTGGTGAGTGGCATGTGGGTGTCTGGAGACACCTCCAAAGATTATGCATTTCATCATCTGCCTAAGAGGGTCACCAGCCTTCAAAAAATAAATTCCATTGTGAAAATAATACAACCATACATTGTAAAATTAATGCAGCTGTACATTAACAAATATAAGAGAACCAGGATTATACTTGTCCTATTCTTTCTAGATGTGTGTTTTTTAATAGTTGAACCAGGAGCCCAAAGTCACAGGGGGTATGACAGAGAGGCACCCAACTCTGTCAGATTTCAGATAGAGTCCTTCCAGCATTTTTGTGCATTTGGTTGGGTGCTTTTAAAAAAAAAAAAAGTGATGAAATTCATACAATGTACTATTTTAAGGGCACAGTTTAGTAGCATTAAGTACTTTTGTATTTAAATCACTCTTGTACAGCCATCATCCACAGAACTCTTTCCACTTTGCAGAACTGAATAATAATTCCTCTGTCTCCTGTCCCCACCAGCCTCTGACCACTTCTATTCTACTTTCTGTCTTCATCAATTCAGTCATTCTAAGTATTTTCCCTTTTGTGTCTGACTTATTTCACTGCATGTAATGTTCTCAAGGTTTATCCTTAGCATGATCTAGCATGTGTCAAGTGTGTGTCAGAATGTTCTTCCTTTTTGAAGCTGAATAGTATTCCATGCATGTACATGCCACATTTTGTTTATCCACTCATCCACCAGTGGAAAATTGGGTTACTTCCGTCTTTTGATTATTGTGAATAATGCTGCTATGGACATTGATATAAAAGTATCTGAGCTCTTGCTTTCAATTATTTGGGGTATATACCTAGAAGTGGAATTGCCAGCACATATGGTAATTGTGTTTACTTAACTTTTTTTATGGTATTTTGTGTACTCAGCATGACAAAGGCCTCTGAACAAAGTCTTACGACTGGAGGGTCCAGGAAAAAACTTAATTTTTTAAGTGAATTTTGTATAGATTCTGCTTGGCCTTGGAGGAACAGAATACAAGTGAATCCAGCCTCCATTTCTGAAAAGTGACTGTGATTTAGAGGCAGCATGGGCTGAAAAAAGAAACTCTTGAAAGAGATCTTAATGGATAGAATTCGTTCATGCTGCAAGTGTGTACTGTGCAGGAAATCAGCACAACCCCTGCGCCTGCCCACAAGGGGCTTATGTCTGTTGGCTGCAGGTACACACTACCATGATAATAAGCTAACTTATAAGCTCTCACCCAGTCTTCATCACAGGTCCATACAGGGGTCTTTAAAAAAAAATGTTTATTAATTTATGCATACAAGAGCTGGAGTGTGTACAAGGCCAGAGGTGTGGGGAGGGTGAGAGGATTCAGCAGAGACCGAGTGGGGAACAGAACAGGTAGATCTACTGAAATACACTGCTGAGGGGAGCAGCAGGTGAGACAGAAGAGGTCTGCTGCACCATGTGGGTCAGCTCCCTGGCTGGGGATTGAATTCATGCTGCAGTGGCTGTGGATTGCATCATAGTGCTGAGACTTAACCCCTTGCACCACCAGGGAGGTCCCATACAGATGTCTTTATTATGCTCAGTTTCCTGGTGAGGAAGCATACTCAGAGAGCTTGAGTAACACATCAAGAGCCCACAGCAAGTATGTAGCAGAGTTCAGACTCAGGCAGTAACTGTGCTGTGGTGCTGAGCTGAGGCTGTAAGAAGACCCAAGGCCTCTGCCCAGCATGGAGCTCATGAAGTCTTCCTGGAGGAAGGGGTCGCGCAAGCACTATGGTGTCAGTTTACTGGGTTTTTGCTGTGGGCCCTGATTCCAGAAAATGGTTTTCTGTAGCAGCAGTAGCAGCATCCAGCCCTCTAGTCTCCCCAAGCTCCCTGCCTCAGGGAGACCCCAGTTCAGAGGATGAGGATTATTCATCCTCTGATGCTTGTGGTGAGGCAGGGAAGTCAGGTGGGTGTTTCCTGTTCCCTCTCACAGCTGCTGCCTCTTGACTACCCTTGTAGGCCTGCTCCCAACCCCTTACAGGGACATCCCAGGGCCCCTCCTGGGCCTGGGCAGCTGTGGGCCAGCATTCTGGAGTTGCCCAAATACAAGCCCAGAGGCAGCAGTGAAGGTCATATGTACACCTTCTGTGTGACTTTGCTGCCCAAGATGCCTGCAACTTGTAGGTTCCCATCAGTGCCATAGCCCTGCCCTATCCTAACCCCAGTGCAGCCATTTCTTTCTGCTCTTTAAACTCCCTGGAACTCCCTGCAGCCTGTAGTAGTGTTTTGCAACAGTGACCCTCTTGTCCTCTGAGGGGAGAGTTCTTTATTGTGGAAGCATCCCGAGCCCCATCCCCTCATAATTTGCCACCAGCGCCCCCTCAACCATCGTGATAACCAAGAACCCTCACACACATTTCAAAGTGTATTTTACAAACAGGGACTTGTACAAGCTGTGAGTGTTCAGTTCAGTGAGTTTTCACCATCACCAGGATTTTCTCTTTCTCCTTTCCAGTCAGTACCCACCTCAGAGGGTTGCTATTTTTCCTGTCACTGTAGATGAGTTTTGATAAGTGGATTCCTACAGGATGAGGCCTTTGGTGGCGTCCTTTTTGAGAGCCGTTGTTCTCTTGCATCCCCAGGTCCCTGGCACACAGTTTTCTAAATGCAGCCAGAATGTCCATCCCTGGGCCCTGGGGCCCTTGAGAAGCCATGGCCAGTGAGTTCAAGTCAGCACATCTTAGCCTGATGCACAAAGTCCTGCAGGAGACCTGAGTCAGCTCCTGGGCCTGCTCTCCAGCCACCCTGAGGTGCCCTCCTCCTTCCTGCACACCTGGACCTTCCAACTTTCTGAGCCTTGCCCCTGCCGAGTCCTCTGCCCTCCTTGCCAGCTGAGCTCTGGCTTGTCCTTGAGATGCTCGGGCCTCACCTCACCATGCTACGCCCATCTGGGCAGTCCTGTGAGCCAACCCCAGGTGGCATTCAGCTCATTTCTGTCTGTGCTCACAGACTGGAAGCTGATTGAAGGCAGGAGCACGGCCTTAGCCATCCGTGTATTCCCCAGATGCGCGAGGATAGGAAAGAAAGGGATGTAAGATTATAGTAGGCCTTGCCTCAAGGTTGTCTTGGAGATAAACTGGATTTTTAAAAACTGCAAAATACATCCCAAACCATCCTCTGAAACTGATAAAAGAAGGTGATCCAAAATGACAGTGTAATCTCTGACAACAGATGCAAAATGTGGAGTGAAACTCACTCCCAGTGAGGCAGAGACCTCCAGCCCTTCCCCAAAGTCCTGGCATCATGAGGAATGTGATCTATAAGTGCAGAGTAGTCAGAGAGTCAAGGAGACCCTGGGAAGAGATCACAGTAAATCAGGAAAGGCTGCCTGGAAGAGGCAAGTTCCAAGGATTTTCAAAAGAACTCTGTTGAGTGACATAATCAGGAGTAATCCATAAAAAGCCTTAAAGCTTCCAAGACAACCTGATCAGTCCACTTGTGACCCTCATCCTGAGTCTCACACAGCTGCCCCCTTCCCTCCTCCTCCTCTTCTCTTCAACGTCTTTCTGCTTCTCTTTCCCCTACCTTAGTCTCTCCTCTGTATTTTCCTTCCAAACTTGGGTGTCCAGAAAGGAGCTGGATACACATTGTCCTGTCATCCATCCCTCCTCTGCACTCGCTGTCTGTCATGGAGTATCTAGAGGGAGACGTGTCTCTTGCCCTTCTCAGCCCGGGCAGCTCACAGAAGCCAAGGACATGGACGGGAGAGCAAGGGAGCAAGAGTAGGGCGTGGTCCGTGGCCAGGTTCCAAGTCAGAAATCAAGATGCTGGGGAAGCATTCAGCCAGAAGAGAGGTCAGCATGCCCTTGACTCCCTGTGGGGAGAGGGGCCCAAAGGAGGCATGAGCCCAGGGAGGCCTTGAAAGGGCAGGAGGCCACAGCTTGGAGGGGAGGAACAGGAAGGCTGTCTAGGAACAAGGAAAATGGGAGCGAGAAAGGCTGAGATGCTCTTAAGAGGAGGCATGACTAGGAGTTGCAATTTTCTTGGCAGAGAGGTTTTGGGGAATCCTACAAACGTAGGTTTCCAGTTCTCTGGCCCACCCTTCCCAAGGATACCGTGTCTGACTCCAGGGACCTAGAAACAGCCTGGGGCTCTCCAGAGGGGAGAGGAGTCAGTTCTGCAGAGGAGGTCCCCTCATCCTCCACCTGCTTCCCTACACTGCTCTCATTAGCTCCAGAAACACCTGGCAGAGCCCGAGGAAATAGGAAACAGAGCTTTGTAGTTAATGGCACTGCCTGGTACAAAGAGCAGGAGCCTCTCCGGTGCTGGGTTGACTTAGAGGGACCCGGGAAGTGAAGCTTTGAGCCAGGTCAGCACCAGTAACAAGGAGCTTGTCTGCCTCGGGTCACCTAGCACTTTCTGTACTTCAGTCACTTCCTCGGTCTTTACCACAGCCTTATGACAGCTGATTTTTTTGTCCCAGAGGGAGAAACAGAACCTCAGAAAGCTTTGGACTCTGACCCAGGGCCTCGCGGGGAGAAGGTGGCAGAGTGCAGCATTTCAGCCAGGTCCTCTGCATCCAAGTTCAGTCTTTGTCCAGAGGACCGTGGCTGCCTGAAGGTGTGCACCCTCAGAATGGTTGCCTGTCTTAGGTGAAAGATTCTACCTAGGACTGAGGACCTCTGATGACCACCAGCCTTGGCTGCCAGCTGGTCACTGGCCATGGCAGTGAGAGCATCAGCCATCCCGGGCTCCGTCCTGTCTTCTCCACTGGCCCCCTGAGCAGGACCAGAGTGACCACTTTCCCGCTCACATGCCAGGCTCGAGCTGCTCTGAGTGCCTGTAAGCTCCTGTACCAAGTGTGCTCGTGACATCTTCACAAGGTTGTCTTAGGGTCAATGAAATGAGGAGCAGGAAAGCCCATGGCACCTAGTAGGTCAGCAGCTGATATTCATTAAATCTGAATTCAGGCGGTCAGGCAGTCTATGGAGAAACCACTCGGGCAACCCAATTCCAAAGCCTGTACTTTGTGGTGTTTTTAAGGAGCCATTATACATGCTCAAACCCTAACCTACTTTTCATTTATTTTTACCTTGAATTTATGCCTGGTGCCAGAGTACTAAGCATGGGAAAACAGGGAAGTCTGTTTCCAAGACTCTAAAGCTAGTGGTTTAAATAAAGCCTGGGCCTGGGTTTGAGGCAAACTGAAACCTAGTTCTGCCACTTACCAACTGTATATGACCTTGAACAATGACTCATTCTGTCTGAGTCCTAATCTCCACATGTGTAGGAGGGAGATGATAACTGTGTTTAGCTCATAGAGTTACAGTGAGAGATGAATGATGTAATGCATTTAAGCTTTTGGACAGTATTCAGCACACAGTAAGCCCTCAATAAAAGGAGCCTGTGGTGATAGAAAACCACAGGTTTGTGTGCCGGTGGCTCAGTGTGGGGTGAGGATGCCGGCTTCAGTCGATAATTGCCAAACAGAGGGGTGAGAACTGAGGAGGGATAGCCAGGACTTCCTAGGAGAGTCAGGGAGGTTTCTGCTAAGGAGGTGACATTCAAACAGGATCTTAGATGGAAAATAAGACTTTTCCAAGCAGAAAGGAGAAAATGGGGCCTTTCCAGTGAACGGAAGAGTATGTTCCAAGGCATTATAGGTAGGAGACAGCTTCTAACTAAACGGAAATACCAGACACCACCCCCCCCCCGCCCCCATTGAGGTGTGATCACACCTTCACGATTGTGATTGCCTGTTTTCTCCTTGTAAATTAAACTGTGTACCTTGCAGGGGTGGGGAAGGGCCAGAAAAAAGGAAAATGATGTGCTTTCAGACTTAGAGAACGGATGACCTTTGAAAACTGAATTCCTGCTCTTCAGTTGATGTCTGCTGGGGCTTCTGTCCACCACACAGGAAGAACTGTCCATTGAATAGGGCCACCATCCGTAACTGGGGAGAGGGGGGAAGTGGGAGCAGGATCCACCCTCCAGTCTTGAAGGTTGTACAGTCTTTGCCCAGGCTCTATGGACCAAGGCCTTGTTTCCCTGATGCTGGCAGCGCCCTCTGCTGGCACCCAGCCACTCTCACCATCCACCTCATCCACCTTGACAGCCCTGGAATTGGTCCTTAAGGAAGGACACTTCCTTAGAGTTACAGTAATGTAATGATGTAAACGTCATTCAACTCAATCCCTTTGATTTTCATCTGAAGCTACTGAGACTGAAATTAAAGGACATGACTGGCCCTAGCTCAGCCAGTCGCCTGGGACTAGAGCCACTGCATCCTTGACCAGGGAGTACGTTGGCCACTCCAGTAATGGAACATAGCTGCCACGTATACATGCTCACCACCCAAGCCAGTCTCCCAAGGAGAGCTCCCTGGGCTGCTGCTCAGGTGTAGAAACCTGAGGTCATAGTCCAGAGTGGGCCTTCTGGAAGCTCTGTTCCTGAGAAGGACACACAAAGCTAATGACTTATAGTGAGCTCCTTCAGGCGCTGGGCAGGGGAACAAGCACTGGGTGTCTCTGTGGCTCCTGCACTAACCCAGTGTGTGAGCCTAGCAGACTCACTGCACCCTGGTTTCCTCATCTGTAAACTGGGGGTACTGCCCCTTAAGTTTGTGTTGAAGATTTTTTTAAAGAACATATACATGGCACCTGCTACAATCTGTTGACTTAATGTAAACTTGCTTCCTATTTTCAGAGCATTGTTTCCAACAAAGGCTAAAAGCCAGAAGAGAGTAGAGCTTAGGAAGGTGGGCAGGGTGGGGGTGGAGGGGGTGATGTTCAGCCGTCATTAGCTGTGTGACCTGGGGCAGGGCGCTTCACTTCTCTGAATCTCCATTTTCTCATCTAAAAAACACAAGTAATGATAGGATGTTCCTCCTAGGGCTCTTGTAAGGATTGACGTCTGTCTAACCTCTCAGGAAAGAAGGGAAGGAAAAGGGAAGAGAGGGGAGGGGAGGGGGGCGAGGGGAGGGAAGGGAAACATGAAGAAATCCCAAGTGAGCATCTGGGTAAATGACCCTGACCCTGTCCCATGCCTTACTCCCTTTTCACATCTCTCTCGTCAGACTGAATTTCTTTCAGTTCCTTGAATGCATTCTCGTAACTCCAGGCCCCTTCACATGCCCTCCATCTGCCTGCAATACCCCACCCGCTGCTCTCCCATTCCATAGCTGCTGACCCCACTCCTTCATAGCTCCTCGTAGAAATCCTTCCTGGATCTTTCCCTGGCCCTTCTGCCTCATTAGGGGTCTGATCAGCACCACCACAGCACCCCCAGTGCAGCCTGCACTTCTCCCACCAAAGGTGCCACCTGTGTTACTGCTGTCATTTGCTTGCCTGCACTCCCCTTTCATGCCACGAGAGCCTGGAATTCATTACCAGTCCACTGTGACCTGCCCACAGTAGGTGTTTAGTAAACACTAGTTGAATAAGCGAATAGTCCATTCCCTAAGTCAGACTCACATGAAAGATGGGGAACTAGCCAGAGTCCCTCCACAAGCTGGGCGCCTCCAGTGTCTTTCCATCTCCCTGCCCTTGGGTCACTGCCGTGCCACACCTCCAGCTCCTACCAATAGAACAGGATGTAGTAGTCATCATTGATCAGCACATCCCAAACAGAGAACACTCAGACCCTGCGTTGGGATCCAGAACACTCCAGGTTTGCAGTCTACTCAGACATGGAGACAGATGGCTGGACAGTGGACAGCTGGGCAGGGAGGGTGGGCAGCCCAGCAGGATGGAAATAGCAGTGAATGAGTCCTGGGCTTGAGCCTGTCTGTTCCAGAGTTTGCTTCATGCATCAGTCTGGGTGATTTGATTGCCAGCAACAGACACTGACTCTGAGGAACTTAAGCAGAAAAGCCACATGTTAGAAGGCTTGGGGTTATGACATAGAGTTCCATATAACTGACCTCTGGTCTTGGACCCTCTCTGTGCCAAGGGACAGGCAGAACATCCAGGGAAGAGAGTTCTAACTCCCAAAAGGATTCCAGATTTGGTTAACTATCTGAAAACAGCTGTTTGCATACTATGTGACCTGAGGCAAGTCACTTAACCTCTCTGTGCTTTAGTTTCTCCATCTGGATAGTCTAAAGCTGACCTCTTTCATTCACATCTTCAGTGTGATTGCTGCTGAGAAAACTTCCTGCCCTGGCCCCAGATGGTACCTTTCCCCATGCAGACACCCTGCAAATGAATTATAACGGAGTGTGTGTGTGTATGTGTGTGCACTCCTGTGGCTCCCACCACTGAGAAGGGCATGCCCACTCCATGTGCGCGCTCTGGGCCACAGGAGTGCTTCCCATGAGGTCATCAGCCTGTGCTCCCTGGAACCAGCATATCTGCTGCCCCACATGCTGACCGTGCTGATGAAAATGTGGATGGCATTATGGGCCCCTTTCCAGCCATGATCTGCCCTTCTCCAAGTTGAACAGCTCCTAGCAAGATTCCGCCTTCCCAAAGGCCCCAGAACCAATATCCCCAAAACCTGTCATGCCCTCCATTTGACCTTTCACATATATACATTGACAGGCTTAGACCCTGAACACCTGAGATGGGGAGGTGGCCAGGGGGTGGGGAGGTTGCTTCCCGAGTTACCAGAAACCCCTTGGGGGAGGTTAGGTGTATAAGCAGCTAACTGTAAGAGCAGAGCAAAGTAAGAGGCAGAAAGAAATGTGAGTCGGAGTCGGGATGATGGGGAGGGGTGTATTAGAGCCCACTGAGCTAAATTCTTCATGGGAGATTGGGGAGTGCTCCATGGAAGAGGTTGCATCAAAATAATGAGTAAGACTTGGCACAAGGAGGAAAGAACAGTTCAAACTATAGGAACCGTATTAAGAAAGGCCTAGTTTGAGAGAGTGTTGATGTTTGATGGGGTGGAGCTTTGGGAGGGTAGTTAGAACTCTGTTTACAGTGAAGAGTATCCAGAGGGTCCTGGCAGACCCAGGAGGGTGAAGGCCAATGTAGAGGGCTCGTCTGCCTGGGATCCGGTCAGGTGTCCATCCCCAATGAGTAGATCGACAAAACTAGCCTGGCCGTGCAATCAGATACTGCCCCGCCTTCAAAGGAAGTGAAGCACCAGTGTCTGCTGCAACCAGAGTGAGCCTTGAAAACATTCCGCCAAATGGAAGAAGCCAGACCCTATTTCATGTGAAATAGCCAAAACTGGCAAACCTAGAGCTGTAGGAAGCAGATGGGTGGCAGCCAGGGGCCTGGGCAGTGGCTCCTTCACAAGTGCAGGGTTCCCGTGGGAATGACGAAAATGCTGCGGGGCCAGACAATGGCGGTGGGTACACAACACTGAGACTCTACCAATGCAGTGAATTTTGCCTTTTAAATGGCTAAAAGAGTAAATTTCATGTTATATGAATTTTACCATAATTAAAAAAAGAGCAGTTTGGGACCAGATCAGACTCCACCAGCAAGGTCTGAAGTCCACTCCACAGACACATGTCACTGTGCCCCCTTCTGACAGATGTCCCCACCCCACACTAGAAGCACCTTTTGGTACAGGGGAAACCCCATTGCCAAGGAGGGCAGGATTCCTGGTGACCAGGCCTGCTTCCTGCTCGTGTGCCTGGGCTGAGGCCTAGCCCCATCACTTCCCCTTCCAGATGCTCCCTACCTCTTGATCCTTGCTCTTGCTATCTGCACAGGGCAGGAAGTCCATTCCTTGTGACCCCCCCCCCCACCTAGAAACATCATTTAAGATCCAGCTGCTATCTTCCTCTTGCAGACATCCTCCACCACAAACTGAGCTGAGCTCCCCAAGGTGTTGCATGGAGACACTGATAAAAGCAGGTATAGGTGCAATCAGGTTTGCTTCTGTGCCCCCAGGAAGCCTTCTGGGAGCTGTATCTGGGTGGGGGGAGGGGGGACCTGGCCTGTTCGTCACTATGTTTCTGGGGCAGCTCCGGTGCCTTGCCCACAGAGAAGATTGCTTATTGAATGTGGCAATGGCTTTGGGAAGATTCTCTCCCCTCCCAGACATTTGCAGACTGGTGACCTTCAAGTCCCTTGATCTCTGGGATTCTGTGCTGCGTGCCTGTATGCATGTCTGTGTGTGCATGAGTGTGTGCCTGTGTGTTTGTGTGTGCATACGTGCATGTGTTTATGTACATGAGCAGGTTGCTACCTGTTATCCCATATCAGTTTTCTGCTCCTGGTGCCTAGCTAACAGAAGCAGAGACTGAGAAAGAAGGAGCCTGCAGCAATCAACTGCAAGCAACTATTTCTGCTCTTGGCCAGGAGTCAGGAGGGCGCTGCCCAGAGAGACTGGGCTTCATCCAGGCTGAATGGACTATCTCTTCCCTTTGGAAATCTAATTAAAAGAGCACAGATGCACAGGTTTTAGCTGAGGTTGCCTAGAGTCCTTCAACTACAGGGCCGAGCAGTGGGCTCTTATTCCATTTTCCTCTACAAACGAGAGGTGCTACTCTTTCTGCTTTTCTGATTATGAAATTAGTCATTTTCTAGGAAGCTTATTTATAGAGTCCACTGCACTCATGCAGCACTGAGCTATTCTGAACATGGCTTGGGCCTGGGAGGCTTAAGGTGTGAAAGCAGCTGTGAGTCACCCATGGGTGCCCTTCTAGAGCTATCTGGATACCTTGGTTATCTTTCTGCACCCAGCCAGGGACCAGCCCTCATGGGCTGCCCTCCAGTGGGGCTGCTCTTTAGGATAAAGAGAGGAAAACTCAGGGTTGAGAGGCTGGGGATATGTGTTCCAATCCCAGTCCCCATGACCACAATTCACCACCTGTGGCAAGTCAGAACCCCCATTCTGTGCCTCAGTTTCCTCCTCTGCAAAATGAGGGGCCTTCTGGATCTGTGATTCTGTGAGCGCTCTGGAAACCACCTGTAGAGGAGGATTCTGAGTGGCTTCACAAAAACCTGCCCCCAACACAGCTCAGGTGATGGTCATGTTTGAGGTTCCTGATGTTTTTTCAAGGTTGGGACAACATCACTTATTCACCAATAGTTTATTTATTGAGCACCTGCTATGAGCCAAATACTGTGTGAGGCTTTGAAATTACAACAGTAAATAAAGCAGAAATAGTGGTCCCTGCCTGCCTATAGCTGATAGGCTAATGACTGAGATAGATGTTAATCAAATAATGGCATAAATTAAAATGAAATTTCAAACTGTGTCAAGTGCTGTGAGTAAAAATTCTGAGAAGTAGAGGTGGGGGAGCTCTCTGGGCAGAGAGAACAGCACAAGCAAAAGCCCAATGAACAAAAGTCTGTCCGGTGCAGCAAGAAAGCAAGGTCAAGAGGAAGAGGGAGCTTTATAAATGGTCAAGAGGTAGGCATCCCAGCCTAGTTTCTAAGGCTCGTGTCTGCAAGTTAGGATTCCAAATCCAGAGACAGTGGCCCTGCTGGAAGGGAGCCCGAGGTATCATCAGGAGTAACTGGAATGAGATCGTTGACAGCTTTGATGACGCGAATCTCTCAGAATCCCTCCTCCGTGGCATCTACACCCGCAGTTTTGAGAAGCCCTCTGCCAGCCAGCAGGGAGCCATTCCCATTATATCAAGGGTTATGATGTGATCACTCAGCCCAACATGGAACTGGGAAAAGGGCCCCTTTTGCCATATAGGCTCTGCGGCAGACTGAGTTGGATCTAAAGGATGCCCAAGCCTCAGTGCTGGCACCCCCTAGGGAATTGGATCAGCTGATAGAGAAGGTTGTCATGGTGGTAGGAGATTACCTAGGTGTCTCCTGCCTCACCTGCATTGGGGGTATACAGGTGCCTGTGCTTAGATACCAAAGCTGCAGTTGATACCCCTGGTCATGTGCTTAATATGTTCATGGAAATACCTGTTTCCCAGGTATATCGAGGTGTTTGTACTACATGAAGCTGATGAAATGTTAAGTCATGGGCTCAAGGACCAGATCCATGACATTCTGAAAGCTCAATAGCAACACCCAGCTGGCTTTGCTGTCAGCTGCAGTGCCTTCCAATATGCTCAGAGTGACCAGGAAGTTGATGAGGGCCCCATTTGGATTCTTGTCGGATAGGAGTTGACCCTGGAGGGTATCCAATGCGGGACAAGAGGAGTGGAAGCTGGACACACCTCGTGGGGGCCTGGTTGATCTCTAGCAACCTTTTTCCAGTTTACTGGTGGAGAAGAGCTAGACCCCAGTGCAGTCCTGGAAAGAGCCCTGATGCTCTAGAAAGAGGGTATTCTGGCTTCAGAAGGAAATAGAACATTTAAAGTGTGTGTGTGTGTGTGTGTGTGTGTGTGCGCACGCACGTGTACTTTTTCTAGCTATTTCTGGAGGAGAGTGTTACACGCCATTTCCCACTGCCCAAAGCACAGGACCCTTACAGGCCTTGGAGGATCTGAACACAGAATGTGTGTTACCTGGCCCCCTCTTCTTGTTCACCCATGGTTCAAACGACAGGAACAAGGAGGCCAGTCAGCACAGTGGTGAGAGCATGAACCTGGAATCCTAAACTCTTATTTCACCTCCAGCTCCTCCCTAATGAATTGTGACCTTGGGGAAGTTACTTAACTTCTCTGAGCCGCTTTAATTCATAGGGCCATGGTGAAGACTCAGGGCGATAAAGTTTGTAAAGTGCTTTGCATGTAACAAGCCTTCCTTCCACAGTAGCGGTGCTGGTGACGATGCTGGCAGTAGCCATGCTGCTGGTGCTGCTTTTATCTGGAGGACTCCTCCAGGATTCTGCTTCTGCTTCTGCAGCCTGACCCCTCTCTAGGTTGGTTTTTTGTTCAGGTCCCCCGATGGGATGGAGTTATGCAAAGGGACATAGTGCAAGAAATGAAGCCTTTTTATCTTTGCTCAGGGTTTTGTCTCAGTCCCAGCTCAACAGCATCACCTCCCTTTTTCATCCTGCTGCAGGAGAGAGAGAGAGAACCACCCTGCTGATGACGCCGAGGGAGGGGCCCTGGACATGTGCTGCAGTGAGAGGCTGCCGGGTGAGTCTTCCCAGCACCCAGGTGCCCCCCGCCCCAGAGCTCCGAATATAGGAGAGAACCCCAATGACACTGGTGCTGGAGTAAAGCCCAGCTAGCCGTGAACACGCATGCGAGGAGTGACTCAGCTAATCTACAGGTCTCATTTAAACAGGGACAGTTCTTCTAACCCCTGCTGGTCTTTCTGACCTTCTATCGTGAGAGCTGCTGTCGGCTCACATGGAGGGCAGAGCAGGCAGCCGAGGGTGGGCAGGAAAGGTAGAGAGAAGGGTGAAGAACTCGAGCGTCGGGCCTCCCTGGTGGTATAGGGGTTAACTCTCAGCGCTGTCATCCTTATAGCCTAAGTTCGATCCCCGGCCAGGGAGCTAACCCACATATGGCACAGCAGATTGCTTCTGTCTTGCCCGCTGCTCTCCTAAGCAGTGTATTTCAGTAAATCCTCCTGCTCTGCTCCCCACTGTCTCTACCATCTTCACCCCAGTTCTCCTCTACAAATAAAAAAAAAAAAAAACACATAAAAACCTCAAGAGTCTGAGCTCAGTGGGGACATGAGCAGTAATGTGTTGCCAAAAACACAAACTAGACTGTGGCATGAACCTAGGCTGGGCAGGCGATGCTGCCTACTTCCCTGGTGAGAGGCCAGAGTCCAGCTGACCACACCCCCGGGAGCCTGGCTGTGGGCACCACGGCCATCACAGGCCCCACAGAGACCTCACCTGCTGCCCATGTCCCTGCTGCCTGTGGAGTGGGGCAGCATGCCCAGTGTAGATCAAATACAGCATTGGAAGAAGTAAAGGGGAGGAGAAGTGTTTAGTAATTTTCTTCTACCTTTTTTTTTTAAAGATTTATTTATTTATTTATACAAGCACTGGGTACAGTCAGAAGCGCGGGAGGGTGAGAGAATTCACCAGAGCCAGAGCAGGGAGCAGAGCAGGCAGAAGGACCGAAGTACACTGCTGAGGGGAGCAGCAGGCGGCAGGAGAGGTCTGCGTGCCATGTGGGACCCTCACTGGCGGCTGGGGATCCAACCGGTGCTGCAGAGGCTGCAGGCAACTTTGCAACCCAGTGCTCAACTGCTGTGCCACCAGGGAGACCCTAATTTTCTTCTTTTTATAATGTTTTTAATTCTTTCTTATAGCAAGTACCCCATTGCAGAAATGTTAGAAAATAAAGACAAGTGAAAGAAAAAGAAAGGAAAAATCACCCTAGTCTTACAATACAGCATACATTTTATATTTCTCCTTCCAAGCCTTTTTGTTATTTAAAAAAAAAAAAGGGCCTTTAGAATTCTAACGAAGTTACAAATCTGTAGTTTATCATAAACCTCATGATTGTTAAGGAGTCTTAGAGTCTTAAGTGACACTATTAACATCAAAATAAAAAAACAACTAGGTATAACGCTAAGGAAATTGTAACAGGGTGGTCCCCAGGAAAGGGGGAGGTTCCAGGTTCCCTGCCCCACCCAAGGGAGGGTGGAGCTGAGCAGGAAGAGGAGAAGCTGAAGAAGAGACTGAGGAAAGAAGCAGGATGGAGCCAGGAGGCGAGCGATCGCGAGCCAGAGAGAGAGCAAGGCCCACGTGTTTGGTTTTTTATATCCAACCTGGCTGCCCAACTCCACCCTCAGGTCCCAGCCACCCTCCCCTTGGTGGTGATGGGATTTGTCTTTCCCAATGTCCTGATGGCTTTAGTCTGGAGTGGGGGTGGAGTCCACAAAGCCTGTATGAGATTATCTCAGGACATCCTTTCCCCCTAACAAAATGACTCTTTAAAATAGCCTTTATTTTATTCACACCAAGCGCAGGTGCCCAGGCTCCAGATGAAGCACCTTGGGCCCCCAGTGAGGGGGTGAGCCCATTGGTGCAGTTCCTGCCTTGTCCAGTAGGGGGTGCCATTGTCCAAAGGACTCTGGAAGGCTTGTGCAGCTCAGGGATGGAAGTCATCTCACAGACACCTTTGTGGGCACCCAACACAGTTAACTTGAAGGAAAGAATTCTCCAAAAGGGTGTGACAGCTGTCTATGAATATCTGGGGGGCTGTCTTTCGGAAGGGGCAGCAGATTCATTCCATGTGTATTTTTAAGAGGATGTCATAAACCCAGTGAAACTAAGGAGAGACTTGTTGGCCTATAGGATGCAGAACTTTCTTTCTTTCTAACTGCAAAAGTGGTCCAGTCAGAAGTTTATCATTCAAGAGGAAGAAAATGAGTGTTCCATCACTGGAGGTATTCAAGTATTGTCTAGCCAGACATTGGAGAGGAAATTTCCACAATGGTGGGAGGTCGAGATGACATCAAAAGTCCCTTTCAACTATTAAACAGTTCTGTGATTCAGATATGAGTCATAGAATTCAGAGATGATTCTACAACCAGGGATGGCACCACTGGCTAGGAAAATATCCGTGGAAAATAGGACATAATGTATAGGAATCCAGATTGTAGCGTGGCATAGAAGAAAGAGCACAGAGTTTGACCTTTGAGTCTGGCTGTTCTGTTTACTGGCTGTGTGTTTATGGGTAAATCACTTAACCTTGCTGGGCCTCTAGCCCTCACTTGTAAATACAAACAACAATATGAATAGTTATTCTCATAACAATATGAACATTTATCCTCACATGGATTAAGCAAATAGAATCGTGCAAGCAGTCATTTAACAAATACTTAGTGAGTGCCTGCTATGTTTCAAGTTTTGTGCTAAGAGCAAGAAATATAGTGGTGACTGTAACAGACATAGTCCTTGCCCTGCTTTGAGTTGCTTCTAGAAAATGGGATGAAGCCACAGCAGAGAGGTTACAGAAATAAACCTGATATGCTGAATTCCACCCTCCAGCCCATTCCTCCCCAAAGGTCAACCACCCCCCATAGAATGGAAGAGGAGCACTGGACATCGCCTCTGGACCTGGCACGTTGCCCTCCTGTGTCAGGCCCTGCTCTAAGTGCTTTTGCACGTTTATCTCCTGTGATCCTCTCCACTGTCCCAGGAAGTCCCTGTCATTTGCTATCCCTGTTTTATAGGGGAGAGGACTGAGGCCCAGGAAGGTTAGGGACTAAGGCCACTTAGCCCATGTTTGGTAGAAAAAGGACTCCATGCAACCTTCCTCCACAGCCTGTGCTCCTGGCCACCACCCAACCCTGCCTCCACTGTCACCAGGCAGTCATCGTCATTGCCCTGTGCACTGAGGCAGGAAGAGCTAAGATGTGTCTGTCCCCAGGGAAGAGTTTGAAGGATCTGGGCGATGTCGCAGTGCATGTCCCCTTCTGTGTCCTTCCTCTGGAAAGCCCTGCCTGCCAGGGCCCAGGCAAGTTAGCTGCCCTGTAGACTTTCGATGCCACCCTGATATGGCATTAAAATTATTTTGCCTGTCCCATCCGAGGGACCCTGAGCTCTTGGAAAGCAAGTACCTCTCTATCTTATCACTGGCTGTTCATGGAACTCCTACATGTGCTGGGGATTCTTGGGAGCACTGGAGATTCAACATGGAACCAGATTAGACAAGTTGCTCCTCCCCCACCTTCGCAGGCCAGTATTATGTACTGGGGAAAAGCAGGGACTCTGGACCCAGGCTTGGACTCCATTTATCATTGGCAATCCCGGGCAAACTCCTTAACCTCTCTGAGCCTCCTATTTACATGGTGGTTAAAATAATATTCATGGTCATGTAGAGCTGTTGGAGGATTGAATGGATTCATCGAGAAAGACCTTAAAACAGTTCCTGCATGTAGCAAGTGCTATAAGGCATTGCTATTAAGGGAAAGAGAGAAAATAACAAAATACACAAGTAAGATATATAGTATGGCAGGAACTGGCCTGCTCTGGGGGAAATGAAAGCCAAGAGGGAAGTGGGAAAAGATCAGGGAGGAAGGTGACATTACAAACAGGGCGATGCTAGAGCCTGAATAGGTATAGACATCTGTCAGTGAAACCCCGGGCCTGAACTGCAGCATGGACGTGAAAGGAGTTGGAAGGATACAGACCAAGAGAAATGAGGTGCTGGATCTTTGGAATGAGCTCCTGAGCACTGAAAGACACTGCGTAATGAGATTGCAGCCCTCCAGCAACCTCTCCTCCTCCCAGCCATCTCCCCCCGGACAAGACGAGGGGCAAGCCGAGTGAGGGCCAGCCGTGACTCAGTCACCTCCACACTCCAGACCAATACTCCAGACCACAGTCACCTCAGCCAGCACTGAGCAGGTCATGCAGGTCATACAGCAGGTGTTGGCTTTGCCAGCGCCCCCGGGCTGCCCACAGCTGCCCTGTGGACAGAACACACACACACACCAGGCTGTCCATGCGTGTGCTTGACACGTGTGTGGTCTCACTTGTCATAGCCTCTTGCACATGGACACACGTGCACATAGCCACATGCAGTCATCCAGGCACGCACCCTGTCTGTCTCACACAGCCCTGCGGGGCACACACCTACCTTTAATCTCACATGCCCACAAATCTTCCTCTTGTACTCAGACTCTCCTAGCTCCTTCCATCCACCCCTCCCTCTAGACATGTTTCTTCAAGATAGACAGACCTGCCTGCTCTCTGTGCCTGCTCTGGGTTCCTTTCTTTTCCAAAACCATGCCCCCTTCTCATAAGTGACACATGCGCGCACACGCGCGCACACGCAGGTAGGCACACTCCTCCCCTCCCTGGCCTATTCCCAGGCTTGGTTCCCAGGTACTGGAGCCAGCACCGGGTGCTGCAGCACTCCATGCACCTGCACATGCACTTGCACATGCACTTGCACACTTACTTTCTCTTTCCCTCATGCACACACTCTTTTTCACATCATCACCCCCTTATCTCCTTTCCCCTTGCTCGTTCACTTGCTTACAGTCACCCAAACACATTTATACATTCAACCTCACACTCCCGCCTCTTCGGTGTGTAGGTGTTCACATTTGCAAGAAACCAGGCAACCCTGCTGACGCTGGGGCCCCCGCTACTTCCCCAACTACTGCTGGTGCAGGCCTGCCTGGGCCCAGCAGCTTCCTCCAGGTACAGGACAGAGGAAGGAGGGAGATAAGGCAAAAGCAGGTGCCAGTAGATGCACTAGCACCAAATGTTACTCGCAGTGTCCCTAAGGAGCAGGCCTGCTCCTCGCATTTGCAGAGACCAAGGCCAGAATGCAAGCAAGGCCCCGGTGGTACTGCACCCCCCTGCTCAGTCCTGCACTGCAGGAGCCCTGTGTGCCGCACGTGGGCACATCAGACTCCATGTCTGTGTCCTGTCCACTGTTTGTCCTAATAGCTGCTCCCTGGCGACCCCTCAAACCTAGAGGTCCCCAACAGAGGCTGTGCCCTCTCAGAAAGGTGTACTATACTGTGCAGGCTTTAACATTTGGCCTGAGAGCTCTGGAGCCATAGGATGGCCTGTAAGGGGGGTGCAGACACACCTCTGGATCTCATGTGCTTCTCGCCCCATGAGGAATGACATGCCAGAGGAGCAGGTGTGCGGGGCCTCGGTGTTTGGATAACACTGCTCTTGGGAACAAGTGCTGGCACAGCCCTCCTACAGCTGGCAGCTGGCTGGACTCATGCCAGTCACCACCACCCTGGGGCTTCCTGATTACCTGGGTCCATGCAAACTTGTGAGTAGACACCAAAGGCCTGAATAGGCCATTGCCCATAAGGTAGCAACAGCTGATCTCTGGTGCCCATGCCCCACTATAAGTCACAGCACCTGAAAGCTGCTCAAGAGGACAATCCTCCATTTCCCTTCAGGGTAGAAACAGTTCTCGAACATTCTGGGAGCTACCTGAACATATGATGAGACTAGAGAGGCTTTACAACTGGTCCAGTCCCCTGCCTCCACCCTTTCAGACAGACAGGCATCCACTGGAGTCCTAAGCTATGCTGAGACAGCTACTGTCATCTTTCTCTGACCAGGCCCAGGCACTCATCACCCCAGTGCTTAGAAAGTTATTTATACCTAAATTATAAAAATCTTTTTTTTTAATCTTTCATTTTTATTTATTATTTTTACATCATAGTTAATTTTTTTTATAGAGGCATGTTTTTTATTTATTTGTTTGTTTGTTTTGTTTATACATGCACTGGGTACAGTCAGAAGCGCGGGAGGGTGAGAGAATTCACCAGAGCCAGAGCGGGGTGCAGAGCAGGCAGAAGGACCGAAGTACACTGCTGAGGGGAGCAGCGGGCGGCAGGAGAGGTCTGCGCGCCATGTGGGACCCTCCTGCGGTGGCCGGGGAGCAGCCGGGGATCGAACCGGCGCCGCAGAGGCCGCGGGCAGCTTCGCAACCCAGCGCTCAACCGCTGCACCACCGGGAAGGCCCTAAATTATAAAAATCTTATCCTTCCACTTAATTTTTAAAATTTCATCCTTTTTTTATATTCTCAGTCTCTGTTTTGTCTAACAACCTCAAAACTTAGTGGCTAAAACAACTCCCATTTTGCTGGTAATTCCAAGGGTTATGCAGGCTTCAGCTGGATGGTTCTTCTGTTCCCTGTGGCACAGTTGTATTCGCCTGGTGCTGGATTGGGATAGCAGATCAAGAAAGATTTTCTTATATGCCTGGCACCTTGATGCTCCCCCATTTGGCCTTTCTTTGCCTGGTCTAAACTGGGCTTCCTCACCACATCTGGTTTCGAGATGCCCAAAATACTTACAGCAACAGATTTCCAAGTAGGCAAAAAAGGAAGTTTCAGGTCTTTTAAGTCATAGCCTTAGAGGTTATGTGGTGTCACTTTACCCACATCACATTTTATTGCTCAAAGCAAGTCACAGGATCAGCCAAGATTTATGGGAAAATAAATGCCACTTTTTGATAGCAGGGGTACAAGAAGGGTGGTCAGCTCTACTCTACCAAATCCTTTTTAAAAGTTGTCACATTCTTCCTAAACTAGCTGCTGCTTCCCCTAAGTCTTCCTTCCCTCGGCTTCTAACCTATGTCCCTTCCTTCCCCAACCCCTTCACTTTCCATGATTTTGGCTACTCACTCTTTGTAGTTTAAATCTTCAGTGAGCACAGCTGTGTGCAGGCCCACCCCTAACAGTTGTAGAACCTAAATGTGTTAGACACTGTCTGTGTCTAAAAAATTAAAAGGTAGAAATCAAACTATCAGATGTTTAAATGAAATATATTCTGTCCCTCTTCCTTGACAAACATTCCTTTGTAAGGAGTTTGAAAGTGAGGTTCAGATTTAGAAGTCTTAGTCATCAGAGTTCTCAAAACATGGAGCCTAAGGAAAGCCAGTCTGTGCTCCGTGACCCCCACCGCTCTGACCATCCTCACAAGGGCCCTCATGCACGTTTTTATGGATGGGCACCCTAGAGCCTGCATCCATGCTCCAAATGCATCTGCTTGGGGTCCCTTCTCAGCCAGCCCATGGGATATGCACAGCAACTCAGTACACCCCTAGACAGCAGTCAGGAAAAGAGGGCCACACAGATCCAGGAACCAGGCTCAGGACTAGTTGGGCAGGGAATTGTGGGATTTGGGGTGCCCAGTACATGGTCTAAAGGGAGCTGTCCCTTTGGCTCCATGGACCGCTCACCTGTGAGGAGAATGCCTGAGTCAGGGCCTCTGTAGAGTGGGAAGCCGTGGGGAGGAGGGGTTCCCTGGGTGTGGGGACAGTACTGAGTGTGTCTGCATTGCCCCGTGTACTGGGCATTGGGTTTCAAGGGTCCAGCCTTAGGCATCACCTTTCATAGATGGGCTGGGCCATGCTTCTCTGCTGCCCTACAGCCCCCTACCCTGGGCACGATCCCATGAACATCTCACCTGCAAAATAGGAAGCGCAGTCTTCTCATGGTGCTTGAATAAGTCTTCATGAGAAGACTTCTCATGAAGTCTTATTCATGGTTTGGTTTGGTTTGGTTTTTTGGTTTCTAATTGTTGGATTCAGAAACCCTGGATGTGAATGAATGTGTGCTCTGTTCCTGTAGACCTTGGACTTTTGCACAATCACTTTACATCTCTAAATTTGGGACATCATACCACATGGAACAAGTGCCATGGAGAGGTAGCCATGTTCTGCGGGCAGCGGGAAGCTGTCACGTTAAATTGAAGCAGGGCCTCAGGTTATTTTAAAGGTGGTAGTGGGTCCTTAGCACTGGGTGGGCCTGCAAGACCCCTGGTTGCACCCTTTGGATTTACAGAAGGTCTCCAGAGCCCACAGAGGCAGTGAGATGCCCAAGGTCTCACTGCCCCTTGGGCCTCTTAACACTTTGCTGCCCCGTTGAGCCTCCCCATCCATGACCATCCTGGAGTGACAGTCTCTGCATGCTTGGGACTTGTCAGAATAACTACCCTGGTGCTCCCTTCCCTGCACCTGGGCTCCCCTTAACCTCAGAGGACACTTACCAAGACCCATCAAAGACACCCAAGCTAGGACCCAACTTCCACTGCCGTGGGAACTCAGGTCTCAGCCCTTCAGCCACCCACAGGAAACTTCCATGCTGAACAAGAAAGAAACCAGAGGGGTAATAGCTGCACCAATCCTGGCTCTGTGCTTACCCTCCAAACCTCAATGTCCTCAGCTATGAAATGGGAGGGTGGAGCAAGATGCCCTTTCAAGTCTGTCCCTCACTCTTGCATTTGTGTGTAAGTCTCAGGCCCTTGGGACCTCTGTACCCATCACCTCAGGGTCTCGCTGTGGGTTCTTTTAGTTCTCATCGTGGGCAGCTGCAAGTGGGGAGGGCTGCACCCTCTGAGTTTCATGAACCCCTTTCACCCTTGTACTCCTAGGCTTCTGCTCCAAGAGGCAGAGAACTGTGCCTTTGTTTGCTGCAACAAAGCTGTTTGCAAGTTCATTGCATATACCATTTCATTATAGCCCATCCAAAGAGTGCTTGTGCTGCGTTTTATTTTGAAAGCTTGTTAGCATTCTGGATTTAATTAACTGGCAGAGACCAAGCTGCCCCAATTCCGCCACCCCCAGTCCATGCCCACTCCATCCACGACCCCAGTTGCGAGCCAACAGCCTCAAAGGCCCTGCCCACATAGGGGCAGAACACCATTGCCCATCCTGGGGCAGGAGCTCAGCTAGCAGAGGAAAGGCAAGTCCTTCCAGTGCCTCTCCCTCACACCCCTCTCCCCTGGCCCCCATTCCTCTCCTTTCTAAATTCTGCTGCTGCTCATTGAGCAGTCATCATGTGCCAGGCAATGGGCTAAGCACTTTGCATGTTTTACCCTTTGGTTTCCTCAGAACCCAAGAGGCAAGCTAGTTTCGCTATTGTCCAGAGAAAAGATTAAGTCACCTCCCCAAGGTCATATGGGTAGAAGATGGCAAAGTCAAGCTTCAAACCTAAGTCTGTGATGCCAGACATTCTGCTGGGGGCCACGGCCAAAAGCTGCCTCCCTGGAAAGGGAGCCCTTGTGCAGACAAGCGGAGTTGCAGGGCAGACTTGTAGGATCCTAGAGAAGGTTCTGTTATGTGGAACTCAGCCCTTCAAGAGCATCCACACAGAATCCTGTTCTTGCTTCTTGACCTCCCCTTCACCAGCCAACAGTATTTGGCATTCCTGCCCCTCACCCTCCCAGCCTCTCTGGACTAAACATCCACTCCTCTGATATTTGGAACTTAGATTGTTTCCATAGCTTGGATGTTGTAAAGAGTTGGAATGCTCACCCTTGCTCTCTTCTCTTTAGCCCTCCCCTCTCTCTGCTCTTTTTGCTCAGTCTTACACTTCCTGTCTCTCTCTGTCTCTCGTCATCTCTCTGTCCTCTCTCAACAAAGCAGCCTTGGTATGGCCAAGTTACTTATTTGGTTCCTGAAGGTTTCCCGAGCAAGTGTCCCGAGAGATCCAGTAGAAGCCACACATACTTTTCTAGTCTAGCCTCAGCAGTCATAAAACATCCCTTCTCCCACATCCCCATCTTTAAGGCATTTGGCCAGTTCAAGGGGAGGAGGCATGGACTCCACCTATTGATGCAAAGAATGCAGAAGTAACAGACAACACATTTGAAGACCACCGAAAGGCCACCACAGAAATTAGGTTACAGAGAGGTTAAACAGCTTGTCCAAGCCATGTAACTCATAAAAAAGTGAATGCCCATGTTCGGTGCCAGAATCCTCTTATGCAAATTGCTTTCCTTTTCCCACACTATCTTGCCTGCCTGCAAAATGCAGAGATGAACAAGACTTGGGCCTGCTTACCCTCCAACAGAAAGCAGGCATGTACCACTACCAGCCCAAGTCCTTGTCATCTTATATTTATCAGTCTTCTTGTTCCCTGATCAACAGGACTGATGAGTTGCAGGTAGGGGGATGTCAGTGCACATTCCCAGAACCCCATACCTACCACCAGTTTGCTGATGCCCAGAAAGGCTAGAATTTTTTTCTTCAGAGGAGACCTGCTGGTCAGTATTAGGATTGAGGCACATACAGCCCAAGGGCATTGAAAAGGTGCTTGCTAAATGTTTGCCAAATAAAAATGCTGTTTGGGAAATCTCTCCTCTCAACACATCCCCTCTTACCTTTAGTTTGTCAGCTGCATACCCACTAAAGGTAACAGAAAATGGGGCCTACCACTCTGGCCTCTCCAGGGAGGATGGAGACCTCAGGGTGCCCATGTGCAGCCAGGACAGCCTCCCATTCTCAAGAGTCCTGGGCAGTGCCAGAGAACATGACGATTGTGATGGCAGAAAAGGCCAGTTGGATCTATTCCTTCTAGACTCTTCTAACCTTTCTCATTTCCACTGGGAGACCTCCCTTGGTTCGGCACTCAGGGCCTAACCAAGCAAAATTTCAACATAGGCCTGGTTGGCCTGCACCACCCCACCCCTTTGTGCATTTCCAGAACTTTCTTTGGAATACCAGAAAGATTATGGATTGTGGAGACCCACAGACCTGAGTTCAGATTCCATCTCTGCTAATTCCTGGCTGTGTGACCCTTAGCAAGGGGCTTCGATTGTAGAATGTGGACAGTGTCATCCCAAGCATGGCTGTGGGTATTGGATAGTGCTTGGCATATTTGCTAATAGTGCTCACAGAGGCAGCTGCCGTCCTGTCTCCACCATGGCTAACTGCTGACCCTCAGCAATCCGCTTCCCCTCTCGTGCCTCAGTTTTCCCATCTGGGAAATTAGCAGTCTAGAACAGATACCCTTTAGGGTCTATCAGGCTCTGACAACCAGTAGTTCTAGAAGCCCAAACAGCCGAATGATGTTCTATTAGTCAGGGCCCCCTGTGACTGTGTGGGCATGATGGGGAGGTCACTCTTGGCCATTTAGGGAAGGGAAGAAAAGCTGAATGGGACAGAACCTCCCTTCTCATAAACAGGAACAGGCTGAGCCAGCCTTCCGCTCCAGTTCCTGTGGGCTGGCAGCCCGGGAGCTCCAAGGATGAGTCACTGACAGGAGCAGCCACGGGTTCTGGAACTCAGGAGGCATCCGCCCCAGGGCACATGGTAGCTGAAGAGTTTAATGGTGGGATTCGGGAGCTAATGACAAGAGAGAGATCACAGAGTTTCTAGGTAAAATCTGAAGGCCATTCGCCTGCAGGCCTTACCCAGGGTCCCTACGGGTTTGGCCTGGGGGACTGGGCTCCTGCATTCCAGTATACTATCCTCCCTTCCCTGCATACCACAGAGCCTTTGAAGGGCCAAGAGCTAAAGATCAGGCACAAAAGCTGCACCAATACCCCCAGGTGCTGCTTAGGGTTCAAGGTTCCCCTATACACAGGGACTCCCTTCCTTCCTCCTTCCCAAGTTCTTCCCATCTCTCCCCATCTCCCTGCCATTGCTACAGTGACCCTTTCCTGAGAAACAATATGCAAAATGGAGAGGGCTTTTAG
This sequence comes from Talpa europaea, assembly GCF_964194135.1. Taxonomy (NCBI): domain Eukaryota; kingdom Metazoa; phylum Chordata; class Mammalia; order Eulipotyphla; family Talpidae; genus Talpa; species Talpa europaea. Next base: position 40,786,836 of record NC_140073.1, on the reverse strand, counting down.
GAATCTCAAAGACTGGCTTCAAATCTCAGGTCTGCATTTACTTGGGCAAGCCACTTAACCTGGCTCAGCTTGGATTTCCTGGCCTGGAAAATCCCCTTCACCCTGCGCCAGAAGCAAGCTGGTGAGGAGCCCGATGTGAAATCCCTGTCAGCAAGCTGCTGTGAGTCAGGGTTTCATGCGTGGCAGAGCAGCTACCTTGCTGTGAACGATTGAGAAACTAGCCTTTGACACAAGCAGCTGCCTCTCACCGGCAAAACAGGCTGATGATGACAATCCCTACCTCATAGGGCTGCCAAGGGGAGCGCGTGCAGAAGTGCCAGAGGACCCTTGCAGAGCATGCCCAGTGAGGTGGCATTGTCAGCCCTAGAACAAGAGAGTGAGCAGAAGGGTGGGCAGGGCAAGGAGCCGACATCAGCTCTAGGAGGGGGCTGTGGCAGCCAAAGGACAAAGGGGCGCAGGACCATGGTGGGCTGTGCAGGCAGGCAATGTTCACTGCTGTCCCCATAGAACCTAGCCCGGCACCAGGCACATCACATCCCTGGGGCTCAATAAATGTGGGCTAGACTATCACACACGAATGAGCAGAGACCCAGATCAGCCCAATGCCCCATCATCCCCACCTCCAAGTTCACGTTTATCACAGACCTCCCTACTCCAAAAATTAGGCCCTCTTAATCTGAAGTCCATGGATCCCCCCCAAAATTAGATGTGAAATATAATGTATGTTTGAAGTAAAGGATGTTAAGTTTCTGCCCAGAAGATCTGTGAAGGGCAGAGAGCTACCAGTCGCTCCTGGAATGCCTGTCAATTGCATCTTTGTGCCTAACCAACCCTCCCCCACATGCCCTGTGACAGGTGCCCCATGAATTAAAAAAAGACAGCCTCCACCTTTGTCTCTCAGATGTGCTTACAAGGAGGGCCCTACCAGCCTGCTCTTTTTCTTCCACCTCCAGAAAGTGCAAGTGGGTCAGCCTGCGTCTTTCAGACAAAATGACGATTCACCTCTTCAGGGGGCTGGGTGGCTGTTCTCTCCCAGCCCTGCACATTCCCTTTTGATGTGCCAGGTAGCTGTGCCAGGTGGGAGTTGGGCCTTCAACCAGAGAATATTAACGAAATCTTACAGTATATAAACACAAAAAAGTGATCTCTATTTTTAATACTTTTCTCACCACAATTACATGTATGTGTGTGTACATACGCAGGTGTACATACATACATATGTATGCATTTAATGAGGAAATTCAGAATAGGTAAACAATGAAAAAAATTACCTCCACTCTCACCTCCTCCAAAGAACTGTTGTTGTCACCTGAATTCTATTCTTCCCACGTACTAAGCATTTATTGAGCACGTACTATGTGCCTGGCAGTCCCTATGCAGCACACTCACACTACCATGTCATGTTAGCTTCTGATCCTACATCAGGTATTCCCCACTGTTTCATATACACAGTTACACTTTCTTAGTTTTTAAAGCCAAGGGGATCATATTGTTTGGTAACCTTGCCTTTCTCACGCCATACATTCAAAATTTCTTTCCATGTTATTAAATATTCATCTATAGAATCATAACAGCAGCACTGTGGTTCTATTGCAGGCAGGTCCCATGTTTCCCAGATTGGGGTGGGTGTACCCCTGAAGGCAAAGACATGGGATAAATGTAGCATATTTTCCTGAAGCATAAATTTGATTTGAAGCTTTAGGAGGGAGGAAAAAAAGCCATTATTTAATATCAAAATAAGTACAGATACACCTTCACATAGACACAGCACACCTAGGAATTGTAAAGCAAGATCCAAGATGGTGTGAGCTTGCTGTTATTTCCCAGGGACCCATGTCCCCTCTGCAATGAGGGTGGCAGAAACATCTGAAAAACACTGAGCTCTAGTTCAAGGCCCTCTTTTTACAGATGAGGAAACTGAGGCCCACTGCTTGTGTAGTGCAGAGCCACGCCAGCAGACTCCAGGCCCGCGCGTCACCCAGGAACTGCTTTTTCTGAGGTTGAAGGTGGAGACCTTGCCCTCTGCTTCTCGGTAGTGGAAGCTTTTAGCTTCCTGCATGGTCTGTCTCTTTAGCAGCAGCTTTTCCTTTCTTATCTCGCTGCCTGGGATCTGAGCTCTGCCCCTGTGGTTGGTACTGTGGGCAAAGGCACACGCCCCCATAGACTCCAGCCACACTTAGATTTTATACTTGCTGCACTGTTTTGTAAACAGGTATCCGTGGTCTGTTTTCCCCATCAGGATGGCAGTTATGTGTTGTTATTATTATGATCTGGCATTTATTGAGCACCTACTAGATGCAGGCGCCATGCTGATATTTCACCTGTAGTATCTACAGTCTTTAATCACAGCTTTTCAACGTATGTGTGATTATCCCTATTTGTCTGAAAACGAGGGAAAGTTTATCACTTGCCCATCATCATTCACTCGCTGAGTAAATATTCATTGCAGACCTCATGCCAGGGCTTGTGCTAGACGCCGTGAACAGTTATGATGAACCAAACTGATACTGCTCCTGGCCTCATGGGAGAGGGATGATATTCAACAAGGAATTTTACAAACCCTACTAAGTGTAATGGAGCCCAGAGCCCAGCCAAGCACCCAGGTGGGTTCAAACCCACCTCAGTCACTTACTAGCTAGCTGATGTAGGCACCTCATCTGTCTGCACCTCACCTTCCTCTTCTGTAAAATGAGAATAACAAGTAGTGCCGACTTCATGGGGTACTGTGAAGAGTGAATAAGTTGACATATGTTAATCACTCAAAACCAGACTTTGCATATTCCGGGTGTACTGTTGCTGCTGGTGGTATGAAGGAGAGGTTAGGGGGTTCGTACCAGGCAACAAGGCAGAACTTATTTCAGGTGACTTCTGATTGAGTTCTGCAAGGTGCACAGGAGTTAACTTGGCAAAATGGCAAGGGGAACAGCAGGGTGTTGGAGGGGTCTTCCCAGCAGAGGGAATAGCAAGTGCAGAGCACCTGGGGTAGGGGAGAGAGGTGCAGGGAGAACACAGTTAGCATCTGGGAAGGAGCCTGCCATAGAAGTGCAGCTATCTCCAGACCTGGCTCTCTGCAGCGCTGTTGACTCAGGCCATGGGAGATGCTCAGGAATGTCATGTGGGCATGGCCAGCAAGTAGACAAGTCTGTTGACAAACATGATCTTAACTGTGGGTGTTCGTTCCCATGTCACCCACCCAGAAAAGGAGGCCGTTGTCCGGTATCCACAGTGATGCATGCACAGCCCCATCACCGCTGTCAGGCTCTGCATGTCCACATTGCTGCCTTCTTTTTTCTTGGCACTGGACTGAGCCCTGCAGGTTTGGATGGGGAACTCCAGGTGGCTGCTGCTAGACTCCTCAACCTCCAAGACCGCACTCGGGTCTAAACGGTGGTGTGGTGTTCAGACACTTTTTTGTAATGGAGACAATCCTGTGATTGTGGATTATAGAATCAATTATTTAAGAAATAATCTTAAAGGAAACCCAGTATATGAAAGGGAACAACCAAGAGCTTCCAGGTTGAGGTGCAGGCTTAGGGACCCAGCACTTGGCAATACCTGCTACCCCTGAGAAAATGCTAGGGCTCTGTAAAGCAGTTAGAAAACCAAGGGTGGAGCCCAATTCCCATTTTCCAGGTGTGGAAACTGAGGCCCAGTGAGGGAGTGGCTCCTGTGGGCTCTTGAGGTAGGGGGGAAGCAGGTGGCTTTGATCTTGTCCAGGCTCCAGCCCCTGTCTGCATACAGAGTACAAAAGACAAAAATCTGGAGGGGCAGACGTGGGTGGGTTGCTCAGGGTCACGGCCTGGTTATGCCATGCCTTTTTTCCCTCTCTCTCTTTTAATTGAGTTTGAGGTGGTTATTTTTTGTTTCCTTAAGAAATGGAAAAGAATGGAGCTGCGTAAACACAACGATGTTAACTCCCTGAAAAACCTCCTGCCATTTTAACTCTGTTACTGGAGAAATAAAAGAGAAATAATTTGTCCACCCACACTTAGCTCTTTCTGACGAAGGTAGGTGAATATTGCTTTGCTAATCGAGGGTGACTGCTGGAAGTGGAGCCACGCTGACTGGTCCCGGATTGAGAGGAAGCCACAGCAACCCCAGAAGGAGCAGCGGCCGTGGGTCTGCAGGGCCCGCGTCATCGGCCCTCGTGCTGCCTTCCACAGGTCTCCCCCAGCCGGTAGTGATGGAGGCACTGGATGAGGCTGAAGGGCAGGCGGACTCTCAGAGAGAGATGCCACTGCCCCCATCTCCTTCACCGCCCTCAGAGCCAGCTCAGAAGCCACCACCTCAAGGCGCCAGGAGCCACTCCCTCCCTGTCAGGAGCAGCCTGTGCCTCTTGGCTGCCTCTCAGTTTCTGGTAAGGACATCATTACGGGCCTCACGAGGGCCTGGCGAGAGGGTGGGTTGAGGGACAGCCCTCCACTTCCTCCCCAAGATGGCCACCAGGGGATACAAAGGTGTGAGGGTCCTCCTGGGCATCCCTCAGGGACTTAACCCCCTCAGACTGGTGTGAGGGCAAGGATAGCTAAGCCTCTCATGCCCTGCCCTCCCTAACATGAGGCACAGAGCACAGGGTCCCCCAACGCCCTCTCCCTGCAGGGGTCTCTCTGAGAAGTTCCTGTCTGTAAAGCCATTTCTAGGAGACTTCCCTTTTTATGTATGGACATGGGGGTCTCCTTTGGGAAGGCCTTCTCTTGGCTCCCTTCAGTCAGCTTCTTTCCAGGGAGAGTCCTGAGGCCTTGTCTGGCCACACAGAACCTGGGCCCTTCCCTCAGCTGTGCACTCTGACCTTGGGGGACCAGGTCAAGGTAGGAGGTGAGCTCTACAGGGGGAATATGGGAACCAGGAGCCCAGACTCCAAACTCAGTCCCTGCCCCTGGCTGCCCCAGCTTGCCTTCGGGGTGCTCTGGTTCAGCGGCTATGGCCCCAGCTGGTCGCAGAATGCCACAGACCTCGTCTCCTCCTTGCTTACACTCCCCAGACAGCTGGGACCCATGGTAAGTCAGCCCCAGGGAGCCCCAGGGTAGGAGGGAGCGGCTGGGGGCTTCCCATCCCACCAACCCCTGGGTGGGGCTTCTCGCATTCAGTAGATACTTCCATACCCCTGAAGCTCCTCTGCCTGCTCCTCACCCCAGACCTGTTCTACCCCTGTTGAAACAGATGAGAACCATGCCCCCACCAAAGCCCTGACCTGTCTGTCTGATGTCCCCAGGCCTGGCTGGGCGTGGGATCCTGGGAAGTCTCCCAGCTGCTGCTGGTCTCTCTGACAGTAGTCCTCGTTACCAGCTTGGTAAGGCACCTCCTGACCCAGCCTCAGTGCTCTCCTCCTCTACCCAAGGCCCTGGGCCTCACAGGCTCCCATCTGACCTGCAGGCTGGACTTTCTGAATTGGGCCTGCATGGGTGATCAGCAACTTGCACCACCAGTGTGACCTCCCTGGAGGGAGAGACACCCTTTTTCTAGTCTGCAGTGTTCTAGGCAGGGGAAAGGGGCTGAGGAAGAGAGAAGACTGGTGTAGGAACCCCCACGCCTCACATAGCAGGCCTCAATCCACAAGAAACTGAGGGTCGGGGGAGGACAGGGCGGGGGTGGCACCTCCCCTCTGGCTGTAGGGCTGTGCCTAGCAGACAGTTCCAGGAAAGCGGGACTGCTGTAGACACAATAAGGTCAGGGGACCCAATCCCATGGCACCCCCATCACCAGGGAACATGGTTCCAGATCCGTGATGCCGTGTACCCCCAACTAGGTGTGGCACCTCCTGCGGGCTTCCCCGGAGCCACCCACTCCGCTACCCCCTGAGGACAGGCGCCAGTCGGTGAGCCGCCAGCCCTCCTTCACCTACTCAGAATGGATGGAGGAGAAGGTCGAGGATGACTTCCTGGACCTGGACCCCGTCCCTGAGACTCCTGTGTTTGACTGCGTGATGGACATCAAGCCTGAGGCCGACCCCACCTCCCTGACCGTCAAAGCCATGGGTCTGCAAGAGAGGTGGGAAGGGTAGAGGAGGGGCGGGCTCTGCGGGACCTTGAGCTCTCAGCTGCCATCAGAAGGGCAGATGCCTGGCTCTGCCTCCCGGGGCCCAAGACAGAGCTGGCCTCATAGCTTAGCCAGTGTAGACACATGTGGTGCCAGAAGGCCCCAAGGTGAATGCTGAGCAGTACTGCTGTGCACATGTGCATGCTCACATTTGAGCTCAAGTCCATTTGGGTTGGTGGCTACTGCAGGACTTGTCAGGGCCTTTAACAGCTTGTGTTCATTGTAAATAACAAGGGGGCAGTAGGTGGCATCCCTCAAAATCACTTCACCACAGAACCCTACTTTTGTAGTGTCTCTTAGTACTGTACAGAGCACTCTGGGAGGGGTAGCACCCTCTTTTCAGAGCCTAGCTGGGGAAGCCAGAGCATGCCAGGTTTGAGTTACCCACCTGATGTCATGCAGGAAGGCTGCAGGAGGAATCAGCTCTGACACTTCCTTACGTGGATGCTGGACAATTCTTGTCCCTGCTCTGACTCCCAGGGCCCAAGGGACTCAGTTTCTCTTTCTGTATACCAAGGCCCCTTCTGGTTCTGCACCTTTAAAGCCAAACACTAGATTCTGTCCAGGATAGACATCCTTGCCACCACTATGCCACCCCTGTACCCCTCTTTGGCAGGCACAATCCAGACTGCCAGGCCGAGGACCAGGACACCAAGGGCAAGCCCCTCTGCTTTGTTCTAGGTCGATGCCCTCACACTGGGAATTCGCTGGGGACCACAGAGGTTGCCCTGGATGCAACCTTTGGAACCGGGACCCTAGGCCCCCACTCACCTACTCTGCTGCAGGATGTAGGAGACACCCCTCAGTTCTGGGGCTAAGACTCATTCTCCTAGTCTGGGGTGACTCCTGCTAGACCCCACCTTATTCCCACCCCGAGCTCACCCTCCCTCATCTTCCTGCTCCAAGGTCTCCAGTTGATGCTCCCTTTGCCCCAAGACTCAACCCCCCCCCTCTCTCCTGGCCCTTCCAGGAGGGGCTCCAATGTCTCCCTGACCTTGGACATGTGTACCCCTGGCTGCACCGAGGAGGGCTTCGGCTATCTCATGTCCCCGCGGGAAGAGTCGGCCCGCGAGTACCTGCTCAGCGCCTCCCGCGTCCTCCAGGCTGAGGAGCTTCACGAGAAGGCCCTGGACCCCTTCCTGCTGCAGGCAGAATTCTTCGTAAGTCCCCCTGAGCCAACAACTCCAGGGTGAGGGGACCCTTCTCTGCACACAGATCGTCCTCCCTGCAGGGTGGTGGAGCAGGGTGCCCAGAACCCAGCCCTAACAGACTACCATCATTTCATTATCAAGCTGCTGTCCCTCTGGGCTTCCATGTCCTCACTTGGAAAATGGGGGGGGGGGGAAGTAATAGGGATGTTCCAGGAATTAAAGAGATAGATAAGAACCCCACGCACACACACACCCTGTGAGTGGTGGACCGCAGCATCTCCAAATCTTTCTTGTGCTTGGAAAACCTTCTTTGCTGATTCTGCTGTTTCCCACCCTCGTCCTGCCCAACATCCCATGCACATATATGTCCCCTTTTGCAATCTCTCCAGTCACCTCCTTTTTACCCCTGTGACTCTAGCTTTGAGTCCTAATCACCTCCCTATACTTCTGCAACAGCCTACAGCTGTGTTTAAGGGGCCTAAGAAATGGCACCCCCATTCTACATGCCTAAGCACTCAACTAGAACCGAGTTAGGACATGGAGATCCCCAAATCACCTTTGTTTTGGTGGATAAAGGATAGATTTGAAGTGTGACTTTGGTATGTAGTGACAGTCAGCTTCCCAATACCAGTTCCCCAAATTAACAAACTTTCCACCCACCCCAGGCAGTGCTGGCACATCATAGGCCCTCCTGTGGGGGCACCCCTCTAATTCTTTCTTGACAAGAGGACCTCAAGAGGAGGAAGAAAGAGTGGTTGGTTCCCCAATCAAATTCACTTGTCAGGTTACCCTCCCACCTCTGTGGGCAGGAATGGGCGAGAAGCCATGAGGATTTGGGGAGTGTGCCTCCCTCACAACTCCTCTCACCCCAGGCTGCCCTGCCCCCACCTGGACTAGACATCTCTCCCCTCTGAGAACACCTCCAGCATCCTCTATCCCCTGCACCAAATTCTACAGAACTTGACATGTGTGAGCAATCATCCCCTGCCCCCCAAGTCGTGAAGCCCTGTCTCCTTTTCCAGCCTTCTGCTCCCACTCCTTGCAAGGAGTGTCCACTTCAAGCTGGGCCAGCTCCCCCCTTCCTGTGCCTTTACTCACATCACCCCCCCCACACACACACACACTGGATACCTCTAAAAAGCCCCCTCAGCTCCGAGTTCCCAAGGCCATCACCTCCCCTTGTCCTCAATGTCATTGTCTATGCAATAGATTGTTGTGGATTGTACCCAATCCTAGAGAAAGGAACTAGCCTGCACCCCACTCTGTGTCGCTTGTGCACATGCCTCATTCTGATTCTCACAACCCTCGAAGGCGAGTATTACGACCCTGTTTGACAAAGCTCATACTTAGTGTGTGAACACTATGAAAAGGTATGTAGTCAGGCCAGACTGCGTGGATAGACAGAAGGGGAGCCAAGAGGCCAGAGGTACTGGGGAATCATCCCAGAGGGTATAGGAGGGCCCTCTCGAGGTGAAACTTCAAGGGTGGAAACTATTTGGACGGCTGAAGAAAGGTGAGACCAGCAGTGCTGTGAGCAGAATGCCAGGAGTTCAGGCCTGGAGGCAGGTGGAGCAAACTAGCCACAGCAAAGAGACCAGCACAGTTCGAAGGCGGGTGTCTTAAGAACAGCTGGCAGTAAAGAAAGGCAGCCTAGAAGACCTTATATGCCAAGCAGAGAGATTCTGTCTTGAAAGTAGTCAGGAGATGCAGATGCCGCCCTGGGAGCTCAGGAGGGGCCTCCTTTCCTGCTGGTGAATCAGGGAAGGCTTCTCAGAGGAGGTGACATCTTAGATGAAAAGGATGTACGAAGATGAGGATGGGGTGGATGAGCCGGCAGCACAAACCAAAGTCCTGAAGTGAGGATGCTCAGGGCTGGAACTCTGGTCAGTAAAGCCACCCAGTCTGGCTGTTGCAGGCGTAGGGTGAAAAAGGCAGTGATTGGCCAGGTCACTTTTCCTTTATTCTTCTTTGCTCATCATCATTTATTGAGTGTCTACTACAACGCCAGGCCAGCCCTCAGTATAAACAATAGAAATAATATTTATCACGCACTCAGCATGTGCCAGGCACTGTCCCAAATGCTCTTTATGTGCATTAACTCCTTGATAGTGTCTGTTGAATGAATGCATGCGCTCAAGCCAGCCCCTGCACTAGAAGTTGGGGACACAGCAGTCCCTGGATTCGAATGTTCATGAAGGCCAGCTCACAGCTGTCCCCCTCCTGCAGGAAATCCCCATGAACTTTGTGGATCCAAAAGAATATGACATCCCTGGGCTGGTGCGGAAGAACCGATACAAAACCATCCTTCCCAGTGAGTACTCAGTGCTGGGGGTAGGGGGGAGAGGGGGAGCAGGCAGACTCCCCTCCCCAGGGCTCCTCACCCCAAGGAAGACTTTCACCCAGAGCTGGGCTCCAGGATCACAAGGAGAAGGGGTGGGGGTGCCCAGTGCAGGGAAGCTCCCTAGTGGGGGCAGAGCTAGGCCACTCCCAGGTCAGGGACGCCAGCCTGGCCAGGTGTTGCACTGGGCTCTGGAAGCTCCAGGGGAGGGAGAGAGAGAGAGAGAGAGAGAGAGGACAACAACAGCAGCTCCTGGAAAATGCACGGAATTGTGATGGAAAAGCTTCTTCATGTCTTTATCTCTTGAGAGTGGGCAGATATGAAAGAAAGGAATTTCAGGCCCAAAGAGGTTAAATGGCTCGCCCACAGTCACTCAGCCAGGAAGTACAGAACTGAGTCTCCAACCCTGAGCTCTGTGACCCCAGAATTTGGTTTTTTGTCTCTCTTGAGTTCAGTTTGATCAGATTGTGAGTCTTCTCTCAGGCAGAGTCACCAGGGAATGAGCTGCGTGACAGGTAGTAAGCACCCCATCACTCGGGGGAGGGGGATCAGGCAAGGAGGCATGAGCATATCTGATAGGGGTCTCGCCCCTATGGAGGTGGCTTAGATCAGGTGGCCTAATTAATATTCCTCTTTCAGCACTGGGGTGTCACTTTAATTTCATTAAGCCCCTGTCTGCTATCACCCCTGGCAAGTTCTGACCTCAGCCCCTGAGGGCTAGCTTGGGGGTGACTGGTTGAAAGTAAATTCCCACAAACCTACTTTGCTCAGTTTATGGAGTAACAAGGCTTTCAAAGAGCAGTTTTGCCATCAGCGTCTCCAACAACATGTAAGATGTCATGACTTATTTTTAACTTTTAAAATATCGACTTGTGGTTGCTATGGTTACACAGTCTCAAGGTAGTTCCGGTTAAACAAAGCACCATTTAAGGCCAAGATGCATTATTCAGGGCTGCTCACCTCGTCCCTCATCTCAGCCCTCCTCCAGCCCCGCATGGAGGAAGACTGGGTACCCCAGAACCTAAGGCTTTGTGGGTCACTCAGAATGGCCACTGGGGAAGGGCGGGTGACGGGGTCGTTGCTCACCTGATCTCTCCTAGTGGCACAGAGGCCTCGAGCCCCCTCCAACCAGGCTCTGAGCCTCCAGCACACCTCCCTCCCCAAGCCCAACACAGGACTACTGTGTCCAGCAAGAATGGACCTCAGGGTCAAGGGGAGCGGAGGGCAGGTCAGGCTTGGCGATTGCCCCCTCTCAGATCCAGGACACCCTGAGGCTTGTTCTCGTTCTTTCGGCACATTTCCTGAGCCCCTTCTGCCCCAGTGACTGAGGATTCAGACATGACTGAGACCCAGACCACACAGAGTCACACTCTGGGGGAGGATATTCATGGCCAGAGAGTGGCAGCCCAGCAGACAGCACAGAGGACAAGAGGCAGGGGAGCAGTTTCTGTCCTTTCCACCACCCTGTCTCCACCACCAAAACTCGACCTGGCACGCAGGAGACATTGTGCACCTGTGTGGGTGGGTAAATACCTCTCAAATCTTGCTCCCCCTCTCCTCATCCAATTTGGGAGGATGGGGGGGGCGGGGTCAAGGCTTCCATGTTGCTCATTTCCAGGGGCCACCATTTATATAGGCTGCTCTGACATGATGCCCTGGAGGCGTGTTTGAACACTCAGGCACTGGGGCAGGGGCCCTCTGCCTGTGGCCCTCCTTACTGCGGTCACTGCAGTCACTTCCAATCTGACATCCTGACTTCTGTGTTCTCTCCCCCTGGCCTTCTATCACTGCCCCCAAAATGATACCGAACAGAGTCGAGTGGTGTCACTTTCCTCCCTTAGACACTGACATCACACTGTGACCCTCAGGGTTAGGCCCAGCTCTGAGAATATGGCTTCTAAGATCCTCTGTGAACCTGTGGCCCTCCAGCCTCATCTCTCACCAGACCCACCTTCCCTTGGGCACTTGAACCCCACAAAAGAGGGTTTCTTGCCCCTTCTCCTGCCAGTCCCTCAAACCAGCCATTGCCACCTCCCCTGCCCCAGCCAAGTCACAGGTCTCTCTGTTCCCTCGCCCAGCCCCTGTGCCCACAGGTCACACAGCCTGCCTGCCCAGCACTCAGGGGCAGGAACCTTGTTTACCGAGGAGCCCCTACTCCCCGCACAGGGACAGGTGCAGAGGGTCAGTGGAACCGTTTCCATTCCAAGGAGCTTTTTTTTTTTTAATTGTTCATTTTTGTACAGTATTTGACTTCTCCCCTCAGGTGTAGTCCCATAATTTTCTCACCACCACATCACCTGTGAACCATCACCACAGTGCCTTGTGCCCTTCCCTCCCCTGTTTTGATCCCTCTCCCTCCCCTCCCCTGCTATATGCCTCAGATCTATAGTTTGCCTGCAAGTCTTGTCTTTTTCTCTGACCCTTTGTTTAGTTTCCCTGTATTTCTCCTATAAGTGAAACCATCCGATATTTTTCTTTTTCCTTCTGACTTATTTCACTGAGCATAATCCCCAAGGAGGTTCTTCAATACCAAAGGTCCTGGCATCTGGCCAGAGGAGGCGCTGCCCAGGTGATCTGGGACTCTGAGGCCCCCGCTGTGCATGCTAGAAATGCCCATTTCTCAGTTTCTGCAGGAGAGAAACTGAGGCCCAGGGACAAGACAATGAGCTGGCCCCAAAGCTAGGTCAGAACAGGGGCTCCAGGCCCACCAGCCTCTCGTCTCAGGCCCAGCCTCTGCTAGCTGACAGAGCAGGCAATGCAGGGAGGCAGCAGCTGGAACAAAACAGATTCTACTCCAGGAAGAACAAGATGTTGTGAGATCTGTTACTATGGGATTTGACATGTAAATACATTGCAGGAAAAGCAACTTGGTGCACACGTGTCTGTGTTTCCAAGGTCACACATGGATGTCTCTCCCCCCTTCATCCCAGCATTCTCCCTCATCCTCAACCCCTAAATCTTAACAGCCCTGTTTTTGTAAAGTTCTTTACACTCTACAGGGCACTTTCACAACAGTTTTCTCTTTTATCTTACCAAAACAGGAAACTTAGAAAGGCCTTAGGGGATTAGAAAGGCCATGTGTTTTACAAGCCTACACACACATCGCTGAGTGCAGGCTCCAAATTCTTGTCCCCCTTCAATCCAGGATGCACCGTAGGTAATTCCTCTCTTTGCTTCCATGGGGACTGAAGGAACACAGGCAAGGGGCAGACATTGGCCCTGCAGAGATAGAGACCCAGGGCCTTTCTCTCTACCCTCTTCTTACCTAGGCCCTCACCACCAGCGTGGGCTGCTGGGATTGGTCCATGTTTTTCTACTGGACCCAGGAAAGAGGCAATTTCAAGGGTCCCAGAAAAAAATGTGGGTACCCTGAAGTGGGCCTTTCACAGAGGCCACAGCTCCCAGCCTCACCTGTCTCTCCCCACCCCAGACCCTCACAGCAGAGTGTGTCTGACATCACCAGACCCTGACGACCCTCTGAGCTCCTACATCAACGCCAACTACATCCGGGTATGTAGCCCCATCGACTGTCCCTGAAAGGGAGGCCCAACTGCTGGGATCCATCCTCTGGGTTTGTCCTTAAGCAGAATGGCTCCTGCGGCCCCCCAGGAAGACCTGAGTGTGGCTTGGGGCCGTGGGAGCACTGGTGTGACCCTGACGGCCTGGACTTGGCTGGCTACAGGGCTATGGTGGGGAAGAGAAGGTGTACATCGCCACTCAGGGACCCATCGTCAGCACAGTCGGCGACTTCTGGCGCATGGTGTGGCAGGAGCGCACGCCCATCATTGTCATGATCACCAACATCGAGGAGATGAACGAGGTGGGGCCCCCGCAACCCCCAATCCCCCTGCACTGGTATCCAGTGTCTACTGCTCCGTGCCCCTCCACTAAGCATCTTGTTTTCATGTTAATCCTTGCTGCAACTTTGGGAGGCTGGTAATGTTCTCTCCACTGCCAAAGTGAGGCTCAGGGAGCTCAGCTCACTCACTCAGAGCCACACAGGTAGTCAGGGACCCCTCTAGTGCCCATGATCTCAAACAGGATGCTGTGCTGCCTCCCAGCCTGCCCGGGCTGGTGCTGCTACTTCCATACCCATAATGGCCCACTAAATTGAATCCCTATAAAAAGCCCTTCAAAATAGATATCACTCTCATTTCTAGGTTAGGAAACTGAGGTTCCAAAAAGGGAAAGAACTTACAGGTTATGAAGCTGAAGTTTGAACCCAATATGAATTCCCTGCACCTGTTGTCATTTTATATCTCTCCCCACCGGGCTTGGCGGGGTGTTGGAGAGATCAAGGTTGGGGAATGGGGAGTAGGTCACAGCCTGATCTGGGTCCATACAGAAGTGCACCGAGTACTGGCCGGAGGAGCACGTGGTGTACGATGACGTGGAGATCACTGTGCAGAAAGTCATCCACACTGAGGATTACCGGCTGCGACTCATCTCCCTCAGGGTGAGACCTGGGGCACGGTGGGGCTGGGAGGATGAGCAGCTTTATTGGGGACTTCAGAGATAATGGGTTCCCAGAGTCCCCTATAGCTGAAATCAAGGCCTATGTTATTTCCAGGATTTAGTGATAAGCAGGGATATAGGAACAAGTGAACGGACTTGGGGCCATCAGCTGGAACAAACCTCAGTTTTATTTCATGTGGGGTTCTCTCTCTGTCCGCACTGTCATTCATAATGCCTTCCATATCTGCTTCAAATGCACCCAAATCCAGGACTCTCTGGACACGGAGTTTCAGCAAGCTCCAGCCTTGTCCTTATACGTGAAGGTCCATTGTGACTTTTGGGATCGCCGCTAGAAACAGCCTGTAGTGCTCAGTCTGTCCACCAGAGAGCAGGCACTCCTCACTGGGTTTGGATTGCACAAGGCGGTTGTGGTTACAGAAAACGGGTGGGGGGGGGTGGGGGGGAGGAAGATGTAGAAAATATGAGCAATACAAAACAGCCCAGAAGAGTGGGGGCATCCTCCTACCCTGAAGTTGTTCTTCTTCCAGGATATGCATAATAGAGGAGACTGTTCCTTTGGAACCAGAAGGATTTGTGGGTTGTGTTTTTGAGAATAAAACCCATGTTTGGGAAAGGTAGAGCTCATGTAATAACCGCGAAAGCTGGAATCCCTGAGCCAGGCACCAGGAAGCTGACACCCTGTTCAGAAATACCCAAAAGCCCACTGAAGCTGTAACAACAGCGACCAGCTCAAGGCCTGGAATGTGTCCTGAGTTGCCTCACTCCCATGGGAGAGGGTGCAAGATGGGGAGTCAAGGAGCAGGCAGCCCCCAGAGAGCAGTGCCCACCTGAGCAGCTCCAAGATACAGGCCTTGCTAGAAGGCAGAAAGGTTCAGCAGGTGGGGGTGAGGGGAGCCATAGAGACTGTAGTAGCTCTCACAGTCTGGTAATCCTGGGACCCAAAGGACCATCTTCCAGTTTCCCCAAAAAGAGAGGCTGGGTTGACATGGACCTGCCTCATCTCTGCACCACAGGAGTGGTTAAGGAAGAATCAGGACAGCTTGGGATTCAGGGGTATTTCTATCCATAAACCTTTACAAGCACTTGCCCTGGGCCCTGGTTCTGGGGTGGGTACTGGGAATACAGAGCTATCCAAATCCTGAACGCTCTCCTCAAGGAGCACCCGTAGTAAGTACCAAGTTAGTTTAAAACACAGAAGGACACTGCCTGTCAGGCTGCCCGTGGAGGGTCTCCTTGAAGTGGTGATGCTGATTGGGGTTTTGAAGAGTGAATAAGAGTTGGACATTACAGCCAGAGGAAAAAAGAAAAAGTAAGGTAGGGTGTGTGTATGTGTGTGTGTGTGTGTGTGTGAGAGAGAGAGAGAGAGAGACTGTAAATCATGTGTGGGAGCATCACATGCAGGTATGCAGGGGCAGGAGATGGGCCTGGTGGAGTAGCCCTAGTGCTGCCTTTTTCACTTGCCTGGCTGAAAGAGAGTGGGTTTCATCTGGAGAGCAACAAAAGCCATGGAAGGGTTCTGAGCTAGAGAGCAGCATGTTCCGATTTGTGTTGTCAATTGTGGAATGGTGGGGTGGAGGAGAGAGGTCTCACGCTGTCCAGACCTGAAGGCCAAAATGGAGTTGGAGAAGGGGCCATGGAGAGGCGAGAAAGCCAGAGATACTCCCGGTGGGCTGATCAAGCACAATGAGGCAAGAGGTCCCAGGGACTCCGTTTCTGTGACTAAGGGCAGACTGGAGAGTTTGCTTAGATAAGGACCCCGGGAGACAGAATTGAATTGCAGAAAGGACTCAGCCAATCTTGGATGATCCTGGAGTTGCTGGTGCAGACCTCGTGAAGACCAATGCCGTGCTAGTTGGCTTGGGGTGTCTGTCTGGCCCCTCTGGGCAATATGGTATAGAGGGCAGAGGCCAGACATGCCATTCCGTGCCTTCCTCGTCCCATCCCATCTGTCTCTGGGCTGGTCTGTGGGCTCAGAGTTCACGTGTATCTGGGGTGGGGCTCTGTCTCCTGGACAGAGCGGGACCGAAGAGCGAGGCCTGAAGCATTACTGGTTCACATCCTGGCCGGATCAGAAGACCCCAGACCGGGCCCCCCCACTCCTGCATCTCGTGCGGGAGGTGGAGGAGGCAGCGCAGCAGGAGGGGCCCCACTGTGCCCCCATCATCGTCCACTGCAGGTGCGTCCTCCCAGCCACCAGCAGGGGTCAGGCAGCCTCCCCATGCCCTGGGCTGCCCATACCCTCACCCGCCCTTCCTATCGGCCCTCAGTGCAGGGATCGGGAGGACAGGCTGCTTCATTGCCACCAGCATCTGCTGCCAGCAGCTGCAGCATGAGGGCATCGTGGACATCCTGAAGACCACGTGCCAGCTCCGCCAGGACAGGTCAGCCCACAGGTGGGGGCGGGCACATGGGGAGCCTGTTGGACAGGGAGTAAGATGGTGGGGGCTCCAGATCTGGATGGTGACTGATGAAGAGGGAAGAGAAATAGAGCTGGTGGACAAAGGACAGGACTGAGAGCAGCTGGACATATGTCCCTGCTGTCTCTGCCAGAGCTGGGAGGGACAAGAAGAGGCAGAAGGGGTGGCTGGCAAGGACTGCCTGTCCCAAGCTGCACAAAGACAGGCCGCTAGTCTGCCTCACAAATGACTGGTAATCAGTGCTCCGAGGGCTGGGCCCCATCCCGACTGTGCACCTCTGCCGGCAGGGGTGGCATGATCCAGACCTGCGAGCAGTATCAGTTTGTGCACCATGTTATGAGCCTCTACGAGAAGCAGCTGTCCCGCCAGTCCCCGGAGTGACCGTGGTCCCACCCCCAGGTCCTCTGGGGAACCCCCCCAGCTGGGCCACCACACCCAGGAGTTGGGGCCACCATTCCTGGCCCTGGCTCCATCCCGGCCTGCACCCTGTCCCCACCCCACCTGCTTCCTTCTCTTCAGCCGGCTCCCTCCCTCCTCTGTCAGCCTAGGCCTGGCCTCTTCCCCCGCCCCCCAACATAGCTCTTCCTACTGTATATATTGGGGAGTGGGGCAGGGTGGGGGGAGGATGGGCCAGGCCAGGCCTGGGGCCCCGGGGCCTGACCCACATCACGCAGTCCTGAGGCCTCAGTTTTTAATGATGGTTCCGTTGCTACTTGATCCAAACATTTCTGTGCCGCACCCCAAGTGTCCTGCTGCAGCGTGTTCTGTCTGTCTGTCCACCCATCTCTGCTGTCTGTACCGGACACTGTGTCTCCTCAGCCCAGGAAAGGGGTAATGAACTCCAGCCCCTAAGTCCTCCAGGCAGAGGTGCTGGCCTCGGCCCTCACCCTGCTTCTCCCAGCAGGCAGATGCATTTCCCCCCAGTTATCCAAGCCAGGGTGGGAGATGGGCCTGAGCACCCAGGGTCAAGCATGGGGAGCTCCTGAAGGGTTGGCAGAGAGAACTCAGCTGGGGGAGTGTTTCTGGGTGGGGGGTGGGAGAAGCATGACTGGAGCATCACAGCTGGGGTGGCCTGTGGGTACAGAGGCCCTCAGGAGGCAGGGGCCAGCCTGGGAGGCACTGGGGAGGAAGGGGGTAGATGGGGCGATGAAGCCAGAGGACCTGGGCCCTTGTGGGAGCGGGAGAGAGGGCCTCTGGGAGGGGTAGGGACTCGGCCCAGATCTGTGTGAAACATTTATCCGTCACCGTGGGAAAAAACGTCCCGAAGTCCTGCTGCGTGTAGCTCTGCGTGTTCCTGTGTCCATGCGTGTGTTGAAAGCCCACGAGCAGGGCGTGCATGACTCTGGCAACATGTGTAATCTTGGAGCCACGTGTTTTTATTGCTGACTTTAAATATTTACTCCACGGCAGACAGACATTGGGTGTCTTTTTATAATTTGCTCGTGGTCATTGAATAGAGCAATAAACAGAGCATTTTGAGCAAAACTAAGCCTCCTGAGTCTGTGTGATTTGCCTCTCCCCTGCGCTCCCTCCTCCCTGTACACACGTGTGTATACACACACACACACACACACACATACACACAAGCACACACACACTTCAAGGTCCCTACCACCCCCTATTGGCAATTGTCGGTATGGCATGAATCCAGATTTGAAAAATTAAAATAAGTCCATTTGGCAGGATTCTCACGCACTTTCACACCAGTCCAGTCAGGACCCCCAAAGACAGGTATGAGAGGCTTCCAGAGAAGGCAGAATGCTGGCAGGTCACCTATTCCCACAGATGGGTCAGAGAGACCAAGCCTGGGACAAGGGGACATTCAGGCCACACTCAGGCCCCTCCCTGTCAGCCAACCCACGTCCCAACGGCAGCTGTAACCCAGCAATTTCCCTTGTAAGGCCTGGGCTGAGAGTAGTCCCTCCCAAGGGGACTGGGGACTCTGCCCATAGCCTCAGATTCCGAGCCATCCCCGACACTCTGGCTCTATTCTTACCGCTGCCCTCAGGGATGTAGCAAAAGTAGCTCTGTTGCCACTGCTGGAAAGCGAGGTCACCCCAGGGCAGGAGGGGGTCCAGGGAAGGGCTGCTGACCAAGCAGCAGGTTGATACCAGAACTTTGGTGAGCTGTCGAGGGTCCTGGCCTGCAGACGTGCTGTAGACAGTAAAGAAAGCATAGAGCATGGCTTGTGTAGCAGGATGAAGGTCCCAGGAAAGGGGGGCCACACTCTCAGGCTCCCCAGGAGGATGGTCTTCCTACCCAGATTAGGGGGATTGGGCTATGGGCATGGGGAGGGGAAGGAGAGCTAACATTTCCCTCTGCTCCCCCAGGGTGGCCCTGCAAGGCCACTCAGGCTGTGCAGGCACCACACACAGAGGGACATGAATGTTCCCCCAGGTTTACATGAGATGGCAGATCCACTAGACACTTTCAGCTCACCTGAGACATGAGTGGTGCCCCCCCGGGTGTGTGCAGTGACCTTCCCAGCCTACCCTCTTCCAAGGGGAAAACAGACCTGTTGCTTTGTTCCCTAAGCCTTGTTGCATGGTGTGTGCATATGTATGTGTGCGTGTGTATACATGCACATGTGCACATGCATGCACGTGGGCGCGTGTACACGCGCACACACACACACACACTACCCTGAGCCCCTCAGCTCAGAGAGCTCCTACCCAGCAGTGAGACCAAAACCTCTGCCTCAAGAGAGCAGGGAAATACCTCTGGACCACCACCATCAGCCTCCTACCCACCACATTGCTTGCATTTCCCCCAACCCTGGCTCCAATCTCGCTTCCGCCTTCCCCCAGCTCCCCTCCCCCTAAGGCAGGGTGCCATCTAGCTGGGCAGCTGTGAGCCTGAGGAAGGGATAGCCCCCAGAGACCAGACATTTAAGGAACTAGTGACTCCTCATGCCCCCTCTGCTGAAGCAAAGGAAGGAGACTGGCCAGTCTGCAGTCCAGGCACTAGCTGCTCCTCCAAAACTCTAGACGCAGTGTTCAAGGGTTACCAGGGACTGACCACCCAAGGTAAGGCTCCCCTCCCCCCTCAGAAAGGGCGCAGGGTCTACTATCTTCTGAACCCAGAGGGGGTGAGCAGGAACTGGGGTAAAGGGTGGTCTCAGATCCCAGAGGTAAAAGCAGGCCAGGCAACTATGAGGGGAGATAATTTGGTCTCAAATCATCTGCATCAGAACAAGGCTTTTGGGTGTCCTGAAGGGTACAGGCCTGGATATTATGAACCCAGGATTCTAGTCTGAGTGACCTTGGACAGGTTATTTCTCTCAGACATCAGTTTCCTCATATACAAATTTGTTCACAAACTGCCATGCTAGTTATATGAAGTGGCAGGTACTTCCATTCGTTGAAATACTGTGTAGCTGGAAAGGACTGATCACAAAAATCTGCAAAGAGCTGATGAGACTCAACAACAACAAAGAAAATAATCCAGTCAAAAAATGGGCAGAAGAGCTAAAAAGAAACTTCTCTGAAGAGGAAATGCAAATGGCCAACAGGCATATGAAAAAATGTTCAGCATCACTTGTAATCAGGGAAATGCAAATCAAAACTACCATGAGATACCATCTCACACCAGTGAGAATAGCACATATTAAAAAAACTAGCAACAACAAATGTTGGCGAGGGTGTGGAGAAAAAGGAACTCTTCTGCACTGTTGGTGGGAGTGCAAACTGGTCCAACCACTATGGAGAGCTGTGTGGAGATTTCTGGACCTACTAAACATAGAGCTTCCATATGATCCAGCAATTCCACTCCTAGGTATTTACCCAAAGGACACAGCAACATCAATTCCAAAGAGCACCTTCACCCCTATGTTTATAGCAGCATTATTTACAATAGCTAAGCTTTGGAAACAGCCCAAATGCCCAAAAATAGATGACTGGATCAAGAAGATGTGGTACATATGCACCATGGAATATTACTCAGCATTCAAAAAAGATAAACACATGCAATTTGCAGCACCATGGATGGCGCTGGAAGGGATCATGCTCAGCGAAATAAGCCAGAAAGAAAAAGAAAAATACCGGATGGTCTCACTCATAGCAGGAATCTAGAAAACTTAAATAAGGGACCAAGAAAATGAATAACTATAAGAAAGTGAAAATCAAAATCAACAAAAAACTATGAACCAGAGACACTTTTTGGCGGGTGGGGGGGCGGGAGGGGAGGGATTGGGGTCAGAATTGGGGGGTAGCAATTGTATGGGGAATATAAAAATAAAATTTATTATTTAAAAAAAAAGAAAGAAATACTGTGTAGCTGGTAGCCAAAAAGTTCAAACTCTTTATGAATTGATAGGGAAAGATTTTCAACATGTATTCAGTGAAAAACAAAGGAAGACCGAATAGTGTGTCTTAGGTTGCCTCACATGTAAAAAGGAGGTGAGCACAAAACCAGATTTTTTTAACAAAAGTTTTCTTTTTTTTTCTTTTATACATTTTTTACATTATTTTTCATTTTTGCATAGTGTATGCATTTTCATCTTGGTTATAGTCCCCATACAATCCCCACCCCCCCCTTGTTTTGACCCTACTCCCTCCTCCCCCCTACTCCCCCCCTACTGTGTGTTTCTGGTTTATAGCTGTTTGTTGATTTTGATTTTTACTTTATTATATTTAGGTTTTTTCCTTGTCCCTTATTTAGGTTTTCTAAATTCCTGCTATGAGTGAGACCATTCAGTGTTTTTCTTTTTCTTTCTGGCTTATTTCGCTGAGCATGATCCCTTCCAGCTCCATCCATGTTGCTGCAAATTGCATGAGTTTATCTTTTTGATTGCTGAGTAATATTCCATGGTGTATATGTACCACATCTTCTTGATCCAGTCATCTATTTTTGGGCATTTGGGTTGTTTACATAGCTTAGCTATTGTAAATAGTGCTGCTATAAACGTAGGGGTGCAGGTGCCCTTTTGAATTAATGACAAAACCAGATTTTTATTTGCATGAAGGAGTTCCAGAAAGAACTGAGAGACAGCAACTGGTTTCCTTCTGGGAGACAGAGGGAGGGGTTCAGGAACAGAAGTCTCTCTTCAGAGATTTTTACTTTTTTTTTTTTTTAATGGTGTGCTTGAGTTACTGACTCAAAAAGAAAAAAGAAAAGAAAAATATAAGAAATAAAAACTCAACCTCTGTCTTTACCATGTCACAAACAAAATCAGGGCTATAGCCACCTGCTGTCATCTGTCTTGGCATTCCACCCATGCCAGGGTCTCCAGAGCCCAGGAAGAAGGCCCATGGCTTCCTTCTAAGGCCTGTCGCAGTATGGCTTAGTCAGAAAGTTCCTTCTTAGGTCTGACTTTATTCCCTCCTGCTGCAACAGGCGGCACTGCCTTCCTAGCCCCGAGTAGCTATCCGTAGGTACCAGCAACTCCCTCAGGGCCCTCCTTGCTTCTCTGGGTAACTCTAAGCCCCACATCTACCCCCTCCAAGAAGTTGGAATTGTGTTAGACAGTGAATAGGATCCTGTCAGTCTCAGGAAATTCCAGGACATTAACTCAGGCTGAGACCAATCAAGTCATTATCAAGCAGACATCTTCTTGATCAAGTCATCTATTTTTGGGCATTTGGGTTGCATCCATAGCTTAGCTATTGTAAATAGTTCTGCTGTAAACATAGGGGTGCAGGTGCCCTTTTGAATTAATGACAAAACCAAATTTCTCCACTGGAGACTCGGGCAAGGCTACCTACCCTCTCTCTGATAGTGACTGTGCCTGTCTCTGAGAAGGATGCCGCCCCAAGGCACACTTCATTTTTTTTTTAAAGATTTATTGATTGATTGATTGATTGATTGATTGATTTATACATACATACATACAAGCACTGGGTACAGTCAGAAGCGCGGGAGGGTGAGAGAATTCACCAGAGCCAGAGCGGGGAGCAGAACAGGCAGAAGGACCGAAGGACACTGCTGAGGGGAGCAGCGGGCGGCAGGAGAGGTCTGCGCGCCATGCGGGACCCTCTGCCGGTGGCCGGGGAGCAGCCGGGGATCAAACCGGCCCTGCAGAGGCTGCGGGCAGCTTTGCAACCCGGCGCTCAACCGCTGCGCCACCAGGGAGGCCCAAGGCACACTTTAAATGAAATAAAAATTTTACCAACAAACCTTCTAGGCGAACAACCCTCTAGACTAATGATATGGATTCCATCATGAAGAGGTCACAGGCACAAGAAGATCATGAAATGGAATAATCTCATGGAAAGAAGAACAGAAAAAGGACTCTCTCCTTTAATTATGCTGGGTTAAAACTGCTTAAATGGAGCCTCCACCTGTTTCACAGGGAGCAGCCTGCAGGCCCAGTCCCTGATGCTGGCTTCCTTACGCTGAATTGCATGAACTTTAATAGAAATCTTGCTTGGTACCTGCAGGACTGGAATCTCCATTATTTCTATTTCTCAGGGAACTCAAGAACCCAGAATCCAGTAACAGAATGGTTTGGGGTTTCTTAGTGGGGGACAGGCTCATTGGTCCCGGTAACTGTTCAGGGAAAGGGAGATAGGAAGGGAAGAAAAGGGAGGCCAGAGAGAAGAGGCAAGGTAACTCACCCCTGTGCCTCTGGTTCTCCTGTGCACAACCATCTTCCCTGGGGTGCACCTGCCTCGTCCCGCCCCTCCCTCTCACACACACATGAACACACTGAACCCCCCTCTACTCCCTTCTCTGTTCTTCATGGCCTCTTTGTCGCCCAGATCCTCCCAGGTGAGAGCCCACGCCTGCTGTTACCATGACGACCATTCACCACAAGCAGATGTTGCAGGAGCACATGTCCATGGAGTTTTCCAGCTCCGCCACCCACGTGCAGACCTTCTCCGAGACAACCAAGATCGTGGGAGGCAAGTAGAGTGGGAGAGCAGGGTGGGAGGGGGGAAGGGGAGGGAGATTATCAGGAAGGGGCAGCCTCTCTCCCTCTGCAGCTACCACTTGCTTGGCCTCAGTCTTTGCTGCTACTGGGCCCTTCAGGAGCCCAAGTAACATCAGCCCTCCCCTAAGCTCTGCCTCTAATCTGTGCTTTGATAAAGCTTCAGCCGGCAAGATGTTCGTTCACCCACAGATCACATCTCCAGGAAAACTTCTTAGGAAAAATCAATCACATGAACCTGTGTGAGTACTGATGAACTCTTGGTTGCTTCAGGAGATCAGTCATGGGCAAATGAACATATCTTCCTCCATTCAGGCCCCTGGAAGTTAGGGAGGTCGTGACCTTACCTACATGTGAGTAATGCTGACCTTGCTCCATTTAAGAAATGGGAGACTATGAGCTGCCCGTGGCGGGAGAGAGGATGAAGATGTAAACAAGTGACCTAAGCTTCAGGGCTTTGGGTCCTTGGGGAGCAGACTTGGAGGGAGGGCAGATCCTAGGGAAAGCTGAGAAATGGTCTCAGAGCAGAGCAGATTGTTTTGGTCATGTCTCTAGGGGACAGTGATTAAAAGATGGCCAGGGACCAGGATGTTGAATACCAGTCCTCCCATCATTGTTCCTCCCTCTGTACAGAGGTCAGGGTCAGATAAACACTCTGTCCCAATCCCTCCTACTCAGTAAAGCAGAGGAAGTGTAACACCTGGGGCTCAAAACCAGAAGTTGCAAACTCAAGTGATGATAGTGGTAATTTTCAGCCCTGCAACACATTGGAATCTTCTTATTATGTGTGGGTGGGGAGGGAGGGAAGGGACAGGAGGGGAGTGAAAAACAGTGATGCCTGAGTCTCACCCCAGACTGGTAAATCAGGTGCTGCTGGGTTATTGTTTTGACTGCTCTCCAGGGATTCTAATGTGCAGCCAGCACTGAGAACCACTGGCCAACAGGGTCCAGGCAGGGAACATAAATACAGGAAAAAGAGTGAGCTGAACTGGAGAGGGCATGCTCTATCTAAAGGGGTGGCTGCTCCCCTCATCCCCCCAATGACAGCTGTTATATGGGAATATCAGTGCAATGTTGGGATACAAAAATCTGAATTTTCATGTGATCACTCTCAACTGTTAGATGCAGGACTGCTTTTTGTTTAAACATTGTAGAAGTCAAATAAAACATCTGCCGGCCTGTGCAGTCTGCACAGTTCTAGTTGGGACCTCTAGTCACTATCGAAAAGCCAGGACAGGGCTTCCTAACACATTTTTCTCATCTCAGTCCTTCTGAATGGTGGGGATTAGAAAAGCAATTGCTTCATTGGGATGTAGTGAAAATCTGGTACAATAATCTCTGAAATGTCCTTAGCACAGTTCCTGACACAAGGCAAGTGCTGCATGGATCCCTCTCTCTGTCCTCAGATCAAGATAAGATGGATTTCAAAAGGATGCTGAAGAAGAGGTGAGGCTGTGGGTCTCCTCTGCCCATGGGGTTTCTCCCTTCACCACCCAGGTTAGAGGTTCCCAAAAGCCCTTCAGCAGGGCCTTGAGTTGATAGCCAAGGCTCCAACTATCCATGAAGGGGGGAAGGGCATCTCAGAGCTAAGAAAGGCTCCTCCTGTCTGCAGAAGGAAGCTGTAAGTGCAGGCTTGGTACCCTCTTCCTCCCAGGGCTCCCCCTGCTCTCAGGAAGCAGCAGCAAAAGGTGACAGATGACAAAGAGATGCTGGAAATTCTGTCCAAGGTGCCCAAGAAGGACTTCGAGAAGGTCTGCATGGAATATGGTTTCACTGACTTCCAAGGGCTACTCAAAAGTCTCAAAGAGATGAAGAAGAAAGTGGACATGGATGTGCGTGCCCATCAAGGGGCAGGGGTGTGCAGGCCAGGCTGGGCCTCATCAGAAGTTCTAGTGCGTGTGTGTCCCTGCAGCTAGGTCTCCCTGCACACACATACTCAAAGGCACCCTTTCTACTACAGGAGCAGGAAAGGGACCGGACCCCAGGTAACCTTCCTTCTATCTCTCTTCTCTTTACCGATCCCTCATGGACTTTGGAGTCAGACAGACCTGGGTTCACATCTCAACTCTATGGCTTTATTAGCTGTGTGAACTTGGGTGTCACACCAAACCTCAATTTCCTCATCTGCAAAATGAAAATTATGCTTTCCTCTTTCATTCGTTTTACATTAGTACTGTCATTCATTCATTCACTTGACCTGCTTGTCATTGGTAAGCATCTATACTGAAATTCGAGAACATATATAATGGGCCCAGGTCCACAGTGACTGTCCCTCAAGTGGTGATTTCTAATTCCCCCTCATATCTGTCACCCTCTAAATCTTCCATATCAGTGTTGTGTGTGGAGCAGGGGAGCTCAGCTATCTAATCAACCTACTTATTTCTCCCCAACCTGTTGGGGCCCCTCCAGAATTGGGGACAAGACTGGGAAGGCTCCAGATGACTCTGACACCTGCCTTTTGTTATCACAGTCTCTCAGGCCATCCAGATTCTAAAGCCCCCGGAAGACATAGAGACCAAGATTGACACCACAGTGACCTCTGACTGATTCATGGAGCTGAAGGACCCCAATATCAAGATGATATGGATCAAGGTGATGGAGGGCACCCACCCTGGCAATATCAATTCTCCTCCTCACACACCCCCCCCACTTTATAGACTGTCCATTATCCATCAGTCACGGCCTCTCTTTGACCTTATCAAAGGGATGCCTCCCAGTATGTTGAAACTGGCTAGAAACTAGACTCTATTCTTAACTATTCTGCCACTTAACTGTTTGGGTTCACAGTTATTTTCCTCTCACTATGTCTCAGTCTACCCATCTTTAAATGGAAAAGACTGCATTTGGTAGTCCTGAAGGGCACTGAAGATCTGTGCCTCTAAGAGAAAGCATATAATAAACTCACATATATTAAGAGTTCAATCCATGGGGGTGGAGGTTGGGACAGAACAGAGACCCTGGATTCCACTGAGCCACATAATGAGGCTAGAGAGATGTTAGGGTCCTCTGGATGTGTTTGAGGGATCTAGAGAAGTAGACATGGCATTGTCCAGCTCAGGATGGCCTTGGAGAATTGGGGCCTCTGAAGGTTCCTTCCTAAACTCCTTCGTCAATTTTCCTACCTTTTCCACGAGGCAGGGTGGTGAGCCACTGAGGATCCAGTAACCCCTGGGCAAGTATAATGTGAAGCAGTTGGCACCAAGTACATGCTGATTGTTACCAACATGAACATGCACAATGCAGGCACCTTCACCTGGTTTCTCTCTCTGTCCACAGGCATCCCCATCAAGTTTGTGAGCAATCTCGTGTGAAAGAGAGGAGTGTGCATGCCTGGAGTGTGAGCTGACATCCAAGGATGTGACCCTGCGCTAGAAAGGGCGGGAGGCTGCTAGAACGTGGCAACAAGTATAGCATGAGCCACAAGGGCAAGCGAGCAGAGCTCATCATTGAGGATGCTCAGCTAAGTGACAGTGGCGAGCCACTTCATGTGGTGGCCATGAAGGATGGGGACCCCGCTGAACACTACAGTTCTGCCATGGTCACTGTGGAAGGTACAGCCCCACCCCATCAATCCCCTCTGACCACACCCCCTCTCCCTAATAGTCCATCACCAACCTTCCCCCTATTCACTGCAACCTTCGCTCAGACCATGATCCACTTCTACCTCCCCACTCTGACCACCCCTTCTCCCCAGTTCTAACCATCTATGACTTCCCAGGCCCTAACATCGCTATTTCCTGGACCTAAATCATCCCCCTTCTCTGGAATGCTATCAGAAATCCCTTGATTTCACCCCTGCAGAAACCCTGTGATAGTGACAGTGATCCTTGATTCTGACCCAGCCCTACTCACTAACTCTCACAACTCTCCACTAACCCTGACCACCCTCAGTTCCTCTTAACTCTGGGCATATCACAGTAACACAGACCAGCATCCACTAACCAACTGCATGCCCACCATCTGTTCCTTCCTCAGCTGAGTATTCTAAATCCCACTGACTACCACCCTTCAATGATCAGGCCCCATTAACCACCTCCCAGTCTTCCTGGCCACCATTTCCCAATACAACTGACTCTTCACCAGCCCCTAACCTACTGGCTCTCCTCCCCCTACCACCAGCACTCCCCCTATGGCTCATTGACCCTGTCCAACCCCCCTGCATAAATTATTTTGATCTATACAGTGGGGCCCTGCCTCTCCCCAAGGCCATCACCAGCAGCCTTTTTCCCTTGAGGGCAAAGGTGTCATGGTAACACCCTGATCCAGCCCAACCCCCTATTTTAACCCAGGTGACACCCTGATCCAGCCCAACCCCCTTTAACCCAGAGCGTCTGGCCACTGTGAAGAGCAGGATGTCTGATGTACACGCAGCCACCAGGAACCCAGCGGAGTTCTGCATGGTGCTGAATGACAAGACGGTGGAGGCCTGTGGCTGAAGGACAGTAAGGAGGTCTGAGGCGGGGCTGGGAAGGGAACAAAGGAAGGGGGGGTCAACCTGGTACACTCGAATTCACATCCATCCCCCAGATCACAGACTTACCCGCGGTGCAAATCGTGAAGTAGGGTGTGGTGCACAAGCTCATCTTTCCCAAAATGGGCCCCATGCACAAGGGCAAGACACTTTCCGGGCCAAGGACACAGAGAGTAAAGCATCGGTATTCATTGCAGGTAAGGTCCTGCCCGCTACAGAAAAAGCTGACCTGGCCCCCTAACATGCTCCCAGCTCCGGCCCATTCCTGTAGGCTCCTCCCTCCCCCCCACCATCCCCACCCTCCCCTCTCCCATCTGGGAAGGACCGCCTTCCCTGGTGCCTTCCCTGCAGATCCTCCCGCTATTGATCCTTCCATACTCAAGGCACTAGCTGCGCATCCAGTGATGGTGAGGTGGGCCACACAGCAAGCATCAAGGTGCCTTTCCTGGCAAAGCCGCTGCCCAAAGTGACACGGTACAAGGACAGCGTGGAGGCAACAGAGGAGAAGCGCGTGTCCATAGAACGAGGGGAAAACCAGGCACTCTCACCACTTCAAACTGTGTGCATGAGGACAATGGCCTTGTCCTGCTCTAACTCAAGAATGACCATGGCTCAGCTATTGCCGCTCTGCATCTCAGCATGCTGGGTGAGAGCAGGACCCTGGATGGGCTAATATGCGGGCACCTGCTGCCTAGCAGTCAGGGTGGGGGGCAGACTGAGGAAGAGGCCAAGGATGGAGTTGGAGGTGAGAATGGGACTGGAGTTCTGGTCTTGCAGCAGAAGTCCACCTCTTACTTTCCTGAGTAATTAGCCTTGGGCGAGTCCATTAACTTCCTACATCTCATTTTCTCATCTGCAATAGGGTAGGTGTTTGTTTTGTTTCATTAGTATCTATTTCAAGCAAATTTAAAGTACATAGCAGAATATATAGCACATAATAACCTTCAGATGTTCCTACAGTCTTGTTATCAACTGGGAGGTGAGAACTGGTTGGAAGGTGAAAGAGTGGTGGGATATAAGTGGGATGGAAGTGAGGTTTGCTGGGATGGATATTGGAGAGAAATGAAGTGAGGGGAGGTGAGATAGGGTTGAGGATAAAATGAGGTTGGAGGGCCTCCCCTGCTGGCGCAGCGGTTGAGCGCTGGGCTGCGAAGCTTCCCGCAGCCTCTGCAGCGCCGGTTCCATCCCCGGCCACCAGCGAGGGTCCCACAAGGCGCGCAGACCTCTCCTGCCACGCCCACTGCTCCCCTCAGCAGTGTATTTCAGTCCATCTGCTTGTTTTGTTTCCCATTCTGGCTCTGGTGAATTCTCTCACCCTTCCACGCTTCTGACTGTACCCAGTGCTTGTATAAATAAATAAATAAATCTTTAAAAAAAAAATGAGGTCGGAGAAAAAGTTGTATTGTGGTGGGAAAGGGATTTGGGGCGGGTCTGAACATAAGATAAGAAACGAGATGAGGAGTTGGCCTTAATTCAGCATGCCCCCCCAACACCATCACCATCATGACCGCCTCCATCTGTATCTCTATCAAGCTGCACAGTGAGGAGCTTTGGGTTTCCATTCAATTCAGCAGCATTACTGAGCCCCTCTTCTGTTTTCTCAGAGCTGGGAATACAGAGACAAAGTATTCCCTGTAGTCCTTCAACCCCAAGGGGATGAAAACAGGTAGACATGTAATTATAAGGTACACCACTATAATACTGGTACATATTGGCATTCTAGAAGCTCAGAAGAGGGAAAGATCTTGTCTGGAAGGTGACTAGTAGGGATCAGGAGCAGTAGAGTCTCTCAAATCTCCAGTCTACCCATTTATGGGCAGGCAAAAGTCCCTTGGGGCCAGGATGAAGCTCTTTGGGCAAGTGGGGGAAAAGCAAGGAAACCAGAAACTTGGGATCTAGCTGTGTCCCAGTCTGAGTGGCTCTCTAGCAAATGAGCTAAAACCCTTGTGATCTTGGCTCCAACGCCCCATTCTGAAGCTATCTTGTGTCTCCAGATCATCCCAAGCCTCTGCAGGGCAAAGTGGAATTCCTGGAGCTCTCGGGTAGCTGTGTGCACATGAAGTGGAAGACTCCAAAGGACAATGGTGAGTGACCTGTGACACACAGTTCATAGTGGCACGAGGGCATCTGGCAAGAAATCTTGGGTTAGGATAGGCGAGGTGGAAAGTAAAGTCACCCAATTCGCCACCAACAAGGTAGAAGGAGGAAAAGCTTGCCAGTTTCATATCCTGTCAGTCAATACAGGAGGAGTGAGCGACCCATTGGAGACAGATGAAGTGTTATCAGGAAATCTTATTGGTCAGTGAGATAGCCTGTGATCAGTGGGGAGCTCAGGGGTCAGCAGGGGGCCGTCAGCCAATGAGCAAAGCTGGTGTGTGGGAAATTCCACAGGGTCATCTCTCTAGCTATCCCAGGAGACGGATTCCAACGTAAGAGCAGAACATCATTTGGGGCAGAAATTATCAACTTTTCCCGTTCAGATCACATGTACAACACCCTCCTGGATATGTATATCCAGAACCATCCATGACCCCAGGGAACTGACCCCTCTTGTTTCCCTATTCTAGAACTCATCCCAAATCCAAATGAAAGTGATGTCACTTTAGGGATAACTTTAAATCCATTCTAGTTTTTTTTTTTCTTTTCTCAAAGGAAAAAACCTTAACATCCCATTTTAATGATGATAACTAATTAGTTACTTGCTGTGCACCTCCCAACTGATCTCCATGTGTTGATGTGTGAAGACAGTACATTAAGAAATGGCACTGGGGATAACACAGGTTGGCAGTTTTAAGTTGGTGATTGTCAATCTTGGCTATACTTGGGATCTTTAAAAAATGCTGATGCCTGACCTCTACCCCAATCCAATTAAACTAGAATATCTGGAGGTAGGACCCAGACATTAGCTACTGTTGTTGGGTTGTTTTTTTCCCCCCACTTGATGTTAATATATAACCAGAGTTCAGATTCATTGGTTTAAGGGTTTTGTGAGGGGAACCAAAGGTCAGCATGGACAACTCTCTCCATGTTCCCCCTCCTAACTTCTGCCCACTCTTTATCCCCATAGAGCTCCCTTGTCTTACCTCCCAGCCTCAAGTGACTGATGTGATGAAAGAGGATGTGACTATCACATGGAATTCCCCCAGCCAGGATGGGGAGCCCCAGTGCTCGGCTACATGGTGGAGTGGAAGAAGAAAGGCAGTAACTTGTGGGTACCAGTCAACAAGGACCCCATCCAGTTCTCATGGACAGAGGCCCAGGATGGACCAAGGGGGTTTTCTGGGTGGATTCATCTACCCCTGCTCCTCTGAACATACTCCCTCCCACAGTTCCTTTATGGGTTTTAATAGCACTCCCTGTTCCATGTGCTTTTAGTCTATGATCTCTTGTCCTTGGAGCTCCTGGCCTCATGGTCCCTCAAATTCCCATTTCAGACACCAAGTGCACCGTGGATGGTCTTCTTTTGGACACAGGAGATGAATTTCAAGTAATAGCTATAAATAAGGCAGGTTTTAGCCATAAATAACTGTTTTATTAAACAGCTACTATGTGTTAGGCACTTTACCCCACCATCTGGTGATAGTTATTGTTAGCCCTTATTTGCAAACAAGGAAATGGAGCTCAGAAAAGATAAGTAACTTGCCCAGCCCCCAGCTTAGTAAATGGCTAAGTTTCACTTCAGAATTCATTGTTCTGACTCTCAGACACTAGCTGTCTGAGACTGGATGAAAGGATGTGCCCCATCCCATTCTCCACAGGGCACACCAGGTTGCTGGGGTAAGGGCAAATACTATGGGCCCCAGGGTGGCTTAGGGGCCTTCCAACTGTTCTAGATTTTCGCTGGCCACCCACAAATCTACAAGTGTTTGAGGAGGTCCCAATTACGGTGACTCTGATCTGGGACCACAGCCCTGATGTGCAGAATGACAGGGAGGCCCACTGCGTCATCATGAAGCGGGAAGCCACCACAGCCACCTGGTTCACTGCCGCCCACCAAGTATTCAACAACAAGTACAAGGTGACCGGCTTGCTCCCTGGCAGGAAGTACTCCTTCTGAGTGGTGGCCCGGAATGAAACTGGTGACAGTGACCCACTAGACTCCGAGGATACCTGGCTGGTCAACAAGGACAAGTGCGAGTAGGACTTGGGTGTTCAGATTATGTCCCGGATATGTGATAGAGGGAATGACATAAGGATTGCAAGGTGTACCCAAGATTTGAGGTAAAATCAGAGACCCACTAGAGTGGACAGGTTAATGCTGGAGACCTGGGGGAAGGAAGTGGTGGTCACTGAAGCCTAGGGGAGGAGATATGTTAGATGCACTTGGGAACAGGATGATGGTGGAGGGCCCAGAAAAGAGGGGGGAGGAGAATGGGGGGAGATAGAGTGAGACATCCCCCTCTGACTGGGAGGGGCTGACAAGGATGAGAATGGAAGGGACACAGGGAAGCTTGGAGAAAGCTCTGGAAGCCTGAGGGACAGGGTGAAAGGTGGCAATAGCCTAGCAAAACTTGAAATGAGGACTAAATGGGCGAGAGCAGAGAGAGCAGAGACTGGGGTGACATTGGGAAGAGCTTGTGTGGGGACTTAAAAGCCGAGGAACAGCTATGGGTTCGTGAAGCTAGATACTGTCAAAAAATAAATAAATAAGTAGAGCACTCACCAGTCTGCAAAAGCGTAAAAACCCCTGGTTTAGGACCTGGAACCCTGGAGCCATGGGGGTGGGAGAGGTAGGGGGTTGGGGAACTAGGGGTTAGTAGGGAGGGGAGGAAGGGGGTGGGATCTTAGGAACTTAGTACAAAGTCGGGCCCCAGAGTTTGATTGCATCTGGAAATCTAGCCCAGGTCCTCCTCTGGGCCGCGTGTCCAGGATCTCCAGGGTCTCCCCGGTGCCTTCAGGGCTCTGGGCCAGCGGCCGCGCGTTCAGGGCCATGGAGCGCTCGCGGCCACCGAGTCCTGTCCCTCACAGTCGAGGACCTGAGCTCTAAATTGAAGCCGCACCAACAGGACTGGTGCCACCCACGCCACTGCGCTTCGTGAAACTGCTCAAGTCGCACACTGTGCTGCGCAACCAGGACTGCACCATGACCTGTGCCTTCCTTGGGAACCCGTGGCCCATGGTGACCCTCAACAAAGGTGACATCGACATCATGGCCAACTCCAAGTTCTGGTACAATTCCACCAGCAGTGTGTGCACCATTGTCATCCCCACCTGCACACTCAACGACAGTGGCCATTACAGCGTACTGGCAGAGAACGAGCTGGGCAAGGATCTGCAGCAACTGCAAGTTCATGGTCTAAGGTGAGAGTGCCACAGGCTGGGGTTAAGGTGGGGGCTGTGCAGCTGTGTTCCCTCTGAGGCAGAAGTGCAAAATGGCTGCCTCGTGGGTAAGTCCATCCATTCTTTGCATTTTTATTTAATCTGCCATCAGATGGAAGTATTCTTTAAATGGTCACAGTTGCACTACTGTCCTTCCTCTGGTTATCATTTGTTATGTGCCTGGTGCCTGCAGACATGGGAGTCTGCCAGCCTTCAGCAGACTGTAGTTTGCAATCCTTGATGGGCTTAGATTCCTCCTGGAAAAAAAGATACTGGTGATCAGGCCTAAACCAGACTTACCAATCACAACCTCTCTGGCAGGGCTCTAGAAGAAATCTGTTTACAAGATTTTGCAAATGATTCTGATGTGCAGCCAAGACTGAAAACTGCTGGTTTAGAATGAAGCAGATGGAAGAACTGAAGGGAGCTTACTAGAAGCCCTCCCTCTGCACACTACCACTTTTATGCTCGTGTACTTAAGAGGGAAATTTTATTTCTTATTCTATAATTCTGTCTTCATAGCTATACTGACAGCAGCATGAATTCCAAATGCAAAGCTGATCTGCTTTGCTCCCTCTTGTTCAAACTCCCTTCTAGATTTCCCATGATCCTCTTGATAAAGTCCCAACCAAAGTCGGCCCTGATCCAGCTTTATCCTCTGCCACTCCCTGAACTCTCCATGACACTTCATTGCCATGGTCTCCGTGGTTATAGACCACTTTCATCCTGTTATAGATGCCTCCCCTTAGGGAAAGGACCATGTCCTGTTGCTCTGTCTCTCAAGTGCTCAAAGTGTCTAGCACTGAGATGATGCCTCCAGAGTGACTGTTGAACTGTGTAACAGAACTAGGCCAAGACAGGCACTGTGAGAGACAGCCAGCTTTCATTCCCCAGCTAGAGCGAACTCTGACAACTCCAATTGTGAGCACAAGAGGTTGAGGCCCTGTGACCTTGGCAAGTCACATTGAAGCCTTTTTTTTCTGCTTCCTAGGGCTATTGTGAAGGCTTAAATGAGAGAATGTTTGGAAGTACCTGGCACAATGCCTGGCAAATATTAAGTGCTGAATAAATGGCTGCTTTGCGCCCTTACACTCAACAGACCTTGGGACACAGATTGGGTCTAACCCCAGAGGAGAAGGTGAGGGTGTCAGCCAGAACCCCTGGTTCTGCCCGGTAACAAGTCCAGTTATCTGGAGTTTCACCTGCCTCCAGCACCATTAACACTAACAAATACACATTTTGTTCCTTCAGATAAAGATGGTAAGTATTTCTAGTGTCAGTCACTGAGAATCTGCAGAAAAAATCAAAGTACCTTATGCAAGCTCCAGGCATCAGGAAAATGTTGTGATACGGGGCTTCTTGAAATGTCCTCTGCATGGCCCCCAATGAGGGAAGCCCAGTTTGCTCTCTGGTGCTTGTCGATATAAAACATCAGGGTTGGAGGGACAATAAACTGACTGAGCTCACCCTTGCTGGTCCCTGAGGATGGTGTACAGCAGGGACCAAGTAGATAGATGCAAGAATGGGATGGGGAGATGCAGAACACAGACCCCTAGAGCCTAATTCAAACCCACCCACATGGGAAGTGCCCAGCCCCCTCTGACTGGTCCAGGACTTCCCTTCCCCATCCCTGCAGTCACTTTTCCCTCCCCTCTGTGCCCCTCCCATCCGGGTATAGAGGATAAGTTTTGCAACTTCATCCTCTCCCTCCCATTTCTTCATCCCAGATTGGTCTGTCTTGACAGTCCAGGATTTGAGGGATCAGAACCTTGCCTCTTTAGCACCCAAGGGTCCCACTGTTTGAGAATGAGAGCATCTCAGAGCTAGGAAGATTGGTCATTCAGCTTACTGGGTTCCAAACTTAAATGTTTTGCAGTGACATCCTTCCTTTAAAAAAGGTCTTAAGAAGCTACTAGACTTAAAACAGGAATAAGGGGTCTTTGAGCCTCCCTTCTCTACTTATTAGCTATCTCTTACCATGGAGTGCTGTAAAAATCCTAGTTTGAAAATCTCTGATTTATCTGATATCCACATGGGACTCGAGTCTCCCTTATCATGTCCCACAACTGTAAATAACCCTGCTACTAAGGGCATATTTACCACCACCCAAGGTTGCCCTTTATATTTCTGGATCACAGTACTGCCCATTAAGATGCAAATGCCCCTGCAGTGGGGTGAGGCTTTATTCTGCCAGGGCTTCACATCTGAAGTATGAATCAGCCAATCCCAGACTGAGCCCAGAATTGGGGGTGGGGAGAGGGCATCAGGAGAGGACACTGTGTAGCTAAGATCACCAAAGGTGGTGGGTACCCAAGTATAAGGGAATGTATGAACCAAATTCAGAAGGTCCCCATCCCTCACCCAGAACTACATCCTTACCCACACGCGTGACCGGGGAAGTGAGACCCACTCCTACCAGCACAGCGTCACCAGAGCCAGGGAGCCAGCCTGGCGCCAAGATGCACTGGCCAGGACTGTGACCCAGACTGTGAGGACATCCAGGGCCCCTGGCACCGTGCCCCCACCCTCTCCTCTCCTCTCCAGAACAGGCACGTGCTACTCAGGCAGACAAATGGGGCAACCAATAGCCCTTAGTTTTTATTTCTTTTTTTCATGAGAAGTAGAGGATGGAGTTGTTCCATCCTGGATCCCCTTGCATTGAATGTGCCTCGGGTCTTATGACCCTAGAGTGTCATTGGCGCTCCCTCCTCTTGCTCCCAGTTCAGGAGGGGGCTGGGAGGAAAGCACTGGGCAGGTGGGGGGGACAGCTCTCTTGAGCCAGGCTCAGCATCCCCCTTCAGCAGCTCCCTGAGTCCCTCTCCCTATAAGACTTTGACAACAGCAGGACAGAGACAAGATGGCAGAGAAAGACATAGATAAGCTGGAACACAGACCATACACACACACACACGTACACACACACACTCACACAAGTTGGCCCCTTCCTTTGGCATAATTCACCCTATCCCTGGCAATAGGGTCTAAGGATGTGGTGGTGTGGGGCCTGAGCTCTGGGATGACTTTGAGATGGGACCAATTTGAATCCTTGGTACTCCAAGCTCCCAGGCCAAAGAAATCCCTTCTCTTACCTACCTGGACAAGATACCCCTCTTTCACCTTCCCACCCATCACTGAGAATTTGAGATTGTTCAAGTAACAAGGATATGAGGGAAAGGGAGACTCCACCCTCATCAAATCTTCCCAACTAAGGGCCTGTGAAAGGGGCTTCAAGCCTTAGACCTGACTCATCTCAACACAGATTTCTCCCCTCTTCCCTCAACTCTGCTTAGCTCAGAAAGAGTGGGAGTGGGTGAGTCAGACTCTTCCATTTAGTAGAAGTGGGGGGAGGTCAGGCTGAGCACCATCACCCTTCAAAGGGGCTTGGACAGTCCTGATGGGGCAGGGGTAGGGAGATGTGTACTTCTTGCTCCAACAAGGAGTATTAAGCTGGCTCTTTTTAACTCTCAGCATTGTCTTGGACCCTAGACTTGCTGGGGAGATCCTGCTTACCCCTTTGAACTTACTCATTTCCCAGACAGAGCCTGCTGCCCTAGGATGCCCTATAGCCATCCTGCTCCAGCCCTTACAGATTCCCAGGTTTCAGGGGACCCCAGCCCCAGGAGAGAGGAGTGACCAGATCCTGGCCCCTCAGTTGGCCTTGCTCAGTCTATAGTCTTCCACTGGCTCCCGGCTCTCAACAGCTGACAGGGCGATGAGCATCTGGGCAGCGTAGTAGGTGGACATGATGAGCGCCCGTGAATAGGGCACGGGGAAGCAGAACTTGTTGAGGGCGATGGTCAGGTCAGAGATGATAAAGAGCAGCGCACCACTTCCCGCCGCCAGCTCCGTCCAACGCCAGGCTGCCCCCACCAGCCTTAGCCCTGCTACAGCCCGCCAGCCCATGAAGCTGATAAGGGCCACGTAGATCCCCACCAAGTAGGTGAAGGCACCTGAGAGGCCGGGGTACAGGAGGGCATAGCACAGGCCTGACAGCACTGCCATAACCAGACCTGTCCGAAGAGCCAGTGGCCGCATGCCAAAGGCTGAGGCGTAGAGCATGTGGGTCACTGCAAACATCAGAAGACCTGGGAGTGAAAAGGGAGGAAGGGATGTTGAAAGCAGGCTCAGGTGAGACACAAGTGTGGGAGGTGGGGTATCAGTGGAGTGCTTGGGATAACCCAGGAGTTTTGTTTGGGGAGTAATGGGAAGAATTCCACCAAGGTAAAGAGATCTCCCCCAACCACCACCCTCCCCCAACCACCACCACTGGGAACTCCGGAACTGATCACCAGATCACCTGCAAGATCACCCCAAAGAGGGACCCCAGTGTTTCATTGTGTTTGGTCTCAGAAACCCTCGGATCCCTCATATGATTGATAGGTCCCTTTCCCAAATCTGTGTCCCCCACCCAGGACCCCTCTGGACCCCAGCCTCAGGATCCCTCTCAGATAGCTACAGTGGTCACTAACCGTGCACAAAGTAGCCCTGGTCCTGCCAGATGAGGAAGGCATCACCTACAGCAGAGAAGATGAGCCCCACAAAGATGCGGGTGGCACTGGGGTGGGTGAGCAGGAATCCTAGGCCATGGGCCAGAAGGAAGAGCCAGAGGCAGAAAATGGGCAGGCACTTGATGAGGGCGCTGACCCACGATGGGCTGGACGAGGGCAGCCAGAGCACAAAATACACGCAGGTGGCCTTGAAGAAGGGCACCAGCTTGGGTCCCTCACTCTTCACCTGGAGGACACAGGACAAGGGCAGCACTCAGTGCTTGGGAGCTTAGAACCCGATTAGGGGACTCAGGGCCAGTATCCTCAGCCCAGACACCCAACCCAGAGCCAGGCCCCACTCCTCTGAGGACGAACATAGAGAAACCAGGTCTGGCCAACTCCAACTTGCCAGCAGGGTGTGAACAAGCTTATCACCACCCTGAGGCATAACTGATTACGAAGGAGAAAGGCTCCACTGTTCCCCAGGCCAGAACATCACTCAGGGACAGAAAACAGACCTTGGGATGGAGCAGCCTCAGGCAGCTCAATGCCTCTCCCTTCCTGCCCTTTTTCCCCTCCCCAAAGGCCCTTTAGCTCTTCCAGCATCTGCCCTCAGCTGTCTGGAATAGAATGGAGTCAGCGGGAAGCAACAGAGTCCATGACTGGCAACTCGTGATCCTCTGCACTGGGGCCAGGGCACAGGCTTAGGGCCCTGGCAACGCCAGGTGAGTGCCAGGAATGTGTGTGGGTAAGCACTGCCAACCACACCTCAGCCTCCACAGGCTCCCACCTCCTTCAATCTGCTCCTCAGCCTCCCCTTCAACTAGCACTAAAGGTACCTAAAGACACCATAAAGGACGTGGGGGGGGGGGATCCTGACTAGAGAAATGGGCCCATGAGTTGGAAGCAAGAAAAGTGTCCCTGAAACACAGGGGATTTCAAGGATGGGGAGGGAGGGAAGGCGGGGAGGGGGGAACACGAGGCAACAGCTAGTCTAGTTTCCCAGAGAACAAGGGCAACTTCAAGGCACACCAGAGAGAGAAGCAGGAAAGGGGGAGGGGTTCTCTTCCCAACTTCTGATCTGAAGCCAGACTGGGAGGAGATGGGGAACTAAGAAAGAGAAGTTCAAGCAGCTGACTTGTTCTCAGCTGGATTCGGGAGGGGGGCTGTTAAAGAAAGGTCAGAGCAGGCATCTTCCTGATCCCCAAGCTCCTTTCCTTGGGTTTCTGGTACAGGGTACCCTGTACACCCAGTCTCTGCCCAGAGTGCTAATGCCTGTGGTGGGTGAGGTGTCAAGCACGGGGCTCAGGGGGACTAATCAGACATCCAGACCTCCAGATACCCGGGGAATGATCAGACTGTGATGAGGGAGGCTGGGAAGAGCCAGATGGGTGCAACCTGGGTCTAAGCCTGCCCTGTCAACTGCCTTGGGTGAGAGTAGGAAGAACAGGCGACTAAGTTCCCTCGGACGGAGATTCCTGCATCCCCCGGCGGGTCAGGCCGGGGGCCTGGACAGAGGACACTGGAGAAGATGCAAAGTCCCAGAGTCCCCAGGTTTCCTCAGCATCCGCCTGCCAGCCCTCAGAAACATCAACATCTACTTCATCCCAAATTTCCTAGAAGGAGAAAAGGCATTAGTGGCTGGGGAGACGCTAGCCCAGCACTACAAGCAGCAGCACGGGGGAAAGACAGCGGTTCTTGAGAAAGTCTGAAAAGGAGGAGGTGTCAAGAGAGAATGACTTCTCTTCCGCCAATACTTTTTCAATGCGCTTAGACGAGGGGCGTCCCCCACCCCCCACCCCCCCACTCCCACCCCAGCCTCCTAAAGGAAGGAGAAGAAACAAATTTGGGACAAGATTCCCAGGAGGACCCAGCCACCCCCGCGGCCCACCCCCGTCTCCCCCACGCCTCCCTGCGGTCTGCCCACGCAGCACCCCGCGGCCGCCCCCCGCTCCCCCGCCCGACCCCGCCAACCCGCCGCAGACAGAGATCAACAAAGTCACGCTTCCTAGTCACGTGCCCACTGTTCCCCTCCCTCCCGCGGGGAGGCGGGGGGCGCGCGAAGGAGGAGCCCCGCGGGTCTGGGGAGCCGGGACCCTGACAGCGCCCACCTCCCGCCCGGGTGGGGGGAGGCCGGCCGCACACGGCCCCCTGCCGGGTCCCGGCCCCCCGCGGCCCGGCCTGCCGCAGCCCCGTCCCCTGGCCGGGGGGTCCGACCGGCCGCGCCGGATGCGGGCTCGCCGCGCGCGCACTCACCACGGTGACTGGGGAAACCATGGCGGCTGCAACGGCGGGCACCCCGCTCCGGGCTGGGCGGCCAGGACGCGCCCGCGGCCAGGTGAGCAGCAGACAAAGCCCGGAGTGACGGACAACGCGGCCCGCGCGCCCGGCTCCGGGGGTTCTGTCTGCGATCCCCACGACGTCACTGCGGACTCGGCCAATGAGCGGGCGGGAGGCGGGGGGCGGGGCCTCGGTGGCCTCGCCGTCCAGGCACCTCCGGCTTCTGCCGGGAGAAGAGAAGCTTCAAGGGGGGGGGGCGGGGCCCCGAGGCCACGCCCCGCCGGGTCTCTGGGCCCCGGCATCCCGGGACGTGACCGTGACCCCAGTTCCTGGGTGAGGACAGAGTTTGGCTGAAAGAGAGCCGCATTCCTGTCCTGGACACATGGCTACACACATTTTCTCATAACCCAGGGGTAAGAAGCCAAAACCTATACCCCACAGCCTTTTTTTTTTTTTTAATTTTATATATATTTTTACATCATTTTTCATTTTTGCACAATATATGCATTTTCATCTTGGTTATAGTCCCCATACTATTCACACACACCCCTTGTTTTGATTCTACTCCCTTCTCCCCCCCACCCCAGTGTGTCTCTGGTTTCCAGTTGCTTGTTGATTTTGATTTTTACTTTGTTATAATTAGTCTTTTTCCTGCTCCCTTATTTAGGTTTTCTAAATTCCTGCTATGAGTGAGACTTTCCGGTATTTTTCTTTTTCTTTCTGGCTTATTTCACTGAGCATGATCCCTTTCAGATCCATCCATGTTGCTGCAAATTGCATGAGTTTATCTTTTTTGATTGCTCAGTAATATTCCATGGTGTATAGGTACCACATCTTCATGATCCAGTCATCTATTTTGGGGCATTGGGTTGTTTCCATAGCTTAGCTATTGTAAATAGTGCTGCTATAAACATAGGGGTGCGGGTGCCCTCTTGAATTAATGTTTCTGTGTCCTTTGGGTAAATACCTAAGAGTGGAATTGCTGGATCATATGGAAGCTCCATTTTCAGCAGATTGAGGAACCTCCACACAGCTTTCCATAGTGGTTGGACCAGTTTGCATTCTATCCCCACAGCCTTTTAACATGCAGTCCACACAGACACAATCGCTGGTAGACCTACAACAGTACTAGGTCCAAACACAGACCAAAATGGATACACAGTGGTCAGCAAATGCACAATCCGCAACAGGAAGAGACATATGTCTAGGTTCTTAGCAGCTCACCGACCCATAGTCCTAACAAATACACAAAGATGTACAGAATCAGTCACCCTGTGGCTGTGTAGGTACCTAACAAGTACATACACACAAAATGTACAACCACAGGTGGACACAGCTTTCAAAATAAAAGAACACATATGTCAGGGCCTCCCCTGGTGGCGCAGCGGTTGAGCGCTGGGCTGCGAGGCTGGCCGCAGCCTCTGCGACGCCGGTTCGTTCCCCGGCCGCCGGCGAGGGTCCCACAAATAAATAAAAATAAATAAAGAAATAGCGGGTCTCCACACGAGTCCCATTGATTTAAAAAAAAAAAAAAAGAACACATATGTCATAACAGAGACTAAGTTACCCTTGGGCACACACTTCTCACAACTCAGAGACAACTGTCACACACATAAGAAAAACCAAGCAAAACTGAACAACCCAAAGACGTGTGGACTCACGGCCAAAGACACAACTTAAGTAGATGTTGTGCTATTACAAAAAAGGTGCGCAGGCACACTTGAAACCGAGCGTGTTTAGAATCATGGGAATTACACAGGTGAACTGGTAGATACAGACTGGGATCTAGTTCCAGTTTAGCCACTTCCATGCTCTGTAACTCGGTGAATCACTTCCCTTCTCTGGCCTTGATTTCCTTGTATATTTGATGAGTGGATGATCTAAGAAATTCCTCCCAAATCCAAGGTTCATTTGAGGTTGGATGGACCAACAAATTAACATCAGCAGAATGAGTAGGAGAAAAAGATCAAATTTAATAACATACCATGGAGAATTTACATGACAGTAAATTCTAAAGTAAATTGGACAAATGGGGAGGAGGCACCATATCGGGTGCACGGGACAGGGAGGGAAGAGGGGGTTTCACATGAGGAGGCATGGATGACTCCATAGGACAAAACTTTTTCTCTAGATGGCTGCACTGACTTCAGATAGGTTTCTCTGATTTAAAAGGTTGTTTCTGGAGATATCCTTAAATCTTGAATTATTTAAGTGATGATAATAATTTCTCCTAAGGCCCTGAGGGCCTCAGTTGACCTTAGTACTGTACACCAAGGTGATACATGTTGGAAAAAGCCTCCTCTGGACATCTTTGGAAAAGCCTATTTGAATCTTTTGTGGGGGAGATGGCTTCCCAGAGGTAAAGATTTCAGATACATCTTTTTTAAAAAGATTTATTCATTTATGCTGGGGTACAGGCCAGAGGTGTGGGGGCAGGTGAGAAGATTCACCAGAGACAGAGTGGGGAACACAACAAGCAGACTGACTGAAATACACTGCTGAGGGGAGCAGTGGGAGAGACAGGAGAGGTCTGCTGCACCATGTGGGTAGCAACCTGGCCAGCTGGGGATTGAGCAATAGATAGACTATACTTACTAATAGTCTCTCCTTCTCTTTGACTTACTAGCTATATAAGTGGGCACATGACTCCATCTTTGAAGCCTCAGTTTCCTCATCAATAAAATGAAATAACTGGGCTAACAGATAAGTGAAAATGTTTGTTTTCCAGCCAAATCCCCTAACATTACCTAAGAGTTAGTTCTTAAAGGAAGTCATTTTTCATTTCTCTGGACCTTAGACATCCTATCTATAGAAGTAAGAGAGCAAGACTATAAAAGTGGTTTTCAACAGATAGGGTCTATCAAAGTTACTTGGGAAGCTTTTTAAAACACATACCCCGTCCCATCCCACATCTACTAATTATGAGGCACAGATTTTAATAAGCTTGGATACACAAATACCTAAATATGCAAAAGATGAGAGTTAGAATTGTCATCCACAGGCTTGAGTCAGTGCTTGATTACCCAACAGGCAGACTAATCACACACATAGATCTCCCCAAAAGCAGGCATCTCTCCCCTCTGTGCTGATTAGTCTCCATTTTCCCTCCCATCACCCAGATCCATTATTGCTGCCCTCCCCTGCCCTGGCCAGTGATCTCTCTAAACTGTCTCTGGAGAGCTCACTTGCCCTTTGGCTTCAGATGAACTCAGCTGAAGGCTGAGGCAGAGGCAGATAGGAATGTGGGAAGAGAGCAAGGTTAAAGTTCCTCCACAACCAGCTTGCTGCTGAGGTTCTGATGGGGTGGTTCTCCTCCCTGCCTACACTTCCAGGAGCCCAGACCAGATCTCCAGGCCTGGGGTGGTATCAGCTTCCCTCTGTTGCCAGTGTTTAAGTGCCTCTTCACCCATAAATGGTCTCCTTAACCCTGCCCACGTCTCTGCCAGTTGTCATATATGCCCATCAGTTAAGTTCTTCTGGAGAGTGCCAGCATCCTGACTCTATCAGATCAACAGAACAGAACTATTACTATCAACAGAATTACACTTTTCCCAAAAGAAAAAACTTACCTACTTTTGTTTGTATGGCTAAAATTTTTTTATTTCAAAAATAAAGTTTAATTTTACTGTGTACTATTTTTATTTTCAATTGCATCTTGCAGGAGGCAGAAAGTGGGAAGGGGGTGCCTGGACATTCCTTCCTCTCTGTACCCACAATCAGCTGTGAGCGTGACCCTTCTCACACAGCTCTGTCATTTTCTCTTTACTTGCTTGTCTCCCCTATAAAAATGTGAGCCTACTCATCTACTAACTCATTCATCCAACAAATGTGCACTGACTATGTGCTAACTACCATGTTAGGTGCAGGGGATTAAAAAATTTAGTAAGATGTAGACTCTGTCCTCATGGAGCACATAGCTCTGTTCTGGCAGGCAAGTAAACAAGTATTGTGCCATGGGGCAATTGAAATAACTGAAGTATGAAGGTATGGCTCAGGTGACATCAGAATCATTCATTAGACCTGGAGGCATTTAGAATCCTGCAGCTGAAGCTACAGGAATGAGTTGGTCTTGGGGCCTCCCTGGTGGTGCAAGGGGTTAAATCTTGGCACTCAAGCAATCCACAGCCACAGCAGCATGAATTGGATTCCCAGCCTGGGAGCTAACCGACAGGGCACAGGAGACCTCTCCTGTCTCGCCCGCTGCTCCCCTAAGCAGTATATTTCAGCAGTGCATTTCAGTCTGTTCTGCTCCCCAATCTGTCTCTGGTGAATCCTCCCCCTACTCCCAACAACCTCTGGCCTGTACCCCAGCTCTTGTATGCATAAGTAAATAAATCTACTTTTAAAAAATTAAAAAAAAAAGAATGATTTGGTCTTTACCAAGCAGATTCCAATGGAAATTACACACAAGAGACATGCTGAATTAAGGGAAATTCTTAAAGTGCTGAGGTGACCAG
Source organism: Talpa europaea (assembly GCF_964194135.1). Taxonomy (NCBI): domain Eukaryota; kingdom Metazoa; phylum Chordata; class Mammalia; order Eulipotyphla; family Talpidae; genus Talpa; species Talpa europaea. The sequence goes on along the minus strand of NC_140073.1, from coordinate 40,742,536 downwards.
GGAGTGAAAGGAGTAAGCATGCGCAGGGTCAGAAAGGGTCTGAATATTCTGCAAAGGAATTGATTTGACCTAGTAGATGTCAGTAATCCAGTTGTCTTCTGTTCCTTAGCTTCTCTGATTATTCCAGGCTTTCACACCAGATGCATGGATGATGCAGAGAAATAGTGACCAGCCATCACTCCTGTAATGGGCATTTATTAACCCTTACAGACTGTGCCTGGGATATGGATAGGAAAAAAATAGAACTTCCCTGTTCTCATAGAGTTTAGGATTCAGGGGGAGAGGTTGGCAAAATCACCAGCCCTTCCCTCCCCATTCCTACCTCACCTTCCTCTCCTCAGATCTCCCAAGAACAGAAAATGGAGCCGGGACAGGGAGGACAGGCTGGGAGTGGCTGGGCCTGGCTGGACCTTCCAGGAGGTTCCTCCCGGCTAAACCGGAAATGGAGCAAAGCCTGTGAGACTGCGTTACCCTGTCCAGGGGTCATGAGAGCTATTTGTGTTACCTTGGGCTCTCCAAACCCTTTCCTATTCTAGCTTGGCTTCCTGTCTCTCATCCGGAGGAGAGGGGACTTAGGGGCTTTAATACTTATGTGGCACAATAGGGTTTAAACTGGCACCAAAAAAAAGAGCTGGAACTGTGACCATACTCCTCGTGCCCTGGCCAGATTCAGAAGGGAAAGGAAGACAGCAGACTAGTGGGGAGATTAAGCAGTTCTCCCATCCCTTTCCACACCAAAGAACTAAAAAATTGGTCTATTATCCACTTCTATACACACACACATACACACACACACCCCACTGCAACATGTCCCTTCCTTCCTGGTGCAGGGAAGTGTTATATATAAGTGATCTCTATTTGCTGTGGGGAGAAGCAAGGAGACAGGCTCACACTGGAGAAAGGGATTTAGTTAAAGTCAACAGTGGTCATGCTTCCAGAACTAGTGTAATGTCTTTAAAAATGTAGACAGCAAACTAAGGACACCTGATTTTTATTTCCAAGTAAAGACAATTAAAAAATCCACAACCATCACTATCACTTTGTTGAAAAAAAAAAGACATTTTAACCCTAAAAATGAAGAAAACAATCTCAGAATTAGACATTAGACATTTCACTTTTCCCATTCCTTCAAGGTCTGGAGACACCATCATTAGGGACCATCAGTTTGCAGGCAGACTCTTGGGAATTATTGCATATCAGGCACAGAGATAGGCATGGGCTGTGACAGGGCTGGTATCATGGAAACCACTTTGCAGGTTGGTAATTCCTGGCTAGAACCCCAGTACCACCAATTTACCTTGGGCAAGTGATAGACCGTTTCTGAGCCTCAGTTTCCTTTGAAGTGTGGAAACCAGTATTTTCCCTCAGGGAGTCTTTGTGGGACTTCAATGAGAAAAGTAGATAAAGCACCTAAATACAAGGCAACTGATATTTGATATGTGCTCAGTAAATAATGCATTATTTCCTTTCAGAGCAGGCTTTTATCTGCCTGGAATGACAGGCACCATCTTTTTTGAAGATAAATGGGACTTCTCAGTGTTCACAAGCTGTGGAGTGCATCAGAATCATTTGGGAAGCATGTGAAAGGCTCTGCTTCAGTAGCATTAGGGCGGAGCCCTGGCATCTATATTTTAACACGCTCCTCAAGTGATTCATCAGCCCTTGACGTTTAAGAGCCTCTGTTCTAGATAATCACTCAACCATTCATTGGATAAGCATGTGCAAGGTGCTGGGCAGAAGCAAAGAAGAAAATAATGTTTTTTTTTTTTTAATCAATGCCAAGCACAGGGCCTGGCACTTACTGGATATTATCAGATGATAGCCTTCAGGGAGGTGCATCCTATTGGGAAGACAGGCATATTAATTAATAAATAAACCCAAGGACTTGTGATGAAAGTGGATACCAAGGAAAGAATAGCCAAAGGGTGACTGAATCTCCCTGCATCTAGAGGTGTGAGGATCTGACAGCTTTGACAGCTTGAAGGACCAGCCAGAGCAGTGAATGTGCACAAAGACATGAAGGTGTGACTAGCTGTTTCTGGAGCACAGGATCCCAGGGACAATGGAGGGAAATGATGCCAGAAGAGGTGCGCTTGGGGCCTAGATTGTGCAGGACCTGCTCTGCTAAGGTGTTACAACTTTATGATGGGAGAGCCATGAAGATATGACCACAGGGGTAAACAAACAGATTCTCATTGTTGAAAGCTCATTTTAGCAGCAACAGTATGAAGAATGGGAAGACACACTGGAGGCAAGGAGAACAATTAGGATCTTGTTGCCATAGTCCATTGGAGAGTTGGTAGTGGTAGTGGAAGGAGAGTGTGAGAGAATATTTTTATGTGGTTGCTTCCCATGGGGAGAGTCTGTCATTCCAGTGTGGTCTTTTATAAAGTGTAGGGGGAGAAATTGTCTACGAGACTATTATAAAGAATTGTTTTCAATTATAAAAGTAAGAGTTATTAAAAATTTGGAAAATATAAAAATGGATACATAATGTAATTAGAATCATATATAATGTCACAGACCAAAGACAAGCACAGTTGGATGTTTTGGTTTATTTTCTTCAGATTGTTTTATGTGCATATTTCAGGTCATCAAATATAGATTCACCATAATTTATTTAATTTCATCATATTGTTGAATATGTAACTTGTTTCCCTATTGTAAAGAATACTGTACTGAACATATTCTACATAAATCTTTGTCCACTTTGATTATTTTCTGAGGGCAAATTCTTAGAAGTGGGATGATTAAATCAAAGAGAATAATTATAGTTATGATTCACAAATTGCTCTCCCGATAAATTGCCAAACCACCTTCCAATGAGAGTTCCAACTTTTGTGACAGCTATGAAGAATACTAGTTCAGGGCCTCCAGTGGTGGCGCAGTGTTTTGAGCGCTGGGCTGAGAAGCTGCCCACAGCCTCTGCAGCACCAGCTAGATCCGGCTGCTCCCCTCACAGTGTATTTCATCAGTCTGCCAGTTCTGTTACCCGCTCTGGCTCTGGTGAATTCTCTCACCCTCCTGTGCTTCTGATACCCAGTGCTTAAATAAATAAATAAATAAATCTGAGGGAAAAAAAGAAAAGAAAACTAGTTCACCTAGTAAACAAACATGTAAATTCTTCACTTTAGCATGAACTAAAGATCATATTTCTGTTTCAATTTATTTCCTAGGGGCTCAATTTCCTGTGCTAGTAATTACAGATATGTTCTAGTGTTTGCTATATGCTGTATACCATGTAGGGTGCTCTACCTAGATTTTGTCTTTTTTTAAAAAAAAGATTTTATTTATGCATCCAAGGCCAGAGGTGCAGGGAGGGTGAGATGATTCGCCAGAGACAGAGTGGGGAGTAAAACAGCCAGAATGACTGAAATATACTGCTAAGGGGAGCAGCAGGAGAGACAGGAGAGGTCTGCTGCACCATGTGAGTTAGCTCCTGGAACTAGTCAAACGTGCTGCAGTGGCTGCAGATTTCTTCATAGTGCTAAGACTTAACCCCTTGCACTACCATGGAGACCCTAAATTTTCTCTTTTAATTCTCACAATACTTTTGTCGTATGGGCACTTTGTCCCATTTTATAGCTAAGGATTTTGAGGCTCAGAGAGGTTAAGGGATTTGGTCAAGGTCACTTATGAGGAAAGAGAAATTTATAATTCTCCCAAGATTCTTTAATGCACTTGGGCCAAAAATTATATCCCAAAGTCAGAGGCCACAAACCTTAGTTGCCCATTTAATGAGGATTCAAGAAGGATAAGATGACTATTGACACAGATGGCTGGAAATAAGAAAGTGCTCAGCTGGAGAGATAATGATAGGGAATATTCACATCATTTACCATTAAATTTATATGTCTGTTTTTATTTATATACTGTCATAAAGTTGTTAAATAAGAATGGCAAAGAATTTCCATGTAATATGGCAGATTGGTTCTAATGGGTTCAAACATTGATTTTTTTTTTGTTTATTTTTTAATTTCCTTACATTATTGTTCATTTTTGTACATTTGATTTCTCCCATCAGGTGTAGTCCCCATAATTCTCCCACTACCACAGCACCTGTAAACCATCACCATGGTCCTCAAGGATTGTTAACTAACAAACTTGAGGCCATAAAAACTTGTTATGGAAACTTGTTAAAATGCCTGTTTAGGAAATGGAGTTGTTTACTCAAGGTTATATACTGCTTATCATAACTGATTGAGCTCATCCATAAACTTGTGATAATTAACTCCCTACAACTTCCCTCACTTAAGTAACTTGACTTGGGCCTCCCTGGTGGCACAAGGGGTTAGCACCGCACTATGAAGCAATCCACAGCCTCTGCAGCACCAGTTTGATCCCAGGGAGGAACCCACATGGCACAGCAGACCTCCTCTGCCTCACCAGCTGCTCCCCTCAGCAGTGTACTTTGGTCAATCTGCCTGTTCTGTTCCCCACTCTGTCTCTGGTGAATCCTCTTACCCCCCACCCCCCAGCTCTTGTATGCATAAATAAATAAATTTTTTTTTTAAAAAAAGTAACTTGACTAGTGAGGTGACTTCACTGTTGTTAGACAGCACCACAACCTCTGCCTTTGATATTTGCCCTGTGGGTCCTATACAATTTGTTCTTTCATAGATGTCACCTCAAGGCATTGCTATGAACTTAATTAGATTAATTGATTACCTTCTTCCCCACTAGATTAGAATTTTATAAAAGATGAGATTATGCCTGCTTCTGTCATTGTTTATTGAAGTGGAAAATGTCAGGCTGACCTGTTGATTAGCTGAAATTGGGGCATAGCCTGGGAACTGAAAGTTTCAGGGAACAGCTGATAAGCACCCTCGAGGCCACAAGCACCCTGATTCATGCATTCCCAGATGAATGCACCTCTTGCTTTAGTCAATAAATACTCTGTAACCTGGTTGGTCGGGGCTCAGACTTTGGAGAGAGATCTCCTCCCGCCAATGTAGAGCCCACCAGCGTAAATAAAGAACTTCCCTTCTCCTCTCTGAGGGATGCCTGCTTATCACTTCTGCCATAACATTTTCACCAGTGTTTAACACAGAGCATGGCACGTCATGTGTATTCAATAAATATTTGCTGAGTAAATGATTGAATGTCTGACTGTAAGGGCAGGACTGGACGCGGTGCAGGCTTTCTGATCCCATGCAGACCGGGTAAAGGAGGAGTCATAGTCCTCAGTAGTTTGGCAGGTTTTTTATTTGGGGTTCACCAGGCATATGGCAGGCAGGGGTGCTGGCTGGGGGGCTGGGAGGCTGGCAGGCCTCCCAGCCCCCAGCAAGTCTTCAATCTATCTGGGCTCTCTGGCGTTCGTTCTGCTGCTTCTCGGCTTCTCTTTCAGCTTCGGCTTCGGCTTGTACTGCTGCTGCTGCTTTGACTTCTGCTGCTGCTGGTGCTACTGGCGTCCCCCCCTCCCCCCCCCCCCACGCCGCCCTTAAAAGCACAGTCTTAGCTCAGCTGAATCCCATCTACCTATGCCCACACCCTATTTCAGGTGCCCGCCATCAGGCATGCATTCAGGACAAGGATCCATCATCTATCCTGATGGCAGAAGGGCAGAAAAGCCTGATATTTTCTTTACCCTACACTGACTATACAGTCATATATAGCCCACTGGTGCTTAAGGGTCCACTGAGGGAGGAAAGCTAGAAATGATGAAAAGGGCGAAGTGGGAGGACTGGATGTTATGGCCAAAGGGAAAATGTCCCCTGGTGATGGAGCAGTTAAAGGGTCAACAAGAATGGAGATGATTCTACAGTAAAGCAGTGGCTCTCAAACTGAATTCCAGCAGGACTTGATTGCTGCCATAATGTTCTGTGAACTGACCTGAAAATGAATTTGTACCACAAAACTAAAATAATCCTAGTCTTGTTCTCAATCTGAATTTTCTCAATCTTAAATTTTTTTACTGAGGCATAACTGACATATAACATTATATTAGTGCCAGATATACAATATAATGATTTGATATTGTATATGTGCAGACACAATAGGTCCAGTTACCATCCATCATCACACATAGCTACAGTTTTTTTTCTTGTGATAGGAACTTTTAAGATCTATTCTCTTAGCAACTTTTAAATAGGCAATATTTTATCACTAACATGGTCACCATGCTGTATATTGCACCCACCACTTCTTATTAAATTTATTTATCTCATACATTTTTTTAATTCTCAACCTTGCTTTTTATTTTTTTAATTATTTTAAAAACATTTATTTATTTATGCATATAAGAACTGGGATACAGGCCAGAGGTATAGGGGTGGGGGTGAGAGCATTCACCAGAGACAGAGTGGGAAACAGAACAGGCAGACCGGCTGAAATACACTGCTGAGGGGAGCAACAGGAGAGTTAGGAGAGGTCTGCTGCGCCATATGGGTCAGCTCCCTGGCCGGGGAACAAATTCGTGCTGCAGTGGCTGCAGATTGCTTCATAGTGCTTAACCCCTTGCGCCACCAGGGAGGCTCAATCTTGCTGTTTATTATCAATACAAAGACAGAGCATACTGCAGCATGTTTTATAACATAAAATCAGTTTCAAATTAATATAGCAATGTTTTAAAACATCCACAATAACTGGATGACTGTTTATTTGAAAATACCTGGGAAAGAGGTTTGCAGATGGTAGTATTTGTTCTGAGATGCTAAGGCAGGGAGGCTCCATGCTTAAGTTTCTAAGATATCTTAGAACTGAGCTATGGGGGATGTCCAAGAGTGTCTTCATCTGACCAGAGTCAGCACTTTCAATGACAACATCATCCAGACAGCTCAGGATCAGCTTGTAATTAATTAAATCCAAAATATTTCCTTCCATCCTAGACTTTGCAAGTTTTTAGATTTATATTCAGGAACTGGCATTTTTCCCATTATATTTAATCTCTCTTAGATTCACAACCATAGAAAATTTTGTGGATCCAGATTCTAAAATATGTTCCATAGGTTCTATTCATCCTCTCTTCTAAGAACTGCATTGTCACCCCCATCCCCCTACCCCCGACCAAAAAATTCATACATTGAAGCCCTAACCCCAGTATGGTGGTATTTGGAGATGAGGCCTTTGGGAGGTAATAGGATTAGATGAGATCATTAAGGGTGAGGCACTCATGATGGGATTAGAGCCCCCAAGTCTGGAGACAGCTTGCTCTCTCTCCTTCTCTCCATGTTAGGAACACAACTAGAAGGCAGAAGTCTGCAATCCAGAAAGAGAGTTCTTGTTAGAGTCTGACCAGGCTATCACCATGATGTCAGACTCCCAGAACTGTGAGAAAGCAAGCACCTGATGTTTCAGTCGCCTGGTCTAAGGATAGTTCGTTATAGCAGCCTGAGCTGATTCATGCCCTTTTATGCCACTATCTCATGACCCCATTATCCTTAGCTTTCCCCTTCTTTGTCCTCCAGCAGCATTGCCAGGTTACACAGTTACTCCTTTCCAGATGCCTTTGTATTTGCTCCACAAGCTGCCACAGGTCCCACCTGGCCTCCACCCCCACCCCACTGCTGGCAGAACTAAATATGGCCTCCCCTGGGGCCATCCATCCTCCATAAATCAAGATACAGAAGGCAGAGACAGCCACCAACATTTAGTAAATCAGTTTAAAATACAGGCTCGAGTGGCCAAAATGTTAGAATTCAAGCCCCAATCTTCCCATCTGTTAACTAACTACCTGACCTTAGGCAAATAATTCAACCTACCAGAGCTCTTCGATAAAGTGAAGCTCAGTTAGCTGGTCTATAAAGTGAAGTGAATACATAAGTTAATCTATAACATTTTGAAGTGTCTAGCACATAGCAAGGCCTCGGTAATTGCTATCATCAGTGATCCTCTGTCCCAGACAGAGTTCTAAGTGTGTCATATATAGTATACTAGCAAACTTCATATCAACCCTGTGAAGCAGGCATTACCATGCTCTCTTACAGATAAGAAGCACCCCTAGTCGTTCTATCACTTTGCCCGATTTTATTATTGTTACAGCACCTACTACTATCCCCACATGACATTATTTACTAGTTGTCCTGTTTATTGTCTCTCTCCCCTAACAACCCTCCACATCTGCTAGAATGAAAAATCTTAGAGATTAGGGACTTAATCTTGTTTACCACAGAATCCCAGCGTCTAACAAATTCCCAATAAATATCTTTTAAATAAATGTATTATTCAGTGAATGAATGAATGAAAATAAGGAACTAAGGTACAGGGAGGCAAAGTTGCTAGACCAAGGTCACACAGAAAGTAAATGCCAGGTCAGGATTTGGTATCTGTTCTAGATGGTTCTATAAATCCATTCTTTCTCTGGTGCTTCTTCCCAGAGCAGCAGATGTAAGTACAGTTGGGAGGAAGAAGTTGAAGGGAGAGAGATAGACAGCATTCAGCTCCCTAAAACAAAGTTTCCCTCTTGGTCCTCCTTCTGGTTAAGTCATGCCACAGTGGACAAACGACATTGATGTCAAAGGTAGCTTCAGCACTTGCAACCCAGCTCCACCTTGCACCTACATGCTAACCATGCAGGATTTCACAAAAAGAAAAGGCCTTGAGCCATAGGAATGGCCCCAGGTCACGTGTTCAGAGGTCCAATCCCCAATCTGGTTGAGCAAGGCAACTAACCACTGTGCGAACATGCATAATCACTTAAACTCTTTTAACCTTTCTTTTTTCTTTTTCCATTTGTGTTCATAACATGAATTTATTGACACAAATTAGTAAACAAACTCACAAAAAAACAGAAATCTGCTTTAGTAGCAATTGTCAGAAAATCTGCCGTCCCATAAGTAAAGCGTAAATTTTAAAAAGTTGTATTTGGCAGGAATTCTTTGAAATTTAAGTGAAAAATGTTTTACTGAATGGTAATTAATTCAGCTACTCTGAGTATATTTGGGAGTACATATTTTGGAAGAGATATAAAATGTTTTTTTTTTCCTCATAACTATACGAAAGTACAATTCTTTTTTTTTAATATCTTTTTTTTTAAAGATTTATTTATTTATGCATACAAGATCTGGGGCACAGGCCAGAGGTGTGGGGGGTGAGAGGATTCACCAGAGACAGAGCGAGGAACAGAACAGGCAGACTGACTGAAATACACTGCTGAGAAGAGCAGCGGGCGAGTCAGAAGAGGTCTGCTGCACCATGTGGGTTGCTTCCTGGCTGGCCAGGCATCGAACTCGTGCTGCAGTGGCTGCAGACAGCTTCATAGGTTGTGTCTCAACCCCCTGCGCCACCAGGGAGGCCCCCAATGTGCAATTTTAATTAAAAAAAATTATGGGTAAAGTGACTAGTTTGTAATATTTTTGTTTCACATTTTGAATCATCCCTTACAAGCTTTATATACAGAATGTGGCATTTTAGGCCTTTCACCAAATTTTAGTTTTTCCCCTGTAAAATGGGGATAATAGTTCCTACCTCATGAATATGTTGGGACATTCCCATGGAATAATGTGTGTTGGACTCTTAGAAAAGAGAGGGATACATAGTAAGCTTTCTACAATTGTCTGTTGCTGCATAACGAGTCACCCCTAAAATTAGCAGCTTAAAACAGCATTAATTACCTCACACTAAGAACCCAGGAACCACAGATTTCCCATGTTAGACACGGACCTGCCCAGGTCCCTGCCACCTGATGACTCACTCCATGGCCCAGGCTCTGGACACATTTCTTTCTCTTTCTTAGTCTGACTTTGTCAGTCATTCTCTTTCTTTTCAAACTTATCTATTTTAAATTTCTAAAGGTAATACCTGTATGTGTTTTTTATAAAAATCAACAATTGAAAAATGATACAGTGAACACTAAGTTTCCTCCCATTCTCGACCCCCTACTTCCCTCCCCAGGGAGAACCACTGCAGATGGTTCTATCCTTTCATGTATTTATAAAAATGTCTCTCACACAACTCCTCTCTGTAATACACAAATAGAAGAAAACTGTATACATTGGGCTGCACCTAGTTTTGTTCACTTGGCAAAATATCCTGGAATTCTTTCCTTATCAATATATATCTATACTTATGCAATTGTTTACATGGCTGCATAGTATTCCACTATCTGAATATGTTCCTCATTTCCTCAGACCCCTGTGTGCTATGTGTAGGCTGTGTGGTTGGGGCTAGTACAAACTGCAATAAATATTCATATCTTTATTCATGAGAGTAGAGAGTAGATCTGTTTGATAAATCCCTAATAGTTCAATCACTGGTGAAAAACTACATGCATTTTTCATTTTGACATTAATCCAATCATGGATCAGTCTCCACTTGTGTAATGTTTCCTCACCTTTACAACACTGAGTATAATTAATCTTTTTGATATTTTTATCTTTGCCAATCTGAGAGGTAGAAAATATCTCATTTTTACTTTAGCTTTTTCATTTTGCTATGAATGGGACTGAGCTGCTTTTCACATTTATTTGTCACGTATAAGCTTTTCTTTTTCTGTGAACTACTTCTGTTCTATTTCTGTGCGCTCTCTGTTCCTTCTTTTGTGATGTGAGATTCTCCATGCCAAAGCCCTTCCTTTCCCAGGCCGGCTCTCCTCCACCCAGTGTCGGGGCCTCCCCCTGCCCTGCTCAGTCCTCTACTGCCATCTAGTGACAGGGGTAGGATTTACCACAAGCCTTCATTTAACGCTCTGCTTGCTCCTTGCTGAAATCTTACCCTTGCTTCCTAAGTAGAGGTTGCCAGGGTCAGCAAATAAAAATACCGAAGCTCCAATTAAATTTGAGTTTCAGGCATACAGCTAAAAACTTTTTAGTTGGTATGAACTTACGCCCCTAAATTATTCATCATTGATCTGAAATCCAGATATAACTCATGTAATTTATCCGGCAACCCAATTTCAAGGTATCCCTCTAAATCTTGGTCACCACTTTACCAAGCCTTACCTCCATTCTTCACAAGTACTACTGGACCACATTCTACCCCGCGGTTTTCAAAGTGGTGCTTATGGGTGATATATGAATCCTTGTGATTAGGACCTTGGTTCTGGTTTTGAATCCTGGCTTCAACCACTTTCAAGGTGTGAAATCTCATGAAAGTAAAAAGACTCAGCAATGATAAACTTTTCTTTTTTCGCTGCCAGTTTGTGTTTGTTTGACTCTGAGAGCTCTTAAAAAGATGGTGGGGCTTAGGCTCTGTGTGTGTTATGTCTGAGGGCTACAAATGCATGTTTGATTGATTTAGGCCTGGATCCTTAGGGTTTTTTTAATTTAATCACTCGGAAAATAAGGGTGAGATTGTGCTAATTGGATTATGGAGCTTCCTAGAGCTGAGGGTGGGGTCTAGCCCACCCAGAGGGATATCTGCTCTACAATTTGAGTAGGATGGATGTCAGTGAAATAATTGAGATGTCCATTGCAGATATGGACAACTTATAGTAGAAGAAAAAGAACAACAAATTATTAATTAGCATATGAAAAGCTGCTGGCTAATAATTAAGATAGGAAAAATAAGACAGCAGTGAGATATTTTTCACTCACCAAATTGGCAAAAATTTAAGTTTGTTAATATCCCGAGTGATGTGTAGACAAAAGGATGTTCCAATATATTGTTGGAATCTAAACTGGTACTGCTTTGGGGGACGATAACACAGGAGTAGCAATCAAATTTTAATTGTGCATACCCTTCATTTCAGCAATCCAATTTCTAGATATCTAAATATCTAACATAAGAAAACATGAGGACTACGCACAAAAAAAGCATCTACAAGGGTATTCAGTGCAGTCTTTTTCATGATAGTAAAAATTTTATTTTTACATCTCATTAATGGTAATGTGGTAAAACTATGCTTAGTCTATATACTGTGCGATTATGATGCAGCAGCTACTAAAACAATCAAGTAGATCAAAACTGAAATAAAAAGAACTCTAAAATGTATTTTAAACAGGAAACAATACACATAGGTCTGTTCATGTATTCACATACTCAGCATTGAAATGAAGTAAACCCAGAGGGAAGGGGGTGACCCAGTGGGTGGATCCTCACCCCTGCGCTTACAACTGCAAGACACTACTCAAAAGCAGTCACACAGGGAGAAACAATGACAGAATTAGTTTACAGGGAGTAAGAAAAGGGAGAGCTAAGAGACAGAATTTAAAGGCTAGCAATGGTGATATGCAGTCAAAGAGGAGATTGGAGCACAAGAACCAGAGGGGAAGGAAGCCTATGTGAAGAGACAGAATAGAATACCACTCTGCTTTTTTTTTTTTTTTTCCCCACAAGTTGGGGACAGGTTACCTTTTCTTGCATTTTGTTTTTATTTTCTCCCCTCAGGTGAAGTTCCTGTAGTTTTCCCACCATCATAGCATCTGTGATCCATCCCTGTAGTCCCCTGGGCTCTTCCCTCCCAGGTTTTGATCCCTCCCTCTCCCCTCCCCTGCTGTATGTCTCAGATCTGTGGTCAGCTTCCTAGTTTTGTCTTTTTCCTAACCCTTTGTTTTGTTTCCCTATATTCCCCCTATAAGTAAGACAATCTGATATTTCTCTTTTTCCTCCTGGCTTAGTTCACTGAGCATTATCCCTTCCTGCTCTATCCATGTTGCTGCAAATGGCATGAGTTTGTCTTTTTTGATCACTAAGTAATATTCCATTGTGTGTATATACCATATCTTGATCCAGTCATCTGTTTGGGGCCATCTAGGTTTCTTCCATATCTTAGCCATTGTGAATAGTGCTGCAATATGCTCTGCTTTTAAAGTCTGAATGACCCCTCCACTCTTCTCCTCATTTCCCGCTGCCCTTGTTCAGGAAGTCAGGGGGTGGAGAAAAGACCCCAGTTAGGCTGAGGGCCCCAAGCCTTCCAGGCCCTATGTTGACAGTGAGCTGTCACAAGCCAGGCTGAGACTCCCACAGAACTGCTGTGCATGGCTCAGCAGCCCCTCAGGGGTGTGTAGGAGGCGGCACCAAAGTAGCCCTTCTTACAGAGTGATCTCATTTATGTAAACAAACCAAGGATACAAAACTAAATTATACTTCCAAATATAGATATTCTAGACTTTATACTGATGTGCAAATATTATATTTATTTAATGTAGATCTATATTGTACATTTGTATACATATGTGACATTTATATTGTACATGAGATATAATTTTGCTTATAAATACATCTCAGGAGAACACCCAGTACCCTAATATAGTTGTTTCCTCTGATGAGCAGAGTGAAATTGAGTGGGGAAGGCTTTTATGGAAGGCTTGAATTTTTTCAAGCCTTTGTATTCAAACCTTTGTATTCAAATTCTGTGTAATACAAACACTAAAAAAGTAACTTGCCTAAGGACACATAGACCTTCTACAGCAGAAATAAGATTAAAGCCTAGACCTGTGGTTGGCAAAGATCCAGCTCATTCCATTACTCCTGCTCACACAGTCTCTCTGCTTTGGTCTTTTTCCTAGCAGCCTTGCATGTCTCTCACCTTTTCTTCATCACCAAATGTCTTCAAATACCATAGTCACCTGCCCTTCCTCCCACTCCATTAACCTCTATTCCCTCTGTTCTTCCTGCATTACATTGCTGACACCACTTATAAAAGCCCTGTCATCAGGATGGGGGTTGCTTAACTACAGAGGAACTCTGAATGCTGAGGCAGCTAAATATATGGATGGGCCTCTGCCTCTCACTAATGGTAAGAGCTGCTGCAGCAGCTCAGAGACTTCAGAGTTCAGTTCAGGAAGAGAGCTTGTTATAGAGCAGCCCCGATATTAAACGGGTTCCTGGCTGTGGGTCCTCACCCGCACGCTTTAAAGGGACTTATGAATACTCTACTACAGACACACACAAAAGGTTAATAAAAGGTTTATTTACAAGAGAAAAGGAAATAAGGAAAATGTACAACTCAGGGAGAAAATAGGGAAATAAAGTCTTTAATGCGTCCTACCCAATCCGACGACCTGGAAACCCAAAGTCACTCTCAGAGCTGGCCGGACAATCTGTTATAGGACAGGGAGAGGGGCAGCCCAAACCCCGCAAACCTGCCTATTCTAAATGGGTTCTGCCATCCGCCACATCAACACAAAACATATGAGACTTTAATGGGAAGGAACTTTAATAAAACTAGGAAACAATACAGGTAAGGCAAAGAGTCTAGTTTCTAAATGAAGCACCCAAAGTTACCCGTCCCCTCGTGGGTAAAAGTCCATCCATATGGGATCGGCCCAGAGCAAGGCCCCAAAGCCTGCTACAAGTCTAAAGCATCTTCCAGTGGGGACACACAGAAAAGGGTCACAAACAACCGGACAAGCCCAGAAGGAAAAGAGCAAAATCAACATCAAGATAAAAGCTGCCATTGTCACCCCCCCATGGGTCTCACCCACATCTGTGTCACCCAGTCCACGACCACAAGACAAGCGCTGTTTCTTCACATGTCTCTAGGCTCCATGCGCCTCCTCCAGGTCTCCTGGCTCCATCCTGCTTCCTTCCTCAGTCTCTTCTGCAGCTTCTTCTCTTCCTGCTCAGCTCCACCCTGGGTGGGGCAGGGAACCTCCCCCTTTCCTGGGGACCACCCTGTTACAATCCCCCCTTTTAATTTTTATTCCACCATATCTATGGTGGCACAGATCTCAGGGTGTAGTCTTAGGAGACAGTCTTTTTTCAGGGTTCCAATGTGTGTAAGAGAAGCAACAATTAGTCAGCAGCATTGTCCATGAATGTCCAGTATGACAGTTTCATTACTTAAAAATAGTCCATTATCCAAGCCAAAAGAAAAAAAGTTGGAGCATTGGCTAAAACAAGATAGCAAATATATCAAAATCACAGGGAAAAAAATGTTAAAATGGTTCAACTTATGCAAAAACGAATTCTCTCAACCTTGATCCCAAACTTTAACAACATAGCAAAAGTTTGCAAATTAAATCTACTTTTAAACCATTTTTCCTATTTTTGCATAAAATCACAGGGCAGAAATAACTAACAGCAATGTTTAGCTGGCTTTGCTGAAATACTCCATATGGGATCAGAGCGAACCGGTGGCATCCAGTCGATGTATGCTTCAGGTATAAAGTTGGTCTCATCAGACTCCACCTGGGCTTTCCTCTTCTCGAGGGTACCAGGGCATTTTCGTTGGCCGGGTTGTCCAGTCCTGCCCATGGAGGCAAGCTTCCTCACCTTCTTTGGAGGTCTCTGGAACCCTACAAACAAGGCAAACAGGTTCTCCTCTTCTTGGTTCAGCTCTTTTTCAACTTTTTGGAAGAACTCCACACAAAGCCACACAATCAAACTCACGTCCAATTTTTTGTTAAAACAGACAAAATCCCTATGTAAGTTATGCAAAAACAGACTCTAAGATAAGTAGCAAAATTACTACCACTATTTGTATGCCGTGTTGGTATCAAGGGGAGAGAAAATGTGACAAGTTAGCTTTGCTGGGAAAAAAATTGCAACCTTTCTGTAGATCCTGGTTACTCAAAACAAAACAAAACAAAAACTTCGTGGATTCAGGACAGAATGCATAAAAAAAAAATTTCCAGTATTATGTCAAAGAAACCTTAGTAAATGTCAGGTGTATTCCAGGTCTATTCAGTCCTTTGTAGGAAAGTTTTTTTACTCTCAACAGTTCCATCAATAGGAATCTGTTGAGACCTTTTCTCCCTATATTTCCAGAAACAATTTCTGTAGATGTGAAACAATTGAATTATACAATATTACAAGGTGACAATTTACATACATACCAGATACTGAGAGGTTTTTTTTTATACACATTTTAGAAAACTACTGTTAACATTTTGTACATACCAAAGTTTTACCATTTTCCCAAGTGACAATGCTTCCCTTCCAGTTTTACTTCATTAGGTAAAAGCCAAATAGAACAAATTCATCTAATGCCTTCCCAGGAGGAAAGGGAGAAATTTTGTGGGGTGTCTCAGGAGCTCTACTGAGGTTCCACAAAATTTCCTTGCATCAGTCAAATGACAGGCTACCAAATTCGTACTTGAATTTAGATTTCTGGGAAGCTTTGCCATAAATATTAGAAAATTAATAGAAACAACAATATTCAATCTCTATGAAGGCACCAGCTTAGTTCAGTAGCACAATGTTGACAAACCATAACTTTTAGTTTTTCTCATAACTGGAGAAAAACTTTTTTTTCCAACGTCTTTTTTTTTTTTTTTCCAACGTCTATGGGCACCACGTATACCAATTTTTCAACCTCTCTAGGCCAAGACAGACACAAGGACATACAGACATACAACATATAGACAAAGACAGTGTTTTTTTTAGTTATGCCACGTAGAATATGTTATGTAACTGCAGTTTTACTCCATAGGCTCAGAAAAAAAATGTCCAAGTCCAAAAAAAATGTGGAGTGTTGCTGGCAGAAAAATTTCCAGTTGTCATCCTGCAAACCTAAGACTTTGGAAATAGGAAGGAAAAGTTTTATTAATCACAAGAGTTACACGACCTTGTTTATCACATTAGGGTTTTCAGTGTTGAAGACTTTTTGTTAGAAGTCAAGCTGTTATAGAGCCACCCCGATATTAAACGGGTTCCTGGCTGTGGGTCCTCACCCGCGCGCTTTAAAGGGACTTATGAATACTCTACTACAGACACACACAAAAAGGTTAATAAAAAGTCTATTTACAAGAGGAAAGGAAATAAGGAAAATGTACAACTCAGGGAGAAAATAGGGAAATAAAGTCTTTAATGCGTCCTACCTGATCCGACGACCTGGAAACCCAAAGTCACTCTCAGAGCTGGCCAGACGCTGCGAGCTGGCCGAGAGCCCAAAAATGGAGAGCCCCCAAAGCCCATGTGTCTGCCTTTTGTATCCACCTGGCTGCTTAACCCCACCCTCAGGTCCCAGCCACCTTCCCTTTGGTGGTGATGGGATTTGGAGTTCCCAGTGTCTTTGGCTTTGACCTGGGGTGGGGGTGGAGTCCACAAAGCCTATATGGAATTAGCTTTGGGACATCCTTTTCCCCCTAACAAGCTCAGATACATTATTTCATACATGTGAAATGACAGTACAGAAAGGAAAACAAGACTTTCTTCAAAGACTGAGGATCAACAAAACCCATGCATGTCAGGGCACGTTAAACATGGAGAGGGCTACAAAACCATTGGCAGTCATAGTCTCTTTTGCAAAACTCTTTACAAAAAAAAAAGTGGCGCTTCCCTGGTGGTGCAAGGGGTTAAGACGCAACCTATGAAGCTGTCTGCAGCCACTGCAGCACAGGTTCCGTCCCTGGCCAGGGAGCAACCCACATGGCACAGCAGACCTCTCCTGACTCGCCTACTGCTCCCCTTGATACCGGGATTGTCAGGCCTAGTCTCCCAGCCAGGAACGGATCCCAGGCTGCAGGGGCAGCGCTGAGCCCCAGTCACTAGACCCCCACGGGTTGGTGTCTCACGAAGCCGCAGCAAGAACTTCACAGACGCTCAGGCAGGCAAGCGAGAAGAGGCAGGTTTGTTTATAGAAACAAAAAGTTTATTGAGGAGAAAAAGAACAGAAATAAAGTGGGACTCCCAGGCCAGGAAACCAGGCCTGGGAGGGGCAAGGAAGCCAAAGTGGAGTCGTGTTTCAGGGAATATATACCTTCTTTCCATAATTATTCTAAAGCTCCACCAGTCTCTTTGTGATTGGTTAGTTCTCAGCTGTCTCACTTAATTTGCTCCTGAGTGGGGGATCTTCACATTCCTTATCTAACAGCTTTCTCTTTCCCCATTTGTTGCATCTTTATCTTTATGGCCCAGTCCTCTGGATGGACATCCCTGCATTGAAGTTAAACAGCTGCCCTTCTAAGTTGTCCATAAATTAAACCACTCTCCCATTTCTCCAATCTCTGCCTCCCTTTATCACCTGAAGGAAATCAGGACCAGAGTTAACAACGTTGGCCTTGGTCCTGAGATGTTTGTTTTTCCTAGTGGAATTGGTTACATTCCCTTGGTTGTCTTTATCTCTGAAGCCTCCCTAAATTCTTCAGAGGTCCTCTCCTGCACTGTCCCTAAATCTGCCTAATTTCTAGCTTGCCCTGTGTCTCACCCTCAGCAGTGTACTCCGGTCAATCTGCCTGTTCTGTTCCCCAGTCTGTCTCTGGTGAATTCTCTCATCCTCCGCACCTCTGGCCTGTACCCAGCTCTTGTATACATAAATAAAAATAAATCTTTTGAAAAGAAGTGGCCTTGAAAAAGAGTGCATGCTCAAGGGAAAAAGTTCAAGTAACAACAAAGAGACTGCAGTAAACAGTAAGCCCTGTCCCACCTGTAACTGAGACTTTTCTGCCCAGGGGTGACCATTTTCTAGATCATCTTGACAGTCATCCTTTTAGAGACAATCCTTATACTGTCAGGGCTTAAAGGTAAAATTCCCATAGCTCTCTAGATTCTCCTAGGCTGACAAATAATCACAAAAGTATCAGACAGATTGATAAGAGAAAAAAACCCAGAACGAGTTCAAAAGTAACATACATAACTCTCACATACGTGGGAGAGACCCAGCATGACTGAGTAACTGGCATGCCTTCAGAGGCTAGCTTAAACAGTTTAGCTAAAATAGGAGAGTTGAGGGAAGAAAGGGGGTTAAGGGAGTTTATGGGAGAAGGCACATTAAGCAGAGGTATGCAGATTAGGATGTGCCTTCTCCATTGAAAAGAGACAAGAAGTTTACAATTAAATATTAAAAACAACCTTCACTCAGCCTTCTGAGCTCCTCCCCAATATCAAGCTTTTGCCAAAAAGACACGTTGTGGGGTCGCAGATTTTGGGTCTGGGTCCTCCACAATACACATACAAGCACATATATGTGTTTTTACATATATATTCAATTATTTTTTACCTCAGTGGTAATGTAACAGGGTGGTCCCCAGGAAAGGGGGAGGTTCCCTGCCCCTCCCAAGGGAGGGTGGAGCTGAGCAGGAAGAGGAGAAGCTGCAGAAGGGACTGAGGAAAGAAGCAGGATGGAGCCAGGAGACCTGGAAGAGGCGCATGGAGCCTAGAGACATGTGAAGAAACTGCGCTTGTCTTTTGGTCGTGGACTGGGTGACACAGATGTGGGTGAGACCTGTGGGGAGGTGACAATGGCAGCTTTTATCTTGATGTTGATTTTGCTCTTTTCCTTCTGGGCTTGTCTGATTGTTTCTGACCCTTTGCTGTGGGTCCCCACTGGAAGGTTCTTTAGACTCATGGCAGGCTTTGGGGCCTTGCTCTGGGCCAATCCCATTTGGATGGACTTTTACCCACGAGGGGACGGGTAACTTTGGGTGCTTCACTTAGAAACTAGACTCTTTGCCTTACCTGTATTGTTTCCTAGTTTTATTAAAGTTCCTTCCCATTAAAGTCTCATATGTTTTGTGTTGATGTGGCGGATGGCAGAACCCATTTAGAATAGGCAGGTTTGCGGGGTTTTGGGCTGCCCCTCTCCCTGTCCTATAACAGTAACTCATTGTATTTTACCTCTTTTTTTTTTTTTCCCACCTAGCAATATACCTCAGAGGTCATTCCACATTCATGTAGATCTGTCTCGTTCTTCATAAGGGCTGCATAGTTTTCCACTCTAAGGCTATCCCAAAATATGTTTAGTCTCCTACTAATGGACATTCAAGTCATTTTTCAAATCATGCTTCAGTAAATAACTTTGTTCAATGGTCTTTGCACACATGTGAATATCTGGTGGAACATATTTCTACAAAGGGAATTTCTCTGTCAGAGTAGTTGCATTTTAGACTTTGGGCTGATAAGACCAGTATATTATAGTAGAACACATCCTGGAGCCAAACAGTGGCTCAGCCATATGTTAGTTGGGTGAGATCGGCCAACTCCCTTCATTATTCTGTGCCACAGTTTCCCCATCTTTAATTGACCCTCCTTTAGAGTGGCTGTGAAAACTCAATGAGTTATTATACAAAAACTACTTAAGAGAATGCCTGACAGGTAATAAAGTCTCTGCTTTTACATTATTTTTTTTTAATTTATTTTTTGTCAAATTGTCGTCAAAGTGGCTAAAATAAATTATATTATTTTACTTCCCTAACTCCCACTATCATTGCTTTTTTCAAACTTTTTGGACTTTCTGAATCTGATGGGAGAAAAGAGTATCTCGCTGTCATTTTAATTTTCATATTATGTTCTAAATTACCGAACTCAGTTACTTTCTCAGTCCTATTCTTCAGAACTTTACTTAGCATTTGACATTTGAAGCGTCAACCTAAATATTCAGGAGGCATTTAAAAAGGAAAACCGTATTTATTTGGGGTAAAGAAATATAATTCACAGTACACAGTTTCAGGTAGAAACTGTATATTGTGTCCAAAGCCAAGGAGGTAAGGTGACTATTTTTAACCAAAAAATAAAAAAACAAAATCAGAGTTACTTAAAAAATTAGCCCAAAATGGAGTCCTTCTTGCTGGGTCTGCACAATGACTTAGTATCTAATCTTATTGCAGTTACAACCCCTTCCAAAAATGTCATCATGAACCAAACAATCTAGAGTTTCCTAATCAGCCCCAGCAAGGCAATTTGCATGCTAAGAACTCCCTAGCTTTTCCCTGAGGAAAGGTGGCTTTACCTAAAATAATCTTTTCTTTTGCTAATAACCTAGGTCCACACTCTTTCTGTGTATAATTACCCTCCATTTTGCGTAACCCCTTGTAGTATCTAGACTGGATGTTTCCTGATTCATGATTCATTTAATAAAGTCAATTAGATATCGAGATTTGTGATTTTTTTTAAAAACAGAGGTATTCAATTATTTGAGATTATTGAATTACAAATGAGGGTAAATAATTTCAGATAAAAAACCTAACGTGTCACAAGAAGGGGTAAAAATAGGGTTCTATGGGAAGAAAAGAGGAAAAAAAACTAACTGGTTAAGGAAAAGTTAAATAGTGTTAATAAGCTTAAACTCTCTTTGGCTATACATAATCAATTACTGATTCTATCCTCATGCAAAAGTCCATAATCATCACTCTTTTCAATTAGGATGTTCTTCTGCTGGGTTCTCAGACACCAGTTCTTGAAACAAATTGCTATTTGGCCCAGTTCAAGGGTCTTTTGTCCCAGTACATGTCCCATCACGACAACTCTGACCCTTTTTAAAAATGTCTCACTAATGTGTTTTTCACACCATTCTTCTCTCCGTGGCTTCACATGGTCTTCCCTTTGTTTCTGTCTGTGTCCTTATTTCCTCTTAGAAGGACACCTTTTGTGGACTTCTAGTGAGTCCGAACCTGGGACATGACGGGGAGGGAAATCAGACATGGGGAACTGTCATGTCCAGCATGCAGTAAATCTTTATTGTCTTAGTGCTCATTATATACTATTTTAATTGCAGCAGGTGTAACATCAAAGCATACCATATAATGATAACATGTATGAATGATTAGTCTATTTTCTTACTATTATCTATTTACTTCAGACAGTACGGTACCAGGAGGTTAGTTCTCACACACATAATCTTATCGCCCCCTAGCCAGAGCCTGGGAAGTTCACTCGTTATTTTTGTTATTCTCAAACTGTGGAGATGTACACAGGTCACTTCCAGGCTCTCAACACCAAGTCCTGTCACCCAGAGGTTTTCCTCCGAGACGCATGTGTTTTCACATGCCTTAGGGACTCGGGTCAAGGCCCTTCTGCTCACTACACAGGGTGACCGCCTCCAACAACCTTTCATATTGGATTAGGACCTTCTCTAATGACCTCATTTCAAACTAATTATCTCTTTGAAGATTTTTCTTCCAAAAATAATCACACTTTGAAATTCTAGGGGTTAGAACTTCAACATATGAATTTTGGGGGTCACAACTCAGTCCATAACAGCCGGGTACTAATCTGTTGTCCCTCACACAACTATTTTACAGGAACCATCTCATTGCTATTTTACTTTTATAGATTAAATTGAGGTACAGACACGTTAAGCAGTTGTCTAGGTTGTAGAATATCTAGGAATCAGTAGAGCAGATCCTGAACCAATAAAGGCTTTTGGACTGCTAAAGGGTGAGTTGGAGCTGGCCCAGCAAAGTTACAGAGAGCAAACCAGGTATGGGGAGTATACAGAAAGGCCCTGGAGAAGGAGGAGGTTTAGTACACATAAGAGGATAAAAAAGCAGAGTTGATAATGTTAGAGAAGTGAGCCAGGAGAAATCATAGCAGTTTTTACAGGCCACAATAAGGATTAAGATTTCGGTCTTTATCCTATGAAAAATGAGAAACCATTGGAGGATGACTCCTGTTGAGTAGAGAACCACGTGAAAGAAATTCAAAAATCTGTTGCAAGTTTTTAAAGCCAAGGAACCTGAGATCCACTAGTTTTTTAATACACAACACCCACATTTCCAGAGAATTCACAATCTTAAGGGTGAAATGTGGGTCTGCCAGACTTTGTTACCTGCAATTCTGCATTCCTATACAAAGGTCAGAACTGCCCAGTCAATCAGTTATAACCAAACCTTACAAGGTGCCTTTCGAATCAACCAAGAGCAAAAAGCTTGATCACTCTGGGAAGGCTATGCATCACAAGACATGCCTGGGAATGCCTAGGGAGCCCGAGGACTGATGTATGACAAGGGACCCCTGAAACTGATCAATGGAATGTTTTGTTAATAAGATTAGAACCATGGCTGGGGGTTTGGGGTATGGTTTTGATGACAACACTTAGTTATCAAGCAGATAAGAAGTATCTAGGCAACAGACTCATGTCCCCCCAAAGTTCTAGATGACAAAACACATACTTTAGTTTCACCCATTTTTTTTCTCCTTGACCTCCTACACCACATAACTGATGCTGTATGATTATTCTATCCATAAAAAGTCCAGGATCTTGCTTGTTCAGGAGCATTGTGCAGTCTGCTCCATGACTCCTGTTCATCAGTGTGGTGTTGCTGACACAATAGTGAAATATTTGCAAAACTGGCCTCCTGCATGTGTGAACTATTTAAAGCAGGTGGGTATGTATTTGAAAGATATGTATAGCATAGATGATCTGTTTGCTATGCTGATCTCCCTAGGAGAAATAGAAAGATGAAAATTTCAGTTCTGCTATGGTACAAAGACTTACTCTTTAAATTTATTTTGTATAATTGCATTAAAAATTTTTTTAATTATTTTGCATCATTTATTGTGCTGGGGTGTAGGCCAGAGGTTGGGGGCAGGGCAGGTAAGAGGATTCACTAGAGACCCAGTGGGGAGCAGAAAAGGTGGAGCTACTGAAATATACTGCTGAAGGGAACAGGAGAGGTCTATTGCTCTTGGTAGCCAGACAGATTATGCAGATGCTTCTCTTCACTGACTTTCCCCCTTTTGCAGGGCGGCAGCCCTTCTGTTTGCCTGTGCCTATCCCACCTGTGCCTATACTGGTGCTCCTTGTTGCCAGTTTTTTCCCTTTGCAGGGCAGCAGCTCTCCTTGCCCACCTGTGAGCAAGCCCACCTGTGCTTTCTCTTCACTGACCTCCCTTTGCAAAGCAGCAGAAGCTACTCTTCTCCAAAGATTGTCCATCTGTGACTATGCAGGCCTATCTTTCAGCAAATCTGTCCCATTCATGGGCAGCTCATCCTGCCCGCTTGTGTCTATGCAAGTGTCCTTTATTCTTCTCTCCCTTTTCATAATAACCTGCCCTTTTGGATATAAATCAACACCTCTTTTGGATATAAATCAACCCAAGGACCCAGTTCTCTGAACCAAACACCTCTCCAAACCAACATCAGTTTTGATATCTTAGCTATTGTAAATAACAGTGCATGTTTGGGCTGTCTTAAATGGAAAGACCTGGTTAAGGTAGAAATTCAGCATTAAAAGTTGAGTTGAAAGAATAAGACAAAATAGCTTTGCTTAGAATTTTTTGACAACTTCATCAAGATATAATTTACATAGTGTAAAATTCACCTGTTTCAAGTATACAATAATTTTACAGTCTTCACAATCCAGTTTGGGAGCGTATCCATCACAGCAAAAAAAAATCCCTAGTATCTATTTTCAATTAACCCAGGACTAACCACTAGTCCCGGGGCTCTTTAGTTAGTGTTTTCCTGAGTTGTGATGAACTGACAAACTCCAGATTAACTCTTTTTTTTTTTTTTAATAGAGGCATGTTTTATTTATTTATTTATTTGTTTGTTTGTTTGTTTTGTTTATACATGCACTGGGTACAGTCAGAAGCGCGGGAGGGTGGGAGAATTCACCAGAGCCAGAGCAGGGAGCAGAGCAGGCAGAAGGACCGAAGTACACTGCTGAGGGGAGCAGTGGGTGGCAGGAGAGGTCTGCACGCCATGTGGGACCCTCCTCAGGTGGCCAGGGAGCAGCTGGGGATCGAACCGAGGGAGCAGCTGGGGATCGAACCGGCGCCGCAGAGCCGCAGAGGCCGCGGGCAGCCTCGCAACCCAGCGCTCAACCGCTGCGCCACCGGGGAGTCCCCTCCAGATTAACTCTTAAAAGGATTAAGCCAGGAGTGGATTACCAATAAATATGGATGTGCATCTCCTGTTGGGTCTGCATGTAAGAGCTGCATGTGAGTTATTCCTTCATTCATCCACTAAGCAAAAACACAACTGGTTGTCCTACGTGGACCTTATTATTTAAATGGGGGCAGGAGCAGTGAGCGTATGCGTTCAGGCACAGCATGTGTGCATATGTGCAGGAGGTGGGCACACAAACATGCGCCAGGACTACACGAGTAATGGGCGCCCAACACAGGGCCAGTAGGTGCCGTGTGCGCCTGCGCAGCCTCGCAAGCGCCTAGAAACCGGTAACCGTAACTCGGGGTTCGAGAGTCGTTGGTCCTGCTGTTGGGGCTCCGCTATTTCGGACACGAGCGTCTACCCGTGACAACCACCGAACCCAGGCCTGGCAGGTAACCCCTCACCCGCGCGCTCTTCCCATTCAGAGCTCACAAAGTGCACCAACAGCACCCGAACGCGCTCCCAGAAAGCGGCGCTCTCCCTAGGCCACACCCCGCAACCTATAGGCCGCGCCTCCTTGGCCAGTGAAGCGCTTAGCCCCGCCCCTTTGAGCCGACGCCAGCAGCCACGTATCACGTTTCTACGTGTCTCGAGCTCAAAGCGGAAGTTACGCCAGGACTCGCGAGCGAGGCGGTGGACCTGAAAGGATATAGGTCGCTTAAGGAAAGGGGGCGGGCCGACGGCATTGGCAGGCGCCGGAAGTGGTCCCGCCGAGGAGGGGTGGGAGAGGGCTCGGCGAGGCAGTCCTTTCGGCTGTAGCTGGGCACCGCGGTAAGACGCAGTACCGCTCCTCTCCGAGCACCTGGCCGGCCCTCCGCCTCGGCCAGCATGGATTTCAGGGAAATCCTCTTGATAGCTTCCAAGGGACAAGGTGTCAACAACGTACCGGTAAGTACCAGCCGGGCGCTACTGTAGGAGACCCTAATCTTCAAGTTGTGTGTATGTCTGTGTGTGTGGCCCGTGGAACTTCCTAGGACTCTCCTGTCCACTCCAGGAGAGGACAAACCCGGACGCCTGTTTCTTGGGCGTATGCTTTTAGGGACTTAGGTGAAGAGATGCTGGAGATGCGAGGCGAGCTGCTTTCCTGCGAGTAGGTTTCTCTCACTTAATGCCTCTGCAACATGGACTTTTCGGTTTGGGTGTTTTAGAGTTGCGTGAAAGCTGGTGAGTGGAGCCGTGCCTGGCACATAGTGGGATCTAGTGCTAGTACTTTCTGGCTACGGCATAAACTTCAGCTCATAGGTTGAAGAGGAAGCATGTTTGTTGGGGAGTTCAGAGGTTTTAGGGACTTGGCCTGTGAAAGTCTTTTGGCTGATTTCCCGCCGATCTTAGGGTCAAGCATTTAGTGATTTCTCGAACTAGTTCTCTGACTCGTGGCCCCACCCACTCCACCAGCTAAGTGAATTATCACGTCGCGAGGGTTATCACCTGGTATTGGAAAGAAGTGTGCAGCAGATTCCATGAAATCTTCGGTGGGTTAGTTTCAGCTCCCTTTATGTGTGGTTTTCCACAGTTGTCTTTGTTTGAAATCTAGGTCCCATTTGTTCAGTGATATTTGCCGATTCGTTGATATTCACAGAGCAGTATAAGATCTTTAATCTAAATGCTGGAGAGTGGGGAGTGCCTGGTTTGCGTGGTTGGTGCTGTTTTGCATAAACTAGTCATTTCTGGATCCTCAGATGGTACCCGCAGCACAGCTGTAAACCAATAAATTGCGTTGTGATACCTGCGGTTTGAGCAGTGAGGTGTAGAACTCAAACAGTTCAGTTCTCTGTTAAAGTCAATTCAACTGGAATTTATTGAGTGCTCACAATGTGCTCTGCATTTCTTACAGGCATAAATTTTATTACAATATGTTTTTTTTTTTCCTTCTGTGTTTTTTTTTTCCCCGAGGCCGGCCCAGTCTTTTGCCTTTTTGAAAATATTGATCTGAGATAGTAAAATAACTGGTAAATAAAACTGATACCCATCAATTTGTGCGTCCCCTCCATATATATTTTCATCTCCTATCCCAAGTGCTCTGAATAATCATTCCTCTTAAGTCATGAGTCATTAACTCTGCAGGTTGAGTAGCCTTTGAAATCTCGAACAACAGAATTACTTTCTGCATCTGTAAATTTCCTAGACATGTCAATATTGGATTTCATGACCATTCATCTTTGCATATTTATGTTCATATTTCATTCTAGCTGTTAATTTCAGTGGAGTTCAAAGATAACTGTGATGGCTAGGAATATCTGTGAAATCGTCATGATCAAATTAGTCATTTCTTGTCTTAAAACCAGTTGCTTTTGGGAGAAAAGCAGATATTCCTAGAGCATATTTCAAAATAATGTTTGTATTTCAGAATGGTCGTTATCTCTCCCCACCCCCAAGCTAGTAAACCTAGAAGTTTGTTAGTTAGCAGCATTATAATTCTTTTTTTTCCACATCAGATAAAAATACATCACAAAAGAAATTCTTGAGGAATACAGCAATGTTAAATGTAATCCATGATCTTTATTTTTTTTCTTGCTTTAATTTGATTCATCTAATTCTAAATATCAGCTCAAAGTAAAGTCTTTTTAGGACATTCCATCAGTGTAAACAGTGTTTATAGGGTCCAGGAAAACTGCTTCTTTCTGCAGAATTCTTCACCCTTTCAGGTGGTTTGGGGATAGAGCCCTACATAGTATATACTCTAAAAATTTGGGACACTTATGAAACATTCAGAATGTTAACACATCCCTATATCCCCACACCCTATATTTAAAATATATTAATATTTGCCATATTCATATTTTAAAAAATAGGCTAATATGGCTGAAATCTCAGTTTTTTAAATTGTGAAATGTAACATATCTTACAGTGTAATAGATTAACACAAAACAAATACCTTGTAAACCAATAATCAAGCCATAGCATACACACCCTATTTGACTTACACGATTGATTGATTGCTTGCTTGATTGATGACCTGAGAACCACAGAGGGTTTACAGCAGTTGACAGCTGTAGCTACATCCCTTTGTAGTGATTGGTTTATTTTCCCCTTTTAACCAACTTCCTACCTTCCATTTGGGTCCTTAATCTGAGCCAGCATTCACATTTCAGTCTTCAGTAGTTCCTATGTCAGACCTTTGCTACAGAAAGGAAATAAAATGACTAGCCTAATTAGACTAAAATCCAAAACAGCCAAATCAGACTCTTCGCAGAGCTTCATTTTTTTTTTTTTAAGATTTATTTATTTATTTGTTTGTTTATTTATACAAGCACTGGGTACTCAGAAGCACGGGAGGGTGAGAGGATTCACCAGAGCCAGAGCTGGGAGCAGAACAGGCAGAAGGACCGAGGTACACTGCTGAGGGGAACAGTGGGCACGGCAGGAGAGGTCTGCGTGCCTTGTGGGACCCTCCCTCCCCGGTGGCCAGGGTTTGAACCAGCGCTGCAGAGGCTGCGGGCAGCTTTGCAGCCCAGCACTCAACCACTGCGCCACTGGGGAGGCCCACAGCAGAGCTTCATTTTTAACAGGTGCTGTTGTATATGACTTGAGAAGCAATGGATGTTTCCCTAATGAAGCATCTTTTCCGTTTCTTCTTAAGAGAAATAGTTATCTATAATATTTTAATTAAAACAAAGGGAAGATTGCATCATGCCTGCAAATATTAAGCACACAATCATCTCCCAGTGGAAAACTAAGTACAAACTAATAACTGATCAAGGTGATGTAACCATTCATTGTTATTAGCTGTTTAAATTTAAAGGAGAAAAGGATATTTCTATTAACTTTGCACTTCAGATTTTTCTGGTTCCTCTAGCAAAAAAACAGTGGTTGTCTTGTTCTGGTAGAGTCTTGGTCTTTTAGAACTTAGATTATGAATTCTGGTAGGTTTCTAGTAGCTACAATTGATGCCTTCTAGTGCATAAAACAAGTTACATGATTCTCATAGTCAGATTGTGAAAATCATCCCAAACAAACTACCCTGTTGCTCTGGTGTAACCTACAAACCAAAAAAGTAAAGAGGAAACCTTCCTGTGGTCTCAGATATGAAAGGATTTGGGCAGTGGAGTGGGGGAGGGGAAGTAGAGGGGGTGCTAAATATAGCACCTTGAGGATAGGAACATTAATTTCTGAAAATGAAGCCCACTGACTTTTCTGGGGTGGCATATTAAGTTGTCCTCAGAGGCCAGGTAAACTATACGAATTGTTGAAGTACTCGGAATACAAAATGATAGGTGTCAAGCTCCTTTGGATTCAGAAAAAGCCTACCATTTATTTCTTTTTAAAGAACAGTCTGATCCAACAAAAAGTTTCTGCAGGTAGTTACTTTGTAACTCTTGATCTATAATATAACTGTATTGCTCCCCTCTCTTAGATCTGAAGAATGCCTTTTTCCTGTGACTGGGATAGCTTTGGATTTCTAACATGGAGCATTGTTTTAGGAGAGGGTCTTTTAGAAACTGTCTCCACAAAGATTCTGTCATTTCTCTTCCCCATTATAACCTGGAGAATTGCTTTCTGAATAATAATGATGATAACAGTTAACATTTATAAAACTTACTCTGTGTCAGGCACTTTTCTAGTACTTTGTGTGTTAATTAATCACCATAATAGCCATATGAGAAAGGTTGTTTGAGGAAACTGAGGCCCAGAGAGGTGAAGCAATTTACCCAAACCACACAGTTAATAAGTGACAGGGCTAATGATGGCAGAGCAGGGAATCTAATCCAGGCTGATTGACTCCAGAGTTGCTCGTAGTCTTGATTCTGTTAAGGAAAGTGTATTGGATATGGGTGGTGAGGAAAGTTGTCATCTTTACATCCTGAATCCAACTCCCAGCTCCCTACCCCCAACCCCAGCCTAATACAGCTTTAGGCAGTAACCCTATTGACTTTTTTTGTTGACACTTCTCATTGTACAGTAAAATCTAATGGGAGAGCTATTTAAAGGCCAAACCAGTAGTATCTGGAAACAAGTGGATATTGAAATATTTACAGCCTGTTTGAGAAAGTGCCAGCATGGTTAACAGAATTAGAGTCTGAGGGTGAGAGAAGATAAGATTAAAAGTTCAGTGGTAGACCTGTTTGAGGTAGTGACACTATCCAAGAGTCAAGTAGAAATTAGGGAATGACATTAAAATTGAGGTTAGATCTAAAGGTGAAAGTGTTGGAATTAACTGAGAAGTAAGCCATGTTGTAGTGGGACGGAAACACTTTTTTTTTTTTTTTTATAGAGGCATGTTTTATTTATTTGTTTGTTTCTTTGTTTCTTTGTTTATACATGCACTGGGTACAGTCAGAAGTGCGGGAGGGTTCGAGAATTCACCAGAGCCAGAGCGGGGAGCAGAGCAGGCAGAAGGACCAAAGTACACTGCTGAGGGGAGCAGCGGGCGGCAGGAGAGGTCTGCGCGCCATGTGGGACCCTCCTCTGGTGGCCCGGGAGCAGCCGGGGATCAAACCAGCGCTGCAGAGGTCGCCGGCAGCTTCGCAACCCAGCGCTCAACCGCTGCGCCACCGGGGAGGCCCCGGAAACACTTTTAGACCTGAGTCAAGAGACCTAGAATCTAATTCAGACTCTGCTACAAACTATTCGAGTAATATCAAGTGACTACTGAATACATACTTTTCTTTTCTGTTGGTGCCATTTCTAACATACACGTTGGGCTAGAGGCACTCAGTTATATTTCATAAACACAGTAAGTAAATTTTACATTTAATCCTTTAGCATGCCACAAATAACATTAACTCTGAAATGCTTGCTTTTTTGGTTTTATTTTCACCTTCTTGGCCACCCAGGGAAGCAAACCTTTGGTTTTCTAGGCATGCATGTATTTGAATATTCTTAACCCCTAAATCTAACCAATAATAAATTTTTAACTTATCTGGGCCTCCCCGGTGGCGCAGCGGTTGGGCGCTGGGTTGCGGGGCTGCTCGCAGCCTCTGCAGTGCCGGTTCGATCCTGCTCCCCGGCCACCAGAGGAGGGTCCCACATGGCGCGCAGACCTCTCCTGCCGCCCGCTGCTCCCCTCAGCAGTGTACTTTGGTCCTTTTGCCTGCTCTGCTCCCTGCTCTGGCTCTGGTGAATTCTCTCACCCTCCCGCACTTCTGACTGTACACAGTGCTTGTATAAATAAATAAAAATAAATAAATCTTTTAAAAAAATTTAACTTATGTGAAATCATCAAGAAATGTGTATGTTTGACAATTATAATAGGTTATCTCGTAAGTGAAGAACAACACTCAAGAAGGGTTTGATGCCAACATAACATATTTGGTGAACACCTATTTCTGAACTGAAATAGGTGTCCTTCTTTTCTTAATCTGATTGCGACAGTATAATTTCAATGCAAGGAACACATGTTCTAAGTGACTTTATGTTTTCTAGGCCTGTTGTCTTCAGAATTACAAATCCTGGCAAAATCTCTGATTTAAGTGGCATAAGTTTCACTGTTGTGGATCACTCACTGGCATCCAGCAGAATTACTGGGTTGGCTTGCAGGGTAACAAAATGGATACACTCAGGGTAAAAGAAACTGTTGTCCAGCTGCTTTTCATGAAGCTCAAACAATGAAGCAGCCTGGTGCCTTGAATCAAATTCAGAATTGGTGGGGACATCTTGATGTAATGCTGCTAGAGTTAAATGTGACCATCTGATGCAGGAGAAAGTGCCAAATAGCTCTTCTGCTTTATTAAATAGAATATAATGTAATCTTAGCCCGAGCTTTAAAACGCAAAACAAAACATGGGTCTCAACAAAACAGTTTTCTCCTGGACTTACCCTGTTGGAGTATAGGACTATCGATTAATATTCTTTTACAAGAGATGTTTTGAAAGGTTTAGCCAGCACAGGAAGATCTGTAGTGATATGCCCAAGAAAAATGAAAATATATTCACACAAAAACTTGTACACAGATGTTCACAGAGGCATTAACTATAAAGGCTGAATAATCCAAATATCCATCAACTGATGACTAGATAAATAAAATTTTCTATATCTATACAATGAAGTATTACTCAGCCATAAAAGGAATGAAGTACTGACACATGCTACAGCATGAACATTGAAAATATGTTAAGTGTCAGAGTTCTCCAGAGAAATAAACAATAAGTTTTATTTTAGGAAGTTGGCTCAGGAAGTCTGAAATTTGTAGGATAAACCTA
The DNA here is from genome assembly GCF_964194135.1 of Talpa europaea. NCBI lineage: Eukaryota > Metazoa > Chordata > Mammalia > Eulipotyphla > Talpidae > Talpa > Talpa europaea. The sequence goes on along the minus strand of NC_140073.1, from coordinate 40,711,025 downwards.
GAGACTGAGAACTCAGGCAAGAAGAAATACTGTAGTCTTGAGATAGAATTCCTTCTTTGATAAATCAGTTTTCCCTTTTAAAGCCTTTAATTGCCCTTAAGGCCTTCAATCAGGGCCTCCCTGGTGGTCTAGGGGTTAAGTCCCAGTGCTATCACCACTAAGGTCTGATTTCCATCCCCAACCACAGAGCAAAACCAATGCCCTGCAGGAGACCTGTCTCACCTGCTGCTCACTCCCCTCAGCTGTGCATTCCAGTAAGTCCTCCTGTTCTGCTGCCCACTCTGTATCTGGTGAATCCTCTCACACACACTACACCGCACACATACCTCTGGCCTACCCATACTCTCTGGTGTAAAATTTTCTACCAAAAAAAATGTGTGTGTGTGTGTGTAAAAGGCCTCCAATATATTATGAAGGGTAATCTCCTTTACCTAAAGTCAGTTGGTTGTAGATGTTAACCACATCTGCAAAATACCTTTGTCGTAACAACTATTGGATAGTTGGTGTTTACTTGGTATCTAGCTATTGATCATCACAGTCACATATTCTGTGATTTCAGATTTTTCCAAGTTTTATTTGAGCAAAACAAATTTTTAGAAAAGTTTGTACTAACAAAAGAATGAATTAAATCATCATCTTTTAAATTAACTCACAGATTTATGAGAAAATTTACTTCTATATTATTTACATAATTGTCATTTTTGAAAATGTAGGTATATTCTGTTTTTTCTCAAATAATTACGACGCCCTTGCTAAATTATTTAATGGTCATAGAAACTAATCATTCTCAATTTTAGTTAAACCGGAGGAATAATTATTTTTCTGTTGAAGGATGTTAGGAATCTCCAAAAGATGTTAGCATTGTCCAAAAGATATTCTGTTGGCCTTTGAAAATGTCTATTTTTTAACTTAATAGTAGAATCAAATGAAAATTGACATCGGAGTTTCTAAATAAAAAAGTTACATATTTTGTATAATATGGTCTGTAGATTTTTACTTTATGATAAATGTCACTATGTCATGGTATGCTAGGCATATAATTTTATTTATATAATGTCTAGAATTGACATATTCATAGTGACACAAAATAGTTTAGTGGTTGCCAGGGAATGAAAGGAGAAGGGAATGGGGAATGTCTAAAGATGATAAGGGATTTAAAATGTTCTGGAATCAAATTGTGGAAATGGTGAAAAACAGTGAATTGTACACATGGGTGAAAAAACAGTGAATTGTACACATGGGTGAATTTTATAGTGTGTGAATTATATCTCAAGAACAATGTTAAAAGATCATCTATGGAGATTCAAGTATTCCCCCTTCCTGCCCCCATCTAGGTTTTATGACTTAAATTTTGCCTTAGAGAATCTTTTAATATTCTCCTAATATCTGCTTTTGAGTGCTATGGAAGATGCAGGCAACTATTAATTAATACTTAGTTCATGTCAATGAATAAGATTGATTCATCAAATAGGACCTCAAACTACTTAAATGTTTCCTAGCAGACTCATGAAATACACATTTTGTGAATTTACTGAATTTCTTTTCATATGGAAAGAACAAAAGTACTACAGAGTTGTTGGGTTAAATGTGAGGCTAATTTTCATAAGAATCCTTAAGGATTGGGGCCTCCCTGGTGGCGCAGGCAGTTGAGTGCAGAGCTGTGAAGCTGTGAAGTTGTCCTCAGCCTCTGTAGTGCCGATTCTTCGATCCCCGCCAGCTTCGGAGCAACCCACTTGGCGAGCAGACCTCTCCTGTCTTGCTCGCTGCTCCCCTCAGCAGTGTATTTCATCAGTCTGCCTGTTCTGCTCCTCGCTCTGTCTCTGGTGAATCCTCTCACCCTCCCGCACATCTGGCCTGTACCCCGGTTCTTAAGGATTAGAGGTGTTTTTAAAATCCTGAAATTGAAATTGGCATGGAATTGATGGAAATGATGTACAAATGGGTGAAAAAAGCTAGAAATAGTTTTGTAATTCTCTTTAGAGGGAATCCGAGTTACTGAACCCCCCTCTTGTTTCTTGATTGTGTTTTACTTTTTCTTTATGTTCCTTAGTGTTTCCTATTGAAAGAAAGGTCCATGCAGCAGGCTGGAATGCAAAAGCCTAACCGGAAGCCCACCTGGGGGGCAGGAACTAGGATACCTGCCTGGAGGACTCAGACAATGAGCCTCCCCCCTCCCCCTACGAGTCTCATCTCAGACAAAGAACCTCTACCTGCCCTACAAACTTTTCCCTCTGTAGGAGCCCAACTACCCACCTGACCTCTCCTCACCCTATAAAACCCTGCTTCCCCCTAACAACGTGCGCGACTCCACTGACCCCCCCCCCCCACCTTGGGTCTGTGAGGTCCGCCCGGGGCGCAATAAACTTTCCCTCCCTTTGAGAAATTTAGCCTGGCTCTCCTTTTCTTTACCGCGCTGAACCTTTCACCTATAGTATTGCACATAAAGCTTGGGCTAGTCCATAATTTTAGGTGATGCACAAATGTATTTTATTCTGATTTTTTTTAATAGTTCTATATTGGTCTGATCCGGAAAATACAGCCTTTTGGGCTAGTCATTTCATCGATATTATTGCTTGAGTTAAAGCTATAATGATAGATTATAGTCTTCCAGGTCTATTTTCTTCAATAAGTAAATAATACACATGGTATACTAAAAGGGCAAAAATTATGAAGTAGGCATGTGAATGACTGAGTCTTACCATTAAAGCATTAGACTCTGCCCTGTTGGCAATGCCATTTTCCCTCTAGGCACCTGTATTCAGGTAAGAGTAGCTTTTCTGCTAGTCATATAGCCCATCACCTATCTATTGATGCCCCAGGTTAGGAAAATAGGTTTCTGTCCTAAAGTCAAATTAGGAAGTGCTCATTGCTGTAACAGCTAGCTAATAAACCAACCCTGTTTTAAATTATTAGCACTAACGTGTATGTTGGCATTTTTCTGGGGGAAATCCTGTTTCAACTTTGATTCGACAAGATCTGGACTCTAGTTGTCAGGGACAGGAAATTAAGTCTTGCCAACAAAACCCCACCCTTCCTTTTCCAAGTTACTGATAACATGGAGTAGAGTTAGTCTGTGCCTCTGCTTATGAAAGGCTATCTGTCTTATACACCATGAATTATATTCATGGTGGCCCTTCCATTGTGGAATATTGTAATATTCTCCTAGTATTTGCCTTCAAATGCATAAGACCTGTGTTTAAGTTGTGAACTAGAACAATTCTATACATCTAGTTAGGCACACATTATTACTACTTTTTCTCCTTATTCTCCCTTCCCCTCGTTTTCTCCTTGTAATATTGGGCCCCAATCATTATGGAAATGGAGTACAACTAAATATACAAAGATAGGGACTTCAAAAGGGTCGCATTGTGAGTCAGCTAAAGTGACTGGGAGACAAATGTAGATGCTGCCTTTGGGATTTCTCTGTCAGGGATGTGTCAGGACTTGGCATTGCTATCATGCAGGATTTTCAGGTTTGATTAGGGCCTTGCCCAGCTGTTTTGTTGGTAGACTTGGTCAGAACATCCAGCCTGTTTCAAGATGTCTTGTATTTGACAGTTGTTTAGTAAGCATGAATCCCTTGGCTTTCCTCCAGAAATTTCAAACACATTTTGGGATTCACTTTTTTGATTTCTGAGTAGGTTAGTTTGTTCTCAGAAGTTAGTGTTTGTAGCTTAGTTTGTTCTCAGAAGTTAGTGTTTCTTTTTTTTTTTTAACTAGCACAGCAATAGGTTCAGTGGGTAAGACTGTCATCTGCCTAACAAGATGAAAGGGAATACTTTAAAAATCTTATTTCCCAGTCCATAAATTTAATGAATTTAACTTACGTTCTTATTAGAGATAAATCACCCTGGTCAGAGTGGTAAGTTCTGTTTATCATAGTTCTCTAATGATACTGACAAAATGGAAATATTTTTCCTTTCATAGTTCAAATTAACATTATTCTAGTTTTAATCATCTCCTGATACAGCTACATAAAAAGCAAAAGCCCAGAGAAATACCATCTGTGCTACTTTTGGTGTGATATGGAAACCTGTTTAAAAGAGTTTGTGTGGCAAGTTAGTATTTAATGAACATAGAGCTACCATTAAAAGATACAGAAAATTAAGCTCTTCTCACTGCTTAGATTTATTTAAAAACACTTTTTAGCTATGATTTGCCCTAAACTTTGCCTGTTATGGTCAAGTGAAAATCTCAGTGTTTTTGTTGTAAGCAAAATGACTTATCTACCTATAAGTTCCTACTAGAAAATCATCAGGAATGGGGTACTCGGGAGAGAAAACAATTGTGGATAGTTGTTTTTTCTGTTTGTTTGAAAAATTCAACTTTGAATTGCTTAGTTCTGAGGAAAACTCATTTTTGATCAGTTTGTAAAAATCTATTCTAAATGATTTCTTTAGTCACCCAGTCCAAGTATCTTTTTGGAAAAATAGCCTGAAAATAGTGCCTCTTGGTTCATTTAAGCATTATTTAGAACGTTTGCACCTAAAAATACTAATGCATAATAATATTTAGCCTAAAACTGTATAACTAAATTTTAATGTGGGTTGTATGATCTCTAGTCAGGATTGGTTTTTCAGTCAGCATTTAAACTTCTTTTTGCTTGGCACAGTGCCTTACACCTAGTAGGAAATGTTTTTAAAGTTGGATTGTTTACAATTTTCATTTTGTTTTTATTTTTAGAAAAGGTACAGTTTGGCAGTGGGGCCTCCCAAAAAAGACCCAAAAGTTAAGGGTGTCCGATCTGCAGCTGTACAAGCTTTTCTCAGAAGAAAAGAAGAGGAGCTCAGAAAAAAAGGTATGTAGCTATAGCTTTATTCTCAGTTTCAAGGTTTTCTTCCTTCACAACTTAGTTGTAATTAATGAGTGGATCTTTGTAAGAACAAAACAGGCTAATGAATTCGTTGTGCCTGAATGTTCTGTACCATTATTTATAGCATTGTGTTGGGGTCAGAGTTTAGGGGCTGGACTCTTAACAGTCCTACAGATCTTTTCTCAGTGAGGAAAGAATTCAACATGGAGACTAGAGTTAGGCAGAAAGGCAGGAGATTTATTGTCAGATAAGAAGGGCAGGAGGGCCTCCCTGGTGGCACAAGGGGTTAAGCACTGCACTATGAAGCAGTCTGCAACCACTGCAGCATGAGATCGATGCCCGGCCAGGGAGGTGACCCACTTGGCGTGGCAGACCTCTCCTTGTCTCGCCCGCTGCTCCCTTCAGCAGTGTGTTTCAGTCAGTCTGCCTGTTCTGCTCCCCACTGTTGTCTCTAGAGGATCCTCTCACCCCCTGCACCTCTGGCCTATACCCCAGCTCTTATATGCATAAATAAATCTTTTTTTAAAAAATTTTAAGAAAAAGGACAGGAAAGCTCTCTGAGCAGAGAGGGCCCCCTAGGGTGTTGCCAGTGAGGGGGCAAGTAGCAGGAGTCTATATGGATATGGTGGGCAAGGAGTGAGGGTTTGGACATTGGGTGTCTCAGCATTGTGTGTCTCATAGATTGGTTGAAGTCTCCCAGGTTACTTGATCTGTTTTCCTGGAACCAGCCTTGATCTGTTGCTTCGACATTGTATGTTTTCTGAACACTCAGTTTTTTGCTGCATCAGGGCACCCTGACCCTACCTGACTGCCTGATCTCAGCCTAACTTCCTTATTCAGCATTACACTAGTTCTTCTAGTATAATGTGTTCTTATGTTGATCATTTGTGTGTATGTTATCTTTTATTAGTAGTGCTGTCTTAATGAGCCTCCCCTGGTGGTGCAGCGGTTGAGCACTGGGCTGCGAAGCTGCCCGCAGCCTCTGCAGCACCGGTTAGCCCCGGCCGCCAGCAAGGGTCCCACATGGTGCGCAGACCTCTCCTGCCACGCCCACTGCTCCCCTCAGCAGTGTATTTTGTCAGTCTGCCTGCTCTGTTCCCTGCTCTGTCTCTGGTGAATTCTCTCACCCTCCCACGCTTCTGACTACCCAGTGCTTGTATAAATAAATAAATAAATCTCTTAAAAAAAAAAGTTAGACTAGGAACAGTTTATGAAAATCAGTAAACTCAAGTAGTTTAATACATGCAAACGACAAGGAAGCATTCAATAAATTTAAGTATTGATTGACTCAACAGTTGCGCTAATTGGGTATTAGTGGTACTTTAGCATCATATATTTGGTATTTTCTATATTTAAAAGTGAAAAACAAGCCCCTTACTTGATTAGTCATATAGAAAAACACATGTGACCCACTCATTGTGTAAAGGTGACTCAATTGATACTTGTTCAAATGACTTCCTCATTTGATTCCTAGATGTCTTTGAACTGTGCTTGAATGTTACTTGTATTGAGACATCTATTGACTGCAGGTGAACATGCTGTTATTTTGAGACTTTGGATAATATGTTCTTATTTCTCCCTTTTAGCCTTAGAGGAGAAAAGGAGAAAAGAAGAACTAGTGAAAAAGCGAATTGAGCTGAAACATGACAAAAAAGCAAGAGCTATGGCCAAGAGGACAAAGGATAATTTCCATGGTTACAATGGGATTCCTGTTGAAGAAAAATCAAAGAAGAGGCAGACATTGGAAACCCACACTAGCCAGAGAGCAGACCAGGAGTATGAGATGGACGAAGAGGATGAATTCTTAGAATACAATCAAGCAGAGTTAGAGCAGGAGTATGAGGAAGAACAAGAACCTCCCAAAGTTGAAAGCAAACCAAAGGTCCCCCTTAAAAGTGCCCCACCACTCATGAACTTCACTGACCTCCTCAGGCTGGCTGAGAAAAAGCAATACGAACCAGTGGAGATTAAGGTAGTGAAGAAAACGGAAGAGCGGCCTATGACTGCCGAAGAACTTAGGGAGCGAGAATTCCTTGAGCGAAAGCATAGGAAAAAGAAAGCTGAGACAGATATAAGACTACCTCCAACTAAAAAGGCACCCTCTCAAAAAGAAAGTATGGGCACAAAACTTAGCAAAGGTTCTGGGGACAAGCATCCTTCTTCCAAGGGTACTCCCCTTCCTCATGCTGAGAAGAAATCCAGACCCAGCACAGCCAATGAAAAACACATAGGTTTATCTTCATCCAAATCCATACCAGGAGAGAGGACCAAAACAGGACTTGGCAATTACTCCCAACCCCCACTTCGTGAGGGCCATGACAGACCTGTTTTCAATGGGATTGGAAAGCCCCACTCCAGCACTTACTCACCAAGTGTCCCAAAGACTTCTGCTAAAGGGACTCAGAGATCTGCTACTGAGCACAAAACCAAAAAATCTCCTCATCCTAGCCTTTCCAAACCTGGGCCTATGGTCACCCCATACAATAAGACTAAGAGTCCAAGTGCAGGCAGCAGCTCTAGCTCAGCCCCTGGGCGACCCAGCACTGGGACTGGTCGGCCCGTAGTCAATTCTGGCCCTGTGGTCAGGCGCCAGAATGGCACCTCCAGCTTAGGACCTGAGCGATCAATCAGTGGAACCAAGAGGCCAGCCAGTGACTTAAATCCCTCTGGACGGACAGTCGATGGTACAAGTGGCCCTGGACGACCTGCAAGCAGCTCAAGTGGCCCTGGGCGACCCATCAGTGGCTCAGGTGGTTCTGGCAGATCTGTGAGCAGCTCTGGTGGCCCTGGGCGACCTGTGAGTCGTCCACATGACCTTCGTCGACCAGTGAGTGGCCCAGGCCCCCATGGGCAGTCACTTAGTGGCCCTGGGCGATCAGTAAGTGGCTCAGGTGCAGCTGGAAGAACTGTCAGTATTTCAGGCTCCCAAAGACCAGTGAGCAGCTTGGGACCTGGGCGAACAGTTAGTAGCTCAGGTCCCAGCTTGAAGCCCAAGTGCACTGTTGTCTCAGAAACAATTTCTTCTAAGAATATAATTAGCCGGCCCAGCAATGGACAGATGAATGGAATGAGGCCTTCCTTATCTGGCTACAGATCTGCCCAAGGTAAAATTGCCCTTCACCCTAAGAATATATATTTGTCACTAAGAAATTGGAAAGAGTAGTTTTATATAACTAGAGACCCTGCTATAACTCTTCTATGTGCCCTTGAAAAACAATTTTATTGGAATAAAATTGTAAATCTGTATAGCATAATTTGACATCTAGCTATGCTACTTTGTATTCTCTACCAAAAGTCTGGTTCCCATCCACCACCGTGCAGTTGTCTCCTTTACCCAATCTGCCAACCCCCCAATTTCCCGTCCCCTCTGGTGGTGACCACCATTTTGTTTTCATATTTTAGGAGTTTTTGGTTCATTTGTTCGTTTCAATTTTAAATTAAGGTATAATATAAAGTTCATTGTTTTAAAATCTGTATATACTACGTTATGATCACTACTAAAAGTCTGTTTTATATCCAACAACACACAATTGAAATCTTTTACCTATTTTTCTCCCTGCTTCCCTCAGCCCCTCCACATTGGCAAACATTCTACTGTCAGAATATAAGGATTTGTTTTTGCCTTTTTTTTGTATGTTTGCTTTATTTATCTTACACATGAGCGAAATCATACAGTATTTGTCTTTCTCTGATTTATTTCACTTAGCATAATAATCTGCTCTGGGCCCACCCAAAGTCAGACTCAGTTTGAATAATTATCCATAATTCTGAGACTTTCATATTTTGTTGGACTTTAAAGAAACACCTTGTTCCAAAGGGCAAGATTTTATCTTTTTTATGCCCTAGTAGTGTTCCTTTGGGTATAAATAGAACATCATCTTTATCCATTCATCTGTTATGTGCCCTTTAATGCACTCTTGCAGTGATAGAATACTGATATTTTGTCTGTCTTGTGCCTGAGACTTCCCTTAATGATCCTGACTTGGAGGTCTTTAGAAAGTCGCTTATCTGTTCATCCCTTTAATATCTCCATGTGTAAAACTTAGCTACACAAGGGGAGTTTATATGCTTTACATGGTTCAGTTCCTCTTAATTTTTTCATGAGGATTGGCAAAACCTGTGTTCAAGGATTAGAGTGTATTTATAAGCTCCAAGACTTTTGTTGCATTATTTACTCATATATTTGTTAAGTACCTACTATGTACCAGGAACTGTTTCAGCTTGCCCTTGACTTTCTGCTGCTTATAGTAGGCAACATCAAGGACCTGCTGCTGGTCCATTGGGAGTCTACTGTCCCAAAGTCCAGGATCATCGGTAGCACCTTCTAACTGCTAGGTCATAGCTTTTTCATGACAATAAGCATTTGTTAAAACACTTGTTAGGTACTATGAAGAATGTAAAGCAAACAAACAAAAAAAAAAACACAATAAAAATCCATGGTATAAATGTCGTAAATCAGCCAGAACCTTGGTTCTCAACCGAGGCAGTTTTGACTGTTGGTGAACATCTCACAATGTCTGGAAACATTTTTCAGTGGCATAACTAGGGAAGAGATATTACTGGCATCAGTAGAGAGGTAAGGGATGCTGCTAATATTACTACAATTCACAGGGCACCCTCCGCACAACGAAGACTTATCTGGCCAAAATGTCAGTAATGCTGATGTTGAGAAACTGAGTAAGGGGGCAAAATGTACATATTAAAAAAATAACTGTAGGGCCTCCCTGGTGGCTCAGGGGTTACAGGCAGCACTATCAATCTATCGCCAGCCATTGCAGCACAAGTTAGATCCCTGGCCAGCCATGGAGCAACCCACATGGCACAGCAGACCTCTGCTGTCGTGCCCACTGCTCCCCTCAGCATTGTGTTTCAATGGATCTGCCTGTTCTGCTCCCCATTCTCTCTGGTGAATCCTCTCACCTACCTTGCAACTCTGGCCTGTACCCCAGTTCTTGACTGCATAAATAAATCTTAGGAAAAAAAAAATAACTGTAGAACAACAAAGGGAATTTTTTTTTTTTTAATAGAGGCATGCTTTATTTATTTGTTTGTTTGTTTTGTTTATACATGCACTGGGTACAGTCAGAAGCGCGGGAGGGCGAGAGAATTCACCAGAGCCAGAGCAGGGAGCAGAGCAGGCAGAAGGACCGAAGTACACTGCTGAGGGGAGCAGCGGGCGGCAGGAGAGGTCTGCGCGCCATGCGGGACCCTCTGCCGGTGGCCGGGGAGCAGCCGGGGATCGAACCGGCGCCGCAGAGGCCTCAGGCAGCTTCGCAACCCAGCACTCAACCGCTGCGCCACCGGGGAGGCCCCAAAGGGAATGTTTTTAATCAAGAACTAGAAAGCAGTTGTTCCAGATGCTTGTCTGTTGATTCATGCTTCTCTTTGCAAAGTTTTTAATCATTCTTTTAGCAGGATGACCAAAACAAGGATATTATAATGAGTTTTTCCTGAAGTCAGACTCAGTTTGAATAATTATCCATAATTCTGAGACTCTTTCATACTTCGTTGGACTTTAAAGAAACAATGAAACTTGGTATAATGGTATATTGTTACCTTTGGTGTCTTGGTAAAATTTGAAAGCTTGTGATGTTATAGCTATTCATAATTTTTTCAAGACAGTTATCCTGCAGAAGGATGAGAACTGCGAAACTAGAAAATAATAGACATTCCTAGTAAACCCTGAGATAATAGAAATTCTAATCCTTGTGAATACCATGAAGCAGCAGAGATGTTATAACAATGACTCCATCCTGCGGGCCAGCTTGCTTGCTCTGGTTTTGAGGACACCATCTTAATGATTTCTCCAAATCTCCAAATACATAGGACTTTATTGGGACTGTTGAAAGTTTTAATGCTCTTATAAATAATGACTTTACTATTCTTAGGTCCTCAGAGGCTTCCCTTCCCTATTGGTTACAAAAGGCATCGAGATTATGAAGATGAGGAGGAGGAGGAATATGACTCTGAAATGGAAGATTTCATTGAAGATGAAGGAGAACCTCAGGAAGAAATATCCAAGCACATTCGGGAAATCTTCGGCTATGACCGCAAAAAGTAAGGCTAAATAAGATTTAGGTAACATGATACACATTTTACTTTGAATAACTCATGCAAAGGAGGAGAAACATTAATAATAAAGGCAGTGAATACAATTCTTAATTTAGGAACCTTGCATGATTGTTTAGAGGTATTCTTTTGGGACTTAATATATAAGAATTAGATCAGAATGTTAGTATAATTATTTGCATGAAGGCCAAAAATACTTTTAAATTGTCCTCCTTTTAAGACGTATATTTAATGATAGTAAAGCAGCTTAATGTAAAAGAATTAAATTGGTTTTGAAATCAGAAAGCCATGTACAGGGCTGTATTGAAAGCTGGTCAGGTCTGACACCCGCTTTTTTTTTTTTGGTGTCAAAAGCTTTGGACAATAGAATGGGACCTATACTGTTGACATCACCTGGGAGCATGTTAGAAATGCAGGCTCTCAGGCCTCACCTCAGATCTACTGAATCCAAATTGGCTTTATAAGGCTCCCAAGTAATTCATGTGTACATTAAGGTTTGGGAAGTACTGATACAGAGGAAAGATCAAGGTTTGAATGAAGAGTCACAAATACTGCATGGTTAAATTTGAGTAAATTACTTTTTAAGAAATGACATTTAGAAGGATTACATGGAGTGTTTATGTAAAACAAAATCAACTTATCACAGTGCTTTGAATCCAGGGATATGAGAAATTAGAAAGCCATCCTAAGAAAAGGTCTTTAAAAAAAAAAAAGACATTTAGTAAAAGAATTGAATTAAAAATCAATTCTTGATTTTTATCTAGTATTAGATAAAACATCTAGTATGAGTAATGTCATTAGCTGGCTGGCTGTGCTTAAGCCTTTAACTTATTGGCCTTAGTCTCCACTGTTCCTACCTTATCTCATGATGATTGTGAAGCTCAATTGAGAGTAATATATGCAAAACTATATTCATGTGCAGATGGTCCCAAGCTTACTGTGGTTTGACTTACCAGTTCGACTTTACAGTGGTGCAAAAGTGATATATTCCTTAAAACCATACTTCAAATATTCATCTTGACCTAGACTATGATACAGGTAGTATGATTATCTTGTGATGCTGGGGAGCAGCAGGGAGCTGCATTTCTCAGTAAGCCACATGATCATTAGGGTAGCCAACCTACAATTTGCAGTATATGCAAGTGGAAGTGTTCTGAGCACATTTAAGGAAGGTTAGGCTAAGCCATGGTGTTGGTAGGTTAGGTTGAGTAAATGCATTTTTGATCTATGATATTTCTGACTTGCAATGGGTTTACCAGAATAAGGGAGAGCTATATATTATTCTTTCAGTACTTCAGTATCAACTGTCACATGTGGTGGTAAGTCAGCACTGTTGCCTTGGTATTTTCATCAACATTAAGATTGGGAATAGTTGCCTTCTGGGGGTAATTAGGACTCATTTATCTTAACTTCGGAAATTGCATCTACCCATCTTTCGCCCCCTTGTTTCTGCTAAGCAATGTTTTGATTTAGTCATAAAAATGTTGATTTTAAAGACAGGAGAATGTAAATCCAATTTTTAACAATTTCTGTTTTCTTTTATCAGATACAAAGATGAAAGTGACTATGCCTTACGTTACATGGAGAGTAGTTGGAAAGAGCAGCAGAAGGAAGAAGCAAAGAGGTAAGTGCAAAAGTTAACCTATTTGTGGGCCTCCCTGGTGGCGCAGGGGTTAAGACGCAACCTATGAAGCAATCCGCAGCCACTGCAGCATGAGTTCGATTCCTGGCCGGCCAGGGAGAAACCCACATGGCGGGACAGACCTCTCCTGTCTCCCCGCTGCTCCCCTCAGCAGTGTATTTCAGTCCATCTGCCTGTTCTGTTTCCCACTCTGTCTCTGGTGAATCCTCTCACCCCTGCATCTCTGGCCTGTACCCCAATTCTTGTATAAAAATAAATAAATCTTTAAAAAAAAAAAAAAAAAGTTAACCTATTTGTACAAAAAAAGTCCTGAAAGTTCTTTAGTGTTTGCTGCTTCAGTCACACCATTGGGAGCAGGGCTTTGGACTAAGTCCTGAGTTCCAATTCTTGCTGAGGGACTTTTAGACAAATTTCTGAGCCTTTCTAAATATGTGTTCTCATTTGTAAAATGTTTTTGCTCATTGAAGTATAGGATTAAGATTAATATATGCACAAGTTGCCTAGTGTTGAGTCTCACTGATATAAGCACACAATAAGTAGAGGCTTCCCCGATCCCTTTGCAACATGTTTTTCTTTCCCCATCCTTAATTCCCTTTACATATCACACACATCTCTTTTTTTTACAATTTATTCATACAAGAGCCGGAGTACAGGCCAGGGGTGTGGGGGTTGAAAGGATTCACCAGAGACAGTGGGGAGCAGAACAGGTGGATTGACTGAAATACACTGCTGAGGGGAGCAGTGGGCGAGACAGGAGAGGTCTGCTGCACCATGTGGGTCCCCTTCCTGGCTGGGGATCAAACTCATGCTGCAGTAGCTGCTGATTGCTCCATAGTGCTGATGTTCAACCCCTTTTGCCAGCAGGGTGGCCCACACACATCTTTTTCTTGCTAACCTGTATCTCTGCTGGTCTCAGGGACCTGGTAAGGGATGTTAAATTCCCTCTGTCTTGTTCCTTTTGGCTACCTGATAACTAATTTCTTGGGTAGTAGTAACAAGTGATCACTTTGTTTATGTAGCATTAACTTGGTGAAATAATTCACATGTCAACCCAGAATGTTAAACTCTTAACTCTCTTCTTATTCTCCCATCCTGTAACTAGATAAAATATCAAACTAAAACATTGGGAAGGGACAAGAGAAGAAGGTTATTTGTTGAAAAATGTTTTATTTTTTAAAAGCTGTTAGAAAATAACATTTTATTACTTTGATGGGAATATTAACATAGTTTGTGTTGTGGTTGTATGGGAGGTCCTATTTCTACTATAACTTGAGTCAGTTGCTACAGGTGAAAAATATTCCATCTAGGCTTTTTTCATTGATAAGGGATTGAGGGACTTTTAGTACACCAGTAAATTCCATGTAAGCTCAAGCTTAAATTTCATTCTGGCTTTTTAAAGAAAGTGATTTTGTGTGTATTGAGAACCACAATTTTTTTTTTTTTTTTTGACAGTTTAAGACTGGGTATGCAAGAGGACTTAGAAGAAATGAGACGTGAAGAAGAAGAAATGAAACGCCGAAAGACCAAGAAGCTAAAGAGGCATTAGCTGCTGCTTTTATTTATTTTTGTGAAATTCTAGAGATAATCTATAAGGAAGTCCTGCCTTCTGACTGAAGAAGCCCCCTCATCATTTTAGTTTTCTATTTAGGTACTCAAGGAGAAGGAATGCATACTGTCATTTGCAGGCAATCATTTGAGCATAGAGTATTTGCAAATACTTTCCAGGGTAAAATCTGTAATGCAGATGATAAAATGCCCAGTGAGTGCTCCGATGAAGTTAACTGTTCACAGGTGCCAGCCTTGCTCCTGATGAGCTATGCACTCTGCTGTGGGGCCACTCAGCAGTCAGCCAATCTCTTGTTCCTTTGCTGCTTTCAAAAGGAAAAAAAAAAAAAAAATTGCCCCTTGACTTCCATATTTCTGCTGATGTATGAGTCAGGCACTGTCTGGCTCCAAAACTTATTTTGTCTTTTTATCAGGAACCTGGCCCTTCCGTGAAAGTTGCCAGCAATAAAGTGACCTGTCTTTGGACTGAGAAAATGAAAATGTAGAGTAGGCTTTATAATTAATTATACGGATGTCATCTTTGTGACTTTGAAGTGAAAAGTAGAATAAATTATATTGCATTGTGCATTACTCATGGATTGGATGCTGAGCATTCTTATTCACTAATTTAGGCAATTAGGCAATTAAAAGTTATTCCAAGTTAAGTACAAGTTAACGCTATTTTGTATATTCTTTTTAAAGTTTTCCTTTCAGATTTGTTGTTACGTTGGTTTTTGTGTAAAATAGACAAGGTCACTGTGCTGATTATCAAAAAAAAAACCATTTTTGTATTGAAGAAAAATATTTTATTCAAACATTAGATTTGGAAGATAAATAGCTTAAAAATAAGTGGCATGTGAGGTTCCCCTCTCCACTCCACTCCTCCCCCATTATAAAGATATTTTGGAATACAAGTTGCCCCTGTATCTCTTGATAATAATTCCTTTGCATTTTTATCTCGAATTTCTTAGCAATTAATGGCAAATACCAAAAATAAATTATGTGTATCGAGAGCACCACCTTCTCTTTTGCCCATATTGCACTTTTATTTCAAGCTATGCACTGTGAAGAGATTATTTCCCAGATAGAAAAGGATGTTTACCTGTTACTGGTCTTTTACTAGGCTGTGGAACTGTCTTCTTATCCTTAAGTCCTAGCTAATAGATTTGATATCTCTTAAGCGTCAAGTCCAAACAATTCCAATCATACTGACCTTGGTTCTGGCTGGAGAGAAGCCAAGTCTCAAGGAAAGTCAGCTATAGAAAATGATACACGATACTGAAGAGCATTCTCAGTGTGACGGGTTAGGGACAGTGGAACATAAGCTTATAAAACAGCTCTGCAATAAACATCATGGCCATCCTACACCACTGAACAGTCGTGATTAGGAAATAGGAGAGGCCTACAAAGAATCCTTAACTCTTCAACAGGTCCAGAAGTTATTTCTTTTTATTCAGTTTTCTGTATTCAGGAAAATCCATAATAGATGGCCACTGTACTGGTAATCCCTAATAGTCATCCCTTAATGGGACAACCACGTGACCCAATTCTTTAAGACTGATTCATTTTGAATTGATTTTCAAATTTTGAACGTGTAAGGTTTTTATTTTGAATCTGACAGGTGTCTCTTCACTACTAATTGAGCACCCTTTCTAAAGCTCCACATAGAACTGACTAGTGGCAGAAAATCAATCTATTGACTGCCTATCACCCATCTCAAATAGCTTCAGTGAAATTAAGGGTAGTGTGATGTCCCATGTAATAAAGGCTTGGAACATTATTTCCTTTATTGTCACTTACATGCTTTCTTTTCTCTCCCAAATGTTTTTTCTTGGAT
This sequence comes from Talpa europaea, assembly GCF_964194135.1. Taxonomy (NCBI): domain Eukaryota; kingdom Metazoa; phylum Chordata; class Mammalia; order Eulipotyphla; family Talpidae; genus Talpa; species Talpa europaea. The sequence continues at coordinate 40,695,119 of NC_140073.1, read as the reverse complement.
TTTTAATATTCAGACACATGTCTGTAATCTATAATTGTAAGTGCTTGTCATAGCTGAAAGATTTCTGGAAGCTTAAGGTTTGCTAGCACTTTACTTGATATTGTACAGTTATTTGTACAGAGGCAACCTGTGCTAGATAGACGTTCCAGAATTTGGTAGGAAGAGTCAGGTTATGTCTATGTTGTCTATCACTTCTGAGTACATTTCTTCTGTAGTACAGATGTCGATTTTTGTATTATTCAACTCAACATTATAAAAGGGTACTTTGTAACTTTTTCTTTAAAGTTCCGAGTCTTAAATTTATCTTGGCCTTTCTAAATCGTCTTCCATTTTGTTCTGCAATTCCCAATTAGTAAAAAAGCTCACAAGCCTTTGAAGAAACTGGAATAGGCTGTTATTTTATCAAGGTTTACAAATTAAGTGCTTGATTTTTAATGTATCCTCTACTGTTCTGATTTTCAGATTTTATTCAATATTTGAAAATGTGCCTTTTATTGGGTAATGTTAATTCACGAATGTAGTAATGTTATCTCACGATGGTAATGTTATATGATCATGGATGCAGCATTCTCTAACAGATGATGTGAAAGGAAAGTAGTTTTCATAAAACTCACATGGCTCTGATTGCACAGTCCCACTTGCTTCTGATGTTGCTATGTCAAAGCAAGGGGCACTTTTAAGGCTACTTTCAGAAAATTTGTCTTTGTATTTTCTCTAAAGTATAAATGCAATTATGTCCATTGGGAGGCCAGGGTTCCACATGTCACAGGCAGCCTTACATGTGTGCCGTGAGAAGATTCAAAGACTGTTAACAAAAAGAAAGTCTATGGGAACTTGGAATTTCATTTTTTTAAATATGATCCCCAAGATTTTCTCTAAGAAATCATTAACGGTTTTGTATTTTGTAATTTAAAAGCAGCTATTAGTACTTTTCTGAGATATAGCAGGAGACCAAAACATGTTTAGAAAGAGAATATATGAAGAAAGACTGGTTGTTTTATTTTCAATGTACTGGATATATTAGACTATTTATTTTGTGAGTGGATGTAATGAAATATTCAAGTGTTTAGTGTATAATTAACGAGCGGGAACTAGATTTCTTTGAAGTTATTAAATCCATGTCTTTTTATAGAATGGATAAATCAAGTTAAAAAAATTTAATAGTTTAGCTTGTTTTCTGGTGCTGTTGACTTGCAAGAGAATCTACTTTTGCATATACAGGTAAAAGTTTTGCAACTTATGTGTAAAAGAAATTGTAGGCATTAAAAATATTTTATTGATATTTTCCACTGATTTGCATTTATTTACCAAAATTCAGATATTCCTTATCTCATCATCTGGAATATTTTTCTAGTTAGAAATCCCAGCATACTCATTAGCCTCAGAAATACGGTTTGCCTCCTTAAACACAGGCCTCTGGTCATTCTCTCTTACACATTCATGTCTGCTCAGCCCCTGTCATTGATACCGACCCTCTGCTCAACCACCTACTTAGGGTACTGTCCCACCGTCACAAAGCCAACTTGGAGAATTGTTTGGAGATATGCTCTGGGAACGGAGGGAAGTAGAACTGGATATATATTTCCTCTTGTCAGGAAAACTTGAGCAGGTTCTGATTGTCTATATAGAAAAGAGCCTGCCATGGCTGAGGAAGTGAGTCCTTAGGAATATATGTGAGGAAAGTAAGCACAGCCATGCAGTCAGAGGATCCATACACTTAATGTGTTGCATCAAGGTCAAGAAGTATAAGATACTAGTATGCTAGATTCAGAACTTACCAAGTATTGCTGATGGGTTTTGAATCTACTTTTCTTTGCGTAAAAAGAGGGCAGTCCATTCAGTGCATAGAGTCCCTTAAAAATAGTTCAGCAACCGTGTCAAATAGTCAACAAAATTGACTATATTGCCAAAAGATGTACTTTGCTGGTAGGGTTGCACTTTAGAACAATGGAACTATCAGTCTTCCTGGAGCAGCCACAGAAAGGGAACAGTTCCATATAGTTTGTTTTTAAAGTATTTGCTCTTGTGAGGTTTTCCCCTCTTTTAGAGTCTGAATCTAAAAGCTCCAAACCATTTTTTAAAACGACATATTAGGAATATCCTAGGGCTCAAACCCTGGGTCTTAGATTACCCATCTTGGGTCACATAAACACCTCTCCTTGCATCATACTGAAATTGAACAATTAGGTTTATACATATGTGGCCTATTTTGGCACTCACTCCAAAAAGAATCATCAATGTCTTGGCTGTTCAGGTGAGGAAGACATTTGAGCCAGAAGGCAGCGAAACTCTTGAATATCCATTTGCATTTGACTCATTTGGCTCCTTTTTTGTGTCATACAAAAGCAGGCAAAGGAGAGGCCTGGAACTCAACTTTGTGCAACCTCGAGTTGTGTGGGTTGCTCAGGCACTAAAGCCTCTCAACTTCACTTTTGCCATTTTGTAAATGAGGATAGTATCTAGCTCAGAAGGCTGTTATAAGGATTAAAATATGTAAAATTTATCTAGTAGCCAATATTGAGAGACTTCCCAAACATGGTGCATGCTTTGGGTTCTTGATAATAGCTGTGAAAAGGGTGAAGAGAAATAGCCTCAAAGAATATAATCTTCATGTTGCTGCAATCTACCCATTTATAACATTCTTTCACCAGTGGATCCTGGACCCAGAAACCAGGTAGGATAAAGGCATTACTTGGGAAATGGGTCTAAAGAGCTATAGTTTCTGTCCTTAAGGACACAGAAATCGAGAGAAACTTAAACTAGTTATTTAGTCAAAGATGTCATCTCCCATCCAGCCCTACTACCTACCTCCCCCCCACCTACACTCCATCTCACTGTTTGCTAATAGAATACCAAGTCTTGTAGTTAAAAAGGGCGGAAGTTTTTTACATAAAAATGACAAATTAATGTGCAATTACTTTATAGGAAACCAACAACAGGAACTGTACAGCTGGGCAGGTGAGCTTCAGAGCTGCATGACTTCACCAGGATCATCTTTGGTTATTTCCACCGGGGTCTGGGGAGAAAAAAGTAGGTCAAGCGGGTCTTACCTAGTGTTTGCCAGGTTGTGGGCCTGGGCCAACTGTTCCTTATGAAGGACAGACAGAGGTGGCTGTGTGCCATTCTGTTTGACCCAATGACTCCAACCCCAGCTGCCAGCGGGGCTTAGCAGAGTGACAAGAGGCAGGACACAAAAACATCCAAGATCTAAGAGGAGGAGGAAGGAAAAGGGATATGTCTCCAGAACCATTTTATAGGCCAGTGTTCACTTACAGAGCGAGTTACATGTGGGTTTGCCGGAGGGGCCTGATTTGGGAAATGCTAATGAAGGTTAAACATACAAAATGTCCTAAGCGCACAAGGACAAGTCACCCCTGTCAGACAGCTTTGACACCAGGCCTGATAAAGCTTTCCCTCTACACCTCCAGTTTAGTCATAAGAAACTGAAGAACTTAAAAAGTAAATATTCTTAAACTATCTTGATCACATGAAAGATGAAACTCTCCCAATTCTAAGTAGATAAGAGAAATAGGTAAGTTACAATAACACTTTTTAATAAAGAATATTTAAAGTTACTAGATTTGGATTTTACTGTTTAGTTCATTTATCTGGGGGGAATATGTTCCAAAGTAGGAAAAGAGGGCAAAAAGGCACACTTACCCCTCCTGGGGGATACTTATATCCCTTCCACATTGTTCCTGCAATGAGAAGCATCCATAAGACAACAATCATTGTAGCGTTTCTTGCTCAGTGGTGGTGTGTGAAGGGAAAATGGGTGGTTGTGAGAGCTGTGGTGTTTTAGTTCCTGAGTCCTGGGAACAGCACTGTCTTCATTCCAGACCGGATGGTAGATGGCCCAGCATGATAGGACCTAGCTGCAGAGCTCTGTGGTCTAGTCTGAACTGTAATGACCCACCATGGCTATTTTGGGGGGCAGAGCTCAGACACCAATTGTGACATCAGCTCCTGTGACTATGGGGACCAGTTTCAGAGTGAGTAGCTATGGGACAACAGGCCAGAATGCCGGGTGTGTTGGAGCTAGACGCCTTATCAGAAGGTAATGCTGACTATGTTGTTAGGATCTAAGTGGCACTAAAATTCTGATTACTGACTTTATGCAAAGAAATGCAAAGAAAACATTACCTTGCAAAAACAAACAAAACCACCCTATTAATTGGGAGGATTAATGGTTAGATATACTATGTGCAATTGCTTTTGACTTTAAAAAAGAAATATCTCGCATTTTGTGAAATGGCACAGTTAAACCTTAATCATGCAGGGTAAGCCACAACTTTCCTAAGAAAGAGAAGGAAAATGGGCTGTTACGCTCATTTCACAGCAGGAGAAACTGAGGCACAGAATGTTTCAATGGTTTGGTCAGCATCACAGTGTGACAGTGGCAGCTAAACAGGTACCCAGTGCCTCCCTCCACACCCCGAACCCCACAAAGGTCTGTGTTAGGCCAGTGCCCTCATAGAAATTCTGGGGAAGATGGAGGAAAACACCAAAATAGCCATCAGGCCTTGCTCTTAATACATCTGGGCGTGGGACTTGACACTGCCTTCTGGGTAGCTTCCTAGAAAACCTGCTCCTGTAACCAGTATATCATTAAGATTCTCAGAGTTAAGGATAACAGTGGGGACATTTTCTGAAAAGGTCTGAATGAGATGGGTTGGGATGCAAGAAACCCAGAAAATAGTAGGCTGAAAGGATGCTGCTATTAGTTTCCTATGGGGGGGGGGGGGCCTCCCTGGTGGCGCAAGGAATTAAGTCTCAGCACTACAAAGCTATCCACAGCCACTGCAGCACGAGTTTGATCCCCAGCCAGGGAGCTAACCCATATGGCACAGCAGACCTCTCCTGACTCGCCCGCTGCTCCCCTCAGCAGTGTATTTCAGTCAATCCGCTTGTTCTGCCCCCCACACCTCTCACCCCCCACACCTCTGGCCTACACCTCACTCTTGTATGCATAAATAAATAAATCTTTAAAAAAAAAAGTTTCCTATGGGTGGGCTAGTCCAGTGGTGTGAGTGTGAGAAGCTATTAAATGCAGATACCTAATCTTGCAGTACAGCTTCACAAGCCAGCTGGTTTGTGTGTCCTTGGGTAAATAGTTACAGTTGTTGTCAACAGCAAATCTTTGTTAACTGGTTCATGTTTTGCTTAATTGTGAAGTTAGCATTTACTAAATACTAATTGTCAAGCTTTGGGTTAAATGCTTTATATGGATTCCCAATGTAATCTTCACAAAAACAGTAAGATAGTGAGATATCTCCACTATGCAGATTTAGAAACTGAGTTTCTGAGAGATTAAATGTTTCCAAGCTTTCATAGGTAGTTGCAAAGTTAGGACTTGAACTCAAACACATTAACTCCAGTTTCATGATCTGCCGAAAGGGACTTAAAAATTCTGGTTGTCACTGGAAACCACCCAAATGCCCAAAATTAGATGCCCAAATGCCCACATCAAGAAGATGTGGTAAATACATAATGGAATATTATTCAGCAATCAATAAGGATAAACTCGTGCCATTCGCAGCAACATGCATGGAACTAAAGGAATTATGCTCAGTGAAATAAGCCAGAAGGAAAAAGAAAAATATCGGACGGCTTCATTTATAGGAGGAATATAGGGGAACCAAATAAGACATTTGTATAAAAAAATAATAACAGTACAAAACACAACAAAGCAAAGACAGACAATTATCAATCAGAGACATCCTGCAGGGGAGGAGGAGGGAGAGGGATGAGACGGAGGGAGGGAGGAGCACAGGGGACTGAGGTGATGGTGCACGGGTGCATTGGGGAAGGAAACTCTATGGGGACTACACCTGAGGGGGCGGGGGGAAGCAAATATTATTTTAAAATGAACACTGATGTAAAAAAATTAATATAAAAAATTCTGGTTGTCAAACAAAGGGGCAAATAAACTTTAAAATCAACCCTTGAAACTGAACATTGACCTTCGGCTTTCAGAAGGGGAGGGGGAGGAGAGAAAACAGGGGAATGAGGGGAAAACACAGTGAACCATGGTGGAGGACTATGGGTGCTCTGGTAGGGGGAGGGCCATGGTGAACATACTTGGTGGTAGTGGTGGTGTTGGGGTGGGGGGAGTGGAGACCCCGATACTGTCAAGATACTAGCAAGGATGGAAAATAACAGTACTTCAATAACAATAAAAATGAATTTTAAAAAATGTCAGTCGTATTTATTATAAGTTTGCGAGGAGAAAATAAGAGGAACATCTGAAAAGTATACAAAAAATAATTTATGAGAAATGGTTATTTCTGAATCTCAGTCTGCTGCCCTCAGACCTTTTGAGCCCTAAGTTCTCTTCCACTACCATATAGTTTATGGTACATTTCCCCTTCCATGTTTATTGTATTTTCCACTGGAATATAAATTCTCCACTGCGGTTTGAGGGTGCTACCAAGTTCTCTGGAAATGAAGGAATCCAGTCCAAAAGACCCATCCAGGGGCCTCCCTGGTGGTGCAAGGGGTTAAGATGCAGCACTATGAAGCTAGCCACAGCCTCTGCAGCATGAGTTCAATCCCCGCCCAGGGAGCTACCCACCTGGCACAGACCTCTCCTGTCTCGCCCGCCCACTGCTCCCCTCAGTAGTATATTTCAGTAGATCTGCCTGAATCCTCTCACCCCTCCACACCTCTGGTCTGTACCCCAGTTCTTGTATGCATAATAAATCTTAAAAAAAAAAAAAAGACCCATCCACCCACTCACAGTTTCACATCTTCATCCAAAGCTCGGTTCCTCAGTCGTGCCCTTCTCTGATGGACAGGCCACCTCTCTCTCCACTTCAGAGTTGGAGGCTAAATCAGAAAGAAACTTATAGGTGGCTCCACTTGACGCAGTAGGTAATTGCCTCTGTACGGTGACTGTAAGGGCTGCTGAAATGTCCGACCAACGCCCATGTTCCCTTTCCTAGCAGCACTGATCCACTTGGCCTGAAATCTGGAAGTCAGGCACTGTCTCCAGCAGACCCCTTATAAATCCGATGCCTAGAAATAGGTGACATCAAGTACCCATGCGGGTAGGTATATTAAAGAAGGGGGAGACTTAAAAGAAAGATGTCCCCATGAGATGGGAAGTAGCCTGGAAACTAACTTTTGTTTCCATGGTATCTTGGAATTAGTGGTGAGATGTCAACGAACTTTCCCATTTGGTCCGAAACCTCAGATGTGAGGGTTGGTCAGGACTGACTACCAGGGGTTTACAGGCAGGATTATTACTTACCATGAACTCTGGAAATGTACCCATGTAACATGCAAGTCCAACAAAAAGCATCCAGCCAAGCACGATCATGATAAAAAGTAAAATCTCTCAGACACAAATGCACAGTGAAAGACTATTCACCAAGATCTTGGCAAAGGAGAATATTCATGAAACCCTCAGCTGATAGAGTTCTCGCATGTCAGCTGCAGTCCTTGGCTCCAAAGGATCCGTGAACTCCCTAGTGGAGAAGTTGGAGTCTAGTAGGGCATTGTGACATCACTGGCCAAATGGCCCAGATTTACCACAGGTCAGAGATCCTACCCAAGGATAGTGTAGGCTAAGCAGCAAGCCAAGCTCCATGTATGTATGCATTATCTCACAGCAACAATGTGAGGTAGGTAATCTTATCAACCCCATTCCACTAATGAGAAAACTGAGGCTTAGAGCATCTAGTAACCTGCATTAGAGCTCACAGCTGAAGTTCCAGATCATGGCCAGGATGTAGGACCCAGCTGCCTCGCTCACCACCATCTTATTTTTATGAGGTGATTCTTCAACACCTTTGATTAGTTCCTCCCCATTGGTTCTCTTTTCTTAGCTTTCAAGAAGCCACAAGTATTCTTGTCCTCTCCTTCAAAAGCCTCCAACTGGTGCAATGGCTCCCTCTTGTCTTGATTCTTCATTTCTTTTTATAACCAAATTTCCTAAACAAGTGGGCCACACTCAAAAGCCATTCTTTCTTCCAACCCACATCTTTTCTTCTTGCATTACATTCTGACTTCTGGGCCCCATCCCAATATTTTTTTTTTTAAGATTTATTTATTTACTTATATAAGCACTAGGTGCAGTCAGAAGCACGGGAGGGTGAGAGAATTCACCAGAGCCAGAGCTGGGAGCAGAGCAGGCAGAAAGACCAAAGTACACTGCTGAGGGGAGCAGCTGGCGGCAGGAGAGGTCTGCGCGCCATGTGGGACCCTCCTCCTGTGGCTGAGGAGCAGCCGGGGATCGAATCAGCGCTGCAGAGGCTGCGGGCAGCTTTGCAACCCAGTGCTCAACCGCTGCACCACCGGGGAGGCCCCCATCCCAATATTTAGATGCTATGTCAGGGGTTGCCAAAGCTCAGGGTTGTTAGCTCTGGCTGAGGTATATCTAACAGATACTTACCCCTTCAACTCTTCCCTATAATCTTGTCATCTTCTGTCTCATGGCTTCCACTCTTGCCCGCACTAGTCTCTTCACAACACAACGGTCAAACTTAATTCTTTTAAAATTCCATCATATCATTCCTCTGTTTAAAGTCCTTCAAAAGCTTCCTTTTTTCTCTCATAGTAAAAATCTGAGAAAGAGAATACCAGCCCTTGACATTCGGGAACTGCTCTGATCCAGCCAGTTCTCAGTGTTGTCAAACACTGTGCTAGGCCATGTTATTTTCCTTTTGGATATAAAACATTTCACAAAACACCAACATCAGACAGGCTCACTTGAACCACAATAAAATGAGACAAAATAAGATTACTTCATGATTTTGTCTAAGCAGAGACAACAAAAACATCACTGTACAGTCCAAAAACCAAACATCCTTTTCTCTCTGCTAATATGAGTGCTGCAGCTTTACCAATTACAGCTTTATCCTCACTCAGTCTGGCCATCTTGTATTTATTGAGACACCCATTCATAGAACAGTCCTCACTTTCTGACAAAACCCAATCTAAAATGACGCTTTGTTTCCTTGAACCCTCCCCCAAACCACCCAAAGCCCAAATCCTATAATAGGTTCTTTCAAACACTTTCCTTCTGAGCTGTCTCAGTTGCTCTTCACAGCATCTGCTCCCTTGCTGCAAGGATTAATCACCACACCTTAGTTAACTACAGGTGTATTCCTCCTAATGTCTTGGCTGAAAGGCATTGACATACCAGGTCACAATGGCCTATAAAACCTCCCACCAGTTCTCAGACTTTATGCATTTCTATTACCTGGAAGGCTTGTTAAATCAGATTGCTCAGGTTCCATCCCAAGAGTTTCTGGTTTCTGATTCAGTAAGTCTGGGGGGAAGCCTTAGATTCTATATTTCTAACAATTTCCTGATGAAGCTGAGTCCCAGTCTGGGGATGGCACTAGAGGAATCACTTCCTAAACCATCTGTGCTGCCTTCATATTTCTGTCTTAGGCTTTCTGCTTCCTCACCTTATTTCTTTCTACTTCAGCCATGGTAAGTCTCCTTGCTGTTTTTTTTGTTTTTTTTTTTTTTTAAAGATTTATTTATTTATTTTATACAAGCACTGGGTACAGTCAGAAGTGCGGGAGGGTGAGAGAATTCACCAGAGCCAGAGCGGGGAGCAGAGCAGGCAGAAGGACCGAAGTACACTGCTGAGGGGAGTAGCGAGCGGCAGGAGAGGTCTGCGTGCCATGTGGGACCCTCCTCTGGTGGCCGGGGAGCAGCCGGGGATTGAACAGGCGCTGCAGAGGCTGCGGGCAGCATCGCAACCCAGCGCTCAACCGCTGCGCCACCGGGGAGGCCCTCCTTGCTGTTTTGAACCTCCCCAAGCAGCCACCTGTCTTAGGATTTTGCCTTGACTGCCCTCTAATAGCTAAGGAAATCTCTCACCTCTCAATGAGAACTGCTCTGATCTCCTTACCCTGCCTTTAAAATAGTTTCCCCAACAATTAATCTAACATTCAGTAAGCTTTACTTATATTTTTTCTCATCTACTAATGAAAGGATGACAACTTTATACAGCTGATATTTTTGTCTATTTTGTTCACTGCTGTATCTTCAGATCTAGAAAAATACCTAACAAATAGCCAATGCTCAACAAAGTTTTTTGAATAAATGAAAATGTTCCTTCCAGTTTTTCGTTTCTCCTAATTGAGTCGCAGCATTCCTGCCTTTGGCTCTTCTTATAAACACAATCACCTTCCTGCCCACCCCCCCATCCCCCACTCCCCCACCACCTCTTGACAATTATAACATGCAGCTCCTGACATTTTTTAGGCCCAGTGGTCCAAGCCAGGGAAACAGACCAGGTAAGTAACTCAAAAGTCAAGAAGACCAGGGACTCCCTGGTGGCGCAAGGGTTAAGCACTGCACCATGAAGCAATCCACAGCCTCTGCAGCACGAGTTCGATCCCCCGCCTCCCAGGGAGCAACCCACATGGCGCAGCAGACCTCTCCTGTCTCACCCGCTGCTCCCCTCAGCAGTGTACTTCGGTCAATCTGCCTGTTCCCCACTCTTGTCTCTGGTGAATCCTTTCAAACCCCCCACCCCCGCATCTCTGGCCTGTGTCCCAGCTCTTGAATGCATAAATCTTAAAAAAAAAAAAAAAAAAAAGAAGAAGAAGTCAAGAAGACCAAACAAGGCCAGAAAATCCTATCTCTTCACCCTCCATTCCCAGATGACTTTACCCACCAATCTACGTCTTCTATTTTCAAACTTTTTTTAACCTGGATTTTCCCACTCTGCCACCAACAAGGTTTTGGCGCCACCTAGCCCAACCACCCTCACCTGGTTGTCCTATCTCCCAGTTCTCCAAGGCTCTTCCCGACTCCGTTTTCCCTCTCTAGAACCTGAAGTTTTGCTTTTGCTGATCCACTACCTCTTCTTTCTAAATCGAACTGCAACTTTCAGCCTTGCTCTTTCTCGGTACTCTGCTGAATTGCACATCCTTCCAGAAACTCTTCCAGAACAATGCAAGTTGCTTCTACCTCCTTGACTGCTTCTCTCCTCGGTGCTTCCTATTCTTCGCCTCGCAGAGGTCCCCAACTTTCCTTCCAGCAAGTCGGGCCATGGTCCCCTCGGCGCTAACCGGCTTCTGCTGACTCTCGGAGTCCTGCCGGGTCGCACTCCGGGAGGAGCTGCGGCGGGAGATGCTGCAGGGAAGGCGACTTGACTTTCCAGTCTGGGAAGGGGCGGGGCCTTGGGCCTCCGGACGGTTTGGACCTCGGCGGCCCCCGTCCGAGCTTCAGTTCGGAAGAAGGTCCCGGGCTTGGGGTCGTGTCACCTGGCTGGGCCACCTGGCTGGATATGGAGTTCGACTGCGAAGGTCTGAGACGGCAACTCGGCAAGGTGTGCGCCGCCCCCTGGGCCGGGTCTGGGCTCAGGGGGGTCTCCGGGGAAAGGCCTGAGTGGGGCTCGTTGAAGGGCTTGGAGTGGGGTGAGCTGCCTTGAAGCCGACTACCTGGAACGGCCTTAGGGGGTAGTGGGGGCCGGAAGGTGACCTCCCGCCCCCCGAAACCGGGTCCCGGGCTCCATCCCTAGCACCGAGGTGCCCCAGTTTCTACCCAGTGTGAGACCTCACGCCACCAGCTTCTCTGATCTCCAGCAGCTCCCAGCTCTCACCTGTTCTTTTAAATACGCCTTTCTCTCCTCTGAATGGCCTGCCCTTCTTTTTCTTGATTGCAGTGCTCATCCTTTGTAAGACAACTCAGATGCCACTCCCTGGAAGACAGAATTACTTCCTTCTCTCTACTTGCTTTCAGAAATACCGATTATCACATTGTAGAGTAATTTTTATTTACAGCCTTAAGGTGCTCTTGTATTCCCTTCACCTAGCACAGGGCCTGACAAGCGTGGAGGTGCTAAATAACTGCGGTGGATCAAAGACCTAAGTAGATTTAGGAATCAAGACAGAACTTGAAGGCCCAGAAGAGAGCCTCTTAATGTTGAAAAATTGAGTGGGAGGGCTGACCCAGCAGTCTGACCTACATTTCTGGGACTTGCCTGACCCCCATTTCTAGGCCCTCTGATTCTCCACGTTAATTTGAGGCAGTCGGCTTTTCCAACAGTTTCCTAGTTAAATAATTTTTAATGCTTCGTAAAACTACCCCCACGAAGAAACCATTAGTTTACGCCATTTCAATTGGATTTGACTATGTCTTTGTTGGAGCAGTTTGTTAAACCTGTGTGATATTTTGAAGATTCGTGATTGAAATTGATGTCAGCTCCCTCCAAATTGATAAGCGTCAATGCAATTTCAGTGAAAATTCTAACAGGTTTTTTTTTTTTTTTAAAGATTTATATTTTTATTTATACAAGCACTGGGTACAGTCAGAAACGCGGGAGGGTGAGAGAATTCACCAGAGCCAGAGCAGGGAGCAGAGCAGGCAGAAGGACCAAAGTACACTGCTGAGGGGAGCAGCAGGCGGCAGGAGAGGTCTGCGCGCCATGCGGAACCCTCCTCCAGTGGCCGGGGAGCAGCCAGGGATCGAACCGGCGCTGCAAGGCTGCGGGCAGCTTCGCAACCCAGCGCTCAACCGCTGCGCCACCAGGGAGGCCCATCTAACAGGTTATTTAGGGAAGTTTTCACAATGATTCTAAAATACATTTGGAAGGGAAGAAGGCCAAAAATAATTTTGGTATTCAGTAGGTATGGGACCTTGCTCTACCAGATGATAATTAAGATTTAGTACACCATTGGTGTAAGATTGACAAATTAGCAAGTGGAACAGACTAGAGGGCCTAAAATCATATTCACACGTTTGGAATCACACTATAAACAAGAGGGATTGCAGATTAACTACAGAAAGGATGCAGGGACAGATTATTCAATTGAGGAAAAATGAAATGAGATCCCTACTTTTACGAAACATAATTGCCTGTAGATTATAGATTTAAATGTAAGAAACATACTTTGAAACATAAATGTCAGAGATAATGTGGACTCAGTATATATTTTTTGAACAAGACAAAATATTGATTGATATATTTGTCAAGTTAAGCACTTCAGTATCAAAAGATACATAATGAAAGTGAAGAAGCAAAATATAAACAAAAAAATCTGTAGTACCACCAACAAAATATTAGTACCAGAATACATAAAATATGCCTAAAACCAAATGTTAAAATCAGTAGAAAATTGGACAGACACGAATAATCATTTAAAAAAAGAGCACAGGCTCTTTTTTTTAATTTTATTTTATTTTATTCACATCTTCCAAATTATATAAAGTTAACTTATGCCAATCAGGTGAGAGCAAATGGTGGTTTACCATGGTCTTCATTTGCTTTTCCATGATTATTAATGAACTGTAGAAACATTAAAAAGTTTCTCAGTCACACTAGCCACATTTCAAGTGCAGGTAGCCACATGTGGCTTACGATTGCTTTATGGGATAGTCCACATACAGATCTTTTCTATCAAGATGGAAGTTTTATTGGACATACTGTTCTAGGTCTTATATGGGTGGATTGATTCATGTGTATTCCTCAAGATGTGTGTGTATGTACAACTTAGAAAATTTCTATGGTTCTCTAATTCTTATTTTGTACTTCCCTCACTGAGTTACCTTCAACAACGTAAATTTGCTCACTCATAAAATGATAAGATTGGACTTGATCTATAGAATCCTTCCTTTTAAAAAATTTTTATGAAGTGTTGCTACAGAATATTCCTGAATGTGTCCTACATTTGAGCAATGTCATACAAGAGTATTTTTGATGTTCATAAATATAATGTACTAAATAAAAATTCTGTAACAGATAAAGTTAAAATTTTAATAACTTCCAAGTTTTTCAGTATAATTGTTCTAGTTTTAGAATCTTGTGAGTCATTTTTCTTCCTGAAGTGAAAAGTCTGCACCCTTTATGCAGTTGACACTGTCTTAGAGCATGTTATGCAGATTTCTTTTGGGTGATAAAACAAGGAGTCTATTCAATATGTTTAATGTTACACTAAAACAATTCTGTTTTATATATAGTGGTAGTATGTTTTCAGGACAGAGACAATACATCCCTTTTTTTAAATATGTCAAAAAGACAGATATTTGACTAGTAGTGACATTTGGGTTTTCAAACCCTAAGGAGTGTTTTTGTTTATAATTGACAAACTCTTACAGTAGTTTTACAATTATATCAATTCTTATATCTATCCCTATATAGTCAAGTGATACAGAATGTTAAAGACCTAAAAACAGCTTAAAATATTAAGAAGAAAACAACAACAAAAGTTTTTGTTATAGTCAATACATATATTCCAGGTGACAACATGAAGCCTTCTGTACATTTGTGTAGTGTTTGGAGTTGGGATGATTTCATTCACTTTTGGTTACACTGAAGCAGGGACACTGAATCTGGGACACTTTTAATTCTGCTCTATTTAATGCTGATCAATTCTTAGTTGTAATTATTTTATTGTCTAGAGCTTTATTATTATATGCTCATTTTTCTCTTTTCAGTACAAATTCAGGGATCTGACTGTGGAAGAACTGAAGAATGTAAATATGTTTTTCCCACACTTCAGATATTCCATGGATACCTATGGTAAGGATCATATCTTCTAATTTTTGCTATATTATTTAAACTATTATTTCTTCCTAGAGAACTACAAAATTGTAATTTCTTATTTCTCTTTTATCCTGATTTTGAGTTATACTTTATTATCTGTGTTTTCTGAGGAAATTTAAGTTGATACAGTTTAAACTGTATTGATTTTTCTGTTGCTTCCATAACAAATTAGCACAGACTTAGTGGCGTAAAGCCAGACAAATTTACCATCTGACAGTTTTATAGGCTGCAGATTAGAAGTTCGGGCTAAAATCAAGGTGGTGTCAAGTTTTAGTTCTCTCTGGAGGTCCTGAGAGAGAATGTTTCCTTGCCTTTTTCAGTTTTTAAATGTCACCCATGTGACATTTGGTCTGGTAGTCTTTTCCCTCCATCTTCAAACTCATCAATGTTGCATCTCTCAGATCACCCCTCTGTAGTGAAATCTTCCACAGCTATAAAAGACCCCCTGCTTTTAAGGACCAATGTGGTTAGATTTGCCCACTCCAATATTATGGGGTAATTCCCCCATCTCAGGACCCTTATCTTAATTGCATCTGAGAAGAAATAATGGTACTTAGAGTTTATGTGTGTTTCTGTGTCTGTTCATATGCATGCATGCACTCTAATAAAGTTCTTCCTACGTCTGATTATACATCTTGGGCCTTTTTTCTTCCAGTTTTTAAAGATAGTTCCCAGAAAGATCTACTGAATTTCACGGGCACTATTCCTGTGATGTATCATGGTAAGTGTGGAAATTGAGAAAATGGGAATTTTCTAAAAGAATCATTTAATAAGAAGTCACACTTTAATTTTTATTTTATTTTTTTAAAGATTTATTTATTTATGCATATAAGAGCTGGGGTACAGGCCAGAGATGTGGGAGGTGAGAGGATTCACCAGAGACAGTGGGAAACAGAACAGCCAGATTGACCGAAGTACACTGCTGAGGGGAGCAGTAGGCGAGTCAGGAGAGGTCTCTGCGCCATGTGGGTTGCTCCCTGGCCAGCTGGGGATCGAACTCATGCTGCAGAGGCTGTGGATTGCTTCACAGTGCAGTGCTTAACCCCTTGCACCACCAGGGAGGCCCAGAACTTACACTTTTTTTAATGCCATAACGTTCTCAGTGCTTCATATACATGTGACCCAATCAGAAGCTGATTGGATATAGGAGAATGCTCTCCCAGTCAAGGAAAAGATGATTAATATCAACAAATTCAATTCATCTGGACAAATATTTATTTATTGAATGTCAATTATGTGTCCACTTCTCTGCTAGGTGCTGAGGTGCAGAGGAAAGCAAGACAGACATAGGCTTGCTCTTATGGAAAATTACCTCTGCTTTCCATAACAAACTGCAGGAGTCCCACCTTTCCCTCCAATACATCAATGTTTTGTTACCCTCTAGAAAAAGAAAAAAAAAAAAGAATTCTTACCCATCTAACAATATATCAATTGATTGATTTCATAATTCTTACCCATCCCAATGATTGCAAGGGTATGTATGTATTAACAGAGGGGTTTATGAATTTGAATAAATCATTGCTTAGTTCAGTTTCCGGCACAGTGTGGGGAGATAACACTGCTAAAATAAAGGTTATTTTAGCCCTTCATTGACCCCCTGCCTCTTCAAGAGCCATGGAGCTATGTAGTTGGACCTTATGTGGATCCTCTATGGTAGTGTTGGTGCCTGCATTATCTTTTGTTTTGCAGTACATTTTTGCTTTTAATGCAAATTTTTTTAATTCACTGTGATGTATACTGGTTATTTTTTACTCATCAGAGGTCAGAATGTATTATCTTCCTCATCTCTAAATGGCCCCATTATAGACCTTTATTCATAGAATTGCAAGGATTAAATGAATTACTAAAAGTAAAGCTCTTGGCATAGTGCCTGGCAGATAGTAAGTGCTCAGTAAATGAATGTTGTCTATTATTTGTTATCAGCCTATATTACTTTCTCTTTACTTGTTCTGTTACTAAAATAACAACACAATACTCATGCTAAAAAAAAAAATTTAAACATTTGAGAAGGGATGAGGTTAAGTTTTATCTAACCTTTCATGGTGTCCTTTTCCCCAGGTGAATTTTCTGTAGCTATTTCCCTAGTTACAGAAATTTTCTGGAGTATTTATCTTCCCTCCAAGATTGTGTCAAAGTTGTGATGACACTTTTTCTTTATCTACCCATTAGTTAGAGAGGTATATATCATGACACCCATCTAAATTTCATTTATATCTAACTTAAATTATATTGTTATGCTAAAATTACTTTAAGTCTAACAAAGGTTAGACTAACAAAGGACTCTAACAAAAGTTTGGACTCTAACAAAAGTTTTGACTCTGGCCTCGCTGGTGGCCCAAGGGGTTAAGCACCGCACTATGAAGCAATCCACAGCCTCTGCAGCATGAGTGAGATCACCAGCTAGCTAGGGAGCAACCCACATGGCATAGCAGACCTCTCCTGACTCGCCCACTGCTCCCCTCAGCATTGTATTTCAGTCAGTCTGCCTGTTCTGTTCCCCACTCTGTCTCTGGTGAAGCCTCTCACTCCCGGCATCTCTGGCCTGTACCCCAGCTCTTGTTTGCATAAATAAATAAATCTTAGAAAAAAAAAAGTTTTGACTTCAGAAATGAATTACTGAAAGCTAAATGCACAGAATAGGAAGCAAGGCATTTGCTGACAGAAAAGTATGAAAAAGAAGGAGGGAAAAAGAGATTGGAGAACACTACAAATGAAATCTTACAACTCAGAATGGAAATCTAGCTCACCAGGCGCTCTGCCAGCCTTGGGCTACTACAGTGTATGAATACAGCTTGGCCGGAGCATGGGTAGAGGCAGCAGATCCTTGATCAACCAGGAGGATACCTTTAATGTATTTCTTTCCTTTTCTTTAATGTGCAGTGTTTAATACAGAAAGAAACTCCTGTGACTTGGGCTGCCTCTCCAACTCTTAGGAAACAACAACAAAAAATTTACATGGCCTAGAACAATGGCATGCAATGTTTTTACAGTGGCCCATGTCAGAAATACTTTTATATAAATACCTAGCATATATATGTGTATGTATATAACTGAATACCATACTACTGTCATACATGGTATTTTCAATTAAATTCCATTTTAAAATATTTGCAGTCTACTAAATCAACCCCATAATCCATTTATTGTTATCAACATTTGAAAAACACTGGTTTGGTGTATGTAACGCTAGACAGAGTAACTTCTAGAGAAATATAATCAAGTCAAAAGCTTCAAGAGTAGGACCTGGATGTTTGTTCAACATGGTTTATTCAAAATTCCTTAACTGTTCTTGTTGTACAGACAGGGTTGAGTATTATATGGTTAGGGAAGGAAAAATCAAGATTTAAAAGTAGCTTTCAGTGGAAGGAGGATTTCCTTAATAAGAAAAGGTACAGAGGGATATAGAAATCAATAATATATAATCCTCTAGAAGTTTATAGTATAAAAGGATAAACAGACTATAGCAGGGTAGTCCCCAGGAAAAGGGGAGGTTCCAGGTTCCCTGCCCCACTCAAGGGAGGGTGGAGCTGAGCAGGGAGAAGCAGCTGGAGAGGAGACTGGAAACCAGACGGAGAGCCAGAAGAAGACCTGGAGGAGGCACATGGAGCAGAGAGACATGTGAAGAAACTGTGCTTGCTTCTTGGTCCTGGACTGGTTGAAATAAATGTGGATAAGAGGCTGGTAGGGAGGTTAACAATGGCAGCTTTTATCTTGGTTTTGATTTTACTCTTTTCCTCCCAGACTTGTTTGACTGCTTCTGATCCTTTTCTATGGGTCCCCGCTTAAAGGTGCTTTAGACTTGTGGCAAGCTTTCAGGCCTTGCTTTGGGCCAATGCTGTTTGGCTGGGCTTTTACCCATTAGGGCATGGGTAACTTGATTTGAAAACTATATTCTTTGTTTTTTCTTTGTTGCACACTAATTATATTAAAGTTCCTTTCCATTAAAGGTCTTATATGTTTTGCCTTAATGCAGCAGATGGAAGAATTTAGAGCAGGCAGTTTTGGGGGTCCTGGGGTGCCCCTCTTCCTACCCTGTAACCAGACCTATAAGCATATAATTTCAGTACAGAATAAGTATGCAAGTAGAAGTATCCACTACCTTTCAAGATTGATGCAGTTAACTCTGCTTGGGTGGAACACAGATTACATAGAGAAAATGTTGTATCCCAAACTCCTCATGCAGTAGATTCTGTAAGTATTTATGAATTAAATTGAATGAACTGGCTATTAGTTAAATTTCCTTAAGTGTTAAACTGGTGCTTTAGTGAGAACCTATTTCCAATGTGAATATGAATGAAATGGGGGAAAAAAGTGTTGATTTACATAAAATCTTTATAAGCTTGACTGGACTACATGTGTCTTAAATTGTCACTGACCTCTGCATTAAATTATATATTTCATTATGCATTTATTTTGTCTCAAATAGGTAATACATATAACATACCAATTCGTTTATGGATTTTGGATTCTCACCCTTTTGCTCCCCCCATTTGCTTCTTAAAGCCAACTGCAAATATGGGCATTTCAGTTGGAAAACACGTGGATGCTCAAGGCAGGATATATTTGCCCTATCTTCAAAACTGGAGCCATGTAAGATCAGTTTGAATTTTCTTTAAAAAATTATTTTTCTGAATATTGATCTCTGATCCCAATAATATGAATAAGTTACTGAATTTTCTTTCAGTGATATTTTTTCATATGGTCTTTAAAAATGATTTGAAATTGAGCTCTCAGAGGTCACACAAGTCGCAGAACCCTGATGGTTGCAGCCTGAAGGATGAAGCTGCTCTCTCCAGGTCTGAAAGCCAGCTGTTTTCTCCCTGTCTTTTCAGTTGTTCTAACTACCCATTAGTTAGAGAGGTATATATCATGACACCCATCTAAATTTCATTTACATCTAACTTAAATTATATTGTTATGCTAAAATTACTTTAAGTCTAACAAAGGTTAGACTAACAAAGGACTCTAACAAAAGTTTGGACTCTAACAAAAGTTTTGACTCTGGCCTCGCTGGTGGCCCAAGGGGTTAAGCACCGCACTATGAAGCAATTGAGCTCTCAGAGGTCACACATGAAAAGGAACTAGCTAGGTCCTGGGCTTTATTTCCTAGCCTCTCCTTACTAAATATTCTTATTTCTTATATGTATGTATGTGTCGTTTTGCCTGTTTTTTTTTACTTTTATGTACTTTGGTTCATCTTGTATGTAATCTTGTGTTATGTGCTTTAAGATCTAAGTCTTTAAAATTCACCCTTGTTGGGACTTCCCTGGTGGTGAAAGAGGTTAAGCACAGCACTGTGAAGCTATCTGCAGCCTCTGCACCACAGGTTAGATCCACAGCCAGCGAGAAACCCACGTATCTCAGCAGACCTCTCCTGTCTCGCCCGCTGCTCAGCTTAGTATGTATTTTGGTCAGTCTGCCTGTTCTGCATCCCACTCTTTCTCTGGTGAATTCTCTCACCCCCCCCCCTTGCACCTCTGACCTATACCCCAGTTCTTGTATGCATAAATAAATGAATCTTTTAAAAAATGATAAAAATCACCCTTATTAAAAAGTATGGATACTTTGATATTGTTTAATATGGAAAAATGCTCAATAAAGTGGTAGATGTAAAATACAGAATACAAAACCTTATAATGTGAGGATTTGCAAAACAAAATAATGAGTTACATATATCAACATGGGTGAATTTTAACTTATTTGTATTCTTTAGCAACATTACTGCATAACTTCCCTTTTGTATGTATTTTGCAGCCTAAATCTGTCATTGTTGGACTAATTAACGAAATGATTGCCAAGTTTCAAGAGGAACTTCCCCTGTATTCTGTGTCATCATCTGATGAGGCACGGCAGGTGGACTTGCTCGCCTACATTGCAAAAATCACTGAAGGTTTGTATTTTCTTTTTTTTTTTTTTAAGATTTATTTATTTATGCATACAAGAGCTAGGGTACAGGCCAGAGATGCGGGGGGTGAGAGGACTCACTAGAGACAGAGTGGGGAACAGAACAGGCAGACTGACTGAAACACACTGCTGAGGGAAGCAGCGGGCGAGACAGGAAAGGCCTGCGATGCCATATGGATTGCTCCCTGGGCAGCCAGGGATCGAACTCGTGCTGCTGAGGCTGCGATTGTTTCATAGTGTGGTGTTTAACCCCTTGCACCACCAGGGAGGCCCCTGAAGGTTTGTATTTTCATTCATCAGGGTGCCTCTTTCTACTACTTCATTTCTATAAGTACTTGCATGTTTCGGTATCTGTGTTGAGTCAAAAATTCCTGTACATTTATCATAGTTGTTACCATGTAGTTGCAATTACTATGGTTTCTTAGGATGTAAAATATTATTCTTATATGGACTAATAAACTAATTAGTCTTTTGTTCACAACTACTTGATTATATAATTAGGATCCCAAATCTTTTTTGCTATATGTGTATGTAGGGTTTTTTTTGCCTCATTCAATATGTTATACAAAACTGAAACAAAATACCCATGCTTGCAAAATTTAGTAGAGAGTTAAGCACTTTTTTTTGCATTGTATATCAGAGCAATAAGCATGAGAATGCTTTTTAGAATTATGGAAATCCTATTTTTTAGCTTTATATGTAATATTTTCAAATACTTAGAAAGATACTTTCTAAAGGATAGCCTCTTTTAATAGACTCGTTTTAAAGGCTAGCCTCTATTTTAATATGAGATTCCTGTCACTTTCATTTGTTCAACAAGTATTTTTTGAGTGCCTATTATGGACTAACATGTTTTCTGTCAGTTATTGAAGCTTGGTGGTTTTTTTTTTAAGATGCTAAAAATATTCTTGATATTTTAAAATTCTCATGATAATTCACTTTTCTTTGTAGGTGTTTCAGATATAAATTCAAAGAACTGGGCAAATCATGAAAATAAAATGGTCAACAAAATTACTGTGGTTGGAGGTGGAGAGCTTGGAGTTGCCTGCATATTAGCAATTTCAGCAAAGGTATGTAAACAGGTTTTATAAATTATCTATCAAAGTGTTATATCTTTAGGCATACAAAAAACAGTGGCTTCATTTTATCATTGTTATTGTTGTCATTGTTATCAGGGAAAACCTCATTTTGCCTTAAAATATATTTAGTAAGTTGACAAAAAAAAAACAAAACCCTAAAAACATTCATCAGTGATGTTGCCTTTTAATTAGTAATTAGTCCTGCAATAGGCTTTGAAAAAGTTGTTTGCACAATGGGGTCATCATCCTAATCGTTGAGAAACTTCAACTTGACATTCATCTGACTTTGTCACAAAATATTTTCTATTTTCTATGTCATGCCACTTTAATTAATCTCTTATTTAATAAAATACTTAATTATAGCTCTTTCTAAAATAAGTGTTTTCTAAAATTGATTGCTTTTTCTTGTGCGATTACTTCTCTTTCTTTAGGATTGTAGTTCCTGATTTGATAGTTTACGTTAGTTTGAGATTTGACTATTTCCTCATCAATCCTTTTTTACTAGATTTTATTCTATATAAATTATTCTCAGAAAGGCTTAAATTCCCTTCCAGAGAGCTTCAAAGGACCCTCCAGGGCCTAGTGTTATGGTAAAAGCATGTCTCTTTCAATCACAGCATGTAGCCCAGAATAGAAAAACTTCCTCTGTATGTTTGTTTTGTATCTAGCATTTAGTTTTTTTAACTAAAATTTGATTTTTTTGCCATATAAAAATTTCCCTTTCCAATTAAGATTCATATATGTTTTGGAGGTATGTTCTACTGAGGCAAATAAATTATACCTAAGGAACTAGAAAATTTTAAAAGTTGGCTGCTCAGAATAATATATGCTAACTTTGGACATAGAGTTTGATTCCCCCCACCTTCCAGATAATCTGAATACACTGTTCCTTCTTAATTTGAATTTGAATTGTTTTCTGTTCTTTTGTTACTAAATAGAATGCTTCTATAAACATTGCTCTACAAGATGCTTATTTTCTTGTCTGCATTTTTTTTTAGATGCACATAATCTCAAAAATAGTGCTAGTGAGTCAGAGGGCATCAATGGTTTTTATGGCACTTACTGTGTATTGGTACACTGCTCTTCAGAAAGGCAGAACTAGTTTATGTTATTAATAATAATGTTCACATCAGCCTGATCTTTTGTATTCCTAACATTATTGAGCTTTTTAAAATAAAAATTTTTTTGGATAAGTATAGGAAGATACTTTAAAGTATGTTTCTTTGGCAGTTATAAGTCTCATGATCAGTATTTGTCAACTGTCTGGATGGAAAATATTTTCCTTTTAAACATTAATATTTTGTTACAAGTATTCAAATAATGCAGCAATATTCAAACAATGCAATAATATTCAAATAATGCAATAATAATCAAAACAATGGCAGTAGTAGTAGCAGTGGTAACAGCAGTAACTAACCTCACTGAATGCTTGCTTACTAGGTGCTGAGCACTCATCTAAACTCTTGACTCGCTTTTACAACATTGTGGTTTATGTACTATCATTAATGCCATTTTACAAATGAAACCAAGGCAGAGATTACCAACTTGCCAAATGTCACACTGTTAAGAAATAGAGGGAGGGTTTGAACCTAGACAATCTATTTACAGAGCTGTATCCTAGTAACTTACTATTCAGTGTGACTGTCAGAGCAGCACTGGCATCACTTGAGCTTTTATTAGAAATATATAATTTCGGGGCCTCCCTGGTGGTGCAAGGGGTTAAGACGCAGCTCTGTGAGACTGTCTGCAGCCATTGCAGCATGAGTTTGATCCTCAGCCAGGGAGGTGACCCACATGGCGCAGCAGACTTCGCCTGTCTTGCCTGCTGCTCCCCTCAGCAGTGTATTTCAGCACATCTGCCTGTTCTGCTTCCCATTCTGTCTCTGTCTCTCCCTCCATCTCTGGCCTGCTCCCCAGCTCTTATATGCATAAATAAATAAATCTTTTTTTAAAAAAAAAGAAATATATAATTTCAGGCGACACCTAGACTTACTGATGCAAAATCTGCACCTCAAAAAAAATCTCTGGTCATCCATGTGCTTATTGCCCTATTAAGTGGTGATTCATTAAAGCTTGAGAAACTGCTGTAAGCCACCATGTTACACTCACTCATGATTATTGTTGTTGTGTTTTTTTAAAAAAAGATTTACCTATTTATGCATACAAGAGCTGGGGTGCAGGCCAGAGGAGTGTGTGGGGGGCCAGGTAAAAGGATTCACCAGACACAGAGTGGGGAACAGAACAGGCAGATGGACCGAAATACACTGCTGAGGGGAGCAGCAGGCAAGACAGGAGAGGTCTGCTGCGCCATGTGGGTAGCTCCTTGGCCAGGGATCGAACTCGTGCTGCAGTGGCTGTAGATAGCTTCATAGGTTGTGTCTTATCCCCTTGCACCACCAGGGAGGCCCTGATTGTTGTTGTTATGGATGGGCATTTAGATTATTGCTAGTCTTTTCAATGTTCTTATAGATATTATATCATTTTACACATTAAGAAACCTGTAGGATAACATCTGTAAGCAAGATTGGAGGGCTGAAGGAGTTACTGCATTGCAAAATTTTGATAGAGTTGTCAAAGTATTCCACATATTACTTGTACCAGTTTATTTTCAAACGCAAAGTGTATGAGAATACCTATTTTCCCACACTACTGTTAAACTTTTTGATCCTTGCCTATCTGATATATGAAAGTGGTGACTTGAAGTTTTCTTTGCTTTTTTTTTATAAATTGATTAAAAATAATGCCAGCCAGCCCTGTATCACCATAATTACTCTTCACAACTACATGAAGTAAGGTCAGATTCAGTGACTTACCCAGGATTACAGAGCTAATGAGGGATATAGCTGGGGTGTTTTCTTTTTCTTTTTTTCTATTTTTTTTAAAGATTTATTTATTTGTATGCATACAAGAACTGGGATACAGGCCAGAGGTGAGAGGATTCCCCAGAGGCAGAGTGGGGAGCAGAACAGGCAGACTGACTGAAATACACTGCTGAGGGGAGCAGTGGGGGAGTCAGGAGAGGTCTGCTGCGCCATGTGGGTAGCTCCCTGGCCGGAGATCAAACTCATGCTGCAGTGGCTGCAGATAGCTTCACAGGTTGCGTCTTAACCCCTTGTGCCACCAGGGAGGGCCAGTTTTCTTAACCTCTGATTCCTGCCTGATTGTCTGGTAGATCCACAAGTACTCTTGTCTCTGGACTCTAAGGTAGGAGTGATTTACAGGTCCCTTACTTCTCTGGAAAAAGATCTTCTACAAAGGTAAACTGACTCTTGGTAATTTCCATGCTGACATTTACAATTTCATTTACAGTTTCCGTGCCTACCCTGGCACCCAGGGTGGAGTATTCTACATGTATGGAATATTGTTCATGAGTTATCTGGAGAAAGCATTTTAGATTTGTGGCTGTTTTCTTTCTTTTTTTCTTAAGAGAAAATTAGCATTAGTGTTGACTTTCATGCTAGAAATTATGTGCTAAAATAGACTAAAAAGTAACTCAATTCTTTTATAATGGAAATTATGACACCAGAATGAATACATAAACTCAAGAACAATAACAAGCATACTGATTGTTACTAAATTATTTTTATTACACATTATCCTATCAAAGAAAACCTGGCAATCTGTGACTTCTGATTTAACCCTGCCAGATCTCAGTTTGCAGTCCAACCTAAAGGAACACATTATTCAAGTTCATCATAACTTTCTGCTTGCTTGTCCCTTTTATTGTTATTGTGTTACTTTTCCTTTATAAGATAACACAGGAGGCCTGTGTAGTCTGGCTTGGTCCTCACTTCTGAATGAATTTAAATTGAGTAACTTAGATGTGCAGCGTAATACTGTTCTTTTTTCTTATTGTATTTACAGGGTATTGCAGACAGACTGGTCCTCTTAGACCTCTCAGAAGGGACTAAAGGAGGGATGATGGACCTTGATATCTTCAACCTACCTAATGTGGAGATCAGCAAAGGTCTGACTCTTCTTGCCTCAAAGATATTTGCCTTGTTTGCTGTCTTATATTTGAGTCTAGAATTATTTTTAATAAACTTTACTTTTTAGAGAAGTTTTAGTTCACAGCAATATTGAGCAGAGGGTAGCGAGATTTCCCATCTATCCCTCACCCCTACACATGTATAGCCTCCCCATTATCAACATTACCCACCAGAGAGGTGCTATTGGAGGACCTTCCTTGACATACTATCATCATCCAAAGTCTGTACTTGATGTTTGGATTCACTTTTGGTGTTGTACATCCTATGGACCTGGACAAATCTACAATGACATGTGTCTACTCTTATAGTAGTTTTGATACTAGGGGAAAAAATGCCGGGTCCTTGTTGCCTCCCACTGCCAACCCAATAAGCAGAGACAGGGATTTTATCTTTTAACTCATGCTCTTTTTTTTTTTTTTTAAAGATTTATTTTTATTTATACATACAAGAACTGAGGTACAGATCAGAGTTGTGGGGGGTGAGAGGATTCACCAGAGACAGATCAGAACAGGCAGATCCACTGTAATTCACTGCTGAGGGGAGCAACAGACGAGTAAGGAAAGGTCTGGTGTGCCATGTGGGTAGCTCCCTGGCTGGGGATCGAGCTCGTGCTGCAGTGGCTTCCTCGAGCTTCATAGGTTGCGTCTTAACCCCTTGTGCCACCAGGGAGGCCCTGTAACTCATAGTCTTTATTCAGATTTGCCAGCAGATCTGAGAATGGCCAGGCATCATGCCTCAAAGAAACTGTTCTTACGCCTAATCTCCAGCTGGCTGTTTTATCACTATAAAAAACAAAGGCAGTTAATGCAGTGAGTGAGCTTTCACTCCAAGCATTTAACAACTCTGTGAATTTGTGGCACTCAGTTTCCCCGCAGTTCCCTCTTCTCAGACAACTGATTTTTTTTTTCACATTTTATTTAAATTTTATTTTTTATATTCCCCATACAATTACGGCACTACCCAGACTGCTGGGACTAATAGGTCTCTGACAGTAATAGCGTCCAGCACTCTTCCAGGAGCTTCCTGGGCTGGGAAGTTAACTCAGAGCAAACAGGGCTTAAGTCAAACAATGTGTGCAGATTCCTATATTATGCGTGGTGCCCTTTTTATCGCCTTCCTAGCCCCTATCAGTTTTACTCTTATAAAAATCGTCTGTGTTCTGCCTTGAGTCACAGAATTTTAATGCTCAAAGCACCTTAAAGATCATGCCCTTCATTTTACATATTAGACAATTAAAATTGAAATATATTAAATTACTTAAAATCATACAGAGATTATAATTGACTATATTAGCAAGAATCAGATGAACAAACATCCAGATTGGTGAAAGGATTTCTTTTCTATCTGTACCTAACATCTTAGTATAAGTTTGTTTTCTCTGATTTCTTCCTTTCTCATATGTTGGTGAAAAAGCGCTGATTTTAGAGTTAGATAGGGGTTTGCATCCTAGTTTGTTACTTTATAGTTCTTACATTTGTCAGATTATGTAATCTCTCAAAATTTAGTTTTATCATCTGTTAAGTGGGAGGAATACCTATCTCTTGGTATAGAGCAAAGTGCTAAATCAAAATTTAAAACATATGGGCCTCCCCGGTGGCGCAGCAGTTGAGCGCTGGGTTGCGAAGCTGCCCGCGGCTTCTGCAGCGCCGGTTCGATCCCCGGCTGCTCCCCGGCCACCGGAGGAGGGTCCCACATGGCACGCAGACCTCTCCTGCCGCCCGCTGCTCCCCTCAGTAGTGTACTTCGGTCCTTCTGCCTGCTCTGCTCCCCACTCTGGCTCTGGTGAATTCTCTCACCCTCCCGCGCTTCTGACTGTACCCAGTGCATGTGTAAACAGAACAAACAAACAAACAAACAAATAAATAAACATGCCTCTATTTAAAAAAAAAAAAATTAAAAAATATCTAATTCACTTTGTTTTTCTTTTGAATGTGTTGTTCAAATAAGTTTTAATAAGAACAAAAAGGACTTTTTATTATTAATAACATTTTAATTGTTAAGTCATTTTTATCTCATTTTTTAAATTAAAATGTTGCAAGTATTTTATAGTGTATATATTAGTATAGGCATATATATGTAGATAAATACCACATTTGGGTGTGTGGGATTAAAATTATTTTATTGCCAGGGAAGCACAATCAAGAAAAAATTGGAAGAGCATGAAGTAGAGTAAATGTATTACCTGAAACCATTCTGTTAGATTATAGGCAAAGTCAAGTTGTAGTATGTTATATTGGCTTGCCTTTCTTTACTTAGGCCACCTGCTTTCCTTGACCATATTATCCAAATAAAATATTGAGAGATATTTTCACAAGCCTGAAGATACTAAGTACATAGTGGGTCATGAAACTATTCCTATAAGTTATAAAAATTGGATCTAATAGTTCTCACAAGCCTCTGGGTCCCCATAGGATACACTAAGTTCATTTTCCTTCTCTGGAATGAGTACAGTTGTTGCTTTAATGATCCTTTTGTAGGCTTCATATAGAGCTTCCCTCAGGGAGCTGGATAGTCTCTTGTGCATGTCATTTCCAGGTGTTGATGTTCTTAAGGGACACCTTAACTGTCGCAAATCACTTTTAGGAGACTCTTAGTTCATGGACCCTAGAGGTTGTGAGGCTATTTAGGACCTGAGGAAATTATTTCTTCCTTATGTGTCTCATTACCATCAATAACTATTGTTTCGGATAATTGAAAGAATTGAATCCTTGGAGTAGGTGTGTAGTGCATGGTGCTTGCCACCAACTAGGCAATGTTGAATGAGTCCACACTCATTAATTTTGGTTATACTGGTAGTATGTGATTATTGTTACACAAAAATTTTTTAAATATAATTAATATCTCATATTTTTGATATGGGAAAGTACATTAATAATTTTTGGAAATTAAGCACAATAATTTTGGATATTTTAGTAATGACCCATGATGACAGGCATTGGTGATTATACTACAACTGATTCATCATATTGGAATGGTACTTTGCTACATTTGGGCTTTTTTTTTTTAGATTTATTTATTATTTATACAAGCACTGGGTACAATCTTTAGAACATGAGATAACCTGTAATGTTATTAAGCTTTCCAGATTATTCTTTTTTTTTTTTTAAAGTGAGGTTACTTTTTTTTTTTTTAAAGATTTATTTATTTATACAAGCACTGGGTACAGTCAGAAGCGCGGGAGGGTGAGAGAATTCACCAGAGCCAGAGCGGGGAGCAGAGCAGGCAGAAGGACCGAAGTACACTGCTGAGGGGAGCAGCGGGCGGCAGGAGAGATCTGCGCACCATGTGGGACCCTCCTCCGGTGGCCAGGGAGCAGCCGGGGATCAAACCGGCACTGCAGAGGCTGCGGGCAGCTTCACAACCCAGCGCTCAACTGCTGCGCCACTGGGGAGGCCCTCCAGATTATTCTTAAGCAACCAGCCTCATGCTTGAGGACTTGTGCTAGAGGATTGATAAAAATGCAGAACTCCCTATTTGCTCAGAAGCAGGTGAAGGTATAGATAGAAAGACATACATGCAAGACGTGAACAGTAATGCGTGGCAAGAAAGTAATGAGTCAACAAAACTGCTTGTCGAGAGAATGACACACAGTGAGGACTCTCAGAGTTGAATGGAGGGAGCCACTGCTTTCACCTGAGTAAGATTGTGATATATACTGAACTTTCCAGGATTTGGACGGTTTCGATGGGTAAAGAGGTAAGGAAAATGTACCAGTTGCTAACCTTATAGATCTTGGAGATGAAAAAGTAAGACATAATCCATGCTCTTGTAGAGTACATAGAGGTTTAACATATAATTAAACATATTTGTCACATGTGAGCTAAGTGCAGTGAGAAGTAGTCCAGATGGAAAGTATTTAAGCAAAAACCAGTATCAGGAAAGAGACATATTCTGGGGAAGAATTCTCAGGGTTGAGAGAAGCGCGCAGGGTGGTCAGGGAGTCGGCGAAAGAAGTGACAAACAGACACACTTCAAGAGAGTGTAAATCTGAGTGCAATTTAATTTGAGTCAGTGGTCAGTATATATATGTTTTTCTAAAGGCATAGGATCGGTTATCAGTGAACTAAACCAGCTGGCTCATAGGTTTAGCTTATCATTGACAGGGCAGTGATCTATGTCTGAAGTTACATCTGGACCTAGCTACATTTCTGGTCGACAGGCTATTAATTCTTTCTTTTGTTCTATGTAATTACTTTTTTGTTTTAATAACTACTCACTACCACTAACTTATTTATTAATTAGCATGGGTGAATATACTTTTCATAAGATCAAAGCTAACAAAGCCAAGGACACAATCAGAGAAATCATGAAACTAACAATTCTATTATTACACAGAGTTTAGAAATGTTTCATTTGAATTAGCCTAGTTATTAGATTACATATGTTTTTTAATCAGCAATGAATGACATTTTTAGGCCGGGAAAAGAAAAGATTTTAGAAAGACAGTTATAGTAGAATAAAGTTTGTGGGCCTTGAGAAAGCGAGATAAGGTTCCGTGTGGTCAGCATCCCTTTTAAGTCTTTGTGGCGGCTTCTGGTAGTTGTTATCTCTTGGCAGGCATTCGGCTTCTCTGCATCTTAGGGAGTTTGCTGTTCTCCCCCTGCGTGCATGGTTCCTTGCCCACGCTGGACCTCAGGGACCATGGCAACAGCCATTAGCCCTGAAGGTCACTGCAAGGGGAGGTGCAGCAATCTACTACTCCTGTTTACTGAAGTCAACATTGAAGGTGAGGACATTTCTATCATTCTAAGTCGAGGAAGCTAAAAAGAGAGAAGAAAGAAATGATCATGGCAAGATAGATTGGGTTGGGTGCTAAGGTCATAAATTAAACTATTTACTGATATTTAATAATATGAACAGGTCACCTAGTATCTCCAGATATCAGTTTCCTCATCTTTATGAAGACATAGGACTAAGTTTTTAAATACAGCATAGTGTTTAATACCACTCTGAAGTCAGACTGTCTGGCGTTGAATGAGGCTGTTACTCACTAGCTCTATACTTAGAGCAAATTACTGATCTGTGCCTCAGCTTCTTTGTCTGTAAAATGGGGATGATATTAACTCCATAGTGTGCTGTGGATTGAATTAAGTGAGAGATTTCAATTAAATGAAAGCTCTGAGAATAGTACCTGTCTTATATAAGTGGTAAGGAATTGTTAACTATATTCTTCTAGTTCTAATGTCGTCCTATTCTTGAGGATTTGACTCATCACGAAGTATCTATTCTGAACATTAGCTAACAGGAATTTTACTTCAGAGAGTCATGAAGAACCATAATCAAAACCCAGGACTCCATTTTGGGAGTCAACCCCCACCATTGTGTCAGAATATGAACTGAAACTGGATAATGCATTTCTCCATAGACACATTGTGCAAGTGTTTCCTTCTGAAGCTTGTTTAGAAAGATGGCCTTACAGATATAATTAAGACTATAAACTCTGGAATCTACTCATTGGCTCCCTGGGATGCTAATATTCATTTATGAATGTCAATTGGACTGATGCAATTCTCGTTACTGTATCATTTTTCTGTTGTGGTTAAGGCTGATAATGTTTGGCCATTGTTTTGGCACATACTCATTGTAAAACACACTGTGTAATAGAGTAATGTATTTGTAAAATTAGGATATGTATACTGAGGATCAGTGGATTCCTCAACTTTTCTAAGTCCTTTCAGTTCCTTACATGTAGGTCCGACTGAAGAAGCACCTAAAAACCAAGGACACTGGGCTTCAATCTAAGAAAAAGTCAGTGAAAAATAAACCAAGACATTTGCCTTCATTTAAAGATTTTCAAACCATTCTTTTCCTCTTTGGAGTAGAATCCTTAATAAATAAAATTGTAACAAGAATGAGCTACTCTGCCTGGAGACGTCTAAGTATATGGCCTGGAACCCTGTCTGCCAGCTGCCTTTCCACTTATTACTACTCTTCCTGGATGGCCTGAGTTACTTTCAAGGAACTCTAGACTCCTAAACTCACACTTTAAAATCAGTGATGTGAATAATTATAGGTTCGTTTTTCCTATTACTTATTTTTCAAATGAAATTTGTGAATTATGTTTAAAAAACTATCCTTATTCGGAGGTTCTTTTTTTAAAGATTTATTTATTTATTTATACATGCAAGCACTGGGTACAGTCAGAAGCGCGGGAGGGTGAGAGAATTCACCAGAGCCAGAGCGGGGAGCAGAGCAGGCAGAAGGACCGAAGTACACTGCTGAGGGGAGCAGTGGGCGGCAGGAGAGGTCTGCGCGCCATGTGGGACCCTCCTCCAGTGGCCGGGGAGCAGCTGGGGATCGAACCGGCGCTGCAGAGGCTGCAGGCAGCTTCACAACCCAGCACTCAACCGCTGCGCCACTGGGGAGGCCCTGTATTTTAACTTTATTGCTGTCTTTCCCTTTGGGATACACTCATGCTCTTAATCCTCTTTCTGGAGGCAAATCTCAGCACACTATGTACTTCCTCCCAAGGTAGGCTTGACCCCTGGCAAGCATGTCTTTACTTTTTTTAAAAAAAAGATTTATTTATTTATACAGGAACTGGGGCACAGGCCAGAGGTGCGGGAGGGTGAGAGAATTCACCAGAGACAGAGCAGGGAGCAGAACAGGCAGATGGACTGAAAACACTGCTGAGGGGAGCAGTGGGTGAGACTGGAGAGGTCTCCCACACCATGTGGGTAGCTCCTGGCTGGCCGGGAATCGAACCGGCACTGCAGAGACTGCGGACAGCTTCACAGCACTGTGCTCAACACACTGCGCCACCAGGGAGGCCCCCATGTCTTTACTTATAGAAAAGTAGAATGACTTGTTCTTAACATGAACAGTAACTTGATTAAAACATGTATTTTGATCTCTGATTATTTCTTTTTATTCATTAGATTTGTCTGCCTCTGCTCATTCTAAGGTGGTGATCTTCACAGTCAACTCTTTGGGTAGATCTGAGTCCTACCTGGACGTGGTACAGAGCAACGTAGATATGTTCAGAACCCTGGTTCCCCCTTTGGGACATTATAGTCAACACAGTGTCATGCTCGTTGCATCTCAACCAGGTAAAAAGTTTAAATTAACTTATGGCCCATAATACCAGGAAAATTGCCCTTACGGATAAATGTCAAAAAACTAGTTTATAAAGGAACAGCTAGAGTATTGCTCTTATAATAAGCAATACAGTATTTATTCTGTCAACTACTTATTTCTAATGAGTGACATTAACTAGAAGGTTATAGTTTACAATGTTTTATATAATGTGGTATTAAGTTCCAGGTTGCTAGCCATGCCTTCCTCAGTGCGGAAATGGTTAAACACCTAAAAGAAAAGTGCAATGGCTTAAATGAAAGATCTTTTGTTAACTCTAAAGCATCATAAAATGTTAGTGAGCATGCCAGAGTATATTTTTAATCTTTTTTATTGTAAATTATTTTGGAACTGTTTTACATAAAAAAAAGTATTTCTGAAGAACTAGGTAGTACTAAACTCAAATTGTAAACTTTTAAATTGTAAAAATCTAGTAAATTGTAGATTTTTTTAATGTTCTCAATATGAGGGAATGGTGTGTATTTCACTTGTTTTCCTGTAATGAATGGTTGATGGACTGTTCTCTTTAATTCCTGACATGTCATAAAAGAGTAGTTGTGTTTTGTTTTGTTTTTTTCACAATGCTGTGCTGCATAGCGTAGTGCTAGTGGTGGTATATGAATCAGTATTTTAATTTAAAAATAGAAATTCAGCTAAAAATTGATATAAAAGAGAACTTGACCAATAGAAAAAAAGATTATTTTCTGGGTTTTTTGTACTCAGTTTTCATCTTTCTTGCTTATCTATACTAGGAAATTGTTTCCTATTCTAAATTTATATTTAGCAACAAAGTTATATAAAATTAATGCTGAAACCTGGTTAGTTTTTTAAAGTACATTTAAAACATATTGTGCCTCATGGTGCATCTAGGAACTAAGAAGTGCTTATAGAAGCTCTAACATGCTTAGTGAAATAAGTATCTTGTTTATGAACTAGGCTAGAAGTATATATTTTTAAATCTTTATATTTTCACCTTGTCTGCAATATTTAATCTTCATATTTAGTGGAAATTATGACCTATGTGACATGGAAACTGAGTGCCCTTCCTGCAAATCAAGTGATTGGAATTGGATGCAATCTGGACTCTCAGAGATTACAATATATTATTACAAATGTTTTAAAGGCACAGACTTCAGGAAAAGAAGTATGGGTTATTGGTGAGCAGGGAGAAGACAGAGGTAAAAAATATGTTTTCATTAGATATATTGATAACTTAAATCATTAGTGGACAATGGCATTCAAATATCAGATATTCATGATCTCTAGGTATTCCAGAATTGTGGTGTTTTCTTCCACATCTGTGTACCTTCTGTGTGACAGGCCCTGAATACACTCTGCAGATATATCATTCTCTTTGATTTTACTTTTCTGTAAGTTTAAGATTAGGCAAGCCCCCAAAGTCAGGATTTAGAATTTTTTAATTGAATTTCAGAGTCCTGGTAATTTAAGTTTAATTTTCTAGAAAGCAACATTTAAATAAACCCTAAAACATATGCAGACTTCTTTACTCTTTCCACCCTTCCACCTTGTTTACCTTTCCTAAGTTCAGTCTAAGTTCTCCCTGGATATATACCATCTGCCTGTTTTTCATCATTTAAACAGAATTTTCCCTTGCTATCCTTTTGGCCTTTCTTCACAGCTTCTTGCTTGCTCCCTCCGACAAAAAAGCATTGACTTCCCTGAATTGGAAATCCCCTTTTCCTATCCCAAAAGAATGCTTCCCCTGTTTGTCTTGAGAATCTCTTTCTCTACTCTTTATCATTTCCCTCATGCTATGAAGTTGGGTTGGTCTGGTGATAAAAATGCTGTTTTCATTTTATTGATTTAAACAAGTTGATGGGAGTCTGTTCTACTCACTGCTGTATAAGGTGAGGGTGTGCTATAGAAGAGGCCCAGAGCAGTCTTGTCCATCATACTTAAAAATTATTTTAGGGCAACTAGAAAAGCATTTTTAAGATATTTAACTAGCAATAAAAGTATAGGATACTTTTTGATTAAATACCAAGATGAATATTACAGACATTTATGAATGCTTAGACACACAGTGAGCTTTTAACACAGGTTAAAATGACTAGAGATATAATCTATACAGGCCATATCACTGAACTGGACTTTGGAAGAATGAATAGGATTTGAATAGGTAGTGAAGAGTGGGAAAGACATTCCAAGAATGGGAAATCAGAACCGGACAAAGTTACATAGTTAAGTATGGTGTGTTCATGGGATAAAAAATCTAGACTAGTTCTTTCAAAGTTTCAACCTAGTAAGCATGGCTGAAATCACATTTTGGAGATCTTTGAATACCTAAATGCAGAGTTGGAGTTGATTCCTGGGCTCTGGGAACCATTAAAAGTATTTGAGAGTGATGTGTTGGAAAGGCCACTTGGGGGCTTCATCATTTGAAATACACAGCTATTATTTTATTCACCATGCATCCTAGAGTGTACAGCACAATGTAGAAAAGAACTCAGTCTATGAGGAGAGGTGATCGTTTCACCAGTGAGCTAAAAAAAAAGACCGTGCACATTAAATAGCAATACCCCTCAATTTTTTTTTTTTTTTTTTAGTGTTACATCCCATCTGGTTCTATTTTTTTAATACATTTTTTTACATCATTTTTCATTTTTGCACAATGTATGCATTTTCATCTTGGTTATAGTCCCCAAACAATTCCCACCCCCCTGGTTTTGATCCTACTCCCTCCTCCCCTTCCCCAGTGTACACCTCAGTTTTTAAAAAGAAGTTAAAGAGGAGTCAGACAGTAGTTCCACTAAGCAAATCACCTCAAAACTATTTTCTTGGAATTTAAAGCTTCCTATATGCTTTGATGCCGTTAAAGCAAACAGTGTATTAACAGTGCTCCCATCTGGATTAGAGAAAACCAAAAAATTTTACTCTTCTGTTTTCTAATTTTGGATATATAGTATTTGTGTAATTTTTAAGAAAGTTATTTTGATAAAATAGAATCTATTTTAAATCTGTAGAGATCTGTACTGGCTACCTGGAAAGTTCTGTGCTAAAAAGAATCAGGCCATAGAATAAACCTTTACAAAAACAGTGGAACAGAACTATGTTTCAGGCCCAAAATGTTCCCTAACACTAAACACTAATCAGTAGGGCCCCAGAAAAAGGCAGCAAACAAAAACTTGAAGTGTATGTATTAGATTAATGAATGTCTGGACACTTAAGCCCAAAACCCCGAATTTTCCTCACTACTACCATTTGACTTCTGGCCTATATCAGTCTCTGCTTATCTAAATATTACAAATCTCCCCCATTAGTTTGCTCTTTCTCCTCTAGACTACCCTGTAAATGATGCCCAATTAATCTTCCTAAATCATATTCCTCTTTTCGGAAACTTTCACTGATTTCCTCTGACTAAAACATTAAATTCCTTTGCTTTGCATTCAAGGAGTCCCAAAACCTTCTTTCCCAGTCACGTCAGTAGTAATATTAGAAAGCTGCAAGGGACCCAAGGAATCATTGATTACGTTTGCTTTAAGAGTACCAACAATGGATACAGGAATGGCAAGAATGGGTAAGAATTACCTGCCCAAGAGACTATAGCTGTTAGGGTCAAAGAACTGAAACTCAGATCTTGTTTCTAACCTTGCTCTTCTTTGCTTTATGCTGCGGACTAGCGCAGCGGTAGATTAGCAGGGCAGACTCAGGGATGAGAAGCTGTGCAGGGTGGTCAAGGATTTGGCGCATAAATGACAGACAGACACACTTCTAGAGTGAACATCTGAATGTAATGTGCTCAAATCATTATGCATTTTTATACATTTTCAAACAGTATTAGATTACATAAGATCAACAAAAGGAGATATCAATCATGAATGACAAAAGTGATATATTTTCTTCTTTTTCATAAAAGATGTGTGCAGTGTTCCATAGCAAGGTACAATTTTTTAAATAATGATTACAAGAAACTAAGCGTATGTGGTTAACCATATATGAGGTGTAACTGTGGCTACATTATTTCCAAACCTGTTTTCCTTGTTCTATACAAGTGCCTTGATTTCCCTGACAAAGTGATGGATACGAACTCCATGGTGACCTTAACTCAATTATATTGTATTAGTGATTTAGTATGCTTTATTTTCTTTTTCTTTAATAATAACTTTTTTCTTACCATGTAGGTAGATGACGTCAGTTTGTCACTGGGATTTTATATTAACTACATTTTTCACAATACCTCCTTGAAGTGGTCGCCACGGATGTCTTTTAATAACATAGAATGTTTCTAAGTGAGGTCTTGGCTGTTGGGGGAAGTTTCCTGACTACATTCCATAATTGTAGTCTATAATTATTAACTTATGAGCCTCTTCTCAGGCACTTTCATAAAACAAGGAAGATTAGAGTTATTAAAAGAATTAGGGAAAAGTTGTTAGTATGAGAAAATTCATTCATAACACCATTACCAGGTAGATTCTTTAGAGTCAAGAGATAAACAGCTAATGGGTAACTTATTCTGCTAGGCAACAAAGAAAACAAACTTCATAAAATGATGACAACGATCAGCAGCCATCTTCTCGGGGTTCAAGGTGTTCCTCCCGCGTGCTCGGTGCCTTGACTGTGCTGAACATCAAGGACTTAATTGTTATCATTTGAGTTCGGCCGCGGGAGGGGGCACCACAGCTTTAGTCACAGGGACCTTTGCCCACTTTGCATTTACCTCCCCCATATTCTCTTCTCACTCTCTCTCAGCATATTCAAATCTCATCCTTCAAGGTCTAGGGCAAGGCCCCTATTTTTATACTATGAATCTTTTTCTAATCAGATCACTGCACAGTAATTTCTTCACTCATTTGAGCTAGAAACTATTGCTAACTATATGGTAATTAACCATATATTGTCTTATGATGTTTATTTTGTTAAACTTCTGTTTTATTCTGATGCAATTTGAGTTTTGTGTGGGCACCTTCTCCCCATTGAAAGTATGTTAATAAGTTGTTCTTCCATTTGAAAGTAATCATTCATTTACATTGCAAAATACTAAATAGTACAAGAAGATATGCAGTGAAAATAAATCTTCTTTCTAAGCAAGACACCTAGTCCCTCTCAGTAGAAGTAATCAGAGTTATCAACTTCTTGTGTAACCTTCTAGAAATAGTCTGTGTATAGGCAAGCACATATATGAAACATACATCATATATCATTTTCCTCCTTGCCCTTTTACTTTCTGATTTTTTTTAAAATTTATTTATGTATGCATACAAGAGCTGGGGCGCAGGCCAGAGGTGTAGGGGGTGAGGGGATTCACCAGAGAGTGAGTAGGGAGCCGAACAGGCAGATGTACTGAAATACACTGCTGAGGGGAGCAGCGGGCAAGACAGGAGAGGTCTGCTGCACCATGTGGCCGGGGATCGAACTCATGCTGCAGTGGCTGCAGATAGCTTCATAGTGCTGCGTCTTAACCCCGTGCGCCACCAGGGAGGCCCCTACTGATTTTAATTGAAATTAACTGATTTTAATTGAAAATCATTACATAATAACATATAGAGATCTCATTCATTATTTTTAACTACTGGATATATCAAAATGTATTTTACCAGCCCTCCTAAAACTTAATTTTGACTGAATAAGAACACTTCAATATATGATGGTATTAATATGTCAAATTGTGATGACAGTAAAGGATGGTGTGACTTATGAATAAGCCTAAGGTGCTGTGCTGGCTGCATTTGGCGCTATAAATGTGTGAGAACCTGATCCTGTCTTTTGGATACTTTTAGTTTCATACAGGAAATGACTAGAGTAACAGGCAATGTTGACTTTCTATGAGAAAGGTCCAAGAGAAACAGTATAAAAACATAAGAAAGGGACATGGTGGTTCTGTCTTGAACTTTCAAATGGGGACTAGAAATAGAGGGATGTTTGTTCTGTGAATTTGAGATCACTTTAGTATTAAGTAATATTTGACTCTTAAAATACATGTACATGAATGTTTTAAATCATAATAGAATACTCATGAATCCACTCAATTAAGAAAATACTGATTCCACTGAAGATACCTACGTATTCTCCAACCCATTCCCTATCTCCTGATAAGCTACCACTATCAGATCACTTTTTATCCTGTTTTCTACGTTGTTTCAGAGATAATTACATCCATAGTTATTTAAAATATACTTATCTTAGCCCTGAAGCCAAAAATGTATCACAGGCTCCCTCTGCTGGTTTCATTATGTAGACACCTACTGGTTGTATTTTTGCATGTGATACTATCACAATAATAGCAATTATAATTATTTTTTACTGAGTGCCTACTCTTTATATTATGCTTTGTATATCTCATTTAAATTTTATGAATACCTTGTGATGGAGGTAGTGGTTTTTCAAATTATAGATGTTGAAGCTTAAGACTTAAGTATTGATAGTTCGCCCAAGGTTATATATCTAGTAAGGGCAAAACTGAGATTTGAAACCAGCTCTGACTCCAAAGTGGTGCTTTCCCTCTGACTCAATTAGATAATCTATCTAGGGTATTTAGTACACTGTCCAGTACAGTGTAAACTCAGTAAATAATAGCTGTTATTACAGTGATTGGCAAAATGATGATAAGTAGAAGTTGGCAAAAGGATATGTAAAACTATGTTTTAAAGTAAAACATTAGGATTCAATAACAATTAAAAGAATAGCAGGTTATAAAATTATTCTCTTTAAGTATTTCAGAGATAAATGACAACTACATCCTAGGGGAGGAATCATCTGACATTACAGGACCCTTTAGGATCTGTTTCCTGATTCCCTCCCCAGCTTCTACAATTCTGCCAGGAATTCTATGCTTGTCAAATGGTTACTTTACAGTTCCCCGAATGGTTCATGTTCACTCTCTTGCTTCCTGCCTTTGTACTTCCTGATGCTTCTTTTCCCTGAACATTCACTCACCCTTTAAGACTAGATTTAAAGGCACCCCTCTCAGGAAGCTTTCCCCATTCTCCAGGTTAAGTAAGTTCATGCCTCTATTGTCACCATTATGAAACTGTTACAATTGTATGTTTACATGTCTTTTCACTCCCTCAGATTGAAAATTCCTTGAGTTGGGATGGCCTCAGTAAATATGTTTTGAAATGAATGAATGATCATGACACCATCTTATTGTACTCAAAAGTCATTCATATTATGCCTCACCAAATTAGCTTGTCAACAGAACATATTCTTTGGTGCTGCTATTTTCAGCTGTGATATTAAAATTATATGTAAAACTGCAGATAACTCCTTCAAGCGGTGTGTTAGAAATTGAAGGACTGGACCTCACTCACACCAGGGTATTAGATCATCTTCTTGGGTATCCATCTTATCTAAGGGGTAGGGCTGTACCTAATGGAAAAGAGCTATTCCATAGTCATATTTTCATTAAAATGTTTGGAACCAGAGGATTATTATTCTTGAGAAACAGACCCAGACATTTAGGAAGTTCAAAGAGCTGTTCAGTAAATAAACAAAAAAATGAAATAATTAATTCGGTCTAAACTTAGTTGAAAATTCTAATGACTGTGTCACAAGCAAATTTAAACACAGTAAAGCTTCTTTCCTCTCTCCAAACATTCTTTTCTCATGGCTCTTTAAATTAGGACTCAAAGAGGAAGGATAAAGAATGTGATCCTTTGTGTAATGTATAGTGCAGTAGTATTCAAAGTTAATTTCCAGATTTTTGTGGGTCTGTTATCTTTTCTTATGCTTACCTTGCCCCTTTCATTCATCTTTCCAAAGTCTGTACATGCTATATTTCATTTAGCAGATATTTCCCTGCAATTTTCCATTTATCAAGAATATACTCATGTATCAACATTTTTTAAGAAAATAATTGATCAAGCAAAACATTTTTTAGAATCCCTTAATCTGTCCACATATATTTATATTTGTATATGATAATTTTTGGTTCTGCTTTGCTTTTTTGTACTTAACATAAAAACTTTAATTTTCCTTGTTTTTGAACTTGACTTGTAGCAAGTATGTTTTCCTCAGTTGTGAAAAACAACTATGAATTGCATCATCTCCTGTGCATTCTTTACCATGCTAAAGAGTAAGTGTGAGAGCACACAAAAGGACACATGGTATCTGTCCCCAGGAGCTTATGTTCAGTTTGAGAAAGAGAGAAGCATCTGGATCCATATGGTGTCATTTGTGTTGACACATCATTAAATGGCTTGTATTCTTTTTTTTTATAATAAATTTTATTTTTATATTCCCCATACAATTGCAACCCCCTTATTTTAACCCCAATCCCTCCCCTCCCGCCCCCTACCCCCCATAGAGTATCTCTGGTTCATAGTTTTTTGTTGATTTTGATTTTCACTTTCTTATAGTTATTCATTTTCCTGGTCCCTTATTTAAGTTTTCTAGATTCCTGCTATGAGTGAGACCATCCGGTATTTTTCTTTTTCTTTCTGGCTTATTTCGCTGAGAAATGGCTTGTATTCTTAATGCAACTTACGATTTATGTCTTAAACATAAGATAGTCATATATAGATAAATCTTGTTTTGCCTACTCAAAGATTTGTGTCAAAGAATGTCTTCCCATAGATGAGAAACAGGTGAATAGTAGAAAGGTTTCGAAATGTTATTCTCAATTTAATATTAAGATCTAGTATAAATATCTAGTTCACATTCACAGCTTTTGGATTTTTTTATATTAATCTTATAAATGGTGCATTGAGAAGAAATAAGTAATCCCAAAGACACTTAGAAAACAGGGCCCTAGGGTCTCCCTGGTGGCTCAAGGAGTTTAAGTTGCAGCACTATGAAGCTATCTGCAGCAACTATAGCACGAGTTTGATCTACGGCCAGGGAGCTAACCCATGTGACACAGCACACTTCTCCTGTCTTGCCTGCTGCTACCCTCAGCAGTGTATCTCAGTCAATCCGCCTGTTATGCTCCCCACTCTGTCTCTGGTGTATCCTCTCACCGCTCCCCACACACACACCTCAGCTCTTGTATGCATAAATATAATAAATCTTTTTTTTTTAGATTTATTTATTTATTTATACAAGCACTGGGTGCAGTCAGAAGCGCGGGAGGGTGAGAGAATTCACCAGAACCAGAGCTGGGAACAGAACAGGCAGACTGACGAAATACACTGCTGAGGGGAGCAGTGGGCGTGGCAGGAGAGATTTGTTGCGCCATATGGGACCCTCGCCAGCAGCCAGGGATTGAACCGGTGCTGCAGAGGCTGCAGGCAGCTTCACAGCCCAGTGCTTAACGGCTGCGCCATCAGGGGAGGCCCTAAATATAATAAATTTAAAAAAAAAAAAAAAGAAAGAAAGAAAGAAAAAGAAAACAGGGCCTTGCCTTTCTAGCAACTGTGGAAGCCTAGCCCAAAATAGGTGACCAAATTATTTCTCACCCTGTGAAAGAATTACTCTTAGTGTGATTCCCAACAGAACAAATGCTAAGTATTTGCATCATTTAGGAGACTAATACACATAGCCTACTAAGGAAAGAAAGTTTTCTGCTTAGATAGTAAAAAGGCCCTTACACAATTGTGGATGAATGAAAACAGGTTAGACTTTGGGGATCATTTTTTGGAGTGATTGAAGTCTTTTTCATCCAAGGTAATTGGTATAGCACATTCACTGCCATAGTTGAAAAATGTAGCTGTTGCCAGAGTGGGTAAAATGTTTTTGTAAAGCTTAATACAGGTACCTTTGACTGCAGTCATTTATTACATCTTAATCCTAAGAGTTATTGACAAAATATAATTAATTTTCCATTTTATTTTTAGTACCCGTGTGGGGTGGTCAAGAAGTAATGAGTCAAAACTCTCAGGTGCAGCTTTCCAACAGGTAAGAGTGAATGTAGATTTGCATTTATCCAACTGAAAATTATGTACTTCCTGGCTAACATAAAGCTATTTATACAGCATGTACTTATTAGGCTTCTGCAAACAAAATGAGCTAGTATGGACATATCCAAAAGTACAAGGGAACAATGCTTTCTATTCTTTTATTTTCTGAAAGTACATCTAAGGCTGCTTTGCACACTTTATTTCAGATACACAGTTGATATTTAAAGGGTAGAGCTGGCTCCTTATTTATAGACAATAGTTTATTGCTTCTGGATCTTAACATGAGGACATTGGAATTTTCTTAATGTAGAAGAAAATTTGACCATACTACTTAAAAGTGATATTTATTAATTACATATAAATATATTTTTAAATATGATTAATATGAGTGGAAAAGCCATATTATAGGCTCAGACAAAAACAAAGTAAAATGAGCAGATCCTTGTATTTTTTGTATTTATGTAGAGGCCCTCCAGAAATCTGGGCCATATACATTAGATTGTACATACTATCAATATATATTTTTATGCCATTTGTTGCTTCAGCAACACAAAATAATATGGTTTCTTGCAGTCTGAGTTTTGGAGATTTTTTAAAATGTTTTAAACCTTCAGCTAATAGTTTTTAGAATACAACTAGACAGAGTATTCTCTCATTGAGAAGATAGCATGTTGTATAATCCATGCTAGTCTGATTCTCTGTATAAACCAACATTTAGAGTTTTTAAAAGGAAGAACTTCAAACATGTTTAGCTCATTTTTATTATTTACAAAAAGAACGTATGCTATTATAAAATTTAAGTATGTACCTATCTATACAGTAAAAAGTGGGGTAATTCCACTCTCTAGAAACAACCACTATTAAAAAGTTTAGTGTCCACATGTCCAAACATTTTTTTCTAAAGCTCTGCAGACATTGTTTTTATTGTTTTTGTAATAGATTTGTGCTATTCATATTATCTTGCATCTTGTTTTGCTTCCTTAATAACAAAAATCATGGACATTTTTCCATATTATACATAGAAATCTAACTTGTATCAAGAGCCACCACTTTTGACAGTTTCTTCCAAAATGTGTGTGGTCTCAAAACAAGGTCAGCATGGTTATTATGTATATCTTTGCACATTTGAGCATATTGCTGTAGGATAAATTCCTGGAATTTCTACATGAAATGCTGTCAGATCTTTTCCTGGAAGATCACTTTATACTCTCAGTGGCAGTTATAAGAGTGTCTACTTCTCTGTAATGTCTGCTTCTCCAGAAGTAATAATCAATCTCTTTAATCATTGCCAATATTGATAAACTAGTATGTTTGTTTTAATTCATATTTAAATATTACTAGTTTAGTAATGTTACTACGCCATTCATATTTTCTGTGAACTGTCTGATATCTTAAGAAAAGCTTAATCATTAGATTATCTTTACACGTACCTAA
The DNA here is from genome assembly GCF_964194135.1 of Talpa europaea. NCBI lineage: Eukaryota > Metazoa > Chordata > Mammalia > Eulipotyphla > Talpidae > Talpa > Talpa europaea. The sequence goes on along the minus strand of NC_140073.1, from coordinate 40,651,333 downwards.
CAATTGCTAGATAGCTCTTATTTTTCTGTCATAAAAATGTCTAATCAATACCTTAAACAGAAGGCAAAATTAAATGTGCGTGTTTTGTGTATTTTCTGAGACCATGGTTGGTGTTTTTGTTATTATTTATTTATTTTTGTAATCCTAGAGCAATGGAAATGTTAAGAGTAAAAGGTCAAAAATCCTGGTCTGTTGGACTGTCAGTGGCTGATCTGGTTGACAGTATTATAAATGATAAAAAGAAAGTGCATTCTGTATCAGTTTTAGCAAAGGTAAGTATTATTCTCATTTTTCATCGTATTTTAAACTTTCTATATTAATATCAAACCCAAAAAGGTACTGTTCACCTGATACCCAGGTGTCTTCAGTATAACTAGCTTTTAGAGTAACACATTGGAGGAGGCAATTTGGTCTAAGCCCTGTTGTACTTGGCTATGGGAAGTCTGGACTTCTATCTCCCTCATGTAATTTTTGGGAATCCCTAAGAAGCATTTATATATACCATAAACTACTTCTATTTGTCACTTATCACCTCAGCCAGCCAGGTCTCCCCAGACTGACGTGCCAGCTAAATCACCAGTCTGCTTCTCCAGTTCAGTTCATTCTTTACTTTACCCTAAGCAAAAATGACACACAGGAGGAAAATAAAACATAGAAACAGAAAGGAAAATTTTAAATGGGTTACTGTATTTGACTGGCCCAGAGCCTATGCTGTGCCCTCCTGGGGAATCTACTCTGACAATCTTTTTTTAGCCCCCAGTGTGCAACCATGTTGCAGGGGGTTAGCTTACCTCCCCACAAAGTGGGTGTCTTTCACCAAGTTGCTCCCATTGTCACAAAAATTTTCTGAAACAACTTGAGTTTAGAAAATAAGTGAACAGGGCCTCCCCATGGCACAGCGGTTGAGCGCTGGGTTGCGAAGCTGCCCACAGCCTCTGCAGTGCCGTTCCATCCCCAGGCGCTGGGCGAGGGTCCCACATGGCGCGCAGACCTCTCCTGCCGCACGCTGCTCCCCTCAGCAGTGTACTTCTTCAGTCTGCCTGCTCTGCTGTCTGCTCTGACTCTGGTGAATTCTCTCGCCCTCCCGCGCTTCTGACTGTACCCAGTGCTTGTATAAAATAAATAAATAATTCTTTAAAAAATAAAATAAATCAATCTTTTTTTTTTTCTTTTAGAGGCATGTTTTATTTATTTGTTTGTTTGTTTGTTTGTTTATACATGCACTGGGTACAGTCAGAAGCGCGGGAGGGTGAGAGAATTCACCAGAGCCAGAGCGGGGAGCAGAACAGGCAGAAGGACCGAAGTACACTGCTGAGGGGAGCAGTGGGCGGCAGGAGAGGTCTGCGCGCCATGTGGGACCCTCCTCTGGTGGCCGGGGAGCAGCTGGGGATTGAACCGGCGCCGCAGAGGCCGCGGGGAGCTTCGCAACCCAGCGCTCAACCGCTGCGCCACTGGGGAGGCCCAATAAATAAATCTTTAAAAAAATAAGTGAACAGATCATTTATAAACATATAATTTGTGCTAAGACTACAAAATCAAGAGTACCTATATTTATAATTTTTTTTTTCAGAGATTCAGCTATTGTAACCCCTTTATCTTTTTCATTTCAGGGATATTATGGTATAAATAGTGAAGTGTTTTTAAGTTTGCCTTGCATCCTTGGAACCACTGGGGTGTCTGAAGTCATCAAAACCACAGTGAAAGAAGATATACTGACTGAGAAACTCCAAAGCAGTGCATCATCAATCCATGGTCTCCAAGAACAGTTAAAATTTTGATTCTAGGGCCTCCCCGGTGGCACAGCGGTTGAGCGCTGGGTTGCGAAGCTGCCCGCAGCCTCTGCAGCTCCGGTTCGATCCCCGGCTGCTCCCCGGCCACCGGAGGAGGGTCCCACATGGCGCGCAGTCCTCTCCTGCGGCCCACTGCTCCCCTCAGCAGTGTACTTTGGTCCTTCTGCCTGTTCTGCTCCCCGCTCTGGCTCTGGTGAATTCTCTCGCCCTCCCGTGCTTCTGACTATACCCAGGGCTTGTATAAACAAACAAACAAACAAATAAATAAATAAATGAAATTTTGATTCTAAAGTTGTAGAGTTACATAAAAGAGAGGGTCAATTTAATTTGCCAACACATAGAGGGTTAAGAACTTAGTATCTTTTTTTTTCTTTTTAAAGATTTATTTTATTTATTTATGCATACAAGAGCTGGGGTGTAGGCCAGAGGTGTGGGGGTGGTGAGAGGATTCACCAGAGACAGAATAGGGAGCAAAACAGGCAGATCTACTGAAATACACTGAAAATCTACTGAAGTACACTGCTGAGGGAAGCAGCAGGCAAGACAGGAGAGGTATGCTGTGCCCTGTGAATTGGTTCCCTACTGGGGATCAAACTAGTGCTGGAGTGGCTGTGGATAGCTTTATAGTGTTGACACTTAACCCCCTGCACCACCAGGGAGGCCCAAGTACTTCTGTATCTTAGTACTTACCTTCACAAACTGCTTGGTTAAGGTAGATGGGTTTTTGGTTAGCTTTGTAATTTGAATCCTTAGGGAATCTTCTTTGTTGTACTTGAGATATCTATACTGTTCTTTTTTAAACCTACACTACAGATAAACATTCATCTGTAATATATATCATTTAAAATTATGTGTCCTCAACTATAAGCACCTTGGGAATATTTCAAAAGTGTGTATTTTTAAAAGAAAATTGCTCCAATAAACATAATAAGCTGAATTTATAAAATCTGCTAGGTGTACATTCAAAGGATCCACAATTTAAGGTATGCTTTTTTCTTTAAAGTACAATTGGTAGTAATGGTAAAGAATTTTGTTTTTCCTCTTCAAATTAATTAGTCACCCAAAAATAGCAAAGAATTTTACTTTCATTTTAAAATAGTAAAAGGGGAAAGTCAGTTTTAATTTGTGAAGAAAAAGTATAGTTTAACTTCCAGTGGGACTCTCCTTTCTGAAATTTTTTGTACTCTTTTCTTGGGCTGTGTAAGATCTCCAATAGCTCATAACTCACTGTAATATTAATAGAGAAATGTGTGTTTTTAGTGGAAATAGCTTATGAATAAAAGCCAAGCAATTTAAGGCTAAAATACGAGGCTTTCATAAAAACTTCATATTTAGGGGAATATTAGGGGGAGAATGACCTGATTGTCCTGAACAAATCCTTTAACCACTCCTGCAGAAATGATCCAGAGTACATACACTTTCTTGATGGGTTAATACAATATATGTGAAACACAGCATTATTATTACTAATATGACACGATCTGGTAGCAGCAACTAACATCAGAACTTTCTGTATTTTAGGCAGTGTGATGAGCACGTCATTATTTTATAAAATCACCACAGTAACCCTTTGGGGTACATTTTATCATCACTTTATGGAGGAGAAAATTAAGGTTTAGTGCCCAAGACCTCATAACTAAGGGCTATTTATCCATACAGCTTCTGGTGTAAAAGAGGGAAAGCCTAACAGCCAAAATAGTTATAAGAACTTAAAGCTGTGAACTTGTATGCTGTGGAAGGATTACTTCCATTTTCTTGTAGAAGCTGACCTTTTATTCTTCCTCAACAGTTTTTAGAAAAATTGATCCCCTTGTTGACTTGACTTCTGAGACTTGCCCTGAGCAAAGAGCAGAGAGGAGTTTGCACTGAAATAAGTGTTTATTTATTTTTCAGGTGTTTATTTATTTAGTCATTCAGATTTTTTGACTGGGAGACTAGTATACACCAGGTACTATACTAGACACTGCAGATACAGTGGTGAGCAAACTTGAACCTAGGTATAAGCCCCAGTGCTCTGTACAGTCCAGTATGGGACAAATAGTAATCAAATCTCACAAACAATTTCAAGTGTGATGGGTGCTGTGAAGAAGTCCCAGGTGCTATGAAAGCATGTATTAGGTTAATTCATCCTGGTCAGAAAAGCTAGAATCAGATTGTTTACCAGGTTAAACAAACAAATACTAGGTAAAAAAGAAACAATCAAACTAATGCTGATTTAGTATAACAATGGATGCTTTTTGATAATGAACTTAAATCATAAAGATGAAGTTATATTTAGTGTCATGGTTTAAGAAAGTAGAAAGGTAATGCTTGGAAAGTTTCATCAGAATTAACTTGAATTAAAAAAAAGTTGGACACTTTAAGAGATGAGCATTATTTCTGTATAATTTCACTACACAGGTAAATTTTTTTATATATTACTCTAATAATGTATCCTCACTTTCTCTTGTATGAAATATAAAAGTAAAACTGAAAGAACCGGGCCTCCCCGGTGGCGCAGCGGTTGAGCGCTGGGTTGCGAAGCTCCCCGCGGCCTCTGCGGCGCCTGTTCGATCCCCGGCTGCTCCCCGGCCACCAGAGGAGGGTCCCACATGGCGCGCAGACCTCTCCTGCCGCCCGCTGCTCCCCTCAGCAGTGTACCTCGGTCCTTCTGCCTGTTCTGCTCCCCGCTCTGGCTCTGGTGAATTCTCTCACCCTCCCGCACTTCTGACTGTACCCAGTGCATGTGTGAACAAACAAACAAATAAATAAATAAATACATAAATAAAAATACATGCCTCTTTGAAAAAAAAAAAAAACTGAAAGAACCATTTTTTGTGTTTTTCAGACTAGCCTTTTACAATATCTGATATCTATATCAGATGTCTATATAATTTGTATCTATAATATATAATTATATCTATATATCAGATATGATATCTATAAAATATTAGATATAATATCTATAAAGTTATAATACCTGATATACTCTTGAACAAATAACCTACACTGTAACTGCTATACAGTTGCAACATACTGTATAGCAGAGAATTCACAGCATTAATTGTTAAGAGGAACATGTCAATACAGCAAATACTTATTGAGCATCTACTGTCATTCCAAGTACTATGGTATAATTTGAGCTTTGAAAGATGAGTATAGTTCTTGCTCAATGGAAGCCTGCAATGTAGAATTCTATCATATATTTCCTTGAGTGTGGACCATTATCAGTCATAGTGTAAGTTATAAGAAGCAGTACCACTACCGCCAACTTATTATGGTGTGTCTATTAACTTTCACTGTTTACTTTTTCCAAAATCATGTAATGTCTCCTCGTTGACTTTTAATGGGGCTTGGATTAAAAGACTTATTTAATATTGTAGCAGAGATTAAATATTTTATTCTCTAATTTACATCATAGTTTTCCTTAAATATCAAGAATAATTATAAATAAACTTTGACTTTAAAATCACCAGGAGATATCTAATTTATTGAGTGGAAGGAAACATTCAGATTGAAAAGAATGTTTCTTTTTTATAATTCATACAGTACCCAGGGTATTTCATTATTTTAACTGGCTTAAGTGCAAAATGAAGACTGAATTAATTTCCTTTTCAAATTTTTTAGCTATTTTTAAAAATAAAAAAAATAAAAGCAGGGTTGCTCTAACTGAAGGTATTCCTGATTAAACGGAGTTTAAAAACTGTTAGAAAACCACATCTAAGTGACATAAAAAAAGGTGCAATAGTAGGATATAGATTGCCCTATAGTCTGGTTTGACCTGAACTGTATGCTTAACTAACATGGTGCTCATATATGAAAGAATGATGCCTACTGGGATAGCCTTTATTATGTGTTTTTGGCAACAAGCTATAAAGATTTCCACGTGGTTTCAGCTAAGCCCTCTGTGTATTGGACCATTATTTAGGTGCCAGTGTAGAAGGGCACGAATACAACTAATACAACGGTTGTGCTCAATAAGCACTAAAAATTATCCAAATACTTCACATCATCAAGCGCAAGCTTTACAATACCTTGAATGGCACTGCGCTTAGGAAACATGGTGACATGCAATAATAGTAATGTAATAATACAAATGACCTTAAAGAACTTTTATATGTAGGTGAAATTCATTTAAGCACTCTTGCCCTGTACAAGGTTCTGAGGATCTCACGGTCAGCCTGCCCTCGCATAGACTTTGAGGGTGGCCAGGCTAGTACAGGCTAGAGGAGAATCTGATTTGGGGGAATGGTCCCCTGGAGAAGAAATTTCTGCCTGGCTTCTGGTGAAACGAGGGTTCTGCACTTTATCCCAGATATTATAGTATGGAGATTTTTAGCAGAAAAAAAAGAATATCCTGGGGCCTCCCTGGTGGCGCAGGGGTTAAAACACAGCCTGTGTGGCAATACGCAGCCACTGCATGGGTTCGATTCCCGGCCCGCCGGGGAGCAGCCCACATGGCGCAGCAGACCTCTCCTGACTCGCCCGCTGCTCCCCTCAGCAGTGTATTTCATTCAGTCTGCCTGTTCTGTTCCCCACTTTGTCTCTGGTGAATCTGTTAGTGAAAGGGGGTAATTGTTAGGGGGAAAAGGATGTCCCAAAGCAAATTCCATATAGGCTTTGTGGACTCCACCCCCACCCTAGGTCAAAGCCAAAGACACTGGGAACTCCAAATCCCATCACCACCAAAGGGAAGGTGGCTTTGACCTGGGGTGGGGGTGGAGTCCACAAAGCCTATATGGAATTTGCTTTGGGACCGCCTTTTCCCCCTAACAATTCCTCTCACCCCCCATCTCTGGCCTGTACCCCAGTTCTTGTACGCATAAATAAATAAATCTTTTTTTAAAAATCCTAATAGCAAGACCCTGGGTAACATCTAATGCAAGTCTCTCATCTTGAGAGTTGGAAAAAACTTTAGATCGTGCTACAAGTGCTTACGGCGGCTGCTATCACAAGGGCACGTCCGCGGCAGAAGTTCTCTGACTCCCCGTCCAGTGCCCTCCCCGTAGATGAGTCACTCGCAAGACCTTCGCGCTTCTCCTCCCAGTACCTGCTTCCCTAGTTTCATGCAACTGTGGGAAGCTGCCTTTCTAATCCCAGCCCCCAGTTTCTGAGCTTGGGGAATAAGGCCGCCCCCATCCTTGGAACCAGATCCAGCCGGCCGAGCCCTGAACCGCAACAGCCGTCCGGGCGGAACCCGCGCCACGCCCCCCGCCTCTGGAGCATCGGAAGTGACGAAGCGGAAGCGGAAGCGCCGTCGCGGGCGCCGACTTCCTGTTGTTAGAGGCGGGGGGGTGGGTGGCCGGCTGCTCGGTGTGCGGCTTTGCGGGGCGTCCTGGGGCAGCCGGGAGCGGCTGACCCTCTGCCTGCGGGGACGGGAGTCGCGAGGCGGCCGCCATGGCGGTGTCGGAGAGCCAGCTCAAGAAAATGCTGTCTAAGGTGAGGCCGTGGCGCGCTCGCCGCCGGCGCGCGCCCACCGCTCCCTCCCGCGCCCGACCGGGCCTGGCCCGACCCAGACCGGCGAGCCTCCCGGGCCGGCCGGAAGCCCCAGTGCGTCCTTAGCCGCCTTGGCCACCCCCAGCCCCGAAATGGTGGTCGCCTGGCGGCGGAACCCCAGACAGGGTCCCCGGCAGTGTGGGGGGCGGCGACCGTCAACAAAGGCGCAGAGCGGAGGCCGCCTGGCACCTGCCGTCCATCCTTTCTTCGGGAAGAGTTTGGGGCGGTCTGTGGGCCAGTGTAGTTTTCGTTTTGTTTTTTATAGACACAAAGAGGGGGGCCGTACTTCTCGATCTGGGGCACGCCTCTTCCACCGTGCCCTATAGTGAGCGTCCGTCAGTTTTCGCCCTTTCCTCCCAGCCCGCAGAGCTTGTGTCTCTGCAGTTTGATATTCCTCTCACAACTCGACCCCCGGGAGGTCAGTAACTGTTGGTGGAATTGCCTCAGTTATAAGTCAAAACGTCCAGAGAAGCCAAAATACCGGTCCCCCAGTACGTCCGGTGAAATAGGATTCCATTACCAATACTCTTTTTGATTGTATGCTGCTTATAATGCGATTCATTTGCTTTGAACTTCATGTATAATCAGATTTCAAAAACGGTGTAATTTTTTTTTAAAGGCAGATAGATATTGTAACGCCGTGAATTATTTTGATAATTATGTCAAATGTAGCGCCTGATGTCAGAGTGGACTGGGTGGTGGTTTTGGTTTTCAACTTAACAGTTAATTGGAATAAGATGTGCTATGGTTGAAGGGCTATCATCTCCAACAGGTTCAACAGGTTAGCTTTGGATACTTTTGTTAAATAATGATAGAAATCAAAGTTCAAGCAGTTTTTTTTTAATGGTCAGAAAACCAGCATGTATAAACATTTTTCTTTGAAATGCACACCTTTTTGCCAGTAAAATCATCCCCATAGTCCGTTGGTGAGGTATATATAATCTCTAATGAGAAAGCAAGTTTTCAAAGTAAAGCGTCTCTTGATTGTCTAATCATATATTCTAGATTTCTGTTTTTCTTTTTATAGAAGTAGTGATCCTTAATTGTATATAAGTTTTGGGTAGATCTAGACATTTGTGACCCTGTTCTGCAACAGTGTTTTTTAAAAACAGCATAGTGTTTTATATACTATAACTGAAGTATTTTGTTGTCGTTTTGATTTTTAAATTTACAGCATTCATTAAGGTTTACTCCTTGTATGTAAGAACATTTAGATATTGGTGTTTAATTTTAGAAACATAACCTTCCTAAGCCACTTTTAGAGGACCCTGCTTTCAAAATCAGAGGCATCTCATCTTTAGAAGCTATTTTATACCTACACTTTCATTCCCCTACCCACAATCTCTTTTTATTCTATGAACAAAAAAGGAAATAGAGAAGTGGAAGAGGGCACTCTACCTGTCTTTTGAGGTATTTGGTGCAATATCTGAAAAACTGAGTCACCTACAAGTGATGGTGTCAGTTCTGAGTATCAGCATTTTATCTAGCCAGCCTATGAGTAGATAGGAATAGTAAGTAGGATAATAAAAGCAGTTTGTGGCATTCATTCCTCCTGGTGGCGTGTTAAGCCTTTCAATTAGATACAGTCTAATGTAGGAATCGTTAATGTGGCCCCAGGACACATTGCTAGCATGTCCTTTATCTAATTGTGGGTCCCATCACCCATCATGGGACTGGGCCACATGCCTTGACTATTTCTTTTATGTATTATTATAGGTAATTTTTTCCTTTGAGCATTGTAAGTTTCTACTTTAGATTTTTTATAGACAAGTACCTATAGTCATACATAGTATATCTACACCCTTCCAAAAGATGAAGTCACTACTAAATAAGTAAAAGAGAGCTGACACATTAAAGATTGCTACTTATCTCACACTGTTTTTGGTTTTAGGGATACAACAGTAAACAATCACAAAAAACTATACTTCTGGAATTTAAATTCTGGAAGGCAATAAACTAAGTACATTAACTAGCATATTGGGAGAGAAGTGCTTTGGAGAAAAGTCTGGAAAGGGAAATAGTGCTGGCAGGGGAAGATGGGATGAATTGCAATTTTACAGCTAATAGTAAAGGAACGAGACTGCATTTGAGCTGAGGACCTAAGGGAGGTGAGGAAGCAACCTGAAAACAACCTGCAGTAAGAACATTCCAGGAAGAAGGAAAACAGGTATAAAGGCTGTGAGGCAGAAGCTTATCTTGCTTGATAGAGGAACAACAGAGGCAGCCAAGGTGACGGACTGGAGTGAGCATGGGGGACAGTAGTAGGAAATAAAGGCATGGGAGATTTTGGAGAATCTTGCAGGCGGTTACAAGGATTGACATTTACTTGGAGTATGTGAGAAGCTAAATGTCTGTTTTAACAGTATTTCTTTAGCTGTTGTATTGAGACTAGACTAGAAAGTTAAGAGTAGAGGCAGAGACCCCTGTTAAGAGGCTCTTGCAATAATCTGGGTGAGAGGAGACTTAGACCAGGCTTGTAGCTTTAGAGATAGTAAGAAGCAATCAAATTCTGGATATTTTTGAAGGTAGAGCTAACAGGGTTTCCTGACAGATTCACTGTAGGTGTAAAGGAAACGGGCAACAAGGATTTTTGGCCTGATCACCTGGCAGGATGTGGATATGGAAGGTTGTAGGAGAACTAGATTTTAGAAGAAAATAAGAAGTTCAGTTTTTATCATGTTAAATTTGACATTAGCTATCCAAGTAGAGGTATCAAGTTGGTAATTGGATATACATGTATGGGTTCAGAAAAGAGTTCAGACAGGAATGTTTTAATTTGGGAGCGATCAGCATGTAAATGATACTTGAAATCAGGAGAGGAGGTGACCAAAGGAGTGAGTTTAGATAATAAGAAGTTAGGAGAAGAAAAGGAAGCAGCAGAGACTGAGAAGGTGCAGCCACAGAGAGGAAAACAAGCTGTGGCATCCTGGAAATCAACTGAAAAACATATTTGAAGAGGAAGAAATCAACTCGGTGAGATGGAGCTGAGAAGAAAGATGAAGACTTCGAGTTGGTGTTGCATGTAGCCATGTGGAAGTTGTTAGTGAGGAGAGATTTCACTAAAATTGCAGACACCTGATTGGAGTGAGTTTGAAGAGAATGGAGCCAAGCATTAAGCTTCAGTGGTTACTAATATCACAGAGAGATACCCCAAATATGTGCTCTATAATGGAAAAATACCATCATCTGTGAGATGATCTTGCCAGAGAGAGAAGGGGGCCAGGGGTTGGGGAGGAGTAAAGTTTAGGGAAAAATGATGAAAAAATCACAACTTCTGAATCCAATTATTAATTCACAGGAAATATAGAGGGCATAGAATGTGCATGTGTGGCACCTACATGCAAATTCACCCATAGGAACGTGTATATCCAAGAGCATGCAGTTAGCAATATCTAACCCATGGGCATCTCTACAGTTGTCTAGGGTGAATGGTAATTGGAAGTGTGGAATGAAAGGTATGAGTTTCTTGGTGGGGGAGGGGGTGACATAAATGTTCTAAAATTGCCTTTGATTATGGAACTGTGAGTTTACTAAAAATCACTGAACTTTATATAAATCACTTTAAATATGTAAATTATATATAAATTATATCTCATTAAAGCTGTTACCAAAAGGGAGTGGGAGAATTTGTGGATTAAAAGTAACCTAAAAAGACATTTAAGCAAATACAATGTGTATACTTTATATAAAACTTTTTTTAAAAAAATCATGTGACTGCATGTTTGATGGCATTTAAGGCATCGTAATTGCTTTAGTATGATAATAGCATTGTGTTTTCTTAATCTTTTAAAAATAAGTACTAAAATATGAGTGGTAGGCTATGATATTCCAATTTGCTTTAGAATATGACAGCAGAAGGCAAAGTGAGTGAAGATTCTATTGACTCTTTTGTTTCTACTCAAATTTTTTATAAATTAAGATTGGCTAAAATTGGCGAGTTGATTATTGTTGGAGCTATGTACAAAATACGGGGCCTTATACTATTCTTAGTATACTTTCAGATTTGAAAATTTCCATAATAAAAAGTTTTTAAAAGAAAGCTATCAAAGACAGCAAATGTAGGCAGCTTCTTCAGGGAATTTTTGTTATAAAGAGGAACTGAGAGAAGTGTGGTTATAGCTGGGGAGGGCAGGGAAGTCAGGAACATATTTGTCTGAATAAGATGGGAAAAAAATGTATGCTAGTAGTACTGGTCCTATAGAATTGAATTGGTACTTTAGGATAAAAGATGGCAAGAAATGCCTTTGACTAGATCTCCTGGATTATTCTCTAATTTTTCTTGCATTTTATCCCTTATGGTCTATCATTTTTGTGCGCATCTCTATGAAATTTCTTTGACTTTCTATCTGAATCTTTCTCTTGAATCTTTTGTTTCTACTCATATTTTTTAATATCCAAAAGTTCTTCTTTTTTTTTTTTTTTGGTGTTCTTATTAGAGATATATCATTTCATCTTTCTTTGAAGTTATTAATGCTTTTGAAGTTTTCTTCTATCCTTGCATTATTTTATTCGTTAGTTCCTCCTAGTCTGTATGTTTTGGGCTCTGGCTTGCTTCTTGGAGTCTTAATGAATAAGAGAAAAGCACTGAAAGCTGATTGAAAGCTTCTGTGTGCGGATGGAACTTGTCACTTTGTGATCAGATGGGGATCCCCATGTCCTGATCTCAGAATCCGCCAAGTGTGTATGAATCAGGTGAATTAGGTTCCTAACTTTCCTGCTGTGGAAAGTACAGGTGGGGAGTGTAAAAAATACAATGTGGCAACAATACAGCAAGTGATAAATTGTAAAATATTTGGTATTGACAATGGTGTTGGAGTTTGAAGTAAAGAAAGATCTTATGAGCTAAGTACAAAAAAGAACTCATTAAGTGGGGGGGGGGGCTCTAAGCTGGATCTTTGAGAATCATTTGATTTGGTGGAAAGAAGGGCTAAAAAGGAGGTCAGTACAGGTTTGAATAGGTGAACAGTACAGGTTTGAACAGGTTTGAATGGAGAAAGCTACTGCCATTTTTTCAGGCTTAACTGATGTTATTGATTAGTATTGAGAATCATACTTTAAGAAGAGTGCTATTAAGAAAAGAAGATTTTAAGAAGATTAAGCTGACAGTTAAATGATGTCCGTTGGTTTTAAACTAAATTCTTGTGCTTTTATTTTTCAGTACAAATACAGAGACCTAACTGTACGTGAAACTGTCAATGTTATTACTCTATACAAAGATCTTAAGCCTGTAATGGATTCATATGGTGAGTTTATGTAATAAAAACATCAATTATATTTAGAGTTCTCACTTTTTGTTAATGATTATAGGTTTCCCATTTCCCTTTTGAGTTTGTTGGTTTTTCAATTTTAAGAATTAACTTCAGCTAATTAAAATGTAGGGGGTAGGAAATAACAAGGTCGTGGTTAATTAATATACTGTATGTTGAGTTATTTTAAGTTTAAAAAAGCACAGAACTATGCATAGACATAGAGGGAATGTTAACGATACTTTAGTCCATCATCTCCCAAGTATTTACAGATTAAACTAAATTGGTTTCTTTGCAGCAGTTCTCAGAGCCTTAAATGTACTAATATGTTAGGCCTCATCAAGAGTCTATATTGTACAGTATATCCTAAAATTACTTAGATGCTGAACCCGCCTCCCCCCCCCCCCACCACGGGCAAATAAAAGCATCTCTTTATATTCTTAGGGAACACATTTTTACAAAACTGCACTCTGAACTATTTCATTTTATAAAAGAGAAAACATTTATAATGTGGTTCTAAATTCTATAGAGTAGATAGGTTTGCTTCCACTTTTGTTGAGGCACAATAAAGTTGGGTTTAAGTAAAAAATGACAATACCTAGAGTTCTTATTTCCTTAAATAATCTTTTTGTCCCCACCAATCCTAATACCTCTCCAACCTCACCTTCCTAGAAAACACCTGTTGTGCTGAGGCCTAGGGGAAACTCATTGCCTCACATCCATTATGAGGCCTTGCACACTGAGAGCAAGTAACTGGATTTTGTGGCAGAAACTCCAGTATGAATGCCACTCGCTCTCAGGGCTTTGAAAACATTAGGAGCCTTGTGAAGAGTGGTGGAAACAACAGAGGGGCAATTATTTCTGAAATTCATGTTCCTTAAAATTGAAGCCCTGCCTGTGCACACCTCTGGTATTACTGAGCTGGTATAGCTTTATATACATAAGCCAAGTCCAAACCATTATTATCAGCATGCTTTTAGCGTAAACAAAATCCTAAAAGCTGACTAATTAATCACATTACCCTAGTTATTTTGACATGTGTTGTGTAAGGGAACCAATTCCAAGAAAAAACAAAAACTAAAATGCTTTTGATGACAGAAATGCAAACATAAATTAGAGCTGACTTTCCTTTTTAACTTTTTATTTATGTAGGATGGATTAATTTAAGTAGTGTTTTTACTGTCGTGAAGTCACAAATCCATTATGCTATTCTCCTTACTATTGATTGTTCATTTTTATTTCTGCTAATTTCGATACATTTAAAATATGTTTTCAGTTTGCTGAAAATACTTATGATACATGCATATGTACAATAAATCCCTTTATAGGGCCAGTCAAAACTAGCATTCTTTTGTAACTTTCAGTAGTTCAAATTTTCAAGGGAAAATCGATTTTCAGCTATTTTGAGCTATAACTTGATGTTCACAAAATAGGTAGATCAAAGGTAAACATTCTGTTTATGGACAGATAAACTAGATCTAGTACCCGGTAACATGGAAGAAACACATTTTGTCTTATCCCCATTTATATCAGGATTAATGAAAAAAATTCACTTGGTAGTCTGTACCTACACTGCCTGGTGTAAATAAAACAAAGGTAACATTAACCTGGTGATAGTTAATGATCTAAAAATACCATCAAACTGCAAATGAATTCCAAAACATTCCATCTGGCTCCTGTATACCAATGCCATACTTTTTGGTTGTTTTTTCTGCCCAGGCAGAATCTGACAATCCCAGAGCCACCACGTGTTAGCTGGAGACTGAACCTGAGTCCCAGTGCTCTCACTTTTATTTTTTGGAATGTTTTATTTTGTGTTTTTTAAATTGCCTCCACAAACCGCCCATGCCCATGCCCATACCCCATTTGCCTCCCTCCCCTATCCTCACCCTTTCTCATATTCTCTCTGATAACCATTACCTTCTTCCTCCACCCCCACCCTCGCCCTCCCCCACAGTTCCAATTTTTTTTTTCTATTGTTTGCGTGTCATTTTCTGGATATTTATATTTCACAGATGATTGAAACCATCCAGAGTCTTTCACTTTTTGACTTCACTCAACATAATCACCTCAAGGTCCATCCATTTTGTCGCAGATGCTACCATTTCATCTTTCTTCACAGCTGTGTCATATTTCGTTGAATATATGCCTCACAGTTTCTTTATCCATTCATCTGTTGAAGGGCACTTGAATTGGTTCCATGAGTAGACAATTGTAAGCAAAACTGTAAATTTAAATAAAATGGTTTTAAAAAACAAAATCAAATAAATTACAGCATAGTTTATAATTGTCAACAGAATGGCCTCCCTGATGGCCTAGGTGTTGAGTCTCAGTTCTATCACCACTATGGCCTGAGGTCGATCTCGGACCAGGGAGCTAACCCACATATGGCACAGCAGACCTCTCCTGTCTCACAGCTGCTCCCTTTAGCAGTGTGTTTCAGTAAAATCTGCCTTTTCTGTTCCCCATTCTGTGTCTGGTGAATCCTCTCACACCTCTCCAACCCTGCCACCACCTCATGGCACCTCTGGTCTATACCCTAATAGTTCTATGCAAAGATGTAAATAAATAAATACAATCTTCAACAGTAAATAAAATAGGTTGACAGTATATTTCTGTGTTCTTATACTATATACTACACCTTTTCCTTATATGATAGTGTTAATTCCACATCATTATTACAGGTAGCAGTCTAAGATACACAGATTGCCTTAATCAACTAATTAGAAATAGAAAACGTGTACTATGAGAAATGTTTATATTAAAAGATGTCTGTATTTGTGAAAATTTTTTTTAATATGATTGCTACATTGGAATTCAGAATGACGTAGGAATGAAAAGCTGAG
This sequence comes from Talpa europaea, assembly GCF_964194135.1. Lineage (NCBI taxonomy): Eukaryota > Metazoa > Chordata > Mammalia > Eulipotyphla > Talpidae > Talpa > Talpa europaea. The sequence goes on along the minus strand of NC_140073.1, from coordinate 40,635,976 downwards.
GAATCTAAAATATAATGCTGTTAGGTTAATACTTAGTATGATGTCAGTTGATAGTGATTTTTAAGTGATTTTATGATCATGTTAGTTGGGAGCCCAGAGTTCATAGTTATTGGAACTGTAGTGCTCACATCCATTTTCCAAGTAACTCAAAGCATTTTTTCCTCATTAAAAAGCTAATCCCATTGAATGAATCAACAGAGGACACATTGTTAGTAGACAACTTATATGATGTGTTAACAAGTTAGGCCATTTCAGAGGTAATGAGTTTCAGGCCTTGTTTTTGAAATAGTAACTTATGTGAGAGCATCTCTGAAAATGATCATGATAAAATCACCGTTCTTTCTTTTCAGTTTTCAATGATGGCAGTTCCAGGGAACTAATGAACCTTACTGGAACAATTCCTGTGCCTTATAGAGGTAACTGTCTTCTAACTTTGTTTCTATTATAGCTGCATTTTTTTTTTTCACATAAGTTACCAAAGAGTTATAAGTAAATTAAATCCACTTTGTCTTAATGGTTTTCTTGATGATATAGAGATTCTTAACTTCTAACTGAACTTCTTTTGGTAGCTGCACTAAATATTTTCACCTTCTCCCTACCCTGCCCTTCCTTGCTAAGATATATCAACAAATAAGTGCTTCAATGCACTGGAGGAGTTTGATGTTTCAGCAATTAAGAGAATCATAGAACTAGAAAGGGATGTTAAATATTCAACCATCCAGGGCCTCCCTGGTGGCGCAGCGGTTGAGTGCTGGGTTGCGAAGCTGCCCGCAGCCTCTGCAGCACTGGTTTGATCCCCAGCTGCTCCCTGGCCACCGGAGGAGGGCCCCACATGGGGTGCAGACCTCTCCTGCCGCCCGCTGCTCCCCTCAGCAGTGTACTTCGGTCCTTCTGCCTGTTCTGCTCCCTGCTCTGGCTCTGGTGAATTCTCTCACCCTTCCATGCTTCTGACTACCCCGTGCTTGTATAAATAAATAAATCTTTAAAAAAAAAAAATATTCAACCTCCACCCCATTCAGACTTTTCTGACAGTGGGAAGCTATATATTAGAGTCACTGAGATAGAGGTCATCCTAAAGTCAGGACTAAGTTAGGTTTCACTTCTCACTGTATAATCTTATCAGTTTTGTGACAATGGGCATCTATAGCATTTAGGTAATTGTATCTAGCTCAAAAAAGAATTTGTTGTGAAAAGGTATGTAAAGAATTTAGCACAGAGCCTTGTATATAATAAAGCACATATCAAAAGTAGATATATGGTTGTAGTGTTGGTGATTATTTTAATAATAGAGAATTATGTCTCCACTAGCCAATCAGCCACTCTCTGGAGGATTACTTTAAAGTGATAAGGGAGCGTTCGGCCTCATAACTACTAAAAATTCCAAAAGCATTGGTCAAGCTGTGTCCACCAGTCAGCATCTTCTTAACAGCTTGAACTGGGTCTGTCAATTCAAGACCCAAGGGTTTTTGGCAAGGGAATTTCAAGTCTGTCTTAAAATAATCACTTTCTGATAGAACACCTTAATCCATAGTCTTCCTTCAGTATACCTTCCCTGTGAACCTTATAAACTGAAATGCCAAGTCAAGTAGCAAAGAATGCATTGGGCCAAAAGATAATTCATGAGGAATATTTTTACAACAGCTAGCAGATACTGACAGAATAGTGATCATTTAGCCCCTTAATCCTGCTGGTGTATTTTACAAACTGAAAATGTAAGAAAACAATCTTAAATAGAACTTTGAAACATAAAATAGTGTTTTTTTTTAATAAGTGTTGTAGCTCTCTCGACTACCTCCTAAGCCATTAAAAAAATAGTAAAAGTGGATTAATTGAAGTTTCTCTTTCTCTCACAGGTAATAAATACAATATTCCAATATGCCTATGGCTGCTGGACACATACCCATATAATCCCCCTATCTGTTTTGTTAAACCTACTAGTTCAATGACTATTAAAACAGGAAAGCATGTTGATGCAAATGGGAAGATATATCTTCCTTATCTACATGAATGGAAACATGTAAGTATGAACAGTGTTCTGTGAATTAGTTGGATTTTATATACTTTTTAATCACTAGCATCTACTTTCTGTTAACCCAGAGATGATTCAAAGAAAGAAAGATGAGTTCACATAATAGATTTAACATTGAGCTGTACATAATCAGAAAAGGCTTTCCAAGTAAATCTCATTTGTGTAGAGCTGGGTAAATTACAGAATATTAACTCACTAGAATTTTATTTGCTTGAGTTGAACCTGTAAGAATAGATAAAATTCACATAGTGACAACTGCATTTTTTAAGAAATGATATTCTAGTGGAATATACTGTGAAGCTGTTCAAATCTTATCAGAATGTTCCTATCAAGGATTAATAATAGGAAACTTCTGTTCCTGCCTCTGATAGTATAACGCTGGCAGGCCAGTGTTCCTGTCAAAAATAACTGGAAAACACAGAGTACAGACTGCATCTGTGGGGAAAGTTTTGGTGAACTATAAAAGCAATCAGGAGAAATTATGACACTAAATAGCTGATAGAGATAATGGAATGACCCTTTAGAACCTAATGAACTCATGACTGAGATACGACATAACATATACATAAAAGGGGCCTCCCTGGTGGCCCAAGGGGTTAAGCACAGCACTGTGAGGCTGTCTGCAGCCTCTGCAGCACGAGTTCGATCCCTGGCCAGGGAGCAACCCACATAGCGCAGCAAACCTCTCCTGTCTTACCCGCTGCTCCCCTCAGCAGTGTGTTTCAGTCAGTCTGCCTGCTCTGTTCCCCATTCTGTCTCTGGTGAATCCTCTCACCTACCGCACCTCTGGCCTGTACCCTAGTTCTTGTATGCATAAATAAATAAATCTTTAAAAAAATATATATATATATATAAAAATATGGAGTGAAAAAGAAACTATCAAATAGCTAGTTGGAACCACTTTGCCTACCATAGTTTGTCTTAAATTAGTGGTTGAAAGTTAAGAGAAAATTGAGCAATGCTTGTGGAAAAAGAGGTACTCTCTAACTATGGTACTACAAGGAAAGATCCTGTAACCATTTGTATCTTTCATACAACATTGTGAATTCTAAGCCAGAGTACCTATAATTTTAGAAGTGCCAAATACTATCTATAATAATAATCTATGAATATATATTTCCAAGAAAACATTGTTTTCTTTCAAAGACTTTTTTAACTACTACCTACATCCATCACCATTTGTACCAAAATACTTCATCTGTCCATTACAAGTACAAGTTTCAGTTAACTGTAGGGAGTCAAATGAATAATAATATGATCTGATTTTTTTTATATACTGCTTTATTTAGCTAGTGCTGGTTTTATATACAGGAGGTAACAGCCTTGCTACACATAAATCATTAAATAACTTTAAATCACCTAACTTTATTAAATTTTCACATTTGGGATCCTATAGAGAAAATTGTCAAACAGAGTGAGAAATGGTCAGACTTCCTTTTTGCCTAAAAGTAAATCTGTAGCTGACTTAAATTTGTTTTGTTTTTAGCCACAGTCAGACTTGTTGGGACTTATTCAGGTCATGATTGTGGTGTTTGGAGATGAACCTCCAGTCTTCTCTCGTCCTACTGTTTCAGCACCCTATGCACCCTACCAGGCAACAGGGCCACCAAATAGTAAGTAGATTTGAGATCTGATTTTTAAATTTAATGTGAACAAAAGAAAACAAAACCTTGTAAAAAAGTTTTAATGACTTCATTTTTTTTATAGCTTATCAAATTAGTGGATATTTTGGAGATATCTTGAAGTCTCACATCTGCATGAACAGATTCCCACCAAAGACTGGCATTTGGGCTTTCATTTGTGGGTAGAAACCTAAGTATTGGTGTGCTGGATTCCAAAATGGAGGAGAAAGAATGCTGGAATAGAGCTAGAATTTTTTTTTTTAATACTGCATGCCATGAAATAGCCTTATTTGATCAACTTGGAAGCAGATATAAATTGAAAGGTAGTCTGACCTCAGTTTTATAGATAAGAATTAATTACAGAATCAATTAAATGATTCACATCCAGCTATTCTGGGTATACACAATTGGACATCTAGCTCTTAGCTTCCTTCTCTTCAGTACAGCCAATTCATTATTTTACCTGGTGTGTAGGGGATGTGAACATGGAGACAGTACCAGTTCTCTCTTAATTGGAAAACAGTATTTCTGGGTTTTTAAAATAATTCTTACTGATACCTTCAAATCACCCTGGATAAATGAGTTGGTTGTACTTGTTTTGACTACTAAGTCTGTGTTGATGTCATTGAGATTTGAACTGTGCCTTTTGTTTTAAACAAATTTTAAGATTATAATTAACCAAAATGTATTTATCTTAAATTATGAGCTATCATTTTTCTCATACTGAAATTTTCTCTTCTTAATCTCTGTCTTCAGGGGTATCTTGACTAACAAACTGAATAGGAATCAAAAAACTGAATTCTTTTCCTTCCCTACTCTCCTAGAATAAGCTTGGTTTTAGGATTTAGCAGCCTTTAAAGATTTTAGTGATTCTTTTGGACCAGAGATTTGTTTTGATCTTAATAAATTCTGTTGACTCTGATACCTAAAATTGGAGTATCTTACTCATTTAAGTGTGAGACACCAAATATTTCTTCATCTCATTGCTTGTGTTTATTTGCTCAGATAATATAGGCAGTGAGCACTTGAGGTAATAAAGATAATCTTTTCAGAATCTTAGAAAGTCTCCTGAGTAACACTTTGTCCCTAATTTCTTCTAGTTTTATATTGGCACTACAAATACAACTTTCTAGAAAGAAATTATATTGATAATTGCAGTTCAATTTTGCGTTCATTCACTGTAAGTGATATTAAACATTCTAGAGCTAATTTAAATCAGTTACTAAGAGACCAATTTTTTTTGTCCATCCATTCCATTTTTAAAATTCATTTAAACAATGTTATTATCAGGTACAGTGATGATGAAATGAAGGTCTGAATTCCATACCCCCCATATATACTAATTAGTAGCCCAGAAATTTGGATACATACTTAAATGGTTTGTTACCATTATTCAAAATATTTTCAGTCTCCTCTTTGGGGATGACTTTCGAGCTCACTATGAGTCACATATAAAAAGTGTTGACAACTAGCAGTAATAGTCAACATTTATTGAATGATAATATTCAGTAACATTCAGCTAAACACTTCATATTTATTCTTATTTATTCTCACAATAAAATCATTTGTTGTGTGTATTAATATCCCATTCAATTCTGGCCCTAAAGTCGTTTCTTCTCATTATCTGCTTCCTTGCCAAGTGTCTGAAACACACTTGTTGTTTATCAAAGTTAAAATTTGAAGGCTTTGGTATAATTATTAGCTTTTTAGAACCTTAGAAAAGGAAAATGGTTTATAACTGTGAGAAAATTGCTTATGACTAGGAGGTAATAGTTTACGTGAGAAACTAGCATGTAGGGGCAGTAGTTGACTATGTGTGCTGCTTACACTTAATAGTAGCCTCATAGTAGCTTTGTGCCTGGGAAGAAAATATGTTTTATGGAATCTAGCAGTACTATTTTGAGAGGTTTTTTTTTTTTTTTTCCCTTTCTGAAATAGCACTGAACATCATCAGCCTAGCTTTATTATACTTAAAATTTTTTTACTTGTGACATCTATAGATTCATCATAACAAGAAGACTGACCACTAGTACTTGGAAATCTATGCTCAGCAACTGTGGTAAAAACTTCTAAGGCCCTTGGTCAGAATCCAGCATACTTCTCCCACCCAGTAGCATTCTGTGTTCTAAAGGTTCATTCCTCGAGGCTCTGCCTCTCTTGCCTTTAAACCCTCATATTCTATTCCTTTACTAAATCACTTGTTTACTTCTCCCTCCTAGGTGTGGATGAGCTGCTTCCTTTATGATCCCATGCACAGCATTCTGCACTTCCCTGTCATAACCTACATCATTCTGTATTATTCTTTGTGTGTTTATCTACCCTACTAGACTCTTGAGGCCAGGGATTCTTTTTTTTTCTTTCTCCATCAAATTTACAGTTCTTGTTACATTCATGGCACTAAAATATTTGTAAATTTAAGAACAAATTCATTGTTGTGTTTAGTGTGAAAATTTTCACTGAGGATGAATTGATTCTCAGACAAATCATTTACAACTGAGGCCAGAACTAACTATTCTTTTTCTTCTGGCTTCTGGCACCACTGACCTTTGTTCTGTCATTATTGGTTTGTTTGTTTTTTTAAAGAAAATAAAAGGCATTTTGAAGCTTGCCAGATTCATACCTTTTGTTTTTAACCAGTCTAATTAATATAAGTTTTCTATGGGACTTCTTACAGTAATTTGAAGTCTTTTAAAGTCTCACTTAAGCCAACAAAACCAGCTGTGCTAAATGGTCAACATTGTCTTAAAAGAAATATCAAGGGATTTCTTAGATATAATAAAGAGGCCACTTTTTAGGAACCTGACCTTGCACATTCCATATTAAGCTCTGCATTCCATATTAAGCTGGCTACTGTCTCCAGTTATAAACTCCTTGAGAGCTTATGGAGCCCATCAGGTTGACCTGTTTGCCAGTTGCTCCTTGTTGGGATTATCATGAGTGTTGTTGTAAATTGTGTTTAATGAATTGAAAATTTTGTGAAGATATTGTTTGAAGGTAAGAACTAATATATGGGTGGAGTTTTTGTCTTATTTTGGTGGTAGACTTGGGTCTTTACATGTATAAAATTTTGCTGTTGTTTGACAGTGAGATATGTTTCGTCTGATAACTTACATGTCTAGGACTATGCGTAGTTTTGTGTTTTTTTTTAATGTTAAAAATTGTTTTTAGCTTCCTACATGCCAGGCATGCCAAGTGGAATCTCTGCATATCCATCCGGATACCCTCCCAACCCCAGGTAATAAAAAATTGTCTTTTGAATAATACTATTAGAAATTCTGTTCTACAATCTCAATAATGAATGCTAACTAGGCTGTTACAGTAAATTTGGTTGCAAGTTAATGAAAGGTAAAAATTCATTTTATTACTGGAACTTTATAAACCGTTCAATTCTATTTTTTTTAAAGAATTTTTTTTTAAGATTTAATTTTTATTTATACAAGAACTGGGGTACAGTCAGAGGCGCAGGAAGGTGAGAAGATTCACCAGAGACAGAGTGGAGAACAGAACAGGCAGACAGATCGAAGACACTGCTGAAGGCAGCAGCGGGCAAGGCAGGAGAGGTCTGCTGTGCCATGTGGGTTTCTCCCTGGCCGGCTAATACTCGAACCCATGCTGCAGAGGCTGAGGACAGCTTCACAGAGCGGTGCTCAACCCGCTGCGCCACCGCGGAGACCGAGTTCAATTCTATTTACAGAGCGGAATGGGGTGGAGTAATGAAAATGATCTTGATTGGCTTTGAACCTTGAATCCTTGTTTTCGAGAACACCATGTAGTGTAGATGGTTAAAAGGTTAACAGAATAGTAATGAAGATGAATGAGGCCAAGGAGAAAATATTTTAACACTTTAAAAAAATTTTAACTTTTCTGTAAATTATGGGGATAGTAAATGATTTACATGATGGCATTAGTCTTGTTCCTATGATATTTATTCTTTCAATTCATAGATTATACTGCCAATCTTTATTATCCATTTGATAACATAACAGGTAAATTGATAATGAAATTAGTCTATAAATATAACACACACTAGAAAAATCAATGAGAAATAATTATTAACCTTTGTTTTGAATGTGTACTGTTCCAGTGGTAATTAGGAATACTTTGCAAATATGGTCTTTGTGATGGAATTGAATAAAGGTACAGCTGTCATAGGCATTACAGATCACCTAAGACCTTCCTTTATCTCCTCTAGCTGGTATTCATTTTCCACTGTACATCTTCTGAGCATCTGTGAACATTTGTTATTTTCCTTGATTTATCAAGGTTGTGTACAGGAATCTTGCCGTATTTTTATTATTAGCATCATGAGGAAGAGATGAATTTATACCTTATCACCTATTTAAGCCCTTATAAATGGTGCCTTAAATATAATAAATAATAAATTTTGAAAAGTGTATAAAGAAAAAGGAATGTGAGAATGCTGGAAAAAATTTTTAAAACCACTTAGGTCAAAAGGGACCATAATTCAAAAAAATTTGCTATAATTGTTTAATAGTGTACAAAGATAGAAAATGATACTGCTCAATTATCTTTTTACTAAAGAAAAATTATTAACCCTCACAGAGAATAACCATGAAGGAGAAATTGAGCATGCTCATTAAATAGAAGGGAATTTTCTGAAATTAATACCTGTAGGCCTAGAAGAGTTTATAAGAGGTTACTGAAAAATTCAGCAATATGATCACAGATTTTCTTTGAAAAATGTGTGTAAATGGGAGGAACTTGAGAAAAAAAGAAATTTATCCCAGATTTCAAAAAGGTAGATTCAGAATTTTCAATAAGACATTGTTTCCTCTAAGCATTATAGCATGGCTTATTTAAAAAACAAACAAAAAAACCTAGAAATAAAAATCCAGTAGCCTTCTTTTGGCATGTGTCCACTAAACACAAAAACGCTTAATTTTTTTTCTTTTTTGGGTTTGCATTTATACTGCTAGATAAGAGTATCATGGTTACACTGAATTTGCAGCAAATCACATATAAAATTTTCTGTTGGTGACAAGTTACAAAGTGTGAACTGGTAGTACAAATACTGATAGAAGAGTCTTCGGGCCACTGTACTGAAGGAGGATTACTGGACTGACTCAGTAGTTTTAATGGACTCGAAGGCAGTTGTAGCTAAGATAGGATTAGTAAGATTTATTGTCAGCTAGTAATCATTCTGTTCTACTTTTCTTCTCTATTATAAAGGAAGCACTGCTAAGCTAGTGAACATTCAGAAGAAAATGATTAGATCTGAAAATCATGTCCTATCAAGAATGGTTGAAGGAATTTTTAAAATAATTTTTTAATATTTCACTCATAAGACTGAGGGGGAAATGTCAGAAGTATTAAAATATCAAGTGATCGTCCAGAATGCACATACAGGTGGAAGTCACATTGACATAATTTCAGTGTTCGTGGAGACGTAACTGTTTATCAGGGTATTGTGACTGATAATCTGTAAGACAATGTTGAGTAAGAGATTGGTAGAGAATACTTCTGAGAAAGATTCCTTCAAGTTCTCATATGTCAATACATGAATGACACAAACTAACCGTAGACCAAGAAGAATTTGTTTTAACTATTTAAAGAGTATTTTTACAACAAATATTTGCAAAAGTTATCATTGAACCACAGTTAAAAATTAAATAGTGGAGCAGCTGGGCATCACTTGGGTCATGAGGGCATTGTGTCCTACAGAGGGAAGACTTGAATCCAAGGTCATGGCAAAACATCTGAAGTTCATTGCCAGGACTGTGATGGCACAAGAAGGGATCATGGAAGGCTCACACAGGTCCCTCACTATGGATTGACTAATAGAGGTATTAAGCAATGGTGGTACTATGAGAAGCCTTGCCACCGGTGACAAAAGGAAAGCTATAAAACCTGCAGCATATCAAGAATTTGGAAATGAATGTCAATTTCTTTTTTTTTTTTTTTCAAGATTTATTTATACTTTATACAAGCACTGGGTACAGTCAGAAGCGCGGGAGGGTGAGAGAGTTCACCAGAGTCAGAGCAGAGAGCAGAGCAGGCAGACTGATGAAGTTCACTGCTGAGGGGAGCAGCGGGCGGCAGGAGAGGTCTGTGCGCCATGTGGGACCCTCACCCGGTGGCCGGGGATCAAACCAGCACTGCAGAGGCTGCGGGCAGCTTCGCAAGCCAGCGCTCAACCGCTGCACCACCGGGGAGGCCCCAGTGCCATTTTTTTAATGGCAACTTCTTTTTTTTTTTTTTTTTTTTTTTAATAGAGGCATGTTTATTTATTTATTTATTTGTTTGTTTGTTTATACATGCACTGGGTACAGTCAAGCGAGGGAGGGTGAGAGAATTCACCAGAGCCAGAGCGGGGAGCAGAGCAGGCAGAAGGACCGAAGTACACTGCTGAGGGGAGCAGCGGGCGGCAGGAGAGGTCTGCGCGCCATGTGGGACCCTCCTCTGGTGGCCGGGGAGCAGCCGGGGATCGAACCGGCGCCGCAGAGGCCGCGGGCAGCTTCGCAACCCAGCACTCAACCTCTGCGCCACCAGGGAGGCCCAAATGGCAACTTCTTGATGCCAAAAAATCAGGCAGATCCATGGCAGGGCTGCTGAGGCCTGTGAATAGGTAGTGTAGTCTGTAAACCCTTATCTAACCCAGTCCCGTGTTCTCTTACAATAAATTCGGTCATGTATATGCAAGAGGGCTTGCATATACTCAACAATGGACATTCTTTCATTAAGTCAAAGAGAAACTCAGTCAAAAGTAATGTAGTAGAGTAGTGGTTACCAAAGACTGGTTGAGAAAGGGGGAATAGATTATTATTAATGGGTGCAGTTTTTTTTTCTTTTTTTTAAGATTTTTATTTTTCTGCGTAGAGGGACTGGGATGCAGGCCAGAGGTGCAGGGGGTATGTGGATTCACCAGAGACAGAGTGGGGAGCAAAACAGGCAGATCTATTAAAATACCCTGCTAAGGGGAGCAGTGGGCGAGACAGGAGACGTCTGCTGCGCCATGTGGGTTAGCTCCCTGGCCAGGGATCAAACACAGGCTGTTGCGGGCCTTTTTTAACCCATTTAACAATGGGTTCAGAGTTTCAATGAGAAGATGAAAGTTCTGAAGATGGGGCCTCCCTGGTGGTACAAGGGGTTAAGCACAGCACTGTGAAGCTATAAGAACTGAGTGAAATACACTGCTGAGGAGAGCAGTAGGCGAGACAGGAGAGGTCTGCTGTGCCATACGGGTCACCTCCCTGGCTGGGGATTGAACTCGTGCTGCACTCTGCAGACAGCTTCATTCATAGGTTGCGTCTTAACTCCTGGCACCACCAGGGAGGCCCACACCATGGTGTTTTAATTAGTGTTGCTTTGTAAGTCAAGGAGCCTTGATAACTCCATTTTTATTCCTTGTTCCTCAGGAGTGAATATGCTATTCAAGGTCTTTTGAAGTTCCAAATATATTTCATGATTTTTTTTTTAATCTAGTTCTGTGAAAAATAGTATTGTGATTTTGATAGGGGGATGTATTAAATATGTATATTCCTTTAGTAGTATAAATTTTTAAAATGCTAATTCTTCCAGTCCATCGGTATGGGATACCTTTTCATCTCTTTGTGTCTTCTATTTCAGCAGAGTTGAATGGGTTTGTAGAGAGACTATAATTAATGTTGGGTTGTCTGAAGATTTAATGTTTTTTGTTCGTTAGTTTCCCGGGCTGTCCTTATCCACCTGGTGGTCAGTATCCTGCCACAACAAGTTCCCAGTACCCTTCCCAGCCTCCTGTGACCACTGTTGGTAAGTACGGTACCTTCAAATTTGTTTTTTTCCACATAAGGAAAACCAAAGTCTGCTGTCAGGAACAGTGTACTTTTCTAGTCCCTGTAAAATGTTTGAATACCATTTATTCTCAGTGGTCAATATCCTAGAATCTAAAACTTGATGTGATTTATAATTATGAAAATAATCCTACCAGGGCATAAAAATAAATAAGATTCTCTTACCACTCTTTCCCTATGGGTCACATTTATTGTTGAACTTTGTGTATGTGTGTTGAACTATTTACAAATACTTGGGTTTTCTTAGCCCATTTACCTATATAAAAATAGATAAACATCTTTAGGAAAAGAAAGCAACGCTGGGTAATAAGACTGTATCAGGTAAGACAAATTATTGTGGGCAAGAGTTGCCTGTATCTAATTTTCTTCAGTTGCAAAAGTTAAAGCAAGATGAGAACATAAACAGACTCCCACCCCCTTGTGTGCCTTCTGCAACCACCTGTACCATCACAACTCCATATCCCTGTTACCATAGATCTTTGCTTCCATCTAAAGCTGTTTTCGCTACTAGATTTTATCCTAACTTCAGTAACAAATTTTAGGAATGAGATTGAGATGTGGCAACAAAGTAGAAGTTTACAGTAGCAACAAAACATCTGGTAGAAAAATAAGATTCACAGATGGATCTTAAAAATGATCATTTTCCCTCAGGAGTCGTCTTAGACCTTTTTTTCTTAATCACCCCTTCCCCTACCCCAACTACTAATACCTTAGATTATATTACGTATCTGTTCAGGTGCCACATATATAAAAGTAACAAGATTTCATTCACCTCCTGAGAACCAGTTTTCATCCCTTTAGAGGAGTGCTAGCACCCTGTTGAAAGTGTGCATGGATTGTAGTGATGTTGGCTGAGACCCCTCCTGAGCTCAGAGGAGGTGTAGGAACTAGAGAGAATAGTTTCTCAGATTACTCAAAGCTTGGTGCCGGAGGCCAGCTCCAGCAAAATGTCATGTCAGGGCCCTGCAAGGACGAGATGGTGTCGGAGAAGTGGAGGGATGAGGAGAGAGGGGAGATGAAGTAGATGAGGTAATAAGGAGACACTGACACTTGATCAGGGTGCCGACATCTCCCGCTTAGGGTCTTAACGGATCTTTATACATCAGAAATTGTTATTTGATCATTACATCATGCAGTCATGTGATTTTACTTTTACATTGTTTTAGAAATTATTAATGATCATTAACAGTGCACAGTCCTTTTTTTTAATTTTCCCAGTCTATGATTAACTTGGTAACTTGGTTACATTATTTCCCTAGGTAATGTATGTTATTCAGAAAATAGAAACAGGTGCTATAGACAGTGTGATTTATGTGGTCAAGCTAAAAGATTAAGCAGGCATTGTAAGATCAGGGACAGCTTCCTATTTTCTGTAAGAACCAAGGTTTCCCGGTACCATGGGAACAGCGTGTGGTGTGTTTCTCTCGGACCATTTCACCTCCCAGGGCGCCTCAGGGCCTTCTCTAGTGGGGACTTTTACCGGGCTCAGTTCCGTCAGTTCTATCAAGCATGGCTTGTTAAAAAAAACTCTTTGTTACTCATAGTAACTGAATTACAAATTGGAGGACTGGAGAATTATTGGGAATTGTTTCATTATCAGTAATGTTAGAAAGAACTTTTCTCAAACTCCTGAAGTGTGCATTACTGGCACTAATGCCAACACTCATTGTGTTATTCTAAAGCTTATAGAAAATTTCCGTGGTTTCAATAACTGCCACAAACAAATGAAAGGAAGTAGCAGGAGCCAGCTACTCTCTGACTTTTCAGAAATTTCCCCCATGCTCATCAGACCTTGTCAGACAGCATGAGTAGCATGGCCCGCGCCATCTTGGGGCTAGGAATTCCTAGAGGTGAATGAATGGACTGTTCTTTAGCCAATAGCAAAATGTAACCAGAGAACAAGAAAAGCAGAGGAGAAAACTATGTCCCTGTGCTTAGAATTTGGAAGAGGGATATAGATGAAAGCTTAAAAGCATCTGGCCCTTCAAAGTGGTTTGAAGGCAAACAGTTCTCTTGCTGAAAATGGGAGGCTAGAACTTTTGAAGAATGTGGAGCTGGACTCGTCATTAAAGGGGTAGGATTCTTGTTACAAAGGAGAGCAGGAAAAGAGAATGAAGACTGCCAGCTCATGGTTTCAGTCATCTTTGAAGATACTGAGGATTTTTGCCTTTGAGGGCAGATAGTGAGAGCTTAGGGCTTAAGAGTCAAAAGATTTGAGGACTTTGGTTAGGTTATAACGAGGCCTTAAAGTTAGAAGTCCTGGTGGCCTGACAGATGTGAGTCCACCATGGGTAGCAGCACTCTTGTACGTGATGGACACGGAGTGGGGCTGAGGGGGATGGTCCCTGGTAGTAGGAGTGGTGGAAAGAGAAATTGAAGGTGCCAGAAAGAATATGTGGAGATATGAATTGGTGAATGCAGGAAGGTTGCTGGTCATCTTGGTGTCTCCAGAGGAGAACATGAGTAAAAGAAACTGAGGGGAGTAAGTCGATAGGTGACACATTCACTGGTAAATTGGTTAAGAAATAGTTAGGTATTAGAGGTCAGGGATATGAAAACAAGGCCTCACAGGATGGTCTTTAGAGGCATTTGGAATGTCCAGCATATGACAAACCGTCATAGGCCATCCTACAATGCAGCCTCTAAAGAAAGTAGGCTGTCCTGAACCTCTGGTAATAGAATTATTTACTTTTATACCAAGAAGGTTGGAAAAGCTCCAAATCTGCATGTAGTGTGTGCCCAGGCCAACTGCAGGGAGTTCATGCTATGAGACCTAAAGTTCTTATGAGGCTGTCTGAACCGAAAAACATGTCAGCAGGGCCTATGGTAGCTCCATGTGTGCTAGACGTGTCCAAGACAGGCGCAGATGGGCTTTTCTTACTGAGGAGCAGAAAGTCATTGTGAAAGTGGTAAAGGCACAAGTACAGAGTCAAAAATGAAGTTTTTTTGAATAATTAAAAAAAAAGAAAAAGAAGGCCTCAGTTTTCATAAGGGAAATGTGGTGGTTCTCTAGCTTATAACTTCGAATTCCAAAGCACAGGCGATCTGAACGAGTTAAGATGTTCGGTTCTCGAAGTATGAAATAATCTGAAATAATTTTGTAAAATCGTAAGTGAATTGTGGAGACAGTGTACTCTATGGATTTGTATGTTAATAATCAACAAAAAATTGATTTTCTTTTTGAACTCTGTAGGATGGATGCTAGTTGGGCTCACATAAGTATGACATTTCTAGCAAGAAATAGGAAAACCCTTGTAGGAAAAAGAAGTGAACGTTGGGAGTTGATGTTGGGCTCTTTCACTCTGTACAAGTCTCAGTGCTTGGGGCAGATTTTGATAGAGGATGTTGTCCAGGAAAACTTGGCCATGGGAGACACTGTACTCATTTCATTCACAAGAAGAAAATCCAAGTTAAAAACAAGTATATGTAGTCCTTCTGTGGTAGAAAATGAGAGAGAAAAAGCAGAACTTTAGACTTAGACTCTTCCTTTTGAAACCTGTGGAAACTGAAACCACCAAGGTCACCCAGTGCCATTTATTATTTTTATTTATGTATACAAGAGCTGGGGTACAGGCCACAGGTGCAGAGGATGAGAGGATTCACCAGAGACAATGGGAGCAGAACAGGTGCGTCTACTGAAGTACACTGCTGAGGGGAGTAGCAGGCGAGACAGGAGAGGTCTGCTGCGCCATGTGGGTTAGCTCCCAGGCTGAGGATAGAACTCAGGCCTCGGTGGCTGGCAATAGCTTGATAGCACTGAGACTTTAACCCCTGCACCACCAGGGAGGCTCACCCAGTGCCATTTAAAGAAGCTCAGAAAAGCCTTCAGGGTAAGCTCTATGAACCAGCTTCTGTGAGAAGACAAAACACAAACTAAAAAGTAGAGTGAGTCACCAGCTTACGGAATGTTTAGAGCTGTGATCAAATGGGATTCTGAAGATGAAGCCAGTGTGTGGACAGCATGATATCCTATTAGTAAGCAGTGTGCCTTGGTACCGGGAAGGGACTTATATTGGATGGAAACATGCGTAGTGAGAGTTCAGGTACAGTTTTGTAACTGGGTAAAGGTGCTTTTGTTTTCCCTGACAAGGAACTCACTGTCAGTGTGATACAAGTTGTTATCTGAAGTTGAATTCCCTACATGATACTTCATTATCACACATAACTGAAAATCAGAATACCTAACTAATGAACATTGATCGTCCTTGAGTTTCTATATTTATGCTAAAGGGAGGAAGATATCTACAGAATAAATTTGATTTGAAATGTACTAGGAAATTCCTTAAGACACTGATAAGGAAGAAACTTTTGGAGGGAAATCATGAAGAATCTGAGAGAAAACAAGTTCACCAATTAAATTTTTTGAATGTCATTTTCTGTTCATTCATGCTGTCCTGTTCTTTTGGTAAGAAGGAAAGGAGTGCAAGTCTTGCAGAAGAGAAGCCTTCGTAACCTGTGCATTAGTTTAGGAAACTGCCTCCTCTCAGGCTGTCTCTTCCTGGCCTTTACAGTGGGCTTCTGACTTTTGTAGTTTAGCAGTGGACTTGATCTGAATCAAATGTTATCCCTTGTTACAAATATGTTGTCCCATTTCTTGGAAATTTAGAATGATTATAATCTGTTGGGATGTAACCTTTGCCTCATAGAGAAAACAGCTCGTTGTTTGAGCTGTAGGTAGAGAAAGTGAGATGGATTGATAGTACCCCCTTGCAGGGAAAGTATTTGTGAACTAACTCAAATTTTAATGTTCTTTTTGATGAGATGGTAACATTTAACATACAGTTTCTCTTTCCTCCCACTTTGAATGTATCAACTCATATTGCCCTGGCCTCTGAAGGTTCTTACTTAAGGAGTAGAAAGAGCTTGGGAAATCAGCAAATGTTTTTTTTTTTTTTTTTTTTTTTAATAGAGGCATGTTTTATTTATTTGTTTGTTTGTTTTTGTTTATACATGCACTGGGTACAGTCAGAAGTGCGGGTGGGCGAGAGAATTCACCAGAGCCAGAACAGGGAGCAGAGCAGGCAGAAGGACCGAAGTACACTGCTGAGGGGAGCAGCGGGCGGCAGGAGAGGTCTGCGCGCCATGCGGGACCCTCCTCCGGTGGCCGGGGAGCAGCCGGGGATCGAACCGGCGCTGCAGAGGCCGTGGGCAGCTTCGCAACCCAGCGCTCAACCGCTGCGCCACCGGGGAGGCCCCAGCAAGTGTTTTTTGTCTTTTTCTCCTGCAGGTCCTAGTAGGGATGGCACAATCAGTGAGGACACCATCCGGGCCTCTCTTATCTCAGCAGTCAGTGACAAACTGAGATGGCGAATGAAGGAGGAAATGGATCGCGCCCAGGCAGAGCTCAATGCCTTGAAACGAACAGAGGAAGACCTGAAAAAAGGTCACCAGAAATTGGAAGAGATGGTTACCCGTTTAGATCAAGAAGTTGTAAGTAATTCACTGAATAGTTATGATTGTAGCTATTACAGTGTTCTGTATGGGCTTTGGTTACCCTGGACATTATAGATATAGTTAAGAGTTTGGGATATTATACATGTCTTTAAGCATTTGAATATAGAGATAGCTAAAAGTGGAGCCTGTGATTGTAATTGGTCTTTGATTGGAGATGAATGTATTTTGGGCAGTTTGGCTTGCACCTTCATCCAGAGATAATCATGTTTTGACTCAAAGGAGGACTGGTTGAATGCTTGATATTGCCACAAGACTTAAGAATTTTACAGAGTGGCAAGCCATGACAAACATACCTTGGATACAGATTTAAGGGTCAGTTCTTTTGCTTCCAAATATTATTTGAACTATATTTAGACTATCTTTAGCTCTTCCTGTAAGTACCTTAGATGATCTCTAAAAATGGTTCCCTACTCACTTGGCCCTGAAAACCCTACAAAGTCATGCAAATTGGGAGACTCAGGTCTTCATGTTCATTTTAAGAACACTCAGGGCATTTTAAGAATCCCCAGGCCAGACAGTGGGGCTGAATTCAGGGTCAGTGGTCTAAAAAGACAGCTGAATTTTTACTGCACATGCTTTCAAATGCAGAGATCAATGCTGAACTTAGGGTTTAGATGTAGATTTCCAGTTGAGCACATCCAAATGAACAAAGTCCCCAAGATGCATCAAGAACTCACAGAGCTCATGGTCACATTAACCCACAGATGAACTCTCCCTGCCGCACTGAGGATCCTTGCTAAAAAAGAGCGGAATTTTCCTAATCCAAAAGAGGAGGTACACAGAAGAAAAAGATCCCAGAAGGAACTGAAAAAAACAAACTTAAGACCTTGGGAATTTAAGTACAAAATAAATGCAAATAAATAAAGTATCTTCAGTGAACTTTCTGAAGTTAATCCAGAGATATTTGAGTGACTTAAGCGCATGCAGCCTTTTGCTGTTAAACTTTCTCCAATTCTTAACAGACTGCTGTGGCCTGAAGATTAGTGTAAATCAGCCCTGTGACTTTGGCTTAATGATGAAGTTGGAGATATTAGCATAATTTGAGTGCATCACATTCCACTTTCATTCCTAATGAGGGAGGATTCATCCCAATAAATGTGCATTTGTGATGAAAGGGTAAAGAGTTATTGAATGTTTGAAGGCTTTGGGGGAAGTGATTTGTATATATGGTGGCCTAGGGATTAAGTCTAAGCACTATCACCTCTACAGCCTGATGTCGATCCCTGGCCAGGGAGGTAACATGGTGCAGCAGACCTCTCCTGTCTCACCTCCTGCTCCCCAGTCTCTCTCTGGTGAATCCTCTCACCCCCAGCACCTCTGGCCTTTACCCCAATTCTATGCAAAAAAGAAAAGAAAAAAAAATTTTTAATGATTCTAGCATGTAAAGTGTACTTTGCAGTAGTCAACTATTTTCAAAAATTGAGGAAAGTGAACATCAGTACAATTCAGAGCCTGCAACCACCACCTGCACTGTTTAAAGTTCAAGTATTTGGGGTTCTGTGCATCAAGTCCTATAAACTGTGGCAGATACCCATTTGTTTGGAAGAAAGATCTCTCATTCACATGTAAGGAACTTCCTGCTGGAGAGTATCTTGTCTGATGTCTTAGTTTGCAGTAGCACTTGTCACTGATAAATGACATGTTTATCACTGTCACTGAAGTGCTTAGCTCAGGGCATTCTCAACATCATCCTTTGTTCACTCTGCATGTTAGATCACATCTTTTCTTCTGCCTTTGACCAATGTATTTAAAACAACTGCATCCGTGAGTTGTTTATAAGATCTTTTTTATTAGCAAGTCTCGTTATTTGAAGTTGTAGGTGTCTGAAAAGCAGATAATTATGTATAGTTACTTCAGAATCATCATGCTTGGACTGTTCTGTTTTCAGGCTGAGGTTGATAAAAACATAGAACTTTTGAGAAAGAAGGACGAAGAACTAAGTTCTGCTCTGGAGAAAATGGAAAATCAGTCTGAAAATAATGACATTGATGAAGTTATCATTCCCACAGCTCCACTATACAAACAGATCCTAAATTTGTATGCAGAGGAAAATGCTATTGAAGACACTATCTTTTATCTGGGAGAAGCCTTGAGGCGGGGAGTAATAGACTTGGATGTCTTCCTCAAGGTATGTCTTTCCCCACTCAATTTTCCAGGGTTTTAGATGTTGTGTTTTATATGCACTGACGTTGAAAATCACAAACCTAGAGGGTTCCCTCCCCTGAAGGTGGGTTAACATCCGTTGTCTTTCCAGAAGAGCATGGTCTTCTCACCTGTGGAGGGATGAGGATCATTCTGAGTAGGGGGAAGGTGGGCTAGAGGCTCCAACTCAGACAGCATCAAGCTGAATGTAATTCTTCTTACTATTATGCCTGGGTGGCTCAAAATGAGATTACTGGCTGCATCACCCTGTTTTTTGTTGACTTTTTTAGAGCTGCATAGTTTTAGACCTGTTTCCCATATCAAACAACCCTGCAAAGTATTGGGTTGCCCTGCTGGTACTAGAGCCTCTCTGAATATCAGGCTTAATGCTGTTGGACAGACATGAAAATCTAGAAGCCACATTTGGCTGTAGTTGAAGCGCAGGGCTTTAGAAATAGCAGCAGCCACCCATTGAATCTTCAGTCCAGCTACAGCTGGTTTTCAGTGTACATGCAAAGCTGGCCATGTCACTTGCTGATCTTTCCTATCTGTGAGTGGCCAGATGATGCGAGCACATGTGAATGGCTGGGTATAAACTGGAGACCCAGAGAGGACTCCCCCCTCTGTACAGTTCCTGTACAGGTTCTATGCTTGGGTGGCGTAGCTTGGAAAAGATGCACATGCAAAGTCAAGAGACACCAAACTTAAGGGCTGACCTGGTGCTATTCATCCCTACCTACCCTCTTGAAGCCATTATTGGTTTTGTGGGTAACTTTTGTTTGGATCACAGTGCTAATTTCCCTGACATCTTGATTGTCTCAAAATGTAATTCAAACTAATGAGCCAGATCCTGCAGTGTGGTACCTTCCCTATGAAGTAGTAAGCTGGTAAAGGTCTGAGACCACTTTAACACAATCCACCAACATCTTCTGGTGGAGTTTTTATAAGCCACGTGTAATGAGGTATTGCTTTCAAAGAAGGGTTGACATGAGTTTAGGACTCTTCATGCCGGGGTCTGGATTAGTCACTCTAATTCTGAACTCTTAAACTTTCCCCCCTCCTCCCAGCACGTACGTCTTCTGTCGCGTAAACAGTTCCAGCTGAGGGCACTAATGCAAAAAGCAAGAAAGACTGCTGGGCTCAGTGACCTCTACTGACCTCTCTGACATCAACTGGAGATTGAGCTCTTCTTAATGCATTCTTTTCTCTTCCTTTCTCTTATCAGTAGGTGCCCAGAATAAGTTATTGCAGTTTATCATTCAAGTGTAAAATATTTTGAATCAATAATATATTTTCTGTTTTCTTTTGGTAAAGACTGGCTTTTATTAATGCACTTTCTATCCTCTGTAAACTTTTTGTGCTGAATGTTGGGACTGACTATGCTAAATAAAATTTGTTGCATAATTTTTCTCTTCTTTATTCAACTTCTTTAGACAAAATCTGAATTTTTTTTGATTTAGCAAACAAAGCATAATACCCATCTTAAACTGATATGTGTACATACTTATTTTTACATTGTAGAGGAAGTTATATATTTTTTATAGCATATACATTAACATGGGTGTCGGCCAGCTAGAATAAAAGAATAAACTTGATGAACAGAATCAGAATTTCTGTAACACAATGTACACACATCATAGTGTGTCGGACCAGATGGCAAGTACGAGGCAAGGCACCAAAACACTTCTAACAGAGTTGCTTAGGAATTGTACCAGTAAGCTATTATCCAATATCTGGATGCTAAATCAAAGAGCAAGCTAAGAACCATTCCCTTTCCTTTTTCAAACTTTTAAGAATATCTCTTCCTCAGTAACTTTAGAATGGTAGCTTTAAGCAACTTCAAAGCTTGACCTCCTTCTGAATTTTCCAAAGAATTTCTGCTCTCTTTCAGAAGGGCCTCCTCTTCAGGGGTCAACTTCACCTTTATGACCTCTATAATGCCATTGTCTCCCAGGATGCAAGGAACACTAAGGAATACTTCATTTATTCCAGAGACCCTGAACGTAAAGACTTTAAATTATTCCTTTAGCTTTCTTCAAACATAGGTTTGCAATATAAAAAGTAATTCATTTTGCCTTTTGTAAATGACTAACAGATTTGTAGTGTCAGGTGGGGCAGAGAGACGACCAAGACAGAACAATTTAAAATAGCCCTAACGTTTAGATTCATCAACCATCTTTTCACATAGGCCCTGACCCCAACCCCAGCATCTTTGCTGGGACAACCTCATTTTCCTATGTCCTTGCCCCCAAAATTCTATCAGAGAATCACTTCAGCATTCCTAATACTTTATTCCATTTTGTTTTAACCTATCCCATGCAGACTAGCAGGGGGAACTTAGCCAGGTTCCCAACTTCGGCCTCCCCACAAGAAGAACTGCTAATAGCTTTGTACTAGAGCTTCTTACCTAAGTCTCTTCACTAGGCATAACTGGAACCATCTGAGAATAAATTATAAAGTAGCAAAACCTACCGACAATGGTTCCCTGTGTTAATAGGTGTGATGAGTTAGTCCACTCAAATAAAGATGAAAGAATACTTGATAGTTGTATAATAAATACTATTCTAGGCTAAGACAAAGGTACACAGAAATAGGTTTTCCCTCCTCTTTGTTTCTCTTCAGCAGCAGCAAAGAATAGATTTTATGAAGAGATTCTTCCAGATGATCAGCCTCATTTTAAAAAGTCTTTCATATATGCTCTTTTACCCATTTATGTTAATGTTAAATAATTTTTCAAACATGAATATCCTACCTTATAGTAGAAACTGGATGCACTCTCCTAAGATTCTTCAAAATACTTTCTGTTAAATCAGTTACAGATGAAGCAACACCCCAAGAAGTATATCCTTTCTTTTTAAGCATTTCATACCCACTGGGGGATTAATAAAAATCATAAACTATAAATTAATGAAGAAATAGTTATCAAATGTCCATTTTGTGGCAGCCCTAGCCCTTAGAATTTATTTCTGTCCACCCTATAGAAATAAATTCTTTTTAAAAATGGGAGGGGTGGGTGCATAGGGCAAAAGGGTCATTTTGTGACAATGCCACACAATGAAATGTTTTCATCAATAATTTCTCCTAGAAATTTCTTAGTTTGGTTTAAAGTAAACAGTTACAAGGTAAAAGATCTAGAAATTAATATGCAATCAGTTTTACCATTAGCAGCAAGGACTATAAAAACAGTTTAAAAGAACATACTGTCCGCAAACAAACAGGTGCCTACTGTGTGGTGAGCACGACAGGCTCTGTCCCTGGAGGTTGTAAGAATTTACAGTCTGGTGAATTTGATGATCCACAAAATAAATGTGGAAGTGCTAATGTAGAAGAAGTATGGAAAAAAGAACGGTCAGCATATATATTTAAGGGGCCGAATCTTACCCTTTAGCAAAATCAGGCTCACAACCAACTTCCAAGGTAGTGAAGATGCAAAACTGTTACCTGGAAACTACTTGTTTATGAACATCTCCCCACTGCTCAGGATCTTTATCAGTTCCTACATCAGGGTGCAGATCTTTCAGTGGGACCCCAGCAATGTTCACTCCACTCCACACAGAAACTTAGAAAAAGGTAACAAAAAGTCCATTTACAACAAGGTACTATATAGCAGGATTTTTTTAACCTTGGCACAACTGTTAAAATTGCACTAAGAACAACTAGGAATGTTAACTGAACAAAAAATTCAGATGTCGATAACCCTCCCACCCCAAATCAGCTAAATTAAAATCTCCATGGATGAGGCAGACAATTCTATCATCTTAGCAGAGATTTTCCCAATAAGACAGTGACAGTTTTAAACTTTTATCACTTCAAGTCCTTTTTCATAGACAGGGTATAGGTATTAGGTGGGTTTCAAGAGTTCTTAGCCAGAAGAAATGAAGGGGAAATAAAGAAGCTATCACCATGCAAATTAATTTTCTTGTTAATTTAAAGAATTCATGTTACTTGAATTATACACTAGAGTATCCCAGTAAAATATAAACTGCATTATACTACTTAGGACTGTGTTAAGAAAGTCTTATCATTTTAACCATCATGTAAGATTATAGTAACATTCTCATTATTTCAAATTTGTATTTCTGGTAGATGATATTCTTATAAAAATGTTTTAAAAATTATAACACTACTAATAGGGCTTAAAGAAGAACAGAAGTCCTTTCTCCCACCCAGGAGAAATTATATTTTACTTTATGATTAAATATCTGTATGATCAATAAGGTCTAAATATATTTCAGAGAGCATGTACAGCTGGTTGGTGTTTTTAGACTTACCGCTTGAGTCTCCATGCTCTCCATGGACCAACCCATGGCAGCTTTCAGGGTGGCTACCAAGCCTCTGCCCAATAAAGAAACGGAAACGGGCAGTGTCCAGATTACAGCTACTCCCAATGACACAGTTTTTGGGAAATGCACTCAGCTTCCAGACTATGTAGGTTAAGATACCATTGAGAAGAAAAACTTCACGTCAGAAAAAATTCACATCTAAAATACATTTTTTTAGATTTATTTAAATTAAAACTGGTAAATCTGATGTGGTTTGTGTGGTGGAGAACATGGATCTCTATCTAACTCCAGCTATGCCACAATTCCAACAATATCCACCGTATAGAAATAAATTCTTTTTAAAAATGGGAGGGGTGGGTGCGTAGGGCAAAAGGGTCAAATGTATGGTGAATGATGGAAACTACACTTTTGGTGGTCATAATGTATGTATAAATGTGAAATTATAATGCTATACACCTGAAACCTGTATGTTACAAACAATTGTTACTTCAATAAAATTTTTCTAATTAAAAAACTTTTGTTCTTTCTTTTGTTCTTACATAGACTGTTGTGCAGAAACAGTAAGTTCAATCCATAAATTTTGACAATCATGAATAACTTCTTTATCTTTTAATTTTTTTTTCTCAGAAAATAACCACCTAAAAAGTTTAGCTAATAAGCAACAGAAGAAAAAAGTGTAGACAGAATGTCATTGTTAAGTAAAATATAAACAGATCTAGTCCCAATAAGCAAGTGAAATTTTTTGGCATGTTTAGGGTACATGAACTGTTTTTAAACATCAGCTTTATCAGAGTTCTTTTTTCTTACTGAATTAAAAAAAATGGTAACTTAGCCAAAAGGTCAGTGTAGCTATAATAACAGCAAACAAAATTTTCAACAAGAACATTGATAGAAATAGATACTAGGGCCTCCCCGGTGGCGCAGCGGTTGAGCGCTGGGTTGCGAGGCTCCCCGCGACCTCCACGGCGCTGGTTCAATCCCCGGCTGCTCCCTGCCTACCAGAGGAGGGTCCCACATGGCGCGCAGACCTCTCCTGCCTCCCGCTGCTCCCCTCAGCAGTGTTTTCAGTCCATCTACCTGTTCTGCTCTCCGCTCTGTCTCCGGGGAGTCCTCTCACACCCTCCTGCATCTCTGGCCTGGACCCCAGTTCTTGTATAAATCTTTTTCAAAAAGTAACTCAAAAATTGGGAACTGCAAAGGGGGATTTGATTCATAATTATAGCAGACAATTTTAACATCAGAAAGTGATAGTAATTATTAAAAATGAGGAATTTGGCAAAACCAATACAATTGTGACATATCTTTATGCCCAATAAAGCCCACTCTTCTCCAAATATATGTGGGACATTTACAAATTCTGTTAAACTAGGGTACAAAGTAAGCCTGACGCAGATTTCAAAAAACAACCCACGTTTCTCATCTCATTTTAAGTTAGAATCAACCACAGCAAAAAAAATTTTTAATGTTTCAAAGCTAAAAATACACTTATAACTGAGTTAAAGTGGAAATAAAACAGAATTGCAAAATATTTAGAACTGAATGACAAAAGTACCACAATCAAAAAAAAGGTACTTGTAAATATGTATCATTAAAATGTATTTTTTATTTTTTAAAAAGATGTATTTATGCATACAAGGACTGGGGTACAGGCTAAAGGGGGTGGGAATGAGAGGATTCACCAGAGACAGAGTGGGGAACAGAACAGGCGGATCTACTGAAATACACTGCTTGGGGGAGCAGCAGGCGAGACAAGAGGTCTGCTGCGCCATGTGGGTCAGCTTCCTGGCCGGCCATCAAACTGCAGTGGCTGCAGATAGCTTCATAATGCTGCAACTTAACCCCCTCTGCCACCAGGGAGGCCCATAAAAATGTATTTTTTAAATATATAAAAATGTGGGCGTCCCTGGTGGCGAAGGGGTTAAGCACAGTCCTATGATGCTATCTGCAGCCACTGCAACATGATTTCAATCTCAGCCAGCCAGGGAGCTACCCACATGGCACAGCAGACCTCTCCTGTCTTGCCCACTGCTCCCCTCAGCAGCGTATTACAGTCAGTCTGCCTGTTCTGTTCCTCGCTCTGTCTCTGGTGAATCCTCTCACCGTCCCGCCACACCTCTGGCCTATACCCCAGCTCTTGTATGCATAAATAAATAAATCTTTAATAAAAAAGGACAGTGAGCAGAATATTCAATCTCTGTATCTACTATTCAGTCCTTTTTCCCTAGATGCATTGGCCCTCAGCAATTCTTTTATTCAACTACTAGATCTCCAGTACACTAAGCACTGCTCCAGACTCAGTATACAAAACTCAGTGACAAACATTCCTGCCCCATGGATATCACATCATAGTAATAAAAGTTTTGTATTTTGGTATATAATTCAGTAATTTTCCAAAACATTGCTGTTTCTCTACTAGAATGGTATCATAAATTCCTGCAGATAAGTTAAAAAAAACAATTCTTACTGAGAATTCCTTCTTTGTCACCAAGGAGCTTTGAAGGTATTACCAACTCCTTAGGTCAAAGAAGTAGCAGAGTCTAGGATCAAATGAGGGAGAGATTAAAGTTAGCCTTGGACTTTGTAAAGGTGTAAAGGAATTGTACACAGTCTTCTAGGATACACAAATGGTATAGTTTGCAACACAATAGAATTCAAGCTCTAGGAGGTTGTGGCTATAATCTTTTTTTTTTTTTTTTTTTTAGGGCTATTGCTTAATCCCTCCCCAGAAAGGCCCTTCAATGCAAAGATGACAAATCTTTTACTTAAAATTCTCTGTATATACTTTATCTATTCATACAACCTGAAATAGTGCCTTTTTCCCCATCTATAAAATATAATAATTACTTTTTTTTTATATAGATGATTTTTTTTCTTTCTTTTATAGAGGCATGTTTTTATTTATTTGTTTGTTTGTTTGTTTATACAAGCACTGGGTACAGTCAGAAGCGCGGGAGGGTGAGAGAATTCACCAGAGCCAGAGCGGGGAGCAGAGCAGGCAGAAGGACCGAAGTACACTGCTGAGGGGAGCAGCGGGCGGCAGGAGAGGTCTGCGCGCCATGTGGGACCCTCCTCTGGTGGCCGGGGAGCAGCCGGGGATCGAACCGGTGCCGCAGAGGCCGCGGGCAGCTTCGCAACCCAGCGCTCAACCGCTGCGCCACCGGGGAGGCCCCTAAAATATAATAATTACTTTTTAAGGTTGTACTACATAGTGTACTTTAAAGGCATATTGTTATCGTTATTACCAATGCTGGAAGAAATGCACTGGCTTAGTGTATGTGTACGCTTCACTAGCAGTGAGGACACAGCTGACAAAGGCACCATAGTTAGTAGGACATAATGAGCTGTGCGGTTTTCATGATTGCCAGGAGCAGCCATTCACAACAGGAGAAACTTCTAGTGCTTTAAGGACACTGTAAAGGCAGGACCAGGCACAGTGCAGGTTTTCTGATCCCATGCAGACCGGGTAAAGGAGGAGTCAGAGTCCTCAGTAGTTTTGCAGGTTTTTTATTTGGGGTTCACCAGGCATATGGTAGGCAGGGGTGCTGGCTGGGGGGCTGGGAGGCTGGCAGGCCTCCCAGCCCCCAGCAAGTCTTCACTCTATCTGGGCTCTCTAGCGTTCGTTCTGCTGCTTCTCGGCTTCTCTTTCTGCTGCTGCTGCTGCTGCTGCTGCTGCTGCTGCTGCTGCTGCTGCTGCTGCTGCTCCTGTCCCCCCGTGACGCCGCTGCTGCTGCTGCTGCTGCTGCTGCTGCTGCTGCTGCTGCTGCTGCTGCTGCTCCTGTCCCCCCGTGACGCCGCTGCTGCTGCTGCTGCTGCTGCTGCTGCTGCTGCTGCTGCTCCTGTCCCCCCGTGACGCCGCCCTTAAAAGCACAGTCTTAGCTCAGCTGAATCCCATCTACCTATGCCCACACCCTATTCCAGGTGCCCGCCGTCAGGCATGCATTCAGGACAAGGATCCATCATCTATCCTGATGGCTGCTGCTGCTGCTGCTGCTGCTGCTGCTGCTGCTGCTGCTGCTGCTGCTGCTGCTGCTGCTGCTGCTGCTCCTGTCCCCCCGTGACGCCGCCCTTAAAAGCACAGTCTTAGCTCAGCTGAATCCCATCTACCTATGCCCACACCCTATTCCAGGTGCCCGCCGTCAGGCATGCATTCAGGACAAGGATCCATCATCTATCCTGATGGCGGAAGGGCAGAAAAGCCTGACATTTTCTTTACCCTACAGACACTTAACATCGCCTCAACATAAACCATGCCAACTGTAAATATTATAGATAGTAGTTAATACAAATTTTACAGATATTCTTTTAAAAGCAAAAATTCAAAGAGAATTTACTAAAAGATCATGGGTTCAGATTAGGGTAATATTCTTACAAAGAGATCAGAATCTTTCTAGCCCTGTAGCCATTATACTGGAAGCTCACTTGATCAATTACACCAACCCTAAGAACAACATTAAAACTAACCTAACATGAATAAAGAAGGGAAACAAACTAGGAAATTGAAAAGAGAGGTTTAAAAGAAAAAGGTTATTGCATTTGGTACGAGCAGGACACCTATCACACTCTTTTCTTCTACCACAATTTACGAAAGGGTTGCTCTGAGCTAAGCCAGCAGCCCTACCCCCACTCCCAGCCACCCCAATCCACCCGATCCCACCCCACCCCTCCGCCTTCTGGCATTCCCTGAAACTTGCACAAACTTATGCATTATCCTTGCCTCCAACCAAGAAAAAACTGGTTAACCCTATGTCGGGGCACAACTTACTTTTAATAAGATGCTGACTGCACAAGCCGGCCCGACCGATCCAGTTCCTATCATGGAGACCTCAGGATGATGAACGGCCTTCTCTGCAGTGAGGTTCGTGACTAGGTCGCCATCTTGGAGACCCAGCAAAGTGGAGGAAAACCCGCACAGCCGCTTCCCACTGTGGAATCGCTCGGTAGCGAGGAGC
Organism: Talpa europaea; assembly: GCF_964194135.1. NCBI lineage: Eukaryota > Metazoa > Chordata > Mammalia > Eulipotyphla > Talpidae > Talpa > Talpa europaea. The sequence continues at coordinate 40,607,704 of NC_140073.1, read as the reverse complement.
ACATTGAGAAGTCCAGTGGCTGCAGACACACCGGGAATGCCAAAGATGACTGGCAAAGAAGCTGGTAAGTTCTTGCCAGCAGCGCAGCACCCAAGAGAAAACGAAGGGATGAGGAAGAGGGATACTGGTAAGGTGGGTAACGAGGGCTGAAGGAAGGCAAAGGGGCTGCTCGGCCAAAAAAAAATTGATCACAGCTGACCCGCTCTCCGTCCCACACCCCGCTTGGCCATCCTGCCTCTTACCACCATCCTTCCTCTCCTCCCCAACGATTAGCTCCAGGATCAAGCTCAGGTGCCCTGGGCCCAGGGTGGAGAGCCGCCGGGCGTGAGGCGCTTCCCACCGCACTCTCGGAGGGGTAAGGCCAGCCCAGGCGGTGGGATGAAGCCTGGAGGGGACACAGCCATCCTCAAGCAAAAGAAATTCACTCCCTTGGCACCTATTCTCTTGCCATGCTGCATGACTCCTGCAGTCCTGCTCATGTCCACTCAAGAGGCAAATGAAGAAAATGGAGTGAAACGGCAGGAAGCTGATAGAAACTGGGGTGGGGGTGGGGGGGTTCCGTTGACTGACGCACCCCGGCCTCCACAACCACACCTGTGCAAGGCCACGCCCAGCTGTGGAGGCCCGTGGAGGCCCATCACATTTGGCGCTGGCTCAAGGCCAGGAGGAGGCCTGCACCTGTGGCCAGTCACTCGCCCACGAGGGAGGGTGGAGCTTTCTGTGCTTGGCCAGGTCGGATGAATCCTTGGTCTGCAAGCATACCAGGTGCAGCAGGTGGACCACTGTTCTCAAAGTACTGCTTGCCCAGAACCTATCCATCCCAGTGCCAAAGTAAATTTATGTGTAACCAAACCTTGTCTGAATGTATCCAGTAAGGGCTTTTGGGCTTATGGCTGGGAAATTTTCGCCAGGGCTACAGGAGAAAGGGACCTCAAGCTACTTTTTACCACCCACAAATGGAAGCTGTCATAGAAAAAATAAACATTTTAAAGCTCTCTATGCGAAGAGAAATTTAAAATAATGTATGAAACCCTAGAAAATTTTATCAGTGCTAATTGATAACCCTTTCCACAAGCGGAAGGAAAACTCATTAAGTCATTAAATGTAAAATCCAAAATTCTCCCCCTATCCCATAATAAACTGTGGTTTCTATTTCTCTTCCTTTCAGTTACATCTGCTCCCCCCCCCCTTAAGGGGAGGTGCCATGTTCCCCATCTGGCTTACATTCAGCCACCCAAGCCACAAGTACCAGGCCACAAGTCCCAAGCTGCCTGTAGCAGCAGGAATGGCATAGAGCAGGTTCTCTAGGATCCGAGCAGACAGGTGATGGAGGAGTCCTGGAGCCCTCGGTGGCTTTTGCAGGCTTTTATTGGAATTTGCCAGGTACACAGCAGGCAGGGGGGCGTGGGGGGGGGCTGGCAGGAGGCTGGCAGGCCTCCTAGCCCCTGGCCAATCTTTATGCTTTCTGGGCTATCTCACATGTTCTCTCTTGGCCTCTGTTTCTCTGCTGGTTCCTCTCACTTGTTCTTCTGATGTTCTGTTTCGGACAACGCCTTATAAGTCTCGTCTCAGTCCAGGTGAATCCCACCTATGTATGCCCACAACCTACTCCAGGTACCCGCCATCAGGCATGTATTCAGGATCGCAGGGATCCATCATCAATCCTAATGGCAGTAGGGCAGAAAAGCCTGAAAATCATTTACCCTACAGTGCCTAAACCAGACTTTCTACCAATTGCTGCATAAAGACAGATGAAGCATATGAGAGGTCAAGCAGCCATACTTGGTATATAATTGAATATGTGTGAGGCCAGAGCTCTCTTGTTCTTGAGACTGGATTTGCACCCTGGTTCTGAGGGAAGAAGACAAGAAAGGAGACATGGAGGAGACAAAAGCAGAGACACTTGAGACACGTGCAGTCTGACAGTAGCAGCCATTATCTTGATGTGGTATCTCCTTCTGGCCCAACTTTCTGTGATCTGCTTCAGAACCTCGTTCCTGTGGTTCTCCACCAGCAGTCACTTTACACTTGTGGCAAGCCTTCAGGAATCAGCAGTCCCACATAAAGCCAACCCTATTTGGCTGGGTTATGTGATTTGGGGTGTTTTATTGGGAAACTAATATCCTTTCTTCTCTATGCACATATCTGACAAATTATTTTATGTTTAGCAGTGGTTTTTTTTTTAATTCTTTCTCCCTCAAGAGCCTTTTTAGGCATCTTCCCCCCAATCATTCAGCTCCCTCTTCCCCTGCCCCTCACTGTTAAGTATTAAGGAATAAGATTGTGTCTGGTAGGTTTGAGGTTTGGAGAGCCAAAACTTTGTAATATCTAAGTTTTTGTCACCTACCAAAAACGAATTTTCACTCCTTGGAGACAATGTTGCATTGCTAAGAATACAGGATGTAAAGCAGTTTTAAGTCCTATAACGTTCCCGTAAAAACTGTATTTTACAGTCTTTCAATCTCTGTAAGGGTTCCCTAAAATGAAGTTTTAACTTGGTGTACAAAAAGGAGCTATAAAAAAAGGCAAAATCCACAGAAAATGCAAACTTTCTCCTCATTCTAACTTAAATTTACTCATAAACCATATTTTGCACATTCAAGGGAAGAATTGAAAAACAAGGAAAAAGAACAAAATAATGGGAAACTAATCATCTTAAATAGAAGATGACTAGAAAGCAAGCTATTAAGACAGTAAGAATAGCAGAGGTGAACCCTGACTGACCAAATAGTACTACATGTCCACCAGTCCTGTAAAGTCTCAAGGCCTGCATATCTGCCTCTTATTTTTCCTACTGAGGCTATCCTGATGTAAATTTGTAAGTTACCTTGGCCCTGATTTCTTACTTGTTTCATTGTATATTTTCTGTAGCTGCCTCAAATTTTATGGAGTCAAGGAAATACTGCCTATGTGTTATATGTGTGTGTGAGATATTTACATGAACCCTGGACACCATAAAGGAGGTGCCAGTTAACTGTGACAAAGCACTCATCATTAATCAATTGATTGAGGAACCTTAAATACTCACTGGGAAACACTGAGGGCAGAAATCACATGGTACTGATCACATAACCATGCCACAGCAAGCATAGTAGTTTGCAGAACAAATGACCTAGAGGATGGTCGAAGCATCTCTGTTATTTCAACAGATACCAAACCAACTGTATTTGAATTTACATGAACTGGTATAATTCTTGCAGAGTTGAAGATTATTTTTGCACCATAAAGTTGTATTTCTATTTTCTTCCTGATATACTTGATGTTTAAAATAAGTACTTAGTCAAGATTATACCTACGCACATAAAATTAATGAAGCAATATAAACTGAATGTTGGTGCCCTAATGGAAGAAAGCACAAGATGAAAATTCAATATCCTAAAAAGTACTTATTTTGTGAAAATAACCATAAGCTCTATATTATAATGAATTATTAGACATATTCTGCCAAGCCTGAAGGCAACTCTTACATATATGATACACTCAAAAGTATACCTTACATAAGTACAGGCTGGATTCATTGCAATAGAGCTAGTAGAGGACTCATAAAGAAGGGAAATCTCTTGCCATTTCACTTTTCTAGCTTTCAGAGACTGGAGTTATGTCATAGGTTCCAGTGTTTGTCTTTTATTTTTGACAGATTATATGCAATACTTTCAACGTGTAAAATACACAGTCTGCTATCTCATTTTAAAACAGTGGGACATTAAAAAGCTTTAAATTATCAGGTCTTTTTGGACATTCCAAATAGTGGTTGCACTCTTCTTAAAAAGATTCTCCTCCTCAGAATTCAGCTTAATTTTCACAATATCTGAGACACCATTTCGCCCCAAGATACAAGGGACACTGAGAAATATTTCTTCCTTTATTCCATATAAATCCTGAAAGGCAAAATTAGATTATTGTTCAGTACCCTGACATGACAAAGCAGCTGTGCAAGAACTTCACAATTAGAATATACCAGAAAGGGGGCCTCCCTGGTGGCGCAAGGGGTTAAGCCACAGCGCTATGAAGTTATCCACAGCCACTGCAGCATGAGATCGATCCCTGGCCAGAGAGGTGACCCACAATGGCGCAGCAGACCTCTCCTGTCTCGCCCCCTACTCCCCTCAGCAGTGTTGTTTCAGTTGATCTGCCTGTTGTGTTCCCCACTCTATCTCTGATGGAATCCTCTCATCCTCCTCACTTCTGGCCTGTACTCTAGTTCTTAAATGCATAAATAAATAAATCTTTTAAAAAAAAAAGAATATATCAGACAAATGGTGCTGCTCAATAATAATTACTCAGAGAGCCGAAGAGTGATCATAGATAATGCCAAGAGCATCCTGCTATCCTATGAACATGTGGAACTTGTGCTCAATGACATGAAGAACATCAAAGGGCCTCAACAGGAACAAGGATAGCACTGTCTATCATTTACTGGGCCATCTTTCTGTCCAACAGAAAGGATATCGTGCAGTCCTTCATGATACTATTTTATCTAAGGAAGGTTGTGAAATCAAGCAGCCTATGTTTGGTGTAAACTTCACATCAACAGAACAGTGAAGTCTGAAGCAGGAAGTAATTGGAGAGGTTCTGTTTCCTACAGGTTGATCTCTAGAGCAGAGAGCACCATTGAGTTTGGGCAAAGAATGGTATAGGAAGCATCATCTCCCGTCTCCAGAGGTCAAGCCTATAATGGAGCCTATGGGTACACAACAGGGTCTGTGTCTATCTTCCACCAGCAGACAATGAAATATATTCCTCACCCTCTATTGTCCCCACCTGACTTCTATCCAGGACTTCCCATGATGGACAGCACCATAGAGTAGGTGCAGCCATGACCACTGCCCTATCCTGTGCATATGAAACCTTCGCAACCCCAATATGCTCCCTCCAACACTGTAGCTGGAGCCAAGGCCATACAAGCAGTTACCAGAACCTATAAAGGTCTGGACACACAATGTAAACATACCTACAAGTGAGCCTTCACCCCCCTCCATATGGAAGGGGGAAGATAAGACAGCTCAGCAGTTCATCACACCTCCTTTGAGTCTAGGACTAGGGCTAGGGGAGGTGACTAGAAGGTAATGTTTTTTTCCAAGTCTGATTATAAAGTTGTCAGGAACTAACAATGAAAAAAATAAAAGACTCTCTGAGTCTAGAACAGTGCTTCTCAGCTTCCCATGATAGCTCAACACACACAGGCATTACTCAGCCAAGCTTCCCGCTCATCATTTCTAGGGCTCTCCAAATTAACTCCTATTCATTATTCCAATTAGGTCACATTTTTCTGTCATAGTAAGCCTCTCCTAACCACCACCAATGGCCCCCATCCAAGTGCAGTTAACTTTTCTTAGCATTTTGTAGTTTTTCATCATAGCACTTGGCATAATGTTAGCACATATTAACCTTTTTAATTGTTTTATTAAGATTACTTCTTTCATTAAAAACTATGACTTCAGGGCCTCTAGCTTATTTATTCACCATTGTATCTTCAACATGTATAATGCCTGGCATACGGTATGGACTTGATAAGTATTAAAGGAAAGAATGATAAATGAAGATTCAACTTAAGTCTACCTTAATCATAGTGGAAACTGGATGCACTCTCCTGAGATTTTTCAATATTGATTCTGCCAGATCTGTCACAGATAATCCAATAGCCCAAGAGGTATAGCCCTTCCGCTTGATGATTTCATAGGCACTACCATTATAGAAAAAACAAAATTCATGAGAACTCAGAAAAACATAGTATTTTTCAAATTATTTATGAATATGCGATCACAGTTTCTGTACTTATTATAAACATATAAACCTCACTATTCACTTTATTAATTCACCCTTCTTTTATCAAAAAGGCACATTACAGGCCTCCCCGGTGGCGCAGCAGTTGAGCACTGGGTTGCGAAGCTGCCCGCGGCCTCTGCAGCGCCGGTTCAATCCCCGGCTGCTCCCCGGCCACCAGAGGAGGGTCCCACATGGCGCGCAGACCTCTCCTGCCACCCGCTGCTCCCCTCAGCAGTGTACTTCGCTTCTGCCTGCTCTGCTCCTCGCTCTGGCTCTGGTGAATTCTCTCACCCTCCCGCACTTCTGACTGTACCCAGTGCATGTATAAACAAGCAAACAAACAAATAAATAAATAAATAAAACATGCCTCTATAAAAAAAAAAAAGGCACATTACTAGAACAACTGTGCCACTCAAGATGAAACTAGCTTTAACTTTTTTGTATTGCTGCTTATATATCCAAATACAGAATATGATCACCTTGATAGCTACCGCATATATCTGACTACTTAAAATTGTTACAAGGGTACCAACATAACTTTATATAATTGTAAGTCATGTGTACATTTTTCCTAAGAATATATCATTAAATCAACAATTATAGAAACATGGGAAATGCTTATGATACATTTTCAAAGGAAAATAGCTAAGTCCTAGTTATGCAATTTCTTATCTCAGACTTGTAAAAAATATACTACATTTTTATAAGAACTTCAGAATTACATTACTCCATAAAGAAATTGATAGTGATTAATTTTTGAGTGATAGACTTATAAGTGGTCTTATCTATTTTTGCTTTTCTGAATCTTCTTATTTTCTACAATAAATATGTATTATATTTTTGCACTGCCATCAAAGTGGACTCAGTATTTTTGTCTGTGAAATTTGTTCTTAAACTTTAAGGCATTAAGAAATTGAATGAATTCTATTACCTGTTAACAACTTGTTTATGAATATTTTTCCACTGGTCTTTGTCCGAATCTGTTCCTAATTGAGGGTTTAGAGTCTTCAGAGGAACACCAGCAACATTCACCCCACTCCATAAGGGCACTAAAAGAAGTAGATCTCAAGGTAAAAACTCTATACCTAAAACATAGTGTTGCAAAACCTGTATTATCACAATTTTAAAGGGTTGTATGTGGGCCTCCCGGGTGGCGCAGCGGGTTGAGCACAGCGCTGTGAAGCTGTCCACAGCCTCTGTAGCACGAGTTCAATTCCTGGATGGCCAGGAAGATTCCCACATGGCACCGCAGACCTCTCCTGTTGCGCCTGCTGCTCCCCTTAGTAGTGCTTTCGGTCCATCTGCCTGTTCTGCTCCTCACTCTGTCTCTGGTGAATCCTCTCACCCTCCCGTGCTTCTGGTCTGTACCCCAGCTATTGTATAAATAAAAAAAAAAAACTTTAAAAAAAAAAAGGGTTGTGTGTATATGTATATATACATGTATGTATATACACACATACACATAGATACATATATATATATATATATGTATGAATGAACTCTTCTCAGTACTATTACAGGTAAGCATGCAAGGCACCCCAGAACCCCCAAACCTGCCTGCTCTAAATAGGTTCTGCCATCTGTTGCATCAAGTCAAAACATACTCTGTTGTGTAGGGCCTTTTTTTAAAAAAAAGATTTATTTATTTATGCATACAAGAGCTGGGGTACAGGCCAGAGATGCGGGGGGTGAGAGGATCACCAGAGACAGAGTGGGGAGCAGAACAGGCAGACTGACTGAAATACACTGCTGAGGGGAGCAGCAGGTGAGACAGGAGCAGTCTGTTGCGCCAGGTGGGTTGCCCCCTGGCTGACCAGGGATCGAACTCATGCTGCAGAGGCTGCGGACCGCTTCACAGTGCAGTACCATCAGGGAGGCCCTATTGTGTAAGGCCTTTAATGGGAAGGAACTTTAATACAGTTAGTGTGCAATAAAGTTAAGGGAAAGAATAGAGTTTCTAAATCAAGCACCCGAAGTTCCCCATCCCCTCGTAGGTAAGTGCCCAGCCAAACAGGGTAGGCCCAAAGCCAGGCCACTGAGGCCAGAAACCTGCCCCAAGTCTAAGGCACCACCTGTGGGGACTCGTAAGAAAGGGGCAGAAGGAGTCCAACATGTCTGGGACAGAAGGAGCAAAATCAAAATCAAGATAAAAACTGCCATTGTTAACCTCCCCACAGGCCTTTCACCCACGTTTGTGTCACCCAGTCCATGACCAAGAAGAAAGCGCAGCTTCTTCACATGTCTCTCTGCTCCATGTACCTCCTCCAGGTCTCCTCCTGGCTCTTTATCTTTCTTTCTTCCTTCCTCCTGTCTCCTCCCCAGCTTCTCCTTCTCCCTGTTCAGCTCCACCCTCCCTTGGGTGAGGCAGAGAACTGAAATCTCCCCTTTCCCTGGGAACCACCCTGTCACAGGACCACATCAGTTACTGAGTTCAGTGGGTCTTTTTATAAAGTTAGGTTACTACTCTACACTACATATAAAAAGTTTCGACTGGACCAAAAAGACAAATGTAAGAAATAAAATTATAAAGTGTTGAATACATGTAGTATAATTTATTTATAATGATGTGGTATAGGAGGCATTTTAAAACAACATACAAGTACAGGGCCTCCCCGGTGGCGCAGCGGTTGAGCGCTGGGTTGCGAAGCTGCCCGCGGCCTCTGCAGCGCCGGTTCGATCCCTGGCTTCTCCCCGGCCACCGGAGGAGGGTCCCACATGACGGCGCAGACCTCGCGCAGACCTCCCCTGCCGCCCGCTGCTCCCCTCAGCAGTGTACTTCAGTCCTTCTGCCTGCTCTGCTCCCTGCTCTGGCTCTGGTGAATTCTCTCACCCTCCCGTGCTTCTGACTGTACCCAGTGCATGTATAAACAAAACAAACAAACAAATAAATAAATAAAACATGCCTCTATTAAAAAAAATAAAAAATAAAAAAAAAATAAAAACAACATACAAGTACAGAATCCACAAAGAGAATAATTCATAAGAAAGGGCTAAATATTATAAGCAACTAGAGGGAAGAGAGGAAGAAATTAATACCATACTGTCAACCTAGAGTCTTATAGCAATTAAACTGTCTTTCAGAAATAAGGAGAAACTAAAATATCCCATTTAAAAAAAAAAAAACATTGACAAGAAGAATAGAATAGAATCCAGGTGAAGGAGTTAGAAGCAGGCTATAAAGACAAGCAATAAAACTGGGAAACATTAACACAAGTCAAAACAGGTACTGACTAATTACATAATAATAATTAAAATTAGGGCCTCCCCTGGTGGCGCAGCTGGTGAGAGCTGGGCTGCGAGGCTGCCCACAGCCTCTGCAGCGCCGGTTTGTTCCTCGGCCGCTGGCGAGGGTCCCACAAAAAAATAAATAATGATAATAATTAAATTTAGTGAGGGGGATATAAAAATAGGAGAAAACCAGATATGTAACTTATAATTACATATATGACAGAAAGAGTATGATCAAACTTAAAGCATTCTAAGATCAATGTACTGTTCCAAAGAAGGGAAAAGGCACTTATAATTTTTAGGTTAAATATGAATATTAAAATTTATAGGTAATCATGTAAAAAGTGAGTATACAATCAAAATTAAAGTTTAATTAACTCAACAGAAAAACAGAAAAAAACAAGAGAAGTATAAGAAAATCTCACTAAGAGGAGTATTAAATATTGGGTTGTCGAATAAGGGATCAGGAAAAAAAGAGTAATAAAAAAAATTAGCAGGCAACCATAAATCAGAGACAGTCTGTGAGGGAGGGAGAGGAAAAGGGATCAAAACAAGGTACAGACCATGGAATATTACTCAGCATTCAAAAAAGATAAACACATGCAATTTGCTGCAACATGGATGGCGCTGGAAGGGATCATGCTCAGCGAAATAAGCCAAAAAGAAAAAGAAAAATACCGGATGGTCTCACTCATAGCAGGAATCTAGAAAACTTAAATAAGGGACCAGGAAAATGAATAACTATAAGAAAGTGAAAATCAAAATCAACAAAAAACTATGAACCAGAGACACTTTTAGGGGGGCGGGGGCGGGAGGGGATGGATTGGGGTCAGAATGGGGGGCTGCAATTGTATGGGGAATATAACAATAAAATTTATTAAAAAAAAAAAAAAAAAAAAAAAAAAAAAAAACAAGGTACAGAAGAGCACAGGGGACTAAAGTGATGGTTCACAGGTGAGTTGGTGGTGGGAATTTTACGGGGAATACACAATGATGTAAAAGATATAAATAAAAAAATTAATTAAGAAATAAATACTGGGTTGTCAAAAAAATCATGATGCATTTTTGCTTGAAAAATAGAAAAATATGTCATGATTTTTCTAACAACCCAAAATATTCATTAATACTAACCAAAATGTTCTGTTTTTTTAACAAATAAAATCATAAAATATTAAATGTGAAAAATTAAAACATATCTGGAAAAATTATTTGTAATGACTTTCAGAAGGAAGACCTGAGTTAAGATACAAGACCTGGGGCCTCCCTGGTGGCACAAGGGGTTGGGACACAACCTATGAAGCTGTCAGCAGCCACTGCAGCATGAGTTCAATCCCTGGCCAGCCAGGGAGCAACCCACATGGCGCAGCAGACCTCTCCTGTCTCACCCACTGCTCCCCTCAGCAGTGTATTTCAGTCAGTCTGCCTGTTCTGTTCCCCACTCTGTCTCTGGGGAATCCTCTAACCCCCCACACACACACCTCTGGCCTGTACCCCAGCTCTTGTATGCATAAATGAATGACTCTTAAAAAAAAAAAAAGAAAAGATACAAGACCTGGGTCAAATTAAGGTACTGGTCCAAGAAGTATACTAGTCAAAAGTATCACACTTGAAATATAAAGAATAGAGAATTCATTAAATGTTTTGAATAAGCAAATAAATGAATGATTAAAGGTATCTGTTTTCAATGGAACTAGAGCTATCATGGAAAGAAAATTTAAACATAAAACACAGAGAACATTGTAATTGTGTGAACAGTCCTACTTGTGTAGCAAGGATTAAACATTTAAGTTCAGAAAAGAAAAAGGTTGATGTGGCCTAAGTAATTGCTTAAAGCACATATTATATAATATTTATATACAAATTTATAGCACCAAAGTAGATTACTGGTTGGTGGGGAATGGGGTAGGAGCTCATACAGAATGGGGGTTTCTTTTTGAGGTGATAAAAGTGTTCTATAATTAGATTATGGTAATGGTTACATAACTTGAATATATTAAAAACCCATGAATTTAAACACTTTAAATGGGTGTATTTTTTGGATATGAATTATATATAAATAATGCCTTTTTAGGGCCTCCCTGGTGGCACAGGGGTTAAAGACAGCGCTATCCAGCTGTCACCAGCCACTGCTGCACGAATTCCATCCCCCAGCCAACCAGGGAGCAACCCACATGGCACAGCAGACCTCTCCTATCTCACCAGTTGCTTCCCTCAGCAGTGTATTTCAGTAGATCTGCCTGTTCTGCTTCCCACTATCTTGTGAATCCTCTCACGCCCCCACACTTCTGGCTTGCACCCCAGTTCTTGTATGCATAAATAAATAAATGTTTAAAAAAATTAAAACTGTGGTTTTAAAACCACAGTAAGGTCTTCAGATAAGGAAAACACTTGACTTTTTCAAACAGCTATGTGCTCTCTGCATATTTTATGAGGTAACTAAATCAATGACTCAAAAGACTGAAAGTAAAGAAATAAAAAAATACACTAGGAAAATAGAATAAAACAAAAATCGGGCAACTATATTAATATCAGAAAAATACTTTGAAGAACATAAACACCAATAGTGATAGGTTATATAATGATAATTATGACTACATAATGATAATAGGCTTGTACTTACCACTAGAATCACCATGTTCTCCAATAATCCAACCATGGCAGCTTGTGGGATGGACACCCAACTTCTCTCCAATTAGATAACGGAAACGGGCAGAGTCTAGATTACAACCAGTTCCTATTATACGACTTGGTGGAAATCCACTCAACTTCCAGACCACATATGTCAAAATATCCACTAGGAAGAACAATCTCTTATTAGAAAAAATCAATAGTAACTTCCTTTTTCAATTTGCTTTTTCTGAATAGATTGTCTTAGAATTAAACTAAGGTATGTTATAGAGTTAAAAGTGAAGTAAATTAACAAATATGAAAAATCTTCACAGGTTTTATAAAGGTTAAATTATTCACTACTGGAATTTTTTTAAAAGATTGATTTATTTGTGCATACAAGAACTGGGGTGTAAGCCAGAAGTGTGAGGGTGAGAGGGGTAAGAAGATTCACCAGAGAGAGTGGGGAGCAGAACAGGCAGATCTACCCAAATACACTGCTGAGGGGAGCAGCAGGTGAGACAGGAGAGGTCAGCTGAGCCATGTGGGTTGCTCCCTGGCTGGGGATCAAACTTGTGCTGCAGTGGCTGGTGAGTTTGATAGTGCTGTCTTTAACCCCTGCGCCACCAGGGGGCCCACTACTGGAATTTTTAAGCAAGCAAAAAAATCCTCCTCCTTTGAGATAAAGTATGTATCTAACTACATATCTAACAGGTAGTTAATTCTACCTCCTTAAGAGAGTCTAGATTTCTATTCTTCACCACAGCCTCACCTAAATTATTAGCATCTCCTATCTAGAATAAGGTTACATCAATGCCCAGAACTGCATACAGGTGTGTAAAAGCTCGGGGAACAAAACAAAACAAAACACAAAGACCCTGAATTTTAGCTCTGTCTGACACAGACATGCCTTCCAAGTAAGACATACCAATGGCTAACAGGTACAATGAAAAGATGTCAACATCATTAATCATCAGGAAAATGTTAATCAAAACCTATAGATTCTGTATAATCTATAGATTATAGATTATCATATATAAACATTACCTCAATAAAGTTATTATAAAAAGAAATGGTATGGAAATATCATCCTTATGAGGTTATAAGGAGGATAAAATACTCACCTGGATTTGAAACAACAAGTATTTTACATTCAGGACTATGACGAACTATGGCAGGAATCATTGATTTCATGATATTCACATTACGTTGGACTAAGGCAAGGCGGCTTTCTCCTTCTTGCTGTCGTGCCCCTGCTGTTATAATAACTAATTTGGAGTTTTCAGATACACTACAGTCTTAAAAGGAAACAAAAAATAATATTTAGATCAAGATTGCCATAAATTATTGTGCATTAATTCTTTAAAACTGTGTTATATGTCCTTGGTATTAAAGTACTGATCTACTTTCATGTCTGACAGTTGTAATAAATATTTTTCCATGTTGTAACTGTTATTTGCATAACCTGTAGGAAGCCTTGTCACTATGACATACATTATTATATGGCTTTTTTTTTTTAAGCAATAACAACAGAACCTGCCAACCCCCTTAGTCCACATTCTCATGTTATTAAGGTCGAGGACAACTCAAGCTCTCTGGTTTCTTAGAAACATGGAAATCCAAAGTCATCTTTTATTCTCTGTGACCTTTCTCATCCCTACTTTTCTCCCTTCTTTCCACCTGACTTTGAGGAGAAACAAACCAACAACCAAAAAAAACTCTTGCAACTTCTCCAGTCATCTCTTCATAGTTCAGATAGATTACTTGAAATATTACTGATAAATTCAATTAAAGTATATACCAAAATAAAACATTTAGTCTTTTTACAATGTCTCTAAATTACCTTGTAATATTTTAGTCATATTTTTCAGGTGCCCTGATTCTACCAAGGCCATCATCTTACCTGTTATTTATTTTCCTTTTTAAATATAACTCAATCCCCAGTGACAAAATTGCCAATCTTCTGGCCCAAAGATTGAGATCTCACTACCTATATCCTGACTCTGCCACTCTCTAGCTGTGGGACCCTGGGCAAATATTTTACCTTCTCTGACCCTCATTTCCGTATCTACAAGACTAAGCTAACAAAAGCTTTTCTTTATAAGGTTCTTAAAAATCATTGTTCTTAGGCCTCCCCAGTGGCACAGCAGGATGAGCTCAGTGCTGTGAAGCTGTCCGCAGCCTCTGCAGCGTGGGTTTGATTCCCAGCCCGCCAGGGAGAAACCCACATGGCGTGGCAGACCTCTCCCGTCTCGCCTGCTGCTCCCTGTCTTCGGTCCGTCTGCCTGTTCTGCTCCCCACTCTGTCTCTGGTGAGTCCTCTCACCCTCCTGCGCCTCTGGCCTGTACCCCAGTGCTTGCATAAAAATAAATAAATCTTTAAAAAAAATAACAAAACTATTGTTCCTAGCCATGATTCAGTTAAGCTAATATACAGTATACAGAACAATGCTTACCACATGTTAAATGTTCAATAAATGTTAGCAATTATCACTATTATCATGTAAGTTTGTCAAGTGCCAATTCTTGTTATGCATCTCCTAATCATATTCATAAATACTGTTCTCTTCACTGAATTTTTAAAGCACTGCCTATAATTCTCAAATAGCCCTTATATACAGTACTTATGTTATAGTCCCATGATTGTTTTACTTATACCCCTACCTTCATCATAAGCTCCATAATAAACAAGTTCTAATCTCATATTTGATTATGGTTCCTTCTATAATCCAGGATCTTAGGCTGAGTGTTAACTATTGTACATATGAGACAATTAAAAACATCTGTGGATAACCAAAGTTCCATTGCTCTTCCTCATTAGGGCTCATTAAAATGTATTTTCAGGGCCTCCCCGGTGGCGCAGCGGTTGAGCGCTGGGTTGCGAAGCTGCCCGCGGCCTCGGCGGCGCCGGTTCGATCCCCGGCTGCTCCCCGGCCACCAGAGGAGGGCCCCACATGGCGCGCAGACCTCTCCTGCCGCCCGCTGCTCCCCTCAGCAGTGTACTTCGGTCCTTCTGCCTGTTCTGCTCCCCGCTCTGGCTCTGGTGAATTCTCTCACCCTCCCGCGCTTCTGACTGTACCCAGTGCATGTATAAACAAAACAAGCAAGCAAATAAATAAATAAATAAATAAAAACATAAATAAATAAATAAATAAATAAATAAAATAAAAATGTATTTTCAAAATGTTATGAGATATAGTGTTCATTATTCAGAGATAAAATATATGTTCAAATTTTAAATATTAAATTTAATATTTAGCAATTTAACAATATTTAACAATTTAACAATTCTCTAAAAATCACAAAATTAATAGAATATCACCAATATGTTGAAAGCCCCTGTGTGTTCCTAATAGATAATGTCTGTATCTTCATACTCAGACGTTTCCAACCTCCTCTCACTGGTGAAAATCACCGCCTTACCTTGAAAACAAAGTTTTACCACCTATTCATATTTAACCAACATACTAAGTTTTATCTGGTTTTGAATCATAAGGTATTACATTGGATAAATATTATATATCTGATATTCATCCAAGTTAATGTCACTGTTGTCCATTCACTTTTACTGCTGTGTAATATTACACTGCATAATTTATATAATACTGGTATTCATTGAGTTATTTCCATTTTAAGGCTATCCATTCCTGTACTTGCATGCAATGCACATGTGCACAAGTTTTTTGTTTTTTTCTGGTGGGGAGAGGGGTGAATATACCTAGGAATTAATTTCTGGGTTGTAGAATATGTTCCTGTTGAACCACCAGTTTATCAGAAAGTGTATTTAAAGTGATTTTACCATAATACACTCTGAACTATTATACATGCAAGCACCTATTGTTCCACAGCCTCAGAAACACATAGTATTTTCACACTTTTGCCAATCTAATGGGTGGATAATAGAACATTAATATGGTTTTTATTTTCCTTCCATGGTTACTAGCAAGATTGTCCTGTGATACAATTATGAGCCATTTGAGTGTCTTCTCTGATGAAACATTCATGTCTTTCCACATTTTTCTACTGTGCTATGTATACTCATCTTATTATGTGAGTACTTTTATTCTGAACACTTTTCATCAGTTGTTTTTGTTGCAAATATCTTCTCTAAATCTGTTGTCTAAAGAGTGCTTTTATGATGTGTCTTTATAAGCACAAACTCTAAAATTTATATTTTTTCCTTTATTGTGTTTGTATGTGTTTGCATTTAAAAATTCTTCTCTACCTTCAGGTGATAAATATAGTCTATTATCGTCTTAACAAAAGCTTTCAAATTGTTCTTATAACTTGTTCTTTTTCAAGTGTCTTGTTAATGGAAAGATTCATGCACTTTATGTTCAAAGTAGCACTATTCACAATAGCCAAGTCACAGAACAAACCTAAATGTTCATCAATAGACAAATGGATAAAGAAATTATGGAATATACACTAAATGTAATAATAAATGAAATATTACCTCTTGAGACAAAATGAATGGCTCTGGAGGTGATTATACTAAGTGAAATAAGCCAGAAAGTGAAAGTTACTGGATGGTTTCACTCATTTGTGGAATAAAAATGACCAAAGAAAACAAACTGGCAAAAGACAAAAATAATTCTTAAGGCTCTTTGAAAAATATATTGGTTACAGGAGAGGATACAGGGTGAGAAGGTAAGGGGTGGGGAGGAAGGTGACAGGGTATTGGCACTAGAGCTTTGGTGGAGAGTATATGAAAAGTATACATATGGAGATGTGAAGTTGTACTCCCAGAATTATACAGTTATGTAAATACTTAGCAAATCAATAAAATTTGAAAAAAATCCTTTTTGGTGTCAGGAAGAAAAATGAAAAAGAATGAAAATGGGGCCTCCCTAGTGACACAGGGGTTAAAATCTCAGTGTTATCAAGCTAATGCCAGCCACTGTGGCATTAAATCTGATCCCCAGCTAGGGAGCTAACCTACATGGTGCAGCAGATCCTCTCCTGTTTGGCCCACGCCACCCCTCAGCAGTGTATTTCAGTAGATCCACCTGTTCTGCTCCTTACTCTGTCTCTGGTGAATCTTCTCAACCCTCACACTTCTGGCCTACACTCGTTCTTCTATGTGTAAATAAATAAATCTTTTAAAAAAATTTAATAAAAAATTTGAAGGAAAAATCATAAAAATTCAGTAGATTGTGGGCCTCCCTAGTGGCGCAGGCGGTTGAGCGCCGCACTGTGAAGCTGTCCGCAGCCTCTGTCTCACCTGCTGCTCCCCTCAGCAGTGTATTTCTTCAGTCTGCCTGTTCTGTTTCCCTCTCTGTCTCTGGTGAATCCTCGCACCCTCCCACACATCTGGCCTGTACCCCGGTTCTTGTATAAAAATAAATAAATCTTAAAAAAAAATTCTGTAGTTTGTGATCAGATTGCTTCATGATTATCTTAAATTTCTGGTAGTACTTCAAAACAATTGACATGATCACTACTGTTATGGTTTAAAAAAGGATGCTGCAAAATTCCAATCAGCTGAGTTATAGTCAAAGGACTTGCCCTACAACCAGAAAACCTGCAAAAGAACTTCTTATGTATACTGCATATTTATGGTGGCTCTTTCTAGCAAGCATTTAAAATTAAATAACCACCATCAGTTTCAATTATATTAGGTAAGAGGACTTCTAGCAGAAAGTACATCTGTTGAATTACATTACCAAAATCTTGACTATAACTTTAGGGTATGATAGATAAAATAATTATTTTTCCTAATTCTCCAGGATTTCTCAATTGGTCAACACATGGTACTAATACTAAAGGGGCTAAGCTCCCCATTTCCTGTGGTCTGTAGCCTTGAAACCTGACCCTTATATAAACACAAAAATAAAGCCAGGTTAAAGAATATGGTTAACTATATCAATAACATTACAAAAGCATTCAAGACTTCTTATCCTTGGAAAAATACATAAAAATGACAATTTTAAAAAGCATTTATAAATACAATGTCCATTATAAATAGAATTAATGAATACATAAGCCCATTAACAGAAGAAATTTATATTTTTATATTTTTTATTTTTCAGTTATAATGTTCTTTTTTAAAAAAAAATAACTTTTAAAACATATGTCCCAATAAAAATGATAGCACTTTTAATTTATACCTATGAACATCAGTTTGGTAAAAATAATTACTTCTTTAAAAGTTCTTGAAATAACTTTTGAAGCTAAAATTAACCTTTTCCAGAGGTAATCTTTGAAGTATGAAAGAAAAGACTGCCATGCTGAAGATCCATTGTTTCTCCCTTCAATTTGTCCTCTGCAACATCAACAAGGGCAAGTTCATCAGCCAAACCCTAAGATACATAAAAGTTCTAAATAAAATATTCTGAAAACTGTGCTTGAGCTTTACAAGAATGAAAAGAATTTTTCTGTGGTCACTGTAAATTCAAATTTTCTATTCAAATTCATTTTTCTGTTTCTAATAAAAAATGCTATAAAAATGACAATTTTTTGAAGGTATATAACATGACCACAAATCAAGGTAATTACAATAGAATATAGGGGGGAAATTTTAATTTTTTTGCCTTCAATTTTTTAAGAATTGGTTCAGATAAGTTTAAAACCAATGAAAAGTCATAAAATTCTTTTCAAGGATTTTATTATATTTAACCCATATGCCTAATTCCCCAGTTGAACGAGCTGCTTTTAGTATGCATCCTTGTGATTCAGTACAATACAATTAACATTGGCCCTCCAATCTTGGAGCAGATGCTCATATAACCAAACCCAACCATTATTCTATGTAACATAAACTTTCCTCTGCACTGTGTGGACATTGCCAACCCCTGAAACAACAAGGGAGCTCATTCGGTGTGTTTTATATAGTAGATGCTGACCCCGGCAGTTGCGGGGCACTCTCTCTCACGGGAGGTCACACCTGATCTCTACTTCTACATAAATTCTGAAAAAGTTGAAAAGAAAGAGCAGGCCACTGATGAAAAGGCTGTGGTCGAGGAGGAATTTCAGGGTGAATGGACTTCTCCTACTTCCAAGTTTACTGCTACTGAACATGAGGTCACAAACTGGTCTGAAGTGCACAGGTGCCATTTGTACCTATTCAGCAGTTCTCCCTGAATACTGGAGGGAATAACTGAGTGGTCTTAAGCTGTTCTTCCACAGATTTTTAAAAAGAAAATGGAAATAATGTTAATGGAAAGTAAACTGTTTCCTAAAAAAAAAAAAATCCCAAGTGGCGTTTTTTTGGGAGGAAAGGGGTGAAACATTTTAATCTGATAGTAGCACATAATACTATACAGGGACCACCACTCTAATAAGAGTTTTCTCCCAGCTTCTAAGAAAGTTCTCAGAAATATTTGCTATAACCTGGTCCCCTGCCTATGGGAGAGGGAATGGAGTGGGAGAAACACTAGCATCTGCTTTCAATCACTCATAGATCCAGTTCTGAGCAAAGTTCTTGTAACATACTAGTTTCTCAGGATGAAACCACAAGCTAATCTCCTCTGCATTCTCCACAGAATCACTGCCATGAAAAATGTTCCTGCCAACTTGGATGCAAAAGTCCCTGTGGATGTTCCCAGGCTTGGAGTCTGCCAGGTTGGTCTCCACAAGCATCACTCCGCCTGTCTTTAGAACATTGTCCCTCCAAGACCATGGCAACCACTAGCCCTGAGTCAAGTATTTAGCCAGGCCAGCAAAGAACACACAGTCCTTTCAGTCAATGCAGTGTTCCTTGAAAAGGTCTTCAGAAACCTGTATCAATTTCAGAGCAACAAGGCAGAAAACACTTGGTGATCTCTCCTACCAGGGCTCACTTGACCACATTTGGCTTGATGGTGATAAGTATGACCTCATCATTGGCCTTGATCCCCTCCAGCTGCTGTGGCTCAAACTGAAGGCTGCCACTGACATTGGACCCAATGGTTTTTGGGTTTTTTTGGAGAAATATACATTCTAAAATTCATATGGACTCTCAAGGGACTCCAAATAGCTAAAACAATCTTGAAAGAGAACAAAGTTGGAGGTTTCATGCTTCCTTTTTTACAAAACTTATCACATAGCTACAGTAATCAAAAGAGTGCATTAATGACATGGTAGACATACAGACTAATGGAATAAAGTTCCAGAAATAAATTCTCATATATATTCAAACAATTTTTGATAGTGTGTCAAGACATCCAGTGGGAAAAGTATTACTGGAACCCAGTCATCTTAGTGGTGGGAGCTGGCAGGAGAGTGATGTCCTTTTGACCCTGCTGCCACACCATAAATCAGTTGTGGCAGTTGCTCCTCAAGCTCAATAACTGCCATTTGTTTTGTTTTTTAAAAAGATTTATTTATTCATGCATACAAGAACTGGGGTACAGGCCAGATTTACAGGAGGGTGAGAGGATTCACCAGAAACAGAGCAGGGAACAGAACAGTCAGACTGACGAAATACACTGCTGAGGGGAGCAGCGGGCGCGGCAGGAGAGGTCTGCGCGCCATGTGGGACCCTCGCTGGTGGTGGGGGATCTAACGGGCGTAACCCCGCAGCCCAGCGCTCAACTGCTGTGCCACCAGGGGAGGCCCTATGAAGTAATTTAATTAAGGTTTCTGATAGTAATAAAAGAGAAAGATCCATTACGTAAAAGCCCCACTTTGCAGGACAAAAGTCACTATGCTAAAACTGGGAAATAAATAAAATGAAAAATCAAAACCAGGAAAAGGGAAAGAACCTTGAAATTATAAAAGAATGATTTTCTTCCAAAAACAATACACCTGAATGAGGGAATATTTGCAAAAACAAAATCCCAGCATTGTGAACAACTTCTTGTTCTAACAAGTGAAAATAACTTGCTAAACTCTAAATTGGAAAATGAAAAACAAAAAAAAAGAAACACTGAAAACAGAAGCTGAATCATGCCGCTGTAGACTGGATACTGCTGTAAAAGATCATGATCCAAGTCAGACATCCGAGAGAGACCTAGAACTTAATTTCCAAGGGACAAGAGAGGAGCAGTTACATTTAGAGGGAAAAATGAATTTTGATCCATCTACCCTAAAAGATGACAATAAGCTTCTTGTCAACAGCCTTTTAAAGCTAAAAGTAAAATTGACAGCCTGGAAATTGAGCTTGAACACAGCCTCTGAAAGAGATGACGCGGGGAGCCCCCAGAAAAAGGAGACGACCAGAGCCTCCGAAGGAGGAGAGCCGACGCCAGACCCCTGAAGAAAAGAAGAGGGTTCCAGCCTCCGAAGAAAGAGGAAAGAAACATCCAGTAGCTGCCCTCCACAGAGGGAAGAGAAGCCGAAGGACTCTTTCATGAACTGGGCCTCAGTCCTGTATCTGACGTTGCCTCAAAGGAGCACAAAAGGCCCTGGGTCTGGTGCCTCTAAGAGCTGTTTGTTGTTGGTACTAGGTGAGGCAGCCGCCACTTGTGGGTACAGAAAACTCTGTTTCACCTGTTTGTAAATAAACCCCATAGTTGTTGTTTTGGAGTCTAAGGTCTCTTGCAGTTGTGTGCGTGGGTGAGAACACACAGGCGGCGACCTGTCCTCTTATAGGGGCACTGTCCTTTGTTAAGTCTATAGCTCTTGGTTTGGTTGTTGGCCTTTTGGAGCTTTTGGGTGGCTCGCTGGTCTCAGAAAAAATGAATTTTTGATCCGTCTACCCTCAAAGATGACAATAAGCTTGTCAACAGCTTTTTAAAGCTTAAAGTAAAATTGACATCCTGCAAATAGAGCTTGAACACAGCAAAGATGCTCTCAGAGGAAAGACTTTGGCTTTAGAAAAGGTCCAAAGAGACCTAAATCAAACACAATGTCAAAAGGAGGAAACTGAACTCATGTATCAGAACGAACAAGGAAAAGTTCATTTACACATGAGAAAGCACAATCCTTTTTTTTAAAAAAAAAAGTTATTTATGCATACAAGAACTGGGGTACAGGCCAGAGGTGTAGGGGATGAGAGGATTCACCAGAGACAGCGTGGGGAGCAGAATAGGCAGACTGACTGAATTACACTGCTGAGGGGAGCAGCAGGCAATGTGAGTATCTCTGCCGCAAGCCGGGATCGAACCCACACTGCAGAGGCTGCGGATTGCTTCACAGTGCTGCACTGAACTGCCTGCACCACCACAGAAGCCCAAAAGCAGGATCCTTAGAGAAAAGATTATCTCAAGTACAGAGTGAAAATACGCTGTTTCCACAGCAACCAAATGAGGCTTGCAATGAAACTAGCAATAAAAAGGAGACAACCCAGAACCCCAGAAAAAGGAGATGACGAGTGGAGCCCCCAGAAAAAGAAGATGACCCAGAGGCCCCAGAAAAAGGAGACCACCCAGAAGCCCCCGGAAAAGGAGATGACCAGAGCCCACGAAGAAGAAAGAGAAACAACGCCAGACCCCTAAAGAAAAGAAGATGGTTCCAACCTCTGAAGAAAGAGAAAAAGAAGCATCCAGTAGCCGCCTCCACGGAGAGAAGAGGACCCGAAGGACTCTATCATGGACTGGGCCTTGGTCCTGTCTCTGACGTTGCCTGAAAGGAGCACCAAAGGCCTTGGGCCTGGTGCCTCTAAGAGCTGTTTGTTGTTGGTACCTGGGTGAGGCAGCCACCACTTGTGGGTAATTTCCCGTTTGTAAATAAACCCCATGGTTGTTATTTCTGGAGTCTAAGGTCTCTTGCAATTGTGTGCGTGGGTGAGAACCCACAGACAGTGACCCGTCCTCTTATCAGGCACTGTCCTTTAGCTTTTGGTTGTTTGCCTTTTGGGTGGCTCTCTGACCTCAGAGACCCTGTGGTCTCTTTTGAGCCTCTCCGCCCCTGTTTCACCGTGAGTGAAACCAGCAAGAAGGCTGGTGCTGAACTTCCAGTGAATGCAGATGTCAGGAGACATGACCCAGATGAGAATGTCAAAAGTACGGTTCCTGGCTTGCAGAAGAGAGCAAAGGAAAGCAAAACTGACTCATGGTCTTCATCAGATCCTGTGGGTCAAGCCAAGGAAAAGACTGCTATTCGAACTCCAGTGAATGTAGATGCCAGGAGACAAGATCCAAATGAGAATGTCAGAAGAAGGGTTCCTGGCTCGCCAACGAAGGTAGTAAAGGAAAGTGATGATACGTGTTCTTCATCAGAATTTCTAGGTGAAGTCAGAGAGAAAGCTGGCGCTGGACTAATGGTGAATCACCATTAGGGCAGAAGACATGACCCAGATACGAATGTCAGAAGAAGGGTTCCTGGCTCGCCGACGAAGGTAGTAAAGGAAAGCGATGATACGTGTTCTTCATCAGAATTTCTAGGTGAAGTCAGAGAGAAAGCTGGCGCTGGACTAATGGTGAATCACCATTAGGGCAGAAGACATGACCCAGATACGAATGTCAGAAGGTCTGTAAAGAAAACACCTAATGAGAAGAAGGAAATCAATCCTATGGGGTGACTTTGATGATATAACTCAGACATCTGAAATGGCTTCAAGGGATTGTGACTTGCTTTACTCTAAACATGAGAATTGTATGTTGTTAATGGAACAACTTTGCATGAACTGTAAATCCCAGGATTTAATTTGTCCACATAAATGATTATTTGAACTTAATCACTGTGAACTACTAATGGAAAAAATTAGAAAAATGAAAGATGAGATTTGTGCACTACAAAAGAAGCTATCAGAAACAAAAGATATAAAATCACAGCTAATGCAGCAAAATGTGAAACAAGAATGCTGCAATTTGAGGGATCCGCTAAGGAAAAAAGAAGAGCAATGCAGGAGTGAAGTTCAAAGGAAACAGCAGCTTGAGTCCATACTGTCAGCAGTAGATATGGAACTGAGAACTCGAAGAAGTAATTTAATTAAGGTTTCTGATAGTAATGAAAGAGAGAAAGATCCATTACATAAAAGCCACATTCTGCAGGACGAAATCACTATACTCAAACTGGGAAATAAATAAAATGAAAAATCAAAACCAGGAAAAGGGAAAGAACCTTGAAATTATAAAAGAATGATTTTCTTCCCAAAACAATACACCTGAATGAGGAAAAATTTGCAAAAACAATATCCCAGCATTGTGAACAACTTCTTGTTCTAACGAGTGAAAATAACTTGCCGCCCTCCATGGAGGGAAGAAAAGCCGAAGGACTCTGTTACAGACTGGGCCTCAGTCCTGTCTCTGACGTTGCCTGAAAGGAGCACCAAAGGCCCTGGGCCTGGGGCTGTTTATTGTTGGTACCTGGGTGAAGCAGTCACCACTTGTAGGTACAGAAAACTCTGTGGCCTCTTTTGTGGCCTGCTCTGCCCGTTTCAAAAGGACAGTCAACCAATGGTAATGGGATGACTAGATATTTACATGCAGAAGAATGAAGTTGGACCCTTTTTTTACCTTAGACCATATACAGATTTAACTCAAAAACGATCATACACCTAATGCAAGACCTAAAACTGCTCTTAGAAGAAAACATAAGAGGAAAGCTTCATGACGTTGGATTTAGGATTCATTATTTAGATATGACTCCAAAAGCACAGGGAACAAAATTAAAAGACACTTTGAACTACATTTTTTAAAAATGAACATTAAAATTAAGGAATGTCCGTGCATCAAAGGACACAATCAGGATGAAAGGCAAATCTATGGAGTAGGAGAAAATACTTGAAAATGATGTGTCTGGTAACGGATTAATTTCTAGAATAGAAAAAGAACCCCTCAACTCAGCAACAACAAATAACTGGATTTGAAAATGGGCATAGAACTCAAAAGGACATTTCTCCAAACAAGCAAGCGTGTGAACAGACGCTCTGAAACAGAAGATTAAAGGAAATTCATTATGTCATCAAACTTGGTACTTTTTGGTTTTACAATGAGCATGTCATACAATTTTTTTTAAATGTTTTATGTAGAAGCCATCAGGAAATATGATTTTCACCCATTACTCACTCAGAAAGACAAGGTCCTGAAGCACTTCCACAATGTTATATTATGGAATAATCCAATCAGTGTGTCCCACTAATAAAGTTTAGGAATGCCTAGACACATGTAAACTCCAAATACATGTTCCTAAGATTCTGTCAAAATCAGATGAGGATACATATTAACCCTACAACCCTGAACTTAACAACATCTATAAGGCCTAAAAGTGCTTATTTGATGGTCAGCCATGGGATGGTTCATCACTTACCTTCAGTAAGATACTGATAGCACAAGCCATGCCCACAGCGCCTGTTCCCACAATGCTTATTTTACTCTGAGAGAGTTCATCTTCCGCAATTAGATTCTCAATAAGCTGCTCCTTGACAGTTGCCATTTTGAAAACCTAAGGTATAATGCAATTTCAAAGGATTAAACTCCCTAAATTAATCACTCAGGTAGCAAAGGAGGTACGCACCACACTTAACATGGAAGGAACTCCCCCGGGTTCCCTTTCCCATCATATCTGAACACTGGTCTTGGTGCCAGTAGAGGGAGGAACAGTAATACTGAAGTTGGCGTTGCAGGACTGGCCGTCAGCCGTAAGGCATGGGGACTAGTTTCAAACACAGTTGAATAAAATAAAAAGAAAAAATCAAAGAAACTACCTCCTGAGCATGCAGAATATTGGCGAGGTGAGGAGGGAAGGTGGGAAACTGAGAATGTTCAGATTGAGTGGGTGTGAAGGGAGAGAGCAAGAACTATCTATCTGGAATTTGTGAAGTTAGTTTCAGTTTACCAAAGTAAGTACATGAAAATATCTGGTCTTAACTAAAATGTTTCCATGCCTTTGTTGTAATTAAGAATATGAATGGCCTTCTTCAACATGGGAACCACATTGGGTTCCTATTTTATTGAACTCTATTTCATAAGTTTAGTAGTTTACCAGCCCATTGCTGCCCTGTGATTTTTTTTTCAATCTCATTCTGATGTAATGTTCTGCAGCATTGTGATTTTATGCAGTTGCACTGCTATCAGAATGTTCTTTCTCATGAACCAAGGAAATAAATTTGTTTGAAATGTTATTTTCACTCAGAAAACTGGTCATTAACATTATTTCTTAACCTCTATTGTTACCGAAAGGATTGCCTTTTATCTTACCCTTTATAGCACTCAAATTGGTTTTAAGTTTTCTCTTCTTTTGTTCCTGGTATAATTGAATTCATTAATACATGACCCCCAAGTTAGCCCAACCTGTTCATAATATGTTGCTAACTGACCAACAATAATATGAATAATTCCTACCTATTGCGAATCTACAAAATACTAGGCTGCCCTTCAAAATCCAATTTCTTTTTTTATGAATTATTTTATTTTATATAATTCTTACATCATTTTTCATTTCTGCATAATGTATGCATTTTCATTTTGATTATATTCCCCATACAATCCCCACCCCCTTTTACTGACCCTAATCCCTCATCTCCTCCCCCCCACCCCGGCCCCCCACTTTAGTGCGTCTCTGGTCTATAGTTGCTTGTTGATTTTGATTTTTACTTTATTGCAATTAGTCTTTTTCCTGGTCCCTTATTGAGGTTTTCTAAATTCCTGCTCAAAATCCAACTTCTTTTTTTTTTTTTAGGTTCTGCTTCAGATTTATTTGTACAAATAGCACAAGAAGACACCAGTGCCCTGTCGACAGCAGCCTAGGCGGTGACACCAGTCCTTCTGTCCTCACACGGGCGGACAGCGTTCTCTATTCTTAAGGCTTTGCGGGGGCCTGGGCACCTTTGGCGGCCTGGGTACCTTTGGCAGCCTGTGTTCCTTTGGGGACCTGTGCTGCAGCCGCATTCTTGGCCTGGGTTTGAGCCTTGCCCTTTGGCCACAAAAGTCTGAGACCCTTGGCGATGCGGACACGTGCATGTTTCCCAAGCTTGGGGTGAGCGATGTAGGCAAGTCAGCTGAGCTTGTGGCTGCTGCCCTTTGGGATGTTAGCCCTGACCGTCTTGGTCTTTACAAGGGCCTTGATAGCCTCAGCACGTGCACTCATAGCCTTGGCATTGTTGGCCTACATCTTCTTCAGGCCCTTCTTGTTATGCTTCTTGGCAAAGCGCATGTTCCTTAGGAACTTGGGATCTACCCCCTTAAGAGATTCGTGTCTTGGGCCTCCCTGGTGGCGCAGCGGTTGAGCGCTGGGTTGCGAAGCTGCCGGCAACCTCTGCAGCGCCAGTTCGATCCCCGGCTGCTCCCCTGCCACCGGAAGAGGGTCCCACATGGCGCGCAGACCTCTCCTGCCGCCCGCTGCTCCCCTCAGCAGTGTACTTCGGTCCTTCTGCCTGCTCTGCTCCCCGCTCTGGCTCTGGTGAATTCTCTCGCCCTCCCGCGCTTCTGACTGTACCCAGTGCTTGTATAAATAAGTAAATAAATAAAAATAAATCTTTAAAAAAAAAAAGAGAGAGATTCGTGTCTTTGGGATCGGGGTTTCTTGATGCCATTTCTGTGCCATTTTCGGGATTGGTTGTGCGTGGTGTGGTTCTTGGACTTGGCCATGTCCGCACCGAGGCCCGCAGCTCCCCAGGCGCCTTGAGCCGGAAGAGTCAAAATCCCATTTCTAATGGCCATTAATGAAAATTTCTTTCTTGTGCTTGTCAGCCTCACCTACATCTTTCCAATTTATGCACAAAGTTATCAACTACATCATGTCACAGACCTAATGGAAATATAATATTGGAAAGGGAGGCTAGCTGAAAATGTACAGCTGTAGGTAAATATTTGCAACATGTTAGCAAAATATTTGCATTTTAAATAAACTTCCAACATCTTTATTAAGCAAAGAAGAGCCAGTCTATCAACAACGGACACCGGGCACCCACATGCACGTAGACGCCTCCCTGCCCCCAGGCACCATGTGTTCACCTCAGTCCAGACACTCACAGATGGCTCTGCCCGCCGCCACTCAGTACAGGTGGCCTGAAATCCGCCCCCTCCTCAGGGAAGACTTAAAAAGACAAACAACAAAAAAACTAACCGCAGGTGAGGTGTGACACCAGCGACCATTACTCGCTCGAGGCCGGCGCGACCGTTACTCGCTCACCGCGCATGCGCGCATGCATGCACGCTCCCTCACGGCGCTCCTACGTCAGCACGCAACCCCGCCTCGCGGCCGGCTCAGGCGCAGGCGCATTGTCAGCTACTCAAAGTTCCTCTTGGCCTGCTTGGGCCTGTGTCCGAGTCTGTTACACCCGCGGACTGTCAGTTTGTAGAGTTCTGTCTGGACGGTCTTTAAGAGCCGGCCTAGACCTGGAAATTAATTTAGGGCGGAGGCTTAATGGACCCCACGACCCCCCCGGCTGGCTGGTGAAGGGCCAACTCGAGGCCCGCGCGGGCGAGAACACTACTTCAGGGGCACCTGCTATACTTATAGTGATGCCAGCTCATGGCAGAGTCCTGAGGAGATTCCTTCCAAAGCCTTAAGTGACAGTGGTTGGTTGAGGCGATATCGACATTGGGCAGCCACCTTGAGAAGTGCCTGGGCTGAGCTCAGGGCCTGAGCCCACCTTGTGTGCCTGTGTGTGAGAGTGTTACAGGGCAGGGAGAGGGGCACCCCAGACCCCCCAAACCTGCCTGCTCTAAATAGGTTCTGCCATCCGCTGCATCAACACAAAACATATGAGACTTGAATGAAAAGGAACTTTAATACAATTAGGAAACAATACAGGAAAGGCAAAGAATCTAGTTTCTAAATCAAGCACCCAAAGTTGCCCGTCCCCTCGTGGGTAAAAGCACCCAAGCAGATTTGGCCCAGAACAAGGCCCAAAAGCCTGTCACAAGTCTAAAGCACCTTCCAGTGGGGACACCCCAGAAAAGGATCAGAAACAATCAGACAAACCTGGAAGGAAAAGAGCAAAATCAAAGTCAAGACAAAAACTGCCATTGTTACCTCCCCAAGGGTCTCTCACCCACATCTGTGTCAACCAGTCCACGACCAAAAAGCAAACGCAGTTTCTTTACGTCTCTCGGCTTCATGTGCCTCCTCCAGGTCTCCTTCGGGCTCTCCATCCTGCTTCCTTCCTTCCTCAGTCTCCTCTCCAGCTACTGCTCTCCCTTCTCAGCTTCACCCTCCTTTTGGGTGGGACAGGGAACCTAGAACCTCCCCTTTTCCTGGGGACCACCCTGTTATAAGAGGGCATGCTGAAGGGGGTCGTCAAGGATGAAAAGGAATGTAAGTAAAAAAGGGTGGGCTTGGAAATGACCAACCTGAGTTTGATGAATATACGTTTTGATGCACTTATCATGCATTTGCTGATATTTTCAAAAGTATTATGTTCTGTAATTTCATAACACAGTAATGAAATTGGAAATTCTCTTTAGAAAGTTTGAAATTCTGGGGCCGCCCCGGTGGCGCAGCGGTTGAGCGCTGGGTTGCGAAGCTGCCGGCAACCTCTGCGGCGCAGCGGTTCGATCCCCAGCTGCTCCCCGGCCACCAGAGGAGGGTCCCACATGGCACGCAGACCTCTCCTGCCGCCCGCTGCTCCCCTCAGCAGTGTCCTTCGGTCCTTCTGCCTGCTCTGCTCCCCGCTCTGGCTCTGGTGAATTCTCTCACCCTCCCGTGCTTCTGACTGTACCCAGTGCATGTATAAACAAAACAAACAAACAAACAAATAAATAAATAAAAACATGCCTCTATAAATAAAAAAAATAAAAAAAAAGAAAGTTTGAAATTCTCCCTGAAAAGGAAAGACCACGTCTTGTTCTGTGAGGGTGATTTAAATTTACATCATCAAGAATTTATGTCAAAGAAGGGGACACAACCACCTCCATCTTTTGATGGGTATTTGCACTTGAATCCTTCTCAAAATCTAAAGAATAATCCATTTTCCATTCTATGGTCTATGATGTCATGCAGTAACATTGCTTAAAATATTTCTTCTTGGGCCTCCCTGGTGGCGCAGGGGTTAAGACGCAACCTATGAAACAATCTGCAGCCACTGCAACACAAGTTCGATTCCTGGCCGGCCAGGGAGAAACCCACATGGCGAGACAGACCTCTCCTGTCTCACCCGCTGCTCCCCTCAGCAGTGTACTTGGGTCCATCCTTCTGCCTGTTCTGTTCCCTGCTCTGTCTCTGGTGAATCCTCTCACCCCCCACATCTCTGGCCTGTGCCCCAATTCTTGTATAAAAGTAAAAATAAATCCTTAAAAAAAATGAAAAAAGTATTTCTTCTTTTTAAAAAATTATTTTATCTATGCATACAAGAACTGGGGTACAGGCCAGAGGTGTGGGGGGTGAGAGGATTTACCAGAGACAGAGTGGGGAACTGAAATACACTGCTGAGGGGAGCAGCAGGTGAGGCAGGAGAGGTCTGCTGCACCATGTGGGTCACCTCCCTGGTGGGGAATCCAACTCCCGCTGCAGTGGCTGCAGATAGTTTCATGTTGCTGCGTCTTAACCCCTTGCACCACCAGGGAGGCCTCCAGTTAATCAATTTTTGCCACAATCTAAAAGGTACTCAAGATTTGTCTTCCTATTTTTTTAAAGATTTATTTATTTATGCATACAAGAACTGGGGTACAGGCCAGAGGTGGAGGGAGGTGAGAGGACTCACCAGAGACAGAGTGGGGAGCAGAACAGGCAGATTGAAACACACTTCTAAGGGGAGAAGTGGGCGAGACAGGAGAGTTCTGTGGTGCCATGTGGGTTAGCTCCCTGGCCGGGGATGGAACTCCTGCTGCAACGGCTGCAGATAACTTCATAGTGCTAAGACTTAACCCCTTGCACTACCAGGGAGGCCCGGCTTCCTATTAATTCCAAGTTCATCTCAAGACACTCTCACCACAGTCCTCTGCAACTTTTGAACAGTCTTTTTTCTTGGCTCAGGACTTTTTGCTATTCTCTCTATTGGAAAAGTTCTTCCCCCAGTGCTTCTCAAGACTGATTCATTTCCAGTTTTTAGCATAAATGGCATTTTCCTGGACCAGGATGACAACTACCATCATGTCTCTGTATCGTATTTCTCTAATGGGATTTTCATGCCCCCAGCTTTTCATAAGCCCAAGCAAGAAGTCCCCTCAAGTACATAGGAGTGGCAACTGCTGGTCTTGTACCACCACTTGTGTGTGTGCTTCCATAGGGACCCTGGGCCCTTGTACTTCATGTAAAATTGCACTGAAAGGAAGACACTGCTGGTCTGGATGACCTCGAAATTCAAGTTCTACACCTGATTCAAGTCCCTGATGGTGTTGAAGGAGGTGTCATGGTGGTAGTGACCAGACTGCTCTAAAAGAACAAGTTCTTCATTCATACAAGGGTATTGGGCTCTACCTGAACTGGCTTTCCTGATAACTGTGAGCCAAAATGACTTACCATTTTGTTTGATTGCAATAATGTAAATACAGGAAAGCCTATATTTTCCAATATCCATCAAAACATAGTAGGAACTCAGTAAGGAATTTTTTTTTAAAGATTTATTTATGCTTACAGAGACAGTGGGGAACAGAACAGGCAGATTGACTGAAACACACTGCTGAGAGGAGCAGTGGGTGAGTCAGGAGAGGTCTGCTGCGCCATGTGGGTAGCTCCCTGGCCGGGAATCAAACTCATGCTTCAGCGGCTGCAGTCAGCTTCATAGTGCTGTGTCTTGACCCCTAGAGCCACCAGGGAGGCCCCTCAGTAAGGAATTTTGTAAATATGGGTTGGATGTCTGCTAGCTTTATTTTGGCAACATGGGTTTTGTAGTAGAAACACATACACATAGACAGAATATGGGAGATCTAAGTTCTGAATATCCTGTTTGCTTCCCCCACTGTCAATTTGTGTAAAATGTAATGGACTAAGGCCTGCTTAATCTACTTCCCAAGATTCTTGAGACTAAAATAATATATCTTACTAATAGGAATCAGGTTCCTTGTAGATTTGGCCTATGCCTTACGTGGGGCAGGAAGGTACAAGGTGAACCTAGGACATTTGTTGTGACAGAACAACAGGTTTGAAAAATTAGGAAAGATTAATCTTCCCCAAGAATTATTTGAGGGCCTCCTGGTGGCACAGGGGCTAAAGACACCACTGTCAAGCTATTGCCAGCCACTGCAGCACGAGTTTGATCCCCGGCCAGGGAGCAACCCACATGGCGCAGCAGACCTTTCCTGCCTTGCCTGCTGCTCCCCTCAGTAATGTATTTCAGTCAGTCTGCCTGTTCTGTTCCCCACTCTGTCTCTGGTGAATCCTCTCACCCCCGCAAACCTCTAACTTACGCTCCAGTTCTTGTATGCATAAATAAATCTTTTAAAAAAAATCCTGTTTAAAAAAATATTCTTTGAGACATTGTTATTGACTATTGTAACAAATAATATGAAATAAATGTAAATATGAGACTAAAGGTGTCTCAAAGTTTATGAAAGATTGTGGGATTAAGTAGCTTTCTTCTAGGGGTAATTAAAATGTTCTAAGGCAGTGGTGATGGTTGCATAGCTGTCAATATGCTAAAAACCCCTCTTAATTATACACTATAAAAAGGTGAATTTTATGGTATGTAAATTTTAAGGCTGTTTTAAGAAAAGCATATAGAAGACCATGTAGATGATCAGTTTTGTCCTTTTCCATTTTAAACAAGTTTTTTTTTAAGTAATTGTTTTCTTAACTAGGTCTCAAAGGAAACTTTGGGAAAGATACTGAGTGATGACAATAAAATTGTCCTAGTTAACCTGTAGATGTCCCAATTTCAGCCCTAGATAAGGGTCATAGTTACAGAAATATTTTGAGGGAAATCTACAGAAAAATTTTGAATAAACCACCACCAGGACATTTGGTTTAAAATCAATTACCATTATATTACTGGCTTCTAGAGAGCAAATGTTCTTAAAAATCTGTGTGCCTCTACAGTCCATGTACAACTGCTTATGTACAGATGGTAGATGCGTTTTACATTCACATATAGAATGTTACCTACGTGAGTCAGAGGGTACTAATTACAACTAGCACAATTATCAAGTTATCTCATATAATACCCTGGAGCTTAGTATATTAAAATGATTGATTATAGGGCGTCCCTGGTGGCACAGGGGTTAAAGTCTCAGCACTATCAATCTATTACCAGCCACTGTGGCATGAGTTCCATCCCCAGCCAGGGAGCTACCCACATGGCACTGTAGACCTCTCATATCTTGCCCGCTGCTCCCCTCAGTAGATCCACCTATTCTGTCCCTACTGTCTCTGGTGAATCCTCTCACCCCCTGCACCTCTGATCAACCCCAGTTGATCAACCCCAGTTGTTGTATGCATAAATAAATAAATCTTTTTAAAAAATAAAATGACTGATTACAACCTCATCAATCTAGCTGTATCCTTACTATCTTAATTTACATTAAATTCTGGTCATTAATACTAGCTCTTAAAAAAAAAAATCACTGAATTGCCTAAGAATAATATATCTTAGGTAATCACTCCTAATAATATAATGAATAAAAAGCAGCTTTATAGCTTTAAATCTTAATAAATCAACAGAGCAATCACTGTTCAAGGTTTATTTGGTGTTTTATAATTGGCATTTCACTTGGATTGTTGGTTACATCCTTTATATGTAGACTTATCTTTTTACATTACACGGCAATGTACACATTTTGATACATATGGTACACAAAATGATTGTTTAGAAGAGTTATGCACAAGACATGCAATGTTGGGTTTATACATTGGATCCCAGGGTGTGCATGACATGAGGGGAAAAAAGACGGAAGTAGCCATGTTGGGTAAAGGAACCAGAAGTATTTAACACACGTTTGGTCTGAAGGGCAGCTGCAGGATGTGCACATTGGAAGTAGTGTTCCCCAAGTGATGGAACTATTTTACACTAACCAGTTTAGCACTACCATCCAGCCTTAGGGTATAGCTGTAGGGTTATATGAATCATTCTTTTTTCTACTTTAGGAAATTGATGTTGTTTTTTCAGGCAGTCTTAATAATACTGCTTTAGGCACAAAATCAGATAAAACAAACAATATGCACATCTTCCAACAAAAATCCTGATAAAACCTAAACAGTGAAGTAGTACAATATTAGAACACTTTAAAACTGCAGCTCTTTTTGGATCCCCCAAAGTGTATCTGCACTCTTCTTCAAACGACCCTCTTCCTCAGGTGTCAGATTCACCTTCACAACATCTGAGATTCCATTCTGCCCCAAGATGCAAGGTACACTGAGGAAGACATCATCTTTTATTCCATAAAGACCCTGAAAACAAAATGAAAACTATTTTATATTTTATCTATACATTCTGGGGTCTCCCAGGACTTTGATTCACTACAAGTGTTACTACAATACAAATTTTAAAGTACTATGGATAATGGAATACTTTTATATTTTCTTTCAAAATGGAAAGTTTGCTATTTCAATGACTATTTTACATTTTCATTAAATTCTAAGTGAAAAATCCAGAAAGAAATTTTAACTTAAGTGTATTAAATAAACTTTATTCATAATTGAGTAGGGTTTTAGTCAACAAGTTATCAAGCATCTATGTGGTAAACATAGCACTAGTGTACATTTTAAAAAAAATTTCAAAGGCATTAACTTATTTCATTTAAATCTGGGTACTTACACTAATTAATTGCTGTCTCAAAAGAATCTTTAAAAAAAAAAACAGGAAATAATGGCATTCAAGTACAGTATATTATGACATAGACCTACCTTAATCATAGTGGAAATTGGATGCACCCGCCTTAGATTTTTCATTATACTTTCTGCCAAATCAGCCACAGATAATCCAATGGCCCAGGATGTGTAGCCTTTCAGTTTGATCACCTCATAAGCACTATAGGGTAAGGAAGGGTAGGAAAATGTAGGGTGGGAGAAAGAAAACATTGCTATCATTGAAAACTTCCTTTATAGTAAATAATGCTACAAAGTTGCATTATCACCTAAGAGTAACCCTTGCTCTGTATACCAAGATATTATATATATAAATATTTACAACATTACTGTCATTTACAACAAAAACGTGATGACAAGCCTATGTTCTCCAAAAGAAGAATAAATTGTGGTATATTCATACAATGGAATATTATATAGCGGTCAAACAAATAACTGTAGTTATATAAACAAAATGGATGATACTTTAAAATGTAACATCAAATTTAAAAAAGTAAAATGAGATGACATTACACAAGAGATGACACATGGCATGCTGGACTCTGTTATCTCAAATGTTTGTGTGTGTCTGTGTTTGGGGGAGGGAAGAGCAGAGGCAGAAGGATAAATGGGAGAAGGAACAGATAATTTACTCATTTCTAAGCACCAGCAGACTAGTACTTGTAATCCAACACGCTAAAGTTAGTTCACAACTATTATTTCTTGGGTTGGGCGGTGGGTTCACAGGTTTTATTTAATTAAACAAATACAAATAAAAGAGCCTTGCCTAGGTCAATCAGAGTCATTACTCAAGTCTATCTACCTGAGGTCCACATGTGACCACATGATTTATATTAAGTAATGCTACCAAGTTAAAAGCCTCCCTGTATCAACAATTTCTAGTAATTATATTTATACTTTGGCACCATTATGAATCTAGATATTACTTAAAACAATAATCATTTGAATAAACAAGAAGAAAGCTGTTTGTAGTCATAAAAACAAAGTTAGGAACTTGTACTTAAATATTCATATTCCAGCTTTCTGCCATAGCAGCCAGGCTCTGTGCTACCCCCACGGATATGGGCCTCCACAAGGGCCACAAGGTGACCAAGAATGTGAGCAAGCAGAGGCACAGCCATCACAGAGGGTATGTCACCAAGCATTCCAAGTTTGTGTGGAATATGATCCAGGAAGTATACAGCTTTGCCCACTATGGCAGTGTACCATGGACCAGGCTCAAGGTCTCCAAGCACAAATGGGCCCTTAAATTCACCAGCACGTGTCTGTGCGAAGAGGAAGACAGGAGCTAAGCAACTTCCTGGCTGCCATGATGCCAAGAAACACTGAGCTATTCAACTTTTAATTTTTGCACAAAAATAATAAATTTTAATTTTCCATTTTGCCAAATTACTAGATCTGTATTACCTGTCAACCACTTGTTTGTGAACCTCTTTCCACTGTTCCTTATCCGTATCAGTGCCTAAAGCAGGATGCAGATTCTTCAATGAGACACCAGCAACATTCACTCCACTCCAAACAGGCACTGAAGGAAAAAGTATAGAATACATTTATTTCCATGCACCAGCCAAACACTAGTAATTTTGACCCATTTTTCTAATTTTTTTGTTAATATGTGTAGGACTACTCCCTTTCCGTAGATTACCAAGACTACCAATGTCCTTACATTTAGATCTTCATTGATCACATTACACAAAACTAAGAATCTTCACTATACTCTGGCCTATTTTTCTGACCTATTGAAATGTTAAATCCTTATATTTTTGAAATATATAGAATTGAGAACTCTTGTACAAATCATAAAATCTTTCAATTGTGATGATAACAGAATTTTTCATGTACTCCATTTGAACTGACTGACCATTTCAGGGCAAAGCAGTTCCAGTCAAATACAAAGAGATGTGAACTAGATGACTAAGATCATCCTATGAACCACTGTCTCATTTAATATGTCCACACAAAGAAGTAAAATAACTTTTATTTCCTACCTCCCATATTAAACAAAATGTCTAAAATCTTAACAATTCTTAATATATAATTATTCCAAAAGAAAGATTTCTGGAAATGATCCTACTCTGATGAATGGATATGTGCTTTAGCTTCTGATTTAGTAATAAAACTATCTATTTTTTTACACAAAGATATTTTTATAAAACAAAGAGATAGTAAGTTATACTTACCACTAGAGTCTCCATGCTCTCCAAGGACCCACCCATGACAGCTCATTGCATGAACTCCCAGTCTTTCCCCCATTAGGTAACGGAACCGGGCTGAATCCAGATTACAACCACTCCCAATAACACGATTTTTGGGAAAGCCACTTATCTTCCAAGCCACATAGGTCAAGATATCCACTATGAAGAAAATATTTAAGCAAAGATATTAGATAATGATCGACAACTCAAGATACAGAGATCTATGTGCATATTGATAATGACTAATCAATATTTTCTTAATATTTTTAAACCTCTATACTATGTATAATATAGCAAACATAGAAGTTTTCAAGGAGTGCAGTTTAATGAAATAAACTTTACATCAGTTAAGAGAAAAACACATTCATAAACTTATCCACAACCTTCTTGGGCAAGCAAATAATTTTAAAGTTCCAATCACATTCAGAGGCACTGTATCACCTTAAATGTTTTAAACCTAGATGTTTTTTGAAAAAAACAAAACAAAACAAAAAAAAAAACCCACACATATTTTCTCAAGAAAATTAAAAAATACAGAATTCAATGTGTATGAAAAATATAACATAACACTATTAGTATTATGATAATTCGTCTATTTTTAATGCAGATAAAAGTCTTACCTGGATTGGAAACAATCAGCAGCTTGCAGTTTGGGCTGTATTTTACAACATTAGGGATGATGAATTTAAAGATGTTCACGTTACGCTGGACCAAGTTGAGACGGCTTTCTCCCTCTTGCTGACGTGCCCCAGCTGTGACAATAACCAGCTTGGAGTTTGCAGTCACATTATAGTCTAGATAAAGGGAAATAGTAATCAGATTTAGGTCCTTAAGAGAACTCCATTACCTTTTCAGCAAAAATTTGTTCTAGAAACCTTTTTTAATGGGCAATTTTTATTAGTGTTTTGTATATGTGGTCGAGAAATGATTCTAATGTTCCTTAGTCTCCTCCTTTAGCTTTGGAGTTTTATCACTGTGGCCATTTATTTACATGGAGAGAGAGTACATCAATTCCATTCTTATATTCTGGTTTTAAATCACATTGTGACTTTTTATAACTATAATTGGGGTTGGGGAAGTTGGAAGATATTACATTTGAGTCTCATGACATAAGATACATCCCCCAAATTTTTGCTACCTGAGCTCAATGCTTACTCTTCGAACTTCTATTTCTATATAATTACTTAATTATGGTCATATAGGTCCAGGGATAGGCTAATTTTTTTTTTTAAAGAGGCAACTTTATATTTATCAAGCATGTCTTGCTGCCTAATACCCTATAATACAGGATACATAACCCAGGGAAGATACTGAAGGGCGTCACCTATCATGTAAGTGGTCAGTACTTTTCAAGTGTAAAAACACACCACCTGGTCATATCCAGGTTTTCTGGCTACAGCAGGATAAGTATAAAAGGGTCAAGCCAAGAGTATCTGTTGAATATGCTCATTTACCCCTTATGTGTTAATATGTAAAAGGAAGTGTATATAAGTATTTGAAGCAGTGTGGTTAAATATGGACCTGGGCCTCCCTGGTGGCGCAGCGGTTAAGCACCGCACTAGGAAGCAATCCACAGCCTCTGCAGCACAGGTTCGATCCCCGGCTGGTCAGGGAGCTACCCACAAGGCGCAGCAGACCTCTCCAGGCTCACCCACTGCTCCCCTCAGCGGTGTATTTCAGTCAGTCTGCCTGTTCTGTACCCCACTCTGTCTCTGGTGAATCCTCTCACCCCCCAGATCTCTGGCCTGTACCCCAGATCTTGTATGCATGAATAAATCTTTTATAAATAAATAAATATGGACCTACAGAATATAATGAACCTAAATAATTATATTCTGAATTGGATGTTTCCTACAACATAGACAAACAGGATTTCCTTTTGAAATCACTTATTAGAAACTGAAATCTTCCTATCATTAAGTACCAACACAAAATTGTTCAAAAGCTCTCTTATCCTGTATTAAAAAAATCTTTGAAGAGCTAGGACTGATGAAGAATTAAGTCTCGCATACACTACAATATGAAACTGATTGAATCAACCTTTGCCAGAGACAATTTTTGGTGTTCTAAGGAAAAGGCTGCCATGTTGGAGATCCATCATCTCTCCCTTCAATTTGTCTTCCATGACATCAACAAGAGCAAGTTCATCTGCCAAGTCCTAAAAGACAAAATTTTAGTTAAATGGGAAATTACTACTTAAGAATTTTTAGAAGGGCATGTAAAAAATTTCTACAATTCAGGCATAGTAGAGTTCTGTTACTATATTTTTTTTTTAAAGAAAGTTTTTTTTTTTTAATAGAGGCATGTTTTTATTTATTTGTTTGTTTTGTTTATACATGCACTGGGTACAGTCAGAAGCGCGGGAGGGTGAGAGAATTCACCAGAGCCAGAGCGGGGAGCAGAGCAGGCAGAAGGACCGAAGTACACTGCTGAGGGGAGCAGCGGGCAGCAGGAGAGGTCTGCGCACCATGTGGGACCCTCCTCCAGTGGCCGGGAGCAGCCGGGGATCAAACCGGCGCCGCAGAGGCCGCGGGCAGCTTCGCAACCCAGCGCTCAAAAGCTGCGCCACCGGCGAGGCCCAAGTTCTGTTACTATATTAACATCAGGACACACCTCAAGGTAGAGACAGGTCCCATTTAAAAGCGGACAAATAACAAAGGAAGAATACCAATGTATTCTTACAATACAAAGGAAGAAGCACTGGCCCATTCTCCTCACCAAAGCAACCTCTGCTGGAATTCCAGCACCAGCATATGGAAACAAAACACTAGACTGACAGTGGTTAGACTAATGTCCAAATATATAAGATTGTTCTAATTACTGTGTCAAATTTAGTTTGTATACATTGCTCATTATTCATTAAAAAGGTGGTATTCATCATTATTAAATTTGGAACTAAAAAGTGATATCCTGGATCATGTATTTTTCGTATTAAGCAATATTAACAGTTTTACATAAAGATAATTTTGTGTATTGCAAAATATTGGTAAGAAATATCCCTTTAGTTGAATCTTTAAAAGTTAAGAGATGCGGGCCTCCCCTGGTGGCACAGTGGTTGAGCGCTGGGCTGCGAGACTGCCTGCAGCCTCTGCAGCACTGGTTCGATCCCTGGCCACTGGCGAGGGTCCCACATGACGCGCAGACCTCTCCTGCCGCCTGCTGCTCCCCTCAGCAGTGTACTTCGGTCCTTTTGCCTGTTCTGCTCCCCGCTCTGGCTCTGGTGAATCCTCTCACCCTCCCGTGCTTCTGACTGTACCCAGTGCTTGTATAGATAAACAAAGAAATCTTTAAAAAAATAAAATTAAATTAAACCAGTCTGCACTCCCACCAACAGTGCAGGAGAGTTCCTTTAAAAAAATAAATAAATAAAACATATGTGATTTAGACTGTTATAAGCAAGGGGTTGTACGGGGTTGTACTAGCTGAGCCACAAATCTACCCCCAAATCATCTAAAGTGTAATGAGGTGTCTGTTACTTTTAACCTACCCATTAAGAGGGCACCACAGAAAAAGAACATAAGTGGTTCATTCGTGTGGGAAAATGGCAGCAAGAGGAATAAACTATGGTATACTATGTGACTTCACCTAAAATGTTTATAGAGCAAACTGTTGTTACAAAAGTTGGGGATAGTTCATTTCTGCCTTCAGTCCATTCTCACATCCATCTTTTTCTGTTCAGAACTCAGAATTCATCATTTCACTCTTATTAGGATCTTCATGTATGAACGTAAGACATTTTAATATTGTAAATTCACTTTTTTATGTAAACCAGGTTTGACTACTGTAAAAAGTGTTCATTCATTCACAGGTTTTTTTTTCTAATTAAATTTTAATCATAATTTGCTATTCAGGGCCTCTCTGGTGGCTTAGGAGTTAAGTCTCAGCACTGCCACTGTAAACCCTTGTGGTGGTAGCCTGAGTTCAATCCCTGGCCAGGGAGCTAACCCACATGGCGCAGCAGACCTCTTGTGTTTCGCTCACTGCTCCCCTTTGCAGTGTATTTCAGTAGATCTACCTGTTCTGCTCCCCAGTCTGTCTCTGGTGAATCATCTCACACACCTCCCCCTGTACCTCTGGCCTACACCCCAGTTCTTCTATGCAAAAAAATTAACTTTGGGAATAAAAAAATAAAATAAAATTGCTATCCAAAAAGAAGGCAATGAGGATTTGTGTGGAAGAAAACTTAAGATTTCCACCCTCAATATGATGTACATTTTACCATATGTATGTATCATTTTCAATTCAAAATATCTTTAAAATAATTTCACCTTGTTTACAAGCATGGACTCTTCTTTTTCATTTCTAGGCAACTCATGTATCCTAATACAGCTCAGTGAATTTAAGGAACTAGGTCTCTGGCCTAATGACCTTTGATTTTTTGTTATTGTTGATGCTCACATTCCCTTTGGGTATAGCAGCATCCTGTTTCTAAACTTTATTTCACACATAAAGTTCTTTTTTGAGTCTATGAGCCAAAACACTTGTATATAGGAAACAATGCAATTCTTGGGGAGTAAGAGGAAGAGTGTGTGTCTCAGGGTATCCTTGTCATGCAGAGTGATGGGCTCTCACCTTCATTAAGATACTAATGGCACAGGCCATGCCAACAGCACCAACCCCAACAACTGTAATCTTATTCTGGGGGGTATGTTCTTCCGTAAGAAGATTCTGAATCAGCTGATCCTTGAGGGTTGCCATAGTGGACTTAGGAACCTGTGGGAGGAAAATCATGCATTGTCACTGCATCCACTTGAAATTAACATTTATGACCCAAAAACTTTGCTGAAATGCTTATTTCCCTTCTATTATACTTGCCACAAAATATAACAAGGGATGACTGAAAAGGAGAAGGAAAACAAACTAAAGATAGACAAAGGGAGCATTGAAAGGCCGAATGGCAGGGTCAGGCCTGCCTAGGATCTTGGAGCGAAGGACCTCACCTTGGCATGAAAAAGAAATATCGATGTTTGGGTATAAGTAAAGCCTCTTGAGGATTCACTCATCTTGGCTTTATTAAACCCCAATGGGGCCGACTTTCCCTAAAATAAGATCACTTGAGCCCTAGGCCCAGCACTACTCGCGCCAAGCCCCTCAGGTAAGGCCTGGAGAGGTACGGATC
Organism: Talpa europaea; assembly: GCF_964194135.1. Taxonomy (NCBI): domain Eukaryota; kingdom Metazoa; phylum Chordata; class Mammalia; order Eulipotyphla; family Talpidae; genus Talpa; species Talpa europaea. Next base: position 40,566,305 of record NC_140073.1, on the reverse strand, counting down.
GAAGGATCGAAAGTGCCAATAACGGCTTCACGGTACTGCCCAGAAGCCGCAGGCCTGCAAGGAACTCTGCTCATGCGCGCTCACGTTTCCTCCCCCTCCCCCAGGAAGGGGCGGAGAACAGAGCAACTACTCAGAAGCTGGAACCTGTGGGTTTTATGCCCCACCCAGACCCGGAAGAATTGCAGGAGCCTCCATCCCCCACCTCGCGCCCACAACACTCGTGCGCTTGCGCATTCCACAGCTCGGGGAGGAGCCAAGAGTAGAGCCGAGTGGTCCCTGGCCCCACAGCGGACACCGGGGAGGACCCGCGGAGGAGCAGAGGGAATTAGGAGCTCTCCTTGCTCTCGGGGTCAGAGGAAACGGCACCAAGCCAGACTTTAGACTTAACCAGTGCTCCCAAGCAGACAAGAACATGAAGTCAGGCTGGCTGCCGCCCAGGCTTGAATCAGCCAAAGCCAGACTAAACCGCAATAGCAGGAACCAGGAACTGTTAGCCAACAAGAGGAGGCACCTAGTGTGGTTTTGCCCTGATCCTTGCTGCAAAGGCTTGAGGCCCTGAATGAGTAAATTTTGTCACTAGAGGAAATGCAGAAGTAGGTGCAGAGACCTGAGGCTGGAGCCCTAAAATTAAGAGATACTTGGTGGAACCCTAGATTTCCAGAGCCTTGGAGAGGCCTTTAACTCTGCTCATCCAACCCTGCTTGCATTCTTTGCAGAGATTATTAGAGATTGCATCCCAAAAGTACCACCTCTAGTCTTGACTAGACCCCAGCGGGCAAAAATATCCCAGAGCACTTCCAGGCTAGGCAGGCAGCCCAGAGTTACCACGCTGGATTCGGGTCTCTCCTTACAAATCACTGCTATTTCTAGGCAGCCTTGTAAAGGATCTGTAACCTGGCAGGGAGGAGGGAGGTTTCTGCAGAGAACTCCTGGCTTCACCAAAGCGTAAATCCTGGGCTCTAGCGAGCCCAACGGTGTGGAAACACAGGGTGGGAATGTGGGGGCGGGGAACCATGCAGCATTAATATCTACTCCCCAACTCTGCCACCCACTCACTGTAACCTTAGGAGAAGCCCTAGCCCTCTCCCAGTTTTAGGTTCATTTGTCAAAAGGAGATGGTGCTGGATGATCCTATTCTCAAAAGACCATCTGAGATGAGGGAAGGCCGAGACCCTTCCTTTTTACTGTATGCATGCACCGTGCCTAACTTAGGGCTCGACACACCCCTAGCCACTTAATAAATAAATATAACTGGCGCAAAAGCGCCCAATGGAGCTTACCTCTCAAGAATCCCAGGCCTAAAACGCTGAGCGATGCTTCAGCGGCTTTCTGCGTTTCCAGGAACGCGCCCAATATTTTCGGCTCCATGGGCTCCGGAAACTAGACCTCTTTCTACGCGTTTTACCCACTTCAAACCCAAAGGTAGTCTCCACCCTTTAGACCTAGCATCTCCTTGTCCTGCATCGACTCGAGTTTCGACCCCCACCCCCAACCCCGGTTAGGTACGACCCCCAGTTAGGTGCAACCATCCTCTCGGTTCCCCCGCGCGGCCAGAGGCCACCATGCCCGGCTAAAAAGCAAACCAGAGTGCTGCACCCTCGGATCGCACGCGTGGCGTGGGCCACCACCCAGGTCTCCCCGCCGTCCCTGGGAAGAGCGCCCACACGCACCACCCGCCTCCTCCGGAGCAGGGACCCCTCCTCTAGCAAAGCGGGACAAGCTCGGGCGGGGGTAGCTCGCTTCCCCCCTTCGCCCCCGCACGGTGCACGCCGCGCCCAGCCGTACCCGGGTGCGCTTCGGACGGGCGTCGGTGGCGCGCGGCGCTGGATCGGGACTAGACGGCAGCTGCTCCGGTACTCCGAGCGGGGCGCAGGAGGGGCCTTAAATGGAACCCCGAGGCTGACGTCAGGAGGGGAGCCAGGCGGACGTGCGGGAACCCACGTGTGGGTCGGGCTGGGGGCGGGCTCGGAGCCGGGCGGGGCAGTGCGCGCGCGCAGCCGGCCCACCAGCCGCCCGACTGGCCGGGAGAGCCGCGTGCGCCGGGACGTCTCAGGGGGCTGCCTCCGGCCACAAAAGTCCAGGCCTGATCCAGCAGCCACAGTCCAGCCCAGCCTGTATTTCCTCTTCCGTAAAATGTGGCGGTTACTCTCTGGAAAGACTTGATCTGAATCCTCACCGCCGTTCCCGAGTGCCCAGAACAGCTTCTGGCACCGAACAGGCTCTCCACAAGTATTGGTTGAAAGGAAAAGGTACTTAGCGCGGTGTCAGTCTGCCTTTCTTACCTGAATCGAACGATGTCCAAATCTTGAAGCAGCTACCTCCCCCCCCCCCCGCACCACCCCCTCTTTTAAGCCTGCTAAGCCCCACAACTCATGCTGGGGTTTCTGAGTCTCTGGACTTGCATTCCCTACTGCCACACCCCGCTGTGCACCTCTAGCTCCAACCACACCCAAGAAAGGGGGGGAGGGGCAGAGGGAGGTAGCAGCGGCCTAAAACGAGGGGGGAGGAGTTTTGAATGTTTGGTTTTAAAACTTATTTTATTCATTTTGCCTTGGTGGTTTTGCCTAGCCCGCCTTCCTCCTCCATCCCCTTCACCTATCTTCTGGTACTTTAACCCTTACCCCTTCCCCATCCATCCATTCCTTCATTGGTATCGACCTCTTCTTTGATTCCACCATACTAGTCAGTTCATCCTTAAAATCTGCTTGCATTGGAGGTGTAGGTCGGAGACTGCTCTCCTACCTGACAGTGAGACTTTCAAGGGCCTGGATTAGTTACTTCCTCCCTGGACTAGGAGCACCGATTTATTGCCCAGATCTCAGACTCATTCACTATTGTTGGAGGTTTGGTTTTGAACCTCAACCTTTGTTCCAGAAAAGGAGTTTTCCTATCAACTCTGAGAGACCCAGAAACATAGACTCCTAGTCAGCTGGAGAGGCTGTGGGCCTGCCACAGAGTCTCCAGAGTTCCCCAGTGCTGGGCAGATGGCAACAGTACCTGTGGTTATTCAGGGTTTGCAGCAGTGTCCTCATTCAGTCAGGCCTGGGCCCTTGTCTGTCTTTTAGGTGTGACCACAGCTGCTGGGAGGCAGAGGGCAGAGCCCTGAGAGAGGAAGTTAGGCTGGGGAGACAAGTAACAACCCTCCCTAGGAGGACTCTGTGCTGACCTCTGAAGATAATCTAAAGAGAAACTTCGCACTCCCATTAAATAAACCACCCAACTGTAGCTCACTTCAAGCACAACTTCCCTCTTATGCAGAACAGCCTCTATTTAACTATACAAATAGGAATAAAATAAGCACCATTTACAGAGCATCTCCAAGGCATCAGGCAGCAAGCTAGGCAGTCCCCATACTCATCTTCAGTTTGATTTATTTAGCGTCAGCATAATCGCCACCATTTTCCAGATGAGGAAACCAAAGCTTAGAGTTTATTGACTTTGCCAAGATCATACAGGTAATAAGTGACTTCACCTGGTACTTTATCCCAGGCTGCTGACTAACTCCAAAGTCTATGATTTTTTTTTTGTTTTTCTCTATAAGAATGTTCCTTCCTCAGGCTTCCCTGGTGGTGCAAGGGTTAAAGACACAGTGTTATCAAGCTATCTCCAGCCACTGCAATATGAGTAAAATCCCTGCCAGGGAGCTAACCCACAAGGTGCAGCCTGTCTCTCCCACTGCTCCCCTCAGCAGTGTTTTTCAGTAGATCTTCCTGTTCTGCTCACCACACTGTGGCGAATCCTCTTACCCCCCACACCTCTGGCCTACACCCCAGTTCTTGTATGCATAAATAAATAAATCTTAAAAAAAAAAGTTTTCCTCCCTCATTCCCCCACCTCCTACTCCCACAGGGGTCAAGAAATTATGTAGGGGGCCCAAGCCAATTCCAGGCTCAATAAGTTCAGTTTTCAGTGGGTTTCTATGGGTATTTCTGCTTGAACTGAGATATGGGGCTCCTCCCCTCAGACTGGGATTTATACCATTGGTGCTCCTGCTTCTCAGGCCTTCAGACTTGCACTGGAATTGGCACCATCTGCTTCCCTGGGTCTCCAGCTTACAGACAGCAGATCGTGGGACTTAGACTCCATATCACAGGAGTCAATTCTCTATTATTGTATTACACATGCACATTTTGTTTCTCTGGACAACCCTGACTAATATAGTCTAAACTAAAGAATTTCTGTACAAAAGCCAAGCAGAGGGTTGGACCCATGGATCAGGCAACACTGTTTCAGAGGGCAGAACACATGTCTCAACCTGATCTCTTGTTCTTTGGGGATGGCCTCTTTTAAAGGGAAAAACCTTACAGAGGTGGTTAGACAAAAGGACAGACAGGCCTTGTAGAATGGGCAGAGCTAGCGCCCAATTTAAATTTCCCTAAAATAAACCTGACCAGGGGCCTCCCCGGTGGTACAGTGGTTGAGCGCTGGGTTGCGAAGCTGCCCGCAGCCTCTGCAGTGCCGGTTCGATCCCCAGCTGCTCCCCGGCCACCGGAGGAGGGTCCCACATGACGCGCAGACCTCTCCTGCCGCCCGCTGCTCCCCTCAGCAGTGTACCTCGGTCCTTCTGCCTGCTCTGCTCCCCGCTCTGGCTCTGGTGAATTCTCTCACCCTCCCGCGCTTCTGACTGTACCCAGTGCATGTATAAATAAATAAATAAATCTTTAAATAAACAAATAAATAAATAAACCTGACTAAAGAATGTGTCCCAAACAATGCTGAGTTATTCCTTCATTGAGTAAGAATTTATCACTCTTCTCAAAAACTTTCGATGGCAATCATTAAATGACCTCCAAGATAAAATTCAAATTCCTTGAAAAAACACACCAGGCCCTCCATGATCCCAATCCCACATCTGTTTTCTTTCATGCTTTCTTTATGCCAGTCCCATGCTTATTTACCATGTTGCCCAAATATGCAAAGCATTTCCACCTAGGCACATCTTTAATCTGAATGTTCTCTGCTTTAGCACCCTCCTTGCCCATCCATACCCCACATATTCATAACTCAAGTGCTGTTCCTTGGGCTTTTTATTAAAATTTTTTTAAAGCATTTTTTTTTTATTTTTATTAAAGAGGCATGTATTTTTTATTTATTTATTTGTTTGTTTGTTTGTTCATTTACACATGCACTGGGTACAGTCAGAAGCGCAGGAGGGTGAGAGAATTCACCAGAGCCAGAGCAGGGAGCAGAGCAGAGCAGGCAGAAGGACCGAAGTACACTGCTGAGGGGAGCAGCGGGCGGCAGGAGAGGTCTGCGCGCCATGTGGGACCCTCCTCCGGTGGCCGGGGAGGAGCCGGGGATCGAACCAGCGCCGCAGAGGCTGCGGGCAGCTTCGCAACCCAGCGCTCAACCGCTGCGCCACCGGGGAGGCCCTTATTAAATTTTTTTATTAAATTTTTGCACACAAGAGCTGGGGTACAGGCCAGAGATGGGGGTGTGTGAGAGGATCCACCAGAGACAGAGTGGGGAACAGAACAGGCAGACTGACTGAAATACACTGCTGAGGGGAGCAGCAGGTGAGACAGGAGAGGTCTGCTTCGCCATGTGGGTTTCTCTCTGGTCAGCCGGGGATCGAACTCATTCTGCAGAGGCTGCAGATTGCTTCATGGTGCAGTGCTTAACCCCTTGCGCCACCAGGGAAGTCCTTTTTATTAAATTCTTATAGCTGTACATCTTTTCTCATTAGACTAAAAGCTCCTAAAGGACAGAAACTTTCTCTTTTTTTTTTTTACATTTTAAATGGGCAGGTTTATTAGGAAAAGGAGAAAGAAAAAAGGGACACCTGCAAAGGCACAGGTGGGCAGGGAGCTGCTGCTGCTGCTGCTGCTGCTGCTGCTGCATTGCAAAGGGAAAAGGTTTGTGAAGAGAAATGACTGCATAACCACAGGCGGGCTGGGGAGCTGCCCCCGTCTGTTTAATAACTTTATTTTGAATTCAATGCCTGCTGTGTAAAGGTGCTAGGTGTCGGGAACACAAAATGAATAAGACAAATTTTATAAAACTTCAAAGGCTTTACCATTTAGTGGGGGAAGACCAACAGCATCCACCTCTGCAGTTTTAGTGCAACGTAGAAATATAACACTGCCACAAAAGAGAGACAGAAAATTGTTCTACCATTCAGAGGAGAGAGTGGTCCTTTTGCCAGGGATGCCAGAGAAAAGATAGCTTCTAAACTCAACCTAGAAAAATACTCCTGTTGGTGAAGAATAGGAGCTGAGAAAACAGAGAGCACAGCAAGAGCAAGTGTATGGCAGCAGGAAATTCAAGGCGTGTCTGGTGAATCTTTTGATTTAAATCCAGGCTAAACAAATTGGAGGGTTGGCACCACTCTGTCTGCCCACCTGTGACTATGCAGGTGCTTCTTTTCACCAACTCTCTCCCTCTGCAGGGCAGCAGCTTCCTGCCTGCCGGTGACCTGTACCATGCATGGACTTCTCTTCACTGACCTCCCTCAGTGGAAGCAGGTCTCCTCAAGGCCACCTGCCTGCAACCATGCAGGCCTCTCTTAGCAAACCTGTCCCTTTGGGACAGCTCTTCCTGCCTGCTTGTGTCTATACAAGTGACCTTTATCCTTCTGTCCCTTTCCCTTATAAACCTGCTCTTTAAATATTAAAAAAAAAAAAATGGAGGGTTTTGGGTTTTGGTGGTTAGCAGAGTCACTGAGGTTTTTGGAGAATGGGAGAGATAGGGCAAAAGCAAGGAAGTTGAGAGGTTATGGAAAAGGCGAGGACCTTGTTTTGTAATAATGCACAACAAGAAGTTTAGAACAGCGCAGCAGACCTCGCCTGTCTTGCCCACTGCTTCTCTTAGCAGTGCATTTCAATAAATCCCCCTTTTCTGTTCTCCACTCTATCTCTGGTGAATTCTTTCACTCCATACCTCCAGCCTACATCCCAAACCCCCCCCCCAAAAAAAAAGAAGTTCAGAACATACATAGCTCCAACCACAATTGCATAGAACATACACATCTCTGACACCCTCAACACAGCCCCACAGCCCCTTTTAACACTCACTGATAGCCCGACTTTCGGCTTTTCCATATTTGCCAAGCTGATGGCTTTCTTGAGTTGCAAGGCCCAAGATGCAGGAGGCCTCATCAGTCTCTGTCCCTGACAGGCCAGGGTCTGCTGTGTGCGTGTCAAAGCAGAGATTCTGCTTTCTGGCAAGAGAGCAGTGGCTGCCCTCAGAGACTGCTTCATGTCACTCCCCAAACCATCCACCTCTCAGATGAGGAGGATGAAAGGCAGACATCTCCGCCCTAACTCCTCAAGTTCTCCTGGGTGCTATCTCTACTGGCACCCTAAAACTCACCATTCTTATCCCCTCCTTTAGACAGGGCTCATCCTCAGGAGTTAATTGCTGCCTCTGTTTCCCTTTTTTGTCTTGGACTGTCATTCCCTCCATAGTTGATCCCTCATATGATTTGCTAACAGAATCTACCTGAGAAACTCTAGATTCCCCTTGCTACAGACTGAATGTTTGTGTCCTCCCCCAGGCCCCAATTCTTATGTTGAAACTAACCCCCTAATGGGGTGGCATTTATTTTTTTAAAAGATTTATTTATTTATGCATACAAGAACTGGGGTACAGGCCAGAGTTGCCCGGTAGGTGAGAGGATTCACCAGAGAGAATGGGGAGCTGAACATGTAGATCTACTGAAATACACTGCTGAGGGGAGCAGCAGATGTAACAGGAGAGGTCTGCTGTGCCATGTGGGTTGCTTCCTGGCTGGTTGGCCAGGGATTGAATTTGTGCTGAAGTAACTGGTGATAGCTTGATAGCGCTCTTTAACCCCTGCTCCATTAGGGAGGCCCAAGGCAATTAGAGCAATTAGGTAGGGCAATTAGGATGTGATTAGTGCATGAAAGTGGAGCCTTCATAAAGATAGGGCCCTTTTAAGAGAACCCAGATCGAACCCTGGCCCCTTCTGTGTGTGAAGACAGTGGAAAATGGCTCTCTGAACTTGGAATGCACTCTCATGAGACACCTACCAGAGGCTTGGTCTTGGACTTCCCAGTTTTCAGAACTGTGAGAAATTTTTATTGTTATAAGCTACCAGTCTTTGGCATTTTGTAATAGCAGTCTGACAGACACCCTTCCAGCCACTTCCTACCATCAGGAAGGAATAAGAGCTGTCCCTTTTCTCTATATATACCCCCGGCAGGGAGTTAGGCCTCAATTTTCCATCTATTTATAGGTTCCACAGCAAAGACTGTCACCAAAATGTAAGTGGCTTCCAACCTGAAGGCCCTCAAAACCAACGCTGCAGAGGGTGTCACAAGGCATCTCCAAGCTAGATAATCCCCATTACAGACAGCCTAAAGCACAAAGGCTCCCTTATCTAGTCACTGCAGAGGAGGACTGTGCCAAGCTGAGGCAACCTTTCCCTATGACACCCTGGGTGCTAAAGGTCACAACAGGAATGGCTTAGCACAGATGAATGAGCAGACTGGTGGAGAAGGAACACTGATATGAGGGTGAGGGGATCTGGGTTCTGGCCCCCGCTTTGTCATGAGTCCCTGGTGACATTGTGGCTTCAGCATTTTAATTGACTGTAAACAAAAGAGGGCCTCTGTCTTCCAGTTCTAACATCCAGGAAGGCACCTTCATTTTCATAAATGTTCAAAATTCAGAGGCAAAAGCCCCCCATATTGGGAAGTGATTCAGGTTGCTCCTGGGGGAGAGCCAGACATTCCATGGCAACGGAAAAATCTATGCCTGGCATTCTCTTGTCCCCCACATTAGTTCCAAAATTGGGCCCAAAATTCCCAAGGCTCTGCTGGATGTTTAGTTCACTAATAAAAAGTCTCACAGGGCTTTGAAACAAATTACCAACAACAGGAACCTATATCCCTAATTCTTGTGTAGATAAGATAGTTTAAACCTTTATTTCTTAACCAATGGGGAATCACATTCCAGCCTCAGGTCAAAAAAAGAATGGGGGTGGGGGGTGATGATTTCTATAAAATTCCATGAAGATCAAAGCAATTGTAAATATGAATACAGCTTGAATCTTCTGGAACTGGGGCATGGGAAAGAAGTGGAGATCTTTTTATTTTTTTAATTTTTTAAAGATTTATTTATTTATGCCTACATGAGCTGGGGTGCAGGCCAGAGATGCAGGGGGTGAGAGGATTCACCAGAGACAGAGTGGGAAGAACAGGTGGATACACTGAAATGCACTACTGAAGGGAGCAGCAGGTGAGACAGGAGAGGTCTGCTGGAGATCTGTTTGAGTGCATACCTGCTGACCACACGGCATCCTCCCTAAATTTGCATTTATGGGCCCTGGGATTTTATTTAAATAGCTGTACACAGCCACTCATCTAGCTTCCTCTCACAAACCAAGTTCTGTTTGAGGAGAAGTCTCCCTGCCTTGTTATTTAAGCTTGCTCAGAGGACCCTGGCCTGATAGGGCAGATGCTTCTGTCTTTCTCTCTCCCCCTCCTTCCCCACCTCCCTCTTGGCCTTCCTTTCTCCCCACCAGGACACTTACTGAGACTACTTGTTGAAATATTTAAGATGAACTAGGTGCTGCAACAGTTGCCCCCTTGGGTTTAGGGTGCTATTCCTTTACAGAATCTATAGCATACAATTTTTAGGTGCCTCTTTCCACCAGTCCCAGTGGGTTTTCATCTTTGCCTTTGGTACTCCCGTTATACTCTATTCCTCTTGGCAGGGAAGCCACCTTTGCAACAGGTCAACTGCTGAAGGTGGTAGGCCTAGCGCCAGTGTCTCTGTATGTGTTTTTGTGTATTGCAACACTTTCAAATGATGGTGTTTCCTTGGTCATCTCATTTCTGCTACTGAGGCCAAAGGGAACCCACCTCATTTTTCTAGGGAGGCAAAAGGGGTTCTGCTCCACTGAGGAGCCTGAGATTCTGTTAGGAGGAGCAAAGTAGAGCTCCCCTGTACCCAGGAGGGATCTCAGTCTGAGGTGGGGCCTGTGCAGACATGGCCTTGGTTTATGTGTGGCTTAGGTGGCTTTCACATCCATTCTCTCATGGCATTTTTACCTCAACAAGAAGAAAGCAGAGCCAGAATTTTTTTTTTAAAGATTTATTTATTCATACAAGAACTGGGATACAGGCCAGAGGCACAGGAGGGTGAGAGAATTTACCAGATACAGAGCAGGGAGCAGAACAGGCAGAATGACCAAAATACATTGCTGAGGGGAACAGCGGGCACGGCAGGAGAGGTCTGCCCCGCCATGTGGGAATCTCCCTCGCTGGCCGGGAATTGAACCAGCGCTGCAGAGGTTGCGGACAGCTTCACAGTTCTGCATTCAACCCGCAATGCCACTGGGGAGGCCCCCCAATTTTTTTTTGAAGATTTATTTTTATTTATTTATGCATATAAGAATTGGGGTCTAGGCCAGAGGTGGGAAGATAAGAGGATTCACCAGAGACAGAATGGGGAGCAGAACAAGCAGATCCACTGAAATGCACTGCTGAGGGGAGCGGTGGGAGAGACGAGAGGTCTGCTGTGCCATGTGGGTTAGCTCCCTGGCCAGGGACCGAACTCATGTTGCAGTGGCTGGCAGTAGCTTGATAGTGCTTTAGGGAGGCCCCACAGCTAGAATTTTTACCTCAGTTTTACTGGTGAGACCTCCTCAAAAAATATAGTTGCCTCCAGCCACATGAGTGGGAAGAAGTGAGGTGGATTTCAAAACCCAGGTTGTTCCCCTATAGCACTCTGCCCCTTTGCCTTTCCTGGGGTGCTTCACAGCCTGGAAAACAGTTAGCCCTTTGTTCTCTAGACAGCAAAGGGCAAATGTGATAGATAGTCCCAGCCCCCTCAGCCAGGGCCCCAGGAAGCTCATCTGCCCAGGCTGCTCCAAGGCCCTAGCTAATCAGCCTCCCTCTCCCTGACACTGTGAGCCTTGCATAGTCCATATGTGTGCAGGGCCAAGCTCTGCCCTTTGTACAAACACACTTGCAGCGTCAGGCCCTCTCAAAGGACATTTTAACTTAGCTCATCCTCCCATTTTAGTCACAGAAGTCTAGAAGAGGCCCTCACAACCTGGCCCTCTTTTATCCACCAAATCAAAAGGAGACCACTGGCCCCTCACACCTGCCCCTGATTTGCTTACCCAGCAGGCAAACATTATTTTCAGGCTGGGGGATTAGAGTGAAGGGAAGGGAAGAGAAGTGCTCTTGACTTCAGTAACATTTCAGGGATGGTGAGTAAGGGACTAGAATCTCCCAACATGCAACCAGCCTGAGATCTTTCCTGAGGCTGTGGGTGCGGCTCTCACTCTGGTCTCCTACTCCTGGGGTTTTTCCACTGCACAGAGCCTGCTAATAGCCTCTGTGGGGTTGGCAGCTTAGCAATGAGGCTTCACTTGTGGGAGGCCACACCCCAGCCATTAAAGCTACAGGACTGTCAGGAGGCCACCTCAGTGGGGCTCTGTTCTCAGAGTTGCCAGGTTCAGCCTCCCCTCCAGCCTCCTCTACAACAGGCTCATTATGTTCAGGCACTCCCCTCAAGCCAACAAATTTTTCCTCCTTCTTTCCTAAGGGAGGCTGCCCATCAACCACAGATGAGCACAGATTGTACCAGCATCTCCATAGTAACAAGGGGCCACAGCTTCTGTCTTGGACAACTAGTATCCAGAGCTAGCTCCCTTGGCAGGGCTCCCTTGCAAACCAAGGAGGGCTGACTATCGCCACAGGCCCATCATACTACAAGCTATTCCTGGAGCAGTCCAGGTAGGCAGCCCAGCTGGGTTTCCATGGAAGACTTCTGACCTAGGAGCACTTTGAGAAAGGTCCAGAAATGGGGCAGATGGGAAGATCTTCTTTTGAAGCCATTCCCTTCCTCCCATGTGAAACTGATTCTTCCAGGCAGGTTGTGGGGCTCCCCCATGTTAAACCTTCTTCAGGGCAACAGGTGAAAGTTGAAAATTCCACAGTGTGTTAGCTGGCTTTGGACTTTGCCCTCCCTGAGGGAGTAGGTGGTGGTGGTGCAGGAGATGGATTGCAATGGATTAAGCAATAATCCCAATTCCCTGCCACCCACCCCATCCCATAGAATAGCCCCTGGGGCAATTGAAAAGCTGATCAACTTTCAACCAGGGGTAGTGTTTCTCAGCATGGAGTCAAAGATGAGAGAGCATGAGTGAGAGAGAAAGAATGGGAGAGAGAGAGAGAGAGAGAGAGAGAGAGATATGCTCCCTTGTCAGCCTCTCTAAGGGACAGCAGGGTCCTGGCAGGGCCTCAGGACAGATGGATCTGGTCTCACTGTCACAGTATCATGGACTAAGGATAGCTCTTCAGACAGATTCCATTTCCAGAAGAAAAATCAGAATCCAAATCAAAATTGCTGTGGGTTCTTCCTACTCCTCTTAGCCCCGTGGGCACATCTCTGCCTCTAGAGACAGGGTTGGGCAGCGAAAGCAGAACAGGGAGAAAACCTGAAATTCAATTACTTAAATGATGTATTGGGCAAGAACCCACAGCTTCCCTGCTCCATGGGGGTTCCTTCCCTATTCAATTTCTTTCCCCAATTTCCCAGGGAAGTTGAGTCTTGGCTAAACTTGTTCTTTGGATTTTGTGATGCAGTATCAATAATAAAAAATCAGGGAAGACTGTTTGGGACAATAGCCGGGCAGAAGGATTTGGCTCTACAGGCTGTTTACATAATAAGGAAGAAGGAAACCCCTAACAGCATTTTGGGGGGAATGGGATAGATTTCAAAAACCATGCCCTAACTTCTGTGGACAGGTAAAATGGATTAGAGAGGAAAGAGGATTCTTGATAAAGGCTGCTGTGCACACCACTGTAACCTCTGCTGTCTCTTTGAAGGGCACATCAAGGATTTGAGCTATTTTGAAATTACTCATGATTGCTAAAGGGTACTTTTTTTTTTTTTTATGCATGCAACAGCTGGGGTGTAAGCCAGAGGTGGGGGGGGGGAGGGCTTGAGAGGATTCACCAGAGACAGAGTGGGGGGCAGAACAGGCAGACAGACTGAAAGCACTGCTGAGGGGAGCAGTGGGCGAGACAGGAGAGGTCTGCCATGCCATGTGGGACTCTCCCTGGCCAGCCGGGACTTGAACCCACGCTGCAGAGGCTGTGGACAGCTTCACAGCGCTGCACTCAACCTGCTGTACTACCGGGGAGGCCCCTAAAGGGTACTTCTTAGTCACTGTTAGGAGACCAAATCCTGTGGATCCAGACTTCATGAGAATGGCAGTAATAATCACCCTCATCTTTATTGAACGTTTAATATGCACCCAGTGCTCCTACTAAACTCTCTGAATGCATTATCTCATTTCATTCTCACAACTACCCTGTAGTGTCAGGAGCATCATTATCCCCATTTTACAGAAACGGGAACTGAGTCTTAGGGAAGTAAAGTCACTTGCCCGAAGTCACACAGTCAGATGTGCTGAGCCAGGCTTCAAAAATATGAAGACCAGGTGGTACCTGGGCAGGCTCTCTGCATGGTGACCAAGAGCTGCTAGTGCCCCAAATAGCAGAGACAACTAAGGTAGTGCCTCTCAGTAGCTCCCAAGGTAATCGCTGGGCCTTATTAAAGAGGACTCTCTGCAGGAGCCCCAGGCTCTCAGCTACCTAACAAAGCAGAAGATCATTGAGCTTTATAAGAGGCTCCTCGCTGATCTGAGCAGCAGGAATGCAGTGGGCCCCAAGACACCATCTGGAGCAGCTCCTGCCAGCCTGTTTCTGTGCCAGTTTGTCAAGTCCTAGGAGGCAGGGGGAGCCAGGAAGCACAGAGCCCAGGGTGACTCCTTCTGAGGACGCCCTGCCTTGTCTTTCTGCCAGGCCTTTTAAAATATAGCTGCCCCCCTCCCGTTACTCCAAGAGATACTCTTGACATCTCCCAAGGGATGAGAAGGCACAGAGAGCACCGCCTCCATCTTTACTACCTCCCTCTATTTTGTGCCAAACTTGAGTCCTTCAGATACAGGGGCTCAGTGGGAACCTCAGATTTGGGAGCCTGATTTGGTTAAAGCCCTGACTCTGCTCCTACTGCTTGAATATGTCTGGGCAAGTCACTTAACTTTCTAAGCCTTGTGCATCTGTACAATAGGAAAAGTAATCCCACCTAAGAGGGCGAATGCCAACAGGAGGAACTGACTCAGGGAAATTGCTCAATAAACTATATGCCTAGCTCAGGAAATGAGCTGAGAAGAAAGGCAAGTTTTTGGTTACTCTCTGACAGTTTGTTTCATCTAGTTTGGGCTATTACTGGTTCATAGACTTCTCCTCAGCCCTGCCCTCATGTCTAACCTGACCCTATGACCTCTTCCTCAGGTGAAGGTATTCTAGAACCTGCACTTAATGTCTGCCATAGCCACCTCATTTATTTATTTATTTATGATTTTATTTATTTATGATTTTATTTGTTTATTCATTAAGAGGAACACCTTTTTATTTAGTTCTACACTCAGTTATACATACAGGATCAGGCTGGCCAGGAAGGGGCTACTAGTTTCCTAATTTTTTATGATGTTTCTTGGTCTATGATGTAAAGCACAGGTCTTAGAAAAGAAAGGAGGCCAGTCCTGGGTTTCGGCCTCCTTTGTTAGAAAAGAGAGGAAGCCAAGAATATCAGATTGAAGTGGGTTTTCTTGAAAGTCCTTGAGGTGAGGACTTTCTTTTCTAACAACATGGACATTTCAGACCACCCAAAGCTGGACTTGCTGCCTGGCCATTGCCACATACTTTCTGGTCTCTGGCTTGTGCATGGATTTAGAAAGGCAGTCCTTGCAGGGGGTAAAGGGTGTGGGGAGGGGTGGAGGTGGTGGGAAGGCTCTGACGAACCTCAGTTTTGTTTTTCACAGGTTGGAAGGAGGCACCATTTAATTTCCAGACAGCAGCAGAGCAGGGGACAGACCTGGCTTGTGCCTTTTCCTCACTGGGGCCAGATACTGCCTGGGGGCGTGACTCCTGGCTCTGCCACTCACAGTGAGAGGTGGAGCAGTTTCTTGATCTCATGGAATCCCTGTGGAGTGGGGAAAGTAGCGCTTTCATACTTCGTTGTGTGGTTTCATTGTATAGTTCCAAGGGGGCCAAACAGGTGCTCAGTGCATGTTAGTTCTCTCCTGTAGCCCCTTGGGGCAATCAGGTATATTAATTGAAGACACTCCTGGGAAGCTCTCAAGAGTCCAATATAAGACAAGAGACATTGGGAGGAGTAAGAGAGACTTTTGACTGCCCCCTGCTTCCTAACCCAAGCTGCCCTGTTCTGGGCTGTGCCAGGGACAATTCTGAGACAGGTAAGGAGCCGGCCAGTTGTCAGCTTAAGGCTATAAAACTGAACACTCCAGCTAGCTGTTAATTTTCAGCCCCTCTGAGCTTCTTAGCCTGAATCTCAGAGTAAAGTGAGCAAGGTACAAAGAAAGGGAGGCCGCTAGGAGCAGGAATGCAGCTCTAAAAGGGAGGCAGTATCCACAGGTCTGCCTTGCTGGTCTAGTTCATACCTCTGCACAGAGTCTCTGCAACTCAGAACCTGCTTGTTGAAACCAGCACAGAAGCATTTCTACTATCATCTCACAGAAACAGTAATTTCTGATGGAGGGGGGCCTGTAATGGGCCATATCTTCCATCCTAAGGAACTACGAGGCAGGAGAAGAACACAGATCTAAGGGCTGTCTTGGAAAGGAATGTGATTCTTAAGTTTCCTTTCTGGATCACATCTATAACTCAGCAGAATAAGTGTTACCAAGTACTAGGCATTGTAACCATATTTGCCATTCCTGAATGGTACCTATTGTATTATTTAGTAAAGCTTTCTTTAAATAGAGTCACTGTTTTACTTGGACTCATCCTTAGCAAAATATGGGCCTGATACATTACATTTTACAGATCTGTATATTAAAATAAATAACAATTACAATTTTGAAATGTTCATTCATCTGATACTCTCTGTACCCTGGAGGTGGCTATCCATACTTTAGAAAACTCTGTGTAATAGTGATGAGGCTTTCCAGGAAAGACAACAATGAATAGAAAGTCAGGTCCTCCCTGGTGGCACAAGGGGTTAAGCACAGCACTGTGAAGCTATCAGCAGGAGTTCAATCCCAGGCAGCCAGGGAGCTACCCACATGGCACAGCAGACCTCTCCTGACTCTGACTCGTCCACTGCTCCCCTCAGCAGTATATTTCAGTTAATCTGCCTGTTCTGTTCCCTACTCTGTCTCTGGTGAATCCTCTCACCCCACCCCCGCAACTCTGGCCTGTACCCCAGTTCTTGTATGCATAAATAAATAAATCTTTAAAAAAAAAAAGTTAAGGAAACCTTAGTACCTTGCTGGCTACAGTGTTGCACATCCTCTGTTTGCCCTGAAGGTTCAAGTTCCACTCTCTACTCTGCCCTACGTTCTGGGGCAGCAATCTGAGTGAACTATACAGCAATGCTCCACATCCTCTGACTTCACAGGTAGAGGGCAGGAGGAGGGAGGAGAGTGAGATGGTGCCTCCCTGTGGGATCTAGAACAAGCTGTGTCCCTGACTCCTTTTCTCTCCTGGTAACTACTTCTTAGCCCCTCTTCAGGCCCAGGCGTGTTAACTGAGGCCACGGAACTTTCATATGGTCTCTCTACACTTTCCCAGTCCACACCTTTCTAAGCAGTCACGTTATTAACCTCCTCCCACCATCTATTTCCTCCCAGGACCCTAACTGAAGCGCTAACCAATATTTACATCATCAAAATGTAGTCACTGATATTGATTATCCAAGAAACTGAAATAACTATATCGAGAGGCCACAGAGAGGAAAATAGAGTAATGGTATAAGAAGACTAAATCATAATAGGAGCCAGTAGGTAACAAGATTGATAAATTAAAAAAGAATGGTATAATATAAGCTAAAGAGTTCAAAATGAATGATTTCATGGAAAGGGAATTGGGTAGGGAGCAGTGGGTTGGGGCTTGTGATGTTTTGATATGCATCTTTTAGTGCTTTTGATTGCTTAAATGATCAGCATGTATAACTTTACTAAAAAAAAAAAAACAACTAATATTTAGAAAGTCAAATGCCAGGAGAAAACAGGACAGCAAATATGCTTTGATTTCTTCTGCAGGACTAGCGCGTAATGGATACTTCATACTCTCAGCAGCTGAGCTTGAGCCTGTGTGGCTCTCTCCAGCAGCTTCACATCCAAGCTTCTGTCTCCTTCCTGCACTTCAGAATGAGGCAGTCTCTCAACCTCACAGCCATCCATTTTTGTCAGTGTGTAACTATTTCTTTTTTTTTTTTTTAAAGATTTTTAAAATTTATTTATGCATAAAAGAGCTGGAGTGTAGGCAAGAGGTGTTGGGGGTAAGACAATTCACCAGAGACAGAGTGGGGAGCAGAACAGTCAGATTTACTGAAATGCACTGCTGAGGGGAGCAGTGGGCAAGACGGGAGAGCCGTGTATCTGCTGTGCCATGTGGCTCAACTCCCTGGCTGGGAATCGAACTCGTGCTACAGTGGCTGGTGATAGCTTCATAGTGCTGAGACCTACGCCCTTGGGCCATCAGGGAGGCCCCAGTGTGTAACTATTTCAAAGAAATGAAATAACTCTCCCTTTCACTATTATTTATAGCCTAAGCAATGAGAGGAGTAGGGAGAGAGAGGTCAGCAGTGGCAGAGATTTTATATTCAAGAACTGAATTTGTATCTTAGCTCTTAACTCCCAAGTTGGAGTCAGGGCTTTTAGGAAATTTATTTCACTTCCTGAGCCTCAATTTGTTCTCAAGTATGTGCCAAAAGGACACAGTCTACTCTACCCATCATGCAGGACAGCGCCCTTTCATGACCTGAGACTTCATAAGGTGGGACTTGATTGATGCATAGTGGGAGCTTCATAAATAATTGTTGAATGAATTCTAAGGATTAAATAAGAATGTACAGTGAGCAACACAAATATATGGCAAATAGATTAATAGTTTCTTTCCCTTACTTTGTGCCTGTGCTACCTATCAATGTTGATATTGCATGCCAGCCTGGATCAATAAACCTAGTAATAGTAAATATAGTAATAAGAACATTTATTGAATGCTTAATTTGTGCCATGTGCTAATCAAAACATAGTTATTAGCTTGTTGAAACTTCAGATTATCTAAGAACTATTATTATGCCCATTTTACAAATTAGGAAACTAAGGTGTGGAGAGATTATGTAATCCCACAACTCTTAAGTGACAGGGCTGAAATTTGAAACCGGACAGCTCAACTGAAGAGCACAGTGTTTACTCACATGTTAGATTTTTACTAATCTATTTGTGTAACACGGAAAAGGGATCACTATTATGCTTTTAAAGAAATTTCTTCTTCCCTAACTAAGCTGTAATAGTAATGTGTAACTGTTGTGATGTCAAATCACCTTGTATTTTGGTTTGGGATATATTAAATAAGCCTGTTATTGTCCTTGTTTTGAAGAGAAACCTTTACACACTTGAACCAAGTTTCAAGGCTGCTCTCCTGCTTACTTAGTATATTTTCACTGGCTTTTTCTTTTAGCTCAACTTTAAGGCAACCTCTATTTTAAAATAAAATTGTTAGCAAGTAGTTAATTATAATAGGATGTGCTTCCCTTCCCACTCCTACCAAAAAAAAAAAAAAAAAAAAAGAACACCTTTTCCCCCTAAATATCAAACATTAAACATTAATTTCAAACAGATTATGGGTTCTACCCGCTTACACTGCTGATGGGAATGCAAACTAGTCCAATCACTATGGTCCACTTATTTACTACTATGGTCCAACCTCTACTGTGTGGAGGCTCCTCAAAACACTAAAAATGGATCTACTATATGATTCAAGGACTCCACTACTAGGAATGTACCCAAAGGATGCAAAGACACTGATTCAAAAGGAAACCCACACTCTTATGTTTATTGCAGCACTATTTACAAAAGCCAAGATATGGAAACAAAGTAAATGCCCCCAAAACACATGACTGAATCAAGAAGATGTGGTATGTATACATCATGGAATACTACCCAGCAATCAAAAAGATAAACTCATGCCATTTGCAGCAACGTGAATGGAGCTGGAAGGGATTATGCTAAGCGAAATAAGTCAGAAGGAAAAAGAAAAATACTGGATTATATCACTTACAGGTGGAATATAGGGAAACCAAGCAAAGGGTCAAGAAGACAAAATTTGCAAACTGACCATAGATCTAAGGCATATAGCAGGGGAGGAGGAGAGAGAGGGGTCAAAATAGGGAAAGGAAAAGAACAAGAGACTCTGGTGATGGTGTTAGGGTGATATGGGAGAACTATGGGGCCTACACTTGAAGGGGGAAATCAAATATTGTACAAAAATTAACAAAGATGTAAGAAAAAAAGCAACAAACATATTATGGCTTCTAATTTATAGTATCCTTTCACTTGCATCTGTCTTGATCTACACTTTATATATTACATCCCAGACAAGAACACAGAAACATATTCCTCATGTTCCCAAATGAGTAGAGAAAATTTATTTTGTGAATACTGCAACTGAATGGGCATCCTCTGCTGGCGCAGTGGTTGAGCACTGGGCTGTGAAGCTGCCCGCAGCCTCTGCAGCACTGGTTTGATCCCTGGCCTCCAGCGAGCGTCCCACATGGCGCGCAGACCTCTCCTGCTGCGCCCACTGCTCCCCTCAGCAGTGTGTTTCATCAGTCTGCCTGTTCTGTTCCCGGCTCTGGCTCTGGTGGATTCTCTCACCCTCCTGCGCTTCTGACTATACCCAGTGCTTGTATAAATAAATAAATCTTTTTTAAAAGCTACTGCAACTGAAGTATGAATCAGTATTAAGTAATTTCATTTAAAAAATCCTAATATGGAGAATCAGGATTCCACAAACAAGTGGGTAGTAATTAATCTATTAGAGATGAATCATGAAGCCAGATTTAGGCATTTTTGTTGGGGTAGAAACACAGAAGTACTTCACTATTCTTTGAAGGAATTTTCTTCGATTGAGGTTTCTAAACAGTGATATCACGAAGATGCTGCAATTAAGAAGAGCCTTTGACTGTGTGACAAGTTTAAGGGAAGACTATCAGCAGTAAGGACAGCAAACTCCCACACAGCCCTGGTAGGTGCTGGACTCTGCTCCATGTACCTTATATAGTTATCTGTTATTGTAGCAATAACCCTATCAGTTAAGCTCTACTTCAAGGCCCATTTAAATATTTTTCCTTGAGCTTCTTGGGAATGTGAAAAAATATTTTAAAAGTAGCTTAAGAATTCCTTAAGCTATTAAGAATTCTTTCCAGGAATCTTTAGAACTTAAAAATCTGAAATTTCTTCCTACCATGTTTGGAGGGAAGGAAACAGATGTCATATTTTTATAAATCTCAGATCACTCCTACTCGATTTTAATCCTAACCTTTAAAACAGTTGCACACACAGAGCTTTCTTTCTTTTTTTTTTTTTGTAGAGGCATGTTTTATTTATTTATTTGTTTGTTTGTTTGTTTTTTGTTTTTTATACAAGCACTGGGTACAGTCAGAAGCGCGGGAGGGTGAGAGAATTCACCAGAGTCAGAGCAGGCAGAAGACCGAAGTACACTGCTGAGGGGAGCAGTGGGTGGCAGGAGAGGTCTGCGCGCCATGTGGGACCCTCCTCTGGTGGCAGGGGAGCAGCCGGGGATCGAACCGGCACCGCAGAGGCCGCGGGCAACATCGCAACCCAGCGTTCAACCGCTGCGCCACCGGGGAGGCCCTCTTTTTTTTTTTTTTTTTTTTGTGGGATCCTCGCCAGTGGCGGGGGAACCAACCTGCGCTGCAGAGGCTGCGGGCAGCCTCGCAGCCCAGTGCTCAATTGCTGCGCCATCAGGGGAGGCCCACACAGAGCTTTCTTATATGTAAGCACTGTGTATATTAGATCTTCACATTCCCCCCGCCCCCCAGAATAATCTTTTAGCATAGTTAAGCCAAACAGCACAGATTGGAATTTTTATCTATAGGACTTAAGGCAAATGTATTATTTTTAAATAATTCCTGTGAAGGCCAATTTTATAGATGAAGAGATGTTAGCACAGACTTAAGGTCACACAGCTACTGAGCAATTTGAACCTGAAACCCTATGTCCAAAGTTCATGCTCTAACAGCTCTGCTGTACCATGTCTCTGCTGAAGCTGAGGTTGCAGTCAGTCCTGAGAAGGCCTGTTGGAATACTAGACAGTTTCTCTGCTTCCTGTATTTCTGAGGCTAAATGTTCTTTGGTGACAAGAATCTGACCGTGCATGTAAAATTCCAAGATGTTTTTGTATTCAGGCCAGGCAGAACTTGTTTTTATGGACTACCAGGTGCCAAGTGGATAGGACCAAAACTCACAAAAATTTGATTTACAGAAATAGGACCATTGATTGATTCTTTTCTAAGGAGATGAGCCCAATTGTCAAGATTTACTTTGAAGAGCACACAGGTGTGCCCAAATGCCTCTTCACCAGAAAAATCTCAGGTTGTAGATTGGAAAAATAATTTGAAGAGCATAGAAAAATGTCTGAAAGAAAATGCACTGAACATACTTTGGAGGAGTGAGATTTAGGAGTAAGGATCTAGAAACATTTTCTATTTTGTGTAATTTAGTATTATTCAAATCCTTAAAATTGTACTTCTGTGATTTAAAAAATAATAATGGTCAGTGATCTTGTCCTTGTCCATTCTTTTTAAATTTATTATCACCAGCCATTTAGCTACCCGAACCAGACAGGAAAAAAATATGCGTAATAAGGGTCTTTGAATCCTAACAACTAGTGAACCTGAGTTTGAAACTTGATGGGAAGTCCAGTAAGTACAGACACTTGTGTGATTAAAACTAGCCTAGATTTGAGCCTTGGTTTTTCAATCTATTCTGACAATCTGTGTCTTTTAGAATGCTCAGGAGGCCCACATTTAATGTAATTGTTAATAAGTTGGGAAATCATTATCTCGCTATTTATTTCCAATACTACAGATTAAGTAACATTTAAAATTTAAGCCAGACTTTATCTTACACTTCAACTTAAGCCTACTCCTGTTATCAGCTGTCTAGCCTAACAAATACAGCATATCATCAGGTGGCCAGAGGGACATTGATTGGTTTTTCATGTTTGTGTTGTTAGTGGGCATGCGGGAGGGTTTACTGGATCTCTGGCACAGGTAGTTCCACATTGATTGTATGTTTTAGGGATTGTATGAAAATAGGATTTTCTGGTTACAAAGTTTGAATTCAAAAGCCACTTCTGTGATTAAAATACACAATCAAGCAAAGATGTGGACTACAAACTAAGGCTGATCACCTCTGAACCAGGTTCCAGGCAACGCTCCAGGCCTAGTCAATTTAAGAACTGAAAATAACAAAGATTTCCCTGGCCTCAGGAACTGGGAGAACAGCTGAGTCTTGAAGGAGCTAAACTGGGAAAGGGCAGAGGTAATGTACTGAGGAATCCCTTGCAAGTCTTGACACTGGATACAGCAAATCTAAGTTTAAAACAGGCAGCTTTCCATCCCAGGGTCACTGACGGCTCCAAATGGTCTATGTACCCATAGGAAATCACTTTCTGCATTAAACCCTCAACCTGGGTCAGTTGGTTGCCCTTTTGAGTATGACTGTTAAAACAACCATTTGTCTTCCAGACTGAAGTGGGTATCACACTGTAGGGTCAGGATTGGCCACTGAACAGGTTTTCTAGGATCCCATGCAGACCGGGTAAAGGAGGAGTCAGAGTCCTCAGTGGTTTTTGCAGGTCTTTTATTGGGATTTACCCGGTACACAGCAGGCAAGGGTGCTGGGGGGCCGGGAGGCTGGCAGGCCTCCCAGCCCCCAGCAAATCCTCATTCTATCTGGGCTCTCCGGTGATCTCTGCTTCTGCTCCTTTGCTTCTCTCTTGGCTTCTCTTTCGGCTTCTACTGGTGTCCCCGTGACACCGCCCTTAAAAGCCCAGTCTCAGCCCAGGTGAATCCATCTACCCATGCCCACACCCTATTCCAGGTGGCCGCCATCAGGCATGCACTCAGGACCTCAAGGATCCATCATCTATCCTGATGGCAGGAGGGCAGAAAAGCCTGACATTTTTCCTTACCCTACACACACCCATGAAGTTCAGAGCAGATTAACATCAGACTTTGTCTTTCCAGGAGAAACTCAGTATCCTAAGGCAGGATATAGTTTCATTATTATATTTTGCAGCCCTCTGGGCTAATGGGACCCACTAGGCAGATTAACCTCATGTGATTTGCTACAAATGGAGCATAATATAGAATCAGATAGTAAAGCCTGACAGAGCAAAGAAAAACTAGGCATGGAAACCCAGACTCTGAAATAAACTTCCAATTTCACAAGCAGCATATTCCTAAGTGACTGCAGAAGCTTAGCAGTTTAGGATAAATCCTAGTTCAGCCACTTCCTGGCTGTGTGAATTTGGATAACTGACTTACCATGCCTAACCTGTAAATCTGTGGCACTGACCTGGTTGTTGAGGGAATGACATGACCTATTGCAGGAAAGGTGCCTGGCAGAGATGGTTTATAGTAGCTCTCAATCACCAATGGCTGCTATCATTTTCCAGAATGGGAGGTGCGGTCACAGTGGGTCTACATGGCCACCAAAGTTCATTTTTAAAGGACTTCAACTACCAAATATTTCAAATGCAAGCTAGACATGAAATTGAGAGCTATTTCTGGTGGTCACCCTTATTCCCGTCACTGCTTATAAGACTTGCTTGTGTATTTTAGTGTTGCGTCGGGCAACACCACACTGACAAACGGGAGTCATGGAGCAGGCTACATAATGCAGGATGCTGCAGAAGAGCAAGATCCTGGCCCTTTTATTGACACATGTAATTGGTTTTAAGATTAGGGAGATTAAGGAAAGGGGAAGGGTGTAGAAGATTAGGGATTGTGAGTCTGCCCTCCAGGCACTTCTAATCTACTTGATGCTACACCCTAATCCCCAGCCATGGTTCTAATCTTATCAACAAGGCTCTCCGCTGATCAGCTTCTGGGGTCCCTTGTCTTACATCAGTCCTTGGCCCCCCAGGCATTCCTGGTCATACCTTGTGATGTATAAATCGGGAGTATATATTGTGCATCAGTCCTCAGCCCTCCGGGCGTTCTGGACATACCTTGTGATGCATAACCTTCCCAGTGTGATCCAGCTTTGTGCTCTTGTTTGATCTGAAGGGCTTAAGGGTTTGGGCTCCTGTTCCTACCTGGCCGGGCCACTTTGACCTTATTTAGGTGACAAAATGGCGGCCGAATAGGCTGCCTAGGAGTAGCAGACCCACATTTTAGGAATGTCTTTACTCAGTCCCTTCTCCTTTCTACTTACTAGACCTCCACTAATTTGGACTTAGTTCCACTCTGTATGTTCCAAAAGCATTTGTTTTGGCCTCCCTAACTGCCAGATCTTTCATTAAAAAGCAAAAGAAATATACGAAACCCCACAGAACAACCAAATAGCCCTTGCAAAAACTACATACTTGCTCAGTTTTCTCCCAGGTCACCCATGACTAAGGAGGTAGGTCTGAATTTCCTTACCTCAGCATACAAACTGACCTCCCCAGCCTTTTGTCACTCCTTACCCTCTAACACACTGGAATCTTTCGAAGCCTTCACACCTTCATCATACTTTTTTTTTTTAATATGATGAAATGTATTTTTCCTTTTTTTAAAGATTTATTTATTTATTTATACAAACACTTGGGTACAGTCAGAAGTGCGGGAGGGCAAGAGAATTCATCAGAGCCGGAGCGGGGAGCAGAAAAGGCAGAAGGACCGAAGCACACTGCTGAGGGGAGCAGCTGGCGTGGCAGAAGTCTGCGCGCCATGTGGGACCCTCCCCAGTGGCTGGGGAGCAGCCGTGGATTGAACCGGCACTGCAGAGGCTGCAGGCAGCTTCGCAGCCCAGCGCTCAACCGCTGAGCCACCAAGGGAGGCCCTCATCACACTTTCTTATTCAGTCTTTCAGGCTTAAAATGTTATTTCTTTAGGA
The DNA here is from genome assembly GCF_964194135.1 of Talpa europaea. Classification (NCBI taxonomy): domain Eukaryota; kingdom Metazoa; phylum Chordata; class Mammalia; order Eulipotyphla; family Talpidae; genus Talpa; species Talpa europaea. Next base: position 40,541,383 of record NC_140073.1, on the reverse strand, counting down.
AAGTCTACCTAATTCTGTTGTAGAGCAACCCCGATACAAAACGGGGTGCCTGACTGTGGGTCCTCACCCGCGCGCTTAAAAGGACTTATCAATGCTCTACTGCAGGCACACGTGAAAGGTTAATAAAAGGTTTATTTACAAGGGAAGGGGAAATGAGGAAATGTACAGCTCTGGGAGAAAAGTGGGAGACAAAGTTTTAAATGAGTCTTACCCAATCCGCCCATCAGGAATCCCAAAATGGCACTCTGAGAACTGGCCGCCAGCCAGGAGCCGTGAAGCCAGGAGGCGAGCGATCACGAGCCAGAGAGAGCCCAAGGCCCACGTGTTCGGTTTTTTATATCCAACCTGGCTGCCCAACTCCACCCTCAGGTCCCAGCCACCCTCCCTTGGTGGTGACGGGATTTGTCTTTCCCAGAGTCTTGATGGCTTTAGTCTGGAGTGGGGGTGGGATCCACAAAGCCTGTATGGGATTATCTCAGGACATCATTTCCCCCTAACAATTCTACTGTTTCTTCCTCCGGGCTACATTATCTATCACTTCATCTTTTTAAAAAAGATTTATTTATTTATGCATACAAGAGCTGGGATATAGATCAGCGGTATGGGGGGCGTTGTTTGAGAGGATTCAGCAGAGTCAGAATGGGGAGCAGAACAGACAGATCTATTGAAATATGCTGCTGAGGGGAGCAGTGGGATAGACAAGAGAGGTCTGCTACACCATGTGGGTTACCTCCCTGGCCGGGGATCCAACTTGTGCTGCAGTGGCTTCAGATAGTTTCATAGGTTGTGCCTTAAACCCCTTGCTCCACCAGCGAGGCCCATCATTTCATCATCTATCTGCCTTTCCCAATAGACATACTCTTTTTTTTTTTAATTTTTAGAGGCATGTTTTATTTATTTATTTGTTTGTTTTGTTTATACATGCACTGGGTACAGTCAGAAGTGCGGGAGGGTGAGAGAATTCACCAGAGCCAGAGCGGGGAGCAGAGCAGGCAGAAGGACCGAAGTACACTGCTGAGGGGAGCAGCGGGCGGCAGGAGAGGTCTGCGCACCATGTGGGACCCTCCTCCGGTGGCCGGGGAGCAGCCGGGGATTGAACGGGCGCCGCAGAGGCCGCGGGCAGCTTCGCAACCGCTGCACCACCGGGGAGGCCCTAGACATACTCTTTTATTGCAAATATTTTTCTATTTGCTCTATTGTTATTGCTCAGAATAGTTGTGCTGATAATACATTTGAAAAAGACTTTGTAAAACTATAATAGCTAAGGGATTACACCAATGCTATATGGACCTAAAGGAGAAATGGGAGGTTGTCGTTCCTTTTACCAGTTCAAAGTCGGGACATGTTTTTGACCTGTTGCAACCATTATACAAATGATAACCAGCTTGTAATAATAGTTTTAAAAAAGAATGAGTAGCCCTCAAGTCACCAAGCAAGTAAATATCACACATAAGGAGAAACCACAAAATATGTTTCAGTTAAAAGAGTATCTATAGAAAGTTTTACTTTTTACTGTAATTTTTAATACAAGACATCTAAAGTCTTAGAGAAACAGCAGGTTGATCCCATTAGGAACAAAATATGGCACGGATTCCAGAAACAACAACATAGCTTTTTTTTTTCTTTTTTGCATTTAGGCTTTTCAGTCACTATGCAGTGATTATCGATACGCCAAGGACAGTAACAGATACTGGAGAAAAGGAGATATGAGAAACATCTTTTATTTTTTCTAAAGAAGTGAAAATAAGTAAGATTTCTTATATTTTTCACTCATAAGATTTTTTAAACTCTTAAAAATGCAATTTCCTCTTTTCAAAGCACATGCCATCTTAAAAAAAAAAAAACTCTTAGCACTGTACATTTGCACTCAAAGAAAAACATGCAGTGCCATTGTCTTCTGACAAAATTCTGCATAAAAAACCCCACGCGACTTTCTGCAAATATGTTCCCTCTTTATCATTTAGGGACTCCAAGCCACAAACATTCAGTGCAATATTTATTGTGTTTTATTTCCGTAGGAAACACAGGACCAATGATGTCTTCTGACTATAACTGTTTCCCGATGGTTGAGTAACAGTCTTCCTCTGCTTTATTTAAAAGTACTCTCTTAATTTGCTGATGTAAGGTACAACTAGAATTCAGTAAAACTTGAAAATTCAAAACTGGAGGATGAAGGAGAAATACTTAAGGTGTACCCTGTGCCATAAACTTAGGAAAAAATTTACACAGAAAAAACAAACAAACAAAAAAATCCCCTAGCCCCACCCAAGATTTTATCAATGCACCCTTTAAAAAAGTGTTTTTTCTTCTTCAAATTTCTGAAAGCAGCTTAATGTGAATCAAAAGCAGTTCCTGAGTAACTGCAGTAAACAGTGTCTTTTTAAAATATATATATTTGCAACTTAGCTCATTTTGGTTCTGCCTTAATATATCTCCCCAGCTTTTAATTTAATCACAGTTCCTTTCAGTTCACAATGTGCAAGTACAATAGCATCAGCTCCGAGAGTCCGCGTGGTGCAGATGTTTGTCACTTCTAAGTGATCCATCTGCAGGTCTGTCAGGCCAGGTTTTCAGGGTCATTGTGGGCCACAGTTCTCTCAATCTCACAAAACCTGTGAGAGCTACCGACCCTTCACGTTTTCTTCATCAGACGCCGTGACTGCCACATGTGTAGCTTGTTGTAGGCTGTCTGGAGCATCTCTTCTATGTGACTTACCAGCTGAAAAACACAGGAGGACACTTAATAACTGGGCAAAGTCTGGGGAAGTTAATGCTGCTCACCCTGACACATCTTCAGAGTACAGTTTCCAAGATTATTTGTGTGTCCCCAGTAAATGAGGCAACTCTATGCAGATAGTATTAACAAACACATTTTGCATAAAAATGTAAGAAAGATGTTGGATACAGTAGAGGCTAGAAAATTTACCTGCTCTGAGTTGTAATGTTTGCCCTGTCATTAACCAGGAAAATAGGAAAATCCTAACTTTACTTAAGGACTCAATTTCTTCTGTCAAGTGAGGGAGGTGAACCAAACTGGTGATTTCAAGATTTGAACATTAATCTGTTGACTAAAGCCAGGATGGTGGCACATTACGTTATACAACATTTGAAAAATCTCTTACCCCCCAAAGATTCTGATGAGACCCAGGAATCTTCTATTTTCAAAAATTCCTGAAGTTAATTCTACACAGCCAATCTTGCACATCATTTTCGTATTTCTCTAGGGTCTTTTCCAGCTCCAACATTTGAGGATTTCAATATTACTCAGATTAGAGAACATCTAAATGATTTCAAAGTTTCACACAAGTACTGTGTTATACCTTAGGTTAGGACAAAGTATTTTGAGTAGAAACTAAGTTTGTCTTCATCATGGATATAATTAGAAGTCAACAGGACCACACTGATCTACACTGACAGACTCCTGAGGCAGAATGTCTTTGGAATATATTTCTTTGGAGGAGGACATTTATATGGTTGGAAGCAAAAGTCTTGTAAAGTCTACAAGTTACTTCTGACAGTATGGGGATGGAGATCAAGAAGTCATAAATCCTTTCAGCATTCCAATGTCTTAGATTCAATCAGAAGTATAAACAAAATAAAACTCTTATCACATCTGCTATCACTACCTGTGTGTGTGTATGTATGTTAGGAGTATAATCTTAACCAGGTTATTAGGTCTGTCTGGAAACTTACAAAAATCATTTATTCTGCTTGATGGGCAGCAGTGGTTTGAAATTACCAATTAGAAGATATGAATACTACAACCTCCTTTAAGGCTGCACAAGACTTTAGATCCTTTTCATCACAGTGCTCTGGAAGTTACATTCCAGAAGGTACATGAGTTGAAACCTATTGTCATCCTTGCCCTGCCATGGGAAGGCACTTACAAATTTCTTTTTTGATAAAAGTAAAACCGTTGTATTTTGAGAAAAGTTGTTTAGAATGTTCAGGGAATAAATGCTTACTAAAACTCTCACTGATGAAGATTCTTCAGCTATCAGTTGTGAAGTAACTCTCTGATCATCCTCCTTATAGAAATATTGAATCTAAAGTATGTATATAATAATCTTTCCCAGTCATTTCAGAACGCACTTATATACACACAAAATGATCTTGTGCGGTTGCTCTAGCCAAGCATTAAAAACAAAGCTAAAAATCCTGGGTACAAAGTAACACTTTTCACTCACCAGCTTACCTGCTGCCCTGCACTGCCCTGCTATAAACAACCAGAGAAGGTGAAGGCAGATTATAATCTAGGAACTGCTTGGTTTACCGTCACATATACTGGCAATTTTGTCATTCTCTGCATTGCTTGGTTTGTGCTTGCTACTCAGGTTTACAAACTAAGTATTATTTTAGGAACATATACATAGTTTGTAAATCTATGAAGAAAAGCACCTTTTGATGATCATTTCAAATGCCTGGTTAGTCATGGACTAGGGACAGTGAGAGATTAAGAGCAGGCCAATGAACAGGGGCATTTAGGGGATACCTATGAATACTGGTAATGTTCTTGGTAGTATTTCTTACCATGACTGGTGGACATACAGTCCATAGCTTTTTATTTTAAAAAGCACATATATTTTACATACTCCTGCGAATGAAAAACCGGTACTTCCATCAACAACAAAAGTTAAATCTATATACTCATCACCAAAAACAAGGTTAACTTCATCATCATAGTACATAGAAAACAATAGTTGGGCAAAAATCAAATTGCTATCTTACATTTGTGCTTAAATACTGTCTTCGAATTTTTTCTTGGAATGGGGAGAGCTTTGTAACTTGGAACCGTTCCAAATTACTTTTCATTTTCACTACCTGAAAAAGATGAAAGAAATAATGAATTATAGAGGACTCAGAAAGGCCCTACAGGGAAGAGAAAAATATACACAAGAAAGTTTGTGCGTGAGTACACATATTCAGATTAAACGGCTATACCAGGCAGAGAAAAAATAGCTAGTCCCAAAATAATATATGATTTCTGCAGAAACAATTTTAAACGTAAAAGTAAGAAAATAAATGTACTTCTTGAATATTCCACCACATATATATCATTAAAACTTTGGTTCATAATTCATATTCTTGGTATTTTTCTGTGCATGTGTATAAATAGATACAAAAAAAGACAGTAACACTAAAAATTTTCAAAGCCCAAAAATAAATCTACATATATATTGATACTTAATTCCACGGTAAAGAAGCCATGAGCAGGTAATAGGCATGTCTTTAACAAACATGCTAGGAAAATTCAACAGTTCCATGTAAAAGAATGGTGTTGGATCACATTCTGATCCCATGCACCAAAATAATTTTGAAATGAATTAAAGATTTAGATATAAGACCTGCAGCAATAAAAATATATAGAAGAAAACACTGGCAATCCATTTCATTACAGTAATGATAAAGATGTTTTTGGAGCCTTGACCCTTATGCAGGGATATACAGGCGAAAATAAATAATAGGGGTTATCTCAAAAGCTTTTACATAGCAGCAGAAAATATAGATTAAAAAGACATTCTACCATGAGGAAATATTCACACATTACACGACCAAAAAAGAAGGTTAATACTAAGATATATATATATATATGTAAAAAAAAAAAGCCTAATTTAACAATTCAAAAGCAAATAACCCAACTACCCAAAGAGGATACCTAGAGACCAACAGACATAAGGAAAAAAATGTTTATCATTTTTAATGATGGAGATGCAGGTCAATGCCACAGAGATATCTCACATCTGTGAGAACGGCACATAAAATGATCTCCCTACATGTGCTGGAGAGGGTACAGAGAAAGAGGAATCCTATTATACTGTTGGTGGGAATGAAAACTGGTGCAGCCATTTTAGTCATTTTGAAAAGTAATTTGAATATACCTTAAATAACTAAAAATGGAAATACTGTATGACCTGACATACAGTATGTCAATCTCATTCTTGGGCATTTATCCAAAAACATGAAACCATCGACTCAAGGAATTATATGCTCTACAATGTTTACTGTAGTTAGGACATGAAAACAACCTAAGTGTATACTGATAAGCAACTGGAGTAAGATGTGATATATTCACATGATGGAATATTACTCATCCATAAGGAAACGATAAAACGATGCCTTTACAGCAAAACAGAAACAGTACAAGGGAATTAAGCACAGTAAAGAATGACAAAGACGAATATTGGATGTTTACACAATGGGCAATAAGACAAGACAAAGCAAAATATTTATACAACAAAACCATTCAAAATTTTTTTCCTAGGGAAAATGTCAGACAAAAAAAGTAAAAGTATACACTGACAAGTAAAACACCAGTGAGGAAAGTAAAAATTTTTTGTTTAAAGGGAAAAACCATGTATCTTCCAAAGGTGAAAACTCTTTTGGATAGATTATGTATGTGCATGTGATTCTATTTACATAACATTCTATAAAATGCAAACTAATTTATAGAGACATAGTATATTAGTGGTTGCTTGGGTCAAAGGTACAGAGACTACTCTCAGAAAAGGAACATTTGGGAACTTTTCAGGTAGCAAAATGAGTGAGCTGGATTGTCAAGTAATTACTAAAAATTTCATAGGATTAGATTACATGAAAGAAGTAAACATCACTTATAATGCAAACCAGAGTCTCATTAAGTTCTGTACTAGTCAAACCACATCTGAAACATTATGTTCGATTATGATTGGCAGATTATAAGCAGGTTACCTATGAAGGGCATCAAAAAGAAAAAAAAAAGATAATGTATTTGAATACTAGTGACTATGAAAATTTCCTCTTGGATTTACTGGGCTCCTGCATTCTTTAGTGAGCTGACTGTTAGAAGTTTTTCACATTATCTTTAAATACAAGATTTACCTTTTCTTTTAAAAATTGATTGTAAGAGTAAAATTATTAGCATTAAAAACATCCGCCCGCTGCTCCTCTCAGCAGTGTACTTTGGTCCTTCTGCCTGCTCTGCTCCCCGCTCTGGCTCTGGTGAATTCTCTCACCCTCCCGCGCTTCTGACTGTACCCAGTGCATGTATAAACAAAACAAACAAATAAATAAATAAATAAAACATGCCTCTTTAAAAAAAAAAAAAAAAATGAAAATATCCTTAAAAAAAAAAAAAAACATCTTTCCATTGTTAACTGTCTTTTAATTGGTTAAAATGGTTTTGGAGTTGTTAAGAAGCTAGCTAGTGCTAAATCTGCTGTCCTTTCAATCTGTATTTCACTAGACCTATAATATATACCAAATAAATAATAGTTATCCCAATGTCTGGCACATGGTAAACACTCAATACAATTCTCTGAGGTGTTTAAAAAAAAAACACCTCACTAAGTCACACCATGACAACAGTTGGCTGTGTTTGGAATTGGTCCCAACCTTTTCTTCTAGGAATGGTGTATTAACAGGAAAGCAGGACCAGAAGTGCCGTAAAAGTTCCCCAACTGCCACATAGAGGTGTTTCAATTCAGACTGAATATCATTTGGCACCATCTCTGTAAAAAAAAAAGAGGTTGAGAGGATAAAAGTTATTTTCACATATATATAGTCTCTGAAAGAATGACTATTCATGAGAATAAACTTGAACACATGTTTTTTGCCATTGCCAAAGTAAGATGTGTAATTCTGACACAAATGACTGACTTTGTGACCGAGAGATCACAGAATTAAAATTCCCTTGGAATTTTGAATGAACTTTTCAGGTTTTCCTTTATTCTAGAAGTAGAGGAGAAATGAAGGAAGCTTCTAGTGTGATACAAGGAGACAAGCAATGCCGACTGCTCATAATAATAACGGGTGTCTAAGGCCTTCACTAGCCATATTTCAGGATCTGGATGCAGAAAACAAAATCCCAGAAATGTTACTTACAGAGAAAAACCTCTCTACTTGTTCTTTAGAGCTTATTTAAACAAAGGGAGAGCAACAGAAGGTGGCCCAGACATACGGTTTATGGCTTGCTGTGTTCCTCCCTGCATAAGTGCTCCTCCAGGTGACAGTGCTGTGATGGTACTACTGGCAGCACTACTTGAAAGAACCTGAAACAAATCAGGACAAATGTCTGTAAGTCTTTGCTCCTGTATAAATGCATAAAGCAGCCAAGTGAACTCTTTACATGATGTACAAAAGAATACCTACCAAACTTTCAGGAATACCAGGTAAGTCCATCAGTACCTCAAAACTGACACATTTTTGCCTAGTGAAGCCCTTTGAGTACCAATGCTACTTGTGAACTCTTACCACTGAAGATAAAACTGAATTTAAGGCAAGAAAGTCAAATGAAACAACACATTAACATGTATTCTCAATAGCTGCCGGGGAAAACAACTGTAGGACAGCAAAAATAGATCATCTGTACGTTTTCTTCTTTTTTAAAAAATTTATTTATTTATTTATGCACAGAAGAACTGGGGTGCAGGCCAGAGGTACAGGGGGTGAGAGGATTCACCAGAGACAGAGTGGTGAGCAGAGCAGGCGGATCTACTGAAATAAACTGAGGGAAGCAGCAGGTGGGACAGGAGAGGTCTGCTGTGCCATGTGGGTCAGTTCCATGGCTGGGGATTGAACTCATGCTGCAGTGGCTTGCAACAGCTTCATAGCACTGAGATTTAACCCCTGCACCACCAGGGAGGCCCCCGTAATTTTTCAAGGAAGCAAATACCTTACCAGAAAGGGGAAAACTGTGTTTCAACATTGAGGGATATAACCAACCTATTTATTCAGTAAGTTTCTAACAAAAGCCAGGCACTGTGGCTATAGGAAAGAACAAATCTTGTTGAATAGCCCAAGTGTAGTACCTAAAAATTTTCAATGGATTTTTTAGAAATAGAAATCGATGTACATGTGGGTTAGATGAAAATAATTTTTTTTAACTTGGTCTAAGTGCATGGTAATTCTGAGTTATAGGAATTATTAATTCTGGGATATAGGAAATATTCCTAGTGTCAGAAATTTTATAATGCATTCGAACCAAAACTTCAGTGATTATTGAGCTTGCTGACTAGTTACTGGCTGCACTCAGGTACACACACCTAAAGACAGATACTCTTCAGCTACTGACTCAATTTACACATCACGGATAATGAAATCACTTTTTTTTGGGGTGTAGGGTAGGATGAGGGGGAAGTGGATGTGGTAAAGAATCGAAATATTTAAGACAGACTACAACTTTAAAAACTTATGTGGGGGGCCTCCCCGTTGGCACAGTGGTTGAGCACTGGACTGTGAAGCTGCCCGCAGCTTCTGCAGTGCCAGTTCGATCCCTGGCCGCTGGCGAGGTTCCCACATGGTGCGCAGACCCCTCCTGCCACGCCCGCTACTCCCCTCAGCAGTGTACTTCGTCACTCTGCCTCTTCTGCTGCCCGCTCTGGCTCTGGTGAATTCTCTCACCCTCCCACACTCCTGACTGTACCCAGTGCTTGTATAAATAAATCTTTAAAAAAAACAAACAAACTTATGTGGGTCTACCTAGGCCCAAGGGCCAGATGTTGGACTATTACAGTTTAGAATAAAAGTAGTTAGATAATCACAATTTTGTTATGTGAGCATATATGGACAGACGTATTTTTCCAAACTCTGTTCAATGAGGGGATAATGACATTAGTGGCTACTGATATCCCAACAGCAATGAATATACCTCAGTACTAAAAGGAAGACTTCGTGACCAGGACATTGGTGCAATGTCCCTTATATGGTACACTGGATAAAAGGGGAAATTTGTGTAAGACCTATAGACCTATAGATAACACTTTATCAATGAAAATATGCACTGAAATATTTAAAGATAAAGGAATCTATACTTAAAAATGGGCCTTTCCCCCCTTACTTTCTGTAAATCTGAGATTACTTCAAAATGAAAAAATAACAGAGGAAATGAAAAAACTAACTTGTTTCTGGGCAAGCTGAGAACTTTTTTTCAGAGGCAAGGCTGAGCTGAGCTGAGCACTGAATTATTATTAGTAATTCCTTAGAGGCAGTAACAGGCTATGGGCATTCTGAAAGCATGAACAAAAGCACAGGAAGCATGAAGATATGATTTTGAAAACTCTGGGTAGCTTAATGTTTGTGTTAGGCTATAATATGTAAGTCTTGGTTACACGCGTGGAAGGGGAGAATGGAGATACAGCTGAAGCTGGGACTGGAGATGTGAGTTAGGGCGGGCCAGACAAAGGCATTCTAACAATTGCTATGGCAATGAAGGGAGTGGAGGTTCTTTGTTTTGTTTTACATTTTGAAAGGACAGGTTTATTAGGAAAAGGAGAAAAACAGAGGCACCTAGAGAGTCACAGGTAGCAGAGCTGCTGCTCTTGTTTTGCAAAGGGAAAAAAGGGAGTGAAGGTTTTTAAGCTGTAGTGTGATATTATGGAATTTATGTTATCAAAAAGGTAACAGTGTAGAAAAGTGATCATGTCTGCTTGAACCAAGGTGAAAGAGTGAAGAAACTCTCTGAATAGATGGAATTTGTTGATTAAGTGAAGTATGAATAAGGTTGGGAGAAAAATTAAGAAGAGATGAGTTTTGATTTATATATTGAGTCATGTGAATATCTAAGAGAATGATGTCTAGAAGTTTTACTAAAATCCAGTAAAACTCTGTGTGTGTGTGTGTGTGTGTATATATATATATATATATATATATATATATGAGTTAGCAACTACAAAGCTCATCTTATTTTTTGTTATCATCTTCAGATGTTTCTTGAGTATGTTAAATACCTTTTCCTCTCTACCTCTTCACACTTAGAATTTATTTAGCCAAAATGTCTTTTCCAATTAAAATAACAGATGCATAATTCAATTTGGTTGGGTTCATAAAGTGAAGAAGGGGAATTATGGCAATTCTGGCATTCAGTCACTTACCTGAGTTAATTTGGGTGTATAAGCTTCCATTTCTTGTCTAATACTTTGAAAAGAATTAATAATGTCCTGACTTGTTGCATACTGTAATGACTGGATTGGAGTTGGACCATGATAATACCTAAAGTTTAGCAAAGAAAGAAATTATTGATGAAATAAAATTGCTCACCATTTGTCTTTCAAATATTTTAGCAGTCCCAACACACAACATTCTTCCAAAAGCAAAAAATAAGTTTAATGAGATTTCAATAAAGTAATTTAATTTGTAGGAGGACCGTAACAGAAAACAAAACAGAAATCCAAAATTAATTTTCTTCACTTTGATCATTTAGGATCGTTTCCTTAAAAGCACAAAACAAATTATTAGAGAAAAAGGGTACTATACTTTTATAATAACAAATTAAAACTTACAGAATTTGGGTGCTATAATGCAGAACAAAGTCTGCAATAACTTGTGTTATATGACTATTCTGTTCCAAATTAATTTGATACTAAACAACTTACCTATCTGACTTCTTGAGGTTTAGTGCAATTGTTTTCATGGAATTATTTTTCCCCAAATCCTCATATTCAATAGACTCTTGTAACTTCGCCTATAATTAACAACATGACACTTTATATTATTATATTCCCTTATAAATGTAAAGGACACGACTGAAAAAAGTAAAACTATATTAGATGGCAAGCTATGAAGTCTTCCCACCATGAGCTTTTCTTTCTAGAGGTGATTTCTACAAAAGGCTGAACCCATTTACTCACCAACCACTTATAGAGAGTATTTGTTTCTTTATACCCTAACCATACTATTGAACTTATAATTGTTGACAATCTGTTAGTTTGTGAAAATCTATATTTTACTATTTTTCTACCAAATAAACAAGACTAAATCTTACCATATACATCTCAAATACTAAATAAATTAAGAATTTTCTTCCAGTTTGGGGTTTTTTAATTTTAATTATTCCCTTTTTGCTTATTCTTTTGTGTATCAATCTTTTGTTTAAGTCTTCGAGCCATGGGGATTTACTTTAGAATGAGTTACTTTTCACTAAATTACTATCAGTCCTAATACCATTTGTGGAATAATCTGTCTTTCCCCACTGATTCTGAGATGTTATGTTTATTGTATTTATACTTAATATCTCTGTGTATAGGTATACTTATAGACTTTTATTTTGGTTTTATTTATGTTTTCTTCATGCTAGTAATGAATTAGTAATGACACGTAATACACACAAAGACAAGCTATGTAAACATTTTGAAACTAGTTCTTTTATGGAATACAGGCCAGAGATGCAGGGGGTGAGAGGATCCACCAGAGACAGAGGGGGGAACAGAACAGGCAGACTGACCAAAATACACTGCTGAGGGGAGCAGCAGGAGTGACAGGAGAAGTCGGCCTTGCCATGTGGGTTTCTTCCTGGCCGGCCCGGGGATCAAACTCATGCTGCAGAGGCTGCGGACTGCTTCCTAGTGCAGTGCTTAACCCCTTGTGTCACCAGGGAGGCCCTTGAAACTAATTCTATAATGTTTTTAATATTTTGCCTGCTACACAGCTATGAAATTCAGGTCAACTCTTATCTCTAGCTACCAAGACTAGGATCAAAACATACAGGTTACTAAATATATCTTAAGAAGTCAATTTGAGAACTTAGTATTTTAAATTGTCTCTATTTTAAGTCCAAATGCAAATAGTCCTCCTGTTAGTACAGAAACTAATCTGCTCTCACTATCAGAATACAGTTATCACCTTACCTAGACTCAGTCTGATTTTTTTTAGTATTTATACTCTTCAGCCAACTTCACGATGTACTGAGTTCTTTATTACTTTTCACATGATAAGCTCATTTCTGCCCCTACTGTTACCTTACATAAATCATGTCTTTACCCAACCTCCATAAAAATCAAAATCTTAACTTCTGCCAATGCCTGGTTAAGTCACCTGGCTTTCATACTTAACTGAAAGCTCCATAAATGTTAAGGACTCTTGCCTGCTACTTCTGAATCACCTGTTCTATAAAACCCTTTGGAGAACACACAGCAGACTATTACTGATTTGAGAGAATATCTTGAGTCAGCATCTATTAGTGAATATTGTGAAAATCCACATAATGACTTTTGAAACTCTTTTACTACTACCAGGAGTACTTAGTGTAACAGTATTGTAAAAAAAAAGCTCACTTCCCAGATTTCCTTTTTTTTTTTAAGATTTATTTTTTATTTATACAATAGCTGGGGTACAGGCCAGAGGCACGGGAGGGTGTGAAGATTCACCAGAGACAGAGTGGGGAGCAGAACAGGCAGACAGACCAAAAGCGCTGCCGTGGGGAGCAGTGGGCGCGACAGGAGAGGTCTGCTGCACCATGTGGGAATCTCCCTGGCCGGCCAGGAATCAAACCCGTGCTGCAGAGGCTGCAGACAGCTTCACAGCGCTGAGCTCAACCCACTGGGCCACCGGGGAGGCCCACTTTCCAGATTTCTTATTTAGCCTTTGTCTACAACTTACAGTTTAGTTTCACTTCAGCGAAAAAAAAAACTTATTAACTGTTAATCTTAAAGGTGTACATGCATATAGAAACATGCATGTAAGTTACTAGAATACATATAGCATAGACTCACCCCTAATCTCTAAATAAATATAACCAACCACTTAGTATATTCTTTTAAAAGTCTTTTTAAAGTCCATAATTTTTTTTTCATGTGTTAAACTATACTATACAATTATACAATCCATTCTGTGAACTATTTTTTTGTTTGTTTTTTACCAGCACTCTAGTATTTCAATGACAAGGAAATTTATCCAGCTTCCTATATAGTGGAAGGTAATGGCCAAAAAAATGACAGATCATTCTATACAAATAAGAGTGTATTTAGTATATTTGAAATGAGAACCCTCTTTAATTCAATATATTACTAATGTATTTAAAAAGATTAGTGGGTGCATAGACTCTTGTAACTTCGCCTATAATTAACAACATGACACTTTATGTCATTATATTCCCTTATAAATGTAAAGGACATGACTGCAAAGGACATGACACTTTGAAGGAGAAAAACCTTAAAAATTTTAATGCATTTGCCTGATTGCCCTCTAAGAAAGTTCATCATAATTAATTTTTATAATTGGGGAGGGAGGAACTTAAAAAAATTTAAGGATAGAGTAGTTTGGCAAAGTCGCAGGACAAGGACTATGCAAGCTGATTACTATATTCCCCCATACTCCCAAGTGAGTTCTTCAATATTTAATGATAAGACATATCTAGCTCGGAAAATATAAGGCTTAATATGAGGGCCAAATTCTATCTTTTAAAAATCATATACACAAACCTTTAGTTTTTCTTTCTGCCATATTGCCTTTGTTGAATGAATACTGTTACAAAAACCAAAAACTATGTGTCAATATGTGTGTGTGTATACATGAAAGGAAAAAAAATAAAATAAAAATAGTAAAACAGACTTGAGTCCACAGAAAGCTGGCTAACAGGCCAAACCTGAGAACATACTCTCTAAAATGGTCTACAATTTAAGACAAATGCCAAAAGTCTTTCAGAAGAACTCAATCATTTGAAATAATTAAGGGGCAATATAGACTACTAGCAGTTATATAAGAAATCTATAGACACTTGAGACTTAAAAAACGTTATACTTTTTACCCATACCCGTTTGACTGCTGGCTGAAAGCAGTCTGCATCTCCACAGTTTCCATCCATGCTGCTGGGCTCACCATTTTGTTCGGTTTGTGCTTCTCTTAAAACAAAGGGAAAAAACTTAAATGTTAAAACCACAAGCAGAACAAGAACTCCACCTGGCCTCTTAGAAAGCCTAGTTACCGCACCCCTCCATGTATACTCAACTGCTTCCTGAGACCGGCTGCCAGGACCATGGCACTGTGATGGTTAAACCTCTTGATGATGGCAGCATTACTATTCTCCTTTATGGATTTAGAATTAGAAGTAGATGGCATAGAGGAAATGCCATAGCCCTATGAAAAATAATTCAATAGATTAAAAATCAAAATAAAGTTCTAGTTTTCTTATCTATTTTGAGAGACACAGATATAGCTGAAAATATTTACAGCTTAACACTTAAAAATGACATCTAAAAAAACTAAGAAATATCATTTAACCCTTTCAGCATGACAAAAACCTTTAATCTTAAACTGCATTTTTTTTCCCAGAGCAATTTTGGATCTAGTTAGCAAAGTATAAATAAAGAAATACTGTGGGAAAAAACATGGACTTTGTGATCAAATAGATGTAAGTTCTGGCTTTATCATCTTTCCTCGTATTAGTCTAGGCAAGTTAGTAAACTTTTCCAAACTGTATAAAATGAATATTTTTAGAATTAAATAAGTTAATATTTTCAAACATTTTCTGAGTACTTGTTATGTGCCAGGTCTTATGGACAGAAAGTTGATAAGACCCTGTGCCCATAAGGAGCCTAAATAACAGTAATGGGATGCTGGATTGCGAGCCAGCACACACAGCTAAGATAAACAAATGCTACAAGAGAGAAAGTGGTCACCCCTAATACAGGACAGTTGGGATAGGGTTGAAAAAGTTTCATGGAGCACCATTAAGATAAATAGGTGCTTGCAAGACAGACATGGAGATAACATTTCAGGGAGAGGACACTAAACAGAAGTGTAGGAGCAATGCAATATATATTATACCATGGGTTTGTCTTTTTTTTTTTAAAAGGAATTCATTTTATCTATTTATTTTATTGTTTTGCATAAAAGAAATGGGGTGTATGCTAGAGATGCAGGGGGTGAGAGGATTCACCAGAGACAGAGTGGGGAGCACAACAGGCAGGTCTACTAAAATACACTGTTGAGGGGAGCAGCAGATGGGACAGGAGAAGTCTGCTGTGCCATGTGGGTTAGCTCCCTGGCCTGGGATTAAACTCAAGCCATAATGGTGACAGCACTGAGACTTAACCCCTAGACCACCAGGAAAACGCTGTACCATGGGTTTGATTGTAGTGTAGTATACCTGAAGGTTGAGTAAGGGACTAGTGAAACTAAGGTTAAAGTAGTAAAAGGAAAATCATAAAGATTTATGTCATTCATTCATTTATGAATGATACAATCACTGAGTGTCTAATGTATACCATGTGCTGGGAATAGGCCAGTGAACAACAGCAATCAGTTACATGGAACTTATACTCTACTGAGAGGAGACTGACAACCAACAAAGACAAAAACAAGATCACTTTTAAAGTGATCAATTTACAAAATAAAAAGGGTGACATAATGTAGTGACGGAATTGGGCAGTGGAGTCACTTTATATAGGGGAGGTTAGAGAAGGTTTCTATGAAGAAATGAAATTAGAGCATGTCTAATTAAAAGCTAATTAGGTAGGGCCTCCCCGGTGGCTCAGCGGTTGAGCGCTGGGTTGCAAAGCTGCCCGCGGCCTCTGCGGCGCCAGTTTGACCCCCGGCTGCTCCCCGGCCACCAGAGGAGGGTTCCACATGGCGCGCAGACCTCTCCTGCCGCCCGCTGCTCCCCTCAGCAGTGTACTTCGGTCCTTCTGCCTGTTCTGCTCCCTGCTCTGGCTCTGGTGAATTCTCTCACCCTCCCGCGCTTCTGACTGTACCCAGTGCATGTATAAACAAAACAAACAAATAAAATAAATAAATAAAACATGTCTCTATTAAAAAAAAAAACTATTAAAAAAAGCTAATTAGGTAGAAGAGAAGAGCAAGTAGAAAGTCTTGAAGTAGAAAAAGCTTGGGATGGAAATGAAAGGTCACAAATAACTGGAGGAGAGCACAAATAACTGGAAGTGGCTCAAACCTCAGTAAGTAGGTAGAGGGCAAAACAGGAGCTTTGATTTTAATCCAAGTGCAAGACAGTTTTACAGAGGGGAGCATTATGATCTGATTCATAACACTCACTACTAGGGGAGAATGAAATAAAGGAAACAAGAGTGGAAGTAGGAAGACAGAAGCTAATGCCAGCAATCAAGCCAAACGTGACTAAAAGTGAGATTAAAAGTGAAAGGACATGTGTCTGTGAATAGAGATGTAGTCAGAGATGAATTTTAGAAAACTCTTTGATGAACTGAATATGGGGAGATTTTATGTTGTGGCTTGAGCAGTTGAGCCCATGGCATTGTTTTATCACTGAGATGGGAAGATGCAGGAATAAAGAGCTTTATGAGGATGGGAACCAAAGGTTCCATTTTGGACATGTTGAGATGTCTGTGAAATATCTGAGTGAAGTTAACAAACCGGCAGCTGATTCGATTTTGGAATTCTGGGGTCAGACAGATCAGGATCATTTGGGATTTAACATTATGGAATTAGTATGTGAAGCGATAGTATACATAAAATGTACCAAGAAGGAACCTATGAACAGACCCTAAGGGGCAATTACAACACCTAGAAACTAACAGCAAAAGAGGTGCCAAAGGAAAAGTGGAATCAACCAGTACTTCTATTAAGAAGATTAGATGTTACTTTATTTCATCCATTATTTACATTAAATATTAACTTGTATCTATATGGAATACGATATGCAGTCACACACACAAAAAAACCCCACAAAAACAAACCACAACCCCATAGATAATAATAGTAACATTGTTACTTACTGAGCACTATGTACCAAGATCTCTTGTAGCAATCCTATTAGGTAAGCACCTTTTTTTTTTTTTTTGGGCATTATTTCATTGAGATATAATTTACATGTAACATTGTATAAGTTTACATGTACAATGTATTGAGATTTGATACATTTACAGTCATGCATTGCTTAGTGGGGATGGCCTGAGAAATGTGTTGTTAGGCCATTTAGTCATTATGTAAAAGTCAGAACATGATTACATAAAGCTAGATAGTATAACCTACTACAACCCCAGGCTATACCATATAACCTACTGGGATCACCATTACAGATGTAGCCTGCAGTTAAAAGAAATGCAGTTAAGCAAAACATTATTGTATATTGTAATTTTGTTACTACCATAGCATTTTAGCTAACACCTATTTTCGTTTACTTTCCACATTCAGTTCATCACATATGTATCGTTGTTTTTCTTTTTTTCCATTTTTTAAAAAAGATTTATTTATTTATTTATTTATTTATACAAACTCTGGGTATAGTCAGAAGCATGGGAGGGGAGGGTGAGAGAATTCACCGGAGTCAGAGCGGGGAGCAGAGCAGGCAGAAGGACCGAAGTACACTGAGAACACTGAGAACAATTAAGATCTAGTCTCTTAGGTACTTTGAAGTTTATAATCCAGTCATTGACTATAATCACTACACTGTGCATTAGATCTCCAATACTTGTTTATCTAGTAGTTGAAAATTTATATCTTTAAACATCTCCCCAATTTTCTTACTCCTAAGGTCAGTACTCTTAATTTTATTTAATAAGAAAACTTCTAGAAGTGATAAATTTATTTTGATAACCTAAGTCAGGTAAATTGTAAAGTATATTTACTTAATTATGGTATATTTAGCTTAGATGCATACTGATATAGGCAACATGAAGAAGAAAGTTACACATCTGTACGTATAATAAACTATCATTTTTATTTTAAAAAAAGTACTAGAAAGGTTTCCTTTGTCATATTAAGCTGTATTTTTTTTTTTATTTTTAAAAGATTTATTTATTTATTTATACAAGCAATGGGTTCAGTCAGAAGTGCAGGAGGGTGAGAAACTTCAACAGAGCCATAGCGGGAAACAGAACAGACAGACTGACGAAGTACACTGCTGAGGGGAGCAGCGGGAGGCAGGAGAGGTCTGTGTGCCATGTGGGACCCTCACCCGGTGGCCAGGGATTGAACCGGCGCTGCAGAGGCTGCGGGCGGCTTCGCAGCCCAGTGCTCAACCTCTGTGCCACCAGGGAGGCCCCTAAGCTGTATTTCTAAGCTTAACTAAACTTTGTTTTCTCAAGATAAGATACAAATGTTTTGTAATGTGTTGAAATTTGCCAAGAAAGTGCCTGAGTGTTGAAAATTACCAGGAAAACTGAATTTCATTAAGGATACAACTCACCTGAGCACCAAGGATTATTTTCTGTTAATTTAGACTTTAGATTGTAGCACAAAATTTTAACATTGGTTTTCTCACCTGGTGAGTACATACACTAAAATAAGAGGAAAAAGTTAGAAAAATAAAAGATAGTAAGGTATGAGCATGTTTACATGGCCAGCAGAAAAGGAGTTAAAAGGAGGGCAAGAAAATGAAAATGTAAGAGTGAAGAGAATATCTGTGGAAGGCAGATTCCTAGCCTAGAAGACTGGGCAGGAGAGAATTAGCTTTGATCAGACAGGATCACATTTTTCTCCATAACTATATAAATTGGTAAGTCTGGAGTCACAGTAAGAAGCTCATACTTGATGTTGAAACATACTGGGACTAGTGTTGGGTAAGGGTCATGAGTGTGCTCAAGGTTTGGTTAATAGTGGGCAACATTTGTTATCTTTTCATCATATACTAATATTTACCCACATTTTTAGATTAATGTCAGCTACAACAAAAAGCTGGAATGACTGGGGAACACATTAAGTCTTTGTTACTACCTAGAGAACTGGTGATGGGGGCAGCTAACTGCTAACATTTTAGCAATTTACACAGCAAATGGTGAGTGAATTTCGGTTCTAAAAGGAAATTTTAACAGTGAACAGTGCTACT
Organism: Talpa europaea; assembly: GCF_964194135.1. Classification (NCBI taxonomy): domain Eukaryota; kingdom Metazoa; phylum Chordata; class Mammalia; order Eulipotyphla; family Talpidae; genus Talpa; species Talpa europaea. The sequence continues at coordinate 40,521,891 of NC_140073.1, read as the reverse complement.
AACAAGCACTTCTGATAAATCACTCCAAAATTAGCAGTATTTTGTTTATACATTTTTACAAATGGAACATCTATCTATACCTAAGGCAATATAAAATCTATAAAAATATTGAAGAGTAAAAGACTGTTTTCTCTCATAAATCCTTTTACTACTTCTTACCTCATCTAATGGTTTATCTTCCAAAGCTGTTAAATCAAGCAGTGGATTTTTCACTCCTAAGGAAACCATTGTTTTTAGCCCTAGAAAATCAACGGGAAATGAGTTGATTATGTTTTTTCCTCAGAAATAAAATAAATTCATGAACAGCACCAATGATTAGAGAGCCACAAAATAAAGACCAGAGTGAGTCAGAGATAGTTACCTTTTTCATCTATTTTGGCACATTCTGCAAAGAGGTCCTTTGACCCAGTATTCAGTCTGTCCCTATGAAAATAATGGGACTGAAAAAAACGTGTCCAGAATTCCTTTTCTGTCATGTTGTGGGGAACATTTTCTGCATATTTCATTTTTACTGTGGGGGGAAGAAAAGCAATAATAGTACATATACAGAATACCCATTTCTTATAACCTCTCAAATTAGAAAATTGAAATATAGACTAAAAGCAAAAATCAGATTATGAACCTACTCAGCTTTATATACTCTATGCATATAATAACCTAATTACAAATGAATGAAATATAACTTGAGAAATTAGGTGAGATACTACTACCTCTATCAATCTTAACAAATTAGAAATAAAACCTTGTTTTTCACTAAGAATTAATAAATTTCAGAGTTTTAGTAAAAACACCAAGAATTCTGGAGTCAGATCTGAGTTTGCTTATTTGTTTATATTATATATATTGGTATTTAATCCACAGCACTGGGTGTTAGTGAATAAAGACATCAATACTCACTGAAGTATCAACTCAGCACTCAAGATGCTCATAGGCCAATGAGATAAGTTGTTAAGAAAAGTGGTCTTTTGAGACAGAGCGTCTGAGTTTAAAATTTTAATTTCTATATCTACCACTCACTGTATTTCCTTGGGCAAATTACTTTAGTCTCTGTGTATCTTGCTTTCCTCATCTGTAATATGGGGTAATGACAGTATTTAACTTCAATGGGCGTATGTGATGATGAAATGTTAATATACATAGAGGTCTTATAATACTAAATGAAACATTATAATATTATGTAGCTTTTAAGTATACAGCATATTTCCATATCTGTATATGCTACATCATGTTTCCCAATGTAATCTATAGATTAAATGCAATCCTTACCAAGGTTTCACCAGAATCCATTTTTTAAATTTTTAATTTTATTTATATTATTTACATCATTTTTCATTTTTGTACAATGTATGCATTCATTAGTTTTTTATGCTATACATTTCTTTAGTTATTGATCTATTTATAATAACCAAGTATTCATTGGTGGACAAAAATGAGTTCTTTGAATCTGGAATCAATGCTCTACTATCCCCCCTACTTTTTTATTCTAGTTTCTGTAAGTTCAAATAAATGTGAGCCACACTTTTGTGCTACGCATTAAGGTCATGTTAACAGAAAGTAGTTGAAGTTTGACAAATAAATACACAAATAAATTCACCGAAAAGTAATGTTCATTTGTATTGTAATAGTATGAAACTTAAAGGTATTTTTTATGTAATATTAAAACAAAAATATGAGTGTAAAAAAAAATACTATATGGCACACAGTAAACACTTCATAACGAAGTTATTGTAGCAGAAAGATATGAAAACAATTACATCATGATGTGATTAACTCTGAGGCAAACACAAGGCCTTACAGAAGGAAAGTGCTGGAGGTTGGTATCTGCCCCAAGAAGTCAGGATTTTACAGAGGTAGCAATGAGGTAATGCTTGATCTGAGTCCTATGGGAGAGGTATGTTTGCTAAGGATAAAGGGGACAAGAGAGAAGTCGGCTTATGCACAAACTCAAGCATATGGCTTAAGTGAGTACTATTCAGTCAGAATGACTGAAGCAGAGGCCCTCGACACTGGCTGTACATCATAAATCTCTAGGGATGGTGTCAGACATTTATCCTTTCAGGATGGTTTCTCTGCAAGGTAAATGATTCGTGGGTTAGAAAGATCAATCTGAAAGCAGCATAAAGGGTAATGTGAGTTTAGTGTTGCAGAGAGGCTCATTTATTGATGCCTCTCTGGTCTGTCATCTTGCTCAGATATGTTGAAGGGAAAATAAATTTAAGGGGAAAAATGAACCACCAATGAAAATAAACATAATATTTTAGTGACAACTTTATTTACTGAATTCTTAATATCTACTATATGTCAGGCACTAGGTAAGGTACTTTATATATTTGATTGCACTTAATCAGGAATAAAGATAAAACCTTTTTTTTTTAATCAAGATATTACTGATAATTACTAAATAATCAAAACATTACATTTTAATTGGAAGAACCGGTTCTTCTTACCAGCTGGATAGGTCCTAAATATGGACTCAATGATATCCGAGGTTAAATTGTATCTCAGACCATTACATCCATCTGTTTGGGGCCGTACATCAGCCTAAAATAAAGACCATATTAAGGGATGACCATTATAATATTGAGGGAAGATACCTAAACTCCCAGTAGACACTAGACAGGAGTGGAAAAACAGATATTCTGAATGAATTAGAGAGACAGAGATAAGTCCTCTCACCTCACTTTCTGGCACAAAGGACTCAAAGAAGCCTGGTTTCAAATAATCTCAGTGATCTATAAAACTGGTTTTCTCAAAAATCCATCATGGTAAAATAGGCATGCTTAATTGTGGCCAAATGCAGACAGCTAGTGGAGACTTAACATAAAACTTGCACACTTACAACAAAAACTATAAACCCATGTTACTAAATAATTTAACAAATATACTTGACCAATTTCTTTAGGAAAGGCCTTTTTAAATCAATTCACTACTAAGCACCAAGAAAGATGCCAAATAAAAATTGGTGCTCAAATTTTTGTTTAGTGTATAAATACTGCTTGGGTTCCACCAAAGCACATGCTAACTAAATCCCACTAATCCCACAGATAAGTTATTCCCAATTTATCTATAAGATACACTTTATAGATTTTATAATTTCAATAATGTAACAGTCATTATACATCTATCTTTTCATTATAAGTAAAATATAGCAATCATATAAAAGGGTATAAGTTCTAGATTTAAAACTATTAGGATAAGTATTAGCCCAACTTCTGAGATTCTCTTTTAAAAGTCCACTTGATATCCAGCATGTTTGTTAAGTCCTACACCAAGTGCAAAGACCAAGAAAAGACAAATGGTAAAAAGAAATGAAAATTAAAACAAAAATACTATATGCATTTAAAAAATATTCTAGAAAAATATCATGGATAGCAAAGGTTCCATTAATGTGAAGAAGTGCTAGATTTTAAAAAAGAAATGTTAACATACATATCAGGGTTTTCACTTTTTTCCCTAAAGAAATCTAAAAGAGCCACATACCAGAAATGCTGCAGAAATGCCAACATCCTGTTTGTGATTGGATGTGGAAGAACTCTCTGTTGCATTCACATTTAAACGATTGGCCCAGAATTCCTCAGCACTTATCACTTGACTCACAACAAGGTCTTTATAGAGCTGAAACAAAACAGGATCTTCTTGCAGCATTCTGGTGATAGAACATATTGAATATATTGAACTTCCAGAATAAAAAGCCCTTCAGGTAACATTTTTGTCTTCACGACATGTAACACTGAAACACAACTTTCATTTTGTGATGACTGAGCAGCAGAGATCATTTAGTTCATCATTTAAAAGCCAAAAAAAATTTTTTTTTGAAGTAGAAACTAAAATAAACTAAAATAAACTCTTTGAGTATGAATTTGGCCTTACTCATCTCTATCCCAGAAATAGAAGGTCACTGGGTCTGTATTACACTGTATTCTCTCTTCACATTCTCTAAAAGTGAATGAGAAAGAGAGGAGGTATGTTTGAGATTTTCTACCAACTAATTTTTCATGGTGACATGCACTTGAAGCTATAATCACAGATGGCTTGAAAGATAGTGGCGACAGCATAATTCATCTTATCAGAAATTCTCATTAACAAGATTTCTTATCTTTTTTACAGTATGCTTTCTTTCTATTTCCATTCACATACACACTTTTATGTTTTTATATATAAAAGTAACTCATTTAATTAGTTTTAAGGTATCTTTATGACCTATCACTTTACAACTGCGTGAAATGACAAGTTTATATAAGAGTCCTCTGAAGAAGATATTTTACTTTCAGGTAATTTCCTTATCTTATTGGGGTTTGAAATCAGTTTCCTTATTTTAATGGGTTGTAACACCACAGCCTGCTAACCTTCAAGGCACTTTTTTTTAGTGCCACAAACATACTTTTTTTTCCCCATAAACATGCTTTTAAATGGGCTAGTATGTTCTCTGTAACAGAGGACAGAAAAATAATTAAAGGAGGAAAAAAATAATTAAAGCAGATCAGAACCTTTGAATCTCAGTTCTGTTCCTAATTAGATATTAGGCTTGAGGCAGTTAATTTAACAAGTTTACACATTCTCCTTTACTCAAAGCCAAACAGCTAGCAAGATGCTAAAGTTGGGCACCTAACAGCAAGATAGACAGCAAAGCTCCTATTTTTCCTATAAGTACACCACTGAAGCACAAAGGGTAAGTAATAAGCTGTTATTCTAGTAAAAGACTGGGAAGAATCAAGTATCTCTTCAAAAGGCTATTCTTTTCCTCCTTTACCTGTTTTTCTCTTCCAGTTCTTTATTTGCTTTCCTCTTGAATTTAGGCAGCAGCTGCTGAAGAAGATCTTTCACTGCATCTCGCTCTTTCACTGCTGTGCTTTCATTGGAAAAATGGAAGTTAGTTGTGTCCCCTGCATGCAGGACCAGCTGAAGCTGAATTTTAGCTTTTCCTTCTGGACTGATTTTCTGGCCTAAAAAGAAGCATAAGGCTAATTAGATGAGGACACTTACACTGGGGAAGTTGCCATGTAATAGACTACTTCTCCTCCCAGCAGATTCAGGATTCCTTTGGGTCCTGTACCAATCTCCATGCTTTTATGGATATGCATTCTTCTCAAATAATCCTATGTAGGGCCTCCCCTAGTGGCGCAACGGTTGAGCACTGGGCTGCGAAGCAGCCCGCAGCCTCTGCAGCGCCGGTTCGATCCCCAACTGACAGAGAGGGTCCCACATGGTGCGCAGACCTCTCCTGCCGCCCGCTGCTCCCCTCAGCAGTGTACTTCGTCAGTCTGGCTGTTCTGTTCCCCACTCTGGCTCTTGTGAATTCTCTCACCCTCCCATGCTTCTGACTGTACCCAGTGCTTGTATAAATAAATAAATAAATAAATCTTAAAAAAAAAAAAATAAATAATCCTATGTAACCTGAGCATGTACAACAAAGTCAGTGCTAACAATGTTTCTTTCTTCAGTATCCTTTTTGTATGGCATCTCTCACCACTGCTTCTGCCTCCAAGTACTAGAAGGATTTTTGTTTCCATTCAAGAGGAGAAGATCTCTTTAAGGCTTTCAACTAGTCAACTAGGAGTTCTGAATCCACTCTGAACAGATGTCTCCCAATTAGTGAAAATGATTAGTCATGATTCAAAAAGACTCCAAAACTGTCCACTTACCTATTAGTTGCAAAGGACAATAAACAATTTTACATTTGAGATATCTGGTATTACCATTTTAACCAAATATCAAATTTAGACTCATTTAAGAGGAACAACCTGACACTATGGGCTTTCTTAGGTGATTGAGCAGGAAGCACACATTGCTACCTATGTATTACTTTTGCTAAAATGTTTACCTTAAGTATAATTAAATCTGTAAGTGTGACTTTCTGTTTTTAAGAAATACAGCATACAAGAGTAAAAATTTTGAGAAGACAATGAGACACAGTGAAAATGTATGTTATTTTTTATAAGCCTATACTCTGAAAGAGACTACAACACAAACCTAGACTGGTGGCCTCCCTGGTGGCCTACAGGTTAAGTCTGAGCGCTATCATCTACAGGGCCTGAGTTGGATCCCTGGCCAGGAAGTTAACCCACATAGGGTGCAGACCTCTCCTGCCTCATCTCCTGCTCCCCTCACCAGTGTATTTCAGTAAATCTGCCTGTTCTGCTCCCCATTTTGCCACTGGTAAGAATCCTCTAACCCCCACCCTTCCCCACCCTAGGCACCTCTGGCCTACCACTCAGTTCTTCTACTCAAAAAAATCCCCCACCAAACCTAGACTGGTTATTGGTTTAAAAAAAAAAAAAAATATAAAACACATTATTGGGAGAACTGGAAAAATATAATAATGGTCTGGATCTTTATTATTAATATTTTCTTGGTGTGCTAATGTCATAGTTTATGTTTAAAAAAAGCAACTGTAGCAAAATACTAACTGTAGATGAGATACAGTATGTAAACATTGTACCATTCTTTACATATTTCTGTAACTGGAGATTTTTATAATAAATTGGGGTTGGGAATATCAAAACACACCTAAAAGGGAGAATTTATATTGTCAAAGAGTGGCTCATGGAAATAGTAATGTTTTTATTTTTTAAAAGAGAAACAATAGGTGAAGGGCCTTTGTCTCATAAGTGGGTGACTTATGGTAAAGTAAACATGTTGCCTATGGCTCTCAGGCCAAACCAATCTACTAACCCTTTAAACAGAAACTTTCTCAGTAAAGATGCTATTTCTAGACTGCAGTTCGAAATACCTTACTGTTCAAGGTAGCAATATGAAGCAATTTATACCATCGTCCAGCCTGTTTCATTACCCCATTCCGCAAAAAAACAAAACCAAAAAATCTTAACTCCTTTCCACTTTTTTTTTTCCAGTCACTGCTTCATCCTTGCTCTATCTTAAATCTTTCCTCTCAAGAGGCCTACTTCTGGAGTTTTTTTAACTAGTTAACTTAAAATGCTTAAGGTGCTCATTTTCATCTTATTAATGTACTGAAAAGTTTTAATGGCTTCTTCCAGAAATGGGCATTCTTTCAAACTTAAAATGAAAACTGATCTGCTGAAGACTTAGATTTGGGTATGTACTTTCCTCCCTGATAGCTGAGAAGAACTGTTCTAAGACAGGAGATAGGCATTTCTTTATTGCATATTGTGGGTATAACAAATAGTGTGTATTTTGCAAAGTTAGCTTCTCATTTAAGAGAAATGCAAATAAAAGCAGTTCCTAAGTTATGAGTGCACTGCAGTTAGTTTGTAAGACTCAATCTTACAATGTGAGGCTTATTTCCACAGAAACAAAGTCTTAAAAGGAGGTAACATTACCAGGATAGTGGACAAACAACCAGATAGCTTAAGCAGTACTAAGGAGTAATGGTAAGTTTTATTTTTTTTAAGATTTATTTATTTATGCATACAAGAACTGGGGTACAGGCCAGAGATGGGGAGGGAGTGAGAGGATTCACCAGAGACAGAGTGGGAAGCAGAACAGGCAGACTGACTGAAATACACAGCTGAGGGGAGCAGTGGGCAAGTCAGGAGAGGTCTGCTGCGCCATGTGGGTAGCTCCCTGGCTGGGGAATGAACTCGTGCTGCAGTGGCTGTGGATAGCTTCACAGGTTGTGTCTTTATCCCTTGAGCCACCAGGGAGGCCCAATTATAGTAAGTTTTAAATAGTATTTCCTTTTGATAATTAAGAGTCTGAGCTATTTTAGTTGAGAAAGGGGAGGGTCTTGGTCATTTCCAGCAACAAAGTAAAGCTAAGTCCTTAAAGCAGTTCTTCATACACAAAAGACATTTGTAAATTGAGACTCGTAAACTGAGGGTTTGTCTATTTTTCAAAATGTTATGTTCCTTTAAGTCTACACAGGATTTTATTTAGAAGGGTCTTATACCCAAGAAAATTAATCCATATTAATGGTCATAATTAAGATAAAATTTATCAAAGGATTTGTTACCCAGGCTCCCTGGGTCTCTCCTATTCAACATTCTTACTTAGGTGTTTTGGAGAAGTACTTTTTGGAGTAAAGGTTCTAAATATCAGGATTCACTTGCTAGTTTTAAGCACAAATACCATACTATTTGGGTAGTTAAGTTCAAAGTTAATATTGAAAAATTGGAAAGACAAAGGGGTTTTGATTTTAGCCTTTGTATGTTAAAATTTAAAAAATAGGCATCTTAAAATACTTTTTCCAAATTTTATTCTATTGAGAAAAAATACTTTTTCCAACTTTTATTTTATTGAGAAAATTTTTTTTCCACAAATATTACTTTGTAGATTGCTTCTCTCACTTAAGGACAGCTGTTTCTGCTGGACCACAGTGCACTGTGCTGACGCATGTCCAGTTAAAAATATTTATGTTCTGCAGGGGAGGGGGAGGCAGAGGGGTCAAAACAGGGAAGGGAAGAGTATAAGGGACTGGGGAGATGGACCACAGCTGCTATGGTGGTGGAAGAGCTAGGGGCACAACACCTGAAGGGAGAAATCAAATAATGTCCCCAAATTAACAATGATGTAATAAAATAATTTAAAGAAATTTATGATCTGTATTTCTCCCATTTGCATTCAATATATTGAGTATATATTCTCAACAGATAATGGCTACATAACTAAAGATTAATTAGACAACTTGCTTAAATGTTACAATTTTATTAAAGGACATTTAGGCATCATCTATCAGTATTTTAAATGCATGAATGGTTTGAACCAGTAACTCCACTACAGGGATGTATTCCACATGCAAAAAAATTATTGCACAGATCTATACTGCAATGTAGTTTGCAATAAGAAAATTCCAGAAACTTTCTAAATGCCCTTTAACAGAGGACTAGTTCAATACATGATTGTACATCCATTCATATTCAGTGGCATATTATGCAACTCTTAAAAGAAGGAAATGTTGAGATCTTTTTATGAGATAGAATTACATATGTAAAGTTGTACACACTATTAAGCAGAAAAGGCAGATTACAGAATAATACATTCAATGATCGCATTTTGTAATTATTTCTGTATGACTAATTTTTTTAGATATAACAAACCCATAAAGACTGTATAAGCAATCTTCCTATAAAACTATTAATATATTTGACATACATCAGACTTTATAGTTGACTTACATTTAATATCTGCATACATATGGCTGATTGTAAATCTATCTTTGCCTTCAGGTGCCCAAGCAATTCTTTCTGCCATGAGGTACAGTGCTCCATCCTGCTTCTTTTGACGCACCTTCTTTACAATTAGCAAAACTTCTTCAGATGAAGTTGCCATAATGGCTAGATGATGCTAATAGAGATAAAAAGATTTCACATTCAGTCAAGGTTGGGATTTGCTGACTTCTAGAATTTCTTCCAAATCTACAACTTAAATGGTAGGAATTTTTTTTCTAAGATTTATTTATTTTTATACAGGAACCGGGGTACAGGCTAGATGTGTGGGAGGGCGAGAGGATTCACCCGAGACAGAGCAGGGAACAGAACAGGCAGACCAACTGAAATACACTGCTGAGGGGAGCAGCAGGCAAGACAGAAGAGGTCTGCCCCGCCATGTGGGTATCTTCGCGGCTGGTGAGTATCGAACTGCCAATGCAGAGGCTGCGGTCAGCTTCATAGTACTATGCTCAACCGCCTGCGCCACCAGGGAGGCCCAGCTGTAAAAAATTTGTAAGAAAGGAAAAGTCTCTGCCCTCATTCAAAACTGAAGATAAAATTGTACAGCATTATTTCTTTGAAATCAAATTTAATTTTGTTCTTAGTGTGAATTTACACAGTACTCCCAGTTTATAATTGTCAGTTTTTTAAACCATTTCTGCTTATGCTAATTAGAATATTTCCCATTTATTTTTATTTTCCTGCTATATTCTCAAACCTTAAAATGCATGATTTGTCTACATATAAGTTTCAAATTTGTTTCAAGTGAAATTTAAAGTCATAGAGTTTGTGTGTGTCCCAGCACCACTCACAGACCTAAAAACATACCATTTTCTTGGTCTAAGATTCCTCCTATGTATCTGGAATAATTCTTAACACTGCAGATATTATTTCCCCTATCTCTAACAAGTCACTGTCTTCAATTGCTCTGCATTGTCCTGGCTAAAGATTCACTTGCATATGGTTAATTGTTATGTAGTGACAGCACAGACTTCTCACTTCTCCCCAATACTGGGAATGTTAAATATTCAACTCAAATCCTAGAGGCTTGAGTGTGGCTTTCTGGAATATGAGGCTGCAGAGGACTCTGAAGTTGTCTGGGCTCAACAGCAGATGCCATGATTGATGTCTATCTTAGGCTGGAATGGGGAAGTAGAAACACAAATGTCACAGATATGCCATTGCTGGTAAGGGTATGATTTAGTTTTTATTTCCAAAGGAATGATTTAAAATCTAATTTTAAAACATTTTACTTCTTCAGGTTATAAAGCATAAGTTTAGTGAAGTCAGCAAATCTAGGTATCCTTAGAATTAAATTTTCCTGAACAAACACATGGAGCTTTCTGAAACATTTTTTCCTGGAAGTGAAAACAAATAGGTACACTACTCGATGTGTCATAAGGTATTAAAAGTAACTGAGACCTACGATTCTCCTTTTAGAGACATATGGCACTCCATTAGTAAGAGTGCCAGGCATTAAAAATAATGGAAATCCCATTCCATTACCCCACAGCCCTAACACCAATTTTCTTAACTTTGAATTGTGCTTATTTGTACCCATGTTCCAAACATAATCATGAAACATATCCAATCATCTTGTTTTTCACTTGTCATTGAAAATATTTCCCCCTGCTTTTATAATAGCTATAATTTTAATATCTATACACTATATTTGATGAGTTAAAATTCTTAACATACCAACTTTTAACCAATTTGTTTATTTCATGTCCTCCTAAGTAAGATTACAAGGTCATTGCCATTTAAAAATTTAAAAACCACTGTTTTAAGTCCACTTAATGATATGACAAAATAAACTGTTAAGTGATAAAAATAAAAAAAGCAAATACTTTGATTCTATATTCTAAATTAAAAAAAAATCTATCTAGAAATTATTTCCTTATAATATGTACCAGACATTAGCTATGTTCTTTATTGGCACTATCTCATTCAGTCCCCAGTTAACAATCCTGAGGCAGGTGCTATTAATAGTTCCATCCTGCAGATGAAAGAAACAGACTTTGAGAAATTGAAAGATGGAGTAGGAAGCAGGGCAAGAGGTTAATTATAGAAAAACTTGAAGTGCGTTCAAAGGTGGAGGAAGCGCAGTGGCAAGGACAGGTGACAGCAGAAGTCCCCAGTTAACTGGGCTGACAGGCAACAAATGGGAAGTGTTAGCTTTGCCAAAAAACATAGTAACATTTTTGATTTGGAAAGGTAAGGAAGGAAAGATGAGCTAAGGTAAACGATAAAGTAGAAAATAAATCAGACTGACAGTCTATTAGAGTCAACTTCTTTAAACCAATTGGGAAGTACATAAATCTCATATAACATGCAAAACCCATTCATATTAAAACTACATTTAGGGGAACTTTAAAATGTAAATTGGAGATAAGTTTATTGTATATTGGGTAGGACGGTCAACTGTCTTGTGCTAATTTGCTTGGCAAATTTCCCAGATGATCTGTAGCATCCCCTGTTAAACTGTACATGGACCAGTTTTAGGAAGTTCAATAGAAGCGGTGGGGATATCTTTCAATGAATTTTGTGAGTTCTACATTTTTCTTGAAGGAGACTTTGTGGGTGGCAAACACTTCTCAGTAGAACTCTTTATAAAATTTACACTGTTTCATTTACAAAAATATAGGTGCAATTACATTTAAACAAAGTGGCTAGGTAAAAATCCAGCTTTCCTTATTTGATTTATGAAATAATGTGCCACAAAGCTTCTTTAAATAGCAAGATAATCCAGTAAAGGTACTATTCATTTGCAGTTAAAAGTTGCAGTTAAAAAAAAAAAAATCCAACTTCATTAAATTAAAAAAAATAAATGTCAGTTAAAAAAACTGCAGTTAAATGTACATATCTTACTCTGACCTGCCTCGCCCCTCCCTTGCCATCAGTTCATTTTTATTTTTTCACCATCACTGATATTTTTGGTCTCCTCTAATTTTCAGGGTTACTAGGCAAGGTCCCCTATTCTCTCCACAGCACTAATCACAACTAATTTATTTTTATAAGTTCTGTCTTAATGTCTGTTTCCCCTGGCAGACTTTAAGCTTCATAAAGAGGGCAGAGGCTCCATGTGAGCTCACTGAAATACAGTATCCAGCAGCACAGTTTGGTCTACATATCGAGAGTGCAGGAAGTATCTGTGAATCTAAGACCTCTGTTGTTAAACATAATTTCATTAAAATACAAGAAACCCTTGTACATACATTCTTAGCTAAACTCTAGGAAGCACCACAGCTCTCAATTCACAGATCAGAATACCAATTCCTCATAAAGATTCTAACTTCTGGCTAAAAGGAAAGAGTGATAAAAGGAATTTGAAACTGTTGTATAGAAATATTTAAATTACTGCAGCTTAGTTTTTCCATTACCTACATCCTCCCTTCCAATGTGCAGAAATAAATTAAGGGGGAAAAGGCAGAATGTGGAAAGTAAAGGATTGAGAGAGAGAGAGAGAGAAAGAGGTCATATCTGCCAGCTCACAAAATGGAGATATGGAATGTTGCTTGCCACCAGGCAATCCAAAAACATTTTAACAATTCAGCATTACAGAGAATAAGACCTTGGAAGCAGGCAGAGTGACCAAAACGTACTGTTACAGGGTACTTACAATGACAAGATTTTAAAGGGAATAACTGATGTGGCAATTTTAAACTGAACATTTTCTCACTGTATAGCGGTGCAGGGAGAGGTAGAGAAGGAAAATTCAAAAGAAAGGGACAAGATAAAAGGAAATATGTGCTCCTACTCAGTAATACTGCATGATGACAAGAGTGTATCAACAAAATCGAGGAAAGAGCAGTAAGCTGGGAAAGTGGGAAAAAGAACTATTAGATGCCTGACACTGCCACACTGAAGGAAGGAGAGAGGCAAAGGAAGAAAACAAAGATACCTTTATCATTAATATTCATGAGTTAGAAATAGTGGTCAAAAGCATAGGGAAGCGAAGGTACAGTAGACAAGGTTCTCATGGTTGGGGAAAAACATACAGAGCACACAGAACAGAAGGCCACAAGGTGGAAAGACAGACCTGCAGGGGAAGAGGTTAAGTCCTGAGGGCAGAACATACAGAAAGATTTACAACTGAGTGGAGCTGATCATTTGGTTTATTACTATTAGCTGATTCCTCTTTTCCCCAATCTTCCTAAAAATTTTCAAGAATCCTCTGCATTTGTGTGGATTACTTTTTTACACTTGCACAGCCATATGTATTTACTATTACTAGGAGAAACAAAAAAATTGGCTTAGTGTATTGTTAAATGTTGGCTGAGGGGCGCAGATCAGGTTGAAGGACTCAAATTACTCCTCTTTTCTTAAAGAGGGTCTTAGTGTTGCTAAAAGGTACAAAGTTCTCTCCAGAGCCCAATTCTTCTGTTAACTGAGTAGGCCTCATACCAGAGGTTATCTTCCCTGCTGTTATGACCTTTCCAACTCAACTCTTGTAGTTTTGACTTCCACAAATCTTATCTCCTGGTGGGCAACCTGACATATCAAAGACCAGTAGAGAGATTTTCAAACTATGTTCCAAGAGGGGACACTAAGTGGGTGAGGCTTGGCTCTCCCAAATTCAATTCCACCAGAGAATGCTGTTTTATATTGGGGTGCCCTTTAAGAATTCATGGGAAGAAATAGTTAAAAGGCTTTTTTTACAGTCAATACTTAACTTCAAGATATATTTCAAACCACTTGTTATAGGTCAGCCCCAATATTGAGCGGGTTGCCTGGCTGTGGGTCCTCACCTGCGTGCTTAAAAAGGACTTATTAATACTCCACTACAGGCATACACAAAAGGTTAATAAAAGGTTTATTTACAAGGGAAAAGGAAATAAGGAAAATGGACAACTCAGGGAGAAAATAGGGAAATAAAGTCTTTAATGCATCCTACCCGATCGCCGACCTGGAAACCCAAAGGCACTTTCAGAGCTGGCCGGACGCTGCTAGCTGGTGGAGAGCCAAAATGGGGGACCCCTCCAAAGCCCACGTGTCTGCCTTATATCAACCTGGCTGCTTAACCCCACCCTCAGGTCCCAGCCACCTTCCCTTTGGTGGTGATGGGATTTGGAGTTCCCAGTGTCTTTGGCTTTGGCCTGGGGTGGGGGTGGGGTCCACAAAGCCTGTACGGAATTAGCTTTAGGACATCCTTTTCCCCCTAATACGGCGGATGGCAGAACCCATTTAAAATAGACAGGTTCGCGGGGTTTGGGCTGCCCCTCTCCCGGTCCTATAACACACTTAGTTTTTAAAATAGGGTCTTTTCTAATGAGCAAAAAAATACATTTTTAAATCTCTCTCCCTTCCCCCATTTTATAGGCCATAAAATAGATATTTAAGAGTTAATCGGATACACCTCCTTGGTCCATTTAACCTCTGAGGACATCGGGGGATTTATGCGTACTGTCTTGCATGTATCTTGCAATGAATTATTTCCCGTCATCGTCAGACAATCGAACCTGGGTACAGACCAAATTTGGGGTGTGAAGTGGCACATGTGTCAGAAAGTTTTAAGAGCGGCAAGAATGACAGATGAGGCAAAATGTGAGCGGACACGAAGGGGAAAGCGTCTCTCTTCCAGAAATCGAAAGGCTGAACGGCACATTTCCTAACGGGAAAAGGCTTTTCTGCCCGGGAGAGGCCTCCACTTCCTTCATCCTCATGAATCAAGTCTGATCATGGCTTTGGGTAAATATTATGAGCCCGTGCTCTCAGAGAACGGATAGGTTTCCTATAGGTAAGTAGATTAGGGGGTTTCCTTTTCCCCTGCTTCAGGATAATAAAGGGGTACCAAGACGGCAGGCTTGGAAGTCGTGGCGACGGCAACAGGGGGGCAGGGAAAAGAGGCAGAAGCCGCGCGGTCCTGCGGCCCCCGGGCCTGTCAGCGCTTCACTCACCCACCCAGCCACCCACCCCCATTCTTCGATCTAAACTTACCAGGTGGGAGCGACGCCCCTAGGCAGAGAGCGCGTAACTGGGCTGGGTCGGGCGGAGTCCCACTGCGTTTCTCAGAGACGCTGCCGGGAAGAGGCTGAAACCCTGCAGCCGCCGCCGTCGCCACCGCCTCTGTTACTGGGGGGTCTCGCCTCCATCGCTGGCTGCGAGAACTCTGCGGGCACGTGACCGGAAGTGCCAGGGCGGGCCGGCGGGCCACGTGACCCAGAGCGCGGCCGCCATGACACCTTCCGCTGGCTTCCTCCCTCCCCTGCCAGTTCCCGCCTGTTTCATTTCCTCTCGCTCGTCTCAAGCAGTGGAAGGGTACCGGAATCCTGGCTGGCGCACCCCCTTTGGCCTAGAGCTCCTCCGGTCCGGGTCGGCGCCGAGTCTTCGGCCGTCGGTCGCCCGCTGACTGCAGGCCACAGGGAGCGTAATTGCGACCGCGGCCTGAGGGGGAGGGACCACGCGCAAGCAGGGGCGTGACCTGTCACGTGACTAGGAAGTACCGTTCCCAGCGTGTCCCCGCGTCCCCCGGCGCTTCGAATGACGTACGCCGGGGAGGAGGAGCGGTAGCAAAGGGTGAAGTCGAGGTGCCGTTCTCAGAGCGGGGTGAGTGTCCCGACCCGAAGCCGGGGAAGGGCTGAGTCACCGCGGCTGCGGGTGGTGGAGCTGGCGGAGCGGGACTGAGCCCTCGGGGCGGCTGGTGTGGGAGCCTGATTTTGAGAACTTGCTTTCCGAGGCTCCTCTCCTGCAGAGGTCTGACTGCAGTATTAAAGCCAACGCTGCGAAAAAAGTAGCAGGTGCTCTAGTCGAGGACCTTCTCGTGGGCCGGGACTGTCTCCGGTGGAGCGTGCAGCCGCGCGGGGCACAGCACTCCCACTGAATGCATGAATGAGCTTGTCGCCCGTTCGTTGTCTGATGTGGAAGAGTTGTATTTTCGTGGATAGAAAGATTCCATTATGAAGAGGGGAATTTCCAACTTCCCTGCTTGTAATATCATTACTTTTTGCTTCCTCCTCTGTTTTGCTAATTTCCACACCCAGCTGGGGGAAGGAGACCGCTGTGGTTTGTATTTGGTGTGTGAACAGCAAACACTCATTTGGTAAATAAAATGAGTACTGGAACGATGAGAAAAACCTTTTCTTGATCCTAGTACTCTTTTTTTTTTTTTTTCTCCATCAACGCGGGAGAATATCTGGATTAGGTTTGAACTCAGGTAAATTCTAGACTCAGGTCCATCTCCTAGGCTCTCTGTGACTCTGGGCAAGGCCGACCGCTCAGTAACTTGTTTCCTTGACTTTGGTAAACTTTTATGGCCACCTTGTATTGGTTAAGTATTTGGTAGGCTGATATTGTCACTGACTTAAGTAATGCTTAAACTCAACTTACAGAAAGCTGACTTTTGTTACGTGGGGGAAGATTAAACAAACAGGTATATTAAGCCATGGAGGCAGGGAAAGTTTAAAGACTCAAAGGAACAAAAGATAGCACGGAATAGTTGAAAAATAGAAGATAATGTAAGATGGGAGATGGGGTTGGAAAAAGCAGTGGGGATGAGATCATAAATTATATAATAAGAGCTATTGAAGGTTTGTAGACAGTTTTTTTTCTTTGTACTTTAGAAAATTTTATGGAAAATTTCAGACATAGACAGTAGTAGACAGGATAAGATAATGAATCCTTGTGTTCACATAACCCAACATTAACAATTATCAATATTCTCCTGTTTTTGTTTGTACAAAGTTTTAAAATTTCTAGGCACTCTTTCTATCCATTGTCACATTTGATTAATAGCAGTGTTCAGTTTGAGCTCAATTCTACTGTAGTTAAAGGATGGGAAGATTATATTGATTTTATGTGAAAATTTCTTTGGATTTTAGTTGACCTCTTGCTGTTGAATCAAAAGTGTAACATGACTACTTAAAAAACATACCTGGTGTTACACTAGGTTGTAAGATAAAACATTGTGTCCAGATAAAGAAATTAGTGTTTCTAGTCTATGTTAATCCAACCACTTGAGTATTATGTTAAGGTCTAGACACCACATTTTCAGACAAACTAAAGTGCTTTTGAAGAAAGTTGAAGGAGAACAGAGGGATTTGGAAATGGTCAGAATGATTGAAAAATTGGGTATGTTAGATTTTTATCAAACCTGATAACACTTTTAAATATTGAAAGTTTTTTTCCCCCCTGAAAGGTTGCTTTGGAAGGAGTAAACTTATCCCCTTGCCATTCGGAAGACGTCAACTGTAGAAGACACAATTTAAAATGATGAAGTTCTAAATGATAAGATTTCAGCCCAATATCAAAAAAGTACCTTGTAACAGAACTGTGGAGGAGTGGATTGGAGAGTTTCATGAGAGGTAGTGCTTCCTTCCCTTGACTGAAAATTTTCAGGGATCTATGGCAAAACTAATTACTGAATTAAGTAGATTTATGCACTGAATTACTTATGAAGTATTCTTCCACCTTGAAAATTCTGGGAAGTAGTACTTCTGCTGGGCCTTAAATAAGTAGATTTGGAGAGTAAGGTGTCGTTTCAGGGAGGAGTAAGCACAACGATGGCCATTTTTGCTAAGAAAGTTAAATTTAAAGTTGTTTTTTTGACACCATCTCCCAGTCCTACAGCCATGTTCTTGCAGAATTTAAGTCTCTGAATCCATTACTTTCTCCCAGCAACTTCTCTTAACTGACATATGTTTATCTTGTGTCAGTTTCTAAAGTCTTTATTGGTTATTTGGCATTTGCTACCTTGTATTCTTGTTAATTTCTATCAGGTCTCTTCTGTTGAAGCTCTTGTTCTTCTTTGTGCTGTAATTCCCTGCACCTTACTTCTTACTTAGTGGGTGCATTCATTCATTCAGCAGATACTTATGGAGCCTCTTGTAGGCAGGGCAGAGATCCAATGACCTATTCCTATTAAGCACTATTGAATAGTTAACTGACGACTATAAAGGTATACATTTAAAGATTGCCCTCTAACATGATTCTTTTAAAAACAGAAGATTTACAATTCAAAGAAATGCAGCAGTTAGTATTTTACCATAGAAGAAGTTGGCCAGCTTTCCTTTGAAATCCTATGGTGTACATTGTACTTACCTCATATTGTTATATAGAGTAGGATAGGATGGAGGGCCTAGAGAATCTGGCTTGATTCTCTGGGAATTTTAGAGTTAGGAAATGTTAGCAGTATAGTTGACTGTTTCATACAATGATACCTATGTGTATTTATTTCCATCTAGATGCTAATCATATCCAGAGTAGAGATTCTTGTCCCACTACCATGATACTCTCTGTTCTTCATATATTCATTAGTGGAATGCTGCATAATGGCAAGTGTCTTACATTGTTTTGCAGGTTTTAGTAAGGAATCCTGTGCCTATTACTCAACGTAGTTTCAACTTTCTGGCTAAATGACTTTTGTGCCAGTGATACCGGAGTCCTACAGCCATGTTCTTGCAGAATTTGAGTCTCTGGATCCATTACTTTCAGCCCTGAGACTGGACTCCAGTCGTCTAAAGGTGAATTTCTTTCTTTTTTTTTTTTTTTAAAGATTTATTTATTTATAAGCACTGGATACAGTCAGAAGCATGGGAGGGTGAGAGAATTCACCAGAGCCAGAGCGGGGAGCAGAGCAGGCAGAAGGACCTAAGTACACTGCTGAGGGGAGCAGCGGGCGGCAGGAGAGGTCTGTGCGCCATGTGGGACCCTCCTCTGGTGGCCAGGGAGCAGCCGGGGATAGAACTGACGCTGCAGAGGCTGCGGGCAGCTTCGCTACCCAGCGCTCAACCGCTGCGCCACCGGGGAGGCCCCTAAAGGTGAATTTCTTAATCCTTGTATCAGTTTTATTTCTGTATTCGTATTTTTGTGTGCTCTTTGTTACATGTGCCCCTGCCCCCCAGTTCCTTGTGTTTTATAGAACCTTGGGTGTTCTTACCTGTGCTTACATACCTTACATACCTTACATAGAGGTAAGGCCCATAGCTCTTTCTTGACCTATTTTTGAACTGTTACTTAAATTCTTCTGTCCCATATTTGGAATCCATGATATTGATTGCTAAATATTTTTTCTCATTTGTTTTTCTGTCTTCTCTCAGAAAGTAATGTATTTGAAGTTAAAATGTATAAATGAGTATACTACTTCACATTTTGAGCAACATGAACTATTGCACTTATACTACGCTCATTGTAAAAAACATATGTTTGACGTATCTTCTGTTTTAAGGAACTGAGCAAAAGATGTTAGCTCTGAAGGAGAGAGGATGTGCTTTCTTCAAATCCTGAGTTCTTTTGATTAAATCTAAGAATGACATGGGTAGAAACAAAAATCTCATAACCAATTCCAAAATTGTTCTTGAGACTTCTTGCTCCTATCCCAAAATACCTTTCTTGTCTCTGAGCAAAGGGAGAATAGGAAGTAACAGGAAAAGTAATATGACAGCAATTTTGAGGGTCAATATCAGTCAGATATTTTTTCAGGCGCAAGTTATAGAATATCTTACTAATAAGTGTGTAAGCAAGAAAGATTTATAACCTTGTTATAGGTTAGTGTTTCTGGGTTTTGTATAGTCACCTAATGATATTCCTGAACACTCAGGCTCTTCATGTTTCCTATTCTACCATCATCCCTATATTGGCTTTTGGTCATGGTTGTAAATACAGTAAATGTCTTGGTTTCTGTCTTCATGTCCCCATTAGCATCTCAAGCAAAAGAGAGGGCTAAGGACAAATATTTTCTTATCTTTAGACTCACCTTTTTATCTAGGATGGTAAAGCTTTCAAGTCACTCCAGCAGGCTTTGTATTTTTTTTTTTTTTAATAGAGGCATGCTTTATTTATTTGTTTGCTGGTTTGTTTGTTTTGTTTATACATGCACTGGGTACAGTCAGAAGCGCGGGAGGGTGAGAGAATTCACCAGAGCGGGGAGCAGAGCAGGCAGAAGGACCGAAGTACACTGCCGAGGGGAGCAGCGGGCGGCAGGAGAGGTCTGCACGCCATGTGGGACCCTCCTCCGGTGGCCGGGGAGCAGCCGGGGATCGAACCGGCGCCGCAGAGGCCGTGCGCAGTTTCGCAACCCAGCGCTCAACCGCTGCGCCACCGGGGAGGCCCCAGCAGGCTTTGTATTAATGTAGTTAAGTCACTTGGCTCCCCCAGATGCAAGACAAACTTGATAAGTGAAAGCTTATGGTTTCCAGCTCCTATAGTGGAGAACAACAAGATTGAAGAAGGTTGGGAATGTCTGTCAGCCATCCAGTAATCTTTGCCAGGACATTGGGAACAGTATGGGCAAAGCATGGCCACTGCTTTTTTGTGGTGAAGGAGAAGAACCAGTAGGCTGAGCGTGTGGGGAGACATAAGAGTACCTTCATCTTCGTCCTCTGCAGTCTCCCTTGCTCTGAGAGCGGTGGGTGTTTTGTGCTAATCATATAAACTGGAAATGATTTAAGTGAACAAATGATTCAAGTGGTTGCTTTATCCCCTGGAGACTTATTTGATCTTCCAGGATTGGAATGACATAGGCAAAATACACAAAAGATGAATGGCCTATAACTGGCTTTCATCAAGGGAAAATTGCTCATTCATACAATTCTGCTATTCAGCCATTTTGAGGTTCAATTAAAAATTTAAAACCAAAATGTTCTTTCTTCTGTATTTTCCATTATATGAGAATGAGAAAATGAGTGTCATTATGTGGTGTCCATCTGGGTAGAGAGTGGAGTTGGGGGAGGAACCTGGTTCACAGATCTCAGTATTTCCAGTGAATAGTTTTATTTAGTTAAGAGACCATGATGACCTTATACTTGTCTGTTTATGCTTTTTAGTGCACAAGCATAGCTGTGTCTCGGAAATGGTTGGCTTTGGGCAGCTCAGGAGGAGGACTCAATCTCATTCAGAAAGAAGGTTGGAAGCACAGGTTTT
This sequence comes from Talpa europaea, assembly GCF_964194135.1. Classification (NCBI taxonomy): domain Eukaryota; kingdom Metazoa; phylum Chordata; class Mammalia; order Eulipotyphla; family Talpidae; genus Talpa; species Talpa europaea. Next base: position 40,500,910 of record NC_140073.1, on the reverse strand, counting down.
TTCTTCAACACAGGGTAAGGTTAAGGGACTGCCCTATCATACATCATTCAGAGTATTTTTCATAAATGCACATTTCTCCATTATAAATAACGCTTTGAATTAAAAGAAGAATGTAAAACTTGAAACTGAAGAGTAAAAAAAATGGTCCTTTTTTGAGGAGCTGCTTAATATGTTTCCTTTTATGCTCTAGGAAGGTGCAATTTCTCAGATTGCCTGTTGTTTACATGATGATGATTATGTTGCTGTAGCTACCAGGTGAGAAACTATTTCAAAACTGATATTTTCCAAATGCATTCTAAATTGACTGATGTAGTTGTATGTTAGGATGACCAGCCATCCTGGTTTGCTTAGGACTGTTCCACTTTAGCACTGAAAGTCCTGTGTCATGGGGGAACTTGCCATTCCCTGGCAAACCAAGATGGACAGTCCCCCTAATGTTTGTCAACAGTGCTAATTTGCAGCAACTACATTTCAGTGACCTTAAATGAAAGATAATAGAGATAATTTAGAACATGTAAATTCTCCATTAGCCTGGTTTTATTGGTGAAAGCAAGGGCATTGGCTTTCTACTTCCTTTTTTCTGAAGAACAAAAGTTTTCTATGTTAAATTATATTTAATATAGTTGATACTGTGATATAGTATGTACCCTTTTCACCACTGCCATAAATTTACTTTGGTGATTCAATTCTTGCAGTCAAGGTCTTGTGGTTGTTTGGGAATTAAATCAAGAGCGTCGTGGGAAACCAGAACGAATTTGTGTGTCTTCAGAACACAAAGGCCGAAAAGTTACAGCTCTTTGTTGGGATACAGCTATTCTTAGAGTTTTTGTAGGTGATCATACAGGGAAAGTTTCTGCCATCAAACTCAACACATCTAAACAAGCAAAGGTGAGAACCAGTTCAGTTCTTTGTGTATGTGGGCGAGATATAAGGTGTCACTTAAAGGACATGATTTTTTTTTAAAATAAATTTTATATTTATATTCTCCATACAATTGCAACCCCCTTATTTTGACCCCAATCCCTCCCCTCCCCTACCCCCACCCCCCATAGAGTGTCTCTGGTTCATAGTTTTTTGTTGATTTTGATTTTCACTTTCTTATAGTTATTCATTTTCCTGGTCCCTTATTTAGGTTTTCTAGATTCCTGCTATGAGTGAGACCATCCGGTATTTTTCTTTTTCTTTCTGGCTTATTTCGCTGAGCATGATCCCTTCCAGCGCCGTCTATGTTGCTGCAAATTGCATGTGTTTATCTTTTTTGAATGCTGAGTAATATTCCATGGTGTAAAAAATCAACTCAAAATGGATTAAAGAACTAGACATAAGACCTGAAACCATAAAATATATAGAAGGAAATACAGGCGAAACACTACGTGATTTGCACATCAAAGACATCTTTACAGACACATCACCCAAAGCAGTGATAGTGAAGGCAAAGATAAACAGCTGGGACTACATCAAATTAAAGAGCTTTTGCACAGCAAAAGAGACAATAACAAAAACAAAGAGAAACCCCACCAACTGGGAGAACATTTTTGCACCCAACACTAATGATAAAGGACTGATCACAAAAATCTGCAAAGAGCTGATGAGACTCAACAACAACAAAGAAAATAATCCAGTCAAAAAATGGGCAGAAGAGCTTAAAAGAAACTTCTCTGAAGAGGAAATGCAAATGGCCAACAGGCATATGAAAAAATGTTCAACATCACTTGTCATCAGGGAAATGCAAATCAAAACTACCATGAGATACCATCTTACACCAGTGAGAATGGCACATATTAAAAAAACTAGCAACAACAAATGTTGGCGAGGGTGTGGAGAAAAAGGAACTCTTCTGCACTGTTGGTGGGAGTGCAAACTGGTCCAACCACTGTGGAAAGCTGTGTGGAGATTTCTGGACCTACTAAACATAGAGCTTCCATATGATCCAGCAATTCCACTCCTAGGTATTTACCCAAAGGACACAGAAACATCAATTCCAAAGAACACCTGCACCCCTATGTTTATAGCAGCACTGTTTACAATAGCTAAGCTTTGGAAACAACCCAAATGCCCAAAAATAGATGACTGGATCAAGAAGATGTGGTCCATATATACCATGGAATATTACTCAGCATTCAAAAAAGATAAACACATGCAATTTGCAGCAACATGGATGGTGCTGGAAGGGATCATGCTCAGCGAAATAAGCCAAAAAGAAAAAGAAAAATACCGGATGGTCTCACTCATAGCAGGAATCTAGAAAACTTAAATAAGGGACCAGGAAAATGAATAACTATAAGAAAGTGAAAATCAAAATCAACAAAAAACTATGAACCAGAGACACTTTTAGGGGGGCGGGGGTGGGAGGGGAGGGATTGGGGTCAGAATGGGGGGGCTGCAATTGTATGGGGAATATAACAATAAAATTAAAAAAAAAAAAAAGAAAAAAAAATTCCATGGTGTATATGTACCACATCTTCTTGATCCAGTCATCTATTTTTGGGCATGTGGGTTGTTTCCAAAGCTTAGCTATTGTAAACAGTGCTGCTATAAACATAGGGGTGCAGGTGCTTTTTGGAATTGATGTTTCTGTGTCCTTTGGGTAAATACCTAGGAGTGGAATTGCTGGATCATATGGAAGCTCTATGTTTAGTAGGCCCAGAAATCTCCACACAGCTCTCCATAGTGGTTGGACCAGTTTGCACTCCCACCAACAGTGCAGGAGAGTTCCTTTTTCTCCACATCCTCTTTAAAGGACACGATTTTATCTACTATATTCTTGGGGAACTGATCTAGAGCCCAGATGATTAATTTTGGGAAGACTTATTTATATGTGGTACATAAAGTAGCCTGGCTTATCTAGGTACTGTTGCACAGTGGTTTCTCTGATGGCTTCCCTCTAACTTCAGTAATTTGCACTATTTCATGTGTGTGGCTCACTTAACTCAATCTTTCTTTTATATGCGGCTATTAAGAAAGAAAACATGCTTATTAGCATGTGATTAAAATAGCAAACATACATATGGCATCAACTGTCGGGACTCCTAATATTTCTCGCTGGTCTATGGTGTATGTAACCAATTATGAATGGAATCTTAAAGCACCCCCTGGATTTTGCTCAGCTGTGTGGGTCCCCAGGCTTCCCGCCATAGTTATGGTTAGAGGAGAGGGATTGAGGCTCAGATCACCCTAACAAAACACCCAATCTGTTGTCAAGCAGAGTTGACAATCTCTCATTGTTCCTCTACTCCCAGGCTGTTAATATCAGATATGTGTGGCATTTCTCTCTCATTGGCTTATTTCTGTATAGGGTCCTGGTGGAAAAGAAGAATTCTGCCAATGGCTAACTTACTGTAAAGAGAAAGCAATTCTGTGTATATATAATGATAAATTTTATTTCTTTGTCATGTCCCATTTAGGTAGCTGCTGCTTTTGTGATGTTTCCTGTTCAAACAATAACAACCGTTGACTCCTGTGTTGTCCAGTTAGATTATTTGGATGGAAGACTACTTGTATCTTCACTTACTCGATCCTTCTTGTGTGACACTGAGAGGTATATTGATGAAACAGCAGTCATAAGATATATAGAATGGTAGAAGTGGACATGACTTTAGAAATCCTGTAGCCCATGCCCCTCAATTCAACTATACAGATATTAATTAGGGACCAGCTGTGTGCAAGCTGATGTTAGAGAATAGAGAGGAGTGAGAGGAAACTGAGACCGTCCGGTATGTGTCTAAGAGAAGTATTCAACTAGCTCTCCTGTGACACATGGCCTAAGTGCCATGAGGGAAGACTAAATGATTAGAAAGTCTTCCTATTGAGTTTATTTAGTTGTTTAAATTTGTTGTGTATTTAATAGATTTTTACTAAAGCGTAAAAAAGGATGAAAAATACCGAGTAATTCTTTGTCAGAAATTAAGCTTGGGACCAGAGTTCCAACGAATGGCCGGCCAAGTAGTGTGTCTGTTAGTGGTAGCTGTGAAATACCAGGACAGAATAGGAAATGAATATTATGTATCACTGTGCTGAAGTTCCTCAGCTATTGTTTCTATAGGGAAGTAGTCACTGGCATTTTTTTTGTTGTTTCTATAGGGAAGTAGTCACTGGCATTTTTTTTGTTGTTGTTTGCCCATCTGCTATATTCCTCAGGACCATCCCTCTTTTAAACATTTATTATGGAGAATCTTGAGAATATACATGAAAAGAGAAAATTGTGTAATGATCCCCAATGAACCCACTAGTTAGCTTCAATAATTTTTTTTAAAGATTTATTTATTTATTTATTTATACAAGCACTGGGTACAGTCAGAAGCACGGGAGGGTGAGAGAATTCACCAGAGCCAGAGCCAGGAGCAGGCAGACTGAAGTACACTGCTGAGGGGAGCAGCGGGTGGCAGGAGAGGTCTGCGCCATGTGGGACCCTCCTCTGGTGGCCGGGGAGCAGCCAGGGATCGAACTGGCACTGCAGAGGCTGTGGGCAGCTTCGCAACCCAGCACTCAACCACCGCGCCACCGGGGAGGCCCTAGCTTCAATAATTTTTTATGGTGGGGGGAGGAGGAAACTTTTTTTCTCCCCAGACCTCTGAACAGTGTTATTTATTTATTTATTTATTTTTAAAGATAGATTTATTTATTTATACATGGAAGAACTGGGGTGTAAGCCAGAGGTTGGAGGGCACGGTGTGAGGATTCACCAGAGACAGAGTGGGGAGCAGAACATGCAGATCTACTGAAATACACTGCTAAATACACTGAGCAGCGGGCAAGACAGATGATGTTTGCTGTGCCATATGTGGGTTAGCTCCCTGGCCTGGGATCGAACTCAGGCTGTAGCAGATAGCGTAACAGCGCTGAGACTTAACCCCTATGCCACCAGAGAGGCCCAGTTGTATTTAATTTTAACATCTTTTTCTAATTGAGGTAACATTGGTTCTAACACTGTACATGATTTAGGGAAACTTCTGTAATCTTGGTGAGGATTTTTGCTATGTGGAGTTTGGAGGAAGAGGGATATGAGAGAGTATTCTAGTAGGAAGAAATAGAATTTGATGGGGGAAAGTGAGAAAGAATTAGGCATATTCCAAAACCTGCCAGTCTAACTTGAGTTGTAGGAGAAAAAGAAGGTAAATTGGTACCATATTGAGAGTGATGGCCTTAAATGTCATACACAGTGAAGTATTCATTTAAAGAAAGCATATGAGGGCCTCCCCGGTGGCGCAGCGGTTGAGTGCTGGGTTGCGAAGCTGCCCGCAGCCTCTGCGGCGCCGATTCGATCCCCGGCTGCTTCCCGGCCACCAGAGGAGGGTCCCGCATGGCGCGCAGACCTCTCCTGCCGCCCGCTGCTCCCCTCAGCAGTGTACTTCGGTCCTTCTGCCTGCTCTGCTCCCCGCTCTGGCTCTGGTGAATTCTCTCACCCTCCTGCGCTTCTGACTGTACCCAGTGCTTGTATGTATAAACAAACAAACAAACAAATAAATAAATAAATTTTTACAAAAAAAAAGAGTTTAAAAAAAAAAAAAGACTTTATGCTGACTGCCAGGGATGGTAGAGAGAAGAATGAGGAGAAAATGTATTTGTTTTATTTTCTTGGAATGGCAAGGTCACATGAGAAGGAGGCCAGTAATAGCAGCTGGCAGGTGTCTGGAATCAGAGAACCTAGATGAACAGCTTGAGAAACAGGAGACATAGCTGTCAGTTTACATGGAATTGGAAGGAAGGATGATTCACTTGGTTCTGACTTAGTTCAGACTGTAGATCAGTGATGAAGTTAATACAGAAATCAGCAAGTGTTACCCTTTCATATTTGCAGTCTGAAAACCTTTGTCTAGTGAGTTAAAGAGCTTGCCTAATATCACACAGCAGGGACAAAACAGACAAGATTAGAACCTTTCTTGATTTGTTACCCTTCTCTAATCCCACTTACCTCCTACTTCAACCTTTGACCCATGGATCTTTGGCTATTAACTGTACCCTTGAGATTTTGGTGAAGTATTTGTTAGCTTCACAAAGTTTATAACTATTCTTTATAGGTTTTCAAGTTTACCAAACAGCCCTATTCAGAAAATTAGCTAAAATTCTGACAAGTGATCAAAACGCTGAATTGAATTAACACCCTAGGGTCTCGCCGGTGGCGCAGCGGTTGAGGGCTGGGTTGTGAGGCTGCCCGCAGCTTCTGCGGCGCCGGTTGGAGCCCTGGCTGCTCCCCTGCCACTGGAGGAGGGTCCCACATGGCGTGCAGACCTCTCCTGCCGCCCGCTGCTCCCCTCAGCAGTGTGCTTCGGTCCTTCTGCCTGCTCTGCTCCCCGCTCTGGCTCTGGTGAATTCTCTCGTCCTCCGGCGCTTCTGACTGTACCCAGTGCTTTTATAAATAAAATATAAATAAATAAATAAATCTTAAAAAACAAACAAACAAACAAAAAACACCCTATTGGTTGGTGTTTGAGAATTTGGTGAAAGGGTACACATGAAAGACTGAAAGAGCTAAATAAGTGAAGGTTTTTTTTCCCCCTTTGTGTGGTAGCGCTGCTAATTAATCACTGTTTTCCCATTTTAGTGAGACTAGAGTTGATTATGAGAATAATGTAAAACCTGCTGCTGAAATGACATGTTTTAGAAATGCCCACTTTCTGTTACCAGTTTGGGAGGATATAGATAATACAATAATTTGAAATTTTAATTTGTGTTTAATTTTTTTTATTTTCATCAATTTATATTCTTTCAACAACCTTTTTTTTTTTATTATAAGTTGAAGCTACTAAAAACTGCCCAAATTGTTAATATGTGAATTTGCTTCTCTCTCTAGCTACTGCCTACTTTCTGTCAGTACTGTTAGCCAACAGGGTTGATCCCAGGGGGAACTAAAACAAACAGAAACAAAGAACAGTGGTATAGTATAGGAAGTGTAGGAAGGAACATTGGCTGATGGAACCTGACATTGTTTTCAAATTCTGATTCTGCCACTTTAAAAACCTTATGAGTTTTGACACATCCAGGATATAGAGATAGTTTTAAGGGTTAACTAAGTATATAAAATACTCAGCTTTATGCCTGTCACATATTGTTGAAAATGTAGAAAGTCAGATTAATGAGCATGTAAATCAGAATGTGAATTGAGTGTATTTGTTCACTTAGCAAAAACTCTTTGCTCTCCTCTGGATCCTTAGAACTATGTTAGGCACTGCATAGAGTATAAAATAAGTAAATACATTTTATTTCCCAAATAAGGAACATGAATAATAAACCATTACTCTTTATATTGCATATTTCAGATTCACATACATGTTCTTACAGTAAAGCTGATTTTACAGTTTTTTCATGAAGCAATTAAGCACAGGGATATTTATTGAATTTTTTAAGGTCACATAGTAAATCCACACTGGAGAGCATATTACTGGGTTACTGGAAAGTCATGATGTATTTTTTCTACGTTTTTCAAGCAAAAATGTGTCATGACTTTTCTGACAACCCAATAGTTCATTCTTCAAGGAAACATGCTGATATATTGAGCACTGCTATGTATTGAGTGCATTCTGTGGGCCCCAGATGCTGTGCTATACACTGGGAACTCAACTCAAGGGGACTAATAAATGGCTTTTGTTCTGAAGAATGTCATTAACTACTGGCAGTTAGACACAATTACCACATGTAATGTGGTAAGTTCTATGAAAATGTAGCATGGGACACATGTACTTGAAATTATAAGAGTCAAGAAAGAATGATGGAGCTAAATCATAAAAAATTAGAAGTTTTTAGGAAGAATATTCTTTTTTTTTTTTTAAAAATAATAAATTTTATTTTTATATTCCCCCATACAATTGCAAACGCCCCATTCTGACCCCAATCCTTCCCCTCCCGCCCCCCACCCCCCAAAAAGTGTCTCTGGTTCAGTTTTCTGTTGATTTTGATTTTCACTTTCTTATATTCATTTTCCTGGTCCCTTATTTAAGTTCTCTAGATTCCTGCTATGAGTGAGACCATCCGGTATTTTTCTTTTTCTTTTTGGCTTATTTCGCTGAGCATGATCCCTTTTTAGGAAGAATATTCTTTCCATCTTCATTACCTTCCATGTTCCCAGGCAGTGTGCTAAGCTATTTTATATATCTTGCTCATACAATCATAAGAGAACAAAATATTCCAAGGTACAGAGTTTTAAAAAGACTTGACATTTTGAGGAGTGAGGAATTTATTTGATGTTTGTGGCAGAGAAGTGGTTTAGAGACAAGGTTGGAATGGTGATTAGTCGTTCCCATGGAGTGTCCACAGGTGACTTGGAAAGCATATAGCAGAATTTAAGGATGCATGAAATGGTTTGGTAGCATTCATTTTTTAGATTTGAAAGGGGCCTTCACATCAATTGCTATCCTCTCATTCTGTGGATAATAAACTAAGTACAAATAGAAGTGATTTGCGACAGTTTCCTGTCACAGAGTTAATGGCAAGTGAGAGCTGGACCCCTTTTTGACCTTTCCATTTGTTGTTCTTTACTGTATATTGTTTATATGAATGAGAGAGGACATTGTGGGTGGGTTATTATAGCCATGTTGATTGGTAGTGTCATTGTTCTTTCGGATTTTTGTAAGAAAAGTGCTTCTCTTTTATTTGGTGTATTAGAGAAAAGTTTTGGAAAATTGGAAACAAAGAAAGAGATGGAGAATATGGAGCTTGTTTCTTCCCTGGAAGGTGTTCTGTGAACCAGCAGCCTCTGATATATTGTGCTCGTCCTGGCTCCAGGATGTGGGAAGTGAACTTTGATGGGGAAGTTATAAGTACACATCAGTTCAAGAAACTCCTCTCATCTCCACCTCTTCCTGTCATTACTCTAAGGTAATGATTTTGTGTGACTTGTTATGAATATTTCTGAAATTTACATGGAGGGGTTATATTGAAATCTCTGATATTCTCTTTTTTTATAAAGATTTATTTATTTACTCTTATAAGAATTGAGGTTCAGGCCAGAGGTGCGTGGGAGGGAAAGGATTCACCAGAGACAGAGTGGGGAACAGAATAGGCAGATTGACTGAAATACACTGCTGAGGGGAGCAGCGGGCAAGTCAGGAGAGGTCTGCTGCACCATGTGTGTTGCTCCCTGGCTGCCAGGGATCAAATTCGTGCTGCAGAGGCTCCAGACAGTTTCATAGGTTGTGTCTTAACCCCTTGTGCCACCAGGGAGGCCCCGATAGTCTCTATGTATTAGATTTTATGCCTTTTAAGAGTGAAATCGAATTTTATTAAAAAATTCAGAGAAACCAGTAGGCCTTAATCAAGGATCTTTTATATGATTAAAGCAAACCAAATAAGGGCAGACAGTAATGCTCTTGAATTAGTTTGGGGGGACAAAAATTTTTCTTTATAGGGAAATTTTTATGTCTTGATTAAATCACTAATAGATATCTTTGCTTCCTAGATCTGAACCTCAGTATGACCATACAGTTGGCTCTTCCCAGTCTTTGTCTTTTCCCAAACTTTTGCATCTTAGGTAAGTTTCTCCTTTGAAATCTGTAAAGAAAAAATGGACATTTATCTTTTTCTCTGTTTCTTGCTTTGTGATAGTTAGCTTTTTAAGGTTGTTTTTGTACTAAGCTACTTTTAGAAAATTAGGAAATGACTGTTAGATGTTACGTAAAGTGTTCTATATACAAGAGGAATGAAAAGATTGTATAGATCAGCTCCCTTTCACATTTGAACTGACCTAAACCAATTTGAACATTTTGATTATGTAACATCCCTGGTGGGATGTCACAATGAAAACAAATCTTGGAATGAAGTCTGCCACTCATATACCTGTTTTTTAACAAGCCAGAACAAAAATAGCTGTAGAATTTGTTTTTGCAAGCTTGTGGAAGTTCAGCTTTCTACCCTTTTGGTACTCCGACAAGTACCTTGCCTGAAAAAGCTGCTTGAGGTAGATTCAGCCAGCTGTATTCTAAACATCAAGATTCAGCTGGCTTTCTAGTTGAATGAGGTGTGAAAATGCACTATTAAGTGGCAGCTGAGAGTGCCATAAAGGTTATCTGTGCACAGTAGGGCTTGCCAGTTTCTTGCTCCCTGTTCTACAGGCATGGGGGTGCCACTATTGACTTCCCAGTGATCTGTGTGTAGAGCCAATCTTGAAATCTGCTTATTCCCTCAATGAAAGATTATTTTTTATAAACCTTAGGCTCATTAATAAACTGTATGATGCAGGTTCAGAGAATGCTAGTCAGAGGTTGTTCTAGTGTTTTATAGAATTTGACTCATGATTGAGTTCTTTCAAAGGCTACTAATTAGTCTTAGAATGTGATTTTAAAAAAAAAACACTTGAAATGCTAGTTAATTATCCCTAGTTAATGTATGTATATGTCGCACTGCCTACACTTGAAGTATTTACAAGTCAATTATAGACAGTATAACATTTTCATAAATGCACAATTTACCCTAAAAATCACTGGGAAAAAAGGTAATTATTTGCCCAATAATTAGATAAAGCATATTAAAAATTCTTCCTTTATAGAATTTACATAGTTTATAATATTCATACAATATATATATGCCTATCTGTCTGTCTTATTACTGGACAGTAAATTCCATGAGGGATTTATGTCTGTCTGTCTTCACTTTTATTCACAGTGCTTGGCCTAGTGCTTGGCACAAAATAGACACTTAGTAATTGTTGACTATGGTCCAAGAGTATGTTTTCTAATGACCAGGACACAGTTTGCTTGGTTCTCCTGATAGTTGTTCCTTTGAGTTAAGCTATTTTAAGCACCTGTTATAGTTCCTGCCATAGCAAACAAAGCACTTCATGATCTGGCTCTGCCTACTCTTAGCTTAAGCAATAATTAATGCCACTTTGAAGCCTTTGCTGTTTCCTCCACCAGTCTTGGCTTAGATTGTTATTTTTGTATGTACTTTGGACTAAGATTCTGCCCATTTCTTTGATCTTTATAAACATAGTAAACTAGTTCATGTCTCCATCACCCTCACTTTTTCACTGTACTCTGAGTGTCCATCCCAGCACCAGATTATCAACTCTTTTATTATAGCAGCAATGCTGGGCACATAGAAAGCTCCCAAATAATAGTTAAATAATTCAATGAAGTTTTTTTTTTTTTTTTTTAAAGAGAATAAGGAGATCTTTTTGTTCCTGTTTATTTTTCCCCTTCACCTGTATACTTGTGTTCTTATGGTAAACTTTACTGTTCAACTCATATATCCCTCCTTACACCCCTTTGTTTCCTTTTGGGTAATCTGGTATCACTTCCCCTTCCTTAACATTTTAAACTTGCTATTAAGCCTGTTTATTATTAGTGAAAGGATAAGGGATTAGGGATGTATAAATTACAAAGAATCAACACCTATCTAAATCTCTCCCTCATTCATATAATCTAGGTTGCTATTCCTAAGGCATCTTTCTAAGCTGCATATCAAATTCAGCATCAAAATCATGATGTTGTATATCTTTACTTGTGAATTATCTTAGCTCTTGTTTTTCTTTTCCTCTAGTTCCTGAAGATAGCCTTCTGATTTTACTTACCTTGAACTAAGATTCTGTCCATTTCCTCCATCTTTGTGACAAAGATTACTTTTTTTTTAAATATTTATTTATTTATTTATTTATTTATTCATTCAAGCACTGGGTACAGTCAGAAGCTCAGGAGGGTGAGAGAATTTACCAGAGCCAGAGCGGGAAGCAGAGCAGGCAGAAGGACCGAAGTACACTGCTGAGGGGAGCAGCGTGGAGGAGAGGTCTGGGCGGCAGGAGAGGTCTGCGCACCATGTGGGACCCTCCTCTGGTGGCTGGGGAGCAGCCAGGGATCGAACCGACACTGCAGAGGCTGCGGGTAGCTTCGCAACCAAGCGCTCAATCGCTGTACCACTGGGGAGGCCCGACAAAGATTACTTTAAGAGCAGTGATACGGTCTTTCATATTGTCAAAAAAAATTTTTTTTAAAAATATTTATTTATTTATTTATACAAGCACTGGGTACAGTCAGAAGCGCGGGAGGGTGAGAGAATTCACCAGAGCCAGAGCGGGGAGCAGAGCAGGCAGGAGGACTGATGTACACTGCCGAGGGGAGCAGCGGGCGGCAGGAGAGGTCTGCGCGCCATGTGGGACCCTCCTCTGGTGGCTGGGGAGCAGCCGGGGATCGAACCGGTCCTGTAGAGGCTGCGGGCAGCTTTGCAACCCAGTGCTCAACCGCTGCACCACTGGGGAGGCCCATTGGCAAAATATTTTAATATTTGGGCCTCCCCGATGGCGCAGCGGGTTGAGCACAGCGCTGTGAAGCTGTCCGCAGCCTCTGTAGTGCGGGTTTGATTCCCGGCCGGCCAAGGAGATTACCACATGGCATGGCAGACCTCTCCTGTTGGGCCCGCTGCTCCCCTCAGCAGTGCTTTTGGTCTATCTGCCTATTCTGTTCCCCACTCTGTTTCTGGTGAATCCTCTCACCCTCGTGCTCTTCTGGCTTGTATCCCAGCTATTGTATAAATAAAAATAATAATAATAAAATCTTAAAAAAATTTAATATTTGCCCGAGGACCCAATTCCTATCAAAATACCATTCTTAATATCATAGGCACATGGTACTATAATATTTTTAGTATTCTTAAAGCCAGAAAAAAGAAGTCCCCGTTAAAATTTTAATATTTTGAGAGATGTGGTTTATTTCTGAAAAGCTTAACAACAGTAAAATGCAAGAGTTGTGAGAGTGTAGTGCATGATTGTTATGAGCAGGGTGAGTGATTTCTGTGGACTAATGGGGAGGATTACAGAGGAGATAGAACTTTTGCTGATCCTTGAGAGGTGACTCAAATGAAGACATTATAAATAGGGGGATGCCTTACTAGGGGAAAGAAGCAGATTACCAGTGATATATAAAAAAATAGTAGTCACCTTGAGAGAGTGAGAGATTTAAGCAAAGGAGTATGAAAGAGAAGAGCATGCGTGGACTATACCAGACACCTGGAAAGGAAAGTGGACCAAGAAAGTGATGCAGTGTCTTAGAATACGAGGAGGTGAGATTTAGGAAGGAAGGAATAGTCAACCAGTTTGATCCCTGCTTGGGTATTAAGAAGAAGGGAATTGAGGACAGTTTTTGGGTTTGACAGTTAGGAAATCTATGACTTTTTGAGAATGAAATTAAGTGAAATTTTTAGGATTCCAGATCACAGTGGGTGGATCAGTGAGGATATGTGAAGGAAGAAGTAGATTTTGAAATGTAGAGAAAAAAGTTCAGGTTATAAATTCTGATTCTTCATCACTCATGTTGAATGACCTTGGACATATTATTTTATTTCTCTGCGCTTCAGTTTCCCTTTCATAAAATATGAACAGCACATCTATCTGTCTTGGTGAGTTGCTATAATGTTACTGAATATTGGTAAATTTTTAAATAAAGCTCCTACCATGTAGTTGACCAGGAATTTTTAAACTTTTCTTGCCCATGTATAATTAGGATGTCAAAACATTACCACCATTAAAAGTTACTATCAGAACAGTGATTGGGGGTAAGAGGTTACGTTTAGTCTTACATTTCCTGTTATACCAAATATGAATTTAATTGCTTTAACAAACATTAAGTAAGATACCAGCCTTTTATTTTTTTAGAAGATATGGATCTGAAATTCCCCCACCCCACCCAATTTGACACTGTAACATACCATTTTTTAGCCGAGATTAGATGCGTTCAGCGTGGTATGGCTGTAGACTATACTGTTTTTTATAGACAGGAAAAAGTAGGCTAGTACAGACAGGCAAGAAGTGTTAGTACTTAATTAGCTGGATCACTGTTGTTTTTTCTTTGTATGGTCTGAATTTACTAATGGGAAGGTCTGAATTCAGTGAATTACTTTATCATAGACTTATGTACTTGATCAAATTAGAATTCTCTTGACTTCCATTTTCACTTACAGTGAGCATTGTGTGCTGACATGGACTGAAAGAGGAATTTATATTTTCATTCCTCAGAATGTTCAAGTTCTTCTTTGGAGTCAAGTCAAAGGTAATTTTATTAAAATTTAAATAAATTTATTTAAGAAGTGGAAAAGTAGTCTGAGGTGACATGCCTTTTAAAGATAAACATTGCAGATGTTTCCCATGGTAAGGTATCCCTAAGCAGTCATTTGTCAACTTGTGTTTAGTTACTTAGTTTTTCATGGGTAATTTAAAATACAATTTTCATTCATTCTTAAGTATTAGTAGCCAGTGTGAAGTATTGAATGAGTTAATTTTTTCCCTCAACTTACTCTGAATCTTTATTCTAGCCCTGTTAGAAATTTCATGTCCTCATAGTTGGGAGTTCTACAAGTCCTTGTAGGAACAACAGTCATTGTATGTGACTGAGACAGAAAAATCATTCTCTGTATTCCTTTAAATTAAACCAGAAATGGAGGAACTCTAGCATTATTAGCATTGCTGGTCAGAAGAAATGTATATTGACTTTGGATTTTCTGTTTTGTAAAAGTTTAAAAAAGAGAAACTACCAATCTGATCACCACTGATTCCTTGTACATTAAGTTCCCTACGGGTGTCCATAAAAACTACTTAAGTCCTTTCATGATATTCAGCCAAGGCAGATATTTTTTCATGAACTGTTGGTTTACATAATGTATTAAAAGCCTTTCATTGACATCAGAATGTACTTCTCAGAAATGTTACAGTCTGCCTCTAATGTAGAATGCTCTCTTTTAAAGTCCAGATTCTTTTTCACAGAAAATAGTATCTTAAATATGATAGTAGATTAAAAGTGTTTCTTTCTCTGTGTCTTCCATTCTTGATGGAAGTGTCTAGTATATGATTTCTTCATTGAAATGCAAGTACAAATATAGGAGTGAAATTCAATCTAGCCAAACTCTATAAAAAAGTTAATTTATTGGAATAATTTAATCCTTGCAAATAGGGAAAAGGAGTATTTGGTTAACATCCCATGTTTTTACCCCTGTGCTTTTATAGACATTCAGGATGTAGCTGTCTGCAAGAATGAGTTGATCTGTTTACACTTAAGTGGGAAAGTCTCACATCTTTCCCTGTTATCTGTGGAACGCTGTGTGGAACGCCTGCTAAGGAGAGGCCTATGGAACCTCGCTGCTCGTACTTGTTGTCTTTTCCAAAATTCTATCATTGCTTGCAGAGTGAGTCAGAGTTTACCTACTAATTAGCAGTTAAAAACCTTTCTCCTTGAAGGACTGTGCTACAAAGTTGCTTATAGTTTTTGGCCTTTTCTATACAATTTTCAGAGAAAGCAACAATAAATCCCCAAAAGAAGCACATCAAACAAATCTAGGGGTGGGTAGAAAATAAGAAAAAGGCATACTTTTCAATTTTTAAACTGCTGAATTTGCCCCCAAATTTATTTGAATTTCGGGCCTTGTTTTTAGAGGGTTGATTATGTATACCATTACTCTTAACTATATTCTTAATTCTTATGCAATTCTCATTAATTCTTTCTCTAGCTTGTTAAGGCTTTTTAAAGCCCCTTTGAGATTGGTTATATGTTCTATGTTAGACCTTTTTCAATATATTGATATTTGTGTATAGATTTTGTTACAAACAGTAAGCTAATTTGTTGAGTTTCTGTTTTATTCTTTCATTAGGGAAGAAAATCTTTGACTCTAGATAAACTGGAGCATTTGAAATCACAGCTGGATCTCACAACCTGTAGTGATCTAATTTCTCAACTGGAAGATTTGATCTTAAAATTTGAACCTTTGGATTCAGCTTGCAGTAGCAGAAGGAGCTCCATCTCATCACATGTAGGTATTCTCAGTTTTGAAAGGACTTTACTGTACAGTAAGGTTGCCTTAGGTTGCACTCACTCACCTCTACGATCCCAAAACTTACTTTTCTTGTTCATGTAGTATATTTGGGAAGGGAGTGTCAAGAGGGGACTTTCTTTCAGCTGTTGGACAGTCTTGTGAAGCTTTTGTTTAGGGGTGTCTTGAAGCCAAACTTTGTTTTGTTTATTATATTCTGTTTGCAAATGTATTTTGTGTTGCCTCCAGCACAATATATGATTCTAAATGCTTCACACTAATTTGAGTCTCAGCACAGCTCAGGATTGTGTCATTTAATTCTTATTCTCACTCTCAGACTTTATGGGGACAAACTAGAGAAATATGGTTGCATGATGCTGTTAACACATGAGAGTGACCCAGCTTCCAGAAGCCATTGCTCACTGGTTGGTTCTAATAAGCCATAATTGTTGTTATTGACTGGCTATTTTTAATGTTGCTTTTTGTCCTAAAAAGTTATATTGTGCTAGAAAGAAAAGTTTACTGTGTTTTTTTGGAATTATTTTTATTTTTAGGAAAGTTTCAGCATCTTGGACTCTGGTATTTATCGTATCATTAGTAGTCGAAGAGGCAGTCAGTCCGATGAGGACTCTTGTTCGCTTCATAGCCAAACCTTTTCAGAAGACGAGAGGCTGAAAGAATTCACCTCACATCAGGAAGAGGACCAACCAGATCAGTGTTGTGGCTCACATGGAAATGAAGGTGATGAATGTGTCTCTTGTTGGTTGCTCATATGAAGCAGTTACTTTCTCTGACTTCTTGTTTGCCAGGATTATCTTGTGCATAGAATTTCTTACCGAGTATTAATAATTTTTATTATGTTGATAGACTTGCCATCTGTACCTGTAGATCAGCTTGGCACTAAAAGAGTGGATTTATGTTTAGTTGTTTTTTTTTTTTCTCTCATGTGTAGGCTGATATTGATAAAGTACTTGATTTTGGTTATCAGCATGCTGGAAAGTTAAGAAAGGGGATCATTAACTAAAAGAGTGGAACCATTTTACCCTCACTAACCAAATTATTTTCCATTAGGAATGAAATATTGCTACAGTTTTGGGGGTCATTGCCTTCACTTTTTGATGTTCGAGTATTCCTGTGACTGAACTGTTGAGAAGACATTAATTGAGACTCTAAACTTCCTTTTTGACTTATGGGGATTCAGGGTTAGTAGGAAAATGCAGGTACCTGACTAAGTGTTTCACATGTGGACCATCCCTTGCATCTTGTAAGCTTGTGTTCTGCTCATTTGTATCTGGGTCACTTGTGATTTTGATATTGAATCTTTCATTTCCTTTGGTTTATTCATTTCAGAATTTCTTTAGAATGATGTGTTGAGTAAATAACTCCCCTGTGATTAGATTTTTTCTTTTCCCCTGATTCCATTCATCAGACACTGTTTCTCATGTTCCAGTGATGTTTGAGGCAGATAAGAATGAAACTTTTCTCCCCTTCGGCATTCCATTACCATTTCGTTCTCCATCTCCTCTTGTGTCTCTTCAGGCTGTCAAGGAAAGGTAAATTAGTCTTTTCTAATCCCATTTCTGGTTTTACTTCAGTTGTCACATTAGGTACTTTGTGCTGAGAATGAAAAGATACTTTAGGAAAAAAGAGGTCTCTAGGTTATTTCTCATATAACCTCTTACATGAAACTGGTAACTTCTCATTTCCATTTTGGGGGATTTAGCTTCCCTCTTTGTATGAGCAGCTAGATATTTGAGTTGTTAGAGGTATGTCTCCACTCTGCCCCCGCCAAGCAATAAGTTTGACACTGTTTTTTCCTCATCTTCTGAAAGGAACAGTTTCTACATATTATTGGTCACTTCTTGATTCTCTTGCAGTTTGCACTCAGAATGAGACACTGTCAGAAGTATTTTGAACTACTCCCTGGGACCAGGCTTGGCATTTGATTTTAAGAGAGACTTTGTGCAGCTTTAATTACTTATCTGAGTCTTACTGGATATAAATTTTACTTAAGGATATATTGAGTAGTGAACAGCTGAGGTTTATGAAAAAATTCTTTGTTAGTTCTCTGGCCAGTGTGGGGCAAGTGACAATCACATGGCCCCCTTTGCCTTCATTGATAGAAACATTGCAGACATAGTTGGAGCTAAAGACCTTTTCTTTAGCACCGAATCAAGGCAATTTAGTAAATGAAGAGAATTCTTACTATATTGTAAATTTATGTGTACTTATGTAAAATATGTAGTTGATCAGAGAAGTTGCTATACAGTTTCTTTTTTTTTTAAGTCCAATTTACCTTCACCAGACTAATGGGAACACAGAGCAGTCATGTAAAGAATTTTTCATTCCTTGCAGTCATGATATTTTTTTCATATTAATTTTTGGTATTTGACTTGCAGTGTTTCCAGCTTTGTGCGTAAAACTACTGAGAAGATTGGCACTCTCCATACAAGCCCTGATTTGAAAGTAAGACCAGAATCCAGAAGTGATGAGGCATCATGTGAAGAGGATGTGAGTGCAGTCACCTGTCCAAAGGAGGAAGAGACTAAGTAAGCTCTTGTGTATAGATTTGTGTCATCAGCAGCCCTGATGACAAGGTGCCTAATCCAGCCAAATCCATTCACTCTGACCTTCACCATTGTGTCTCAGGGGGGCTGTCTGTTGAACTAGAGGGATCAGAGAGGCAGATCTGTATAAATTCTAGATGATCTAGCTGTTGGTTTGAAGAAAGCCATGACTTTCTCACGTAGCAGAAGGCATATGAATGACGTGGTTCTTGTTTGTGTAACTCATAAAAATTGAATACCACAAAATGAGCGTTGAAAAATTACATAAATCCATAGCAAGTCTGTTAATTCAGAGTAAGTGGCTAATATTTTCTGGCCTACACGATGAAATGTCTTTTCATAGACCTTCTTATGATATGCTGGTTGCATGGTCCTTCTGTGGCCATAGGGTGGTAGCAAAGCCCTTGGTTTAACTCAGTGTGAAGTCTCTTGTCCATTGAGTTTCTACCTCATCACACAGTTCAGAGAATCTGAACATTAGAGGCCAATGAGTTTAGCACTCTTCCAGGAATTGAGAGAGACCCACATGCCCGTGAATGAGGACAGTTAGGTAAGATGAATGATTTGATATCTTCAGAATGATTTAGAGAATCCCTGTGTTCATAGAAAAATGTATAGATATGGCTATGGCATTTAAGGCAACCCTCAAATTGACCTCAGCCAACCTTTCCAGCTTGATCTCCAACCACATCCTTCTTAGCACTCTAAATCTAGTCCTGTCAGAGGACCTGATGTGTACTGATACCTTACTACTTTCTTGATGCTATCTTCCAACTGCAGAATTCTTCCCTCTATTTTTCCTAACAAATATCACCTCCTTAAGCTTCCTTTGCCTAGTTAAATAATCATTCCCTTATGCTTTCATAGCACAGTTTTTTTTTTTGTTTTTTTTTTTGTTTTTAAGATTTATTGATTGATTGATACAAGCACTGGGTACAGTCAGAAAGTCAGAAGTGCGGGAGGGTGAGAGAATACACTAGAGCCAGAGCAGGGAACAGAATAGGCAGAAGGACCGAAGCACACTGCTGAGGGGAGCAGCGGGCGGCAGGAGAGGTCTACGCGCCATGTGGGACCCTCGCCCGGCAGCCGAGGATCGAACTGGTGCTGCAGAGGCTGTGGGCACCAAGGAGGCCCCATAGCACAATTGTGCTGCTTTTCAGCATTTCTTTCACTTGCTTTTATATTACTTAGTTGTTTGAATGCCTTTCTTTTGACTAGAACCTGCTCATCTTGAGGCCATGTGCTTATTTTTATATTCTTTTTTTTGTCTCATAACATTGAGTGTAATACCTGCTGCTTATAATTGTCTAAGAAAACTCAGACTCCCTCTCTTTTGACACTTTTTGAGGGGACAAAAAGAAGAAACTAGTCAACCTCCAGAAGATGACAAGCTCCAGGAGCTCAAAATAGCAACAGAAGAAGCAATGTGAGTATTTAAGAATGAGAAATTTGTAATGAATGGGAATGACTTTTTGCATCAGTAGTGGTCCTGAGATAGTGGGGGCAGAAGTAGTCTCATTTGGAATTGAATTTAGAATTCAAATTCAAGAATTTGTACAAAGTTAATATATTACCTGTGTTATCATCTTGCTTAGCTAATTTTTACTTAAAGAGTTAAATAGTAACATTTATTCCAGATAATTACATTATATTCCTTAGGTTTATTTAGCATGAAATAATTCATTTTTTAAAAAAGTACATGAAACTTGAATGTCATACTTGTCTGTTTTGTACAGGACTAAACTACAGGACCCACTGATTTTATTTGAGCCCAAGTCTCTGAGAATGGTTTTACAGGAGTGGCTTTCACAGTTAGAAAAAACTTTTGCCATGAAGGACTTTTTAGGCATTTCAGATACTAGCAGCTCAGCCACAAAATCAAACCAGGATGTGCTCTTACTTGACGAATCAAAAAAGGAAATATTAGATGAAGAGAATGAAGAAATAAAAGAGGTCTTTTCAGGCAATGAAGACACTCTTGATCAAACGACATGTGAATCTGTAAGTAGTCAGAGCGAGCCCTTGGATGACTTTTTTCAAGTATATCCTCCTTGCATCATAGCAAACCGTCTTCAGAAGGAGCTGGCAGAATTGACAACATTATGTTTGGAATTGAATGTATTGAATTCTGAGATTGAAAGCACAAATAGACATGTGGACCACACTTCACAGCAACACTCGCCTGAAATTCTAACTTGTCAGTTCCTAAAGAAGTACTTTTTTCTACTGGACTTGAAAAGAACAAAGGAGAGTATCAAGTTTAGTTACACTAACTGTCCTTTGGTTTGGGACACTTTTATTGAAGGATTGAAAGGTAATTATCAGATTACCTTACTAAAAAGAAAAATTGGTATGGAGAACAATAGTATCTTGGTATTTTTGTGTTAAGAAAGTGATTTAAATAGACAATCACCTCTGTTCTAGTTAACCTTCATTCTGTTACCACTCAATCTTTTATGGTTCCTCAGACCTTGGTTTAATTTGCCAACTGTATTATAAAAAATTAGTTTTATTTGTCTCACAAGCACATTTAGAAAGTGAAATAGCTTGGAGAAGTTGGAGTTAACATAAAGTCTTTATAAATGCACATATGTAAAACTAAGAAAATCTTTCACGTAACTTACTAATATAGAAATAATATAAACCACTTATTGAATACTCCTTGTATGCCAGATACACTAAGCACTTCACAGGCATTATTTCATTTCATCCTTACAACATCCTCTAGAGTAGATGATCGCATTACTCTTTAGTAGGTGAGGAAATTGAGGCACAGAGAGGTGTTAATAGTCAAGTAGGCTAAACTATTATAATGACTCAACTATAATAGAAGTTAATTTCTTGCTCATATATATCTGTCCAGAACAGATTTTCTGGGTCAGTGGGCAGCCTTCTTCCATGTGGTAATCCAGGGCTCCAAGTTCCTTCCATTTTTTTGAACTCCTTCCTCCCTTAAAGACAGTGATGGAGGTTGGGTTGCTGTGTCCAGAAGAGAGCTTGTAGAAGTGTAAATATGCTCTTTTAGGTCAGTTAGTGACCTGTTTGTACTCCATTGGGTGAGAATTCTATTACATGACTCCACCTATCTGCAGAAGAGACTGGAAAGTGTAACCTGTCCAAATGTCCAAAGGGAAGAGGATAGATACGGGTAAAGAACTTGCTTGTCTGCTTCAGAGATTTTGGCTTACAGTCACTAGTTCACACTTTATGCAAGGTCACACTACTTGTCATGCTCTTTTTTTTTTTTTTTTAATAGAGGCATGTTTCATTTATTTATTTATTTGTTTGTTTGTTTGTTTATACATGCACTGGGTACAGTCAGAAGCACGGGAGGGTGAGAGAATTCACCAGAGCCAGAGCGGGGAGCAGAGCAGGCAGAACGATGAAGTACACTGCTGAGGGGAGCAGCGGGCAGCAGGAGAGGTCTGCGCGCCATGTGGGACCCTCCTCCGGTGGCCGGGGAGCAGACGGGGATCGAACCAGCGCTGCAGAGGCTGAGGGGCAGCTTCGCAACCCAGCGCTCAACCGCTGCGCCACTGGGGAGGCCCCATGCTCTTTTTTTTTTTTTAAAGAGTTTTAAAGTTTTTTTTTTAAAGATTAGTTATTTATATAAGCTCTGGGTACAGTCAGAAAGCGTGGGAGGGCGAGAGAATTCACCAGAGTCAAAGTGGAGAGCAGAGCAGGCAGACTGATGAAGCACACTGCTGAGGGGAGCAGCGGGCGGCAGGAGAGGTCTGCGCGCCATGTGGGACCCCCGCCCGGCAGCCGGGGATCGAACCGGCACTGCAGAGGCTGCGGGCAGCTTCGCAATCCAGCACGCAACCGCTGTGCCACCGGGGAGGCCCTGCTTGTCATGCTTTTATAGAAACCAGCTGTTAAACCCCAGTGACCATTACATGCCCTTTCTATTGATAGTCCCATGTTTTTAAAGAGGTGAATTTTCTTAACACAAAATTAATACTTGATTAGAGATTTAAGCAAACTTCATTGTTTAACATAAGTGGTAGTCACAAGTAGAGATATATTTTTATATTACTGACTTAACGATCTCTTAGTTTTCTAGAAGTGTGGATTATAATTATGGTTCTGCCTTAATTCACACTGAGCTGTTAAAAGCATAAGTAATGACTGAAGTTTTTTTTCCTGGATTCAGGTAGATTGCCTTTTCAGTAAAATAGAAAATGTCCTTTCTTCTCAAGTAAATTCACATGTTTGACATTATTACTTACTAGAAATGTGCTTATCTGTCATTCCTAATCCTGGTCACAGGAAAATAGCAGAAAAAAAATCTCCATTAGCCTGAGTGGTTGTTGACTTAATACCAGAGCTGGCTGGTACATATGTGATGGGCAGTTTGAGGCAATGTCTCTGCTTGCTTGAATTTAGGTGCATATGTTTGACTTAGTTCCCACCTAATAAAGCTTCCTTCTCCAGCTCAATATGAGGGTTTCCTTCTCTGAATTCCTTAAGTACTTTTTGCCTAACAGTCAAATAGGAAATAAACTAATTGGGGGAAATGATTGTTACTAAAAATCAATTTTCATTGATTTGCCCCTTCCTTGCAAAATGATATAATTTCTGGAATTTACAGCTTTAGCCCTTGACGTGTGCACAGGCTTCTCTTGCCCATCACTAGAGCTCCAGGGCTATTGCACCATCAGATTTCCTGCCTCTATCGCCTTTTCCCCCGCTTTCCTTCCTCCTCCCCTCTGGTAACTGCCATAGTTTTCAGAGTCTATTTTTATTGTGTTGTGCCGGTTTGTTCCACAAATGAGTGATGCCTTCCAGTAATTATCTTTCAGTTTCTGAGAGGAAAATGATTTTTTAAAAAATGGTTGAATATTAGAGATTGAAGATTGGTTCTTTAAAAATGATATGTTGAAAATACTCCACCCATCAAGTTATGTTGGAATTGTGGAAAACAGCTTTTGGAACTGTTCTTTGGCATTTGTCTTCACAGACAGTTGAAAACTCATTTTACTTTAGGTTCATTTATTTATTTATGCATACAAGAACTGGGGTACAGGCCAGAGATGCAGAGGGGGAGTGTGTGAGAGAGAGGATTCACCAGAGACAGAGCGGGGAACAAAACAGGCAGTCCGACTGAAATACTGCCAAGGGGAGCGGCGGGTGAGACAGTAGAGGTCTGCTTCGCCATGTGGGTTGCTCCCTGGTCACCGGGGATCAAACTTGTGCTGTAGAGGCTGTGATTGCCTCATAGTGTGGTGCTTAACCCCTTGCGCCACCAGGGAGGCCCAGGTTCATATATATATTTAACTGCGATAGTTTCAGCAAGATCATCACTCACTTTATTTACCACACTTGGCTTTAAACGATTTGGCAATTCCCCAAAGAGAACTCTTCCTTCAAAGGAAGATTTGATATAACTGATATTTTTTTTAAATAGTTCAAATATTTAAAATTAATTTTATTTCAAAAGAGACAGGGCACTGGTTCTAGAAAAAAAGAAAACAGGAATTTGACACTGATGATAGATGTATAGCTTTCCCCACACTCATTTATTAAAGAGTAATAATCACTTTTGTATTATTGTTCTTTTATCTTTAGAACTTTGCATATGCTTCATCTCCCAATTTCATCTAAGTTCTTTATTTTTTTAATTTTATTTATTTATTTGTTTGTTTGTTTTGTTTATACATGCACTGGGTACAGTCAGAAGCGCGGGAGGGCGAGAGAATTCACCAGAGCCAGAGCGGGGAACAGAGCAGGCAGAAGGACCAAAGTACACTGCTGAGGGGAGCAGCGGGCGGCAGGAGAGGTCTGCGCGCCATGTGGGACCCTCCTCTGGTGGCCGGGGAGCAGCCGGGGATCGAGCTGCAGAGGCTGCGGGCAGCTTCGCAACCCAGCGCTCAACCACAGCGCCACCAGGGAGGCCCTCATCTAAGTTCTTTAAACATACAAATTGCGTCTTGTTCTTTTTTATCTCTGTTACAATGCTTAGAAGCATTGGGCCTTGCACAAAGTGGTACTTGACTAACGATTATTGAATGAATGTTTTCATGAATTGAATATTTATAGCTGTAAGATAAAGGGGAAAGAATGTACTTTATCTTTCAGAAATGGCAAGTTCTAATCCTACATATATGGAAATGGAAGAAGGAGACTTACCAACAAGATTAAAGTTACTGGATGATTCAGTTCCTTTTGATAGTCCTTTGCTGATTGCTTATGCTACCCGGTAAGTTGTCTTATATGTTGTTTATATGAACTAGAGCACATACATTCTTTTTTGTCTTAATCTCTAATGTTTTATTGAATTACATGTTGGGCAACTTCTTAGTATATTTATTTCTATTTAGATAATGTAACCAAGTATATCATCTCACTGAAATTGGAAACATGTTTTCTTTTTAAATGCAGATTGTATGAGAAGTTTGGGGAATCTGCCCTTCGATCCTTAATCAGGTTTTACCCATCCATTTTGCCTTCGGATGTCATGCAACTTTGTCATCATCATCCTGCTCAGTTTTTGGCCTATTTAGACAGTCTGGTGAAATCAAGGCCTGAAGATCAACGGTGAGAAGGCGAGAATGTTCATAGACTCTCCTTCTTTTTATGGGACATTGTATCTCTTGTGTAACTCACACAGTATTGAGATACCTACTGTGGAAGAAGAGAATTTCGGCAGCCATGTACCATTCTTTAGTTCACAGCACATAACACAAACTTCTTTTCCCACCCTTGGGTTCTCTAGTCATAAGTGTCAAATTGAACTTCAGGTTCTAGACTAAGATAGATAAGCTTCTTTGCTGTCTCTGCCAGTAGCTGAATTCACTGCCACCTTTTTGCTGCTGATATCCTAGCCTTTGTGGGTGGATCTCAGTTCCAGCTCTTTACCTCTTTAGGCTGACACCTCATTTCTTAATCTCCATGCACAGGCCCTTTGGTTTTTGAGATAGGCAACTTTCCCCCTTTCTTTCTCTGATTGACTTTTGCCATACAGGTTATTATTTTTTTTAAGATTTATTTATTTATGCATACAAGAGCTGGGGTACAGGCCAAGATGCGGGGAGTGAGAGGATTCACCAGAGACAGAGTGGGGAACAGAACAGAACTGAACAGAACAGAACTGAACAGAACAGAACAGAACAGAACAGAACAGAACTGAAACACACTGCTGAGGGGAGCAGCGGGCGAGACAGGAGAGGTCTGCTTTGCCATGTGGGTTTCTCTCTGGCTGGCCAGAATTAAACTCATGGTACAGAGGTTGTGGATTGCTTCATAGTGCAGTGCTTAACCCCTTGCCCCACCAGGGAGGCCCCATACAGATTTTTAAATCTCCCGGACCTGAGCCTACCTTCCCACCGGCTCTTGCTTTTTTCCTTTTGGTTTTTTTCCCTCCTTTGGTGTTTTTATTATCTAGGCTCAACTATTTATTTAAAAGACATATTTTTCCTAAGATTTCTATACATTTTGTGGCAGAGGGGCTTCACCTTATTTCATTCACTATATTGAATGCTTAATAATAATTTGTTTCCTTTCTCAGTATGAAGATTGGTGATTTTTCTCAACTTTTTCCTAGGCCATCCTTTCTTGAGTCTCTTCTACAACCAGAGTCTTTAAGATTGAATTGGCTGCTTTTGGCACTGTCCCATGATGCTCCCCCCAGCATAAGCACTATGGATGATGAAGGAAACCCTAGGTATACTAGGAGACCTCTTTCTAAGCTTTTCTGTTTCTTTGGAAACATAAAACATCTGGGATGACTTCAGGAATGGCTGTGGAAAAATTGACCTAAGTTAGAGGGATAGAGAAAGTATGTTTGGTGTGTGTGTGTTGGGGGTTGGGGAGGACGGTATTTGTGTGTATATTCCTAGAAAATTGCCAAGGATTTTCTTGCTATAAGCTGATTTTGGTTTTCTGTTTTTTTAAAAACTAAATAATTACAATACAATATTTTGAAAAATACTGGTACTGTAGCATATCAGAAATGTTCCCTGTGTTTTCCTCCAGGAAATACTTTGTAAAAGCCCCCCAAATTCCTATCTTGTATGCTTAGAAAAAGATCTGGAAGGATATACAGTAGCTATCTGAGTAGAGGAATTATGGGCTTCTTTGTCTTGCCTAAAATGTCAAATTTTTTTTAAATGAATAGGTATTATAGGAAAAATAGCTTTTTAATTTTATTAAAGCCAAATAGAAATATTTGAAAAATATAATAACAATGGCACAAATGTAACTCAATTATATTCTTCCCTACTAGGTGACTGAAATGAAAGTTAGATTTATTTTCTGTCTAATTTACTGAGAGTTTTTCATTTCACAGGCCTCATTCACACTTGTTTTCCTGGGGTTATAGTCAACTGATTCTTCATCTAATTAAACTTTCTGCAGATTTTGCAACCAAAGAGAAAATGACTGACATTTGTAGGTCTCATGGGTAAGTGAAATTTTTCTTAGAAGCTGAAATTAAGATTAGAATAATTTCAGTCCATAACTTTGTAGTTAAGGACCTAAATTGATATGCTCTATAATTTGGGAATTCTTTTTGTTATATAGAAGTGCCTTTTTGTTTTAAGTGATAGTAGAAATCTTTTTCCTTTAAGTTTTGTGCATGTTTTTCTCTAGTACATGAGACTAGCCCTTGATAATTCCCCTCTCTTTCTAGTTACTAGTCCCAGTTCTTAGGCATGTAGATGTCAATTAAGCACCAGACTGTGTGGTATGAACTGAATTGCTATAGGATTTCCTGGAATGAAGAAATCAGAATGGGCTTAGTAGATTCACTAGTGAAGAACTTATGGGTGTAGTAAGACTTTGGAAGTACACCCTGAAGGCTGAATAGGACTTGTATTTATAAGGGACTAGGAACAGGGAGGTCATTTGAGAGAAGCGCAAGAGTAAGGGCAAGAAAAACTGACATTGCTTTTTATTTGTACCACATATTATTTATGGCCTGATGATGTTATATTATGACTCAATCTGGACTATATCTTTTGGGAATAGGTACCGTGTCTCCTTTTCCCTCATAATGCCTAATTCATACAGTGGTAGATAATTGACATATATAACAGGTCCTCCAATAACATCATTTTATTCAATGTTGTATCATCGTAATGTTGATGAGAAAAATGTAACTCTGATATTGAATGAAATTGTTATTTGAGGATTTGCTTTCATTATAGTCATTTTGCTTAAAGTTACAGTTTTCAAGAACACATTGATGACATTAAGTGACAACTTAATAGTATTTGTTCATTGATAATGATGGATGAGATCAGCATGTGGTCATAACATCATTAGCTGATATAGTACCTTGAAAGCTGGTAAGGAGAATTTAGTATCAGTAAAGACTCCTTAGACTTTTTGGTGTGAAAATGATATAAAAATGGAACTCTCCAGAGATCACTTAGGGTGTCATACTTTGGGAACAGGCAGACGAGCTGGGAAGGTGTTGCAGTAACTCACGTATGAGAAAATTGGTAATTAGTGGGGCAGCAGCAGGAGCACATCCAAGGGCCATTTAGACAGAAAATTCAGTGGGACTTGCAGATTACTGGATGTGGCAAATGAAGAAGATGGAAGTGTCATTTGCATATTTGTAGGGAAAATATACTAGTTTTATATTGAATCTAAAAGTTTATAAACTGTATAAACAAGTGTTTCTAAATTGGTTCTTGGCTTCAAATATCAATATATTTATCACTAGCTTTTTTTTTCCTTAAATGCTATAGATCAGGGGTGATACCATTATCCTATGATAATGGAAATATTGTACTCCACTGTCCAGTTTGGTGGCCACTAGCTATATGTGGCCATTGAGAAGAAAAAGAAATATAGGTTGATAAACTTAAGAATTGACTTTTGAATTTATTTACTTTTAATTAATTTAAATTTAAATAGCTATGGCTGGTATCTACTCGTTGAACAGTGCACTTCCAGATAAATTCACTGCTTTTTTTTCCTTTCTTCAACTTTGGTCTTTTTAAAGTTTCTGGCCTGGATATCTTACACTCTGCTTGGAGCTGGGGAGAAGACGAGAGGCCTTCACCAACATTGTATATTTGAATGATATGAGCCTGATGGAAGGGAACAATGGTATGTAAGTCACAATTGGTTACTCATGGTTGTAGTATTTTAGAAGTCACTCCAGACTTTTCAATAAAGACATTTGGTGAATAGTCCATTGATCATATATATATACTAGCTAGCTGTCAAATTTGTGAAATTATTTTTCTTTTTAATCTGTACCACATGGTATATTGTAAAAATATTATTAGAAATAAATTTTAGGTGCCATTTTAATTTAATTAGCTCCTATTGTGTGCTAGACAGTAGGTACTTTTCCATAAGTTTCTTTTTTTTTAATTTATGTATATTTTACATCAGTGTTCATTTTTTTTTTTTTTTTTTTTTATAAATTTTATTGTTATATTCCCCATACAATTGCAGCCCCCCATTCTGACCCCAATCCCTCCCCTCCCGCCCCCGCCCCCCTAAAAGTGTCTCTGGTTCATAGTTTTTTGTTGATTTTGATTTTCACTTTCTTATAGTTATTCATTTTCCTGGTCCCTTATTTAAGTTTTCTAGATTCCTGCTATGAGTGAGACCATCCGGTATTTTTCTTTTTCTTTTTGGCTTATTTCGCTGAGCATGATCCCTTCCAGCGCCATCCATGTTGCAGCAAATTGCATGTGTTTATCTTTTTTGAATGCTGAGTAATATTCCATGGTATATATGTACCACATCTTCTTGATCCAGTCATCTATTTTTGGGCATTTGGGTTGTTTCCAAAGCTTAGCTATTGTAAACAGTGCTGCTATAAACATAGGGGTGCAGGTGTTCTTTGGAATTGATGTTTCTGTGTCCTTTGGGTAAATACCTAGGAGTGGAATTGCTGGGTCATATGGAAGCTCTATGTTTAGTAGGTCCAGAAATCTCCACACAGCTTTCCACAGTGGTTGGACCAGTTTGCACTCCCACCAACAGTGCACAAGAGTTCCTTTTTCTCCACACCCTCGCCAACATTTGTTGTTGCTAGTTTTTTTAATATGTGCCATTCTCACTGGTGTAAGATGGTATCTCATGGTAGTTTTGATTTGCATTTCCCTGATGACAAGTGATGTTGAACATTTTTTCATATGCCTGTTGGCCATTTGCATTTCCTCTTCAGAGAAGTTTCTTTTAAGCTCTTCTGCCCATTTTTTGACTGGATTATTTTCTTTGTTGTTGTTGAGACTCATCAGCTCTTTGCAGATTTTTGTGATCAGTCCTTTATCATTAGTGTTGGGTGCAAAAATGTTCTCCCAGTTGGTGGGGTTTCTCTTTGTTTTTGTTATTGTCTCTTTTGCTGTGCAAAAGCTCTTTAATTTGATATAGTCCCAGCTGTTTATCTTTGCCTTCACTATCACTGCTTTGGGTGATGTGTCTGTAAAGATGTCTTTGATGTGCAAATCACGTAGTGTTTCGCCTATATTTCCTTCTATATATTTTATGGTTTCAGGTCTTATGTCTAGTTCTTTAATCCATTTTGAGTTGATTTTTGTGTATGGTGTGAGGTGGTGGTCAAGCTTCATTCTTTTGCATGTAGCGACCCAGTTTTCCCAGCACCATTTATTGAACAAACTTTCTTTGCTCCAATGCATAGTCTTTGCTCCTTTGTCAAAGATTAGTTGACCATAAATCTGTGGGTTTATTTCTGGATTTTCTATTCGATTCCATTGGTCTGTATGTCTGTTCTTGTTCCAATACCATGCGGTTTTGATGATTATGGCTTTGAAGTATAGTTTGAAGTCTGGGAGTCTGATGCCTCCATTCCCTTCTTTTTTTTTCAGGAGAGCTTTGGCTATTCGGGGTTTTTTGTGATTCCATATGAATTTCATCAATAATTGTTCTATTTCTTTGAAGAATGACATTGAAATTTTGATTGGAATAGCATTGAATCTGTATATTGCTTTTGGAAGGATGGCCATTTTAATAATGTTTATTCTTCCAATCCATGAGCAGGGGATGTCTCTCCATTTCTTTGTGTCTTCTTCTATTTCTTTTAACAGTGTTTTATAGTTTTCTTTGTATAGGTCCTTTACCTCTTTTGTTAGATTTATTCCCAAATATTTGATTTTTTTTGTTTCAATAACAAAAGGGATGGTCTTTTTGATTTCTTCTTCTTCAGATTTATTGTTTGTGTATAGGAAGGCTACTGACTTTTGCGTGTTGATTTTGTATCCTGCCACTTTACTGAACTGATTGATGAGTTGAATTAGCTTTTCTGTGGAGTTTTTGGGGTTCTCTATGTATAATATCATATCGTCTGCAAATAGTGATAGTTTGACTTCTTCTTTTCCTATTTGGATTCCTTGGATGTCTTTCTCTTGTCTTATTGCCCTGGCTAGGACTTCCAGTATTATATTGAAAAGCAATGGTGAGAGTGGACATCCTTGTCTTGTTCCAGATCTTAATGGAATTGCTTTCAGCTTTTCACCATTGAGAATGTTACTGGCTGTTGGCTTGTCATAGATGGCCTTTATGATGTTGAGGTATGTTCCTTGTATCCCAAGAATTTCAAGGGCTTTTATCATGAATGGGTGTTGCACTTTGTCGAAAGCTTTCTCAGCATCTATTGATATTATCATATGGTTTTTATATTTCTTTTTGTTGATGTGTTGGATAACGTTGATTGATTTTCGGATGTTAAACCATCCTTGTGCCCCTGGAATGAATCCAACTTGGTCGTGGTGAATTATCTTATGGATACATTGTTGGATTCTGATAGCTAAAATTTTATTCAGGATTTTTGCATCAGTGTTCATTAGGGAGATTGGCCTGTAGTTTTCCTTTTTTGTGTTGTCCTTGTTCGGTTTTGGTATTAGTGTAATGTTGGCTTCATAGAACGTGTTTGGTATTGTCCCTTCCTTCTCAATTTTTTGGAAGAGTTTGTGAAGGATAGGCACTAATTCGCCTCTGAATGTTTGGTAGAATTCATTTGTAAATCCATCAGGTCCTGGGCTTTTGTTTTTGGGGAGGTTTTTGATTACCATTTCAATTTCGCTAATTGTAATTGGTCTGTTTAGGTGTTCTATTTCTTCTTTATCTAGCTTTGGGTGATTGTAGAGTTGTAGGAATTTGTCCATCCCCTCTAGATTGTTAAACTTGTTTCCATATAACTGTTCATAGTAGTTACTGATTATTCTTTTGATTTCTGCTGTGTCCGTTGTGATTTCTCCTCTTTCATTGATGATCCTGTTTATTTGTGCTTTCTCCCTTTTTTCCTTTGTGAGCCTGGCTAGGGGTTTGTCTATTTTATTGATTTTTTCAAAGAACCAGCTCTTGGTTTCATTAATCTTTTGGATTGTTTTTTTAGTTTCAATTTCATTTATTTCTGCTTTGGTTTTTATTATTTCTTTTCTTCTACTGGTTTTGGGGTTTTTTTGTTGTTCTTTTTCTAGATCTTTGAGCTTCGAGATTAGGTTGTTTCTTTGCGTTCTTTCTTGTTTCTTGATGTGAGCTTCTATTGCTATATATTTTCCTCTTATTACTGCTTTTGCTGCATCCCATACATTTAGGATATTGGTGTCCTCCTTGTCGTTCAATTCAAAAAATTTTTTAATTTCTTCTTTGATCTCCTCCTTAGTCCAATGGTCTTCCAGTAGTGTGGTTTTTAATCTCCATGAGGTAGGAAAGTTCCTTGCCTTCTTTTTATGGTTTATTTCTAGTTTGATGCCTTCATGGTCAGAAAAGATGGTTGATATGATTTCAATCTTGGTGTATCTGTTGATGTTTGTCTTGTGCCCCAGTATGTGATCGATCCTGGAGAATGATCCGTGTGCGCTTGAGAAAAATGTATACTCCATTTTTTGGGGGTTTAGTGTTCTATAGATGTCTGTTAAGCCCAATTGCTCTAGGTCTTTATTTAGAGCTTTGGTTTCTTTACTTATTTTTTGTCTTGTTGATCTATCCATTGTTGATAGTGGTGTGTTGAAGTCTCCCACTACGTATGTGTTTTCTCTGATGTCTGTTTTCAGAGAGGACAACAGTTGTCTGATATATTTTGGTGCTCCTTCGTTTGGTGAGTATATGTTAATGAGTGTTATTTCTTCTTGAAGTATTGTCCCCTTGATCATAATGTAGTGACCATTGGGGTCTCTTTTTATCTTTTTGAGTTTGAAATCTGTTTTATCTGATATAAGTATAGCTGTTCCTGCTTTCTTTTTTGGTCCATTTGCTTGTAGGATTGTTTTCCATCCTTTAACTTTGAGCCTATTTTTATCTTTTGTAGCTAAATGTGTTTCCTGGAGACAGCAAAAGGTTGGGTTTTGTTTCTTAATCCAGGCTGCAACTCTGTGTCTTTTTATTGAAGAGTTTAGTCCATTTACATTTAGAGTTAATATTGATATGTTAACATCTGTATTTGCCATTGTGTTTGTCTTTCCTTTGATTTTATTTATTTATTCTTTTAATAACTTTTTTTTTTTTTGGCCTTCTTTCATTGTTATTCGTCGCTCTGAGGTTCTGGCTTTAGGACTCCTTGTAGTATTTTTTGGAGTGGGGGTTTAGTTGCAATGAAATTCCGGAGTTTCTGTTTGTCTGGGAAGGTCCATATTCTTTCTTCAAAGAGGAAGGAGAGCTTTGCGGGATAGAGTATTCTTGGTTGGCATCTGTTTTCTTGGAGTCTGTTGACTATGTCCCTCCACTCTCTCCTTGCCCGTAGTGTTTCTTCGGAGAAGTCTGATGTCAGCCTGATTGGTTTTCCTTTGAATGTTATCTGTTTCTTCCCTCTTGCCAGCTTCATTATTTTTTCCTTGTCCTGGATTCTTGGGAGCTTTACTATTATGTGTCTTGCTGTATTTTTCCTTTCGTCGTGGAAGTTTGGTGTTCTTCTTGCTTCTTGTATATCAATTTTCAGCTCCTTCTTCACATTTGGGAAGTTCTCTTCAATTATCTCTTTGAATATTTTCTCTGTTCCTACATCTCTCTCCTCTCCTTCTGGTATTCCTATAACTCTTATATTTCCTTTCCTCATGGAGTCAGATAGTTCCCGAAGTCTTTCTTCGTTCTTTTTCCTTCGTACTTCTCTTTCCTTTTCTGTTTTGGTTCTTTTTATTTCTGTGTCTTCAAGATTACTTATTCGTTCTTCCATTTCATCTATTCTGCTTTCATTGCTTTTCCCAGAGTTCTTTAGTTCTTCCATTAATTCTTTGATCTCCTGCATTTCTTTTACTTCCCTCTTTAGGGACTCAATTTCTTTCTTCTGACCATTGTTTTCCCTCTCTAGGGACTCAATTGCATTCTTCTGATCGTTGATTATTTTTCCCTTATCATTGTTTTCCTTTATGACTTCGGTCAGTTTTTTAATCACGGCAATTTTAAATTCTCTTTCTGGAAGGCTCAGAAATTCTTCCAAGTTATTGTCGTTGCAATCTGGGGGCTGGCTTTCTTTTTGTGGTGTGCTTTTTCTCTGGAGAGTTGCTAGATTGCGTGTGGTTCTTCTCCTCCCTACTGTCTGTTTTCTAATTTGCCGTATGCGTTGGGACACTGTGTTGTTGGGACTTGCCGGCATCTTGGGTGGGCTTCTCTGTTCCCCTCTGGTTCTTCCAGGAGTCATCTGTCAGTTTCAAGCAGCCTTTACTGGAGAAAGGTCCCTGTTCTAAAATGCCGATGTGGGGACACACTCCCCTGTGCGCCTGGTCTGCCCCGGCGGTGGGTTCCTGCTCCCCTCTGGGCTTGGACTGCAGGCCAGAGGGGGTCTGGCGTGGGCGAACTTCCCCCGCTCACCTCTGGCTCCTGAGGAAGCCTTCTGCAGGTAGTTTTTACTGAAGAAATGTCCCTGTTCTAAAATGGTGATGTGGGACACACTCCCTGCGCTTCTGGTCTCAGGCACACTCTTCTGCGCGCCTGGTCTGCCCCGGCTGTGGGTGCTCGCTCTCCCTGTGGGCTCAGACTACTTGTTCAGAAGGGGCCCGGTGTGGGCTAACTCCCCAGCTGGCCACTAGCTCCTTCAGTAGCCTGTGCTGGGGTCAAGTCGCTAGGTGGCACCAGAGATCTCTCCTAGAGCCCTTGGGGAGCTGATTTTCCACCCCGTGGGACAGGGAGCAGAGCGGGGATGGTAGGGTACACCTCAACGGCTTTGGGGTGCTGTGTCTGCCTTGTGCCCCACCGTCGTGGGGAACCCACGCCCCTAATTTCGTGCCCCGGGTCTCAGTTCCAAAGCCCTCAGTTCCAGGACGCGGGCTGTAGCCCAGATCAGTGGCGCGGGAATGGCGCCTTTTGAATCCCGCTCCCCTGCCTGGGCGCCTTGTTCCTGCTCACTCAGGGAGGGCCTCCGCCCGGGTCTCAGTTCCAAAGCCCTCAGTTCCAGGACGCGGGCTGTAGCCCAGATCAGTGGCGCGGGAATGGCGCCTTTTGAGTCCCGCTCCCCTGCCTGGGCGCCTTGTTCCTGCTCACTCAGGATGGGCCTCCGCAGTCTCCCCCTAATTTCGTGCCCCGGGTCTCAGTTCCAAAGCCCTCAGTTCCAGGACGCGGGCTGTAGCCCAGATCAGTGGCGCGGGAATGGCGCCTTTTGAATCCCGCTCCCCTGCCTGGGCACCTTGTTCCTGCTCACTCAGGGAGGGCCTCCGCCGTCTCCCCGCAAGCCTAGGTCGCAGGCGCAGGGGCCTGGGCAGCTGCAATCCGAGTGCCGCTTTCGCGCAAGCTTACCGGGCGGCCGGGGCTGTGTGCTGGTGCTGGTCTCCTCCTGGTGGGCGGGGCTCTCTTTAATTGCGCGTGGAGCTCACCTCCGCGGTGGGTCCTGCAGGGTTTTGCCTCAGCTCCCGTTCACGGGGTGTGGTGGCTGAAATAGTTCCTTTCCACTCACAGTCCCGCTTGCTGCATCCGTTTTTCTTGTTGGGCGTTTTGGTTTGTTGTTTCCCTCGTCTCTGCTGGTCGGAGAGTGCCGCCTCTGTGGGCGGGGGAGGGGAGCAGGGTTCTGCGCTTCCCTCCCTTCTCGTCCTCTTTTATGGCAACTTTCTTCTTCGGGCAGTTTGCTGGAGTCACCCGTTTATCTTCCGTGTCCCAGTTCTCACTGGGACCTGCCGCTTTTCCTCCCTATTAACTTTTTTTAATGGGAGATCTTACTCGCAGCGTCTCCTCGCCGCCATGTTGCTCCGCCCCTTCAGTGTTCATTTTAAGAGCAAACAATGTTTGCTTTCTTTTCTCAGGTGTAGTTCCCATAAAATTACCAAACACCGTGAACCATCACCATAGTCTTTTGTGCTCTTCCCTCCCATTTTTATCCCTCTCCCTCCTCCTGCTGAATGTCTCCTAGTTATAGTTTGCCTGCTAGTTTTGTCTTTTTGTTTTCCCCTGATCCCTTGTTTGGTTTCCCTGTATTTCTTCTATTAGTGAAATGATCCATTATTTTTCTTTTTCCCGCTGACTTATTTCACTGAGCATAATCCCTTCTAGTTCCATCCATGTTGCTGCAAATGGCATGTGAGTTTACCTTTTTTGAATGCTGAATAGTTTTCCATTGTGTATATATACCAAATCTTCTTGATCCAGTGATCTGTTTTGGGACATTTGGGTTGTTTCCATATCTTAGCTATTGTAAATAGTGCTGCAGTAAACAGGAATGCATGTTTCCTTTCTAATTAATGTTTTTGTGACCTTTGGGTATATTCCTAGGAGTGGAATTGCTGGATCATATGGTAGCTCCATTTTTAGTAGTTTGAGGGTCCTCCACACAGCTTTCCATAGTGGTTGGACCTTTTTGCATTCCCACCAGCAGTAAGTTACCATTATTTCTATTTTATGGAAATTATAACTGAATCCTGGAGAAAGGACAATTCGTTCCTTAAAGTCATATAAGTTAATGTTGGAGCTGGTGTTAAGACCTAGATCTGACTATCTCTAAAGCTTGTGCTTAGGCACTTCTCTCTGCATTGTCTTATTTTTTAACGTAGCCAGAAGCTAGAGATAATTTAAATAAGTTAAAATGGAGTAGTAATCAGATTTCCCTAAATCTTAACGCGTATTTAAACACTTTTTAAAAATACTACTTTTCTTCAATTCAACTCAGATAAAATGTTAATCAGAAGGCCAGAACTGACATTTGAAGTTGAGGTGTCCATTCTGCACTCAGAGAGATGGCCTCAGCCTGTTTTGTAGGTTTACTTTATTCATCTCAGTACAGAGATGTCAGCTTCATGACATGAGAATCTTTCACCCTGCAGTGTGACCCACAGCCTTTTTTCAGATCTGTTGGTAAGGAATAGGGAAAATCGGAGCAGAGAAGTGTTGATTGGCAAGGCTTAGCTTCAGATGTCACAGCCATAGCAATATTACCAAGATATCTTTGTGTCAGAAACAGAACAAGAGTGACTTTGTAAGTCTAGAACTTACACATGCATACACTTCTGAAAAATAACCAAAAGAGGTAAGTCATTATGCTATACACTTAAACACCTGAACTATATTGAAATACAGAGCTGTATGTCAATCATATGTCAACAAAACTGAAAAAAGTATCTCCTAAAACCCTCTCTAGTCAGATAAAAGTACCCTTAATATTTCACTAGTACAATAATAACTGTGCTGACCAAAGTTAAAGAGAGGGAGGATCTTTTCTTGACACTTCTCTTGTCTTATAACTCAGATTAACCACTCTCCAAGGCATATTGATTTTGCTGCCAAATATGTAGTTTATATCTGTCTAATTTGTTTTACCCATCATTGTGGTCCTAGCTCCTTGCCTAGATTAATAACCTCTTAATTGTAATAACCTCTTAATTGTCATCTGTTTTCTATTCTTACTCACCTTTAATTGATTTTCCTTGTGGTAATGTAAATACTTCTTTTAAACAAAAATTGGGGTATGGGGCCTCCCTGTGGGGCAAAGGGTTAAGCGCTGCACTATGAAGTAATCCGCAGCCACTGCAGCACGAGTTCGATCCCTGGCCAGCCAGGGAACTGCCCACATGGCACAGCCGACCTCTCCTGTCTCGCCCACTACTCCCCTCAGCATTGTATTTCAGTCAGTCTGCCTGTTCTGCTCCCAGCTCTGTCTCTGGTGTATCCTCATATCCTCCCACACATCTGGCCTGTACCCCAGTTCTTGTATGCATGAATAAATATTAAAAAAAAAAATTGGGTGTGTTTCTCTCCTCCTTTCAAACTCCTTACATTGAAGCCAGAATAAAAGGATAAACTCCAGATTCTTGAAGAGGTCACTTAAGGCCTGACCTATTATTTATTTCATTCTCTCTGATCTCTACTGCACTGTAGGCCTTTTATGAGTTGTTTGAACTCAGCAAAGTCTTTCCTGTCACCTTTTTGTTTCCTTTGTTAAAAATGCAGGCTCCTTCCATTTCTGGCGCCCCCACCTCACCTTTGCTCATACGTGAGCCACATGCTTGTCTCATCCTTTATCTTTCTGCTTAAGTGCACTTCCTCATTGTGCCCTTCTCAGATCCTCCAAAAACTCTACTTTTCTATATTATGGTTCCTGAATCCTTTCCTTTATAGCACCTCAAATTGTTCCTAAGTGTAGATTGTTTATGTATTTGTCTACATTTTGTCTTTATTACACTTGAAGCTTCATAAGAATATAGGGATTTTTTTAATTTAAATTTTATTTTTATATTCCCCATACAATTACAAAGAATATAGGGATTTTGAATGTTTTGGTCCTCATTGCATATCCATCAGCATGTCCAGAGGCTGGATCATTGCTTACTGAATTGAACAAATGAAAGAATTTTGAAGCTATTTTTGTGGCTTCTCCTTATCTTGAATTATTCAACAAATGTTCAGGACAAACTGTGTTAGGGTGATGAGATTATGTTCTTTTATATTTTTATTATGTTTTAGATTAAATATTTTCACAAATGGCTTTGATCATCTCTTGTGTGCAGGCAGAGTGCTAACAGCAGTCAAGAGCCAACAGTGTTTCTGTGTGTTTGTGTAGGTTGGATCCCAGAGACTGTGGAGGAATGGAAGCTTCTTCTACATCTTGTTCAGAACAAGAGCACAAAGCCAGCCCCCGTGAAGTCGCCAAATGGGAACTTCAGTGATGGGCCTTTACCTATCAATGTGGAGAATGTGGCACTCCAATTAGCTAAGGCAATGGGTCCAGATCGAGCCTGGTCACTGCTGCAGGAATGTGGTTTGACCCATGAGGTATCAGAGAGGTTTACCAGAACCTGCAATATCCTGAGGATTGCAGAGAAAAGGCAGAGGTAATACCTGTCTATTATACACTCTCCATAGGTGTTGGAGAATGTAGACCCTCACAGATTTTCAGAGGAGGACCAACCAAGTCCAACCTCTTTGTAATAGATAAGAGCACTAAGACTCATCTGTTACTTAAAGTGATTAAGGGAAGAGGGAAAAGTAATACTTCATTCATAGTCACAACCAGGACACTGTTTGGTTAATCTGAATACTTAAATCTGTTATGTGCTCAATTCTTTAAGAATATTTTTAGTACCAGATACCCACTGTCTCAGTCGGATTTTTTGTTTTTCTTTTCTTTTTAAACTGGTAAAATACAGATAAATATTACCATCTTAACATGCAGCCAATTTCCATCTTCCAAAATTGAAACTTTATAACCATTAAACAATACATTTCCCCCTCCACCCAGCCCTTAGCAATCTATTTTCTGTCTCTTATGGTTTTAAAAAAAAATTATTATTAATTTGTCAGTCCTTTACATATGTATTTAACTTTGAAAATTTGTGTACAAATATCCCTTTGAGACCCTGCTTTCAGTTATTTTGGGTATATACCCAGAAGTGGAATTGTTGGATCAGATGGTAATTGCATTTTTAATTTTTTGAGGAATTGCCATACTATTTTTTCACATTATGTACCATTTTACATTCTCACCAATGGTGCACAAGAGTTCCAGTTTCTCCACATCCTTGCAGCACTGTTTGTTTTTTGTTGTCTTATGAGTTTTTTATATTATCTGGATTGTAACCCCTTATCAGATGTAATGATTTGTAAATATTTTCTCCTGTTCTGTAGGACAGGATGCCTTTCCACTCTTGATTGTCTTTTGACTTACAGAATCAGCAACGTTTCTGAATCCTATAATTTTGTGTGGGTTTTTAAGTTTTTGTAAAGACCTAACAATGAGGACTAAACTGGCTTTCTTTCTTTTCTTTGGGATTTTAGAGCCTTGATACAAAGCATGCTTGAAAAATGTGATCGGTTTCTCTGGTCTCAGCAGGCCTAGTGGAAGA
The DNA here is from genome assembly GCF_964194135.1 of Talpa europaea. Lineage (NCBI taxonomy): Eukaryota > Metazoa > Chordata > Mammalia > Eulipotyphla > Talpidae > Talpa > Talpa europaea. Next base: position 40,461,444 of record NC_140073.1, on the reverse strand, counting down.
AGATCAGTAGAATGTTATAACATTTTGAGAAAAACTGAATCACGCTCCTGAATCTTCTGAATGCATTTGCTATTGAAGGAGAGGCGCCACCTGAAAACCCTGCCATCTTATTGGGAGTGCTTTTGTCAGCATCTGTAATCACGACTCTGTGACCTTAGTGTTTCTCAACCAAAGTTGAATTTTGAAGGAATCATCCTTGTTTGCTGAAGTGAAGTGCTCTGGAATCAGAATGTGAATTTCCACAGCTGTGCTGTCCTTATTCTGAACTACAGTATTATTTGCTCCTGCCTCTGGTGGGTTGGGGACATTCTTTTCCTACTGTGACTTCTGTATCGAAATAAAAGTTTCTTATCTGGTGATATGAAGAAAGAAAATGTAATTGGCAGAAATTGAATTCTTTTTATTTCTTCTCTGGGAAAGCTGGGAAATTACTGAAATAAGACCTGGTGTAATGGAATTAACACATAAAATAAGTGAAAACTGAAGATTCAAATTAGATATTAAATGAAATGTCCCCATATTTTTTTTTTTTTTAAAGATTTATTTATTTATTTATACAAGCACTGGGTACAGTCAGAAGTGCGGGAGGGTGAGAGAATTCACCAGAGCCGGAGCGGGGAACAGAACAGGCGGAAGGACCGAAGTACACTGCTGAGGGGAGCAGCGGGCGGCAGGAGAGGTCTGCGCACCATGTGGGACCCTCGCCCGGCGGCCGGGGATCGAACCGGTGCTGCAGAGGCTGCGGGCAGCTTCGCAGGCCAGCGCTCAACCGCTGCGCCACCAGGGGAGGCCCAGTCCCCATATTTAAATTGAGCTAATTTAAAATTTTTTTCTAGTATTTGACATTTTCCAATCTGAACCTATATATTTCATTATTGAAAATGTTTTACCTATAATCTTTCCCAAACAGAGTTGCCCAAAGGAATTATGCACTTTAAAATTTTTTTTTTTTTTTTTTTTTTTTTGTGGGACCCTCGCTGGCTGCCGGGGAATGAACTGGCACTCCAGAGGCTGTAGGCAGCCTTGCAGCCCAGCGCTCAACCACTGCACCACCAGGGGAGGCCCTAAAATGTATTTTTTAAAAACTATAATAAAGTCTGAGTACTACTGGAGACTGTAGGGAGTGCTCATTTATGTAAACTTCATACTGGATTACCATGTCACATTCCTATACATTTACATAGCCTGTTAGATTAATAATAAAGGTAAATTCTGAATAGAGTTTTCATTTGAGTATAATATAGACACGAGATTTATTGTAAGCACTTTGTAGGAAAGTATGATACCAAAGACCAGCCTCGGAAAAATGTCGTGTCAGGGGCTCCTGAAGGATGGGACGGCATCAGCACAATTGAGGAGTAAGGCAGACACACACAATGCCTTGTGTTAGTATCTCCTCCTGAGGGCCTCAGAGGGTCTTTATTTATACACTCAGGCAAGTAGTGAGATTATGTCATCACATGGAAGCAAAGCAGAAGCAATCAGTGCATTCTTTTTCCATAGACTTTTGGCTGCTACGTGCTCTCACCCAGAAGGCAGCCTTCAAGGTTAATAGCAAAAAAAACTAAGCCTTACACTAAAATTCATTATTTCAGCTAGACAATTACCTAAGACAGTTGATAGCTGACAGTACACTCCTATCAGCAAAAGCCTAATCATCAAAGGACTCCTCTATTTATATGACCTTCAGCCGGAGACCAGCTGCTTTCCCGTTATCAGCTAACAGGGTTTTCTACCTAGAAACTTCTTAACACAATTAACTTCATAGAGCATTAAAAAGCTTTCCGAAAAAACTTCTAAAAAAGGCAAATGAAGGAAGTACTATAGTCGTTGTCCTGGGTTGCTTGTCAGGCATGTTAATGTATAACAAATTCTTTCCCAATTGTCAGGTGGGCCAAATTTACAATGTTTAATTTTTAAGCAGGTATTTCTTTGTGCCAGAGTTCTATACGTATGATTTATTGCCCAATGTATTTTCCGAGAAGTTTTTTCTTATATGACCAAGAACAAAAAACTAAGGGATGTTTAATCTTCAGCCCCACGGTGTGAGGCACAAGGAATCTTAAGAACCACGGAGTGAGGCTCTTTCAGTCTTCGGCCCCACGGTGTGAGGCCCTTTTTCTTCAGCCCCACGGTGTGAGGCCCTTTTCTTTTTTTCTTTTTCTTTTTATAGAGGCATGTTTGTTTGTTTGTTTGTTTGTTTTGTTTATACATGCACTGGGTACAGTCAGAAGCGTGGGAGGGCAAGAGAATTCACCAGAGCCAGAGCGGGGAGCAGAGCTGGCAGAAGGACCGAAGTACACTGCTGAGGGGAGCAGCAGGCGGCAGGAGATGTCTGCACGCCATGTGGGACCCTCCTCCGGTGGCCGGGGAGCAGCTGGGGATCGAACCAGCACCGCAGAGGCCCACGGGCAGCTTCGCAACCCAGCGCTCAACCGCTGCGCCACAGGGGAGGCCCAGGCCCTTTTCTTAGCTGCTTGCCAGTGTCTTATCTGGCTGGGGCAGCAAGGACCCCTGCAGTATGGGGTAAACTTCGAGTGGCTAAGAAAATGGTTGGATACATTGAATGACTTCTCTATGTAAGGACTATAGGAATTGAGGTAAACAGAAAGTGCTGTTTACTTCCCCATGACAGCTGGATATGATATAACCAGATGGGTTGAAGAGACTGTCAGAGAAAGGAGGCTTCACTAAGCTGCTTAGAATTTTGGGAAGTGTGGAAAATCTAAGGGTTCTGGTCACTTTGGGGTGTGTGGGGTGTTTCTGGCAATAGCATTTAATCAGTCAGTGTCAAACTCAAATTGTTAACTCTGCTTTTGACTGACTAAATCAGTTTCCCATGATTCCCTCCTGGACTTTTATTAATTTGCTAGAGCATCTCACAGAACTCAAGAGAAACATATTACTTACTAGATTATAAGTTTATTACAAAGGATGTAATTTAGGAAAAACCAGATGGGAGAGACTCACCCCCATCTTCCTAACCACACTTCTATCACCACCTTTTCAGATTCCGCTGGGCTGGGATGCTCCATCCTTTAGAAATCCTGGATGACAAGCAAGCACCAGAACATTGATTGGGCCCACACTTGTCAACTGTCTCAAGAACTTACTCATCCCTCTGTATCTTGATAGGGGCACTGGTGGGAGTGGGCAGTGTTTACACAGCTGAGCATGCACCCAGTTGAAGGCTCGGAAGACATTTTTTGTCTTGGTACCCTGAATCTATCTCCACAAATCCTATACTCCTCACAAGATCAACTTTGCCTTCTCCGCACAATCCCACTGTTGAGGACTTTCCTATATGGACCAGAGGGTGGGGTGGGATGACGTGGTTGATTGTGCAGACCTGCACTGCTACTTTGTCATCAACCTTAGTAATTTAAATGATACCTGGCCTGTTTGGGGTGTGCTCTCTAGGATGTGGGGTATTTACAACTTCTTTGTCCTCAGCTGTGGGTTAACAAGAAAGAAACATCACTCAGCAGCCTGTTTGTCAAAGTTGGTGCAAAAGGAGCTCTTCTGTAATTCTTTAATTTCCCAGGTTTTTTATTACAGGAAAGAAAATCCAGTCTTCCCTGAAAAAGTAAAGTACCTGACTTACGCACAATGTATTTATTTCTGTAAACTATGCTGTTCACAATGTTTGCAAAACCTCCCATCAATGACCCACTTGTATATTTCCTGAAAGAAGGGGCAAATTTACAGGAACTCCAGGTTGGGTCAGAGTCTGTGTTTCTTAATGATCTGCCTGGCACGGAATTGCAATGCACCACAATCGTCCTTTACTCCCCGGCAGGGCTGGGAGTAGTTTCCAACTTCTAACACAGAGCCCTTTGAAAACCTCAACCTACTTTACTTTCTGGTTAAAATGATGGCAAAACTCATCCACGCACTCACTCATTCAACACTTATTTGATGAACTCCCCAAATACAGGAACCTTGCTAGGCCCTGGGTGTATAGGAGGGTGCTGCTGACATACCACTGGAAGAGTTATTAAGCAAATCAGTATGTAATACAATTGAGCTAAATTATGCTTACATTTAGTTGCTTATGTGCCACATTGTTGCCAAATTCAACTGGCAGCTATACAGCATAGACACTCAGAGTCCACATGCTCAATCCTAACAGACCAGATTTGAATTGCAGCTTTGCCACTGACTGTGGCAGGAAGGTTAGTAGCAAGGATAAGTGACCATGATAAGTTGTTAACTGAAAAAGCAGATATACAATGACGGGTCTTTTATCCACTCGCCTTTACTTATGTATTCACAGATGTGCATACACTTGGAAAACTGACTGAAGACCTAACATGAAGAGTCTACAGAGATTCTCCCCACTCCATGCACACTAGCCTGAACTGATGAGATCAGTATTGCTTTTGCGGAAAATAATATAGAAACCTTATTTATTTATTTTTAAATAGAGGCATGTTTTATTTATTTATTTTATTTGTTTGTTTGTTTTGTTTATACAGGCACTGGGTACAGTCAGAAGCGCGGGAGGGTGAGAGAATTCACCAGAGCCAGAGCGGGGAGCAGAGCAGGCAGAAGGACCGAAGTACACTGCTGAGGGGAGCAGCGGGCGGCAGGAGAGGTCTGCGCGCCATGTGGGACCCTCCTCCGGTGGCCGGGGAGCAGCTGGGGATCGAACCAGCACCGCAGAGGCCGTGGGCAGCTTCACAACCCAGCGCTCAACCACTGCGCCACCGGGGAGGCCCTAGAAACCTTATTTAAATGAAGCTGATAGGCTAGACAAGAGCTCTCATGCACAGTTCTCTGCTCCTAGTCGTTCCCAGAGACAATGGCCCTTGTTACTTTGGTTTTTGTATTTTCTTTTTCTCCTTTGTCCCAACTTTCTGGGACTTGCCTTACCCCTTTATTGCTGTGCTCGGCCAGAAGGTACTTAGTAGACTTATGGCAAGTTTTTTTGGGTCTTGGTGACCCCACTTCAGGTCAACCCTGTTTGGCTGGGCATTTGCCCAATAGGGGATGGGTAATTTTGAGAGTTTTGTTGGAAAACTATTACTATGAATATCCTTAAGTCTCTTCCCCCTCTCTCTCTGCACACTAATTCTGTTAAAGTTCTTTAACACTAAGAGTATGATTCCTTCCTGTATGTCTAGTTGAAAAAAGACGTCTAATCAGGTTCTCTGCCCATTTTAAAGTATCAGATTTTTTGCTATTGTATGAGTTTTTAAAAAATATGTATTTGGGCCTCCCTGGTAGCACAAGGGGTTGAGCGCAGAGCTGTGAAGCTATCCACAGCCTCTGTAGCCTGAGTTCAATCCCCGGCCAGGAAGCTACCCACATGGTGCAGCAGACCTCTCCTGACTCACCCGCTGCTCCCCTCAGCAGTGTACTTCAGTCTAGCTGCCTGCTCTGTTCCTTGCTCTGTCTCTGATGAATCCTTTCACCTCCTGTACCTCTGGCCTGTACCCCAGTTCCTGTAACATAAGTAAATCTTTAAAAAAGTACATGTTTGCATATTAACCCCCTTTTCAAATACATGATTTGCAAATATTTACTCCCATTCAGGGGGTTATTTTTTTATTTTGCTGATGGTTTCCTTAGGGTTCCTATGAGCTGGCCATTCATGGGCAACTGTGACCTATTTGTTATCTACAAATCACAGCAGAGCATTCCTCGACTCTCTACGGACAATAGTCTGAACATGACCCAGGCCCAGAGACACGTAAGCCACCGTTGACCTGATTATGTAACTATCTCCATGGTGGTCTCGGGAAAACTCTGCCTGTGATAACATCAAATACTTTGCTAATGCAATGTCTCTTGATAGATGGTCACAATGTCCCCTTCTCTGTTCCTCATAAAACTTTGTCCCCCATTTCAATCTCACTCTCCAGACTTTATTCCTTTGTCAGCTTTTACTAGCCTGTGTGTTTTCAATAAATGACACAAGACTCTGCTCTCTCAAGTAGCAGAGTCTTGCGTTACAAACCTCCAGACTGTTGTGTCCCTCATGGCATTTCTGACTGCAAAGTGGCAACAAAGTTCTTGTTATAAACTGTTTCCTTTGCTGTACAAAAGCTTTTTAGTTTGATACAGTTCTACTTGTTCATTTTTACTTTTATTGCCTCTACTTTTATAGTTAAATTAAAAAGAAAATCATTGCCCAAGATCGATGTCAGGAAGGTTATTGCCTGTTTTCTTTGAGGAGTTTTATGGTTCCAGATCTTGAGCTCAAGTCTTCAATCTGTTTTGAGTTCATAATCCCACTTTGCTCTTTCCTGTGATAACTTCTCAGCTTCACAAGCCTATCTGTTTTTCCCTCAGTGTTTCCTCATGGAACTTTAGGTAGAAAAATTAAAGTATCTCCTTTGGTGGTGAAAGATGTCTCACCAAACTAAGAAGATAATGTTCCTTCTTCTTTTGTAGTTGCAAGAATTGGGGATGGTTTTCTGCATCAAAAATTATTCTTGTAACAGTTATTTGTATCAATGAAACCTTATAAGACTTCTAAGACTGTCACTATAGCTAATAAAATTAAACCTTGATCTTTAAAACTGTAATTCTGATTGGTAATCTTACTCATGTATTAAACAATATGTGACCTTGGTAATAATTAATTAATGATTCTGACTCTGGTAAAGTATAAATTGTTATGGATTTTATTGGTCAAAGCAAAAAGAGTTAAATGTATTGAGTGCTTTACATGAGCTCCAAACTGCTCATTGTTCTTGCGAAGTTTGGGACTTTGCTGTCACCCTTGGCCATGGTGTCCTGTGAGCTTTAATTTTTTTCACTCTGGTTTTCTGCTGCACCTCCCCCTGCAGTGACCTTTAGGGATAATGGCTTTCGCCACGGTCCCTAGGTCCGGCTGGGCAAGGAACCAGCGCGCAGGGGAGTACAGCAAAGTTCCCTGAAGACATAGATAAGACAGACGCCTATCAAAAGATACAAAAGGAGCCTTATCTCGTCTCCTCAGACCTACAAACTTTATCCCTTCACTCTCTTTCTAAAACTTCTTCCTTCTCTTCTATAAAGGTCATTGATTGCTAAATTAAAGAAACATGAAATCGAGTAACAAGGAGGACTCAAATGAAACACCACTAAACCTTGCGTAACAACAAAATTGTTAGTTCAATAATTGCTCTGTTATATGTTAAAATTCCTTAGCTTTGATCCTTAATGAAAAAATGTCATTACATAAAAAAAATAGGTGCACCTGTTATAATTAATAATGATTAAGGAATTTAGTGGTTAGCTAGGAGAAAATGAAATTATATAAAACAAAAGACAAAACTAATGGCCTGACTGCTTAGGAATGTGCCTAGATCCAAATGTAACTCTGGACATAAATCACTGCCTTGTCAATGATAAGTTAAACCTATGAGCCAACTGGTTTAGTTCACTAATAACCGATCCTATGCCTTTAGAAAAACATATATATACTGGTCACCAACTCAAAGAAAATTACACTCAGATTTTCACTCTCTTGAAGTGTGTCTGTTTGTCATTTCTTTCACCGATTCCCTGACCACCCTGCGCAGTCTCTCAACCCTGAGACGGCCTCATCGTTCACTACTGTGCTGGTCCGCGGCAGTTTTCTGATTCTTCAGTCTTGATGTTCTTGTCTTTCACTTAATTGCAACAGGGTAAAAAGGAGACCGCTCAACAGCTTGGTCACAAATGGTTACTCCAGTAGTGGTACTGTTGTAGAGCAACCCCGATACAAAACGGGGTGCCTGACTGTGGGTCCTCACCCGCGCGCTTAAAAGGACTTATCAATGCTCTACTGCAGGCACACGTGAAAGGTTAATAAAAGGTTTATTTACAAGGGAAGGGGAAATGAGGAAATATACAGCTCTGGGAGAAAAGCGGGAGACAAAGTTTTAAATGAGTCCTACCCGATCCGCCGATCTGGAACCCCAAAATGGCGCTCTGAGAGCTGGCCGCCAGCCAGGAGCGGTGAAGCCGGGAGGCGAGCGATCGCGAGCCAGAGAGAGCCCTAGGCCCACGTGTTTGGTTTTTTATATCCAACCTGGCTGCCCAACTCCACCCTCAGGTCCCAGAAGAGACTGAGGAAGGAAGGAAGCAGGATGGAGCCAGGAGACCTGGAGGAGGCGCATGGAGCCTAGAGACACGTGAAGAAGCTGCGCTTGTCTTTTGGTCGTGGACTGGGTGACACAGATGTGGGTGAGACCCGTGGGGAGGTGGCAATGGCAGATTTTATCTTGATGTTGATTTTGCTCTTTTCCTTCCGGGCTTGTCCGGTTGTTTGTGACTCTTTTCTGTGGGTCCCCACTGGAAGATGCTTTAGACTTGTAACAGGCTTTGGGGCCTTGCTCTGGGCCGATCCCATATGGATGGACTTTTACCCACGAGGGGACGGGTAACTTTGGGTGCTTGATTTAGAAACTAGATTCTTTGCCTTTCCTGTATTGTTTCCTAGTTTTATTAAAGTTCCTTCCCATTAAAGTCTTATATGTTTTGTGTTGATGCGGCGGATGGCAGAACCCATTTAGAATAGGCAGGTTTGCGGGGTTTGGGCTGCCCCTCTCCCTGTCCTATAACAGTACCATCTCATTTATTATGTAAACAAAGTCACTTGCAAAAGTGAAAGGCGGTGTCACTATTAACAATTAAGCTGGGACAACACCTGCTAACAGAGACTGTCTCATGACAGCTGGGACACTGTGACTTTGTTTAAAATCCTTTAAACCAGGTGATTCTGATATCACCATGACATGATAGTTTTACTCCCACTATTGTTTATTGTTCTAAGCATTTGACTGCATGGAATGGAGTGTGCCTTCCAAGAAGACAGAATGCACTAAGTACAAAGGAAGTAGATTTACAATGCTATCAAAGTCTCTGTGAGGAGTTCCTCTTGGTTTCTAGAAATTGTACTTGCTTTCTCTCTAATATTTCTGTTAGAGAAGAGGATGACATAAAGGAACTGAGAAAGTCAGGCGTGAGGGCCTCCCCGGTGGCGCAGCGGTTGAGCGCTGGGTTGCGAAGCTGCCCGCTCCCCGGCCACCAGAGGAGGGTCCCCTCAGCAGTGTACTTCGGACTTCTGTCCCTCTGCCTGCTCTGCTCCCCACTCTGACTCTGGTGAATTCTCTCACCCTCCCGCGCTTCTGACTCTACCCAGTGCTTGTATAAACAAACAAACAAACAAACAAACAAACAAACAAATAAATAAATAAATAAATATTTAAAAAAGAAAGAAAGTCAGGCGTGAGTTCCAGCAGTGAATGGCTTAAAAGTAAAAGACCTGTAACAAGTTGAGGTCACGGATCCACAATTTCTGCCCTGAGGAAAATCTTGAGCTGGTCTCCCTAGGCTTGCCCTACTGCTGTCCTTGGGCTTCAAGCCCAGGGTCCCATGGTCAATAGGACCAGTACTGATGTCCTCTGGAGCTCCCATCATCTCTGCCATGTTATATACACATGTCTCTAGGGAAATCCAACAAACTTAAAAATTTCCCTTCTGGATGAGTGGCAGGAGAGTGAATCATGGCCTCTATCTCCCTGGTAGCACCTGCATGCAATTTCTTCCTGATACAATCCTGCAACATCACTTGGTAAGAGCGAGTCCTCCTTTTCTTTTTGTTTTAAAGATTTATTTTTATTTATTTATATATACAAGAACTGGGGTACAGGCCAGAGGTGCGGGGGGTGAGAGGATTCACCAGAGAGAGAAGGGAGCAGAACAGGTAGATCTATTGAAATACACTGCTGAGGGGAGCAGTGGGTGAGACAGGAGAGGTCTGCTATGCCATGTGGGTTCCTCCCTGGACTGGAATCAAACTCAAGTGCAGCAGTGGCTGGTGATAGCTTGATAGCCCTGAACTTCAACCCCAGTGCCACCAGGGAGACCCAAAGTTCTCCTTTTCTGATCAAAACAGCTGTTCCTTATCCTCACACCCATCAGCATTCTTGTCCTGCACACCAGTTTTCTCTGCATCCTTCCCAAATCTTTCAAACTGATAATGTAGCAGTCAATGGGCCATTTATTGCTCCTCTGCTCCTCTTTAGGTGTGTCACGACACCATTCTGCACAGCATGGTCACAAATTTCTACTTTATTGTTCAACATTCCAGGGCTACAGAGTCCTCCAAATATAACCTGCTATTAAGACCTTCAATAACAACTGATCATGATCATTTGAGCCTGCCATTGGATACTAAAAATTTTGCTTCCCTGGGTTATCTGTTCCTTCCTTCCTATTCCTGTGCCCTCAGGTTCCAGCTTCATCCTAAATTGTCCCTTGCAGTAGAGCCCATTTTGCTGTTCTATTTGCCCTGTATTCTTACATTCTTTAATCAGATTTTTTCCCCTAATATTGATTTCTCTTCACAGCAAATGTTTGTACATTACTGCATGGGGGGAAAAGCAACTTTCTCTTCCTGTAGGGAGACTGGAAATTGGAAGAAAACCCCCTAAAACCTGCCATATTGCACAATCTGGGAAAATTAGATGTGTGTAAACAAGAGCCCTGATGTTCTGAATGCTGTGTTCTGGCCAAAGAAGTTTCCCCTTACCTCATTGTTTAGCTTCCAACTTCTCTTCCCTTTTGTTCCACGTGCAAAGTGTCGGTATATATAGCACCAGCCACATCCTGAGACTGACAGCACAGGCAGCTTTACCAGGAGCCTCAGCAGGAAAGAACAGTCCACGGTAAGATGCTAGCACTTTCTAACAGGTTTATTCTTTGGTAATTCTTTCCCCACCAGCATTCTTGCGCTATATCCTCACACCTGCATCCTTTCTGTGTCTGATATTCTGACATTTCAAATTCATCAGGTGTAAATACTTCAAATGTATGGATTTTGTTTTTATATCTCCTCTGTGAACTCAGTGATGGTAGTACAGGCATCATGCAAATATTTGTGGAGCATTTAACTCAGCTGATATTACAGAAAGTCTTAGTAGTCACAAAATCTTCAAAATACTTCTTTGGAGTCTTCCTGAACAGTTGGATTTCTGAATTGATTGGGGATAGTTAAAATGGAAAGATGGTTTCTAATAAAAATCCATTGCGATCTTTCATGTAATAAATCACTGGGATGCCAATGAGACAAAGAGAAAAGGAGAATTAGGCCCACTGAAATACAATGTATCTACCACACCTACTTATCTATAGATCTATCTATCTATTGATATCTATCTATCTATCAAATTGGATGAGTTTTATATTTGGAATGCAAGGGGGGTCAAAATTACCAAACAAATAAACAAACACTGAAGCAGCACCAAAAAAATCCCAATTGTGTCACCCTTGGTTGTGTTTAGTTTATTCTGCAGCAGGATGAAGCTTGTCACCGCCATCATTTTCTGCTCCCTGATCCTGAGTGTCAGCAGCCAAAGATGGTTCGATTTCCTCAGGGAAGCTGGTCAAGGTAAGAACAATGGGGACAGGATGATGGGAACTGGAGGCTGCATCAGGCTGCCCTCAGAATTCACCTGAGTAGAGGCCATGTCCCAATAGGGCCAGGCCCTCGTTGGTAGAAAAGGAGTAGGGATTTCCTAGTAGCATTGTCTCAGATTTTTCTGGCCAGTTTTGTATTCTTCTGTGGGGACCCCCAAGCCTGAGGAAGCCTAAGGTTTGGGTCCCAACTTCTTTTTTTTTTTTTTCTTTTTTTTTTTTTTATAAATTTTATTGTTATATTCCCCATACAATTGCAGCCCCCAATTCTGACCCCAATCCCTCCCCTCCCGCCCCCGCCCCCCTAAAAGTGTCTCTGGTTCATAGTTTTTTGTTGATTTTGATTTTCACTTTCTTATAGTTATTCATTTTCCTGGTCCCTTATTTAAGTTTTCTAGATTCCTGCTATGAGTGAGACCATCCGGTATTTTTCTTTTTCTTTTTGGCTTATTTCGCTGAGCATGATCCCTTCCAGCACCATCCATGTTGCTGCAAATTGCATGTGTTTATCTTTTTTGAATGCTGAGTAATATTCCATGGTATATATGTACCACATCTTCTTGATCCAGTCATCTATTTTTGGGCATTTGGGTTGTTTCCAAAGCTTAGCTATTGTAAACAGTGCTGCTATAAACATAGGGGTGCAAGTGTTCTTTGGAATTGATGTTTCTGTGTCCTTTGGGTAAATACCTAGGAGTGGAATTGCTGGATCATATGGAAGCTCTATGTTTAGTAGGTCCAGAAATCTCCACACAGCTTTCCACAGTGGTTGGACCAGTTTGCACTCCCACCAACAGTGCAGAAGAGTTCCTTTTTCTCCACACCCTCGCCAACATTTGTTGTTGCTAGTTTTTTTAATATGTGCCATTCTCACTGGTGTAAGATGGTATCTCATGGTAGTTTTGATTTGCATTTCCCTGATGACAAGTGATGTTGAACATTTTTTCATATGCCTGTTGGCCATTTGCATTTCCTCTTCAGAGAAGTTTCTTTTAAGCTCTTCTGCCCATTTTTTGACTGGATTATTTTCTTTGTTGTTGTTGAGTCTCATCAGCTCTTTGCAGATTTTTGTGATCAGTCCTTTATCATTAGTGTTGGGTGCAAAAATGTTCTCCCAGTTGGTGGGGTTTCTCTTTGTTTTTGTTATTGTCTCTTTTGCTGTGCAAAAGCTCTTTAATTTGATGTAGTCCCAGCTGTTTATCTTTGCCTTCACTATCACTGCTTTGGGTGATGTGTCTGTAAAGATGTCTTTGATGTGCAAATCACGTAGTGTTTCGCCTATATTTCCTTCTATATATTTTATGGTTTCAGGTCTTATGTCTAGTTCTTTAATCCACTTTGAGTTGATTTTTGTGTATGGTGTGAGGTGGTGGTCAAGCTTCATTCTTTTGCATGTAGCGACCCAGTTTTCCCAGCACCATTTATTGAACAAACTTTCTTTGCTCCAATGCATATTCTTTGCTCCTTTGTCAAAGATTAGTTGACCATAAATCTGTGGGTTTATTTCTGGATTTTCTATTCGATTCCATTGGTCTGTATGTCTGTTCTTGTTCCAATACCATGCAGTTTTGATGATTATGGCTTTGTAGTATAGTTTGAAGTCTGGGAGTCTGATGCCTCCATTCCCTTCTTTTTTTTTCAGGAGAGCTTTGGCTATTCGGGGTTTTTTGTGATTCCATATGAATTTCATCAATAATTGTTCTATTTCTTTGAAGAATGACATTGAAATTTTGATTGGAATAGCATTGAATCTGTATATTGCTTTTGGAAGGATGGCCATTTTAATAATGTTTATTCTTCCAATCCATGAGCAGGGGATGTCTCTCCATTTCTTTGTGTCTTCTTCTATTTCTTTTAACAGTGTTTTATAGTTTTCTTTGTATAGGTCCTTTACCTCTTTTGTTAGATTTATTCCCAAATATTTGATTTTTTTTGTTTCAATAACAAAAGGGATGGTCTTTTTGATTTCTTCTTCTTCAGATTTATTGTTTGTGTATAGGAAGGCTACTGACTTTTGCGTGTTGATTTTGTATCCTGCCACTTTACTGAACTGATTGATGAGTTGAATTAGCTTTTCTGTGGAGTTTTTGGGGTTCTCTATGTATAATATCATATCGTCTGCAAATAGTGATAGTTTGACTTCTTCTTTTCCTATTTGGATTCCTTGGATGTCTTTCTCTTGTCTTATTGCCCTGGCTAGGACTTCCAGTATTATATTGAAAAGCAATGGTGAGAGTGGACATCCTTGTCTTGTTCCAGATCTTAATGGAATTGCTTTCAGCTTTTCACCATTGAGAATGTTACTGGCTGTTGGCTTGTCATAGATGGCCTTTATGATGTTGAGGTATGTTCCTTGTATCCCAAGAATTTCAAGGGCTTTTATCATGAATGGGTGTTGCACTTTGTCGAAAGCTTTCTCAGCATCTATTGATATTATCATATGGTTTTTATATTTCTTTTTGTTGATGTGTTGGATAACGTTGATTGATTTTCGGATGTTAAACCATCCTTGTGCCCCTGGAATGAATCCAACTTGGTCGTGGTGAATTATCTTATGGATACATTGTTGGATTCTGATAGCTAAAATTTTATTGAGGATTTTTGCATCAGTGTTCATTAGGGAGATTGGCCTGTAGTTTTCCTTTTTTGTGTTGTCCTTGTTCGGTTTTGGTATTAGTGTAATGTTGGCTTCATAGAACGTGTTTGGTATTGTCCCTTCCTTCTCAATTTTTTGGAAGAGTTTGTGAAGGATAGGCACTAATTCGTCTCTGAATGTTTGGTAGAATTCATTTGTAAATCCATCAGGTCCTGGGCTTTTGTTTTTGGGGAGGTTTTTGATTACCATTTCAATTTCGCTGCTTGTAATTGGTCTGTTTAGGTGTTCTATTTCTTCTTTATCTAGCTTTGGGTGATTGTAGAGTTGTAGGAATTTGTCCATCCCCTCTAGATTGTTAAACTTGTTTCCATATAACTGTTCATAGTAGTTACTGATTATTCTTTTGATTTCTGCTGTGTCCGTTGTGATTTCTCCTCTTTCATTGATGATCCTGTTTATTTGTGCTTTCTCCCTTTTTTCCTTTGTGAGCCTGGCTAGGGGTTTGTCTATTTTATTGATTTTTTCAAAGAACCAGCTCTTGGTTTCATTGATCTTTTGGATTGTTTTTTTAGTTTCAATTTCATTTATTTCTGCTTTGGTTTTTATTATTTCTTTTCTTCTACTGGTTTTGGGGTTTTTTTGTTGTTCTTTTTCTAGATCTTTGAGCTTCGAGATTAGGTTGTTTCTTTGCGTTCTTTCTTGTTTCTTGATGTGAGCTTCTATTGCTATATATTTTCCTCTTATTACTGCTTTTGCTGCATCCCATACATTTAGGATATTGGTGTCCTCCTTGTCGTTCAATTCAAAAAATTTTTTAATTTCCTCTTTGATCTCCTCATTAGTCCAGTGGTCTTCAAGTAGTGTGGTTTTTAATCTCCATGAGGTAGGAAAGTTCCTTGCCTTCTTTTTATGGTTTATTTCTAGTTTGATGCCTTCATGGTCAGAAAAGATGGTTGATATGATTTCAATCTTGGTGTATCTGTTGATGTTTGTCTTGTGCCCCAGTATGTGATCGATCCTGGAGAATGATCCGTGTGCGCTTGAGAAAAATGTGTACTCCGTTTTTTTGGGGTTTAGTGTTCTATAGATGTCTGTTAAGCCCAATTGCTCTAGGTCTTTATTTAGAGCTTTGGTTTCTTTACTTATTTTTTGTCTTGTTGATCTATCCATTGTTGATAGTGGTGTGTTGAAGTCTCCCACTACGTATGTGTTTTCTCTGATGTCTGTTTTCAGAGAGGACAACAGTTGTCTGATATATTTTGGTGCTCCTTCGTTTGGTGAGTATATGTTAATGAGTGTTATTTCTTCTTGAAGTATTGTCCCCTTGATCATAATGTAGTGACCATTGGGGTCTCTTTTTATCTTTTTGAGTTTGAAATCTGTTTTATCTGATATAAGTATAGCTGTTCCTGCTTTCTTTTTTGGTCCATTTGCTTGTAGGATTGTTTTCCATCCTTTAACTTTGAGCCTATTTTTATCTTTTGTAGCTAAATGTGTTTCCTGGAGACAGCAAAAGGTTGGGTTTTGTTTCTTAATCCAGGCTGCAACTCTGTGTCTTTTTATTGAAGTGTTTAGTCCATTTACATTTAGAGTTAATATTGATATGTTAACATCTGTATTTGCCATTGTGTTTGTCTTTCCTTTGATTTTATTTATTTATTCTTTTAATAACTTTTTTTTTTTTTGGCCTTCTTTCATTGTTATTCGTCGCTCTGAGGTTCTGGCTTTAGGACTCCTTGTAGTATTTTTTGGAGTGGGGGTTTAGTTGCAATGAAATTCCGGAGTTTCTGTTTGTCTGGGAAGGTCCATATTCTTTCTTCAAAGAGGAAGGAGAGCTTTGCGGGATAGAGTATTCTTGGTTGGCATCTGTTTTCTTGGAGTCTGTTGACTATGTCCCTCCACTCTCTCCTTGCCCGTAGTGTTTCTTCGGAGAAGTCTGATGTCAGCCTGATTGGTTTTCCTTTGAATGTTATCTGTTTCTTCCCTCTTGCCAGCTTCATTATTTTTTCCTTGTCCTGGATTCTTGGGAGCTTTACTATTATGTGTCTTGCTGTATTTTTCCTTTCGTCGTGGAAGTTTGGTGTTCTTCTTGCTTCTTGTATATCAATTTTCAGCTCCTTCACATTTGGGAAGTTCTCTTCAATTATCTCTTTGAATATTTTCTCTGTTCCTACATCTCTCTCCTCTCCTTCTGGTATTCCTATAACTCTTATATTTCCTTTCCTCATGGAGTCAGATAGTTCCCGAAGTCTTTCTTCGTTCTTTTTCCTTCGTACTTCTCTTTCCTTTTCTGTTTTGGTTCTTTTTATTTCTGTGTCTTCAAGATTACTTATTCGTTCTTCCATTTCATCTATTCTGCTTTCATTGCTTTTCCCAGAGTTCTTTAGTTCTTCCATTAATTCTTTGATCTCCTGTATTTCTTTTACTTCCCTCTTTAGGGACTCAGTTTCTTTCTTCTGACCATTGTTTTCCCTCTCTAGGGACTCAATTGCATTCTTCTGATCGTTGATTATTTTTCCCTTATCATTGTTTTCCTTTATGACTTCTGTCAGTTTTTTAATCACGGCAATTTTAAATTCTCTTTCTGGAAGGCTCAGAAATTCTTCCAAGTTATTGTCGTTGCAATCTGGGGGCTGGCTTTCTTTTTGTGGTGTGCTTTTTCTCTGGAGAGTTGCTAGGTTGCGTGTGGTTCTTCTCCTCCCTACTGTCTGTTTTCTAATTTGCCGTATGCGTTGGGACACTGTGTTGTTGGGACTGGCCGGCATCTTGGGTGGGCTTCTCTGTTCCCCTCTGGTTCTTCCAGGAGTCATCTGTCAGTTTCAAGCAGCCTTTACTGGAGAAGGGTCCCTGTTCTAAAATGCCGATGTGGGGACACACTCCCCTGTGCGCCTGGTCTGCCCCGGCGGTGGGTTCCTGCTCCCCTCTGGGCTTGGACTGCAGGCCAGAGGGGGTTGGCGTGGGCGAACTTCCCCCGCTCACCTCTGGCTCCTGAGGAAGCCTTCTGCAGGTAGTCTTTACTGAAGAAATGTCCCTGTTCTAAAATGGTGATGTGGGACACACTCCCTGCGTGTCTGGTCTCAGGCACACTCTTTTGCGCGCCTGGTCTGCCCCGGCTGTGGGTGCTCGCTCTCCCTGTGGGCTCAGACTACTTGTTCAGAAGGGGCCCGGTGTGGGCTAACTCCCCAGCTGGCCACTAGCTGCTTCAGTAGCCTGTGCTGGGGTCACGTCGCTAGGTGGCGCCAGAGATCTCTCCTAGAGCCCTTGGGGAGCTGATTTTCCACCCCGTGGGACAGGGAGCAGAGCGGGGATGGCAGGGTACACCTCAACGGCTTTGGGGTGCTGTGTCTGCCTTGTGCCCCACCGTCGTGGGGAACCCACGCCCCTAATTTCGTGCCCCGGGTCTCAGTTCCAAAGCCCTCAGTTCCAGGACGTGGGCTGTAGCCCAGATCAGTGGCGCGGGAATGGCGCCTTTTGAATCCTGCTCCCCTGCCTGGGCGCCTTGTTCCCTCTCACTCAGGGAGGGCCTCCGCTGTCTCCCCGCAAGCCTAGGTCGCAGGCGCGGGGACCTGGGCAGCTGCAATCCGAGCGCCGCTTTCGCGCAAGCTTACCGGGCGGCCGGGGCTGTGTGCTGGTGCTGGTCTCCTCCTGGGGGGCGGGGCTCTCTTTAATGGCGCCTGGAGCTCACCTCCGTGGCGGATCCTGCAGGGTTCGCCTCAGCTCCCGTTCACGGGGTGTGGTGGCTGAAATAGTTCCTTTCCACTCACAGTCCCACTTGCTGCGTCCGTTTTTCTTGTTGGCCGTTTTGGTTTGTTGTTTCCCTCCTCTCTGCCGGTCGGAGAGTGCCGCCTCTGTGGGCGGGGGAGGGGAGCAGGGTTCTGCGCTTCCCTCCCTTCTGGTCCTCTTTTATGGCAACTTTCTTCTTTGGGCAGTTTGCTGGAGTCGTCCGTTTATCTTCCGTGTCCCAGTTCTCACTGGGACCTGCCGCTTTTCCTCCCTATTAACTTTTTTTAATGGGAGATCTTACTCGCAGCGTCTCCTCGCCGCCATGTTGCTCCGCCCCCTCTCAACAATCGGGTCCCAACTTCTTAGCAGAATAAGGACAAGAGAAGTTCAGGGGTGCATGGTGATTAATCACAAGTGGGGTTTTACTAGCACCTAGTGGATGATACGGGGCAGTTCACGTCAGTGTCTCAAGTAGCCATGACATGGGTCTATCAAAGGTGTGGGGTGTGTTCTTGTTACAGGGCAGGGAGAGGGGCTCCCCAGACCCCGCAAACCTGCCTGCTCTAAATGGATTCTGCCATCCACCGCATCAACACAAAACATATGAGACTTTAATGAAAAGGAACTTTAATACAATTAGTAAACAATAGGCAAAGAATATAGCTTCTAAATCAAGCACCCAAAGGTACCCATCCCCTCGTAGGTAAAAGTCCACCCAAGCAGGATTTGCCCAGAGCAAGACCTCAAAACCTATCACAAGTCTAAGGCACCTTCAAGTGGGAACCCACAGAAAAGGATCAGAAACAACCAGATGAGTCTGGAAGGAAAAGAACAAAATCAAAATCAAGACAAAAACTGCCATTGTCATCTCCCCACGGGTCTCTCACCCACATCTGTGTCACCCAGTCCACGACCAAAAGGCAAGCGCAGTTTCTTCACATGTCTCTCGGCTTCATGTGCCTCCTCCAGGTCTCCTTCGGGCTTTGCATCCTGCTTCCTTCCTTCCTCAGTCTCCTCTCCAGCTGCTTCTCTCTCTCTCTGCTCAGCTCCACCCTCCCTTGGTGGGGCAGAAAATCTGGAGCCTCCCCCTTTCCTGGGGACCACCCTGTTACAGTCTCACTCCCCAGCCACTCAGTAATTACAATCAAAATTGTCTTTAATACTTTGTGGGCACTGTTCTTAAGAGTTTTACATTTACAAATGAACTCGTTTTCATCCTTGTGTTTCAATCATTTAATCCCTCAATGTGCTACTGATACCGGAATTGTCAGGCCTAGTCTCCCAGCCAGGAACAGATCCCAGGCTGCAGGGCAGCGCTGAGCCCCAGACGCCAGACCCCCACGGGTTGGTGTCTCAAGAAGCCGCAGCAGGAACTTCGCAGACGCTCAGGCAAGCAAGCGAGAAGAGGCAGTTTGTTTATAGAAAGAAAAAGTTTATTGAGGAGAAAAAGAGCAGAAATAAAGTGGGACTCCCAGGCCAGGGAATCAGGCCTGGGAGGGGCAAGGAAGCCAAAGTGGAGTTGTGTCTCAGGGAATATACACCTTTTTTCCCTCATTATTCTAAAGCTCCACCAGTCTCTCTGTGATTGGTTAGTTCTCGGCTGTCTCACTTAATTTGCTCCTGAGTGGGGGATCTTCACATTCCTTATCTAACAGCTTTCTCTTTCCCCATTTGTTGCATCTTTAAATTCATGGCCCAGTCCTCTGGATGGACATCCCTGCATTGAAGTTAAACAGCTGCCCTTCTAATGTGTCCATAAATTAAACCACTCTCCATTTCTCCAATCTCCGCCTCCCTTTACCACCTGAAGGAAACCAGGACTAGCATTAACAATGTTGTCCTTGGTCCTGGGATGTTTGTTTTTCCTAGTGGAATGGGTTACTTTCCCTTGATTGTCCTTATCTCTGAAGCCTCCCTAAATTCTTCAGAGGTCCCCTCCTGCACTGTCCCTAAAACTGCCTAATTTCTAGCTTGCCCTGTGTCTCTTTACTATCCCTTCACAGAGAAAAGGAAGCACTAAGAGATTAAGAGACCTAACAAATTCTCCAAACAGCAGGATTTAATCAGGCTATCAAGCTCCTCAAACCTTGCTATTAATCATGGTATTGCACTGCCTCCCCGATAAGAGCACACACACAGAGGGACTTGTGAACATAATATCCTGCTCTTTATATGAGCAAATGGCAAATAGTGCACAATTGGGATGTGGTGCCATAGGAAGGCAATTCTAAAGAGCAACTCTCACCCCAGTAAGCGGCACAATGAATTACTTCTATGCTAGTTCCACAGGGGCTGAGACGTGGCCAGGAATCCAATTGCAAGAGATATTTAGCTCATTGGCCATAATAAAGTGGCAAAAATTTATTTCACAAAATTGTGTTATTGTTTTTCTATAATAATTATTTCTGAACAATTGTTTTAAGAATAAGCTGTTAACTCATTAAATTCTCACAGACCCAGTTAAAAATATCTTTATCTCTGAGGTCAATGTTTTTCAAAGGGTTGTTCTAGAACCACGTGTATGAGAATTCCCTAGGGTCTGGAGTTCTTTGTGAAAAGCAGTTGACACACCCTAGTTCATACACCATCCCTCTGTTGAATCACAATCTCCATTACTAAGCTAAATGGGCTAATTTACATTTGGCCTTTACCAAACACTCCAGTTGATTGTTTGCCCACAGGAAAGGATGAGAACCAGTACCTCTAAGTTTACTGGCCCTAGACAGCAAAATAAGCCAGGCACTTTGGAAATACTCGTACAGGCCTGGACTCCAATGACCTGTTCGAATCAGTAACTCAGAGGTAATAAGAGTGTCATAACTCTCAGTAAAGCCATATTTCCAAATGCCAGAAATAATGAATATATAAAACAAAGATAAGTTATCTTGGAATGAATGGGAGGAAATTTTTTTTCCCTCTGTTTTGCCCAGATGTTGATCATCACATTTATTTCATCATTTCTTTCCCTTCCAGGGACTAGAGACATGTGGAGAGCCTACTCTGACATGAGAGAAGCCAAGTTCAAAAACTCTGACAAATACTTCCATGCCAGAGGCAACTATGAGGCTGCACAAAGAGGTCCTGGCGGAGTGTGGGCCTCTAAAGTGATCAGGTAAACAAAAGGGGGTCTTGGGAGCAGGGATGGGTGAGCACAGCTTTCTGCCTCGCACAACCTGGAGGGGCCAATTCTTAAAGAAGTTTCCAGTGGAGAATGCGGCCTCTCCCCTCTCGGCCATCCTATTCTTGCCAGTGTGGGATCTGAGTGATTGATAGATCCAGAGTAAGGTTAATGGCATTAACCTTACCAGTAGGATTCCCATATCGCCCGCTAGGGGTGCTGTTCACCAAGTGTAAGCGGAGTGCGGTCAGCCTGAGCGAGCTGGACAGTTTGCAGGGCAGGGTCCGTGTCTAACTGCCCTTTTCCTTGGCTCCTCTAAGAGTCATTAATTCTTCCAAAAGGGGAGAGAACTGGGAGGGTGAACCTGTTGCTCATCAGCCCCTGGTTAATCTCCTACCTGCTTCCCTCGGTTCCAGTGATGCCAGAGAAGCTACTCAAAGAGTCACCGACTTGTTTAGATACGGAAACAGTGGCCACGGAGTGGAGGACTCAAAGGCCGACCAGTTTGCCAATGAATGGGGCCGGAGTGGTAAAGACCCCAATTACTTCAGACCTGCAGGCCTGCCTGACAAGTACTGAGGTTCCTCTTCACTCTGCTCTCAGGATAGAAGTCTCTGAATACCCCTGAGGACAGTTGCTGAGCTCGGATTTCTGAATTCTGTAATCTTAGTACTTGATGATAAAGAGCACATGAAAGTGTTTAATAAATACTGAATAAATGTGAAATCCAATCTGTCTTGGCCTCTGGAGATAGCATATGACATTCTTCCCAAGAACTTGAGCCTGTTTAATACCATGGGTTGATGGATAAACATCATAGCTTTTATTTTTAAGAGGGAGATTAGGCACTAATAAACAATGGTAGTAGTTTGGCATAAAATGATTTCTCTATAGTATGGTCCATATACATAGACCATTACATGAACCAGTGATCAAACCATAACTTGATGTTCCATAACAGGGAAAGATAATAAGAGAAAAAATTCAACAATAAAGCTTTAAATGGATGCCCCAAAATCAGTAAATTTTTTGAAAAGTGCAACTTACAAAAACTGACACAAGAAGTGAAAAATAGGATTATGCTGTAATTATTGTAAAATAGCAGACTCAGATGGTTTTTTAGACAAATTACTCCTTCAAAATAGCAAATGAGGGGCCTCCCTGCTTGCGCAAGGGGTTAAGCACCACACTATGAAGCAATCCACAGCCTCTGCAACACGAGTTCCATCACCGGCCAGCCAGGGAGAAACCAACATGGCTCCTGTCTCTCCTGCTGCTCCCTTCAGCAGTGTGTTTCAGTCAGTCTGCCTATTCTGTTCCCCACTCTGTCTCTGTGAATCCTTTCACACTCTGCACCTCTGGCCTATACCACAGCTCTTGCATGCATGCATGCATAAATAAATCTTTTTAAAAAATAGCAAATGATTCCAATTTTGTAGAAACAATTCCAGTAGGGGAGTAGAAAATACTCCCCAACCCTTTCAATGAGGATAGCAAACATTGATGCTAAAAAACCCAAAGGAAAGTACAAAAACACCCGAATCACCATGGATTGACCATCTGATTAGGGGGTCAAAGTACAGCCTGAAGTGCAATCAAGTAAAATGAACTCATGCCATTTGCAGCAACATGGATGGATCTGGAAGGGATTATTCTAAGTGAAATGAGCCAGAAGGAGAAAGGGAAATATTGATGGTTTCACTTATATGTGGACTCTAGAGAAACCAAACAAAGGGACAGGAAAAGGACAAACTTGCATATTGACAACAGATCTGAGGCATACAGCAGGGGAAGGGGAAGGAGGGATCAAAACAGGAGGGAAGAGCATAAGGGACTATGGTGCTGGATAATGGGTGCTGTGGTGGTGGAGCTACACCTGAGGGGAGAAATAAAATACTATCTAAAAATCAACAAAGATGTAAGAAAATAAATAATTGAAAATAATGTTTAAAAATGCAGTATGAGGTTATGTCAGTTACATAATCCCAGAAAATCTTGGAATCTTGGAGATACTCTATCCAATCGTAAAGGGTAGCTCAGTTGTTGATGGTTCTGTTACTTCAAGAATATCTGGAGCTTCCACCTCTATCTTTGCTTCTGTCTGATTTGCCAGTCCTTACGGTGTCATCAAAGTGAGATTTGAGGGTGATAGGTGATAGGTGATAAAGACATAGGTGATAAAATGAAGTCAAGCTAGTTTTAATATTTGGGGATCTTTGGAAAAAGTTGTTGAGAAGGAAGTTTTAGAAATGATCTAGAAACTGGACATTTTCATTTGATTTCATCCACAATTGATTATGATTAGCTTTGAATGTTCTTATAAGAATAGTATTTTCACAATGGACATTAAATCACACTAAACAAAAGAAAAAATGACAAAGAAAAAATCAAAATGTTAATAGACAACGTCCCTTCTGTTAACTTAGTGATTTCGGGCAAAATGCTTTACTCATTTAGTCTTAGTCTCCTCCTGGGGTGGTGGAGAATATGAACTGTGACGTTATGAGTGTTTGTGATGGTGCCTGTTCATATTAAATATAATGTTATATTACATAACTTAAGTATATATAAGGTTAGAGAAGAGTCACAATAATGTGTGGTCTTTTAAATAAACAAAGTGGTGGCGAATCTCTTTGTTGCAAGATTTTAAAGATTTATTAAATGCTCCAAGTTTCAGGTCTAAACAATTAAAGATTTTGTACTGTGTGAAGTTCACGACTAAAGTCCAACTCTTATCATTGACCATATACAGTTGACCCCTCCCCCCAAATTTTCATCAATTGATAAGTACATACAATGGTGTGGAGATTACATTCTGTGTCAGAGGGATTGCGGAAAGGTGTGTAGCTATTTCCTTAGAGAATGGCTTTTACATAGTTCCTTCCCAAACTTGTCAGTCTGGGATACAGAGAGGTCTAGACCCTAGTTCCCAACAGGGATGCCATTGAACACCCACCCCTAACCTTCACCCCAGCTTTCATATTTCTGAGGACATTTTTGTTGGCACAATGATTGGGGGCCATTTAGCGGATGGTCCAGAGATACAGCTTACAATTTATGGGACAGTGCTGCAAACAGAGAACCGCCCTGCACAATGTTGGCAAAGTCAGATTTACCATGAAGTAGATGAAACTTGAGCTTCAAGGGCTCTTCTATGGGATCATTCCAAGGCCCTGGGAGAGACTCTAGAAAGTGTTCACATAGTCAAATGTCTTTGTAAAATCTGCCAAAATAAATATTTCAATTGCAAGCAGTTAATGCCTCTGACTTTGTCCACTGAAACATTTCACCATCACATTTCCCCTTGTGTGGGTGGCACTGGATGGTCACAGGCGTTTTGGGGATAAGTAATGACCATGGGATAAAGGAAAAGAAGTAGGAACTGAAAATACAAGGAGTTATAATACTGACATTGTTACCTTTGTCTTTCCCAGGATTCCATCTACACCTGGGAGAAGAATGAGCACCTACTGCTATCTTTAAGAACAGCCACGGGGTCCTCCCTAGTGGCATCACAGCACCATGAAGCAATCCGCAGCTTCTGCAGCACGAGTTCCATCCCGGCTGGCCAGGGAGCTACCCACATGGCACGGCAGACCTCTCCTGTCTCGCCCGCTGCTCCCCTCAGCACTGTATTTCATCAGTTGGCCTGTTCTGTTCCCCACTCTGTCTCTGGTGAATCCTCTCACCCCCCTGCATCTCTGGCCTGTACCCCAGCTCTTGTACGCATAAATAAATAAATCTTTAAAAAAAAAAAACAACCAAAAAACAGTGCTTGCTTCGGCAGCACATGTACTAAAAAAAACCAAAAAACAAAAAAGAGCCACAGTGCCTAGAGATCAGAAGTCCCACAGACTGGAGATTCAGGTCTGTACCACAGACGCCATTCGGCAACATGTTCCTCCTCATTCCCTTCCCTTCAAATCTGGCGAAGAGCTTCTGGAGGGCAGCAAATAATTATGACCATGACGGTGCCCAGGTCCTGGGTAGGGTGGAACGGGTTCCCAAGCCCGATGGGCATAGTGGGCGGGCACTCGGGCCGGCACGACACTGGGCAGCAGGGGGCGCTGTGGCGGGAGTCGTGCCGGACACTCTGCCGCCAGGAGGCCTCTCGTCTCCTCCGGCGGCTTCCGGCGCGGCTCCTGCGTGGCTCCTGCGCGGCTGCTGCGCGCCAGTGGCGACCGAGCCATGGACCGTAACCCGTCGCCGCCGCCGCCCAGTCGGGAGGAGGACGAGGCCACGGGGGATTGCATAGGGAGCACGGTCTACAGCAAGCACTGGCTCTTCGGCGTCCTCAGCGGGCTCATCCAGGTGCGGAAACTCGCGCCCCACGTGGGTTTCCCCCGGATCCCCGGCCTCGCCGCCTCTGCCCGCCCCCCGCTGCCCCGGGAGCCTCCAGCCCCACGACTCTTATGTTCTAGGCCCTCATGGAGGGGTCTCATGCCTGCGTCTGCCCTCCTCCGCGGACCCCCAAACTGAGGGGAGCCCCTCCCAGTGCCTCAGCAGAAAGGGCAGTACAGTGCGGGGGTGCTGGAATGCTGGCTGTTAAAAGATTTTTCCTTTTCGCAAAATTTCCAAAGACGCTGATCATGCAAATACATTGCTCGGATTTTTGCTTTTCCTCTTCCCACTGTAGTCCCCAAAGTCATAGCTTATCTATTTCGTAAGTTTTTGTTGTAGTAGAATAACTGGTGAATTAGGAGTCAAAGGGCTCTAATATCAAAATCGGGGGCTTCATCTCCTACTGGCTGTGTGACTGTGGGCAAATTACTTAACCGCCCAGAGCCTTGACTTTTTAAATTTTTATCAACTGGAAGGTCATATTATTGTGTGTAGGATTATTGTGTGGGTTAAATAAGATGATAAAGGTCGGGGGGTGCTTAACGTGGTGTTTCGCACAACGGAGGCTCTCAGTAAATGCGAACTTTATTCTCTCCCCACTATGTTTCCTTAAGTGATTTTCACATTTAAAAATTTTCTCCTCTCCAGTCCTTTGTCTACACAACTGCCAGCGCAATTGTCCTTGTAAAGAAAAGGAAAAAACCCAAAAGACACAAAAACCGGTTCATGGGAACTCCTTGTAGTTCTCATTGCCTACCGGAAAAAATAAAGCGCATTTCTTAGCTTGGAGTCCAGTGCTATCGGCATCCATTCACAGCTTTATCTGCCCATGGCGCACTAAATTGCTCACCCCTCCCCAAACGTGCTAGGTCTTATCAACTCTAAATTTATGTACTTTCCTCTTACAACTCTTTCCACAGTTCAGTTTGATCACTTGGCCTTTTCTGTGGTGATTATCAGTTTGCAGGTGTTTTCCCTACTAGATACTGAACTATTTGAAATCCGGAGATCATACCTTACTCATCTTTGTATTTCTACCCCAAATGCCTAGCAACAGTATTTTCTCCATGAATATTGAATGCATAGACTTACCCAAGGTACTACTTAAAAAAACAAACAAACATGGGCCTCCCCGGTGGTGCAGCGGTTGAGCGCTGGGTTGCGAAGCTGCCGCGGCCTCTGCAGGACTGGTTCGATCCCCAGCTGCTCCCCGGCCACTGGAGGAGGGTCCCACATGGCCGCAGACCTCTCCTGCCGCCCGCTGCTCCCCTCAGCAGTGTACTTCGGTCCTTCTGCCTGTTCTGCTCCCTGCTCTGGCTCTGGTGAATTCTCTCACCCTCCCGCGCTTCTGACTGTACCCAGTGCTTGTATAAATAAATAAATAAATAAATAAATAAAAATCGTTTTAAAAAAAAAAAACAAACAAAACCCACAAGGTATTTGCAAGAGAAGATACTTTGAGGTAGCATCTTTGTGACTTCTATGCGATTATGGGATCATTTTCCTTGGGGACTATTGTGAACAACTTTCATTCATCATCTCTTTTCTTCCTTTTTGCTTCTGAAGCTTGTTACCCCTGAAAATACCAAATCCAGCTCAGCTGATGAGGAGCAACAGATGGAACTTGACGAAGAAATGGAGAATGAAATTTGCAGAGTATGGGATATGTCAATGGATGAGGTATGGGAGTGAAGGGAAATTGAAAAGGCTTGGTGAATGGATTTTTAAAAAGGTTCGATTCTTAAGTCTCTGGGGAAAGACTTTAGTGTCTGTTATAACTCCTGTATATGGCATAGGGATTGAAGTCACAAGAACTTTAAGTGCCAAAAATCTCCATTTTATTCTATAGTGTGAAAGTATTTTCATAGATATTATTCCATTTGCTCTTCATAATAACTCTGTGACATAGGGAGTAGCTTATTTTGCAGGTAAGAGAAGAGCTGACTAGAGATTTGATTTATATGATTTCTCATTGTGCATCTTAGCCTTTTGCAGTAATTCCTGTGTAAAATTCTTGTTTTAGTGTCTTTCATCTCCCTTCTTTCCTCCATATTGTCACCTAAGATGTTTTTTCCTGCAAGAGATTTACTTGTATACCTCTGTCTTGAAAGTTGCCTATGGATAGTCGTCATTGTCAACCATTTGTTTAAAACAGCATCGTTGGGCTTCCCCGGTGGCACAGCGGTTGAGCGCTGGGCTGCGAAGCTCCCGCAGCCTCTGCAGCGCCGGTTCGATCCTGGGTCACCAGTGAGGGTCCCACATGGCACGGCAGACCTCTCCTGCCATGCCCGCTGCTCCCCTCAGCAGTGTATTTCGTTGGTCTGCCTTTTCTGTTCCCTGCTCTGGCTCTGGTGAGTTCTCTCACCCTCCGCGCTTCTGACTGTACCCAGTGCTTGTATAAATAAATAAATAAATCTTTCATTTATTTATTTATTTTTGAAGATTTATTTGTTTGTTTGTTTGTTTGTTTATACAAGCACTGGGTACAGTCAGAAGAGCGGGAGGGTGAGAGAATTCACCAGAGCCAGAGCGGGGAGCAGAGCAGGCAGAAGGACCAAAGTACACTGCTGAGGGGAGCAGCGGGCGGCAGGAGAGGTCTGCGCGCCATGTGGGACCCTCCTCCGGTGGCCGGGGAGCAGCCGGGGATTGAACTGGCGCTGCAGAGGCTGCGGGCAAGCTTCACAACCCAGCGCTCAACCGCTGCGCCACCGGGGAGGCCCAATAAATAAATCTTAAAAAAAAAAAACAAACTTACCATTAAAAAAAAATAATAAAATAAAAAAAAAAAAAAACCCAGCATCGTTGAGGTATAATTGACACCAACACCTATCTATATTTTCAGGTGTAATTTACATAAAAAACTGCATGATACTGTTAGGGGGAAGTGATGTCCTGAGTTAATCCCATACAGGCTTTGTGGACTCCACCCCCACTCCAGACTAAAGCCATCAGGACATTGGGAAAGACAAATCCCATCACCACCAAGGGGAGGGTGGCTGGGACCTGAGGGTGGAGTTGGGCAGCCAGGTTGGATATAAAAAACCAAACACGTGGGCCTTGCTCACTCTCTGGCTCGCGATCGCTCGCCTCCTGGCTTCACCGCTCCTGGCTGGCGGCCAGCTCTCAGAGCGCCATTTTGGGATTCCTAATCGGGGGATTGGGTAGGACTCATTTAAAACTTTGTCTCCCACTTTTCTCCCAGAGCTGTACATTTCCTCATTTTCCCTTCCCTTGTAAATAAACCTTTTATTAACCTTTCACGTGTGCCTGCAGTAGAGCATTGATAAGTCCTTTTAAGCGCGCGGGTGAGGACCCACAGTCAGGCACCCCGTTTTGTATCGGGGTTGCTCTACAACAGTTTGGCGCTCTACAACAATACCATTGCCATATTTAAGGGAGAGAACTTCTCTATCACCCCCAAAAGTTTCTTTATTCTTTTTGTAACCTCGACCTCTTACCCCTCACTGATTCTACCCTTCCTGGGCATCTTTGGCTTGGTTTTCTATCACTTCAGAGTACTTTGCATTTTCTTGAGTTTTATATAAATGTGATTATATTATATTTTGGAGAGGTCTTGCTCTTTCATTCATCATTATTATTTTAAGAATCATTCATGTTGTGACTATAGGAACTACACCTGAGGGGGGAAATCAAATACTGTCTAAAAATTAATGATATAAGAAAAGAAATTTTAAAAAGTTAATCACAGGCAGGAGATTAGGGAGAGGAGATTATAAGAGGTGATTAGAATTTAATTTTGCTTAATTCTATTTTTCTACTGGAAAGTTTTCATTATGCATTGGGGAAGTAGCTGTCATCTGGCTATACATTGTTTTGATTATGATAACTTTATAATCTTGAAATTAGGTGGCATTAATCCCCCAACTACATTCTTTCTCAAGGTTGTTTTGGTTGTCCTACAAAGGAAATATATCCTTTGTATTTCCATATTAATTTTAGAATCAGGGCCTCTCCGGTGGCACAGTGGGTTGAATGCAGTGCTGTGAAGCTGTCTGCAGCTTCTGCAGCACGGGGTCGAGTCCCTGCCGGCCAGGGAGATACCCACATGGTGTGGTGGACCTCTCCTGTCTCTCCCGCTGCTCCCCTCAGCAGTATTTTCGGTTGTCTGCCTGTTCTGCTCCCCGCTCTATCTCAGGTGAATTCTCTCGCCCTTCCATGCCTCTGGCCTGTACCCCAGTTCTTGTATAAATAAATAAAATCATAAAAAAAGTATTAAAAAAGTAATTTTAGAATCAGCTTGTTAATTTCTACCAAAAACTTGCTAGAATTTTGACTGGAATTTAGTTGAATTTATACATCTTTTAGTGGAAGAACTGACAAATTAATGACGTGTCTTTTGATCCATGAACAAATTATAGCTCCCCATTTATTTAGGTCTCCTCTAGTTTCTGTCAGCAAAATTGTATAGTTTTTAGTGTATAGGTTTTCATATCTTTTGTCAGGTTTGGTCCTGAGTATTTTGTATTTTTGGATGATACTATGAATGGTTTTTTAAGAAAATTTCAATGTCTCTTTAGTACTAGTATATAAAAATGCAGTTGATTTTGTATAACTTATATCCTGCAGCTATGCTGAAGCACTGAAGTCATAGTACCTTTTTTTATAGTTTCTGTTTACATAGATAGTGTACATAAATGATTATGTCATTTATGGATTTACTTCATTTTCAATCTGAATTGCTTTTATTTATTTTTCTTGCATATTTTCTCTTGCCAGAGCCTGCAGTATGATGTTGACTAGAAGTGGTGAGAAGGGACATCCTTGTCTTGTTCTTGACTGTAGGCAGAGCCTTGCTTCCATCATTAAGTATGATGTAGCTGCAGATTGAGAAGGTTCCCTTCTGTTCCTAGTGTGCCTAGAGTTTGTATCAGGAATGGATTTTGGATTTTATCATGCTTTTGCTAACAAAAGTATCTGTTCAGATGATCATGTGTTTTTTCTTTCTAATTTAAAAATATGCTGTGGGCCTCCCCAGTGGCGCAGCGGTTGAGCGCTGGGTTGCGAAGCTTGCCCGAAGCCTCTGCGGCACCTGTTTGATCCCTGGCTGCACCCCGGCCACCGGAGGAGGGTCCCACATGGCGCGCAGACCTCTCCTGCCACCTGCTGCTCCCCTCAGCAGTGTACTTCGGTCCTTCTGCCTGCTCCCCGCTCTGGCTCTGGTGAATTCTCTCACCCTCCCGTGCTTCTGACTGTACCCAGTGCTTGTATAAATAAATAAATAAATCTTTAAAAAAAATAGTTAAAAAAAAAATACGGTGAACTGTGTTGAGTAATTTTTCAAGTTGTTAGAATTTTGTTTAGAAATTTTATCTGTGTTCATGAAATACAGTCCTTTTGGTACCAAGGTAATTACTCTATCTTCACAGATTGGAAAGCTTTCCCTCTTCACATATCAAGAAGAGTTTGTGTAGAATTGATATTATTTCTTTCTTAAGTCTTGGCGGAATTCATCTGAACTTGGAAGATAACAGTTTTATTGAGATACAACTCTCTACTATGAAAGTCACCATTTGGTTGTTTTAGTATATTGTGGGAAAGACCATAAATTCAATTCCTTTAGTAAATACTTGGCTATTCATGTTACTTTGGTAGTTGGTGTACTCCAGGGATTTATCCATTTCATTTAAGCTGTTAAATTTATTGGCATAAAGTTGTTCATAGTATTACATTATTGTCCTTTAAGATTTATGATGACATAGTGGTCTTTCATTCCTGATATTAGTAATTGGTGTCTCCTGTCTTTTTCCCTTGGTCAGGCCGACTAGAAGTTTTATACTTTATTTTATTTTATTTATTTATTTTTTATAGAGGCATGTTTTATTTATTTATTTATTTGTTTGTTTGTTTTTGTTTTTATACATGCACTGGGTACAGTCAGAAGCGCTGGAGGGTGAGAGAATTCACCAGAGTCAGAGCAGGGAGCAGAGCAGGCAGAAGGACCGAAGTACACTGCTGAGGGGAGCAGCGGGCAGCAGGAGAGGTCTGTGCGCCATGTGGGACCCTCCTCTGGTGGCCGGGTAGCAGCTGGGGATTGAACCGGCGCCGCGGAGGCCGTGGGCAGCTTCGCAACCCAGCGCTCAACCACTGTGCCACTGGGGAGGCCCTTATAATTTATTGATCATCACAAAGAATCAGCCTTTGGTCTGATTCTCTGTTTTATTGTTTTCTATTTCATTGATTTCCATTTTGGTCCTTATTATTTACTATCTTCTGCTTACTCTAGTTTAATTTGATCTTTGTCTAATTTCTTCTAGTAAAAGCTGAGGTTGTTGATTTGAGACCATTATTTTTGTAATATAGGCATTTAACACTATGCATTTTCCTCTGAATATTGCTTAGCAGTATCCTACAACCTCTGTTATGTTGTGTTTCATTTCAGTTAGTTCAGAGCACTTTCTAATTTTCCTTTGGTTAATCAGTTATTTAGATTTCAAATATTTGAAATTTTTTCAGGTAGCTTTTTTTTTTACTGCAGTGAATACTCTGAAGCCTTTTAAGTGTATTGAGACTGTTTCATGACCCAGAATGTGGTCTGTCTTGGTAAACAGTAACATGGTCACTTAAAAAGAATCTGTATTGTGCTGTCGTATTGTGGTGTGGCCTATAAATGCATGTTAGACCAAATTGGTTGAGAGTGTTGTTCAAGTCGTCTTTTTGCCTGACTACAATTGAGAAGCTGTGGTTAAAAAAACACCTGTTTTCAAATGAAATCTTAGCGTAAAGTCCTTAAATACAAATAGGTAAAACAACTGCTTTTTGAAACTGTTGATGGAGGGGAAATGCCCTGTTTCTTGGCCTCCTCTTCACCCTCTCCTGGTTGTTCTTGAAATACCTCTAGAAAATTGAGCTGTTCCATGATCACTGGCATAAAGTTGTTTGGACGAGACTGTGTTCAGACACTATGTGTTTGAACAGCCTCAGGGACTTCCAGATACTTGCTGCACCTTCATGTGTTTATGCTCTCTCATGCTGCTCTCAACCTGGAATGACCTCCAGCCCAGCTTAAATGTCACCTCATCTGTGATGCCTCCGCAGACACTCCAGGGGGAATGTTCATTCTGTTGAACATTGTGTTGTTGTGTTAACACTTATCTTACTATTTAGTGATTGTTTTGGATCTCTATGTCCTCTGATAGGTTTTTTTTTCTTTTAAAAGCTTCATGTCACCTCTTTAGTGATATCTTCTCTGATATATCTAAAGTGGTTCCCCTTAGCTTGACTTCTAGCATACACTATCTTGTTTGTTTTCTTTGTAGCACTTAGAAATGATGTAGTTTTGGGCAGCCCTCCTCCCAAGACTGGCTGCCTGTGACTATGCAGGCGTCTCTTTCAACAAACCTTTTGCTTCAGATGCAGCTCTTTCTGCCCACGTGTGTCTGTGCAAGTGTCCCTTTCCTTTTTTTAAAGTAATAAACCTGCCCTTGTGGATGTTGAAAAAGAAAAAAAGAAATTATATAATTTATTTCTTATGTGTTTATTGTTAGTTCATCCCTCTAGAATAAAAACTCTCAGTGGAACTGAGACTTTATCTGGCTTGTGCACTAATGTGTCCCTAGAGGCTGAAATAAAAGTGTCTATTACTTGAATTTTTCAATAAATATTTGGTGAAGAATGAATGAATACCTGAGAGATAGCATGGTGTGCTGATAAATCAGCACATGGCCTTGAGTCAGACTCACGTAGGTTCAAATCCTGGCTCTGTTCTCCTATTTATTGTATAATCTTAGGCAGGTTGCTTAACCTTTTAAAACCTCATTTTATCAGTTATTATTAGGGGCTAATAATAGCTACTTTACAGGTTGTTTTGAAATTAGATGAATTAGTATGCAGACTGCTTCTCTGTGCCTGGCAATTAATATTTATTCAATAAATGTTAATTGCCATTATTACTGTTGGTGTTGATATTGTTAGGCCACCACTTGCTACTCCAGGAATAAGTCCCTGCAAACACTGCAATATAATATTGCATATAATAAATAGTCTGATCACTTAGTATGGAGGGCACCTGCTGCTATGACTTTAAATTTGGAGTATATCTTGGAAAATACTGTTTCTCTGACCACTGTCTCTTAATAAGTCGAGGTTGCCTCTCAGTCAACAGTCACGCAGGTTTGCCTCAATTTTGACTGCTTTGAAGGATTACTTCTCTCTCTCTGAGGTGCCTCCAGGGTGCTTATTACTATACATATTGAACTGCATTATCACATAGCCTGTATTTTAAGTTTAGCTATTACAGATGTGCCCTCACATTTGATAAAAGTCTGAGACAGTAAACAGCCAGAAATTTAGTTTTATTTCAGTATTTTACAATGCACATCTCCACAACTACCTGACTTAGTTTTGAGGCCCACATTCCTAGTGAGATGTGGTTACATGCCCACTCCAGTTCTTTGACTTGTGTGAGGTGTTCCTGTAGGTTCTGTGGACTGGGCAGACTCTAGGAAGGAGGTCCGCAGTTGCCACAGTTACACTGCAATCAGAATTTTTTTCTGTAAAGATTTTGAAAAAATACATTCTGATTTGGGCATGAGGATTTTGCGCCAGTATGAGTTTTGACCTGTTTCCTTGTCATATTTAAAGTTCTTAGAAAACAGTAATTACAAATTTTACTCTTTTTTCATATCCCTATCTTCCAGCATATTACCTGACAATCAACAAATGTGTCTTGTGTTAATGAGAATTCTAGCTACGTTAGAAAGATCATTTCGGTAAATACATTAAAGGCAGAAAGAAGAGGACAGTCCTCTGGAATATCACAATTAGTTTTGATTTGTTGGAATTATTCCATTGTGTTGAGATCAGCTATCACAAAGATTTTAATATTGCTTTTGTCTTTTGACATAATTCCTAGCATTATGGGTTTTTTTCTTATGCCTAAAGGAGGTATATATGAATTTTTTAAAAAATGGGTTCAAAGAGGAATAGCCAGTATCTAAGTTGAAATTTATCTTTATTTTTCAGGATGTGGCTTTATTTCTCCAAGAATTTAATGCTCCTGACATATTTATGGGCGTATTGGCCAAATCCAGATGTCCTCGATTAAGAGTAAGTATATATATATCTAAAACCTCCTCTTTGGAATAATAACAGATAGTGCTGGATAATCTTTTATTAATTTTCTTACTGGCTACAAATCAGTCTGCAAGTATTTATTAAACATTACTAGGTACTAGGCAATGTTGTATTTAAAACTATTATAGTCACTGAATTTTATATTTGGGATAGTCCAGGGAGATTAATACTTTCATTTAATAGCTGCGGAAACTAGATAGGAATAACTGAAGTGATACTCTAATATGAGGCAGACCAGGAAACACTCCCTGGACCTCCCATTTCTTAGTTCATTGCTCTTTTTTCATTCATAAAATCCTCCATTGCTTAAAAACCATCACTCTAAACTCAGCCTATTGCTCAAGACTTTCCATAATCTGAACCTAATTCATCTTCCAGCATGAAATCTGCCCTCCAGATGCTCCTTCTAATTTAGCCAGCCCTGTCTTACTCCTTAGCTTACTGTGATCATGCTGTTTGCCTTCCCTGCCCTCTCGCTGTTTACATCTGTGATCCAAGATGGTATTTTTCTTCACAGCCTTCCCCATTGAGTAAGCTCTCAGTGGCCAATACTGGTGGTAACTCCCCAAGACAGTCATCTGTACTTCTTATTTAGTCTTTAACTGTGTTCTGTACAGTGTACTGTGGTCAAATGCCATTTAGGTTGCACGTGATGTGCATATTTTGGGTGATTAGTAGGTCACATGTTAACTAATTATAATTATGAGTTACTGCTTGCTATTCACCAGGTATTTGTTTTAGTACTCTATGAGTAGGCATTTATCTCCACTTCATAAGTAGAAGAACTAAATCTCATGTTAAGAAGTTTATCTAAGGTTGTACAACTGGGAAAGAATGGAATTAGGGCTTGAAATTAGCCTGAACAACTTCAGTATAACTATTATAGTATGTAGTCTATTTTTCTTTGAAATTAAAAAGTGAGAATTCTGTAGTATATTTTTACAAATTCAGTTTGAATTAAATTTTTTTTAAAGATTTATTTATTTATTTATTTACATAAGCACTGAGTACAGTCAGAAGCACAGGAGGGTGAGAGAATTCACCAGAGCCAGAGTGGGGAGCAGAACAGACAGAGTGACGAAATACACTGCTGAGGGAAGCAGTGGGCGCGGCAGGAGAGGTCTGCGCGCCATGTGGGACCCTCGCCAGCCAGCCAGGAATTGAACCGGCACTGCAGAGGCTGCGGGCAGCTTTGTAGCCCAGCACTCGACTGCTGCGCCACTGGGTCAGCCCTGAATTAAAATTTTATGTAGTAAAATGTCCCACTTGTATTTGGTCCTAATGAACAATGAGCCACTTTCTCCTTGGGTTGTTACATTAATATAGAGATTTGACAGTTATATGATTTTCTCTTGGATTTTTGTAACTTAAACATGTTGACTCATTTGATTAGTACTTAAAGAACACAAGCCTATGTGAGGAATGGTGCATTTAAGGAAATAGTTACATCATTATTTATGCTTGCAAGCCATAGTCTGTCTACGGCAGTGATTCTCAGCCTTGGCCACATGTTAGAATCACCTATAGCACAGGTTCTCAAGCTTCAGCATGTCCCAGAATCAATGATTACTGGGCCTACCTCCCAAAGCCTCTGATCCCGTAAGGTTTGGACCAGGGCCCACATTTTGAGGAGTTTTGGTCAGCGAAGGTTTTAAAAACCCTGAATCAGGCCAAACCCAGATCATTTAAAACAGAATCTCCAAGGGGTAAGACAGCTTTTAAAGTTGCCCAGGTGATTCCAAGGGGCAGCCTACACTGAGAAACTTTGTTTCCGGTTAGAAGTTCAGTTATTTCCTCTAATTTTTAAGGGAACTGCATGTGTTCCTTCTACCCCTACTCTCTTGATCTTTTCCTACCATTTGACCACATTTCATCAAAACTCTCCATTCATGTAGCTTTGGTGCTACCTCACTCTTGCGGTCTGACTTCTTCAGTCACTTCTCTGTCATTTTTACTGTTTTTTTTTTTTTTTCTTTCTTTCTTTTTCCCTATACACTAAGTTTGGATCTTTTTGAGGTATAGACCTAGATCCCTTGACCACATTATATTCATTTTCTTAGTGAGTTCTTCCGCTCTTTACAAATCTGTGTGTATGGGGATCAAGCTGTGACCTTTATAATTCCTGTGCCTCATCTCCACCTATTCTCTGCTTGCAAACTGGCTTTTCCAATCCAAATTTCTTAAGTTCTAAATCAGTGATTATCACATTTATTTGATTATAAAAGTCACATGGTGTAGTTGGTAAACAATAGTTTCCCAGTCCTACCCTGGAGATTCTGACTCAGTAGCTCTGAGATCGAACTTGAAAATCTGTATTTTTAGCAAACTCCTTGACTTTCAAGACTGATCCAGAAAGAAACAGATAGACTGAATCACAAATACAGAAATTGAAATAGTAATCAGAAGTCTCCTGAAGAACAAAAAGGACTAGCTGGCTTCATTTGTGAATTCTACTAAACTTTCACAGAAAATATAGTAACTATCCTTGTCAAATTCTTCTAAAAGATTAAAGAGGGGAGAATAGTCTCAAACACATTTTATGAGGCCAGCATTATCCTGATCCCCAAACCAGACAAGGACCATCATAAAAAGCAAAACTGTAGACTGATTTCTCTGATGAACATAGATGCAAATAATGCTCAACAAAATCTTGGGAAATTGATTCCAACAATACATTGAGAGAATCATTCCACAGATGCAAAGACGTATCTTGCTCCCTGACTTTAAACCATACAATGGAGAAAGGAAAACCTTTTCAACAGATGGTGTCAAGAAACTTGATATCCACATACAAAGAAATCAAACAAGATCATTATTTGACACCATACACAAAAATTAACTCAAAATGGAGTAAAGACATGCATGGGATTTCAAACCATGAAATACATAGAAGAAAACACAGGTGATGCATTCCTGGACATCAACTGCAGAGATGTCTTTGGGAACTTGACTAATGGCAAAGAAAACAAAAGCAAAATGAATGGGACTACATGAAACTATGAAACTTTTGTATAGTGAAAGAAAACACCACAATAATGATAAGGAAATCTACTGTCATATTGGCACATCATATATCTAACAAGGGGTTATCCCTTTTCAAATACCACTAAGTTTTCAAGATTTCAAGCAAAATATATAAGGAACTCATATACCTCAATAACAAAAACCACAGCTCCATTAAAAAAAAAAGGGTAGAAGATTTGATTAGACACTTCTCCAAAGAAGACATACAGATGGCAAATGGGCACAAGAAAAAAATAGTCAACCTCATTTACAAGGGAAATGCAAATCAAAACCACAATGAGGTATTATCACCTCACATTTATGAGAATGGATTATATCAAAAAAACTGGAAACATTTGTTGGCGAGGGTGCAGAGAAAAAGAACTTCTTGTATGCTGTTGGTGTGAATGTAAATTGGTGCAACATTTAGGGAAAATGGTATAGAAATTTCTTAAAAAGCTAAAAATAGAAATATGGTGTGCCCCAGCAGTACCATCCCATGGTACTTACCTGAAAAACATGAAAAGATTAATTGGAAAATATGGTTTGCAGTATAATGCACCCCTCCTTGAGGGCCCTCATGGCTTTAGATGGCTTCCTAGATGAAATGCAAACTCTTCAACATGGTATTCAGTGCCCTTATGCTGATCCTTTTATTTGCTATACTTATCTCATGCTGTTCTACCACTTAGTGCTAGAGCCAGGTTAATGTCTGTATTGTCTATTGTATTATTAATCTTATATATTAATCTTATATATTCTCATCTCCTCCCAAGCTTGGGTCAGTAAAAGTTTTTTTTTTCCAGGTTTTGTTGATTTGTCTTTTACTTCAGCCATTGTGACTTGTGAAATTTGATTTGGCAGGAAATCTGTGTGGGAATTTTAGGTAATATGGCCTGTTTTCAAGAGATATGTGTGTCCATCAGCAGTGATAAAAATCTTGGGTAAGTTTTATTACATAATAATTATGTTTTTTATTTATTTTATTTATTATTTTTTAAAGATTTATTTATGTATGCATACAAGAGCTGGGGTACAGGCCAGAGATGTGGGGGGTGAGAGGATCCACCAGAGACAGAGTGAGGAGCAGAACAGGCAGATTGACTGAAATACACTGCTAAGGGGAGCAGCAGGCGAGACAGGAGAAGTCTGTTCCGCTATGTGGGTTTCTCCCTGGCCGGCCCAGGCATCAAACTCGTGCTGCAGAAGCTGTGGATTGCTTCATAAGTGCAGTGCTTAACCCCTTGCACCACCACGGGGGCCCCAAAATAATCTATTTTTTAAAAATAGATTCCTATTTCAGGGACCTCCCCAGCGGTGCAGTGGGTTGGTTGAGTGCTGTGCTGTGAAGCTGTCCGCAGCCTCTGCAGCGTGGATTCTATTCCCGGTCGGCCAGGGATATTCTCACATGGTGTGGCAGATCTCTCCTGTCTTGCCCGCTGCTCCCCTCAGCAGTGCTTTCGGTCTGTCTGCCTGGTCTGCTCCCTGCTTTGTCTCTGGTGAATCCTCTCACCCTCCTATGCCTCTGACCTGTACCCCAGTTCTTGTATAAAAATAAATCTTAAAAAAAAAAAAGATAGATTCCTATTTCAAATCCCTAAGGAAATCCTAATACATAGAAGAGACAGGAAAATAATATTCTGAAGTGTATTACTCCCTTTCTCCTGGTGAACATTCTCCAGGAACTTAATTGTGTATTATGGTAGGTAAGGGCTTCCTATTTATGTGCTCTATTTATGGATATAATTCAGGATTTTGATCTGTTTCCTTTTTCATTAGCAGGAGGACCTGCATGGTCAGCAGTGGTAAGCTAGATAGGATCAAAACTAGTGGAGCAAAGCTTGGAGATGGGGGAACCTGACCAGAGTCTGGGTCAGTTTAGGCTCAGAGAAATACAGTCTAGATAAACTGGACTTGGTTTCCAGGTTCATCCTGAGATCTCTGACTTAGGTCAGGGAATGGGACTTGGAATAGGCAGGGTTGCCTCTGTAATTCAAAAGCTTTT
Source organism: Talpa europaea (assembly GCF_964194135.1). Lineage (NCBI taxonomy): Eukaryota > Metazoa > Chordata > Mammalia > Eulipotyphla > Talpidae > Talpa > Talpa europaea. The sequence goes on along the minus strand of NC_140073.1, from coordinate 40,422,171 downwards.
TATACCTCTCGTTGGATCCTAGTTCTCTCCTACATGCAGGAAGTTTTGAGCAAAAGGTTTTATAGTGGTAAAAACTTCAGTGGTTGCTTTAAGAGGTCTGAGAACACTCTGGAATCATAATCTATTTTGTGAGTTTTCATTTTCTAGTCAGAGGTTTCATGGCTATTAATAAGAATCTCAAAGAACTTTGTGCCCACAGTAGGGTAAGAAATCTGTCCTAGGGAGTTGTTAACTAGGGCTATAGGATCTATCACAGAGGTCAAGTACTAGCTCTGTAAGGTAGAGGGGAGTACTTTTTCCAGGTGTGGAGGGTTTTAAAATCCAGGTTTAAGGTGTTCATTCCTTGTTAACTTGCAGTCATTCGTGGAGAGAATGACTCATTGTTATGTCTGGTCTCCAGTGGTCCCTATCAAAAACCTGAGAATGAGTAACATTCGATTAATTCGATTAAAAGCTTATCTTAAAATAAATATGGAACAATTTACATTACTGATGGGATGTAAATTTGTTTAACCACTTTATAGCAGTTGGACATTATCTGGTCAAGTGAGAAGATGTGCATATATTATGGCCCAGCAATGCCACTCATAGGTGTTTGGTAAAAGAAATCACACATGCCAAAAATATCACAGAAGCGTTGCTTGAAATAGCCTCAGATTAAAATCAATCTCAGTGGCCATCAGTAGTAGGCTGGAAAAATAGCGTTATATTTATACAGTGGAATGTAGTGAATCAACTGTTGTACAAATGTAGGAACAACATGGGTAGATCTTAAAGATGTGGTGTTGACAAAAGGACTTAAGACTTAAAAGAATACATAAAATATAGTTTCATTCATAATACAGTTTTACGTCAAAACAAAAATAATAGAGTAAAGCAGTGAAATGATTGCTCGAAAAGTCAGGATAATAGTTATTTCTAGATGGGAAATAGAATTGTGATTTGGAAGATAGGTACACACAGGGCTAAGGCCATGCACCATTGGCCTGTTTCTTGGAAACATACTTGTTTTTTAATTACTCATGAAGTATAGAGTTGTATCTTACAGACTTCCATGTCTGTATGCTATATTTCACAATTAAATTGTTTAAAAAAGGAAATGAAATTCTACTTTGCTATTTGAAATGAGAGAAGTCTTGCAGTCATTCGTGGACTTTTTGTGTTAACTTTTTTGTTTGTGTAGCCAGGTATTATTGCAGTGTTTGTATGATTCAGACCCTCCTACTCTGCTGGAAACAAGTAGGTAAGGAATCTAGCAAAGTAGAGTTAACATTTCATGCTTGAATTCCCTTTACTGTTTTTGAAATACAGATATTAAACTCACATTTATCATGTAGGTTGTTGCTTACTTGCCTTTCCCAGACAGAGGTGGCCAGTGTCTGGGTTGAAAGAATCCGGGAACATCCAGCTATTTATGATAGCATTTGCTTCATCATGTCTAGTTCAACAAATGGTAAGTCACCATGTAATCTAGAAAAAAAATATTTCTGATAATATTTAATTGTTAGAAAACCAGGCAGCTATTTCTGGAAGTCACTGGAAAAAAAACAGACTGTGAGATGAGAAAGTAGTTCAATTCAAGATATAAAATTTCTTCTTAAACTACCAGGATACTGATAAATCCACTGTTTAAAGTGAAGAAGGACAAGCAAATTTAAACAAAGGAGTTAAACAAATTGCTTTTGGAATAAGTAATATTTTGGCATAGTTTGACTTTCTTGGAATAGCTTTAGGAATTTTGATTAAACTGACTACTTTAGAATTTTTTTCCCTGATTTCACCATCTGTTCTAATCTTTGCAGTTGACTTGCTAGTGAAGGTTGGAGAAGTTGTGGACAAACTTTTTGATTTGGATGAGAAACTAATGTTGGAATGGGTTGGAAATGGGGCTGTTCAGCCTGTGGACCAACCTCCAGAAGGTTCTGAAGAGCGACCAGTGTTTAAAATTGTGCCCTCTGTACTTGAAGCTGCAAAACAAATACGGTGGGTGACCTCTTTTGTGCAAAATATGGGAAAATCCAATCACTAGAGGTATTTTTGTCAGTCTTTTTAGTTTCTTTTCTGCAGATGAATAGCATACAGCTGATCTTTGTCAGGTTTTATTGAGTACTGCTGTTTGTGGTGACAAGTGTTCTCTCCTCACAAGAATCATAATGGTTACAAAGTACCTACTCTAATATAACTTAGCTCTATCTGCTATTGTTCAGGATTAATTACACTTACTGTGTTCAAATCTGCAATTTTGTGAAATTTAAATCAAATAGAAAAGGTTTTCTTGAGCTTTATTTTCCATGGACATTTTTTTTTTGTTTTGTTTTTTGTTTTAAAGATTTATTTATTTATTTATACAAGCACTGGATATCAGTCAGAAGCGCGGGAGGGTGAGAGAATTCACCAGAGCCAGAGCGGGGAACAGAACAGGCAGAGGAACGAAGCACACTGATGAGGGGAGCAGCGGGCGGCAGGAGAGGTCTGCGCGCCATGTGGGACCCTCCTCTGGTGGGCTGGGAGCAGCCGGGGATCGAACCGGCGTCGCAGAGGCTGCGGGCAGCTTCGCAACCCAGCGCTCAACCTCTGCGCCACCGGGGAGGCCCTCCATGGACATTTAACAACTTCTGCAACTAACATTAGACATCCTCTGTTTTCTTGCTTCTTACATGTGTATGTATGCCGGGCTTGGATAAGTGACCGACTGTAGGGCTCTGATGTCTTTCTTTGGGTGATTACTAAGTCTTTTTTTTTTTTTTTTAATAGAGGCATGTTTTATTTATTTATTTGTTTGTTTGTTTGGTTTGTTTATACATGCACTGGGTACAGTCAGAAGCGCGGGAGGGTGAGAGAATTCACCGAGCCAGAGCAGGGAGCAGAGCAGGCAGAAGGACCGAAGTACACTGCTGAGGGGAGCAGTGGGCGGCAGGAGAGGTCTGCGCGCCATGTAGGACCCTCCTCCGGTGGCCGGGGAGCAGCCGGTGGGACCCTCCTCCGGTGGCCAGGGAGCAGCCGGGGATCGAACCAGCGCCGCAGAAGCCGCGGGCAGCTTCGCAACCCAGCGCTCAACCACTGCGCCACTGGGGAGGCCCTGATTACTAAGTCTTATAGGTCATTGGAACTGTTTATTGTTAGCCACTAGAAAATTAATGTATGCATTAATCTGTTTAATCGTCAATTGTATATCTTAATAATCCACATTAAAGGCAGTTCATTTCATGTGCTTTTCCTACTCTAAGTGAGGATTAAACTCATCTTTTCCCCAAGCCTGCTCTTCAGCTTTCTCAGTCTCAGTAAATGACATAATCATTATTCTGTTTGGATAATATGGAAGAAACGTGGAGCCATTACTGATTCTTCCTTGTTCTATTCTTTGCCCATGGCCAGTCACTCACAAAGCCTTGTTTCTGACATTTTCTGGAATCCCATCCTTCGCACTGCTTGGTAGCTGTCTTTTACTTTGACAACTGGAGCATTTTCTTACCTGAGATTCCTGCCCCAAAGCTTGCTCCTTCCAATCTTAGACTGCAGAACCATCCTTCCAAAATATACATTGAGGGCCTCCCCGGTGGCGCAAGGGGTTAAGACGCAACCTGTGAAGCTGCCCGCAGCCACTGCGGCATGAGTTCAATCCCCGGCCGGCCAGGGAGCAACCCACATGGTGCAGCAGACCTCTCCTGACTCGCCTGCTGCTCCCCTCAGCAGTGTACTTCAGTCAATCCGCCTATTCTGTTCCCCACTCTGTCTCTGGTGAGTCCTCTAACCCCCTGCACCTCTGGCCTATACCCCAGTTCTTGTGTGCCTAAATAAATGAAAGAAAATCTTAAAAAAAAAAAAACAAAAAACAAAAAATATACATTGAGCATCTCACTTTCTGTTCAAATTCTTCAGTTGCCTTTCTTAATTAGCATAGATTTTTGATTTAATTTTTAAAAATTATTTTCTTGCATCATTGTTCATTTTTGTGCAGTATTTGATTTCTCCCCTCAGATGCAATCCCATAATTCTCCCACCACCACAGCACCTGTGACCCATCATCTTAGTCCCTGTGCTCTTCCCTCCCATGGTTTGACCCCTCTCTTCCCCCTCCCCAGCTGTATGCCTTAGATCTATGGTCGGCTTGCAAAAGTTTGTCTTTTTTCTAACCCTTTGTTCGGTTTCACTATATATTCCACATCTAAGTGAAACCATAGGATAGATTTTTTAAAAACCTGTCTTACAAACTCTGCACAATGCTTCTCCATTTTTAACCCTGGTACTCTTGTGTTTCAACTCTATGAGATTTTTTTCATTTCTTCAACTGAACCAAGTTCCTTTGTGTATAAACCTTTGCACACTATTTCCTCACTCAAACTTTCTTTGCCCATTCAGGTTTCTGTGTAAACATTTTTGTTATGATACTTTCCCTGACTCTCCAAATTAAATTACATCTGCTTGCTATGTGGTCCTCTAGCACCTTGGACTTCTTCTAGCATTACATCCATCTCACTTTATTGTAATTATCCCTTTACTCATCATCTCTCCTAGATCATAAACATTATAAAGGTAGAGGAACTGTGTCTTGTATATTTCTGTTTTTATAGCCCGGACATAATGCCTGAAAACATTGTTAAGAATATATTTTCTGAGGTGACTCCCCGGTGGCACAGCGGTTGAGCGCTGGGTTGCGAAGCTGCCCGCGGCCTCTGCAGCACTGGTTTGATCCCCGGCTGCTCCCCGGCCACCGGAGGAGGGTCCCACATGGCGCGCAGACCTCTCCTGCCGCCCGCTGCTCCCCTCAGCAGTATACTTCGGTCCTTCTGCCTGCTCTGCTCCCCGCTCTGGCTCGGTGAATTCTCTCATTCTCTCACCCCCCCGCACTTCTGACTGTACCCAGTGGATGTATAAACAAAAACATACAAACAAATAAAATAAATAAATAAATAAAAACATGCCTCTATAAAAATAAAAAGAAAAATCCTAAAAAAAAAAAAAAAGAATATATTTTCTGAGCTATTGTTTAATCTTTATCTTTTTACTTAAATATTTGGTTGAAAATCTAGGATTGTGAATGTCTAGGAATCCAAACAATTATACTTATGTGGTTTTAATACTCTCATCTGGGCAACTAGAATATCCTATGAAGTTTTAGAATATTATTATTGTCAGTGCTTGGTGCAGTGGGCCTTATGTTACTTTTCAAAAAGTCTCATTTTTTGTTCTGATTATTTAAGTAAACTAGAATGATGAAGTATCTCCTTGCAGGTTTCTGCAGTGTTGCTTTCATGGAACAGAACCAAAAAGAATTTTTACTTCTTACCCTGCATGTTGATTATATTACATTACATAATACTTGTTTTTTTTTTTTTTTATAGAGGCATGCTTTATTTATTTATTTTATTTATTTTGTTTGTTTGTTTGTTTTTTGTTTATACATGCACTGGGTACAGTCAGAAGCGCGGGAGGGTGAGAGAATTCACCAGAGCCAGAGCGGGGAGCAGAGCAGGCAGAAGGACCGAAGTACACTGCTGAGGGGAGCAGCGGGCGGCAGGAGAGGTCTGCGCGCCATGTGGGACCCTCCTCCGGAGGCCGGGGAGCAGCCGGGGATTGAACCGGCACCGTAGAGGTTGCGGGCAGCTTCGCAACCGAGCACTCAACCGCTGCGCCACCGGGGAGGCCCCATAATACTTGTTTTTGATTGCTATCCCCCATTAGAATGTATGCTCTGGTGAATGCAGACTTTGTCCTGTTCTCTATTTTATCCTGGGCATATAGAACAGTGACTAGGCCAGTGATAAATATTTGTTGATTGAATGATTGATTGCAGTGCTGTAAACTGTAAAGTTGTTTTTGCTTTTTACATTTAGTTCTGAACATCTGGAAGGACTTGATGTTTACATGCATATCTTACAGCTGCTTACCACTGAGGATGATGGAATTCAAGCAATTGGTAAGATGTTATATAGGGAAGCACTATAGTTACTCATTACATTGTTTTCTGTTTTTAAATTACTACTTTCTTTGTTGTCTTTATTAAGTACAGTGTCCTAATACTGGAAAAGACACTTGGAATTTACTTTTTGATCTGGCCTGCCATGAATTTTGTCAGCCTGATGATCCACCCATCATACTTCAAGAACAGAAAACAGTGCTAGCCTCTGTTTTTTCAGTATTGTTTTCCATCTATGCTTCAGAGGCTGAAGAGGAGAATCTAAAGATTGAAAATGGCAAGTATCATTTTACTTTACTAAATTTCTTGTCTTACCAGATTAATAGACCAGGCTACCCACTTGGGACCTCTCTCTGTTCAAAGAGCTTTGCTGTCCTTTTCTTTATATGATAATAAACTTGCTTTTCTGACTTAAAAAAAAAAATTGTAGCCCAGGGTATTGTTCATTTATTTCTTTTGCACATATTTTAAGGTCCTTTTATTACTTGATTACAAAAATATTATATGTTCAATGCAAAAAAGTTTGTGAAATTTATAAAACATAGTGCTTGTAACCTGTCATCCAGAGGTGACAGGGGACTTGGAAATTCAGTCATGGGAGGTCCCCAGGAAAGGCAAAAGCCAACAAGGACATCGTACTTTTCATATATATTTTTAAGTCCTCCTTTCTTGGCAGCTGTTTTCATTTAGAAATATAAAGTGGGGCCTCCCTGGTGGCCTATAAGTTAAGTCTTAGCACTATCATCACTCTAGCCTGAGTTCGCTTCGATCCCCAGCCAGGGAGCTAACCCACATGTAGCAGCAGACCTCTCCTGTTTCGCCCGCTGCTCCCCCTTAGCAGTGTATTTAAGTCAGTCTGCCTGTTCTGCTCCCCATTCTGTCTCTGGTAAATCCCTCACCCCGCCATACCTCTGGCCTACAACCCCAGTTCTTCTATGCAAAAGAAAATATATTTATATATTTATATACACACATACACACACATGCACAAACATGCACATACATATATAAAATGAATATTTTCCTATGTAAACAAATGCTCTGTTACAGAATGATTTTATGGTTGCAATTAAATTGTTGATTCCTCTTTAATTTATAATCTCAACTTTTTTCCCAGATGGCTACCTAATTATCACAGTACCACTTAGTGAATAAATCATTTTCCCCACACTGGATTGAAATTTCATCATTACTTTGTTCTGAATTTGTCTGTGTATTTAGTTCCAGTGCTCTATTTATGTATCAGTACATAATCAGTGCTCTATTATGTATAGTGTTTTAATTATTAAAACTTTGTTTTGATACCTAGTAGTGTTGCTTGGATGATTTATACTGCTTTTGATACTTTTTCTGCCTATCTTGTGTTTGAGGTTTCTATTGTGTCCTAGCTTTATCCAAGCTGGAGTTTGTTTTTTGATGCTCATTTTCTTGGTTTCTTGGTGATGATTTCTAAAAGGAAAAGAAAATGTCTTTAGTGTACATCCTAACAACCTATATATATGTTTTTCTGTTGAAAAATAGAGAGTTTTTATTTGGAATACTAGGAACACATCTTTCTTGATATATGATTAGCTGTTGTATTCCCCACCTTCCACAACTTAATGACTGTTATGATTGCATGAGAAAGTGTAGAAATGCTCTTTTTACTCCATGCCACTGATTAACTCCCAGTTCCCTCATCCTCCCTAAGCTTTGAATAGGCTTTGTGGATTAGGGTTGGGAGGAGTAAGAGAGAAGAGATTCTGGTATCCTGTAGATTGATGTGAGCTGCAAGGAATTTGTGGAGTAATGTATTGGGTGCTGGAATGAAGAGTTGCTGGAGACAGATAATAGAGTGGGAGTAAATCCGAGGGGAGTATAATAAAGCAGCCAGACAGGAGAAGTGCTCTGAAGAGGTGACACTGAGGTGAAAACTACAGGATAAGATTTCCCTGAGTGCCAATTTTTTTAAACTTTGATTTTCATGTATTGAAGTTTGGTTAGATATTTTAGTTCGTTAGACCTAAGTGAAGTTAGATTTTTTTTTTAATCGATATACTGATTCAGTGTTGTAGGAAACTTTTTCTCTGGATTTGTAATTACTAAGAAGAAATGGTAGAGTTAGAAAGGAAATCGGAGTGACAGCTTTTGGTGTGTTCATGCTAGAGTGTCTGTTTTTCAGTCTGTGCTGTAGTTTTATGTTCAGTTTTTATTATAGGTTTATTTAAAAGTTACAGGTTAATTAAAATGATTGACCATCTTTTAAGTAATTGTACTACTTTTAACTTAATAAAGCATAAGATTTCAAAGCTGTAAGATTTTAATGATAGGGCCTCCCTGGTGGCGCAAGGGGTTAAGCACCACACTGTGAAGCAGTCTGCAGCCTCTGCAGCACGAGTTCGATCCTCGCCCCGCCAGGGAGAAACCCACATGGTGCAGCAGACCTCTCTTGACTCGCCTGCTGCTCCCCTGAGCAGTGTACTGCCTGTTCTGTTCCCCACTCTGTCTCTGGTGGATCCTCTCACCCCGTGCATCTCTGGCCTGTACCCCACCAGCTCTTGTATGCATAAATAAATCTTTTTTAAAAAATTTTATGCTAAAGTTTAAAATTCTAATTCTTTTCTCACTGTGGCCTCCAAGGCCCTACATGATAGGACTCCTGCCTAACTCTCAGAACTCATCTTGTACCCACCTGTTCCACTCACTCTGTTTAAGCCACACTAACCTTAGTTCTTCAGACCTTCTGTAACATTTCTTGCTTGGGTCTTTTGCACTTATTCCCTCAGCCTGAAGTGTTTTCCTGGACTCTGAAGTATTATTCTCAGCTCTGTGTCATCTCTTCAGAGAACCTTCACTGCCAGCTGCTTTATTATATTCTCCTTTAATTTCCGTCATAGACCTTAGTGAAACCCGAAATGATCTGTTTTATTCTTTTGATTTTTTGAGAATATAAAAATGTAAGCAGTTTGAAGGCTGAGTTCTTGATAATCTTGTTTACCACTGTATCTGTAGTACCTAAAATAGTGTCTAACACTAGATATTCAGAGTATGAATGAAAGAGAAACCAAATTTAAGTAATTTCATGCCTCTTGATTTGTTTATACAGTAGAACTCCCTCTAATTGATAGCCTGATTCGTGTCTTGCAAAATTTGGAACAGTGTCAGAAGAAACCAGAGAACTCGGCAAACTCTAACACAGAAGACACTAAAAAATCTGATTTGACCCAAGATGATTTCCACTTGAAAATCTTGAAGGATATTTCATGTGAATTTCTTTCTAATATTTTTCAGGAATTAACAAAGGTAAGGGAAAAAAAGTTTTAAACAAAAGAATGGATTGCTTAATACTCTAACTTTTATTGCTGTTACTTTGTTTTGTTTTTTAATATAAGACTAGTATAACCATATGAATTTAGGGAAATAGAGAAGGAGTAAACCTGTCACCATTAGTTTATATTCTTAAACAGTTGATGTAGTGTTGTATAGTTATAGTTTCTACAAACTTATAACTTGGTATATACATTTTTTTTTTAAAGATTTATTTATTTATTTATACAAGCACTGGGCACAGTCAGAAGCGCGGGAGGGCGAGAGAATTCACCAGAGCCAGAGCGGGGAGCAGAGCAGGCAGAAGGACCGAAGCACGCTGCTGAGGGGAGCGGCGGGTGGCAGGAGAGGTCCGCGCGCCATGTGGGACCCTCCTCCGGTGGCCGGGGAGCAGCCGGGGATTGAACCAGCGCTGCAGAGGCTGCGGGCAGCTTCACAACCCAGCGCTCAACCGCTGCGCCACTGGGGAGGCCCGGTATATACAATTTTTTAGAGTGATCTTTTCAGTTGACATTGTACTATAAACATTTTTCTTGACTCCAATTCAATTCACTGAAAAATTTTCCATTAGAGCCAATTCAATATACGATTTACCCCCCAAAAAATCAGTTTTCAGAATTTACTGAAAACTTTTTTTCAGTAATATTCTTCCTGAATATGTTCAGGATTATTAGCATGTTCTTCCTTTAAGCATACCCTTTATATCCATCTATTTTAGAAAAAAAACATACTTGTGCATATTCATTGGATTTTTGCTTCCCTTTCCTGATTTGGGATTACCTTAGCATAGGTTTTTCAGAAGTCAGATTACTGGGTTCAACACTATAAATATGAAGATAACTGAGGTAAAAATGGCAAGCTATTGCCAAAATGCTTTACTCAATCCTTATTACTGGTTTGTATCAATTAACCAAATATAGTTTTAGAAACCTTCCTTTTTTGACATTATATCTTTTTATTTTGTTGCTTTAGGAGACTGTGGCTCAGGGACTAAAAGAGGGCCAGTTAAACAAGCAGAAGTGTTCCTGTGCATTTCAAAACCTTCTTCCTTTCTATAGCCCCATGGTGAGTATGAATAAATGTATAGGTGACTGAGTTTTGGAGGATTACTAAATAAAATGTTTTGAGTAATAAGCACTTGATCTTTGAGGCAGTTGTCCAAAGATAGTGCATACAAGTACAAGATGTAATGCCTTTGTCAGATAGGAGACTGCTGAAGAATTTATTGGAGTAACTTATGTAACAGTATAAATTTTACTGTCTTTTTTTGAGGTAACATTGGCACAGTTCATATTTTAAAAGAAAGGAATCAACACTAAACTTACTCTTTCTGATATGAAATAGCATATTTTTATTTTTTTTAAAGATTTATTTATTTAAATTTATTTATACAAGCACTGGGTACAGTCAGAAGTACGGGAGGGTGAAAGAATTCACCAGAGCCAGAGCGGGGAGCAGAGCAGGCAGAACGACCGAAGTACACTGCTGAGGGGAGTAGCGGGCAGCAGGAGAGGTCTGCTTGCCATGTGGCACCCTCCTCCAGTGGCTGGGGAGCAGTCAGGGATTGAACCAGCGCTCCAGAGGCTGCGGGCAGCTTTACAACCCAGCGCTCAACCGCTGCACCACCGGGGAGGCCCTGAATTAGCATATTTTTAAACAAAAATAAGATTCTTAGATAGTTTTAGTCAGTAGTTTTTAATGATTCTTCAAATTATATCACACTTGCTACCATTATACCTACTTCAAAATGGGAACTTTTTTTTTACTTTTAAGAGGCATGTATTTTTATTTATTTACTTATTTTAAAGATTTATTTATTTATTCATACAAGCACTGGGTACAGTCAGAAGTGCGGGAGGGTGAGAAAATTCACCAGAGCCAGAGCGGGGAGCAGAACAGGCAGACCGACGAAATACACTGCTGAGGGGAGCAGCGGGCGGCAGGAGAGGTCTGCACGCCATGCGGGACCCTCCTCCAGTGGCTGGGGAGCAGCCAGGGATCGAACCGGTGCCACAGAGGCCGCGGGCAGCTTCGCAACCTAGCGCTCAACCGCTGCGCCACCGGGGAGGCCCAAAATAGGAACTTTTTTTGGAAAATGAAATATGTAATGTGGGAGTGTTTGAACGTGTTAGCCAGGAGGGTGATAATAAAGCTCCCCCTAAAGGGAAGCAGGGAGAGGATAAATACTAGTTAAGAGTAAAACAAAGTGGCAAGGACTAGTTACTTCCTTAATATTTCAGAGCACTAAAAAATACTTTTGTCATTTGCGGATCTGTCAACATTTCCTTTCCCTTGGACTATTTGGAAACCACGGAACATTTTATATTTAAGAATCAATATCGAAAACTAGCTTTTCCTCTATTTATATTCCTTGATTCTTTTGTTTGACTCACAGGTGGAAGACGTTCTAAAAATCCTGCGTGAAGTTGATAAGACCCTTGCTGATGACCTGGAAGAAACCTTCCCAAGTTTGAAGGTTCAAACTTAAAAACTGAATTGGAATTTCCTCTGCCCAAGAAATAAACTTTATTTTCCTCATTGACAGTGGAAATTGACATCTGGGCAATACCAGATAAAACATGTATTAGTCCATAGTTGTCTGGTATTACGTTCATGCCCTTATTTCTCTCCCAGTCTTACCTCACTTTTGTTTAACTTTGTCTTCTGGATTTTGCCACCATCATATGTTTCCCCTTACCCTCCCTTTTTGGCATTGCTTGTGTGGTTGTCACCTGTAGGTGAAGAACACAAAAATATAAACTTATATTGAGGTTCTTTTTAAAATATTTGAGGGGTTGGTTAGAATTTTCTTCATAACTCAATTTGATTTTTATGTGAGTATTTTGTATTTGTAGCCTTTACAAGCACATTCAGCTGCACTAATAGAAAAGCCTACTATAACAGCTTAATGCAATAGCTTTTATGTATCTTATGCAATAAGAATTCCAGAAGTAGGCAGTCCAGACCTGATAAGGTGGCTCAGGAAACCTGACTCCTTTCACTTCCATGTGGTCTGCCTCATAGGCCTTTGTGTTCATGTTTATTGTCTTACCGTTAAGGGGTCTTTAATATCTCCAGACTTTTCATCCATATTCAGGGAGGATGTAGGTAGGTGAGACAAAAGGGCTTTATCCTAGCAAGTCTTTACCTCTTTATTTGAAAAGGACAGCCCTCTTGCCTAGAACTGTGTCACTTGGTCATCTTTAATTGCATTTATTTGAAATCAAATACTTTTTAATTTTTTCTGGTTTCTCTTGGAGAGAAACAGATGATAGAAGGGGGATATGAATGGCTTTTGGGTGGCCAATCTAGGTGTTTGCCACAGTTTGCAAACATATTTTGTGACTGTTAATTGTATTAATTGTATTGTAGTAACTCAAAAACAGTTATCTTTTGACTTTGTTACCAGTCAGTTTTCATTTTCAGTGTTGTATGTATGGAGATAGGAAGATGGCATTTTGATGGAAGTGTGTTAGTAAAATTCTCTATTTTCAGCATAATTCCTGTGGTTGAATTTCAGAAAATAATTTGAGTGAATTCAGATTTTTTAAATTAATATTGAGAATTTCATAACTTTGGGTGGTTTACACACTTAGTTGCACCTAATTTCCCTCTTATGTCATCTTGATAGTGTTTCCTAATGAAGTATATTCAGAGAGTCAACCAGAAACACCGAGTTTGTATTATTTCACTTACTGAGAGTGGAATTTTTAATAGATTTTAAGAAAATATCAGTTATGAGGGCCTCCCCAGTGGTGCAGCGGTTGAGTGCTGGATTGCAAAGCTGCCCGCAGCCTCTGCGGCGCCAGTTCAATCCTCGGCTGCTCCCCGGCCACCTGAGGGGAGTCCCACATGGTGCGCAGACCTCTCCCGCCGCCCACTGCTCCCCTCAGCATTGTGCTTCGGTCCTTCTGCCTGTGCTGCTCCCCGCTCTGGCTCTGGTGAATTTTCTCACCCTCCGGCACGTCTGACTGTACCCAGTGCTTGTGTAAATAAATAAATAAACACACACACAAATAAATATCTTTAAAAAAAAGAAAATATCAGTTATGAATAACAGCTTTTAAAATCTCTCTTCTGGTACAGCCCCTCCCCATTTTATTTTCAGAATCTATTTGGTTTTAAAGCATTGGCCTTGCTTCCTACTTTCTTTCTGTGAATTACTCCTTTTTTTTTAATTGGACTTTAAGATTTATTTATTTATACAAGCACTGGGGTATAGGCCAGAGGTGCGGGAGGGTGAGAGAATTCACCAGAGACAGAGCAGGGAGCAGAATGGACAGAAGGACCAAAGTACACTGTTGAGGGGAGCAGCGGGCGAGACAGGAGAGGTCTGCCTCACCATGTGGGAATCTCCCTCGCCGGCTGGGAATCGAACTGGTGCTGCAGAGGCTGCTGACAACCTCACAACATGGCGCTCAACCCGTTGCACCACCGGGGAGGCCCCTTGAATGACTCTTGCTGATAAAACACAGGGAAACCATTGGAAAGAGTGATCTATTTTCCACTTTGGTGCTGGTTTTTTTATTATTGAACATGTCCCTGCTGAAAAGAATTGGGCTCTGACATTAAAATTTTACTGATTAAACTTTTATTTTGTGTATATTTTTATGTCTTCATTGACAGTGTGAACATAACTAAATAAGATTTCAAGTACATTAATGAATTCACTCCTATTTGCTAAGGTGAAGTGCAAATAACTCCTTAAGATTAATACTCCAAGTTATTAGTCATATTCGCCTCAGTGCAATTTGAATTTCATAATTTCCTTCTGAGAGCACATTTTAAAAGGGGAGCACAATTACCTTAGGTCTCTGAGGGAAAAAGTGCCACTCAACATGGGTAAGTTAAAGAGGGAGAGAAAGGATATGTCAGGAGGACTAGGGACATACAAATATTTTCTGCTTCCCATTTCTGCCTTGGACCTGAACTTGTTACTTCTTGGAACATTATGAGGTGATACTTACTTTTCAGTAGTATTTTGATACTTAAAACTTTTTAAATCTTGAAATTATAATGTCTTAAAAAATAAAACATGAGCCATGTTAAAACTTAAAAATGCTCCAACTTGAAGAATTATAAGGTGATACATACTTTCAGTAGTATTTTAATGTACTTGAAAATCTCTAAATCTCGAAATTATAAATGTTTTAAAAAATAAAACATGGGCCTCCCTGGTGGCACAAGGGGTTAGGACGCAACCTATATAGCTGTCCGCAGCACAAGTTTGATCCCCGGCCAAGGAGCTGTCCACATGGTGCAGCAAACCTCTCCTGCCTGGCCTGCTGCTCCCTTCAGCAGTGTATTTCAGTCAGTCTGCCTGTTCTGTTCCCCACTCTGTCTCTGGTGAGTCCTCTCACCCCCCACACCTCTGGCCTGTGCCCCAGTTCTTTTATGCATAAATAAATAAATCTTAAAAAATAAAACATGAGCAGTGTTAAAACTTAAAAATGCTCACAACTTGAAGAATTTACCAAAAAGATTACTTACATCAATTACAGTGATATTTTGAAAGAAGCATAAATAGGAAATTTTTGGAATTTCGTTTACAAATGAAGTTGAATTCCCAATACTTTTTTGCAGAGGAGGGGAAAATTTACAAGGAGAACTTGAGTTAGCTTTGTTAAATATGTCATTTCTAATTAAATTTGAGTTTGATGTTTGAAGCATTTAAACCATTGACGATAGCACGAAAGGTATGTTTTCCTCTGCCTTTTTAAAAAAAGTTTTTCCTTTGCATTTAATGGAATCTAGCTAAATTGTTTTTCTGACTGATCTAACTTTAAATCAAGACATTTCCACTTTATATAACAAGCCACTGCCCTGAATAATTCTGACATGTAATTAGAAAAAATTTGAGCCACTTCTCAACATACACTCTTTTTTTGATGAAGTACATGTAGAAACCAACCATAAACATGAAGAAACAACCTCTGTTCAGGATTCAGAAAGTTTTAAATACATGAAATGCTGAGAACCATTTTCTGTTCCGTAGGATGGTGCTGTAATGATGCTGTGTCTAAGAGTTACTGAATTTGAGTAAACTGAAGAAAAAGAATCGGGATTATAGATTATCTTGCCTTTGTAACTAATACAGTTGATCCTTTAATAATACAGGTCTGAACTGTGCAGGCTCACTTATATGCAGATCCACTTTCATACATGGATCTTTATTTTCAGCCCTTGGATCCTGCATTCATAAATTCATTGAACCACTAATGTGGGGTGATTGGTTGCTTGCGTGCTTGAATCCACAGATGTGGAACAACATGTATGAAGGGCTGACTGTAAATTATTCCAGGATTTTTGACTGTTTGGGTTGTATGTACCTCTGACCCCCAAATTGTTCAGAGGTGAATTGTATTTTTTAAATCCATTAATAGTCTTATGTTTTTTTTTAAAAAAATAGGTGCATATTAATTTAGAACTGAACTGTACATTCTCCTTGAGCATATGTTGTTTTATCACTTTGCAACACCAGTCTCCTCTCTGCTCTTGGCAGTAGTTTTTAGAAAGAGAAAATAGATGGGGCCTCCCTGGTGGCGCAGGCGGTTGAGTGCAGCGCTGTGAAGCTGTCCTCAGCCTCTGCAGTGCCTGTTCGATCCCCACCGGCCTCGGAGCAACTCACATGACGAGCAGACCTCTCCTGTCTCGCCCGCTGCTCCCCTCAGCAGTGTATTTTTTTTTTTTTTAAATATATAGCTACAGGGGCCATCCTGGTATCCCAGAGTTTATTTATTTTTATTTATTTTTATAGAGGCATGTTTTATTTATTTGTTTGTTTTGTTTATACAAGCACTGGGTACAGTCAGAAGTGCGGGAGGATGAGAGAATTCACCAGAGCCAGAGCAGGGAGCAGAGCAGGCAGAAGGACCGAAGTACACTGCTGAGGGGAGCAGCGGGCGGCAGGAGAGGTCTGGCATCATGTGGGACCCTCCCCCAGTGGCCGGGGAGCAGCCGGGGATCGAACAGGCGCCGCGGAGGCCGCGGGCAGCTTCGCAACCCAGCGCTTAACCGCTGCGCCACCAGGGAGGCCCAGCAGTGTATTTTGTCAGTCTGCCTGTTCTGTTCCCCACTCTGTCTCTGGTGAATCCTCTCACCCTCCCGTGCATCTGGCCTGTACCCCGGTTCTTGTATAAATAAAATAAATCTTAAAAAAAAAAAAAAAGACTAGATAAACACCTCTCTTGAATTAGTTCATACCACTGTTTTTCTCTTTATTGCTGGTGTGGAATCTAATCCAAGAACCATTATTAAAAGTAGTATAGGGCTTCCCCGGTGGCGCAGCGGTTGAGCGCTGGGTTGAGAAGCTGCCCGCGGCCTCTGCGGCGCCGGTTCGGTCCCCGGCTGCTCCCCGGCCACCGGAGGAGGGTCCCACATGGCGCGCAGACCTCTCCTGCCGCCCGCTGCTCCCCTCAGCAGTGTGCTTCGGTCCTTCTGCCTGCTCTGCTCCCCGCTCTGGCTCTGGTGAATTCTCTCACCCTCCCGTGATTCTGACTGTACCCAGTGCTTGTATAAATAAATAAAAAAAAAAAATCTTTAAAAAAAAAAAAAAAAAGTAGTATATTAATAGTGAAGTGATATGATGCCATGGATTTACTTCAAAATAGTCTGGGACAAGGGTAAGGAAGTAGATTTAAGTGAGGAGATGAAACATGATTGGCCTTGCATTGAAATTGCTAAGGCGGGGCCTCCCTGGTAGCACATGAGTTAAGCATCAGCACTATGAAGCAATCCACAGCTACTGCAGCACGAGTTCGATCCCTGGCCACGGAGGTGACTCACATGGCTCAGTAGACCTCTCCTGTCTCGCTTGCTGCTTCCCTCAGCAGTGTATTTCAGTCAGTCTGCCTGTTCTAGTGAATCCTCTCACCCTGCCGCACTCTGGCCTGTACCCCAGTTCTTGTATGCATAAATACATTTTTAAAAAATCACTAAGGCTACATGGTATCTGTTATTCTCTCTTTTTGTGTATGGTTGAGGTTTCCTGTTGTTTTTAAAAAGCGAGTGCTTCTTGTGGGTACAGGAGACTAAGGGAGAGAAGCAGAATCAAAATTTTAGAGAGAGCCAGATTTTAGACATCACTTTTTATTCTTTGGGCTAGTCAGACACACCAGAACCTTGGCAAGTGTAGTCTTGAAGGCCAGGCAACCAAATCAGCAGCCAAAAGAACCCAGATAAGTCTGGAAGCAGGAGGACACTTTGTGGCCAATGCTTCAAGACTTCTACTCTGACCTCATAGGATTTTGTTCATCAACCTGACTGCTCTGTATCACTACAGAATACAAAGTCTGCATTAGAAAAATAGGATTTGCCTTAAGTTAATAAACATAAAGTCAAACTTGCCCAGTTTAGTATTAAACTCAGGAAGCATCTGTAATGTTAACAAACTAAAGATCATCCATGGTTTCTAGTTAGTTTTCAAAGCTAAAGATTTTGGAATATTAGGCTGCTCTTTAGGGAATATTATGCCCTTGTGGCTGCCTTTTTTAAATTTTTTTTTATTTTTTAATAGCCTTATTTTCTTTGGAAGTCCATGCCTGCAAGACTTAACATATTTTAGGGGTATCATGGAGTAGGCCTTTCTCATTTTACTCTTAATTTTTCTGACCTCATAGCCCTAGTAAGGAATGAAATTCTCGAAAAGGGCAATGGCCCTGCCACACTGAAGCCAGGCCTGGAAGGGAGAGTATCGGTACATCAGGCAGTTGTGAGTCTCTGACCAGCTTATGGACTGGCTACTTTGGGTTAAATGTGCACCTCTAATACAATAATCCAGGTTGAAACTAAAGTGAATGTGATAGAAAAGTTGTCTAGGGCCTCCCTGGTGGCCCAGTGGGTTAGGCACAACACTATGAAGCAATCTGAAGCCTCTGCAGCACAAGTTTGATCCCCGGCCTGCCAGGGAGCATCCCACATGGCGCAGCAGACCTCTCCTGACTCACAGACCTCTCCTGTCTCGCCCGCTGCTCCCCTCAGCAGTGTATTTCAGTAGATCTGCCTGTTCTGTTCCTCACTCTGTCTCTGGTGAATCCTCTCGCCTCCCAGACCTCTGGCCTGTACCCCAGGGAAAGTGCTGTCTATATACCCAGAAGTGAAATGCTTGACTACATGGTAGTTTTATTCTTTTTAAAAATTAGTTTATTTGATTTTTTTAAAGACTGATTTATTTATGCATACAAGAGCCGGGGTGCGGGCCAAAGATATGGGGGGTGAGAGGATCCACCAGAGACAGAGTGAGGAACAGAACAGTCAGACTGAAATACACTGCTGAGGGGAGCAGCGGACGAGTCAGGAGAGGTCTGCTGTGCCATGTGGGCTGCTCCCTGGCTGGCCAGGGATTGAATTCGTGCTGCAGAGGCTGCAGATTGCTTTATAGTACAGTGCTTAACCCCTTGCGCCACCAGGGAGGCCCTGGTTTATTTGATTTTTGCTGTTGAGTTACAGGACTTGCCTATATGTTTGAACTTTAAGTCTCTTTATCATCAACATACAGTTTGGAAATACTTTCTGCTTTTCCATAGACTGCATCATCATTTTGTTGATTGATTGCTTCCTGCACAGAAACCTTTTAGTTTGATGTAGTCCTACTTGTCTATTTTTGCTTTTGTTGCCTGTATGCTTGGTGTCACATCAAAGACATTATTGTCAACACCAATGCCAAGAAACTTTCCCCGTTTTCTCAGAGGTTTATAATTATAAGTCTTATATTTGCATTTTCATCCATTTTGAGTCATTCTCTGTACATGGGTATCCAGTTTCCACCCAACACCATTTATTGAAGATACTATCCCTTTCCCAGGTGGCAGCTTTACCGACTATCAGTTGACCGTATATATATATATATATATATATATATATATATATGGACTTTTTATTCTATTCCAATGGTCTTTATGTCTTTTTTAAAATATCCCATTTATAATAGCATTAAAAAATTATATTTAACCAAGGAAGTGGGAGACTTGTACACTAAAACTGTAAAACACTGATGAACAAAATTAAGGCAGACACAAACAGTATGGCATCCCAAGATCATGAATTGGAAGAATTCATATTAAAATGGCCAGATTCAATTACAATCCCTGTCAAAATCCCAATGGCATTTTTCAGAAATAGGAAAAAAAGTCCTAAAGTTTATATGAAACCACAAGAAATTTCAAATAGCCAAAACAATTTTGAGCAAAAATGCAAACAAAAACAAAGCTGGAGGCATCACACTTCAGGCTTCAAAATATATTAGAAAGCTTTTTAGGTTTTCTTGAATGAGATTTGAAAAGTCTCCAAAATCTGAAAGTTCTACAACCACTTTTATTTGTCACTTGAGATAAATTAAGTGAAGATAGACCATATTTGATATGCCCCTGCAATCATGATTGGTACTAGGACACAATTGCTTTTTAGCTACTGTCTTACTATATAAAAATCTTGTTACCTGGGGGGCGGAGCAACATGGCGGCGAGGAGACGCTGCGAGTAAGATCTCCCATTAAAAAAAGTTAATAGGGAGGAAAAGCGGCAGGTCCCAGTGAGAACTGGGACACGGAAGATAAACGGGTGACTCCAGCAAACTACCCAAAGAAGAAAGTGGCCATAAAAGGGGACCAGAAGGGAGGGAAGCGCGGAACCCTGCTCCCCTCCCCCGCCCACAAAGTCGGCACTCTCTGACCTGCAGAGAGGAGGGAAACAACAAACCAAAACGGCCAACAAGAACAAACGACGCAGCAAGCGGGACTGTGAGTGGAAAGGAACTATTGCAGCCACCACACCCCGTGAGCGGGAGCTGTGGAGAACCCTGCAGGATTCGCCGCGGCGGTGAGCGAAGGCTCCGGGCGCCATTAGAGAAGAACAAAGACCCCGGGAGACGCGCACACAGCCTGGGCTGCCGGTAAGCTTGCACGGAAAAGTGGTCAGCGCGCTTGAAAAGCAAGTGCAGACCGGGATCGTGGCTGCCCAGGTCCCCGCGCCTGCGACCTAGGCTTGCGGGGAGACGCGCGGAGGTCCTCACTGAGGTGAAGGTCCCTCCCTGAGTAAGCAGGAACCAGGCGCCCAGGCACGGGAGCGGTGCAAAAGGCGCCATTCCCGCGCCACTGAACTGGGCTACAACCCGCGTCCTGGACCTGAGGGCTTTGAACTGAGACCCGGGGCACGAAAATTCGGGGCGTGGGTTCTCCACGACGGTGGGGCACAAGGCAGACACAACACCCCAAAGCCGTTGAGGTTTACCCTACCATTCCCACTCTGTTCCCTGTCCCACGGGGTGGGGGGAGGCGAAAAACAGCCCCCCAAGGACAATAGGAGAGATCTCTGGCGCCACCTAGCGACCAGGAAAAAAAGTCACTAACACCCCATAGAACAGGAAATTTCTTAAGACTGCTTGAAAAGGGCAGAAGGCTTCTGGAGGACCCAGTGGCCAGCCGGGAAGTTAGCCCACGCCAGGCCCCTTCCGACCAGCAGTCTGAGCCCACAGAGGGAGCAGGCACCCACGTCCGGGGCAGATCGGGTGCGCAGAAGAGTGTGCCTGAAACCGGAGGCGCAGGGACTGCATCCCACTTCGCCATTTTAGAACAGGGACATTTCTTCAGTAAAAACTGCCTAAAACCAGCAGAAAGCTCCCCCAGAAGACAGAGATGGCTCCTGGAAGAGCCAGAGGGGAGCGGAGAAGTTCACCCAAGATGCCAGTCAGTCCGAGCAACACAGTGTCCCAACGCATACGACAAATTAGAAAACAGACAGTAGGGAGTAGAAGAACCACACGCAACCTAACAACTCCTCAGGAAAGAAGCACACCACAAAAAGAAAACCACTCCCCAGATTGCAACGACAGCAACTTGGAAGAACTTCTGAGCCTTCCAGAAAGAGAATTTAAAATTGCCATGATTAAAAAAGTGATAGATCAGAGGAAGGAAACTGAGTCCCTAAAGAGGGAAGTAAAAGAAATGCAGGAGATCAAAGAATTAATGGAGAAACTAAAGAACTCTGGGAAAAGCAATGAAAGCAGAATAGGTGAAATGGAAGAGCGAATAAGTACTCTTGAAGACACAGAAATAAAAAGAACCAAAACAGAAAAGGAAAGAGAAGTACGAAGGAAAAAGAATGAAGAAAGACTTCGGGAACTATCTGACTCCATGAGGAAAGGAAATATAAGAGTTATAGGAATTCCAGAAGGAGAGGAGAGAGATGTAGGAACAGAGAAAATATTCATGGATATAATTGAAGAGAACTTCCCAAATGCGAAGGAGCTGAAAATTGATATACAAGAAGCAAGAAGAACACCAAACTTCCACGACGAAAGGAAAAACACAGCAAGACACATAATAGTAAAGCTCCCAAGAATCCAGGACAAGAAAAAAATAATGAAGCTGACAAGAGGGAAGAAACAGATAACATTCAAAGGAAAACCAATCAGGCTGACATCAGACTTCTCTGAAGAAACACTACGGGCAAGGAGAGTGGAGGGACATAGTCAACAGACTCCAAGAAAACAGATGCCAACCAAGAATACTCTATCCCGCAAAGCTCTCTTTCCTCCATGAAGAAAGAATATGGACCTTCCCAGACAAAGAGAAACTCCGGAATTTCATTACGACTAAACCCCCACTCCAAAAAATACTACAAGGAATCCTAAAGCCAGAACCTCAGAGGGGCGAATAACAACGAAAGAAGACCAAAAAAAAAAAAAGTTATTAAAAGAATAAATAAATAAAATCAAAGGAAAGACAAACATAATGGCAAATACAGATGCTAACATATCAATATTAACTCTAAATGTAAATGGACTAAACTCTTCAATAAAAAGACACAGAGTTGCAGCCTGGATTAAGAAACAAAACCCAACCTTTTGCTGTCTCCAGGAAACACATTTAGCTACAAAAGATAAAAATAGGCTCAAAGTCAAAGGATGGAAAACAATCCTACAAGCAAATGGGCCAAAAAAGAAAGCAGGAACAGCTATACTTATATCAGATAAAACAGACTTCAAACTCAAAAAAATAAAAAGAGACCCCGATGGTCACTACATTATGATTAAGAGGACAATACTTCAAGAAGAAATAACACTCATTAACATATACTCACCAAACGAAAGAGCACCAAAATATATCAGACAACTGTTGTCCTCTCTGAAAACAGACATCAGAGAAAACACATACGTAGTGGAAGACTTCAACACACCACTATCAACAATGGATAGATCAACAAGACAAAAAGTAAGTAAAGAAACTAAAGCTCTAAATAAGGACCTAGAGCATTTGGGCTTAACAGACATCTATAGAACACTAAACCCAAAAAAAACGGAGTACACATTTTTCTCAAGCGCACACGGATCATTCTCCAGGATCGATCACATACTGGGGCACAAGACAAACATCAACAGATACACCAAGATTGAAATCATACCAACCATCTTTTCTGACCACGAAGGCATCAAACTAGAAATAAATCATAAAAAGAAGGCAAGGAACTATCCTACCTCATGGAGATTAAAAGCCACACTACTGGAAGACCACTGGACTAACGAGAAGATCAAAGAAGAAATTAAAAAATTCTTTGAATTGAATGACAAGGAGGACACCAATATCCTAAATGTATGGGATGCAGCAAAAGCAGTAATAAGAGGAAAATATATAGCAATAGAAGCTCACATCAAAAAAACAAGAAAGAACTCAAAGAAACAACCTAATCTCGAAGCTCAAAGATCTAGAAAAAGAACAACAAAAAAACCCCAAAACCAGTAGAAGAAAAGAAATAATAAAAACCAAAGCAGAAATAAATGAAATTGAAACTAAAAAAACAATCCAAAAAATCAATGAAACCAAGAGCTGGTTCTTTGAAAAAATAAATAAAATAGACAAACCCCTAGCTAGGCTCACAAAGGAAAAAAGGGAGAAAGCACAAATACACAGGATCATAAATGAAAGAGGAGAAATCACAACGGACACAGCAGAAATCAAAAGAATAATCAGTAACTACTATGAACAGTTATATGGAAACAAGTTCAACAATCTAGAGGAGATGGACAAATTCCTACAACTCTACAATCACCCAAAGCTAGATAAAGAAGAAATAGAACACCTAAACAGACCAATTACAAGCAGCGAAATTGAAATGGTAATCAAAAACCTCCCCAAAAACAAAAGCCCAGGACCTGATGGATTTACAAATGAATTCTACCAAACATTCAGAGACGAATTAGTGCCTATCCTTCACAAACTCTTCCAAAAAATTGAGAAGGAAGGGACAATACCAAACATGTTCTATGAAGCCAATATTACACTAATACCAAAACCGAATAAGGACAACACAAAAAAGGAAAACTATAGGCCAATCTCCCTAATGAACACTGATGCAAAAATCCTCAATAAAATTTTAGCTATCAGAATCCAACAATGTATCCATAAGATAATTCACCACGACCAAGTTGGATTCATTCCAGGGGCACAAGGATGGTTTAACATCCGAAAATCAATCAACGTTATCCAACACATCAACAAAAAGAAATATAAAAACCATATGATAACATCAATAGATGCTGAGAAAGCTTTCGACAAAGTGCAACATGCATTCATGATAAAAGCCCTTGAAATTCTTGGGATACAAGGAACATACCTCAACATCATAAAGGCCATCTATGATAAGCCAACAGCCAGTATCATTCTCAATGGTGAAAAGCTGAAAGCAATTCCATTAAGATCTGGAACAAGACAAGGATGTCCACTCTCACCACTGCTTTTCAATATAATACTGGAAGTCCTAGCCAGAGCAACAAGACAAGAGAAAGACATACAAGGAATCCAAATAGGAAAAGAAGAAGTCAAACTATCACTATTTGCAGATGATATGATAATATACATAGAGAACCCCAAAATCTCCATAGAAAAACTAATTCAACTCATCAATCAATTCAGTAAAGTGGCAGGATACAAAATCAACACGCAAAAGTCAGTAGCCTTCCTATACACAAACAATAAATCTGAAGAAGAAGAAATCAAAAAAACCATCCCTTTTATTATCGAAACAAAAAAATCAAATATTTGGGAATAAATCTAACAAAAGAGGTAAAGGACCTATACAAAGAAAACTATAAAACATTGTTAAAAGAAATAGAAGAAGACACAAAGAACTGGAAAGACATCCCCTGCTCATGGATTGGAAGAATAAACATTATTAAAATGGCCATCCTTCCAAAAGCAATATACAGATTCAATGCTATTCCAATCAAAATCTCAATGGCATTCTTCAAAGAAATAGAACAATTATTGATGAAATTCATATGGAATCACCAAAAACCCCGAATAGCCAAAGCTCTACTGAAAAAAAAGGAAGGAAATGGAGGCATCACACTCCCAGACTTCAAACTATACTACAAAGCCATAATCATCAAAACTGCATGGTATTGGAACAAGAACAGACATACAGACCAATGGAATTGAATAGAAAATCCAGAAATAAACCCACAGATTTATGGTCAACTAATCTTTGACAAAGGAGCAAAGACTATGCATTGGAGCAAAGAAAGTTTGTTCAATAAATGGTGCTGGGAAAACTGGGTCGCTACATGCAAAAGAATGAAGCTTGACCACTACCTCACACCATACACAAAAATCAACTCAAAATGGATTAAAGAACTAGACATAAGACCTGAAACCATAAAATACATAGAAGGAAATATAGGCGAAACACTACGGGATTTGCACATCAAAGACATCTTTACAGACACATCACCCAAAGCAGTGATAGTGAAGACAAAGATAAACAGCTGGGACTACATCAAATTAAAGAGCTTCTGCACAGCAAAAGAGACAATAACAAAAACAAAGAGAAACCCCACCAACTGGGAGAACATTTTTGCACCCAACACTAATGATAAAGGACTGATCACAAAAATCTGCAAAGAGCTGATGAGACTCAGCAACAACAAAGAAAATAATCCAGTCAAAAAATGGGCAGAAGAGCTAAAAAGAAACTTCTCTGAAGAGGAAATGCAAATGGCCAACAGACATATGAAAAAATGTTCAACATCACTTGTAATCAGGGAAATGCAAATCAAAACTACCATGAGATACCATCTCACACCAGTGAGAATGGCACATATTAAAAAAACTAGCAACAACAAATGTTGGCGAGGGTGTGGAGAAAAAGGAACTCTTCTGCACTGTTGGTGGGAGTGCAAACTGGTCCAACCACTATGGAGAGCTGTGTGGAGATTTCTGGACCTACTAAACATAGAGCTTCCACAGGATCCAGCAACTCCACTCCGAGGTATTTACCCAGAGGACACAGAAACATCAATTCCAAAGAGCACCTGCACCCCTATGTTTATAGCAGCACTGTTTACAATAGCTAAGCTTTGGAAACAACCCAAATGCCCAAAAATAGATGACTGGATCAAGAAGATGTGGTACATATATACCATGGAATATTACTCAGCATTCAAAAAAGATAAACACATGCAATTTGCAGCAACATGGATGGTGCTGGAAGGGATCATGCTCAGCGAAATAAGCCAAAAAGAAAAAGAAAAATACCGGATGGTCTCACTCATAGCAGGAATCTAGAAAACTTAAATAAGGGACCAGGAAAATGAATATAAGAAAGTGAAAATCAAAATCAACAAAAAACTATGAACCAGAGACACTTTTTGGGGGGTGGGGGGCGGGAGGGGAAGGATTGGGGTCAGAATGGGGCGTTTGCAATTGTATGGGGGAATATAAAAATAAAATTTATTATTTAAAAAAAAGAAAAAAAACTTTTGATAATGTACACACTTAAAAGAGTCTATATAATTGTCTTTAAATAAATGTATAATGGGAAAAAAAATCTTGTTACCTCTAAATACCTTTCCTTGTGAAAGGGTTTTAAATTAACTTGTAAACATTAAGTTTCCTTTGTCCCACTGCTAAGGCTACAGCATATATTTATAAAAACTCCTCTGCTCACTAGGACACCTCACTAATTACATACTGTGCTTGTATCAATATTGAGCTTGACCTGCAGGCTGTTAAGAAGTTGAAGCCTCACCAGACCATCTGCCAAACTCTGTCATTGGAAATGCTTTTCTCTATTACTGTAATGAAATCACTAAAATCATTTCCTGTTCCCAGTCCTGTTCAGATCTTCTATCTATTGTCAATAAGAGGATATTAAAATACTTAGCAAAGTCCACATATCCTTTTCATCCTGGTCCACAGGGCAGCACATGGCTTTGTGTTTTAGTCTTGGAAATAATAAATAATGACGTCAAGCCTATTGTAATAAAAGGCAGCTGCTTATTAAACTCTTTTTCTCCAGCTGTTTTTCCTTTGACATCATGGGATCTGTTTATAATGACTTTTATGGGTTTCTCCCCTTACCATTCAATATGGTTACATGGGAAATCAAAATGTAATGTTTCGGGAACATGTTCTGGGGGCAGTCCTTTCTAGAACTGACACTTTTCCTGTTCAGTCAGGCCCAATGCTATGTATGCCTTCTCCAACAATGGAATAGTGGAAAGGAAGGAGGAAGAGGCTTTCCTGGAGAAATTACTGAAATATGGGCTTGCTTCCAGAAAAAAGTGTATGTTGAAAGTAAGGTGGATGGGTAAGTGGGAAGTTGATCAGCATACAATGCAAGAGAATCTGTATACATGGCTTTTTTTTTTAAAGTTTTTTTAAGATTTATTTATTTGTTTGTTTATTTATTTATTTATTTATACAAGAACTGGGTACAGTCAGAAGCGCGGGAGGGTGAGAGAATCCACCAGAGCCAGAGCAGGGAGCAGAGCTGGCAGGACAGAAGTACACTGCTGAGGGGAGCAGTGGGCAGCAGGAGAGGTCTGCGCGCCATGTGGGACCCTCCTCCGGTGGCCGGGGAGCAGCCGGGGATCGAACCAGTGTTGCAGAGGCTGCAGGCAGCTTCACAACCCAGTGCTCAACTGCTGTGTCACCAGGGAGGCCCTGTATACATGGCTTTATAAGCCACTCACTGAGCGTAGGATCATGTAACTTGTTTCAAATATGCCTGTTGAGCCCATACCATGTGAGGGACTGTATTTGGGACCTTTGGGACTGTCTTTGAGAAGGTGGGTGGTAATTGTAAATCTGAAATGTGCTTTCTTCAAAATGCAGTTGCTATTGGACTTTTCCTATTTGTATCTAGGAATAGGAATTTACTTGGCCAATCAACAAACATGTCTTCTGGAGGAAACTTAAGTGCTTTAACTTCCCCACCACAGAGAAGCCTGTCATCATTGATAGAAAAAAATTCTGACATTGTGGACCCTATAACAATCCTAAATAACTTCAGTAGCTATTTCAGATTTTATTTTTATAGTACTCAATATCTAAAGCAATTTGGAGACTTCTTGCTTCAAGTGTGTGCTTTGCTTATGACTGATATCAAGAGATATGTGAATGAACTTTAAAAATTCAAATGTCACAATTGGGTCTTGAGTGATCTGAACATTTCGGTAGGTTTTTCTCTTTCATTCTATTTGCACATATTTTAATACTGGTAGGCTATTTCTTTAGAATACACAACTCTGGGAAAACACAACTCGCAAAGTACTCAGGCATTACCTTCTAGGAAGTTGCTACAGGTTATGCCCTGAGTGCTTTGTCCCCAAAGGCAACAAGGAGCATCATGCTGCTCCATTTGGAGGAACGTGCCAACTGCTCTGTAACCACAGGTTGACTTTCCTTTGATGGGGAGATTAATAGTATCCATAATCATATCATCCTGGTGGTTCTGTGCCCAGAGTTTACTCAGACTTGAAAGAAATGGAAATTAATTGAAAAAGAAAAAAAAATCTTTATCTCTTGTCTCCCCTCCAAGCCTCTCATCTGGAAAAGTGAAGAGAAAGAGATTTAAAGGTTTTTTGCCAGTGGGATTTGAAGTCTTTGTTTCCTTTTGCAATTCTGCATATAAAGGAACAAAGAAAGCAGTTGGAGGGTGGGGAGAAGATAGCACAGGAAGAGGATGCATCTCTACCTAAGTAAGTCCAAACAGAAGAGACTCTGGACGGTGGACCCAATGTGAGCGTGGAGGGTTGTCCTGTGACGTCTTGAGCACCCACCCGTCATGCAAAAAAAATGCAGAGAGCAAAAAGGGTTTTTGTACCTGATGAGATTGTCAGTAGTAGACGAATTGGAATGATCTAGTGACTTTTTCTCTGTGTGTGCTTCTACAGAGGAACTGCTGTGAGTTTATTTTCACATCAAATATCTGGTTTTCAAAAAAAAAAAAAAAAAACCTTTTCTGGTTCTGAAATATGAGCTCATCTTGTTTAAGCCCCTACCCTCACTCTTGACCAGTTCTCTCACCCTACACAATAGAGCAGATTTCTTTAATGCTGTTGAGCATTGGAGGACTTCAGTGGGCAGAGGATTTGGTCCTTCCTGGGAGACTTGTGATGTTAATAAAACGAGTCACTTTGTGATATCTTCCGTCAGAGATAAACTTCCAGTATGTAGTCAGTACGTGCTTTAAAGTTCACTGAACCAGGGACTCCCAGGTGGCGCAGCGGTTGAGCGCTGGGTTGCGAAGCAGCCCGCGGCCTCTGCGGCGCGGGTTCGATCCCCTGCTGCTCCCAGGCCACCAGAGGAGGGTCCCACATGGCAAGCAGACCTCTCCTGCCGCCCGCTGCTCCCCTCAGCAGTGTACCTCAGTCCTTCTGCCTGCTCTGCTCCCAGCTCTGGCTCTGGTGAATTCTCTCACCCTCCTGCGCTTCTGACTGTACCCAGTGCTTGTATAAATAAATTAATTAAATAAATCTTTAAAAATAAAATAAAATACTATTTAAAAACAAAAAACAAACAAACAAAAAAAAAATAAAGTTTACTGAACCAGTAAGAGAGAAACTGAATTGTAGATGAACACTTCTCATTCATTCATGCCCCAACATGCTGTAATTTGTTGAAGTTGCCATGTGTTAAGCACTGGCTTCAGTAGAATTAAGAAGGGTGATAATTCAAGATAGGAAGAAAACAGAAGCTTAATGAGTAAGTTGTTCATTCCATCAGTTTCTGAAAGTCAAAGTTCACAGCACTTTTCCTGAAGTGACCCACTTTCACCCTGTCAGGCTACCTGGTACACGGAAATTTGGGGCTTTTTTCAGACTTAGGTAACTATAAGAAAAGTGGCGGGTGGGTGTCTCCCTGCATTTTATATGTGGGCCCATTAGCAAGCACACACACTATTGCCCACCCTTCTTGACGGTTTGCCTGCTGTGGGACAGCACATGGACATCGCCTCTCCAGCTGCTCCTATTCCAGCTTAGGCTTGGCCATATTCCACCTGCAAAGGAAAGCTCTGAGTTTTAGCTTTCCCAAGCTGCCTGAATTTCCTGTGCAATATCAATGCTGAATTGAGAGCTAGAGGACATGCCAATAGGCCTGCCATGGCAAGAAACTGTGATGCCACAACAGAGCTGGGGGAGACTCAAGGCTTGTTAGAGACTCAAGGGCTTGTTGCCAGTGGGAGCTGAGATGAGTCCTAGTCCCCCAGGAAGCACTGTGGAATCTAACCTAAGCCAAAACAGACGATTCGGAATTTATATTAGCTCTAGGATGGTCTCAAGTGGTAGTGTGTGACCAACACTCTGGAAACTGGAGTGAGAGTTGGAAGGAACAAAATCCTCTACATCTACCGTGAAGTCTCCCAGCTACACTTGGACACCAGCTTAGAAGACACTGGACCTTTGTTATTTTTTTAAAATAAAAGACTGAACAATACTTATAAGGTATGTTTAAATTTGTGGGCCAGAGTAAATTTGAAATGAACTGAATCTTCAGTTTTATTCTCCTGCTACTAACAGCTGGGATCTCCAGAGAAATACTACAGTGGTTGTGGCAAGAGGAAACTTGGTAATTTTTTCTTTCCACATTCGAGTTAAAGGTGCTAGTTGAATTGGAGACATTGTAACTGGGAAAAGAGATCTTCCACTAATTATTTGGAATTTCTGCAGTCAGACACACTCTTTATTTTTCCACATACATACATTCCAAGAAAATAAGAACAATAGATGAAAAGATACTTCATTCTCTTTCAGGAAGCTTGCTAACTAGCTTCTTTTGTATCTGAAATTCATAGGGACCACCTAGTAAGTGTAGGGGAACATGAAGTATATTTATCTTGGGTTAAACCCAGTATTCCTTTAAAAATGGCACATCTAAAGGAAAAGATAAACTAGAGAATTCCAATTCTAGTCTCCAACCAGTCTCCAGTGAGACACACCTGACTAATGTTGGTTTATATGCTCCCCAAACTCTATTGATCACCAGCCTCATCTCAGGCATAGTGCTAATTGTCGGGGATATAGTCCTTAGAATATGGCAATTGTTCCACAGCCTTAAATAAATAAGTGAAAATATACTCCATATGCAGATGAAGGCCTTCCTGAAGCTAAAAAATCTAAACTTAAAACAGTGGTTCCCAAAGTTTGCTGCACATGGTAATCACTTAGGGATCTTTTAAAAATACTGAAGCCTGACTGTCACCCCCACACATGCCCCCGCCCTCCAGACATTCTGATTTATTTGGTGGGGGATGCAAACTGGGGATCAGGATTTTAAAGTTCCCCAAATGTTTCTAATGTACAGCAAAGTCTGGTTTAAGGTCCTCCAATTTGCCCCTTCCAAGGCCTAAGGATGTACCTAGCACTTTTGAATTTTGAAATTGTGTGTTCTTTTTCTTGAACAGGACTTCCATATTGAATAAGTGTCAGGTGCTACAAAACCTAAATCTGACCTTTTCTATCCTTGGGATTGTTTTAGTCCATTTAGCAGTTTACTTCGCCAGCACAATCTTTTCAGAAATATAATTTGTTTTTTTTTTTTAAATAGAGGCATGTTTTATTTATTTGTTTGTTTGTTTGTTTTGTTTATACATGCACTGGGTACAGTCAGAAGCACGGGAGGGTGAGAGAATTCACCAGAGCCAGAGCTGGGAGCAGAGCAGGCAGAAGGACTGAGGTACACTGCTGAGGGGAGCAGCGGGCGGCAGGAGAGGTCTGCTTGCCATGTGGGACCCTCCTCCGGTGGCCTGGGAGCAGCTGGGGATCGAACCCGCGCCGCAGAGGCCGCGGGCAGCTTCGCAACCCAGCGCTCAACCGCTGCGCCACCTGGGAGGCCCTCAGAAATATAATTTGCTGATTAACAGCTGTCTGAGGGCTACCGCCACATGAAAACTAAACCATTATAAGCAACATGTGCTACTCTTTATGGTTGGTGCCTCTGTTTCTGTTGTTTTTTTTTTTTTTAAAGATTTATTTATTTAGTACAAGAACTGGGGTACAGGTCAGAAACGTGGGAGGGTGAGAGAATTCACCAGAGCCAGGGCGGGGAGCAGAACAGGCAGACTGAGTGAAGACACTGCTGAGGGGAGCAGCGGGCGAGGCAGGAGAGGTCTGCTGCGCCATGTGGGGTTCTCCCTGGCCAGTGGGGAATCGAACCCGCACTGCAGAGGCTGCGGACAGCTTCGCAGTGCGGCGCTCAACCACAGCGCCACTGGGGAGGCCCTGTTTCTGTTTGTTTTTGATCCATGACCTTGAGTGATATTTACAGTCCTTTCAAAAGAAACTTCGCTTTGGAGTAGAAGAATTGGTTGCTGAAAGAGGCAGGACTCTAGTTTTATTCGGGTTTGCATTATATTGATTGGATTTTATGGTTAGCACAAAGTTCACAACTTCATGGTATTTTCAGTACAAAAGACCATGTATTTTCAGTACAAGATCTTTGCAGGACACATACTAGTCTTTTTCTGAGTCTCTGGAGTTCTGTACCTCATCACCATCACCCCCCAACCCCACCCCAGCTTTCCTGGAGCAGTTGCCTAGTAACTCTTATGAGGCTGATTTAAAGCTCTACAAAATTTATTCAAGGATTTTATTACCGAGACAAGCAATAACCATTTCTACTGCCCACATGAGCCTGGTGGCAGACAGGATGGCCACGTGTGGAACTTCCTATTCTTTGTGTTTGGCCAGGTGCTCACCTGCCAGTGTGTCTCCATGACTCTCAATGGGGTGAGCACAGACACTGTCTGAACAGGAAAGACGAGAGGAGCTCACTGCGGGAGCAGCTGAGAGGCTCTTAGCTCTGTTTTGAAGTGGCTCTGAACTTGCTAAGTGGCCATGTGAGCTGTATTTACCCACATCATCTATATAGTCAAAAGGTTGCTCCGTTCTTGGAAGCTTCCTTTTCTGGCCATGCTTTGTAAGTCCTCTTGACCCTTTTCATGTATTAAACATCTACTTAGCAGGTCATAGCCAGCTTATTTACCCATCTGATGATTAGTGGCTTTGCTGGCCTCTGAGGAAAAAGTTACGTAAAGCATAAGCCAAAAGCCTCTGTGGTGACTAGAGACAGATTAAAGATATGACTGTTATTCTCCGTAGGGAGACTGAGACTTTCTTGACGAATTTCTGCCACAGTGGAGTCTGCAAAGTCTTCTAATATATAGCACCTGAGAAAAAAAAGTCTAATCTCTTCTGGGGAGGGGGAGGTGTCCAGAGTATTAATTAATACCACGTAGACAGGATTTTCCTAAAGATGTTAGGCCAACTTCTCTTTCTGTCCATTTGGAACTCCACGAGTGGCATTTCTCTTTTCTCCATGTGGTATATTTTCTTCTCTTGACTTTTCCAGATAGTCACATTTAAATTCTTTCAGAATCTTCCTGATTACTGTGAAAGCTCATCCATACTATCTTGAACTCAGAGAAACCAAAGAGAAGACAAATTAATCACCAAGTTTGCTTATTTTCCCTAATGTAGACTCATTGATACCCTTTCCTAAAGCTTCAGGGATCATTAATTTAACAAATGGTACTGGCTTTTCCTTCTGCAGCCCCAATAAGTGCTGTTGGATTTGTGGGAGAAATGGCTAAGGGAACTGACAATGCCTCTTTAAAGAGTAGAAAGCAGGGCCTCCCTGGTGGTGCAAGGGGTTAAGACGCAGCACTATAAAGTTATCTGCAGTCTCTGCAGCATGAGTTCAATCCCTGGCAGGCCAGGGAGCAACACACATGGCGCAGCAGACTTCTCCTGTCTCTCCAGCTGCTCCCCTCAGGAGTGTATTTCAGTCAATCTGCCTGTTCTGTTCCCCACTCTGTCTCTGGTGAATCTTCTCACTCCCCCCCAACCCACCTCTGGCCTGTACCCCAGTTCTTGCATGCATAAATAAATACATCTTTAAAAAAAAGAAACAAAAAACCCAACTAGCCAGCACTTCCTAATGATGCAGAATTTTATCTTTCCACAGCTGGAGGCCTGTTCTCCTGTTAGCTTTATTATTTTGAGCAGGAATGTTGTATCACACAACCCCAGGGAGCACCATTTGCATTGTGTGTAAATCATGCTCCCTGGACTTAGACCAGGTGGGAATGGGTGCTTTCTTTCAATAGGGGACTAAGAGGTTTCCATATGACTCAGAACAGAACCCAAAACCAAAGACATAAGCTTTTTGGTTTCCTTGTTCCGCTTTTGGAAATGTGGTCTATTGAGGTGAAGACTTCTATGGGCTAAGTGAGCTTTGGATTCTGGGTACCCTTGGTCTTTTACTGGGTGATGTTAGGCAGGCTGTACCGCACAGCACACAGAGGCTTGGTCATGCCCAATATGGCTCAGGCTGTTTTGCTCTATGTGTTTGAAAGGATCACAATCCACCATTTTTGGAGTAATGTGTTGAAATAAAGATGTTCAGATGACAAACAGGATTTCCGATTGTAATTTTTGAAAGTGATGAACATTGAAGCAACTTTAGAATAAAACTTATGTAAAGCTGTGTGTAACCAGACTTACACACTGCTTTGCCAAGTGAGGCCGTCCAGGTGTCAGGAGAGGTGAGGGATGCCTGAAGGCACAAAGCTGTGAAGATGATTGTGTTGCTTTTGGAGGCAGATTTAATAGATTTGGATCTTGAGGTCTCAAGAGATTATGTTCTGGACTGATCTCTTGCCTTTATCTTTTTGCCTCATCAAATTAATTTCCATTTGAATGCAGCTAGAATCCCACATGGCTTCTAACATCTGAAGTCTTGTAGAAGTCTCTGATTCACAGCCAGATTAAAAAAAAAAAACAAAAAACGGAGTTTTGACCTTTCTGATCAAGGATTACAGAGACCTTTTGTTTTTCATTATCATATCTTGTAGTTCTCTCACATAGACTTGCTCATTTTTTAATTAATTCATTCCTTCTCAAGAAATGTATATTATTTTTTTTTTTTTTTTTTTTTTTTTTTTTTTTTTTAAGGAATGTTATAAAGCATAGGTTTATTGACCAAATGAGAACAAGCACAAGGAAAGGTCAATGATCTCAATGGAAAAAAGAAGAAAGAAAGAAATCCTTGTCTCCCAGCTAATTATTATGCCTTTTTAGAGAAATCTAAACACTGATATTTATAAAGAGCCTGGAATGTACAAAACCATTTTTTTTAATCTACCTTTTTTTAAATTATTTTTTATTTTTTTATTTTTATAATTTTATATATTTTACACTGTTTTTCATTTTTGCACAATGTATGCATTTTCTTTTTTTTTTTTTTTTTTTACACTTTAACATCTTTGCAATTTTATTTTATTTTTTTTTTTTTGTAATTCTTTTTTTTTTTTTTTTTTATAAATTTTATTGTTATATTCCCCATACAATTGCAGCCCCCCATTCTGACCCCAATCCCTCCCCTCCCGCCCCCGCCCCCCTAAAAGTGTCTCTGGTTCATAGTTTTTTGTTGATTTTGATTTTCACTTTCTTATAGTTATTCATTTTCCTGGTCCCTTATTGAAGTTTTCTAGATTCCTGCTATGAGTGAGACCATCCGGTATTTTTCTTTTTCTTTTTGGCTTATTTCGCTGAGCATGATCCCTTCCAGCGCCATCCATGTTGCAGCAAATTGCATGTGTTTATCTTTTTTGAATGCTGAGTAATATTCCATGGTATATATGTACCACATCTTCTTGATCCAGTCATCTATTTTTGGGCATTTGGGTTGTTTCCAAAGCTTAGCTATTGTAAACAGTGCTGCTATAAACATAGGGGTGCAGGTGTTCTTTGGAATTGATGTTTCTGTGTCCTTTGGGTAAATACCTAGGAGTGGAATTGCTGGGTCATATGGAAGCTCTATGTTTAGTAGGTCCAGAAATCTCCACACAGCTTTCCACAGTGGTTGGACCAGTTTGCACTCCCACCAACAGTGCAGAAGAGTTCCTTTTTCTCCACACCCTCGCCAACATTTGTTGTTGCTAGTTTTTTTAATATGTGCCATTCTCACTGGTGTAAGATGGTATCTCATGGTAGTTTTGATTTGCATTTCCCTGATGACAAGTGATGTTGAACATTTTTTCATATGCCTGTTGGCCATTTGCATTTCCTCTTCAGAGAAGTTTCTTTTAAGCTCTTCTGCCCATTTTTTGACTGGATTATTTTCTTTGTTGTTGTTGAGACTCATCAGCTCTTTGCAGATTTTTGTGATCAGTCCTTTATCATTAGTGTTGGGTGCAAAAATGTTCTCCCAGTTGGTGGGGTTTCTCTTTGTTTTTGTTATTGTCTCTTTTGCTGTGCAAAAGCTCTTTAATTTGATATAGTCCCAGCTGTTTATCTTTGCCTTCACTATCACTGCTTTGGGTGATGTGTCTGTAAAGATGTCTTTGATGTGCAAATCACGTAGTGTTTCGCCTATATTTCCTTCTATATATTTTATGGTTTCAGGTCTTATGTCTAGTTCTTTAATCCATTTTGAGTTGATTTTTGTGTATGGTGTGAGGTGGTGGTCAAGCTTCATTCTTTTGCATGTAGCGACCCAGTTTTCCCAGCACCATTTATTGAACAAACTAAGAAATGTATATTAAGTAATTGTTTATTGAGCAGGCCCTGTTCTACATACTGGGCTATAGAGATGAAAGGCACACTTCTGGCTGTCAGGGGCTTATGGTAAAGGAGAGAAAACAAGGAAACAAAAAATTACAAAGCCATGGAAGTAAGCTTGGGAGCATATCCATTGCAACCGTGGTTTCTGGAGGATGGTTGTAGCTTGTTTCAGGGATGAATGATAAAATCCAAACAAAATACATATTTATTC
This sequence comes from Talpa europaea, assembly GCF_964194135.1. NCBI lineage: Eukaryota > Metazoa > Chordata > Mammalia > Eulipotyphla > Talpidae > Talpa > Talpa europaea. The sequence goes on along the minus strand of NC_140073.1, from coordinate 40,385,899 downwards.
ACTGGAGTTCAAAACAACTCTGCTCTTAGAAATGGTGGATGGTGAGTGAAACAGCACAAGGCCAAGAGAGAAAACAACCTGTTCAGGTTCTTGTTATGCTATTTACAGTTGTGCAACTTTGGACAAGTTGCTGGACCATTCTGAGTCTCAATTACTCTAAGGACCAGCGCAAGCAATATAAAGAACAGATACTCCGTAAAATGTAAAACTCAGAGCTCAAGCCCCATTAAGATGGGGCTGTGTTCCCAGGAAAGCACCATTAGGCCATTTCCACCTTGTGCCAACATTGAACATCAGAGTGTATTCTCCTAAAAATACCTAAAAGGAAGAAAAGGAGACACTGGCAAGGAAGATTTAAAGGAGGACCAATCCAAAGGTAACAATTGAAAAACTGGGGATGAGAAGTGTCCCCTTTCATATATATTGTTCTGATGACCTGTGAGTGCAGTAAAGTGTTCTTTACATTCATGGAGCCAGTGTTACAGGGCACGGAGAGGGGCACCCCAGACCCCCCAAACCTGCCTGCTCTAAATAGGTTCTGCCATCTGCCACATCAACACAAAACCAAGAGACTTTAATGAAAAGGAACTTTAATACAATTAGGAAACAATACAGGAAAGGCAAAGAATATAGTTTCTAAATCAAGTACCCAAAGTTACCCATCCCCTTGTGGGTAAAAGTCCACCCAAATGGAATTGGCCCAGAGCAAGGCCCGAAAGTCCGCCACAGGTCTAAAGCACCTTCTGGAGGGTACCCATGGAAAGGGGGCAGAAACTGTCAGGCAAGTCTGGGACAAAGAGAGCAAAATCAAAATCAAGGTAAAAGGTGCCATTGTCACCTCCCCATGGGTCTCTCACCCACATCTGTGTCACCCAGTCCACGACCAAAAGGCAAGCGAAGTTTCTTCACATGTCTCTCCGCTCCATGTGCCTCCCCCAGGTCTCCTTCTGGTTCTTCATCCTGCTTCCTCCCTTCCTCAGTCTCCTCTGCAGCTTCTTTTTTTTTTTCTTTAGCTCCACTCTCCTTTGGGTGGGGCAGGGAACCTGGATCTTCCCACTTTCCTGGGGACCACCGTGTTACACCAGTATTTACAAAATGTTCAACCTTTTTTTCATATGTCTGTAGGCCATCTGTTTTTTTTTTTTTTTAAAGATTTATTTATCCATGCATACAAGAGCTAGGGTACAGGCCAGAGGTGTAGGGGGTGAGGGAATCCACCAGAGAGAGAGTAGGGAACAGAACAGGCAGACTGACGGAAGTACACTGCTGAGGGGAGCAGCGACTAGACAGGAGAGGTTTGCCGCGCCTTGTGGGATTCTCCCTGGCTGGCCTTGTGCTGCAGAGGCTGCGGATTGCTTCATAGTGCTTAACCCCTTGCACCAGCAGAGAGGCTGTGATTTCCGTGGGTTTTGAAGATGGAGTACCACTCTCATGCAGATGAAATTTTTAGGAAGGAACTTTATTTTCAAAGGAAGGATTTTCCTCTAAATAAAAACCTATTCTGTAACTTGATTTAATATCTTCAAATTCCGTCACTTCCACTCTTGTCAGATAAATGCAGCATCTCATCATCCTTCTCCCCAATCAGTGCAGACACTTGTGGGTGGTTGACAAATGTTAGCCCCCCAAATTTGGAAGTTTGGTGATTATTTCTGACCTATACTGGAAAAAGGGTTGTTGGTGGTTTTGACCTATTTCTGTTCTACTTCTAAAATCTCACCGATATATTCATTAATTCTATTCATTTTGTTATTTCACCAACATGCTCAGTTGCTAATGCTGCTCTTTTTACCCTTGCACAAGCCTAAAGATTTCACTGTCTTCCCGCCTGGTGCCAGCAGGAAACGTTTGTTTCTTCACTTGTGGGTGGAATGCAGATATATTGGGGGGCCATACTATGAAGAAAGTCCAAGAGTCAGTCCCAACACAAACAATGCACATTTGGAAGAAGTTTTGAGAAGACTCTGAATTTTTAAATTTGATCATTGAGCTTCATGAAACTTCTGGATGAGTTTTAGAGACGGGCCAGGCTTGTCTTAGAATTCTTTCAGAGAAGTGGGAACACCTAGATGCCTGGATTTCTCAGGGTCTAAATCTATTCAGAGAGGCCCAGACAATTTTTGCTTTTCTCGGTCCTGCAAGGAGAGCTCAGACAGGCTTCAGTGATGTCAATTATTCGTTCCTCCCCACCTCAGGGCCAGTGCCCAACCTGTTCTCCTGATGTCCTTGGGGATGGGATCTCTGATGATTTGGTTCCATGTCTCTTCTTTAAGGGGTGATTTCAGATTTTCCGTTGCATCAGGCAACACCACACTGTCAAAGAAACAGGAGTCATGGAGCAAACTGTTCTGGTAGGATGCTGCTGAGAAGGCAGAACCTGACCTTTTTATTCAATGAGTGCTTTTACAGAGTCAATTACTCAAGGCAGGAGAACACAGAGAGAAAAGTTAGGAGGAACGAATGTGCAATTAGGTTATCTAGACTTTTAGAGGAATAAGTCTGTGAATCTGAATTAGATTTATAGCTCAGATTCAAGGCATAATGTTTGAAGGTTGAATCGAACTTCTGACCTCTGCACCTGATTTGTTAACGAGTTATTCCTCTGATGATTCTCAGGGAGGCAAAGTTACGTGTCAGTCAAAGGCTCCCCAGGCATTCCTGGTCATGCCTCAAGAGGTACACTCATTGTCCCAGGAGATGAAGCATCCTGTTTTGTTTAACTTAAGAGTTGCCTCTGAAGTGTCACTAGTTAATTGATTGGCTGGGCCAAATGGACTTTGTGCTGAGATGGCTGAACTGGTAGGCAGGATGGCAGCTTATGCAGCTCCTTTTTTTTCAAAGATGTGTTTATTTATGCATACAAGAGCTGGGGTACAGGCCAGAGATGCAGGGGGGTGAGAGGATTCACCAGAGACAGAGTGGGGAGCAGAACAGGCAGACAGACTGAAATACAGTGCTAAGGGGAGCTGCCGGCGGGAGGGGAGAGGTCTGCTTGGCCACGTGGGTTTATCTCTGGCTGCCCGGGGATTGAACTCAAGCCGCAGAGGCTGCAGATTGCTTCATGGTGTGGTGCTTAACCCCTTGTGCCACCACGGAGGCCCAACTCTTTAATTCTAGTAGACTCACAGCGTTCTGTAGACCCACTTTAAAGAAAGACATCTTTGACCTCAACTTGGTTCTGACCAGTGATTTTCATGGTGCTGTGGTATGAGAACCGGATTTCAGGATCTTTTTGCTTGTGTCTTGTTACTTCTTTCTAGCCTGTTCCAGAAGAGGATCATAGAGTCTCTTTGTGCCTGAAATCCTCCTCTATAAAGTAAGGATAATTTTTGCAGCATAGAATTATCGTATATGTCAATGGGAAAACAGTGCACACGAAATCTGTAATTCCCTTTATTTTAAAGTACATCCATACTCAACAATGAAAAGGCACAGATTAATGATACATATAACAAAATGGATGAATTTCAAAAACATTATGTTAAGTACCAGCAGCCAAAAACCTATATGTACACCATATGTTTCCATTTATATGACACTGGGAAAAGGCAAAAGTAGAGGAACATAAATAACATCAAAGGTTGCCAGGGCCTGCATTGGGGGTGTTGGAGTTGGGGGGGTGGAAGATTAAGACAAGGGAATGTGGGGCCTCCCCGGTGGCGCAGCGGTTAAGCGCTGGGCTGCGAAGCTGCCCGCAGCCTCTGCAGCGCCAGTTGGATCCCCGGCTGCCAGTGAGGGTCCCACATGGTGCGCAGACCTCTCCTGCCACGCCCACTGCGCCCCTCAGCAGTGTGCTTTGTCAGTCTACATGTTCTGTTCCCTGCTTTGGCTCTGGTGAATTCTCTCACCCTTCCGTGCTTCTGACTGTACCCAGTGCTTGTATAAATAAATCAATCTTTTAAAAAAAAAGACAAGGGAATTTTTTTTTAGATTTATTTTATTTATGATTATGCAGAGAAGGGCTGGGGTGTAGGCCAGAGGTGAGGGGTGGGGGGTGAGAGGATTCACCAGAAACACAGTAGGGGGGCAGAACAGGCAGATCTACTGAAATACCCTGCTGAGGGGAGCAGCTGGTTAGACAAGAGAGGTCTGCAGTGCCATGTGGGTTACCTCCCTGGCAGGGGATCGAACTGATGCTGCACTGGCTGCCTGTAGATTCATAGAGCTGAGGCTTAACCGCTTGCGCCACCAGGGAGGTCCACAAAGGAATGTTTTTGAAGTGAAAATGTTCTATATTCTGATTGCTAGTTATGATACCGAATGCCAGCCTCAGTTTCCCTCAGCCAATAAAAGGAAACAGGTGGGGGAAATGGAAAGTGGTTTAATTTGTGGACACAGGAGGAGGGCAGCAGTCTCATGTCTGAAAGACCACCACTTTGGCAGAGTGCAGGGTTATTTACACAAAGGGGGAAAAAGGCAGGGAGATGGGCAAGGGTCTGCAAAGGGGAGGGGGGAGGACACGGGTGGGCACCAGCTCGCTTTTTTCAAAAACTGTTGTTTAACTGCCTTCTCCTTGGAATGCAAGAAGACAAACCTGTCAAACAGGGGGGAAATTGCAAGAAATAGGGGAAAGACAAACTTGTAAATGCTCATTTGAGAGACCAGTCATTTGTAACTGCATCAGTTACACATCTATATGTGTTTGTCACTATACACAGAAGCTGTACATTTCAATAGGGTGAATTTTACTGTGTGTAAATACTACTTCAGCTTTTAAAAAAGTCCCACAATGCATGCGTGTGTGTGTGTGTGTGTGTGTGTGTATGTATATTCTACGGGGACAGGAGTTAATGGCTGAACACTCAATAAATGACTTAGTTCACCTTCTTGGTTTCTGTCCCATGTCTCCCTAGCGCTTATAACATGCTTTTCTGCTAATACAGCATATTCATCTGCTTGCAGCTTTAAAATTTAATTGGAAAGGTACTGAACACTTCCCAAAAGTTCAACAGGGGCTTTGCCCCCAAGAAACAAGGAAAGACACTAAGAGAATAATGAAGTAGGACTGGGCTGTGAAATAACCTAGAACTACAAAAATATCCAGGTAGGGGGATTTCTGCTTCGAGCTCTACAAGCCTAGGGGCCTATGGTAACAGGTGCTATCTTGGTTTGGAGGGAATTTCCAACTGTGGAGATCGTTTACTATTAGTCAGACTTCTGTAGTTACGGATACTAACATTAGCTTAATTAAAACCCCAGTCAGATACGCTTAAAGGCTAAGCGAGGCGTATGAGTCTCAGCACAGGCTGGACGGGCGATCAGCACCTGGGGCCGGGTCAGCTCCCGGAGGACGCGCCCCGCCGCCTCGGGCGCGCATTGGCCAAGTCCACCGCCTTCTGCCTATAAGAGGCGGGCCGCGCTGATCCGCCGCAGACCCAGCCCAGCGCCGGCGGCACCCGAGGTGAATAAGGTGACTCCTTACCCCCGGGTCCGGGAACAGCGGTCACGGATTTGAGAACCCTGGGCAGGCGCAGGGCAGAGGCACAGACACCCTCCCTGAAGGTAAATGCCCCTGGGCACTTCGGTTTGGGAACAGAAGTTGCGCCTCTTTGTCACTCATTCTTTTCTTTCCTCCCACCTTCTTTGGGAAGAAAATACACTTTTTTTTTTTTTTTTTGAGGGCCTCTGTGTGCCAAAAACTGGCTCCTTACACTTCATCTGATTTCACCTTCACAACAAACCGTGTGAGATAGATATTTTTTAAATTGTGCAGGTGAGGAAACTGAAGTTGAGTTGAACCCAACTCTGTGTGACTTCTTTATGTTAGCAGAATCATACTCCTTCTTCCTTCCCTTCTGCTCTGTCAAATGGCAACAATGTCTTTCCCTTCTTGCATAAAGGGAACATTCCCTTACATTACCCCGGAAAGAAAAGGGTTCTCAGATGCAGAGCCTCTCAGACTCACACTTACCCTCATGACCCCCATCCCAACAGAGGATTAACAGCTTGGTTCCAAGGTTACAGCTGACAAAGAGGCATAGGGCCTAGTAGTTTCCATCCAGTTGATAGTACAGGTAAGTTTCTTTGCCTCTGACCATTTGTTTTTCAGAGGTTTAAAATTAACTCCCCATTGATGCACTACCCTAGTTGACTTGGGGTGGGGTGGAGGGAACCAGAGTTGAATTTTCTAACCAAGTAAAAGTATTTGACTGTCAATTCTCAAAGAAGGATGAAAGTGTTTATTTGATTAAAACTAGATGCAAGCACAGCTTAAAGTAACTATGTATGTTTTTGCAAAGCTATAATTTGTGGTTTATGAATTACTGGAGTTTATTTGTACATCTATTAGCACATTAAATTGTCTTCAGGCAGGGAGGGATGTATCATTTATTTCCATTTCCTTTGCTGATACCTTCATTTCCTATAATAATGTTTTACACTTGATCTTAGCCAAAAGGCCGAGAAGCGATACCTATAATAATGTTTTTCATGCACTGTTCTCTTTTGTATCTTATCTTTACTTTGATCCTCTTTCTCTTGCACCATTTAGAAAAGATAATCATGATGTTCTGGAGGATTTTCATCATACCAGTTCTCTGCACAGCTTTTAAATTCTGTCTTCAAATGGAATCCATACTTCCATAATACTTTAGTTCGATAGTACTTTTGCTTCATAGATCAGAAAAATTTTAGTTACTCTTATTGCTGATTAAACTAAGGGAGAAAAGAATTAGCCAATATGTACACCTTGGTCTTCTGACCTTCTTGGTATGTCTTCCTAATTTCCAATGATATGTCTTGCACACCAGTGCATCTTCAGGCCAGGAAGAGTGACCCCCCTCTCTCCTTGCACAGGAAAAGTGAAAGTACCCATTGGCATTGGCCTATTAGAGTGTTACTTTAAAAAGAAAATATATACTTCTCCCTGAGACACAGATTCAAACAGGTGTGGCCTGCTGGACACTTAGAGCTTTTCATCTTACCAGGGTCTAGTACTGTTTTTGCCCTTGAAGGATTGGGAAAGGGTGGGTAGGTTGAACTGAAATGAAAAAAGTGACAAGGGGAAATATCGAGGTACTGAAAAGGATTTTGGGTAGTTGACTAAAGGAGAGAAGAACTGGTGTCTCCTAAAATCTGTCATCCAGGCAACGTTATGGCCAAATTTTAGTAAAGATCAAAAGTATCCTTTGTCTGTAAGCTTATGTGGAAGAAGGGAGGTGAGGGGGGAAGGCGGTGAGAATTCTCTTCCTCTAGTTTCTTAGCAAAGTTCCTTTTAAGGAGATTCGTTCTCATATTGATTTAAACCAGATGAGCAGGAGTGCTTCCAAATCTCAATATAATACTTCATTATATCCTTAAATAAATCAAAGTAATACAATGCCTTGGACAACATAAATGTTCAATTAATATATCCTTCGCCTCCTTCTGCCCCCAGCTACAGGGGAGATAGGGGTGGAAGCACTGCATCCAATCCTGTGGCAGGGAAAGAAGAGAGAATTGTGAACTCCAAAGGTATGGAAGTTAGACCAGCCATAATGGTTAGTACTTCTTACACTGGCTCCTGCCAGGGGAACTTGAGGGCCAGTTTTGAAACATACAAGGAAGTCTTTATATAGTTTTACATGAAGAGTTGTATTCTAAACTCTGAGAGACTGAACTGTCAAGAAACCCAAAATTCTTTCAATGATACACTGACTGTCCAGAATCACTTTCTTTACTGTTCTTTGACTCTTGCTTCCAGCTGTTAGAGTTTGCCTACATTTGAGGTCAGGACATATATTCAATTTGCAGAATCCTCTTCTTTCAGCATGTCATCTATGATGTCTAGACAAGGTCAGGGAAAATGGGAGACTCAGGAAATGCAGACAAACTCAATAAATTTTACTTTGGGGTCTTAATATTAGTTTGAGAAGAAATGTTAAATCATTCATTTGCGATTTGGAACTTAATAGATTTAAGGTTTTTTAATGAATAAATCAATGAAATTAAAGATTAAGGTAAAAAAATACTTACATTTTATGCATTAAGACAACCTTTCCATGTGCTTGCTACTGTAAAAAATGTTAATAATTATTTATAAAATGATTAATTTTAGGACAAGAAAAATTCTTAGTCAAAAGAGTTTATTTCATTTTTCGTCATGATTGAAGACAATAAAGAGAACAAAGACCATTCCTTAGAAAGGGGAAGAGCAACTCTCATTTTTTCCTTAAAGAATGAAGTTGGAGGACTTATAAAAGCCCTGAAAATCTTCCAGGTATGCACTCTATGTTTTTTGCATGAGATACTTTAAAATATGCCTGGAAAACTATATTTAAAATACGAATTATTGTACATTCTTTGGAGATGGACTGCAGAAATTTTTTAACAACTTAAATTTTTAAAATATACTTGTTTCTAAAGGACTAATATTAATATATTTAAAAACTTTTTCATTTTTTAAAAAAAGATTTATTTATTTATGCATGCAAGCTGCTGGGGTACAGGCCAGAGATGCGGGGAGTGAGAGGATTCACCACAGACAGAGTGGGGAACAGAACAGGCAGACTGATTGAAATACACTGCTGAGGGAAGCAGCGGGCAAGACAGGAGAGGTCTGCTGTGCCATGCGGGTTGCTCCCTGGTGGAAGAGGGATCAAATTCATGCTGCAGAGGCTGTGGATTGCTTCATAGTGCGGTCCTTAACCCCTTGCGCCACCAGGGAGGCCCAAAACTTTTTCTTTTTTGAGAATTTTCAAAGGTTCTCTTTATCTAGGAGACTTGATTTTTTTTATCTGAATGCCAATTGATTCTGGCAATCTGAGGAACTGCAGTGGGTGGTTTTAGTTTCTAGAGGGCGTGATGAATTTTTCAAACTTTTTGAAAATTATCTGATATTGGGGGGGATTATTTCATTACTGGCAACACAAAAAGCAGTCCCCTCCCTTTGGCTATTAGAAAAACTGTGAAATTGATTTTTGTCAGTAATGAAAATAATGTGCTCAGAGACTTTTTCATGTGAGGCAGTCATGTGGAGTTTCTATCCTCTGTTTTACACAGGAGAAGCACGTGAACCTGTTACATATCGAGTCCAGAAAATCAAAGAGAAGGAACTCAGAATTTGAGATTTTTGTTGACTGTGATATCAACAGAGAACAACTGAATGATATTTTTCATCTGTTGAAGTCTCATACTAATATTCTTTCTGTGAATCCACCAGATAATTTTACTGTGAAGGTAGATGGTAAGTTTGAAAAGTGAAAATGCTATTTAGAAGATTAAATACATAATGTGTCTTCAGTCTTATATTTACCTTGAAAGCATGAAAGGAAAATTCAAACACTGTCTTTTTTTTAAAGATTTATTTATTTATGCATACAAGAGCTGGGGTACAGGCCTGTGGTGTGGGTGGTGAGAGGATTCACCAGTGACAGAGTGGGGAACAGAACAGGCAGACTGACTGAAATACACTGCTGAGGGGCGAGTCAGGAGAGGTCTGCTGCACTATTTGTGGATTAGCTCCCTGGCTGGTGATGGGATTCAGGCCATGGCAGTGATAGCACTGAGACTTAATCCCGAAGACCTCCAGGGAGGCCCAGTGTCTTTTTTCTTATTGCCTTATGTAAGATTGTCACTTAACCTGTTAGTTGTGTCTATATTTTGCAGATATGGAAATTATACCTTGGTTTCCAAAGAAGATTTCTGACCTGGACCATTGTGCCAACAGAGTTCTGATGTATGGATCTGAGCTCGATGCGGACCATCCTGTAAATAATTTTATTATTATTATTATTATTTTAAAAATATTTATTTATTTATTTTGTGGAAGAATGGGGGTATAGGCCAGAGGTATGGTGGGTGAGAGGATTCACCAGAGACAGAGTGGGGAGCAGAACAGGCAGATCTACTGAAATACACTGCTGAGGGGAGCAGTGGGGGAGACAGGAGAGGTCTGCTGCGCCATATGTAGGTTAGTTCCCTGGGGTGGGGGGGATCGAACTCAGGTTGTTGAGGTGAGAGTGCTGAGACTTAACCCCTAGGCCACCAAGGGAGGGGGGCCCTGTAAATAATTTTAATAAATATTTTTGCCAGGGATGGGGGCTGGGAGGAAAATGAGTTGAGACTAATGATCATGTTATTTCTTTCTGAGGTGCTAAAAATATTCCGAAATTATAGTGGAAATGGTTGCACAACTCCACGAATATACTAAAAGCCACTGACTTGTACTGTTCTTTCTTCCTCTTCCACCTGGCTATCTCCATTCCTCTTTTGAGACTTAGCTCAAGAGTAATTGTTGGGAAACCTTTCCCGAACTCTACTATCCTCTTACATACCCTCTGGGGTTTTAGCTTCTTCTTTGCTCCTGAGTGGCATTTTGTGCAATTTTGATAATGTACTTATCATGTTGTTTTATGGTAATAGGTTAATGTAAACTTCTTGTGCTTTGTTCTGACCCAGATCGTGCTTTGTTTAGATGGGCCAGGTGCATAGAAGGGGCTCATGAATCTGTATTGAAGGGGGAGTCTCATTCTTTCTTTTCAGGTGTCTTCCCGCTCTTTCCTGTTATTTGCTTTATTGTCTATTTCCTTCTGGGCTTTATTATTGTTGTCTTATTTTGCTATTTTTTCGTAGGTATAAATTGTAACATGACTATTCTGTCTGCTTTTTAAATTGTTATTGTTTGCTGCCATGAATGATGACTATTTGGATTTTGCATTTTTGTAGCTAAGGCTACATTCAGTTAAGTCATAATTGCAAGTATTATTAATTGCGATTGTGGGAAAATATAACTGAAAATGTAGTTGAATGATTAAGAAAAAATAATCTCATCCTTGGAAAGGAGCCATATAGTTAACAAGGGTGTGCTTTTCATGTTGTTCAAGCTCTTTTATTTTTGTAGCCAGTGTATAGAATCTTTGCATCATTAGTATCTTTTATCTTTTTAGTCACTGTAGTATAAAGCTTTCATGTATCATTAACTTTATTTATTTATTTATTTTAAAAAATTTATTTATTTATACAAGCACTGGGTAGTCAGAAGTGCGGGAGGGTGAGAGAATTCACCAGAGCCAGAGCGGGGAGCAGAGCAGGCAGAAGGACCGAAGTACACTGCTGAGGGGAGCAGCGGGCGGCAGGAGAGGTCTGCGCGCCATGTGGGACCCTCCTCCTGTGGCCGGGGAGCAGCCGGGGATCGAACCGGCGCTGCAGAGGCTGCGGGCAGCTTCGCAACCCAGCGCTCAACCACTGCGCCACCGGGGAGGCCCTGTATCATTAACTTTAAATAAAAACTACACATTTCTAAATAATGCTTGTTCATAATAACAATTATGTAGTCTTTTGGTAATATCTCAAGTAATATGAATTATTTCCTCAATATCATTGTCAAATATTGTTTAGTATGGATACTAGAAAACTTTTTTTTTTTTAATTACCAGGGTTTCAAAGACAATGTCTACCGTAAAAGACGAAAGTATTTTGCAGACCTGGCTATGAACTATAAACAGTAGGTGTATTATAAAAATTACTTTCCCAACTTTGAAATAATAAAGTGAGCAGAGTGAATTATAATCTCTTGGTAAATGAGAACAAGTGTTATTTGTTGAATGCTAATTTAATATAATTCTTCCCCTCTGTCTTATTAGTGGAGACCCCATTCCTAAGGTTGAATTCACTGAAGAGGAGATTAAGACATGGGGAAATGTGTTTCGAGAGCTCATCAAACTTTACCCAACCCATGCCTGCAGAGAGTATCTCAAAAACTTACCTTTGCTTTCTAAATATTGTGGTTATAGGGAAGATAATATCCCACAATTGGAAGATGTCTCAAATTTTCTTAAAGGTAATACACTAATTAAATTTTTATATTGGGGAATGTCGAACACCTTTTTGATCATGATCTATTGCTAGTAGAGGAATAAAGTCCAATTATATGGAAGGTCAGAATTTTCCTATACTCTGTCCTAGAGACTAATTGGATCTAGTAGGGGGCACCACACTTGAAGATGGCCAGTCATAACCTGGAGCCAGTGTAGAGGAAAGTGAGCAGAATTATAAGGAGATTGAAAAGTAAAACATATAAACAAAATTTGAAGGACTCATGGTATTTAACCTGGGTGCTTTAGAGACCGTATAGCCTTATTTAAATACTTTAATATCATTTTGTGTAATAGAGGAATTACTATATGACTCTAAAGTATAAGATTATTGAACAAAATCTGAAAGTTTGGGGGTTCAAAATGGAGAAGACCTTTATAAGATCAATTTGAAAACAGAACAGCCTCATGAGTGGTTAGTACTGTGTCTGTAGGGGTGTAAATGCAAAAGCTTCACACTCATATGGGGATTCAAGCAGATGCTTTCTATACTGAATGTATAGAAATATTGTTTAGTATGGATGCTAGTATGGATACAAGTTTCAACTGTTGGGAAATGACAGTGCACCATCCAGTTTAGTTAAAATAGAGAAGCCACTTTACAAGAGGTAGTACTGACTAAAACAACATCGATTAAAGAATGCTCCTGAGCTGAATGAATATACCTTGCTAGTGAGTTTTCATAAAAGAACGGTTATCTCGAGACTATTATAAACCCTTTAGGAAGACAGTGAGGTGTAGTTTAAGGACACCTGGGTTCTCACCCTACCTTTATTATCTACCTACTCTGTAGTCTTGGGCACAATATTGAATCTCTGCACCTCAGTTTTATTGTTATCACAACAAGGAGAATAAACTTAACTCATGTAGTAAACGTGAAAGGAGATGTGATATGTAAAAGTCTGACTCATTACTTGTTAAGTAACCATGTTAAGTGCTTCATAATTATTACTTCCCCGTAGGACACACATGATAAATTTTAGCTTCCATGTCCCCCCCTCAATGTGTTGCTTGGAACCACGCTGAGGTTGGATGCTACAGTAAATGTTCTGTTCTGCTGAAGATTTCTCTGTTTTCTCCTTTGCTTTGCAGAGCGCACAGGTTTCTCCATTCGTCCTGTGGCTGGTTACTTATCACCAAGAGATTTCTTAGCGGGTTTAGCCTTTCGAGTTTTTCACTGCACACAGTACATAAGACACAGTTCAGATCCACTGTATACCCCAGAGCCGTAAGTATTTCTACTTCAGCATTTATTTGTCTAATAACTTTTTGTAATAAGGGTACTGACCTCATGGCTTCTCTTATGAAGATTAAGTGAATTAACCCATATCAGTTAGAACAGTGCCTGGCACACGTTACAGACTCCGTGTTATGTATTGTTCACTGTTATTATTCCTATTATTAAGTGGCAAGCTAATCTCTTCAGTGCCAGGTGCTGATTTAAACATGGAAATGCAACTCTGAAAGAAATCAGACAAAAATTTCTAGCTTCCTAGAGCTTATATTCCAAATAAATGGTGGTTACAGGTAACAGACAAACTAGCAAATATAGATGGTTAGATAGTGGTAAATGCCATCTAATCATAGGGGTTAGAGATGTGTGTGTGTGTAGTGTTTCTATTTTGAGAAGGATGATCAGTGAAGGGCTTTCTGAGAAGGTGACATTTAATTGGAGATCTCATTTGGGGGAGGAGGGTGCAGGTATGTACGTCTGCAGGTATCTGCATGCACAAGTGTGTGTGTATGTGTTTGTGAGGAACCGAGGTTTTGAACCAAAATACCCTATTTTGTTAGTGTCCCTTGTGCTATATCCCAGTGGTATGCCACCAGAACAATTTGAATTAAAATAAAATCAGATTTTAATTTGACTGAGTGGAGGATTTTGCATTTATGTTAAGCATCACAACATGACAAACTTGTACCTCTCTTTCAGAGACACCTGCCATGAACTCTTAGGTCATGTTCCCCTTTTGGCTGAACCTAGTTTTGCTCAGTTCTCCCAAGAAATTGGCCTGGCTTCCCTTGGAGCTTCAGAGGAAGCTGTTCAAAAGCTGGCAACGGTATAAATCTGGAAATAGCTATATCAGTCAGTAATTCTTAGCTGGGGTGGGTGGGATGTATTTTTGTAGTTTAAAAGTGCATATTCAAGATGACTGTTAGATAATTTATGTTCATAATATTTAGTGTAATTCAAATAATGTTAAAGGAGGATGTGAATATTTAAGATTTATCAAAAAGTGACATGATCTTTAAAAACAGAAACTCTAGACTACAATAATGTTAATAGTTTGTAAATCTTCTATTTTTCAATAAAAATTATGGGTTCCCTAAAAATTATGGTAAAAATATTTTTGAGTACTAGATACAAGACACTGCTGGAAATAGGGATGGTTAAGGCCTGGTTCCTGCCTTCCAAGAGCTTGTGTACTAGTTGAGGAGTCTGTGATGTTAGAATATGTTACCTCTCTAGAGACAGAGAGGGAGTGTAGGGAACTGCATGGGGGAAGGACTCATGGAAGAGGAATGTTCTGGACTAGACCAGAAAAGAGGAGTTCTGCCCTCATGTGCCAAGAGAGGAAGGAAGAGCATCTCAGGATGAGGGTTCACAAGGAAAGACAAGAAGATGCTTAGTGTGTATACGGAATGACAAGATCTGGCAAAGAATTGTAATGGGGGGCAGGTGGTGTGAAATAGGTTAGATGATTACAACAAAACTTCTCAAATTGTGAGTTGGGTGCTTCTGGGGCTCGTGAGCACTATTATGGGCTCCTTGGGGTCAAAATCCATTGGGTAGGTAAAGATCCATTCAAAGTGCAGAATGAATGGCAGTATAGCAGGCAGAGTTCATTGATACCACATTGCAGCTGAAACTAGCACTTATTACAGGGAAGGGGAGCAAGAAGGATAAAAAAGAAGAAACCACCACTTGTTACTTTTTGATGTAGTGTCAAAGAAGTATATTGATAATTATCATCTGTGAAGGCTATTCAAATACACAGCCTTCTTCCAACTACATGTCTGTGTGAGGCTGGATTTTCTTTATATATTTGATCAAAACAACAAGTTGCAACAGGTTAAATACAGAAGCAGATATGAGAATCTGTTTTCCAACCAAACATTAAATAATGTCTGGTCAGATATTAAAAAGATCTGTACATGAAAAATAATGCTGTTTTTCTCACTTTTTTTTGGATTTGTATAATACAGTTTTGTTCATTAAAATGTTACTTATCTTGCCATAAAGTGGTCTATTCTATTTTGAAATGAATTAGTAAACGTTATTTTTTTTTCTTATGTTTAATATGATAAGTGTAGCTAGCTATAACTCACAGAAATGGGCCCTTAACAAGAGTGTATGAGAGTCCTGGGAAGAAAAGTTTGAGAAGAGCTTGTTTAGAATGAGACCAGAAGGAGAAATAACTTGGGAGCTTGCTCTGGAGTTCTTGGGCTTTATTCTAGGGTACTATGGGTGAGTGACTAAGAGTTGTAATTTGTTGTAAATTTAGGCATTCAGAATGTAAAAGTAATATTAATATCCTTTTGCAGTGCTACTTTTTCACTGTGGAGTTTGGTCTTTGTAAACAAGATGGGCAACTAAAAGTCTTTGGTGCTGGATTACTTTCTTCTATCAGTGAACTCAAAGTAAGACTTGTGAATCTTTGTGTATAACCATATTCATCTAAAATAATGTATATGACCAGAAATAGTTTTTGGACTTGAACAAGAGCTTACTCTGGACTAGGGAGAATACTTGGGGTGGCAGGAAATAATACTTAAGAGATAAATTTTCTGTTTCCCAAAACAAAGCTAGATTTTAGATCTAAATATCTTTTAAATAAAATAGTGTTTTGAAGATTTTGTTAATGAAGTCTTGCTGTTTTCCTTTGTTGTGCTAGCAGTAACTTATAAATTCTAGGGAATTCTTTGAGATTTATTATTTATCCAATAATGCAATAGATTTAAGTTCACTGAGTGATGGATGTTTGTGAAACACTATCCAAGGCACTGTTTGCTGTTAGTGAGCTTCCTACCTAGTGGTAGGTATGACATGGTTATTTGGTATAATACATGCATGCTATGGATAGTTATAATGAGTGCAGTGTAGAAAGTAGGTGCCATAATGCAGGAATTAATAAAGGTCCTTCTACATGGAGAAGAGTATAAAGCCATGGGATGATCTTGGGCATTTATGGGGAGCAGCAAGCTATTTGTTGTGTTGGAGTATATTGTAGGTAACTTAGAGCTGTCGGAAATTAGTTTGGAATTAGGATCACTGTTTTAGTAATACATTCATTGGTGTACCAATCTGGCAGTTGTGTGTGGAATGTAATCTGTGAAAATAGGTCATATTCTTTGATTCACTCTTTATCTTCTAGCATGCACTTTCTGGACATGCCAAAGTAAAGCCCTTTGATCCCAAGAGTACATGCAAACAGGAGTGTCTCATCACAACTTTTCAGGATGTCTATTTTGTATCTGAAAACTTTGAAGATGCAAAGGAGAAAATGAGGTAAATAATATCTTCTTCATGCCTTAATTTTCCTCTGCAAAAGGTAGATACAAGAATGGTAAGAAATCACAGAAATAAGCAGCTGAATAATTAAAGTGTCTAGGTTCTTTCTGCCTGTAACACATCTCCCTCTCACAACTAATATTTAGGATATGTTGCTTATAATGATGTTTGATAGTTGCAAATATGGGTCAGATTCATTGAGAAATTGGTTCTTCCTATCAGAATTTATAACCTAAAAGAAGAAACTGTGCAATGAAACATTTGCATTTTATTCAGGAGCAATTTATCACCAGCTTGGGGAACAGGCGAAGCTTGTTGGCATTTGAGAAAGGACTTGAAGGAAAGATGGGATTTAGATATGTTAAGTTTTAAGCTAAGGGAAGGTAAAAGGGATGGAAAAATATAGGAAATATGTGAATGCAATGAAAGCAGTGTTTTAACTACTAACCAGCTAAGTGTGTTAAGAAAGAATATTGGAGGCAGAGAGGCTACCTTGGAAATTCATGGAGTACTTCAGGGGAAAATAGAAGCCTGAACTGAGTTACAGGTAGCAGGAAAGGAAAGGACTGTAGAAGCACATCAGTGAAACAACAGCTGGTGGAAGGGGTCATGAGGTCACATTGTGATAATGGAGGGTTTGAAGACATTCTCCTTGTCTCCCAGGGATTTTCCTGTTAGTTGGGGAGATATGCCATGCAGAGAACCAAATAACAATGCCAGTAGGAATTTCTCTAGCACTTATGGCACCACTGCACAAGCGAAAGAAGGGGGGTCCTTTCTGGTAGACCAGATGGGTTGCAAGCTGGATTTCAACCCCTGTTCCATATACTCTTTTTTTTTTAAAAGATTTATTTATTTATTATTTATACAAGCACTGTGTACAGTCAGAAGCGCGGGAGGGTGAGAGAATTCACCAGAGCCAGAGCGGGGAGCAGAGCAGGCAGAAGGACCGAGGTACACTGCTGAGGGGAGCAGCGGGCAGCAGGAGAGGTCTGCGCGCCATGTGGGACCCTCCTCCTGTGGCCGGGGAGCAGCCGGGGATCGAACCGGCGCTGCAGAGGCTGCGGGCAGCTTCGCAACCCAGTGCTCAACCGCTGCACCACTGGGGAGGCCCTGCTCCATATACTCTTGTCCTCAGCTGTTTCCTTCGGAGTCTTGAACACAGTTGTTCTTGGTGGTGTCAAATGAGAGGTTCAAATATCGCCTTGATAATGAAGATAGAACCTTCATGATTGAAGAAAGGATAGAATTTAAGTCATTTGAGCGAAAGTGAAGGAGGCAGGGGATTCTTAGCCAATTGTAATATGTGTGTAGATATAGTTGTGTAAATCACAAACGATGATTCGTTACTACGTGGTCAAATCTTGTCATTGTCACTGATAAAGCTATTGTGGTTGGTTTCCTTATTGTGGTCAATAGACATATGAAGTAATAAGTTGTTAATAAAGATGTCCATAGGCTTTTTCCCTAGTAATGCAGGAGTAGATAGATCCATGTCTTCTTTAGATTTTCCACCTGTGCAGAGTAGGGTACAGGTCAGACTGGTAGCTCTAACATCTAATAAAGATTTGTTTTTTGCCTGGTATGTAAAGTCGATTTGCTATAATTTATTTAGTTTCACCCTTCCCCAACTTGAAATTGTCTCTTATTTGTTTCTTAAATAGAGAATTTACCAAAACAATTAAGCGTCCATTTGGAGTGAAGTATAACCCTTATACACAGAGTATTCAGATCTTGAAAGACACCAAGAGCATAACCAGCGCAGTGAACGAGCAACAGCATGAGCTTGATGTCAGTGATGCCCTCGCTAAGATCAGCAGGCAGCCGAGCATCTGACAGTTGTCAGCCAGCCCCAATCCTGAAAGCAACTGGAGATCAATTCAGAGGCCTGTGGGCCAACTCTTGCTTTTTGTGAAGACCTGGTCATAAAGGGACAGCAGCCAGATAATATTCTGTATTCCCATCCCTTAATAGATTAATAGTCTTTGAAAAATTGTACCTGCATATTCAAGGCATTTTTTTTTTGGTAACAGCTTTAGTGAAATATAATTCACATATCATATAATTCACTGACCACTGATAAAGAAGTTGTTTAACCTTATGGCTAGGTAGTTCCAGCTAATTTTATTTTCTCCAGTCCTTCTTGAGTAAAATGACTTCTGCTATCACTTAAAATACCTTGATGGACATTGTAGAGTTGACCCTTTCTCCCTAAGACCCTCTTATTTCTAAAATATCTTTCTTATCACTGAATTTGTGCTAACCTTGATCACATGCACATGCCTAATTTTAATAGGAATCTAGTTGTCTTTGCTCTAACCTGAGCACAAAGAGAGGGGCCTTTGCACATGAAGCATACTTAGTAAAGAGCAGGTAGTCTAGTTTTAGATGGAGCAAGTAGGTCTGGGAAGGTAGATTGGGATATAGCACTTATCTCAAGCTAAGAATTTGGGACTTCATAGGGAGCACCTTCTCAAGTGACCACCCTCCTGGAAACACCTTCCTTCTGACATTGCATGCTGCTGGTTTTATTTTAGATTATCTGTCCTGCCCATGGGGCCAAAGGGACCTTGGTGGGGGTGTCACTTGTGCTCCGGTATCATAATGGAATCATCTCAGGTTAGCAGGAGACCTTGTCAAAGGGAGATTTCAGAGACATGAGAGAAGCACACAGTTAAAGCTGTGCCAAGCACTTTATTTCCAAGGTGTAAGGTGAGACCATAAATAGCAAAGTCATGAGGATAGAGGATGGAGAAACGGGAGGAACAGAATGTAGGAAAGGTCAGGAAGAGCATTTAAGACCAACGCTGTAAGTAAGACAAGGGTTGCAAAGATCGGCTTTTATGTCAGCTGTATGGACAAGGACTAGACCTGATATAAAGTGAAGCTTCTGAATACACTCTTTTTTTTTTTATAGAGGCATGTTTTTATTTACTTATTTGTTTGTTTATTGTTTTGTTTATACAAGCACTGGGTACAGTCAGAAGCGCAGGAGGGTGAGAGAATTCACCAGAGCCAGAGCAGGGAGCAGAGCAGGCAGAAGGACCGAAGTACACTGCTGAGGGGAGCAGTGGGCAGCAGGAGAGGTCTGCGCGCCATGTGGGACCCTCCTCTGGTGGCCGGGGAGCAGCCGGGGATCGAACCGGTGCCGCAGAGGCCGCGGGCAGCTTCGCAACCCAGCGCTCAACCACTGCGCCACCGGGGAGGCCCTGAATACACTCTTGAGTCTTTTTAATTTGTTCCTTTCCTCCCCTAGTCACTCTTTCTTTGACTCTCCTCTCTGCCATCTCTGCATGGGAAATGTCATGCATATCTGCATATCCATGACTTCACTTATTTTAAATGACTTCCCTATTTTCAATTCTAAGTCTGTTATTTTTTCTCAAAATTTTCCCTCTTAAATCTAGCTGTCAGGATATTCACATCTAGATGTGCCATAAATTAGGTCAATGTTGTACAACTTGTGACATCATTCACATAGAATGAGTTGGAGGTCGTGCAATGTGACAGTCTTGTCAAGTATAACAAACTCAACAGGTCCAAAAAGGAACACAGAATCACCTCAATATTGTACCCTGTTTACCTCCTCACCCAGATTTTTCATTTGTATTAATGGTATATTAAAGGTCATATTTTCAGTCACTTTTCTAATCTTACTCAGCTAATTAAAAAACTGTCATTTCAGTGCCTCCCTGGTGGCGCAAGGGGTTAAGCACAGCACTGTGACGCTGTCTGCAGCCTCTGCAGCGCAAGCACAGGGAGTTGCCCAAATGGCCTGGTGGATGCCTCCTGTCTCCCTTGCTGCTCCCCTCAGCAGTGTATTTTAGTCAGTCTGCCTGTTCTCTTCCCCACTGTGTCTCTGGTGGGCCCTCTTGTCCCCCGCACCACTGGCCTGTATCCCAGTTCTTGTATGCATTAATAAATAAATCTTAAAAAAACAACAAAAACCCTGTCATTTTCCCTAAAATCAGTAGCCAAATTTCATGTGTGTTTTAGTAGACCACTAGGTCTTTTAATCCTTTTAGACCTCAAAATAAATTTATAAAAACTTTTAAAATTGATTTTATGTTATATTATATAAGGAAATAGAATTGGGAAGGATAATTCATTTTATTTAGGATTTTTGCATTTACTTGGCCATTCTAGTAGCTGATCAACGTTAAGTATACATTCGATAGTAAATAGACCTATATTAGCTAATGTAGAATCATTTGAAATATTGATTAGCTAATTTGTAATTAGCTTATTTGGTTGTAGGAAATCTGTTGTAAGCAAACCATGATGGCAAATAACCACAAATAATACAAACTGTATCTAGTTATTTTCAGACAACTTTGATCATGGTTAAGACTCATAGTTAATGAATTTTAAAATGCTGGTATTTAAAATAACTGTGTCTTATGCACACTAAAATAAACATTGAAGTCACAGTGATTAATGATTGAGTTCAGTTCTTCTAACCTTTGGTTTTATAATGTTTGTAAATCAGGAGCCCTAGAGTTTTAGAATTTTCATGCATTTTAATATATATCTTTCAAAGCATCTAGGAATATGTTAATAATTTCTCATATATGAGAACAAACTTGGGTCAAAGTTTTGATTTATAGTTCTCAATCTGTGATTTAAACTCTAACACATGGATTGTATCCTCCTGAATTTTTGAAGAAAGCTTCAAAAGTAGCTGTCATTTCTTAATCTGAATATTTTGTCAATAGAAGTTATACAAGTATGAAAGACAGATCAAACTACAAAAAATTATACTTAATATTTCAATTGGCTTCCCAATTGAAAAAAGGAACATTTCTGGAATTATCTAAAGGAACACATAATAGAGCCCATACCTTAATTTCTAGGAAGTGTATAAACTATATCCTATTGTAGTCTAGTCTGCTTTGTTATCTGATTTATGATTTTCTTTTCTTTTTTTTTGTGAGAGACTTGGTCTGTGGCTAGCTAATCTGCCTTTAGCAAAGGCAGAAATCCGACCTTGGAGTAAATCACTTAATTTCTTTGAACCTTAGTTTTCTCATCTATAAAATAATGGTCCTGACAATACTTATTATACCAATGATATTGAGAAAATCAGATAATGTGACCTAATGGATAAGATTATCTTAATCTAATTTGGGCCTCCCTACCCTCTACAGTACAAAATATAGTCTGTATGGGACAAGCTACTTTTTATTTTCCTCTTATGATAAGACATCTGAAAATAATACTGTCAAATTGTTTAAATCTAGTCTTATTTAAAAACTGCAGAATTGATGCATACACATTCAAGGGGTGAAACCAGAAAACTTTCCAGGCCCCTGACTCTGTGGTTTCCTACTTTGCTCATTCTTAGTTGTTACCCTCTAATCTCGCTCTCTCTTTTACACACACACACACACACACACACACACACACACACACACACAATCTTATTATTTAAAAAGTCCATTCTTGTGTAAAGTTTAAGGTTAAAGTTTTTCTTCTCTAAAACTGAGAAAGGAAGGTGTGTGCTTGCTTAAGCTTGCTTTCTTATACTTCCTTTTCGAGTCACTAGGGTGCCTCTGTCTCCTCCAGGGTTTGGGAACTGTGATGGGGCAGAGAGTTACAGGGTAGAAAGTTCTTTCCATCTGATACTTTTGTGAAGTGGCAGATGTGCTTTCAGCACTCGGTATTTAGCACTCACTCTCTGTGATTGTCTTGGAGGACCTCATCTTCTTATTTCTCAAGATCTGTTGAGAAAATGTACCTTTCTGATTAGGCTGTTGCATTCATCTCCCTCAGCCTCTATAAACCTAGTGGGCAACTCTCTTGGGGTTTCACTTCACATTTCCAGAAATTCCTTTGGACAGGGTGTAAGACCATTTATTCCCGGTCAATTTGCTATGCATGGGAAACACTCACTGGGGAAATCCTCAGGTTTTCTTTGGAAAACCTCTGAGTGTGAAAGACTTCTTCAAAGCATCAATCTCTGCTTAACTACCAGAGCAGTTATCTGGCCACAGCCACTGGATTTCCCAACATGAATTGGACAGCAGCTATCTGGCTGCTGGAGGATTTGTATCTGGAGGATACAAAGCAAGCTCCCACTTAGTGGCCTGCAGAAGAGACTCTCCTTCCTTAGACACGCATGAGATGGACAGGACTTGGCCACCCTGACCAAACATCCTATCTGTTCTCTGTCAGCCTGTCCAATGTTTCTCAGACTGGAAGTCACCTACTGATTTCTGAATATCACCCTTACAACTTCTGCTTTTGTGAGCGTGTACCTCACTTTATAACGTGGGACAGCCTTGGGGGCTCAGCCAAAACTGAGACTGGAAGGCTCCCATTTTTACACCTTGGTATACATGTTTGAAAGAAATGGTCAAAACAAAAAAGGTGACTCTCTTCTAACACAATTAGCAAACAGGATATCATTTCTGCACATCACAATCTCTAGCGATCCAAGAGCTGCTTTAAGGTTTGCATTTTTCTGAGCAAGGTCATCAGGTCTCAAGATGTGACAGGCTGGAGAGAGAAAGGTGATATGCTGCCCTCAAGTGGTCTTCCAGGCTACCTGTGAATGGAGTGAAAGGAAGGACTGTGTAACAAGGTCACCTGAAACACTTTCCAGAGCTCTTTGGCATAAAGGGTGGTGAGTCCTGTTTCAAGAGCAGGGTCAAGCCTACGAATATGGATTATCATCTTTAATATCTGCAACATAAAGTGTGGCTTGGAAAATGTGGGTTATGTGCTAAAAAGTATAAAAATAGACAATAAAAAACAAATGTAATCCATTACCCAAGTTTATGTTTATGTGTGTGCGTGTGCACGTGTGTCAAAATTGGTATAATCCTTAATAACATCACACAAATTTCCCTTTTAATAAAATTTAATATCTTCCCAAAACTATCTCTTAATGGCAGCCTAGTATTCCATAATCAATTTATTTCTAAACTTTCAGATTGCTTCTAAGTTCTTTCCTACTATATGTAACCCATAATGAATAACGTGCAGTCTAAGTCTTTGCAAATAGCTCTGATTTTCTTGTAATAAATGAAAAGAAGTAGAATTATTAGGTAAATTACCTATTTACCTCTATCTAGTCTACTTATCCATCATCTGTCTATCTAATCTGCCTAAATGTGCATTGCCACATTTTCCATCAGTACTGATTTAATTCTTGCCAGCAGTGCATGAGGATGTGTGTTAGAAAAAAAATCCGTTTTCCATATCCATTTTATATTTATATAAAATATTAATAAATTTTATATAAAATAGTTATATAAAATTTTATATTTATCCATATCCGTTTTATATGAAAACCTTTGTTGGGTGAAAAATATCCAGTACTGAGGATCAGAATCAGGACAAGGCCACGCTAGGAGACCTGAGGCTTAGAAGACCGCCCAGGCAGGAATCCACGAAAACCAGTCTGCTCAATTCAGTGCCTGGAGGTGTAAGTTCTCACCTGGCACCGAGGGCAACGCCCACGATGTAAAGTACTACCATCTACCAAGAAGCACGCTCAGATTTTGCATACATACAGCAAAGCAGGCCCAAAAACAGTTCAGCTTATGTCCAACTTTTCCATCCCCACCCAGGTCAATTTCCTCTCCGACAAATGGGGATATAATCCTTGCTCTATCAGTCTCTCTGGGTTGTGATGGTGTTACAGGGCAATCCGGATATAAAATGGGTTGCCTGACTGTGGGTCCTCACCCCTGCTTTTAAAAGGGACTTATTAATACTCAACTGCAGGCACACACAAAAGGTTAATAAAAGATTTATTTACAAAAGAAAGGGAAAATGAAGAAATGAATAACTCAGGGAGAAAAAGAGGGAGATAAACTCATGAATGCGTCCTACCCATTCCGCTGACCTGGAACCCCAATGGCACCCGAGGAGCCCAGAGCCATGAGGTCAAGAGAGAGACCCAAGGCCCACGTGTCTGGTTTTACAGCAAACCTGGCTGCTTAACCCCCCACTCAGGTCCCAGCGATCTTCTCTTTGGTGATGATGGGATTTGATAATGGGATTTTCCAGTGTCTTGATGGCTTTGGTCTGGAGCGAGGGTGGAGTCCACAAAGCCTGTATGGCGTTTGCTCAGGACATTTCCCCCCCCACCACCAACAATGGGGCTTCCAGGAACCAACAACGTGAAGGAGCTTTGTGGCATGCTGAGCGCAGTGCATGGGTATAGAACTGTTACTAAAGATAGAACGCGAGGGATGGTGAAAAGCAGCAGAGCAGCTCCGCCAGCCTAGTGGCCGGGGGCGGAGATGCACGCGCGCCGGGCGGGGCAAGCGGGAGGCGGCCCCGGGGACGGCCCCGCGGCTCCCGCCGGCCCCGCCCTCCGCCCCCGCCCCCGCGCCGGCCCCGCCCCTCCCAGCGCCCGCCCCACCCCCGCCCTGAGCCGGCCCCGCCCCCGCGCCGGCCCCGCCCCGTGCCCCGCCCCCGTGCCGCCCCCGCCCCGGGCCCCGCCCCCGCGCCGGCCCCTCCCGGATGCGCGGGCAGAGCGTCCCCGCATGGAGCCGGAGCCGAGCGCTGGGGAGGCTGCCCCGGCCGCGGCCGCGCTCTTCGCCTGGGTACGTGACTCCGCCCCTGGGCCGGGGCCGCTGGGACTGGGGGCGCACAGACGCTCGGAGCTCGCGGCCTTCGAGTGGGCGGTCTTGGACCTGGGCGTCCGAGGTTCTAGCCCGGTTCTGGGTTGGAGGACCTCGTCCTGGGGGCCGAGGCGGAGAGAGCGGGCAGGGAGGGTCCTCACGGGGGCATTCGGGAGCCTGGAGGGGCTCAGATCGGAGGCGCTGAGGCCCCGGGAGAAGAACCTGCCCGCTGAGCAGAGCGTCTGGTTCCTCGAGAGCCTTCGGGCCCGGATAGCGCCGAGGAAGCAGCGTGGAGGCTGAACGACACCCCTCCGCGAGAGGGGACCGCCCCGTCCCGGAGCCTGTGGGGCCACCTGTGCTCCCCGCCCTCCCAGCGCGGGAGGATGCAGGCCTTTCCTTAGCCCCACCCCAGCCTGGCGAGTGCATCCTTTGATGTGAGGCCTGCAGGGTTCGGCCGTGCACCTGACGGAGATCTTGGCTATTTACTGATGTTCTTCGCTGACCGACTCTTGCCTGTGCTGGGGGCGTGGGAGTCTGCGCTGGTTTGGTTTGGGGGGAGCTCGAAAGACTGGCTCACCTTTCCAGGTCGCAGCTGGGAGAGAGGATGGGCTCAGCACAGGCTGTGTGGCAGGCGTCCTACCAGATGCATGGTACTGAGCACACATAGTATCTTGTGGTTCTTCCTAGTACGTATCGCAATTGTAATGAAATGTATCATTTGTTAATGTCAGTCTCCTTGGCTAGACTGTAAGCGTCGTAAGCGTGAGCACTGTGCCTGTCTTGTTCGTGGTACCTTAGGCTTGGCACATTATAAGGTGCTCAGTAAATAACTGTTGACTAATGAATGAACTGAGAACCTTTTGGGCAGGGAAGTTCATGTTTTGGGAAAACATAAGACTGCCAGCTCTTGGGATGGGGTTGGGGGTGAGGGAAATACCACCTACATTACTATTAAAACCAGTTTGTATTGTTTAATTAAAAAAACGGTTATTATTAGTGGTATCACTTGAATGTAAGGCTGCACTCTGCCAGAGCTTGGTGTGGCCTGAAACTGGCCGGTTCCCTGGGAATAGAGTTGGGGATTGATTGTCTGACTGGTGTGGGCGCTGTCTTTCACTTCCCTGGCGGGAGATTGGGGTTTCTGTGGATAGAGGAAACATCTGGCAGAAAAAGCTTTTCATAGATGGCCTTTTCCATACTGAAACAAAAGTACTATGGAACCTGACTAACCCACTGCCGTGTTAGGAGGCTGGATGGTGAATCAAAGTTGGGGGCAGGCTGGGAATCTGAGGACCCCAGGTGGGCCCTTTTTTCCATTTTTGTTTTTGGAGAGGAAACAGTTGAGACCAGAATTATACAGAAAAGCAAGAGATTTATTGATAGATAAGAGGAAGGACAAGAAAACTCTGGGAAAAGAGAGGGGTCCCAAGTGGGTAGCTGCTGAATGGTCGAAAAGCAGGAATTTATATGGGTCTAAGGACAAGGAGTGGGAGTGTTTGGCCCTTGGGTGTCTCTATGTTGTGTTTCTTGCTGATTGGTGGGGGTCTCTTAGGTTACTGAGGCCCACTGAGTTTCTTGCCA
The DNA here is from genome assembly GCF_964194135.1 of Talpa europaea. Classification (NCBI taxonomy): domain Eukaryota; kingdom Metazoa; phylum Chordata; class Mammalia; order Eulipotyphla; family Talpidae; genus Talpa; species Talpa europaea. The sequence continues at coordinate 40,359,437 of NC_140073.1, read as the reverse complement.
TCCTGAAACTAGCTTTGGTCTGTTGCTTTAGCACTGTGTTACTGTGTTGGTGTTCTGAATGTTTCATTTTTAATTGGCTTAGGGAGAGGCACCTTGACTCCTCTGGTTCCCCATTTAGTTTGATAAATGTGTCTGAGACACCTGGGCTTGGGAGTGTTGGTGCCTTCCTGGTTCCCACTGATTGTTTCTTATTTACATTAATGAATGGACTTGGGGGCTTGGGGCACCCTGTTCCTAACTGACCACCCTTACCCATTTCCTAACTCCTCATTTAATGGTGTGTTCTTTCTGCTGCATTATCTGTCGAGGAGTGTATTAGTTGGCTAGGGCTGCCATAACAAAATGCCACAGACTGGATGGCTTAAACAATGAATATTTATTTCCTCACAGCTCTGGTGGTCTCCTGTAGGTCCAAGATGAAGGTGTCAGCAGGTTTAGTTTCTTCTGAAGCCTTTCTCTTTAGCTTGCGGATAGCCACCTTCTCACTGTGTACTCAGGTGGCTTTTTCTCTGCAAGGGCATTTCTGTTTTTTCTTAGGATACTAGTCATATTAGATAAGTACCCCACCTTTATCACCTTGTTTAACCTTAATTACCTTTTTAAAGGTCCTATCACCATATATAGTCATGGTCTGAGGCACCAAAATTAGGGTTTCAACAAGTGAATTGGGGTTTCAAAAGCTCTGACAACCCCCAAACTGATCTGACATAGGCTATTTTTAGTCTTTGTGCACTTAATGCATTTGTATCTTTTATTGCAGAAGCAATATTGTCTTGCTTATGAGGTGCTGCGCCTCCCACCCGCCCACCTTGTAGTGAATATAATTTATATACTGGATAACTTTTCTTTTTTCTTTTTTTTTTTTTGAAAGATCTGCTCTCTCTCTTTTTTTTTAATTTATTTGTTTATTTATTTGTTTGTTTGTTTTGTTTACACATGCACTGGGTACAGTCAGAAGCGCGGGAGGGTGAGAGAAATCACCAGAGCCAGAGCGGGGAGCAGAGCAGGCAGAAGGACCGAAGTACACTGCTGAGGGGAGCAGGGGTGGCAGGAGAGGTCTGCACGCCATGTGGGACCCTCCTCCGGTGGCCGGGGAGCAGCTGGGGATCGAACCGGTGCCGCAGAGGCCGCGGGCAGCTTCACAACCCAGAGCTCAACCGCTGCGCCACCGGGGAGGCCCTCTTTTTTTTTTTTTTTTTTTTATTTGTTTGTTTATACATGCACTGGGTACAGTCAGAAGCGTGGGAGGGTGAGAGAATTCACCAGAGCGGGGAGCAGAGCAGGCAGAGGGACCGAAGTACACTGCTGAGGGGAGCAGCGGGTGGCAGGAGAGGTCTGCGCGCCATGTGGGACCCTCCTCCACCATGTGGGACCCTCCTCCGGTAGCTGGGGAGTAGCTGGGGATCGAACCGGCGCCGCAGAGGCCGCGGGCAGCTTCACAACCCAGCGCTCAACCGCTGCGCCACTGGGGAGGCCCTGGATAACTTTTCTAAAGTCCATAAAATTCTGAATCTTAAATACATATGGTTGCCAGGGTTTTGGAGTAGTGATTGTGGACCTTTATTGTAGAATAATGATAGCTATATTGCCCACCAAAGGGTAATGTTCCCTTATAAGAATTATTACTATATAAACCTTACAGTCACAAAACTTAGTACTAGAAAAGACCTTTAGGGATTTTTGCCAACCTCTTTCACTGCACAGGTGAAATAATGATGATGTGTCCTGCTTAAGGGCCCACAATCCTTAGCCAGCTCTGATTATGGAAAGTCACTGCCAGTTTTTCTAGTGAGGGTGTGGAGAGAAGGGACAATAATTGGTCCCTGTGTATTTCCCACTGATATTGTTCCCACTTCCCCCTCATTATTTCTTTTCTTAGGCTCCCTAGGTAATTAGCTTTTATCAGAAGGAACTCCCATGCTAGCTCCCAAAAGGCAATGCATGGGGATTGTAGCATTGGAAGGAGAAGGCACTGTGTATGCTAAGGGTTCTTCTCATATGGAAATTGTAGTGTCTGGGGATGGGGGATCACTAAATGTGGGTTGCATAAGAGGCTGTAATCTCTTAAGAATGAGCCTGTGAAATCTCATCTGTTATAAGCCCTGAGATGTCAGGGTGCGAACATTAGAGATAGGTAAATGAACATCCACTGTTGTGGTTCCTATGTTTTTTCACCCTTGGCTTATTTTATTTTATTCCTAGGGTGCAAATAGCTATGGGCAACTTGGCCTTGGCCATAAGGAAGATGTACTTTTGCCACAGCAACTGGATGAGTTCTGTAAACCTGGGTGTGTCAAGAGGATCACGGGAGGAGGGGGCCATTCTGCTGTCGTCACAGGTAACTTCCTTCAAGAGTTGATAGCCCCTCATTTTTTTATTTAGATACTTTCCCTGAAGGTGTTATAGTTCCATCTTTCAGCCTTTTGTATTTTGTAGAGGAAAACGTTAAAGGATCACATTACCATCAGAGAATCCAAGGTTGTTAGAATATGAAGAACTCCTTCTCCCAGCCACTATACAAATGAGACTCAGGAAAACTGATTGCTTAAGATTACAAGACCAATTAGTGACTGAGTGGCAACATATATTACATTTTATAGCACATATTTTTATTTAACTTGCACATATGAAGTTTGCAATTGGACTGAATATTCTTTGAGAGCAAGAATTTCTTATTTTCTTTATTTCCCCCTCACATTACCTAGGAGAGTATTTAAAAAATAGTACAAAATGCTACAGTATGGTAAAGAGGGACTATTGCAACCTGGTAAAGAATGCGAATGCTAGAGTCAAACCTCCTGGGTTGAAATCCTGATTCTGTTATTTATTAGCTGAGTGGTGTTGGGTAAATTACTTATTGTCTCAATTTCACAGTTTCCTCTTTTATTATATATGGACAGTAATGGTGGATAAAGAGAATCAAGAGTTAATAGGGGGCCTCCCTGGTGGCGCAGGCTGTTGAGCACTGCACTGTGAAGCTGTCTGCAGCCTCTGCAGTGCGGGTTCGATCCCAGCTGGCCAGCGAGAATCCCACATGGCATAGCAGACCTCTCCTGTCTCGCCTGCTGCTCCCCTCAGCAGTGTATTTTGTCAGTCTGCCTGTTCTGTTCCCCACTCTGTCTCTGGTAAATCCTCTCACCATCCCGCACATCTGGCCTGTACCCTGCTTCTTCTATAAATAAATATATCTTAAAAAAAAAAAAGACTTAATAGGGTTGCATTATGACTTTTTCAGTAGTTCTTGGCACGTTTGCCTTTGTGGACCTGTTCCTCCATAAGGAAATATTTAAAATTATATTTTACAATGTTATTGATATAAAGATTAATATGATCCAGATTAGATTTAGTGTTATATATTTATCTTTATTACATTCCTCCTGCCATTTTATTTTATTTATTTATTTTTAAAAAAAGATTTATTTATTTATACAAGCACTGGGTACAGTCAGAAGAATGGGAGGGTGAGAGAATTCACCAGAGCCAGAGCGGGGAGCAGAGCAGGCAGAAGGACCGAAGTACACTGCTGAGGGGAGCAGCGGGTGGCAGGAGAGGTCTGCGCGCCATGCGGGACCCTCTTCCGGTGTCCAGGGAGCAGCCGGGGATCGAACCGGCGCTGCAGAGGCCGCGGGCAGCCTCGCAACCCAGCACTCAACCGCCGCGCCACCGGGGAGGCCCCCTCCTGCCATTTTAAAAGAACTTACATTATTTTCATGGACATCTAAAAGTATTGTGGGCCCTAAAACACTGTACCTGAAGGATAAGTCAGCTTCACAAATACAGCTCTTGGAATGGTACCTGGCACATTCTAAGTGCTGAATAAATGTTGGCTTTTCTTGTCATCATCAGTACTCACTTTGGTGATTGATTGACTGCTGCCGTTGTAGGAATTGGAGTTTCCATTTAGATATTAGACTTGAGCCCCTTGGCTCTATGCCATTTGGTCAGTGGCATATTAACATGCATGGCTTGCTAATGTGGGTGGGAGAAAGTTATTGGGTCTGGGACGCCAGATAATTAGTAAAAGTCTTTTGCTCACTTTGGCAGTTGTAAATTCCCCTGTGAACACTATCACCAGAGCCTTTATACTTTGCAGATGGAGGAAGCCTTTTTGTCTGTGGCCTGAATAAGGATGGGCAACTGGGGCTTGGTCACACAGATGATGTTCTGTATTTTACCCCCTGCACATCCCTTCTCGGCTGTTCCATCCAACAGGTGGCCTGTGGCTGGGATTTCACCATTATCCTCACAGGTGAGCTCCTTCCTAAGTAAATCATTATTTCCTTGAAGGCATTGGAAGAGAATTGCATGTTAGTGGAGATGCTGGTTAAATGAAAACCCTTATTTGTTTAAAGACACATGTGAATAAATGTTCTCTGGTGATCAAGGAATTTTGTGGGATGCCTTTTGTAAGGAGAGTTTTAGCAGTAAAACTTTGGGCTGGGAAACTTACCTGAGACTGGGAAATGGACTTGAACCCCTGGGTGACTATCCCCAAATTTCATGATAGCTGTTTGCCTGGGCCGACTGGTCAGTAGTGCTAAGAGCCACTCATGGGGAATGTGATGGGGAAGTGTGAGGAAATCAGAGGTTCCCACAATAGTGATGGCAACTTTTTCACAAAGTGGGATTAAAAGAAAAGAACTTTTCAGTCCCCGTGAAGCCAGATAGCAGAATAGGATGTAGAGGGATAGGCTGTTGGCTTTGTCCATAAGGCAGATGTGTTTTTGCCCCAGAAGCTGACTTCTCCCTGGGAGAAGTTTTGATTTTCCTGTTCAGTTTGCCTTGTCTAGCTGGCCATTCTGGATTGAAAGGACAATCCAGAGTTCTCACTAGGCTCCCTCTTTGTCACTTTGCCTGGTAAGGGCATCCTCTGACTATGTCACCCCCGCCCCCAAACACTTGTGGATTCTCATGTGGATAACTCTAACCCCAAGCCTTTTAGTTTACCATCTTCCATTACTGTTTACTACATATCTTTCTTGTTTCCTTATATCTTATTCTCCACACTCCCAGTACTTTACTTCCTAGTGATATCAAAATAGTACATGTTGTCCTTGGCATGAAATAGGCCCTCTTGTCTATCTGATGAGGTCTCTCTTCTTTACAACCCTGCTAAGCTGTTACCATCTCTCTTCAGTGTATGAATTCTGTCATGCATCTTGAATTTTAAAATTATTAGAATCTAATCAATAGCTGCCATGTTTATGAAGTGCTTAATGTGGGCCTGTGTGTAGGTTATAGGGAGTTAGTACATAATACTGTTTCCTACTCATATTGTGAGAACATTGTGAAATAATCACACCATTAGAAATCAAACTACTACTTTTTATTGATTAAAGCTATGTTGGAGGACAGGATTAATTGTCATGCCTGGTAGTTCTGGTACCATTCCTTTGACCCAAACCTATACCCCAAAACTTTAGGTCTTCCTCATAGGGAAAACTTACCTCATGTCAGCCCAGAGTGCTGAGAGGAACCAAACCGTACATATCCTTCTCCCAAAGTCACCAGTTGGTTAGGTTATTCCGTCACTCCTAGAAAGTATGGTAAAGGGCAGGGAGAAGGGAAATTCTGTCACATGGAAACATGAAAAGTGGGGGGATAACTATCACCCTGTCCCAACACCAGGCACTCAGCTGAGTGTTCTACATAGCAAATCTGTCATTAATTCAGCAGGTCTGTGTAAAACACAGCCCAGATCCTAGTGTTTCTGTTCCTAGAGCTGTGAAAGCAGGGTTTCTGGAGAAGGTGCTAAGACACAGAACCACTCCCCCTCCACTCTCCCCACTGCTCCTTGCATTCTCTTTAATCTCTTTGGCCTTTGCCATTAACCCATTGGTCAAAGATATTTTACTTTTTAGACTTGAAATTTAAGTATTTGTATTTTGCAGAACATGGTCAAGTTCTATCATGTGGTTCCAACTCCTTTGGCCAATTAGGAGTTTCTCATGGGCCTCGAAGATGTATGGTTCCCCAGGCCATTGAGGTAAGGATGGAATGTGATATTGGTCTTTAGCTTGTCCCGTGTCCGGTGAAAGGGCTTCCGGATATTATAGTTACCCCTTCTCAGAATTAAAAGCCTGGCTGTGTCCCTGAAAATCCATGCGGAAGTTCTGATCAAGAGATAAACCTCTGTTAGTTCTTAAACACATTGTAATTTTTTTTTTTAAAGATTTATTCACTTATACAAGAACTGGGGTACAGGCTGGATGTGCGGGAAGGTAAGAGGATTCACCAGAGACAGAGTGGGGAACAGAACAGGCAGACTGCAGAAATACACTGCTGAGGGGAACAGTAGGCAAGACAGGAGAGGTCTGCTGTGCCATGTGGGTATCTCCATGGCTGGCCGGGATTGAACCTGCACTGCATAGACTGCGGACAGCTTCATAGTGCCGGCTCAACCGCCTGTGCCACCAGGGAGGCCCCATATTGTAATTTTTATGAAATTAAACATAGACAGTATATCTCATACAGACATTAATGACATTTTACAATTCTAAAATTAATAATAATGGGAATTATGTTAGAAACAAATTTAGATAGAAGCTACTTGCCTAGAGACATAAGCTATACAAATGGAATAGGCTAGTGCTGCCCAATAGAAATGTAACATGAATCACATATATAATTAAAAGTTTTCTAATAGTATCATTTAATAAAGTAGAAAAAAGGCAAGTGAAACATATTTAAAATAGCATATTTATTGAGCTATAATTTATATACCCTAATACCCTTTAAAATTGTAATTTATTGGTTTTTAGTCTATTCACAGAGATGTGAAGCCATCACTTTTATCTAATTTTAGAACATCTTCATCGCTAAAGGAACTGTGTACCCAGTAGCAGTCGCTTCCCATTCCTCCTCCCACTTGGTGGGATATTGTAGAGGAGTTTCTAGCATTGAAATTGGGATTAAATTTCAGAGGTCAGCAAACCTCTGGTCTCGTCTTGGTCAATAAAGTTCTTTTTTTAATATAATAAATTTATTTATTTTTATACCATTATTTATTTTTCTGTAATGTTTGATTTCTCCTCTTAGGTGAAATCCCCATAAAATTCCCACCACCAAATCACCTGTGAACTATCACCATAGTCTCTTGTGCTTGGTCAATAAAGTTTTATTGGATACCGCCTCTCCCATTAATTTTTTAATTGTCTTTCACTGCTTTTATGTTACCGTGGCAGGGTAGAGTAGTGTACAGAAAATGCATGGTCTGAAAAGTCTTAAAATATTTATATCTGTCCTTTGCAGAAAACATTTTGCCACCCCCTGGACTGGGTGACCGTGATGGTCCCTCCCAGCCCCAAGAGGCATTATGATACAGTATTTTTAAAAGGTTTTTGTGTTTTAGGGATACAGATAGAGGTATGTGGATGGAAGTGTTGGGAGTTTGGTGAGTCTGAACCAATCAGACATGTGTGAGGGCCACATCACCCTTTATTTGGGCACATGTTACATAGAGTTTGGTAGGTGGATGATTCCGACCTCTCCATCTTTTTCTTTGTTTCAACAGCTCCTGAGAGAGAAGGTTGTCAGTATTGCTGCTGGACTGAGGCATGCTTTAGCTGCTACAGGTGATCATTTTGCTTTTATTTTTTAAATAGGCATGTAATAAGAAAAAACAGCTGTGTAAGAAACAACTGAGAAGATGAAAATTAAACCTGCAAGCAATTCAGAGTGTTCTGTGTGCTATAGTTCTGATTGAAAGTCAGGGGTCATGTGAGAATGCCTTTAGCAGGTAGGGAGGAAGGAAATAATGTTGTCTAGCTTTTTATTATATTATGGGTATGACACTAGGCTCTTTTGATTTAACGAATACCTCATTTAATCCTCACGGTCTTTCAATGATGCGAGTTAAATTTTTACATGTGAAGAACCTGAGGTCCGGAGAGGCTCAAGGGCTTGTCTAAGGTATTACAGGGATAAAGTCAGGAAAGGTAGAGCTGGGATCAGAATGTGGGGTGATCTGGATTCCTAAGCCCACATTCTTTGCTGTGAACTGCATTGCTAGTGGAGTTGCTTCAAGTGAGCCTGTCTCCTGTGCTGTGAGAGGGTGATGGATATAGAACTGACAGCGTGTGTGAGCTTGAGGTTGCAAAGAGGAGGAGGAGGTGGTTGCCCGTGGAAGAGCAGTGGTGCTTTTCTTCCTCCCTTTTCATTTTTCTGCTCCTGTGGGCTCAAGGACAACCCTAAATAGTGGGGGCATCTGAGGCTCAAGCGCTTGGTGAGTCTGGTTGTGGTGGAGTAGGGGGAGCCCTCGGGAGAGGAAGAGTCTGGAGCACTGTGCTGATAGCTGCCTGGTGTGTAGTGCTGATTATAGTATAAAGAAAATTAATTTTTTTATTTTGAGATAATTGTAGATTCATGTACAGTTATAAGAAATAAAATAAGACAGATCTTATGTGCTTTCCCCCCCAGTTTCTCCCAGTGGTAATACCTTGGTAGAACAATAATGCAATAGCACAATCAGGTTATCTTGATATAGTCAGGATACAGAATCTTCCATCACAAGGATCCCTGTTTTTGTTCTTTTATAGCCACACCCACTTCCTACCTGCCCCCAACCCCTACCTTCCTGGCAACCACTCTTCTACTTTGCGACAATAGTGTTGTCATTCCGAGAATGTTATATAAATGGTGTTGTACAGTATATAACCTTTTGGACTTGGTTTTTTTGCTCAATATGATTCATCCATGTTGTGTCAATAATGTGCTCCTTTTTAATTTCTGAGTAGTTCCACGTTCTAGATGTGCCACTATATGAGTCTGTTAGGGCTGCTAGAACAAAATGCCTGGGTGGCTGGGTGGCTGGGTGGCTGGGTGGCTTAAACAACTGGAATTAATTTTCTTACAGTTAAAGAGACCAAAAGTACAAAAACAAGATGTGGTGAAGGTTTGTTTTTGGTGAGGTGTGGGCCTCTCTTCCTGGCTTATAGATGACTGCCTTCTTGCTATATCCTCACTTTGTCCTTCTATATTTGGAGAGAGAGATCTGTGGTGTGGTTTCCTCTTTTATAAGGATGCGAGTTTTCTCAACTAAGGCCTCACTGTTAAAGCCCATTTAACTTTTATTAATTACCTCCTTACACCTCTAAGAACAGTCATATGGCAGTTAAGGCTTCAACTTATAAATTTTCAGGGAATACAACTCAGTCCATAACAACCACACTTTATTTAACCAATCATCAACTGAAGGGCATCTGGTTGTTTCCAGTTTTTGGCTATTAAGAATGAAGCTATAAACATTAAGTTTTTATGGGAACATAAATTTTCATTTCTCTGGGATAAGTGCCCAGGAGTGTGATTGCTGAGTTGGTATGGTAGTGATTACACTTTTATAAACAGCTTCTCTTAGAAATTAGCAGGGCTGAGAATTGCCTATCATTGGTTTACTTCCCCCTTTCCTACCAACTTTCTGCAATGACTGGTCTGATGTTTATATTTCTGTGCAGTTACAAAGCAACAGTTTCCCTTATATGTTTGATTAGCTTAATTCTAAGTCCTTTCCTCCCTCTTTTAATCTGTAAATATTTCTGTGTGCATATTTAAAAGATAAGGGCTCTTTTTGAAAACCAGAATGCCATCATCATACCTATAAATATCAACAATAATTTTGTAATTTCATCAAATATGTAGTCTTCATTCCCTTATTGAAAAACTTGTGTATTTTTATAGTTTGAACTCAGGATCTGAATTAGGTTTATACATTTCAGTTGGTTGATATGTATATCAAATTTCTCTTTTAAAATATTTTTTTCTTTGTTTTTTTTAATTGTGAAAAGATGCATAACAAAATTGACCATCATAATCCTTGTTAAATGTATGGTTCACTGGTATTAAGTCATTCACTTTGTTGTGCAGCAATCACCACCACCCTCTTCCAGAACTTTCTTCATCTTGTAAAATATAAACTTTGTATCCACTTAATGGTAATTCTCCTTCCCTACTACCTATCAGTCCCTGTAAACTACCATTCTACTTTTTGTCTGTAAGATTGAACCTCTCATAGTACCTCATGTAAGTGTAACTTTGCAGTATTTGTCCTTTTGTGACTTAGCATAATATCCCAAAGGTCAATATCCATGTGTAGCAAATGTCAGAATTTCTTCCTTTTTTAAGGCTTAATAATATTCCATTGTATGTATATAGCATCTTTTGCTTATCCATTTATTTATTTATTCCATTTATTTATTGATAGATCCTTGGGTTACTTCCATGTTTTAGCCATTGTGAATAATGCTGTATGAATGTGGATGTACAAATATCACTTTGAGATCAATCCTGCTTTCAGTTTTCTAGGGTATTTGCCTGGAAGTAGATTCTCTGGGTCATATAGTATTTCCATTTTTAATTTTTTGAGAAACTGCCATACTGTTTCCACAATGGCTGTACCATTTTACATTCTCACCAGTAATGTACGTTTCTCCACATTCTGGCCAACACTTGTTATTTTATTTTATTAAAAAAAATAGTAATCTTAATCAGTGTGAAGTGGTATCTCAGTATGGATTTTGATGTGCATTTTCCTATGCTGAACTTCTTTTCATGTGCTTATTGGATATCTGTATTTTTTTTTTTTTTTGAGAAATGTCTAGTCAAGTCTTTTCCCCATATTTTTTTTTGGGGGGGTCTTGAGTTTTAGGAGTTTTCTACATATTCTGAATATCAATCCATTCCTAGATATTTCGTCTCTTAATCTTTAAATTCCTTTTCCTCTTTTTTCCCCCCTTGCAATGTATTTATTGAAGAGATGGTAAGTTTTGTTTTATTTCAACACTGTGTTGAGTTTCACATTGTGCTCAGTTGTCATCCCTTGCATTTCATGAAGGAGGCTTGTTTGTTCACAGCCTAAAGGACCATTGGTTGTAGGATACTTCCAGAGAGCAGAGCCTTACCCAACTATTGGCTGATGAATTGTGTATACACCTATTTGATTGTAGATCATTTGCATGAGACTCAGAACATGGGTCCATGAGTTAAATTGAGTGCACATGGAATAAATTGCACTGAAATAGTGGCCATTAAGATGCTGTCTTGTAGTTACAAATACATTTTTATTTGGCAATTGGGAGTCTTTGAATTTCTCTTAATGGAAAAGGAACTGCATTAGGTGTTGGGAGAGCTGAATCCTAGTGTTTTCTCTACTACTAACTGCTTGTGTGACCTTGAGTAAGTCACACCCCCTCGTCAGAGCTACAGTTCTTTCATCTAGTAAATGCAAGGAACGGACTTGACAGTCTTCAAGGTTTGTTCCTACTCAGTCTGGAGCCTGAGTTATCCTTTCAGATTAATCATGTACACTGGTCATTCTATAAGTGGACTCTGGATGTGTGCCCTGGATTTTTTTGGAGGTGGTTTTACTATGTTGGGATTTTATTTGATTGTTCTAGATTATCCTGAAGATTAGACTTGTGATTGGCTTGCTGGCTATCCCTGTGTCCAGTCATGTCCCTTGAAGCAATACATTTGTCCATAATTTGCATGTTATTAACACAAGGAATTGGGAATCTCCTATAGCAGCGAGGGTGAAAGAGCAATCTGGTCTTATCTGGCTAAGCATTTTCTCTTTTTTTAATCTTCTGCTCCATTGGGAAGCAAGTGGTATCGTGTTCCAGTGGGGAACTGGTCTGGCATCATCTGGACGGCGGTTGTGCCCTGGGCAGTCTCTCCCCCTGTTTTTGACAGCAAAGGAGCCAAGCAGAGTGACAGGTAAGGTCCCTTATTTCTTCTGAGTTCTATATTTATGCTTACAACAGGCATGCAGAGAATGAATAAATGGAGTTCTTTCTGTCTTACTCTTTCTGTGGGTTGATCTGTTAATCTTATTGGGATTTTTTTTGTGGGCCCAATAAAAGAATCCATCTTTGCTGCCAGAGTTTAGAACCAATTCAGAGATAGATACAGGTAGGTAGAGATCAAAATGGTAGCTCTAGAACTATTAAAAGCCAGCTTGGAAGAGATAGGACTTATTTTGGTGTTTGGAGATAATGTGGGGCAATAGCGAGCCTATAAATTCTGACTTTCAGGTTGAATGTACCCACCAGGTACTGGAGCAGTTGCAAAGTTGGCCTTGCTAAGCTTATGCATGGCTGAGACCCCATGAGGACTCACTCCCTCTGCAGTCAGGCACATCCAAAGCCCAGAAGGACTATGCCTCACATGCCAGTACCTTTTTCCAAGAAGATAGCAGGAGTAAGTGAGGATATAGAGAGAAGGGGCCAGGATATTCCCCTAGGGAAATCTCTTTACATGGGCACATGAGGAGTAGATAGTAAATGTTCTGCCTACATGTCTGTTGAACAGTCTTTGTTAGTCAGTTAGTCTCTAGGACTTTCTCTCTTTCACTCTGGGACTCATTCTCCCTCCCTCTCCCTTTTTCTTTTTTATTTCTTTTTTTTTTCCTTTTTCTTTTTTAATTCCTCTCTTTGCCCTGCTCCTTCTCTTCCTCTTCTCGTGCTCTCTGTGGACCTTTCTATTTGTTCTTAGCACCATGTCTCCATCTCCTCTTCTCTTTATTTTCTTCTCTCATTCTCTTATTTTGTAAACCCAATTTACTGAGGGTTGACTGTAGGGGAACCTGTGCAGGAAACCTCTACTTTCTTCTAACTCAGAACAAGGGAGAAATTTTTGAGGGTTGTTGGAAGGTGAGGGGGTGGAGAGGCAGGCAATGGAAAGGGTCGAGGTGGTGTACAAGATATTGGCATCATTTTTATTTTCCCAAGTCCAAGAGGCTCTCCCCTTCAGCTGAGGGGAGGCCATGGGTTGAGTTGGGGAATTTGCTGTTTGAGAAGGGGTCACTGGATGCTGGATGGGTAGAATAGACTTGACAGTCTTCAAGGTCTGTTCCTACTTAGTCTGGAGTCTGAGTTACCCTTTCAGATTAATCATGCATATTGTGTCATTGTAGTAATGGTGACTGTCCCCTCCTCTCCTGGCCACTAGGAACCCATTTCTACCTCTCTGTTGAATGTGTGGAGACATCTGCTTTGTGCACTTCACATCCTACTTGATGGTGTGAAGTGCATTTTATTAAGAATAATTAATTATGGGCCTCCCTGGTGGCTCAAGGGGTTAAGCACCGCACTATGAAGCAATCCACAGCCTCTGCAACACGAGTTCGATCCCCGGCTGGCCAGGGACAAAACCACATAGCAGGGCAGACCTCTCCTGTCTTGCCCGCTGCTCCCCTCAACAGTGTATTTCAGTCAGTCTGCCTGTTCTGTTTCCCACTCTGTTTCTGGTGGATCCTCTCACCCCCAACATCTCTGGCCTGTATCCTAGCTCTTGTATGCATAAATAAATAGTTAATTACAATAAATCTGAAGAAGAAGAAATCAAAAAAACCATCCCTTTTATTATCAAAACAAAAAAAATCAAATACTTGGGAATAAATCTAACAAAAGAGGTAAAGGACCTATACAAAGAAAACTATAAAACATTGTTAAAAGAAATAGAAGAAGACACAAAGAAATGGAAAGACATCCCCAGCTCATGGATTGGAAGAATAAACATTATTAAAATGGCCATCCTACCAAAAGCAATATACAGATTCAATGCTATTCCAATCAAAATTTCAATGTCATTCATCAAAGAAATAGAACAATTACTGATGAAATTCATATGGAATCACAAAAAACCCCAAATAGCCAAAGCTCTCCTGAAAAAAAAAGAAGGGAATGGAGGCATCATACTCCCAGACTTCAAACTATACTACAAAGCCATAATCATCAAAACTGCATGGTATTGGAACAAGAACAGACACACAGACCAATGGAATAAAATAGAAAATCCAGAAATAAACCCACAGATTTATGGTCAACTAATCTTTGACAAAGGAGCAAAGACTATGCATTGGAGCAAAGAAAGTTTGTTCAATAAACGGTGCTGGGAAAACTGGGTCGCTACATGCAAAAGAATGAAGCTTGACCACTACCTCACACCATTCACAAAAATCAACTCAAAATGGATTAAAGAACTAGACATAAGACCTGAAACCATAAAATACATAGAAGGAAATATAGGCGAAACACTACGTGATATGCACATCAAAGACATCTTAACAGACACATCACCCAAAGCAGTGATAGTGAAGGCAAAGATAAACAGCTGGGACTACATCAAATTAAAGAGCTTCTGCACAGCAAAAGAGATAATAACAAAACAAAGAGAAACCCCACTGACTGGGAGAACATTTTTGCATACAACACTAATGATAAAGGACTGATCACAAAAATCTGCAAAGAGCTGATGAGACTCAACAACAACAAAGAAAATAATCCTGTCAAAAAATGGGCAGAAGAGCTGAAAAGAAACTTCTCTGAAGAGGAAATGCAAATGGCCAACAGGCATATGAAAAAATGTTCAACATCACTTGTCATCAGAGAAATGCAAATCAAAACTACCATGAGATACCATCTTACACCAGTGAGAATGGCACATATTAAAAAAACTAGCGGGCTTCCCTGGTGGCGCAGCGGTTGAGTGCTGGGTTGCGAAGCTGCCCGCGGCCTCTGCCGTGCCGGTTCGATCCCCGGCTGCTCCCCGGCCACCGGAGGAGGGTCCTACATCGCGCGCAGACCTCTCCTGCCACCCGCTGCTCCCCTCAGCAGTGTACTTCAGTCCTTCTGCCTGCTCTGCTCCCCGCTCTGCCTCTGGTGAATTCTCTCACCCTCCCATGCTTCTGACTGTACCCAGTGCATGTATAAACAAACAAACAAACAAATAAATAAATAAAACATGCCTCTAAAAAAAAAAACTAGCAACAACAAATGTTGGCGAGGATGTGGAGAAAAAGGAACTCTCCTGCACTGTTGGTGGGAGTGCAAACTGGTCCAACCACTATGGAGAGCTGTGTGGCGATTTCTGGACCCACTAAACAAGAGCTTCCTTATGATCCAGCAATTCCACTCCTAGGTATTTACCGAAAGGACACAGAAACATCAATTCCAAAGAGCACCTGCACCCCTATGTTTATAGCAGCACTGTTTACAATAGCTAAGCTTTGGAAACAACCCACATGCCCAAAAATAGATGACTGGATCAAGAAGACGTGGTATACATATGCACCATGGAATACTACTCAGCATTCAAAAAAGATAAACACATGCAATTTGCAGCAACATGGATGGCGCTGGAAGGGATCATGCTCAGCGAAATAAGCCAGAAAGAAAAAGAAAAATACCGGATGGTCTCACTCATAGCAGGAATCTAGAAATCTTAAATAAGGGACCAGGAAAATGAATAACTATAAGAAAGTGAAAATCAAAATCAACAAAAAACTATGAACCAGAGACACTCTATGGGGGCTGGTGGGCGGGGAGGGGAGGGATTGGGGTCAAAATAAGGGGATTGCAGTTGTATGGGGAATATAAAAATAAAATTTATTTAAAAAATAGTTAATTAGAAGTATTAGAAGACAGGAGTTACAGAATAAACCTGCATTTCTCTGCATACTAGAACAGATCAGCACTACTTCTAGCAGAGCTGTTTTTTGGGATTATACTTTGTTGACAAAGGCAGTGTAATTAGGGAGGAAAAGTGCCACATTTGGAGATGGAAGGCAGGTTCAAATTCTAGTCCTGCCTGTGTGTTGTTAAGAAGCCTGGTTTATATTTAAGCACCTGCATGTGATAGCAGCTGAATGTGTGAGATGCCATTGCTCTAGGTCTACTCAGTGGAAGGAGCTACAGAACACAGACACATGTATTTATACACATTTATACCCGTACCTGTTTATCTCTTCTAGAAACCACACTGGTTTCTTCAATTCCAGCACAACGTCACATGATTGATTCTAGCATTTTCTGGGTCTTTTCTTTCCTGTCTAATAGTGAGAAAACTGGTTCCTTTATCCTCAATAGATTTACTTATTTGTTTAGTCCCTTGGCATGTAATTAGTCTCTCTGCTGCCAGCCATCTTCTTGGCCAGTGCTGCTGACTCAGATCTGCCTACACTAGCTGAGAATTTCTCCCAGGCCCTGGTGGTATTGCCTGAGTCCCTTCTCTGCCAAATTTGTTCTGTTATAAATGTAATTTCAAAAGAAAAATAATTTTTTTTGTAGGTCTAGAGAATTCTAAGGCGAAGTGTGTCCTTGCTGGCTCAGATCACTCAGCTTCATTGACAGGTGGGTACCAGCTCTTTCAGTTGAACATGCATTCAGCATTTATTACATTTATTCATAAGTGATGCTATTGGGTAAGGGAGAGAAGAGCTTAGATTTTGGAGCTAGAATTCTGATGCCATGACTGAGGCAGTTTTACATTTCTAAGATGGTTTCCTTGACTGTAGAATACTTTGTGGGCATATTTGAGAATTAAATATGAAAATACATATAAAGCACTCACTTAGGCTAAATTTCCTTAGGCTAAAACTTAGGCTCATGTCCTTTCCTCTGGATTTGTTTTCTCCATGGTACAATAGGGGTAATACTGTCTTCCTCTCAGGATATTTGTAATTGGAAAAATCATGTAACCTATAGTAAATTTATATAAAACATATTGTTATATTATCCATCTAATCTATTTTGGTGTGTAATATAACTATTTTCTCTAGCTCCGCAATCTCAAACTATTTTGTCCACCTATTAGAAAGATCTAATCCATTTTCTGTTCTCTCTGTACTTATCTACTCTGTTTAACCACAGAATTCTTATTTTTATTAATTTTCATCTTTGTCGCTTTCTATTATATATCCCTACATCTAGTGATATATATATATTTCTCTAGTCTTTAATATTTGTATATATTTCTCTGCCCTACCTCTATATTCTACTTCTTTGATTTATGATTCTCTAACCTGTTTTTCTCTCTCATACTATATCTCCCTTTTTGGCTTTGCATCCATCTGTCCATTTAGCACACCCAGCCAACACAGGGTAAACTGTTGAGTGACAATGCAGCGTGTTCTTGAAAAGGAAGGTTCTCTCTTCCAAAGGCTCTCTTTCAAAGCCCAGATTGTTCTGACCCCTGCTGGTAGCCAGGAGACAATAGCTCTGAGAGGTTTATTTTGGTAAGACTTCTCACACTGAGTTGAATGCTTTATATTTTTTTAACCAAAGGGAGATTAGTTTCACACTTAGTATTTTATGTGGATATTAAGGTGTGTGAATATGTAAAATAATGGAGGCATACATTCTTCAGCATCACATTTGCAGTGTGGTCCATCTGAGAAGTTGTTACTTTCCAAAATACAAGAACCATAATGTGAGAATTTAAATATTTTACACATTCTACAGATAATTTGTTATTGAATGAATTTCAAATAACCAGCTAATAAAGAAATAGCCTATTAAATAGATTTATATGTATGACAGAAGTGTCGAGTTGACATGAATGCCAGTGTAAGGGACTGCCAAGGCGTCTGGTCCTACTTCTCCTTTTATGGGGGAAGAACCAGAGGCCCCAGGGCAAAAAGTGAGTAGTGCATGCTCTACAGTAGGTGAGAGTCAGGAGAGTAAGAGTAGATTAAGAGATATTTCTACTCTGTTCAAATTAATTTGAAATGGCTGGCATTTTTGTAAATTTAGAGATTCTCTCATTGCTTGATAGTATCAATTTCTTAAAATCTTATAATTAGTGAAGTTATATATTTCATATGTAGAGCACTTCTATTATAATTTTTTAAAATATAGATGTTAAATTTTTTGAGATGTAGTGCATATATGAAAGTCACCCTTTTAAAGTATACAATTTAATGATTTTTAGTGCATTCACAAAGTGAATTGATTTTTGAAAGTGAATTAAAATATCGTCATGATTAATATCATCCTTTGGTGGTCTAGTTCAAGCTGTTACACACAGAATGTTGTTCGGTACTCTCTAGACCTTTCCTCTAGATTATGTAACTGGCATTGCAGCAGAATTTAATTTTACCTGCTGATGCAACAGTGTAATGATCCACATGTAGAAGCCCATTTGTCTTTGCAAAAAGATGGCTTAGATTTAGTAAGATAAATGAAAGCTTACTATAGACACAAGTTCAATGTCCATAGCATCTTCATAGGTAATCAGTCTGTTTATGGGTGCGACTTTGCTGAGGGCCTCCTCTGCCTACTTATAAGGAATCTGAATGCTTTGTATACCCTGGTGAAGGTCCAGGCAGTTGCTTTCTGCCAGGCAGTGAAATATACCTAATTTGCTTTATAGAGCTACACAATGTCAGTGCTGCAAGATCACTTGTGTGACAAAAAGGCCCCATTGACTTACGCCCCTTTGTGTTAAAATTGAGCAAGCAAAGGTGCAGAATGTGAAGTGATGTGCCTAATTTTAAACAGTGATTACGTAGCAGATCTGGGACTTGAACCCTGAATCTTAGTCTCATGTCCTTTAATGATACTGTTAGCCTTGTGATCAGTTTTGGAGAATATACCAGCATGCCCTAGGATGAGCAATGCTGTGAAGCTTTCTTGGGAGGTCACAAAATGCCATGGCGGGCAAATCATCTCCCTGCTAGTTCCTGCTTGACTCTTTATTATCTACTGATCTTGAAAGTCTTCTAACATCTCTGAGCCTTGCTTAATTTATCTTCCAGAATAGAATGTGAGCCATATTTCAAAAAAGTGAAACAGATGAAATCTATTTTAATATTTAACCCAGTATATCTAAAATATTTCAACATGTAATAAATATTAAAATTAATGAGCTACACTTTTTTTACATGAAGTCCATTATGTATATTTTGGTCTTACAATACATCTTGGTTTGGACTAGTTCCATTTCCAATGTTCCCTAACTAGATATACATGCTGTGTGCTGTATAGCACTGTGTATAATCTTAGAAGGTTAGGGTCAGAAGATCTCTTGAGATCACCCACCGGGTCACAAACTGAAACTGACAACTCAGGCCAAATTGTAGGCCTGACCCCATTTCATTTGGTTCCAGTTAAAAATGTATTTTGAACCTAAATGCCTTTTACATGAGCATGTGCTCTCTGGTCCCTCCTCGTTCACCCATCTCTCTTGTTATATCAGTCTATTACCTGCCCTTGTGGACCAACTGCCTCCCCTTCTGTTTTTAACTGGTGAAACTAAGGCATAGAGAGGAAGTGGTTTGTCCAAGGTCAATAGCTAGTTAGCAGATCCAGGAATAGAAGCCAGAATCACTTGACTCTGAATTAGCTCTTTTTTCTATGAAATCACAATGTCAGTCACATTCCTGCTTAGATCACCGGATCATTGTGAGGTTTTAATGAGCTGAAGTGCCACACAAATGTGATGTGCTGTGTGGTGTTTGCTCCTGGGCATGGCATGTGAAATCATCTTGTGTTTAAAAGTTTAAATAATATAATTTTTAACTGATACTTTTAAAAGTGAATAGTTTCGTTTTAAAAATGTCATGCAAGCATGTATTTTTTCAAATGTAGAAACTGAACATGTTTTGCACATGGTAGATGTTGGGTAAATCTTAGTTGAACGAGTTAATGAAAAAATAAACTCATTTATTTCCATTCTTTGACAGACTAAGTTGTTTATAGAATTAAAAAATTCATATGTAGTTATACTCTAATCAATTTTGTATCCTGCTTTGCGTAAGAATATAATCACTTTTAACCACTTCTCCTCTCCCCCCCCCCACCCCGCCCCTAACAAGCTTGTGTTATTTTTCTATCATTTGGACTAATGTTCTTCTACTTCTTTTGTTCCCCTTCTGTTTGTTTAAGATTCAGGAGAGCTGTATGTTTGGGGAAGCAACAAACATGGGCAACTGGCCTCCCAGGCTGCTTTCCTTCCTATGCCCCAGAAAATAGAAGCACAGTCTTTTCAGAATGAAAAGGTCACTGGCGTCTGGAGTGGGTGGACACACCTGGTGGCTCAGACAGGTGAGAGAGCTGGTAGATGGTAAGAGCAGCTGGGAACAGCTGTCTAAACAGCATGAATGCTCAGGGTTAAGGGGTTTGATTTTCAGTGATGAAAAGCTTCAAGGCCTGGGAAGGGGAGGATCTGGAGTCTAAGTGTGCAATCAGCCAGGTATGTGCCTTCTCCTCTCTGGATCCCAGGTTTATACCCCCTCAAAAGCCATAGCTTCATTAGGTTAGCTCCCCAAGAGTCTGTGATGTTTTGAGAAGGAACCCATTGCAGCAATTATCACTCAAGAATTCGTCTGGGTTGTTGAGGGTCTTAGCTTTCTCACAGCAGAAGAAGAGACTGTATTTGCTTTTTCACCTGAGTCTTACTAAAAGCAACTGTTAAGTTAAAAAAATATATATTTTTAAAGATTTATTTATTTAAGCATATAAGAGCTGGGGTATAGGCCAGAGGTGTGGGGGGTGAGAGGATTCACCAGAGACTGAGTTGGGAGCCGAACAGGCAGATCTACTGAAATACACTGAAATACTGCTGAGGGGAGCAGCAGGCGAGACAGGAGAGGTCTGCCTCGCCATGGATAGCTCCCTGGCTGGCTGGGGATTGAACTTGTGCTACAGAGGCTGCGGATTGCTTCAAAGTGTGGTGCTTAACCCCTTGCACCATCAGGGAGGCCCCCCCCAAAAAAATATATTTTAATATTGAACATTATTTTGAATCATAGCTGGGCATGATACACTGACTTCAGTTTGATTGACCCTGAAACACTATGTATATCAATTCAGACATACCATACTGTATAGTCCTTCAAATGTTTCCATGTCAGGCTATACCCTCCAGCTTTTGGCATTTTTGTCTTCTCCTTGAGTCCTCTTTCATTTCTTATCTTTTCCTTTGGGCAGTTCTCCTTCATAGTCTTCAGTATCTTGACTTTGTTCTGGTGTGGGGAAGGATGGAGCAGGGGGGCAGTTGGGAAGTGCCTTTTCCTGGCCTCTGTTTGTCCCTGCCCTGCTAGGGCTCTTGCTGACTTACCCTGTTTCCAAGGACAAAAGTTTGCATTTTTATTTATTTTTGTTACCAAGATGTGTATATTGGAGCACATGCAGTTTGTGTTTTTTAAGATCTATTATCATGTCAAGGCCTTCTGCACTTCATGAACCTTCAGCAGTCCCTTTGCCTGCTCTTGGTCTTCTTGTTAGTTGTACAGAGATCTCTAGACTCCCAGCTACCTGGTGATTCTTCTGGCTTTTGTAGTTTTTCAGGTCAGCTTCGGCTATGCTTGGTAAGTTACATGTGCTACATATCTGAAGACAAACGTGGACTTACACGTGTTCATATTTATGAAGCATTTAATTGATCTCTTAAGAAATTTACCATCATTTTGGAATGATGGTAACAGCGGTGCTTAATAAACTTCCCATATTTACCGCTTCATTGGAAAATCATGGTTTTCCTCAAAGAATTTCACACAGCTGGGAGATAGGAGCCATTTACAGAAATTTTTCCTAGAGAGATTCCCTGAGCATAGTAGCTGCTTATTTTGTGTAACTGTTCATATCTTTCTTTTCCTTCAGACAGTGAACTCTGTGAGGCAGGCACTATATCAGTCTTGCTCATGTCTGTGTTCCAATTGCATGGCAGAGAATGTATTCCTTTCCTGCACTAAACTGTTTCTAGTTAAAAGAGACTAGACCTATTCAAGTGCATATGAGGCAGGGCAGACAGCTAGGATTTCTTTTTTCTTTTTTAAAGATTTATTTATTTATTTAATACAAGAACCAGGGTACAGGCCAGATGTGCGGGAGGGTGAGAGGACTCACCAGAGACAGAGCAGGGAACAAAACAGGCAGACTGACGAAATACAGTGCTGAGGGGAGCAGTGGGCGAGACAGGAGAGGTCTGCTGTGCCATGTGGGACCCTCGCTGGCCAGCCGGCATCGAACCAGCACTGCAGAGGCTGCGGATGGCTTTACAGCGCTGTGCTCAACCCGCTGCGCCACCAGGGGAGGCCCAGACAGCTAGGATTTCTGACCTCTTTCCTTGGATTCACTGGTTCATGAACAGCAAGCTTTAGTTGGTCTCTTTGGATCCAAGAGTGCAACAAAATCAGTTATTGTTTATTGGGAACCTATTGAGAAGTGCTGAGCCTTCTAAAAAGAGGAGAAAAGACGAGGGCCCAGCGCTCCACTAGAATGTGCAGACAGACTTAAGTCTAAGAATGTGGAGATGGAAGACTTTACCATCCATCTGTCCATCAGACAAATGGTGAGCTCTTTTTACATGCCATGCCTTGTACTAGATAGAAATCCTGCTGTCAAGAATCCCATCGTCCATTAGGGGAGGCACAGACCTATTACCAAATTTCAGGAGTTCCAGAATAGCACATGCAACAATAGAGCTAAGTACAGATTGCAGAAGTGGCCTAGAAACTAGCTGTAGTGTGAGTAATTGGGTGCTAACAGGTAGGCGTTTCATGGTTCGTCAGTCTTCATAGAAATCTGCAGAGCAGTACGATACTTTTACTAGTGAATTTGATATGGTAGTGAGTTTGGTTGAATCTGTCAGTAAACCCTTTAACTAGTTAGGTAGCTGACTAATGAAAGACATAATCTTTGATTCTAGCTTTGAAGCATTGTAACTGATGCTGATTTCCACATCTGGGCCAACAGCCTAGCCCGCGGGGTGGGAGGTTGGAGCCCACGTCCCTGGCACTGTCTGAGTCACCCAAGTGGCTCCGGAGCTCAGCTTCAGGTCTCCACCTCCAGTTGAGAGTGTGATTTTCTGGGTAATGTTTCAGCTATTTAATTAACTTGTTAATTCAGATCTCTTGTTTATGTACTTTGTTACTTTCCCCTTTCTCTGAAGTCCGGAATGGTTAAAGGCTGGGCTGTTTGAGTGTCCTGGTTGTTGTATTGAATTTTGGGTAAATGGGAGTCTCCTGCTATTTAATTTTGTGCCCGTTCTAGCAGCATTAGAAGCCTTTGCACTGGCCTACTGTCATTGAGAAGGAACACCCAGGGCTTCCCGTTTAATCAGATTCATCTGCTTTTATTAATGGGAACATGATTTGCTCACAGGGTCAGAAGCAGCTCATTAGTGGAACAAGGGGTTCTTTTCGACTCTATTTGTTTTTATAGGCTCCAGGGGTGAATTGTTCCTGTGGACCCCATCAGCACAGAGGTTGCTCTCAGTCTCATCCCGGGAGGTATTAGTTGTGTGATATTGATTTAAACAAGAGTTTATGCACAGCAATAAGCGATCATCTATCTGCCCAGTGAGATGGGGTGGTTCAGGAGAAGAGAATGGGAGTGGACTTTACTTTTACCCTTCTCCAAAGTCCCTGTGATGGTGATTTTCAAGTGCAGGCCATTTTGTCCCCCAGAGGACATTTGCAATGTCTGGAGACATATTTGGTCATATCTGATACTGGCATTTGTGGGATGCCACTAAACCTATTAGTCAAAGGCTGCCCCTCACCATAAAGAATTACCTAGTCCTAAATGTGAGTCATGCCAGGATTGAGAAATGCTGCCTAAGACTGACATCCCCAGCGATTGGTACTTAGCTCGGGCAGTTCTCATCGTATCTTGATAACTTTGGTTTGTCTGCTTAGGAATCTGGGATATGGTCTCTGCCCTCCCTCTTCAGGAGTCTGGTGCCTGCCTGCAGTGTTTGCGATGGAAAAATACTTTTCTCTGTTAGTCAGAGGCACTTGGAAAGAGTCCAAGAGAACCTGTTCTAATCTGGGAGAGTTGGCAAAGGTACCTGGGTCTCAGGCTGGTGGAGCTGCCTTCTAGAAACCTTTTCCAAGCTGCTTAATGTCCCTGTTCATTGTTCTCAGTAACTTCATGGGACTCCTGGGTGATTTTATCCAGGCTTAGTGACCTGCAGCTGTCTCATCTGAGATTCATGATTTCCTGGCCCAACGTGTGTCCAGTGAGAACAGGATGGCAGATGTGGGTGCCTTCCATGTTCTGTGACCTTGGCTAAGTTACTTCACCTGTTTAGGCCTCAACTGCCCCATTTCTCAAGTGGAATATTAAAACCTGCTTTGCGTTCCCCATAGGGTGGCTGTGAGGCCCAAGTGAACGGAGCTGTGTGAGAGATCCCAAATGATGGTAAGATGTTCTCTATACATAGTGAGGGGTACCGGGGGCTGGGAAAAGAGAGTCAGTGAGAGTGTTAGCAGTTGCTTTTAGAAAGACTTCAATTCCAACAGGCTCTGTGCAGAGCTTGAGACAGACCAGCTTTGCCCCTAAGGGCTCTCAAACTTGCCAGGGATGTGATTTGCTCAAAGTTTAGCTCCGACCCGCAAAGTTTCCTAAAGTCTTTCACTTAAATGCAGTTGGCCAGTGGCCCTTTAATGTTCTCAAAGGTTTGGGAGAACTTCATGGCTGATTGGGCATTTTCCTTGTTTAAATCTGATCACACAATTGTTCCTTCAGATTCATCTCAACTTGTAACCGTATACATCTTTGTGTTTTTATTTGTTCAATGTCTAAACTGTAAATTCTCTGATAACTGGGTCAGTTTTGTTCATGGTTGTGTCCCCAGCACTTGGCACATAATAGATGATTAGTAACAAATTGCCACACAGATGAATAAATGGTGAGAGAGAGAGAAACATGAAGTGCAGCAGGCCTAGGTCTGACTCTCAGCTCTGTCAGCTTCCCGATTAGTGACTGGGGGCAGCTGCTCCACTTCTCTCCATCCCCACAGCCACCACTGTAGTTCAGGCCACAGTCACCTCTTGTCATCCTGCAGTGGCCTCTGGCTGGCGTCTTCATGCCATCTATGCTCCCTCAATCTGTTCTCTTTACCTCAGTTGGAAGATTCCTTCAATCCCATTGTGTCACCTTCCAATGGCTTCCCATGCTGTTATGACACAGACATCACCCTTAGTGGCCTCTGCATCCCTGTGTGGCCTCTGCTCTGCATGCCTTTCCAGCCCCATTTTATACTGTGCTAGCTCTTGGTCTCTAGTCGATGTTCATCCTGGCCTTTGCTTGCTACTTTGAATGCATTATGTATTTCCCACCATAGTGCCTGGTGCCTGATATGCCCTCTGTTTGTTAACATTTATCTCTGCATTCCTTCCTCATTTTGATTGAGTGTCCTTGTTTTTTTTTTTAAGACCTCAATTTAGTCCTTGCCTCATGGAGAGGTCTTCTCTCCACATCCTTGACTCTTGCCCCTCATAGCACCACAAGCTTTCCTTTGTGCTATATTTTGTAGGATTCTATGACTCATTCCTTCTCCCACAAGACTGTAAGCTCCATGAGGGCAGGAGCCACATTTGGTTTTGCTCAGCATTATATCCTTAGTGCTCAACAAAGGACTTGACATGTGGAAGCAGGTGCTTAGTACACTTTGGACAGATGAGTAGACCTAACTTCTTGGAGCTTCTTTTCTCATTAAGATCTGCTCTCAGGATTAATGGTGATGGTGTGTGAAAACTTCCAGCATCCGGCACAAGACTGGGTTCATGTGTCAGCTCAGTACATTTTCACTTCCCTCTGCCCTTTGAAGCCCTGGTGCTTTCAGGAAGTCTGATCCCCCATATCTTCTCTTTCCAGCAGAGGTCTCTGCAGGGCTGGGTATGAAAGCCT
Source organism: Talpa europaea (assembly GCF_964194135.1). Classification (NCBI taxonomy): domain Eukaryota; kingdom Metazoa; phylum Chordata; class Mammalia; order Eulipotyphla; family Talpidae; genus Talpa; species Talpa europaea. The sequence continues at coordinate 40,334,028 of NC_140073.1, read as the reverse complement.
CTGGATAGGGAACAGGTTGATTCCAGACTCTCCTGGAGAGTGAAGAAAGATCAATGCTTACAAATGCTAAGTGCTGGTGATTTATTAGAATTTTAAGGGGACATATGATCCAAACTTTAATGTGGGGTTGTTCAGGTTGTTCCGGGATGCTGGAAGCTTTCCCTGAGCCATGCAGTATCCCAAAGTAGCCTTGTGGTCTCACAAAGGAAATAGATTGAAGAAGTGGGCCCAAGTACAGGGTTCTTGATTTTCTTGACTTTCTTCAATGTCACCTAAGAAGGTCCTAGAATCTTAGAAGATTTAGAGAACCAGAGAAGGAAGAAGCCACATCCTCACTTTGCAATGAGAAAACTGAAATGAAGAGGAGAGAAAGTGACTTTGTGATAGTAGTGAAGCTAGAAATCTGGTTTTATTTTCAAGTAAATTTCCCCCTCTCCCATCACCATCCTCCTGGCTCTTGGTTATATTCTTCTAATTGAGACATTTTTTATTCTTTTGTCTCTGTAAAGTGGGGAATTGCATGGCCCATGTGGAGGGGATCAGTTCGAAGCCGTTCTCTTTTCTTCAGGCGTCACAGTCCAAGAAATATTTTATTGCATTTGATATCTAAGCATTAGTGAAATCCAAGCCCAACCATTGATTCACACTAAACTGAGTTTATAAATATACTTAATGCTGATTTTTCTGTTCTGGGGCCAGGATCTTTTCCAGAATAAGGTGACAGTGTGGATTACTCCATTTTCTCTGGGACCATATATCATGAAACCTCAGCTGAGCTCAGGGAGATTCTGACCTCATGGGTGCTATTTAAAGCAGGTATTTTGGAATTCATGATGTTTGGGCTTTAGCAATTTGAAAAACCAATGGTTGAAAGTCAAACTGAGCCCAAAGGACTATTTCAAAAAATGGATAGTTTTTGCTTACTACTAAAGTCATCAGTTTTTATCCTAGAATCCCTAGAATGTCAGGAAGAGATGAGAACTTTGAGCTCATCTGGTCTGACTCCCGCAGGTTAGAGGTGGGGAAACTGAGGACAAAGAGGGGAAGCACAGGGTGTAAGTGAAGGCGTGAGGACAGAACCTGGGTCTCCTAGTGCTTCTTGAAATGCTCTTTCCACCTCGTCACATTCTCTCCAGAGACGATGCGGAAGTGTGAATGACTTAACTAATCACACCCAGGGACTTGAACCAGGAATAATAGTTCCTTCTGTACATGAAGTTCTGCTGCAAAAAAACAATGGGGAAAAAACACTGATTCTTACCTCAGCTACGTAGCCATAAATTTCCTTAAAGGATTTGTGTGTGTGGAGTAGAAATGAGGAGATGCTGGCCCAGGAACAGAGGTCAGGAGGCCTTCCAGGGTTCGCAGAAGCATCTGCATTTCCATTTGTGCGAACATGACAGCAGTCCTGGCTCTCACAGACCACCGTTATCACAATAAAGTGATTGTCCATCCATTTTCTCATAGGAAGTTGGCAAGGTGGGTGCTGCTATCCTTGCTTCACAGACAAGTCCCACAGTGGTTAACTCCCTTGCCTTGGCTCACATAGGGCCAGAGCTAAAACTCGAACCTGGTCTTTTGTCTCCAAGACTATTATCCTAACTAGCTTATCTGTGTCTCAGAATGCTCTGACTCTTTCACGTTTCAAAAGTTCTACAACTTTTGCCAGTGATTCTCCCAAGCCGTGAGGAAGGAAATTTTAGTTGATTTTGATCCTTCAGCAGATATTTGTAGATATATTTAGCACCATGCTGCAGACAGTAGGGGGATATAGAATCCATAAATACCTCAGGAACCTTGTAGTTGGATGAATAAGTGAAATATATAGTAGAGGAATAAAAAAGAATGTGGCAGCAAGCTGGAGAAATGGCAAGATAGTGAAGGTTCTAGAATTTCAGAGAAGGGAGAGGTCATTGGGATGAGGGTGCTGCAGGAAGACTGTGAACTCCTTTGGGAAGGTCATGTTTAGATAGTGGGAGACTTTGAGACTTGGTTCTGTTGCTTTCTCATTATTCTCTGGCAAGACACTAAACTCCATGGTCCCCTCTTCTCTTCTGAGCAATAGGAACTTGAAGGCATAATGATCTCTTAAGGTCCCTGAAATTCTGCCCCATAAAAAGTAAAACTGGCATAAGGATCTGATTATGTATATGTTTAAAGATTAAGTATAGTGCATTTAAAATTTGTAATTTGTGCCTCCTTGTGCAAGGGATTAAGTCTTAGCACTATGAAGCTATCCGTAGCCACTGCAGCATGAGTTCGATCCCCATCAGGGAGCTAATTCACATGGCTTAGCAGACCTCTCCTGTCTTGCCTGTTACTCCCCTCAGCAGTGTATTTCAGTCAATCTGCCTGTTCTGCTCCCCAATCTGTCTCTGGGGAATCCTCTCACCCCCTCTACCTCTGGCCTGTACCCAGTTCTTGTATGCAAAAAATAAATAAATCTTTAAAAAAAATTTGTAATTTACAGTGACAAAAACACATGCATGGAAACAAGTAACATTGTAGTTGATTAAATAAATGGTCATACAACCATATGTTGAAATATTACATAGTCATTAAGAATGTTTTAAAAGGGTACTTAATGACAGAGGACAATGCTCATGAGATAGTAAATGCAGAGTGGATTACAATTAGTTACTACACTATAACTCCTAATTTCTTCTGTAAAAAATGGATACCTCAGAAAAGACTAGAAAGAAATATTACCTCTGATTGGTGGGATTTTGAGTGAATTTTATTTTCTTGCATATTCTGTACTGAATATGTAATTTGCAATGTGATTATACCTCCATAAATGATAAAGTTAGTGGATAAGATAATTTACTCCTCAGTGCAAGGAATGGCCCCTTTGCTGCCCATTCCTGAGTCTGTGACCTTGACAAGTCGTTGGGCGGGCCTCAGTTGGGAGGTTGCATGGAAAGAGGAAGCAGGAAAGCAGGGATCTATTTTTGGCTCAGTCATGAGTCAGCTTTATGACCTCAGACTAGTCCATTATGAATATCCCCAGCCTTGGTTTCCTCATCTGAGGAGGGGACTTGGAGGGCACAAAAGGTCCTTTGAGGTCCAAAATACACTTGTACCTAAAGATGAGGAATTTCTCCACAGTCTTGGCACAGGTTTAGAGGCCTCATTGGTTTCTTGAGTCTGGTGCCCTTGCTTTCTCTCCCATTACTCTGAACCTGGACTAGGCTGGTGGAGAGCCAGCAAGTGACTCTTGTTCAGAGTTCTAGGTGGGATTGAATGGACTTCACAGTGATAGGGCTCAGAGCTGCGCGGGTGTAGTGACTGCAGTAAGCCACTAGAAGGTAGCGTTGTTTACTTTCTCTTCTCACTTGTCATTTCTGCTGGGCACTTGAAGAGGAGCCTTGATTTGGTTTCAAAAACTGGAATTTTAGAATTTAAAGGGCTTTGCATCTCACTCAGTAGAACCCCATTGTGCCTCAGATGTGAGAGAATAGGCCAGAAAAGGCAAGTGACCTATTTAAAGTCACAGAGTATGTTGTTCAGGGTCTGTGCTTTAGGGAGTAGGTGTCCAGAGATTGAACCCAGAGTGTGGTCAGTTGAGTCCCCCAAAGGTGGACAGTTCCTACATCTGTGCAAGAATCTGAGGGTTCTATCTATATCCTGTATACACCTTTGCTCAGATCCCCTGGCTAGGTGCTGAGGAGTCTGGAGATAAAAGAAAAGATAGAGTATCCGAGAAGCCGGTGTCTCGTGTGTGTGTGTGTGTGTGTATGTGTGTGTGTGGTGCAGATGCAAACACACGCTGCTGTTGAGTGTCTTCCTGACCCTTCCTAGGATCTGCCTTAGCCTGAGGATCTGGGCTGTGGTGGTGGCTTGGAGGCTGGTTTATGAAAGAGCTGTTGGCATTCTTGTGAATGATGACCTCCAAGGTCAGGTGGTACCCTGGCACCTCCAGGGTGTTATTTCCAGTGAATCTCTGCAAGCAACGTTGGGCCTAAGCATTGTCCTCGCTTACCATTTCTTGAGGTTTGTAAGGAATTCTATTTCCCACCTTCCAAAGGCTTTGTTTCCTTGATTCAGGACAGCCTTTATTTTTGGCTTCCAGGATGCCCACCAGCCCGAAACACTGTGAATTGGAGTCGGTGCTGGCCTGGGAGCCAGGCAGCTGTGCGACCTTGGACAGGTTACTTCTTCTCTTTGGACAGGGAGGTCAGGCTCTCAGCTGCAGTTGTGTTATCTCTGCCAGAGAGATGAAGTTCTGGTGTTATTTTTGGTTTTTGTGTTTGGCAACGAATACCCATTGATCTGTGGTCCAGAGAAGGTGCAGTTTGTGTCCAGCTGAAGCAGAAGCAAGAGTCACCCTTTGAAGCATTTGAATAAGGGGCTTGCAGGGAGCTGGAGGACCACCAGGTGGCAGCAGTGGGCAGGGAGACAGCCTTGGGAGTGAGGCCGGCATCCAGAGCCAGAATGAGCAAGGTCAGAGCTGAAAGGACCCCCCAGAGGTTGCCCAGACCCTCTTCCTCTTTTATACAAGGGAGCACTCAGGCTCAGAGAGGGAAGGGGGCTACCTAAGGTCTGACCGTAAGTTAATACCTGATGATACCCTCATTTGTCAGAAGAACTGACATCAGCTTGGTTTCAAGCTGGCTGCCCCACAGGAGAGCCAGGAGACAAGGTCCTGGGCCCGTGAGCTAGAGTGGAAAGGGAAGGGGATGGCTGTTAACTGTCTGCCTTGACCTTGGTTTCTTCCAGCATGTAATCCTAATGATTTCTGTCCTCTGTCTACAGCAAGGGCAGTGTCCCTTGTCCTTTCTGCCCCCCTCATCTGCTCCGTTCTCTTCCATCAGGCTTTGCAATGATGGAATCTTTGTCAAGTATCGTCTTACAACCTCCATACCCAACAGATGGGCAGGCCCCAGCCTTGCAGAGGCAAGTGCAGTAAGACACGAGTTAGCACATTTGGTTGGACAAAACCCATTTTTTTTTAACTTTGGAGGGCGGGGGAGCTGGTCAGAGGAGTGCAGGAAACCAGTGTTGCCTAAGGACTTACCATGTCCAGGTAAGAGCACCTGCTCTGCCAGGTGCTGCCACTTACATAACCCCCACGTAGGGTTCTTATCCCTTGTATTGTAGATGAAGAAATAGAAGCTCAGAGAGGCTGGGTGGCTCATCTAAAGTAACACAGCTAGTTAAGAAACAAAGCAGACACTCAAACCACACTCTACTGGGTGTCAAAGGTCACACTCATTTATTTCATCATGCTATCTCCCCTCAAAGTGACTGCACTGGGAATGTAGCCAGTGACCCTCAGGCTCTAGGGCAGGGAAGAACATATGTTTCTCTCTTGGAGAAGGCTTGTGTGTGGGGGGTTGTGGTGGGCTGCTAGGCAGGGGTAGGTGAAATGTGGAGCAGGCCAAGGAGAGATGTAGGGTGGCAGGAAGCCTCCCCATTGCAGGCTGAGTACCTCTCCTCTCTGTGTAGTATTCTAGCAGTTTCCTCCGCCAGGAGTGCTCGGCTCTGATCCTCACGTGTTCTTACTGCACTTTCTGTCCAACCATCACCTCTTATATAGTCTCTCCCTGTCCATCCCTCTGACTGGAGCCCTCGCCGCCCTAGTTCAGCTGCAGTCTCCTCCCTGTTGTGCTTTGTTTTTCGCTATAACATTTTCACTGTCTGAACCCATAGATCATGTGTTTCCTTATTATCATTCCCTTCTCACCAGAGGTGAGCACCACAGGGTTAAGGTCTTGGTCTGTTTTTTTTTCACCCTTGGATCTTCTGGCACAGAGGAGAGAGGCACAGTGAGTGCAAGTGGTGTGGGACAGCTAGAGCTTTTGGAGGTGGGAACGATGCCATTTTCGGTGACTGTGTTCAGGAGATCAGCCTGTGGCTCTGCTCACTTCCCACCATCTCTAAGACCCCACGGCAGAGAGCCTCAGCTCCCCAAGGCCACAAGTGATGCCTGGTGCCCCAGGGCTTTTGGGCCAGCTTGGGACCCGCAAGGTCTGGCCTTGGATCCCTGGCTTCCACATCTGTCCACAGCAGGTAGAGGCCCAGCCATACTGCTAGCCTACCAGATGGTTCTGGGAAGGGCTCTGCGGTCCTTGGCAGAGGGCTCAGTTTCCATTCAAGGGATCCTCCTCTTTCCTGGTGGGGATTGAGTTGTTCCAGGAGCTTTCTAAAAGTGAGCACTAAGTGACCTGTAATTTGCCATCATTTTAAGGTTCTTGACAGATGGCACTGTGCTTGCCCTTTCTCAGGGGACCTTGTCTCCTCGAAACTCTCAATAGTCGCAGTGACAGCCAGTGCCTTAAAGCACTCTCGGGTGTGTGCCAAGAGGAAAGTGGCCCATTTTGAGGAATCTTGGATCAACTTTTTCATAATTCAAGAGACTTTTTATCTTAGGAGGAGGCCTGATGTGGCCAAAATTGCTCCAAAGATTTATTTTTGGGCATTTGGGTTGTTTCCAGGTTTTACCTATTGTAAATAGTGCTACAATAAACATAGTGGTACAGGTGTTCTTTTGAATCAATGTTTTTGTGTCCTTTGGGTAGATCCCTAGGAGTGGAATTGCTGGGCCATATGGTAGCTCCATTTTTAGTAGACTGAGGAACCTCCACATAGCTTTCCACAGTGGTTGGACCAGTCCACCAGCAATGTAGGAGAGTTCGTTCCTTTTTCACCACATCCTCGACAGCATTTGTTGTTGCTTGTTTTTTTGATATGTGCCATTCTTACTGGTGTAAGGTAGTATCTCAGTGTGGTTTTGATTTGCATTTCCCTGATGATAAGGGATGTTGAACATATTTTTCATATGCCTGTTGGCCATTTGCATTTCCTCTTTGGAGATATGTCTTTTAAGTTCTTCTGCCCATTTCTTGACTGGATTGTTTACTTTGTTTTTGTTGAGTCGTATGAGTTCTTTGTATATCTTTGTGATTGGTCCCTTATCAGTTGTATGGTGTGCTGGGTCAAGAAGATGTGGTATATATACACAATGGAATATAATTCAGCAATCAAAAAAGATAAACGCATGCCATTCTCAGCCATGTGGATGGAGCTAGAGGGAATTATGCTCAGTGAAATAAGCCAGAAGGAAAAAGAAAAATATCGGATGGTTTCACTTATAGCAGGAATATAGGGGAAGCAAATAAGACATCAGTGTAAAAAAATACTAACAGTGCAAAACACAACAAAGCAAAAACAGACAATTACAAATCAGAGACATCCTGCAGGGGAGGAGGGGGGAAAGGGATCAGAGGGAGGGAGGGAGGAGCACAGGGGACTGAGGTGATGGTGCACAGGTGCATTGGTGAAGGAAACTATGGGGACTACACCTGAGGGGGTGGGGAAGCAAATATTGTTTAAAAATGAACAATGATGTAAAAAATAAAAAAAAAATCATTAAAAAAGATCCAAAACAAAATTGCCCCAAAGAGCCAGGTTCAAGTTCTAACTTGGCTGCTTATAATGCGTGATCTTGGGCAAGTCATTTAACTTCTCTGGGCTTGAATTTCTTCACTTTTAAAATGATACTCAAAATCTCTAGTTTATCTGCCTCACAAGAATATATTATGTTCTTCACTCATCCATACATTCCTGCCTTCATTTCTTCACTCTTTTCAACAAATCCTTGTTGAATAGGCTAAGGTGAGGGAAGAGCTTTTCTGGTGGAAGGAATACTTCAGAGATATAGAAGCAGGACAAGTGCCCTGGTGTTTACTTAACTCAAGGCCAGAGAGAATGAGAAGAAACTGGAAATATTCAAGTGTAATGGCCATGAGTCTTTATTCAAGCTTTGTTCTGCAAGCAGCGGAAGAACTGCTGAAGGTTGTGTGGTGGTAGCTGGGCTGGAGGGCCTGAGATGATAAACATGAGCACTGAAGGGAAGGCCCTGCCTTGGGTGGCTCTTATGGTCTCCTCTGTTAGAGCATCATGCTTCCTTTCTGCTCAGGTCTCGTCCCTGTGACTGATTTGAAGGCACTCTGGATACTCGAGGGAGCCCATACCCCATGGGCAGGTCCTGGGCAGGGGTGACTTAGAATGGATGAGATTGGTAGGGACTGAAGAATCTGCCTCATTATCTGCCTCCTGGGAATCTCTCTCCGGGCTACGTGGAAGGTCACTCAGGAAGCCGTCACTCAGGAAGCCATCACATTGCCTTCTTTCTCGAAGCATTTCTGAAGATGAGTAGCTTTGGGGCTTCTCCCACACCTCCCCGAGGAGATGGAAATGTGTGGGAAAGGGTTACTCACATTTATCAAGGACGCACTGTGTGCCAGGCATTTTGCCAGGGCTTTACAAAATCATCTACTTAATCCATATGTAAATTTTGCCAAGTAAGGCTCAGCTACTCCCATTTTACATATAAGGAAACTGAAGTGAAGTCAAGAGACATGGGCTCACCTGACCTAGTTACTTGCCTTGCTCAATGTGAAATGGGGGTCAGCTTGTCAACTTTCAAGGTGATATGAGGCTCAAGTGAGGTCATGGATGGGAATGACCTTGCAAACTGGAAATCTCTTTGTGCACAGGGGGTCATTCATCGTGCAGCTTTCTGGCCAGATTTGCTTGGGTCTTTCTTTCCTGGGCTAATAGAAGGTTCTAGCCTTTGGTTTTTCCTTCATCCAGTCTGCCCCTGAGTCAGTGACTCCTGCTCATTACTTCCCTCTTTTAAGTCCATAACTATGGAGGCACTACTCTTTTTTTGTTTTTAAAGAAAATTAACCCTATAGTACAAAATTAATATCAAAGTAAGCTTATTATTATTATTATTACTATTATTATTGCCATTTTGGTGAAAGCATTATTAAGTCATGGAATTCTAATGCAGGAATGGGCTGCCTCATTTTTGTTTGTAATTTGAGAAAACAGAAGCCCAGTGAGATGGATAGCAGAGTTAATGGATAGCAGAGCCAGGGTTAGAACCCAGTGGATTCCTTCCATTGCCTTTACCCCACCCCATCACTCTCTTAAGAGAGTCTTCAAGTGCTTTGGCTCCTTTGTGAAGAAAGAATTCACTTTAATAAATTTCATTACACCCCTTTATATAACAGGGCTGTTTCCGGGTCCTGGCAGATGGTCCATAGTAACAGTGCTTTGCTGATTTGGTTGGAGCTGATCCTGTAAAATGAAAAATCCTGTGTAGCAGATGCCTTTCCCAGTTCCTGGCCATGGGAAAGCCAGCCTCTCCTAGGAAAGGCACTGCAGCATTGCTTCTTAGCACCCCTGTTGTGACTCAGTATGGATGCCCTGGGAGGCGGGCTGGAATGCTGTCAGTCTTGTGCAAAGGTTCACACTGGTGACTTGGAGTTCCTTGGCAGGTGGGGTGCCAGTAATGGGTATTTCTTCTTGGGCCTGAGGGACAGATGGGAGCGGGGAGCAGCGTGGGAGAGAGATTAGCAGATGTGGAAAAGAGAGACAGCCTGTCCCACCATGAAAGTGGCAGGGCGGCCTTGCATACCATGAGGCCAGGCACCTCCAGATGATCACTTTGAGTGTAGCTGCAGCGCCTGTCACATACCCTGCCAGCCTTGACAGTGAACTCTGATCCCCAGCCTCTACCAGCCACCTACATTGAAACTACTGGGACTCCCTTCCCTGGTGAGCGTGGATCATAGTGGATTCTCTACAGTAGCCTCTTCTGGCTGTGCTCCTTATGGCCACTCCTTGATGCAAGTGACAAGGCCCCAAACCACAACCAGAAACTCTTCCTGACCTTGAGCTGCTGCTCAGTTCTCACCCTTGCTGTCTTCCTCTCATGTGGGGTGGGAGACTGCTCCCCTATCCTTTTTTCCCCCAAAGATTTATTTATGCATACAAGAGACTGGGGTACAGGCCAGAGCTGCAGGGGCTGAGAGGATTCACCAGAGACAGAGTGGGGAGCAGAACAGGCAGATACACTGAAATACATTGCTGAGGGGAGCAGTGGGTGAGACAGGAGAGGTCTGCTGCGCCATGTGGGTAGCTCCCTGGCTGGGGATCGAACTCATGCTGCAGTGGTTGCAGATAGCTTCATAGTGCGTCTTAATCCCTTGTGCCACCAGGGAGGTCCCTGTTCCCCTATCCTTGAGTGCAGCTCTAGTAGGACCACAATAGGTCTTTTATATCCACCTTTCAGGAAGAATGTGGGAGAGTTTCAGGGAGGCAGATAGGAAATTTGAGAGGAACCATCCAGAGTCATGTCCAAAGATGTTCACAATTGTTGTCCACAGTTAGCATTCCAGGACAGACCCTCTCCTCTCCTAACTCCTGCTCTTGGGTGAATTATTTGCCCAACCAAATTTTGGAAAGTACCCTTATCTCCTCTGTTTAAAGATCTTCATTGGAACCTCCCAATAACTGAAAGCCAATTTCTCTTTGGGAGCTGAGGATACAAATAGTATTTCTGGGGCTTGTGGGATCTCTTGGGGTTTCAGAGGTGGGACCCTGGCTTTCTAATAAAATGGTGTACTTTCCGTACCTGAGCTTTGCAGGATTACTAGCGCTAGTTTAGGGATTGTAGTCTGCAGGGGGAGCTATGTTCCCATAACCAGGGGCTGGGATACTGGAGGAACTCAAGGGCTCCTCCCTGCAGGCCCAGGCGTGTTTGGGAACTGTGGCTTTCCCTGGGCTGTGCTGTCTCCCTAGTCTCCTTCCCAGCTTCAGCCTCCAGCTTGGGCACTGAGTCATCGTCATCTACAGGGCCTCACCAACAGCTGGGTGCAGTGCTTGGCCTTTTTTTCCCCCCTTCTTTTTTTGTACCTTCACAGAGATGGAAACTGCTGATCATCTTTTGCAATGGACAATGATTGAAGTGAAGTCCAGGGTCAGGATGGTGGTTCTAGGTAGGGAGAAGTGAACCCTCAGGTGATGGAAGTAGGGGTGTTTCTCTTCCACTTTCCAGCCTTTGCGCCTTTCAGTAAGTCACCCCAGGGGACAGGCAGGGAGGAACAGTGTAGACCTCGCCTGTCTCTGTTCTTCCCTACTGGGGGGCCCAGGAAGGCTTTGGTGATTAGCCGATGTAGGTAGCGGTGGAAACTTTGAGAGGTGCGCTGCTACTTTTCCAAGAAGCTGTGGACAGAATCTACCAGAAGTCATGTGGCCTGGGTTCCAGTCTTGCTTTTTTTGCTTCTAACTCTATTTGAACCTGGGTAGTAAGTCACTTTCTTTACTGGACCTTTTCCCACCTAGAAGCAGACAGGTTAAAAGTGCCCTGAGGTTCCTTCTTGTTCAGATGCTGTGTAAGTCTGAATTGAACGTAAAGAATTCTGAATTTACTTCCCTAATCTTGAACACATGAAAACTCCCACTCTTTCTCCAGGTGAGCAGTGCTCACTGCATAAGGAGAATCACATAGATGTGATTTCTAGCCCCCAAGAACTTAAAGGCTGGCTTCCTTCTTTTTCTCCACACTAGGCAGTAGACAGTCTCCCCTGGGAATCAGGAAACTGGGATTCTGGTTTTGGGTCTGTCAAAATACATCGTGTGTCCTTGGACAGATCATTCCTCTCCTTTAGCTTCATTTTCATTTTTTCTAAATTAAGGGATTAGATTCACTTCTTGGTTTCAGCACCCACCCCAACAGGCCCTCCCCCCACCCCGGCTGCCCCCCCCACCCCCACCCCAGCCTCCTACTAGCTTTTCTGCAGGGTGTGATTGTTAGCTGCAGAAGCCCTGGGGTATAGTTTCCTTTCTTGCTGGGAGGGAGAGAAGCAAGATTATTTTTTTAATTACGCAGCTAAGATTAGGCAGCAATCTACATTTTAAAATGTTATTAATAAGACTCTAAAAGTGTGTGAAGAAGCTTTGGAGTTTGAATGTGAAATGAGTTGGGAAACATCTGCAGAGGCCCCGGCCTCAATCAGAGATTTTTCTCTGGGTGCCAAGTGGCTGCAAGGTATGACTAACAGCCTGATGTGCTGCTGGGCCCAGAGGAGCAGGAGCCCAGGCACTCAGCCAGAGCACCCCCTGCCCCCAACAGGAGCACACGGTGCAGCCTCCCATGATGGTTCTTTGCCAGCCGGCTCTAGAGAAAGGGTGGTAGTCATAGCTCAGAGTTTGCAGAGATGTTTATTGTCTCCCTTTTCATCATCATCCTGAGAGTTAGGTAGAGCAAGTTTCATTGCTCCTGTGAGTTGGCTGAGATCTCTTAAATTTCTGATTCTTCCTTTCAAAAAGGTGCTGTACCATAGGGGAAAAGCCCCAGATGAAGTTGGGAGCCAGTCCTGGGCCGCCGCCCACTCAGCTCTGCCTGTCCACTTTTCCTGTGCTTTATTTCTCTGGAGCACATACAGTCTTGGCAGGGCTATGCCCTCAGTGTTTTTTGTCTTTTTTGTCTATTTTCTGTCTATTGTCTGTTTTGTGCAGTGCTGTGGCCCGTGGCACCTGGGACAGCACTGGTGGTCAGTCAGTACTCAGTAACTATTTGTTGAATCTTATGAATACCTGGCTCTGTTTCTCCATCACCTATGTGACTTGGAAAAGTTATTTTCCACAGTCTTGCTCTCTCTCTGAGGAGTTGGCGGGGATGGTCTCTGCCATCTTTGGTGGCATATAAAAGTTCCTGATAGGAGCTTAACCTCTCTTTCCTTTCTGCAAACACTGATCACCGCTCTGGGTCGAGCCCTGTGCAGGTGCTACTTATTGGCTGTGTGATCTTAAGCAAGACATTCTCAACTTTAGCCACTGTTTCTTTTTCTGTAAAAGGGGATTCCCACCAATCATTGAGGGCTGATTAAATGATTAAATTGTTTAACTTACTGGCAGAGGCTAAAATAGTTCTGTGGAGAGTCAACTCTCAATAAATATGTTCTCCTCAGTCCCTTATGTTTTTGTTCACTTTCTTTGCAGTTGTTTCTTCTCTCATGTATAGAAGCATTATTCCTGGATTATTAACTTTCTAAAAACTCCAGAACTTTTGTTATGTGATTTTGTTCATGATACAACTTTAGAGGTTTGGGAAATTTTTACAAAGTTTTTTTTTTTTTTTTTTTGGGTATATTTTTGTAAATGTAAAGCCAAGCCCCAATTTCTACTTAAATTGTTCACTATATTAGTAGCCTTTGATATTAGAGTGGATGTCACATTTAGACCAAGCATTCCAAAAGGTGCCAATAAAATGAGATTGTATATCACTCATTTGGACACTGAGGAGCTTTAGAGGTCATCATAGACTTTAGATCAGGAAGATGTTTCAGAGGCCATCTATTTCAGTCCACTTGGTCTATGGATGGGAAAATGAGGCCCCTAGGAGAGAGGGGACTTGCTCAAGGTCATGTAGCCTAGAAGATAAGCCAGGATTATTTTCTGAGTCTTAGGGTAAATCTTCCTCTCTTCTTTGACTCACCATGTTTCATCGCTCTTCTTCATTGCTCTCCTTTTCCCTAGTCTTAATTTATCTATATCGTGTAGTATTTAAGATGTTTCTGATATGCCAGATACTATGCTTGCATCTTAACCGAAATCCAAAATTCTACAATAAAGCCTTCAGTGCTCTTCCCTTTCTCAGTGAGTACAGGAATTGACCCTAAGACATCAGTAGATGGGAGTTGGCGGAGATGATTTGACAAATTGGTAGAAACTGTGGGTGGAACTGTGGAAATCCTTGATAAGACTGTGATGTTCAGTTTGGGAGAATAATAGTAGTACTGGCTAACATGTACTATTGCATGTCATGTGCTTTATGCAAAAGTATCCTTGCAACAGCTTTTCAAGTTAGATGTTATTATCCCTGTTTTGCAGATGTGGAGTAATTTGTTTAAGATTATAGAGCTTACAGATGCCAAATTCAGTAGTGAGCAAGTAGGTGGGTAGAATTAGGTTCATGTGTTCATTTGTTCATTCAGGTAACAAATATTTTCTTGAGCACCTACTTTGTGCTGGGCATTATTCTAGGCTTCAGGGATGAGCAGAAACAGTTCCTGCTATCACAGACTGGCTCTCCTGAAGAGGACACAGACTTTAATCAAATAGTCCTCCTAATGAGTGTACATTTATAAACTGAAGTGCTTCCAGGATGAGGAACATGGCTCTGTGAGATTGTTGCTCAGAAGGATCTGATCTGGATTGAGACTTACCAGAGTTTAAGAGTAAGTAGGAGTTGACCAGATGAACAGGGTCAGGGGTAGTGGGGACAGAGGGGAGTAGGAAGTGGCTTGTGTGACTGCCTCTGGCACCTGAGCTCTCTCCTTCCTGAACTGGATGACTCAGACCATTATTTCTGTGCTTGACCAGTCCTTGGTCATTATCATTAGGCATATTTCCATGGAGTTTGTCACAGAGCAGAAAAGGAGGAGTTATAGAAGTTAGTTATAGACCTTTTCCCTGCTGGAGCCATGGTTTTTTTTTTTTAATATAACATCACCACTATTTGCTAACTCCATTTTGATATCTTCAATGACATTCTGTTCCCTTTCGGGACAACTTCTATTAAGAAAATATGGATGTTCCTTATATTATACTGTAATCTATTTTCTTGCTACCTACAGGGCTTCTTTCCCTAGAACAGAGTAGAAATTCCTCTTCCCCGAGGAGCTCAGATATTGCAAGTGGCTTCTTGCTGTAGCTCTGGCCTTAGTACCTGCCTTTACCACCATTCCAGGCATACCCCAGATGGATGGTGAAGGAAGCTGGCTCCTTGAATATTTATCATCCACCTACCTTCCTGAGTCACCTCTGACTTCAGAGCCCCCATTCTCCCACATCCCATTCGTGCTTTGCACCTAGTAGACTTTCTCCCATTCACTTTTTATTGATATTTGACTGTTTGATGCAATGTTTGCAAAAGGCCACAAAAGAGTGAAATCATTTGATAATGAAACAAAGTTTCATGATTCCCACTGTTGGGACCCCCAGTCAAGCGCGTCTGCCCTTGTCTAATTCTTTTAACAGCACCACCACCTTCCTGCTAACCTTGAAATCCTGAAATCTCAGAGTGGTGTTTATTTTTTCCTGTTTCCTTTCTCTCAGGTCTAATGGGGTGCCAACCCTTGCAAATTTTTACCTTTGTTTCCTCCTGTGACTTCAACCCTAGTTTTAGCTCTGATGCCTCTGAGGCTTGTGTTATTGTAAACAAGGTAGTGTTTCCTTTCTTCCTTCCGTTTTTTACTTACTACCTCTGTGACTTTGGGTAAGTGCCTTATTCCCAGAAAAATGGGGCTGGTAAGAGTATCTGTCTCACGGGGTTGTTGGGAGGGGTAGTCAGGGCACTGCTGTATAGCAAATGTTTGGAACAGTATGTAGAGAGTTCTTAGACCAGAATGTTTAGGCACATAGTAAATGCTGTGGAGGGAAGTGTTAGTTTTGAGTAGTATTGTTACTGATTCCCTCCAATCCTTTGCCAGACTTGTTAGTCCCAAAGAACCCTTTCATTGGGCCTCACCCGTGCTCAGAAGTCAGCAATCTCCCCCCTGCTCTGCTTAGCAGCAGTGCCTGAAATGAGTGTGCAGTGCTAGGATGTAGGAAGAGAAAATTAGAGGACTTCTTTGATGGTTCTCTCATTCTTTAGTTTTTCTACTTTGTGCATATGTTTTACACTGCATATATTTAAGTAAGGGTATGTATTTCTAGCCTGTAGATGTGTATAATACAGGTGCATACTTTAAAAAAATAAAGGAATATGCATATATCAGTAACATGTCAAAAAATATTTTACTGATAGGGGAATGCAAGCAAATGGTTTGGGGATCCCAGGGATGGAAGTATGATCCAGACCCACAACCTGGCAGTGCTGACTGTCTCCCACTCCCTTCTGCATGATCCCCACTCTGTCTCCACCTGCCCACCTTCTGCCTTGGGTTTTAAGTCATTTTTCATCCATCTCCCCACTCCTAGAATATTCTCCCATTTTCTTTTACTCTCCAGGAATTCACCTTAAATGCCCCTTGTTCCATCCAGCCTGCTAGGACCATTCCAGCTTGAAACACTTCCTCCAAGCTCCCTAGGTATTCTTTGTCAATACCACTCATTTGGCCCCTACTGTTTTCTACATTACTTCGACCTTTTGCCATGTATATTTCTTGGCTCTGCATTTATTCTGTTAGTTCTCGTATGGTCAGTCCTTTAAATTACATTTTACTTGTGCCATTTGTCATTTCTCTCCTTTATCTGGAGACACATGCCTATGTTTTTTGGGTGACATTAATAGCCGTCATATAATTCTTTAAGGAAAAGATCCTTTTGTTACATTTGTGATCTGGACCTCAATGGATGTGACAACATGCTTCAGCTTGAGACAGACATTATCTATAGTATATTAATGAACATTTTCTGTATTTGAAGTCATTGTTTTTTTTTACTCCGGTAGCCTAAAATCATATAACTTGTGTTTAATGCTTTCATTTCAGTGCTTATAGCCCTGAGTTCTGCATGGCCTCTTGGGACGGAGGCCATTCTTGTGAGGAAAGCTGGATGGTACACAGAACATATCCACTTAGTCTGGGTTTTCCTACTTCTCAAACACTGTGAGAAGGGCTGTTTCATCAGCTAGTCTCGCCAGTCTGTGATAGCAACTATACAGTCTCCACAGCTTCTGCTGGTCTAAGAGGAGACACAGGTCTAAATCTTGATTCCACTACCTGTTGGTTGATTGGACTTCACCAAATCATTTAACCTCTCAAGTGTTTTAATGTCTGTAAAAGAACTTCATAACTTATACGACGTAGAATTGTTCCAAGGATTCGTTGAGGTAGTGTCTGTGAATGTACCGGATGCCTGGGGGGTGGTCAGGAAATATCTGTTTAAAAGACAATGGACAATAAAAGAGCCCCCTCCATCTTCTGCAAGCATTCTGATGCAGAATATATTTTGGGATTAACACACCGCTTTAGAGAGTACCCCTACCTGACTGAGCAGCAGCTTTAGGCTGGAGACCAAAACCTGGACATCCAGTCATCTTGGTTTCTGGGCTTGTCTCTAATAGAATGTCTATGGTCTCCCCAGGGAGGATGCAGATTAATTAGTTAATCTTGGTAAAGTGCTTTGAAGGTGAAAAGTGCTATGTAAGGAGAATGGTAGAATTGCTATTGGAGATGTAATAATGGCAGCACCATATTCTGGCAGTCTTGCCTGTCTTGGACATCAATAATCAATAGCGAGAAGGTTCTAAGATGTTTTATTTGATAAGAAAGAATCCATGTGGGATTTGTGATAATAGTTCTTTCTATAGTCTTACAGATAGCATCTTGCTATCAGAAGAATGTTGGGGTCACTTGAAAAGTATGAGTCTCATGCTCTGGCTTCTTGGGGATCTCCTTGCTAAGGCAGCTTGGTTGTCAGTCCTAGTTAGCTCGGGTGCATGGGCAGTTTTCCAATTTTGGATGCTTTGTGGGTCCTGGGAAGGTGGGCTTTTTTTGGGTCTACTCCTACAGAAGCTGAGAGTGCTGAGTGGTGTCCTGGGATGTGGACCCGTGTGGATTACCGATGCACTGGGGTGCGTTGGGCTAGTAGAAGGAGAGGTGGCTTAGCTGTGTGACCACGGACTGGTCAGGTGAAGAAATCTTAGTCTAATTTCCTCACCTGTTAAATGGGAACTGAGTAGTTGATGAGAACAGTAATAAAGGTGGCTCACAGCAGGGTGGATTTCTCCCTTTCTCTGGATAATTGGGGAGTTAAGAAAGGAGTCACAACCTGAACTGGACTCTATACATTGAGTCATAGCTTAGCAGGTCAGTAATGTAAGGAAAAGGACACCCATGACAAAGGAACAGCACATGTGAAGCCAGGAAACAGTGCATCTGAATGGGGCCACTCCCAGTTCTTGTATTACAGCTTGTTTCTCGTGGGACTCTGTTCCCTCTTTGAGGAAACTCAGAACTCAGATTCCTGGGAGTTTCATGGTATCTGTGTTGGTGTCCATGAGCAGATTGATCCTGAGAACTGTATCCCTGCCATCATCTGACATTTCCCCTGTGAGTCTGTGGTTGTTTTTTTGCTGACACTATAAACCATATGTTGAATGTAGGGCCAGATGAAGCTTTGGTACTAAACACAGAGTATGTAGTAGATTTGTCTAGAATTTAATATGCATTACTTGGTGTTTTGTCTCTTAAGCAAAGTTTTTCTTTGTTAAAATAAACATGTATAAAGAATTTATACAGCGCACATGGTTATGCATATTTATTGCAGAGAATCTGTTAATAATCTATGCCTCATCGGATTTTGCATTTCTGTTGAAATAACAAATGCGGCACTTGGTACAATTGAATTAGTTTGGTGAATTTTCTCTTATCTGGAAGAAGAGAGGACATTTCTGTTTTTCCGAACTTCATTTTCTTCTATTGTCTTTAGCACTGACCAAGCTTCCCAAGTAGAGCATCTGGGGCATGGAATGCTTTCCTGGCTCCCTCTGATGCTGTCCTTTTTTCCTCCTTTCCTATTCCAGTTCCACTAGCACACATGGATGCTTGCCCTGGGACTGTTAGAATTGCTCCTTTGGGGAGGAGCATAGAAAGGCCCTCTTGATTTATGTGGAGGGGTGAACACATAAGACCGGCTATTAATTGAGCTCAAAGTAAAGCCCTGGGAGATTGTGAATGGGGCAAGTCAGAAGCCTGGGAAACTTCAAGGTATTTGACGGGGACTCTGGATAGAGTGAGAGAGCAGAGGAAGAGAACAGAGGAGAGGCCAAGCATGAGGAGCATGTGGGCAGGGGAAGGGTTGGCTGGAGTATTATCTGTAGTCCTATCTGTATCTCTAAAAATTCAGAAAAATAGGCTTTAGCATCAGCCTCTGGTACTCATCACTTCATTGATTTTGGGCAAGTCATTTCTTCCCTCTGAACCTCAGTTCTTAGATCTGTAAAAATGTGAATACTCTATGTGTTTTCTTTATAAGAAGACAGTGTCTGCTACACAGTAGTTGGTATTAAAGGTTCACACCTTCTCCTGTAATTCATTGCCTACCTCTGAGAGCTTAAACATGGAATGTAGCCTTAATTTAGATAATGTTTATTTTTAGAAACTGGCAAGGTGTTTACCTGGGGCCGTGCTGACTATGGTCAGCTAGGGAGGACGTTGGAATCTCATGAAGGCTGGAATCTAGAAAAGCAGGAGTCATCCCTTCCCGTCTCCAGGCCACAGAAGAGCACCCCCTCGTCTCTGCATTGTTTAACGGGAGCAACGGAGGTAGGAACTGACTTTTCATTGATGTGCTGCATCTTTTTTCCTTACTGGTCAGTGAAGCATTTACTGAGGGCTTCCTCATGCCTATAAATGGGGCATGACAGTAGGTTCCATGCAGAAATTTAAAGGAGTCCTTGCCTTCCAGTTACTTGCTGCAAGGCAGACTGTGCATAACAACTAGAGAGAGATTCAGAGGACTCTGGATCCACTTCAAAGAATTGGAAATGCATCCAGGGTACAGGGATTGCGTTAGTCTTCGAGAAGTACATGGCTTTGAGCTGTACCTTGGAGGATAGGTCAGACATGAACGAGAGACCGTAAGAGAGAAGAAAACTTTCAGGTGGGCACACAGCTTGAATAGAGTCGTGGGGATTGAATAGTGAAGAAAGTGTTTGAGGGGAACTGCTGTTGGTTCAGTTTAACTTGAGTGTGGCCTCTCTGTGGGAATGGGTATGACGTGATATCAGAAAGATGGGTTGGAACCCATTCAAGGGGGCCTTGAATATTAAGCTAATAAGTAGCTTGCGCTTCTGTTTATATTTCCCAGTGCAGAATACACTGTAGTTGAGTTGCTTACTCAAGCCCCTTTAGTTCCCTGAAATGTCTTGAATTTCTACATTTAAGGCAGGAGTCTTAATTTCTCCAGGGTATGTGTTTCTATTACTAAATTTTCCTTTGCTGCTGCCCTTAAAAAAAAAAAAAAAAAGAAAAGGCTGGGCTTTTAAGAAGAATGAGGATGGCCACATAGGAAATGTGCCTCTGAACCCAAGCTGACTTAATGAAGGAATACAGTCTTCATTCAGAGTCTGTCAAAAAATTAATAAGCTAGTGAGACTTCTGTAATTAGCATCAGACTAATTACAACCTCTCCATACCTGGAGAGCTTCCCTCCCCTGGGGCCTGCCTGGCCTCCTCCTTCCGGGTATGTAGGACGGGTCTCAATTTCTACTTCATATCCCAACCCTGGTCCTCCTGGGCCTTCCTTCTTGCTGGGGTGAATCTGTCTGTCTCTCATTGAAAAGGTACTAAAACAACACCACTCAAACAGACATGAGAAATATAATCATAAAACCATCCATCATGTTACCATTCTACATTCCTTTTTGCATGTACACTTTACAAAATGGTAGTGATGTCTGGTATTCATCATTTATCACAAATGCTTTGTTTTGTTTCCCCCCTTGGTCTTTAAGATCACTTGGAATGACCGTGTAACATTAGATGATTTGAAGATTCTGGGATTTTTCTAACTCATTCTTCAAATGTCGGATATACAGATCATTCTCCCCCCTTGTATTGTCACTGTGGTGGACCCTGCAGTGAATACTTGGTTGAACTGTTTCATTAAGTTGCAGTCTTGGGGGTGAAATGGATGGGCAAAGGTCATGAGTATCTTTATGGATTTCCCATATTCCTCTAGATTTTATCTGAAAGGAGTTGACTCCACCATCATTGAATGAGGAATGTAGTTGTAGGCTAGTTTTGCCTGCTGAGTGAGTGAAGGTGCTAAGAACTGGGCACATACTGCTTTAGACTCTTAGTTTTTCTTTGTTTTTCCCAGAACTTTTAAGACATTGTGGTCAGGCAGCATAGTGGAGGCACAGAAGCTTCATGAATTTTTCGAGTCTTTGGTTTTATTGGCAACTTGAAGGTAATAGTACCTACTGCAGAAGGTCATGGATGAGTATTACCTGCAGCAGGCGATCGGAGACTGCTGGTTCCTTTCTCTTCTTCTCCTGTGAAGACTTTTAATGCCCCTTGATGGCCACGATATACAGTACTGTCACAGACATGGTCAGTGCAGACATATAGCTGAGAACCTGACATTGATGTGACTTTAATGCAACTTCTTATGGAGCAATCTGTGGAATGGGCTTGGGCCCTGAGATCCTTGGCAGCTTTATTATCAGGCTTCTCTCACTCTCTGCTCCAATCTCTGGAGGGGTATATCTGCTCACTGATCTCACTGCAGATTCATACCCCAGGCAATTTCCTACTGGTAAACTGAGTCTAGGAATTATCTTTGGCTGTGGATGTTCAGGTCTGATCTGTCAGGCTCAGAACAAGGCTAGGGGCTACAGTAAGCCGCCATGATTAGATTCACCTTGGAAAAGACAAGAGCCCTACTAAACTAGGGGCTGCCCTGGTCAGGGCCTTGGCCAGGGAGGTGTAGGTATGTCTGGGGAGATGGGAACAGTTTGAAGTAACGTGGTGCATCCTGACCTTCAAGAACCTGAGTGTCGTCCTTAGCTGACCACTTGTTTATGTTCAGTGGATAAGTAGAGGGAAGAGAGAGCTGTTGGGCTAGGCTTCAGGTAGAATGTATGCCCAGATGGGTCCACAGGGACAGCCAAGTGGAGGGGAAAGCATAATTGGACAGAAGTGGACTGTGGTATATCCATCCCTTCCCATGTATAAAAGCAAGCTCAGAGGTACACTGTTATTTAGTAGTTACTGTGGGCCAGACAGTGTGCTAAATGCTGTACATATATTATTTCATCTTTATAATAAACCTGGGTATAGGCATTATAACCATTGATTCATGCATAACGGGACCAGGGCCAGAATGGGTCACTGACCCTGGATCAGTAGTAGATAAAAAGTGGGGCTGACGGGACTCCCCGGTGGCGCAGCGGTTGAGCGCTGGGTTGCGAAGCTGCCCGCAGCCTCTGCAGTGCCGGTTCGATCCCCGGCTGCTCCCCGGCCACCAGAGGAGGGTCCCACATGGTGCGCAGACCTCTCCTGCCGCCCGCTGCTCCCCTCAGCAGTGTACTTCGGTCCTTCTGCCTGCTCTGCTCCCCGCTCTGGCTCTGGTGAATTCTCTCACCCTCCCGTGCTTCTGACTGTACCCAGTGCTTGTATAAATAAATAAATAAATAAATAAATAAATAAATAAATAAATAAATAAATAAATCTTTAAAAAAAAAAGTGTGGCTGGCATTTGGAATTGAAGTACTCGAGGCTCACATACTTTGTGTCTTTGAAGTAAAATTGCATGTTTGTTTTGCTTATAGGGATACCTGGAAGTCTGGCGGTTAGGGCCTCTGACTCCCTGAGAATTGAAGTTCTTTTCTTCTGAACCATATCTCATCTTTAGCCTGAGAAAGAGTCTGAGATTTTAGATCTGGGGGGTTTTTCTTTAAGGATCTTACAGTGGTGAAAACTGTGTTTCATGCACCATATGTATGAAGCTATGTTTTGCTAAGCTTTACTTTAGGTTCCATGCCTCTGGTCACTCCTGGGGCTTTAGCCAATTCCAGGGATAACACAGGGGTCAGGATTAATTTCTGCATGCACATGTCAAAGTAGGATCTGTGTGAACAGTTTTGTTTGCTTATTGAAAGGAACTTTGTTTTTTATTTTTTTTTATTTTTATTTTTTTTTATAAATTTTATTGTTATATTCCCCATACAATTGCAGCCCCCCATTCTGACCCCAATCCCTCCCCTCCCGCCCCCGCCCCCCTAAAAGTGTCTCTGGTTCATAGTTTTTTGTTGATTTTGATTTTCACTTTCTTATAGTTATTCATTTTCCTGGTCCCTTATTGAAGTTTTCTAGATTCCTGCTATGAGTGAGACCATCCGGTATTTTTCTTTTTCTTTTTGGCTTATTTCGCTGAGCATGATCCCTTCCAGCGCCATCCATGTTGCAGCAAATTGCATGTGTTTATCTTTTTTGAATGCTGAGTAATATTCCATGGTATATATGTACCACATCTTCTTGATCCAGTCATCTATTTTTGGGCATTTGGGTTGTTTCCAAAGCTTAGCTATTGTAAAGTGCTGCTATAAACATAGGGGTGCAGGTGTTCTTTGGAATTGATGTTTCTGTGTCCTTTGGGTAAATACCTAGGAGTGGAATTGCTGGGTCATATGGAAGCTCTATGTTTAGTAGGTCCAGAAATCTCCACACAGCTTTCCACAGTGGTTGGACCAGTTTGCACTCCCACCAACAGTGCAGAAGAGTTTGTTTTTTAAACCCCTGGTGAGGCTGCTACCTGCACGTTTACTGTGGAACTTTGGCTCGGAATTCTGCCCGAAGGTGGAAGCCTGTATTTCACACTTGGTCAGAGGTGCTGCTGTGTCCTTAGTTAGTATATTGGGACCTCCAATATTCTGAAGTAGCAACTGGTGGTTGCCCTGAAAGTAAATGGCCTCTGAATGAAGAAGAACTAGATTGGGAGGCAGGAGACCTAGGCTGATGGTTCTGCCCTGCCTGAGTGAGTTTGGACAGGTCTCTTTTCCTTCTGGACTCTCACTTTCCTCATATGGAAGTTGGGAGTGTTAGACCAGATGGCTCCTAATGTTTCTGTAGGTCTAAGTGTTCAATCCATCTCTGATTCTTACTTAAGGAAATAACTTACATTTGCAATGACTCCTACCTCAGGAGTCACTTTCAAGATCAAGTCATAGCCAACATCACTTAGCTCCTACCTATTGGCTCAACTTTGGCAGACCTGGGAATGTCAACTGATCCAGAAGTTCCAGGCTTTAGTACCTTTTCAATATTGCTCTGTCCCTTTGTGTTGGCTCTGCTCACTGTCCCTGCTTCTTCTCCCCAGGCCCTTCTGTTCCCATTTGGAGCACCAGGACATAGTATCAGGCTCCTAAACCTTAGTCCCTGGCCGTCAACATGGTGCCCCTGGTCCCTTTTCAATTCCTCATGTTTCTAGGACTCGGATCCTGCCTGTTACCCCCAGGACTTGCATCTTGGCTTTGACTCATCCCTCTGGCTGTGTCCTTATTGCTGTGGGCAGGCAAACCTTGGTGATACTACCTCCCTGGATTCCCTGCCTGCTACTCCTTCCACTGGCCCTGTGTGTGCTGGTCCACCTTTTCTGCTTTCCTATGTTTACCTCCTTCTTGCCTTGGGTTCTTATGTATTCCATCATCAACACAGTCAACATTGCGTGACACCTGCCATGTGTCTGAGTTGGCCATACAGTGGAGGTGGGTGGGGAGCTGTATACAACGGTAAGAAGTACATGGTCTTTACTCTCAAAGAACTTCCAGGTTTGTAAGTAAATCCTTACTGGGCAGAGTGAAAAGTGCTATTGGAGAGTTGCATGGAAGGCCAATGGAGAAGAGAAGCTGGAATGATTTGGGAGACAGTAACAAAAACAAAGTGTTATTTGAACTGGGTTTTTAAGAATGAGCAGGAGTATAATAAAGGTGGAAGGGACATCCAGGCAGAGGGGCCAGCATGAACTAAAGCTCCAAATCTAGATCTGCTTTTAACTCCTAGAACAATCGATATACCTGCCCAGTCCAGTGGTCCAGCCTGGCTCTGCCTCCCTGCTCACCTTCCTTCTGTTAGGAGTATGGTCTGAAGGAACTTTCACATATGTTCTCTCATTTGAGTCTGGTGTACAGCTGTGAAATAGGCTGGAGTAGGAACAATTATCCTCATGTTACAATGGGAGAATATAACTGATGCCCAGAGGGGCTGGCTAGGAGTTAGGAGAAGACCCACAATAGCCTGATTCCCAGTGTTTCTTGTGAGGGCCTTGCTCTGGGCTCAGTCTGCAGCCCTGGTCCTGAGTCATGTTCTTGGTTTAAATTCTGCCCACGTTTGGTTGAGGAGCGCCAAATCCCAGCCAGGGAGCTCAGTGTACACGTGCACTGGTGTGCACACACAGCCTTCAGAGCAAGGGCAGGAAATGTGGACGTAAACAAGAGTTGAACCAGGGATTGAGTCGTAGTCAAGCCCAAATGCCATCAGCCCTCGTTTTGCTGCAGGACTAAAACTGTTTGTTAGAGGATCAACCTGTGCACAGGGTCTAAGTGAAATCTGTCAGAATGAGTGGGAAAGAAGCTATTTTTAGTTTGCAGAGTCACTCACTCGGCTGTGTTAGCTGAGGTTCGAGCCAGTCCCCTACGCTTTCCACAGTGTTATTTCTGAAGGAGAAATACCACTTGAATGCTGTGTAAAACCCATTAGTGAACCTGGAAGTTTCCAGGGTGTCTTTGTCCTGCAGCTCCCTCGGAAGGCTGCCTTTTCTGAATGACCTTCCTTCTTTCCTATATTTAATGCATTTCTAATTTTAAGTTTGTGTCAAGACTGTGGGACTTTGGTGCCCTAAATAACACAGAAATCTACCACCAGCAATCAGCTGAGTCCGAGGGCGCTGACAGAATTGAACACAACCTGAAAAATCATTCCCAAATCACTCTCTGGTAAGAAGCCCCCAGCGTTGTTGCTGTTCTTAGAGGAACAGGAGGTGGCCGAGACCAGGACGCCCAGGCAGTCAAGACCTTTCAGGTGCAGTAGGTTTTAGAGACCTCCCAAAGTGGGGTGGCAGTGTTTCCCCAATCACTGTCTCGCTGGAGATTAAAAAAGCTAGCACATCTGTGCCATGGCTGCTGCCCTAACAGGAGGAGAAATAGCACAAAACAAACCTCAGCGCAGTAGGCTGGATTTGTCTCAGAAGAGAAAGACTCACGAGACAGGGCTGTCTTGTCTGCAGGAGATGGTAAAGAATATGAAACAGCAAGCCCTTACTTAATACTGCTATTTTCTTTTTTAATTTATAATCCCGCCCTGCTCACTAAAATATCAGATCCAGGAAGACAGTGGGCCCTGTCTGTCTTGTTCAAAGCTTTGTTCCCAGTGTCTGGAATGGCTCCTTGCACCTTGTGGGTACATAGTAGATGTTTACTGACTGAATAAGTGAAGAAATTGGTTTTTGGAGGTATGTGCCCCTCATCAGAAATTCTTCTCGCTCTCCCTACATTCTGCGCTTCTCCGTCCCAGGCCAGTTCATCGACATTGCCCTGTTTTCAGGCTTTTGGATATCAGATGTCTTGTAGAGCCAGAGATCAGATAGGTTCTGGCCCAGAAATTTCTCACAAAGGCTAATGGTGATGGTGAAACTTACTGTCCTTTAGTGCTTCCTAGTTTACCAGATACTTTCACACATACTCATCTTTAGTTTTTCCCCTTTAGTCCAACAGGTGCTTATGTATGCTTGTCAGTCTGACCAATACATTAGCCCAATAGGGGAAACAGGAGAGTGGAACAATTCCTGTCTCAGGAGCCTGTGAGCTCATGGCAAGGCTAAGATAAGTTCATTGCAGGACAAGCAGAATATGAAAGTGACTGTAACAGAGAGTCTGACAATGAAGATACGTTGATCCCATCCCTTCCCGTGTCCTTGGAGACCTTTTCTGGCTTGCATTTTCGGTCCCTGTGGTTTCTTTTAGATTCTGCAAGGTTGAGGAGGGGAGTGTTTCGGGTGGGGAGTGGTGACTGGAAAGGCTTTCGGAATTAGAGGCTTTGACATCAAATTAGTTCTCAAGGGAGCTAATGTAAAGTAACAGGAGAATCTTGGCAAGAACTTGCATTCAGAGGAAAGCAGAGGAAGAGCAGCCGGATAGAGACTGAGTATTGACAAGAGAGGGAGAAAGCAGGCCAGGAACTGCAGTGTCTCAGAAGCTACGGATGTTTCAACAGGGAGGTCAGGGAGGTTGGAGACTGAGGGAAGAGCGCTGGCTCTGGTGACGGGGAGGTGTGGTGACACTTCTGAGAGAAGCTTCTGTGGAAAGGTGGGAGCTAAAGCAGGGACGTAGGGAATGAAGGGTGGTGAGAAGCACAGACCGCAGGTGTGAACAACCCTTTCAGGAGATTCGGGGTCAAAGGAGGATGAGAACAAACTCAGCAACTTTAAAGGATAGTTTGGTTAGAGCTAGTTTTCCAGCTTGGGGAAAGTAGAGTGTGTCAGATGGTTGAAAGAAAGGACTAGAGACAGTGAGACAGAGAGAGAGGAAAAGAAAAGCTTATGAGTAAAAATTCAAAGGCTGGAGGTGGGGGAGATAGCTGGAGCAAGGCCCCCAAGGATATAAGAAATAAGACTGAACTCAATGTGAAAGGGGTTAGTTCTGATGGGAAGGAAAGGTACTTTTCCTTTGAGCACAGGAGTAAAGTGGAAGGAGGTATGTGAAATAGAAGTTGAGGGAAGAGAGGTGCTTTCATTGCGCATGTGTCCTTTGTCATTATGGTGTATCTTAGTTTATTCAACAAATGTGTATTGCGTCCCAGTGCAGACCATGCATACTGCAAGGTGCCGAGAATCCACAAAAAAGACAGAGTAGCTGTGCAATACTGGAATACAGTATTTCTTAGTACAGAGTGATTATTAATGTGTACATCTCTAAATCAACCTTTGAGTTCTTTGAAAGCAGACATTGTCTTGTTTATCTTTGTATGAGTAGGGCCACACTCAGTCCAAAGTAAACAAGCAATAGCAGCGTGCCTAGGAACATGGGAGCACTCCCACTGGACAGCTTAACTCTTCCTGGTTCAATTGAAAGCCCCATTGTTTGCTGGCGTGATGAGGGTAGTGTGGGGAGACTGGGGAGGGACCTCCAGGGAGGGACCAGGGTAGTTTACTCTGCACTGAGTCCATCCAGCACAGTCTGGTAGTCTGGTAACTGCCTGGAAATGGGAAGAGGACACCCTGACTGGCTGTGATATCTGTACTGTGTGGAGGACAGTGTCATTGCCCTCATCCTAGGGGTGAGGGAACTCAAGTTCTGAGGGAAAGCCATCCCGAGCTCAGGGTTGCACAGTATGTGGCAATCAGGGACGTGGACCTGCCTCCCAGGAGCCCTCATCCTTCCCATTGCGGGCCCTATGCTCCAATAGCCTTTGTTCTGGACAGTTCCGATCAGAATGTGGCCCTGGGTTCTGGCTTTGGCTTTTGCTAGGTGGAGGCTGGGTCTGACAGAGGCCCAGTAGCCCTCTCTAGGCTCAGAGTCAGGGTCAGTGTCTTATGAGGAAATGCAGGAGGAACAAATTCTCCATCAAGGCAAGTGAAGTTAACTGATTATTGTAAACCAGAAGTGCCTCCCAGAGTTGGAGGTCTGATCAACAGAGTCGACTGTGGAGTGAGAATTGGGTGTGAATTTCTGCTCTGTCACCTACAGTCCACATGACTTTGGGTCAGCCACAAGCTCTCTGAACCTCAATTTTCTCACCTACAAAGTGGGAGTGATCATACCTGCTTTACCTTGCTCTTAGGGTTGTTCAAAGATGCAAATAAGATATATAGCAGCTTTTGTAAACTCTGAAGTGCTGTTCAAGAGCTATTATTGGGCTCATAGCATGTGAGCCACTCACACTTCAGATACAGGTTTTATTAAAAGTACAGTGCAGATCAGTGATGTTCTTTTTTTTAAATTTGCCCCCCCCTTTTTAAAGATTTATTTATTTATGCATACTAGAGCCGGGGTACAGGCTGGAGGTGCGGGGGATGAGAGGATTCACCAGAGACAGAGTGGGGAACAGAACAGGCAGATTGACAGAAGTACACTGCTGAGGGGAGCAGCGGGCGAGTCAGGAGAGGTCTGCTGTGCCATGTGGGTTGCCCCCTGGCTGGCTGGGGGTCGAACTCGTGCTTCAGAGTCTGTGGACAACTTCACAGTGTGGTGCTTAATCCCTCGCGCCACCAGGGTGGCCCTGTTCTTCTGTCTTAATCACTTGCGATCTTAGGATCTACATACAAACACTTTTTAGAACCAGAACTGGTAAAAATAATGGGGGGCAGATGTGCGGTAACCCAAAATCTGACTCCCAACAGTGCCAGGGAGCGTGATTTCCTTTTGAAGTAGTCATCGGCATCGACAGCAAGGATGTTTCTGTGCTTGTTCTCTCAGTAGCAGAGGAAATACATCAGCACTGATTTAAAGTCCCAGTGACCTCATGTGTCACCACCACTCTCTGCAGCGTGATGGCTGCCCCAGGCTGTGCCCAGAGTCACCCTGGAGCTGACCAGCTGTCTTTTGTTGCATTTGACCTTGAAAACTGTACTGTCCCAGGGTGAAAGTAAATCATGCAGAGGTTTAGAGTGGAAACAAAAGTCAAGGAGGCTTGAAAGGAGGCTGCAGTGGTTTAATAAGGTCTGTGAAGGGTGGGTGAGATGTGCATACTTTGGCCAGGGGATTAAAACTACTTCCATCTATTTCTACCACCATTCTTCTAGCTTGCACCCCCATATCTGTTGCCTGATTTATGACAGCCCCTTAGTTGAGAGCCCCTTGTCTCTAGTCTAGCCTCATCTCAGCTGCCAAAATGATATGCCCACATATAAGGTTGATCTCTGTAATTTTTTTGTTTGTTTAAAGATTCTTAGAAAATACAGAAAACATTCATTCCCACAATAAACATTTATTGGAAATCTACTAGATGGAAGAAGCTTAGCTGAGTCTTTACCATACAGTAGAGAATAAGACCCAGAATCTGCCTTTGAGGATTAGGAGAAACACACAAGCCAAAATCCCCTTAGCCGGAGTGCAAAGAAAGGAGTTACTGAGCATAAGTTCCAGGATTGTTATTCCCCATGTTCCCTGCTATATCCCTTTGTTAGCATGCAACACACAGTGGGTGCTCAGCAAACATTTGCTTAATAGCTTTCCATCCAGGATGAGATCCAACATCTCTGTTTCTTCTAAGAAGCTCTTCTTGATCTTACCCCACTCAGAACATCCAGCCTTACCTTCTTCTAGTCTCTACTCTACTCATTTGTACTGGACCAGTGAATCATCATGTTTGATACTTCTGGGTCTTTGCACATGCTGTTTCTTCTGCTTTCCTTGACCTTGGCTGCTTGGACAACCACTGACTATCCCGCTGGTGGATAAAGAGTGCTGTGTCGGGCCTCCCCGGTGGCGCAGCGGTTGAGCGTTGGGTTGCGAGGCTGCCCGCGGCCTCTGCAGCACCGGTTTGATCCCCGGCTGCTCCCCTGCCACCGGAGGAGGGTCCCACATGGCGCGCAGACCTCTCCTGCCGCCCGCTGCTCCCCTCAGCAGTGTACCTTGTCTGTCTGCCTGCTCTGCTCCCCGCTCTGGCTCTGGTGAATTCTCTCACCCTCCTGCGCTTCTGACTGTACCCAGTGCATGTACAAACAAAACAAACAAACAAACAAACAAATTAATTAATTAAAAAAAAACATGTCCTCTATTAAAAAAAAAAGAGTGCTGTGTCTTTTTTAAAAAAAACTTTATTGAGGTAATGCTGATTTACAACAGTGTTTATTTTTAGGGGTATAGGTTTGCATCTCCACAAATGTATGTTATCATACAACACCCATCACCAAAGCCCCAGTAATCCTCCACCATAGTCCATTGGGGCCCCTTCTTTCTTTGTTTCCAGCCCCTTCTGGTCTTGTCACCTCTGAGGAAGCAAAACCAGACCATGTTGTTGGGATATGGCCTTAAAGACCTCAATACCCCAGGGCAGTTGCTAGAGGGACCACCAATTATGACTGAAAGGAAGGAGTTCCTTTTTTCTATGCAGTATGGTTGCATTACTCCCTTCTGTGCTGTAGTGGTTCTTCCTGTGGAAACAGTCACCAGTGGTGGCCACTTCCCACATTTGCACATTGTAGTTGG
The DNA here is from genome assembly GCF_964194135.1 of Talpa europaea. Taxonomy (NCBI): domain Eukaryota; kingdom Metazoa; phylum Chordata; class Mammalia; order Eulipotyphla; family Talpidae; genus Talpa; species Talpa europaea. Next base: position 40,303,574 of record NC_140073.1, on the reverse strand, counting down.
AAGGGAGTTCTTTTTACCGGTACCTGGTATTATCCAAGACTGGGGAGACTGGCTGTGGATAGCAGAAGTGGAAAGAATCAGAGAAGTCTTTGAAAAAAGAGCAGCAATTAGTTGTAAAGCTGCTTATTTTTCAGAGGGCCCAGAAATATTGGAGGAAAGAGAGTAGAAGGCAAAATGGGAGCTCACTCACAGGTGCTGGGAGATAGCAAGTAGCTCCCAGGAGGACCTTCGCATTTGTCACTTCGGGAGACACAGCTGGCTGGGGACAGTTGCTCATGGCTGCAAACAGAATGTATGTGTGATTGAAGCCAGCACTCTCAGCAATAAGTGAGGAAAGTTCCTCACTCCAGAAAGGTAATTTAGTCATCTTGAGTATCTTCTCTGTGGTTTTATTTCTGTGTGGTCCCTTTTGGATAAGGGGTTTTTGTTTTTTGTTTTCTTTTTTCATAACTTGGAGCATGCACATGATTTGAGGATAGAGTCTGCATAAGGGAACAGCAAATAGGAGAAGGATGTAGAAGAATCAAGAGACTTTTCATTGTGGCTTGACTCTTGGACAGACTACTTCTCTGAGACTCAGATTTTGCATCTGTCAGATATAAGAGTACTTATTAGGCTGACCTTCCAAGTTGTGTCAAAATGATGTTATAAATGTGAAAGCATTTTATAAACTATGAAGAAATAAACAGATGTAAGCTATAGATTTTTTTGGTCATATCCAACCTTCTGTGGATTTTCAAGAAACTTTAATTTCTTGTAGCTCTTTGGAAATCATCATCAGTTATTATAAAGCTAGAGGTTGATATGAATCCTGTGTTCCTCCTTATCCATATTACTCACTGAGTATCCAGGGTGTATTTGTTATATAAGGAACAATGGACGTGGAAAGCAATAACAGGGAGGATGCAGAGTTCTAAAACCTTCTAAATGGGAAGTGATTGATAGTATAAATCTTCTACAGGTAAGAGCTAAGGACATCTGAACAGAGAATTCTAGAGGCATTGTCTAGTGAAAGAATTGTTGGGCAGGTCTCTTGAGTCTTTGGGAGAACTTCTTAGAGGAGATGAGATTTGAAGCCAGGGAGAGACTGAGTTTGGTGGATGAGAAGGGAGTGGTTTCCTCTCATAGTGGGGATGGTGTTGGCAAGCTTGGGTTTCAGCCCTGAGGTTGACAGTTAAGAAACACTTGATTGGTCGGCTTCCCAATACTTACCGCCTTTCCTACTGAACTGGGGTGATGTTAATGAATGTGGTTTGTTGACACTATCTTATGAAATGTGTCAACATTTAGAAAATCTGTGTACCTCATTGAAGTAACATTTGCCAAAAGACCAATGCATGAGTTACAAAATCAGACATGCCAATTGAACCAAAAAAAAAAAAAAAAAAAAAGACTTGATTGGGAACAATAGGTTATATATGTTTTATTTATATACATGTATAAAATATAAATATATAATAAAATCATGCTTACTCTTACTGTTTGAACATTGACCCTGTACAACATACTGTGCTAAGCACTGCATAAACATCCTTTCAATTTTTAACATATTCCTATGAAAAAATGTACTATTTTATCTGCATTTTGCAGATGCAGAACTCAAACCTTGGGAAAGTATCATGTCTAAAGATACCGCCATGAGAGAACAGAACTAACAGTGTGTGGGGCCAGAAGACATATAGGAGACTGGGTGGTGGTTTTCCAGGCTGGAGGGCAGAGAGGTAACTGTGGATGCTGCTCACCCCACCCCCACCTCCACCCCTGGAAGTCCAGGTGGTGCCAAGAGAGGGAGAGCTGGTGACTCCTTCTTTTCTATCCTGGGTACTAGGTGTGGACTAGGGGATGTAAGTAGAGCCACTGGGTGACGTTCCTTCCCTGCCACTGTGGAGCAGGGACCGTAAAATGTGCCTTTGAAGACTTGAAAAAAGATATTTTCTAAAAAAAACAAAATTAGCAGGCAGCTATAAATCAGAGACATTTTGCAAGGGAGGGAGAGGGAGAGGTATCAAAACAGGGGAGAGAAGAAGCACAAGGGACTATGGTGATGGTTCACAGGTGAATCAGTGGTAGGAATTTTATGGGGACTACACCTGAGAGGAGAAAGCATAGAAGAATGCCTTGTACAAAAATGAACAATGATGTAAAAAAATATATATTTTACATCATTGTTACATCATTTTACATGATAAAAGATATTTTCATTTCCCACTGTTCTTTCTTGGGTTCCTGTTTCCATTCATAGTGGCAACCAAAGATGAGTTTTGGGGTCTTAACCCTGGCCCTCTAGCCTAAAAATCCAAATTGTACCACTTCACAAGGCTCAGATTAGAGCTTAATGTGTTGAATCTTTCTTAGACAACCCCACTTGCCATCTCCATGTAGGCTAGTTGAAGGTACCAAGACAGGTACCTTGTCTTGGTTGCAGCTGTATCTTCAGTGCACGGCACAGTACCTGCCAGAAAGCAAGGGGTTGGGATTTGTTATGGAATTAAATGGAAAGTTCTCCTCAGAGTCTGGGTGACCAGTTACTTTTTGATTTTACTTTAACATCTATCTGGTCACCTGATGTTTAGTGGTCTTCCAGAGGAGAGCATATGGTGCTGCAGAGTGGGTATTGTGTTTTAAAATGTTTTCTTCATCTAACACCCTGTTGGGCAGGGGGAAGGAGGCAAGGTCATAAAACAGGCACTTGGAAATGATTTGGGGCTTGTGCTCTACCTACTCTGAAGTAGGCTTGGAGAGGTTTCCTGTGGGCTAGCACTGTGGGTTGCTAACAGTTGTGATCTACAGTTCTGGAGGGAGAAGAACAAAGCAGAATGATGACTTCTCTGCTTGCCTCAGCGTAAGTGTCATAGAAGTACAAGCATCTTTCTCAGTCTGCAACGCCCCAATCCTCAGACACCTGTTTAGGGTAAGTGCACAGAGGAATGCAAATGGTACATTTCCTTTTGCACACCTCAAGGTGAAATTTCTGTTACCACATGGGGATTTCTAGGGGCATTTCCGTAGATACCACTGTACAATGCATTTATCATCCTGTTCCCCTGGCACATTTTGCCAAGCTGCATAATTTTCCCGTTCCTTCCTATATTCACCAGCTCCATGATGATGATGATGATGTATCTGGTGGCTAAACCATGCCTGATCAGAGTTTGTGGTGTAATGGAAAGAGCATTGTATTAGCTAATCATGACAGCAGGCAGTTCCTGGTGGGGTGCCAGGTTCTCCCTATAGCACTTTATAGACATCATCTCTTTAAATCCTCATGACAACCCAGCAGAATTAGGATCATTATTCTTCAGTTTTCAGTGAGGCTTAGGGGTGGTCACTTGTCCTAGGCTGCATGGCTAATAAGTGACAGAGTTATAATTAAAACCCAGATCCTGCTGCAAAGCCCATACTATGAAATACCAGGATCCCATTTTCAACTCTAACGTTAATTCCCTGTGGGAGCTGGGGTCAGAGACTCTGCCTCCCTGGGCTTAAGCTTCTTTGGAGAGAAGTGGTTCCAGGGGTTCTTCCAAATCTCTAAGGCCAGTACCCTTCTCGTCGTTAAAATTATTATCTATTTAGAGGTTAATTTCTTTTTAGCTTTGAGATTATCTCAGTTATTTATTTATTGTTTAAATTGTATAGAAGTACCATTATTTTATATCCTTGCTAGTGTTTTGACAGTATAGATTTTCCCCTGGCCACAGGTGTAGTCACTGTAGCCCTTCACTAGAGTACCCATAGTCCTCCACCAGAGTCCATTGTGTTCTCCCTCCCTTTCCCATTGAACACAATTTACCCCTCTCTTTTCCCCTCCCCCTCTGAAAACTTAAGATCAATGGTCAGCATTCAAGAATTGGTTTTAAAGTTGATCTCCATCTGATTCTTTGTTTTTTTCTATATTCCAAATGTAAGTGACAACATCCAATATTTATCTTTATCCTTCTGGCTTATTTCACTTAGTATGATTCTGTCTAACACCATCTATGTTACTGCAAATGGCACTGGTTTATCTTTTTGATTGCTGTGTAGTGTTCTAGTGTGTATACATTACTACATCTTGTTGAGCGTCTTATATTTGTTTCATTTTATAGTGGCAGGCTAGCTGCTTTGTATTAATTCCACAGCAACAATGTTAATGTCAGATAATTAAAAGTATATAAAATAATATGAATTATTAATATACAGTAGAACTTTCTATGATGGATGGGAATGTACTGCCTCAGTCCAATACAGTAGTTGATAACCACACATAACTACAGAACACTTGAAATGTGACTAGTGGACAGAGGAACTGAACTTTAAATTTTAATGAATTCAAGTTTAAATAGCCACCTGTGGATAGTGGCTACCATATTGCACAGTGCAGGAACAGACAGTATAATAATGTAAAACCAAATAGAATATAGATTTTCTTCCATTCCCATCTCATCTTTAATTTGTCTCCAATATCCTAACTAAGGCTTCTTTAGCTCTTGGATATCTGTTTTTTGTTCACTGCCTTTCAACTGGTCCCTGAAGGTCGTTCAACTTAACGCAGTAATGTACTTTGTCCTGGGCTGGATGGAACTGAGTACATCTTGCACTTGATGATGGCATAATGCAGCAGAGAGTTTTTGTGTGTGGGTTCTCATGGGATTGAAGACCAAATTCTTCATTCTTAAACTTTACTCCAAAAACTTCTTTGCTAAAAATTTCACAAATACATTTCCCATTAAACACTGCTATTCATGGCTGATATTTCTGTAATTCCTGCACTAGAATATTTCCTCCACAAAATGTCTTTACTGCCTTTTGGCAGTAGAAAAAAATTCTTTACTGCTGCTTGGTGTTGTTCTTTCAACCTTATTGGTAACTCCAATAATACCCTATTTCCCTGGTAAAGTGTGACCATTCATATGATTGAGTTGGACCACACTCAGTCCTGACATAAATAGACACTTCCAAAAATGGTTTCCAGCTCCAGGGTAATGATGCCCTTTGTAAGCAGACATTAGCCCTGAGTTTTTGCCAATAATCACAATGACCAGGTTGAATGTCAAAATGTTAGGAAGCGTCTTGGTCAAAAGTTCAGCTTCTGAAATTCCATTAACACATTTCACTTTCTTTTCACTTCAAACGTGTCTATAATTTTTTCTTGCTGTTCTTTTGAGTTTTTGAACTTACCAGATTTTTTGACCTTAGTAGATTTTTGGGGGGGGTTCCAATGGTTTTTTGTTCTGTTCTGGATTTTCTTTTTCCTTCCATTTGGAGTCTTGTTTGGTTTCCTGATGGGAGCTGGGGCTGCGACTTCGGCTGGAATTTGCTACTCATTCATAACTACCATAGGAAGATGTGCAGCCATCATTTGTGGAGATGGAAATGTTTTTATAGCCCGGGCTTGCTGAAGGGAATAGCTGTTTGCCTTCTCTGCTTCTACTCCCTGCAGCTGCTTGTGCGGGCGCCCACTCCTGACAGGCAAGCAAGTGACTGGTGTTTAGTACTGCAGTAGGGCAACAATCTAGGCCTACATGATTTAACTGGTTAATTCTATCAAATATTAAGGGAAAACCCCCACAAATTTTACTCAAACTTTTTGAGAAAATAGAGGTGGAGGAGGGAATACTTCCCAACTCATTTTATGAAGTCAGTATAGTTCTCATATAAAAACTCAACAGCGGTATTACAGAAAAAGATAAGTATAGAATAGTTTTCCTCATAAACTTATACACAAAAATTTTTAACAAATATTAGCAAATCAAATTTGGCAATATATAAAAATATATTAAAAAATATCTTGACCAAGCTGTGTTTCCCCAGGAATAAAAACTTGCTTTAACAATTAAAAACAATAACTGTAATTCACCATGCTAACAGTATAAAGAAGGACCACCAAATAATCATTTTAACATATACAAAAAAGCTTTCATAAAATCACAATGATAATTATGTATCCTCAGACCTGTTAGGATGGTTATTATTGATTAGACAAGAGATAAGTGTTGGCAAGTATGTGGAGAAAAGGAAACCCTTGTACATTGTTGATTGGTAGGCATCTAAGTTAGTACAGACAATATGGAATCAATATGGAGTTTCCTCAAAAAATTAAAACTAGAACTACATATAACCCAGTGGTTCTACTTCTGAAGAAAATGAAATCCAGAAGAAATGAAATCCATATTTTGAGGAGCAGTCTGCCCTTCCATGTTTATTGCAGTATTACTTGTAATGTCTAAGATATGGAAACAGTTTAAATAGCCATCGATAGGTGAAAAGATAGAATGTGACACAGACACAATAGAATATTATTCATCCTTTAAAAAGAAGGAATTTCTGCCTTATGGATGAACCTGGAGGATATTATGCTAAGTGAAAATAAGCCAGAAGTAAAAAGATAAATGCTGATCCTATCACTTAAATGTGGAATCTAAAGAAGTTGATCTCATAAAAGCAGTAGACTGGTGTTTGCTAGGTGAAGAAAATGGGGAGATGTTGGTCAAAGGATACAAAGGTTCAGTTCTGAATGAAGATTGAGTAAGTTATGTAGATTAATGTACAGCATGGTGACTATAGTTAATAATTCTGTATTGTGCAGTTGAAATTTGCTGAGAGTAAATCTTAAGTGTTCTTAGCATACACACGAATAGTAACTGTGAAGTGATGTGCTAATTAGCCTGATTGTGGTAATCGTTTCACAGTGTATACAAATATCAAATCATGTTGTACATCTTAAATATATAGAATTTTTGTCAGTTATACCTCAATAAAACTGGAAAAAATTAACATCCACGTGATTAAAAAATTTGGCAAATTAGAAATAAAATGGAACTTCTGCAACCTAATAAAGTACATTTGTAAAATGCAACTATTATAAATAATGGTGAAAGATAGAAAGTATTGTATTTAAGATAGGAATAAGACAAGTGTGTTCTCATCATTTTTATTCAACATCATACTGCATGGAGGTTCTTGGTAAGAAATCAAACGAGAAAAAGCAATAAAAATCATAAAAATCAGAAAGAATAACTAAATCTGTTTTTATTCACAGATGACATGATTATTAACATAGAAAATCTTTACGGAATCTATAAAGTAACTGTTATGCCTTATAAATGAATTTAGCACAATAAAATTCAACATTCAGAAATGTTTTCATGTAGCATCAGCAAAGAATTGATAGATCTTAAAGAAGCAAATTCTTTTTCAATTATATCACAATGCATAAAATATTTAATATAAACTTAAAAAGAAGTGAAAGACCTATACTTGAAAGTGATAAAACAGTGCTGTGAGAAGCAAAAGAAAACCTAAATAAATGGAGAGAGGTATCATGTTTGTGGGCTGAAAGACTCAATGTTGTCAGTTCTCCCCAGATTGATTTGTAGATTTGAAGCAATTCCAGTCAGAATCCCAAGAGGCTTTATTTGGGGGGCGGGGGGGGGGGTGGAGGTATAGAAAATGACAAGCTGATTCTAACATTTATATGGAAATGTAAAAGGCCCCAGAACTCCCAAAGCAATCTTGAAAAAAGAAGAATAAAGCTGGAAGATTCACATTACCCACTTGAAGATTTGCTGTGAAACCACAGTATGACAATGACAAAAATACAAATATCTTGATTAAAAAATGGGCAAAGGACTGGAATAGACATTTCTCCAAAGATTATATACAGATGGCCAAGAACATATGGAAAGATACTGAGCATCACTAATCATTAGGGAAATTCAAATCAAAACCACACTGAGCTACCATCTATCTCACATCCATTAGGATATCTACTATAAGTTATATCTCTCTCTCTCCCCTCCTCCCCAAAGCAAAACAACCCAGAAAATAACAAGAATTGGCCAGATGTGCAGAAATTGGAACCCTCATATACTGTTGGTGGAAATGTAAAATGGTGCAGCAGCTATGGGAAATAGTATGGTGGTTCCTCAAAATATGAAAAATAGAACTATCATATCATCCAGCAATTCTACTTCTGGATATTCATAAGAATTGGAAAGCAAGATCTTCTGAAGTATTATTCACAATGGCCAAGAGGTGAAAACAACCCAAGTGCCCATTGACAGATGAATGGTAAAGCAAAATGTGACATAGACACACAAAGCGGTATCATTGAGCCTTAAGAAATTCTGACACAGGTTCAAGGATGAACCTTGAACACATCATGTTTAATGAAATAAGCCAGTCACAAAAGGATAAATACTGCATGATGCCACTTGTATGCAGTATCTAGAGTGATCAAAAAACATAAACACAGAAAGTAGAATCTTTATTCAAAGTGCCCCCAAACTAGGAACAGTTCAAGTACCCATCAGAAGGAGCACGGATAAAGACGTGTAGTACATTCATACGGTTCCAAAGGAGAGAAGTGATACAGCCAATAACACGGATGAAATCTCTCAAACATTATTGTGAGTCAGTGAAATCTTACCCAAAAGAGTACATACCGCATGTCTCCATATGTATAAAATTCTAACAGGTAAAACTAAAACCAAAAATATTCAATTAGGTACGCATCTGTGTTATAGAGGGAGACCCTGGAACTCAGAGAAGCTAAGCACTTGACCCAAGACGACACAGCAGGCCAGGGGCAGAGCTGGATCCTGTCTTTGAGATGTCCTGCCCTCTAGTGCACTGTCTTTTCCACTACCCCAAGTGGCCTTGTAAACATATGGGGATGTTAGCACATGGGCCCATTGAGAGGAATGCTGTGGGTTTCCTCTGACTCCTCTTTTTGGTCTGAAAAGTGCTGTTTCCTGCTGAGCCTTCTAAAATGGACTTAGTTGCTCTGCTAGACTCCTTTAGCTTCCCTGTGCTAGACACAGGAAGAGGGAAGGAGCAGTCAGGCTGGAGAGTGCACTGACAGTGTTATTAGAAAGGTTTTTCTGGGGCTCTTTCTCTGCAATTAACACCTTTAATTAAAAATAAAACAAGTAAATAACTGTTCCTTCTTTCCAAATATTGCTGAGACTCTCTGTGGCATTGTTCTTGGTTGCATGTCCTGGTGATGTCTGAACAGTAAGTGCAAATTGAGAAAGGGACTGGTGACACCATTACCAAAGAGATTTTCTCAAGGGGAATGACCACGTCTAGAATAGAACAGTCATCTGCTGGCAGATGGGCAGGGTTCCACTGAGCTACGAATCTGACCCAGAGGCCAGCCTTTCCTGTGTGTTTGCATTTTTGGGTTATCCCTGCTGGCTCATTGACTAATCTCCCACCACCCCACCCCCATGCCCTGCTGTTCCATCCCTTGGGGGTCACACTGCCTGTGATGCCTGGGCACACCCGGATGATCCAGAGGAAGCCAGAGGCACACTGTATTCATGCAGTGAGGTGGCACCTCAGCTTCTCTGCAGTGAAAAGCCCAAATTAATTCACTGTTGTTCACAGTCCTCCCAGTTGAGCAGACTCCTGGTAGTTCAGAGTGTTCCCGTGCAAGAGGTAAGGCTAAGAAGAGGTGGATTTTTCTGTCTACACTCAAATGCTCTTTCTTGACTTTACCTTGATAATTCATTAACTTCTAAGCCGATGGGCTAAGGAGGGAGGTAGAGATAGGTCCATGTATGGATAGAAAGCAGAATAATAAAGCCTACTTTTTGTAAGTTAGAAGAGCTCTGGTACTTCCTGCCTTGTTATCTAACTTGTTTGCTACGAATTTAGGCTTTTCTACTCCCTTCTTTTACCCCAATCTTCCTGTCGCTTTCTCTTTGTCCTGCCCTTCTCCCTTCCATCCCTGCCCCACCTCCCACTCTTTTATCATTTGTTTTCTGAGACTATGAAAATAAGAAATGGTAGGGAAAAATACAGATCGTCACCAAACTCCTGCTCCTTCCCCAGGTAATAGATTCACTATTTCTATTGGTTACCAATGGAACATTCACTCCATCAGAGATGATCACATTTGTTTTGCTCTGTCCCATGCAGTTCACTGATTGATGAGACAAAAGCTAAGCAGGACCAAGAAACCAGAAATGGATTAGCTCTCCCTAACATTCATTTGTTCCATTAATTCAGCCTCCTCTGATACCCACAAGAATTCCTGCCTATCTCCTTTGGTGACCAGTATGGATGATTGTAGGTTCCTTCATGTTTTTACATATTTTTTTTTTAAGATTTATTTATTCATGCATATAAGAACCGGGGTACAGGCCAGATGCGCGGGAGGGTGAGAGGATTCACCAGAGACAGAGTGGGGAACAGAACAGGCAGACTGACTGAAATACACTGCTGAGGGGAGCAGCGGGCAAGGCAGGAGAGGTCTGCTGTGCCATGTGGGTTTCTCCCTGGCCAGCCAAGAATCGAACCCATGCTACAGAGGCTGCGGACAGCGTCACAGTGCTGCACTCAATCGCCTGAGCCCCCAGGGGAAGCCCTATTTACATATTAAGATAGAGTCTGGGATTTAAAAAAAAAAAAGATCTCTAAAAAAACCCCAAAAAACACAGAGTCTGTGCACTTTCTGTGACTTGGTTCTGAATCACCCCTGCTTAGGGAAGCAGGGGCTCTTCTGTCTGTTCATCCCTCATTCCTATCATGTCCTGTCTTTGCCTGTTGGCTCACTATCAGTGACTTCTGAGTCCGAAGTATGAACTAGTTTCCTCATGTTTTGGTCACTGACAACTTAAAATAATGACTAAAGTCCCTTGTGCTCCTAAGCAGAGACCCAATGAGTCTCTGGGGCCCCTCCTACTTGCAGGGGTCCAGATTCGTAGAGAGCTAGGGATTCTATAATGTAACACATTGAACTGGAAGTCCTCTGATACCCACAAGAATCCTTAGTGGTTCTAGCCCCATTTTGCCCATAACTTGCTTCATGGCCATCAAGAAATCACTGTCTTACAGTCTTGATTTTCCCATCTATTTCATGCTTCTGTGTCTGAGGAGCATTGGTTCAGCTGTTTATACTGTATTGTGACCAAGTCAAACTTCTGTTATGTCATATTGTCTTTTAAAATACTTGGTGGGCCAAACAATACATCTGAGGGTTGTTCTGGCCATAATCCTCCTTTTCTCTCCCCTGGCATGACAAAGGACCATTGGCTCAGAGCGAAGCCTTAGGACCAGTTTAGGAAAGTTGTGAGCTCTCTGTCCTAGAGCAAGTAGCAGAGGTCCTACATGTGTTTGCTGCACAACAGCCTTTAACCACAGGGGGTTAGAAGCTGGTAAGGGCTGGGTAGCTATTGACTGCAAGGGTTGGTTCCCTCAACAGTCTCTGTGTCTTGGCCACTGACTGCTAGCTTTAAGCCTCCTAGTACATACCATAGGGTATCAGGGCACCAGACAGGAACCCATACTAGCCCTGCCCTGCCAAAAACGCCGGGCACATCCTGTGGGTGGAGAAATTTCACAGAAGATTCTAGAATCTTAGATTCCTAAAGTCTGACCTAAATCAGGGGACCATATGGTGCTGCTTGAACCCTCTTCCCAAGGATTCCATTTTAGCATAGTTCTTTTTGTTAGAAAGTTCATCCCTCATATTTGTCTTTATCACTACTCTGGGAGGCAAATAAGACAAAGAATTTTTAAAAATACTAAAAAATTTCTGATTATAAAAATAGTACATGCTCATTGTAGAATTGTAGAATACCAAAGCCACCTATAATTTCACAACCCAGAGAAAACATGTTATAATGTTCTAATATATTTTTTTTACATGTATGCCAAAAAACAAAACTAAGATATGTATGTTTGTTCATATTCAGATTTTTTTACCTGCAATTATATTGGGAACATTGACATTATTAACTATTCTTGAAAATATTATTTAACATTTTGAAATGATCATTTGGCTATGGCACAATTTATGTAATTATTAATGGAAAGTGAAGTTATTTCCAAATTTTTGCTATTAGAAATTTTGCCATGATCAGCATTTTTATACCTAAATTTTTGGTCAAATTTCTCATTTATTTTCTTGGGAAGGATGTCTAGAAATTGAATTCTGAATCAAAGGACAAGCATTATTGATATTTGCATTTTAATTCTTGATCCCTACGATTACTGTTGGGAGTGACAGATGCCTAAGTTTCTAAAGTATCTCATTTGAAAATCCCCTGTACCTCAAATAGGCAAGAAATTTTAAGAATGGCTCTTGCCGTTCTTAACCTTACTGCATGGCAGGGTTAAGGGACCCATCTCTCTGAGGGATGGGCTGATTTCCCTGGCTAGAACCACCCCCCATGAGAGTACAGGCTCTGGACAGCAGGAGGCTCTGTATTACTTTGGATTGACTGAGGGACCAGGCTTCTTATTAGAACATGAAAAAAATGCTATTCTATTACTTGTCAGATGAGAATAATACATGTGAAAACACATTGAAAACTGTGAAGAACTCTATAAATGTAATGTGTTATTATTAGGTTTACTTTGAATTCAAATACTAATGCTGATATGACTTAAGATATTATATAATGCCTTTAGCACATTAGAGGATGTTGATATTTCCATAATAGCATGGGATTTCATGGACCCTTTATTTTATTTTATTTTATTTTATTTTATTTTACTTTTTAAGAATTTATTTATTTATGCATGCAAGAACTGGGGTTGCCGCGGACCAGCACAGCAGTAGACGATGAGGCCACCATGGGGTGTAGGCCAGAGGTGCGGGAGAGTGTCTCCCAGAGACAGTGTTGGGAAGCAGAACAGGCAGACTGGGGATTGAACTTGTGCTGCAGTGGCCGGCGATAGCTTGATAGTGCTGTGTCTTCAACCCCAGCGCCACTGGAGAGGCCTCTGGCCCCTTTATTTTAGAGCTAAGGAAACTGAGGCTCAGAACTTAGTCATTTTATCCAATGGCACACAGCAGAGTAAGCCTGGCAGCCAGGTCTCCTCATTTATAACCCTTTTTAAATGTTTCCTTCCCCCCATATTCTTGGCTTCTAGAGTCAAGAATGATATTTAGTATCTTATTATTATGTGCTTCTGAGGTACTATTTAACATTTTTACCAAAGAATTTTTTAAAATTAAGGTAACATTAGTTTACAATGCTATAGATTCCAAGATTACATTTTCTCACCATGCCTACTATCAAATGTCAAGTCACCACCCATTTAGCCCCCTCTGTGCATTCCTCCCCTGACCCTCACCACCAACTGCCATTCTGTTTTCAGGGTCTCAGGGTTTATTTTCATTATATTTCACAGATGAGTGAACTCATGTGGTACTGTCTTTCTCCTTCTGACTTATTTCACACAGCATGATCCCCTCAAGGTCCATACATGTTGTCACAAATGGCAAGATTCATTTTTTATGGCTGAATAGTATTCCATTGTGTATATATATGTACCAGATCTTCTTTATCAACCTACTGTTGTTGAGTACTTGGATTGTTTCCATATCTTGGCTGCTGTGAATAGTGCTGCAATGAATAAATTACCAAAGTGGAATTACTGTATGATATAGTAATTCTGTTTTTAATTTTTTGAGGACCTCCATACTGTTTTCCATAGTGACTGCATCAATTTTATATTTCCATCAACAGTGGACTAGGGTTCCTTTTTTTGCACATTGTTGCCAACTTTCATTACTTCATGACTTTGAAAATAGCCGTTCTGTCTGGTATGAGGTAAAATCTCATTATGGATTTGACTTGTATTTTCCTAATGATAAGCCGTGTGAAACATCTCTTCATATTGCCTGTTGGCACATCTGTATATTTTCCTTAGTGAAATGTCTATTTAGATCTTTTACCCATTTTTTATTCAGATTATATTTTTTGTTATTGTTGACTTGTATGAGTTGTTTATATATTTTGGATATTATCCCTTTGTGTTGATAAATAGTGTGCAAATATATTCTCTCAATCAGTAGCCTGACTTTTTGTTTAATAATGGTTCTTTCCCTGTGCAGAATCTTTTTACTGTGATGCGGTCCCATTTGTTTATATCCCCTTTTGTTTCTCTTGCTGTTGGAGATGTGGTTTCAGGTTTTGTATTCCAGTCTTTAATCCATTTTTGGTTGATTTTAATATGTAGTATAAGATAGTGGTATATTTTCATTCTTTCACATGTGACTATCCAGTTTTCCTAGTACCCTTTACTGAAGAGACTTTTCCTTTCTTGATTGTATGCTCTTTACTCCTTTGTCATTAATTAGTTGCACATATATGTGTGGTTTCTTTACTGGGTTCTCAATTCTGTTCTATTGATCTGTGTGCCTGTTTTTATTCCAATACCATACTGTTTTTTTTTTTTTTAATAGAGGCATGTTTTATTTATTTATTTATTTGTTTGTTTTGTTTTGTTTATACATGCACTGGGTACAGTCAGAAGCGCGGGAAGGTGAGAGAATTCACCAGAGCCAGAGCGGGGAGCAGAGCAGGCAGAAGGACCGAAGTACACTGCTGAGGGGAGCAGCGGGCGGCAGGAGAGGTCTGCACACCATGCGGGACCCTCCTCCGGTGGCCGGGGAGCAGCCGGGGATTGAACCGGTGCCGCTGAGGCTGCGGGCAGCTTCGCAACCCAGCGCTCAACCGCTGCGCCACCGGGGAGGCCCAATACCATACTGTTTTGATTAATATTATATAACCCTGTGTTGTATTATACTTATATGCTTGGTATGCTACTTAAAGAAAATAGATGAAATCATGGGAAATTATAGACAGACTTACCATTAGTTTCTTTCCTATTCCAAATTAGTAAACCTTAGCTAATGAGATTTATAGTACATGCACACAAATTCTTACTAAGTAATAAAGACCTAATGGCAGTGGTCTTTGAGAAGGTACACCATTTGCAACCTCTGCCCACCATCCTGGTACCTCATTTCCCTTTAGTACTGTCTAAAATACTGTACACTCACTTGTTGTGTTTATTATTTGTATTCCCCTTACTAAACTATAAATGCAGATTTTTTTTGTCCTTTTAACTTTTCAGAACTTAAGTCAGTATCTGGCACCTAGTACTGTTAGATAGATTTTATTGGATGAGTGAATGAATAGTTTCTGAATTAGGAATGATCTTTGAGTTGGGGGATCTGGAATCTAATTCTAATCCTGAATTGTCTGTAAGAGCTTGGGCAAATCCTTCTTCTCTTTGGGTCTCCTTTTAGTTTAGGTAAAATAAGAGTCTCTAAGGCCCATTCTAGCTCGAAAATTCCATTCTATATATTCTTTTAAATGTTTAGTAGTAATAGACCATTTTTTTTTTCAAATAAAATTTTGTGCAGAATCTCAAAATGTAAATTAGACAAAAATCAAGCAGCTCTGATTGGATTGGGACTAGGGATAGGAAAGTGGGGCTGGGGCAGGGAGAGTCTCATTACTTGGCTGTCTACTGCCAGGCTCTCTTTTTTGGTAGTTCAGAGGTATGTCCAAGGAGCTCTAGGGCTCCATAAGAAAGAGTTGAAATTCGTTCAATAGAGTAAATAAGAAATGGGAACTGGATCATATTTTTGAGTAAAATTCTGTTTGTGTTGAGATATGGATTTGAAGGGAATGTTGAGTAATTGAAAAAAAATGTGTTATTAGATGGTCCAAGTGTAGATAGTTTTCTTTCTACAAATAAAATCATGTTAAAAATGTGGGTTATGTGGTTTTACTCGAAACTCGGTTAAGTTTACGCAATACATCTTGGTTGCTTGTACCTTTTTCTTCCATAGCTAAAAATGGCATGTAATCTGAGGTCCAGAGATCTGTTTTGAAATTGTCAGAGGGTTAAGCATATTTCTGGAATTTTTTGTGTTAAGATTTCCCCAGTCATGGCCCCATCACATTGAAGTGGACCATTGTTGTATTATAGTAAACTAATTTCTAAGCAGTGGATCTTAGCTGGAGGAGCGCTGTCAAGTATATGGGTTCTGTAGTACAGTGAATTAAAGGCAAATGACACAGGCAATTTCTTTTCTCCTGAATCTATAACTGGATTGAACTCTTGTCTGGGCTACCAGCTGGGAAGCAAGTTAAGCTAATATTTGTCTAGCTTTGTGATCTGAATTGTTTGAGAGATGGTTTGGCTTGTTTGAATTTGAGTATCCACTAATAATCAAGAGAGATAGAAAGCTCTTGTTTTGCTGAGTACATATTTACCGTGTGTTATATTACCTATTATTAATGCAGTGGCTAAAGAAACATTCAGAGCAAATTATTTATAGACTGATTTGATTGATATTCCTTCCTGGGTAATAGCAATGACATATGTACCCAGATAATACCTTTCATTCAAAGATCTTTACACTTTAAAAAAATTCTGGTGTTTTTTAAAATTCAATTTATTCTGAAAAATCACTTGCATCTTGTTAACTCTATGAACATTTTATAACTTGTTTCAGAGGAGTGGAGTATTGAGATACTACCTTTAGGAGAACTTCCTTGTGGTTGCCATAGTAGACAAAGCAGAGCCACTTGTTGATGTGGTGATGGCTGTTATTGATTGTCCCTACTAAATGGTCCCATCTGTTGCTATGGTAACACTAGTATCATGATTTGGGAGTATTCACACTCATTTTTTTCCAGAGACATTTATTTTGATGGTCTAAAATTTAAAGATTCAACAACACTGAGAACTGCCCACCTTGATATTTGTGATGCTAAGCAGCATATTTCTCTTTGTCTAATTTTAAAAGTAGCTTGTTCTTCAGCACAGGGTTTTTTGTTTTTTTTTTTTTTGTTTTGAATTTAGGGGAATTTAGATACTGTCTCAAAGTCACAACTCCTTATTATCTCATCTTATGATTACAACAATTTGATGAATTATGGCAAAGATTACTGTGTCATTTTTATATATGGAGAACCTGAAGCCAGAGAGATGAAGTGACTTTCCCAGCTAGCTGGTAGTGGGTGAGCAAATCTTTAGAACCCAAGTCTCTTAATTCCCAGTTTTGTGTTCTCCAATAGAGAGCCAATTCAACGCATATCATTTTTCTTCCTCAATTTGCCATTTAGATGTCACAAGACAATATTAATCAATCAATACAGATTAAAATGAGAGAAAATCAATGGGAACTTGTAGTGAATTGGAACAACATTATTAAATTTACAACCTCCCAAGCTCAGAGAGTTGTATAAGCCTCCATTTAAAATGAAAGATGATAGAAGTGAGCTATCTTTAGATGGATTTATGATTAACCATGTGTCGTTTTCCTTTGTGACCTGTAGAACCTCAAATCATCTCTATAAGAAATTTGCTGTTATAGTACAACTGAGTTTTCATTATTATTGTCTTCCTTAGTGTTTAACATTTTGTGGTATACTGGAGGAAAATTGCATTTGAACCATAAAATTAGATCTGACTTGACTTTGAGTTTCATTCCAGGAAAATAGATATTTTAAAATCAAATGTATTCTGTGAAAACATAGTTGTAGTAAAATATTAATGTAATAACTCAGGATAGCCTTTATCATATTGGGCACTTTTTATTACATGGTTGTTCCCACTTCTAAAAATATAACAATACTTCTTAATTAAGGTCACTGACTGAATTAACACGCATACAGACAATCCACTGCTCATCATGCCGTTCCTCCTCCTAGCCATCCAATCAGAAAATGCTCTGCATCTCCTTTCCCTCCACATCTCTGGTCCCATCCCCAAAGAATAATAAAACAAGAAAAGACAAATCAAAACAAGACAGGGCAGCAACTAAGTTGTGCTGGGTTGATTTTGCTACCTGGTGGCCGAGACCAAAGAATGTCTTGGTATTTCTTCACTATCTCCTGGGGCCCTATATTTTCTGTTATTCAGACTTCAGCAAATCCTACTTTATTTATTTTTAAAAAAGATTTATCTATGAATACAAGTGCTGGGGTACAGGCCAGATGGTGGGAGGGGGTGTGAGAGGATTCACCAGAGACAGAGCAGGGGACAGAACAGGCAGACTGACTGAAATACACTGCTGAGGGGAGCAGCAGGTGAGTCAGGAGAGGTTTGTTGCGCCATGTGGTTATCTCCCTGGCCAGGGATCGAACTCATGCTGTAGTGGCTGAGGATAGCTTCACAGGTTGCGTCTTAACCTCTCATGCCAACAGGGAGGCCCCAAATCCTACTTTAAAAATCTCTTTCTTATATGTACTCATTTATTTCACCCTCTTTTAATTCTCCTTTTAATTTTAAATTTGGTGACCTCAGAACATTTATTGCTTCTGCTTATTTTACTTCTCATTCTCCTATTTATGAATCAAAAAAAACCCCAAAATCCCAAGAATGACCTTAATTGTGGTTGTTGAGACTGAGAACCCTGCTAGTGAATGTGTGGGAACACCCTCTGAAGTGATGAACTCTCAGCTGAAGGGATAGAGAAGACCTGTATTTGGAAATGAAGAGCCACACAGGAGAAGGCCTGGGGCCTTGAGCCTCAGAGACTTCTGTATATGTGCAGACATTTCTTTTAGCCTCAGAGCCAGTATCTCTGCCTCTGCCTTCCTGCTCTAATAAACCAGCTTTTTCCAAAACACCATTTAAGATAATCTAAAAGATGTCTTTCTTAACAATGTCCTTGTTTTTCTCTGGTCTAATGGACAGCTTAGTTTTCTACCATTTTTACGGCAAATATGCAGTTGAAAAGCTCTAAGGCAGAGAGTCTCAAATTTAAGCATGCATCAGAATCATCTGGAGGGTTGTTAAAACACAGATTGCTGAACCCCAGCCTAGGAGTTTCTGATTCAGTTGGTCTGGGGTGGAGTCTGAGAATTTGAATTCTAACAAGTTTGTTAGTGGTGTTGATACTCTTGGCCTGGGACCACACTTTGAAAAACATTGCCCCAGCATTATGTGGCCTCTCTGATGGGGATTTTGGGCAAAAGTTTGCAGTTTGTTCTTTAGCCCACGTGTTTGCAGAGAACATTTTCTGGCTTATGGACTGGAGTCCAGTTGGCCACTTTTTCTTCTGCAGCTGACCTGTAGCCTCAGACTTTAAGGATAGAAATTATGTTTTGTCACTCTGTTTCTCCAGGCTAAAAATAATAGCCTGGTACTTAGTGAAGTTGGCTATACATTTGGGATATGATTGCAAGGCAGCAGGCCTGGGATACTGAGTTATAGTATTGTTTATGTAAGAAAAAGGCTCTGGGTTAGGATTGGATTACATTACTCTGTGGCATTCCATGTTTGCGAAGTAGGTGTTATATATTTACCTCCGTGACCCTTCTGGCAGTAGTCTGACTTTTGATGCAGTTCATCCACTCATTAAAGATATTGCTATTATTAATGGAAACAAAGAAAGAAGAAAACTCTTTCCTGGGCAGATTTTATTTGGCAATTTTATTGGTTGGTCTATTCTTAAAAAAAATTCCCAAGCAAGTGACAAATGGTAGCTGTGATATAGGGAGTGCCTGTGATGATATTAGCTAGTAAATTGCAAATGCAGAGGGAACAGGTGCAGTGCTGAATCGGGAGACTAAATGACTCAGGAAATACCGTATTAGCTCTTCCTTCTGACCATTTTTCCACTGTGTAATTGAGAGTGCAGCCAAATGTTAGATCAGTGGTGTGCATGATTGAAGAGTTCTCCCTTTGCCCGCTGATTACAGCTGGGTGACATGCATCAAGAATCTCAGATCTTTAGTGCTATCAGGGTCCTTAGACATGGTATTAGTCTAATCCTTTCCATTTCCAGATGGTTAACAAGGTCTCAATAAGGGAAGACCTGACCCCCAAAAGCAAAGTCTAATAGATAGCAGATTTTGGACTCGAACCCTGTCTTCTGAGTCCAGGCCTAACATTCCTCCTTTTGCTCTGCACTGCCTTTCTCCTCACTGGTCTGACTCAGTGACTGTAACCCACATTTAGACTTTTGGGTTCTCTTTAGCTCCCTATGGAAACCATAGTTGGGGAAAAGAGTTATGTATGCTTTTTGTCTGAATGCTTCAAGGGCCATTTTCTGGCATGAGAAATGGACTCAGTCCCATCTTCTTCCATAGCTGCAGCTATGTGTTCTCTAGCTGCAGTCTTGGTTCTGGGCCTGGGGTTGTCTTGGCCAGGTAGATTGAGGAGCTCAGTAAGATGTCATTGGGGCTGCCCTCCTCTGGTTCCTGTCTTGTTATCCTGTGCCTGATTCCTGTCTTTTTAAGTGCATAAGTTCCTGCCTTGCAGTTATCAATTCTTTCTTCACTATAAAAGAGTTGGGGAGAAGTAAGACGGTACTATTTGTTGTGTATCTGTTTTGTGCCAGTGGCTATACCCACATCATATATTTTTACCTTTGTCTTGTTACTATGAGATATTAGTTCCATTTTACAGATGAGGAAACTGAAGTTCAAAGAGATCATTGCACTTTTTTTTTTAAAGATTTATTTATTTATTTATTTATACAAGCACTGGGTACAGTCAGAAGCGCGGGAGGGTGAGAGAATTCACCAGAGCCAGAGCGGGGAGCAGAGCAGGCAGAAGGACCGAAGTACACTGCTGAGGGGAGCAGTGGGCAGCAGGAGAGGTGTGCGCGCCATGTGGGGCTGGAGATCGAACTGGCGGTGCAGAGGCTGTGGGCAGCTTCGCAACCCAGTGCTCAACTGCTGCGCCACCGGGGAGGCCCGAGATCATTGCACTTTTAAGGAGATATAGCTAATAAGTGGTGGGCTGGGGTTCACATTTTAGTCTGTTGACCTCCAAATTCCATGCTTTCCCCACTATACCCTTAAACCACACTTCACTTATTATTTGTTCAGTGAATATTTATGGAGGCCTACTGTATTCTAGCAACTATGCTTATCACTGGGGAGGCAGATCCTGCACACGTGGAGCTTACCATCTATTCAGGACGATCAAGTAACAATGAGTATGTAGTATTGTAAGAAGGTGGTGCTATTGGGTGTATAATAGGCCTGCCTAATCTAGTCTAGGTTGGAACTTAGTGGGAGGTACAAATCAGGCAAGACCTCCTGGAGGAAGAAACATTTTAGCTGAGCTCAAGCATGGAAGGACCTTGCACAAAGAATTGAAGAAGCCTAGTATGGTAGTGAGCAGTTGTAGACTGATGTCCTGCTACTTATTGGAACTCCTTATGCTGCCTGCCTGCCTACCACAGTGCCTGGCTTATAATGGGTGCCGAATGAATATTTGCTGAATGAATACATGAATGGATGAAGCAATAAGTGAGCGGCAGTGCTGAAAACTCATTTTGTTTCTTATATAATAACGTAATAAGCTACCTTGGAATGATTCATAGTTCCAAACAGCCTCTTTCCTCCAGTTCCTCTTATCTCTCTGTTGTTTTGGGTTTCCTTGCTATATTTTGAATGTCCTCACATGTGTCCTGCCTTTCCTTCAAAGCCATGGGGTGTCTTCCTGCCTCAAAGAGAGCAAAAGCTGAGCTGCCCTATTATCCTCTTAGTGGCTGCCTTGAGCATGAAGTTTGAAATAGCGTCAGTGATTTGATTTTTTCCTTTGGGGATCTGGCAATTGAAAATAAATGTAGAAAGAGCCCCAAAGGAGGTTTTTCTTGGGGGCATGAGAGATGACAGCACCAGTTATTGGTGCACTTTGACAATGCAGAGTTATATAAGTGGATGAAAAATAGAGGCTATTCCACCAAAGTCAGCTTGCCTTACTTAAGTGCTTTTATATTCACAAAAGTGGGTGGCCCAGAGTGGTTCTATAACTACACTATTTGCAAATTCCTAGTTCATGACATAGAGAAATAGAATTCTATAGTCTGAGGTTCAACAAATGTTAATTTAAACAATGAATATGTGCTGGGTACTTCCACATTACATTTAACAGCTAAAATATAAACAATATCTAGCTTCTAAGGAATAAATTTTCAACCTAAGGATTCTGGCAAGAGTAGCACAGAAATTGCAGAATCTGAAACAGGAGAGAATAGCCTACTTGTCAGTATACCTTGGTTCAGAAACAATTCCAAGCCAATTTGAATCTCATTCCCCCCCTACCCTCCTTTGATTTAACTCTCCCAGACCTTGTTCTTCTCTTTCTGTTCTAACTTTGGACTGAGGTGGCCTAGCTCACAGTGGGTTTGAAGGGCAGTCCTGATCGACACTGATAGAACTGAGTAAATGATCTTTGGTCTTTGTTTTTCATCCATCCATTCATAAAATATTTGTTGAATGTCTTGCGTGTGGGCTGCTGTAGATATAGAGACATATTTTACATTCCTGTGCTCACAAAGCTTACAGTGAGTGAGTGAGATAACAATATGCTGTACAAGGGAGGGGGGCTGCTGGGGTGAGTACCTAATGCAGCATTGATGTTCAGAGAAGGCATCCTAGAGATGGTGAATCTTAGAGGTTTACTGGGGTCAGCTTTCAGCGAGACCCACAAAAGCAAGCCCTCATTTATTCCTAAGTGAGGACTGGAGTTGGTGATAGTACACCCAGTAAGCACTCAGAGCAGTCTCACCCGCTTCCTCTTGCACAGCAGGAGTAGGATTATTTAAGGATAGCCTGGGTAATCAGGAGGTCTGTTCCCTTGCTCCTTTAGGTTCTGTGTAGGGTTTGGAGGTCTTGCAGATAGATTTTTGGAGGCTGAATATAGCTGTTGTTAATGGCTTATAGAGAATTTTATAGCCTGATCTCCACTTGAGATGTCTGTTAGAGTCTCTTGGGGAAATCAGGTGGCCAGAAATCCTCTCTGGTGATGTATGCAGGTATTGTGGGGTCCTGAAATCTTAAAGCAGAAGAGGGGCCTTTGGTTGGTGCAATGAGGAGTTTCGGAACTGGGCCCTGAGGGTTGTTAAGTTATTTTTCACAGTGTGCTTAGGATGAAAAATAGGCAGTGTGAGACAGAGAATGCCTCAAAGAGGGGCCCTTTCCAACTTGTTGATGACTTGCGTAGTTATCAGATCCAAGCTTCCCTTCTTCTTCCCTGCGTCATCCCTCCTTCTGTCCTTCTCCCCTTGCTAGGGAAATAGGCAACTGAGATAGAACCCTGCATGGTGGGTGATACAGCCATGCAAAGAAAGAGGAATAATTTTGCCATGTGCCAACTGTCGTGCACTGTGATGACATAGACTGCCATTTCCGAGCAGCACGCAGTGACTTTCGTCTGGAGGGAAAAGAAAGGGCAGGCAGGCTGCTGCCCAGTGTCACAGAGCATATCAGTATAGTCAGGACTAGAGGTCAGGCTTCAGGAGTCCCCCCCCACCCCCCCGCCCCCCTCGCTTATCTCAAAGCCTCATTGGTCTAATGAGACTTTATCAGCTGGATGGTCCTTAAGCCGGAAGCTGGTCTTCTCCCTGGATGTGGGGGCAGGGATAGGGCTTGTTTAGTTGGGTTGCATCTCTCTGCTTCTTCCTTTTTTTTTTTTTTTAAAGATTTATTTATTTATGCATACAAGTGCAAGGGTGCAGGCCAGAGATGTGGGGGGTGAGAGGACCCACCAGAGACAGAGTGGGGAGCAGAACAGGCAGATGTACTGAAACACACTGCTGAGGGGAGCAGCAGGCGAGTCAGGAGAGGTCTGCTGTGCCATGTGGGTAGCTCCCTGGCCAGGGATCGAACTCATGCTGCAGTGGCTGCAGATAGCTCCATAGGTTGTGTCTTAACCCCTTGCGCCACCAGCGAGGCCCTGCTTCTTCCTTTTCTGCCCCATGAGTCTGACTCTTTGTGGGCTTGTGACCCCAAAGGTTGTGACTCTTTCTCACTCTGCCCTGCCAACTTCGGCTCAGGCAGCGGTTCCTTTGTGGTCTTGTTGATGGGATTCCAGCTGAGACTGATAGGCGTTGACCAGTCAGGGGCCAGGTGGAGATGGGAGAAGTGCTGTGGTTTCAGAGGTGACCTCTTTGCTGATTTTAGAGCTCTGCTCAGTGCCTGCTGGCAGGACGCCAGTACAGAAAGAGCTCTGGATTCGCTAATGCTTGTTTCATGGTTAGACTTCCGTGCATAATTAGTATTTTTTAAGTCATTTTATCTAAAGACTTCAAATTTAGAGACTCTAAGTACTGGAGAGATATTTTATGGATCACAGCTGAGTTTAAAAGGATCTGGTAGCATTTCTTCCCAGCCCTTACCACTGGCCAGCTGCTTCTCATCACATTCAGTAAAGTCCTGTGACAGACTCATTTTTCCTCCAGTTTCTTGCAGATGTCATGCTCCAGTCTGCCTGGGTCTTTCCGAGGAACTGTAGAACAGTGTTTCTCAAATTTCAGGGTACATGCAAATCACTTGAGAATCTTGTTAAAATGCAGATTCTGATTCTCTAGGTCTGTCAGTAGGTCTCCTCTGCAATTCTAACAAGCTCCCAGGTGTTGCCAGGACTGTGGCCTCAGAACCATACTTTGAATTGCAAGGACGTTGCTGAATGTCAGGCATATTAGGGGCCTAAGAAATGGCTCACCAAATCTGAGCCTGTGATTGTGCAAAGGAGGATGGGTGATGAGGTGTAAGGGGCAGGAACTGGACACAGTGCAGATTTTCTGATCCCATGCAGACCGGGTAAAGGAGGAGTCAGAGTCCTCAGTAGTTTTGCAGGTTTTTTATTTGGGGTTCACCAGGCATATGGCAGGCAGGGGTGCTGGCTGGGGGGCTGGGAGGCTGGCAGGCCTCCCAGCCCCCAGCAAGTCTTCACTCTATCTGGGCTCTCTAGCGTTCGTTCTGCTGCTTCTCGGCTTCTCTTTCGGCTTCTGCTTCGGCTTCTGCTTCGGCTTCTGCTGCTGCTGCTACTGCTGCTACTGCTGCTGCTCCTGTCCCCCCGTGACGCCGCCCTTAAAAAGCACAGTCTTAGCTCAGCTGAATCCCATCTACCTATGCCCACACCCTATTCCAGGTGCCCGCCGTCAGGCATGCATTCAGGACAAGGATCCATCATCTATCCTGATGGCGGAAGGGCAGAAAAGCCTGATATTTTCTTTACCCTACAGTCTACCCCCTCAGGGTATTCTGCCATATAGTCCACGTATATACAATTTTTTAAGCAAACATAAACAGTGCAGCCATGGCCCACAAAAGCAAATATATCACAACAAAATACAACAGAACACAAATAAGTCCAGGCAGGGCACCAACCTAGTGCAAAAGACAATTATTGGTACCAGCAGATAAGCCACCAAATCTGCTGCCGAAGGCACTGCTCATACGAGGGAGGCGAATCACTCACGGCATCTACTATATCACACCAGGAGCCGTCAGGCTTCCTGGCCTTCTCTGGCTGTAGTCTTGGCTACAAGGCACACACAGCATCCACCCCCAGGATGCACTAGCTCTGGGATTGGCAATTTTATTCTGTTGGGGGTAATCGCCAACCCTCAGGGTTTCTGTCTGCAGTCGCTCCAACACTCGGCCTTCACAGCCACCAGTGCGACTCACAGACCCCTGCACTCAAGCCAACCCACTGCACAATCACATGGGTCGGGGATCCAAACTCTGCATTCGGCTTGGGCTCCACCCCAAGCCACATTCCCCACCTGTCCCCCAAGGACAGTTTCCTCAGCTCCTCACCCTCACTCAAGAATGAGCAGGGCATCACCCACAGGTGATTTTACGAGACTCACAGTTCTTCAGCATACCCAGGCTGCTTAACAGCCGCTTAGGGCTTCTCAACTTAGCATCAGTACCAGCTTTTGCCTTCTTAGTTGGCTTTTCTCCTCCACCTGGCTGCTGGGCATGCACAGGCTGCTTTTGGCCATCAAGGCCCACTGGCCACCCCCAGATTCTCAAAAAAAAAAAACATAACCTGCCAAGGTCCTCCGCCTTCTGGCGGGATTGTCAGTCCTAGTTTATCAGTCCATGTCCATCAGTTGAAGTCCATTGGCCTCTCCTTGCGTCAGCAACAGCCTGCTGCCTCAGGGGTCATTGGCTGGTCCTTTCCGGTGTCGTTGGCTGGTCCTATCCAGTGTCGTTGGCTGGTCCTTTCGGGCGTCTCCTTCACGCCAGGTCTCATCCTGTAGCTCGTGGACGTATCCATCTTCTATACCGCCATGGCGCCTCCAGGATCGTCACAGGCAGTCTTTTACTCCTTAGTCCCGCCAGGTCTTCGGAGGGCTCCAATACCCGTCTGCATGGATCCTGCCAACTACGCCAATTGTAAGGGGCAGGAACTGGACACGGTGCAGGTTTTCTGATCCCATGCAGACCGGGTAAAGGAGGAGTCAGAGTCCTCAGTAGTTTTGCAGGTTTTTTATTTGGGGTTCACCCGGCATATGGCAGGCAGGGGTGCTGGCTGGGGGGCTGGGAGGCAAGTCTTCACTCTATCTGGGCTCTCTAGCGTTCGTTCTGCTGCTTCTCGGCTTCTCTTTCGGCTTCTGCTTCGGCTTCTGCTTCGTCTTCTGCTTCAGCTTCTGCTGCTGCTGCTGCTGCTGCTGCTGCTCGCATTCCCCCCATGATGCCGCCCTTAAAAAGCACAGTCTTAGCTCAGCTGTATCCCATCTACCTATGCCCACACCCTATTCCAGGTGCCCGCCGTCAGGCATGCATTCAGGACAAGGATCCATCATCTATCCTGATGGCGGAAGGGCAGAAAAGCCTGATATTTTCGTTACCCTACATGAGGCAAACAAAGATGAATAATTTTACATGATGCAGTAGAATGCCATGTCAGAGGAACCCGAGACCCAGATAAGGAGAGTGACTTTCCTGAAGTCATAGCAGTGACGTAGTGGAAGAGAACGGGACTAAGTAGCAGGTTATCACTTCTCTTTGTATTGCCCCCTTCTTCTGTCAATCTGGAAAGAAGTAGAAATAAAGTTCCTTTATTGATCAGGTTTAGAGCAACCTCATAGAACCAGAATCTATGTGGTAGTCTGCACCCACTGGGTCCTTCTTTGGTTTTAGTGAGACGTTTTCTATGTCAACCTCAGGATCCTGAGCCTCCCTCATACCACCTTGGTGTTCATCAGTTCACAACTTGAACGGTACTTGCGTCTCTTCTACACTGGAGCCAGGAGGTGCCAAATGGTCCAAACTCAGTCTTACACTGAGCTAACTGTTAGATTCCAGGATCAAAAGGGATCTAGGGCATTGAGGCAGTCATCAGACTTCACAATTTGCTCAGCTCTTGGAGCTCACTTTGGCTCTGGAAGGTACCAAGTGGTAAAGGTGACATACTGGGACTGATGTAGGTAGGTGTAGGCTTGGCCCAGAGGCCTTGCTAGAGCTCTGCCAATGTGGGAAGAGTGTAGCAGCCAGAGAACATGGTGGTGAGCAACAGCAGTAATGCCCATGAAGGAGGTCCTGGGATTGGGACGGATGTAGGAGCAGATAGCGTGTGGTTATCTAGGCAGGTGGACAAACTTTTCATTCTATTGACATTTGTTGTGTGCCTCCAAGATGCTGATGAATTGATGGAGGATGTAGCGATGAATTCCTAGGTACTCCAGTCCCAAGAGGCTCCCAGGTAGATTATGCATCAGGACAGTCTCTTGGAGTAATAGCAGGCAGGGCTCTGGTTTTGGTGGAACACTTACTAGTTGGGGAATCAAATAGAGGAAACATGCAGGGTCATACTTGCTAGGTGTCAACACTAGATGGGGCGTGGTTTCTGGAATAAGGCTGATCCCCAGTCATGAAAGCCAAGGAATGAGGTCACAGCAGTAACAGAGTAGTACACTGAGCTGACTTCTGCTAACAGATGCTTTAAACCTTTTCTGAGGACAGGACTGACTTGTCAGGGCTGGGGTGGGGCTGGGGCTGAGCCTGCAGGTAAAGGTCATCTGGTGAGGACATGGAACCAGGCACTATGACACCTGGACAAAGCCAGCCAGGCTTACCATCTGTTCACCTTCTTAACCTCCCCACCTTTGGACCTGGATGTAAGAGTCTTCTTATTCTATGGTTATGGAGAATAGAGTTTTGGAAGCTTCATTTGTACTTACATGTCCAGTGGCCTCCGAGGTGTCTCATTAGGTACAGGCAAGTGACTAATACTTCAGTGGGGAAAAAACTGGTTGAATGGGCATTTGACTTGAGGCCTTAGACCGGGCTGCATTTAAAACTAGCATCCAGTGATGGAGCAGAAAGCGGTGTAGTATTTGGAAATGATGGTAACTGTCGAAGGAGAATAATGCCAGGCACCTTCTAGACCCTCAGTGGACATTTGTTGACTGAGACGATACTGTCAGAGTACTTTGGA
This sequence comes from Talpa europaea, assembly GCF_964194135.1. Classification (NCBI taxonomy): domain Eukaryota; kingdom Metazoa; phylum Chordata; class Mammalia; order Eulipotyphla; family Talpidae; genus Talpa; species Talpa europaea. The sequence continues at coordinate 40,275,641 of NC_140073.1, read as the reverse complement.
GTTTACAAACCACTTCCAAATAAATTCCCTCCCCTAGACTCTGTGAGATAGGCAGAACATTATACCCATTAGATTTTGAGGAAGCTAAGGCGCAAGGTGGAACATACTTTGCTCGAGGTCACACAGCTGGGAAATTGCAGAGCTGCCGCTAGAACTCAGGTCTTCTGAGCCTCTTTCTAATGTTCTGTCTTTGAAGATATGCCTTAAAATGAACACTGGTGCTGCTGGGGAGCTTGCTATTGTACTTTTGATTTTTGGTACTTACTCAACAGATACCATTTTTTAGTGCAAAACATTTTTTTTTTTAAAGGAAATGTGCCTCTCTGTGTGCATTTTTACCAAATTGAGCCCTTGGGTGTCTTTATTTTTAATAAGGAAGAAACACTTGGGTCTGGAACAGCTGAACCAAGCACCATTGCTGCCTACTCATTAGCTCTGTCTAATTAGATTGAAACCAAGGAAGGAAGCAGCAAGGCAACCATTTTATGTTTTGCAGGAACGGTCATGGATGGCCTCGAACCTCCCCTCCACCCCCCTCCAGAAATCCATTAGAATGTACTTCCTTTCACAGGATAGTATATATTTGTGTGTGTGTGTGTGTGTGTGTGTGTGAGAGAGAGAGAGAGAGAGAGAGAGAGAGAGAGAGAGAGAGAGAGAGGAGGAGGAGAAAATATGAGACAATCTTAGAGACTTGGTGATTCACTGCATCCTTTCTTTGATGCCTAGACATGTAGGGCAAAGAAGCCATTGTTTTTTCCTTTAAGAATAAACAAGTAGGAGCCTTTTCTCCTAAGTACTTGGAGAACCTTGGCTTCCTGTAAATGACTTAAAAAAATACACCTGAAAGGTTTTGTCACTGAAACCCGGGCCCCAAGTCTGCATGGGCATGTCAGAGCTCTGGCCACAACCCAGACCTGCCTTAGGTGGTTTTGTCCATTTGTCAATGGTGACTGTGACCTCTGGGCCTGCTCACTCTAGTCAAGGCTTTCAGCTGGAATTTTCCATGTTCATGTTCCTCTGTGCACAAATTGTAAGGCAGTAAATGTGGAGAGAAGGTGATTAACTCATAGCCCCTGCTTTGTAGGAAGGAGCCTTGGGGAGTGGCAGGGATCACTCTGAGTACCTTGAGCTGGCCTGCTTCCTTTCCCCCCACCCCATCCCAGATCAGCCCCCCTCACTGTCCTGTGTTTATTCCTAGTCTTACCCCTGTTCCCCGCCTTCTATACAGCCACCAGAGTAGTTCTGCCATCCATTCCCTGCCCAAAACCCACGGTGACTCTTCATTGCCACTCAGGAGACGTCCATTCTCCCTGGCAGAACTTGTAGGGAATTTCTTACTCCTACTGATCTCTTCCACTGGTGTGAACCTGGCCTCCTTTGTACCAACCCTGCTTGTAGCCAGAATTGCAATTCCCAAGCACACCAGATTCTCCATCCTGCCTCGGTGTCCTTGCATGTGCCATCTGTTGGCCAGATTTTAATCCGTTAGCTTTTGATTCAGATGCTACCTACCTGCTCTGTGAGATTTTCAATATACACCCAGGCAAAAGCAGGTGCTTTCTTTCCTTTCTACTCTTACAGTAATTCAGATGTAGTCCTGCTATACTTATTACATAATTTTTGTTACCATCTGCTTGAATGTTTATCTTTTTCTCTTATCCAGATTCATTTTTTTCATTTTATATATTTTTACATCATTTTTCATTTTTGTACAATGTATGCATTTTCATCTTGGTTATTATCCAGATTCTTTATTTGCTTTATGTCTGCTTTATAATACTGCTGGTACCTAACCATTGTTGAGTTCTAACTTTAGATCAGACATTGGGCTAAATAAGGACTTAACGTATATTTGCTTCTTTCTTCCTCCTTGGATGTAGAGATGATCATCATCTCCATTCTACAGACTAGGAAATTGAGGCTTAGAGAGTTAAAGTGACTTGGCAAGATCATGGATCTGGTAATGGTTTTCCCGGCTCTGTGCCAGACACTGTGCTAGATGCCATAGATAGAACATCTAGCATGATAGTTTCTTCTCTCAAGGAGATTGTAGTCTAGCAGGTGAGACAGAGTATCAGTCCAGAATGCTGGTACAGTCATGAGGGGACTTAGGGTACTTGGGATTGGGGCTCTGCAGTCACCCATCTCTACCCACCTCTGTATTCCCAGCAGCCAGCACTGTGTTCAATTTGTTTTTCCCTATAACAAATCTCCATTTCTCACTCATAGTTTGTTCCACTCTATATTCTCATCAGTCCTTCTGGGTACTTTCCTTTCCATTGAGTCTGGAGTTATACTGCCTACAGCCTGGTCCAGGCCTCATTCACATAAACTGCTCCAAGTGTGTGAGGAATGTGCGTGAGAGTGTGAAGGTTTCTGGAGTACCAGGAGTCTCTGGAGATTGCCTGTGCTCAGCTCATTTGTCATTGCCTAGGCTTCCTGGAGTGTTTCCATCCTAGGAAATTTTTTCTTGGCCTCAAGACAGAATTTCTAAGAACATGTCCCAGGATTGGGCCCTCTGGCACCGTGTCCTCTCACCCCACCAGCTCGGGCCATCCTCTGTCATGTGCTGGATACTGCACTGCTTGCACAGTACAGAGCCCTGAGATGTGGCCCTTTCTCTCCAGGGACTCAGGATCCAGCTGCCCACATCAGGTGAGGGGCAGGGACTTAGCTGGGCCTGGAGGGTGATCCTTGGGCCTATGGCAGGGAAGGACCAATAGACAGGAGTCAGCTCCTGTCTATTGAGGAGGGGAGAAGGTTACTCAGGCAGGCCTCGTAGTGGTCAAGTGGTGAGGAGCACAAGCCAAATACAACAAAGTGCGGTGGACTGGCAGAGGGCAGAGTAAGGTGAGATGTGAAAGGGCTGGCTCTAGGATCGTTATCTGAATTTCTTCATGTTGGGGTAACCCCTAGGTAGGAGCTGGTTTTGGAACAAGCAGAGGCTCCAAAGTATAACCATTTTGATCAGAAATCAAAAGAATGAACCCAGTGCTGAGATATTCTAAATTTTTAGGCACTAAAAGTAAAATGGTAAAAGGAGGAGGGAGCAAAATACAAGGAGCCCCTCCTGTGTGCATTGTGTCAGGCTATTATTAATAACATGTATTAATTTTCACTATGCCTTCGTGAATCTGCATTTATAGATGGGGAAACCGAGATTGAACGTCAAACTGCTAGTTGGCAGGTGCACAATCTTCAAAGCCAGGGATGCTTCCAGAGCTTCACCTCACCATGCTCCTTCTTCCCAGGGAACTGAAAAATGCCCCTAGGGGTGACAAATGAGTAAACTCCCAAGCACCACACAGGAAGCCCAAAACTGGCCAGTGTGAAAATGCCAACCTACTAGCAAAAAGTTGTTAATGAGATCTTTGCCAGCATGGGCTGTGTAGTATCTAGAAAAAATCCTTGTTTTCCAAAAGAGTGAGATTCTTTTTGCTTTCTCTTCCCTGTTCTGAGCATGAGGGCTTCTTCCTAGGGGTCTCCAAAAGCTCTGGGCAACCATCTGGCCTTGAGGTCTCCGAGAGAGCCCTCTACCTTGCCCTGCCTGTCGGCACCTTGATGAATAACCCCAGGACAATTTAAACTGGCCTGCCAGAGCCCTCTCTGTGAGTGTGTGTGATCCGTCTTACTGCCACAGCTCATTTGGGCTCGTTTAATAATTGAAGGCTGATGTTAAACGTTTCGCGGTTTGTCCTTCGTGGACAGGAGCGGTTTTCTGTGTGTAAGTGATATGCCTTGTCTCCCAAGGACTCTCTGTTTCCTGAAGTGCAGCTGACTCAGCATGTTCAGATGTTGCCTCTGGGTTGCTTAGACATTGTCAGGTCCTCTTTTCAAGAGACATCTCTCCTGTCTCATCTCTGAGAGCATGCCCGTGAGGCAAGATGCTGGGTCAGATATCACCATCCCGGGAATTTGCACTCGGGAGGGTGGGCTATAGGAGACATGCTTTGCCGCTTCCTGTTGTGCTGAGGAGTCCTTGCATTTTGTCACCTTTACACAAAAAGAGGGGCCTTTGCCATTTGCAGGCCATTGGGTTTACTTCACATTGGTTCTTTTTAGGCCCATTTCCATTTACCCCAAATTGTGTTCTTTCTTACTTCCAGGCCTCCCCTGCCTCCTCACCTTTCCTCACTCTCTGTTGACCTCTCTTCCTCTTCCTTTCTAGCTCAGTCCAGGCCTTCTTCTCCCGGGGCTCTCGGAAGGTTCTTTTCTGTATCCCATGGCCCTTTGCGTCTCCCTCTTTCTTAGTCTGTGTGAGAGTTACTTGTATTTCTCTTTCCCCAGTGGGCTGAGAACTCTTTGGGGATGACAGAATCATGAACAAATTAAGGTAAATTCTACTGCTGGGAAAATAACAATAATAATTAAGGAAGAAAATTGACATTTATCGGGGACCAATTATGACCCTGCCACTGGGCTAAGTGTCCACTGGCCTGGGATCGTGGATGTTAGAGGTTATACAAAGAAGTCAAGCTTCCCACAGTCTTTCATTCTTATCCTTCTGATTTTGGACTGACTCATCATAAATGACCTGTTTTATAATTTAATAATGAGTACGTTTGAAACATAAAAAATGCTTTCCTTTAATTTTGCAGCTTCACAGTTTAGCATTGAGTACAATAACATATCAGATGACTGTCAAAATGCAGAACCGACTCTTTTGCTGGAAATAATTACACTTTGCCAACCCGTTTATTTTGAGCACTTCTAGTGTGTTAATGTGCTGCGCTGTGAAATGAGCCTGTGATGTATGGATTATGGGGGGCATGGGGGATTGGAGTGGCAATATAACCAAGTCCAGATTCACTGGATGGGTAGCAAAAGGGGAAATGAAGACATCTCGTTGTTAAATACATTTCTCTAAAGATAAATTTGTATTGACAATTTTAGACAGCTGGAAAAATTAGGAGCTGCTTTGCTGAAGAAGCTGGCCTGATTCTTCAGACTTGCACTTGGAAAATAAAATCATTGGTTCTCTTAGTGATTTTATGCTCAAAACTGCTTGTTTCTTAGGCTGTAGGCAGTTTAGGACCTGCACGCTTGAACTTGTCCCCAATCAGGCCATGTCCACTGTCTTGTGGGTATGGTTGCTGTTGTCTCTTAAAGCAAGAGTTAGCTCAGCAGGATGGAAGTTGGAATTGGACAGATCTGTGTTTAAATTCAGGTTGAATTCCCACTGCTGAGTGATATGTAGGGAAAGTTGATATGATATGTAGGGAAAGTTGCATTTCTTCTCTGAACCTCAGTTTCCTTATCTATAAAATGAAGATAATTCATTTGAACAATTATTTACTGAAAGCATATTATGTGCTAGCCACTCTTCAAGGTCTTGAGTAAATATAATCCTTGTCCTCATGGAATTTATATTTTAGTTAGAAGTAACAGACATTAAACTGTAGACATAATTAATAAGAACATGTTGTCATATGTTAGAAAGTAATAAGTACAATAAAAAGAAAAAAAGGGAGCAGGACAGAGGACTCTGGGAAATCTGGAGGGGAACTGGGGTCAGTGTGGGTTGCAGTTTTCAACAGGCCTCATTGAAGTGACATTTGAGCAAAGAGGTGGAGTTGATGAAGGACTTAACCACACAGATATCTGGTGAAGAGTGTCTTGATGAAAAGACCCTAAAGTGAGAGTGGACCTGGCCCATGTGAGAAACAGCATGGAAGCTAGAATGGTGCAGCAAAGTAAGCCTGGGCCAAGAGCAAGAAAAGCTGAGGTCAGAGATGTGATGGCACTAATATCCCCAGGGGTGTGAGGATTAAATGAAGTGATAACTCTAAGTCCCTTACTCTTAGATTCAACTCTTTTCCCAATGGCATTGTCACTTTCCCAGCTACCCAGGCTCCAAATTTCAGTTGAGACTTGATGTCTCCCTTTTCTTTGCCCTCATTGTCGATCATGTGCTACATCCTATAGCTGTGTCTCTGTTCCTTTTACCTCATTCCCGTTGTCCTTAATCTAGTTGGTGGCCTCTTAAGTGTGATATGACAGTGGCCTCTTCCTCATCAGATCTGTTGCCTCCAGTCTCTCCACCACCATCCCTCCCCTCTGTCTCTTTCTTTTCCATGCCATGATGCAATATCGAGCCACCTCTCTCCCTCTCATAACCCTTCAGCTACTCATTAGTGGCTCGTTTATTCATTTCTTTGCCCATACATCAGCATCTTTTGAGCATCTATTAGTGCTCAAAGTCATTTGAATTGAGTCTAGTGGAGAGAATAATTATAATGCCAATTAAAAAAAATGTTTGTTTTTGCCCTAGCTTGTTTCAAAAAGGGTTTGGAGTTCAATGATTTATTATGTAATATGATGAGTAATGAGAGGCAGCCCTCTATATGTGTACAAAGTAAAGTTCTGATCTTTCAACCCAGCATTTAGAATATCCCCTGCTTACAGACCTGCCTTCCTAGTTTCACCTCCCATATCCAAGTTTAACAAACCTTGTGCTTCAACCAAGGCGATAATTCAATTCTATGATATGACCTTCTCTTTCATACTTCCATGTCTTGGTTCACACTTCTCCCTTTGTCGGGAAGCCCAGTTTTGCCTAATCCATGTTGTGCCTGTCTTTCCAGACTTGGCTTTCAATGGCACCCCCTTGGGAAGCCTTCCCTGAAATGATCTCTCATCTTCACTGAAGTGGTCTCTGCGTGTCACTTAGTGGTCCTAAGTGATTCTCCCTTCTCTCAGTTTCCATTGACATTTCTCTTTTGTCACTCACAATTTTCCACTTTGGATTTTAGGTATGTGTTTGTGTTCTTACTTTATGTCCCTTACTGGATTATGAATTTCTTGAGGCTTGGAATCTTTTCATCTTTTATCACACAAAGCACCTGGCACAGCACCTTTTCCATTGGCAGCACTCAGTAAATAGCTCTCATAGCTAATATCTGTGGAAGGATTTGCCTATCTCTTATGCCGATATGCATGAAGTATGAACACGTTTCTGGAGCCCAGATGTGTTGACCCTGCAGGGAGCTACTACTATCTGGTGCAGTAACTTCTTGTAGAAGCCACAGTGTAAATAGTTTCTATGAGGAATCCCATCACTAGTTACAAGTATCTGACTTAGAAACACATACTTTTGGAGACTTGCTTATTCTTAAGTTGGAAACTGACTCTTTTTTTAAGTTGCTCCATTTGGACCAACAGAGAAGCAGTATCCGCTTAGCCACACTGTCAAACTATGTACTATGGGGTGAAGAAAGGAATACAGGTTTAGATTACACAGAGGTGGCCAACTTTACCATTTCTTACCTTGTGTGACCTACAAGAGTTACTTTACTTTACTGATTTAATTCTCAGTTTTCTAATCCATAAAAAATAAAAGTACCTGCCACTAAGCTTGGTGAGGGTGAACAACGTAACCCGTGTTAAGGACAGTGCCTAGTTAAGTACTTAAAAATGCCAATTTAACAGCGATCAGAATAGCAGTACATTCAGTTCCCTCTAATCTCGTGCATCTCTGAAATTTCTGTTGCAGTGCTGCTCAAATGCTATTGTGCATGCAAGTCACCAGGGAACTCATTCAAATGTCGAACCTGATTTAGTGGGTCTGGGATGGAGACTGAGATTCTATATTTCTAATAAGCCCTGCTGCCAATTCAGGGTTCATACTTGTAGTAGCAACATATTAAGGTGATGGTTCTCAAACTATATTGTGTCTCTGAATCGCCTGGAAAGCTTGTTAAAATGGATTTCTGCGCCCCACCTTTAATGCTCTACTCCTTCAGTAGGTCTGGGTGGGGCCTGAGAGTTTTCATTTCTAATAATTTCCAGATGATGCTGATGTTGCTTGTTCAAGAACCACACTTTGAGAACCATTGTGCTAGGTGGGTAACAGGAATGAAGTTAATAAGAAAAAAAGAGATAAGCAGTGGTAGTTCTCCCTAGGATAGTTGTGCTCTCTGCTTTATTGGTTGTAGATATCCATACATAGCTATTGTCTGACCAGACTTGATGATTTTATTAATAATTAAATAACAGTAACAACCAGCACTTACTGAGAACTTATTATGTGCCAGGCACTATGCCAGAAATTTTATATAATTTCCGTTAATGCTGACTCTAATCCACTGACATGGATATTATAATTTTCTAGGTTGGTGTTTTTTTTTTTTAAATAATAAATTTTATTTTTATATTCCCCATACAATTGCAACCCCCCCCATTCTGACCCCAATCCCTCCCCTCCCGCCCCCCACCCCCCAAAAAGTGTCTCTGGTTCATAGTTTTTTGTTGATTTTGATTTTCACTTTCTTATAGTTATTCATTTTCCTGGTCCCTTATTTAAGTTTTCTAGATTCCTGCTATGAGTGAGACCATCCGGTATTTTTCTTTTTCTTTCTGGCTTATTTCGCTGAGCATGATCCCTTCCAGCGCCATCCATGTTGCTGCAAATTGCATGTGTTTATCTTTTTTGAATGCTGAGTAATATTCCATGGTATATATGTACCACATCTTCTTGATCCAGTCATCTATTTTTGGGCATTTGGGGTGTTTCCAAAGCTTAGCTATTGTAAACAGTGCTGCTATAAACATAGGGGTGCAGGTGTTCTTTGGAATTGATGTTTCTGTGTCCTTTGGGTAAATCCCTAGGAGTGGAATTGCTGGATCATATGGAAGCTCTATGTTTAGTAGGTCCAGAAATCTCCACACAGCTCTCCATAGTGGTTGGACCAGTTTGCACTCCCACCATCTAGGTTGGTGTTTTTTATGCTAACCAGTTCATAAGAATCACGTGGTGTTCTAGGTCTCTACCATGGTGATTTTAATTTGGTGGCGGTCCAGAGCCCCAAGGTGATTCTCATGCTCAGGTAAAGCTGGAAGTTTTTGTTTTAGGTAATCAGCTCTCTGCTTCTCTTTCATATGTGCCCAATACAGAATTGCCAATTAAAAAAAAAAAATACTGTATCAGTGTAACAATGTATTTGACAATAAAAGTTATACTAGGCCAACTTTTTCTTGGCTGATCAGAAAACCCCATTAAGGGATCTTCCATTGCCTCTGTGTTTTCACTTTGACCATCCCCAGATTCTAAAGGTACAGAAAGATCTAGTGTTAGACTAGCGTTCTGTTTCCTCAAAGGCCAAAGAGACCCATGCCGACTGTACAATATTTGGAAGTCTTGAGGAAGAGCATTTTGTTTGAAACGTTATTCTAGAAAATTGGTCTTTGTTGCATCCAGATGGATTCTATGATTCCTCAGGGTTTTAAGAAAAATGAAACGAAAATGTTGAATTTGCTTCTCTACATGCCAGAAGTTGTTTTCCCACACCAACGCCAGCTGGCCCACCAGTTGCCTGGAGCACACCCCACAGCTCCCTCAGCACTCCCAGCACCTGCTGGCCTCCTTCACCTGGCCAGGGCCTTCAGCTCATTAACTTCTTTGCATCCGCTTTCCTGCTTAGCCTGAGGCTGTGTGTTCCATACTTCATTGGAACTGTGGCTAAGAATGGGAAAGGGAAGTGTTTAGAGTTGCATGTGCAATTGGAAACTCACCAATATCTTGCCTGCCTTGATAGGAGTGGTGGAATGGGGTGATGAAGTGTAAGGAGGGTGAGGTTGTCCTACAAATACACCAGGTTTTAGCCATCAGAAAATATTGTTTGAAGCCAAAGAAATCAAGTTTTCTTTAGTTCTGATGCTAATCTGAGTATTATTGGGGCCATTTGTGTTAACAAACCTCAAGGTATTTTTCTGATGTTAAAAGTGTTTCAGTTTGATGAGATGAGCACTAACCTAGGTGTCAGATGAGCTGAGGATTCAGGTCTCCTGGCCTCTTGGACCAGTTAGGTAATTATCTTTTTGGATGTCAGTTTTATCTTTAAAGTGAGGAGTTTGGGCTTGGTGACCTTGGGGGTAGCTTGCTGGTTTGGGATCCTCTGATGCCTTGTTCCTAAATCCAGTCAAGTTCACACACTCAACCAACTTATCCATTGAGTGTATTTTATATTTCAAGTGTTGCCCTGGACATTATGGGGGATGTGGCCTTGGATATGATATTTTGATCCATTCTCTCTCTTTCTTTTTCTTCCCTTCTTTCTCTCGCCCCTCATTCATAGAATTTATTGAGCACATATTATGTGTCAACCACTGCACAAAAAGTTGTAAAATACAAGATGACACAGGTTTTCTTGTCAGACAATGAGCTGTTTTGAAAAGAGATGTGTATATAAATAAAACTGTTCCTAGCCACCCTCTCTATTTTTATTCTCAACGCCCCCCCTATTTTACTTTTAATAGCACTTGTTATCTGACCTTAGGTTATTTGTCTAGTACCTATTAGAATGTAAACTCCATGAGAACAGGTGCTTTGTTTTGACTGCTGCTTTATCCCATTTAGTATTTAGTACCTAAATAAACATCAATAAAACAAAACAAGCTTCATTAAAATCTTTTTAAAATAAGACGTTTAAAAGAAACTAGAAATTATGTGTCATAAAAGATTTAGATAAAGTGCTATGAGAGATCAGTGAAGGGAAAGATCACGTCTAACTAGGACAATGGGTTTTAAATCTGATTGCACATTAGCAGTACCTTGAAAATGTGAAAAATCAATAATCTAGGCCTGTCCCAAGCTAATTAAATCAAAACCTATTGGCGGCAGCACTGGGAGCGGCGCGGGATGAGAGAGATTACTCAAAGTTCATGTGAAGCAATGAGAAGCTTAGAGGGGCTGCAATGGATGTAATGTGCAGCCCTGGTCCATAGGAGGTCTCATATTTATTAGCATCAAGTACAGAGGTGGGACAAATACTTAAGGAGTGTACATGCATGGGGGATACATTACCTAGGATGTAAACTAGAGTGGAGTGACCAGGGAGTATTGCCTGGGAGGTTCCATTGTTAGTTAGTCAACGCATACTATCTCTATTCAAATACCTGCCTGCTGTTTTCAGCAGATACTGGTTTCTCAGTATGCTCCTCATACCAGGACTTTTGCCCTTGGTGAGAGGCCCCCTGAGTGAGCCTACATCTAGCTGATAAGCAGGAACTCTGGGCACCAAGACAATATCCTGAGAATAAGGAGGGCTGGGAGTCCGCTAGAATCTGTAGACAATGCCTAGACTCTAGTATTTTATGAGAACTCCCCCAGATAATGTAGTTTGTGGCTAAAATAGTGTGAATTAGAATAAACAGGGAAAGCTTCCTGAAAGAGGTTGGATTTAAACTGGCTTGAAGATTGGGTAGAATTTGGATAAGAAGGGAGCCTTCCACATGGAGCATATTGCATGAAGTACAGAAACAGGAATCACAGGCTGAATTTAGGGATTCATTTTGGCTGGTGCTTAAAGAACATGAAGCAGTGTTGTAAAGGTTGACTGGAACCAGGTTGAGATGGTCTTTGGCTGCCCAGCCATGGGATCTGGGCTTCACTGGATTTTGCAGTCATGATATTTGTGAGTGATTACTGAACAGTAATGACATGATTCGAGTTCTTCCTGACTGTCCTTGGAGGGTGGCTTAGAAGTTGACCAGGAGACCAGTTGGGAGGTGGTGCTCAACTGATGTGGTCTTAACTTAGGGCTGTGTCACTGGTATTGGAGGTAAGACCAGGCTGCAAGTCCTGACCAACTTTCAGCCACAATTAAGGGCTCTTGATGGAATCACTGGGATTTGCAGTAATAAGTATCTTTTGGTCAAATCAGGGAAGTTTGTTTGCACTGGCATCCCTAGCCCATTTTTTCCTTGTGCACGACTAAAAAACTGGCTAGACCACCTTCCTGAAATGTAGTCCAGAACACATTTCTATAACCAGAACCAGTGCCATGCCAAACTATGCTTGAGACAGTAGTTTTTGTTGTTTTGCTAAATCAATGCTTCGTCTCTGGCTAATTCCACTACTGTGGACACTGAGTTTTAACTCAAGGAGTTATCTGGAGTTGCTCATTTCTGAAGCTCAGGTTTGTACTAAGAATAGCTACTCCAGCAGGATAGCTTTGAGCTAGGGCTGGGTGTTATGGGCCAGAGGGTTATATTTCCAGTACCCTCATAGCAGAGTTCTCCTTTACAAAGAACTGAAGTTTCTGGGGGCACAGGTCATCCGCATAGGTAAGGACACCATATGTGTGTAGAGCAATGAGCAAGTGGGTTTGATGTAGGGAGGAAGGTGATTTGGTCTAATGTTGCTGATACAGGATTGTGCAGAGGACTACCTGCCCTTGACCAGATGCTGCCAGTGGCTGGTGCCTCTCTCGTGTCATATCGCACCCCAAAGGACAGGCAAGCAAGAGTTGATAGTGCACATATTTCCCCTTCCCCTCTGTCTGTTTTGCTAGAGCTGACCTTACTCATGGTCAGTTGTTTCAGAATGTCAGTCCCTCAGATAGGCACAGACTTTACAGCTTGCAAGAATTTGGTACACTCTTTATCTCACTGAATCTCACAGTAGTCCTATGAGTTAATTAAACAGAAACTGTCGATCCATTTTACTGATTAGAAAATGGGCTAGGATGGGGTCAGATAGCTCATTCCAAAGTCGTGTAGACATAATACATCAAGGCTGGGACTTGTTCAGGTAGGAGCCATGAGTCCACTTTTTGGGGTTGTTTTCAATGGAATCTGTGTACACTGCAGTAGAAGAAGTTAATATTTTGGTACCTTGGTTAAGTAGGAGGGTGACTTTGGGCAAATCCCTTATTATGTGTCTCAATTTTGTTAGCTATAGAATGGGAGTAGGAGCATTATTTGGTGGTTCAGATGGTCCTTTATTAAGAAATTGTCCAGTGCAGTGCCTTGTATACATTAGGTATACCATTTATCCTTTTATTATTTTCAACTTTTTATCTTGAAATAATTGTAGACTCATAGGAATTTACAAAGATAATACAGGGAATTCTGTGCATCCTTCAGCCAGGTTCCCTCAATGGAAAATGACTTTGGTGTATTACCTGTTGCTAACCAGGTATCAAAATTTTCTAGATTCCTTTTATCTTTTCAGAAAATTATTAAACTAGATTATATCTGAGGGATTCTCCCTCACCCCTCCCAAACCCCCTGAAATGCCACATACAGTATCATCATTGTTCTTGGCTCTTCTGTAGCATCTGCCTTTCTAGACACTGTCTACCCCCTTGGTTTTCATAGCACTGTGTATTTCTTGTTACCCTTTCATATCTCTGTCTCTTTCATTGTGATTCTGTCCTCTATACTGTTGCCTTTCCAGATTCAGTCCTTAGTCCTGGCTCTTCCTTCAGTGGAATCTTTCTTTCATTTTTATTTGAGAATTCTGGAAACCGGTATTCCCACCTCTAATTGCTCCAGTCCCCTGTTTCTGATATTTGCTGAATAAAATCTCTAACTCATATCCCAAAACATCATTTTCTAACCCCCAAATTAACACCCCACTTTGACTTCCCTGTGTTTCTGTCAGTGAGCCATTGTTAAAACTGCCCAGAACTGAATGAGGAGACATTGGAGTAATGGAGCTAGTTTGATTGTTATGAGGGTTTGGCTGGGCTTATACATAGTCAAAACTTGCCAAATTGTATGTGTTAAATTTGCATATGTCAGTTACACCTCAATTAAACTTTTTTATTTAAAAAAAAAAAAAAAAAAAAAAAACAACTGCCCGAGCCAGATAGCCTAGGTCTGAATTCAGGTGCTGCGACTCAGAAAAGTTACTCAACTTCATTGTGCTTCATTTGCCCTACTTATAAAATGAAGATAATAACCACTTGCTTTATATGACTTTGGGGAGATCAAGTGAGTTAACTCAGGTAAAGTGCTTAAAACATGTTAAACTCTCCAGGTTTTTGTTGTGTTGTTTTTGTGTCTTCTTCATGTCAGTTTCACAGTGTCTGGCACAGAGTAGGTGTTCAATAAAAATGTACTGGATAGATGAATGAAAGAATGAATGCTACTATAATTTTGAAGTACCATTATCCTTCCTTAATTTTTTTTTAAGATTTACTTATTTATTTATATAAGAACCGGGGTACAGGCCAGATGCATGGGAGGGTCAGAGGATTCACCAGAGACAGAGCGGGGAACAGAACAGGCAGACTGACGAAATACACTGCTGAGGGGAGCAGCGGGCTTGGCAGGAGAGGTCTGCGGCGCCATGTGGGACCCTCGCCTGCTGGCCGGGATCGAACCGGCACTGCAGAGGCTGCGGACAGCTTCACAGCGCAGCGCTCAGCCGTCTGCACCACCAGGGGAGGCCCCCTTCCCCGATTTTTATCCAACTAGTGCTGCTGCGTAAGGTCCAGCTTCAGTTCTACCTGTTTCACGAGCCTACTGGAGACCATAAGGCCCTCTTGGCCTCCCTTCTGTCTCCTCCACGCTGCTGTTTTGTTTTAGTACATTTGGCATTGCTTTGTAGCTAGATTTCATTTGTTTTAAGTGGCTTCATGTGCACATATCTTTCCCCTTCATCTTACCTTGGACATCTTCGGAGGGGATGTGTCATTCCTGATTTTTTTCCTGTGTTTTCTTTTCTATGCTGAGTATACAGTAGGTGTTCAGTAAAAGGGAAATGAATAAATGATTGGTATATGATTCTCTAGGTATTGTGAAGCCTCCATGCACTTAGATAAATTTCCATCAGCTCATTATTAAAACAAACCTAAAACTTAAGAATTTAGCCCCGGAGGGAAATTTTCTAAGTGTGAGTAGGTGGCACTTGTCCCAGTGCTGTCCCTTGGATAAGTTCCTTTTTGGATCTTAAAGAAGTTGTGGGTGTCCAGTAAGACCTTGGCTCATGTTTGGACACAGACTTTTCTCTGCATCTACTGAGCACAGCTGTGGTAGGCTGGCACTGTCCTGAGGGCTTGTCCCAAAGACAGAGAAGGACAGTAGGTAATGAGGCAAAGGAAAAGCTGAAGCAGATTGGCTCACTTGGACTAAGTAACTCGATCTCCTGTTCCAGGGATTGAGCACCATCCTTGACCCTGACCTGGCCCTCTTTTCTAGCTGTGGCCTCTTGCCTATGTGGTGGGTCCAATCTAAAAACGTACTTCCTAATTCAACAGGAAAAAGAAAAATATCGGATGATCTCACTTATAGGAGGAATACAGGGGAGCCAAACAAGGGATCAGGAAAAAAAAAGACAACTAGCAGGCAAACTACAAATCAGAGACATTCAGCAGGGGAAGAGGGGAGAGAGGGATCAAAACAGGGGAAGGAAGAGCACCAGAGACCATGGTGACAGTTCACGGATGTCTTGGTGGTAGTAATTTTATGGGGATTACACCTGAGAGGAAAATTCAAACTTGTACAAAAGTGAACAATGATGTAAAAAAAAAAAATTTTTTTTAAAAAGTGTATTTCCCAGGAGCTCCTTCTGAACATCCTGACATTTTTAGACCCAAGATTGGAGAACCTGGCTTCTATTCCATTGATACATACTTCCTTTTTCCAATTTGAAAGACATATCCAGGATGATTACCATTCAAGTAACACTGCTGACACTGTATTCCTTGCAGATGGAGTTCTGGCTTGTCCTCTGTATGAGTCTAATGGTATAATGACACCTTAGCCATATCATGAATAACAAATCCGTACTGTGACTGTTACACAAAATAACACGTTATTTTGTGCCATCCCACTGGGCTCTGATCTAGCTTACAAGTTCATCATTATTAGTGCCATTCTTTGGCGTTTAGCATTGCCCTTTGCAGCAGCATCTCCCACTGGGAATGGTAACATATTGGGTCCCTCATATCTTGGAGTACATTCACTTATCAACACATGTTCCTCCCTTGCACTGAGAACCGGGAACCATTTATAAGCACTAGAGGCCTTGGGACAGAAGAGACACAACTTCTGGTCAACATTGATAATAATAGATGCCAATTTCATTGTTCCTTTCATTTACAAACAATAGTATACCTCATGTTTTTTTAATAGTTCTATGAAATAGGTATTCTGTTCCCATTTTACCAGTGAAGAATCTAAAATTCCTAGATAACAAAAGGTTTAGCTTGTCCAAGGACACAGAGATGGTAAGTGGTGGAGCCACCCAACTCCAAATCCTGTTCTCTATCATTTTACCTCCTAGATTTCCCTGCCATTATCTTCTCTTTGATCTATCTAGTCTTGTCCTGGCTTTTACCCCAGCTTTTTTGTTTTTCTTCTGATTCCAAGCTAAACTATTTATTACTTTCATTGTGGCTTCTTTTTAGTCTTGGGAGAGTTCTATAGATTCTAGCACAAAGTTTACTCCTTCCAGATGCAGAGATTGTTCTGTGGCTTTCCATGGTAACTGTGGGACTCTGTCCATCTTCCTTAGCTAGAGCTCAGATGGGTCTCTTGCCTTTATTTTTCTTACTGTCAAGTTCATCTGTAGCCTGAACCTTAGATCCTGCTTTTGGCCCTTGTCTTTTTTTCTTCTAGTCTGTTCCGTATTTCTGATGATTCTTCCTGTTAATCTTGCTTTTTTGATAGATTGTTTTCTCTTCCTGTCATAAGGTATTGGCTCAGTTTCCCATAGTGATTGATTGATTGATTGATTCATCCATCAACCATTTTCTGAATGCCAGTGAAATACTGTATACTGAAATACTATATTTAGACACTGGAAGTTTCCAAGATATTAATACATGGTTGAGGAGACTGAAGAATCAGGGGCCCTTAACAATTCAATCTGATAATGGTTGTGAAGGCACAAACATAAGATGTTCATGGGTGCATAAGAGGAGGGACATAGTCCAGACTTGGAAGATGTCATGTTTGAGCTGAGTCTGAAGGCATGGATTAAAGTTGGCTCAGAGTGATTGAATGGCGGTAGTGGTTAGAGAAACTGTGAGCAGGGCAGAACACCAGCAACAAGAGTTACTTACATGAAGCTCCAAAGCTGCAGATTTAGGGAACTATAAGCACTTCAGCCTGACAGGAGGGATGAGGCTGAAGGGGTATCTGGGTCTTAAGTGGAAAAGTGACTTGTTTCGATTAGTGTTTTAGAAAGATCACTGTGGTGGCAGGGAAAAGATAAGACACGAGTGAGGAGAAATTGATGAGAATTTGAACTAAGGTTATGGCAGTGATAATGGAAAGGAAGAAATAGATTCAGAATGTAAGGGAAATGGAATGTCTAGGGCTAATAACTGAATAGTTGTCCCTATAATTTACCCGGATACATGCTATTTTGTTTCACTTTTATGTGTGTCTGCCTTGCTTTCTCCTACAGGCACTCTCTTTTTTATCAGAAGAGAAACCTGATGTTTGTTTCCAGATTGGCTCCATTTACTCATTCCCCCCTACCCTTTTCTCCCTCTGGGGTCCTTCTCCTTTTGGCCAACCCTCTCTTTATCGTCTATCCAAAAGGTCTAGGGAATTCTTATGATTTGCATTTGGAAATCTTAGTGGCACCTCAACTCAAGCAGGCTACCAGGTTGCCCTCTGGGTAGCCCTCTTTCCCAATCTGCCTGGATAGTACCATGTTCTTCCAAGAGTGGTACCAGGGGAGGAGGGAGATAAATGGTGACTTATTTACCTGAGTAACCTCTAAAGGAGGAAGAGGCAAGTATCCCTTTTGTGTTTTTAGAATGGAGGATCTTTAAACACAGCAGGAAAGAACCTAAAACTCATCAAGAGAAGAGGAAGCCCAGTGCAGGCAGATTGAAATGCTCCAGGTGGGTGACATTGGTGCTGTCCTTTCCGAGGTAGTGCTGACCAATTTAATCTTTTATGGAATAGAACAGAGCATTAGCTTCGGAGGAGTTCATCCAATTTATCTTCCTCATATTATTGTAAATGAAGATTTTGAAGTCCCTCGGACTGATGTGGCTGGCCCCAGGTCAGTAGCAGCTAATAGCCGATCCAGAGCCAGCATCGAGGCCCTCTAATTCAGTTTTTTGTCTCATTAGCCAAGAAAGTACATGCTTTTTTGGCAAAAGTTTGACAGTTTGACAGTCTAGAGAATGAGAAACTTACAGGATGTTTCTACGACAGTCTAGTTTGATAGTTTCCATTTCTCCAGAGACTGGAAATAGCTCGTCCAAGGTCACAGGGTGAAGAAGAGGCAAAGGGTCCTGCAGACTTTAGCCTCCTGTTCTTCTCAGCACAGCCCAGACTTTTGCCCTGGGCCCAAAACTTGGACAGCTTGGCTCCAAGGGCACTGAGCAGAAACATACTTCAAATGCATTGCAACCAGTCCATTTCATAGGCTCCGAAAGACATGGTTTCCTTTTTTTTTTCCCTCTGAGTATTTTTTCTTATTTGATAAAAGTGTGGGGCTGTGGAAATTACGTCAGTTTAATTAGGCTGCTTGACACAGTACTTTTCCACTGAATTTACTAGGAACTGTGAATTTGTTGTAGCAAACTGCACTGCAGGCTGCAGTATCTGATTGGCATGCCACGGGCATCACTAGCGAACAGCTAAATAGAGATTGGGGAGAAAACTGGGTCAGGAAACAGGCCTCCTGTACCTGCAGCGGCTGTGGAAGGCAGCGCAGAGGCGGCAGGTGGCCACAGCATGGCACTGTCTCCCAGAGCCTGAGCCACTGAACTCCCTACCACCCTATCTCTGCACTGCAGCCCCCCCACCCCTCCTTTGCAGGTGATTATTCCTGTGGCCATTTTGCCTTCTGTTTCTCTACAGACTGCAAAGCCTTTGGCAGCTTAGGGATGGTTTTACTCAATGGTAATAATAATAGTAAAAGAGCCAAAGATTGGTTCAGACGGGATTTTCATTAGCCACTGGTATTCCAAACCACAGGGCAAGTCTTTTGGCTTTCCCTAGGGGGTTTTTTAGGGGTTGGAACTGGGTTCGATGGTTCTGAACAGTATTGTGGAAAAGGTTAGTCATGTTTCTGTTTGTCTTTCTACTGGTTTCCCCTTCTCCACCCTCCCTCCCCTACCTCCCCCTTATATCACATCCATTCCTGAAAGTCCCATTGCTGAGCACTGAGCCTAATCAGCTGCTCCTACAGGGCGGAGTGAGTGAGTATGTCAGAAAGGCCAGGGGAAACTTCTTGAAGGCAGTGGCATTCAAGCTAAGTTTTGAACAGTGAATTGGGTCAAGGTAGGAAGAAATGAAGGGCCCATGCTGGTGGCCTGCCATGCTGTTTTGGGACTACTTTTGGAGGCTGATGACCTCCTTGGCCCTCTAGGACCAGAATCTATCTCAAGATGCTGGGGCTTATGGGGACCCTACAAGCTGCTGATCCAAGCTTCTTATTTTACAGATGGGCAAACTAAGGCACAGAGACAAAATACTTAGAACACTGGCTAGCTCAATGCTGTCCTAACCACATTATACCCAGGCATATGCTTGTCCTCATTCCCTTTTTTTTTTTTTTAAGATTTATTTATGCATACAAGAGCTGGGGTACAGGCCAGAGATGTGGGGTGGGGGCGGGTGAGAGGATTCATCAGAGACAGAGTGGAGAACAGAACAGGGGGACTGACTGAAATACACTGCTGAGGGCAGCAGTGGGCGAGACAGGAGAGGTCTGCTGCGCCATGTGGGTTGATCCTGGCCGGGGATCGAACTTGTGCTTCAGAGGCTTCGGATTGCTTCATAGTGTGGTGCTTAACCCTTTGTGTCACCAGGGAGGCCTGCTTGTCCTCATTCCTAATGGGCTTCTGGGAACACCTTCCTCCTTCTGGATTTCACACCATCATCTTCTATCACCTTCTGTCTGACTTCTGTCAGGTGATCGTGCTCAACAGTCTCTACCTGTTAATGACTCATTAGGGAGGGAATCCTGCATCCTGCTGATGTTGGGTTCCTAGATTCCCCACTAAACAAGTGTAGCCCTCACCACCTTTAGACCAAAACAGGTCAGGCCAGGGCTGGTGTTTTTTTAGTAGGACTAGCATTTCTGCCATCCTCCACCCCCTTCCTTGGTAGGAATGGGTCTTGCCTCGGAGGGAGGGCTCAAATTCTCCCAGTCCCCCCCAAAAAAGGCTGAGTATGGCAGCAACCCAGTGCTTTTATGTTATTCTGTGAGAAAATTGGACTCATTTTGACTGAAAATTGTTTTCAATAAATTATACTTAAATTTACTGAAATGTGCTTCAAAGACAACTTTTGTTAGACCATTTAAATTCTGTACAGTCTCTCTTCTCTTTTGAGGAGAAATCAGAGGGTGGGATAAAAATGGTCTCCCTAGTAATTTTCCCTGGATCTCTTGGATGATCTCAGTGCAATATAAGGAATTCTGCTTTTAGACCAAGTATTGATCTTACAGCTGACATGCAGAAATGTCTACCCATTTTGTGATAGATACACAGAAGTTTGCTAATCAAATGAACCATTTGTGCAGGATCTTTCAAAACCAACTTCAAGGCCAATGTGTTTTGGAAGACAGTTGATAATTCAAATGTCAAGTAGTCTCTGGCTTTAGCTAAGAGGAGTGAACAGAAAAACAAGTCCATTACAATAGTTGTCAGACATTCCAACTGTGAAAATCAGGCTTTGATGGGCCTGGTAGTTAGGTAGCTAGAACAGACCCAGTCCACATCAAAGTAGACATTCTTTTATGTTGTGTCATGTCAGAGCATGTGGCTTCAAATGCCTTTAAAAAAAAAAGGAAATTTATATCCATTTACAAGTTTGTAGGTCTTACATCTGCTTGGTATTTGCCAAAAGAAAGCCGGAAGAAGGGAAGAGAAGGAAGGAAAGAAGAAATATTTCTTGATACCTAGGAAGGTTTCCACTCAGAGGCAGACACATTCATAGACATTTCCTAATATTCTCCATTAAGGGACTTGTAATTAGAGTCAATACTGTCAGAACAGTTTGTAGAAATGGTTGCAGCACACAGAAAAGCTGGAGAGATGTAATTTGAACTTTGCCAAGAATCACCTAGGGGAGTGAAAGGCAGGGCCTGCAATAACAGTGCCCTGTGCTGGCAGGGCCCAGCCTGGCAGGTTGGAGACCCTCTGAATTGTCTTGGCTGAACTCATCTACCTTTGGCTGCAGCCTTTTTAGTCTTAAAGAGTGTCCTTTATCCCTAACCATTCGTGTCTGCTGCTGCCGAGGGCAGCGTGGATAATCCAGAATCTTCTTGATGACTTCGCCCCAACACTGGAGTAGGCCAGGCCCATTCTCCCATTTCCAACCTTAGAAATGCTCTCTTGTTTCTTGGAGCCCTCCTTAGCCCTCTCCAAGGTGGAAGGTATATGAGACACAAAAGCAGCGCAGAGCCTACATTTTCTCCCCTTCCTTCTGCTTTGCTACTCTCCTAATCCCTGGACACTTCCCAGAATGTTTACTCCTGACCCTGGGACCTGTCCTCTGCTCTGAGCACAGAGCAGGTATGGGCTGACTGCTCTAGCACTTTGTAGTCATGCTCTTGAGGTCTGTATGGCTGAGTGAAGGGGGATAGAAGTATTCACTGCTAGTAGCTGTAGTCTTGCCCTTAAGACTGTCGCAGGACTTGGAGACTCCCCTTACCTCTCTTTCTATGGCTGTCCTCTTGCCTACTTTGGTGACTCCCAGTTCTGATGCTGGTTAGGAAGCTCAGAAAGCTTCAGTGTGCCTCTTCTCTCCTTTAATATCTATCCATTCACTGATCAAATTTGATGATTTCACTCCTGCAATTTCCCTCATATCTAGCCCCATCTTTTCATTCTGTTGTCACCTGAATGATTGCATATAAACTTCTCTTCCCAGACAGAGCTCTGCTTTGGAAATATGTGCCCTGGTTGCAGCCTTCACAATGTCAGCTTCTGCCGCTTGCTGCTCCGGCCCCTCATCATTTACTTGTTTGCATTTCAGACACTTATATTAAAGTCCATTAAATGTTCCACGATCCATCTAGAGCAACCTTGTCAGAACAGGGAGGGAAAAAGTAAATATCTATCTTCTCTCTTGTCATTTCTCTCAGATGAATGAATTAAATATTTTTATTGCTTGGAAGATTAATTATACTCTGTCCTTGGGCCAGCTTTAATATTCTAGCTGTATCTTCCGGTGACTGGGACCTGACAGTTGGAATTTCTGCCCCCACTCTAAACCCGTGATTCTGCCAGTTTCTCAATATCTCCTATCATATAGGCTTTTGCAGTGAGTCACAGTACTAGGGTCAGAGAGATTGGGGTCTGTCCTGTAGGATTTAGATTAAACACTGAATCTTAGATCATAGAACTGAGAGACCTCCTAAAATTTTCTGGTCTCTTCTTGCTCTTTAAATACCATTACTGCACTTACCAATAAAAAAACCGAGACCCAGAGAGTTTAAGTGATTAACCCTAGGTCACCCAGCTAATAAATGTTAGCCCCTGATGCTAGACTAGATTTTAGAGTATAAACTTTATTCTCTCCATGGAAGCTAACTTTTTGGAGAAGGCACCAACTTTCTGAATCTCTCTTTGCAAATAAGACAATTTGGGGCTCCATTTTGCAATACCACGCCTTGTCAGTGTAAGGAAGTGGCAGCCTGGACGTGTGACCTCCTCCCTTGTCCCCAGAGAGCTTATGGGCTCAGCCTGTGGGACACTTCATCTTGCATGCCTTTTGTTCAGTGAGTCCTTATAGGCCCTCATGTACAAAAGGGGGTTTTGTTTGTTGCTAAAGTGGCCTCTCAGTCTCCCAGAACTACTATGCACTAATTCCTCATTTCTGCCTGTGAACCACCTCAGGCTAAAAAAAAATACACGTATGTTTTTCCTATATGTGCTGCTCCCTCTATCCTCTCCCCACCTCCCAGCCAGTGCTCTATTTTCCCAGGTGTTCTTCTGTTCTCCTAATTACCCAGCCTCAGAGTCCTCTGTGACTCAGCTTGTGAAGAGGTCTCCAGTCATTTAGTCTGTCAGCACTCGCCAACCCTGTCATTTTCTCTGGGACATGACTTGCAAATCCAGTCATTTTTGTCTCTTCCCGTGTGGCTGCCACTGGCCACAGGCAGGTGTTTGCGCTCTGTCTCCTGGGCCACTGCAGTGGCCTCTTAGTGATTTGCCGGTCCTTCATCCTTCTTCCATCACACAGACTGGTAGACTCCAAATACTGCTCCACTTTTTAGGTTAAAATTGTATCAGGCCAAACATTTCAGCTCTTTCGTAATCTAACCTCCTATCCTCTAGGATGAGTTGTTCAGACAAGTCAGACTGGGCTACTCATGTCTCCTACATATTTACTGACTCCTTATTCACTTCTCCCCTCTACCCTTATTGTTCCTTCCACGAAAAAAAGTGTAGTAATATTTCTTTGCAAACTGTAAAGCACGTAAGTTTCATTTGTTCAATAAGTACTCTCAAAAAGAATGGGTTTTGGGGCCTCCCTGGTGGTACAAGGGGTTAAGATACAACCTGTGAAGCTATCCGCAGCCACTGCAGCACGAATTCTATCCCTGGCCAGGGAGCAATCCACATGGTGCAGCAGACTTATAGTACTTATAGAACCTCTCTTGACTCTCCCGCTGTTCCCCTCAGCAGCGTATTTCAGACAGTCTGCCTGTTCTGTTCCCTACTTTGTCTCTGGTGAATCCTCTCACCTCCCATACCTCTGGCCTGTACCCCCGTTCTTGTATGCATAAATAAATAGATCTTAAAAAGAGTGGGTTTTGGATTTGATAACTACCTAGTATGTATTGGCAATCTGCATATATCATTTTACTTAATCCTCTTGATATTTCCATGAATTTGAGTAATGTTCATGTTACAGATCTGGAACTGAGGTCCCGAGACAAAAGCATGTTTTCTTCTGCCGTGCTGGGTATCTGGTGCTAGAGGTGGAGTTAAGGGTGGGAACTAAAACATAAGCAGCTGTCACAGAAGAAAATGCCCAGTGTCCTAAGAATGATAGGTATGGGGTTGTGGAAATTCTGAGGATTGTGGAATTTCGCTAAATAGGGGAGACTTCATGGGGAAAGTAGATTTCCACTGAGTGTGAAGGATGGGTAGTATTTTAACAGAAACAGCTGAGAGACTGGGATAGCAAAGAGGAACTAACACAGGCAGTGGCACAGAGAGGGAAATACCTTTGGTCTCAGCAGAGATCATCAGTGTTCATTCTGCTTTGATCGCAACATAGGGTTCTTATGGGGGAAAACCTAGAAGGACATAAGACTGCAAATGTGCTCTGTAGTCTATTCATAGATGTTCTTCTACCTCTGACTAAAAGATTCCTGGTTTGTTCTGTAAGCAGAAAGGGGGACATTAGCAGGTTTTGAATAGGGGAGTTGCTAGTCAGACCTGAGATTTAGAAAGGTGACCTTGGGCACTCAATAAATTGGAAAGAAGGAGAAACAGCAGAGAGGAGGGTAATTGGAAGCGATTGCAGTTGTCCAGTGCAGAAGCCCTGAGGCCTGAAACAGCTCTGTGACGATGGGATGGAGAAAGGGGCCACATGACAGCAGACCCAGGGAGATAGATTTGCGGGACTTGGTGATGGGTTGGACTTAGAGAATGAGAGGACTCAGGCATGCATCTAAGGTGATGAGCACAGTGATGGCATCCAGGAAGAGGACGGTCAGACAAGAAAACAGATTTGGGGAGGGGAAAAAGCAGGATGGTGGTAGATGGTTCATTGTGTTTTGTGCAGGTGAAATTTTAGTTACCGATAAGTTACCTGTGTCACATCTGTGCTCAGTGCTCTTCACCATTACAGAAGCCATTCCCAATCCCTCTCTATCTTCTTATTAAGCAAAGACTTGACTGCCTTTTTATATTCCAGCTGAAGGAGGTCTTCAAGTTGACCTTGTTTATCTTTGATTTTCTGGTGTACTGTCCATGCCACTCTGTATTTCCTGAGTCCAGTCTCCCTCCCAAATATGTGTCCTTCTCTCATCCCTCTCCCCCCACACGCGTGTACCTGGTCTGTTTGGGATGAGCACCTGGTGGTTATAATTGTCATAATAACAACAGTAGCTCATGCGTATATGAATGTTTATGGTTGGCAAAGCACTTAGAATGGTCAAGGGTATGTGCATTTCCCTGTCAGACCCACCCCCTGCCAGTAGGGTCACTGAGCCATTCACTCAGTGAGCTGACAAGGTTATAGGGAATAAATGGTAGATTTTAGTTTAATAAATGCATTTGAGGATGTTAGCACATATCAAAACAGGAAAGTTAGGATGATTTTTAGGTACTATAAGTAGGTAGTAGGCTCTGTTTGAAAGAATGGTTAAATTAAAAAATGTATATTCTAATATATTTCAAATATTTTCTCATTCATTGTGGACCAGGGCCACGTGTGTGGGGGGAGAGGGATGAAGGGGGGTTACATATTTGGGAGGGAGGCTGGACTCAGAAAATATGGAGTGGCACAGACAGTACATCAGAAAATCAAAGCTAAATAAAGTCCACTTGAAATATATTTTCCAGGTTATATCTATGCTGAGATTGATGTTTTTTGTGTGTTAAGAATAGACTCTTTACATTGTACTTGGCTCCTAACAGTATATGTTGGATTATATTATTGCTAATGGAAAACTTGAAATTATAAAAGGGGAAAAAGCCATTTCTTAGGTCTAAGCCCTATATTTTGTTTAACATGAATATATGTAATATATATTTAATGTTTTTAAAGTGCCTTTTTGGGAGTCTAAAATCACTGTTAGTTGATGATTATAAAAATGTTTTGTTTCCTTGTGAAATTATGGCTGACACATTTAGAGAGAATTAAATTCAGACAAATTTGAAAGAATTGTTTTACTTTCCTAGTGTTTTTTTTGTTTGTTTTTTTTTTTAATGAAACGTAAAAGAGGTCTGGGGTAAAAGATTGCTTTCCCACCTCTCAACAATGTCCCACTTCCCCTTTTGTTCTCTAGACCATCAGGTCTCCCATGGACAAAGGGGCAAGTGAACCAGCATCTAAGTATCTGCTTTGTCCAAGATACTTGAATTCAATTCTCTTGTAGTCCTGTGAGGTTATCACTATAATTAAAGCTATGCAGCTGAGGAAATTGAGGCTTAGGAAGGCTTGGTATCCTGGCCAGCTTCTCAGAGCGAATAGGTGATTGAACCGGAAGTTAAACTTATTCTCACCTGGACTGCTGCAGTAGCTTCCCGACAGTCTGATTGCAGTTCTTACTCATCCCCTGCCATGCAGCCCCCTGCTGCCCATGGCAGAGGGTGGCAACATATATTCACAGCCTCATGTTAGAGCTGCTAGAACAAATAATTCATTCAAAAATATTTGACCTCTCTTGCTTAAAGGTCAGAGTCCTGAGTTCCCCAGTCACTGCTTATCGGCTCCTTATCTAAAATACCTGAAAGATACAGTGTTAAATTATTGTGAATCCACTAGTATTCCCTTGCAGCGTGGCCCCTCTGTAAAGAGGACGGATTGTTAAAAGAAATTTGAGGAGTCTGACTTGAGAAATCTATGAAAACAAAACTTTTTGAAAACTTGGTTGCTCCCTTTTGGGATATGTGTTTTAAGGTCTCAAACTGTGTTTCTAATAGATTTACCCACATTAGGGGCTGTTGGGCTCAGTCTTGGTAAAGTAAAAGAGAAATAAATGAATGTGCGGTGGTGTGTTTTGTGAGTAGGTCTCCCCAGTTCCAGCACTGGGCTGAGGGTACCAGGTGGAAGCAGAAGAGTCAGATTGGAAGGAGATGGGACCCATCCACCTGCCCATCCCAGCCCTGACCTTTCTGTCACAACATGTTAGATGTCTTTCTCGCTGCTTTCTATCACTATACATCAGATTTGTTTTTCCAGGAGTTCCACACTAATAGAATCATACAGCATGTACCTTTTTGTGTCTTCTTTCACTCAGCGCAATGATTTTGCGATTCATCCATGTTGCCATGTGTATTGGGAGTTTGTTGATGAGTAGTATTCCACTATGCGGTTGTAGTGTGGTTTGTTTATCCATTTACCCATTGTACTGTTTTTCTCTTGTTGCATAACAAATTGCCACCAATTTACTGGCTTAAAACAGCATTTGTTTATTAGCTTGTAGTTTTACAGGTCAGCAGTTTGGGAGGGTCAACTAGGTTTGCTGCATTGGATTTCACAAAACCAAAACGAAGTGCTGTCTGGTCTGGGTTCTTATCTGGAGACTAGGGATGAAATTGCTTCTAAGCTCATTCAGTTTGATGGCATATTTCAGTTCCTTGTGGTGATAGGACTGAGGTCCATTTCTTTGCTAGTGGTTGACTTGAGGTTGTGCTCAATTAGATGCTGCTCTCCAGTCTTTGTGCTAGAAGATGTTCTCTCCATCTTCAAAGCCAGCAGTGGTATCTCAGATCCTTCTCTTGCTACAAACCTATTTGAATTCTTTTTCTGCCATTATTGTAGAGCAGCCCCGATACAAAACAGGGTGCCTGACTGTGGGTCCTCACCCGCGCGCTTAAAAGGACTTATCAATGCTCTACTGCAGGCACATGCGAAAGGTTAATAAAAGGTTTATTTACAAGGGAAGGGGAAATGAGGAAATGTACAGCTCAGGGAGAAAAGTGGGAGATAAAGTTTTAAATGAGTCCTACCCGATCCGCCGATCAGGAATCCCAAAATGGCGCTCTCAGAGCTGGCCGCGAGCCAGGAGCCATGAAGCCAGGAAGTGAGCGATAGCGAGCCACCCCAAGGCCCACGTGTTTGGTTTTTATATTCAACCTGGCTGCCCAACTCCACCCTCAGGTCCCAGCCACCCTCCCTTGGTGACGGGATTTGTCTTTCCCAATGTCTTGATAGCTTTAGTCTGGAGTGGGGGTGGGGTCCACAAAGCCTGTATGGGATTAGCTCAGGACATCATTTCCCCCTAACACCATCAGCCAAAGAACACTCTAAGTTTCTAAAGAGTTCCTGTGATTACATTAGGCTGCCCTGAGATAGCCATATACTGTCATTTTTTAGAATGACATTTTGATATTAAGGTGCAGTTTGACACCTTAATCATTTCTGTCCATTGATCTTCATTCTGTGATCCTGTTTCTGCAACCTGTTTCTCCCATTCTCTATCCCATGGCCCTTGTACCATCCAAGTAAGTCTTCTCTGGATAGGAAACACTATTTTTTCCCCCTTAATTTCTTGTGATATATTGTAGCATAGCAGTAAATGTACTCTCTGGAATCACACATAATTGAATTTAAATTCAGCTATGCCACCCACTCCTTCTGACATTGGACAAGTTAACGTCTTTGAACCCTGGTTTCCTTATCTCTGCATACCTTACAGGATTAGTTCACAGACTAAATGAGCAGATGCGTGAAAAGTTCTTAGCAGCTGCCCTGTCACATTATATATACCCAGTATTCGCCAATATTATCATTTCAATATTGGTAACTTTTACCCGCTTTGTTCTTTTTCTTCTGGATGTGATGTATTTTGTCAGTTATCCCAATAAAATGTAATTATACAGGTCTCTTAAAGATAGTCATAGTCCTTTATTTAATAATTTTACTTTAGAAAATTTGTCCCAAGGATATTTCAGAAAAGTAGATAGGGATTTACCTTCAAAAATTTTCATCACAACAAAATTAATAATGGCAAAATATTGAAAACAATCTAGGTACCCAAAAGTAGGAAAATCAGTGAAATCAGGCAGAGTCCTATGATGTTATAAAGCCATAAAAATCACATTTTCCTTGAAAACAGTGACATGGTAAATATAACATGTTAAGTGCAAAAGTCATGATATAAAACAGAATATGTAATATTACCCATCTGCTTTTCTGAAATTATAATATATACATACCCAATATTAATGGGGGAAATTCTGGAAGGAATATACATGTATTAGCAGTGGGCAGTAGGATTATTGCTTTAATTTTTTTCCTTTATTATAGATATTTTTGTAATATTCATATATTACTTTAATAATCTTAAAATAGTAAATTTTATTTAAAAATCAATTTTTGAGTATGGTCCAGAACAGAACCTGTTCATCTACAACTCTGTCTTGAACCAGAGAAGTTGCAGAGTTGGATCTGTAAGTAGATCAGGAAGGCACCTCTGATCATCACTCAGCTGGGAACTAGACTGAAGGCAGTGGGGGTTCAGTAAGCTACCTCTGAATCTAATAATTCGGGACTCAGGACTGTTGACTGGGGAACTGCATCTAGGTAGGAAGTCTGTCTTTCTGGGTCACATGGCACCAGTTAGTTACAGCAGATACAATCCTCATTCTTAGTGTTCTGTTTATTGTTGCACTGTACAAGCTTGTTATGATAAGCTTTGATCTCTCTGTAACATCTTATCTGCATTCTTGACTTTTAATCCCTGAAAGAATAAAGCTTTAAGAGCAGGCTCTCTAGATTCCATTTTGTTCTAATGAAAAAGACAAAACTGATCCTGAGTGTGAGAGGCTGCAAGGTACCAGAGGGCTTCTTGGGCAGGCGTCCCCTGCCCCAGGCCTGGCCCTGGTCCTGCTGGTTGTAGCTACAGCAGAGGCAGAGATCATTGGACTTTGTGGAAAAATGGCTGAGAGTCAACCTATTGGTTTTTGTTGTTACTATTGTTGGGGACAGAATCAAGATAGGAGAGGGCTGTGGTTTCTTCTTCCACACATTAAGGGTTCATTGTTTCCACCCTGAGGCTTTGTCTTAGACCTCGTGGGAACTGCCTGTCAGGTCTTGAGGTCATTCTCTTTATCCAGTGACTCAAGTTCTAAACATCTGAAGAATCATCTAGTTTATGAATTAATTAAACCATTACTTATAGAGCGCAGAGCATTTATGAAACCCTGGTAAGAAGCTGAGAAAATTCAGAGATAAATCCAGTATCATTCAGCTAGCCTGTACCTACTCAGTGTTGGGCTCTAAGTCAAGAGCTGTGGGAGGTGCATGGATGAGTGACTCAATTCAACAAATTGGTGCCCCTACTAGGTGCAGGGCACTGTGTGAGGCACTGAGGGAAGAGATTAGTGAGACACAGTTCTCTTGCTTAAGAAAGTTATAATCTATATATTCTGGGAAGGAACAGACATGTGAACCACTTAATAAGTGAAATAAATGCTATCTCTACAGCAGGGCCCAGAAGAGGGAGCAATTACTTCTGAAGTGGCCTGGCCATTCACTAGCTGTGTGCTTTTAGTCAAGGTATTTAACCACTCTATTCTCAGTTAATCTATCATATGGAGATGTAATGAGTTAATTCACATGAAGTGTCTAGAATGCGATTTAGTAAATGTTGACAGTCCTTTCCTTTTCTCCCTTCTTCCCAAGAATCGGTGGCGAAGATTATTTGCCTTCATTACCCTGAGGGGACAACACAGGCCAGGCATGATGGGTAGGGGGTGGTGGGTTGCTGTGTATGGGGCTTGATGAGGCTGCGATGCATTTGCAGATGATTCTGAGGAAAGAGGCTAGAGAGCCATACCAGCTTCAGAACACAGAGGATTTTGACTACCAGACAAAATAATCCACCTATATTTTAGAAAGAGCATTTTGGCAGAGCAGGGAGAGGTTGGGAAGGAGAAGGGCCTCAGGGAAGCTGCTGCAGAATTCAGGGAAGAGGTAAGGCTAGAACTAAGCTTCATATCATTTCTCGACTCCCTCTGTGTGACTGATGCTGAGATTTCGTTCTCTCCACGTGTGTCTATAGGTTTCTTGCTGAAGGTACATTAGTGTGAGTGACAGTTTATCCCATGTTGTCCATAAATTTTAATATTCTGAGATTGTTTCGCCTTCTGACCCCAAGACTGATCCTGCCCACTTGCTGCATTCATTGATTTTGTATGTGAGTTGAGCACATATACCAGATTTTTCTGCACATGGACACCTGTGCCTTGCACGGAATTGGGCTGCTGTGGATCCTGCTGGAATATGGAATAGCCTCATAGCAGAGGAGACTTGATAAAGAGAGGTCCACTCTCTCAAATTATGATAATGAAGTTTACCTTGATGTTGATTGCATCTAAAGACATATTTTCCACGTCATATAGATACAGGGGCTAGCAAGGAGATGGAAGTAACATTTTTTTGAATTCTCAGTACTAGGATCTGGGTCAGGTTCTTTGAATCTTCACAATCCTGCATGGCAAGTATTACTATGTTATTTTACAGAGAAGACGTGAAGGCTCAGAAAATGCAGGCCCAAGGTGAGATGACCTGCAGATGTCAGATTTGGACTCCATTTGCCTCAATTTTCTCATCCATAAATTAAAATTACAATAAAATCTATTCACAGAGCTGTTTTGTGGCTCAAATAAGATGCCATGTAGATGAAAAAGAAAAAAAAAGCCCCTTAATATCCAGGAGCCAGCCTGGCACTCTCACCTGCTGGATCTTGGTGTTGACATAAGCTGACCTGGCACTCATAGAGGACACTGGCACCAGTTCATTCTTGTAGACAATATATTTTTGGTAATGCAGTCTAGGATCCTTTTTTTTTTTTTTTTTTTGGGAGAATATGTCACACTGCTGACTCAAATTGCAAGTATAGGTCTTTTTTTCACAAGAAATGCTGTTTAGTCATTTCTTGTCAGCCTTACATCTCTACAACTTTTTTTTTTTAACCTAAGTGTAGGAATTTGCATTTTAAATTATAATATGTTTGTTTCCATTTGTTCATCTATTTGAGTTGCAGTTTCTCATCTAGTGTACTGGCTGCCTGTCCAAGCATTGAGTTTTGTGTATTGAATAAGCAAACCTTCCATTTCTTTATCCAACTAGTTGATCAGGAAGTTTAGATAAGTCACAGTTTTGGACCAAATCCCTTGGTATGCCACCAGATACCTCCCATAGGCCTGATATCTCTCCCCATACAAGGGGAGAGACAGGTACAGCTCTGGAGTTTATCTGAATCTAGGGAATAGAGTGTGCAGTTTGAAAAATTCAGGTCAGTTCTGTATAATAATTTTGCAGGAAATAAAAATGTTTGTTGCACTCATGTTGTAGGTCACAGTATAATTTTTCCCTTTTTATTTTGAAATAATTTCAAATATACAGAAAAGTTACCATACTATTACAAAGCATTTTCTTTCTGAACCGTCTGAGAACAGGCTGTGCATATGATACACTACCACTCCCAAAACCTCCACTGTTCATTCTCCCACAAAAAAGTACACTTTTGTATATAACCACAGAACAGTCATCAAAATTAGGAAATTAATACTGATACATCACTATCATCTATGTTCAGGTTCCATCTGAAAACAATTGTCTCAACGGTTTCTTCCTGGCAAAAGAATCCATTTGCACCTAGTGGTCATTTTTTCCTAGTCTCCTTCAGTCTTTCCTTGGCTTCTATAGGTAGACACCTTTGAAGATTTCTGAGATTTCAGGTATCTCTAAAAATCTCCCTTCTGAGTATCTCTAATGCCTCCCATGATTAGATCTAAGAAGGAAGAGCACAAAGCAATACTATGTTCTTCCAATTCAGGTATTCCATTAGATGATAAGTTATTTCTGTTTTCCTTAGCTGGTGACAGTAATCCTTACCTGTTGGTTGAGATGGTTTCCCTAATGCAGTGTTATTGTTTTCCTCTTTGCATCCAACATGCATTTTGTGTTGAGATACTCATGTGAAATATCCTGCTCTCCAAACCTCCCCAGTGGTTTCAACATTCATTCTCAAATCATTACTCATAGTTGCAAATGGTTATCTTCAAATTCTACGATTCCTTCTCCATTTGTTAGCTGGCAGTCTACTATAAGGTAAAGTCTCTTCCTCCCAATTATCTAATTATTAATATCTAATTATTAATCTAATAATTTATCTAATTATTAATATCAACTTATCATGGACTCCTATTTTAGTCAATGGTTCATATTCCATTTAGTGCTATTATTTATTTTGACGCTTACATGTCCAGTGGAAATCCCTTCAAGTTGACTTTGGGGTCCTTTGACACATCTCCACCATTCTTTGAGCATTCTTCTTCTTCACTCTCTGAAACAAGATACTCCATCTTGTACTTTCCCTACCTCAGTCATAGAATCAACCATTTTCTCCAAGAAGTCCTAGAACTTTTTAGTGGAGAATGGTATTTAGAAATAAAAATCTCTCAGGTGTAGTCGCCGTAGAATTCCCACTACCAATTTACCCATGCACCATCGCCATAGTCCCTTGCACTACACCTGAGAGGAGAAAGCCAACACTGTACAAAAGTGACCAATGGTGTAAAATATATATAAATAAATATATTATAAAAAATAGAAATAAAAATCTCAGTTCCTGGTGTGTGTGTATTGCTTTTGGGGATCGCCATCTCCAGCCCCTCCTTCCCAGTGAACAAAGCTAGAAACCATGTATGTTTGTGCACCCACAATGCGAGCATGTCCAACTTTGGATATGTGTATTTCTCTTTTTCTCACATGGCTTTGCACCAGTGCCTTGAATTATAATTCAGCACTACAGATTTTGTTTTGTGTCTCCCTCTTTCCATTGCTATTCGCTTTTCTGACACTGAGAAATAATGGTTTCCATCATCTTCTGTACATTTGCTTATTTGCTTGGTTCCCTCTATGAGAGCAATCCATTGCACCACAGCCCCACCTGCCTTTTCACTTCCCCACCAGGCCACAGCGGTCCAGCTAAGCGCTGAGCCCTCATTGGGTTGCTGCCACCTCTGCTCATGTTCTGGTCGTCTGCTTGATCACCCTCCTCTTTTAGGCCTTTGGAATAAATTATTAGGAAGGAAAGAAAGCAGGCAGGCTATAATTTTTAAACCTTTCCTTTCCTCTGTAAACCTTTTTAAACCTTTAAGTTGAGGTATAACTTAAACAGTAAAATGAGCAAACCTTAAATGTGTAACTCATTGAAATTTTACATTTGTGTACACCCATTTGATTATATATGTTGTAATCACCCAAATTAGGCACCCCAACAAGCCTCCCATGCTTGCTCTCAGATATGCCCACCCAAAGTTAACCTCTGTTGTACACTTTCACTGTAGATTATTTTTGCTTGTTAAATATTTTAGCTTTTAATTTTGAAATAATTTCAAATTTATGGTGGAGTTTTTATGAATGATATTTAGAACATACCACATCCTTCACCCAGACACAGCAGGTATTAACATTGTACCATACTTGCTTCTTCTCTTTTCTGAAAATTTGACATTGATGAATACTATCATCTAATCTACAGAGCAACTTCTTATTTCTCCAGTTGTCTCAATGATATCTTTTGTGGCAGTTTTTCACTGTGTAATTCAACACAGTATTGCATGTATTGTATTTAGTTGTCATGTCTTTTTGTTTTCTTTAATTCAGAATAGATTTTCTTTGTCTTTTATGACATATTTTTTACGAGTACTGAACACTTGTTGGATGGCCCTCAGTTTAGTTTTATCTGAATTTTCTTTAT
This sequence comes from Talpa europaea, assembly GCF_964194135.1. Lineage (NCBI taxonomy): Eukaryota > Metazoa > Chordata > Mammalia > Eulipotyphla > Talpidae > Talpa > Talpa europaea. The sequence goes on along the minus strand of NC_140073.1, from coordinate 40,241,539 downwards.
GAGCAGATTTCACACATGCAGCTTTGGCAGGAATACTAAATAAGTGATGCTGTGTCTTTAATGTATTACATTTAGAAACACCTGATGTCAATTTATTTTATTATCAGTGATGATAACTTAGATAGCTTGTGAAAGGTGGTATCTGCCTCCTTTCTTTGCTATGAAGTTATCATTTCTCCTTTATAATTAAGAAGTAATCTTGTTTTGGCGCGCAGACCTCTCCTGCCGCCTGCTGCTCCCCTCAGCAGTGTACTTCGGTCCTTCTGCCTCCTCTGCTCCCCGCTCTGGCTCTGGTGAATTCTCTCACCCTCCCGCGCTTCTGACTGTGCCCAGTGCTTGTATAAATAATAAATAAATAAATCTTTAAAAAAGAAAAAAAGTTATCTGTAAAGAGATACTATGAGACCATGTTCCTCTTCAGACCTTTGCCGATAATTTTAATATCCATTAATGATTTTTTTTGCCTGAATTAACTGTTACTATGATGACTGCAAAATCATTTTTCAGTCCAATTATTTTTCACATTATTTTTGACATCTTAGTATAAGGAAGAGTTTTCTATGTTACTCTATTTATTACTCAGTGTACCTATGATTTTTATTTTATGTAATAAATTATAATCTACTACTATCATTATTCATTTTGGTTCTCAAATTTTCCTTGATTTAGTCAATGGAAGCCCCTTCAATGTGGCTTCTCTGTCCTTTCAACATGTGATCATCATTCTTTGATCACTCCACTTATTGGCTTACATTGTTCTTTTCCCCTCAGCTATTTTTTTCAAGGAGCATTGAGTCCTTATGGTGAAATAGTATTTAAAAGCCAAGATCCATGCACCAGATGAACTCATTGCTGTTGGGATATCATTGCTTCTAGACAGTTAAACTGTGCGCGTGTGCGTGTGTGTGTGTGTGTGTGTGTGAGAGAGACAGAGAGAGAGAGAGAGAGGGAGAGAGAGAGAAACTGTATTTATACTGATACCTGTAATTCTAATCCGATGGCTAAAGGGTTCTTCTTTGCCATCCCTATTCCATATTGGTGTTTCCTTCATCTACAGTGAACACTTTGTCTTCCAGCAACATTCATATATTTCTACATTGCACAGTCCTGTAATACAAATATTTCAGAATAGATATGTGTATTGTACTGTAAAAAAATTCATTAAGAGCTAGATTTTTTTAATAGGTTTTCTTGTTATTTATTTATTTTTTTAGATTTATTTATTTATTTATTTATTTATTTATTTATTTATTTATTTATTTATACAAGCACTGGGTACAGTCAGAAGCGCGGGAGGGTGAGAGAATTCACCAGAGCCAGAGCGGGGAGCAGAGCAGGCAGAAGGACCGAAGTACACTGCTGAGGGGAGCAGCGGGCGGCAGGAGAGGTCTGCGCACCATGGGGGACCCTCCTCTGGTGGCCGGGGAGCAACCGGGGATCGAACCGGCGCTGCAGAGGCTGCGGGCAGCTTCGCAACCCAGCGCTCAACCGCTGCGCCACCCAGGAGGTGCGGTTTTCTTGTTTTTAAACAGCTCTTTGAGTATTGTGTTTATAAGTTACTAGGACTGTTTCTTTTTTTCCCCCTCAGAAAAGTTATGTTATTTATTTGAAATACATTTGCCTGTTTTTCAGCTCATGTAAATAGAATCATACAATATTTACTTCTGTGTTCTGGCTTCTTTTGTTCACCATTATTCTTGAAGATTTATCCATGTTATGCATAGCTGTAGTTTTGTTTTTATTGCAAAGTATTCTGAATATAACACATTTTGTTCATTCTATTTTTAAATATTTGGGTAATTTTATGTTTTTACTTATTAAGAACAAAGCTGCTGTGAATATTCTTGTAATATCTTTTGATACAAATGAGTAATTATTTATTTTGGGTAGTTGGATCTTCTGGTTATATGTTCGTATAGTAAGTCCTCATTTTAATGTTGTCAGTAGGTTTCTCTATATGTGACTTTAACTGAAATTATTATACTGAGAGCAGGTCTTCAAATAGTGTTGTTTCATTCAACATTGGCAGGGATTTTTTTTCCCCTCATCAATGACATTGAACAAAATGACATTCGAGGATCTGCTATGTGTATAGATATGTGTGTGTGTTATTTAGCCTAGTAGATATTGCCAAACTGTGTTTCTAAGCAGTTGTTAAATTTGCATTCCTGCCAGCAATGTTAGAGATTTCCAGTTGTTGTACATCCATACCAGCATGTGGTATTGGCAGTCTTTAAACATTTCAGCCTATCTTTGCTGTTAGGGCAAGTATTACATTTTTTTTTTTTTTAAGTAAGATGCTATCGGATGTTTGGCTGGCTTGAATCTATTAATTGCCTGACCTTGAGTTTGGTTGTTCCACTCCCGTGGTTCCATCTTGTTCGCAAGGGTATGCCTTTACTGAAATCCAGATGCACTTTTTATTAGGTGCTTTCAGCCTGCAAGGATCACAGCTATTCTCACGTTACTTTAATATTATAAGGATGGGCATAAGTAAGGAAAACAGGTGAACTAAATAAATGCCTCATAAAAGAACAACTGAAAGATCATTTAGAACACAAGGTGGCAGCTCATAAACCTTCTTGTTCTCCTATCAATAGAATCTAGAATTCTCACCTTCCTATGACTTAGCTACTCTTTTCTACTTTGACTGTTCCTGCTGCTTCTGACTTTTCTCCCTATAGCTTCTCCTTAAATTAACTTCTCTTGTGTCTGTTTCTTGTAGCTGTTGCTCTGGTTACCAGCTAGACTAGCGGACTCATTCCTGACAATCCTTTCCAGGCAGAATTTTTGCATTAAGTCCCTTCATGTGCGGTGGCTAGTCTATGCATTAACCTACTTTGGGACAGGTATCGATCCATAGACCATCCACACCAATTCAGTGAGACTGCAGAAAGCAGGAGCACATGGTATCAACATGGCAATTTAGGAGAAAGGACTCCCTTTAGAAGGGAACTATGTGGGACAACCAAGCATTCCAAGTACCTGGCTAGTTTAATAGTACATATTGTACCCTAATTATTGTGTTACTCAATAGACTTTTTTTTTTCATGTCTTCTTATCTCCGAATACATTCTCTCTGCTGAAAAATAAAGTGATCTGTTCATCGTGAACCTATACCCGTTCCTAATGCTTATAGTTTCTTTCTATATGGTCCTTAATGATGCATTTTATATGTTCTGGAAATATATCTGCTGAATAGGGTCAAGCTCAAAGTGAATTTTAGTCTGTAGGTGGGGGGAGAGAAGGGGAAGCTAGGATGTATGAGTTATGCCTAGTTATTATTATCCCATTTTACAGAGGAGGGAATTGAAAGTCAGAGAGGCAAAGAGATTGTCCCAAGGGTCCCTGACCAGAAAGGTGCAGAGCCAGGACTCAAATCTAGGTCTTCTGTTTCCATAACTATCAGAGTTCTTTCCAGTATCCTACACTGACTGGGAAGACATGTCTACACCCATGCCCAAATTATTAACAGCACAGTGGAGATTTGACAAAAACAAAGTATGGCCAAAGTAGATGGTAAGAAGCTTGTCTCCTTGGGACTGAGATCTAGGAGGCTTTCTCAAGGCAGTGTGTTATGTTGGATTTGTGGGGTTTAGAATGGCGTGGAGAAGGGAGAGTGGTGCAAGTAAAGATACAATAGTGGGCAAACACAAGAGCTTCCAGAAACAGAGATTTGTGTTGGTTTGGTAATGGGCTTATTTAGGAAAGAAGTGAGAAATCAAGTGTGATAGAAGTTAAGATGGTGTAAGACTATGCCAACTTAAAATCTTTTTCAAAAAATCAGATCATGATAAAAGAAAGCTGGAAGTCATTTGGTGGCTCATAAAGATGCAGACTGGAGTGAAAAGTACTGAACTAAGATGGTAGCAGCTGGAAATCAAGACAGAGTCTTTGAGAAGGCCCAATTAGCTGAATAGAGACAGAGTAAGAGGGAGAAGAAAGATTTAGAGAGCTGTAACTTGAGAGTGTGAGCCTTTAGTAATGAGGCAGTCTTGTCCCTGTGGCAGAAGAAGAGAAAGCAGTGTGTGTAGTGGGTAAGCTCACAGACTTTGGATCTATCTGACTGTATAGTCCAGTTTGAGCTGGGGGCAGTGATTTTACTCCTCTGAGTGTGCTTGCTGAGCTGTTGAGAAGGGAGACAGATTCCCCTTTCTCAGAGTAGCCTCGAGGATGAGACATTATGCATTTTCACTTCATAATGTGAAATTCAGTAATGCCACATGTTTGGCATCCAAATTTTCACTCTTTACCAAATTTTCACTCTTCCTCCCCATCTCAACCTCGGTTTGAGGTAGTAGAAGCTAATTTAAGCCTCACTTTAAAAGGTATACAGTCTTATTATTATTATTATTATTAAAGGAATTGGCTTTACAGGGAGAATGGCTTCCTCCCCCCCCAACACTTTGAGTTGGAGGATAAGATGGAACCATTGAGTCTGGTGGTCTCATTTTTTGTCTTCCTTCTATGTCTAAGCTTCAGTCAAAAATCCATGCCCTCACACGGGGAGTAAGGCTTGGTACTTCCAGAAGCAACTCTGCTCTGCCAGGACCTCCGTCTGGGGCCTTTTCTGAGCCTTAGGATAAAACCCCGTTGTCTGACACGACTGCAGTTTGCCGAAAAACGTGCCCAGCCTCCTACCCCTGCTTGTAATAGATCTGACAATTCTGGTTGTCACTTCAGAGTTGTATAAAATGACAACGGGGTTTGGATAGGGTTGTAACAAAGGCTGCACAGAGGCGCCTATTCCATTTCTTCTTAGCCCCAGGCTGGCAGGAGGCTTTCATTCTGGAGGTGCTCCCTGCACACTTCTCACTGCTCTCCTTTTACCCTACCAGCGTCAGTCCCTGCCAAGGTCTCCCAGCACGCAGCCCTCCGCTGGGTCCAGCGGAATAGCACCCGCTGGCCCTTGCAGGTCTGGTGTCTACACACGTGGGCCTCGTTGCCATGGCATCGGCGGGCTCCCGGGCCCATTGGTGAGGGGCTGGAACCAATCAGCAGGCCCCGCGGGCCGCCTGGCGCTGCCTGGTCCCTGGGCTGCCCTGGATGCTTGGGGAAGGCGAGGACTGTTCCTGCCCTGTGGCGCGTCGCTGGGCTGAGCCCAGCTTCCTCTCCTTGGAGACTAAGTGCCATGTGCCCCGAGTCCTGGCCACACCGCGCCACACTGCTTTCCCCGCCCTGATTTCTCCCGATCAAAAAGCTGGTGGATTCCCCACTGAGCATAGCTTCCTGGGAGGGCTGGGGACAATACTTTATTGTCATTTTACAGCAGTTCCCCTCAAGAGAACCGCCCTGGAGTGGCTTCTTGATTGGTTGGTCCAAACATGGGCATTCCTAGTCCACAAGGTGTTACCTGAATCTCCTCATGTAACAGGGTGGTCCCCAGGAAAGGGGGAGGTTCCCTGCCCCACCCAAGGGAGGGTGGAGCTGAGCAGGAAGAGGAGAAGCTGAAGAAGAGACTGAGGAAGGAAGCAGGATGGAGCCAGGAGACCTGGAGGAGGCTCATGGAGCCTAGAGACATGTGAAGAAACTGCGCTTGTCTTTTGGTCGTGGACTGGGTGACACAGATGTGGGTGAGACCCGTGGGGAGATGACAATGGCAGCTTTTATCTTGATGTTGATTTTGCTCTTTTCCTTCCGGGCTTGTCCGGTTGTTTGTGACCCTTTTCTGTGGGTCCCCACTGGAAGATGCTTTAGACTTGTAGCAGGCTTTGGGGCCTTGTTCTGGGCCGATCCCATATGGATGGAGTTTTACCCACGAGGGGACGGGTAGCTTTGGGTTGTTGATTTAGAAACTAGACTCTTTGCCTTACCTGTATTGTTTCCTAGTTTTATTAAAGTTCCTTCCCATTAAAGTCTCATGTGTTTTGTGTTGATGCGGCGGATGGCAGAACCCATTTAGAATAGGCAGGTTTGCGGGGTTTGGGCTGCCCCTCTCCCTGTCCTATAACACTCAGTCTTGACTTTTCCAGCATAAGATCTTTTGATAATTGCAGGGGGCTTCCAGAAATAAGGAACTGGTTGGGAGGTTTATTTTTATCTTATATGGAATAGGAAGATTGAATTTGAATGATCACAGAATCTGCAACTCCACCAGCTGTTAAGACACTGGGCAAATTCTCTCACCTCTCTGAATCCCAGTCACCTCATTTGTCAGGTGATTGTAACAAAAGAATCTTTATCTCAGGTTTGGTATACTTTTAAGCGAGATAAATACAGGCAAAGCTGTTAGCCAGGTGCCTCAATAAGGGCCAGTCAGCTGTTTTGAGCAATGGTACAAGTGTATTACGGAAAACTGAAATTGTCTCATTGAACATTTGGCAAGTATTCTCACGTTAATCTGATTTATACTTTTTCATTTGTCCTATTTGCCCATTCAGCATATATTCACTAGGTAACTGCTACCAGTCAGTTCTTGCCCCAGTTCATCCCCATTCAGCTGTATTCAGTGGGAGGCAGGCCCAAGGGCAGTTGTATCTCCTTTCATAGAAGCTGATGGAGTCTAACCTAGCAGCACTGTTGCTGGGAGATCTTGTCCTCATGAGAGTTGTGGGTTTGGAATTGCTTGCTTTAGTTCTTCCTCCTAAGGCTGATATCTTGAACAGAGCAGCCCTCTCTACTGTTTGAGCAGCACAGATTCAGCACAGCCATGTTCATTCCTCATCCTCATCCTTGGATGGGGGGGGGGTGTGCCCTCTTCTCTTGAAACCCCATCTTGTCAGAGCTTCCCTGGTGGCCTAGGGGTTAAGTCTCAGTGCTATTACCACTATAGCCTGAGTTCAATCCCTGGGTAGGGAGCTAACCCACATATGGCGCAGCAGACCTCTCCTGTCTTGCTCACCGCTCCCCTTAGCAGTGTATTTCAGTAGATTCACCTGTTCTGCTCCCCACTCTGTCTCTGATAAATCCTCTCACCCCCCACCCCACACTACTGGCCTACACCCCAATTCTAATACACACACACAAAGAAAAAGAAGCCCTTCTTCCTTTCCCCCTAGCAAGCTCATGCCTACTTTGCCTATAGTGGGACTGTGTTTCCCAGGATTGACCTCTGTTGTTGGCATGCTGTGATTTGCTGTGCTAGTTCCTAGAACTCTTCCTTACTTTCTTTTTTAAAATATATTTATTTTATTTATATAAGAGCCAGGTTACAGGCCAGATGTGCAGGAGGGTGAGAGGATTCACCAGAGACAGAGCGGGGAATAGAACAGGCAGACTGATGAAATACACTGCTGAGGGGAGCAGCGGGTGAGACAGGAGAGGTCTGCTGTGCCATGGTTGCTCCGAGGCTGGCAGGGATTGAACCGGCACTGCAGAGGCCACAGACAGCTTCACAGCACTGCGCTCAACCACCTGCACCACCAGGGAGGCCCCCCTCCTTACTTTCGATCCCCCTCATCATCTCTACACTCTATTCTTATCCTCACTGTGCATCTTGGTGCCTCAGTACCTCTCCAGTTGGGCTGCAGTAGTCACACTGATAATCACACTTCCTTTGGAAGTGTGATAATCTCATCTTTTTTTTAAAAATTTTTTTTATTTTTTATTTTATGTAATTCTTACATCATTTTTCATCTTTGCACAATGTATGCATTTTCATTTTGGTTATATTCCCCATACAATTGCAACCCCCCCCCCCTTATTTTGACACTAGTCCTTCCTCTCCCTGCCCCTCCTTCCCTACTCACCCCCTGTAGTGTGTCTCTGGTTTATAGTTGCTTGTTGATTTTGATTTTCACTTTGTATTGATTAGTCTTTTTCCTGGTCTCTTATTTAGGTTTTCTAAATGCCTGCTATGAGTGAGACCATCCAGTATTTTTCTTTTTCTTTCTGGCTTATTTCGCTGAGCATGATCCCTTCCAGCTTCATCCATGTTGCTGCAAATTGCATGTGTTTATCTTTTTTGATTGCTGAGTAATATTCCATGGTGTATATGTACCACATCTTCTTGATCCAGTCATCTATTTTTGGGAACTTGGGTTGTTTCCATAGCTTAGCTATTGTAAACAGTGCTGCTATATCATCTAACTTCTTTGGGCCCCTTACTTTTGTACTCCTCCCACCCCTCCTCATGCCCTGTACTTGGCAAGCTGTGTGGCAGAGGCACAGATGGACAGATGGACTGATGGATGTCTGAGAGAGAGAGACAACTTACACATGTTCAGTTCATAAATAGACATCTTATATGTGATAAGGGCCATGATGAAGAGTGCTGTTGGCATTGTCAGGGTGGAGCAGCTGGCTCTGCCTCAGGAAGTCAGGCTTTACCAGGAGGTGATGTTTGAGCAATCTTAAAGGAGTTAGTTAGGTCAACAGTGGGAGAAAGGGAATTCCATTCAAGGAGAATAGCATACACGAAAGCCTGAAATCTCGTGATGTCCTTAGAGAAAATATAATGTGGTATGAATGGAACAAGGGAAACATGTTATTTGAGTTTGAGGGTTCATGAATAGCCGAGGGTGGGAATGAGGCCGAGATGTTAAAGGATCTACTCACGAGGACCTTGTAAACCATACTGTGTAGTTTAGACTTTGCCTTCCCAACACTGGGAGGCTGTGAGGATTTTACGTAGGGACATGATGTGGTTAGATTTATATATAAGGAAGATAAATGCATGGCTGTGAGGAATGGATTGTCTTACTTGTCCTCTAGCAATTCTGTAAGGCAGACAGGATGTGTATTGTTTTTACAACTGAGAACACTGAGGCCTGAAAGGTTAAATACCTTGCCAAAGATCTCAGAGCCAGAAAGCAAAGGATCTAGGTTTCACCTACTTCCTGGCTCTGAATTGCTTTCTCCTGGGCACACTGCCATTGTTAACAGAGTCTTCTAGAAAGCTGCTTGCAGCTGGGCAGTGGGTAGATGCTGACAGGAGCAATATGAAGCAAATGGTCATTGATACAATCTTGTTGAAGGAGTGTCGCACTGGGATTTTGTGGCCTGTGGTGTTCAGTCTCCTGACCTCTATACCAGTGCATAGACAGCAAGAAGCAGTGGGGAGCTTGGAGCTTCAGGCTCTACAGTGCCTTGACAAAATCTACTCATCACTGTCTCTCTCATTAATTCAGGGCAGCATTTGCTGCCCGATCCAGGCATTTGTCAGTGACTTGTTTCTGGAAGCCTCTTGTCCTCAAGGTTGGTCAGCTCTGCAGTCAGTAGCCCCAGGGTGCACCCTGGCAGAGGCAGGCCCTTTCTTAGCCTGTATTTTGCAAAATGAAATGATTGTTTTTTTTTTAAATAAAGGTAACGTGATCTAACAGTATAGAACACGGAGCATGGAGATCAGGCAGACCTAGGTTTTAGTTCTGCTGTTGCTGTTTAATTTACATAAGTCTCAAGTTTTCTTATCTCTAAAATGAGCAAAGCTGACCCCACCTGAAAAGATTGTTGTGATGGTTAATATGTGATAATATTTTAAAGTGCCTGGCACATACGAGTCTTAAATATAGGATGACTTTAATTCCTGCTCTTATCACTGCCACCAGAGTAAAAGAAGATTTGAAAAACAGAATAGAAGGAACAAACTCATATCTTACCACTGTGATCCAACTACCCTTACATTTCATTATAGCTCCTTCAAATATTTTTCTCCACTACTTTGAAATATTTTGGATTTGGGTAGCATTTAATTTTATAATTATTTTATACATTTTATAATTATAATTTTATAACCAGATTTTCCCTCTCTGTAGTGGGAACTGTAATATATGTATTTTTAAAATATATTTTTTCTGATTATAAAAATAGGGTATAAAATTCAAAGCATATAAGAAGCAAAGGGAAAAATCATACTCATAATTCCTGCCTCATTCATAGGCCAGAGGTAATCCCTGTTAACATTGTGATGTATTTCCTTCTAGTGGTTTTTTTTTTTTGAGTTAACATTAGTATATAAAACTGTATAGGTTCCAAGATTACATCATCTCACCACGCCCACAAACAAATGTCTAGTTACCTTCTGCTACCTGTCGGCCCATTTTGCCATTTCCTCCCACTTCCTTCCCCTCTGACGATGCCATTCTGTTTACAGAATCAAGGGTTTGTTTTGTTTTCTTTATATTCCACAAAGGAGTGAAATCATATGGTACTTGTCTTTTTCCTTTTGACTTACTTCAATTAGCACAACCCCCTAAAAGTCCATCCATGTTGTCAGAAATAGCAAGATTTTATCCTTTTTATGGGTGAGTAGTATTCCATGTTTTGTACCACATATATTCTTTAACCACTCACCCTCTGAGTTGGGCGGTTGGGTTGTTTCCATATCTTGGCTATTGCAAATAGTGCTGCAATGAACATAGGGGTGAATATATCTTTTCAAGTTCGTGTTTTCATGGGTAAATATCCAGAAGTAGGGTTATTGGGTCATATGCTAGTTCTATTTTTTATTTTTTTGAGAACTCTCCACATACTGTTTCCCATGTGGTTGCACCATTCCCACCAACAGTGGACAAGGGTTCCCTTTTCTCTACATCATTGCCAACACCTATTATTTCTTGATTTTTTAATAATAGCCTTTCTATCAGGTATGAGGTGATATATCACTGGGTTTGATTTGCATTTCCCTAGTGATAAGCCATAGTGAGCATCTTTTCATGTGTCTGTTGTGTATCATTGGTGAAATGTCTGTTTAGCTCCTCTCCCCATTTTTCAATCAGGTGGTATGCTATTTGTTTGTTGAGTTGTATGAGTTGTTTGTATGTTAACCCCTGGTCTGATGTGTGGTTTGCAGACATGATCTCCCTCCAGTAGGTTGCCTTTTCGTTTTAACAATGGTTTCGTTTGCTGTGCAGAAACTTTTTAGTTTGGTGGAGTCCCATTTGTTTATAACCCCATTTGTTTCGCTTGCTGTTGGAGATAAATCCACAGACATCACTAGGATCAGTGTCAAACAGCTATTGACTTCTGTTTTCTTCTGTGTATTTTATGATTTCAGTCCTTACATACAAGTCTTTAATCCATTTTGAATTGATTTCACTATGTGGTATAAGATAGTAATTCCTTCTGGTCTTTTAAAATCGTTTGTTTTATAGATCATATTATATATACATTTTTATGCAATTTTTCAATTCACATGGTATCTTGGGTATTTTCCTATTACTGTAAGCTTCATTTTCCAAGGATACATACTCTTTCATCAGATAGTTGTACCACAATTTATATAAGCATTCTGCTATTGGTAGACATCTAAATTTTCCCCAGTTATTTAAGAAGCTTCCTATGACAAAACCTAGGGAACCAGTCTCAGTCTAACCAGAAAATGTGTGATGGACTTCGCTGTGTGTGCAGCCCTGGGTGAGGCCCAGTGTGACTCCTCCAATAAATCGGATTGAGAGCCTGCTGCAAAGAGTTCAGAGACTAGACAACCTGGAAATGTTTACCAGGGTAAACTACATAGGTGTTTCTTTACCAGACACTGTTAGAGAGTTCACTTAAGTGTGGTTACCCCTCATCCCTGTGGAAGATGGGACCTGGGAAGCTCTTACAAGGAAGAAAGCCTAGAATTACTTGCTGCCTCTTCTCATCAATTAGCATGCTATTTGGCTGTTTGAGCCAGTTACCTTAAATATTACGGGCCTGTGCTAATTACCTTTGAATATCACTTCCAAGAGGTTTCTGCTGGAAAAGAGTGAGAACCAATAGCATAAAGAAAGTTGCTTATATGAGAATCGGGAGAATCAGAATGACTCTTAAGTTTTGACACACACTTGCTCTGACACCCAAGGCAAATTACTTCCTCTTCCCAAGCCTTGGTTTTGTCCTCATGATGTTGAAATATTGGACCATACAATCTTTAGCCCATCCAGCATTGATAGTTCATGAGTACCTGAAGCCTTAGTCTTGCTAGCAGCTAAAGTAAGCATCCTGATAAGGGTCACAGGATGCTTCTCTAGAGTAAGAGTTCCTTTCATTAGTCCCCAAGGAAAGGTTTTTACATTCCATCCACTTCTGGTAGAAGTAGGGATGGACAGAGACTGAAAGGCAAGCAATGTGTCTCATTGTGCATAAATGCTGGATTCAGTCCCAAGTGATGCCTTTTATGTGTTAGATCTTTGTTCTTTTGTGTATTTAGTTCTTTTATTCTCTCATTTAGCAGAGTTCTGGATCTTACACAGTCCATTTCTGCAATAGAAGGGATGAATAAGCCTCAGCCCTGTCCTCAAGACACATGTAGTCTAGTGAGGAGACAGAAAAAATGTCAGAGGCAGCAAGATACTAACTACAAGGTTCATATAAGTCACTTATATGAAAGGAGTGCTTGAGTTTGTCTTGAAGCCATAACAAAAGAGTCACTGTGGATGCGTTCAGATTTTAAAAGATGAGAGTTAAGTTTTCTAGACAGGCAGTTGAGGAGAGGCGCTCAAGCAGAGGAAGAGCCTGTGCAAAGGCCTAGAGGTGTGAGTGACCATGTCATGTTCTGAGACCTGCAGATAGTTTGTGTGGCCGCGTGTGAGAGTGAGCTGACAAGGGAAAGTCGGGCATTTCTCCTCAGACAGGTCTGTTTCCACTGAATTCCTTGCTCATTTTATCAATCCAGGTGACAGGGATGGTTTTTCTTAGTCCAGTTTTCTGAAACTGTCGCTTATGTTGCTATATATTTCCATTTTTATGGTAATACATACTCATTATAGAAAGTTTGAAAAATACAAAATAGTAAGAAGAAAGGATGAAGAGACCATTTATGGTCTCACTGCTTAAAGACCAAAAAAACATTTTCATTCAATACATTTTTTTCTCTTTATGTGATAATATGTTGTAATTATAGTTTTAACCTTTGTATATGGCATCCCTTTCTATTTACTTCCTAAAATTTTCCCCCAAAAGGGATAGTATCTTTAAAAATAACTGTGATCATAAAATATACTGATGCAAATATCTTTGCTTCCTCTCACATAATTTATTTTCTTTCTTTCACAGGTCTCTTGTGGCTCAGAGCATAATCTGGCAGTGATTGGTAAGTGATTACTATACCGATAAACCTTGTTTATCATGAAACTGGCAGAATTAGAGAAGATTCTTGGTTAACTACAGGTCAGGGGCTGTGTTTCAGGGAAGATTCTTGGAAATGGAAGTCTTTGTTTGACCAAGGTTCTACTGAAATCTCCTTTTCTAAAAATTTCATTCCACATCACTGAGCATTTTTCTAAGTTGCCTGAGCTGGCCTCCCTGCCTCAGGAAGGCATTTGAGAATATTGAAGATCTTACAGTCTGGGGGCATCATGTGTAAAAAGCTAGAGAGAAAAGGGGAAGAGGATTGGGTTGTTCCTGGTTCTTCTAGTAAATCCCTTACAGGCAAGTTCTTTCTTCTGGATTGGCTCTTTGGAAACACAGGGCTCTGCTCATTGCCCTCACTGCCTTGTATTTTATTGCACTCAGGAACTCCCCTTTAAAGCCAAACAGCTGATTCATTGAGGTTTCCTCTGGACAACCAGGGCTCACTGTTTTTATAATATGGCCTATGAGTAATTCCTTCAAAAGAAGCCTTCTTAGCACCTCCACAGACTCAATCTCATGTTACAGGACAGCAAAGAGGATGGAACATAGGGTCAGACAGCATGAGTTTAATGCAGGCTTCCACTTATTAGTGTTACTATGTGAACTTGGATGAGTCCTGAACCCCTTGATGCCTTATTTTTCTCATCTTGAAAGTGAGAGAGAAAACAATAAACCAGGAGGGCAAAAGCACCTACTTTATATAATTGTTGTGTGAACTAAACAAGTTGATATATATAAAGGATAAAGAACAGGATTTAGCTCCTAACAAGGGTAGAAATGCTAGGTGTTACTAACTCGCTATCTTTAGTGCAAATAGTTGATCTCCTGTGGATTGTAGTTCCCCCATTTGTAAAATGGAGAAAGTAAAGCAAAAAGCCAAGGTCCCCTCCAGCTCTGACATTTTAGGTCTCTATTGTAACCTCGTCACTGTCTGCCTTGTATGGGTGATTTCTGCTTTTGTCTACTTGCTCCTGGCCTCTGACTGTAAACTTCTGAAGGGCAAGGCCCCTGTGTTTTCCTTTTGCTTCCTGCTTATTTGCAGCAACCAGAGCAGTGCCTGGCACTCAGCAGAGACTCAAGCACTCTTTTCTGAATTGAGCTAGACTGGCTCAGCTGCCTGGGGAGGCAGCAGTTTGAAGCACTACTTTGCAGGCCTGAACGTGATGTGCAAGGAGGCAGAACCAAGGACAGCAGAGGAGGTAGACAGCCAGCCAGCAAGGGCTGGGGGGAGGGGGAGTAAAAGGGGCTGGAGTCAGAGAAGGAGCGAGAAAATGTTAGCAGCAAACCTGCAATAGCAGCACCAGATACTTTATACCGGAACTGCTCTAGCCTGGGTGTAATTAAGACAGGCAGATCAAAGAGTCAGAGTCAGTGCCTAGGATGTCGCTACTGCTGCTGTCTCTGGACTGGGAGAGGTTGGCTTCCTCTGGGATCAGCACAAACAAGAAGATTACAGGGAATCTGAATCTATGAAAGAACAAAATCCAGATTTGGGGGTGGGGGTCAGCAAGCAGGGCAACAGGCTGAGCTCGCAGAGGTAGCCTGGGGCTGTAGAAAGAGCATAGACTCTGCAGGCAGAGCCTTGGTTCAAGGAGCTCTACCTCTGTGTTAGCTGCCATGGTTCCCTCATCTACGTAACAGGGATCATTTGCTTTGCAGGATTGTTGTTCTGAGGATTAGGTGAGAGAGTGTATGTGAAATACTTGGCATAATGCAGGAGAATAAGAAATATATATATATATATATATATATATGTAATTTTCATTTCCCTTGGTCAGGGTGGCGAGAGGGGAGAATCCCTTGTGGGTGTAACTGTTCTAATGAAGTATTTCTTGAGGGAAAGAATATTCTGGAAAGGTGTATCCAGCAGTATCCAAATAAGGAGACTATCAGAGGCTGTGGGGGAGCAGGGCATGTGATGAATGCTTTGAGGGCAGACCTGTTATTTTCTGTCCGTCTGCAGCACCTGGGGCATGGCTCACAGTCCACTGAGTGCATGGTTCAGAGTTAGGAAATGTGTGTGCCCTCTCACAGGGCTCTGGACATGTCTCCCTGCCTGCCTGTGAGCTGGGAGCAGAGGCTCCCCGCAGCCAGAGGAATGAGGCCCTCAGTGGGTGCCCTGCAGGGTGCAAGTTGTGCAATATGAAGTGACAAGAAGCCGCCTGCTTGCCCTGGCAGGAGGCCAGCAAGAGGGAGACAAACTGTAGAAGAGTGCTTACCAGCTAAAAGCCTGGTTCTTATTGTCAGCTTCCCCCTCAGCCCCTCTGCTGCTGCCTATTTCAAATGGATTTCTCGGCCTTCAGTCTCATTCCCCGAGATCCAGCCCCTCAGAGGTGGGGGCTGTGTCCCACCCATGACAGGCAAAAAACAGTTACAGAATGTGAAGAAGGCAGACTTTGTTCAAGGGTATAAAGAGACTTAATGTCTAATAAATGTGCCACAGACAAATCAAACTGGAAGGGAAGGTGAAATCGATGACTGAAAGCGCATAACTGGGGACCTAGCTGTTCTGGGGAAAGGACGCAACTCCATGAGGTGTAATTGTTATACCCACTTTATAGAGAAAAGAACTGAGACTCAGAGGTTAAACCAGCTAACAGGTTGCCCAGGGATGAGTAGCAGTGAATGGTAGATCTGTCTGCCTGACTTCCAAGATGGCTCTTTAGCAGTCCAAGGATCTGTGGCAATATGGGTGGTGGTTAAGAAGGGCACAGGCATTTGGAACTGATAACCTGCTTTGTGATCCTGGTTCTTCCACTTATGAGCTATGTAGCCTTCTATAAGTGGCTTAACCTCTCTGTTTTGATTGCCTCATCTAGAAAAAATCATAATATTGACTTTATAGTGTTGTTAGGTAAAGTGCTAAGAACAGTGCCTGGCACAAAAGTCCAGAGTCAGTGAATCTTAACAGCTATTACTATTATTATATTGAGGCTTCAAGGAAGGAAGTACATAACTATGACTTTAAGAAGGCCTGAGGTTCGGGGTGGGACTCTCAGCAGCTAATGAGAAAGTATCTTCCCCACCGAGATGTCAGGGTCCAGAGTAGGTCTCAGTATAGCTGTAGAAAGGATTTGTAAACTGGAGCTTGGGGACCCTAATCTGGTCAATCTGGAAATCCCAACAGCCCTGAAACAGTGCTAACCCAGATTTATTCCAGGTCAGGATTCTGCTCTCCTTTGTCCCAGGGACTCAGGGCCTGCATATGCCAGCTTGAGGAGAGTCCCACAGCAGCCTCATTTCAGGTTTCTTAGGGGATCAAAATAACTGTGCTGCTACTTCCTTCCAGGTTTCTTTCCCTCCCTTTCTTTGCATTTTGCTTTGGTTTTTCCCTGAGTTTTCTAGTGAAGTTTCTCTTGACATATTATGTGTTTGCTGCCAGACACCCCCATGACTAGATAGGATGGTGAGGCCTGCAAGTTCCTGCTTTAAATGAAGAACTGCTGGAGCCACATATAGAGAAACTCGAGTAACATTCAGGGAGGCGAGAGCTGAGGCCATTGGCCACACTGGCCTGGCCACATCTCCAGTGATGTGTGCCTCCTTTACTCACTTCGCAGTGCTGAACCTGCATTGCTGCATCCAAGTTCTCTTTTGTAAAATCATCCTCACAATTACTCACTTCTAAAAGTTGTTCTTCCAAAAGGCATAGGAGCATCAGGTACCTGCTGCGTGTCTGCCCCATGATAGGTGCTCAGCAGGGGCACGCTCACTTGGCAGGTTCACTCCTGTGCTGCTTTCTTTATTCCTTCCCTTCCACCCAGGATTTTCCTCCACATCTGACAAAGCTGGCTGCCTGGCTCCCATTCATGGGCCTAGACTGAGGTCAGCAGAGGTGAGGTGGGGGGCATGTGGCCACCACTTACTCAGAAGATCCCTGCCTGCCGGTGGCAGGCTCCCCGGTCCCAACTCTGTTTTCAGGGTCCTCACCTCCGTGTCTGGCTGAATTGGCTCCAGCTGTTTTGCTTCCCCCGGGAGCAGCTTATTTTGGCTTGAATGGGCAATTTGTTTGCCTTCTCTCCTGATGTGCAGTTGTTCAGCCTCCCTTTCCTGCAGAGAAAAAAAAGCTGACTGCATTTCCTCTCTCCCTGCTCCACACAGACCCTTGGAAAGGATTTTATTGGTGGCCTTTTCCTGGAGCACGTAGGCTCACCAGACAGGCATTGTTAAAGGGTTAGATATTTGGCAGGAGTGTGGTATCTCCTCCTCCTCCAAGCAAAGCCAGTTCTTTCACCAAATTGCAGCTATAATCTATGCAAGGATCTTTTTCTCCTCCCTCCATTTCACTGATGATTTCCAATTGTTGAACCTTTGTACCGTTGTAATATGTGTGGCAAAGCAATCTGATCTGGGCCTGAAACCCATCAAACAAAGTCATGTAAGAACTGAATAGAGAAAACGCTTTTTTTTTTTTTAAACACTGGTTATACCTCTGAGAGACACTCTTTCCAAATTCCAGGGCCTGTGGAGAAGTTACAGGGTAGGACAAGCTTGTGCTGTACACAGCATGACAGGCAGAGTGTGACTGCTTTACCTATGTGATCCCATGAACCCTCAGCAGTTGATGAATTGGCACCATCACCATTGTTTTTTTTTTTTTTTAAAGATTTATTTATTTATTTATTTATACAAGCACTGGGTACAGTCAGAAGCGCGGGAGGGTGAGAGAATTCACCAGAGCCAGAGCAGGGAGCAGAGCAGGCAGAAGGACTGAAGTACACTGCTGAGGGGAGCAGTGGGCGGCAGGAGAGGTCTGCGCGCCATGTAGGGCCCTCCTCCGGTGGCTGGGGAGCAGCCGGGGATCGAACCAGCACTGTAGAGGCTGCGGCCAACTTCGCAACCTAGCGCTCAATTGCTGCGCCACTGGGGAGGCCCATCATCACCATTGTTAACCCTGTTTTCTAGATGTGGGAAGCCTAACTAAGGCTGAGCAGTGTTGCCCATGCAGGTCATAGGGTGATGATGAATCTGTGTGTTGAGTCTGTAACCAGGACTTTAACTTCAGGGCCTGTGGTCTGCTCCCTGATGCTGTCTTCCTGCAGGCCAGGGAGAGTCTGGCTTGTTTTTAAAACCACCAGGGAAGATTATTTCATCTCCTATTTCAATATGTGGCTCCCCTTCACGTTGGAAAGTTCTTCTGTATATCCAACCTAAATCTCTTGCTTACGATTAAGCAGTTCTCTGCATAATAACCAAATAAAATCATAAATTGATGGCATTGTTTTGGAAAACCACCTGTTCAACATTCTTCTTCCTCCTTCCGGCATCCCTCTTCTCTTAAAAAATTAATTTTCTTATTTAATGCTATAGGTTTATGATTTAAAATTTAAAAAGCATAAAAAGATTTAAAATGAAAAACCTCCCTCTTACCATATCTTCTCTCTGCCTGGTTCCCAAAACCCTTATGTGAAGCTAATGCTATGAGTAGTTTCTTCTGTGTCCCTCTAGTTTCTTTTAGTGTGTATAAATGAATACCAAGATTTTAATCTTTTTACATAAATGGTCGTATGCTCTACATATTTTTTCATGTCTGATTTTTTTCTTTCAACATCTTGTTTGGGACAGCTCTCCATATCTGTGTAAAAGCCTTCCTATTTCTTTATTACAGCTATGTAGAATCTAGTATATCCATGTACCATTATTTATTTATCTTGTACTCTGTTGATGGACATTTAGGTCCTTTCCAGTTTTTTGCTATTACGAGTTGTGAGGCAGCAAATAACCTTGTGTGTGTGTTATTTCATGTGTGGGAGAGGGTAGTCGTTGGATAAATTCTTAGAAGTGCAAATAAGTGTATTTACAAAAGAGCAAGTGTATTTGTTATTTTGCAGGATCCTGCAAAATAAGCCTCCAGAGGAATTATACCATTTTTCACTCCCACCAGCAAGGTACAAGAACGCCTATTTCTGCAGCCTCCCTAATGGTGTTTTAAGAAACTTTTGGAATTTTGCCAGTCTGATAGGTGAAAAAATATTTAGGGTGGTTTTGTTTTACTTTTTAAGCTGAAGTACCATACATGTATAGTAAAACACACAAATCTTAAGTGTTTGGTTTGACGCATTTTTGCATATGTATATAACTAAAAAAACCACCACCCAGTACCAGATACAGAATATTAGGCCCCAGAAGGCTCCCTCCCACCGCTTTTCGGTCAGTGCACCACCCTTACAGTTTGAGAGACTTATATTGTCTTAAGCCTCTGATTTTGTGATAATTTGTTACAGTAGCAATGAAAAACTAATACAGATATAGGAGATCCCATCACAAAGAAGGAAATACAAATGGCTCTTGACATGTGAAAAGATGCTGAATTTTCATAGTAACACAAGCTAGACAGATTAGAAAGGCCACAGCAAGGAGCAGAATCGGAGGCCTTAGAATACCAGATACCAGGATTTCCTATGAAGCTACAATAGTCAAGATGGTACATGCAAACAGAGAAACTAATGAAAGTCCAAAAAGAGACTCACCGGTATTGATTTGCCGCAAAGGATCCTCTAAAATGGAGGGAAAGATTTTATTTTCAATAAGTGGTTTTAGACCATTTAGAACAATGGTCAGAAATCTGAAGTGGGTCTCATTGGGCTGAAATCAGGGTCTGAACAGACTGCATTCCTTTCTGAAGGCTCTACATAGTCTTTTCTTGCCTTCTCTAGCTTCTAGAGGCCACCTGCACTCCTGGGCTTGTGGCTGCTTTCTGTCTTTGAAGTTGTGGCTCTCTGCAAGTCTCCTTCACATCCTGCCGCTCTGTTGGTGACTCTGCCTCCCTCTTTCACGTTTAAGAGTCTTGTGATTATACAGGGTCCACCCTGTTTTTCCCTATTTTTCAGTCAGGTTTCAACTAATTAGCAGACTTAAATTAATCTGCTACCTCTGTTCTCTTTTGCTATATAACAAGGCATATTCAAAGGCTCCAGGAATCAGGAATTTTGGGGGGAGAGAAGGTCATTATTCTGCCTACCACAATATCCTTTACCCTTTATACAGTTGGATTGTTGTTGGGTTTTTCCCAATAGATTTCTAGGAGCATTTTATGTATTAGAGAGATTAGGCCTTTGTGATTTATTGCAAATGTATTTTCTTAGTTTTTCTGTCTTTTGATTTTGCTGTTGGTGTTTTACTTTTTCTTTTTCTTTTTTTCTTTTCTTTTCTTTTTTTTTTTTTTTTTTTTTTTTTGGTCTTTTACTGGTTTGGTCAAGCACCACTTTCTTTTACTAGAGATGAAATTTGTCAGTCTTTTCTTGTATAGCTTCTGAATCTGAGTTAGAGAAACCCTCCCCACTTGAGCCTATAAAGGACTTTCTTCATATTTTATTCTAGTATGTACATGGTTTTGTTTTTCACATGCATGTCTTTGATCCATTTGGAATTTATCCTGATATAAGTGGCAGATGTGGATTCACCTTCATTTTTCCAGATGGCTACCAATGGTCTCTACACTATTTATTGATTTGTTGAATTCCCTTTCTTTTTGACTACCTTCCTCCCCATTGCTATGAGACATAAAGAGAGGCAGTGACTTACTCAAGATTGCCCCGCTAATCAATGGCAGAGCTTGGGCTGCAGAGCTGGTGACTGATTTTCCAGGAGCTTTCTCAAGCTTTGTTGTCTCCTGGGCTGTTTATCAAGCAGTGTGGGGGGGTAAGAGTGTAGGAGTATGCATGGGCAGGAGTGGGTGTATGTGCTTAAACAGAGAAGTCTCTTTCAGTTTCCTTGGTTCTCAGTGTCCCAAGTCCTGCTTTGCTCAACTCTGGAGCGGATGGACATGTTGCCACTTACACACCTCACCACTTGAGGCACCATATCTCTTCCCTGCCTGCTCAGAAATATGATAAGATCCTTAGCATTTTAGAAGATGTTTCACAATTAATACAGAGGTGTTTTTACAGACCATTAGTTATCATTCAAGTCACATTTCTGTCAAGTCATTTGTTTTCAAGGCAGAGTCTCACACCGCAAGGTGTCCCTTTTAACTTTCGATAAAGGTGGCGCCTCACCATTATTCCTAAAGAAGCAAGGTGTTTATCGCTTGGCAGTCATGCTGCACATGATCACAGGTGAGGATGCTTGGCCGTCAGGAGGGCTCACATACTGGCTAAATTATCACTCTCTCATGCCAGCCTTTTAGGCACAGTTGACCACCACATTTTAGTACAATGCTCTGAGGCTTCTTTGGTTGCTTACAGTAGCAAAAACTGCACTTATTTACAGACACTCAAGAGGCTTGGGGCCTTGCAAAGGTAAATTAACCAAGGTGAACTCAAGGTCAAAAACAGTCAGGGTAAGCTAGAGGCAGGGTTCTGCAATGGCAGGGCTGAGGTCTTTGCCACCAACTCTCTGTGTGATCCTGGGTAGTCACTGTTCCTCTCCAGGCCTTAGGATCCCCATCTGAGAAATGTTGTTAAGTCAGCTGCACCACTTGAGTCTGCCCTCACGTTCACAAACTGTGTTGTACACCTTTATTAAATTTTTTAAAATTGAATTTTTCAGTTGTTTACATATCTATATAACTTGGGGGTTATATTTTTTATTCCTCCATATGTAATAGACCCAAATGGTCTGCACTTGCCTTGCATGCAGTAGGCGCTTCACATGTTTGTTAAACACACAGTGAATGTTAGAGACGATATTTTCCTTTTCCTTCCTCTTGCTGGTGGCCGATCTGTGCCACGTACCACTCTGGATGTTGTGGAGGAATCTAGCAGGTGGTTGTTGCCTTATGGGGCTCACATTTAATGCAAAAGAGAGCTATGGATTGAGTCTGACATATAATATGTACCTAATCAATACTGTTTGAATGAGTGAATAAATACAAAGCAGTGAGAGTGATGAGAATTGGAAGAAAGCATGAAGAGGAAGTGTGATCAATTTTCGAAATCGCTGAAAGAAGTAGCTCCTGAGTGAGGAAAGGTGAAGAGCAGTCTGTGCAGAGGGATCAACATGAGCAAAGGGAAGGTGGGTTTTAAAATGTGCGAGTCGTGGCTGAGGGACAGGTGGACCAACAAGACAGCTGAGGGTCACTGGTAGGGCCAAGTCTCAATAGCCACTGACTTTAATGTATGTGGAATCATTATGGGTTATTTAGGAGGACACTCAGAAGTGTTCACAATTGTAGCAGAAAATAAAAGACTTTTCTTCTCCCTTTTTTCAGGAAAAGATAATGCCCTTTTACAGAATAAAAGAGAACTGTGTTGTACATCTTTATTTTATTTTTTAAAATTGAATTTTTCAGTTGTTCATATATTTATATAACTTGGGGGTTACATTTTTTTTACTTATCATTAAAAGAGAGTAGCTGAGTACCCACTAAATGCTGGGGCCCATTCTGAGTATTTGATAGATGTCATTTCATTCAGTCATCACCATGCAAGTAAGAAGATGGACAGATGAGGATTGTCCCAGTTTTCCAGATGGATAAATGGAGACTCAACAGGTGGAGCCCAGGATTCAGACTAACGTCTGCTACCTCCCTGCAGCCATTAGACTTTGGCTTATTAGCATATGAAACAGCATCAGTGGAGCTTGTAGCTTGTACTTTGGCTTTGGAGGACAGAAAACAGCAAGGGCAGAGCTCCTTGTCCTGACTGTATTTGTTTAAAGGGATGGAGGCCTGTACCTATCCCAGCCTGTTCTCAGAGTATAGCCCCTGGAGGAGACCATGTGCAACTTGGGGCAACTTTGACAATGGCCAAATGGTCAGGCCCCATGAGTCTGCTCTGTCCTTTTGAAGACAGAGCAAATTTCTTGAGCCAAGCTGATACCATGCTATCTCCCAGTATTGACCCTAGTACCCACAGGCCTCAGCTTGTGCTGGTGCTCTCCAGTATTATCTACCTTATGGCTGCTGTCTCTACCGTCCCTTGACTCTGTGGACTCCTCCTGGGTTCCTCCTGGGTGTACCTAAAGCCTCAAATGCAGAACAACTGTGACTCTTCATGCCAAAGTCTCGTTCACTTTCTCTGGACGAGGCTTCAGCAATGTTCTGTTTTCCCATCGGGCCATTTGTGGGCTCATTCACTTACTAGAAGTTTGCACCATGTAGTAGAAAGAGCCCTGGCCAAGGCACCTGCATACGAAACTAACTGCTGTCACCTTGAGCAGAGCCCTGTCCTTCCTGGGCCTCCCTTTCTTTATGGGTAAGACGAATTGTATAACTTTGAGGGCTCTTTCAGCTTGTACGCTTTCTGAGATTGTGTTTTATTCATCCATAAGCTCACGCCTTCACCCTGCACAGGTTTAGGGAATGCTTCTCAGAAGAGATGATATTTGAAGTGGCTTTTAAGTGATGAGTAGGAGGAGGAGAACAAAAGCAGGGAGAAGACATGGCGATCTGGAGCAAGAGGAGACGGGGAATAGGGCACTTCGTGGCAGGGAAGTCTGCCACCTGGTCGTGAAGACCTTAAATGTCAGACTAAGGAGCTGGAACTCCATCCCGTGGGTGGGTAACAGGGCTCAGGGAAGGTTTTAAAGCAGAGGAATGACTTGATCGGATTTGTTTTCAAAAGCTAACAACCGTTCAACAGAGGAGCCTGAGAGGAATGGCAGTGACCTGTGGCTTTATAAGATAATAATTCAGTAGTTCTCGTCAGCTTGAGACAAGAAAGATGCTACTGACCTTTTGATCCTTAGCATACCTGATGTCTGATTGTTTCCACTAAGTATGGTGGCCTCAGCATCCCCATCAGACTCCTTGACCAGACTGTGCCTTATCCTGGTTGCCACTCTGGGCCTAGCCCAAGGCCAGTCACCCTTTTCCCTTAGTGGCTAAGAGGCTAAGAGACATGGTCAGAAGCTCCACAGTATAGTGCAAGTGTGGCTAGTGCCACAGTTGTCAGTGGCACCCTATGTGTCCTCTCTACTTCCCAAAGCACAGACACTTCACCTCATCCATCTTCTGTTTTTTCTTAGCAACCCTGAAGTTCTCTGGGAAAGCACAGTCCCTAGTGTACAAATGAGGAACTGCAGTCTCAGAAAGCCGGCTTGATTTGTCCCAAGCAGCACAAATCGTGTAGGAGCCTGAGGCCTTGGAGTTAGGAAGTCATGGGTACTGATTCCAACTCTGCTGCTTAGTATCTGTGTGACCGTGGGCAAGGTTGCTACCTTCTCTGAACCGTGGGTGTCTTGTCTCTAAAGACTGAGATAATAATAGCTGCTGTAGGTGCTTGTCTTTGGAGTAAATTATGTGGTTTATGGAAACGCTCTTGGCACAGAGTAGGTGCTCTGCATGTCTGTTTCTGACTCACTCCAGTGCTCTTTCTGGTGTTTTACCTTGCTTCCCATATGGCCCTCCTTGTCACGTCCCTTGCACCTCTATTCTTAAATCAGTGCCACAGGCATAGATTAATGAAGCCAGGCTCTGTGGGTGAGGTGAGAGGAAATGTCCTCTTCCCCCACTTTGCATGTTGCCTGGTTGGCATGTGGTGAAGAGGAGAATGTCTAGGCTGACAGCCAAGTGGTCTCGCCATCCAGTGTGGGATGAACGACCTCTCCTTCCTCCCTAGGGAACTCTGTGTGGCACATGCCAGGCTCAGCGCCTCCCAGGATGCGAGGCATGTGTATTGTATATATGTACATTTACTATAACACGTAACCCTGTTTTTCAGAGGAGAAAAGGGAGACGCAGAAAAGTTAGATTCATTCCTGCCTTAGGATCTCACAACTAATATTTGGTGGGAATGGTATTTTGAACTAGATTATTTGACTCTGGAGCATGGGCTCTTTGTTATTAAATTACTTTTTATTATAGAATGGCATGTGTATGTGTGTGTGTGTTTAAAAAGAAAAAAAAATCACTAAAAGGCTTAATAATTGCAGTTTCTGCCTCACCTTTTCCTACCCCCTGGTTCTACTGCCAGAGCCACCATTTTGAATTATTTTCAGGAATCGCCCTCTGTATTTCTTTCTACATTCCTCTGCATATCTTAAATAAATCAAATGCTTATTTAAGATATTAATTTTAGATAAAATAAATTGAATCTGTTGATTAAATATAAATAAAAACTTAATTACCTTATATCACCACCCTTGTTTCTTCTCTCTATCGTCCCAGCTATGATTCAGTCCTCAGTTCATTATTGTGGCCAGTGTAAATCCTGCTTTCACTGCTGAGCCAAGTAGTGTAGCATGATATGGCTCCCGTGCTGTACTTTTTCTTCTCCTGGAGTTAAAATTGCCAGGTTTTGTCCCCTTCATTTTATTGATTTTTTTATATACTAATTACTGATTCTCCTGAAAATGCCCCCAGAATATCTGTAAAATTTCTTTTGATATAATACTCTTTTTGATTCAGTCAAATATATCAACTCTATTAGTAGTCTCCCCACCATCCTCACTGTACCCCACTCCAGAGCCCTGCCTTCCTGTGCCAACCTGAAATGCTTACTCTAGGCCCACACAGTCATTACCCTGTGATTTTCCTTTCCTTTACTCTCCTGTGTTAAATCCCTGTCTCATCTGCTCCCTGTCTTTGACCTTCCTTATATTAGTTTCTTGTTTTGTTGGCTTTTGTAGGAGAGGGTTACCTTTCTGAGGGCGAGGGGTCGAATTTAACTGATCTTATCTAAGAGGCTTGGGGTGATAGAACCACTGACCTTAAACATAGAGGGAGCTTCAGAAATGGCCTAATCCCCATGGAAGAGGAAATGAAGGCCTGAGTGAGGAAATGAAGGCCTTAGTCACACAGCAAGTCAATGGCTAAACCCAGGATGGTAGCCCCCAAATCCTGACCACAAGCACCAGCCTGCCTCCTTGGAGATGGTAACTCTTGAGGTGTGCTTGAAAGGCCTTCCCCTCTTTTTCCTCTGGTCCTTTACATTGCTCAGGTGCTTTTGTTGATCTTCTGTGTGTGTGTGTGTGTGTGTGTGTATAACTTTAAGTAATTTACTTGCCCTCCTTGCTCTAATTGCACAATTAAAAAAACAAAGATGATAATCTGATCCCACCACCTTGCTTAACAGAGACTTCCTGATGTTGTAAGAATTATGTGGTTAGAAAAGAAAGGTAATTTTGCATAAAAAGCAAAGTAGAACATTATAGTTTTAGTAAAAATGGTTTTACTATCATTTTTTCAAATGAGAAATGATGTGGGTTTTTTTTTTTTCAGGACACTGAATACATGAAAAAAAAACTGGCTTGGCTTCAGATCTCAGCTCTGCCATCTTCTAGCTCTGTTACTTTGAATGAATTACAGCCTCCCTGAGCCTCAGTTTACCTATGGGGAAAACGAGGATGGGGATACTCAGAGTTATTAGCACAATTAAAGGGGACAGTATATGTAAAGGACCTAGCTTTAATGCCTGACACGTGATACTGGTAGTACATGAAGATTTCTGTAGCTCCACATCCTTGCCAAAACCTGGAATGTTCCAGCTATCGATTTTTACCAAAGTCAGAGGTTCTGGAAAATGAGAATTCAGAGACAGGGTAAATAAGACTAGGTTCAACCAGAGAGGCAGACCCAGTAGGAGACATATGTTAAGAGACTTAATGCCACGAACTGACTTACGTGACTGTTGAGTCTCTCTGGGAAGCTTGTATCCATAAGGCAATTCTTCAGGAAGGGCAGGCTGAGTACAATCAATAAATGGAACTTCCTTTTCAGAGAAACCCCAGTTCTCTTCTTAAAGCCACTCAACTGATTAGGTCAGGCCCACCCAAATGATCCAGAAGACTCCTTTACATGAAGCCAACTGACTGTAGGTGTTAATCACATCTACAAAATACTTTCATAGCAACATCTAGATTAGGATTTGCTTGAATAACTGGGCACTTACTGATACATAAAACTGACCTCCACATAGTTCAACTTGTTTTTGGTATTTTGCCCCCCCAAAATGTGTTTATTGGGATGGTTTCCCATCGACCTTGATTCAGGGTACTTTCAGTGCTGCTTCCATCTGAAGGCACAACCTTCTGTAAGCCTTGCTTTGCTTCTGTCGGCTGGCAGAGGACAGAAGAGCAGCAGCACACAAAACTACCATTTGCACGTGGCTCTAACGACCTGGGTATGTTGCAGGCATGAAGTAGGGATCGGGGCTCTACACTGGGCGCTTCGCCTCATGTTTCCTCTTCTCTTCCGCAGTGGGATGAAGGAAATCCCTTGCAAGAGGCATGTCCTCCCGGAGAGGTTGTCACTGACAGGAAGCTCAACCTGTATTTTAGGATTATTTTGGAGACTGGATGGAGGCTGAGTTGAAGGAGAGGAGCCTGGAACCAGAGACCAATAGAGAAAACCCAGACATTACTTCAGGGGAGAGGTGATGAGGGCCTGAATTAAATAGTGCAGTTGAAATAGAAAGTGATTTGAAAGACAGAGCTCGACTTGTCAGGATTAAGTCATCTAGTATGAACAGGGTTGGGGTTGAAAGGGAGGGAGAATGGGCAGGTTCGAGGGTGGTACCCACTTTTCTGTTTGGTAGATTGCATAGATGTGTTCCCATTGACCGGGAAGGGAAATACATGGAGAGAGGAAAGAGTAGGCTTTATTTTATTTTTTAATTTTTTAATATAATGATGAATTTTATTTTTAATGTAACTCAGTGTGAAATGCCTGATACTGATACTGTTACTTCCCCCTCCCTGGTTCTGTCATGCAGGGGAGCAAGACTATTGGGTTCTTTCCCTTACAATTATTGCAGATTTCTGTCTTCACAGCTTTATGGAGTAGGTATGTTAGGGGGATGCACTAACTGGTAGTTGGAGACAGGTTCTTATTCCAGCCTCTCTCTGACCTTAAACCTTAGACTTTCATCTTATGGTACTGCTTTTTTTTTTTTTTTTAATTGCTAACATCCACTTCCCAGGGAGTTAGAAGAACCACATGAAGAAATTGGTAGGAAAGAATATTTGTGTAAACTTTGGGAGTTATTCTCTTGCATCAGTACTTACTTCTCTGTTTTTCAGAATATCCTCTCTTCTGTTATCTTCCCGAGCCCTGACTCCTCTTGTCCTTTATTATGATTTATGACATTTTTATCACTTAAAAGTCTCTGATAATAATGCCTTGAGGCAGAAGGCCACTGAAATCCTTATACAAATAATTCCAGCTCCCTGAGCTGGAGGGGGAAGGGGTGGTGTAGCAGATTTAGCAGCTGCTGATGCTATAACCAAAGAGAAGTCTTGTCAGTCACAGGAGTGAATCATTCAGATGGCTGTTTTGCTGAGTCCTTCCCAGAGCCATAAGGTAAATTGGATAGCAGTGTTGCTTTCATCACTCCCTAAGCTTCAAATGAAGCTCATTTTCTCACATTGAAAAGTAGCAGGCATATGTATTGGAAAGAGCATGGGTTTTGGAGTCAGACTCACCTGGCTTCCATTTGTAGCATTGCCACTTACTTTCTGAGTCATCATGCCTCCCTGGGCCTCAGTTTTCTTATCTGTAAAATGGGAGTGATGGTACCTGCCTCACAGGGTTTGTTAATATCTGTGGTGATGAGATCTTGGGTGTAAAGGGCCCAGCGTGGTACCAAGTGCTCATTAGACTCTCAATCGTTCTTACTTCCCATTCACACTTCCCTAAGTGTGGAAATGAGCACCATGGGGAGGTAGATTTGATGAGGGGTGAAACAATCTGGTTCTCAGAGTGCAAAGGCAGAGGACTCTGTAATAGACAACACAGTTCTAATTTTAGTTTGATCCAGCCTAAGATTTTAAATGTGATTGCTTCCTTCTGTGTCCTCCACCTCCTTCCTTTGTGAGCAGTAGAGGGTGGGCGTGGTGTAGGGTCAGGAAGACCACAGAGCAGGTTTTCTATGATCCAGCAGACCCGGTAAAGGAGGAGTCAGAGTTCTCAGTGGCTTTTGCAGGTTTTGTATTTAGATTACCAGGTACACGGCAGGCAGGGGTGCTGGGGGGCTGGCAGGCCTCCCAGCCCCCAGCAAGTCTTCACTCTGGGCTCTCCGACCTTCTCTCACATTCTCTCTGCTCTTCTCATGGCTGTGCTTCTCTCTCGGCTTCTGCCACTGGCGTCCCCGTGACGCCACCCAGTCTTAGCCCAGGTGAATCCCATCTACCTATGCCCACACCCTATTCCAGGTGCCTGCCATCAGGCATGCATTCAGGACCGCAAGGATCCATCATCTATCTTGATGGCGGGAGGGCAGAAAAGCCTCGCATTTTTTCCTTACCCTACACGTGTGTAGGGGATTATCCAACTGCTCAAAGGTGCCTACTTCTGCCTTCATAGTCATACCTTTTCCTAAGCCCAGCACAGTCACCTGGGCTGTGCTGCTTCAGGGAAATCTGTGATATGAAATCTCAGCTCCATGTCTTCAGCAAGGTTCTTTCATTGCCAAGTGGGTCCTCACCTCTACAACTTACAAAACCTTGGGGGCTCACACCATATACAAAAATCAACTCAAAATGGATTAAAGAACTAGACATAAGACCTGAAACCATAAAATACATAGAAGGAAATATAGGCGAAACACTACGTGATTTGCACATCAAAGACATCTTTACAGACACATCACCCAAAACAGTGATAGTGAAGGCAAAGATCAACAGCTGGGACTACATCAAATTAAAGAGCTTCTGCACAGCAAAAGAGACAATAACAAAAACAAAGAGAAACCCCACCAACTGGGAGAAAATTTTTGCACACAACACTAATGATAAAGGACTGATCACAAAAATCTGCAAAGAGCTGATGAGACTCAACAACAACAAAGAAAATAATCCAGTCAAAAAATGGACAGAGGAACTAAAAAGAAAATTCTCTGAAGAGGAAATGCGAATGGCCAACAGGCATATGAAAAAATGTTCAACATCACTTGCAATCAGGGAAATGCGAATCAAAACTACCATGAGATACCATCTTACACCAGTGAGAATGGCACATATTAAAAAAACTAGCAACAACAAATGTTGGCGAGGTTGTGGAGAAAAAGGAACTCTTCTGCACTGTTGGTGGGAGTGCAAACTGGTCCAACCACTATGGAGAGCTGTGTGGAGATTTCTGGACCTACTAAACATAGAGCTTTCACAGGATCCAGCAATTCCACTCCTAGGTATTTACCCAAAGAACACAGAAACATCAATTCCAAAGAACACCTGCACCCCTATGTTTATAGCAGCACTGTTTACAATAGCTAAGCTTTGGGAACAGCCCAAATGCCCAAAAATAGATGACTGGATCAAGAAGATGTGGTACATATATACCATGGAATATTACTCAGCATTCAAAAAAGATAAACACATGCAATTTGCAGCAACATGGATGATGCTGGAAGGGATCATGCTCAGTGAAATAAGCCAAAAAGAAAAAGAAAAATACCGGATGGTCTCACTCATAGCAGGAATCTAGAAAACTTAAATAAGGGACCAGGAAAATGAATAACTATAAGAAAGTGAAAATCAAAATCAACAAAAACTATGAACCAGAGACACTTTTTGGGGGGTGGGGGGTGGGAGGGGAGGGATTGGGGTCAGAATGGGGGGATTGCAATTGTATGGGGAATATAAAAATAAAATTTATTAATTAAAAAAAAAAAACAAAAAAACCTTGGGGGAATGTTATCCATCACCCCTGCCCAAGTACACATTGTGGCTGACCTCATGACTTGTGGCGGTACAGCAGTAAATATTTTCCCAACAGGTTCTGCCTCTCCTCTCCATTCTCAAGAAGCACATGCACCTTTCAGAGACCCATACCCCCAGAGCTCTCTAGAAAGCCTCCTGACACTCATAGTGTGGAGGGCGGGTGGAAACTAATGTGCCCAGGGGGCACATTAAATAAATGTTATTTTCTGTCTTCCTTGCCTGTCTTGTAAGCAGAAATTTGGTTGCATGCTTAAGAGTGCAGAGTTTCAAATCAGACACCAAGTTTTGAATCCTAACTGCAACTTGACACTTTACATTCAAGGACAAATTCTTGAACTCCTCTGATTGGAGATTTCCACATCTGTCACCTGGAGATAGTAGTACCCATCTGACAGGGCTGTGAAGAGGAGTCAAAGAATGCATGCAGAGCCTCTGCCCAGGGCCAGGCACAAGTTAGCAAGGAAGAGAGAGGAACATGGCTCAACTTCACAGCAGAGGAAATAGTGACTTAGGTGGTTAACTCATGTGGCTAGGAGAGGCATCATTCCTTTGTAGGTTAAAGGGACCTGAGGCTGAGAGGTCAAGGATCTTATCCAAGTTTGTACAACTAGACAACTAGTAAGCAGCAAGAAAAAGCTAAACCATAACCTGATCTCTTCATACCTCAGCCAGGTCTCCTGACTTGGAATTAATGTATCAAACCCATTTTTAACTGCCTTCCCTGATGGTGGAATCCAGGCTAACTGTCCTGCTGAATCCCACATTCCTAGAAAGGAGCTGCTAATGAAAAGTGTGTGTGCATTTATATACCAGTATAATACAGGAGGAAAATGCCCCAGGAAACACAATTCCCCAGGGTGCTCCAGGAATGTAGTATTTTGGCTAATGGATTTTTCTCAGCGCATTAGCATGTTGGTTCAGGTCTTGATGAGGGTCATTACGCGATGCATTGCAGCCATTCACTTCATGATGCTAGAAAGGGCTGTCTAGTGAGCACAATTAAATCCTCCTCAAATGACAAAGGATCTTGGTAGGGTCTCCAGTCATCGTCAGAATGACTAGTCATGGTGCAGGATTCTGATGATGAGCCATATGTCTGTCTGGGTCTTTGCACCTGTTATATCTTTTAATCATGGCAACAGTCTTGGTGTGTGTGGGGGGAATGAGGGGCAGGACAGGAGACATTTATTCCCATTTTGCATATGAGAAGAATAGGGCTCAGAATAAAAAGCCTCATTGGGGATCACATAGCTTGATAGTAGCAGAGTTAGAACTGAAATGACATTTGCTCAGACACTGTAGGAAAGCAGAAAAAACAAGTTTTTGGAGTCAGGCATCCTAGCTTTAAAAATCGGTTTTGACATTTACTAATGGTGTTGGCTTTAAGTAAATTACCCAGTCTTCAGGTCCCAACATTCCTCATCTGTTAAATGGAATAATAATAATAATATTTCCTTTGCTGGGGTTATTTTCAGATTATACTAAGTAGTGTATAAAGTAACTGTCATTGTGCCTGGGGAGGAGATCCTTGGCACATTGAAGCTGTTATTCTGTCTCCTAATCCAGTGCTCTTTCCAGTCCATCAGGATGTCTGCTGGAAGGTACAGAGATCAAGAAGGAACTGACCTACCCTGAGCTCATCAAACTCTAAAAGTGCCTCTTTGAAGTAAATTATTCTCATTAACTTTAGGAGAATGAGGGGATTTTGCTTGTTTTTTTTTTTCTTTCTAGTAATAGAGGCCTGAACAGAGTTAGATAAGTTTAAATAATTTTATATCAATACCAGAGACACTGCAAAACAATAAAATAAGTATCATATATGGATGTTGGTGATAGTCAGTGCCCACAGTAGGAAATGCTTTTTGGGGCATGTAGTACGTCAGCCTTTTAAAAACATGCATGGAAATTGAATAGGAGAACAGGAGACATTTCATGTAGGATTAGAGGTATGAAGATAGAACAGTAGAAGACATGCTTGACTTGCTAGAACAGAAATTATAACTGGTAGGAGAGCGTCCATGATAAGTTTGGAAAAATAGATTCAGATATAGAGCTTACATATTCATGTAAACGCATAGAAGGCTCTCATCTCCTGCCCATGTACTTTGGCAACTTAAATTCCTTAGTTAGAATTGTTCAGAGGCATTGGTTGACTAGATCTTACTGCATTCAGCCTTGATCTGTAGGAAAACAATATGTTGTAGAAGAGAGAGCAGTACACTGGGATTTAGGAGACTCAGATGCTCTTGGTTCGACTACCACTCAACAGTGTGAGCTGGACAAGACATGTCATCTCTTTTGCTCCTTACCTTCTCATTTGTAAAAGGTTTGGCCACTTTTGGAAAATCCTTTGAAACTATTTATCAAGAACCTTGAAGATGTCCGTTCACTTTCATTTATTCATATCCTGGGATTGTGTCCTAAGGAAGGAGCTTAAGCTTTTTAGTTAAAGATGTTCAGCATAGTGTTTTCATGATTTAGTAAAATTAGAAGCCACCTAAATGTCCAACAATTGGGATTAGGTACATTATGACCCATTTGCTTGACTATTTTGCAACACTTACTAAAAGTAACAGCATTGGCCATGTGAAAATGAAAACAAAAAGCATATATTAAAAAAAAAATACTGGGAAGAACTTGTATTTCCCAAGCAACATTGTTAGTGTCATCCAAGACCTCTCATAATCTGGCCCCAGCCATTCACATCAGCTGTCCCTGTGCCCCTGAAATTTACCATAATATGGTGACTTCACTAGGGTGATCTTAGTATATTTTCCTATCAAACACTTTTCTCCCTTACACAGCTGTTCACATCTGTATGTCCTGTTCATTCCTCCTGAAAATGCCCTTCCCTCTTTCACCTAGCAAGTGAACACTTACTCTGCTTCCAGTCCACCTTTGGATTTGCTGACTTCCTAGAGCCACTTGCTCTTTCATTTCTTCCCTGTCCATTTTGTAAGGGGACTGTAACACCTGTGTGTTGTCTTCTAGTCTCTGTGTCTGTTTCTGGCTCTGTCTTTGCATATAACTTGTCACCCCTTTTGTATCAGAACCATATTATCACCCAAATAGTTAGCAGGGCTGTGTTTAATGGACACTCAATAACTGTTAATTGAATTGTTCTTCACTTTCTGTTTTTCCATGTTTTCTGCATGTATTATAATGATCATGCATCATACTTATAACAGAGGAAAAATAATAGTAATTCATTTTCCCATTTATTTTTAAGGAGGTGACTGACCTAACTCAGAGGTCCTCAATCCTGCTCATCATGAGGAAATCTTATTAAAATAGATTCCCACTTCTCAGAACAGGCATCCTAAATCCCAGTCTCTAGGGAAAGGACTTGGATTCAGTGTTTTCAACAAGCGACCTTGGTTATTGTGATGCTTGGCCATGAGTGGGACCCTGATCTAAGTACCTTTAAAGGCACTTTCAGCTTGAAGTCTTTCTAGTTCTCAGGGTGGTCTCCTATCCCTGACAGTGAGAGGCCAGCATGAGGGCCCTGGGAGTAACAGGCCAGGCAGTGGAGATTAACTGGAGCAGCTTCAGCTTAAGCAACTATCCTATGTCAGCAGAGACAGTGGAGCAGAGGATTTATACATAGTGTTTTTAATATGCACAGTCCCTTCAGAGCAGTTTCATTATCGCCACTTTACAGATGAAGAAACTGAGGCAAGGAAAAGTTAAGTGTCTTGCCCAAGGTTAAATAACAAGAAAGAGGCAGAGCTCATATTTGAATTCAGCTCCATCAGACTTCCAGATGCAGGAACTGGGACCTCCCTCCTAGCCCTTCTCTGCCCCTGACCCCCAGATCTCCCAACAGGGCCAGGTGAGCCCGGCTGATGCAGACATGCCGGGTTGGGGGTGGGTGCTGGAGCCCTCAGCCCTCTTTGCAGACGTGTGGGTTTAGCACACTTGGTGGGCAGCCATGTGCCACGTAAGCAGAGGCTCCAGCTCACCAAATGTGCACTGACGCCCACCCACCTGCTTACAGGGTGCAGTGGAGCAGCAGAATTCAATTTGCAGCAGTGACCTAAGAGGGGCTATTTTTAGTAAGAAAGTAGGTCAGGGCTGCAGCGGTGCTGCCTGAGAAATGAGCAGCCTCCCCTCTCACCGGGAGACTTGCTCACTTCTTCTCACGAAGCCAGTGTGGAGGTGAGGAA
The DNA here is from genome assembly GCF_964194135.1 of Talpa europaea. NCBI lineage: Eukaryota > Metazoa > Chordata > Mammalia > Eulipotyphla > Talpidae > Talpa > Talpa europaea. The sequence continues at coordinate 40,206,842 of NC_140073.1, read as the reverse complement.
GGCAGACCTGACATCTTCACATGACTGCAGTTGTAATTCTCACTGTGGAGCCACTGAAGGGGTAAACAAGCACACATCTAAGGCAAGACACAGAGGTTCTTGTCTGGGTTTGCCTAAGGTCTTGGCCCCAATCTTGCTCAAGATTAGAATCCCTTCAGAAGACATCTCGAACATGAAAGGAGGCTCGTGTCCTGTGCACCTGCTACATGCCAGCCGCTATTCTGTTATCTCACTCAACCACTGCATAAACTCCTGCAAACCCAGTACTATTGTCCCCATTTGGCAGATCTGGAAACTGAGCCACAGAGAAATTAAAGGACTTATTCAAGATCACATAGCTTCTGAGTAGTGGGGCCAGATTTTGAATCCTAAGCTAGAGGTGATTTTTTAATTACCAATCTACCACTGCCCTATTTTGTTCTATACTTTAGAAAAAAGTACACTGATAGCTATCTCCAGCTGGACTTATCTGAGTCAGACAGCCTACTCCTTCCAGGACAGGAAAGGGTACCTAGGACACAGACCGCTTCCCCAGAGAGGACAAAGTACTTTTCTACATACTGCGGTACAATTATTGAAGCCAGGAGTTGCCAAAAACAAACCAACCACCTGATTTCCCTGGCCTGGAGTATTTCAAAATCCTCTGCCCCACTTGCTCTGCCACATATTAGCTGCAAATCTGTGGCAAATTGAAGGACACTCATTGGCAATGGATAGGCTGACACGCACTTGTTAACAGAATACAGTAATTGACACATCGTGATTCATTATGCATAGCACAGAGGACACAAGCAGAAGCCCACTTTGTGGCCAAATGCCGCTGGCACCACCAGCCTTGAGAATTGTTCCTGGCTCTCCAACTGCAGAGCACCATACTTTCTGGGGCCAGAAGCAGCCTGTGGCTTCTACCTTATCCTGTGCCTGTCTACCAGGCAAGGAGTGATGAACATTTATTCCCCTGCCTCCAGGATATATGACCTTGGAGGGAGGTTATTTATTCATCTATTCATTCAACCAAAAATTTTGAAAATTTCCCTTATACATAGAGAACAGCCCAGATAGTTCTCTCCTCACCAAAGTTACAGTCCCTCCCTGGGTCTTACTTTTCTTATTAACTATGTAGGAAAGAATTGGATTGCTCAATCTCTCCTAAGATTTCAGAATCTCTGATTCTGGATCATAAACCTTTGTTATCGAGTCATAGTGTCAAAGAGAAAAAAGAAATGTAGAATTTCAGAGTCTGGATGGGGACTATGGCCACAAGCCATGACAGAGCCAGGAGTAGGAGGCCAGCTGAGTCCAAGCCTTCCTTCCAGTTCTTTTTTTTTGTTTGTTTGAAGATTTATATTTTTATGCATACAAGAACTGGGGTACAGGCCAGAGGTGCAGGGGGGTGAGAGGATTCACCAGAGACAGAGTGGGGAGCAGAACAGGCAGATCGACTGAAATACACTGCCGAGGGGAGCAGCGGGCAAGTCAGGAGAGGTCTGCTGTGCCATGTGGGTAGCTCCCTGGCTGGGGATTGAACTCATGCTGCAGTGGCTGTGGATAGCTTCATAGTGCTGAGACTTAACCCCCTTTGCCATCAGGGAGGTCCCTGTCCAGTTCTTCTAAGTCTCCTCCTTACCCAGCACTGCTGGTGAGCTTCTCCTGGAACCCTTTCTACATTTAATAGTGAGCACTCCTGAATCTCCCCCTCTTACCTATTTAACCACTCCTTACCAGCCTCAGAGCCTGTGGCCTGAGAGTGGAGGAGGAAGGAGTAGTTCTGGTAGAGAAGCCTCAGGAGGTAATTCATTATGCCAAGACTGCTCAAAAAATGGGCACAGAGAGGGTGAAGTGGAACATGTGGAGTTTGCTCTCAGAGTTCTGCAACAAGCAGACACAGGCAAACCACGGTAAAACTGAAAATGAAGGGAGCACACTGGAGGTTGTTGCCAAGAAGTTGTGCAGGGCCTCAGAAGAACTGCACAAGGCTTGCATCCCCTCAAGATGGGGCTTTTTGGAGCGAAGCCAGCAGTGGGAGGCTCTTCACTTTTCACTGACCAGAAGGTATGCACCTGGATGGAAGAAGATGCTGTGGGTGTAGTAAGACTGTAGCCAACTACTGAAGAGCATTTGTCTGATGTGTCTCCCTTTTCTGCATCATAGTCTGAGAACCAGCACCTGAGAGCACTGTTCTTGTTTAAGCAGTCAAGTTTTCTGCCCTATAGTGATCTCTTAGAATGGAGTGGATGTGGTCAGAGGTAGGAGGAGAATCATGTTCTTGCTTATGAAAATCTATGTCCATTCTATGTATCCACATATAACTTTAGTCTCCAAAATTGATCTGTGTTATTTTCCACACTGTACTTCTGTAGAAAGTAATTCTGCAGTAGGCACATAACATCCTTAAAGAACTATGTGATCAATGCACGTAAGATGTGTCAAATATGCATTTATAAATGTATGTCTCATGCTAACATCTAATCGTTCTGAATGTTTGGGTAAAGAGCCTTAAGAAATTTGAGTCTGCAAAGTGAGGGGGGTGGCTCAGTGGTGGTTTTATTCACCTCCTGTGAACCAGTTCTGTTGAATCACTTGGCATGATTGTTCAATGTAAAGATTTCTGGGCCCGTTTGCAATTCTGAAGAATTTGGAATTGGATGCTTGGAAATTTTTAGTTCTAATAATCATCCAGGTTATTCCAGCCAGATTTTGAATAATTGTCTTCCAAGAACCCCTCTGGTTCTGATGTTTTACTCCTCTGCCTTCTCTTTCTTGCCCAGTTACCTTGTTTTCTTTTACACTTTTTCCTCGGAGCGCTCCCCTGTCTACATTTGTGATCCTTCCAGGAGTAGGTACCGCGTATTGCCTCCCTGTGTCCCCAGCATCCAGCGCAGTGCCTGGTACACGAGAAGTGCTCAGCCCGTGGAGGGCAGGGAGGAGGTAACAAATGAACTTTTGTGTTTTTACTACCACTTACGAAAATCCAAGTGTAGGGTAAATGAAGTTATCAGGCTTTTTTTTTTTTTTTTTTTTTTTTTTGTGGGACCCTCGCCGGCGGCCGGGGAATGAACCGGTGCTGCAGAGGCTGCGGGCAGTCTCGCAGCCCAGAGCTCAACCTCTGCACCACCAGGGGAGGCCCTATAAGGCTTTTTTATGCCCTCTCACCACTAGCATCTGTGACCGGCACTTGCAGTCTTGCACGCGCACCTGTAATTATGGACAACTGGGCAAGAGGATATAAAAGCAGCCTCACTGCAATAGAGAGTAGAAATTCAGCCAGAGAAATTCTGAGATCGAAAGCTGATCTGACCCCTCATTTAGCATAAAGGCCCGTAAAAGTCTACCTAAGTCTCCAAAATTACCTCTTTTTTTTTTGGTTTTAAGATTTACTTATTCATACAAGAGCTGGGGTACAGGCCAGATGTGCGGGATGGTGAGAGGATTCACCAGAGACAGAGCAGGGAACAGAACAGGCAGACTGACTGGAATACACTGCTGAGGGGAGCTGCAGGTGAGACAGGAGAGGTCTGCTGTGCCATGTGGGTTGCTCCCTGGCGGGCTGGGGATCAAACTCGTGCTGCAGTGGTTGTGGATTGCTTCATAATGTGGTGCTTAACCCCTTGTGCCTCCAGGAAGGTCCCAAAATTACCTTTTCATCTGTGAGAACCGACAGTGAACCTGACCTGCCTGAGATGGTTGCAAAACACCAAGTCAGTGCTATAATTTTTCCTACAGGTTCAGTCATTATAAATCTCTTCTGATGTGATAAATGTGAAAGCACAGATTTTGAAACCTAACAAACCTAGATTTGAATCTCATTTCCACATCTTACTATGTAGTGATTTATCCCACATCATTTAATCTCTTTAAACTACCTTTTCCTTGATTATAAAATAAGGGTAACAGTATTTGTTACTCAAAATTGTTGTGAGGATTAACTTACTGCATGAGCATATGCATGTATAAGTGCTAGACATATAGTGGAAACTCAGAATTTTAGCTGCTTTCTTTCTTCACATGGTCATAGCTGACTTATAGGAAAAAAAGGGAAGGAGACTCCAGAAACTAGATCTTCCCCAAGCCTGTTACAGAGGTGATACATGGTCCTTTGTCATCGCCTGGCTTCCCAGCACTCTGGGGCTATGACTGAGGCCCAGCCTTCTTGGCAGTCCCTACTTGCTCAGTCCTGGGCTCAATAATATTTAGACTTAGCCTCTCTTGACCCCATATGCAGTGTGTTCTCTCTAGTTCTCTGCTACAGGAAGGTAGAAAAAGAAGCAGAAAAAGAAATTCAAGGAACTGTTATAGGTTTGGGTTTCCAGTGTGGGCCTTTGTCTGCACTTGCAGTAAGAAACACAAATTCACTTGAAGTGATTCATTCTCCTGGCCAGATATCTTTGGGTTGGCTTTGTGAGCACATCAGTTCTCTCTATATGTTCTGTGTTGGGACTGCCACAGCATGCTGCTTTTCATAAAAGTCTTTCAAACCAAGTCCAGCTGTTTTAGTTACAAAAGGGCAGCCAGATTAGCTTTCTTCTGGGAAAAATGATAAATGGTTACCTGGGCCCACAGTGCCTCAAGTACTGTAATAATAGCCACCCTTTCCTGAGTGCCCAAGGTGCTTGAAGCCTCATGGCATCTATGAGGGGTATTATTGGCCCTGTTTTATAGGGCAGCAGGTTGCTCTTAAGACTATATGTAGACTTTAAAGTTAGACCGGGATTCAAATTCTGGCCCCTACCATGTATCAGCAACCCCCTCTGAGCCTCTGTATCTTTATCAGCAAAATAGGATTAGTAATATAGAACCTTTAGTGCTGCAAGGATTATGTGAATGCCACATGCATAGAATTTCACATAGTGCTTAATGCATGGTAAGTGAATCCTGTAAATTAATTCATGATGGTGATGGTGATGATTACAACACCATGATTCTGTCCTCTGTGTAAAGTAGGCCACTAGATTGGACCATGGAGAGATGAGGAATGATGGCAAAAAATCAACAGTTCTAAGTAGCTTGAGACAAAGTCAAGAGAACTCAAAATGTTAGTGCTGTGATTGATTGGGATAAACTCCAAGGAGAGCTACCTTCTCTTTATTCCTTCAAGGGGTTTTTATTGACCACCCGCTCTCTGTCAGGATGTGCGTGGAAGCTGGAGATGCAGTGATGATAAAACAGACATGATCCCTCAAGGAGCCTGCAATCTTGTGGAGAAATCTGACAGTTAAAATAATTATACCAATAGTTATACCAATAATTATACCATATAAAATTACAAAGTAGGATAAATGTTAGGAAAGAAAGGGGCAAGTTACCATGAGAGCATCTAATAGAGGTCCTGACCTTCTTTTGGTGACCAGGGATAGCTTCTCTGAGGAAGTGATAGCTGAGGTCTGAAGAAGCATCATTGGGAATTCATTGGGTGAAGACATTGGGCGATTTGGGGAGAACTTCCAACACATATAGACAATAAGGAATCTAAGGTAAGAGGCAGCTTTGTGCTTTCAGAGAACTGAGAAGGTCCATGTGATGAGTGCAGAGAGTGGGGAAGAGTGTGAAGTAAGAATAGAAGTTAGAAAGGGAGATCAGGGCTCCTTGTTAAGGAGCCTTTTTTTTTTTTTTTAAAGATTTATTTATTTATTTATTTGTTTGTTTGTTTGTTTGTTTGTTTGTTTGTTTATACAAGCACTGGGTACAGTCAGAAGTGCAGGAGGGTGAGAGAATTCACCAGAGCCAGAGTGGAGAGCAGAACAGGCAGACTGACAAAGTACACTGCTGAGGGGAGCAGCGGGCGGCAGGAGAGGTCTGCGTGCCATATGGGACCCTCCTCCAGTGGCTGGGGAGCAGCCAGGGATTGAACCGGCACTGCAGAGGCTGCGGGCAGCTTCGCAACCCAGCACTCAACCGCTGCGCCACCGGGGAGGCCCAGGAGTCTTTTTTTTTTTTCTGTTTATGCTAAGAGCCTAGGCACCATTGATGAGTTTGAAGCAAAGGTTCAAATACATGTGTGATGCATGTGTGAAGCATGAGATGACCAACTTGGTATTTACCACGGATCTTTCTGACAGTGGTTTTGAGAATAGGTTGGAGAGTGCAGAGTGGTTGTGGGGAAACCAGTTAAGAAGAAACTATTGTATTAATTCTACTAAGAAGACATGCTGGATAAAGCTAGCTTAGTAATAGAGTTGAGGAGGAAGAGATGGTTTGAGAGATTTAGGAGGTAAGACTGACAAGACATGATGATGGGTTGGATATCACTATGAGGAAAGAGAAAGTATGAAGGGCAAACATCCAGTTTCTGGGTGCACACGTGGATGATGACCCTGCAAGATATTTAAATATTGCAAGATATTTAAAAAATCTAAAGGTGGGAGAAGATAAGACCGGGTTTAGGTACAACGATTTTGATCTGAGTTTGAATACATGACACTGAGGTGCCTTTCAGCCCCGCAAGGGTACAGTGGCCATGCCCAGAGTCACCAACTACAAGATACAATGGTCTTGGGATACCCTTAGATGCAGGTCCAGCCTCTCTGAGGGGCAGGCTTGGGTCCTGTTTGTCGAGGACTCATTGTTTGCTTCCCTCGCCTCACCTAGTGGTTCTGTTTCTGCACCAGAATTTCCTGAAAAGGGATGCTACGAGAGAGTTTATAGCCTAAGGAGGGATATGAGCAATCTGGGGAGAGAGTCTGCTTCTTCACATTCAGATATTGCCAATTCAGATATTGATGCATATTATTTGAGGTGTTTTTTTCCCCTCAGTCTGTGGGTGAGATATCTGTGCTTGATGCGTGTTCTTTCATTTGCTCTTTTATTCCTTTATTAATTAATATGTTTTCTTTATGTATATCTACAATGGGGACATGCACAGTGCCAAGTCAGTCAGGACCCCTGGTTCTTTGAGTCGTGACACCCCCAGAACCCATCTGGCATTGCTGTTCTTATGATCATAAAGAAACCCAACAGGATGCTTCCCCTATCTCTGAACACCAACTCTCCAGTATGCAGAACTTATGACTTTTATCATGGGGGCATATCTTTGAGTCCAGAATCTTGGTTTGTTAGGGACTCTGCCTGTAGCTACAATTCCCAGGTCCTGCCTCTGGGCCTTCTTGCTCTTGTAGTCTCCCTAGACAGTAACTACGCCAGTGCCAGTTCTTCATTTTGAAAGGGATTCAGTCTGAGCCCCACCTTCCACACCTTCCCCTGTGCCATGATTTCTGGTTTATTGTCTGAGAGTGTCTCTCTGCATCCAGGTGAAGGTGGGAGTACTGACAAAGCAGCTTTGTTTCTGCCTGTGGAATGGCCCGGGAAGTTGCATTGGCAGGCAGAGAAGGGGGTGGGCAGAGGAGTGACTCATCCAGCCCTTGAACCACATGATAGGATCTGGGAATACCCATGTGGAGTGGCTATGTGTTCTAAGAACATTTGCCTTGTGAAAATCTAAACTCAAGAGCCACATGAATTTAGGACAGTGATTACCATTATAAATGGGTCTTTGGTCTCCTTTTAAAAATCCTCTAGAATATTGGACATGGAATGCAGGGAGGGAGGGGAAAATTCTGCCAATTTAGGCACTCAAGGAATGTTGACATTCTTGAGTCAGTGGAACAAAGACTCACTTACGAGTGGAGCAGACGGTGAGCCCTTGTTAGGGAAGGTGTTTCTGCAAGGCTGCATGCCCATGTGTTAGGTGGCACAGAGCGACCCCCTTCCAGAGTGGGATGGTGGACTGAGAATCACGTTTCTGAGATTTTCTGATTCTTGGCTTGCCTTTCATATTGGGAAGTCCGCCTTAGGCAAGTCTGCCAAAGACTGAAGTGTCCTCTAAGTCAGAAGGACCTCGGCTAAATCCCAGGTCCTCCTCTGACTGTGACTTGGGTGAGTTGCTCTCTGAACCTCCTTCGTCTGGTCTACAAGACCAAGTTCACAATACCTTGCAGACTTTTCTGTGTATCAGGGTCAAATGAGTTGAGCTTAGCTGCCTGCATCACAGGGTGTGAGAAGGGGAGAAGCCTCTGGTGCCTCCTGTCAGGTGTCAGCTGTGTAGTGTGTGCGCATGGCCTGCGCCCGCATGCTCTGCTGAGAGAGAACATTCATTGCTCCCCAGAGCACAAACACAGGGCATGTGTCAGCTCGCTGGCAGCCTGTGGTGGGCTAGGACACCCTGTCCTGTTTCTGCCTGATGAGACACCCACTCAGCAAACGGCCCACCCGGCTTAAGTTTCCCCAAAGAACTCAGTCCTCATTACAGAGAAATCCTTTCAGGTGCCGAGGGTGGTGTGTTACTTGCAATCTGACTCCTGCAAGAATTCTGGCTATGTCCCTTTCTCATGCCAACTCCTTCCTAAAGCTGGTTTTATGAGAAGTTATTTTCCTAATGTATTGCATACAACCCTGATCCGTGTTTCAGGTGGTGTCTTAGGAGGTTCACACTGATTTTTATTTTCCAGGGGAGCATAAATAAGATCCAGGACTAACCTTTGGCTGGAGCTTGCACAGTCACTATAAACTCGAGGCCGTTTGCTGCCTGCAAAATCCTTGGCACCCCAGGCATAGCTCTGGCTTCAAAATGTCACCATCTAGCTCACTTGAATCATGCCAGCCTAAAGATGCTTTTCTCTTTTCAGGGTGCCTATCACAGTCATCACCGTTCCCATCTGCACACACAATGCAAATTCATGTTCACTGGTTGGTTTCTCGTCCAGCATCCCTGCGGCTCTGTAGGGTGGGGTTCTTGGCCCCCTTTATCAGATTGAGAGCAGTGCTCTTGCAAGTTGCTATAGTCTGAGGTCTTGCTGCCAATTATTGGCAGAGCTATCTTTCAAATCTTGTGTTCCAAGGGACAGCCTGACATAGTGAAAACCCCATCCAGCATTTGCATCTCACTTATGACATGCCCGAGCTGTGTGACCTTGCACAAGATGGTTATTAATATTACAGGTGGTTATTAATATTAATATCAGTAAAATGTAGAACGCACCCAGCACCGTGTTGGTGCTCTCCACCACGCCTCACTCCCTTCTCACAGAGACCTGTAAGGTGGGTCTCATTATTATCCTTTTTACATGTAAGATTTCTGAAATTGAGACAGCTAAAGTAACCTCTCTGAGTCTCAGTTTCTCTAAGAATTGAGAATATTAGTATCTCCCTGGGAGGGTGGTTATGAGGACTGAATGAGGCAATGTGTATAAACCACATGGCACCAGAGCCTGCAGTGATAGAATCACTCCATCGATGCTTCTTTCTTTTCGCTAGTTCCCTCTGACTCCTAGTCCAGTGGTCTTTCTACTGCCTCCCATATAACACATTTAGAAGCTGAGGTCATGCTGAAGTCTTCTCCATAGCTTTCTCCATCACACTCCCCACTACCCCCCAGAGGCCACTTCAAGTCTCCGGTCGGAGCTCCCTGTCAGATACCGCCTCTTTAGTCTTATGCCAGTTTAGGAAACACCATCCTTCCCTGGCATCCTGCATCACACCCCTGACATTTGCCCCAGGGCTGTGTTCTGGAACGCTAAAGCCTACCCTGGCCTCTCCATCCACAGGCCTCGCCCCTTTCCTGACTTTCTTGAGGGCAGATACAGGCAGCTTTTCCTGTTTTGGTATCTCGCTTGGCTCTTTCATGATGTTATGTTGGGCTTCATGAGGGGCCACATGTGGAAATGTCTGGAAGCCAGGCCTTGTGACTTCTAGCATCGTATTCTGCAGCTTGTTAATAACTAATGTTTAAAAGGACTATCCAGTAGATCATGTAGAAAAATAGGAGCACCACTTTGGGGACCCTTAGAAATGTATTCATTTGGCTTTCAATAAATAGTTATTTATTTAGCACCTGCTCTCAGCCAGACCCTGAGACACTGGACTTGGCAATGAAGGAGACGGACAGGTCTCTCCTTTATGGAGTGCATACTCTAGTGTGAAAGGTAGAAAAGAAAAACAGAAACAAGTAAATGGAAGTAATACTTTTATTATTTTTTTAATCTACTTATTTTTGAATACCTGAAAACCAGCTAAGAACACTAGAAAAATCCATTAATTATCATTTCTTGGAGTGTGGAAGGCCCATAAATTAGTCGACAAGAAAAATAGTTATAAACATTGACTGACTGGGTTACTGGATTAACTTTAAGTCAGGGTCAATATGAATGCAAGACAAGCTTAGATTTTATGTGCCACAAAAGATATAACTAAGGCTGGGGGATGGACAGTAACTGGGAGAAGTTTTATGTACTTTGGACACCATGGTCAGGGAAGGACTCTTTCAGGAAATGACATTTGGAGTTGAGATCGCAAATGAAATGCTGTGCAACAGCATCCCAAGCTGACAAAGCAATGAGAGCAAAGACCCAAGGGGTAGAAAGGGCTTGGTCATGCAAGGAGTGGAGAGCTGGTTTGCTGAGACACAGTGTGCCAGAGGGAGAAGTCAGAGAACCAAATCCTGTGGGGCCCTGGGTGCTAGAGAGGAGTTTGGATGTTTTTCTTGATTCAGTGGGAAGCTACTGAAAGACTTGAATCAGGGAGTAATGTGATTTTTTTTTTAAAGATATATATATTTATTTGTATAAGAGCGGGGGTACAGGCCAGAGATGTGGGGAGTGAGGGGAGCAGTGAAAGGATTCACCAGAGACAGAGAGGTGAGCAGAACAGGCAGACTGACGAAATACACTGCTGAGGGGAGCAGCGGGCGAGTCAGGAGAGATCTGCTGCATCATGTATGTCACTTGCCTGGCTGGGGATCGAGCTTATGCTGCAGTGGCTGCAGATAGCTTCATAGTGCTGCATCTTTGCATTGTAAAAAGGTGAACACGGAAGCAGAGATTCCAGTTAGAGGACTGCTAGCTCTGATGGGCTGTTACAACAGTGGCCTAGACTGGGTCATGGCAGTGGAGACAAGTAGATAAATTCATGATTATGCTGAAGATAAGACAGCAGGGTTTTTTGGTTTTGGTTTTTTTTTAAGATTTATTTATTTATATAGTCAGAAACGTGGGAGGGTGAGAGAATTCACCAGAGCCAGAGTGGGGAACAGAACAGGCAGATGGGCCAAAATACACTGCTGAGGGGAGCAGCGGGCGCGGCAGGAGAGGTCTGCGCACCATGTGGGACCCTCGCCTGGTGGCTGGGATCGAACCGGTGCTGCAGAGGCTGCGGGAAGCTTCACAGCCCAGCGCTCAACGGCTGCGCCACCAGGGGAGGCCCGAGACAGCAGGATTTGATGAAAGATTAGATGAAATAATCCATTCTGCTCAATTTACTCAGTACCCAATTAGTGGAGATCAAAGTGATATGTAGTTTCAATTCCAAAAGTGGAAGCAGGGGGAGAAAGAGGAGGAGGAATGGGTAGACAATGAAAGGTGCAGACTGACTGCTGGGATGTACCTCTGCAAGTTTGAGAGACTATAGCTAGAGGCTAGTTCTTGCATCTCTAAAAGAGAGCTTGGAGAAGTGAAGGGGAGAGGTTTTCAAAGAATGCATTCATTAAGTAGTGCCCTATCTGTAGCTCATGTTCTGCTGATGTTAAGGTAAGGCTCTGCTCCTTAGGACCTCCAGTTGCTTGGAGGAGGTAAAAATGTAAAGAGATGATGCTTGTAAGTCAGTATAATGGCAAAGGGATGAACAAGAAGATGAGGGTGCACAAAAGAGAGAACTAACTTTTTATAGAAAGTAAGGGAAGTCTTTGTAGATCTGGGCATCAGAAGGAGATAAGGAGAAAGAGTACCAAAAAAGGAGACTAACATTTGCAGAGACCGAGAATCCTATAAGAGAAGGGTGGAATCAAGAAGTGGAAAACCCCCCTATGGTGGGGAGAAATGGGTGGGCATATAGGTTGTTGACTGTACTGTGAAGGGCCTCATGTGGCATGTGGAGAGTGTTGGACTTCATCCTTTAGTCATCTGGGAACCAGCAGAGGTCTCAATGCCAGGGTCTAATTCATGGACCACAAATAACTGCCCAGTAGGCTGCCAGTCAATCAAATGGCCATTTCCTACTGCATCTGGATGCCACCTCCGAAACATTTTCAACTCAGCATTCTGGGCAGTCACTTCCAGATCAGAATTGGCAGAAGATGAGGACTATTTGCCATTCCTGAAAGAAGATGAGTCTGTGGATGAGTTTAAAGAGAAAAGTGTTCTAGCATCAAAAACTCCCTTTGACAGCCTCATCAGCCACAAGTGTAAATTGCCAGTGTTATGTAAGACACGGTGGATGACAGTGAAAGGAAATCTAGTATCCCTCTATTAAAGGAGTGGCCAGTGAGCTGAAGGGAGAAATAACAGACTAGTCTGAAGAAACATAGAGTGCAGCCATGGTTGTATGAGCTCAAGGGGCTGGTGCCAGGACAGAAGGTACCAGGCTTTCAAGGAATTGTGGCCCACTTCCCTTGACCTATAGGGGAGTGCCATGCTCAAAGAATCCGAAGGCCTCCTTGTCCAACTGCCATTGGTCCTTTTCCCCCAGGAAACTATGAGGAGGTCATGTAGTTCCTTTGAAGAAGGCGAACATCCTAGGTAGAGGAACCAGGCAGTAACCATTAGTCTAAGAACTCAATGAGGGTTGCGATCATCTTGGCCAGTTCCAAACCCTGGTACCCAGCATAGGACTTGGCACTCGGTATATGCTCCACGATGTTTGTTGAATAAATTAATAAGGAAAAGAAATTAACCAACTAACCAACCCATTCCCCATCCAACTTGGGTTGTAATCCCAGTGCTTGAATTTCAGTTCTTTTAGCTACCTACATAATGAGCTAGTTGGTCTATAAGGTCCTCAACTCTGCTGTCCTAGGGCTCTAGGATGATAAATAGAATGGTTAAGAGCAAGCCAAGACATCACTCATATTTCCAATATGCCTCAGATTTAATCAGAACAAAAAATCAAAATCAAGCTCTACTTTACAACATTTCAGATATGCCTTCTAAAAACAGAACCTGCGTCTGTCTCTGAGTTGTGAAGAAAATGTATTAGGTTACATTAAATAGCAAGATTGTCCTTTTCGTAGGGAAAAAAATGAATTAAATCTTGTCTTCCTGACTGGGGATTTTAATTGGTATTTGAGTCAATTTGATCTAAATTTGAGCATCCATCCAGAGAACATTTATTGACATCTGCTATGAGCAGGGCTTTGCGCTAGGCGTGTGGGAGACAGGAAGATGAACAAGACACAAGATGAACAAGATCCTTCCAGGCAGGAACTGATGGTCTAGTACAGGAGATAAAACATACACATGCTTAACTGTGACCCCCGGTGGACAGAGAATAAGCTGGATGGGCGAGATCAAGGGCTAGGAAAGGCCAGCGGCACAAACCCTCTCAAGCATATCATGCTGGCTGGCATTCTGCCTGTTGCCATGTACTGTGTGGGGCTCAGAATCCGCTGAGCCACCCTGGCCCCAAGGACGAGCTTTGTGGCTGCCCAGAGCTACCAGTCAGCCTGCCGCCACCAAGCCTGCACCTCAGCCCGAGTTGTTGTTCACAGGGAAACCATCTCAGGCATCCAGCTGTGGGCCTTCAAGAGCAGCGATGCATCCCACCACCAAATTATGTGCCCCATTTTTATGGCACCTACCTTTGAGCTGACTTCGAGAAAAAGCTGTTCTCTGTGTCAGGAGTATTTTTTTTTTTTTTCTTTTGTAAGTCTGGGGACTATTTACCCAGGTGACCTTTTCTGCTTTGGCTGCCACTAAAATAAAGTATCTAACTAAGACGGGAACATCCACTTTCTGACATTTACCCAGCAATTACTTGTCACCCCCTTCTCTGTACAGGACCCTGAGCTAAGTGATAGGAAAGTCACACAGGCCCTGTCCTTAAGGAACAGAGAAAAGGGTACGTGAGCCAGGTCTGGGAGCACTAATACAGCTATGAGCATGGGACACTGGACGCACTAGCATTTAGAGGAGAAAGCATTTGCTTTTAGGCTTGGGGCATGAAAGGAAACCTAAAAGAGCTCCTTGTGATTTGAACCTTGAAATCTTGCAGAGATCATACACATTAAATGAGGTATAATAGGTTTTCTAACATAAAATAATGACAGAAACATTAAGGAAGCAAACCACTCCAGCGTGTTTAGGGAATGGGGAATACCTCAGTTTGACTCTAACAAAGAATACAGGAGCATTATGCTAAAAAAAAAAAAAAAAAAAAAAAGAGTTGGGACCTGTTTTAGGTTGAGCTGTTATAACAGGATACCATAGTCTGGGTCCCTTCTACACAACAAATAGTTATTTCCTATGAATCTGGAAGCTGATAATTCAAGATGCCAGTGAGGTTGGGTTCTTGGTGAGAGCCTTCCTTCTGGTAGATAGTTGGCTATCTTTTTGCTGGGTCCTTACCTGCTGAAGTGGGGGAAAGGGAAAGGCTCTTTCCTGTCACTTCTGACAACAGGGCACTAATTCTATCCTGAGGGCTCTGCCCTCATGATCTCATCACCTCCCAAAAGCCTCATCTCCAATTACCACCATATTGGGGTTTGAGTTTCAGCATATAAATTAGGAGGGTGGCGGACAAACATTCAGTCCATAATAGGGCCAGATCACAAAGGACCTCCATGGGGTTCCAGTGTAAGATAATATATATATAAAATATGTATATATAAAAAAGTCTATATGTATATATAATGTCTATATGTATATATATTATTTATATAATGTCTTACACTGGAACACACACATTTTTTTTTGAAGATTTATTTATTTATGCATACAAGAACTGGGGTGTGGGCCAGAGGTACAGGTGTTGCAGTGGCTGCCAATAGCTTGATAGCGCTGTGTCTTTAACCCCTATGTCACCAGGGAGGCCCAGACATTATATTTTTAACTCTATAGGCAATAAGATGTCACCAGTAGTATTTAAGCAAGAACTGCATAAAATCTTAGGGTTGGAAAGGACTTTGGCGGTGACCTTGTCCAGCCTTGTCTCCTACATACAGACTGAATCCTAGAGGGGAAATGACTAACCCAAGGTCAGATAAATAGTTAAAGTATGGTACCAGATCTAGGACCAGGACCAGAACCAGATCTTCTGCCTTCAGACACAGTGATCTTTTCCACTCCGATGCTCTGGGAAGATGAATGAGGCTTTGTAGTAGAGGATGATTGAGGGGAAAGGAGGGACAAGAGTGAGGCAGAGCCCTGGGGGGTCTTTTATATAATGTTCGGATGAAAGACAACCCCTGATGTCTTTAATCAGCATCTTGGCAGTGGCCTGATGGAAGGGATTGATAGAAAAGAATTAGAGAGTTCTAGTCAGCAGGCTTGGATGTGGAAGGCAGATGTATTTTCTTTAGTGGCTGTTCTTTGCTGAATTGTCCTCTTGTATTCCATTTCATAAGTAATCTCAAAGTGGAGAAAGATGTGCAAATCCAAAATAAATGTATCAACCAAACACATTCAACATTTCTTTTTTTTTTTTAAAGATTTATTTATTTATGCATACAAGAGCTGGGGTACAGGCCAGAGGTCTGGGGGGTGAGAGGATTCACCAGGCACAGAGCGGGGAACAGAACACTCAGACTTACCCAAATACACTGCTGAGGGGAGCAGCGGGCAAGACAGGAGAGGTCTGCTGCGCCATGTGGGTTGCTCCCTGGCCAGGGATCGAACTCATGCTGCAGAGGCTTCAGATTGCTTCATAGTGCAGTGCTTAACCCCGTGCACCACCAGGGAGGCCCTCAACATTTCTTCAGTCTCTGTAAGATTATTTTAGCTGGGAGTTGGGGGGAAAGCAGGGGTCCCTCTTGCCTAGAGAACCTGGTCCTTTTCTAGGACCTGGCCTTCCAGGTCTTAAGTCTTCAGAAACACGATCCATTTACCAGTAACTGCTTTGGCTTCAGGTTTTACACGTGGGGTATTGGAACTGCCCTCATCGTCTGAGTGTCTCTGGTTTTAGGTTTCTTGCCAGGCCCAAGGAAGGTGCTAGCAGTGTGACTTGTCTCCCATCCCATCTAGGTTTGGAACCACAACCCCAAGCGACCTCTAGCTAATACTGAGCTCCATAACAGACCAGGCATCTGGCCTGAAGAAGGCTGTGAGCTGAACTAAATCATCTGGGGGCCTTGCCCTGTATCTGTGGACTCTCCATCTTAGAACATTAAAATGCACACCTGGGCTCCTTATCATACCTATTGAATCAGAATCCCTGGGGTAGAAGCCAGGAATCTGTATTTTTGACTGGTGCCCCAAGTGGTTTTTAAAAACCTAAAGGTTGACCATCTGCCTTAGGTCACTTACTTTTTTTCGCCTGTGCCTCAGTTTCCTTCTTTGAAAATGGGGAAATTATGTATTCAGTTTACAGTGAAATAGAAAAGCACTTTGGAAAAACGCTAAAGCTTTACATGTATAATTAATATATGTACAGATGATCCTTGAACAATACAGTTTTAAACTGGCAGGTCTATTTAAATGTGTTTTGGTTTTTTTGGGGTTTTTTTGTTTTCCAGTAAATACAGTTGACCCCCTGTGTTCACCAGTTCCACATTTACTGGTTCAACCAACCACAGAACTCATGGGTGCAGACCCATGGAGGGTTGACTCTAAGAACCTTGAACCTATGTGGATTTTGGTATCTATTCCAGTAGATGCCAAGTGACAACTGTAGTCAAATTTTGGGGAGTCAAAGATTATACTGGGATTTCTAACTGTGCAGGTTTCAGTGGCCCTAACTCCTATTTTTCAAGGGTCAACTGTATACACATGTAATTTTTATGTATGTGTACAATTATATACATATATATATATATATAAATAAGTATACAATTTTGGGATCAAGGAACTGGAAACATTTCTCAACCTGAAATACACTGAAAACTTGTAAAAGCTCTGATTGCTCACATTTGGAACATGTATGTTTACCAAGCAAGTGAATCTATGAATGAGTAACCTCCGGGAAAGATAAACCCTGAAGCAGTGCCATTAAGCTTTCTCTTCAGTATCCTCCACCTCATGCATTCAGCTGCATCATTCACTGAGTGCCTAACATGTGCCAGGGCACTGTGCCAGGCTGAGAATATAGAGATAAATAAGACGTGTTTTCTGACCTCAAGGGGTTGGAGATCAATAAGGAAATGAGTGATCAATCAGATATGATAAGCCTGGCTCCAGGGTGAGTAGAGGGGTCGGTATTACTGCTTTGGTAGCAAAAGCAGGAACCCAGTTGTCAGGGAAGGTGTCACCAAGGAGATGACTCGAGCTGTGTCTTGAACACAAGTGCGATTGTCCCAAGAGGGAAAGTCCCTTTTACCAACCTTCTCATTGACTTCTCTCTGCCATTCCAACAGGCTCTCTCCTCAGTTTCTGTCTCTCCTGCATAAAACCAATCTCAGGGACCCAGTCAGTGTCCCTGGCTTTTCCCTTTTCACCTACCAAGGCATATGTCCACTCTAAGTCATTACTGAGGTTTACTCATAAACACCTGAGTTTAAAATAGTGCTTTTTTTGAGGGGTTGAGGGGTTCAGTTTACATTGTTACTTGCACAAGTTTTTATCTGAACTACTTTTAAGATGCATTGGAGATTTTTTTTTTTTTATAACTTTGCTTTTTATATCAGCTAACTGACAGGAAAGGTGTACTTTGGTCAACGTGTTTTTTGGTGACAAGTGGTTTTCGTCAGTCCTTGTTAGTTTACTAGGTAAACAATCACTCTTTTGCTTACCTATAAAGAATCAAGGATCAATACGTAGTCCAAGTTGAGTTATAGAATGACCTCCTTTGGGTGTTAAGGTTAAGAAACAGGGCCTCCCTGGTGGCACAAGGGGTTAAGCATCACACTATGAAGCAATCCGCAGCCTCTGCAGCATGAGTTCAATCCCTGGCTGGCGAGAGAGAGCAACCCACATGGCGAATCAGACCTCTGCTGTCTCACCCACTGCTCCCCTCAGCAGTGTATTTCAGTCAGTCTGCCTGTTCTGTTCCCCGCTCTGTCTCTGGTGAATCCTCTCACCCTCCTGCATCTTTGGCCTGTACCCCAGCTCTTGTGTGCATAAATAAATAAATCTTTAAAAAAAAGATTAAGAAACAATGATTTATAGATCATACCTTAAACTAAAATCACAATTTGTAGAATGCTCTGACCATGCATATCCTTCCTACTCAAAAGGTGATCCACAAGCCACCAGTCTTGACGTTGGCCGGTGCTAATTAGAAATGCAGGCCCTCAAGTTCTACCTGAGACCTGCTGAATCTGTATTTTAACAAAATTCCCTGGCAACTCATTTGCACATTCAAGTTTGACAGAGATGATGAAATTAGTGATTTATCCCTATGTATTGATTAGGATACTAAAGTCCAAAGAGATTAAGGAACTTGCCCAAGATCACATATTAAGTAGCAGAGCCAGCATTCAGGACCTGGACTAGTCAATTCCAAGTTCAGTGCTCTGTCCTTTGTACAGTTGGGCAGAACTGTGCCCAGATTAATTAAAGAACACTTCTTCAGTGGTTCATAGTGAAGAGGAGAAAATAATGACAGTTTTCAAGGCAGAAATGTACCTTCTTGAGAGCTGCAAAGAACTGGAGAGTCAAAGGGGAGCTTCCATACTGAGCTTTGGCTTTGTGCCAGGCATTTAGCAACTCTGCATGGCAGGTAGTCTTGTCTACTTTTTATAAATAGTAAGTACCCTTCAGCATTTTACTGAGTGTATCCAGCCTGTAAGGACTCTTAGGGAACCAGAGGTTGAAGGTGGTATTTAAAGGTGTGATGCTAGGACTTCCTGGGTCAAAGGTCAATGAAACAGCGATGCTGTGAGCATCTTTTTTTTACAACATCTTCCTCTATGAGGCCAGATGCTTCTTTGACTAATTGGGTTCAGTGGCTGTCTACTCCTTTTCAAGTCAGGAATTCAGGCCTCAGTCATTTGGAATTCATCTTGATTTATGAACAACTTTGTCTCGTAGAGTAAAAGTGGTTTTCCCAAAAAGGAAAAAAAAATAGCTTAAAAGAAGGCCTTGAAGAATTAAGATGACAAAATGTATTATTTATAAGAACCTGAAATAAGTGCCGGATCCTCTGCCTAAAGTGAGCAGGCGACAGCCAAGCGCTGTGGAGTGGAGCCTGGCGGACCCCAGTGAGGATCCATGCAGCAGGACTGGGCAGCCCATGCTCCTCCAGTGTTCAAGGGTCCCCCTCAGAAAGCAGCCCCCACTACCAATCCAGGGCAGCCCACTTTGCTCCTACAGATGAGTCCCAGCTTAGGAGTGAATACAAGAGGGTCAGATAAATGAGATTCTTGGAAGACAATAGAGGAAATACAGTGAGGGTCTGTGGGTTTTTGGGAACACACAAATCCATATACACCGTCTGTAAGAGGATATCCTGATCTAGTCACTTAAGAGTATGGGCACTTACTGGGAGTGAGGAGGCAGGCAGGACAGAAGTAGATATGGGGTATACCTTGCCTTTGTGGCCCTTGGCTCCACAGTAGGGCAGGCAGCTGCTAGTGACACTGTTCCTACAGGGTTGGTCCTACCACATCTAGGAAGCAGCCACTTCTTGCCTCACAACGGGTCTGGTCTTTTTTTTTCACACTCAAGATTTGGCTTATCTTAATCATTTTTGAAGAACTGACAACATGTTAGGTTGTTTTTTTTGTTTTTTTTTTGTTTGTTTTGTTTTTGTTTTTTAAGAGAATGTTTCCAAACATCTCTCTTGTAAAAAGATCTACTTCTTGAAGCAAATTCAGGGTCAGCAAGTCTGCCTTTGTCCAGTGGGAAGGAGAGAAGATGGTTTCCTGGCCATTTCCCTGCCACAATACCTTTGTTTTCTGGATGGTTGTACTGACATGAACCAAAGGACCACTTCCCAAATCCACTTGACCCGACGGGGTAAAGTGACTGGAGAGAGCTGACTGAAAGATAGAAGATGATGATACCGAGGGATTTCTGAGGACACCCAGGCGGTGGTGAGATTCTGCTCTGGCACCATCACTTGTAATTGCTTCAGAGTGATTTCAACTCTGCTCTTGCCAGTAGAATACGGTAGGCTGGGATTTGAACAGAGGCTGTAGCTTTCGAACTCCCTCATCTGTCTCTGTTTCTTCTGCTTCATCCTGTTCCTTCCACTTCCTCTTCAAAATTACTCTTCTGGGACGTGGTGACTACACTTTAGGGAAGAAATGCTTTCAGCAGCTCTTACTGTATTTGGGGCTTTTTGTTGGCTGACGGGAGACATAGGCGCTCGTTGTGGACCATGGAACTGATGCAGTTCCCTGACAGCATCGACCTGGCATTACCCTCTGGCCCTAATCTCAAAGGTCTTCCAGTTTCCTCTTAGCAGAATTGTCTCTGGAGTGAGGACACCAATTAAATAAGCTCGGGTTTGCCTACATGCTCTGGCAGTGTGGGGAACCTTCAAGAAGATGGACATCTGACTTTCACACCCCAATTCTGAATAATGAAATCTTAAAATTAAAAGAAATTCCCAGGCTTTTAAAATCCAGGCATCTACTCAATATTATAATGAGAGGCAGCATGGTAAAAAAGGACATGGTTTATTGGACTGGTTGGATACAAATCCCATCCCTACCACTTTCTAACTGTGTGACTGTGGATTAGTCACCTAATTCTTCAAGCAAGAAATGTCTGGTAGAACCTCCTGCAGAATAAAGATAATGTAGGTAAAATGTCTACACAGATGATGTGCTTGAAAAAAAGCAAGTAATGTAATCCTGGAAAACCAGAGAATTTCAAACATTTGCCTGTAGAATACCTGAGTTCTTTCAGGTGTTCTCCATGGTAAGGTTTTTAGACCCCTCACGACCCTGGTTACTTTATTATTGTTATTTTTATGACAGTATATAATTAAATTTACCATTTTAACTATATAATCAGTGGCATTAAGTAAATTCTCAATGTTGTGCAACCATTACCACCATCTCCAGAACTTTTTCATATTCCTAAACTGAAAACATACCCATTAAACACTAACTCCAGATTCTCCTGCCCCCACCCAGTCTGGTCACTGTCTTTGGAATATGGCTACAAGTGCTTCATTGTTTTTCTTTCTACCTCAAGAGGGAGTTTAAAGGGGTCTTTTGGTAGGGTTTTCTTTGAGTTCTATACACTCCCACTGGGAAATCCAAGAGTTAAAGGTCTGTGTCAGTTGCAGCAAACTTTGGGAACTGCAGATGGTTATAAAATGGATGTCAATACAGCTGCTTTGCATGGGATGGATCTGGCAAAGAGCCTTCCAGGAATGGTACATTCCTTCCAAAAATATCCAATTCACTCAGGACGTGAGTTGGCATAGCTTTGGGGAAAAACCAACAGTTTTTTAATTCTTCAGTAGCATCTACCTCAAGGTGAAGATTAAATAAGATCATTTATGCCAAGTGTGTAATACAGTGCCCGGGACACATTAGGCCTTTGTATATAGGCTGTTGTCACTGGAATTGCACTTTGGCAAAGACATCATTGTATAATGTTTTAGTATTTAATCCTCCCAATAGGTAGATTTCACCTTCATTTTGTATGAGGAAACTAAGGTGCTGGGGTGTTAATAACCCCCAAATTACAAAACTTGAAAGTAGCAGAGTAGTAGAAATGGGATTTAAACCTATACTTTTTCTCTCCTGAGAAGACACCTGTTGTGCTAAAAAGGAAATCTTTGGCTGAGTTGTACTGACTTCATTCTTATATCTTGTCTTTTTCATCTCCCAAGTCATTCTCTTGGTTCTTACCTTCTCACATAGGGTCCTATTTCTCCTTAAAATCACACTTGTAATATTCAGGCTTCAGAGCTTTCTGACCAGTACCCATCACTCAGTCTTCAGTAACTGAAACCTTGTGTTTAAACCATGGAACATTCTAGCTGTATTGAATGAGTATCTAAGAACTAATAAACTGTATGTGAAATTTAGAGCAATCATTAGGGTTTGGGTCAGAAAATGGTGTTTTTCAGGACTTTCAACCAGAAGCACTAGGTAGAGTCTGTTCAGAAAATAAAGCATATGTGACTTCCATGAGTGACTAGGATCCACTCTTCTTTCAGACAGTCACTCTCATTTGCTCTTTGTCGTGGCTCCCAGGAAACTCAAAACCAATCTGATTGCTCAGTCACACACAGCATGTGTATATACCCCCAGGACTGGCATGTTTGGTTTTGAATTTCCATTTCAATTTTGTTTACTAAACTATAGGATGCCCTTTGTAAAGAGATGAGTTTAGAGTCAGTGAATTAGTAAAGATTCTAAGCGCCTGGACGGCAAGGGTCGTGTTCATTGATCTTAGAATACTTGGTATATAGCCCAGTGGCAGATATGTGGTAGGTGCTGAATAAATGTTTTTCAGTGGAATAAATAAAAGCTATTAATGAATTGTCATTCAAAATTACTTAAAGTGTGGCATTGTTGGCACTTTTCTTTGTATCTTCAGCTCACTGGTTCATCAAGGTAGAAACTTTAGAAGCTATTCCTTAGACGTAGAGGTCTATCAGTAAAAATCGTGTGCATTAGACACTGGAAATAGTAATAGCTTAAAGAAGGAGAGTAGTTGGTTTTCTGTCACTGTTAATGACTGAATAATCTGCCCAGAAATCATAGGTCAAAGCCCTTACCCCCAATGTGACTGTATTTGGAGATAGGGCCTATAAGGAGATAATTAAGAGAGGTTAGAAGAATGGAGCCTTATGCAATCAAACTGGTGTCCTCATAGAAGAAGAGACACCAGAGATCCCTCTCTCTTCATCTGAGCACAGGAGAAAAAGTGTCTGAACCAGGAAAAGAGGCCTCACTAGAAACCAGCCCCAACCTCATCTTGATACTGGATTCCTAGCCTTTGAAACTGTTAAAGGAAAAAAAAAAAAAAATTCCGTTCTTTAAGACATCTGGTCTGCGATATTTTGTTTTGGCAGCCCAAGGAGACTAATAATATATGCTCACATATGAAAAGGCTGGTGCTGTTCAACCCAGGGCTGCTATAGTATCTCTGTGGTCAGCAAGGACCCCAGTTATTCCCATTTCTCTATCCTTAGCATAGAATTTCATCTTCAAGACTTTCTCATGGTCCAAGATAACTTCTACAGTTCTGTCATATCCATGTTCTAGAAGCAAGTAAAAGGCACAGAGGTCAAAAGAGGTCCTATTAAGGTGTGTTCTCTGAATTAGTACCCAGAAATATCTACTTACAGCTCATTGCAATTACATAGCCATGCCTAATCTTAATGCAGACTGGGAAATTAGTCTTTTAGACTGGAAACATGGAACCTTTGCATGTTTGAAATTTTCTCTAGTAAAATTTTTAAATATGTGCCTGTCTTTCTCCTCAAGGGCAGGAATGGCATTCTCCTATTGGTGTACCCCCATGATTTCACAAGTATTTATTGGGCTTCTCTTACATTCCAGGCATTTGGCTTGACCCTCAGGGACATAGCAATCAGTCAGACTATCATGGTCCCTGACTTCATGATGCCTACTGACCTAGGTGCAGGGAGGCAGCAGACATTAGACAACAGATTGGTTAATACATAAAAGATTGATTAGTGTGGAACTGCAAGTTGTGAGCAGTACTGTCAAGGGAAAGACAGGATGCAATGAAAAAAATGAGGTGGGCATATTTCAGATGATATGATCAGATAACCAGGGTTTAAATCCCTGCTCTCACAGAAGAATTCCAAATGACTTTTGTAGATACTCCCTCCTTAGGATCTGGAACTTGGCTTCTTATCCCCTGAGTGTGAGCTGAACTCAGTCACTTGCTTCCAGAATAGTAGGGTGAGAGAAGGAGTAGGGGGAGCGAGGGACTGTGCATGAAGACACTTGGCAAGCATCACCTTCGCCAGGTGGTCAAAGTTAACGTCCTCAGTGATAAGTCATGTTGACAGTCTGTGCCTTTGATAAGACCTGATGACAATAGAACTTCACTTCAGTGGTCTTCCTCCCCCAAACCCACAATCCCAGTTTCACCATGAGTCAGACAGCAGAAAAACCCCAATTGAGGGACATTCTAAAATAGCTAGTATTTCCGAAAACTCATCAAGTTTCGCAAAATCAAGGAAAGCTCAAGGAGCTAGAACAGACCAGAGGTGCCAAAGGAGACACAAACAGATGTAATGTGTTATTCTAGAACGGAAAAGGGACAATAGGGAAAAACTGAGGAAATCTTAACAGAGTGTGGCATTTAGCACTAGTAATGTACCAGCGCTGCTCCCTTAGTTGTGACAAATGTACTACAGTAAGATGTTAGCATAGGGAGAACTGGGGGAGGGGCATTTGAGAACTGTACGAGCTTCTCAACTTTACTGTAAATCTACAACTACTCTAAAATTAAAGGTTCATTAAAATCCATCCCTGCTGTCCTGCTCACTGATCATATGTCTTGGATAATTCAGCTCACTCCTGTGGGCTCAGTTCCTCAACTACATGATGGGGATGACAGTGTCTTCACTGCAGGATCGAGAACAGGCTTCGATGAGCCTGTGTGTGACAGCACTTCGGAAACAGTGTTCCCACATTCTTGCTCAGCGCAGATTCCCCTCCTGCCTCTGCAGTTCCACCCAGGGAGGCACTTCAGAGGTTTCCCCAGAGGCCGCTGCTGCCAGAGCGCCCAAGAGGGGCCTGCCTCCACCTCACTGGAGTTCTGTCATAGCCAGGATTCTGTGCAGGAAACTTCTCCCTCACCTCTCTTGACAGCTTGCTCTGAGAGACTAAGATTACATTTTTATTTTCATATTTCAATTGATTTTTTTCCCCTTGAATTTAGTTTTTTCTCTTCAGGAATCAGCATATGACTCAAACTGCCAGTTCTAAATTTAGTATTGCCTGTGATACGGAGAATGCATTTAGTGCTGCCTGGGATATGTATTTGGAAATAATGGTTTTATTTATCCACATCCAGTAATTCTGACTGCCTGCTGGGTTCTTTCAGGAAAGAGTTTGTCATCTCCTTTCCTCCTAATGATGAAATGTTGCCTGCTTGGGTCCCAGAGGCCCAGCCCGAGCCAGACGCTGGTGACTTGAGTCTCTGTTTAATTAAACAACATCACCCCCAGGATCCTGCAGTCATGAGTTCTCTTTAAGACCTCTATTTAGAGGGAATCTGGAAACAAGATCCAGAAAAGGGTCATGGACTCTTTGGAGCCCGTGGCCTTATTTCTGGGTTCCAGGCCAACAAGATTTACCCTTTTTTCAGAGGGTTGTCCCTTCAGCACTGAATATATGAAAGGAGGGGATATAGAACACATATAGAGCATGAGTCCTGTAATTTGGGTGCTGAGGATACAGAAGTAAAATCATGTATAGCTCCTGCCCACAGAGAACTACAAAATTCATTCATTTATTTAAAAAAAAATAGAGTTTCTACCATGTACCTGACATCATGCTAATCATTAGGTTATAATAGTGACCAAATCAGACAAAATTCTCTCCCCTGAAGCTTGCTTTCTCATATATAGCTCTAGCGTGAAGAAGGAGATAAGAGGTGACGTGCAATAAATTAAGGTGATAGGCAGTGCGTATTCATTTCCCCGGCAGCAGTCATAAAACCTGGTGACTTACAACAACCATGTATTCCCTCATATAGGGAAGAGCAGATGTCTGAAAACAGGGTGTTTGCAGGGCCATGCCCCCTCCAGGGGCTCTGGGGGTTAATCCTTGCCTCTTCTGTCTTCTGGTAACTCTTGGTATTCCTTGGCTTGTGACTGCAAAACTCCACTCTCTATTTCTGTCTTCACATTGCCTTTTCCTTTGTGTCTTTGTGACTCTTGGTCGCTTACAGAGAAACTTGTCACTGGATTTCGAGTCCACCTGGGCAATCCAGGATGACCTCATGTCTAGGTCCTTAATTATGTCTGTAAGAGCTCTATGGAGGAGTCTTCCAGCTTCCCGTGACTGTTGGGATGCCTTCACCTGTGTCCACATGACTCCAGCTCCTGCCTCCAGGGGCGTGTTGTCCACTCTTCTTCAATCTGTATGGCAAAGCTCTCTGCTTTTCTTTTAAAAGGACACTTTTAAGTGCTTATTAGAACCATGAAAAATAGTCCAGGACAATCTTCCTGTCACAAAATCTTTAACTTAATCACATTTATAAAGATTGTTTTCCCAAATAAGAGCACATTTATAGTTACAGGGGTTGAGACTTGAACATATCTTTTGAAGGGCCACCATTCAACCCACCACACACCATAAGATTGCAAGACCTTTATCTAAGATATGCAGCTTCGAAAAATTAAGTGACTTACCCAGGGTCATCCAGAAAGGAAGGAGCAGAACCAGGGATGGAAACCTGGAATCATTTGACTTTGAAGTCCATTCTTTTTCCTCCTGTGGTCTACTGACCAATCAGAATTTTTGAGGTGTTTCCTATTTGGTTTAAAACGCAAATACGGGCCTCCCCTGGTGGCACAGGTGGTTGAGTGCTGTGCTGTGAAGCTGTCCGCAGCCTCTGCAGCGCCAGTTCAATCCCGGCCGGCCGGCTAGGGTCCCACATGGCGTGGCAGACCTCTCCTGTCGCACCTGCTGCTCCCCTCAGCAGTGTATTTCGTCAGTCTGCCTGTTCTATTCCCCGCTCTGTCTCTGGTGAATCCTCTCACCCTCCCATGCATCTGGCCTGTACCCCTGTCCTTGTATAAATAGGTGAATAAATCTTTAAAAAAAAATAAAATGCAAATGCCCATAGGAAGACCACACCTAGCTATTACCAGATAGTAAGATTTTAGTGGAAACTAATGTGGTTTGGAACTAGTACCTAAAATCAGGCTGCTGTGGAGATGGACAGGAAGTTTGGAGGGAGCGAAGGAAGCAAGGTGCCCACGAGGGGCTGGAAAGCCTACTGCATAAGAGAAATAGCACTTAAAGGGAGACTTTGGCCCCTCAGAGTTTTGCCCAGCGCCTTCTCTGGCTCTTGAGGGTGTGAGGTGCCTCTGTGCTTGCCTTAAGCTGGCCGTCTTTCTGACTGAATACTCTCTGGTATAAGCTGGAGGGCCTGAGAACATGGAAGGAAGGGCTCTCTGGCTTTGTGTAGTCTGTTTCCTTAATATTTCCTGAGCAAAGCCTGGAGTGAGGTACTAGAAACTCAGAGATGAACACCTGTGGTCCTTGCCCTGGAGGCAAACTAGAAGAAGATGGAGAAGCTAGTCCTGCTCTACCCTTCACCTGGGTGGCCTCTGGCAAGGCCCTCTGCCTTTGCAAACCTCTTTTCTTATTTGGATTTGATCTTTTTCTTTCTTTCTTTTTTTTTTTATTAAGATTTTAAGTAGAGGAAAATAAAAAGCAACTGGCACAGTCCTGGAATTTAGTAGGATCAGTGAAGTTGCTTCCATATCATAGGAAAGCTCGCTTTCTGGGCCAGAGCAGTGGTTCCCAAACTGTAGGCTCTGGTGCCTTAGAATGCTGAGCATGAAGCAAGACTCTGGTCCCTGTGTATACCTACCTACAGCATTGTTTTCAAATCTATATGGATGGTATCATGTTGACTGAAACACTTACACTTAAAGCTTTACTGAATTCGCGGTGACAGTTTGTCATTAAATGTTGCTTTGATCAGCATGTCTGGAAAGACCCTGAAATTCTCTGATTTTAAAAAGGAGTACTCCCACACGAATACGTTGGCAACCGCTGGTGTAGCGAGGGAGAGAGAGGTAAGAACTAACAAATCCTATTCTGGGCGAGCAGTGCTACTGTGGAGCGATGTTCAGGTTCTGCAGAAGCCCAGGGGAAAGCTGGACATGCCGCCTGGAGAAATCTGGAAAGAAGGAGGTGACATATAGGCTAGGCCCTCAAGAATGAGGAGGTGTTTGCTTCATTTGGAGAGTGGGCATAACAGGCATAGAGAATGGCAGGTTAAAATGCTCCAGGTCCAGGTGGTGAGGACTTCACTTTCAAGAGGGGTCAGGGAGGGCTAAGGCTAGAAGAGAGGAGCTGCTCAGGGCCAGGCCTTGAGAGCTGGGCTGGAGAGTTCAAGATCACCATTGATGGGGCAACCAGGGAAGGATTTGAAGAAGAGGAGTTACAGTGTCAGGTTGGCCTTTAGGGAGACCCCTACCTCTGAAGGAGTTCCAGAGCCCCGGGAGTGGAGGACTGTGAAGGAGGTGTGGGGCTCACCGCAGAGTGGGAAGGCACAAGGTCTCAGGAGCAACACAATCTGGGCTTAAGTCCTAGCTCTGCTCCCCACTAGCAAATAAGAAAACCTATTTCTTGAAATATTATTCAGCCTTGAAAGAAGGAAATTCTAACACAGGATGCAACATGGATGAATCTGGAGGACATTAGGCTCAGTGAAATATAAGCCAGTCAGAAGAGGGCAAATACTATATGATTCCACTCATCTGAGTTACCTCCAGGAGTCAAATTCTTAGAGATAGAAAGTCGAATAGTGGTCTTCAGGGGCTGAGGAAGGGAAGGATGGGACTCCTGTTTAATGGGTGTAGCATTTCAATTTGCAGGCTGAGAGGAGTTCTGGCGATGGTGACACAGCAGTGTAATGTCCTCAGTGCCACTGAGCTGTGCACCTGAAAGTGGTTAACTTTGTGTCATTTGTATACTTGTACTCAACTCTTACAAAATTAGTTTTTACAAAACTAATTAGAAAAAGGAAAAAATGTACTTCACATGCAGAACGTGGTATGTCTGTCACATAAAACCTCACAGTGGTTATTGTTAGTTAATATTATTGTACCGGGTAAGTAAGTGATAACACCTATGCCGGGACAGTAAAATGAGAGGAGGAACCATCAGCTGGGTCAGAGGGCTGGGTGGCTGAGCTAAGGGCACAAGGCACAACCGTAGTAGTTACTGGTTCTCCACAGAGCAAGGTGCAGGCCACGTGCCTCCATCACAGCAGTTCTGAGGACTCAGCTATGACTTCTCAGACCCAGGAATTTTTGAGGTATGTCCTGCAGGGGCAGAGGGCCAGAGCCAGCTGGTGCTGAGTCACCTACTGGGCCTGGTGCTGCCAAGGGCCCATCTCTACCCATCTCCCAGACAACAGCAGCTGCTGCATCCCAGACGCTGTGACTTAAGGCTCTGCAAGGAACATCCTCCATCTCCCCCTAGAATCAAGCCATGCCATGATTCCCGTCATGGGCCCTCCTCCTTCCCAGGGAATCTGAGACCCCTGAGAAGAATTTAACCAGGAACCCCGAGAGAAGAGGTGGAAGGGTCCTTCAGTCTTGTCTTTGATCACTCAAGTCCAAGCACAGGATTTCACATTCAGACATTTTGTGGACATGTCACAGAAACCAGACGGGGGAGATACTGGCAGCTCAACTCTGCAGGAGAAGCCACATTGGTGGGAAAAGGCCTGACGGCTCCTCTCATAGAGTCAGGAGGCTTGTGCCTTTTTAGACAGCAGGTTGGTTGGTGGTGAAATTTCCATACTCAAGTTGGATGGTGGGTTCACAGCTTAGCTATGCCACTTACTGTGTTATGTGGCCATGAGTAAGTATGAATCTCTCTGAGTTTCAGTTTCCTTATCTATAAAGTGGAGAAACCTATCTCATGGATTTTTGTAAAATATAAATATATTTAGAGTCTGGCACATTATAGTTACTTAGTAAATGTTTTCTTTCTCTGATATAAAATTTCATACTCACTTGTTTTCAGAAAACCAGGAAGAATTTTTTGTTTGCTCTTTTGTTTTACACATAAGGAAAGGGAAACTCTTAGAGAGTAAAAAACTTGCCTCAGTC
This sequence comes from Talpa europaea, assembly GCF_964194135.1. Lineage (NCBI taxonomy): Eukaryota > Metazoa > Chordata > Mammalia > Eulipotyphla > Talpidae > Talpa > Talpa europaea. The sequence goes on along the minus strand of NC_140073.1, from coordinate 40,177,238 downwards.
TACACAGGAAGTAGATGACAGCTCTGAGTCCCTTTAAGCCTTTGGCTTCTACTAGGAGATGCTGCTTCCTGTCTCACTCAGTCCTGGGTACCAGTAGGTTAATGTATGAGGCCACTTCTAGAACAGCAATGGGCAGAGTAGAGCCCAGAATAGACAACCAGAAGACTGTAACCACATAGGGTCCATATTTTATAACCAAAAAAATGTACACATGGTCACAGGAGGCTGCCTCTCCTAGGCCCTCTATCTTTGGGAGAGAGAGGATTATATATGAAGTGCTTTGGCTACCACCCCTCCCCCCTCCAAAATCATCTACTGAAGAGCCTTCCTGATGGCAGTGGACATCCGTCCCTAGTTCAGTGGCCTTTCAAAACAGAGGATAAATGAGGTCAGTTGGCTTCCCTGATCCAGCCTGGAATGGTTGCAACACATTCCCTACCAGGAATATCTTGAGAAAGGATGCAACCTTTGGATTGAACACTTGATTTACTTCTTATTGGCATGTGGTCTTAGCTGAATACTCAAACCTCAGTTTCCTTAACCCTTAAACCTGGGTTAATAAAATCAACCTGAGTTGTTTGGATTAAATGCTATGGCACCAGATTGGCTGGGTTAGAATCCCAGCCACTTTCTAACTATATGATACTGAGCAAGTAACTTTATCTCTCTCTCCTTGCTTTTATTTTCTGTAAAGTAGGTATGCAGTAGATCCCAAGTTTAAGTGTTGTGGTGAAGAGTAGTGAGTTAATAACATGTCAAGTGTATTGAGTAGTGCTTAGGACATTGAACATTCTCAGTAAATGTTAGTTGTTGTTGTGTCACAAGCTTCTGCCTCAGTGGAGTGCTGGCTGATGGAGAGCGTAAGCTCTAGCAGCTGTGTGAATGTGCTGGCAACTCTTTTATTATTATTATTATTATTTACACAATATTTCCATAATCAGAGGAGAGGAGAGACCCACTGTCCGCCATGCTTCCCAGGGGAAGTAGCACTTTCCCTGACTCTTGAAGGACACTTTGGTCTCTAACATGTAAATCTGCTTCTGTTTTGAGGTGCAGGTGAGATTTCATCTGAAAGGTAAAGGCATTGGCCTGTCACCCCATCCAGCCTGCTGCCCAAGGAGGAAGACTAGAATCCAGAAATGAAGGGGTCAGCCCAATCTGGGGGCAGAGTTGATGCTGGGCTTGGGCCTTGAGTGGGTCAAGACTCTTTAGGACACATTTCCAGGCCATGGTTTCAAGACAGTGATGCCCTTAGCACCTAAAGGTGCTCTCAAGGCCTGGGCAATCAAGAGCCAGTTCTGACTATACATTCCCCTCTGCATTGCCCAGTGTGTCAGACACTCATTTTTTCTGTGTGCCTTAACATGTGGGGAAGTATGTTCTAGAAGGCCAGGCCTTTGAGCCAGTGAGCAAGATAGCAACCAAGTGGAAATTGCTTGAAGTTCAAATGACAGGAAGCTGAGAAAAGGCTGCTGCAGATGGATGTCCCAGCCTTTGAAGAGAGAGGGCTTATTAAAGAGTCAGAACTCTCATCTTGGCAGCCCTGCCTACTTGTGATTATTTCCTTTTCAGTGCCTCTAGCATTTAGTAAACTTCCTCCTGCAAATCCCGCCCTGTCTCAGCTGCACTGATAGGAACTGAGGAAAGAGGGTTCACCCATCCTTGGACTAAAGTTGTTCGGGAAAAGAACATTCTCCCTTCCCTGGGAGACACTGTGGTGGTGAGAGATGTTTGGGTGGGGAAAGGGCACCCTGAGGAGGTGTAGCGAAGGCTGCTGGCTCAGTCAGCCACCCCAGAGAAAGCAGCCCCGGTAGGGCTCACTTAGCAGAGCACAGTCTGTGCACTTTTTGACAGGAGCCAAAGGGAAGTTGTCTCAGGCCTGGAGTTGCCTTTAGGAGGAAGACCGCTCATGGACTAACAGAACCCTCATCTTTCTTGACACTCAGGTTTAAAAATAATGAGACCCTGCAGTATTTATGCAGACCCAAATCCTAAGCCCAGATGCAGATCCCAGGGAGGAGTGGAGAGCCTAAAGACAATGTTTTGCCAACACAGGTTGTCTCATTTGAGTGAACAAACCTGCTTATTCCCCTGGCTCCTTTTGGCATCAGCTGCTGTCCCGAGGGAAAGGAGAACACTGTTTGCTTGGGCCAGGAATTCGTGTTCCAGTGTTCTTTCTCCTGGTCTTAGGGTGAAACTGATAGCATATGGCCCTTGGAGGTTCCTTCACCAAGTGACTTGACGCCAAGCCTCAATTTCTTCACAAACATCAGAATAGCAAAATTTGCCTCTCAAGGTCATTTGGAGGATTACAGGTAGATGAGAACACCCAACCCCACACATATTACTCAGGGTTCTGTAGAGAAACCAAACCAATAGGACATCTGTATGTCTCTGTCCCTGTCTACCCCTCTCCCTATATGTATCCACCCACCCATCAAGATTTATTTTAAAGAATTGTTCCACATGATTGTGGAGGCTGACAAGTCTGAAATCCAACCAGCAGGCTAGAGGTTCAGTGAAGAGCTGATGTTGTAGTCCTGTGTCTACAGTCCGGGAACTCAGGCAGGGATCCTATGCTACAGCCTTGAGGCAGAATTCCTCCTTCAGGAGACCTTGCCCTTAAAACCCTCATCTGATTGGATGAAGCCCACCACAATTGATTGCAAATATTAACCACATCTTAAAAATTACCTTCATAGCAATGTCTAGACTAGCATTTGACCAAACAACTGAAATCTGTGTTTTCCTGAACAACTGGTTACCATAGACCAGGCAAGATGATAAAATGAACTGTCCCTCCATGAGAGGGTTAGGATTCTCTAAGAGGTATTTCCTTCCCTCTCTCCCTCCTTTTCTTTTCTTTTTTAATTTTTATTATTTATTTATTTTTATTTTAAAGATTTTTAAAATTATTTATTTATACAAGAACTGAGGTACAGTCAGAGGTGCAGGGGGTGGTGAGAGAATTCACAGAAACAGAACGGGGAGTAGAACAGGCAGATGGACCAAGGACACTGCTGAGGGGAGCAGAGGGTGAGACAGGAGAGGTCTGCTGCGCCATGTGGGTTTCTCCCTGGCTGGCCGGGAATCGAACCCGAGTGCAGAGGCTGCAGACAGCGTCACAGCATGTGCTCAACCCATTGTGCCACCGGGGAGGCCCTCTCCTTCCTTTTCCAAGTCATTGCTGGAGTCTGCAGACTTCACTGACATCTCTGGCATGTGGGCCTGGAATCAGTTTGACTCTGAGCGGTGAGTGGGGCCTGTGCGTCCCTCTTGTGTTTCTCAGATCTTTTTCTGCTGACTTCACCCTCCAGGGAATGTGTCCTTACATCCTGAGTCAAGCCCTCGAGTAGCCTCAGTGGTTTTCCACTGAAGTCTGCTCCATGCCATGCCAGTTTTCCTTGTATCCCGCCCAACTTGCTCCCAGTCTGCTTCTCCAATTTGTGTGTTGCATTTATAATTTCTTGCTTAAAGGTTTAATCAGAAGACCTGTGCTCTGCCGTACCAAGACGGTTTTAGCCACCACGATGGCCTTGTTGGCATGGGCTAGTGAGCAGTAACTATGGGACTGACAGGACAGACTTGGGGGAGTAAGAGTTAACTTACTGCCTAGAATGGTTCAGGTGGCTTTCTGCCTGGAAGTAGAGTGTTGACTCCATTCCATTTCAGAGATTTATGCTTTGCAGGTGATCCAAAATGCTTCTCATTTTAATGGAATATGGAATTGCTTTTGCCAAAGTTGAAGATTACCTAGATGGGTGCTCTAGGCAACATAAGTTTGGGGAAAGAACTCTGACCCAATAAATAGAAGGCCTGATCTGCTCTGCTGCTCCCTCCCATGGGGTCATGTGCAAGTCACGTCACGAGTTGAGGACTCAGCTGCCTCTTTCATAATAAGATTCTGGAAGCAATACCCCACTCTGGCACAGATGCCACTGTACACCTTTCAGAACATCTTCATGATTCATTATCTCCATTCTTCACAACAGCCTCATGAGGAAGGCAGGTAGAGGGTGGAAATGGAGTGTTCCTGTGTTGCAGACACATTCAGAGCAATTGGATGGCTTGCCTAAATTCACACCAACAGGACATGATAAAGCTGGAAATGAACCCAGGGCCCTTAGTCCAGCTCATGTGGGGTACCCTTTCGTGTATGGTGGTGTCTGCGAAATCATCGGGACTGCGCACATGGAAGTTAACAGAAAGCTGCTGGAGGGATCCTGCGGGACAGAGCATCGTGGGAGATGGGGTCACGCTGTCTTCCTCATCCCAATGTGCCCGGGGCTTGGGAGGGAAATCAGAACTCGAGTGGATTCTCAGAATCTGAAGGAGAGGCTCGTCTCTAGCTACTCAAATTAAAATGTTTTCTCGTACTATTGATTCAGTTCAAATATGTATTGAGGCTTTATCACAGACCAGGTTCTCTACTGGGGGGCAGGATAAGTAAGCAGAAGTAGGATGCAAAGTTTCATATTTAAAATGTAAACAGAGGGTTTAGATTTACAGTGGAAGGTGTGTGCGATAAAGTCACCCTGTGGAGATGTGAAGACAAATATAGCTGAGTCTTGAAGGACGCAGGAGACAGAAGGAAGAAAGGGATCCCCGCCCTGCTCTTCCTTCTTTCTTTTTTTTTTCAATATATTTTTTACATCATTGTTCATTTTTAAACAATATTTGCTTCCCCCAACCCCATAGAATTTCCCCAGGTGTAGTCCCCATAGAATTTCCTTCCCCAGTGCACCTGTGCACCATCACCTCAGTCCCCTGTGCTGCTCCCTCCCGCCCTCTGATCCCTCTCCCCCCTCCTCCCCTGCAGGATGTCTCTGATTTATAATTGTCTGTTTGTTTTTGTTTTGTTGTGTTTTGTACTGTTCCTTTTTTTACCCCCTGATGTCTTACATGGTTCCCCTATATTCCTCCTATAAGTGAAACCATCCGATATTTTTCTTTTTCCTTCTGGCTTATTTCACTGAGCATAATTCCTTCCAGCTCCATCCATGTTGCTGTGAATGGCATGAGTTTATCTTTCTTGATTGCTGAATACTATTCCATTGTGTATATATACCACATCTTCTTGATCCAGTCATCTATTTTTACTCTTCCTTCTTGACCCCGCTGCTGCAGGCACCACAGCTGTGGCGAGACAGGAAGCCTGCCGCAGCCTATTTGCTGCGGGATCTGACCAGCCCCAAACGTGGTGGAGCCTTTCCCTTCCTTGTCCGATTTGATGCAGTGCAAAGCAAGAGGGGTTGTGCCTGGCAGCTCTTGAAAGAGTGTACAGTAGGGTGAAGACACGTAGGGCCCTCGGCAGGGGAAGGCAGGTTGGAAGGAGGTACCTTTCAAGGAGTTACCTTCCCCTACCCCTCCTAAGGGGCAGAGAGGCAGGAGTGCTCGCTTTGCATATGTGATTTTAGGCTGAGAGTGTTTGTGTCTTTATTTTAAAACTGGCTTCTCAGTCAGTCTCCTGTGCAGTTTTCTGGCAGCTTGTTGCCATGGAGAGGTTGGTTGCCGCTGGAAGCTCTGTCCTTCTCTGTGTCAGCATTTCTGAACCTGCCAAGCTGCCTCCTGCCCCTTCCCAGATGGAGGAGTGTGAGACCCCACGTGGTGGGCAGACCCTTCCAATGCAAAGCCTGAAGCTACAGTTTGATTCCCTTTGGGATAGGAATTTCGTTTATCCATGCATCATCTCAGCAACTCCTCAGTGAGAGCTTGCATGAGCTAAGCACTGAGCTGTGTGTTGCGTGTCCAAGGATGATAGTGGGGCTGGGGCACACACGTCTTCAGGCAGGACCCTGGCCAGTGGGTTCTGTCACACCATCCCCTTCTTGGGTTGTTCCTTGGCCTCATTCTTCACAATTCAAAGGACTGAGTTAATTTCTCCTCCACTCTTTGTAACTACTCATTTAGATGCCCTGCCAGAAGTTACCTACAGTCTGCACTCTACACCCAGCCAGCACCCAAGGGAGGCTCACCCAGGAGGTATCTAATAGAATCCTTTCTCTGACCACTCGGAACATTGATCCGGGCTGTCTTTTTTCCTCTTATCTGAGTCTAGTGGCAGCATGAGCCAATGGAGAAAAGAGGACTTTGGAACCAGATAAACCTATACTTGAGTTTTGGCTTTTTCTAGCTATTTGAGCTCGGGCAAGTGACTTCTTCACTTGGAACTTTCGCCACACTCAACACTTTTCTTTAAGTATCACTAGTTTGTCAGCAGTTGAGTTTTGACATATTTAAAAACCGCATAGAAAAAACTGGTGACCATTTAACCCCACCAGATGCTCTCCCCATGTGGACCCTGTTGAGAACAGTTGCCTGGCACAGGAACCCTGGAATGGGATTGGATGACCTCACATTGTGTCGAGGCTCGACTCTGATTTTTTTTTAAAGATGATCTGATCAAGTCTCTCTCCTTACCAAGACCTCACTTTCCCTGTTTCAAACATTTGGAAATTGGGCTGGATAATCTTGAAGTGATTTTTCACTCTAACAATCTGAAGATTCAGCTTGAAAAGAAAAATCTTCTCTCAGCTGCTCTGCCACCATTATCAGGCCCTCTTCGCTGGAGGCTGACCTCAGCATGACCCCTTCTGCCAGCCTCTCTCCAAGCCACTCTCCCTGGAAGCTGTGGACTAGAACACGGGCTTTGGATGCAGACATCTCCTTGGGATGTAAAAGTCCCTTAGATGCATCATCTCTGTTCCCAGCCCCAGCCCAATGACTGGACTTGGCTGGCTTCCCAGAACAGTGGAGAATCATTGGAAGGAGAATTTTTTTCTTCTTCACCTGTGTCTTGCCTTCCCGAGCCTTCGGCTACTGAAGAGTCTATTACCTGAGCTACCTGTAAACCAATGCTCTGTGTGAGGCACTGAGGAGGATACCGAGATGAGTCTTTGTCTGCATAGACAGTCTCGTGATCTGACAGGGTCAGGCAAGACAACACAGAACTATAGTGTTCATGGGAGTCTTGTCCAGGGAACTTGCGGACTTGGAGCTAGTCAGAGTGTGGCTTCTGCTTGGGCAAGTTCTTCCCTTCTGCAGGCCTGGGCTCCTTTTCTGTGGCATTGACAGGGTCATGCTGGCAATTTCTAAGTTCCCTTCCGGCTCTGGTACTTCCCTTCTAAGTTGCCTAGTGAAGGATTGATGGTTGTAGAATTTCTAGTGAAAGCATAACCTGAACTGAGCCTGAAGGCTAGCGTAGCATTTGAACTGGCGTAGGAGAGACGGGTGAGGGCCTTCTTGACTGAGGGGAGGAGGGTGCACCAGCACAGAGACTCCAGTGCACAGAAGCCGGAGCAAGGGAAGCCCTTCTGGTGAGAGCAGAGGGTGTGTGTGGGAGAAGGAACCTTTTTGGAGGAGGCAGCTCTTGCCTTTCATCTGAGGACCGTTGTGCCCAGGGACTTGGGGTACTGGTGGTACCTGCAGGACAGAGAAGGAAACAGGACAAATGGGATCCAGGTCTCCCTCCCTGTCTCCCAGCCCAGACTGATGCATATCGTGGTGGAAAGACCTCCACTATGAATGCCTGCCAAGGGCGAAGGACCCTCTCTAGGTCGTTTCCCTCTCCCTCCACACAGCAAGTTCTCGATAGGACCAGGCCTGGGTGTGAAAGAGTAAGTATTCCTGATGTAGCTGTCCTTCTTTCGTGGTCTGTTTCCCCCTCCAGTTTTTTCATAAATTCTGGTAACAAGAGGGATGTTTCGTGTGTATCCTGGAAGTTGGATTCTAGATTTGTCTATCAGGCCTATGAAGCAAAGAATCCTATAACCTAGATCTGCATGTGACCCTCATCCTCCCAGGCTTCTGGCTAAAGCTGTCTGACCCCTCCCAACTCTCTTCCCAGAATTGAGTAGATGCCAACCCTCTTGGTCCAGCCTCCTTGCTTACTCTCCAGCCGGCCCTCTTCTGCGTCCTCTCAGACAACGCCACTGACTGGACAGGACACTGACACTTCCTGGACTCATTATTCTGCCACCTAAGGGTCTGAACCTTTTGTCTGTCCTCCAAGTTGCTTTGCTCATCCTTTCTCTTGGACTTTGCCTCAGCCTCCAAATGCATCCTCCCATGGAGGCCTTGAATGGTTCATTCTATCTCCCTAATGGCATCTACCATCGTCACTCCTCCACATTCAGCCTAAAGTGCTTAGAAAAGTATGCAGCATGGTCAAAGTGTTCTCTATCATGCCAGCAGTGACTATGATGATGATGATGATGATGATTCTTATTTCCACACTTTGCTTCTGAAGCACAGCTCTGAATCTGCTATTCCCTTGCCCAAAAGCCTTAGGGGCTTCCAATTGGCTGCTGAATAAAATCCAAGATCTTTAGTGAGGCATTTTGAGGATTTTTTTCCTGAGTCATCTGCAGTGATATGCCCTATCATCCCAAATTTATTTCATCCTGCCCCTTTTTGTTCTTTCTCCTTTCCACCAAACTGAACACCACCGTTAGCTCTGCAAGCTCCATTCACCTCCTCAGCCAGGTCTTTGTTGTCACTGTTTTTCCTACCTGGAATGCCCTGCTTCTCCTCTCCCCTCACTTTTCTCTTTCTACCTAGATGTCTCTGCTGACCCCCTAGACTATATATTCCTTGACAATGGATGCCTTGAATGGTTCATTCTATCTCCCTAACAGCATCTACCAAGTAAAGCTCAGTAATTTCTTTGAGTCCTGGAAAGACTTCATTCAGTCCCGCTTTCAGGCAAGCTAGAATTTGAATTAGGAAAGTTCCTTGGAGGGATCTGGAACTCCCCCAGTGTCTATGGGCACACATTCTATTAGCCAGCTCCACGTGGTCATGGCCCTGGTATGCTACATACCGCAAACTGGCAGGAAAGGATAGAAACCCAGAGGAACCAGATCAGCACTGGAGCTGGCCCCTTGCTGCTCAGGATAGGGATCAACCATCCAAGTACAGGAGTCTGTACAGTCCTAGGAATGTCAGTATTTTAGAGGGCAAAATATTAATCATCGGGCATTTGAAATCCAAGAGGCTTCAGCCAAGAAAGCAACTTGGAGGAGAGATGAAAGGTTCAGACCCTTAGGTGGTGGAATAACAAGAGTCTAGGAAGTGTCAGTGTCCTTTCCAGCCAGTTAGACTTTGGCTCAAACCTCTAACCCTAGAAACCCGCAATTTAGGACTCACTAGTCCTATAGCTGGGAAACCAGCAGGGGTCAGCAAGGAGAATGTTCAAGAGTAGGGGCTCTCATTCTGGTCAGGACTGGTGGAAAAAGGCACGTACTCAATATGGAAACTCTTCTTCTGGTCTTTAGTTCCCTTAGGTGGGCAGGACTAGGGAAGGCGATGACTAACTTGTAGCCAGGCCCAAAGGTGAGTACTGCCTTAAACTCTCTCTTTGTCGCCCCCTACCCTACCTTTCTCCCCTCTCCCCCCCCCCCCAAGTCTGGCTCACTGGGCCTTTGCCTCCTTTCCAAACCCAAGCCATGATCATGCCACCCTCTGGGCCACCCTTTGGAAAAGCCAATCACAGGCTGACACTCACTGCCTATAAATGGCGTGGAATTAGGCTAATCAGTGGCTCTTAATTCCCCGACAAATGCGGGTGCTGTGCTAATTGCCAGGGTCCACACCGACAGATCCCTGGTTGACTGCCTCAAACAAGAGAAGTGGTAATTTGGAGGCTGGAGTGGGGGAGGGCCTGCTTTGTTGGCTGAGCCAGTTAAAAACCGTATTACCCCCGAGTGAGCCATAGTGCAGAGAGCCAGAACCGGGCCTTTTCACTGCCAAGGGACTGAGTGAGTGGCCCACAAGTGTGTTTGTAGGAGCTGAACCTCAGCACCAGCGGAATTGATTTGTTGAGAAAGATTCCACCAGCAGCCTGTTATGGCACTACCAGGGCAGCTCATCAGGGAGAAAGCATCCCAAACCTTGGTCTGCTGTTACCATGGCAACATGGCATTTCCAGACTCTCCAGGCAACCTTACTGGCATCTGCTGCTGTGAAAGAATCAGATGGAAAAGGGCCACTGCTCTTTCTCCATTAGAGACAGAGAAAATCATGAGGACTGGGAGCCATGTACCAAGGACCAGGATCTTAAAGGAAAATTCAGTTCCATTAATATGGGGACTTTGCAATGACATTTGAGTGGTATTTGAGTGATTGTTAAGGCTGTTCTGTCTGTTACAGTCTATTTGGTAGGAGCTACAGGAGCAGAAGAAACTCCTGGAGGAGAAAAGTAAGGGGGAGAAGGCAGGGAATGGTATAAACAATGGCCTAGCTGGGGAGGTAGATGGGGTGTGTAGAATAGGCAGCTTGGCTTGGTGGAGAACAAACATCGTGGAGGCGAGTAGGTGTCAGCCATGACTCTCTGAAACCTGTGGACTTGAGCCCTGTCTAGCAAATGCTGACTTTGGTCTCATTCTGCACAGATTATATCCTGTGCCTTCCTTTCCTGAGGTGTGGGAACTGACCTTCACACCACACACCTTACTTCAGGTGGTCCTCTCTCCCTTCTGTCTTGGCTCACATTGTTTGCTGTAGCTCTCATACCCGCTAGAAGCATTGGACCTCTACATTTCATGGGGAAACCAAGATCCAGAACGATGCTTGCCTGAGGTCACCTGTGACACAGGTCATGGAATATCAGCCTTAGGGCCTGGAGACAGACTGACCTTTATTCAAGTCTCGGCTCCACTACTTAGTTTTCAAATATACCTGAATCTCCGCTCCTTCAAGGGTGAACTGGGGGTCCTGAGCATTCCTTACCTTATGGGAGCAATATGGGTATGGAATGAGAAAATAAAAGAGGTACAACAGAGGTCCTGGTGTGTAGTATGAGCTCAGGAAATGTTGATTATGGAGAGATTTGGAATTCCTTATAAATGGGAATTCCTTATAAATTTTTATTCATTTGCCCCTTCCTCTTTCTCTTTCCTTGCACACAGAAATCTTTGTCCAGAAACCAAGAGGACTTTATCTGGAATTGGTGTTAGAAGGTTATGAACAAAGAGTTCTTTATCTGGAATTGGTGTTAGAAGGTTATTTCTGAACTGGATGAGTGCATGAATGCTTGGCGTAAAGAACTGTCCACATTGGCGGGCTCTGCACCTCTGCCAGGTGTTCGGCTTTGGTGGTGTTTAGTCTCTATGGACTGGAGACAGGCCGGGCCAAGTCTGACTTGTCTAGCTCAGGTGTAAAGGGACCTGCCATTTTAGGTTCCATATCCAACTACCCTATGACCTAAGACTTAAAATTTCCAGGCCTCTGGGTTTATTAAAGGACAAAAAGAATAGTTTACTTTTGATCTTTGGACACAATATATGGTGTTAACCATAATTGCACAGCTTTATCATAACAAAAGTTTTGCCATTCACAAGCCTCACTTCAGTGCTGGAAATGCCAGGAGTAATATCCTCGCATAATGGGTGAAGACGTGCGGTTCCACACCAGGAAGGGACTGAACCAAAAACTCCCTGCAGGAAGGGCTGGTTTCTGACTCTAGCTCTGCAGGTATTTCCACCAAATGAGGGCTCCTTGGGGCCGTAGTTCTTTCTAGGATGTGATCCCAGGGAAGCAGGGGCACTGGGCTTAGAGCCCAAATGCCTGGATTTTGGCTTTGGCTGTGTCAAGGGTGCAGCTCCTCAGAGAGCCACCTCTCCTCTAGACATGGGCACTCCCTGATCTTCCGCTTCAGGTCTGTCACGGAGCTGAGGATGCTCTGGAAAGTCTGAAACTCCAGTTTAGTGTCGGGTGTTGCTGTTAGCAAGTGGTGTCTCCATGAGCCATTTCGAGGCAGCAAGGCTGCAGCCCCAGCAGGTGCAGGTGCACTGTGGAATGGCAGGCTGGGTACGTTGGAAAGCCCCCTGCATTGTCCTGAAACATTAGCCATCAGAGCTGGAAGGGCCCGTGGAGATCAAATAAAGCTGTTGCCTTCGGTTTATAGATACAGAACTGGAGGCCTTGGGAGGAGGTGATCTGCCCAAGACCATGTGCTGTTAGTGGCAGAGCCAGCCCTGCCTCCTCTGGGGCCCTGCTGTCATGCCCAGTGTTCGCTCTCACTCTCATGCCTCATTTGAATTTGTTTTGAAGCTTCAGACAAAGAAGTACGAGTTTTTGGAAGAGCTGTGTATGTCAGTATTTTCAACAGTATTGGTTTAAAAAAAATTTATTATAAAAGTAACATACAGTCATTGAAGAAAATCTGGGTAATAGAGAAATGCTCAATTTAGAAGGTAACAAACTGATATTTTTAACCCTCAGAGATACCCCTAGGAGCATGTTGCTGTCTTTCAGAAGGAGACTTTTAGACTGATGATTCCTCAAATCCTGTATCACCTTCTGGAAGTTTAGCTGCAGAGAGTAAAGTAACACTCTGTAGAGGCCCCTAAGGACTCCACTTAGTTCTACAGATTTCATCTAGTTAGATACACTACGAATAGCAGTAATAATCATTGCTGACACTTGTAGAGTCTCTTCCACGTAAAACACCACTTTTTTGTAGGTGCTTTCATTTGACTGTGTGACCATTGCGAGAATCCTATAAAGTAGGAAAAACAAGTATTATTTCCCCATTTCACAAACAAGAAAGTTGAGCCCCAGAGAGTTTAAGTAATTTGCCCAAGATTACACATCAATTCATTTGCTGACTTCAAATAAATTCTTGGCATAAAGAAAGCAGAAGACACTTAAAAATATCTGTGAGTGATTGCATGTTTGACTCCCCTTCTAGAGAAGGCTCTCAAAATCATCTGTGCTTTTCAGCTGTATTCTAGGAAACCTTAGGATTCTGTGGGTACAGGTGGGAGTAGTGAGAAGCTTAGTGGATGGGGCTCTGAACCCCTCAGCCCTGCTCCAACCAGAGTAACTTCAGTGCTGCCTGCTTTTTGCACTGAGAGAGACTGAATACAATTTAACTAGTCTAATGCCTCTATTAGTAGATCTTCGATTTGAGTGTGCATCAGACCCTCTTCAGGGAATTCTGACAATCTGAAGTGGGTCCCAGGACTCTGGCTGTTAATGAGTGCGGATGGTCATCAGGCCACAGTTTGAGAAACTTAGAGTTGGGCAAGGTAGGACCTGGAGAGGCAGGGGGTTCCCCTGGGTCTCACAGCCCCACAGGAACTCAGGATCCACTAGGAATCTGATCCTGAGGTCCCCTGTCCACTGCCCTTCCCGCTGCACCATAACTGCTGCTGATCCAGAAAACAACACCACAGAGAGTAACAGAACAGTTTCCATAGCAATGCTTCCTGGCTTGTGCCTGTTGGGACACATCACACACTAAGCTGAACTCTCAACTTAAACTTGTGTGAAACGTTACCTACTCATTCCATGCAAAGAAGGAAGGGGCATGGCACACTGTGGTCATGTGCCCTTGGATTCTCCCAAATTTACTAACAGCTGGCAGCAAGAAAGACCAGACCAAGGAGGGCTAGGAATAGATTCTGGGCAGCAGACACAGCCTGCACAGCAGTGGGTGGGGAGATGGGGACGGGAACAAGTGTCAGTTGAGTACGTATCACATGATAGACTCTGTGCTGGGCACTTGAAGACTAAAGGCACTAGGCCACAGCATGACTGGCCGGTTGGAAGAACAACAAGGGGGCAAGTGTGACTGGAAGTGAGTGAGGAGAATGGCAGTGGTGGGCACTAGGGTAGCTGAGGACCTGATGGTGGGGAACCTTACAGGCCAGGGACCAGGCACTGGGTTTCCTTCAGACAAGGCTTGAATTCTTGGATAACTGGGCCTGGCCTTAACCTTAGAGCCTCCAGCCTCCCTGTCTGGGAGGGGAACCTGTCACCTGGGACTGAGTGCACAGGAGACTGAGTAGTCCCAGCTGGGGAAGTAAACAGTCATGTGGGCAGGGAGCCCAGTAGACTCCCCGGGCCTCCTGAGCCCAGCAGTGTGCTCTCCTCTGGGGCAGGGCCAAAGGGCCTCTCAGCGCTGCCTGCCCCACAGGCCCTCACGCTTCCTGGGAGTTGAAGATGTCCAAAGCCAGTGTGCAGCCAGGCTGCAGCATTTCCCGAGCCAATACTGCATCCTCTGGGGATGCCGCTTCTCCGCTGACACCCGCCCCAGGAGAGAAGCTCTGTGCCCGCATATCCCAGCCCCAGAGGCCCTGCCACTCACCAGGCTGACAGAGGAATGCGGCTTCCGATGGGACCCATGGGAGAGCTTAGGCCACTGGGTTATAATTATTCCAAATGGTAATTTTGCTTTCAAATGTTATTCTTTATTTATAAGGTAAAAATTTCACAAAGGAAATTTCTGTTTATTAGCCCATGTAGAATGTATCCATCCCGATCATCCATATCATTCAAGAATAAACACAAAGGCTGGAATTCAGAGAGATAAAGGATAAAGGCACCAAATTAGGCCCCAAGTCCACCATTAACTTTCGAGCTGCCCTTGCTCACCTGGTAGCTTCCACCATTTGTTACTCCCACAGTTTCCTGGTTCTCACTCAGGTTCATTTCTTAGGCTCACCAGAGCTCTCGATTTGGAGAAATAGTCAATCATTCATGTGTAACAGGCACATCTATCTTAGCATGTCCAAAACAGAACTCTTGATTTTCTCCTTAAGCCTATCCCTCCGGCAGGATTCCTCAGTTTAATAACCAGCACTACCTTCTACTATTGCTCAGGAAATCAGTCTTGATCCTTTTTTTTTACTCACGCCCTATAAAGGAGTCCTAGCCACCCTATCATTCTTTTCTGTCTGTACCCACTGCTGCCTGCCCACCCGGAGCCAAGGGCCTACCTCCCTGTCCTGCTCGGTCCTCCTCACTGCAGGAGCCCCCGTGTGCCCTCCCTCCATTTGCCTTCGCAGTCCAGCCTCCAGAGAGCAGTTTGTTCAAATGCAAGTCACATCGCATCACGCCCTGCTTATACCCTCCCAGTGGCTTCTCGGCATATTCAAACTCCTAAGTCCTCACCAGCCCTCCCAAGGCCCGTCCCTTCACTCTAAGTCTGTCTGCCTCTTGCCCACTCGCTTGCTGCCCCAGACACAGTCGGCCTCCTTGCTGTTCCTGGAACTGGCACGACTCCTTCCCACTTTGGGCCTTTGTATTTGTCTTTTCCTCTGCCTGGAAAGCTCTTCCTTCAGGTGTTTGTGTAGCTGGTGCCTTAACTTTCTTGTCAGAGCTCAGAGGGCGCCTTCAGGGGGAGGACTTCCCTGCCGGCCAGCCCCCTGTCCCGATTACATCACTCTGTTCTGTTTTCTTTATAACTCTTATCATTCACTGCATGCTGTTGAGTTGTGTTTCTACCTGCCTGTCATCCCCTGGAGGACAGTGACCTCGTGTCTTGTTTGCGGCTGTGCCCTTCCTCCTAGAGCTGTGCCTGAACCTCTGGGCTCTGTGTAACTATTCACCCACTCATTTGTTCATTCAATTCTGGTAGAAAAAGCCATAAATAAATAGGTGGCGCACAGAGGACTTTTAGGGCAGTGACACTGTTCTGATACTATGATGGTAGATGTCATTATACATTTGTCCAACACCATAGAATGTCACACAGAAACATGGGTGTGTGTTCAGAAGTCAGTAGCCGTGGACACCAGGCAGTTAGTGTGACCTCAGGCTAAACTGGCAAAGGCAGCCTATGGGACATGATGTGTATCTGGATGGGCTCATGGTCCCTAAAGACCTCAGCCAGCTCTGAGGACCATACTCCCAGAGAGATGATGAGGGCCTTACTTCCAGGTCACACAGAGAGAGGATATAGCACTGGGAAAAGAAATCTTGGCGAAGAGAGCTGTCTGCAAACATGGAAAGAGGTTAAACTCCCAGGCATTCATTGTATGTGCTGCTGTTCCCTCCACCATGACCAGACCCTACCAGCTGCTCCAGACTGAGCTGCTCGCTCAGCTGAGCTCCTGTACCACATCCTGGGCGTGCTGTTTCTGGACCTCTTCACCCCAGAGCATGATCACCATGCTTCTTTCCCAGGGCCCCTCTATTAAATGAGGTGGGTCTGCAAAGCCCTCAGCATCATAGATGGTCAAGGCAGGCCCTCGGGAGGGCTAGTTGCACCTTCTCTTTCCTTTCCCAATGCAGCCAAGAAGCCCAGAAAGCCAGCAGTTTCAACAGAGAACACAGAATTCAGAAAGATAGTCTGTGGGGAGGATTTCAGTTGTTTATAAAACAGGCCAACACGTTTCCACCTCGTAAGTTCTAAATCCATCATCCCTAGCTCCCTGGATCTAAGAATAGTCACCCAGTGGAGCCAACGTGCCACAGCACGCTCTCGCCGCAGGTGACTGAGGAAATGTATCCACAGCAGCCACAGCACCTCCTACTCCTGGGGGGGAGAGGGACGGGCTGGCCTCCGCCTCTCCCCATTTGGCTGTTTCTGAACCCCTTAGACTCAGTTTTCTTTTCCATACATGTTGATCTAAATACCCTCCTCCCTGGCTGCTCTAATCCTGTGCCCATGGTGACGCACATGGGGAGGCATGTCTAGGGGACCTTTGGCATGACGCTGCCTTACTCTGAGCCTCAGTATCCCCTTGAGGGATAGAGATGACAGAGAACTGAACCACCTTTTGAACTATGGGGTTCTGGAGCACTCCTATCCTGTAGCCTCAGAATGAGACCCAGGGCATGTCCCCCAATTCAGCACATTTTTATTTATCATCTGAACCAAAGCCATTCCACGCTCTGTTCTGAGGGAGCCAGTGTGAGGACCTTCAGCAGCCACCTCTCTCTCTCCAGGCCCTCCCCACTGTAGGGTGCCTCACCTGCTGGTGGCTTAGAACCACCAGGCCTCTTGCGGGCTCACTGAGGCAGCCTTCCAGTCACCACCCGAGGGTGAGCTGGAACCCACCTGCTGGTGGCATCTCCCCACATCTTCAGGTTCTCTATGGCCTTCTAGAGAGAACAAACAGCTCCATTCTCTTTCTGGCCATTCATTCATTTCTGGACATTCTTCATTCATACCCCAGGTATTTATGGAATCCTAATATAAGTCAAGTGCTGATTCCAGTGCTGAGAAGCAACAGCACAACAGCAGAGCCTGCTCTCAAAGAGGTCGTGTTGAAGTCAGGAGAGATGTATTAAACACAAATAAGATATAGAGAGAGAGAGAGTGTGTGTGTGTGTGTGTGTGTGTGTGTGTGTGTGTGTGTGTGTGTGTCTGGTACATGAGGCGATAGAGGTGGGGAGGGCAAGATAACTTTTTCATATGGAATGTTAGGGAAGTCCTCCAAGATGGCATTTGAACAGATACCAGAACAAAATAAGGGAGTGGCTCGGTGGACACCAGGGGCCTAAGCAACACCAGTGCAAAGGCCTTGAGGAGAGTTCTGTGTGAGCAACAGTAAGGACGTCGTTGCAGCTATGGCAATGTCAGCAAGGTGGAAGAACTCAAGGTCGAGGAAGCTGGAGACTGGCTATCTGAGTAAGAGGAGAAGCCATCGGAGGATTCTGAGCAGAGCAGTGCCATGTCTGACTTGTTTTAACAAGATCACTCAGGCTTTGCGTGGAGAATAGACCCTGGGGGGTGTTAGAGGCAACAGAGAGACCAGTTAGGAAGCCCTTACAGGAGTACCAGTAAGAGATGATGGGGCTGGAAATGGCCAGGTTCTGGCTGTGTTTTGAATGTTATTTTCCTAAATCCCCTCTTCCACCCTCATCTTTTCTTACCTGGTGGACAGCCACAGCCTCCTTACTGGTCTCCTTGCCTCCAGCCCTTGCCCCCCATTTCCTCTCACCCCATTCTCAGTGCTGACATCTATCCTGGTCTGAAAGGGACCCCAGGCCAACCTGCTTCTGCTTCACAGCCTTCCCTGAGGCAACCAGGGCCACAGTCCCAAAACCTCTCCAGAGTAATTCTGTGGGCAGACAGCCCTATTTCCTGATTTTGGAATGGCTTCTTCGTGCAGCTCAGCTTCTGCCTTGAGGGCATCACTGACACTGGATAGTGATGGATGGGCTAATTATTGAAAGGGTCCTAGCATCCTACTTCCATCCTCAGCTCACAGACTAGTGAGACACCTATAAATAGAACGGGAGGGTGAGGGGGGGAGAGAGAGAGGGAGAGTGAGAGTGTGTGTGTGTGTGTGTGTGTGTGTGTGTGTGTGTGTGTGTGTGTGTAGCAAGGTCTGGGCACCATAAGCACTCAGGGGAAGTGAGGTAAATAGCCTCCAGCAACATGGGCCTCAGCCCTACACCCAGCCACAGTTCATTTCTGCAGCAAAACAGTATGTCAGCAGCATCACAGAAGGCATCTCAGAGTGGGTATGTTTCGAGGGGTACCCTCTATTTAAGACTGGTAAACTCTATTCATCCTTCAGAACCCAGCTGAGAATTAACTTCTGGAACTTTCAGTAGGAGCCGCCTCCTTCTCTCTCTGGCAGAGCATAGCATCCATTCCCCTGTCCCTTAGAAATATTTTTTTGCTCATCATCCTGGGTTACTCCTTTTTCTTAATATTTGAACATTACCCAGAGGCAACCTTGGTTGTCTTCCCCAATTTTTCCCTCTTCCTTAGAACTATTTTCAGTTTGGGATGTATTTTTTTTTCTTTTTTGGGGGGGATAAAGCATGTATTTATTATAGCAATTTTTAAAATCCATAGAAAGTGAGTGATAAACTCACAGTGATAAATTCATAGACACATCACTTGGATTTAACAATTATTCATATTTCCCCTAGGGTTCAGTTATTTCTCTGGCTTTCTAATAATGCCAGTGCCGATATGAAAAATGTTAAATTAGCAATAACAGTCTGGTAAGTTAAAATAAAGGATATTTATTCTTTAGAATCTTTACATACAGAAACTTATAGGTGCTTTCCATAAATTGTAGTTTATATTGTTCTGCAATCTATTTTCACTTAAAAGAATGCCTTAGATAATTTCCCATAGCCAGGCATAAAGCTCTACCTGATTATTTTTTATTGTAATTTTTTTCACCTGATTTTTGATAATAGCGGCATATGATTCAATAGTAAGGTCAAACATATTTTCTTGAAAACTCTCTGTTGATGGATATCTTGGGAGTTCCATCCCCCAGTCTTGTGATTATAAACAATACTACAGTTAATGCCATTGTGCAAGCCTGCACGGGTGCGCATTCCATTGGTCCCATAATCATCTTTCCCCATGTCTGCCTTCCACATTACTGGGGAAGCTACAGACCAAGAGATAAAGCCAAGCAGTGAGGTGCAATGGGAGCCCCAAGGGCAGAGGCTTCCTCTTCCAGGTCATGTGTCCAGAGCAGGGCCTCAGCCAGAAGAGGCCCCATGTGATGAAATTAACAAACTTGTCTGAGCTTGCTGTGTGAAAGGCCTGGGTGATTTCGTGCAGTGGCAGCAAGCCAGTAGGGCTGGGACAGAGAGTGAGGAAAGAAGGTTGATATAGCCCAGAGTGACGGATCATGGAGAGCCTTGAGAACCAGCTGAGAGGTGGGACTTGGTGGCATGGGTAGTGAGAAGGCAGGACATTGTCCATGGAGGGCCTAGTCCAGCTGTGTCTCAACCTGATTTTCCCCACTTGTGGCCAGCAGCCTCGGCATAAAAGATAGAGTAACTCTTGTGCTTGTATGGAGCGCAGAGAGAGCGAGGACCTGAGCTTCTCTCCTTTCCATCTGGAAGTTGCTGCCTAGGCCTAGGCCTCTTCAGAAGACCTGAACTCTGCGTTTCTCGATCACCATTCCTTGCTCACAGCAGGAAAACTTGACACCATCCCACCAAAAAGGTGGGCTCTCTAGAGCTTGGGGGGATGGACCCTTAGAAGTTTTGCCTAAGTTTGCCCTGCTCTGAGGCCAGCTCTGTCCACATTGACATTTAACAGCTTCCTGCATCCAGAGCCTTCCACTCTGTGCTCAGACCTGACCTCTCCTCTCTCTCTCAGACTAGTTTGCAGAAGAGCAACCCTGACTGATGCTCTAGGCCCCTGTGAGACCTTTGACAGGAAGAGACAGGTGAACAGCACGAGTCACTGCCTGAGTGTTCTCACCCATCCCTCCCTCCTCTTCTCTGGGCAAACACCTGGGTGTTTTGTAGTTTTCCCAGCTTCAGCCCTGGCGCTCACAGGGCTCAGTAAGGTTTCTGTGCCCCTGCAGAGTGCTCTCTCCTTTTACCAGCTCCAGCTCTTGCCTTACATTGCTTTTCTTGTCCCCAAGTAGTTTGGGAACTGTTACTCTGTACCATTTCTAAATTACCTGGGAAGCTGGGTTTTTGCTAGAGAGGACAGTATAACACAGAAGCGCTCCTGAGTCAGACAGCCTGGGTTTGAATCCGACCCACTTGTGGTCCATGTAACTATGCATAGGTAAACCTCTCTGCAAAGTTGGGATGTTAGTAGGGCCTCACAGCCTTGTTGTGAGGACTCGTTGAATTAAAATGTATAAGGTGCTTATCACAGAGCCTGGCACACACTAAGTATTAGGTGATTTTCATGACTATTTTTTTCCCATGGGTTGGAACCAGCAAGGGAGTCTGAGACTTGGGAGTCCTCAATTCTAGTCCTGACTAGAATGGCTGTGTGATCATGGATAAGTTATTTCACCTCTCTGAACCTAGTAGCCTCATATGTAAAATGAACATAATAACACCTCAGGTTGTCGGGTAATTAAGGGGACATTTGTATGAAACTGAGCAGCACCGTCCTGTCCTAGGTGGCAGCGCTCATTCTTGCGCTCTGGGATGGCAGCTAGAATTCCACACCCATATTCCCAACAATAAGATGGAGGAAAGGGCAAAGGAAAAGGGGCACAGGGTGCCTCAATGTCTTTGAGGCAAGGGTCCCTTAAAATCTGACAGAATGTTTCAGCTGACATGTCATTAGCCACACCCAGCAGCAGGAGAGGTTGGGAGATGTAGTCTTCATTCCATCCTTAAAGATAGCCGGAGCTTCTGCCACACACATTTGGGTGTTTGCCCCTCCTGGGCAGGCGCTTCAGCAGAAATGCCCTCTCCTTCCGGGCCGTGGGTGGCCGTCCCGGCACCATACAGCTCTGCGAGGTCCCAGGTTGCCAAGAAGCTCAGGCAGGTGCCCTGAACAGATTTGGGTACAGTGCCCCGCCTGTGCCAGGGACCCTGCCAGTTCCGAGGTTCCGCTTCCTGCAGGGCTCTTGGGCTGATGCAAGTGTGGTGGGCTCTGAGCTCCATCACTGGATCAGCCAACTCCGTCGAGCCCCGTGAGCTGGGAGCCTGAACTCTACAAAGCCAGGGAATCCCTCTGTAACCGTGGACTCCCCACCCAAGGCTCAGCCAGGTGCCCCAGTAAAGCAGACCCGATCAACGAGGTGGGATTGGAGTGTTCTCGGGGGCTGGCAAGTGCCAGGAACACTGTGGAGTCCTCTCTGTACAGCCAGGAATCATCCTGTAATTCATGTTTTGACAACTAGGTGTTCTACAGTCCAGTTAGCTTAGGCAGAGACCCGCCTGTCTCTCACTCTATATAAAGACAGTATAGTGGCATCTTGCTGAGTCCAAAGGGTCTTCCCATCTTCACTGTACCCCTAAAAAAGGTGACCCTAAGTGAGACTGCAAGGGGGAGGTTGTGAAATCTCTTCTGAATTGCTGGAAGAGCTTTGTACTTAAAGGTGTCCTGCTGCCAGACCTTCTGTTAAGGGGAGAGCCAATCTTTCACTTCCCCCCTGCAGCAGCCTGGTTTTAGGAGGTATATTTAAGGGGTTCAGGGACCCTAAACTTTTTGCTATTTCACCCTAGACCTTCCCATCTGCCCATGCCCCTCTACTCTGTGCTTTTTGCCATCAGAATGGTCTTCCTTGCCTTTTCCTCCTCTCCCTGTGGTCTGCTCATACATGGATATGAACTGGCACCGCAGTGGGGCATTTTATGCACACAAACATTTTTATAGCATACATACATATGTGTGTATATGCACGTATGTACCAAGTAATGCAGTCCTCCTCCTAGCAACCCTGAGAGGTAGATGGGGACCTCAGTCATTGTCATGCAGCTGTGTGGTAACATGGGCCCCAGGACAGGCCAATAGCATCCATGGGGAATAGTCTACTGTATATATAAACACACACACACAGAGGCCAGCAAACTATGACCCACAGCCAAATGTGACTCATGGTCTATTTTGTATGACTTTGGAAGCTTTAAGAGTGATTTTTAATGGGCTATAATATAAGAAGAATATGTGACAGAGACTGAAGAAGGCCCTCAAACCTAACTTATTTACTATCTGCCTTTATAGAATAAATTTTTGTCAAGCCCCGGTCTACAATATGTAGTAGCGCTAGTACCAATTCTGAAGCCACACTTCCTGGCCAGGTTCTAGAGCTTCAGTTTTATCATCAATAGAATAAGAAGAATCTATAAAGCAGCACTGCCTTCCAGGGTTGTTGGGTTTAAACGAGAAAAAGAATATAAGGCATCTCACCTTGAGTAAGCTTCTTTGGAAGTATTGGGGGAAGAGATTTCTGGGCCTTTGCCAGACTTCTCAGCCCAGTGGGCAAGACAGCCTGGCTCCAGGCCCCTGGCTACCCCGGCCCTGAGCGTGGCTTCCTCAGAGCGTGTTTCCTTTGGCAGGAGGGGAGGGACCTGCCAGCTGCCCATCCTGCCACGTCCTGCTGGTAGGTCAGCTCTGCCTTCCTCCCACCCCCACTCCCGCTGACTATCAGCTGGTGCCGCTCCCCAGGACCCGGCACAAAGCCCAGGCCAGGTGCCGAGCCAGGCCCCAGGGCACCGTGCCTCTCCCGCTCTCCTGCCTCAGGCCTCAGCTCAGGCCTCAGCTCAGCTGGCAGGAACTCCTGCTTGATTGTGGGCGCTGCTGCCTGGGGCTCGTCCTTTCTGTGTGCATTTTCTTATGTGAGTCCAACAGGCAGACATCTGTGACTCCCCAAACCTAAGCTTTGGCCAGTGACCGCCTTCCCCTCTGTAACAGCCTCCCTCTGTAAGACAGATTATCAGTTGATAACAGGTAAAATGAAAAGATTAAAAATACAAATCACTGAAACGTCCAAAAGGACAATTTCTGATCTGGAATGAGGATAGGTTTTCAATTTTTACAAGCAATGGAAGAAATTATAAGATGAAAGATCAATTTAAAGTGTACCCACAGAACCATATACTTGTTTTATAAAAAGCCTCAAAACAAAATTTTAGTTCAAACCGAGAAAATATATTTATGGCAGAGAAATAATATCCTTAAAATAAAAAAAATGCTTAAAACAATAAGTCTCTTAGTAACAATCACATATATATATATATATATATATATATATATATATATATATAGTACTTTGTACCAGGGATCATTCTAAGTATTTTATACATACTCATTTAATTCTTGTAAACAATTTTATGATAAAGTTGCTATTATTATCCTCACTTAACAGATGAGGGAAATTGAGGCACAGAGAAGCTCAGTTACTTGCTCAAGGTTGAATCAGCTAGTAAATGGATAAGCTGGAGGAGTTTGAGCACTAAACTCTTCTACATTAAATAGGAGAAGACATGAAGCAGGTGTCACACAAAAGGGGAAATACAAGTATCTGAGAAACAAAAGAGTTAATTTTCAATTTCAATAGTAATCAAAAAACTACAAACTACAAAACTTAAAGCAATGAGATACCATTTTTGTATTCAAATTAGGAAAGCTTTCTAAACATTGTAATAACTAATAAATACTGGCAATGCTGGCATGAACTAGAAACTCCCACAAATTGCTGTAGTTATATTCACGTGGCCTTTATGAAAAGTATCTTGGCAGTGCTCAGGCATCTCAAAAATGTCTGAGCCCTTTGACCTGGAATTCCCATTCAGAGAATCTAATTTGAGAAAATAATCAAAGATAGACAAAGATTCATAGATAAAGATTTTCATAAGAATGTTATACAATTTAATGAAAAATTAGAGACAAGCTATGTAGCTGATAATGCAATACAGGTTAAATGAATTGTTTAATCCCCATAATAGGTAATTAGGCAGTCATTTTAAATAAATCTGGATAACAAAAGACAAACAAAGTGATGAGATACACTATAGACTGTTGGGCAAAGACACTTGCAAGCTGTAAAACAACAAAGAATTACATAAACAAAAGAGTATACAAAGAAAGCTTACCTCTCAATAAGAAAAAGGCAAACAATCAAAAAATGAAAAAAAAATGTGAAGACTGTACATGCATACAGACAACTCATGCAAGAGGCAACATGGGTTAATAAACATAAAGCAATGTTCTGGCTCACTATAGTCAGGCAAATGCAAATTAATTGAATGTACTTATCAGAATACCAAGTCTAGAAAGCAAAGATGGAGGGAGACAAATTCACTTTTATTGTTGATGGCACTATTAATGAGTGCAGCCATTGTGGAGAGCTATTTGGACATATTTAGTAAAATTAAATGTGATTCCACCACACTCACACTACTAGGAGTCAGCGCTGCACAAACACCAGTTTGTACCAAGAGAGATGAGCAAGGAGGTTCATGGCAGAGCTGTTTGTCTACAGCAGCAGCAATGTTAGGATTGTTGCTGTATATTATTGTACACTAGCTGATATAATAAAATAGCCACAATTATCACTAGAGAACTGTCCATCAGGAGAGACATGGATAAGTAAAATATGACATACATAATAGGATACTATGCACAGTTCAAATAAGTGAACTTGATGTGTAACTATCAGCTCGGATAAATTTAAAAAGCAATGCTGAGTATAATCAGCAGATAACCAAAAAATATTGAATGATAATGTATGCAAACTCTTTAAGAAGCCAACTAAAATATTACATAGTATTTCAGGACACAGTATATGTAGAAAATATAAAACAAGCATGCAAATAATGTACACCTGCTTCACGACAGTGGTTACTTTCCAAAGGGGCAAGGATTGGAGCTGGGGCTAAAACTATATCTTTAACATTGGTTCATTTTTTTAAGGGAAGGATTGAAGCAAATATAGCAAAAATGTTAGCGGCAGTTCTAAGTCTGAAGGGGGATACATTACTTTCTGTTAAATTATTTTTGTACTTTTCTGCATATTGTGCTATTTCAAAATTTCAGACAAATTATTTTTAACTTACCTTTTGAGAAATTTTCAATTCCATGGAGAAATGCTTCTGTTATAATGTTAAAGGGTAAAGACATGACAGAATATACAGAAACATTTACAAATTTCACAAATGAAAGTTTGAAACAGCTATCTAAAATATTTGTAGCAATGGGCAAGTCTCTGGAAGTCTGCTCTTCTTTACACTCATATCTATTTTCCATTTTTACCTTTTGCGGTGAGGATGCATGACTTCTATATCCAGAAAAAAACATTTTTAAAACAACTGCAGAAAAAAGGTCAGTGAGTTAGAGTCCAAAGCCTAGGAGGAGGAGATGTGACAGGGCGGGAACATCCTGAGACCTGAGGACTCTGGCTTTTACTTCCTTCAGTCCTTGGTCTAGCCAGCAAACCCTTGTGGGGCCCCTATGGTGAGCTGGGCCCCCTGCTAGAGACAGCGTTGAGCCCAACATCCGTGCATCTGCTTCCCTGTAGAGTGGCGAGTCTCGTGAGAGGGGAGAGTAAGCACATCGCCGCACAAGTCATCTTTCCGACGCCGAGAGCGAGGTCCCCATGAGGGGAAAGTGCAAGGGCAATAATAACAAGACTCTAAGTTGGAAAAATAAACTTTTAGACTCTAAGACCAAATTAGTGGCTACCAGAGGGGAAGGGGAGGAGGGAGGAGAGTAAATCAAGTTACAGGGGTCAATTGTAGGGTGAAGGGTAGAATTGGACTTTCGGTGGTGAGCTCATGGCGTGTGTGCAGGTTGATTTATAATGATGCAAACCTAAAACTTATATTAATGCAATGTGACTTTAAAAAACTGCAATGAAAGAATCGAAGTTGGTGGGTGACCAGGTAATCTATTTCTGAGTGAAACGTAAATGAATCTAAAACATAAGGTCTAGAGCCCAGTGAGGAGAGGATTCAGAGAAAGGAAGGTCCCATGGGATATTTATGGAAATGAAAAACAGGGGGGTTTTGGAAGCCAGTGGGTTGGGGAGAGAGTAAGGGAGGGGGACAGTAAGATGGTCAGGAGCCAGATTACTCAGGGCTGATGGGCAAAGGAAAGGCCCCCTTAAGGATGGTGAAAAGTCAGTGAAGGGAAGGGATGTGATGAGATTTGCCATCTTCAGAGAAGCCTTGATATTCCTTGAAGATCCAGGGGTGGGGCCTCCCCGGTGGCTCAGTGGTTGAGCACTGGGTTGCGAAGCTGCCCACAGCCTCTGTAGCGCTGGTTTGATCCCCGGCTGCTCCCCGGCCACCGGAGGAGGGTCCCACATGGCGCGCAGACCTCTCCTGCCGCCCGCTGCTCCCCTCAGCAGTGTACTTCGGTCCTTCTGCCTGTTCTGCTTCCCACTCTGGCTCTGGGGAATTCTCTCACCCTCTCGTGCTTCTGACTATACCCAGTGCTTGTATAAATAAATAAATCTTAAAAAAAAAGATCCAGGGCTGTTGAGCAGCCCATTTAGTTGGCCATTGCCATGGCCCAGATGAGAGACGGTGGCATCGGGTCAGGTGATGGCAGTGGAGAGGAAGGGGCGTGGAAGGCTTTATGATATTTTTGGAGGCAGTGTTGGCAGATCTGGGGGTCTATGTGTGTTGGGGGAAGGGAGGAAGTTGGTGACAGTGAAGGCAGGAGTAAGGAAAGAAGCCCAGTTTGGGGCAGGTAGTTGGTGGGAGTGAGAAGATCTGAGACACAAGCAGACTCAGAAGGGCATTGCCACCAGGTGTCACTGAGCTTTGGTTGCTTCGTGTGTGTGATGATATGGGCCCCCCAGGGTGACCCTGTTATCCAATGCCATTTCTGTGACCCTCTTCCCTCTCCTTTACAGGTGGGGCCTGCTACTCCTGGGGCTGGAATGAGCATGGCATGTGCGGTGACGGCACTGAAGCCAATGTCTGCACCCCGAAGCCTGTGCAGGCTCTGCGGTGGTCATCAGGACTCCTCGTGGGCTGTGGAGCCGGCCATTCCCTGGCTCTCTGCCAACTGCCAGTTTCCCCTGAACGGGGCAAGGGCCTCAAGTCTGCTGGCTCTTCCTTAAACGCCACCCAGGACACTGAATCTCAGGAAGCCATGGTAGAGGGAGAAACTGGAAGGAAAGAACCAGAAACTTCTACTCAAAGCCAACCTGACAGGTGCAGGAATGGGGCGCTTGTGACAGAGACCCATTAATAAAGTGACTTTACTACCTACAGTGTTCCAAGAGAATTGCTTTGTCAACTTGTGGGCTTGGCCTAAGAAGGGCTGAGGAGGCACTCCAGTTGGGCTAACCACAGACAGGAGGGACAGATGCTTGGCTAGTGTCTGGGGCTTAAGGACACAGACATCCCTTTGACCCAGCAGATGAGAATGAGGGTTAAGCCCCTGTAAAAGCACATGGAAAGGTAAAGCGGCAGCAGGAAGATGCCAGCCTATCCCTGTCTGATGGGGACAGAAAACCTAACCATACCCCAGTGGCCGCCTTGCTACAGCAGATTTGATTCAGCAAGACAAAGAGTTCCTAGGCCATGCCTTGGGCAGCCACAAGCCTCTCCAGGGGTTTTATTCTCAGGAGCATGAGGTTTAAGGAGATGGAGGTGCCCTGAACAGATGACCTGGAGACTTGGAGGAAGGAGTTTTTCTCTGGGTGACAGGACTAAGGGAGAAGACTCCGGGGTAGGGGTAAGGAAGGAGAGATGGGTAAGTGGAGGATGAGATAAGACTTCTCAGAAGACCCCATAGAAGAGCTCCCTGGGACAGGCAAAGGAATCCAGAACCACTGAAACTCTAAGACTGGTATCTTTTTCCTAGCCCAGCAGGAGTCTGGAGCTGGCCTATGAGCTATAATTGCCCAGCGATATAGTTGTAGGAGGGACAGGCCTGTGAAGCTACACCCAGGCTGGAGACTCTACAGAAGGGGACCCTTGGGTAAGATGGGGACCAGGCCAGACCCCGGGGCCCAAGCTTCCCTGGGGGGCAGTGATGGCTCTAGGGGACTGGCACCTTTCGCTCTGCAGTGACTGGAGGGCCTTAGAAAGGGCCTTGGCGACCCAGGAGAGGATTTAGGTCTGTGAGGGCCTGGCTCCAATGGCTTTAGGAAGTTGTAAGCGCCCAGGACATCAAAGCTGGAGAACCTGTAATGACCATTAGTCCAGAGGCCTTCGAACTGCATCCATTAGAGCCCCAGAAATCTTCTGAATGGCTGCCTTGTGGGTGGTGGGTAAATGGGTAATGCGAAGGCCATTAGGCAGAAGTTCAGGTCCCACCCTCCACCCGCTCACCGCAGCTTTACTTTAATCTGTAGTATATATTGGGCTTCACATAAGACTTCACTTGACAAGGGATCCTTAAGAAAATTTTAAAACCACCGATCCTTGGTGGTGGGGGTGTGTGGTGTGGTGACGTGCATCTGCGGAGGTGTGAGCCTATACCTCAGATTCATAGACACTGTTGTAAACCAGTGAATCTCAATTCAAAAGAAAAGAAAATGAACAATAAAGACAAAAAAAAGCCCAAAAAACGAAAAACAACTAACCCACTGATCTCATCCAGCATTTTCATTTTTCATTTGGGAAAACAGATCCTGAAAAGGGGAAGGGACCACTCAAGGCCATACACCTTACTCCTGGCCCAGGGTCCTGATTGGGGGGTGACCCTCTATAGCCTTGAACCAGACAGGGAGGTCAAGGAGGGAGTCCTGGGATGTGGAGTGGGTTCAGCTCAGAAGAGCGGGGGTGAAGATAATCCTGAGTTCCCAGACATGAACTTAGAGACCACCGACCGCCAGCGGCTGATGAGTGCATGGAGTCTAGCTCCGAATATTGCATGCTAGAAACGTCACTGCTCTGGCTTCCCAGAACCAGAAGAGGCCAGTGAAGCCTCCAAAGGCTTCTGGAATGGGAAGGAAGGACATCTCCATGCATTATGATTTGGTCTTGCTAAGATAACCAAGCCCACAGAGACAGAGCCATCAGATCCCCAGAGGTGACCCGTCCTGGAGCAAGCCCCTGCCACTGACCACTGTCCCACGGGCTGGGTGGTTTGCATTAGACACAGACCAGAAAACAGTCCCTGTTGAGGCCCTACCTTCTCAACAGGGTTTCCACTCACCAGGAAACAACACATGTCTCTCTCTCAAAGCATGGCAGAGCTGCGCGCCCTCCACCTCCCAGCACCTGCTGGGAGAAACCCAGAGCCCAAGTCCTCTGCTGTGGAGCCAGAGCGCTCTCCTGAGGACAAGAAAGAAGTGTCTCAGGCTCCTGCCAAGGCTGAAACAGTTTAGCATCAGACCTTCCCTCAGAAGCTGAGTCTCACTCTCCTTGAAAGCAGACAAACCACAAGTGGAAGAATGAATGGTTGGCGTTAGGAGACATCGCAGACTGTCTCATCACCCCAAGTGCCTCCATTTACCCTTCCTGACAGCGACAGATTGGGTCACTGGCTCTGCTAAATGCCAGAAAGCTCCAAGGGGGTGAGGGGTTGTTGGCACTGCCTCCCAGGATTTTTTTCTGGACCCTTTGGCTACTTTTGGTCATTTTCAGACTCACAGGTGTCTAAGCCCATTGTTCCTAATTGATCCTGAGCTCTTTGACAGCAAAGGACCAGGGCCTGGTTAAATTCTGGAAGCCCTTCATCAAGGACAGATCCTGATAGAGAGGACATGCCCTATAAACATTAATGAATGACCCTGTAATGAGTCCCCCTGTAGTCAGGAGGCTGGATAAGTGGGCTTTATGATCCCTTCACCCCCACCCATCCTCTGCTGTTCTCTCTTACAGATGTTTGCTAACTCTGCTGTGGATGTTACAACCACTTGTCAGTTATTACCAGTATCATCCATCTGGTTAGCTACTGAGCCACAGGAACCAACATGAGAAATAAAAAAATTGCTTCTTTTTGAGCAAGAAAATTGATATTCATAGTCCTCCCATGTGAGGAGGAAGAAAGCGAAAAGAACAGGGGGCAGGACCCCCCCTCACAGGTGCGCACCGGTCTTGTCCTGGTCTGCGGAGTGATTATTAAGGTACTAGCTGGTGGGTTGTTCACATCCTCACCCACTACACTCTCCCCTCCTGATGCAGGCACCCCGCCCCTCCTTGACACACCTGTCACCTTTGGTCCCAGTGATGGTGCTTGGGGATGGTGAAGCAGAGCTCAGAGGGAAGCTATCCACGAGGCCTTCAGGCAGCCACCACTTCTGGATGAAGTGCCTTATGGCAAATTGAAATTGGGAGTTAGCTGGTGGGAGTGCAGGGGGTCAGAGGGAAGTTCTGGGTCCCAGAGTGGATATGTGTACTGGCTGCACTTTCAGATTTCAGAGTCACACCCAGAGAGAGGGGAGCAGGAAGAGGAGGGGCTGAAGGCCCTGTGAGCTCAATTAAGCTGCTTCAAGTTCATTCTGAGGGTCACGGGATGCTTAACAGAACAGCGAGGTAGTCAGGCGTGGTGTGGAAGGCTCGGAGCAGCCTGTGAAGTGGTTCCTTCTGTCATACCCTCTCACTTCATGAAGGAGGGCAGGAGTGCTGGGGCTCCAGACCAGCCGCCCAAGTATTCCTATCAGTTCCACCTCCAGGCCCCGGAAGGCCTCACTCAGCTTGAGACAGCTTTACCTGAGCTCCGGAGACGCACCACCTGGTTAAAACCCTGTGCAGCCTTAGGCAGGTTACTCTACCTTTCTGTGCTTTGTTCCCTTGCCTCTAAATAGGCATGTTGAATTATCATGGTACAGTATCATTAGACAAAAGCTCACAGATGCCCCACCCATGGCGGATGCTAGATAGATGTTACTCGCTTTTCCCCAATAGCTGCTGTGTCCTGGAAAACCCAGATTCTAAATGGCTTGATTTGCGTCCCAGGCAAGTCCACCAGAGGCACCTTCTCCAGGTTGGACCTGGGTAGAGGGCTCCCTGCTGCAGTAGAGGCAGCTCAGCTCCTGCAGCCTGAAACTTACGGGGGTAGGACACATCTAATGTGACCCTGGCAGCCCTTTGCTTAACCCTCAGGCAGAGTACTTGCTGTACTCACTGCACCCCCAACCCTTGGTTCTCAGACTGCACAGGTGGAAGTTGAGGCAAGTGCTTAGAGGGAAACAGAAACGGTCAGGTGAGAATAGGGCACCTACCTTCAGCCTCCCACCCTCAGGTGTTGTCCACCATGACCTAAGTTAAGGAATTTTTCACCAGAACATTCCTGGATTCTTTAATGGGTAGGGCAAGAATTGGAACCCCCAACCCTCCACTCTGCCACCCAAACCAAATGAACAGCTAGAGCAAATCAAGATCCCTAGAAGAGGATTCCAGCCCTTCTAAGATGCCTCTGGCCTAAGGGAGGGGTATGCAATGAGGGGGTTCCCCAGGTAGGCCCAGCAAGGGTGCACACCTCTCAGTCAGACTCCATCAGATTCCCTGTCTCTCGCCATCAGACTCAAGAACAGCCCAAAGAAGGAGGTGACGATGGTCTACATGGGTGGGGGGGGGGGGGCTGACATGGCCAGGTGCAGAGTCATCAGCATGGCAGGACTCTCAGAGAAGTTTCTAGTTAGTGAATCAGCTGGAGGATGTGCTGGTCTTGGGTCAGGTCCTGCTATGCCCTATCCCTTCTGAGAGCTGCCTCCCTCCCCTCACCAAACAAGATCTGTAGCTGGGGCAGGGGTGCCAGAGGGTACCTTCTTCCTCATAGCCTGACTTTCCCCATCTGTGAGGCCTGCCAGCCCCTTGTACAGGTCCTTGAGAGCAGCAGAGCTGGACTCAGGCTTCCCTCAGCCCAGCCACAGGCCTGACCAGAGGCCCAGAACCACATTGTGACACTGCCTGCAGCAATAAAGACCCAAGTCCATGCTTCATCTCAAAAGTCAGCTTTTTATTATCGAGGGCCAGAGCCCAGGGAGGGCAGGTTGTTGAGCTAAAGCAGGATTGCTCTCTTTCCAGGAAATGTTGCGAGCTGCAGTGAAGGCTCGAGATGTTGCATTTTTTTTTTTCCAACTCAAGCATGTGTTTTTCAAAAATATCATCCTTCCCCACCCTACCCCCCACCGCTAATTTTAGAATCAGACCAAAGCCAAGCTACTGTCCTCTGTTTCTGTTGGGAAAATACTATATTTATTTGAGATGCAGAAGTGTGTCTCTGCAAACCTCCGATTGCTTCAGGAAAACAAATCTGCTTTAGACTATACAGAAACCATGATACAAAATTTATTTCATGCTAGAATCGCTTTGCATAACATTGGGCATGCAGTTTTTTACTCTGAAGTACTAAATTGCATACAATGCCGGGTTGTGCCTTAGTGAAGGTGGAGGGGGGCCACCCCTCCCACAGTCCTGATCTTTTGGTGCTCTAAGTAACACTTGGAAGATCCATACGGTGTTGATTATTTACTATGAACAATTTGTTATGAAAGTTGGTCACACTGGATCTACACACCGATAAGATGATAGACTCAACCTAGACTAGCCGCTGTCAGGGGTGTTGGGGAGACATCCGCTGGGTCACAAGCATGCCAAACGGAGGGAAGGAGGCGGCAGTGTGAGCTTCCACAATTCTATTTGGAGCAAAGTTCTCAGTTTCCGCATGAGAGATGGATTATGAAGGTGAGGTCAATATGACCGATGACTGACCGACTGCCCCTCTTGGAACCTTTACTCTCCATCCCGTGTACAAAAAAGGGGAGCAATCCATTCCCCGCCCCCCACCCCACCCCCGAAATGTACAGGTTGCGACCGAACGTCATTACAGTTTGGCTCCAACAACGTGTGTAAAAGTAAAGAGCTTTGAAAGAAAATAGAGGACTTTTGCTTTTTTCTTTTCGTTGTTGTTGTTGTTGTTTAGGGTAATCATACAGTTGCAGGGGGTGGTGGGTTTGGTTGGCTGGGTTTTCTGTTTAACTTCATGCAAGTCATGCTAAGGAGCCCCTCCACCCTCCCTCCCCAAATAAAATAAAAGTTTAAAAAAATGAAAAGAAAGAAAAGAAATCCTCTACGGTCAGTTACCATGTGACCGTAGAAAAAGCTACGTCCGTCCTAGTACAATGCCTGGGCCACTCGGACTCGTCCGGCAAACCTGCATGGCGTGAATTTACTCTGTCCGAGGGTGAGGAGGGGCTGCAGGTCCACCCAGATGCTTAATAGCCACCAGTGTCCTGGGCCAAGCCGCCTGGTCAAGTCACTCTCACAGCCTCTGTCGGCATATACTTAGCAATGACAGGGCTTTCTTTGCAAAGATCTGTATGTAAAGAATACAATTAACACTTGAGCTTCTCTTCTCGGCTTTCCCATCCCGCTTGGTACTTAGTTTTCAAGGAAGGAGGAGGAAAGACAGAACAGCCGCATGCAGAGGCAGGCAGATTCTTCTCCAGCTGGCTCGGTTTTCCCATGCAGTGCGCCAGCCTAGCACGCCTCTTCCTCTCCCTCCTGGGGAACAGGTTGAGTCCCTAATCTTCTCCTGTTCTGCGCATGGATTATGGCCTGCAATTATCCTGAGAAAGCCAGTTCATGGCGGCTGGCATGACTCCATGGGGGTGGGGCCGTGGATGGGGGTGGGGCACTTGACCCTTGGCGCCTCCCAAAGACTCTGGCACCCATGTCTCTGTGGGGCCGGGGGGTGGGTACCACCTGCGGACAGTGTTTGCTGTTGGGGTCCCTGGACACTACGGGGAGAGGGGGCTTCTATCCCACACTCGTTGGGCTTCTGGAAACACAGTGAAGACGCTCCCCTGTCTTTCTTTTAGTCAACACAGATTGATCCAACATGGAAGATGAAGGAGATGGCAGCCCGTGAGACCTTACCTGGCCAGGCACAGCCATTCTACCTGCTTTCCCCCTTACTCCCCAAGGCTGCCCCTGTGACTAGACATTCTAGAACCTCCATCTGGGGAAAAGCCAGTTACAAAGGGGAGCATCAGGCCTATCCATGGATGGTGCCAGGAATGGGGCCCTCTCAGGCTGGCAGCCCCCTGCCATGCAGCACCATGCGGGAGCGTATGCCGCACTGGGGTCCGAGGGACCTCCAGGCAGGGCAAGGAAGCAGGGACCAGCTAGATCAGGTGGGGATACCCAAGCGCAGTAACCAGGCCTGCCCCCATCTCAGTGCTGGCTGTTTCCCCTCTTCTGGCTTTGCCTTTTATTTTGAATTCCGTGTTTTGTCTTGTGTATTATTTAACTACTTCAAATAATGGAGTGGTTGTGAACGGCCACAGCCTACACCAACTGTTGCTCTAAAAAACCAGCTATCCCTGTAGCCCAACCTGCTCACCCTGGTCAGCATGCATCCCAGGGGAGGCTCTCTCTGACATGCAGATGCCGCCCAGCCAGTCAGCTAATGCCAAAGACGGGCCAACGCCTTGAGCTAGGGTGCTCTGTGCCTCCCACCCCAAGCCTCTCCCCAGCCCATGCTCAAGCGCTACTAGAAGCCTTTCCTCCAGGGAATCAGCCTAAGATAAGGATCTGATACAAGGAGACCCTGCGCAGAGGTCACCACTGGGGTCAGCCTTCACAAACCACAAGGGGGCGCTGACCACACCCGGGCCTTGACTATTGGGCACTGGGGCTGGAAGGGGCTGCTTGAAAGAGTCCTACTTAACCACGTTCTCCTAGCAAGTTCTATATCTGCCGCTAGCCAGCTGACTGGTATACACCTCACCTCTGCAAGGACACTGGCCTCACCTCAAGCCACCTTGCTCTTCATGTCTCCCCTCTCCATGGCCTGTGGGCTCTCTCTAAAGGATGCCTCTTCCAGCATGGGTCTTGAGTGGCTAAGGCCATAGGGTCCACGTTCAGGCCAGGACTACCCCTTCGCCCTCCTCCTCAGGGGAGATCACTTCGCCTTCTGGGTCCAACCTGCCATTGGCCAGAGCACCCTGGAGGAGCTGAGGCTCCTTCTGCATCCTGGGTACCCCTTTGCCTTAGGTCAATCAGCTTGTTCCCAACCCCCTTCCTACCCCTTGCTCAACACAACCTACAGCTGCCAGGACCTCAAGTTCTCTCTGCCAGCCTGACATCACTCTTGGAACAAAGGGACTTACACTTCAGGGGCCAACCCTTCTGTTCCTTGCCCCCCCTCAGTACACCTGCCTGCCCCTCAGCACCCCTCGCCCGCCGCCCCGCCCACCCATCTGCAGGAGCGTGAGGCGGGCCGGCCTCCTCTACATACCCTTTCTTATTCCTCCACCAGGTGGGCACGCGTACTCCCCGGTTGATAAGAGGAAGCAGGGTCCGTATCTCTCGCGGGTGCCTGAGCGCGTAAAGGGCAGGCCCTCATCGGGAGTGAGAGCCTGGTCTATGTGGGGGCAGTCTTCGTTCGCCAGCGCGGCCTTCGCCACCTCCCCATTCAGTTTGGAATCTTCAAACATATAAGCAGAAGCTATTGAGACACTGAAAACTGTTTAGTCGGGGGAGGGGACAGGCCAGAGGTGGGACACAGGCAGAGGGCAGCCCCTCCCTGAGGAAGGAAAAGTGAGCGGGCCACGGAGGGAAGTTCAAGGCCAGGGGGTCCTCGGCTCAGCCAGGCAGCCTGAGGGCTGCCCACGGTGTTGGGAAGGAGGGGCTCCTGGGTTTGCTCAAAGTTTGCAAAAAGATGAATTGGTGATGGGCCCAGCAAGCACGGTGCTGGGGGCCGGGCCCAGCGTCCAAGGCGGGGCCAATGAGACAGGATGGTGTGGATGCATCATGGGTAGGGGGCCAGACACAGAGCTCAGGGGGAAGACAGACAGACACGCAGAAACACTCCAGTCCAGAGAAATGGCCTTTCTGGACCCCCTGCTGCTGACTGGAGCCTGGATGGGGCCCATCCACATCCGGCCAGTTACCAGTAGCTTCCCTAGCCTCACCTAGACCCCGCAGGGCGACTCTACTCCAAACCCCATTTGGACTAGTCTGAGCAGTCACTCACGTTGTGCCTCTCCACCCCGCCACACACCCTCTCTGATCACTCAGCCTTTCCCCGCCCCCATATGAACACAACTTGCTCTGTCCCCGTACAGACTAGGCCTGGTCACTATGCAGGCTCTCTGTCCCCACAGACTCAACCTGGGCACTCTGCGAGCTGCATGCCCTTTCAGACAAGGCCTGGTCACATCTCCTCCATCTTTACACAGATCCCGTTTGACCACTCAGCCCAGTCTGAAGCTAGTCACTCACTCTGCTCCGATTCCCCACACACATCAAGGCAGTGTCTTCTACCCGCTCGCCCCAGCGGGCCTGGTCAGCTTGCACAGGTAAACAGGCATGTATGCATGAGACGTGATAAGGGGGCCATGGATTTGGGAGGGCCTCCCAGTCCTTAGTCTCCTCTCAGCAATGCCTGGCAAAGCAGAGCAGCAAATGGATGAAGACAACAGCAGCTGATGAACTCAGGTGGGAAAGACGAGTCTTGGTCTCTGTGGTAGCCTGAGAAGGAAACTGGGAATGGGTTTGGGGGTGCATTGGGGGGGGGGCAATGTCTGGCCAGAGCAAGGAGCTCTCCCTCTCCTGAGTCCAGGAGTGAGCTATAGAAGCCTCTGGAGTTGGCAGAGGTAGCTCTGTCCAGTTCCTGCCACACCCCTCTGCCGTCCCCATCACCGCCCCATCAATCACTCTTGGGGACTGAGATGGCCCCATAATGTGCCCTCAAAACAGACTCTTTCTGGACAGTGGGGAGCCAACTCAGCCCCCATGGTGGGCACCCTGGCTTCCTCTAGGACCTATCTAGAATGAGTCTTTCGCACAGACACCAACGTGGGTGCCGCTGCATGAAGGTTCTCTGAAAGGCTAAAGAGAGGAAAACGCTGACACAGCCTCCACCCGATCTGACCCTCTTCCGTGACCCTGTTCACATGTGGCTACACGCAGAGGTGGTCCTTCTCCGTGTGCACACTCAGCGTGCCCGCGGGCGGGATCACAGCCGTGTACACATCATGTCACTACAAAGAGGCAGTCAGTCAAAAGAGAAATGGACCAATCAGGTTTATTCATAAAGCAAATCCAAAAAAAAAAAAAAAACCCATCATAATTTTGGAACTTAAAAAAAGTCTGTCGTACAAGATGGCAAAGCATTTCACGTACATTGCGTTTCTTGACAAACCCCAGGGGCTTCGCTCCCCAATATACCCTGAACCAGAAAGGCCAGTTACCAAGGTAACTCTGACACCATGTGACTGGGCTGGGGCCTCTCTGGGGTATGGGGGCTGCCTAGACCTCAGGGGCCTGTCTGCGGGCACACACATGTACGCTCAGACAAGCTCCCTCCTGCCTCCCACTCTGGCTGGCCCCTGCCGTCCCCCCAGGGGTCTCTGGGCTGAGAGAAGAGGCTGGTAAGGGAGCGGGGAGGAGAGAGTGAATGAGGGTGTGCAGTTGGAACCCAGAGTACCCTGCACAAATTTTCATCAAGGAGAAAACAGAAGTCCTCCCAGGCAGTGTCTCCATCTGTGAGTCGAGCCAGGACCTGCTGTCTCTCTCTGGGCCACCAGCTGTTGTGGAGGCATCTATAGTCTGCAGCTCTTGCCCAGGGGTAGTGGAGCTGAGACCCCTTTCTTTAGCTCTGAGTGCTGAGCCCCACCCACTGGCTCTGCCCCCAGCACCATAGCCCTGGAACATCTCGGCTGGTTTTCCCTACAGGGGCAGGGGCAGGGGCCAGCCATCAGGGATCTTGGATGGACGTGACCTAGATACCTTTCTCTCCTTGATAGGCCCTCCCCACCCCAAATAACCCTGGGCCCTGCTTCTCCTCTTGACCGTGACCTCTGAGGAGGGGGCTATGACTGGGTAAGGCATGTTTCATTCTTGCTGAGCGAATGAACCAGCCTGAGCTGTTGATCGACAGATTGGGGGTGGGGTGGGGGCTCTCAGAAACTGTGAGCATTTTCCCTGCCCAGAAGCATGGCTGGGAGAGAAACCAAAGAGCCCCCCCCCCCCCACTGAAACCTGCAGAACTCATGAAAGAGGCCTGAGGTGTGAACCCACTCAAGACCCCCACACTCCGCCTACACACTCTGTCCTTTGGATGAGATGATAACCAAGAACCTTGGCCCCCTTAGGCTCCCCAAAAGACCAGGGGCCCTGCTCCCTAGCCCAGCGTCTTCATGCCCTTCCTAACCCCTGCGATGATGAAATGGCAGCATGGGCAGCGTCTCACGGAGATGATTTCCAGGCTTTGAAATGGGCTGATAGAGATGAGCGTCCGCGAGAGGGTCATTTTTTTTTAAACTTTGGAGCAAGGAGAACCCGGTGGCTGGAGCCCACAGCTAGCGGGGCTGGCTCGTCTCCAGGCAGACGTGTGCTTACGTACTTACGGTTCACACCAGCCGTGGGCGCTGTGGGGGTGGGGCACGCGGGGCTGGGGCGAGGTGGGGGGCCGCTGGGCATTTCCTTGGGTTTAGCCCGAGGGGCCTGCCCGGCTGGGGGCTCAGGGAAAAAGTCCCAGGCTAACTGGGGACAGTCTGTGAGAGACACGAGCACAGTCACGAGAACTGGCACAAGTCATGCGACAAAACGAGGAGAGAGAGAGAGAAACATGATTAGTAGAGAGAGAGAAAGAGAGAATGTGAACAACACAGAAAAGAACACCCAGGTCTGGCCCTCTGACTCATTCATTTCTTCATGATTTCCCCTGAGCCTGCTGGGGCGGGGGGGGGCACGTGGACCCCACTCAGGGCCCCAGCTGCCCGCCTTGCCTAGCACCCAAGCAGAAACTTGTCCGGCCCGAGGGGCCTCGCCGCACAGCCCGCCCCGAGAGCCCGTAGCACCCCCTGCACCCACTGCGGCCTCACGGGAGGAAGGCAGAGGGCTGGGGCGGGCGCTTGGTCTTGGCTGCTCAGGAGAGAACCCCCTAGCCCTCCCCATCCCCACCCCCACCAAGAGGACGCAGAGGCTGCCGTGGTCGCTCCCAGGTGGCTCAGGCAGGGGCTTCTCTGGGACCTCACTGCCGCCTGATGTGCCCATGGGCAAGGTGTCTCCCCGGCCCTCTTCCCCCATGCCAGTCCCCAGCTCACCTACGGTGGGACCCCACAGCCCTGGACGCAGCACCACAAAGGACCAACCCATATCACAGGAGCAGAGAGGACAAGACACACGTGAATGGACATGGCAGGACAGAGGGAACACTCCGAGCTGTCCAGAGCAGGTGGTCTGGGCCCCCAAAGGCAGATGGTGGAGGAACTCCGTTTTTGGAGAGCAGCTCTACTGGATAATCGGTCCTAGGTCATCTCTGGCTATGTGGGGTGCCCTTCTGGCCTTCCCCAGGAAGCCCTACAACTGGATTAGGATTGGGACCTTGACAACCCCCCAGGACAAGTGCCCCAAACACTGAGGCCATGCCAGCCATGGGACAGAGGAGACCAGATCACCCCTCACAGACACACAGACCTGAGGCTGCAGAAGAGACTGAGCCGTGGAGGGGAGGGCACGACTGGGAGGCCTGACTTGGATGCCAGGGGTCCGAACCTGGTGGGGGATGCCCTCCGAGCTCAGCATGCTGCACCTGGCACCAAGCCAGATTCTAAAAGTGGAAATGGAGAACCCCAGGTTTCCTTGAGGCTACCTGACTGCCCTTGGGGTACAGTGAGGCTGGAAAGGTCTTGGGAGCTTCATCTCACCCATCTCAATTCCTAGAGGGTCTGGTCTCCACCCGCCACATTTGCCTTCCTTGCCTCTGGCCTCCCCCCACTCACTCACAAACTCACCCCAACTCCACACCCATCTAGGGGCATAGTGGCAAGCAGAGAAGGAGGCAAATGGGAAGGGACTCAAGGATGCAGAGGTGGGGGGGGGGACTAAGGACCACACACCCTCTTGTTGATAATCCAGGTCTCGTACACCAGCTTTTGGAGGGACAAGTTTTTCTGGTGAGGGGTGAGGCTCAGATGGGGTGAGAACGTGTCTGGACAGCAAGACAGCAGCACTGGGGGACGTGAGCGCTCGGGAAAGGCATGGGATGGGGGGGAGGGGAAGGTCCAGGGTCCAGGCTTTTAGGCTCCAGAGGGCAAGCTCGGGAGGACCCCAAATACTTCCTCACCAATAGGGACTGCTACAGTTGGGGCGCTCTGATCCCTGAGACCTGCACCAGGGCAAGGGGCCTCCCAGGAGTAGGGCTGCATGACTAACCGAGTGTATGACCTTTACAGGCAGGCCTGCTGCAGCCTGGGAAGAGGGCTTTTGTCCCTGGGACCAGCTGGTGTGCATATCAGAAAACACATTTGTTCCCTGTGTTATGTGCACATGCGTGTGTGCACACACTGTGTGTGTGGATGTACCTTCAGCACATGGAGAATATGGGCATTGTCTAGGGATTTGGAGGCATCTGTGCTGGACTGGAGTGAACTGGGCATCCTGGACAGGCTGGTCTGGGACAGCCATACTTAGGACACCGATCCCGAAAGAGCCCATGTTGGGGAGGATGTGCAAGCACAGCCAAGCAGACCCGCGGTGATACCACTTGGACTGAGCTCCTTCTGCTGGGCCCAGGGTGGAGATGGAGGCTAAGCCAGCCCAGAGTCACCCCCAGGACCCCAGTAACTACTCTTGCCATGATGGTGGCTTCTGAGGTCACAGGGCCAAAGCAGAGAGGTGGGGCAGGGGCTTTCCACAGGCTTGTGCTAGACTCACCAAGCAGGGGCCATGCCTGGGCCAGGAAGCCCCGAACCTCAGCCCTTGCTTCAGCCTCTGAGACCCTGTCTGTCCCTTGACAGAGCCCAGGACACTACTTATGTTCTTCTTCAGTGTCTATAGGAATCCCAGGAAGTGGGGAGGGGACTGGTACGCTCCCACGGGCAGAGAAGTGGGCCTTGGGGGTACTGCTGTGAGATGAAGCCAGATCAGGAGCAGCATGGAGTGGTGGGCCAGAGAGCTCGTCAGCAGGGAAGACTCAATCATCCACTGGGGGAGGCCACCCAAACCGGGGAAACGTGCTCTCCTAGGGCTGAACTAGTCTGCAGGTCCCCTGCCAGACCAGGGCGTGGGGATGTCCTTCATGGACTAAGTGCACCCTGCTGCTCACTCAGCCTCCCTCATCCCACATTCCTCCTCAGCTCAGTGCTGTCATTCTTCTCGGGGTCATTCATTCCCTTGAAATCCCTGTGTCCACAGAATAAGTCGATGGTATTCCATGGGTAGAGGTAGACTATGGGCTTTATATCTTCAGACCAGAGCCCCGTGATCAACTTTATGTGCTATGTGCAGGTTCTCATAAAACTGAGAGTCCCATAACGAACCACTAGCCATGGAATATTAGAATATATCCCACGGTGACTAGTATTGTTTCATGGCCCCCCTCCCCCCTCCCCGACCCCCAGTGAATTCATGGGCAAGTGGTTGCACACTGGGTAGGATGTCATGTATTGCTGCTGCAGTCCCTACCGCCGGAAATGGGGAGAACCCTCGGTGGGAGGTTGTTGCTGGTCTATAGCGCTTTCCTCTAAGCTGCCCGGGGTGGTGGCCCCCTCTTGTCCTTTGCTCGCCAGCCACTTCCATCAAAAGGCCACCGCAAACTCCCACTCCACCATCAACCCAAACAGACAACGTGAAAGCTAGAGTCACTCCAACAGGTTCCTAAAGATAAACGCTAAACTCTAGAGTGGTGGTAGATGAGTTGGTTCAGCATGCTATGGGGGTAAGTAAGCTTGTTACGGAGGGCTAGAGGCGTCTCCTAGGACGGACCTGGAGCTAGGCAGCCGGAATCAGAGCAGGAATTCTACTCAGCTATGGAGACAGGCTCTGCTGGGGGTGAGAATCTTCACTACTGCTCTTGCAGGG
Organism: Talpa europaea; assembly: GCF_964194135.1. Taxonomy (NCBI): domain Eukaryota; kingdom Metazoa; phylum Chordata; class Mammalia; order Eulipotyphla; family Talpidae; genus Talpa; species Talpa europaea. The sequence continues at coordinate 40,135,601 of NC_140073.1, read as the reverse complement.
ACCTCCTGGCGGATCCCATGCACCACGTGTGCCATCTGCACAGTTTGAAGGGCGCCACATAAGGACCAAATCAGAAGGTGTCTGGCATTTTCGAATCACACCCACCCCCGCCCTGCCCGACACTGGGTCAGTGACCTGAGCCAGAGACTCACACTTCACCGCTGCCCACCAGAGCAGCAGCCCCCAGGGCACCTGCTAAGAGAGTCCTCAGCAACCTCGAGGGCCATGTTGTTTCTTCAGAACCTCACGAGACCAGCGGCGTCAACCTCCTTACCCAGTGAGGTTCCTCTAGTAGGCGCTCGCCTTGTGAATTTGGCTGCCCAGCATTTCCCTGGGCACCCAGGCTCCACACCTCACGCTTGAGTGCAGAGTCGGGTCACCCATGGAACTAAGGAAGCAGTCTGACTGAATCTGGAATCATCGCTACGGGGGCGGAGGTGAAAGGTCAGATCGACATGCCTCTAAGAGGTTTCCTACCTGCTCTGTTAATTTCTAAAATTTCTTCCTGGGCCAGCGGGCATGTGTCACTCTGAGTACTGTGGTGTGGAGAGTTTACGACAGATTTACAATAATTGGGAGATCCCAGCTGCGGTGGCCGTGGAATATGCTTCTTTTTTTTCTTTGGTAGTTTCTGCTTAGCCATGGCTAAGGAGTAATACATCCCGAAATTGTTCACGATGACCGGCACCGGCATGGCAATGGTCAGCACGCCTGCCAGCGCACACAGTGCTCCCACCAACATGCCGGACCACGTCTGCGGGTACATGTCTCCATAGCCCAGTGTTGTCATGGTGACCACGGCCCACCAGAAGCCAATGGGGATGTTCTTAAAGTGGGTGTGCTCACTGGCGCTGGGGTCATTGGGCTGTGCCCCTATCCTCTCAGCATAGTAGATCATGGTGGCGAAGATCAGGACGCCCAGAGCCAGGAAGATGATAAGCAGTAAGAACTCATTGGTACTCGCACGGAGAGTGTGGCCCAGGACCCGCAGGCCCACAAAATGGCGGGTCAGCTTGAAGATGCGCAGGATACGCACAAAGCGGACAACACGCAGGAAGCCCAGGACGTCCTTGGCCGCCTTAGAGGATAGGCCACTCAGGCCCACCTCCAGGTAGAAGGGCAGGATGGCCACAAAGTCAATGATGTTGAGTGAGTTCTTGATGAACTCTACCTTGTTGGGGCAGAAGATGACACGCATGAGGAACTCAAAGGTGAACCAGACCACGCAGACGCCCTCGATGTAGGTGAGGAAGGCCTCGGTCTCTGCTTCCCGGTAGTAGCGCACCTGCGTGCCGTTCCGAACATTCTCGATCTCCGTCTTGTTCACGATGGGGTTGAAGCGCTCATGAGTCTCCAGGCAGAAAGTGGTGATGGAGACCAGGATGAAGAAGAGGGAGGCAAAGGCCACATACTGTAGGGGAGAAACACACAGTGTCAGCGGGGAGGTCCTCCCACCCGGAGCAGGGAAACCAAGGCTGGCTTTATGTTGGGTTCAGTCAGAGACCAGGCCAGGGGAGGACACCAACTCGAGTGCCCTCCAACATGGTCAAACCGTCGGCCACCTTTCCCTCCCCGGGGCCTGGGGTAAGGTGGCTCCGTGAGTTGAAGGGCTGTGATCAGGATTGTTTTCTTTTCACCAGTGGGGTTCCTGGCGGTGCACAGCCAGGCTATATTTCCAGGCATCTCTTGGGGTTAGTTGGGGACTTGTGACTGAGCTCAGGTCCACACACTGCACACAAAAGGGATGTGTCTCAATGCCAGGCCTGCCTCATAAAACTCTTCCATGCTCTTTTTTCTCTACATTGTTAGTCACATGCTGAAGCCCTAGAGCCAGTGGAATCACCAGAAGGAGCCTGAACCCCTGAAAAGAAAGCAACCCTCTAAAAACCCTCACTGAACTATTGCCTGATGGGTAATAAACTTCTATTATGTTAAGTCACTATGATATGGGGGTGACTGATGAAAGCATTTAGCCTACCCTGGCTAATAAAGGTGACTTAGCCTGCTGGGACTGAACCTGGCAAAGGACTGAGAGGAAGCAGCTATGGTGGAATCAGGTCCCTCAAAGGCCACGCCTCTCAGTCTTTAATTCTTCCTGTTCTAATCTATTTGCTCTCTTTCTCTACCCCACTCAAGGGGCCTCTTTCTACCCTATCTAAAGCTGAAGAAGGTATGTATCTCACTCTGGGCCTTAGGTGATTGTTCTGCCTGCTCTCACCAAACTGGAAGGAGTGCCTGTCCTTGGAGGTATTCAAATAGAGGTTAAGTGGTTAGTATGTTACATAGTATCAGAGATACTATGTGGAGGCATCAGAATTCAGGCATCGGGAGAACTGGACCAGGGGTCCGCAAAGGTACCATAAAACCATAGGGTCTGATTTTCCCTTTCTGCTGCCTGCGGGACCCAGGGTGTGTGGGGAGGAGGAGAAAGAAGCAGCAATGGAGTTGGAGCTTTCCAAGCGTGTATGACGACCTGCTTCCCTCTCTCACCAACAAGGAGGAACTGCTCAAGCTAACCCAGCCTATCTAAAACCACTGCTCTGGCCATCTGAGTCCCCTGGAGAAATACTCAGGAGACCCTCTGGTGGCCCCATCCAGTGGACTTCTCTGGATCCCAACAGTCATGGGTACCCAAGGCAAGAGGATCAAGCAGTTGAGTTTAAATCCTCTCAGGCTGAATTCCAGGAAAGGTCTCCTACAGCCTCCAGTTAGGTCCTTTGCTACTGCCCTAGGCAGAAGGAACCCTGACCAGTCAGCTTTTCTCTAGGGGGCCAGCTGGTCACTCCTGCCTGTATGTTCCCACCGCTCCCCTTCCTAGATGGCCCTGGTTCTCCCAGCCTATGCAGGACAGACCACAGATGAAACAGGTCTGTCTCCCTGGAGGCAACATTGGCTACAGTCTGCAGTGGATGGTGCCTTTGCTCTTCAGAGCTGCCCATATAGATAAATTCAAGGCGTGCCAAGGCCCCACTCTGTATCTTCAGCAGGAGGCAGCTGTGGGGATTCTAGCAACTTCTTTAGTTTGCTTTGATGTATCTCCCCATGTGGGGGGAAATCCAAAATCAGGCCTGTCTGGGTTGGCCATGGTCACAGAATCTGGCACCCAACCTGGCACATGTGGATCAAGGAACCCAGAACTATGAGGACCTTCCAAATGGCATCTTAGGTTTGGGGAAGGGGAGAAGAAAGGGAAAGAGATAAAGTCAGCATTTCAGAATGTGAAAGTAAGAGGAGCCTTTAGAGAATCTATGGTCAAGAAACTACATGGTACAAATAAAAACCCTGAGGCCCAGAAACAGGAAAATTTCTGCCAACCTACTCATTACAGTATGTTAATAGTCCTGTTGGTTTTAAAGCAGTGTGCAATTAAAAAATTTTCCTCCTAGGGGCCTCCCCGGTGGCGCAGCGGTTGAGCACTGGGTTGCGAAGCTGCCCGCAGCCTCTGCAGCACCGGTTCGATCCCTGGCTGCTCCCCGGCCACCGGAGGAGGGTCCCACATGGTGCGCAGACCTCTCCTGCCGCCCGCTGCTCCCCTGAGCAGTGTACTTTGGTCCTTCTGCCTGCTCTGCTCCCTGCTCTGGCTCTGGTGAATTCTCTCACCCTCCTGCGCTTCTGACTGTACCCAGTGCTTGTATGAATGTATATATAAATCAATCAGTCAATCAATAAATAAATCTTTTTAAAAAAATTTCCTCCTAGGCTACTATGAAATGTGATTCTTATGCATCCTTCCTTCTACCTCTCCCTTCATGTCATCTATCCATCCATCCTTCCATCCTTCCATCCATCCATCCACCCATCCACCCTTCCTTTCTTCCTTCCATCCATCTTTCCATCCACCCATCCATCCATCCATCCTTCCTTCCATCCATACTTCCTTCCATCCACCCACCCACCCACCCACCCACTCATCCATCCTTCCTTCCTTCCTTCTTTCCATCCATCCATTCATCCATCCATCCATCCACCCACCCATCCATCCATTCATCCATCCATCCATCCACCCACCCATCCATCCATCCATCCACCCTTCCATCCATCCATCCACCCACCCATCCATCCATCCATCCACCCATCCATCCACCCTTCCATCCATCCACCCACCCACCCACCCATCCACCCTCCACCCTTCCATCCATCCACCCACCCACCCACCCATCCATCCACCCACCCATCCATCCATCCATCCACCCATCCATCCATCCATCCATCCACCCATCCATCCATCCATCCACCCATCCATCCATCCATCCACCCTTCCATCCATCCATCCACCCTTCCATCCATCTATCCACCCATCCATCCATCCATCCATCCACCCATCCATCCATCCATCCACCCATCCATCCATCCATCCACCCTTCCATCCATCCATCCACCCATCCATCCATCCACCCATCCATCCATCCATCCATCCATCCATCCATCCATCCATCCACCCATCCATCCACCCATCCATCCATCCATCCATCCACCCATCCATCCATCCATCCATCCACCCATCCATCCACCCATCCATCCATCCATCCATCCATCCACCCACCCATCCATCCATCCATCCACCCATCCATCCATCCATCCACCCTTCCATCCATCCATCCACCCTTCTATCCATCTATCCACCCATCCATCCATCCATCCATCCACCCACCCACACATCCACCCACCCACCCATCCATCCATCCATCCACCCACCCATCCACCCATCCACCCATCCATCCATCCACCCACCCATCCACCCACCCATCCATCCTTCCTTCCATCCATCCATCCTTCCATCTTCCTGTTATTCCTTCTTTCCTTTCTCCCTGCTACCATCCACTCATCCTTCTTCCTCACCCTCTCTCCCTCCCTCTCTCCCTTTCATCCACATCCATGTATTCTCTCCCTCCTTCCCTTCCTCTCTCCATTCCTCTTTCTTTACTTTGTTCCTTCTTCCCTTCCCTCCCACTCACCTCTCCATGCACCATTCATGCATTCATTCTCTCCTCCCTCCTCTCTTTTCTACAATCTTTCCCTTCCCCCTTCCCCTCCCTCCCTTCCTTCATGCATCCTCCACTCAGCTACCCAAGAAGCATCCCAGCTTCCTGGAATCCCAGCTTCCCCAGGCCACCTGCCCATGCTAAGTAAAAAGCCCTAAGTCCTCAGCCTGGCCCATGAGCTTCTGGGTGCCCCAGCCTCACTGGCCTCCCAGGGTCCTCTCCCTACAGCTGCACTCATGCAACTCTCCGTTACTTCTGGCCACATAGCATCTCTCCCATCTCCACGTCTTTGCACCTGCTATTCCTTCCACCAGAGTGTGCTCCTAGCACTCTAAAAAAACATTCCTCCTTCAATGCCCCCACTAAGTAGGCCTTGTGGACACCTTCTCCAGGTGAGGTTCTTCTTGGCAGCTGATGCCCTTAGGAAACAGAAAATGAAGCCCCTGGCCCACCCCACCCCTGGCCCACCCCCTGCCCAACAAGTCTTTCAATCTGCCCACAGGGAGGCAGACTTTGTCTCCAACTCTGACTCATTAGTGCTTGGGGAGACCCTTGGAACAGCTAGACAGGGAGAGACGTCACCGGGGCCTTCTCACTCCCAGGTGCACCCATGACCTATAGAGCTCCCATCTCATTTGCTTCCCCCAGGGGACAGGTCCTGATGGGAAGACTGAGGCTCAGGAAGAGACCAGGCCTTATAAAATTAAGTAGAAAAAAAATCTTGATTCTCAGCCATCATGGCCATCCAGTTTAGCTTCTTTCTTCTTTGTTTTCCTAGGCCCAAGGACTGTGGTGGTGGTTGGTGGGGAAGGGAGGGGGGGATGGCAGAAGCCGGGCCTAGGACCAGGACTTCTTCCCAGGAGTTGCCAGCAGAGGGGAGCCCCAGGTCTCCTGTGCTGCAGAGGCTTCCCGGGTGCCCTCCTTCTTGGCCTCTCCTAATGGCAGAGCCCAGCAATATCTGAGTCCAAGTGGGCCCTGAGGAGAAATGTGCCGTGTGTGCCGCTGTCTTGCTTAGATCACCACATTTTCTTAAGTTTAGTATCTAGTAGGTCAGCCACAGAGTACCCACAAAGTCAGAGCGCACGTACAGCTGAGTGCCCAGGTCCCTTCTGTCCATCCTCAGAGTGGCTGAGGACAGGGAGGAGAGGAAGGCACCAAAGCAAATGGCCTGCGTTACACCTTCCATTCTTATGCTGACATGGTGAGATGGTGGACAAACCCCACTGTTCCAAAAAGGAAGCAGGTACAGAGATGTCTGGGGACTAAACCCCGGGTTTCAAGTTAGTGATGAACTGGGGCTTGGACCCAAGTTTAGCTCTTTCCACCACCAGAGCGGGCAAAGAGCTTGGGGTTGAAACCGCCCTACACACTGGCCCGGCAAGGGAGTGAGCTGAGCCGCAGGCTGAGCCCTCCACATGCGCTCTTTCCTGGGCCTCTTGCCCAGGACTTTGCTAGTACCTGGGGCAACAGTAGCCTCGGTGGGTGGGGGCAGTGGTGAACTCCACCTTGTTCAGGGAATCAATGCCAACAATCACTACATACTCTTATATCCCCCGACATCCTTATATACACCCCCACAGTCCTTATACATACCCTACACGTCCTTATAAACATCCCCATCTCCTTAGACACACCCCCACGTCCTTATACACCCCCACGTGACTTATACACACCCTCACACATCCATATACACACCCCCACATCCTTAGACACACCCCCATCCATCCTCTACACACCCTCCAAATGCCTTATACACCCCCCACATTCCTTATACATCTTTTTGCAGACTCAGAGAGGGCAGGGCGAGAGGTACCTCTACTATCAATAGTTCAAAGAGCTCCCCCAAGGGAGGTGAATATATGCATGGGGACTGGGAATTTCTGGGCCCAGCTAACCACCCGCAGCGAGGAAACCCCTGTGTGGTAGGCCCTGGTCAGTAATATTTGGGAGCTGCCTCTGCAGCCTCCCTGGGTTGTCACCCCTAGAGCTGTAGGGGCTGCCGGCAAGGACAAGGGCTCACCCCACATGAACTGTCCACCTCCCAATCCTCAGACACCCAGAGGACACAGTCACCACAGACAGCACAACTGCCCAGAGTGGACGCCTCATCCTTCACCGAGCACAGGCACTGCCCGTAGCCACACAGAAGCACACCCAGTGCAATCGCCAGGCCTGGGGGGGTGCACTGGCACACATGGCTGCACACGAGCACACACAGCAGCACTGTGCTGCCAGCCACCCCTCACAGCCCCTCACCCCCACGGCATGCATGTGTAGACTCTCAGGGCACACAAATGCTGCAGAGGAGGTCACCACAGTGTACCCACGAAGAACATAACAGACCCCAGGCAGCATCGCCCACCTCCCCCCTGCTGGGTATGACTGACTCAGTGTCCGTCTGTCCCCCTGGACAGTGGGTCTAGCCTCATTCTTTCCTTTGCCCCTCTCAGCCTTCTCTGGTGCCTTTAGCCTGCCGCCCTCTCACTTGGTGCCAGCGCTGGGTTTCCTGTCCCCGGGCTCTGCCAGGGGTTCACGATTTCCTCCACCCGCTGCGCCTTGTCTCCCTCCCCTCGCCCATCCCCATAGCAGCTGTGCTCCCCACACCCAGCATCCAGGCCAGTCCCTCCTGCACAATCAGGGTGATGGAGGCCCGGAAGGAGCTTCACCAGGCACCCCGGGGGCCAACTGTCACCCAGCTGACCAGCTCAGTGGCCACCCTGTGAAATTTCAAAACAACACAGGCAAGGTCGTCTGATCACACAGCATAAACCCAAGCTGATAGTTTCTGGCTCCTGCCTCTCCCCCCAACCCAGAACCAAATCACAAACTGTGAGAGACCCACCAATTGTGCTCTAGAAAGTGGTAGCCATGGCAACGGAGCAAGGCATCCCATTTCTATGGTAACCAGGGTGGTGAGGCTGTTGGCTGTAAAGTCAGACAAACCTACTAACGATCTGTTGACTTAAGAAGATGTTTTATAAATCACCAAGTTATTTTTATCGTAACCCCACCCCTGAAACCATAAATCAGAAAGGCAATCTACTATGTATTAAAATGACCAAAATGTGCTATGACTTTCGTTTGTAAATTATTTATGCCAGTCATCTTTAGAAAATTGTGCTTGCCTTTCAGAACTGTTCAGGAGTTCACCGGGGGATCCTGACAGTCTGGCGTTCCAGGAACAAGAGGAAGGTGCTAACACGGGGCAGGGAACGATATTCTGGTCTGGCCATTCCCTTGCTGTGTGACCTTGGCAAGTCACTGTTCCTCTCTGGCCTTCGTTTTCATCTCTGGCACAGCGAGGGCTGCACGGGTCCCTTCGGAGGATTCTGAGCCCAGGAAAGGTTACCGGCAGTGGGGCTAGTCAGGAGAGCCCTGGCTGGTGTCCAGCCCCCGGGTCCCCAGAGGCTTCAGGTCAGTTTTTCTGCCTAATTAATTCTGCCCAGCGGGGGTGTGCAGCGTTTGAGTTAATCCACACGGAGTCAGTGATGCAGAGCAGGCGGGATGGCCAATTGGCCTAAATAAATTGTCAGTCGAGTTGAATTTGGAAACTGAATTACACTGGCCTGGGCTTCCTTGAGTGGGGCATGCCCTCAGCGTAGCGAGCTGGCTAAGGGCTGAGAGGAGGGTTGAGGGGGATGCAGGCCTTTTGGGGTGCAGGCATTTTTTTGACCCATCCGTAAATTCCTCCACCATCACCCTAAGGCGGCCAGGCCATCCAGTCCTGGCTCCCTTCCTCCTCACCAACCCTCCCCTGTTGGCACAGCTCGGGAGCAGTGGGCGGGAGGAGCTCCCTGGAGCTGCACGCAGGGTGTGAACGGGTGTGTGAGTGTGCAGAGAACATGGCTGTGTGTGAGCCTGTCTGGGAGAGTCTGTGGCTAGGGGGAGTGTCGGGATGGGGAGGCAGTGTAAATGTGGGGTAGGTGTGTACATGGTGAAGGTGTGTCCTGTTGATGGCCATGTACTTGTGTAAATAGTCACTGTGAGTGGTATATGTCGTTCATTAGGTGGTAGAAATGTGTGTGTGTATGTATAAGGATGTGTGAGGAGTGTGAAAGGACATGTGTGGAGAGGGCTGTGCATGTGATTAAGGGCTTTCGTAGAGACTGTGTGTGTGTGTGTGTGTGAGAATGTGCATGCGAGTGCAATGTGGCTCATCTCCTAAGAGATTCAGAGTCTGGCTGGGCACCCTGGACATCTGGTCTCTGAGTTGAGACCCAGTCTAGGGCCTTTTCCATGCCAGCTCTGGTCCCTCACACAGTAGCATGGGGGTGTGCCCCCTGTCCTGGGGTTCTCTCTGCCAGAAAAAAAGACAATAGATGGGGTGCATGTGGGGAAAGGCTACTGATTCAGCCCAGGGGAGAATTACAGGAAGGCTGGGCTGGACCCCCTACCCCCTGCAGTGTCCCTCTCAGTCCCAGGACCCAGGCTGGGCAGTGGGGGAGCCAGGGCTGGATAAGCAGTGTCCAGGGCCTCAGGACACTTGGACTCCCAGAGCAACCATGGGTGATGTCCCTGAATTCATTGTCATGACACTAGACTCGGTCCTATCCAGAAGGTCTGCCCCAGCACCCGAGCTGGCAAATTCTCAGGTGGCAGAGTTTCCCGTGTTGCTTTCACTTCAGGGTGCACATTTTTCACATATTGGTAATGAAGACATCATAAAATATACATCCTTAAAATAGCATTTCCCCCATATCTCCACATGCTGTGAGTTAACTCACGGCATGTCTTAGATCGACAGCACCTTGGACTTGGGAAAATGTGGTCACTAGAAACCTAGGACATCAGGACACAGGAGCCCCTCAAAGGCCCAAAAGTTGCTACTTGCAGCACCGGGAGGCCCAGAGGGGGTGGGGTGGGACCTGCCCAGGGTCACAGAGCTGTCAAGGTGGAGGAGGACCTGGACTCAGTCCTGGACTCTCACAAGGGGTTCCATCATCATGTCCTCTGAGCCCATGCTTAAATGCCCTCCAAGATCCTCCCCTGTCTTCCAGATCCCTGGTCAAAAGGAGTTCAAATCCCTCCTGTTAAAAAAAGAGGCAGCAGCTGGAGAAGAAATGGCAGGACCTTGAAATCAGACCAACCTGAGTTTTGAACTTGGCTCAGGTGGTGACCTTGAACATATCACTGCCCCTTTCTGAGTCATTTTGGATGAGGGGGGTTGGGGTAGGCTTCCCTGCCTCCCAAATGATGGGGTGGTGGTGCAGGGAGTGGCAGCAATGTGTTCAATTTTAGTCTCTGGCTCCTAGCTGTTCTGCTCTTCCACCACTTGTCTGCTAACAACCGATCAGGAGCAAACAAGGCTCGTGAGAGCCAACAGTCTGGGCCCTGCAGCTGCAGCCGCAGCCAGGGGTGTCACGGCCCCAGTGAGGCAGCATCTGAGGCCAGCACTGCAGCCTCCAATGCTGAGGGACACATTCCTTTGGGGGATGGTGATGTGACACTGACAGTTCCATGGGGTTCTCCTTGTAAGCCCCCACCTCAGGGCTGGGAGGAAGAGGCAGTACGAAAGGACACCCAAGGTCACACAAAGACCGGGTTGAACTCCCAGCTTTCTGGCCTAACTGGTAACAAGATGGAGGGCGATCTGGCAGCTTCCTGGTTCCAAGCAGGAACCATTTGTGGCCTCATTGAAACTGGTGAGGTAGGTTTTGTTGCTGTCACTGCTTTTCAGATGAGAGTCTGCAGACTAGAGGCAAAGGATCTTGCCACAATCTCAGAGGTTCTCAGTGATGCCGTGTGTCCCACTCCCACTTCCCACAGCCCTTGGGAAGCAGGCAGGGTGTCCACAGGGAGAGCTGGCCTGATCTGGATGCTCCAGCTTGGCTTCAACCTTAGTCAGTCACAGGGAGGTCTAAAGGGCCCAGGGGACTTAGGAGAGTGGGCCTGTGCCATCCAGAGTGCCCCTACTGTTCCCTGGGCCAGGAATGCAAGATGTCAGGGCCCCAGAAAGCCCCATCAGGAGCCAACATCCCACCTACTCCTGTGACCTGAGTCCTGAAGACTAGAGCATAAACATCCTCTCCCATTAGCCTCTTAGAGTTGGAGAATTGCCAGTATTCCACATGGGAAATCCCTCTTCCAGTTCAGGACTTAGAGCTGTGTGTGTCTCTTGGTGTGCGTGTCCACTTTTCCATTAGTGAATGTTTAGTTATGAAACCCTTCATATTTCCTCTATTGCTCTGACTGCCAGGGAGCTCAGTTAAATTTTGTGCTCAATTCCGAATGAATCCTTTACGAGGGTTTGCAGTATCGCTTTTCTTCTCTTCATTATACAACTCTCATTTTTTTTCTTTCCTTCTTTATTTCTAAGGGTTCTGTTGTAAGTACATCTCATGTGCCTCAAATGTTTTTGTCCCACAAACTGAAATAAGAATCTGCGACTGAGACTCCGAGCATTCTCTGTGACCCTAAATGGATCACACACTTCACCCTTGTCAGGCCTCACACGCACTCAGGGAGCAGTGTTTACGTTGTCGAGGCTCATTGTTCTGTTATAAAGTAATAATGAAGACTGGCATAAACATGGTCTGTTATAAACATGGTCTCAGTTATAAACATGGTCTCAGGGGGTCTTTAAAGCCCCCCCTGAGGGGGAGGTGATTACTTCCATAATTCAGAGAAGAAAATTGAGGTTTGGAGTAGTTAAGATATGCAAAAACACCAAAACCCTGCATAGTTTGGAAGTAACAGGTAGAATTTGAAACCAGGTCTCTCTGATTGCAAATCCACTATGCTCCAGGGCTTCCATGTATAAATCTCTTTCATATCCATCCAGGTAAGCTTAGGAGAAGGTAATAGTCTTTCTGTAATGATGGTATTTTACAGAACCATCAATAGTTTATGAGATGACTTCACACTTTTAAATCCATAAGAACACACATACGCACACGCACACGCACGCACTCCAACAGCTGGGGTCACCAGCGGGGCAGTCTCGATTGTCCCCATATGGCAGGTGATAAAATGAGGCTCCAAGTTCTATGGTGTGTCTACTGGAATTCACTGGAAAAATTTCCCTTCAGTGCCCACTTGTGCATATGTATCGAGTCAGGAGTCCTGACTCCCAACAGGGAGTGCATGTGTTGTGGCGTGGAAGGTAATAAAAAGATGGCCCCAAGAAGAACAGCTCGGTGGCAGCAGTGGACACAGTCCAGGTGGGACCACAGCTGACTGCCCACCTGCTCTCCCTTCAACAATGATTTATGCCTCATCCCAGGTCTGTGTAGCAAAAACGGCCAGAGCTCCTGGGAGGGGAGACTGACATTTATCAAATAACCATATAAGCAAATATGTACCTATAGGAGGCAAGGGCTTTGAGGGCAATGCACAAGGAATTCGATGGACTTTTAACAATAAATCTTGGGGTGACAGAGGCTCCCGGGAGGAAGTAACAAGTGTGCAGTGGTTGGAAGGATGGCTAAGAATCAACTAGGGGAATACAGAGCTCAAGAAGGACATTCTAGGCAGAAAGAATAGGTCCAATTCCCAGTCCTCACATTCCTTGACCATCAGCAGCATCCAAGACAGCTGATCGCTCCCTCTTTTTGTCACACTTCCCAAGACCACAGTCTCTCGAGTTCCCTCCACCCCACCAGCCGCTCCTCAGGGTCCTATGCATCCCGGCCCTGGTCTTCATCTCCATCTACACTCATTCCCTTGGTAGTTCACCCAGTTTCAAGGCTTAAATACCCACTCGGATGCCGCGAACAGCACACTGCCAGTTGTCGATCTGCAGCCCAGCCCCTCTCCTGCGCTGAGGGCTGCAGCCCCCGCGCCTTGGCGTCCCTGGGTGGAGGGCTGGTAGTCTCTCTCCAGTGCAACGTGTCAGCTGAGCTCCTCTGCCATCCCCACCGCCTGCAGCCTGGACAGCTCAGGAAAGAGCAACTCCATCCTTCCAGAGCACTCTGCTCCCCCAACCATCATCGTTGAAACATCTTTTTCTGTCACATCACATTTAAGCTGCAAGGAAATCCTGTTGACTCAGCATGGAAATAAATGCCGACTCTGCCCACTGCCCACCGCAGCTGTCCCTGCCCGTCTCTGCCATTGCCTTTCCCCCTGGGTTATGGTAAGAACCTCATGGTGCCCTCCCGGTTTCCAACACTCCTGGTACTCTATTTTCAACACAGCAGCCAGATGAGCTTCTCAAAATGTAAATGGAATTGTGTCATTTCTTGGCTCCGCAGCTCCCCATTTCTCTCAGAGGAAAAGCCAGGTTCGTCACCATGACCCGCAGGTCCTCACGTGATCTGGTCCTTCCTTGCCCCTCCGAGCTCCTCTCCGACCACTGTCCCCTTAGCTTGTTCCAGTCATATCCGTCTCCTCAAATGTGCTCCCTGGGCCTGTCCGCTGCGGAGACCGCACACCGGCTGCCCCTCTTCCCCGAGCGCCCGTCCCCAGGAACCCCCACGGCTCATTCCCTCGCCACCTCGTGAGGCCTGCTCTGGCCACGTTATTTAAAGCCTCAACTGTACCCCCAGGAACTCCTTACTGTGCTCACCCCCTTGTCTCCCTACATAGCTTGTACCGTCTTCTAGTACACTAGCTTGTCCCCGATTTATTGAGGTATAATTTACATATATAACACTCCCCCACTTTACGTGTCCACTTGGAAGAGTGTGGGTACTTCATCTTATCTAATTTACCTGTTTTCAAGTTTGTCTTTCTCCTGAGGATCTGAGGCCCGTGACAGGGCTGGGGCTGGAGGTCAGCGCAGGCCCGCTGTAAAGCCTGGTCACATGCCCCCCAGGAGAAGGGAAAGAGGATTCCTTCCTGGGGCTCCAGGAGCACAGTTAAGCAAGAGCACAGCTTCCCACCTGTGGGAAGGGTGTGGACACTCACCTGTGTCCACTTGCCTCAATCCTTCTATCTACATAAGGGCCATAACAGAGTTGACTCCCTTGCTTCTTCAGATGTGAACCTGTCTTCCAGCACCTGTGTCCCTGCAGCTACCTGGGCTGTGGGCACAATCACGGACTCTCAGCACTACAGCTGCATCTGCACTGGCATTGTACACACCTCTGATGTCACGCTCGCCTTCATAGCTCTGGTCACACGGACAGCAAGTGTGACTGGCCTTGGACGCACTAACCATTCAGCTCTATTGTCATCGGCAGTGGTTGTTTTGTACCCAGGGAGCTCCGCAGAGACCTTGTGAGGCTGGCAATGGGCACAGATATTGAGAAGAGATCCCTGTCTACATTGGCAATGGACACACTTGTTGAAAGCAGACTTGTGGATACGTATGTACGTAATCACATTCATCTCTTGACAGTGGGCACAAATGTGAACAAAGACATTAATTCCCACTGGCCATGAACGAGAGTGACTGAGGACAGTAAGCACAGGGCACAGAGGTTCCTTTTCAGAGACTGAGCCTCCCCACCCTGCAGGCTGGTGAGCTGAAGGCACTCATGGTAGAGTTCACCAGCCCAAGTCCTTCCTTGGGGTCAGAGCTGGAATGGGTACGTAGAATTCAAAACCTGCATGCAGCACTGCGTATGGAATCTAGAATCTGGCACGAGTACTGCAATCTGGGACACATGGCAAGGAGATGAGGCCATGTCTATTCCCAGTGTCTTGAGATCACTCAAGGTGAGGAGAGACTTGGGCTATGTGACTCCCAGCATCGCCCGCCCCCTCCTCACCCCACGCCCAGGCCTGGCCCAGCCAGCCTGTGGCTTAAAAAAGCACCAGGAAATGTCACTTTCTTTTTGAGGAGGTGTGATGGGAGGAGATGGCCCAGGCTGTTCAGCTGCTGGCCTATTCAAAGGTCGGGAATGGTGATAGCACCTCCAAATCCTGAAGCTTGTTTTGTACCCAGGGAGCTCAGAATTCCAGCCACTTCCTGGGCAGACAGAGCCTTGCCTAGTGCCAGGTCAGAAGCCCCAGACTGCCTAACAATCCAGCCAGGGCTCTGACAGCGGCTAAATGTGTCTGCCCAAGCCACATATAGGGCTGGGCTGAGCAGACTCAGGGGCTCAGAGGCTAGGCCACTGTGCTGGGCTTGCTCAAGGTGGCACCTCTGGGTCCTGCCACTGACTGCTGACTTTGGCCTGGCACAGTGCCTGCTCCCACTCTGCTGCCATCTCCCCATCTCCAAAATGAGGGGTGGTCAGAGGCCCTCAAGCCCCTTCTCTGTCTCTAGGGTCCCTGTGTTATCCTATCAAAGACACAGCCCGGATAAGAGACAAGGCAGAGAAGAAAGTCCCATGGATATCTGTGGTCCACTGATAGAACTTTCACTTATTTGTTTATTCATTTAATCATCAAGTATTGCTGAGTGTCCATCATACACCAGGCATTGCTTTTTACAACTACTCCCAAAATAACAGGTTTAAAGAAAGCTCCCAGCACAGAATCAGGCACACAGTAGGCAATTGACAGTGAGGATAAAGAGACCTACTGTGTACTGACACTGGGCAGTGTCAGTGCTGGGCTGGTCCCATCCTTAGCACTCCTACATGCTCCATCTCACTGCCCCTATACCACCTCTGATGTCCCCGTTGTGGTTACCATTCTAATTTTACAAAGAAGGAAACTGAGGCCCAAAGAGGCTTAAGAAGTTGCTGTGGTCCTACCACTGGGGAGTGTTGGTAACAGAATTTGAACCCCACTTCTGTCTGACTCCAGACACCACTCTCCTAGCCCCTCAGCAAACACTTATCAAATGAATGTGTGAGTAAATGAAGGAAACTTTCTGTTGGTGCAAGTATGCATCCACATGCCCAAGTGTGGGGAGCATGAGTGTGCAGATGTTTGCATGTTTGCATGCGGGGTTTTTTTATGGAAAGACTTTCCCTCGTTGTCTTGGTCTTGTGTGTGCTAAAGCTATACTTAGCTGCAGCCGTGACTGTAATGAGCAGTTTGCGGCGCACCAGGCACTCTCATTGGGACCTGGTTTCCCAGGGAGATCGCCAGGGCCAGTGTATGTGTGTGTGTGTGTGTGAGGGGGGTGCATCCTGGTGCTGGGGAACATAGAGCAGGGTTTTGGGAGGGAGCCTGGAGCTCACGGCACAATGCCTTGTACAAACGGAGAGCCTGCACTCCAGCTGGAAGAAGCTGCACCAGGCTAGCAGCACCAAAGCTTCCAGACCCGCCAAGTTCAACCATTGGTTACCGATGTCGGTGCTCCCTTTACTGGCCCTTGCTAGGCAATTAGAACTACAGCCTTAGAGCTCGTGCCTACAGCCTGGGGTGTTGATAGCAAAAAGCAACGGGAAGATGGTATGCCTTGCATACCCGAGCCAGGGTATTCCAGGGTCTTCAGAAAGGCCTGTTTCTCAGCATTCTCTCCCCTTGAGCAGGCCCTGCTAAGATATCAGAGGGTGAGCCTGCTCACCAAGGCGGGGGATGTGACGAGGAAGGATGGCCTCCATATCCAGAGAAGATTGAAAGCACAAGCATGCTCAGCATGGCCTGGAGTTCAGAGGCCAATCCCTTACTCACTGTCTACCCTCCAGTGGCTGCAGGAGTCTGAAAAACCCTAGGTCCTGAGGGCTCCCCCCTCAAATAGCTCTTTCTGCAACTTCTTTCCAGCCTGTCCTACTTCTGCTCCATCAGAGCTCTCACCTGTCAGAGTGGGCCCTTGCTCCCAGTTCCCAGCTCTCTCACTCCATGAACTGTCCACCCCCTGGATCTGGCAAACCACCTTCCCCATGTGTGGGCAGGGCTGCTGGACCCTCCCTTCCATCATGAAGTCCTCAGCTTCCAAGTCCCACCTTCTAGGATGTTTTCATCTAATGAGAGGTGCCCATTCTTCTCCTGCCTCTACAGCATTCATCCTCACACTCATCCATTTTGGCTCACCAGCCACCAAACTGCCCACCCACTGTGTATCTACCCACACATCCTTCCTCCCGTTCATTCACCCATATCCATGCACATACCCAACTTGTTATCCATTCTTTTATCTACTTGTCCATCATCCACGTGTCCATCCAGCCACCTCATTCTTGACCATGGAACCATTTAGCATAAGAGAGCAACCACTGTTCTAAGTTTTCCTCTTAATTTCCCCCAAGGAGAAC
This sequence comes from Talpa europaea, assembly GCF_964194135.1. Classification (NCBI taxonomy): domain Eukaryota; kingdom Metazoa; phylum Chordata; class Mammalia; order Eulipotyphla; family Talpidae; genus Talpa; species Talpa europaea. Next base: position 40,118,584 of record NC_140073.1, on the reverse strand, counting down.
TGGCATCAAGTCCTTCTTCTATCACTTGCTAACTGGATAGTCTTGCACACATAAATTAATTCCCCTGGGTCATTTTTTCCTTCATCAGGAAAATGGGGATAACATCTACCTCTTCTGTCTCACAGGGTGGTTGCAAAGTACATTGCTTTAGCAAAGATTTATCGATTCTGTATTATGTAAAGGCACTATCATTGCTTAAGCTGGTCTCCTAAGTGGCTGCAGCTGAGTTGGGGGCACATGTATTTCAACAGGCAGCTGGATCCAGGACAGGAAGGGTTCTCTGGTAGAGTGGGCTTTTTAGGAGGGGCTATCAGGAAAGGCCTCCCTGCAAGGAGAGACCACCAAAGTTGAAGGCCGGTTCCATTTCAGAGATACAGACATAGCAGAAAAGGCATTCTCCGTGGAGAAACAGGTAAGCAAAGGCAGGCAATAGAGGACCTGGGGCATGCTGGGGCTCGGCTGATGCACATGGAGGCCAAGGGTGGGCAGTCTGGGGAGACGGGATGTGTAGGTATTCCAATGGCAGCACAGCGGGGTTTCAGAAGAGCCATGACTTGGAAAGCCTCAGCGAGCCACACAAACCAGTGATTCCTTACTCCAAGGCTTTCACTCAGATCCCTAGACTGCCAGACAGGAAAAAAAAATATCTACTTGGTGACAGCCAAGTCTCAGGAGACATGATTCCTGCCGCCTAGAAGGGAAGCCAGTGCCTGGCATTTCTGACCTTTGTGTTGCTAAATATATCACTGATGACAGTGGTTCATGCCCCTGAGGCTGCGGGGTCACCGGATGAGACTTCCATGACCTTCATCCCTGACTCTGCGGCTCAGCCAGGGCCTCGCTATACCAGCTCCCCTGAGGAATCTGTCCCCAGGGCCGGGGCGACGATGGTGCTCCAGGCAGCCAGGTCGAACCCCTGGTGTCTCCATGCACCAGGCACTGTGCTGGCAGCTCTGCCCCTCTGAGGCTTGTCCCTAGTTCACATACCAGGCAACAGCTCAGCCAGATGCCATGTGCTCAGCCCACACTGAGGAAGAGGTGGGAGATTAAAACCTGGGCCAGCCAAGACCAAGGCCTTGCTCTGAACCATATTTTCTCCCTGACGAATTACCATTCATCTCTGGTTTAGGTGGATTCTCCCAACATCCCTGAGAGGTAGGCAGTGCCATTACATGTACTCTATAGATGTGAAACTAAAGCCCAGAAACCAAGGATCATGCTCCAGGAGTGTGGGAGAGTCGGCACCACGTGAGGAGCACCCCCAGCAACATGGAGAGAAGCACGTTGCCCAGAGATGGCCCTTAGCAGGTGACAGTCATGTGGGCTTCCAAGAGCCCAGCCCTCCACCCTCAGCCCAGGGCTCTGGCTGGCTCCAGGTGGCCCAGCGGGTGACCTTGTTCCTCACAGCACTCAGAGAGCCCCTGAGGTCAAACATAAAACATTCATCTCTGAGTGGTGAGATGCTGGCCCTGGGGAGAGGATGTGGTCTGAAGTATGCTCACAGTTTGCCTGGGGACAAAGCCCCAGGAGGGATGCTTCACCGCTCTACCACAGTGTGGGCAGAGAAGGTCCCTGGGGTACCATCAAAGTCTCCCTGGTTATAGCGCCCCAATTTGTAGACTCAAAACTCCAGGCGTCTGTGGGGCATTCAGGTGCATGATGGTGAGAACGATAATAAGGCATAACTTGAACACCTGTGTCATGTTATGTACCATGTTCAAGGGCCTTTTGTGGCTTACCTCATTGGGTCTCACAGCAGCCCCTTCAAGTGGGGACTCTTGTCGTCCCCCTTTGCAGCTGAGGTGACTGAGACTTACAGAAATCATGCAGCTCATGATCAGTAGAGTCAGGTTTGGGCCCAGCGGTGGGGCTGCAACCTGGCTGGAGACCATTAGCCACCCCCTCTCAGCACGCCTGGCAGGAGAACCTGGTGAGCCGCCATCAAGGGCTGTGTGAGTGGAGTTGGCTGACAGCGCTTTGTCTGGAAGGGTCTCTCACCTTTCGTTTCCTCGCCAACTTCTCTCTAGTCCCCCGCACCACTCAGAGAACAGCTCAAGATAAGAACAGTTTATCCTGGTGGGAGCCCTGTGTGGCCCCACTTCATCCCCCTGGGCACAGCTGGCCTTTAGGGAGAGGACAGAGGTCCCCATTATTGACAGACAGGAGCCCCTTCCCTCAATTCTCTAGAGGTTCAAACTCCTAGGGAGCCCCACCAGAGGCAGACCCCGCTGCTGGAAGCCCAGAGGGCCACAGGAGCTCTGCCCTGCACTTCCACCGCCTCCTGGCTCCCTCAGCTTAGCCCCAGACACAGTTGCTCACTGTGCCTCGAGCACTGCTCAGGGTTTTTGCATGTGCCATTCCCTCTGTCCCCCAGATGTCACCTGGCCCCCTTGTTTGCCTCCTTCAAGTCTTCACTGAAACATCACCCACTTAGGGAGGCCTTCTCAACCACACTGGATGAAATTGCCACCTCTAGCTTTTCCTGAGCCCTTCCGCGCATTATAAATCGCCATCAGACTTCTCGCTGCCTCAGGCACTAAGTATGCTATGTATCCTTTTTTTTTTTATTCTTCCTGCACCAGAATGTAAGTATCTTGAGGGCAGAGATTTTTGACTCTTAGGTTCTTTGCTCTATTCCCAGCCTCTGGTGAAGTGCTTGCCACACTGCATGTTTTTAATAAGTATTTGTTGAATGAATGAATGAATGAATAAATGAATGAGTGTTAATAGCAGCCCTGCCAGGGGAACATTCAGACTGTCTTTGTGTGCTGAGCAGGGGTGTAGGAAGAGAAGTTGCTGTCTCACTGTGGGTGGGGAGAGGTGAGCATGGAGAGAGGTAAGACAGGGGTACATCATGGGCAGTGGGCCTGGGCTGTGGGCAGGAGTGAGAGCCAAGGGGGAAGCAAGAACAGGGCTTCTAGGTGGCAGATGAAGGGGCTGGGTCAGGCCAGGGTAAATGGGGCATCCAAGGTCCTGCACGGGCGTGAGAAAGTTTCCTTTGGCTGATGTGGCCCAGGCTGGAGCAGCATCTGAGCCTGGCCCAGTGAGGCCGGCTCCTAAGGCCCCCTAAGCTCAGCTGGCCCGGCTGTCTAGGGCTGCCCTGGCTAATATTAGCTCATCCCACCCAGTCTGGCGTCAGCCTGGCGGGGCAGCCTAACTGCAGAGCGGGTCCTGCCCACTGGAACCAACAAGAACCCCGGGCCCGAAGTTCTAGGCTCCAGTGACTCCTGATGTCTACTGGCCCCTGCTGCCACTCCTCTCTATGCCTGAGCAACCCCTTTAAAGAGGAGGCATTTTAGTGTCCAAGCTGTGATGCACGGCATACCTGCCCCACTGCACTGGCACACTGGTCAGCATCTCGGGTCCCCAGGCTTGGTACCACATTAAGGCCCAAAATCGATGCTCCTTCCCCACTGCAGAGGTTCCATCATCCATCTCCCTCATTCCCCACTACACCTGGGAAAGGAAGCAGAACAGGGGCTCCCCATTATTACAGCAGCATGGGAGACTGAGGCACAGAGAGGCCTGTGGCCTGTCCATGGCACATAGCACAACCAAGATAGAATCCAGGTCTGCCTCCTGGGGTGTCAGCCCTGAAATCTAGCCTCTGGGAGACATACTCAGAAAGAGGGGGCCCAGGGAGAAAAAGTAGGTGAGGTGACCCCTAGAGAGGTTATTTGAAAGGACAGTCAGTTGCTGGGAGATGAAAAAGCATATGGGGAACAGGTGAGAGCCCAGCACTGGTGCAAAGAAGATAATGGAACCCGCAATAATTAAGCACTTATTATGTTCTGGTTCTGGGCTAAGTACTTAACACATTTAATGCTCCCGACTTCCCTATGAGTCAGGCACTATTAATATCCCTGTGTTGAGGCACAGACAGGTTAGGGAACTTGGCCAAGGTCACACAGCTGGGAAGTGATAGGGCTATAATTTGAACGAGGGCCTCCTGGCTCAAGAGGCCATGTCCCTAGTAGTGAATGGGGCTGTAGGTTAAATGGCCAAGGTCAAGGTCGTGTGTCAGGAAGTGGGAACCGGCTGAGTAGCCAATCCACTTTCTACAAACATGTGACTGAAAGAGGTTAGGGGCTCAAAACAGAGAGATCTGGGACAAAAAACCAAAAACAAACAAGGCCTTTGAGGGGGAAGAGTCTGTACTGAAAGCCAGTCAGTAACTAATGCTTAGAACTTTCCTCAATCACAACGATAGAGGAAAGTGGACAATAGGAAGGGAAGGGTTTCCTGCTGGTCTGGACCAGGTGGACCTGTGCACTCAGTGTCCTGAAACCATCACTGTCTACAGAGTGTGTGTATACCAGTGCTGGCGATCAGTTTCTCAGCTTTGCAGGTGGGTAGTGACTGGGAAGATGCAGAGTGAAGGAGGAATTTGGCAAGATGGAGAGGCCAGGGTGTGGAGACCCTCACCTGGCCTTAGGAGGTGACAACAGCAAGTGGGACACTGTCCTGACTGGGGTTTGTCCCCCACCTTGACTAGGGCACTTCAGTACTCCTAGCAATGCCTCAGCCTCTGCGTCCCCAATCCTGCTCCAGGTTTTAGGGGTAGAGGACTTGTGTTCCCAGGTGAGGCAAGGGAGGCAGGGTGAGCCAGTAACAGGCTCAACGGCGTGGTGCTGCTGTCTGACCCAGCTCTTGAACTCTGGCCTCCTTATTCATGCTTTCCATAGTTATTTAGCACCCACTGCCAGGCTCCAAGCAACATAACAATGGGTAAAAGAGACAAAAATCCCTGCTGTAGGGTAAAGAAAATGTCAGGCTTTTCTGCCCTTCCGCCATCAGGATAGATGATGGATCCTTGTCCTGAATGCATGCCTGACGGCGGGCACCTGGAATAGGGTGTGGGCATAGGTAGATGGGATTCAGCTGAGCTAAGACTGTGCTTTTAAGGGCGGCGTCACGGGGGGACAGGAGCAGCAGCAGCAGCAGCAGCAGCAGCAGCAGCAGCAGCAGCAGCAGCAGCAGCAGCAGCAGCAGCAGCAGCAGCAGCCATCAGGATAGATGATGGATCCTTGTCCTGAATGCATGCCTGATGGCGGGCACCTGGAATAGGGTGTGGGCATAGGTAGATGGGATTCAGCTGAGTTAAGACTGTGCTTTTAAGGGCGGCGTCACGGGGGGGACGCAAGCAGCCCCAGCCAGCAGCAGCAGCAGCAGCCGAAGCCAAAGCAGAAGCCGAAAGAGAAGCCGAGAAGCAGCAGAACGAACACTAGAGAGCCCAGATAGAGTGAGGACTTGCTGGGGGCTGGGAGGCCTGCCAGCCTCCCGGCCCCCCAGCACCCCTGCCTGCCATATGCCTGGTGAACCCCAAATAAAAAACCTGCAAAACTACTGAGGACTCTGACTCCTCCTTTACCCGGTCTGCATGGGATCAGAAAACCTGCACCTGTGCCCAGTCCTGACCTTACACCTGCCCTCCTGGAGCTTACATTCTAGTGAGCAAAACCGATAATAGACCAGGTAAACTATGGTGGTAAATGCCAAGGAGAAGAGAGAAAAGGATGAAACAGGGAAAGAACGGCAAGGTACAATTGGAGATGGTGACATCTGACTGGAGGTGCAGGAGCGAAAATGAGCAAGTGCTCCAGGTGGAAGAAGCAGCGAGCGCAGGTCCAGAGACAGAAGTGTGTGCTGGCTGGCAAAAGACCAAGGAGGCCAGGCTGAGGGAAAAGGAGAGGCAGAAGGGCAGCAGGAGAGGCTGGGTGTTGGAGCTCCCGTGTTGCCTCTTACCCTTGCGCAGACTTGGGCTTCTCCCCTGAGCAAGACCAGAGCCACAGGGAGACAGACGGCAGAGGGCTGGCTCGGCCCAACCTGCATTAACCAGGATGGCCCTGGTCCCATGTGGAGAGGGTGTTGGCGAGGGCAGAAGCAGGAAGGTCAGATGTCTCCACAGGGAGAGAGGATGGTAGGCAGCTTCAACCAGGAAGGTGGTAAGAGGTGATGAGATGTAGTGGGATTCTGGGTATGTTTTCAACCCAGACATGACAGGATTTGTGATGTGGGAGAGAAAAAGGGGAGTCAAGGATGTGGCCAAGGTTTTTAATCTGAGCAACGAGATTGATATGGTTGCCATTTACTGAGATGAGCTCTCACCCCAGCCCATCACCCTGAGCTGAGGTCTCTGGCTCAAGGAAAGCTTGCACTCATGCACACCCAGGCCCCTCATGTCCTGATCCTTTCCCTCCACTGGGAACTGCTGCCTGTATTAACATTTCTCAAAATCTAATGGGCATATGAATCATCTGAGGGTCTTGTTCAAATGCAGATTCTGAATCAGAAGGCCTGGGATGGGTGCTTCATTTCTAACAAGTGCCTGGTGATGCTGATGCTGCTGGTCAGAGGGCCATGCTCCCAGGTCCACGGCACATTCTCCCTGGAGGACTGCTGGTGTCACCCAGGAGTGGAGTAAACACCCTGACCCCTCCCTAGGAATCAAATTCCCAGAGGCCAGGAGTCTGTCCTTTTGAAGCATCTCAGGTAATATGCGGGTCAGTCATGGGTGGGAGTCCTCTGGCACAACGCCCAGCCTCAGCCCTGGCACCATCCAGCACAGCACCTGCTCACTGCCTTCCTCACGCCAGCACCCCTGTACCATCAAAGTGAGCCCCACACACTGACCTGCTCAAGCCCCTACGGCATGGCATGTCCTCTCCTCTCTCAGCGTATCTCTCTACTGCCCCTGGAGGGCGCAGTCAAAAGCCTACTCTGGAGAGCAGGGTAAGAGGTGCCACCCACTAGGCCAAAGCATGCACACCCTAAAGAGGTGGACCTACAGGTGTGGGACCTACAGGTGAGCCTACCGTGCCATGAGGATTCACAGGGGCCTGGCACCAGGGCTGACTCCAGGCAGGGCCACGATTACTATGCCTTCAAAGATCAACTAACTGGATGAATGAATAAGAGCTGGTAAGGAAGAAATGAAAGAAGAGGAAGCTCTTCAGACCTCCTTCTCCTGGTGCCAGCTCTCTGCCAGGAGAGCTCAGCTGTGTCCTGAAGAGGAGCTGGGCTGAGGCACAGAAAGAGACAGGGGAACTTGGCTCCCACAGTGCCTCTGAGGAGCTGAAGCCTAGAATTCTTGGACTCCTGGAGCATCAGAACTTGGAAGGGCCTTGGTGGTCATTCAGAATGACCTCTGTATTTCATAGATGGAGAAAGTGCTGCCTGAAGGGGTGATGGAACTTGCCCAAAGGCGCCTGGTTGGCTTCGTAGCCTGGCCACAGACCTTGCTTGGGCCAAGCTGCCTGATATTCACAACTGGAATCTCGTCTGTAGCCTCATCTCCCCATACGTCTGGACTGCTCTCTAACCCCGAGGGCCTGCCTGTCTCCTGTCACAGGCCTCCAGAACTAACCCACTGACCTCTAGCTTGAATCATGCAGACCTGGTGACACATTGCCCAACTGAGACCCCTCCATCTCCAAGGCGGGGTCAGCGGGAGCAGGGGCAGCCAGGACGAGCAGTAGGTACTCTGAGGGCCAGGTTTTCATGTTCAGCAGAAAGCAAAATGGACAGCACAGAGCTAAAAACTAGAGATTGGAACGAGGACTGAGACAAGGAGGCCAGGGAGGAGCCTGGCAGAAGGGAGCAGCAGGGGAAATGGTCGGATTCCAGAGCAGAAGGCCTCAAAGGTCAAGCTGAGGAGCAGCCAGCATTCCACATGGAGCAGCACCCGTACAGGGTCCCTTCTGAGCCTTCAGCCATCTCCCCGCCTTCCATATGGAGTCCTGGGGCCTTCATGGATGGTGGAGGCAGGTGAGCCCCCACTGATAGCCCTCTTCCTGGAGGCTGCCACAGAACTCAGGACAGCCCCTTCTCTGCCTGCCTGCCATTGTCTAGGAACCAGAACTTGTTGAGCAAGATTCCCAGACAGGTTATTGGGTGTTTGGGGGGGTGGGAGGGAGGGAGCAAGATTTGAACCCAAGCCTGGGCCATGAGCAGCTAGTAGAGCTGACACCCCTGGAACAGCGACAGGGGGTGGTACTGTACAGCGCCAGTCAGAACCAGCTCTGAATGCTGGCTCTGGACCACTCACAGGCTAAGTGGCCTTGGATAAATAACCCCTTTGTGCCTCAGCGGCCTCATCTGTGATGTTTGCATGATGATGATGATGATGATGATGATATAGTTCCATAGACGTTTTGTGAGAACTAAATGGGAAAATGTAAATCAAGTCCTTAAGACAGCATCTGACACATAGTACGTGCTTTAGTAAATCGTAGCTGTTTATAGGATTTGGGCCAAATCTGGGCTGACTGACCTGCAGAAGTCTCAGTCAGCTGGGGTGGGGGGCTGGGGTGGGGTGAGGCAGCGGGGAAAGGGCTTGGGAGGGCAGATTTTATTCGATCTCCCTCAGGAAAGGAACTAATGGAACAGGTAAGAGGAGAACATTTCCAGGTGGAATTTGTTGTTCTTTTAAAAATGAGAGCCAGGCCCTGTGTTTAGAGGTTTGGGCTGTGTGTCTGAGTCTTACTGATTTCCTGTGTGGTCTCGAGCAAGTGTCTTCCTCTCTCTGAGCCTGTTTCTCCTCCACTGGATAAAAGGAGTAACTGGGGGTATCCGTGAGCAGCCACCCACTCCAACAGTCCCATACTAGAGGAAGGTGGGCCCTTCCAGCCAAGTGGTTCCCCTGAATAAGGACTGGGCAGCCAACTGTCCCTGGAGACTCTCAGGTCCACCTTTTCCTTTGAGCCTGCACCCAGAAAGCAGGAGCTAAGGCCAGGGAGCTGGCCAGGCTGGCCTGGGGCTGATGAGAGGCAGAGGCTTGAGGCCCTGACCTTTTGGTCCAGAGCGAATACACTGGTCATGGGACTGCTCAGAATAGCCATGGCACTATATTCAGCTGTTGTGGGAGGCCCAGAGATCCCTGGCCCAGGCAGCAGGCCCTGGAACCATCCCCTGCCCCACCCCTCCCCCACATCTGAGACAATCTGCCTCCCTTGTTGGAAGGCTCAAGCCAAACTCCTCCAAAGCTTCTGGCAGATGCCAGACTTCCTGCCCAGAGTCAGGGAGCACAGACTCCTGTCCCCAGAGTGCCAGACTCCAAACACCCTGAGGTATCACAAGGCAGATGAGTGCTGCAGACCACTGAGCTGGGCATTAGAGACCTGAATCAGTCCCCCAAGTCACCCGCTTGCATGTGACCTTGGGTAAGAACACTCCTTCCTTGGCCTCAACTTATTCATCTGTCATGATGGTAGCTCCTGTTATATTGTGCGCACAAGATGCTTAGAGTCAGGAGACAAAGTTGAATCCAGAGGGCTGCTGATTGAACCTTTTTTTACAAACCAGTCAGCTTCTCTGAAGGAAAGCACCCTGCTTCTAAGCCTTGATGCAGCCTGTGGAGTCTAGAAAGGTATCACCAAGGAACCGATGTATGAGATGGGGTGTGAGGGATGAAGAAGGGTGAACCAGGAGGAAAGAGTGCTCCAGAGGGAACAGGATATGCAAAGACCCTGAGGCAGGGGGACCTGGGACTTGCGGAAAAAGAGAAAGGGGTGGCTGGAGCTTAGTGAGTGATGGGGAGAGCCAGGCCAGAGGAGACTGTGGAGGCAGGCAGGGCCTGAAGGGACACAGCATGGGTTGGGGAAACTCCTGAAGGGTGTAAAGCAGGCCAGGTGGTGAGCTGACAGATTTGTGAGTTGAAAAGACTTCTGTGGTTGCCAAGTGGAGAGTGAACTGGAGGGGCCAGGTGGGAGGTGGGAAAACAGTCAGGGGCTGCTGGAGAGGGGAGTCTGAATGAAATGGTAGAGGCTTAAACCAGGATGGTGGACATAGAGGCAGAGGGCAATGGAGGGAGTCTAGTGAGCCAGGAGGTAAATTGATAAAACAACCAATAGGAGTAATAACAGGGCCAACATTTATTGAGCACTTGCTGCATGCCAGGCCCTGTGACTCAGGGTTCTCCAAATTTTAGCTCAGTTAATCTTTCCATTACCTCTCGGGGGTAGCTTCTATCATTATGGTAAAAAGGTAAAGAGGCTGAGAGAGAGACTAGGAGATGCCTGTCTGTGATTGTCATGATTAGAAGGGGTGCTGGGGGACAGTTGGAAGCATGTCAGGGTATCATTCATTCAAGGACACGAGGACCTCTGTAAAGCGTCATGAGAAGGAGGACACTGAATGGGGTCACACTGTAGAAGGTAGTAGGTGGGGTGCCCCACCCCATCTCCAGGTTCATGGGTCTCCTTCGACTGTTAAGTTTGTCTCCTTCAAAGTGGGCCTGACCTGTGGGAAAGGGCTCTGAGCTGCCTGGGAGGACCTGGAGAGCAACTCTGTGCTCAGTCTGTCCGCATGCCATGCCAAGACTCAGTCCTGTGTACTCTGGGGCCCAAGGGAAGAACAGACATCTCTGGCTGGGCCACCACCTGGCTCATTCTGGCCACCAAGTGAATTTCCTTCCCAGGGGACTGGGGAGGAGTCACAAGACAGCAAGTCCCAAAGACGGGGGGATAAGGTAAAGGCCTAGAGACCTGGTATCCCAACTTGGGGTCATTGGCACTTGCTTGTCATTGGAAGTGAAGTGACTCTGGGGGAGAGAAGTACACACACACACACACACACACACACACATAATTCTACCTGCAGCACAGCTGACCCATGACCACGTCCCGTTCCTGATGACAACATGTAAGTGATGGCTGAAAGCCAAGGGGCTCAGACCAAAACTGGCCCCCAAGGATGAGGGCGGGTTTCAAGTCCCAGCTGCCCCAACACAGCCCTGTCAGCTCTCCTGCTTCTGTGCTTTGCACGCTGCCATCTAACTATCTAATTCCTACTTCCTCCTCAAAGCTTGTCCCAGGATTACCTCCACTGGGACAGTTCTTACCAGCCCAGAAAGCTCTTCCATACCTCTTATCTCATCGTTAGTCCTCATCATATTGTGTGCCAGGGGCACCACACCTCACCCCAGAATATAAGCTGGGCTTAGCCTATCCAACTCACCTTCCATCTCTCACCCCCTCAGCTTGGGGGTCCAGGAAAGCAGAGGAGAGGGTGCCCATGAGCCAGCTGCTCCAGCTAGCACTGTCACCCCTGAAGAACTCAGATGGGACATCAGATGGCCCCAATCTCCTAGGGCCAACACCAAGGCCCTGGTGGGTTGGTCACTGCCTTGTCCAGGCACCAACAACTAGCCCAGGCTAGAGCAGTGTCTCTACTGAGGATGGGAAGTGAGGAGCAAACCCTCACTAAGGCAGCCCAGGAGTCCCGGGAGATGGAGTCCCAGACAGGAAGCTCACACTAGTCTATCTACACGCAGTCTCATGTACATTAAGTCTTATCACACACATACAGCCTTACACACAGATGGTCTAATGCAGCTTTACACACACACACACTCAGCTTTACATCTATAGTTCCACACTTGTCACAACCACCACAGACTCACGCAGTAGCACGCTCACCTCAAGTCTCTCACACACTCTGAGGAATCTCTCTCACACACATAGCATCTCTTACACATGCTGACTCCGTCTTTCTTTACATACCCTCTCTCTCCCACACAGTCTCATACTCACACACAAAGTCCATCTTTCAAGACACAGAATCTCTCACATTCACACAGAATTTTTCAGATAGAGAGACTCACAGAATCTCTCACACAGTCAGACAGTCATACACAGGCACACACATACACGCAACCCAGAGTCTCACATGTCTTTTTTTTCTCACACAGTCTTTCTCTCACATGTGAAGCCTCTCACACTCACATAGAATCTCTCTTTTTCATACATACAAGCTTATATTTCACATACATATACAATCTTACATGCACACAGATTCTGGTCTAAAATGTAGAATAAAAATTTTATTCTCCACCCATCAATTTGAGGAGGCTTGGGGCCCACGTAGGGGAGGGGTAAACAAAGGTGACAGCAGCAGCAGCAGCAGCAGCAGCAGCAGCAGCAGCAGCAGAGCAAAGATGGATGGGGGAGGGCGGACGGCCAGCGGCTGGTCTCTGCGCAGATGAGCCGCAGAGAGGCAGCGCAATGCAGCTAGGCTAGCCGGAGGGTGTACTCGGAAGCCTGGGTTCTAATCCAAGCTCTGCCGGCTGTTCTTGCATGCCCTTGGGCAGACTCCTCCCCCTATGGGCCTCAGTATTCTCTTCTGTCACCAAAGGGAGTAGGAAAACTCTGTGAGGCCCTGGGGAAAGTGGCATTGATAGGCTGGGGTGAAGAGGCACCTTCTAACCCACCTCTCTCTCCTTCCTACTGCTCAGCCTTTCCCTTAGAGTCTGCTGTTCAACTAGACAATTCCTGGGAAGAATCAGGACTTTTCTATAAGGTTTTGTACACCGACATCACCCCAAACCACACCAGCCCACTTATCTGCATTGGGTAAAGGCGACCCCAAAATCTAGAATGGCCAGAGGGAGAAGGAATGAACAGGGGAGGGCCTGTCATGGCCCATTTACCTCTACCTATCCTGAAACTCAGGGACCTGGGTTAGAGTTCTAAAGCCTAGCTCGACGGGAGGGGAGAAAATTGGGGAGCCAGCTTCTTTCTCTGGAGCCAGGAGGTTGAGAGGACAATGAAGAAGTTGGGCCTACTCATTGCTTCCAAGACCAGGAGTGGTAAGGTGCTGCCCAAGGTCAAATGTGGGCTGAATGGCAGCTGCTCCAACCCAGGTCTTTGCCCAACATGCCCCCACCCCAACATGTGGTGATTCAACCTCCCAGTCCCCCTCCTACAGCCCCTCCCCACAGCTCAGACTCAGCTTCCAGTTACATAATCCCTTGCTAAGGTGGCCTCTGTCAGGAGACTGAGGGGAGGGTTGGTCCCAGTCCACTCTAGGGAGTGGTGGGGGAGCTGCTGACTAGTAAAGGGAAGGATGGGGTCCCAGGAGACCTGATTTTAGTCTGCTGGGTCTCTGGTCCCCTGGGTGACCTTGGGTAGGGTTCTCAGTGACAAGAGGGGTTTCATTTTCTCTCTGTTTTCCCCTCCCCCCTACATACACACCTGTTCTAGGATTTAAGGTTTAAGACCCTGACCTGCTGAAACATCGAGTGTTTATAACTCAATGACAAACCTCCCAGGCCTATGCCTCAACATAATCTTTCTCTGCCTGTGGGCCCCTCAGTGCCCCCTACTCTCTTTCCCCATCAGTCCTCTGTAGCTGGGTGCACACTCTTGTTCCCTCCCTGCCCCATCCTCCCCCCACTGGACTCCAAAAAGCAGGAGGGAGGGGACATGGAGCAGTAGAGAGAGGGCAGAGGCAGTGGTTTGCCCGGTGGGGGGTGCCGTGGGGGATCATAGATGGGGGAGGGGTTTTAAATTTCCAACTCTCCCTCCCCGTCATGCTTTAGGCTATGTTCTGGTCTCAGAGGTCAGAGCCCAGGGAAGGCAGGGATGCCTCAGGGTAGGTGGCTGTTACCGGGGTCACTCCTTTTGAGGTTTACTGAAACGGCAAAGAGCCTGAGAATTCACCAGACTCCCTCTCTCATTTTAAAAATGAGGAAACTGATTCAGAGAGGCCATCTGAGGGCCAAGGTCAGCAACAGGGTGCCCTTTCTCCGCTGCAACAAGCTGTTGTCAGTAAAGGGAGTGGCCTATGAAGACACACCCACCTCTTGCACACCTTCCCTCTTGAAGGATCCCCTCTTAGACTCCCTCTTTGCCCCCACAAGCCCCAGAGAAAGCAGAGGCAGGAGCTAAGGGGCCCTCTCCAATATCCTCCCCTTTTGACCGGGAAGGACAATCGCCGTTCCCAGGAGCAGGTTTCAGTGGGACTGCGTTCCCCTCCCCACAGCCCATCCCCACTCCAGCTACCAAGCTATTCATTAGCCATAAAGATTCCCTCTTTCCAGCCTTCTCAGAATGGCCTGAAGCTACTCCCTGGGGAGAGGCATTGTGTCTCCAGCAGCAGATGGGCCTCAGCCCTTTTTGGTGTACCCGGGCTGGTGGTGCCAGATGCCCCTTACCTGGGAAGGAGACAGGCTCCAGTTCTTCCCCCCACCCCTTTTAAAACCTAAAGGACCGCCGACACCTCCACGGTGCACATCTGCAAAGACACAAATACACACACACTCAAGCACACACGTGCGCACCCATTCCCACTACATACTTTCCCCACCCTAATACACACCATCACATTTACATAAATATGCACACACAATCTACTCATCCACACAACACACCCATCCACACTCGCGCATACACATTAAATCAAGAAATACAGACACAGACCTTCCATACTTACAAAACGAGTCACCCTCAACAAGTCACACTCTCTCACAGGTGTGCACACCCCCCACCCCTTTCGCTCCTGAACTCCTTACGTGCCAGTTCTCAAATCCACCCTCCCCGCGGGAGTCAGAGGCCTCGGCCCTCCCCCCCCACACCCATTCTTCCAAAAGCGCAGTTGCCACTTACCCGCGCATAGCGGGATGAGTAGGGGTCCTCAAAGAGCGCCCAGATGCGCGGCTGCCAGCGGCGCCAGAAGCCACCAGACCGTCCGTCGGGGGAGTCGCTGAGCGCCAGGCGCTTGGTCATCTCCAGCTCGTCCTCCCCGTCGCCGGAGTCGCCGGGGCCGTCGGCGTCCGCGTCGTCGGCGCTGTTGTCCAGGGGCGCGCCCCCGAAGCTGTCGAGCGCCTCCTCGGCGTCGCGGTGCTGGCGGTAAGTCATCCAGCAGCAGGGCTCCACGTCGGTTTCGTCTATGCCCCAGAAAGCCAGCTCCTCCTCGTACAGCGGCCCGCACACGTCGGCGGGGCAGTGCAGCTTGCCCGTGCGGTAGTAGTTCAGGATGTGCGCGAAGACGCCCGGGTGGCGGTCGAAAAAGAACTCGTCGGCGCGGGGGTCATAGTCGAAGTGGCTGTGGGCGTCGGGCTCAGCCAGCCAGGCGAGCCGCGTGCCGGGCAGCGTGCGCAGCGTCGAGCGGTACGTCTGGTGGCGCGTGCCGCCCACGTTGATCACGATGCGCTCGCTCTCGTCCCCTTGGCCCATCGCGGCGCCCCCTTAGGCATGGCGCGGCCCAGCGACACCCATGGAGCGGCCGCCAGGGGGAGTTGGCACCGGGGAGGGGGGCGCGCGGCCTCTCCCCCCCTCCCCCCAGCCGTCGGGGAGGACAGAGGAGCCGGCTTCGGCCACCCCGCGAGCGCCCCGAGCCCCTCCGGGCGCTTTCTGCCGGATGCTGGTCCAGGGAAGTGTGCGCGGGAGCGCAAGGGTCTCTTGGCCGCCAGATGTGGGAGGGAGCTGGTCCGGCTGCGGAGGAGGCAGAGCAGGAAAAGGGAGGCAGAGAGGGAGGGAGGGGGGAAGGGAAGGGGACCGCGCTCAGCGGCGAGCCCCGGGAGGAGGGTAACGAGGGTGGGGGGGCCGGGCTCCCGTCCCCATCTCAGTGGGGAAATGGAGAAATCGACACAAAGCTTTTTTTTTTGGGGGGGGGGGGCGGGGAAGGTCAGCTCCTCCCGGGGCTGGACAGATAGACCAGCCCCCGGAAGGGGGAGGGGAGGGGGCCGGGAAATGCGCGCTCTGCGCGGTGGTCGCGGCTCTGCGCTCTCGGCGAGGGCGAGATGGATGCCCGCCGCCTTCCTCCCTGCGTGGCCGGGCTGCAGCTCGGGGCGCAGGGCGGGCTCGGGCCCCCTCCCTCTCTCCTTGCCTGGCTGCCTGCTCCCCCCGGCGGCGGGCGCGCCTGCCCGCCCGCCCGCCCGCCCGCCCTCCTCGCTCCTTCTCCCCGCCTCCCGGAGGAGATGGCGGGTCCCCTAGGCAGGGGCGCCCGGGGCGCTGCTCGGTGCGGCGGCCGCGGAGCGCTGTGCTCCGTGCGCCCGGGTTGGAGCTGGGCTCGGAAGGTCTGGGCTGGTTGGGTCTGCGCTCCGGCTCCGGCTCCGGCTCGGCGGCGGTGCTGAAGGGACAGCTCCCGGACTGTCGCGGAGCTGCGCCCGGCCAGGCACGGGCTCTCCGGACTGGGTTCGGTCTGCGGGGCCGGTGGGCACGGGCTCCGGTGCCTCTGCGCCCCGCGCTCCGCGCCCCGCTTCGGGCAGGCGGCTGGCGCTGCTGACCGAGGCGAGGGGGCTGCGGTGATCGGGCCGGGGAGGCGGGGGTGGCGAGCTCGGGCGCGGCGAGGCAACACCGGCGAGGCCGGGGAGGCGAAGCGTGGAGCGGCCGCCGCCGCGACGCTGCTGCCGCCCGGGCTGACGCTCCACTCGCTTGCTCGCTCGCTCGCTCGCTCGCGCGGTCCGCGTCCAGCCCGCCGCTCTCCGGACACGGGCACACGGCGCGCGCAGCCGCACTCGCCCCCGAAGGGAGGCGCCGCGCTGGGTCCTAAAAAGCCCTGATTCAGCGCCCCCCTCCCAGCCCCGCGCCGAGCCCGGCCTCCGTCAACCCCGGCGCTGGGGGCGCCCGCCCTGCGAGGCTCCGGCGGCTCCCGGGGGACCCGCCGACGCTCCGCCCTCAGGGAGCGCCACTCGAAGGGCGGGGGCGCCGGGAGACGTCTAGGCCGGTGCCCCCAGGTCAGACGGAGGTGAGAAGGGCGTTGGCCCCCTCCCTTCTCCTTCCAAACTGGGGCTGCCTAATACCCCTGGGAAGGGAGGTGCCCCCGGCTGATGTCGCACACCTTGATCCTGACCGCTCCGAGCAACCCTTTAATGACGACCTTTTCCCCAGAACCTGGAGCCTCCATGATCCTTTCATAGGTACCCTCTTGTCTGGACTCCAAAATAACACCCCTGTCCTCATACACACAGCACATTCATGGCCTTCTAAGCCCTCTACTAACAACCCGATCATCCTGGACGCCTATTAGCACCTTCTGAGCCCTCACTGACCCCGAGCCCTTCATAACTCCAGGCTGACCCTAGTCTCCCATGAGTGCCACTTGCTCTGTCATATTAATCCCAGTCCCACTGATCCTCTGTCTAACCCTACTACAGACCATTTAGGTAAAGGGCATTCTTCCCTTAGAGGTCAGAAGGAGCAACTACTCCTGGTGGTACTGATCACTGACTATTCCCCCTCTCCCCTTAGAGCTTCAACTGCCCTGGGTGGTAAACTTACCATGTGTCTAGGAGCTGGATGGGAGCAGCCACCGGCTGTGATTCCTGTGACTTCACAGTTAATCCTGGGGATGGAGGTTACAGCTTCCAAGCCTTCCTGGCCCATGCTTGGGGTCAGTGCCTCAGTTTACTCAACTGAGCAATTATTCCTTTTTTCCTTACTTATTCCAGGCTATGTCCCAGGCACAAGGACACAAAAAACCCTGCTCCAAGGGACTCTCATGTTATTGGGGAGAGTAGGCAATGGACCTGGGCAGGGCTGGAGAGGTCAGGCCCAGTTCCAGGGATAGTTGTCCTGGGAAAGAGGCTTATTGATCCCAACCCAGCCCAATCGAACACAAGGCTGCCTACGCAAAGGGCGATTTAATTAAGAAGACATGAGGCTCTTATATACCTGTTGGCACTTGCTAACTGTGCAGACAGTTGTCCCTCTATGCTGACCCACAGACACCAGGGGGACAAAGGTTACTGCTGACATCTCTCTCCCCACTTGGCCAGGTTGTACCGTTCCCCTCCAGAGACTGCTTTGTGTTATTCCTCTAAGTGAGAGCTGTTTCCCCTTTAATCTCAGAGTAATGCATGAATGGGAGTGCTTTTGAGCGTACCTCTCACTCTAACCAATGTGAGCTCCAGGCCCTGACCAGAGTAGGCTTGAACTGGTGCAGCTCAGCTTGGCCCAAATTCAGATCTCCAGGATATAGGCTCTCAGAAAGTTCTGCCCCAGCCCAAGGAGGTGATGAAACAGAGAAGTGGATACCACAGAAGGGAGAGGAAAAGTTGGACACAGTGGAGGAGATAGACAGAGGGAGGGAGGAGGGAAGGGGAGGAAACTGGGAGAAATAAAGATGGAGAGAGACAAAAAAAGAGGATTTTCCAAACCTTTCCTTCCCTCCCAGCCAAACATCCAGTCCCATTTCTGCTGCAGTAAGCTTTCTCTGATTCCTCCCATCATAGGGGCTCAGGACTTCACCTCTTCCTTCTCCTGCAGGACCCCATGGCGCCCTAACCTCCACTACAGCTCATCTCACTTCCAAAAAGGACTTTTAGTCCCTCCAGGGCTGCTGCTTGTTTGCTTCCCTCCCCGGTGTTCAGAGCACAGGAACTCCTCATGCTGGGCTAGGTGACTTGAGAAAGCCAGAAGAGGGCTGGGGTCCTAGAATTCCTATGTTAGCGGCCATGGGAATCTGGAGCCCTTAACTGAGTCTGTGTCTGGGAAAGACTTACCCAAGATCTTTCAGGGAATCATTGCAGGGCCCACTCTGGCCAATACCCTATGGTTAGTCATAATGGGGAGCTGAAGTGTCCCCCAGATCATAAGAAGAGGCAGGGGGAAGAGTGGCAAAGGATTTCTAGGAGGGAGAAGGTCAGGTGACTAGGAACTCTCGCCAGGGTCTGGCCCTCCTAGAAAAAGAGAGGCAGGCCAGACTTGAAGGGGAATGTGACAGGGTCCTTGTGACCCCTTAGGCTCAGAGGGGAACCCCCCAGGTGGGAGATGAACACTGTTTCACTTTAGGATTCTCACTCTGACCTTGCCCCAAAGAGTGCCCCCCTCGCCCCCATTCTCTATCCTAAGCAGGGACATAAAAATCCCTTCTCTCACTTCTTCTTCACATTGTAATAAGACTGGCATTTGCAGAAAGCCCAGAAAACACAAAAGGGTATCACAGAAAAAAACGAAGAAAGCCTCAGGGAAATGAGAGTGGGGAGGAGAAATTGCTGACTGAACCTCAATTTCTCACCTATAGGACTCTCACCCCTTTTCACATTCACAGCAATCTGCCCCCTCCCTTGCCGAGGAAGGCTTATCATCCCATGCCAGAGGGTCCTTGGTATTGGAGACTGTTGAGGGGAGAGGGGGTGAACTACTGTGGGCCAGTATTTCCCAGTGGTTAAAAGCATGCGCTCTCATGTCAGACTGCCTGGGTTTAAATCCCAGCTCCACCCTTGACTAACTATGACCTTGGGCAAGTTACTCAATTTATCTATGTTTCAGTTACTTATGGTTGGATATGAATAATAAATAATAAGCTGTAGATCCTTAACACCTCAGCTCTGGAATTTTTCTTGCTCAGCCTAGAGGGGAGTGGGTGCTGTGCTTCATTAAGCTCCATGATGGGAATGGCTAGAAGATGAGCTATGGATGAGGGTGGCCTATAAAAAGGATGAAGGCAATCCTGAAGCCAAGTTTGGCTATGTCCTCACACCTGGCACTTGCAAGCCTTAGATCTGGTCCTGCTAGGCTCTGGAATTGGCACAAGTCCAGTCTCCCCCGCCTTTGTCCAGGTTGGCACATCCTCTGGGGCTTTCTCCAGCCAGAGCCTTAACATTCCTGGTAGGTTAGGGTGCCATCTCGTGGCCATATGTGGCAACTAACCTAAACTGGGCACAGAGTGATGATAAGCGCCCTCAGGCATCTCCTCCTCAGCCCAGCACTTCTCTTCCCTCCAATGGACAGGGAAGCATGAACCTAGAGGTGCATTGGTGGGTGATCGTGGATGTTGCAGCTGTAGCTTGAACAGTGGCCTGGTACCTACTCTGGGAATGGGGTGGGTGTTCCGGTGTTCCTTTCTGCAAACCCTGCGCCAGTGGGTCTAGATTTCTTAGTCCAGCAGAAGTCTGGAAAGGGGCCAAGGTGAAGAATACTCTGGCTAGTGGTAAACCAGCATTTCTCAGTCTCTGTGATGTTGACATTTTGGACCAAATGATCCTTTGTTGTGGGGTGCTATACTGTGAACTGTGGGAAGCTTAGCAGCATTCCTGGCCTGTACCCACTAGATGTCAGTAGAACCCCCCTTCCCCAGTCGTGACTACTCAAAAGGTCTACAGATACTGCCAAATGTCCCCTGGGGGGTGGTGGTGGGAAAATTTCCTTCAGTGGAGGGAACCAGTGATCTAGACAGATTTTGTTTACAGCTCTCATTTTGCTTCTTTATTAGCTGTGTAAATTCATCA
Source organism: Talpa europaea (assembly GCF_964194135.1). NCBI lineage: Eukaryota > Metazoa > Chordata > Mammalia > Eulipotyphla > Talpidae > Talpa > Talpa europaea. The sequence goes on along the minus strand of NC_140073.1, from coordinate 40,098,633 downwards.
CTTTCCCTCTCTGGAGTGCTGTTTCCTCCTCTGCGTAAAGGGAATAGTATTTCGTGAGCATTAAATGAGATGGTTTTTCTCATTTAACTTCCTGTCTTCCCTTCTCCCCTTATCCCCAGGCCAAACTCCCCAAACCCGCTGCAACCAGCCCTTACCCCACATCTCTCTCATGGGCTTCTGCGTCCTCAGCAAAGGCTCAGACTGTGAGGGGGGAGCCCATCAGACAGTGAGTGTGACAGGGGAGCAGATCGTCAGCCCTGCCTAGGCTCTGTGGGAGTGTGGTGAGGAGGTGGGCAATGAATATGACTGTGGGGAAGGGTGTCTGAGGATGGTCAGAGGTACATTTGTGAAGGGGGGACAAGTGGGTGCAAACATGTCTACAAGGTTGTCCCCAGGGAAATTCTGCTTCCAGAAGCAACTGGAGCCTCCAGGCTATCTCAAGAAATCCCGACAAGAGTTGTGGGGGGTCTCCCTGGCATGTGTGTGAGTGGCCGCAGGTAAGCCTGGTGGGCAGTGGGCGGGGGCCTGGGGTTTGTGAGGCCTGATGTTTAGACATGTTTAGTGGGTCATGCTTTTTTAAAAATAGAAAGTTGGGGGCAAGAACAAACATTTATTTAGACTTAGAACAGAAACTGGGGGCCTCCCTGGTGGCGCAGCAGTTGAGCGCTGAGTTGAGAAGCTTCCTGCAGCCTCTGCAGCGCCGGTTCGATCCCTGGCTGCTCCCGGCCACCGGAGGAGGGTCCCACGTGGTGCGCAGACCTCTCCTGATGCCCGCTGCTCCCCTCAGCAGTGTACTTCGGTCCTTCTGCCTGCTCTGCTCCCAGCTCTGGCTCTGGTGAATTCTCTCACCTTCCCGTGCTTCTGACTGTACCCAGTGCTTGTATAAATAAATAAATAAAATCTTTAAAAAAAAAAAAAAAGAACAGAAACTGGGACCAAATGTAAATTTAAAGAAAACTGACAAATCCTACAAATATAAAATAACAGTATTTTTACTAATTGCCAGATATGCCTGCATGTTTGCTTGTATTATTTTTTTATTGAGGTGACATTGGCTTACAGCACAGTAAATGGTTCAGAGCTGCAGGTTCACAGGTCTTCGGTGCGTTACCACACCGCACCCACCACGAGCGCACCCGTAGGCCTCCACCATAGTCCACTGGAGCCCACCGCCCCCCATTGTGCCTCTCTCGCTCCCCCTTTCCCCTTTGGGAGTCTCAATTCAATAGTCAGAATTTTAGGATTTGTTTGTTTTGGCTTGTCTGTTTCTTCATTTTGCATCTCTAGATTCCACACATGAGTGAAGTGATCTGGTATTTGTCTTTCTCCTTCTGATTCATTTCACTTAACATAATCCCCCTCTAGTTCCATCCATGTTGTCAGAATGGCAAGATTTCATCTTTTTTGTAATTGAGTAGTATTCCACATGTATGTGTATGTGTGTACACACACTCACACACACACCGCATCTTCTTAATCTGCTCATGTGTCACTGGGCACTTAAGTTGTTTCCATAACTAGGGTATTGTGAATAATGCTGCAATGAACATAGGGTCACGCCTGCATAATGTTTAAATAAGTTGTATTTACCTAGAAGCATTCATAATGCCAACAAAAACTGTTACAACTTTTTTGCAGTTATAGAATGATGTTCCGTTAACCGTTAATGTTAATGTTAAAATAATAGTTTTAAATAATGTTCCGTTAAAATAATAGTTTATTTTGTAAAAGTCAAAGGTGACAAAAGTCATCATCCCTTATACATTTTTTTTAAATACATGAGCAAGAACCTGCTTTAAATGTTGATGGCAATTTATAGTTCCCATATTTTACCAGACAAGATTGGTGGCTACTGAAAATACCACCAGGTCAGGGCTACCTGAAGATGCATGATGTACAAAAAGGCAAGGGACCCATAATTACCAAAACATTTGGGAAGGAGAACAAAATTGGAGAACTTACACTTCTTGATTTCAAAACTTACTACAAAATGACAGGAATCAAAACCATGGTATTGGCCTCAAGATAGGCACATAGATCAATGAAGTAGAACTAGGAGTCCAAAAACAAATCCATACATTTAATTCAATTAATTTTTGACAAGGATGCCAAAACTACTCAATGAGGAAAGAATCATCTTTTCAGCAAAGAATGCTGGGACAAGTGGATATTCGCATGCAAAAGAATGAAGTTGAACCAACCAACTTCAAAAATTAAAAATGGATTGAATTCCTAAAGTAAGAGCTAAAACTATAAAACTCTTAAATAAACTTGGATTCAGTAATGGTTTATTAACTATGATGCCAAAACACAAGTAACAAAAGAAAAATATAGATAAATTGCATTCCACTGAGATTTAAAAAAAAAGAAAAAGACCTTTTGAGCTTCAGAGGACACTATCAAGAAAGTTAAAAGACCCATAGAATGAGAACCCATTTGCAAAAATATTTGCAAATCATGCATCTGATAAGAGTTTAGTATCTAGCATATATTAAAAACTCTCAACAATGAAAAAACAACCTAATTTTTCAATTGTCAAAGAATTTGAAAAGACATTTCTCCAAAGATGTACAGATGACCTATAAGGACAGGATAAGAGGCTCAGTATCATTGTCATTACAGAAATGCCAGTCAAACCCATGATGAGATACCATTTCCCACCTACTAGAATGGCTAAAATAAAAAGACAAGCAGAATCAGTGTGTGGAGGATCTAGAGAAACTGGGCCCTTCAGAGATCTGAGGAGAATGTACAGTTGTGCAGCTGCTTTGGGAAAAGCTTGGTAGTTTCTCATAAATTTAAACATAGAGTTATGCTAGACCCAGCAATCTCACTTTAGGTGTGGACCCAGGAGAATTAAAAGCGTATGTTTAAATAAAAACTTGCACATGAATGTTCACAGGAGCATTGTCGATAATAGCTAAAAACTGGAAACAACCAGTTTAAGTTTAAGTCTATCAGCTGATGAATGGATAAACAAATTGTGATGTGTCCATACAATGGAATATTATTCAGCCACAAAAAGAAAGGAAGCACTAATAAACAGGACAAGTGGAAAAGCTGGAAAACATCCTCTTTTTTTTTTTTTTTAAAGATTTATTTATTTTTGCGTGCAAGAGCTGGGGTACAGACCAGAGATGCAGGGGGTGAGAGGATTCACCAGAGACAGAGTGGGGAACGGAACAGGTAGGCTGAGTGAAATACACTGCTGAGGGGAGCAGCCGGTGAGACAGGAGAGGTCTGTTTCGCCATGTGGATTTCTCTCTGGTCAACCAGGGATCGAACTCGTGCTGCAGAGGCTGCGGATTGCTTCACAGTGCAGTGCCTAACTCCTTGTGCCACAAGGGACGCCTGGAAAACATCCTCTTAAGTGAAAAAGAGGAGTAGATAAAATGCTACAAGGTGCTCACACACTTTGTGTGTGATTCCATTCATATGAAATATTCAGAACAGGCAAATCCATAGATACAGAAAATCCATCAGTAGTTGCCAGGGGGTGGGGAGAGAGAAGTGAGGGTGAGTACTAATGGGTATACGTTTCTTTTGGGAATAATGAAGATGTTCTGGAATTTGTGGTGATGGTTGCATAATTGTCATAAATATAATACAAACCAGCAGACTGGGCACTTTAAAAGGGTGAACTTTATGGTATGGTGAATTATACCTTGATAAAAAAAATTGTGAGGAGTAAAAAGAAGGATCAGCAAGCTAGAAAGTTATAAATAATTTGTCTATATTGAGAAAAACCTCAGTTTTTCACGGCTCTAGTTGCCTTATCTGTGAAAGATCTATTTCATTCTCTATATATTTTTCTGTCTCTGAGATGTTTAAGTGAATGTCTAAAGAATGTCAGGACTGGGACATAACTTTTAAATCCACTAATCCATTCTGTGAAGACAGCCTAAGTCCAGATAGGTTAAGTCATGTCCAAGTCCTCAACCAGGCGGTGGCACAGACAACCCTACGTGCCAGGACCTATGCAGTCATTCAAGGCTCAATTTCCCCGGCTGCTTGGGAAAGTTCTATGTAAATTAAAACCCACTGTTAAATGCCATCTGAGGGAAAATTGGTTAATGGTATAAAAATGACCCTTTATAGTATAAAAATAAATATTACACAGCCTCACCTTCTAGTTTTTTCCCTTTAGTACTAGTGAACTGTGTGCAGAAGATTTAGGTGTTTTGTAGATGAGAAAAAATTGAGACAGAATGGATTTGTTCATTAACATCATCAATTTTGTCTTTATCTTCCTCTCCGTTTCCTCCTCTGCCTTCCTTCTTTTTTTTTTTTTTATAGAGGCATGCTTTATTTATTTATTTATTTGTTTTGTTTGTTTGTTTATACATGCACTGGGTACAGTCAGAAGCGCGGGAGGTCCTCTGCCTTCCTTCTTTGCTCTTTTTTTTTTTTTCCTTGTTTTTTTCAGTCCTCCCTATTCCTTTTTTTTTTTTAAACTTTACTGTTATTCTATTTTGTGATTTTTTTTTAACAAATCTTTTTTTTTTTTAATTTTATTATTTATTTATTTATTTATACAAGCACTGGGTACAGTCAGAAGCGCGGGAGGGTGAGAGAATTCACCAGAGCCAGAGCGGGGAGCAGAACAGGCAGAAGGATCGAGGTACACTGCTGAGGGGAGCAGCGGGCGGCAGGAGAGGTCTGCGCGCCATATGGGACCCTCCTCTGGTGGCCGGGGAGCAGCCGGGGATCGAACTGGCGCCGCAGAGGCCACGGGCAGCTTCGCAACCCAGCGCTCAACCGCTGCACCACCAGTAGTCCTCCCTATTCCTTTCCTCCATCATCAAGCTGCAGATCTTTGACTGTCTTTTCACGTGGCAATGGTTTTGTATATGGAGATAATTCACAGAGTGTGATAAATCAGCTAATTCAGTCTTCCCTTCAATATGGCTGATCCAACTTGTTTTATACCACTGATCATTAGGGAAGCTTTTTTCAGCTCACTGCTCTGTTTAAAATGTCCTATGCCATTTTAGGATTGGTTTCAAATTTAGAGAAAATTAACAAGTTTCTCACCTATGGACTTTAAAAGTTTAAAGTCTTTTGAGCTTTCTGGTGTGATGATTGTTCTAAAAGTTTTAAAATTGGCCACATTTATTACAAAGTTAGTGGTCTTTTGGTGACATATTATGAATTTTATGCTGTCTTTGTTGATGTTAATATTTTGTGTTACATCAACAGAAAGGTTGTTGTTTCCTAATGTGTTCATCTCATTCACTCTTTTATTGGATTATTAAACAATGCATTAGTTTTCTCAATAATCCCATTCAAAAGTTATCTCTTTCTTTTAATAAACTGATTTTTGGTATGCTCTAAATATAGTTGGGGTACAATTGTCTTTTCAATATCAGAATCACTTGAATGTATTCAGTCTTCATTATTGCTTCTGTTTCATATTCCATCTATTTTATTTTACTTTTTTTTTAAGATTTATTTATTTATTTATATAAGAACCGGGGTACAAGCCAGATGTCCAGGAGGGTGAGAGGATTCACCAGAGACAGAGCGGGGAACAGAACAGGCCGACTGACCGAAAGCACTGCTGAGGGGAGCAGTGGGCGAGACAGGAGAGGTCTATGCGCCATGGGGGACCCTCCCTGGCCAGCTGAGATGGACCCGGCCCTGCAGAGGCTGCGGACAGCTTCACAGCGCTGCCCTCAACCGCTGCGCCACCAGGGGAGGCCCCACCTATTTTAAATACTTCCCATGGGGCCAAACAAAATACATACCTTTAGATAAGACTTCAACATGTTCTTAAATGCTATCCCACACTAGGGGAAAGTCAGAATGAAAGACCTAATGGTTATAACCAATTGGCTACAATTTAATTTACTTAGGAAGATTAAAAAAGACAGTAAGCCTAACCGTGACCTCTGGTGCTGCAGGTCCTCAGGAAAGAGAGGTCCTGTTCCCTAATTTCACACTAGTTCCCTGTAAGCTACTGCATCCACCTCTTATATGTGGTGGTTTCCCTCAGTGAAAAGTCTGCCTGCTCTTTTCACCTGATGACCTTCTCACACCCCATTATCTTTTCTCTTTGCACCCTTTACTTCTCCTTATGGTATTTCTCACCATTTATAACTGCATTTGTTTACTTCTTTGTCTAATGGTATTTCCCCAGTGGGTGTGAGGGTAGGAGCTCGCCAGCAATGCCTATGCTTTGTTTGGCACAGCTGTCTCCCCTGTACCCTGGTGCTCTCTGTTTCACCCCCAGTGACTTCCCCACTCCAGGTCATGCATGCCATGTCTCCTCTGGGCAACTCTGACAAGGCTTTCTGTCTCAGGTCTTGTTCCTCTTACCTTTTCTGATTGACTTTCAGAAAATAGGGTTTTATTTGTGTCCTTCTCCTGTTGAGATCCTTCAATGACTCTCTATGGCCTTCAGGATGAAGCGCAGGGAGGTCCCCTGAGGTCCTATCTCAACCTTCCCCAGCCTCACCTCTGGCCCTCCCTGTGAACATTTTCCTGCTTTGAGAACAGTTTGCCTTCTGGGTTTGCTGTTTCCTCAGCTTGGAGCACCCTTCTTCAGTCCCTCTTTCCTGACCAACTCCTTCATTACTCTTGTTAAGGGGCACCTGCTTGTCTGTACCTTCTGCTTCCCTACCTCTGCCACATGCACCCCCATCATAGCATTTTACTTATGGTGATGTAACCAGCCATTAAGAGACCTGATGCCCCAACTGTCTGGGTGTTTCCTAAGGCCAGGAACTATCACCACTTGTCTCTGTTTTCACCCAGCCTCAGATCTGGCATCTGTTGAATGAATGAATTAATTAACAAGTCTCACAGAATCTCAAAGGAATGTAAAGAACCCCAAGGGCATCAGGGAAGTGGCCAGAAGAAAAGCTAAGGATCATTAGCAATTGAAGCTTGGGGCCGGGCAGCTCCTCAGGGACCCTGCATTGGAGCACCCGGAGCTGATCTCAGACGTGTAATGAGGCTTTTCCTTGGGCATCACATCTTGTCTGCACTCCCTAGGGCTTCCCAGTCCATGAGCCCTTGAAAGTGGACCCCTAGGGTTTTCCAGAAAAGAGGCCTGTGGGATAGGATATAGGAGGAGAGCTGGGGTCCTGGTGGCAAGTGTGTATGTTGGGAGTTGTAGTTAGAGTGGCATGTGATTAGGGAAGGACTTTTGCCAGGCCATTCTTCTAAGACCTTGGATCCTGGGGAGAGCAGCGGTCCCTGTGGGATGTGTGCATGTGTGTGTACACATATGTGTGTGTGTGTGTGTGGTATCTATTTCCCAAGGGTGTGCATGAGTCTGGGCATTGTGTGGCTCTTCTGTTTCTCAAGACACATCTCAATTGGTACTTCTTCCAGGAAGCCTTCTCTAGCACCCTGGGTAAATCGATGACCCCTGCTCTGCTTTCAGAGTGTTTATAGCTTACATATGCCCCCTGTGATGGTGCAGGATGCATGTGTCCCTCTCTTCACATGTTCCTGTAGGTAGACAATGCTGAGATGCTCTATGTCGCCGGATTGCCAGCCAAGTAGAGGATGATGCCTGTCTGGTCTTCTACGCTGTTCCCTGGAGGTCACACCTATCACTAAGAGCCTGTATGTAGCACACAATTTATGATGCCCCTTCTTTTCATTTTTCCTCATAATGCTGTGAGCACCATTTTGTATCTTCTGTCTCAAGGAGGTCCCTAGTGGCATCTAGGGCCATGACTCTTGAGGGCTCCTTTCAGACGTCACCTGGGCTCACTCTGCTTGTACTGAGGACCATGATTCTCAACCTTGAACTCACTTCAGAACCACCTGGATGCTTTGGAAATATACCAATACCTCGTCCCAAGTATAGGGGGCAGATACAGGCATACCTTGTTTTATTGTGCCTTGAAGATATAGTGTGTGTGTGTGTGTGTGTGTGTGTGCACATGTGCGCGTGTGTTTCACAAATTGAAGGTTTGTAGCAATGCTGGGTGCAGCAAGTCTATCAATGCCATTTGCTCACCTTATGTCTGTCACATTTAATTAAAGACTGCATTTTTGGTAGATAGAATGCAATTGCACACTTAGACTATAGTACACTGTAGTGTAGCATAAACATAACTTGTACATGCATTGAGAAACCAAAAAATCTGTGTGAGTCACGTTACTGTGACATCAACTTTATTGGGGTGGCCTGCAGCCAAACCCACAATGTCTTGGAGGTAATGCCTGTACATTTCAGATCAGAATTTCTGGGTGATGGGGTCAGGCACGAGTCCCTTTTTCAAACTCTTCAAATATGCATCCTGACATGAAAACTACCGACTTGTGTGTCCTGCTGTACATCAGGGTCAGAAGAACCTCCCTCACCTCTTGTTGGAGACATTCTCCACCAACCCTCTATTCCTCTGGCAATGGATTTCCTCCATGTAGTCCGTGTGCGGCCTACAGGGGTCGCTCTGGGACAGTTTGCCCAGCTTGGGATTTTCCTCCAGGTCAAAATCCTGTATTTATCCCCAGGGAAAACCGGAGCCAACGGTATAAATTAGCATCTTTATTACGATCACCTGAGCAAGCGCCCTGGCTCGCCCGCCTGTCATATAAACATACAGTGTCCCTGTCGCACCGCACACCATGCTTCAGAGATTAATACAGCCCTAGGGGCTCCTGCTCTGGCAAAGCAACTCTTATTTACAGGAATAGATTACAAAAGTATTACAAAAAGTGGTCCTGAACCGGGGGGTGGGTGGGGGGTGGGTGGGAGTGGTTACCATTATACCTGTCACACTAGAGAGGGGAGCGCACCCAGCAGGCGGTGGAAAGAGTGGGTGTCCGGAGGACTCTGCAAAGGAGACACCACGCGCCCCCCGCCCCCCAAGTGAACAGGGCGTCCGGGTGAGGCTTAACTCATGGGTCCCACCCCAAGGGGGAGGGGTGAGGAAGAGGAAGGGCCTGGCCCCTCAAAGGTCAACTCTGGCACACCGAGAAACACCTAAGGGCCGACGCAGCGGGTTTCTGGGAAGAGTGCTGCGTGGAAAGAAGGACCATGTCCTTGCTCTGGGGTGCAGAAGGTGGAAACAGGCTCTCCCGCCTCTCCTACCTCCGGAAGGGTTGCTTTTAAAGCACGATGGGAGGGGTGTTGGCATTTAAGCTCAATTTTCTGGGCTCCGAGAACCTGAGGGGTCCCATCCCTCAGCTGGGGGGGGGGGCATCAGTGCCCTCCGACGCGGCCGCCTACCCCCTCAGAGCACCTGGTAGATCGGGTTGGGGTTCGCGCCCGCGGAGCACTGCGGGGCAGCGTCCGAAGAAGGGGTGGGGGCGCCGTGTTCGCCCTCGCTGAGGACCACCTCCTCCTGCGGTCGGGGCGAGGACTCCGGGGGCGCGTCGGTCAGCAGAAGCGCGGGCGCCGCGGGGCTCTCCGTGGAGATGCGCTCCACGATGCTGGACAGGCAGTCGAGGCTCGACACCGCGGCGCTCTTCCCCGGCCTGGGTTCTGCGCGGGGAGGGGTAGGTTAGTCGGTAGGGTCGCTGTCAAGTCCCCCATCCTACTCCCTCCGCCCCCCCCCCCCCCGGAACGGAGGGTTTGTGGCAGACGGGCGACAGGGCTGCCACCCCCGGGGACGATCCAGCCATACTTGGCATTTCGGGGGTGGGGTGTGGAAGGGGAGTGGACCGAGGAGGGGTCCTATTAATAGATAGAGGGAAACTGGAAGAGAAGCGTGGACAGGAGGCTCGGATACGCACCGCCGGGCGCCTCGCTGTAGTAAGCGCCGTCGTAGCGTCGCCGGGCACCGCTGGGAGGGCTGCTGTAGTCCATCTGCGAACGGCAAGAACGACCGAGTCAGGTCCTCGGGACTGCGCGAGGCCTGGGGCATTCCTCCCTGTAGCCACCCCCTCCTGATATCCCTGCTCGAGGGTAGGGATGGGGAGGAAATGCCTGCAGCACACCCAGCCAAAAAGAGGGCGGACAGGGACCTAGGAACAAAACTTGCATCTTGGAAATGGAATCAAGCAGATTTCATAGCGTGTCCTAATAGCGTCCCCAACGGGATGGACGATATCTGTTCCGTGCGCCTCCACAGCACCAAGCCATCCCAGTGACAGCTACCCCAGTGAAACAGGGGGGCTAACTCGGGAAGATGCCTCACCCAGCCAGCCCTCCCCTGGAAGGTCCGCTCTCTGCTCACAGAAACGTGCTCCAGCTATCGGGACAGCTGCTCTCACTAGCCCTCTCGTCGAGGGTCCTGGCCTTACCATGCCGTCGGAGCAGTTGGATCGCGGGCTGGACGCGTCCGAGTCGCCGCTGTAGTGCTCGCCGCCGCGGCCGGGGGGCAGTGGGCCAGGCGCATAGAAGGCAGCGGCAGCGCCAGGGGGCGCGGCGTCCTGGTCCCGCAGCAGCGCCTGCAGGCCCTCGATGTAGCGGATGGCATTGCGCAGGATCTCTACCTTGGGCAGCCTCTGGTTGGGATTGCTCGACGTGCAGCGCTTAAGCGTCTCGAAGGCCTCGTTGACTTTGCTGAGACGGCGCCGCTCTCGCATAGTGGCGGCCTTGCGGCGGTCGGCATTCGTGGTCTTGCGCTTGCAGGCCTTGCAAGCCCAAAGCAGACAGCGGCCCGCCTGGTGGTGCCCGCTGGGTGCGCGCACATGCTCATCCTCGCGCGCGCCTGGGGCGGGGTGCACAGCTGCTGGGAAGTGAGGATGTTCCTCTGGCTTCAGGAGCGCGCCCACGTGCACCAGGCGCGGGTCCAGGTCCTCGAAGAAGCGTAGGTCTGGGGAGTCGAAACACGGGTCGTCATAGAAGTCGTCAGCTGTGGCAAAGTTGCAGAGAGAGGCGTCGGGGCCCGTCAAGTCTACGTCGCGGAGTGGAGGCGACAGCAGCTCCATGTCTTGGTGGGGGTGACACGCAGCCCTGGCTTTGCCCAACCGTAGTTGGTACGGTTACCCGAAACTCTGTGCCGTTCCGGAACTCTGACCGTGCGATAGCCAAGTGCTGTTCCCTACCCGGCTGCCCTGTCCGGCCTGACCCGCGGGGAGGAAACTGGCGGCAGCGCCCTGGGGCTTCTTCACCCCTATCTTCTTGCCAGGCGCGGAGGCTATTTATCCCGTAGTAGCCTACGGGCCCCCGCCCCCCCAGCCCCAGCGGGCGGCTGGGGGCGGGGGCGCCCGAGGCCAATAGGAGCAGAGAGGGGAGGAGTTTGGGATCCCCAGGGTGGCCGCAGGGGCTAGAGCCGGGCTCGCCCCCCACCCCTCTACACTCCAGCGCGCGAGCTCCCGCCCCCTCCCGAGGCAGGCAGGGAGGCAAAGGCTGCCAGCCTGACGCGGCTGCACTTGGCTCCTGGTGACACTTTCCAAACCCCGCCAGCGCCGGGCTCCTCCCGCATCCAGGGGAAACTCTGGCTACGCACGCTCACCTCAGAGCTGACTTTGGGTCCTCCTCTGCCCTATTTCGTGGGGGGTCCAGGAGCAGGGGAGAGTAGAGATCAGATCTGGAAAGATTTGGAGAGAGACACGACAACCGGGCAGAGCCACACCCGAGGCAGAGAGAATTCCGAGGTGGAGAGACACTCAGGCATTGCACGCAGGCAGGGAACTGTGCAACCAGAGATAGACTCCCGAGAGTGTAAGTGGGAAAACTTGACAAAGCCGCATGTCACTCATCACTTCCTGCCCAGGAGTCGCTTGGAGGGCTGTGCCTTCCTTAGACACTTAGAAACCCAGTGGTATCTAAAGGGGAGTCCACATGGCTGCTCAAGCTCTGCGGTCAGTCTCCCCAAACTCCAGTCCTTCCCCATCTGGGAGGGAGGGAAGTGGACTTCTGCCCAACTCAACCAGATTGATCTTTTCACAACCTGGAGCTCTGGGCCAATGTAGACCTGAGATACCTCTTCTACTGGGGGAAAAGAAAAAAAAAAAAAAAACCTACCTTGTGCACAGTGCTGCCCCAGGAAAGTTATCTGCGCAAGGCAGAGAATGCCTGGGCTTCACCTGAGAACCCCACCTGAGAATCCAGGCCCTAGGGCTTGTGTGATTTTGTGAAAGTCACAGGCCTCTCCTAGCCTCAGCTTCCCTACTTTGTAAAATTGGGGATACATCTTCGGGGATGAACTCAGTAGTAATGAGAATCTAAAACAACCAAAGATGTAGAAGCCCCCAGTTGGAGGTGCAAGGCTCCACTTGCTAGAGGACTTGCTCCTGTCCTGGCACCATCTCCCTAGGGCTCCCCTGGGGCACTGAACCCAGACACTAGCCTGTGTAGTCTCCGGACTCAGCTCCTGCAGAGGCCTTCTCCCCAGGAGACCCACTGGAGAGACTGGAAGTAGAAGGAGGACGCGACCACCCCTTGGGCTCCCGGGCTCCCTGGCTCCCTGGCAAGCCCCGGGTATCCCCTGTCCATAAGGTCTCTCAACCTCTTTCTGAATCTGCTGACTACACCTTCCTCCCAGCACTTGGGCTAGGAATCTCCTTTGGATCATGTACCCCCGCCTGTGCCTCTCAACCTGGAACCTAGAGATATAAGCAATTGTGACCTATGCGCCTTTCCCACTAACTTCTAGAAGCTGTCCTGGATGATCCTCTGGGCCCTGGGAACCATGGACATTTTCACCAAACCCAGAGGGTTATTTTGAAGTCCTGTTCTCTTCACTTCTTTGCTACCTGTAGTAGGACTGAAGGTCCCCCTTCATGGAGGGTTCACCTCTCCTCTCTTCTCTCCATAACATCACCTTCATTTATTTGTTCAACACATATTATGGCCCATCCACTATCTTACCAGGTACTGGTCCAAGCATAGCAGATACAGCAATATATAAAGCCAAGACCCTATTCTCATGATGCTTATATTGCAGGGTAGGGTCACAGGCAATATACAAACAAGGAAATAGGTGCTATCTCTGAAAAAAAAAATAAAACAGGATGAGGAAACAAAACAATGATGATTATTTCATGACATGGAGTGGTCAGGGAAGACCTCTGAGCTGATTATGTTTGAGCAGATACCTGAATGAAGGGAGGGCAGAAGCACAAATCTGGAGCTGATAGAGGGATGAGCATATGCAAAGGACCTGGGGCAGGAGGGTGTTTGGCAGATTTAAAGTAAAACCAGGAGGCTGGCGTGTGTGGGTTAGAGTAATGGGAGATGGGATCAGAAAGGGAGCAAAGGAATTATATTCTGAGGTGGAAAGGCACTGGAGGACTTGAGTGGGAGAGAAGAATATCACCATCTAACTTAAGGTTTACCAGAAACATGACGATTACTGGAGAGAAAGGGTAGAAGCAGGGAGGCTAATTAGGAGGCAACTGCAATGATCCAAATGAGTGTGGGTGGAGGCTTAAATCTATCTGTGGGACAGCAGTGGAGATGGCGAAAAGTGGTTGAATTCTGATATATTTTGAAAATGGAATCAGCAAGATTTGATTTGATTGAATGGCTATGGGCAGTGAGACAGAGGAGTTAAGAATGACTCCTGGAAGGATGGAGGTGGGGTAGAGCAGATTTGCAGGCGACAGATCAAGAATCTATTTCTCCGCAACATTTAAAGTGCATATTCAACATCTCGGTAGATAGGTTGTACTGGCAGGGCGATTTAGGAGGCTGGAGTTCCAGAAGGAGGTTTGGGCATGAGAAAATCTGTCCACTTGACGTCTAAGACACCTTTCAAGTCTCTCCATTCCCAGTGTCACTCTCCTGTACGAAGCTGCCTCGCTGTGGGTCTGAATGACCACAACAAATAGCTCCCTGATTGCTCTCCTCACTTCCATTCTGGCCCCAGCATAATCCCTTCACTGCACAGCAGCCAGCGTGATCCTTTCTAAACATGAACATCAGCTTCAAATTCTTCAGCTTCAAACTCCCCAACAGCTTCTCATGGCATTTAGAATAAAATCTTATCTCCTCACCCTGACCTATCAGGACTTATGTGAACTGGCCTCAGGCTATCTCCTCAATTTCATCTGGAAATACCCTCCCCTTTGATCACTCCATTCTAGCCTGACCTCCTCCCAACAACATTCAGAGCAAAGACCTTCCTCAAAGACTGCTAAATGCACTCTCTCCCACTTCCTTACCAAAATTTGCTGCTTTTCACATGGCAGGTCTCAGTTCAAACATTTCATCCTCAGGTGTTTGTTCACTTCCTTCTTCGTATAGCCACTGTTTAATTATCTTCTTTATTACTTCATTCACTGATTGACATAACCCCAGAAGGCACAGATGTTTTGTTCATCATGGCATTTCCAGAAGCCACTCCAATGGCTGCCAAATAGTTGGACCTTGATACATCTTGAATGGTGTGAATGGTGGCCGTCTGCTCTTTGCACCCCTCTGTGTATATTTGAACCTCTTGAAATGTGACAGAAATGAGATTGGTTGTATTTCTTCGAAACTGGACAGTCTCACACGCACAATTAGATGTACAAATTGCGTCACCACTCTTCCCAGCAAGGCACAGGCCCATCTCCTTTATTGAGCAACTACATCTGGCCAGCTGCAATATCATAAAAGTATGCTACAGAGATATTTGGTGCTTATCATAAGCCAGACTCTTTTCATTTAACTTACACTCACAATGAGAAAAGTGGTTAATTGTTATTTTGGTGCTTTAGATTGAAATAAATATTTCCTACTTTTTCAAGCCTCAGAAGAATGCCTGGCACATAGTAGGTACTCAGTAAATATTTGTTGTATGGATGACTAAATGAATGAGTCTGTTTAATTGAAGAGTACCCTAAGAGTTCTAGGCAAGCTCCTAAAGCCACTTAGCCAACCAAATCTGTATTTTTCTCAAACTTGAGGAGGCAAAGAAAACAGAGATAAATTGGATGCTGAGACTTAAACGATTACAAATTTGCTTTTTTTGTGTTTTGTGTTCATAAACCACCTGAGCACTATCATCAAGGTGCCTTTCCCGTAGTGAACGTTAGATGTTCACACCTACCAAACACATTTAATTTTTATCACTTGTGTTTTAGAAATCTAAGCTGCTTTAACAATTTTAAACCTGACTTGTAGCTTCATCTTTTTCAGTAATTAGAAAGCGCCGTTTAAAAACATACGCGCACTCTAGTGGTGCAATGCCACTTTCGAATTAGACACCCAAGTAGAATTTTGCATGCTACAAAGCTTCTGCTGCTTAAAGACTTTGATAATCACTGGACTTGGTGATCTTTGTAGACTTTTCTAGGGCACTTCATTCCCAGGGAAGCACACCTGCCTGGGGTCACTCTCTTGGTCCAGCAACCACACTACTGGGGGGAGGTTTGTTTACACCATTACCCCATTCCTGTTGCCCAAAGACAGACCAAAGTGTGTGTGCCCTGGGACCTAGTGTCATTGTCGTCCTGGGGCTGGGTTGGGGGGGCAGGGTGGTGCAGGGAGGAAAAAGGAAGTAGAAAGGACAGACTCTGGCAGTCTAGTCCAGGATGCTGCTTTGGTACACAGGAGCTGCAATTGGAGAAGAAGCAATAGCAGTGGGCTGAGGGATCCCCCAGCACCTCTCCAATTGAAGGTTGAGCAGACTGGTGGACTCGATGATCCAGGGCAGGTAAACAGCTCGGTGGGTCCTCCGTTCTCCCATCTTCATAATGAGGAGGCCCTTTGGATGGGAGGTGCGTGGGAGAGCTCCCCAAGCTCTTATCCCTCTACCCTTTCCAGTCCTCCCTCCTCTCTCTCTTGGTCTGCCTGCTTGGGGCTATAAATGGAGAGCTGGCCTCTGGGCAGGAATGCTAGCCTGGCTGGGCCCCACAGCCTTGCACCCGCAGGGAGCGGCCGGCCCCAGGGCTCCCTGCAGCCTTTATATATATAGCCTCTGAAACCCAATCCAGCCTGCACCTGCCCTGGTCTTCAAGCACTCTGCCCCTGCCCAGGCTGGACCTGTGGCCTCTACCCCCACAACTGGCACACACTGCATATTTGGCTGGAGGGTGGGGTGCCACAGGCCTGAGGGTGAAAACGTGAGTGGGCCAGGTGGGGCAGGGCCAGCCCCAGTTCCACTCTTGATTCACGGGCTTTCCCTGGATCCACGCTGAGTGTCCCCCCTCTGACAACCTTGCTCCCCGGGAAAGCCTGAAACTGCCCACCCTCTGGGTATGGATCCTGTGCTGGTACCAGTCTGGTTGATCAAGAGGGTATAGATATGATCCCAGATTCGGGGCCCAGACACTCCCCACAGATGCCCATACTTTCCACTTCAAGGTACTCGCCCATACAAGCAGGTTTTGAGGAGTCCAGTGGTTCATCCACTGGGAGTTGGAGAAAAGGCATCTACCTGGAGGGGGAGGGGGGCAGTGAGAAAACAAATGGCAGGTCTGCCCCTCCCCCCCACATACACAGCATGTGAAGTGTGGGTTGTGTGGGCACATGCCCGCTGCCAATCCTCAGCTCTGATTTCTTCACTCATTCAAACAGATATTTATATGGTTCATGTCCTGCGCCAGGTATGGGGACTATGGCAGGAGGAAAGACCAAGCTTCTTGTCCTGTGGAGTGGCCCTTCTCAGAGGCGAGAATGACAACAAGCAATAAACACACTGATAAGTCAATTGCAGAGTCTGTTAGAAGGTGAGATGAGCAGCAGGAACTGTGGACAGCAGAGCAGGGTGAATGGGCCTGGTGTCAGGGCGGGTCTGGCTGAAGAATTAAGTAGGATGGACAGGTAGTGGGGTGGCGCTTGAGCAAAGAGTTAAAGGGGTTTGGGAGTGAGCCTCATGCCCCTCTGGGGTAGAATGCTCCCAACAGAGAGAACAGATAATTATAGAGCACCTTCCCTGGGAGGTTGCTCCTCCCAGGAGTAGGGGCTTCTATGGGCTGGGAGACAAGGAGGGGATCCTATTCTGGGAAGCCACAAGCTGAATGTCTGGTGCTGTGTAAGCTGGTGAGGGGTGGGGGTGGTGTGAGGTGGGTTTGAGGATGGCTTGGATGGGCAACCTGTGACCCCAGGTGAGGTAAGGATGAGGTGACTCGTGTACAAGGTGACACAGGTATGGATGAAGTTCTGGGATATGCCTGATGTGAACCTGGCACTGTGGGTGGAGAGGACCCCACAGCCTGCACAGCTTGCCACCCTGCCCAGTACCACATGCCATACGCCCCTGGCTCTGTGCCCACCTGACTTTCCACATAACCCTCTCATCTCCGGGTTCTTCCCCAGGGACTGGGGAGCCTGGGGTGGGGGTTGGGGGAGAAATCAGCAGAAGTACACTGTATGACTGAGGCAGGGAGAACTGAGGCCCATTGGAAGAACCACCTGGTGTCCGGCTTCTGGAAAGAACTGAGTTCATTCATTCATCCAGTCTCTGGAGTTCAAGTTTATTCTTTTTTTTTAATTAATATTTTATTTTATATAATTCTTACATCATTTTTCATTTTTGCACAATGTATGCATTTTCATTTTGGTTAAATTCCCCATACTATTGCACTCCCCCCCTTATTTTGACCCTAGGCGTTCCTCTCCCCTTCCATCCCCCCAAGTTTATTCTTTACCTAATTAAAACCTTTCTCTGCATCAGAGGTGAGTGTCGGGGTCTTTGTGGACCCAGATTCCTGGCATCTGCAATGCACACTCAGTGTGGCTTGCTAAACAGCACACGTAGGCCACACAGTTTTCATGACTAGATGTGTTAAGTCAGACCCATTCAGGAGGCCCTGATCATTCCTCTAGCCTAAGGGCATCAGGCTCTTAGGGTGAGGAGAGCTACCTGAAAGGAGAGTTCACCACATCCACTGAAGAAAGCACCAAAAAAAAAAAAAAAAAAAAAAGGAAAGAAAGAAAGAAAAGGCAAATTTAACTTGCAATGTGAGGTATATACATACGTAAGAAATAATGTTACCCAAGTATGCTAACTCCTCAAAGAGTACATTGTCCTTCAGCTAAGGTGGCAGGGATGCTGGCAGAGAGACTATGAGATGGCTTCTGGAAGTTACCTTCTAATTTATGCACTTAAAGATTTGTGGAAATCGGGCCTCCCTTGGTGGCACAGCGGTTGAGCGCTGGGCTGCAAAGCTGCCCAGCTGCCCGAAGCCTCTGCAGCGCCGGTTCAATCCCTGGCCACTGGCGAGGGTCTCACATGCCACGCAGACCTCTCCTGAGGTGTCCTCAGCAGTGTATTTCATCAGTCTGCCTGTTCTGTTCCCTACTCTGGCTCTAGTGAATTCTCTCACCCTCCTGTGCTTCTGACTGTACCCAGTGCGTGCTTGTATAAGTAAATAAATAAATAAATCTTTAAAAAAAAAAAAAAAAGATTTGTGGAAATCCAGGGGGTGTTCCTCTGTCTCCACTGCCTATGATGCTCCACAAGAAGTTGTGTTGAGGGTCCACCGCTGGGCATAGGACAGAGCCACTGGCACATTTCCTTGGAAGGACCATTTGCCCTCATGGCCACACTTCCACATACCTCCGTGGTATGGCACAGACACGTGCGCCTCTAACCGTGGCTACCTCACACCGTATTCACCTCACAGTGTGCATTTCACCCTCCATGTACACCTCAGGCCCCAAGAGCACCTCACATTTGATGTGCACATCACATTCCACGCCTCCCACACATTACACATCATGTAGATGCTCCGTGTATACTTCACACCTGTATATACCTCATGTTACGTGGCCCTCCCTTACAGACCACACCTCACACCCCACATCCTTACCACACTATGTCCCCAACTGCTCACAGTCAATGTCAGTTTCATTTATCTTGCCCCAGTGTGAATACCTGTTTCTACCTATGTGTCTGGATGTCCCTCCCACTCTGTCCAGGAAGAAGACCCCACGGGGGTATATCGGCTATGGCATCTGTTTCTTCTTTGCAGTTTCTAATTTTAACTTTTTAAGCTAAATCTTTCTGCCTTGAGAAGTTCAGGTCTCAATGTAAGGGCTGAGGGAGGAGCATCTCTGGGCTGAGGGAGACTTGGTGATGGGGGCCCTGTGATGGGGACAGCGCATGCGGCAGGATCCAATGGGCAGCTGTGGGGGCCTGGAGAGGGGCCTTGGCTCCCCACCCCTGTCCCATTGCCTCTTTCCTGCCTAATCAGCCCACCTGCTAGCCTGGGGGCTCCAAGGATCTGGGATTAAGGCACACACAGCCATTGGGCTCCAGGGACAGACACCAGCTGCTGCCCCCAGCAGCTGCCCAGCCACACGCCTCTGAGGCTATTCAGTGCCTTGGTGAGGCACTTTTCCTTCTAAACCTGCCCACTCCTGGACAGTGACACCCAGGACAGGGGTTTCCCTACACAGAAACTGGTATCCAGGCTGCCTGGGTGGCTGTCATCTGCCTTTGCCCTATTTTCTGTCTTGCCACCTCCATGAAGCCCTCTTGGATTGCTGCTTCCCTCCAGTTTGTGAAAGTAATTTATGGCTCATGTGCTACAGTAGTCCTACACTCCCTCTATACCTCAGATGTTCTATAAGCACCCATTCTGTTTCCAGGCTCCAAACTAGGAATTTAAGGATCATTTGGACAGGGACCCTGTCCTCTGTGAGCTTTATCTAGTAATAGGGTGGGGTTGGGGTGAGTGAGAAAGAGAGAGACCCATCAATGAGTCTTCATTGTGAGCACCCAGAAGGAGCAATGATCTGTCCTATAGATATCTGAGAAGAGTTCCCCAATGGGGAGGTATTGGTAACTTATCCTTGGGTACTAAAGCATGAGCAGGAGTGCCCAGTAGAAGAACTGGAGGGCAAAGTATTCTAGGCTTGGACAGCAGCATAGGCAAAGGTCAGAAGACTTGACAGCATGCTATAGGATGCTCCCTGTGCGGCTGGCACTGTATCAGGTTCCTTTGGTCATTTGGGGCCTGCTGCTTCAGAACCCCAGAGGGGTAAAAGGGCTCTGTCTGAGATGAATCCCACCAGTTTAGTCAAGGGTAGACAGTAGTGTGAGGAGGGATTTCAGGGGGGCGGAGAGCACCCTACATAGTGGAGAGAACCTGGACAGAAGCCCAAAGACCAGGGTTTTCACTGCCGTGGGACACGTGCTGTTGTGTGACTCTTCCTGAGTGCATGCCGGGTCTCAGCTTCTCCACAGGAGGGAGAGAGGCATTGGACTTCTGACTCCACTCACTCATAGGAAGGAGCCTTGCCAGGGTGCCTCTTCTCTCTGGCCTCCCAGCCTCCCTCTTGGGCCTCCCGCCTGGAGGCAGGAGGGCAGAGGCCTGTTTTTGACTCCTTCCACCTGGCCCGACATAGGAGCCTGAGAGAGGCTGGGGCTCGTGTTGGATGAGAAGCCAGTTCCTCAGACTGGAAAGCCAGGTAAACAGACATCCCCGCTGCAAGGAACACCAGGGGCCGTGGGTGCCATTGTAATTGGCTTCTCCTGAAGATATAGCACAAGCTCTCTTGGGCCCTTTCCGAACTTGGCCTTGGGGAATCTGCTGCTAATCTTTCATGACATCGAGGCTAGGTCACCGTGCCTGGAGTTATGTTCCAAGAGTCTTTATTGGACTTAGAGGCCAGAGTGACCTGGGCTCAAATGCTGGCTCTACTCTTACTTACCCCTGGGGACATCACTTTCATCCCTGAGTTTCACTTTTCACAGCTATAACATGTGATTAGTCCTGGCACCTATCTCATAGGTGTGTGAGGGACTGATGTGCCAAGGCACAAGACCTGCCTGTGTGGATGTGGTCCTGGTACATTCTAGGAGCTTGGCAATTATTCTTGTTTTGCTTGCCCTCTCTTTGCACAGAAGATAGGCGCAAGCCATAGGCATAGGGATGGGCCAGTGGGGGAACCTGTCCTGGCCATTCTAGGTTTTGAACATTTTGCAACTGGGGGCCATGTGGGGTGTGGGGCAGATGGAAGTGTGGGTAACCATGTAGCCTGTGAACTATTGTCTGCAGCAGCAGGCGTCACCGCCTCTGCTATGCGCACGGGCAGCCTGCCAGTCGCCCCCAAACAAAGCCTGGCCAGGGGGAGCAGAGTGGGTTGATGACAGATGTAGAGAGGCTGGTGCAAAAAGGACCAGGGGGTGGGGCTGGGAGAGGCTGGGGGAGGCAGCTCTGTGGAAGGCACCCCAAGAGAAGGCAGAGGCCCAGCAGAGTCTGCATCTCAGAGGCCGGGGCATCTTCTTATTCTCATTGCATGGTTTAGGAATCCGAGGTCCCAGGTCTAACCTACTGGCCAAGAGCTCACATAGGCTTCATTATGGAGGTTCTGGAGCAGGAACACTGGTCTCTTGCTCCCCATATCTGGCCAACTAGACAAAGCTCAGACCTTGGAGACAGAGGAATCCTATCTTCTTGAGGATCCTTTAAATCTAAGATGCTCTGAATGGGCAAAGGTGTTCTTGTCCTTGAACTAGACACTCCCACCAGTGGTGGACATGGGCAAATGCAGGGTCACCAGCAGAGATATGACCTCTGACCCATCTAACTCAGGAGTCTTGGGTCTCACTGTCCCTCCTTAGCTAATTTGGGGTGGGGGCTCAGGCTGGGGCTTGTCCAGGAACTAGAGAGAGGCAGGGAGGTGGGGACACGATGGGGATAAAGGACCTCTGTCTTGGGGCCTTTCTGGGTCCATAAAATTTGCTACCATCCATTCAGCTTGTTCTTCCCTTGCCAGCCAAACCTCCACTATTATTCTTTATTATGAACAATTTCAAACACAGGAATAGATACAATAGCATAATGAGTCCCAATACCAGCTCCGATAACCATTAACCCATGTCCAAACCTAATCTGTTGACCCCAGTCCATTTCCAACCCTGCATTTTTCCCTCCTGTTGTTTTGAAAAACATTTCAGACATTATATCATTCACTTCGTATATATTTGACTGTGCATTTCTAAACAATAAGAACTTTTTGGATATAAGTACAATACCATTAGCATACTAAAAAAGATTAACAATAATTCCTTAAACCATCAAATATCCAACCCCTTATCAAATTCCCAATTATCTCATAAATGTTTTTGTTTGTATCAGATTCCAAATAAAGGCTGCCCATTGTGATTGGTTAATTTGTCTTTTCAGTCACAAAGTTCTTCCTCCATATCTTTTTTCTTTGTAATCTATTTAAAAAGCAAACTGAGTTGTTTGTCCTGAAGCATTTCCTGTAGCCTGGATTTTTTCATATATGATATAATCTGTACTTCGAAGCATGGCCACCTATTAGAAGATAGCATTTTCTAGGTTTCCCTGTGGCTAGTTGTGACCAAAGGGGCACACGAGTGGAGGTGATTTATATGCAACTTCTTGGTTGTGAATTTTTCTTTCCCTTTCTTCATTGGTTGGAATAGGTGAATGGCAGGAGCCAGAGTAGACAGAAAATGTTCATGTTCTAATCCCAGAACCTGCAGATAAGGTACCTTACACAGCATTAAGGACTTTGTAGAAGTAACTAAGTTAAGGCTCTCGAAAGGGAGGCTATCCTTGTTTGTCCAGGGGACCCCAATGTACAAGAGTCCCTGTGGGAGAGTTTGAGTCAGAGAAGAAAATGTGGCTTTGAAGCAGAGGTCAGAATACTGTGGCCACAAACCGAAAAATGAAGGTAGCTTCTAGAAGCTGGAAAAGGCAAGGCAAGAATTCTCTTCTACAACCTCCAGGTGACCATACCTTGATCTTAGCTCCTTAAGACCCACTTTAGACTTCTGACCATCATAATTGTAAGATAATAAGAATGTCTTGTTTTAAACCAAGTTTATGGTATTTTGTCTCATCAGTAATAGGAAACTAATACATCATCTTAGATCATGTGACAAAGTTGCTTATTAAAGATCAGAGAGCTGGTGTGTATATATATACATATATATATATATACATACACAAACATACACACACAATGGAATACTACTCAGCAATCAAAAAAGATAAAGCCATGCCATTTGCAGCCATCTGGGTGGAGCTGGAAGGGATTATTCTAAATAAACTAAGTCAGAAGGAAAAAGAAAAATATTAGATGGCTTCTCTTGTAGGTGGAAAATAGAGAAATTGAACAAAGGGTCAGGAAGAAGGCAAAACTTGCAGGAAAACTATAGATCTGAGGCATACAGCAGGGGAGAAGAAGAGGGAGGGGCTAAAATAGGGGCAGGAAGAGCACAAGGGACAGTGGTGACCATTCATGGGTGATGTGGTGGGAGAATTCAGGGACTACAGCTGAGGAGAGAAATCAAATGCAAGTCTCTGATCACTTTTCTGGAATATTAAGTAAGAGAGGAATAAATTGCATTTTAAGTCTCTCTGTGACCACAATAAACTAATCTGTATCCTAATGATATGCATAACCTACTAAGAAGTTGGTGACTCTCCCTCAAACAAACAGATGGGGTGCCCCTCAGATGGGGTAACCTTTAGGGAAGATTTGGAAGAGCCACTACGGAAAGTAGCAGTTAAGTTGTGAGCTCTGGGAGTGCCATGCCCAGTGCTCCGGGCTGTCACTGTATGACTTTGGCAAGTCCCTGAACTCTGAATCTCAGTTTCCTGAGGCTCCTTTCTAAAAAGTGGAGATAATAATTTTCAAGTGTTGCTATGGATATGAAGTAGAGAATGCATGAAAGTGGATTCAAAGCAGAGAAGGGAACATAGGATGCACTCAGTAAATGATTTTTAAGGATACTCTCACCTATCCAAAACTCGTTGATCAGATCCACCTACTGAATATGAGAGAAGCACAACACTCCTCAATCTCCACGAATGGCCAATATTTAAGCCTGGGTCTCACACACAGAATAATGACAACTGCCTTAATAGGCCCCCTGCCAAGTAAGGGAGGAAGGAGTAAAAGGGCCTGCCCTGCTCACCTCTGCTTCCATCTCCCACTCTTGTTCTACGTAAGGTTGGAGACTCAATCGGGCCTTTGCGGAGCAACTATCAGCCACTGTGCGGTACCAGGTAATTCTGTTAAAATTGTTTGTGATGTGCATCTCTCTGATAAGGTCCACCTCGAATGGCTGTCAGGAGGAGGGGCCAGAGTCGAACTGGCATTTCTATCCCTTGTTGCAAATGGTTCCCATATCCTTGACTCACTCATGCATTCTTTCACAAGCCAAGTGTATTCACTGTGTGCCGAGCTCTGGAAGATGTAAACTTGAGCAACTTTTGTTCTTTTCCTTCAAGTCTCTTATGTTTGAGGGAGGAGGACAGGTGGGATAATATTTCCTGACCCCAGAAGACAGAACGAAATTCAAGCTGACTAGATGGACAATCCACACCTTGCACTAAACAGCTATGATTAGTAGGGGTCTCTATAAAATAGGTTTTTTGAGGGGAAGGGTCCTTGGCTTGATAGCTCTTTTCCTGATCATGGGTGAAAACTTGGATGGGCTCATGACTCTTCTGGTCCCTTTAAAGTCATAAAAAGCCCTGTCATTTGGAGTTGCAATACTGTGGAAGATTCTGCAAACTGCCTCACCACCCCCACCCCCCGCCCCATCATTCTTAATAACCCCCAGGGCTGCAAATGTGATGATTCTACTTCAATGAATAGGTTATGTTACATGGCAAGGTTGACCCTAAGATTAGGAGATTATTTAGGGTGATCTTGACCTAATCACATATGCCCTTTAAAAGTAGAGAGTTTTCTCTAGATTGACAGAAAAGAGGAAGTCAAGGATTGAAAGCATGACAAGGATTTGATATGCCTTTCTGGGCTGGAGGGTGGAGTTGGCCAAGTAGAAAGACCTGAGAGTGACTTCTAGTTGCTGAGCAAGGGCTCTAGTCAGCAGCCAGCAAGAAAATTCAAACCTGAGTCATAGAACCACATAGAGAACTGGATTCTCCCTACTTGTGTGAGTTTGGACATGGATCTCCAGTGGCTCCAAATGACAATTCAACCCACTGACCCCTTACCTCCAGCCCTTTGAGAGCTCAAGCAAAGAATCTAGCCTTGCTATGCCAGTCTTCTGACCCATAGAACTGTGAGCTGATGAATGGGTGCTGTTTGAAGCTGTGAAGTTGCAAATATAGTCTCAGTTCAGTAGCTATTCCACAACTGGGCATAGTAGCAGATGATAGAACTGCCCATTCCATTCTGGCTCCTCTCCTAATGGCCATTAGAAAAAGATGCATGTCAGAAACAATTTTAACAGAATTATACCCAGATGCCATATATTTGCTAATAATTGCTCCCCAGAGGCCAGGTTAAGTCTCCATCTTCATGTAGGATAAAAGAGAGCAAAATGGAAAGGAGGGGGTGGGCAGGTATGGACAAGTTTTTATGGTCTATAGCTCTCCCCAAAGAAAGTCCTCCCTCAAATCCTCATTTCCCTCATTTTCTAAGTAGGTGGTTCTCATCCACCTACTTAGAAACACTTGTACCTTAGTTTGGGACTTCACTTTGGAATGCACCTCAGTGAGAACTTTCATATCTTCACTGCAAGCCACTCAAAGGGAAGACACAAAGAACTAATGAATATATAACCTGGAGTTGGGGGGAAGGGTGTGGAGAAGGTCTCACAGAGATAGACTTGGATTTAAATATAAAGAAACAAAGAAGAAAGAACATTTTAAGCTAAGGGGCCAGAAAAAGATCTAAAAAGACATAGTTTTTAAGGGACATTCCAACAGAAAAACAGAAAGTTTATGACCTAGATCTGTATCTGTCACTTATGGCTATATCTTTTTGGATATATTACTTAACTCAATTTACTCATATGAAAAATAGTATGTCCCAACTTGGAAGCAGCCAAGATATCCTTCAGTAGGTGTAGGGATAAATAAACAGGAATATTTAGACAATGGAATATTATTTAGGTCTGAAAAAGGAATGAGCTATCAACCCATAAAAAGACATGAAGGAACCTTAAATATACATTCCTAAGTGAAAGAAGCCAATGTTAAAAGGCCACATACTGTATGATTCCAACTATATGACATTCTGGAAAAGACAAAACTATAAAGACTGAAAACACCAATGGCTGTTAGGAAGGAAAGGATGAACAGGCAGAGCACAGAAAACTTTAGGGCAGTGAAACTATTCTCTATGATGCTTTAATGGTGGATACATTTCACAAATATACATTTGTCCAAGGCTATAGGATTTACAACACCAAGAGTGAACCCTGAGCTAAACTGTGGACTTTAGAAGATTGTATATATATATATATATATATATATATATATATATATATATATTATATATATATTATATATATATATAGTGTGTGTGTGTGTCACTGTAAGTGCATTGGTTATGATGAATGTACCACTCTGCTCTGGGATGTTGAGAGTGGAGAGAGAGAGAGTGTGTGTGTGTAGACTGGGGTTTATAAGAAATCTCTGTACATATCAATTGATTTTAGGTTGCTCTAAAACTGCTCTAAAAAGTAAAGTCTACTTTTACAGAAAAGTTTATCTGTCATCGGGCCTCCCCGGTGGCGCAGCGGTTGAGCGCTGGGTTTAGAAGCTGCCCGCGGCCTCTGCGGCGCCGGTTCGATCCCCGGCTGCTCCCCGTCCACTGGAGGAGGGTCCCGCATGGTGCGCAGACCTCTCCTGCCGCCCGCTGCTCCCCTCAGCAGTGTACTTCGGTCCTTCTGCCTGCTCTGCTCCCCGCTCTGGCTCTGGTGAATTCTCTCACCCTCCCGCACTTCTGACTGTACCCAGTGCATGTATAAACAAAAACAAACAAACAAATAAATAAATAAAACATGCCTCAAAAAAAAAAATTAAAAAAAAAAAAGTTTATCTGTCATCTATTCCCATGACAATGGTATGTAATGATCCACCCTTAAACTCAGTGGCTTCAGACAATAAGCATTTGTTCAGTTGATGAGCCCACACTTGGCTACATAACTTGGGCTGTTCTGGGCTCATCTGGCCAGCTGCTCTGGGCTCAGCTGGGCTCGTGCACACATTGTGGTGGGCTGCCTCCTGGCTGATCCCGGCTGACCTTGACATGAGTGGCAGGGGCAACTCAGCTCTTCTCTGCAGGTCTTTCGTGGTCCAACAGGCTAGCTGGGCATGTTTCATGGAGACAGCAGAGGTGCAAGCATACAAGCTATTTTTCTTTTTCTTTTCCTTCTTTTTTTTTAAAGATTTATTTATTTATGCATATAAGAACTGAGGTACTGGCCAGAGGTGTGGGGAGTGAGAGGATTCATCAGAGACAGAGTGGGGAACAGAACAGGCAGACTGACTGAAATACACTGCTGAGGGGAGCAGCGGGCGAGGCAGGAGAGATCTGCTACACCATGTGTGTAGCTCCCTGGCCGAGGATTGAACTCACACTGCAGTGGCTGAGGATAGTTTCATAGGCTGTGTATTAACCCCTTGCGCCACCAGGAAGTCCCCAAGCTCTTTTTCAACCCTCTGCTTTAGTCATATGCATTCATATCCCTTCCCTTGGGTCACAACAAGTTACGTATCTGAACACAGACATGAGGGGTAGTGAAATAACCTCTTGATGTGAAGAAATGCAAGAGGCATGGCTAGAAGGAGAGTGAAGAAATGGGTCTATAGTCTGCTGCATGGGGATAGAAGCATGCCTGCCCTGCAAGGTGCTTGCAAAGATTAGATGTGGTCAACTAAGTAAGTGTTTAATATAGACCTGGACCATAATAGGGACTTAGAAAGTTCTTAGCTCCTCTTCATTCCAGCAATCTTAGGATGTCTGTGCTTAGAGCAGAAGATACTGAGAATTTCTGGAGCCACAGCAGCAAAGATTAACACACAATTCACTCCTTGGTCAGTCGAGCCTCTACTCGGACCCTCCATCATGTGCCTCCCAGAACTGTACTTTGGGCTTGGTTTTTAGACAAAACAAGCACAATGCTGCTGGTTGGCAGACCCTTGCTCATCATTGACAGAGTCCCAGTCCTCTGAGTAGAGGCCTACCGGAGGAGAGCGTCACTGA
This sequence comes from Talpa europaea, assembly GCF_964194135.1. Taxonomy (NCBI): domain Eukaryota; kingdom Metazoa; phylum Chordata; class Mammalia; order Eulipotyphla; family Talpidae; genus Talpa; species Talpa europaea. The sequence goes on along the minus strand of NC_140073.1, from coordinate 40,070,903 downwards.
AAGCCTTGTAAGCCATTAGCTTCCCTCCTACTTTCTACTACTTACTACCTTCCCCACTGAAAACAGGTTCTTCTGCCTTATGAGCAACAGTGATGTGACAACAGCAATACTACTAATATCTCCCACTTACTAAGTGGACAAAACAGAATCTGGTTCTTGCATGGACTCACCAAGTCCAGTACTATCACTGTCTCCGTTTTACAAATGGTGGGACTGAGGCTCAGAGAAGTCATTCAATTAGCAAGTGGAGAATTGAGATTTGAGCACAAGTCTCTCCAACTCCAAGGCTAATACTCTTAACAATTTTGCTTTTTCATCTTAAAGTTTTTGTGATTATTCTACTCCTCTCGAATCAGGGTGCTTGACACTGTGTTATTTTTCCTGGCTCACGCCAGTCATTCTCCATGCACTTCATATCACACAGTGACATGGAGCGAGGATCTGCAGTGAAGGGGTCATTGTTGCAGGGAATTTTTCTGGGTCTTTATAGGTGGAGGGCCCCCAATTGTAGGGCTGTCTTCTCCCTGCTCCCAGAGTTACACTTGAAACCTCACCTTTCCCTTGAAGGCCAGGGCCTGCTGGTCATTCCTGGGGACAGCCTGAGGTCTTGGCCAAATCCAAGGCCCTGGAGCTGGTCCTGTCCCCGGGCCCTGACCTCTCATGGCTCGTTCCTAGGGATGAGTGAGGAGCAGGTCTCTAGGAGGAAAAACAAGGCCCCAAACCTCAGGCCTGAGTTGGAGAAACCGGAGAAGGCCCCCGGAACAGCTGACTCTGGGTGCCACATTTTGGAGGTGGCTGCCCCCTCCCCCACACTGGCTATGCTGTGAGTCACGGGTTTTAAGCTGAGCACTCTGGGAGATTAACCAGCTTTGTGACCAGCTGCTGGAGGAGGATACTTGGCCGAAAGAAGCAGGATAAAGTTACCCTCTCAGAAGTTTATAGGAAGGCCCATAAATGCCCCCAGTGGCTGTGGGGCCCATGATCTGGGGTGCTCCTTGGTTCCCCCTCCCCCCCGACAAGGGCCTCAATGTCTGAACTCATCCCCCTGCTTCTTATTCCCTAGCAGATTCTGCTAATCTGGCACCCATCAGGCATGCCTGCCACTTGGGCCCAGTGGTTCTAGAGGGGTCTTGAGCAATGGGCCTCCCTTCCCTGGGTGACACACATTAGGCACAGAGCCTGGTCCAGAGTCAATGGGAAGGGCCTGACTCCCTCCTGGCTCAGGCCCAGGGCAGGGACTGGCAGGAAATGCCTGGTGCAGGATGGTGGGCCTATGGCACATAAACTGTCCCAGGCAGGGTAAAATGGACAGGAAGGACCCCACCCCAGGGCCCCAGAATACATGTTGAGGGGCTGAGAGAAAGTCCTGGCATGGGGATTCTGGAGTCCTGAGTTCTAGTTCAGCTCTACCACTGATTCTCTAGCCTTCATGTCCCCATCCACAAAAAGGAGCACTTACGCAGATCAGTCATTTACACATGGCGTTCCATGGGCTCCTTGGTTATTCTGAAGCGCTACAAGGATTCCACAAAAGTTGGATTAGGATTTTAGGCTAGTAGGATTCTCCAACTATCAGACATCACTCTTGCCTCTAATGGCACATAATTGTATCCATAAAAATCACCTCATTCCACTCTCTACCCCCAACTGTTGGTTGATTAGTCAATCCTTCAAAAATTATTTATTGAGTGTCTATTATGTGCCAGGCTCTGTTGTAGCTGGTGGAAAATAGGAAGCATACATTTGAATTGATAAAATCAGTTTATAACAACAAATTGCACCACCATCTGCTGTATGGGTCAGTGTTTCCCATAAGAGCTCCTGAAGAGAGGATTCCACCCCTAAAGAAGTTTCCTTTCCTGTCCACCTGACTCCATTCCTAAAGCCCTAGGCTGCCAGTTCCTTGGGGGAACTTTAGGAAGAAGTGGGAGGAGGTGTGTCTGCCTGCGTGGCTGTTGGGGAGGAAATTTCTCCACATGGTGGGGAGTCATGGTCTAAGTGAGGCTGTGTGCCCTTGGTGTTGAGGCCTGAAAGATATGCCGGCAGAAAGAGGGTGGTGCTGGGTATAGTCTCCGCCTTTGGATCCAAAGAAGGGGTGTTCAGAAGAGCCCATGCTGACCTTGCCCCCACTTCTACCTACCCACAGCCCTACTGGTGCACTACGGATGCCAGCCTCTGCCTTGGGCCAGCTGCTTTTCCTTCCATCCCCTTGATCCAGGAAGATGGGCATTTTTAATCCCATTTTACAGGCGAGAAACTGATGGCCCTACTTTATGGGCCAGGCCTGTGTTAAGTCCTGGGGACACAGCAGAGTGTGGAATAGGTTCTATTTTAGTATAGTGGGAGATAATAATAGAAGAGAGTAATATCTAACACATACTATCTACTAGATTATTACATAATCATCTAATGTAATCATTTCATAGATGAGGAAACGGAGACAAAAAGATTAGCGTCTTAAGGTTCTAGAGCAAGGAAAGCAGAGCTGGGATTTGGGCCCCCATGCTTGCAGTGCTCACAGCCAAGACAACATCATCTTACATGCAATCCCTGTTATGGGGATGGATATGTCATGTCCTGGGGGCTGACTGCTCTTGCCACTTCCACAGCTCCCACTGCAATGTGGGAGGCAGATGTGTAACAACTAGTCACTGCCCAGGGTCAGGAGAGCTCCCTGGGGTGGGCACTGGCACACAAGGTCATGGGAAGATCTGGTTGTGAATGCTGGCTCTGCTTCTGACCATCATGGTGACCTTGAAAAACGTGCACAGCCTCTCTGAATCTCTATGCCTCATCAGGAAGACTGGGCGAATAATACTCAGTTTTCAGGTTGATTTAGGATTAAATAGATAACACATGTCCAGTATCAAACACAATAAACACCCAGGGAGTGGTAGTTATTATTAACAATACTAAAGAGGAAATAAGAAGGAGGAGGAAGATGATGATTTGGGAACTTGTTTCTCTATGTGTCCTGTTCTTGGCCAGAGGTTGAACTTCTGTGCCCAGCCCTTCTCTCTAGCCCCAAGTCTGTCCAGGCACCTGCTGCAGGTCCTGGCATCCTCAGGCAGGGCCAGGGTGAGGCTAGGAGGGCGGGTGAGGACAGCCCATCCCAGCTCTTCATTGCTGGGTAGCCTGATTGAAGGGCAGGGCTGTTCCTGGCAGCTTGGTTCCTCCCTAGAAGGAGAGAGGGCATGTGTTTGCTTGGAGGAATGAGCCAGACCCTCCTGCCTCTTAGAAATGAAGTCCCCAGCCGGTTTTCTCTGGGAGTTGGTGGCGGGGGTAGACTGCATGGCTTTGCCTGCCCAGTACCTCAGTTCAGTAGGCATTTCCTGACACTTATCATGTCTCCAGACCTGCCTTGTTCTGAGTGGCTCCTATCTCTAGGAATCGCTTGGGTATGACCCAAGCCAGGTGTGATCTAAGATTCTGCAAGGAGAGGGAGAGTGGGGTGGGATGGGGTTACTACAATGGAAGGCTTCCCAGTGGAGTTGGCTCCTGCACTCTAAGAATGGGAGAGGCCTACTTCAAGGTTGAGGAAACAGCAGGCACAAAGGCCCGGAATCTTATTATGGCATTAGACAAGAAGAACCCCAATTCTAAAACAAGCTTTGTCTAGATCTGGGTTATTTTGGTAGAAAATGAGCACATTAAAGCAAGTCTGGGGGACCTGGGATGGGGATGGGCTTAAGGGGGCAGGCCTGAGCTAGGGAGCCTGTAGGGGACAAAATTCCTGAGATCTTCACTCAGTACCAGAGACTTGGGGCTCTGTAGGGTACATGGCTGACACACCACCACTGGGAAGTAAACAACTTGTGCGTTGGGGGTTAGCAGGGTAAGGGTGGAGGGTGGGGAACTTGTACCCTGAAGGCTATACCTGCAGAGGGAAGTTGGGCAGCAGATCCCAAGAAAGGTGGGAATTCCTCCTGATACCCCCTAAACACACACACTCACACTCAGCGGTTGAGGTGCCCCTTTAGTCGTGTCCAGAGACACTGTGTCAGACTCTGGGCGAAGCGTCTGACAGGGCCACACAGTCAACATAGGGTGATAACAGGGGCTGTCAATAGAGAGACATCCCCAGTCAGATCCCAGGGACTCAGGCCCAGAGGGACTCCATGGCAAGGGGACAAGTGCACATGGGCACACAATCACTGGCCCCCCTATTTGACCCTCAAAGCCCTGATACAATATGGGGCACTTTGGACCACTGTTTCCACGGAGCCTCCCTCCAGGAACCCTCCCAGACCTGCGCAGCCGGTGGCCACCGGCGACTGCACAGGGCCCCGGGGGGCAGCCATGCGCACACCGCCTGCGGCTGCACACGCTCGCGCGTACACCCGCGCGCACACCCGCTGCACGCTGGCGAGGAGCTCACCAGCCCACAGCCCCTGTCGGCGGGAGGGAGCCAGTTGTCGGGTGGGGCAGAGCGGTCACACAGCATTAGCCCTGCGGCCGCCCCGCCAGGTGCGGCCACTGCCCCTAATCCCTGGCCCTGGCCCGCTAAGCCCGGCCTGAGCGACACCACAGCTGGGGGCGGCCCGCCACGCGCCACCCAACGCCGCAGCCTCAGCCCACCGCCACCCCGCCGGCCACGCGCCCCCCGCGGGCCGCTCCTCACCCCCCCCCCCCGCACCCACCCCACAGCGCGGCAAAAGCCTCCCGCCTCCTCCCCCACCCACGGACCCACCCCAGCACCCACCCCAGCACCCGCCTACTCGGCCCCAAGACCCTCCCCCATTTGCCCTTCCGCCTCCTGGGTCCTCCCGATCGCCCGGGGCTGCATCCCATCCCAGGCTCTCGCTCTACCAGGGAATCCGCTGTGCCCAAGCCTGCGCCAACCCGCGGGCCCGCCAGCCCGGTGCCCACTTCCTCCACCCCCGCAAGTCTGGGTACCTCCTCCTGGGTCACACCTTGCATTTACCTGCTGTGTCCCGCTCCGCTGACCAGGCCTGGACCCCCTTCCTTACCTGGATTTGTAAAGCTGGGGTTGTGGGGAGGGAGCAAACTCTTCCCCACCACGTGTATTTATAGTCTCCACCTGCTTGAACTATTCCCAGGCACACATCAGCGCCCCCCCCCAACCCCCCCAACCTCCCCCCCCCCCCCCCCCCCCGCAAACTTCACTTTGATTCTCTCTTGGGGGATCCCAGAGTGTCTTTGAATCAGTTTTACTTCTCTGAAAAGGAATAAGATGTGATCTAGAGAACCTCTAAGGATGCGTTTGTCTTCCTCCCCTGCAATCCTGCAAAGTCATGTGCTGCCAGTCATCCAAATGCTGAAGACAAATGAGGTTGGAGGGCACCCCTGGGTGACGCCATCTCATCCTATCATTAGCTCTCCGGGTGTGAGCCGGCCAAGGCAGCTTTCAGTCTCTGGTGTGGGAGTGGGTCAAAGGAAAGGGTGTGTCTACTGTCTGGATCAGGATTTGGGAATGACTGTGTGGGGTGCTACCTTGGGACGTCCCCTGGAAGAGTATGCTTCTGAGACTGGCCTGCTGGGGGTCCTGGCCCCTGGCACTGGCAGCATTGGTGCTGATGGACAGCCCCAGCAGGTGGGAGCCGGCTGGTCACCCCCAATAACCCTGCCCACCTGTCACACTCCTGCTCGGGTGACCGGCTGCCTGACCCACTGACCAACTTCCTGCTGCCTCCCAGCACCCTGGACGCCGTGATGGGGCCACAGGACTCTGCCTCGTTTCCTTTGGCTTTTTCCAACAACTTGTTGGCTTAGAGTGTATAAGCACAGAAATATCGCCAGGTGCAGCTCACACAGTACCAGACTTAGGCATTGACAGGGCTGCGTGCATGCACACCCTGCATCTGAGCCTGCTTCATAGTCTTGAAAGCTGACCCAGTGGCTCCTCCCCAGGTGGGAGAATATGGTGTTGCCTTCTCTATGGCAATAGGCCATGTGGTCGAGGCAAAGGCATTAAGTTTGAACTGCATCACAAGGGTCCTCGCTCTGTGATAATTAAACTATCTGATCTTGTCAAGTTACTTAATCTCCCTGCACCTCAGGTTCCACTTGTTAAATGGAATTGAGCGTAATAAGTACCTATCTCATAAGATCATTTTGAGTATCTAATGAAACAAACCATGTAAAGTACTTAGACTATCAGAACAGTCCACAATCCAAGTTAACTTTATGTTATCATCCAGCGGGGGCTGAGAAGCTCCTGGGAACCCTAGCTGACAATGCTTCTTTAAACAGAACATCTGGCCATTACTGTTCAAATGGTTCTAAATCATTCTAATAGTATTTGTAAAGGCAGGACTGGACACAGTGCAGGTTTTCTGATCCCATGCAGCCCGGGTAAAGGAGGAGTCAGAGTCCTCAGTGGTTTTGCAGGCCTCCCAGCCCCCAGCAAATCTTCACTCTTAGCCCAGGTGTACCCACTTCAGGTGCCCGCCATCAGGCATGCAGTCAGGATCACAGGGTTCCCTCATCTATCCTGATGGTGGGAGGGCAGAAAAGCCTGATATTTTTCCTTACCCTACACAGATGGAGCACACATTGTCCTCACTTCCACAAAGAAGGAAATGGACCCTGAGACACAGACAGGAGTTTCTGATGTGGGAGAAGGGCTAAGACAGATTCCAATGAGATGATCTGCTGGCTCCAGGCCTCGGCCCAGAGTTCATTAAACAACTCAGGTAAAGCCTCATCTGCTTTCTTGAATGAGCAAAGGAGGAGCAATTTTAGCCAAGATACAGGTAGGACAATGGAAATGCATGTTCTGATTTCCTGTAGCAACTGACTCTCTCTCAAAATATGGAAAATGGAACAAAAATATTGTAGGGTAAAGAAAATGTCAGGCTTTTCTGCCCTTCCGCCATCAGGATAGATGATGGATCCTTGTCCTGAATGCATGCCTGATGGCGGGCACCTGGAATAGGGTGTGGGCATAGGTAGATGGGATTCAGCTGAGCTAAGACTGTGCTTTTTTAAGGGCGGCGTCACGGGGACGCCAGCAGCAGCAGTAGACGCCGAAGCCGAAAGAGAAGCCGAGAAAGCAGCAGCAGCAGCCGAAAGAGAAGCCGAGAGAAGACCGGAGAGCCCAGATAGAGTGAAGACTTGCCAGCCTCCTGGCCCTCCAGCACCCCTGCCTGCCATATGCCTGGTGAACCCCAATAAAAAACCTCCAAAACCACTGAGGACTCCGATTCCTCCTTTACCCGGTCTGCATGGGATCCTAGAAAACCTGCTCAGTGTCGTTCCTGCCCCCTACAATCTGACATTGATCCTTCCTCTCCTCAAGGACCACCTCGAGTGTCTCCCCACGTGCTCTTGGGTCAGAGAATGGGATTTCTTGGGATCTAAAGAGAAGAAGGCACTTAGCAGAGCTCTGAGCTGTAGGACATCTTTAGCATCTCGTCTTCAGTCTACTCCAAGCAGACCTAATGCTGCCCATAGTAACATTTGGAAATGACTGAAGCAGCTTGAGGTTGCTTCATGGCAGATCATGCAGGATAAAATTGGGGAGTCCTACTATCTTGCTACCTGCAGCCCTGAGAGAAAATCTTCTTTGTTCTGCTTCTTGCCCTAAACAAAACTCAAGAAATCCCATTTTGCTGCCATTGTCCCAACTCTCATTCTATATGCGTCCTCTCCCTTCCTCACTTCTCTCAAGCCTCAATCCAGCCTCAGGTGCATGTCCTGTTCCTGATTGGCGGGGTTGGGGGGGATATCCTTTATTTATATTATTTATTATAACTATTATAAAATATTATTGCCTCTGTTTTAAGCTTTCCTTTATTACTGATCTATTGCTGTATAACAAATCACCCCAAAATGTACCAGCTGAAAACATTTTTCACCCCACTCATTCTGTAAGTCCAGAACCCAGAAGCTGTTTAGCTGTGACTACAGTTCAGGATTTCTTCTAAGCTGCGATCAAGGTGTTGGCTGGGGCTGCTGACACATCAGCGTGACTAAGGGAAGATCCCAGGTTCAGCTCAGCTCATCGCCCCCCCCCCCAACCTGGCTTTTGGCAGCCAGGTCTTCACTGGCTGCTGGCTGGAGACCTCAATTCCTCACTATGTGGGCCTCTGCCTGGGGGTGGTTGGCTTCTTTCAGAGCAAATGAGCTGAGAGAGAGAGCAAGAGAGAGAGCACACCCAAAACAGAACTGCATCTTTTTATAACCCAATTTTGGAAGTGACACCCCATTACTTCTGCTGATATTCACATTCAAAGGGAAGGGATTACATGATACCAGGAACATTTCCCATTGGGGTTCTTCCAGTGTTACAGAGCTAAGCACAGTGCCCTCAGTAGATATTCGTTGAAAGAATGAAAGCACTCCTCGCAGACACTCTACAGAGCTCTTATTAGTCTACATTGTTCTTTTTGGATATTAAACTCTCCCCGTACCACCTCTGCAACCTCCCAAACTTTCTTCATGAGAATCATTTACTTTTAATTTTACAATGTCACCTCTGAATAACACATCTACTCATAGGAAACCTATCTATCTCTTTCCACTGCTTGACATTTTCTTTCAGAAAATGGGCACATAGCTTTACCTCATGCAGATAACCTCTATGGTTGTTCCAAGCTCCTAAATGGTTTGGTTGTTTTCTTTTAAGGTTCCTATCACTGCTCTTCATCTATCAGGTCATTCCCTCCACCACAACCTCCTGTGTGCTCCCACCACTTGTGCTTGTGCTCACAGCTGTGATTTGCCAAAAACGTCCCTGTGTGTGTGCTCAGGCTTCTCAACCGAACAGTGACCTGCTTGCTATAGGATAGCGGTCGGCAAACACTCGAGCACTCACTGATCTCACATTATGTGGCTGGACTGGGCTGGGGACCAAGGAGAGAAGGGGTAACTTGTGGAACCCCCAGCATTCAAATGCAACAGGCACTGAATGCTTGATCCTTCTGGAAAATAAAACTGCCAGCAAGTCCACTCAAAGTAATTATTAGGTTCTGTCGTGGCAGAATTTCTAGGAATGGCGCTTGTGATTCCACGCCTTAATCCCTGGAACCTGTGAATGCAGTGATGTGGTGCCACGCCCCTGATTGTATTATGTTACATGCTGCAGTAGATCTTTTAAAAAGGTGATTATCTGAGGGGGCCTAATCTAATCACACGAGTCATTAGCAGCAAAGAACTCTCTCATTCTGGTGGCAGAAGGGGAAGTCAGAAAGATTTGAAGCATAAGAAGAACTCAATGCACCGATTTGATTTGCTAGTTTGAATAGCGAAGGAATGCAGGTGGCCTTAAGGTGCTGAAAGACAGCCAGCAAGAAGAGGGATCTTAGCTCTATAATCACAGGACCAGACTGCCAACAAATTGAATGAGTTTGGAAGCAGACTCTTGGACTATGTCTCACGCCATCCTCCTACTGACACCTTGATTTTAGTCTTATGAGAACTTGAGGTTAGAAACCAGACAAGCCCACCCAGACTTTTAACTCACAGGACTATGAACTAATTAATGGGTATTTTTAAGTATACAAGTCAATGGTTTTAGTGGTTTCATGAAGTTGTAAAGTCATCATCACTATCTGATTCCAGAACATTTTCATTCCCTTTCCCCCTAAACAAAGCTCACTCATTTGGTAGTCACTCTCCATTCCTTACTTTCTCTAGCCTTTGGCAATCACTAATCTGCTCTCTTTATGTACAGATTTGCCCATGTGGATTTTCATATAAAAAAGATCATATAGGGCCTCCCCGGTGGTGCAGCGGTTGAGTGCTGGGTTGCGAAGCTGCCCGCGGCCTCTGCAGCACCGGTTCGATCCCCGGCTGCTCCCCGGCCATCGGAGGAAGGTCCCACATGGCGCGCAGACCTCTCCTGCCGCCCGCTGCTCCCCTCAGCAGTGTACTTCGGTCCTTCTGCCTGCTCTGCTCCCCGCTCTGGCTCTGGTGAATTCTCCCACCCTCCCGTGCTTCTGACTGTACCCAGTGCATGTATAAACAAAACAAACAAACAAATAAATAAATAAAAGCATGCCTCTATTAAAAAAAAAAGATTATATAATATGTGGCCTTTTGTGTCCTTTCTTTTGCTCAGCACAATATATATATATATATATATATATTTTTTTTTTTTTTATTTTTGCATAGAAGAACTGGGGTGTAGACCATAGGTGCGGGGGTTAAGAGGATTCACCAGAGACAGAGTGGGGGAGCAGAACAGGCAGATTTACTGAAATGCACTGCTGAGGGGGGCAGTGGTACAGACAAGTGAGGTCTGCTGCGCCATGTGGGTTAGAACCTTGGTAGGGGATTGAACATAGGCTGAGACTTAACCCCTAGGCCACCAGGGAGGAGGCCCTCAGCATATTTTTAAGGTTCATAGGATTGAACCACAGCAATGTATGAAGGTTCCAATTTCTCCACATCTATGTCAATATTTGTTAATGTCTTTTCTTAATTAAAACCATCATAGTGGGAATGAAGTGTCATCTCATTGTGATTTTAATTTGCAATTCCCTAAACACAATTGATGTTATATGGGTATTGTTTTAAGTCGTTAAGTTTGGAGTACAAAACACAGGTTCATGAAGAGAATACAGACCTGTGGAGCATACCTTTAGCCAGGAGAGATGGTTAATGAACATAAAGATAATAAATAAGTAAATTATAGACTACACCAGAGTTATGTAAAGAAAGAAAAAACAGATCTGGGTAAAGGAAATGAGGATGCTGAAGGGAAGAGACTTTGCTTGCAGTTAAAAGACAATCAAGGAAGACTTCATGGAAGAGGTGAGATTTGAGCAAAGACTTGAAGGTAGTGAGGAGTGAGGGAGGTATATATCTGGCAGAAGAGTATTTCAAGCAAAGGAAACAATTACAACGAAAGTTCTAAGGCAGGGTCCTATCTGTCAGGTTTGAGAAATAGCTAGCAGTTTGTTGTATCTAGAGCAGAGCAAGAGGAAGAAAAATAGAAGATGAATAGAAGATGTTTTGATGAAACAAGATCACTAAGAACCTTGTGAGTAGTGCCAGGACTTTGATTTTTAGTGTGAATGAAATGGGGTGCCTTGGAAGGTTTTGAGCAGAAGAGTTATGAGACCCATTTATATATCTAAAAGGATTTATGTAGCTGCTGCGCTGAGAATAGAAGGGAGGAGGGGCAGGGAGCAGAGTAGAAGCAAGAAGACACTATAGTAACCTGAGTGAAAGATGATCATAGCTTGGTTTATAATAGTAACAGTGGAAGGGGTAACATATATAACATAATTTGTGAAAGTAAAACCGATAGGATCTCATGATAAATTGAATGTGGGAATGGCGTGGGGGACACACATAGGGAAGATGCAAAGATAGTGTCAAGGTTTTTGCCTGAGCAGTGTGAAAAATAGTTTCTATAAGCCAAGATGTATGTAGAACAAAGTCTGTAGGAGGAGACCAGGAGTTCAGTTTTGGACAGGTTAAGTATGAGAGGTCTATAGAGGTCTCAGTGATGACATCAAGCAGGCTGATAGGCATGGAGCTTGGAGTTTAGGTGAGAGATCTGGGATGAAGATAGAAATTTGAGTCATCAGCATATAAATGGTATTTAAAGCAAGATCAAAATACAACCATTGATGTCTTTATCAATACAGGATGAACTAACCCACATGGCGCAGCAGACCTCTCCTGTCTCACCCGTGGCTCCCCTCAGCAGTGTATTTCAGTCCGTCTGTCTGTTCTGTTCCCCACTCTGTCTCTGGTGAATCTTCTTACACAAGGCCCCACACCTCTGGCCTGTACCCCAGTTCTTGTATGCATCAATAAATAAATCTTTTAAGAAGATGTAGGATGATCTCTTTGAACAGACTCCTTTGTGCACATGAAACATTTCCATCCTATTTTTCAGGGATGAATTTTATCCCAAAATGTCTTCACAGGGTCTAAAAAGTGGTATTGACTTGGCTGACTTAAAACGAACTAAAGTTCGTTGGATCTATCACCCTACTCCAATCTCTGCATTGGAAACCATTACATTATTCATAAGCCCTCCTCCCTCCTCAGGTTGCATCTCTAGAAAGCTGGGCAGTGCCCCTGAATGCCTCTTTCTTCTACATCATCCTAGTAGATGCCATGCCCATCTTTCTCCCTCTTCCTCCATTTTCAGTATGTTGTATTGGTGCAAGATCAGGAAAATCCGGGTGTGAACTTCAATAATGTACACGTACAGGGAGTCTTAGACGGTATCTGTAAGTCAAAGAATGAAAGAATTTTAAGGTCAGTGCTGTAGATTATGGTGTCAGGGGCAGGAGGTAAGGACACCCACCTAAAATGCCACTTCCACCACAGCACCTCAGCACAGGCACTTGGGACAAGTCCTGGAGTAGGCTGATTTCTGCTCTTGTCAGCGGACTATTCTTTGTCCATTCTAGGGATAGCGACACAGCAGTTGGGGCGGGGAGGCAAGTGAAGAGAAAGCATTAGGGAGTTCGGGCATGACAAAGAAGCTGATGTCTGGGTCCATGCCCTGACCACTTTGATGTATAGCTTTGGGGTCTTACACAGAGTGACAGGGAAGATGTGCGAACTAGAACATCCCTGCTTCCTCTCTGTAAGCCCCTGCCCTTCCCCTCCTCTGGGTTCTCCTTTCCTCTTCCCTCAGGCCTGGTTCTCTCTGCCTCCTCCTCCATTACCCCAGGCAGAGAGGGGGCCAATTCAGGGCCCTATGACTCAGGCACAGGGTGGGGGAGGATGTTTTGGATGCCGCTCTGCTGACGCTGGTGCCCTCTGTTCTTACATCCTCCTTAATTTACTGCCTGAGGAGGGGGCCAGGGCTCTGGAGAGGGGATTAGATGGTCCACACTGATCTGAGGCAACAGCTGCTGGGCTGGCAGCCGAGGAGTGAGGAGTGAGCAGGAGGCGGGGGAGGTTTATGCCTCTACCAGGGGCGGAAGGGAGCTAGGAGGGCATCCGGATGGGGCCCCTAGGTGAGGCTGGCTCTTGGCTTTGGGAGAAGCTGCCCTTGGTCTGAGGGGTTAGGTTGCAAGGCTCTCCTGACCAAAAAGGTCAAGTCCAGGAGTCACAAAGGAGGACCTGGGGGCCAAATAATCTGCCATCTATCCAGCTCCTGGGGGATTTGTATGTGTTTTCTTTAACTTTCTGAAACCCAAGAAGGAATATTGACTTTAGGGCCTAAGACCTAGTGGATCATTTAATCAAAATCTAAATTGTAACCTGATTGTGCGTGAGACTCCCGAAAGCCAAGGCTGCTCCTCATCAGTTGAAGCCATGCCTTGGTCATGGCAGCTCTCCAGTTTCTCTCACTCACACTCTGCTCCTGGCTCCTCACAAGGCAGAGGCAACTAGAGAGCAACATTCCCATTTGACAGATGGGGAAGCTGAGATCCACAGAAATTTAGTGCCTCTTGAATACCAGAGCACCTGTATTGATGTTTAGCATTAGAGGCTGGCCGCTCTCTCTCCTTCTAGCCCATAGCTCCAGATGATACCCCTGTCTGTTGATCCAGGCTCGCGATCATACCCCTAGATTCTTTGAAACAATTACTGTCTTCTTTTGGGGGACTTCGTCTTCCCATCTATATAATGGACAGTATCTTAAGTAACATTGTGACTATTCTTTCAAGCCTACTCAATATTGCCGTAGTCAGCCAAAGGACAGGAATGGCTTTTGGGATCATGAAAAAGTTGGAGTAAAGATTTGGATTTTGGAGTCAAAATATCTGGGATCAAATACATTTATGATTATTTCTACTAAGATTTCCCCCTTCTTTGAATTCAATGACCTCATTTCTGTATTAAAAGGATTAAAAGAGACAATGCACTCTAAAACCCAAGCATTGTTCTTGGTACACAGTAAATGCTAAATAAATCATAGAAAGTACAGTAGAAGCAGCAGTTGTTGGTGTTACTTCTTGTGTATTGACACATGTAGCCACTGAGACTGGGCCAAGAGATCCTGGGCTAGTGTATATCTTAGGGCAGTGGTTTGCACCCCTGACTGACCAATCAGGATCACTGCATTGGAGACTGAAGTGTAACAAGGTTCCTAGGTGACCTTGAGGTTCAACCCGAGGTTGGTAATCACTTTCTTAGGGGGCCGGCTTTGATGGTCAACTAATTGACATATCAGTTGTTTGTAGGTAAACAGGTGCTCAGCCATTTAATAGTTTAAACACTGTCCCCATTGGCACTTTCACTACTAATTAACTCCTAACAAGCCCTTCCTTCTCTGGGTCATAGAAGGGGGATTCCACAGGGGATTCCCAATTAATGAGGTTTACCCAGCTTGGGGGCCTCTGGGAAGCAGGCAGGACTAATTATGCTCACCACCACCCCCTACACCCCCATCCCGGCCAAATCCTCTCTCTGTCCTTCATCACTCTTGTCCTGGCCTCCAGCTGGCTTGCATTAGCTCTGGTTTTCCAGCCCCCATGGCTGTGGCTGTAGCTGAGGGGTTGAGCCAGTCCAGGCTGGATGGATCTGTCACCCGATCCTGGGTCTGTGCAGCAGCCAGTCCTGGAATCTGGGGCAACGTGATCCTACCCTGAGGGAGTCGCTAGCCAGGCCAGGGACGCCAGAGTAGGGCTCAGAAAATCCTGGCTCTCCAGGGACCACTGCCTAATCCCCCAAGGATCACAACCACGGATTCTCAGAGCACCTCCATCTAAGCCCTTCACTTCAAGAAAAGGTTACCAGGGCCTGGAAAGGTGAGACACCAACTCAAGGTCACACAGCCTACTCATGGCACCTCTGACCTCTCTGCTCCCAGTCTGGGTGCATTCCCTTGCTGCTCCAGGAGAATTTCTTCTGTTGACCTATCTGTTGGGTGATGGGGTCTACTGTGGGGGCTCTTGTCCAGCCCTGAGTCCCCAAGGCAGAAGAGGTGAGGTTGAACTAAAGCATATGATCCTTTTAAACCAGATTAGCTGAAATAGGGCAATAAATAAATTTATAAAATGTCTTTTATAGACAGAGAACCATTTTTTTAGTACAATGGAGGAATACAGGTAGATGAATTTGACATAGGAACATTCACCTCTGGAATCTGAGCTTGCCTATTAGAATGTGTACCCAGGGGTGGTGTTTCACCCTAGGGTATGGAAACTCAGCTTATGAAAGAGAAAAATTCATAGAGGAAAGCTTGTGTTTTAGTTTGCTGTTATTGAGGGGAAGGTTGAAACAGTTCTTCAAAGACTGATGATCATTTTTTAAATGCCTGGATTTTGCCTTCTTAGGACTGTTTTCCTTGGACCTCCTGCATGGTTTGAACCAAATCTGTAGGACAAGAAGTGGTTCTGTTAAGAATCAGAGGGTGAGAACCAGACAGCTATCTGGTCTTGACCTTCGAAGTGTCAGGATGTCAGGAGCTCTTGATTGGAGAAGGCAAAGTAGCCCCCTCCCCTCCAAGGCAGCCTGGAGCTCAGGGGTGGCTCCTGGCATGGGTTTGGTAAGTTCCAAGGGCTTTGCACACAACTGTTTTGTCATGTATGTATTTTCATTCCTATTTCACACTTGACAATACTGTGACTTAGAGCAGTTGAGTAGCACACATAAGGTCATGAAGTCAGCATTTGAATTAAAAACGATGAGACAAAAAAGTCAGCACACTTCTCTCCAATGCCTTGTATGGAACAGGCAGAAGTATGGAATAGTACCTGCTTCAGCTTGGGTAAGGTAGAGCGCTTCACATTTCTTACTCCTCTGGAGTTGATTTCCTTGTTGGTGCTGTCAGAGCAGACAACATTGTTCAGACAGATTGTAGTCAGTGAGTGTAGCCCTTGGAGTCCACATCACCACTTCCGATTTCAATGGTGGTGGATTGGATTGTTCTAAGTGAGCTCAGACCCACCATGGTGTCTGACCTCAAGCAGGAGCCAGAAGGGCTTTGCAAATTCTGATTCGGAGTTTCTCCTCAGCTACAGAAGCTTGTTCACAGCCTTCAAATTGTGCCTGGATGGAAACATAAGAGTGTTAACATCCTCTGGAACAATTTTCAATCAGTGAGGGAGACACCAGCTATCATCTGTCGGTGGATACTTCTAGGCATTCTCTACACTTCTCAGAAGTTCCGGTGGAAGTGAGCCACCTAAGGACACCACCTCAAGGAAATGCACCCTCCGCTTGACTTTCCCTATTTCCTGGGTGTGCTTTTCCTATTCCACACTTCTGCTTCTTGGGGTCACCTTATGAGTGGACCACCTCCATCAAATCCTGCTTCAGGCTCTGCTTTCAGGGTGACCCTAACCAAGATGGGCACCTATGCCTGGAAGGCAGTTTATATTGGGAGCAGCCTATGTGGGGGGTACAAGGGGACGAGCAGAGACATATGGTAGCAGAGTGGGAACATCAACCAGAAAGTAAACTTGGGACATAGCAGCCAGGACCTCCTTTCCTTCCCTGGAGATTCTCCACATACAATATTCCTGGAGCTCCCGAAGTTTCTGTCCGAAGGGGAGGCATTACAAGCTTTATAGGAACTAGACATTTGTGACAATAAATGTGGTCATTACTCAATGGTGTGTTTGATGATGAAGCTGTCCCTGTGCACTAGTTAGGGATGTCTCAGCCCTCTGTGGTGGCTTCCTCAGCTGTCATCAGGGAAGCTGTCTCAAGCAGTGACTCCTGGCCATGGTTTCAATGAGCCAACGTCATTGGTCAGATTTGGATCTTGCCTTGGGAGAGGGTCCTGGTTTACCTGGTAATATCTTTGGACCTGATATTCGGCTACATCCTAAGCATGGGTATAAAAACAAAGGGGGAATTTAACCAGGGAAAAAATCAATTTACATGCTTACAGAACAACAGTAAGGCTTCATACTGTGGCCTCATTTTCATGAGGTGAGTCACTACAACGGTTGACCTCATGGCTCATCTATGAGTAAAGGCGCACTGGCAGTCACCGCTGGCACAGGAATGAGATCAGGCCCGTTTCCTGGAACCCTGGCGCCAGCCAGAGCCCAGAGTGGCCTTTTGCCATGAGGAAGATGTCTCCAAGAGGCAAGGCCCCAGTTCAGAGATGCAGGTCTAGCTGCGACTCCTTCATTGATCAGTTCCATGGAATATTCTTTTTTGTCCGTAGTTACTGATTGGCTAGTCACACTACTGACTCCTCAAAACATGCAGTTTGCATTGGTCAAGGCCACCATATTCTCATCAATGATACTGTTTTCTGAGTAGTAGGTCCCACCATCTGGTTAGCTGAAATGAATTTCTGATCAGTTGACTCTCACGTACCTTGCACCCAATTTGTATTTAAAAGCTAATTCCTGCTATGACTATCTGAATTTATGCTACTATCAGAGACCTACTTTCTTATGCCTATTCCCTGTCTTGCATGTATAGCATAAAACAAAAACTTGGAGTTGGATGAGATCTGAATTTGAATCTCAGCCCAGCTACTTATTAGTTTTATAACTGTAGGCAAACTACAGTTTTATTAGCGAAGAGCCCTAGAATTCACGAGATCAAATCGAAACTTCATTGATGGCTGTGTGATTTCAAATGGATCTCTTAACTTCTCTGAGCCTCACTTTCCTCAGCTTTAAAGTAGTGTTTTTATTAGTATTACATACCTCAAAGACTTGTAAGGATTAAATGAGGCAATGAACATGAAGTAATTGGCACATAATAATTTCATAATAAATCTTAGTAATTTCTACTGTGTGTTTAGAAGGAAAGAACTTACTGAAAAATGAAGACCCAACCCAGACCTTTAGTGGTTTGGGGTGATGGCAGGTGATCTTATGGATGTCCCTCTTATCTTCCTGAGTGAGGACAGCCCAGTGTCTGATTCTACCTCAACTTGCTCCTCATGCAGTATACCTCTTCAGGTGTGAGCCAGAAGTCCAGGAGAGGTAGGAGGAGGTTGAAGAATGTTCGGTTAAGACCAGAGACCATGAAAGACCCACCAAGTCAGAGGTGGCACAAGTATGATTGTGGCTATTAAATATGCTTAAGCATTTAAAATGAGCACAAAAGGATTAGCAAAGAAATGTATATTACATAAGATTCAAATATAGGATATAGGATCTGGATTCAAACACATGGCTATAGTAGCACGATGTGCACAATTAAGACAACAGAGCAGGTAAGGCCTAAGGTATATTAAAGTACATCTTTGCATTATCCCAGTGATGCAATTTTCTGTCTGTTGCCCCATGACACTTAAGAACCATCACCTATTCTTGCATTGGCTAAGCAGTTACAAGAACAAAATATATTGTACTGCTAAAAATAACAACATAACTCGGTTTTTAAAAGGGCACAATATGGTGAAAAAGAAACTCTAATTCACTGTAGGTGGGAATGTAAATTGGTGCAGTGCCAATGGAGAATGGAATGGAGACTCCTTAAAAATTTACAAATCTAAATACCACGTGACCCAGCAACACCTCTTCTAGGTATTTATCCAGTGAATATGAAAACATTAATTCAAAAAGATTTATGCACACATATTCATAGCATCATCATTCACAATAGCTAAGCTATGGGAACAACCAAAATACCTAATAGTGGATGACTGGATAAAGAAGTTGTGGTATATATACTCCATGGAATACCACCTAGCTATTAAAAAATGTTGAAATCTTGCCTTCTGCAACACCAAGGATGGAATTTGAGGTGATTATGCTAAACAAAATAAGTCAGAAAGTGGAAGGCAATTATAGAGTGATTTGTCTCACATGTGGCAAAGAAATAACCAAAACAATCTAACAAATGATATAAAAAAAAAACTCAGTCTATGAAATATGTAGTGGCTGCCAGAGGGGGAGAGGAAGGGTGGAGTGAGTGTCAGGCTGACAGAGAGAAAGGCACTTGAACTTTGGTGGGGGATACAGTGGTGTTGTGCACACATAGGGGTGAAGATGTGCCCTAAAATTTATATAATTTTGTGAATCAACAGTTTCATTAAAATTAAAGTTATAAATGGCATAAGACATTGCTATATTGGTCAAATTCAGCTTTTGGGATTCAGAGTTTAACTTGCCTAAGAATGTTTCACTTGCATTTATTTTCTAAAGTCTTAAGATTAAGCATACTATGTCTGGATCCCTTTTGTTGCAACAAATACACATATATCTGGTTAGTGTATTGGGAGACTTTATGTAAATTGGTTATTGCCTGCCCTTTCGGAGGAGAATCTGGAAGTTCATGTGAGTGTTGACAAGGATAAATAGCTGTATCCGAGATAGCAAGCCCTCTGAGGCTTGACTGTTAGCTGAAAATATATAGAAATCTTTGTCAGAATTGTATTTCAGGGATCATCTACATATATTTTCATATCTAATTGGTTTGGGTTTGTATCCCATAGTGTTTCTACCATCAATCTTCTGACTGAGGGTTAGAGGAAGAAAGGAGGATGAGATGATGTAAGAACATCACTCTAGAATAGAGGGGAAAGCAGAGAGCCCTTCAGTTGCTAGGAAAGGATGAGGTAAGAGCAGGATATGCCTTAGCTCAGGGATGCAAGGGAGAGGGAGGATGACAGACACCTCAATACAAATATCAGCCCCCAACAGCTTTAGGAAAATGCTGCAGACATTTATGCTGTTGTTGTGTTTTCTCCCAGCCCCATCCTAACGCTGGACTGGTTGCCAGAAATAGTCCTCGTGTGGCAGGGAGGAGCTCCAGAAACATCTGCATGACTATGGCGAGTGGTTGAGAATTGAGGCTCCAGGTTTGCCATGGAGTAGAGGTTCAGGACCCCCACTGTGTGGAGGGAGGAAGCCTCCCATCATAAGAAGATGCAGATAGGCAGCCCAGAGCTGAGGGTCCAGGTGGGAGTTGTAGCTGAGTCTCAGAGTGTCAGCATCCAGAACAGGAGCCCAGGAGCAGGATGAGTGGACCATCTCCTACAAAGTAATCACCAAGTCATTTCCCTGCGTGAGAGCACACACCGCCTATATCCAGCCAGTTCCTCAATGTCAAATGAAAGAACATGGAGACTCATGAGACAAAGTGGGTTGAGCTCTTTCTTTTCCTGGGGCTGAAGCCACATGACTCAGACCAAAGGTCCCTCTCCCTCCTGGTGCGGCTGAGGCACTCAGGGAGCAGAGAGGCAGGGTGAGTGGGACCTTGAAGGACTGAGTCGCTATTGCAGAAAGAGTTTAAAGCCTATGAACTGCTATCTTATCTAGAAGAGTTGAAATATATGTTCCCTCCCTCCTGGCCCCCATCTCTAATTGTTTGGAGACTTTGAAACAAGGTAAAAATTTTAGAGAACAATAGAATGTATTTTCCTGCATGGCAGAGTTGTAATGCATACCTTGTAATCCGTTACAAAAGCACCCAGTGGCCAGTGGCTTTGTCCTAAATGATATGCAAAAACCAACTGTTTTAAATCACATGCCCCATGTTGTAAAACTCCCCTGGTTAAAAGGATAATACTTTAAATATTTCTGTGTCATCTGCTCCAGAGTGTATGATGGTTCTCTGATCTGCAGATTCTTTAGGAGAAGGGATTATAGTTCATCATTTTTCATCCTGTAATTGATACACTACAGAGACTCAAGATTTTAGAGGCACAGTACAGCCACTGGCTTTGTTTGCATGTCTTACTCCAATCCCATTAAAAATGGATGAAAAATCCAGTGTGGCAGACAGACCAAAGGTGTAAAATTCTCAAGTGACACTTCAGAGGTATTATCAATGTTGTTTTGGGTAAAATCATTATGTGCCAAACTAGCAAAAAATTGAGACTGCATTTGTTGGGATGGTTACTATGAAATATAACCTTAGTGCCTGCTCTTTCATAGTATATTCTGCAGTTTGAACAATGGACTGTGGTAGAATGTTTTTTCTCCAAATTGAAAATAATTCAAGACCCTTGAAGGAGCTAGAGAGGCAGCACCATATGTGAGTGTAGCCTGGCTTATCAAAAAGGCTCAAACAGCTGGACCCCCGCCCAGGCGTTGCAAAATCAGAGAATACCCATTGTAACTTGCACCCAGTTTTTAAGCAACAGAATATTGCTTGACTGTTGTATTGTCAAGAATTGTTTAACATTTTCAGGGCTTGTTTTACAGTGAAATTTTATTGTTTTAACTCCTAAACTAATAAAATCATCGGTTATTAGTAAAGCTGTATGACTAGTACTTAGATAAAACCTTTTATATTATGCTCAGTGCTGGGAGGAGTCACATTAGATTTTGTTCTGAGATCTGTTTTTCCTGCCAGAAAGTATTTGTTCTTCCCAAAATGTCTTCCCGGAACTCCCACACTGTGGTCCTATGGGCTCAGCTACCTCCTTAACAAAATGTGTTCACCCTAGTGATGGGGACCACACAAGAGCCAGCCTGTCAGGAGGGTAATGGAGGACATAGTCGCAGACATAGAGGAAGAAGTGCTCTTCCTGAGCTCTGACAGTGTGCTGGGCGCTGGGCAAGTTCTTTTTTTTTGAAGCACACTGTACATTGAGACAAATGCACATAAGTATATAGCTTGATGAATTTTCATCAAATGAAACACCTCAGTAGTTAGCCCCCAAATTGAGACATACCATGATAGCACCCCCAGAAACCACCTGGTGTCCCCTCAAGTCACTGACCCCCAAAGGAGACTACCACTCTGATCAATTTTTTTTAAGATTTTATTTATTTATTTTTATTTTTTATTTATTTTTTTATAGAGGCATGCTTTATTTATTTATTTATTTATTTTGTTTGTTTGTTTGTTTATACAAGCACTGGGTACAGTCAGAAGCGCGGGAGGGTGAGAGAATTCACCAGAGCTAGAGCGGGGAGCAGAACAGGCAGAAGGACCGAAGTACACTGCTGAGGGGAGCAGCGGGAGGCAGGAGAGGTCTGCGCGCCATGTGGGACCCTCCTCTGGTGGCCAGGGAGCAGCCGGGGATCGAACCAGCACTGCAGAGGCTGCGGGCAGCTTCGCAACCCAGCGCTCAACCGCTGCGCCACCGGGGAGGCCCAAGATTTTATTTATTTATACAAGAACTGGGGTACAGGTCAGAGGCGCGGGAGGGTGAGAGCGGGGAGCGGAACAGGCAGACAGACTGAAGACACTGCTGAGGGGAGCAGTGAGCAAGGCAGAAGAGGTCTGCCACGCCATGTGGGTTTCTCTCTGGCCTGCCGGGAATTGAACCCGCGCTGCAGAGGCTGTCGACAGCTTCACAGCTCAGCCATCAACCCGCTGCACCACCGGGGAGGCCCTCACCCTGATCAATTTTATTGTTGTTGTTTTTTAAAGCTTTTTATTTTGGAATAATCTTACAGTCACAAGAAGTTACAAAAATTGTACAGAGGTTTCCCGCCCACGCTTATCCAGCTTCCCCAAATGATGTATTTCAAAACCATAGTACACTCTCCAAACCAGGAAACTGACAACATACAGTAATACACAGACTTGACTATGGAGTTGAATCAGCTTTCACCAATTTTATGTGCCCTTACAAATTTTGAGTATATATCTATGAAATTTTATCACATATCTAGATTCATGGAACTACCGCTGGGTTCCATCACCTCAAAGAATTTTTTCTGGATTTGAACTTGATCTAAATGATTCCTGATTTCTTTCACTGAAGATTTTGTTTGTGAGATTTCTTCTAGTTGCTGTGTATCATTCTGATTTGTTTCTCTTGTTGTTGTATTCCATTATGTGCATATCCCACAACTTACCTGTTCTGTGAGTGGACATTTGGTAGTTTCAATTTTTGTCTGTGACGAATGGTGTGATGAGCATTCTGGTAGATCTTGAAATAAGTGTAAGTGTTAGGGGGAAATGATGTCCTGAGCTAATCCCATACAAGCTTTGTGGACCCCACCCCCACTCCAGACTAAAGCCATCAAGACACTGGGAAAGACAAATCCCATCACCACCAAAGGGAAGGTGGCTGGGACCTGAGGGTGGAGTTGGGCAGCCAGGTTGGATATAAAAACCAAACACGTGGGCCTTGGGCTCTCTCACGATCGCTTGCCTCCTGGCTTCACGGCTCCTGGCTGGCGGCCAGCTCTCCGAGTGCCATTTTGGGGATTCCTGATCGGCCGATCAGGTAGGACTCATTTAAAACTTTGTCTCCCGCTTTTCTCCCAGAGCTGTACATTTCCTCATTTCCCCTTCCCTTGTAAATAAACCTTTTATTAACCTTTCACGTGTGCCTGCAGTAGAGCATTGATAAGTCCTTTTAAGCGCGCGGGTGAGGACCCACAGTCAGGCACCCCGTTTTGTATCGGGGTTGCTCTACAACATAAGTATTTCTGTTGGGCATATACTGAGGAGTGGGATTGCTGGGTCTTAGGCCTGCATATGTTTGTTTTTGATATATTCTGAAGATCAGTTTTCCAAAATAGTTCTACCAATTTACATTACTGTTAGCAGTTCACAGAGTCCTTACCAAATACTGGTACTTTCTGCCATGCAATGGTGGTATTGTGGTATTGTGTGGTGAGTCTAATTTCTCTGATGACCGCTGAGGTGGAGCAGCATTGCATACCTATATTGGCCACTTGGGTGTTATTTGTTTGTTTATTTTTAAACATTTATTTTTATTTATTTATGCATATAAGAACTGTAGGACAGAGGTGCAGGGAGTGGTGAGAGGATAAACCAGAGACAGAGCTGGGAGCAGAACTGGTGAATCTGTTAGGGGGAAAAGGATGTCCTAAAGCTAATTCCATACAGGCTTTGTGGACTCCACCCCCACCCCAGGCCAAAGCCAAAGACACTGGGAACTCCAAATCCCATCACCACCAAAGGGAAGGTGGCTGGGACCTGAGGGTGGGGTTAAGCAGCCAAGTTGGTATAAAGCCAGACACATGGGCTTTGGAGGGGTCCCCCATTTTGGCTCTCCACCAGCTCGCGGCGTCCGGCCAGCTCTGAGAGTGCCTTTGGGTTTCCAGTTCGTCGGATCGGGTAGGACGCATTAAAGACTTTATTTCCCTATTTTCTCCCTGAGTTGTACATTTCCTTAATTCCCTTTCCCTTGTAAATAAACCTTTTATTAACCTTTTGTGTGTGCCTGTAGTGGAGTATTAATAAGTCCCTTTTAAGCGCGCGGGTGAGGACCCACAGCCAGGAACCCGTTCAATATTGGGGCTGCTCTATAACAAATCTACCGAAATACTCTGCTGAGGGGAACAGTGGGTGAAACAGGAGAGGTCTGTTGTACCCTGTGGGTTAGCTTCCTGGCTGAGTATCAAACTTAGGCCACAGTGGCTGGCAATAGTTTGATAGTGCTGAGACTCTAACCCTGGCGCCACCAAGGATGCCCCACTTGGGTGTTATTTTTAAAGATGTATTTATTCAAGACTTTTGCCTTTTTAAAAACAAATATGCTGGGTTTTTTCCTTGCTTGATTTTAAGTGTTTGTATGTGAATATTTTGTTGAACATATGAGACGCAGTATTTTTTCCTGCTAGGTGTTGCTTTTTAAAACAAACAAACAAACACGAACAACTTAATTTTTTAGAACTGTATTAGGTTTTCAGCAAAATTGAGTGGAAAGTACAGAGGGTTCCTATGTGCTCTTGTTCCCAGCTCCCTCCATGAACGGTCCCCAATATCAACATCCCACCAGAGTCAGGCATTGTTTAAAATTGATGGACCCAGGGCCTCCCTGATGGTGCAGGGGTTAAAGACTGCCCTATCAAGCTATCACCGGACACTGCAGCATGAGTTCCGTCTCTGGCGTGCCAGGGAGCAACCCATATGGTGCAGCAGACCTCTCCTGTCCCGCCCGCTTCTTCCCTCAGCAGTGTATTTCAGTAGATCTGCCTGTTGTGCTCCCCACTCTCTCTGATGAATCCATTCGCCACCATCACCACCACCACCCCTGCCCCTGCACCTCTGGCGTACACCCCAGTTCTTGTACGCATAAATAAATAAATCTTTAAACAAAAAATGATGAACCTGTATGATACTTCATTATCATCCAAGCCTAGAGTTTACTTTAGGGCTTGGGCAAATATATGATATGCATCCACCATTATAGTATCATGCAGAAGTCTCACTGCCTTAACTGAAACTTTTGTACCCTTTGACTAACATCTCCCCATGTCACCCTTACTCCCTTACTCTGTTTCTATGAATTTGACTACTTCAGATTTCATGTTAAATGGGATACATTTGTATTTCTGTGTCTTGCTTACTTCACTTAGCATAACGGTCTGCAGTTTCATCCACATTGTCACAAATGGCAGAATTTCCTTCTTTTTTATTTTAAGGCAAAATTATATTCCATGATGTGTGAAAACACATGTTTTCTTTATCCATTCATTTGTCGATGGACATTTAGATTGTTTTGAAATCTTGGCTGTTGTGAATAATATACAGAGGAGTGTAGATATATTTCCTTGAGATCCAGGAGTGGGATTGAAGGATCACATGGCAGTTCTATTTTTAATGTTTTGAGGAACCTCATACTGTTTTCCAAAATAGCTGTATCAATTTACACTCCCACCAGCAGCTTGCGAGTGTTCCCTTTTCTCCACATTTTTGCCAACAATTGTTATCTTTTGTCTTTTTGATAATAGCTATTCTAACAATTGTGAGGTTATATCTCATTGCAGTTTTCTTACAAATTTTTTATTGAAGCAACATTGTTTTATAACATTATATAGGTTTCAGGTGTAAAGCATTGTAATTCGGCATCTGGATATACATTATGCTTGTCTCTGAAAGGTCTACTTCCCATTAACCACCATGAAATTGATCCCCTAATTTACTTATTTCTTCTCTTTTCCCCTCCCCAGAATTTTGTCCTTATAATCTGGAAGTTTCTGATTTGTTGTTTCTTTATCTTACACACGTGAAATTATACTGTATTTGTCTTTCTCTTCTTTATTTCACTTAACATAATAGCTTCTGGGTCCATCCATGTTGTTGCAAATGGAAGGATTTCATATTTTTTTTATAGATGGATAGTATTCATTGTTTGTATACACCACATCTTCATCCATTTGTTGCGTGACTTTGAACTAGTTGCTTGACATCTTCAAACCCATTTCCAAAAGTGTAAAACAAAGAAAAGAATACCATTGTGACTCAGTACTTGAGAGGCTTAGACAATAAA
Source organism: Talpa europaea (assembly GCF_964194135.1). NCBI lineage: Eukaryota > Metazoa > Chordata > Mammalia > Eulipotyphla > Talpidae > Talpa > Talpa europaea. Next base: position 40,044,952 of record NC_140073.1, on the reverse strand, counting down.
ATGCATATTACTATTGCTATTATTATCACTACCTATTACCTTAAGAATGATGGGGATGAGGTAGTTCCACTGTATCCTCTAAAAGCCTTGGTTTCCCTCCCCCACCGCACCCCCCACCTTGCTATTTTGATCTTCCTCCTAATGCCCCTAAGCTATTGTCCTTATAAGGACAAGGATATTGTGAAGCTCTTTCTCCTAGGGAGAACCAGTTCCTATTCTCGAGGCTTCTGCTTTCCTCAGAGCCTCTGCCCTTCCCTGAGACTGTCTGCAACCTTCCCCTTGGTGAACAGTTCCAAAGCAGGCTCAGGATGCAGGGAAAAGAGCAAAGCATGGCAGTCAAAAAACTCTGGCACTTAGGCCTGGCTCAGTAGTTAATCCACTTGGACAATCTTAAACAAGTGGTTCCCTTTTCCTGAGCTGAGTCTCTCACTCTGGGTGGGGTGAGATCATTCCATTCTGTCCCCAAGTCTTCTCAGTACTGATACTTTATAACTTCTTAGTAAAATCAGACACTGGTGACTGCTGGTTGTGGAAAATTCCAGGGGAGATTCCCAGAGGAGCTGCAGAGGACTGTCATTTCCTACAGAAGGGTCAAGTAGTTCGCTCACTCTTCTGACTTATTTGTGCCAAGGAAAGAATCCAAAATACAGAAATAGCTTTATGCGTGAAGATGTTCACTGCAGCAGTGCTTATACAGTGAAAATAACAAATTTGAAAATAATTCCTCTGCCTTCTGCTCCATCTGGAGGCAGCCAGACTGGGTTCTCAGGATCCTTGAATCAGCACAAGGACTTTTAACACTCAAGAAGACAGTCACAATACTTGATATAGAATTATTTATTCATTCATCAAATAGTTTTGGTTACCCATTATGCCTTCGGTTAAGAAATAGCTCTATGAAGATGATTAGACTTATTTCTTCCCTCAAGGAGTCCACAGTTTAGCCAGGGCAGCAGATATCTAAGAGGTGAAGTAAAAGCTGCATATGGCTATGAAATTTGCCACGAGATGCCGGAGAAGAGAGCTAGTCATCTTTCTTTGGGGAGTAAGGAAAGGCTTCCTGGTTCAGGTGGCATCTGGATTTTCCAGATGAGAAGTTGGAAAGTAATTTTAGGTAGTGAGAGCAGAGACAGAGAAGGCAGTATACCCATGTGGCTGGATAGTAGGATGCCTGGGAGGGGCACATGGGGCAATATGCAGGAGAGAAAGGCCATCAGTCAGGTCAGTAGACTGGAGCCAAATATGAAGGGCCTTGAATGCCAAGGTAAACAGTGTCAGCAACTTCCCATGAGTAGAGTAGGTGGGGCAGGGGTGAGAGGATGGGATAGCAATGGAATGATCAGGTGATGCACTTGAAAGATGCCTTGGAGGAGAATAGGATGGAGGTGGTATGGTCAGGGTGTGGTGAGAAGGTGGCATGGTACAATTTTCCTGGACAGAGAGGAAGAAGTACAGGACCTGAAGCCACTGAGGATGGAGAGAAGCAGAGTCCCAGTGCTATGTCGGAGGCAGAATCAATAGGACTATGGGCTGAGAGGATGTAGGAGGTTTGGTGAGTCTCAGGCTTCTGACTCTGGCAAATGCATGGGGAGAGCCTTTCTTGAGATGGGACGCCCAGGAGGAGGAGAATTTAGGGGAAGATGAGGATTGTGGTTGGGTCATGATGAGTTTTAGGGCCTAGGAGGAGCTTTCAGGAGGCAGAGGGGTCAAATAATCAAGAATCAGAGAGAGACTAAGCCTCATCAGCTTAGAGTTGGTGCTTTAGACTTTAGAGGAGAAGACATGTCTTGGGGAGAGGACTGAGAGAAGGGAATTGTGGACAGTTCTTTAAAAGGTAGGGAAAGAAAGGCAGCAGAAAAGCAAAGTAAGACAAGCCGATGAAGGAGGTAGAGAAGCAGCCAGAGGAGACGAGGAGAGGCCATGTTCAGGAGGAAGGGGAGGGGAGAGGTAGGTGGAGAGGGAGCTGCTGATGGGTCTTATAACGTGGAGAGCTGAGAATGAGGTGGGGAGGGACTGGGAATGGGGGGTGTTGAGGGAGGATCTGAAGCTGTGATGGTGATTACAGCTCCCTTTCCACTGACTTGTAGCTAGTGAACAGCCTCAGAGTCTGCTTTGGGACTTTCGTGTTCTGGGCCACGCTTCCCATGAAGAAGGACCTGGGCCTAGGGTCTGCTCTCTTCCCCTTCTGTGAGTACACACATCTGTGGGCATGCGCATGCCCCTTTGTCTGGGTGGATGGAGTCAGGATCCTCTGGGTTAGAAATCTGGCTTCCCACCTGGAGATAGCCTGGATCAGCCCCACGATTCCTGAGGGGGTGGGCCTGCATCTTTTCCTCCAAGATGAGGATGAGAAGCAGAGGCAGGCTGTGGACCATCAGGATCTGTCAGCAGCCTCTGAGAGTCTGCCCACCATCTGGGCCCTATCAGACAAGCGGAGCTTTTCCTACATTAATCTCTGATGAGCTTGGCGCGGCTTTCATTTCAAAAGGCTCCACTTCTTTTCTCTCTTCCTATACCCCTCCCCAAAACAGGACTAAAAATTATGCCACTCCCTTCCTTGGTTTTCCAGTCCAGCTGGGGCCAGAGAAAGCTTTGAAATTGGAGCAAGCTCAGGATGGAGAGGGAGAGGATGCTGATGTGGCTGCTGGGGAGGGACTGGAGGAGGAAATGACTGACAGAGACCCTAAGCGAGAAAGAGAGAACAGAGATCTCTTGGGTGACCTGCTCTGGCCCCTGGGGACCCCCAAGACTTTCCTTCCCATTTCCCAGCATGCATCTGTTTATCCATCACCCCAGTTCCTCCTGTCCTTGACACTCCATCCTGGAAGCCATTCCCTAGCAACTTCTCTCCTCCTGGGGTCTCTACAGATGAGGAGCAGCGCTTTTGACCTGTGGCCCAGCAAAGGCCACTGTTAGCAGCTGCCTGAAATCAGGGGCTTCCAGAACCATGAGCCAGGAGTGTTGGGAACTTGGTCTTCTATCTTTCTCCTTCCGCATTTGTCAAATAGTTACAGGAGACCAGTGCTGAGTGGCTGTGTGCCAAATGCAGAATGGTGTGTTGGGCTAACTAGGATAGGTAGAGTTTGATGTAGCTCAGTCTAGAGCTGGAAAGTGTCAGAGTTCGGAGAGACCTTAAGATGTATATTATCCAGCCCAGTTATTGTAGTAGAGGAATGCTAAGGCCCAGGGAGAAGAGAGTGATCACATAGGGCCAAGATGGGGAAACTTGGCAGCGAGACCTCACTTCCAGGTCTGCCTCATCTAGGGCCTGCTAGAGACATCAAAGATACTTTGCTGGTCATCAGTCAAGGGCTGAGTTGGATTTCTAGTCAGTGGGGGCCAGGGTTGTCTGTTCATGACAGATCTGGGTTCCACAATTTGGAGATGAGGAATGAGTCAGAGCCAAAATCAAGAACCAGTTTGTAAGAGGATTAGGGAACCAGGGGAGGATAAGGGACTAGGGATAAGGGGCAAGGTTATTGGAAGTCCATTCTTAATTAGGATCTGGCCTGTGTGGATCTCTCATTCTGTTTGGATGAAGTAGAGATTCATTTAGTACTGGAAGAGTGATTATATGGCTAGCAGGATGGATTTGGCTACATGTAAGGAAAAACCCCACTCAAACTGGATCAAATGACAAGAGCATTTATTAATTCACACAAGGTCAGAGATGAAGTGAGCTTCAGGACTGGTTGATTCAACAACTCAACCATGTCATCAAAGATTCAGCTTCCTTCTATGTCTCAGCTTTGCCTCACTCCTGGTCATTAGATGGTTGCCTCCTCGTTGTAAAATAGCTGCCAGCTGAAAGGGGGTTTGTTTTCCTTTATTTGGTTTAATGGTAAAGAAGCAAATACTTTCTTCCTAGCCATGGGATCTAATTGGGCAACTTTGGGTCACATGCCCATCCTTAGACCAACAGTAGGTAGCAAGAGAGCCCTGTTAAAGCAGGGCTTAAACCAAGGACTGGCAAATCACACCACAGCTTATGGACAATGGACTCAATCTAAGTCAAGTATTTATTTGATTACAGGCCACAAGCTAAGAATGATTTTTATGTTCTTAAATGATTAAGAATGTATCATAGCACCCATGTTACCTCTTAGCCCTCAAAGACAAAAATTACCATCTTAAAAAATTACAGTTTGCCAATCCTTGGTTTAGACTAATCAAGATCTACCTCTGAAGTGAAGGCTGGGTTCAAACCTCCTCTGAAGCCCCTGACTATGTGAGGGACAGGTCAATACCTGCCTGACTTTGGGATTCTCTTTGTGAGGGAGCCCTGGGTAGAAATTAACAGTGTAGTATAAATGTTGGCATGTAGTCAGACCTCGTGAAAACTCAGAAGCAACCATTTAATAAGATTGGCAGTCTTGAAAATAATATAATAGTTCAGGAAATGGGAGATCATTCAGAAACCAGGGCAAGCTGGTAAACTATCATGTCAGTACCAAAAACTTCTTGCTTTTTCCATGCCAGCCCATTACCACTGTACTCTTTAGTCTACACATCTTTAGCAGGTGGTTAGGCATACCTTCCGTTTACCACGGTTATACGCACCATGGCCTCTACTGCTGGCCAGACATCTTATTGTGAGACTTCACTTTCTGCTCCTACCATCAAACAAATGGATTATTTTATCTGTTTTGTATCAAATTCTAACAAGAGGAATGCTTTAAGTAGTTAGTTTAAACACTCTAATGTCTACTGGACAAAGGCCTCTAGCCAGGACTTACTTTGTCTCAGCTGTGGCCTAGCTCACCTCTACATCAGGATTAGTAGAGCCATTCTCTCAATTCAACAGTAGACTCAAGCTAAGCTCCACAAAAATTCTGATAAAGATTTATTGTCCACACTTCTTTGTTTGTATTATATGACCACTAAGGTAGAGAGGCAAGCTGAAGTTTCTTTAAGGTAAAAGAAATCAGTATCTAAGCCAATATCTGAGTTCACTCATGATCCCATGGATGGAGAAATCTTTCAGATCATTGCAAGGACATAGGATTAAAAGATCCTATACCACCTCAAAAACACAAAGTCACTTATAGATAACTAGGAAGTTATAAAAATGACTATCTCTGGTTATGATGCTCTACCAAGTTTAGGTGTCTAACTCATCTTATTGACTTTTATTGAAATAACAGAAAAAATGCAAAAACTAAGGATAAAACCACAATAGGCCTGGAAAACCAAAAAGAGGATAACAATAGCCCATAAATGCTAAAAATAGACATATTGAGTTGCGTTGACACAGTATCGTTGAACAGTCATTAATCTGAACAATCACAGGATCCCCCTCTAAAAAAACCCAGAGTTAATGATGGTAATAGAAAAGAACTTGCAATTTTAATTGATAGAGAAATTTGAGAGGCTATCATATGCATAGAATAATACATGGTAGAGACTGACTACATTCTCATCAATCCCCCTTATGTGCACACAAGAAAAGTGTATCTTCAAGCCCCTTTTACAGTCAGGTTGGAGCCATGTAACTGGGTTTCAGTCACTAGAAAGGTGGCAAAATTAATGTGTACCATTTCTGGTTCTGGCAATGAAAAACTATGTGTGATTATCTATATTCTCTCTTTTCCTGGCAGCCATTCCTGAAAATGGCATCAAAGATGCAAGGAACTAGAAATGTAGAATTAAGAAATATTAAAAATAAATAGTTCTGGCAAAAGGAACTTTCTATTGAAGAGAAACTTTGATTTTGAGATAAATTACTGAGTGTAAGTGAAGATAGGAAGAAATGCTGGAAATGAAAGTAAATACAAAATACTTGTAAATTCTTTTAATTACTCTGAAACAACTGGCTCTCTAAAGAAAAAGTAGAAGAAATGTAATGAGGGTGAATAACATATGTAAACAACATGATGTATCACAATAATAAAAAAAGATGGCAAAGTGAAATTGGGTGTATGCTGTTTCAGGGTCCCTGCATTATATAAAGACTGGCAAAATGTTCTTGGTGATAGACTGTGTGTAAACCAAGGAAATGTGCTACAAAAATTAGGGATGTTTCAATAAAATTGGTGAGGCAGACATAAATTCTAAGTTAATGGTATAGATAAGTAGAATCATAAAAATAATACAGCTAAAAGCAGGCAGAGAAAGAGGGAAAAGGGAATAAAATAATACCAATTCTACAAACTCTTTGAGACATTCGAAGAGGAGGGAATGCTTGCCAGCTCATTTTTATCAGACCAGGACAACCTTGATTGCAAAATAGCACAAAGGTGTTATAGGGGAAAAATTGCAGAATTTATTCCTTATGAAAGCAGTGCAGAAATTTTAAACTAAATGTAGATAATTGAGTCCAACAATATAAAATAATTAATACATTAATAATTAATATGTGATCAAATGGGATTTATTCCAAAAATGCAAGAATGGTTTAATAATCAAATATAAAACAATGTAATCCACCATATTAATAGAATAAAGAAAAACAAGTATATGATAATATCTCTATGTAAAGCATTGAATTTCTACTTTTTGGCTAATATGAATAATATAGCTATAAACATTGGTCTACATTTTGTTGTGCCTGGAGATATATTTTCAATGTTCTTAGATTTATACTTAGGAATGGAATTGCTAGGTCATATGATAACACTATGTTTAACTTTTGGGAGACTACTATACTAGTGGATATGAAGCAATTTCCCATTGTGGTTTTCTTTCCCCATCATGGATTTTATTTGCATTTTCTTGCTGACTAATGATGTTTATCATGTCTCCATGTGCTTATTGAACATTTCTTTGGAGAAACAATCTTTTCTTCTGAAGTCTCTAATTGTTAATACCATTTTCATTAAAACCTTTGTTTTCATCTGTAGATATTCCTTTTTTCATAGCTTCCATTTCTTTGCTCATTATATTTATATTTTCTCTATGGTCTTGAGCATATAATCGTTATTTTAAAAGTTTTAGCTTGCTAAGAGCATCATCTTTGTCATTTATACATCTGTTTCTATTGACTAATTATTCTCCTTGTGAGTATATTTCCTTCTTCTTGCATATCTACTAATTTTTATTGAATTTTGGACATTATTAATGACATACTTATGCTATTAGGTGTTTAGATTTTTTTCTTTTAAAGAATATTTAACTTTATTGTATTATAGTTAAGTTACATATTAGCTTGGTCAATTTAAGTTTTGTTTCAAAGGCAGGTTTAGAGTAGCATTTACTCTAGTGTTAGCTTAATACTATTTCAAATGTGTGACCCTTTCTTGAAGCTCAGTGAAGTGTCCTGGATGCTCAATGAGTTCTCTCAATTCTGATGGTAAAAAATTTTAATTTTTCCCATTTTGTGTAAGCCTTGAGAGTTGCTCAATTTACAACTACCCAATAATTTTTTGCCCAGTCTTACGCATTTTCACCCTATACATGAGCACCTCAGTATTCAGCAACAGACTCAATCCATGCAGATTTCTTGAGCTCTTTCTCTACATGGTTCCTTCTGTTCTGGGATTCTGCTGCACAAACTCCAGTTGTCTCAGACATCCTGAATTTGATATCTGTTTCTTAACTCAGTGAGACCACCATGCTCCGCTGGGCCTCCCCTTTCTTTCCAAGTTGTTCCAGAAAATGCCTCTAAGAAGAAAGTTGGAGATTTCTAATATGACTTATTTCATTTGTCTCCCTTCTGTTGGGGATCACTGCCCTGCACTGCCTATCACCCAATGTATGAAGACACATATGTCATGTACCTTGTCTAATAGTGTAGTTGCTTGTGATTGCAGGTCTTCTGTTATGAGTTCATGTTAGTTTTAATTTCTAAAAATTCTTTTTTGTTTTCTCATTGTGCTTTTATGGATAAACCTCCTACATTAGGGATAAGCTCACGAGTCACCCTGGGAACGATAATGAGAACACTGTTCATGTCCTTCCTATTTCTTAAATTGATGGTATTTCACTGAGGGACATTTCCTCAGCCATGTCTGTCAGCTTGGACACTACTTTGGAGTTGTCCATCTGAAATCACCAGTGATAATTTACTGATAATATTTAAAATAAAATCTAAATTAGTCAGAGTTGGTACGGTGTGGGATTCCTCAGTGACTCTGGTGGGTGGCTGGGAAACACACCATAACCACTCACTCACTGGTTGCTCTGATGTTGGGAAAACAGGGTGTTTCCCACACATGATCTCTTCTAGCCCTCAGATAATTCTCACAACTCTTTTAAATTATTACTCTATTTTTACATTTGGGAAACTGAGGTCACAGAACCAGTGAGCGAAGCAACCAGGATTAGAACCCAGCAGTTTTTCTGACACATGCACTATGCTGCCTCCCATTTGCTTTGTGGGCTCCAGAAATTTAATCTACCTGGTCTATCAATGGAGATGTTTCATCTTTTTCATTGTAGGGACAGATATTTTCTAGTTTTAAAATTTCCTTTGTTGGAGAAATGAGGTCTCACACTTTCAAACTTCAAGCTATACTACAAAGCCATAATAAATAAAACAGTTTGGTATTGGAACAAAAACAGACACACAGACCAATGGAACTGAATAGAGAGCCCAAAAATAAAACCACACTTATATGGACAACTGATCTTTGACAAAGGAGCGAAGACTATGTAATGGAACATGGACAGTTTGTTCAGTAAATGGTGCTGGGAAAACTGGACCACCACATGCAAAAAAATGAAACTAGACCACTACCTTTCACCATGTACAAAAATCAACTGAAAATGGGTAAAAGAACTGGACATAAGACCTGAAACCATAAAATATATAGAAGAAAATATAGGTAAAACACTGCAAGACATACACCACAATAACATCTTTAAAGACTCATCACCCAAAGCAAAGAAAGTCAAGGAAAACAAACAGCTGGGATTACATCAAACTGAAAAGTTTCTGCACAGCCAAAGAGACATTAACCAAAACAGAGAGATACTCCACTGATGAGGAAAAAATCTTTGCACTCCAGTCAACAGATAAGGGACTGATCATAAAGATATACAAAGAACTCACAGGACTCAACAAAAACAAACAAAAAAAAAAAACCCAGTCAAGAAATGGGCAGAAGAACTTAAAAGACATTTCTCCAAAGAGGAAATGCAAATCGACAACAGGCATGTGAAAAAATGTTCAACATCCCTGATAATCGGGGAAATGCATATTAAAATCACATTGAGATACCACCTTACACCAGTAAGAATGGCACATATCAAAAAAACAAGCAACAACAAATGTTGGCGAGGATGTGAAGAAAAAGGAACTCTCCTACATTGCTGGTGGGAGTGCAAACTAGTCCAACCACTATGGAAAGCTGTTTGGAGGCTCCTCAGTCTACTAAAAATGGAGCTACCATATGACCCAGCAATTCCACTACTAGGGATCTACCCAAAGGATACAGAAACAGTGATTCAAAAGAGCACCTGTAGCCCTATGTTTATTGCAGCACTATTTACAATAGGTAAAACCTGGAAACAACCCAAATGTCCAAAAGTAGATGACTGGGTCAAGAAGATGTGGCATATATACACAATGGAATATTATTCATCAATCAAAAAAGATAAACTCATGCCATTCGCAGCAACGTGGATGGAACTAGAAGGAATTATGCTCAGTGAAATAAACCAGAAGGAAAAAGAAATATATCGGATGGTCTCACTTATAGCAGGAATATAGGGGAAACCAATAAGACATCAGTGAAAAAAATAATAACAATACAAAACCCAACAAAGCAAAAACAGACAATAATAAATCAGAGACATCCTGCAGGGGAGGAGGAGGGAGAGGGATCAGAGGGAGGGAGGGAGGAGCACAGGGGACTGAGGTGATGGTGCAGGGGTGCCTTAGGGAAGGAACCTCTATGGGGACTACACCTGAGGGGGTGGGGGGAAGCAAATATTGTTGAAAAATGAACAATGATGTAAAAAATAAAAAAATAATATTAAAAAAAGTAAAATTTTCTTTGCTATTTTATATGCTTTTTTGGGAGAACTTTGAGACTAGTCATAATACTAGTTTTTCCTTCAATCTTGAAACTATTGCCCATAACATTTTTCCACAATAAAACTATTTAAGTCAAATTCTTCTTTAATTTATGATCCTTAGTGGGATTACTGAGGGAGTAGACATTTTTGAGGGACTCCATATAAACTTTGTAATATAAAATCTTCATAAATTTTACCAAGATATTCCCATCCCGCAGCCAGTGACTCCGTGGAGTCTAGTTTTAACTGGCACCTTTGGAAGACCCAAAGTTTCTAAAATGCCTAATAGTGAATTTGAGGCACAACAACTTCAGGGCAGAGCAGATATTTTTGGGAGCAGTCCCTTTCCTGTACCTCCCAAATCCCTTACAGACCCCCTTTCTCCTCAGGCGGCCCCTCCTGCACATGTCGGGGGCAGGGCCTGGGCTGGGGGCACCTCTGCCAGGATCCTGCTGATCTATGTTCTTGCCTGACACTCAGCAGCTGTCGTGGAGGCGTGGGCTGCAGGCGCTGTTCCCCATGGGCCGTGTGCAGGCTGCAGGCCGGGGATCCTTTCCCGCCTAATCCGAGGGGCGCTGGCGGTGGGGAGGGAGACAGCTGGGTGTAACTGATCTGCAAAGGAATGGAATGGCGCAGGCCTCCCAGTGCTGGGTTAGGCGGTCTGCAGGCTGCCTGCCCCAGCTGCCGAGCCTTTAACCCTTCCCTCTCTCGTTTCTCTCTCCCCTCCATTCTGGGAGTTGATGTCACTCAACTCAATCAGCTCTCAGAAACTTCCCTGACTGGGTATCAACACTTTGCAAAGGATCTGACTATGATTGTTATGGTTGAGGTGGCTAGAGCAGGGGCAAGAAACTTGGATCCTATCTGGTGATCTACTGGTCTTAAATGGAGATAGAGTTCTTGGAGTTCCAATAAGCAATTTAGACAGTGGAGGCTGTGAGGTCAGAGCCCCAGAGACCCTGTCTGGGGTTGGAACTCAAGGAAGACTCCCTGGAGGAGGCAATGGAAGAGCATTGAGTTCAAAGTCTGGTGTTGCTTCTGCCATTGCTCACTTTGCCATGAGACCCTGGGCAAGTCATTCTCTCTCTCGGAGATCAGTTTCTTGTTCCAAAAAGATGTCAACTTTGAAGAAGATAATGTTTAAGGCTCTGTTCATAGTGGCAACAATAACTCCATTAAATGGCTACCGCAGGCCAGGGGCTTTATCTGCTATAAACAGTTGTGCCATCACCTTGCCAGATTCTTACTTCCATTTCACCAGTGAGGAAACTGAGATTTGGAGGGGATAAATTACACAGCTGTTCAGAGACAGCGCCTGACCCCATTATTCGAGCTCATCCACAGCATCCTGCTCCCTCTTCAGCGCCAATGGTCTGTAAATGGTGATTTACTTGAGGTAGCGCAGAGGCAGGATGGCACAGCTGGCTGGGGCAAAGCAGGGGCAAAGGCATAGTGTCAAGCCCTGGAGCTCCTGGTGAAGGGAGGGCTGGCGCTGGGTGGGCTCTTTGTTCCTGCCTTTCTCCTGTCCTGGGCTTGGCTGGCCTGGGAGCTCTTGGCTCCTCCTGGCAACCTCACACATGGCCATGGCCTCAGCAGTTGTCAAGCCCATTCCATCCATGATCTCACTTGACGCTCATGCCAGCTCTGGATTGCAGAACCTGTCACCTCTCCTCACAGTGAGGGACTAAAACAGGGCATTTGCCGATATCCTGTAACTAGTAACTAGCCCAAGAGTGGCCAGAATCCTCTTTCCACTGCTGCTCTCTGACTTCCTCAAGGAAGGGGGCCTAGAATATGAACTACCAAGCATGCAGCAATCCTCTTTGTATTCTTCCTGAGTTGGGAAGAAATGTATGAGTCTGAGCTCTGGAGATAAACAAGCATCGGTTCAAATCCTGACCCTTCTGCTTTGGTTCTGGGGAATGAGTTTTCCAAGGGTTTAGGGGCTAAACAAGTTAGCCTCCTGTTGCACACCTGTCTTCTAGCTGTGCAGTCACTTGACTTTCTCTGATCTTTAAATTTTTCATTGTTATGAATGAAATATGTGTGGATAATGAATGAATGATGGAGCCAGGTCTGCATCCTCCTTGAGCAGAGCAGAGATAAAGGCTGACATAAAAGCACAATCAGAAAATAAAAAAGAACTCTCAGAAATTAAACAACATGATCTCACAACAGAAGACCTGCAATTACAAACAACTAGAATATTAGACAAAAATACATGAAATATGTGTTTTCAGACACTGGGTAATAGGCAACACAGGACAGGAATCCCCAAGAGGAGGGAGACAGATAAAATGCCCAAGCAAGCAGCATCTGGGTTGTGGGTACTATCAGCCAAAGAAAAGGATCTCGTGGGCTGGGGTTTTGCGGTGAGGTAGACTCTAGTCTGGTCTGAAGGCTAGGCAGGATCGGGGAAGGGGAAAAGCCACAGGCAGAGGCACAGAGGAAGGAATGTATTCTGCAGAGATGGAGTTTGAGGTCAGCTGGCGGGGGGGAGGCACTGACCCAGATGAGTCTTCATGGCAAACAGGGGCTATTTAGCAAGCCTAGAGAATGGTTCTGGGGGATGAGTTTCCAAGGGTGCAGGGGCTAAACAAGTTACCCTCATGTTGCCCACCTATCTTCCTCCCTTAGTCTCCCCGCCCCATTCCCTGGGATGGCTGGGCAAAGGGTCAGGTTGGGGGTGCAGTCCCAGCAACAGCTGTGCAGGCCTCCTGCCTGCTGCAGGGGATTAACTGGCACCACCACAGTTTCTTGTGTATGGGGGCACCTGGCTCCCTGGCTCTGCCTATCCCTATACTACTTAACTTCTTGCTGCCCGGGCTCATCACTTTCAGGTTTAAAGGCATGTTCATACTCAATTTTCAGTGGCCTACGATAGACACTGAAGAAATAGAAATTAATAAAGATCTAGCATGGGGTCACCCAGTTAGAGGTGTCTTTATCCATCACTGATCCCCTCAAGCCAGTCACAGACTCTCTGAAACTCTTGACCTCTTTCTCAGTAAAACCCTTCTCTCTCCACAGACTCCTTTGGATACATAACCAAGTCACTGCCTGCCCCAAACCATCAAATAAATAAGCCTCCCCTTGACTTCTTGCCCTCTCTTCTGCTTTCGTGGCCAGAATTCCCAGAGTTGTCTGCACTATCTCCACTTCCTCTTGAAAGAGACAGTCTACCCCTGCTTCCTGGGCACACAGCCGGACTACATTTCCCAGGCTCCCTTGCAGGAGTTCTGGCCAGTGGAATATGAATGGAGCAGAGTAAGCTACTTTCTCTTCCCCTCCCCCAAACCTCCAGGGCATGGTCTCTACTCTCCTCCAGTGGCAAGTTTCATGACTTATGCATAGGACCCTTGGAAGCTCATGCTGAAGATGGAAGACCCTAAAAGAGAGGAGTTCATGTTTCTGAATCATTTTGGATGCTGCTCAGAAGCATCTGTTTATCTGTTATAATAGAAGGGAGAAATAAACTTCTCTTTTTTTAGAGCTGAAGAAAAGGCCCGACTTGCATTGCGCGAACAGTAAACGAGGAATTTGGTTTCCCTCTCCTCATCTCCTCATGTACCACCACCCAGGAAAGCAAGGAAGAGGGGCCCTGCAACTCAGATCAAAGGGTTAAAAGGAAAAAAGATAGGCGGAAAGAGATTTGTTGGGGTAGAAAGTAGCCAATAAATTTATATAGCATTTGTCCTTCAACTTGAAATTGTTCCCATTTGGTTCAGTGCTGTGATTGCTATCTGCCTTCCCCAAACAACAAATATGTGAGCCTCCAAGGCTTTGGGGGAATATCCAAGGCAGGAACACACCTAAGTGACTAGGCCTTGGGTACCAGGGCCTTGCAAAGGGGTACACAGGGGCCCTGAAGCAGAAGGGACAGCTGACACAGCTGACAGGAGCAGTGAGCAAAGGGTTAAGGGGTCTGTGAGCAGGATTGGTTCTCCCTTCAGTGAGGGTAGTAAAATCAGCATGTCGCCTCCAATTTGCTCCGCCTGACCTTGAACGTGAATCATTCCATCACAATGTCCTTATTGATTTCCACAGGAAGAAGATTAAGCCCAGAAAATCAGGGCGGGAACTTGAGCACAAAGCACAGAAAATGGGATGGTTCTGGGGCTCAAAATCCCTCGTGTTTGCAAATATGTCACAGGGGGCTGCAGGGTGGGTAGCAGGCCCCCTCAGCAACCAGCTCTGAGTGGCTGGGTCCTAGGCTTCTGTTTTCTTACCTGTCTGGCGTGTGGCCTCTGGGGTCCCCTCAAGCTTTAAGTTGTGCAGAGGTGGGGAGGAAACAAGGGATTGAGGAGATGCCATAGATACCCCTTTGAGCTTTGAGTCTATTCTGGGGTGGTCAACTCATTCTCCTGTGTGAAACAACAGCCCTTGGAACATTTATAACCAACAGACTGTTCCAGAACCAATGCCACCATTGAATGAGCCTGAGTCCTGAAAACCCTTTAAGGGAATGAGACTGATAGTGCGTGTGCGTGTGTGTGTGTGTGTGTGTGTGTATGCACATATGCATGCATGCGTGTGTTTCTGCATAGGTGCATAAAGAATATGGGTCATTCTGTGGGAACTGACTTACAATTTCCTTCTTCATTCAACATATCCTGGAGAGCCCACCAAGCCAGCATACCAAAGGGCTGTGGAATACACTGTGGTGTGGCTGTACCAGGGTATTAAATGATTCCAACTTCAAAGTGCATCAGTCCAACCTCAAGGTCCGTCCTCACATTTCCTTCACTGACCCTCCAGGCTCTCTCTTATAAGGATGTTGTGATTACATTGGACACACCCTTATCTAAGATCTCCCCACCTCAAGATCCTTAACTTAATCACATCTTCAAGGTCCCTTTTACCGTGTACGATAGTATAGTCACACTTCTGGGGATTAGCTCATGGGCATATTTAGAAGGGCATTTTCGGCTTACCACAGCTGCTGAAAAATTGGATGGGAAGGAAGGTTGGTTTTCAGGAGAAGCAGGGAGGTGGGGGGGCCCTTTGGATTCTCCCGAATCCTAGCAAGATCAACAGTGGCTACAGAAACAAACTGAGAGAACAACAGGAAAATACATACAGAAATGCTAAAGGTCAACCTACTCTAAAGACCTTCCCTTCCACATCATAGGTGAGAGGCATCTGTCCCTGGTCCCACAGAGCTGGGGCCACTCTTCAGGCCCCTTCCCCAGGGGGCCAGATGCCCAGCTCTCAATGTCCTCTTCCTTCACCCCACTCCTCGAAGCTGGTCCCCATTAGTCCAATTCCATCCAGCCCACACCACTGATGGCCTGAGTAGGACACAGTGCCTGGCATGAGTGGGCAAAAGTGGGGGCGAACTTCCAGGTCCTGAAATAAGGTCTTCTCTTCACAGCTGATATTCCTCCAGACTCAAAGCAAACCTGACCCTCCCAGAGATGCTCAGAGGGCCAATGTCTTCATCGTTTATTGGTTACATATAAGCATAATACAGATACAGGAACAAGGAGGCAGCAGGGACAGCTGGGGATCTCCTGGCACAAGCTCCTAATCCCAACCCAACCCAAAGGGGCACTAGGACACATCGCCAAACATAGAGGACAGTGTGGGGGCCTGAACAACCTCGTGTTCATGCCCTTTAGATGCAGTGGGGCTGGGGGGACTAACAGAGTGCGCTGTGGCGGGAATCCTGGCCCTGGCTTTAGGAAGGACACTGATTTAGAGATAAGGCTGATACATGCTCAGAAAGGGGCTGCACTTGAGGGGCCGCTGACAGATGCTTTCCTGCTAACAGTCCCGGGAAACAGAGAGCTGGGAGTCGGCTGAGCCACAAACACACTCAGGCCCCCTCCAGAGACCGACTGTGCTATATTCTTGGAGAAAATATGCCTTGCAAAGCCGTGTCCTTGCAGACTAAGGGACCATTAAACAGGGCAGGGCTGGCCACCTACATTAAGATGAATGTTGCTGGACCCTCACTGTGGAAGTCATCTCCTCCCACCACCACCTCACAAGAGCCAGCTCACCTGCCTGTTGGCCAGCTTGGTGGGGGGGCGGGTTGTCAACGGAGGGATGGGATGAAGCACACATGCACCTGTCCTTACTCTACCCTGAACTACAATGTCAACAGCAGACATCAGGGCATCCCTCTGCAGCTACAGGGGACTTGAAGGTCATGGAGGTTGGTGAGAGGACCTGGGCCCAGGAACCCTCTCTGCTTTTGGAAAGTCCTTCTGGGCAGCCACCTGCAGTCCTCCATGTCGTGATTAAAACCCTCTTTCCTTTTAGTGTATCTGTGCTTCTCTTGTGGTCAAGGGACCCAGAAGAGAATGAACCACCACATCCTGGCCCTGCACTTAATCTTGAGTCCGGCTCTGGCCCGACTGTTCAGGAAAGCTCTCACCCCCTTCACCAAGGCACAGAGTCAGCGCTGTGCATGGGGCTGCAGCACTGGATCCAGGGGCCACTCAGTGAGAGTCGAGTCCCTGAGCCCTTAGCTGTGGCACTTTTCCATGCGTGGAGGTGGAGGTCAGTCCAGACAGGGAGTCAGGATGGACAGACCTTGCTCATCTGGTCACCCTCTGCCTCTGTGCCCACCATGCATGCTCAGCATGTAACTGCCCTCCATATCTTCATGCCCCCCACCACACACACACGCACACTGGGCCAGCAGGTAGCAGAAAGTGGAGGTGGCAAAGGTGGTCCATCTAGCTCTGGCCCCCAGGCTTCAGGACCACTGGCAGGCACAGTCGGTGGGCTCCTGCACGGTGTAGGGCACCCAGGTGGCATTGGTGGCACAGAAGAGCTGCACGGAGCGCCGCTGCAGGCCCACCTCGCGGCAGCACTTGCAGAAGCGGGCATAGGTGTTGATGTTGTAGTTGTAGATGCTGGCGGAAGGGCAGCGCCCATCGCAGGACACGAGGTTCACCTGGAGACAGGCAGGCCAGAGAGGCAGCCTGTGTAGCCCTCCTCCCCCTCCCCCACCACAAAGCCCCCCCATCCCATCTTTGGCTGCTCATCTCCCACACCAAGCACCATGTGGCGGCCACGTACGGGGGTGTTGCTCCTGCAGTCATTCTTGCGGATGGTCATGCGGATGGTCACCTTCTTGCAGGAGCGCCCGTCCTCCTTACCTGGAGGGAGGGGGTGTGAGGCGACCGTGGCTGAGGAGTATTCTCTGGGGGCAACAGGGTGGGCCAAACTGGGGCAGTTAGTGCCATGCTGGGGGTCCCTCTACCAGCGTTAGAGCCCATGCATCTGCCCTTCCCACCAGAGTCCCCGGCCCTGGAAGGGGGATGGAGGCTGGGAATCGGGGAGGTCCCTGGAATGGCCTTCGGAGCTCTGGGTTGGGCAAGAGAGGATTTGCAGACGGGGCAGTCTGCCTCTGACCCCAACCCTAATGCCTGTCTCTAGTCCCCGCTGGTGACCCTGGATGTGTCCTCGCCTCTCTCTGGGCTGAGGTTTTCCTCCTCTGAGAGGGTTTCTGGTGTTAAGATTCTGTACTTTCCTGAATGAAAGGAAACGCCAGTCCCTGGATGAGGCTTGCACACCCAGCGAGCCTGGAATTTGTCCACCTCACGGTGGTCAGAGGGAGGGACACCGATAAGACTGCAGACTCCTCTGCTTGCACCTCGCCTCCCACAGATGACCTAACCAGCCACCGATCGAGCGACTAACCCACACTCTCACCTCCTTCAGCAGTTTGTTCAAATATCTCCTCACCTGGGCATGTCCTGACCCCCTTCTTGAAACTGCAATTCCCTCCTCCCTCCCAGCCCTCCTCTGGCCCCTCCCTTGCCTTCTCTGTCCAGGGCACTGTGCTGTGCTCTCAGAGACAGTCACCCCTATGCTATCGAAGCTCTAGGGCCTTCTCTTGCACAGCCCCCGACACAGTTTGTTCTTTTCTCACTTTACATAGTCACTGTCCTACTTCGGTGTGAATTTTCAGTAGGTGTTCTTTTTCTTAATGAGGCCCCCAAACTGCATAACTTTTAAATCCTCATAAAACCAGAAGCATCCATCCTCTTACATATTTTACTTGTTATTCTTTCTCTCCCACTAACATGTCAGCTCCACGAGGCCTTGTTTCTGCTGTGTCTGCAGTGCCTGGCACACTGCTGGCACCCAGTAAATGCTTGTCAGACACATGACTGGCTCTGCAGCCCGAGTGCTGGCTGGAAGTGGGGTCTTTCTTCTAGTTGTCTCCTGCCACACCAGCTGGAGGACTCGGGGTCAGAGCTAAGTTCGCTTTGCCCTCCCTAGCTATTCCTAGGAGGCAGATGAACCCAGGGCTGTCCTGGACCTCACCCTCCACGTCCAACTTTGCTCCAACAGTGGGAGCAAAGTTGGTGGCGGCACTGGGCCTCGGTGGGCGCCAGGAGAGTGGACACCGCTGAAGCATTCCCATGCAAGCCCAGGGGACGCAGCTGACTACCCAGCATGCACCGTTGGCCAGATGGCCTTCACCAGAGGCAGGGAGCAGGGGTACACCCTTCCCTCCCCCACCCCAGGGCTGGGGGCCACCTAGCAGAAGGGACACTTGGAAATAGCAATGCAGCTGCCTGGCTCCAGTCCCATGGGCTTCCAAGAGGAGTACCTGGGCGGCAGTGGACACTAACCCGTGGAGGAGAGGCGGGGCTAACGGGGACCACGGGAAACAAGGTCCCCGAAAAACCTGGGGAAAGGGACATGGATTGCAAGTCAATGGGAGCACATGGGACATTCAGGGAACATGAGTTGTGGGTCTGAGATCAGCCAATGAAGCACTGAGCCTGGCTTACTTGAAGCCACATATGATGTGGACATAACAGCTTTCTACCTAGAACCTTCCAAACAAGGGTCTGAGGGGGCCTCCCCGGTGGCGCAGCGGTAGAGCGCTGGGTTGCGAAGCTGCCCGCGGCCTCTGCGGCGCCGGTTCAATCCCCGGCTGCTCCCCGGCCACCGGAGGAGGGTCCCGCATGGCGCGCAGACCTCTCCTGCCGCCCGCTGCTCCCCTCAGCAGTGTACTTCGGTCCTTCTGCCTGCTCTGCTCCCCGCTCTGGCTCTGGTGAATTCTCTCACCCTCCCGCGCTTCTGACTGTACCCAGTGCATGTGTAAACAAAACAAACAAACAAGCAAACAAATAAAGAAAAACATGCCTCTATTAAAAAAAAAAAAAAATTAAAAAAAAAAAAAAAAAAAAAAAACAAGGGTCTGAGGGCTGGGGCAAGGGAAGCACATGGGCAAAGGGTCTAAGGCTGATTGGGATGGACTCAAGTGTATGTTTGGAGGCTGCAGCTACCAGAGGCTGGGGTTGAGGTCAGAAGTAAGAGCTCTCTCTCAGACCCTATCAGGGACCCTGTGGGCATGAATCCCAGCTAAGAGGCACTCCACAGCCAGGACTCCTGCCCACAGGGAGAGTTCACGATGGGGGCCTCTGGGCTGGAGGTCTTGGCAGCCCAGAGGAACCTCGAAGGAGGCAGAATATCTGGTGAGTTACTGATCGCAGGGACCCTACAGCCCAATGTCCCTTGTCTGCAACAAGAAGCAGAGACCTAGGGTTGGGATGGGGAACATGAGCATAGCCTCTGATTTGTGTACATTTGTGCCAGAGCCGTGATTCTCAAGGCAGGGGTGTTACCCCTCTACTCACCCCTGAAGATCCACCACTGCAGGTGTCGGCCCAAGAACCTGGCCCTCTGAGCCCTGACAAGACACTCTGTCCCCCCATTAGAATCCCTCACCGATGGGCCTCCACCATGCTCACTCACATGTCCTGCAGCATCCCTCCAAGGATGGTACCACCGAGCCCCCAACCTAGAGGGAGATGAGGGAGATGGGTAGGAGACCCTGTCGCAGGCCAGGAGCCACATCTCAGCAAGAGGCAAAAAAACCTCCAAGAATCTGAATTCTTTTCCTGCTGGGGGCAGGAACGCTAGGCCCTGTGGTCCATTAGGCCCTGGTCAGAAGGAGAAGGGACCCCTGATTGGAGTGGGAGAGCCACAGGGGCTAACATGACGGGTCGGGACATAGGGTCCCAAGTGTGGCTAGGTTGAGGTGGCACCAGGTCCATCTCCCAGACGGCTTGCACATCCTCACCTCCCCCGACACAGTGCTTCCTGCACACAGAGTCAGGGAGGTTACTGACCTCTTGGGTTAGTGGCCTGGGTTGTATCTTAGTCCTGGATAAGTTCCCCCTTTCCTCTGGGCTTAGTTTTTCCCTTTCAAAAATGGGAGCTGCGCCATGTGGGCAGCTCCTTGGCCAGGGATCGAACCTGCACTGCAGTGGCTGCGGACAGCCTCATATGCTGTGTCTTAACCCCTGGCGGACCTCTCCTGACTCGCCCGCTGCTCCCTTGGCAGTGTGTTTCAGTCAATCTGCCTGTTGTGTTCCCCGCTCTGTCTCTGGTGAGTCCTCTCAGGAAACCTGCTGCAGGGGTAGGGAGCTGGCACTGACCTTGGCACATTCAGTCTCATTGAGTGGTGGGCAGCTGATGGGCGAGCGGACAAGCACAGAGCCCAGGGGTGTGCTGCTGCAGTGGTGGCGGGCACAGTCTGCAATCCAGGATGCCCCGGGCTGGAAAGCACATAGGTGGACTTGGGACCAGATGCTCAGCCTGAGCAGAGCGATAGGGTACAACTCCGAAGACAGGTGCAGCCCAGGATCCTGCCTGTACCCAGTCTTGGGCTCTGACCTAGGGGTGCCCCATTGGGCCATCTTCCTAGATGGGCAGTTAAGGGGCCACATACCAAGAAGAGGGAGGTGGTGCCATTGGGAAAAGTGAAGAGGCAGGACACGTTCCTGCAGGAGCCACAGCAGGCCGCCAGGTCCCGTGGGTGCTCATACTCCTGGTTCTGCAGGAAGGAGAAGGATGAGACAGGCCTCAGTCATGTGCCCACCTCCGCCCTCCTGCCTTTTCGTTGTCAGCTTGTGTCTGAACACAAAGGGGAACCCCCTGCAGATCCTCAGGAAGGGGCACTCCTAGCAAGCTCCATCTCAGGCAGGAAGGTCATCCTTAAATCTATCTGAAGCTGTCTGCTCTACAGTTCCCAACCCTGGCCCCAGGGCACAGAGAACATCTCCACTGCTTTCAGAGACAGGCTGCTAGTCATTCAGGTGCCAGCGAGGCCGCAATTTGAGTCCCAGTTCCCGTGGGACTTTGGACAAATGAACAGACTCCCCTAAACCTCCGTTTTTCCATTTGAAAAATGGGAATAATTCTAACTTTTTATCCAGTTAACATTTAGCCCTTACTAAAGGCCAGTCGCCATCTAGTCCCTGGTCATGGAGAAGTGTTCAACAAAAAGCGGAAACACAAACTCACAAATCATAAAGACAGGAATGTTCCAAGCACAGGCAGTGTTTCATGAGTGTGTTCTGCCCAATAGCCACCCTGCCAGGCCTTCCCTCTTGCTGTTTCCCCCCTGGCTGTCCCAACCCAGCCCCATCCTCAGCACTTTGCACCAAGGTCTCTGAGAATCCCTGACGCCTACCCTTTAGATGTGTCTAGGAGACTTGAAGGGCTTCCTAGGAACCTCCTAGGGTCTGTCAGACTGGCATCCCTGCCCCCCACCACCCCCATCCACAAGGCATCTTACCACCTCGCAGCGGATGTCACACAGCACAGAGGTGGTATTGATCTGGTAGAAACTGGTGAGGGGGTCCAGCACGTCGGTGCAGCGGGAAGTGTGGCACACGCCGTCCACCGAGAGTTCTACCACCGTCTGGCCCGGTTGCATCACCCCCAGCTCTCGGCTCAGACACACAGGGGCCTTCACTGGATGGGTGCACAGGGCAGCCACTGTTACCAACAGCTGAGCATGCATGCCTGCCCCCATCTAGCTGGCCCACAGCCCCCCATCCCGAGCTCTCCACAGGATCCCTCCCCACTTACCACACTCGTATTTAGCACAGCCACACACATTCTCCATGCTGTTCATGAACTCCTCGTCCAGCTGGGACTTCTCCCACTGGGTGGGGCAGAAGTGGTCAGCACCCTGGGGCTGGATCCCCCCAACTCCCCGCCCCAGAGCAGACTGCAACCTCCTTGCAGCAGGTGGGAAGAGGGCTGGGGGGCTCCAGGGACCCTGGGCACCCTGGCAGCTCAGTCACCCTCCCAGTGAGGGAAAATGCCCAGCATGGGGCCCTGACTGAGTGGACTCCCTAATGTCCTCTCTGGAGCATCAGGCCTTGCCTTTCATTGTAGCACCCCTGCAGCATCAAGGGGTGGGGCATGGCTGCTGACAAGAGCCCTGTTTGGCTCATACTATTTCCTTCCTTCTATACCAGTTGTGGGGAGCAGAGGAGGGGATGAAATGATAAGAAATGTGTGCAGGGGTGAGGTGGCGGGAGGTGAGGGGAATGCATGTAATCCGGAAATGAGGAAAAAAGAATAACTTTAAGTATGACGTCATACTTTTCTTAAAGAATTCTCACTCCCCTCGTGGCTGTGCAGCCTGGTGGCTAACAGCGTGGTCTCTGGAGTCAGGGTTCCAATCCCAGCTCTGTGTTTTACTAGCTTCACGAGCTTGACTCAGTTTCCTTAATTGAGATAAAAAGATCTACCTCATTGGAGTGTGGTACAAATTAATATAATATATAGAGAAGGCTGCAAAGTTCCTGCCATAGAGTTAGCTCTCAATAAACATTAGCTTCTGTGATGATGATTATTATCACCATCATCATCATCTTTATCTTCACCATTTCTGTCATTATCATCATCCTTGTACTTAACCTCACCATATGCCCGCCACCACTGTGCCCACCACCACTGCAGCAGCACGCCCCTGGGCTCCGTGCTTGTCCGCTCGCCCATCTGAAGCACGAGAAGCATATGCCCAGAGAGCAGAGCGTGAAGCAAGAATGCTGATTTCCAATCAAGCCTCTTTGCACTGAGGTTAAAGGAAAAGGGTTTCTGAGGGAAGGGTGAGAAGAAATGAAAGGCGGAGGCCGACCCCAGAGAGTGGAGTCTGCTTACCAGATGGCAGCGGGGCACTGGGATAGTGTCGCAGTCACATTCTGAAAAACAGGTGTGGGGGGGCAGGATCTACCTCACCAGTAATGGAAGTCCCCCAGAACCCCCCAGGCCATTCACTGCAGGCACAGCCCCTCTGCAGGTCCTCACCAGCTCCCCCCACCCCCCGGGGGATACAGCTTCCCTGGCTGGACAGAGGGCAGTGCTGGATCCTAATGCCAAGTCCTCTCCTGATGTGGGGACAGCCGGCTAATCACGGGTGCTCTTTAGTTACCTGAGCTGCATCCCCCCCAAAGGTGCAACTTCTAATCTGCATTTCCCAAATATATTTTGCCAATTCTTATCCCAAACAAGCTCAGCTCTATCACTCCTTTATGGCCTTGCCTGTGAGCAGGTCCATTTCTAAGCTTGGAGGGAGCTGACCCCTGACCACTAGCAACTTCCATCAGCTCCAGCTTCAAGGTGGGGAGTGGCTGTGAAACTCAAGTCACTCACTCATGCAACAGACGGTTTTAAGTGTCTACTGTACGCCAACCTGTCATCCTGTGCTCTAGGGACAAAGCAATGAATAAAACAGATGAAAGCCCCTGCTCCCCTGAAGTTTACATTCTAGTGAGCTCTGGAAAAAGACCAAGGATGCTGCATAGTTTCTCAATTCTTTCCAAAATAACATGTTTATATAAAGCTCACTAGTGATCCTTATTGATCATTGACAGCCCCTCCCACCTGCTTCCCAAAAGGATTTGAGGTGAATTTAGCAAAAACCATGTAAACTATGAGACAGTAGCAACAAAGATTTTTTGATGGAGAGGCTCCTCTTTGGCGCAAGGAACTTGCTTTTTCCTTTCTTTTATCCTGGGGGTGGAGTGGGAGGAAGATGCTGGAATGCTTGGCACTCAGAGGGTGGGATACAGCAGGAGGAAGGCAATGGAGTTGGCTTCCCTGGTGGCGCTGGTTCCGCCCCAGCCCTTGCGGGAGCCCTGCCCTTGGGGTGGGACGTCTGCTTGGGGAGGGGACTTACCACAGGACTTATAGGGGCAGCAGCGGTCTGGGCTCCACACCTCCACCAGGGCGGTGCCCAATCCACACTCCACTTGGGGGCAGCGGAAGCTCTCACACACTGTGGGAGAGGGGCCAGGACATCAGCCCCAGACACCTTGGAGTGTGAATCTTGAAAATGCAGCATTGGCTAAGGTGGGTACATCTGGGCTCCTCCTTAGGGTCTCCCAATGTCCACAGATACCCTCCAGGGCTGGAGCCCAAGGAAGGAGTCTGGGCTCCTGCAGTCTCCCATAGAACTCCTGCAGGAGGCCCTAGTTCTGCTCCAGGGAGGCATTAGCAGACACAGCAATGTCAGAAGTTTTAATCACACCACTGGACCTCCCTCCCCGGGATTCCATTTCTCCCTAAGAATAGGGACCGAATGGAGCTAGCAGCCAGGGGATGCTCTGCAGATGGGGACCGTTTTCTTTGAGAGAAGAACACAACTCACTGCCCTGTGGAAACCATACACTTGGAGCCCAGCCCAGGCCAGCTTTGCCTCAGCCGATGCTACACACTCTAGGCCTCTCGCTGACCCCTTCCTGCCCTTCAGTTGCACCCCTCTCACTCTAGGAGTTCCTGGCCATCCTCAAGTATCACGACACCAAGGCAAGGAGTGAGGGAATCCCTGGGCACAACTTTTTGGTGGGGAGGGGAAGTAAAGGGCCAGTGTTGAAGATGAAAGTCTTCAATGCTTATTTGAAATTACTGAGAAATTTGAGTTACTAAAGAAATGACTGGCACAGGTAGGGATTATCAACTGGTGTTTCAAAAATTATGAAGGGGGACTTAGTTCACGTTCATAATACCCCTAGGTCCATTCGTGTTGTTGCAAATGGCAGGGTTTCATTTTCTTTGATTTTTAGCTGAGTAGGATTCCATTGTGTATATGCAAGATTTCACCCATGTATGGTAGGTAAAGACACAAAACAAATGAACAAACAAAATAAACTCAAATGAGCCAGGAGTTTACACGTACAAAATAGTTGTTACTAGACAGAAGGGGGATGAAGAGGGGGTGCATTGGGTAACTGGGGTGCACTATAAGGTGATAGATGGAAACTACACTTTTGGTGATGAGCATAATATAGTACATGCTGATGAAACTTATATAATGCTACAAACCAATGTTATTTCATTGAAAATAATTGTGGGAGACACATGGCGCGCAGACCTCTCCTGCCGCCCGCTGCTCCCCTCAGCAGTGTACTTCGGTCCTTCTGCCTGCTCTGCTCCCCACTCTGGCTCTGGTGAATTCTCTCACCCTCCCACGCTTCTGACTGTACCCAGTGCTTGTATGTATAAATAAATAAAAATAAATCAAATATTTTAAAAAAAATTGTGGGAGAAAGGTCCCCCTTTTATGTAGTGTCAATGTAATGGAATCCTTTTTGGTAGAAAGAGGGAAAACATAAATGTGAGACGCAAGAGCCACCGCCCTAATCTAAGGTCAGTCTGAGCATCGGGGTTCTATGGTGACACAGGGTAGAAGAGACCCTGGGTCAGTCAGAGAGTGAGGACTGTGTTCAACACTGGGAGGAATACAACCTAAGTGTTTGTCCTTCAACCCAGGCCTCCCCCTGGCCCTTGGGGATCTCCATGGAGGGGATATGGAGCCTCTTCATGAAGCCTCAGAGCTTCATGTCAGCCTGGACCCCCACCACTGAGTTTCCACTTTTGGCCCAGCCTCCTGAGGGGGCCTCCTTCAACATGGCTTCTTCGGCTATTCCTGCTTTGAGGCTCAACAGCTGGGGGCTCCCTGCTACTCCCTATTCGAACTACACTGATCCTGTGGACTTAGGGAGGGGGCCAGCATGTCCCCCCAGTACTCACCGCACTGGTACAGAGGGCAGCAGAGCTCCGTGGTGTTCCTGTCCACAGTGAGTGCCTCCCCTTCCTGACACTCAGGGACTGGATCTGGACAGTCGCCGCAGGCTGAAGGGAGAGGGGCCACCACAGTCACAAGCCTTCCCTATCACAGGGGCTTGGCTGCTGGTGGCACCTAAAACCCAGGTATGATGGGAACCAAACTAACAGCAGTGCCTCACGGTCCTGTGGGACCTGTCCTGGAGTTAGAACCTGGAAGCTCTGCCTCGTGTCCCCAAAAATCTTACATTGAGCAAGCACCGATTTCCTCCGGCTCTGCCATCTATAGGGTGAGGTGGGATCAGTTTTCCCTTCTTTCACTACATGGATCTCACTCTTGTCCTAGTGCCCACCCCACCGGAAGACCCCCTCTCCTCCTAGACACCCAGGAAACAGAAGCAGGGAAGGGGGTGGCTGCCAGGACGTGCACGTGCTGACATCAGATGCCACGTCCACCTACCACAGAAGTAGGAGATGCAGCACGAGTCCCCCAGGCGGCCTGCAATCAGCTTCTGGTCCTGGCGGCAGCTGGGGACCAGCTCTGCCTCACACAGATCTGGGTCACACTCTGGGGAAGACACAGACTTCAGGCACTGGCAGGAGATCCTTGCCTGGCCACCCCGGCTGCCCGCCTGGCTCTGCCCTAATCTCCAACCTGGCTCTGCCAGTCAGTCCCCAGAGCTGTCCCTGCCCTGCTACCCCGCCCCCATCAGGTGGTGAGTACCCGGCTCCCCTCCAGGACGTCTCACCACAGCTGTAACTGGGGCAGCAGGAGTCTTCCTGGAAGTGGGTGAGGAGTCGATGGCCTGGGAGGCAGGTAGGAGCAAGGCCCTCACACAGAGTCTGGTTACACACTGGGCGGGGGATGGCAGGGCCTGTTACCTGGATGCCAGGACCCCCCCAGGCCTCCAGCACTGCCCAACCCCTGGACATCTGGTCCCATGACTCCCCTAGCCTAAAACCCCATATTCACCCAGAGGATCCAGGACTGGTACAGAAGAGTTAGCATTTGTCAAGATGGGCCATGCCCGCCACTGTTCAAGATCAGAATTAGCTTCTATAATTCTCATCACAATACCCCAAAGTGGGTGCTATTATCAGCCTTGTGTTACAGGAGACTCTGCTAAGGCACGGAGGACGTTATATGTCCTGCCCAGGTCACAGGTTACAATGTAATGGAAGAAGAGTCCTCCAAGCTGCCTAGCTCCATGGTGCATGCCTTTAAGTCCTACCCCACACATCTCTGCGCCCCCTCTGACCCCCAATCCAGGCAGGGTTCTCCACTCCCCCAGTGCAGCCCCCACCAGACACTTCTTTTTTTTTTTTTTTTTTTTATATTTTTTTTATAATTTTAAAATTTTTAAAACTGTTGAGTGCTGGGTTGCGACCCCACCAGACACTTCTTATTCCCAGGTCCTTATCCTCACCATTGAGGCCAGTAGGCAGAGCTAGAGACTTTTAGCATCTCACAGCCGGGGGCCAGGGAAGTGAAGGGTGGGACTTACCGCAAACAGTCCCCAAACAGCAGGGATCCTCAGTTTGCAGGAGCAGGGCCACCTCCCCGAAGCGGGGGCAACTCTCGGGGCGAGGGTCAGGGCAGTCCAGGTCCACCGGGACGATGGTGTCCGGAGC
This sequence comes from Talpa europaea, assembly GCF_964194135.1. Taxonomy (NCBI): domain Eukaryota; kingdom Metazoa; phylum Chordata; class Mammalia; order Eulipotyphla; family Talpidae; genus Talpa; species Talpa europaea. Next base: position 40,017,523 of record NC_140073.1, on the reverse strand, counting down.
GCGGCACTGGTGCTGGCAGCAGCCGCTGAGGGAGCTGTTCCAGGTCTCCCCCAGGGCCCGTGGCACCCCTCTACTGTCAGTGCAAGCTACAGTGGGAGGCACAGTGGGGCACAGGGGACTGAGGAAGGTGAGGAGACCCAGACTAGACCCACCCTGGAACAGACCACCCCTAAAGCAGGTCTGGAGGGAAAAAGATGGGTCCTAGCCTTGAGTAGCAGTAGAATAAAAGAAAGTCTAGGGTGAGACTAACTTTGTCCCACAGCCCCACGAGGGGAGGGGAGACGCCTACCGCACTTCTCCTCGGGAATGCAGAGCGCTGAGTGGCGCCGGTGCAGGATGGTGCCCTCCGAGCAGACACAGCCCTCACCCAGCACCTGGCACCGCTCCGGGTCCAGGGGGCCCAGCATTCCATCCTGGCACGTCTGGGAGGGCTCACAGGCTGCCACACATGCCTGGTACGTGGAGTCACTGGAGCACAGGAAGGCTGCAGGGGCACAGTGGGTACCAGGCCTGGCTCAGACCCCAGCCAGTGAGGAGAGACTCAGAGCATCATTAATGACTCAGCAGAGAGACCAGAGAGAGCAGAGAGTGTTGTGTCATTCTTCTCCCCTAGATTAGAAGTCAGCGGAGTACAGTCTGCAGCCCTATACAGCCTGTGGCCTGGTTTTGCAAGCAAAGTTTTATCTAAACACAGCCACACCCATTTAGTTAGTTATTCTATCTGGTTGCTTTTTACTTATGAGGGCAACTGAAGCCATACTGTCCAAAAAGCCTAAAAAAACGTGATCCAGTCTTATACAGAAAATATTTCGAACCCTTTGCCCTAGATCAGTGTTTTCAAACTTTCTGGATTACAAACAAGACTTTACATTGTGGTTCAATACACAGGTGCATGTGGGAGGGTAGTCCTCAAAACTGATTGTATAAGAATCGCTTGGGAGCTTTTGAAATACAGTTGCTGGGACTGCCTCCCCAGACCAATTGAAATGGAATCTCTGGTTGTGGGCTCTAAGCATTAATGCTTCTTGGAGTTGTCCGTATGATTTCAGGTGGGTTTCCAAGCCAGGATTGAGAACCACTGATATAATGAAACAAGAAACTTTTTCATGAAATAATCTTTCTCAGTGCAGCCACACTTGTTATTTTCTAGTCTGTTCCATTGAATTTTTAAAATGCTGACACTAACTTCCAAAATTGATCTTATATCCCCTGAATTAAGTCCACAGTCTGAAAAATACTACTCATGATGATTTTGGTCTTTTTCATCTTTTATAGGTTATATTACAGGTGTGAGCTCTTTCCAGCCTTTCTAGACATGTTCATGTTTATAAACCAAACCAGTTGAGGTTGATCCACCCCTGCACACCCCACTTAAGCAAACCTAATGGGGGTGGCAAGGAGGTGGATCTCACGTCCAACTTCAAGGACTGAAAGAAGGGCAGATGGCCAAAAAGGAAGAGAAAGATACTGATATTTATTGGACATTGATATCTACTAATTAATATCTATTGATATCTACTGATATCTATTGGATATTGCGTGATGGGCCTGTGTAAGGCATTCTGCATACATCATCTGGTCATCTTCAAAACAACCTAGGGGGAGCTATTATTACTGTCCCCATTTTATAGACAAAGCAAGCAGACCCAGAAATTAAATAATAAATAAACAGGATTTATTTGGCTTCCTAATATGAATGAAAAGAAAACCAAATTTGTTGACTTACCGAGTTATAGACTTATTTATAAAAGTTATATTAATTAATATAAATGAATATATGATTCAATCTGGGGAAGCTCAGATTGAAACTCTAATGGGGTGGGAGCAACAGAAGCAGCATAGGACACCCAGTCCCACCCCCACTCACGGCAGTAGTCGGAGCGCCGCCACTCGATGCACACGTGGAACTTGTGGCACATGGCTACGTACACAGTCAGTGCCACGCAGGGCTGCTGCACGTACTTGGTGTCTCGGATCCACAACTCACAGAAGGACTCAGGGGTGACCTGGGCACGGGTATCAGGTAGAGCTCTGATCTTAACTCCCCAGATCCCAGGGCTCACCTCTCCAAGCCCTTCCCAAGGCTGCATCGAGCCTCTGCAGGTTCTCAATCTGGTTCCCAGCTCGCCCTCTCTAGGGAGCTCACCCATGTCGATGTCTCCCTGCTCTGGTCATTGGGGCCTGTGCAGATAGGTGCTGCTACTCCCCACTCAGAAGGCCACCCCACAGCGGACCCGGTTGGCACATACAAAGCGGTGGCAGGCGCTGAAGGTGCGGTTGGACACCATGCGAAGGCAGGGCGAGCAGTCAGCAGTGGCACAGCTGTCAGGGCGGAAGCGGGTCTGGCCCACCGAGGTCAGGGAGCTGGGCACCTGCCAGCTGTCCAGAAAGGGAGCAGGGTCCTCATTCCCACCCACCACAGAGCCATCCTTCAGGGTGAGGTCATTGGCTGCGTCCCCATCACAGATACCTGAAAGGGGGAGAATTATCCCAGCGGTGAGAACCATCACCACCCCAGGTCCCAGCTGTCACTCTGCACATTCCTCACAATTCTTTGAGGCTGGTATTACTATTATCCCCATTTTATGGATGAGGGAAACAAGGGACAGAGAAACAAAGACATGTACTGTGAGAGAACATGTCTTTGGTTTTAGGAAATATCGAAGTATTTAAGGATAGAGGGAAACAATATCTCAAACTTTTAAATGTTTCAGAAAAAATGCACATATATAAAAATTGCATATGGATATAAAAGTGCATGAAAATCTTTGTATTATCCGTCCTCTATATCCTTGGATTCTGCACCTGTGGATTCAACTGACAGACATTGAGGTTGGCTCCATGTGTAAATGTGGAACCTATGGAAATCAACATTTAAGTGGTCAGAGCAGTTCCAACCCATGTTGTTTGAGGCTCAACTGTATCTAAGTCTACATCTATATCTACCATTAGATACAGATGGATTGAGAGAGACAGAGGTGCAATTAGGGCAAAATGTGAATTGGTAAATCTGGGTAAAAGGTAAATGGGACTTCCTTATATTAGCTTCATAACTTCTAGGTCTGACATACCAAATAAAAAGTGACCCCAGAAAATCTGCCTTAGATTCCTGAGCAGTCAGCTAGCCTACTTTTCCCAGGTTCCTCGTGGCTGGGTAAGACCACCTGACTGAATTTCAGCCAATGGAGTGTGAGTGAAGGTGATGGGCATAATCAGGCCTGGTTCATAAAAACGTCCTAACTCTTCCCTTGTAGAATTGGAAACTCACATTGAAAAAGTCAGAGCCACAAGATGGCAGGAATCTAGGGGTCTGAATCATCACTTCCCATTTGGGAATATGTGCACAAGAAATTAACACTGCTGTGTAAGCCACTAAGGGTGGGACTGAAGTTTATGTGTCACAGCTTCTAACATGACCTTAATTTCCAGCTTCATCTCTCACAATCTGGGCCCAGACCCAATTTTCCTCCCCTTGACTTTGTTTCTGCTGCTCCTTCTGCCTGAAATGCTTTCTCAGAAGTCCTTCCTCCAAGGGCCCTTCAAAGATACCTGCCCATGACCTTCCCAATTCTGTGTAAAAGATTTTGGTTTGCAGGTCTGTCCTCTAAGTGCAAAGACTCATTTTCCTTTAGATTTTCATCCTCAGTAATTCCCCAAATTGCATAACAGGGTGTCCAGGATACCAAGTGTTTAGAAAAAATAGAGATAGAAATTAGCTGACCTTCGCTCTGTTACCTCCAAATACCAGTTTTGTAAATATGAACCATGATTTATTTTTAAAGAGAACAAAACCTTTCCCATTGTACCAGTGGTCCCAATGGGCCCATCTTTGGCCTAGCTTTATGACAGAGGTGTCACAAAGCTGTCCCAGGGAGGATTTGGCCTGCTGGTTACTGCTGCCCACAGGACACTTTGCTGGGTATAACAAGGAAGAAGTGGTAAGGAGGGGTGGCAGTGGGTCTGTATAAGGAGAGATGTTTGTGTAAGGATGGAGCTTCATAGTGTTTGTTTTGCTGTTTGTTCTCTTCCCAGTGCCTGTTACAAGGTGAATATGTGTTGCAGAAATGAAAGCATGAGCAGGAGGCAGACATGTATGTGTTAGTGCATGTGTAGAGGGCATTTTGAATACAGGTCTGTGATTGTGAATTAATAAATTCTGCACAGATTTGTGATGTCAAGTATACAAGGAGGGGTGTGTGTGTGTAAATATTCCTAGGTCACCCTTCACTGTAGTCTCAGCAATCTGTCATGGAGGGTTCTGTGGGGGCCCACATGTTTGTGTCCACACTCTGACTCCTCCTGTACCCCTTTCTTATCAAAAAACATCCAGTCCCTTGGGGCATGCTCTCTGCAATCAGCTGCAGTCTGAGAAGTACTAGTTCTGCACATTGACAGCTCTGCTGTGAGACCTCAGGCAAACCACTTAACCTCTCTGAGCCCCGGTTCTGCTGTTCAATGGCCATCTCTCAGGGTCATTGAGTGGATGACCTGAAGTAAGTGAGATCAGAATGTGGAAGTGCTTTGTGAAGTGCCCAGGCATATGGAGATGGGAAGGATTATCTGGCATTAGGAAGTTATCAGGGAAGCTGACAGACAATCACGGCTGAAGTAACAACTGGCAAGGCCAGAACCCTGCGCCATCTCCCTGCTGGCAGCTTTTGCCCCAGAACACAAGAATTCGGTCCCTCTGGTTTGGTAGTGCTGCTAGTCCCACCTCTGGCCTCGCATCCTGTCCCAATTTTGTCTGGTCCAGGGGAATCTGTGTCTAGGGGTTGAGGTGAATCCAGAAAGCACTCCCCACTCCCAGCTGGGACCACTTACCGCACAAGCCATGGCCCTGGAACTCGCTAGCTTTGCTGGCCTCCAGGATCATGAGTCCCGAGCTGTGAAGCCATTGGATCTGGATGTGTGACGGTGTCCGGATCACATACATGTGGCCTGTGTCCTCAATTCTGAACCCGAACCTGCTCACAGGAGGCCACACAGGCTGCAAGTCCACAGTCACCTTGGGGGGGGCGGGGTGTGCAAACGTGAGCACAGCTCGTCTGTCTGTCCCTCTGTCATTCATCTGTCCATTTATCCATCCAATCAACCAACAGACATTAAGCACCTTCTATGTGCCAGGCTCTGTTTTAGGCACAGAAGTCCAGGGTGGCACAAAGAATTCTGAAAACATTCTTATGAATGCAAGACAATGAAACAAGAAATGCAACAAATTTCTTCTTTCCTGATTCTGCTCAGATCATTTCTTCTGGAAGATTTTGTTAAATCCCCAACCCCTGGGCTGCACACCCCTTCTCTAGAGACTCCCCATCTCTGCGCTGACCATTAAGATAAAATCTATTTATTACCATATTGAAACTCTCATTGGACTGTGAGTTTCTTAGGGTCATCAGGGTCTAGGAGGCTAGGTAAGTGGGAGGCAACTGCAAAATGAGTACAAGGTTTCCTGTTGTGGGTGACAAAAATGTTTTGGAATTAGGTAGGGGTGGGGCTGTACAACACTGCAAATATACCAAATGCTGCCAAACCATTAGCTTTAAAATGGTTCATTTTGGGCCTCCCTGGTGGCACAGCGGTTGAGCGCTGGGTTGCGAGGCTGCCCGCAGCCTCTGCGGCGCTGGTTCGATCCCCAGCTGCTCCCCGGCCACTGGAGGAGGGTCCCGCAGGGCGCGCAGACCTCTCCTGCCGCCCGCTGCTCCCCTCAGCAGTGTACTTCGGTCCTTCTGCCTGCTCTGCTCCCCGCTCTGGCTCTGGTGAATTCTCTCACCCTCCCGCGCTTCTGACTGTACCCAGTGCTTGTATAAATAAATAAATAAAATCTTTAAATAAAATAAAATGGTTAATTTTATGTTTATATCAGTTTCACCTCAGTTTAAAAAGAAAGGACAAAAGAACAAATTCTTCAAAGTATTGACAGAAAAAAAAAGTCAATCTGCTCTAATTTCAAACCCAGTGAAAATATCTTTTAAGAAAAGATGATGAGATCAGGTTTTTCAGACATATAAAAGCTGAAAAACTAGCACTAGTAGACTGGCACTATAAGAATGTTAAAGGAGATCCTTTGGGAAGAAGGATGGAAATCTAGATCTACTCAAAGGAATAAAGAGCACATGAAAGGGTAAATATGTGGGTAGATAAACATCTCTCCTGTATTTTAAATTATGTTGGAAGATAATTGAAACCTTAAAGAAAAATAATAATTTATCGTAGAATTTATTACATATATAGAAATAAAATGTAGGACGCTAATAGCACCAAGCGATGAGAGACAGTAGAAATATACTGCTGTTAAGTTCTTATTCATGTGTGATGTCAGTATTACTTGAAGATAGACTGACCAGTTAAAGATACATACTAAAAACCCTAAAGCTACCACCAAAACAGAAAAAGCTAATCCAATTGATCATTCTGATGACCAATTCAATGTCAGTGGCTTAAACCACCCCAACTAAAAAGTAGAGACTGGCAGAATGAATGAAAGAAGAGTAACACCTAACTATTTACTTTGTACCAATATTCCACTTTAAATGAAAAGGCACACATTGGTTTAAAGAAAAAGATCTATCTTAGACATAGATATTAGATACACATGTTAACACTAACCAAAAGAAAGCTGGAGAAACTATTACAGATAAGTTAGATAAAGCAGAATTTGGAGCAAAGACTTTCACCAGGATAAAAAGCCATTTCATTCTGAAAGGGGGTTAATTTATCAAAAGGACATAACAATTGTAAACAGTGTGTACCTGAACAGAATTTCAAAATATGTGAATAAAAAAACTGATAAAATTCCAAAGATAAATAGACAAATCATCAGTAATAATTAGAAATTTCAACATCCCTTCTCAATAATTCTTTCTAAGAATTATTGAGAGTGGTCAGAAAATCAGTAAGGATTTATAAGTCTTGAACAACACATGATCCATAAAAGAAAAATTTGATAAATTGGACTCCATCAAAATTAAGAACTTTGAAAGACACTTGTACAGAAATGAAAAAATAAGCCACAGCCTGGGAGATAATACTTATATCTAATAAAAGATTATACAAAATGTACAAAGAATTCTTAAAACTCAGTGAAACAGATAAAATAATCATTGAAATGTACAAAAAGAGCATATGCCATGGAAAAATAAAATCCCTGAAAAGATGTTTAACATTATCAGTAATTAGGGAATTGCAAATCAAAACCACAGTGAGATACTATTAAACCCGTTAGAATTGTTAGGGGGAAAGGCTGTCCTGAGTTAATCCCATACAGGCTTTGTGGACCCCACCCCCACTCCAGACTAAAGCCATCAGGACACTGGGAAAGACAAATCCCATCACCACCAAGGGAGGGTGGCTGGGACCTGAGGGTGGAGTTGGGCAGCCAGGTTGGATATAAAAACCAAACACGTGGGCCTTGGGTTCTCTCTGGCTCGCAATCGCTCGCCTCCCAGCTTCACCCCTCCTGGCTGGCGGCCAGCTCTCAGAGCGCCATTTTGGGATTCCTGATCGGCGGATCGGGTAGGACTCATTTAAAACTTTGTCTCCCACTTTTCTCCCAGAGCTGTACATTTCCTCATTTCCCCTTCCCTTGTAAATAAACCTTTTTTTTTATTAACCTTTCACGTGTGCCTGCAGTAGAGCATTGATAAGTCCTTTTAAGTGCGCAGGTGAGGACCCACAGTCAGGCACCCCGTTTTGTATCGGGGTTGCTCTACAACAGAATGACTAAAAACAAAACAAAACTGACACTCCCAAGCACATGATTGTAGTGGTGGTTACCTACTGCTAAAATTTCTATGATTATACACCAGCAAGGGTGAATATTACTATATATAAATTATACTTTAATTTTTTTAAATGGAGAAAATTTTAAAACTAGGTGTTGAAACCCAGGAAGTTTTTTGCTTAAACTCTATTTCTTAGAAAACCCTCTGCCCTAAGCCTTGCTCTGGATTTCAGTTCTCTCCACAGGACATGGGATCCCCTGTTTTGATGTGCAAGGGTAGATTCCAGGAAGGGTGGTAGGAAAGGGTGGGGAGAGTCGGGACTTAAGGACCTGAGAAGGAAACCTGCCCTGCTCACCCTCATGTTGGGAGGCACAAAGGAAGGCCCTTGGGGAGGGCAATCCACTGGCCTCCTTGCCAGAGGTGGGTAAAGGTAATAAATTTCCAATTCAGGGCTCCTTGCTTATATAACTCCCTTCTTGGAACGGGCCCTAGTGGTGTGCTGACATGGCCATATAATTTTGCACGAAACTGTAGAGGTGAGATGTTCTAAGATTATTGTCTCTGGCCATTCTAATTCAAACTCCATCACAATTCTCCTCCTGGTACACTTCTGAGCCTGACACTAGAGTGGCCACAACTATTCTAATTAAAGTCACTTCCAATATATTTAATTTTGCATTGTTTATCTTCAAGAGGGTCCCCTCCCTACCCCTGCCCTAAAGGTGACTAATCCTCAAAGCCCCTGCACCCCTGGGCACCCTACCCCTCTGATGACTGCTGCCCTGCCCTGGAGGGCTGCATCTTTAATGCTCTCACCTTCCGGCTGAAGCGGTCAATGGTGACCTGATGGGTCAGGTGAGTCACATTCAGCATCACCAGGCAGAATGGGGGCCAGTTGAGGTGCCCCTATAGAGAGAGGTGAGTCTTCTTCAATCTGGAGCCCAGTTCTGCTGCCTCCTAGTCCTGGTGAACAAGTGTGAGCACCCTCTCTGCCACCCTGTCCCACTAAGCCAGGAGCATCCACTGGGGCTGTGCATATGGTGCATGGAATCTCATACAACATTTCTGACTCCTCCTGACCCCAGCCTGCTCCTCCCCAATGCTGCCTCCTTCCATCTGGCTCATGGGGACATTCTAGTAGCCACTTCCCTGCATTTGGCACCTGTGGCCACAGGTCGCAGCCTTGGGAGTGCATCTCAGATCTTCTGCACTTGAGGGCCTCCCCATGGGCTTAGGTGCTGGGAAGAACTGGAGTGGATGAAGCCCCAGCAAGGGCCAGTAGGCGACACAGTTTCCCCACATACTATCCCAGGAGATCCCTGGGAGACCAACTGAGGGGGTTGCTGTAGGGTCCTCTGCTTCTGTTCTTTCTCGAACATCAAAACCCAACTCACTGCTCTATTTCCTCTCCAGACCTATTCAAACCCCAAGGCCCCACAGGGATGGAGGCCGGGGGCAATCACCAGGTTGGCGCTCTTGCAGTCAAGGACGTGGACAGTGACCATTTCGTCAGGGCTCTGGCTGAGGCTGTAGATGGCCTCCTTGAACAGAGCTGCGTGGCTCCCGTCAAAGGTCACAAAGCTCAGGTCAGGGAAGATTGAACATCGGCCTGCGGGAGGGGCAGGGATGAGAAAAATAAGCAGATGCCCCCAGGCCAAAGCTACCCTGGAACAAGGACCAGTGCCTGAGCCTTTTCCCAGGCAGCTCAGAGGCCCTGAAGCTGGATGGCCACTCAGAGCATGCAGCATACAGAGATCAGAAGTTACAAGGGTAGGAAAACTTCCAGGTCAGGGGTCCCACTGAGGTGAGAATTCCCAAGGGAGGGCACATTTAGGTCAGAGGCAGAGGTCACGCTGGGGTAGGGGTACCAGGAGGACTTGGGAGGCTCTGGGGAACTCAAAGACTCACAGGCACATTCCCAGAGGGGGCAGCAGCGGTCCCCACCCACCCTCACTGCGAGGCCTAGGACCCCACAGCGAGGGGGTGTGGCGCCCTGGGGACAGTGCTGGGACTGGTTCACTCGGATCAACTGGCCCTCCAGGCAGATGTGGCGAACACAGTCCTGCTCCGCAATTGGCTGGGGCACAGAGGGAAGGAGAGTGTGAGCACCCACCCAGGGGTCACTGCCACTCACTCCCAGCCCCAGTCACCCCAAAACATTAGGTCACAAGATCCTTTCTGGTCCTAGGGCAGGGAACCCAGAGGTAAAGTAGGGAATGTTGTGCTCACCCATTGGTGCCACCCACCAGGCAAACAGGAACCTGGGACTGGACTGGGTGTGAGATGGGTCCTGTGGACTTACTCACAGAGACCTGATTATCTGCCAGGACAGGTAGAGAACTCCAGGTGCACAGATATGCAGACACACTTACTTACACTCACAGAAACTCAAGCACACCCATGTTCTGTTACTATCTCTTACAGATGCACACAGTCTTGTGACACCGTGTATTACATACAGACATATGAGTGCTCACAGGTGTAAGCACAAATGTGTGTACACGCACCCATATGGGTGCATAGGCACAATCATGCACACACTGGCACACTCGTGTCACATGCAGAATGGGCATCACACCAAGCAACCAATCAACCCTGATGCCCCAATGGAGCATGATGGGACTCTGCTATGGTATTAGGGGCCCAGAGGAGCCTGGACAAATTTCAGACAGCAAAACCTTGGGGCAGGGGTGAGGACAGTGACTAAACCCCCTGTGGCCTGGCAGAAGGCCTTGCCCTCCTCGCTGGGGAATGTGGGAATGCAGTGGTATCAGAGTCCCAGTGGCACAGGAGGAGAGAAGGCATAAAGGACCCACATTCAGATGGTCAGAACCCTGACAAATTACTCACGACGCAGGTGGCAGACATATTGGCCTCCGCGGTGACCAAGGCTGAATCCTCTGCAATGCCCTGGGCAGGAGCAGAGCGGCCAGACTGCTCAGTGGTGGATTCTCTCACAGGTTCTGCTGGGGCCTGAGGTCCAGCTGAGGTTCCGTGGGCCTCAGGTAGCTGAGGGAGCAGAACCAGTGAGCTCTCGCGGGAGGCAGTCCTGGCTGAGACTCGGCTCAGGGGATAGGATGTCGGCACCTGTGCCACTGTGCTGGCCCAGGGGCCCTGGGCCTCAGTCACCAAGGTAGCAACAGTGTGGGCCACAGCAGATGAGAGCTCTGTGGGTCCACCCTGAGCAGAACCATACACTGAGGTGGGCAGAGACACTTGCTTGGACAGGATGGCCATCTTCTCTGTGGTACTCCTTTGTGGAGCAACAGATACTGTGGAGGCTGCCCCCTCAGCCACAGCCCCACCTCCAGAGGTCGGCAGTGTGGCTCTCAGCAGCAGGCCTGGAGCTGTGCCTGTCGCCTGAGGGATGGCATGACTGGGTGGGTGCACCTGGTCAGTCACAGTGGGGGTGAGGGGCATAACTGGGCTTAGTGTCTGAGCAGGTGAAGCTGTGGCCATGACAGATGTGGCCTGTTGCTGCACTGGAGGGGTAAAGACAGAACCCTTCGGGCCAGGTGTGGCTACTGGGGCAGATGTGCCCACCTTGGCCAGAGGTAGGCTGGTGTCAGGAGGCTGGCCAGAAAGGACCTGGGGGGGCTGAGTTGGCTCCATGAAGGGTGTGGCTTGCAGGCCATGAGTAACTGTGGACAGGCCCGAAGCAGATGGGATCCCTGAGGGCAGAACTGGAAGCTGAGTGGCAGTGGTGCTAAGCCTGGTGGTCTGGGGAGGGCCAGTGGGGAATGGGCTTGGAAGCAGGGATGCCAGCTGGCCTATGGGCTGCCCAGGAGCAGGATGGACCTTCTCTGTGGATGGCTCTGTCTCCACTGTCTTGGTCATCAGAGGACTAACGGGAACTGGTTCTGCTGCAGTTCTTTCCATGGCTGGGAGGCTGCTGGGACTGGAAATGTTCTGGGTCTGTATGGTCTGGGGGACCCCTGTCCTGTTCATGACTTTTGTTGCTGCAGGTGTCAGCAAAACCTTATGGGATCCCAAGGAAGTGGGGGGCCTAGAAGTCACTCTGGGGGGAGCCAGAGACTTGGAGGAGGTACTTGCAGGCACCTCCAGGCTTGGGAAGGACTGGAGAGGTGTCGTCTTAACAGGCAAGGAGCCAGGGGCTGGGACTGTCACTGCTTTGGTCAAGAGTGGGACTCGAGGTGCAGGGGCTGACCGGGAGGAGACTGTGATGTTGGGGCTCCCTGAAAAGGTCAGAGTAACCCTGGTCATCTCCATGGTACCTAATCCCATTCCAGGTGCGGGGGTCTTCCTAGAAAAGGGGAAGGATGAGGACTCTGGGGCTTGGGCGACCAGGTGGCTGGCAGTCACTCCCTTGCTGGCCTGGGCCTCTGTGGGTTGCGCAAGGAGGTGAGATGAAGTGACCCCCAGTGGCTGCTGCAGAGTGGCCTGGGCAGGACCTGGAGACAGTGTTGCCCCCTCAGTGGCTGCCATGGGTGGGTTCAGGGCTGTGGCAGTTGAGGCAGTTGGACTGAGTGCTGGCCCCTGGGAGGGGACCCCATAAATTTCCTGTGGAAATCGCAGTTCCTGGTCACTGGGGGTGGGCAGCTCGTGACCTGGAGGCAGGGTCTCATTGCCGAGGGTCTCTGTGGGAACCAAAATGGCAGGTTCCACACCTGGGGTAGAAGAGAAGAGTCAGAATTTGAGGTGACTGCTGCCAGAAGGGGTCATTATTAAGCAAGGCTGTGATGTGGGTCTCCTGAACTATATCCTAGGTTACCCAGGTAGGGAGCTGGGGGGGGGGGGGGGAGAAGACAGCTTCTGAGACCCAGTCAGGCTGCTTGATCAGTCCTGGGGCCTGTGTTGCATTTGGTGACTGAGCGAAATCAGCGGGTGTAGACTCTCCCCGGAACTGGAACCCAGAACCCACAGCCAGGAGCCCTCAGGTCTAAGTCTGGCTGTATCACTTTCATACCACATCACCCCAAGTCAGTCCCTTCTCCACCCTGGGTCTCATTTTTTCTCTCTGTGAAATGGGAATAGTGGACCAGGTCTCCGCCAACTCTACCAAGTTCTCCCAGGGCCCCCTATGCTGCCCCTGCTGCCCCTGAGGGGTCTCAGCATGACTAGTCAACGAGACCCTTGGGATCTACTAGGAACCCGCAGGAGGGATGAGAATTCCAGGTGACTCACAGTCCTCCAAGTAGACGCATCTCCGTGTGACTTCATCCAGGACCTTGGGGGCAGGGCATGCAGGCACACACCCTTCTACCCTGAGGACAGAGTAGGGGGCAAGTTAGCCATGTGGAATGCGAGGAGGGACATCTCTTTTTCACCTGGACTGAGCACAGGTCTTACCTTTGCTGTGACATACACATGTGTGCTTATCATGGACACACTTGCACAGATCTCTGTGGAGACACTGTATGGGAGCACACATCCCCCCACACCCTTGCCCCTCAGATCAAGAGGGATGAGCACACCAAGGTCTTTCATGCATACACTTGTGCACACTCTCACACACGCACATGTCTGATAGGCACCTTCTCAAACATTTTCATGCATTCCCCCCCATCTCTGCAGGACTCAAAAATACTCACCCAGACAAACTATGTGTCCACACAGACTGCTGCAAACAGCAGCATATACGCCCTGTGCATGCACTCAGCTGCATCAATGCATAAACACATGCTCGCCTGGTACACACATCCCCATGCACACAGCGCATGACACACACACAGTCCAAGTTAGCACACGCACCTCAGTACAAGCTCTTGTCTCCCCACCAGGCTACACGCAAGACCATTCACACAGATGTAAGTGCAAACACACTGGTGTGTACCCCTTGACTCCATGTCCCCTCACCTGGGCACATCCCGGCAGCTGGCTGCCCGTGGGTCCCGGCAGGTCTGGAAGCAGGGGCTGGCACAGGCGTCATAGCGCCACTCGCAGGTGGGGTAGGCAGTTCCTGAGGACTTGGCATCTGGAAAGGAGACCCACCCCTGACTCCCAAGACTAAGACTGGATGGCAATCCAAGTCAGGTGCCAAGGCACAGAGGTGGTGGGCAGCTCTTGACCAAAGTGGCAGCGTACGCCCACATGAAAGAGGAAAGAAAAACAAAGACAACTAAAGAAGAGATAACCCAAGGGGAGACTGGATCCTTGAAAGTTGGGGGCAGTGCCTGTGGGGTACTTGGGATGGGGTCCTGGGAACTTGGATGAGTTGAGGACCAGGGAGGCTAAGAGTAGGCAGCTGGAGTTGGGTTTTGAGCAGTGGTCCAAGAGGAGGATAGGACCGTTGACCTCTCCATAAGGCTGCCCCATCCCCCTGCCCCTCTGGGACCCTGGTGCCCAGGTTTGCCCCATATCCTGGGGCATAGTCACCTCCTTCTTGCTTTACCTTTGGTCAGGCCACTGCAGACCTCCACAGAGGCAAGAGGATTTCCCTTGAGCAGTGTGATCAGGTGTTGGGGACCCACTTACCATCTCAGCCCAAGGCCCTAGGGGCACCTGGCCCCAGACAAGGAAGAAAGAGGCTCTTTGGCAAACTCTGCCCTCTCTTCCCAGGATATCTCCTTGAAGAAGCCTCCTTGTAAGTCAGTCTCAGGACCTGGAGCATGTAGTTTGCCTGGTCACTGGCCTTGTCTCCCTAGTAGCTGGGACCAGAAATAATCGCAGCAGCCACTCCATATTTCACAAATTCTATCCCATTAATCCTCACGGTAATCCCATGGTTTCGATGCCCAACACTGTTACTATCCTCATTTCATAGCCAAGGAAATTGAGGCACAGAAGATGCTGGGAAGAGCAAATATTCCCAGAGAAGACTTGCTTGAAAAAGACCCTGTGGCTTGACAAATGAGGGATCCTCAGGAAAAGCTGTAGCCTTGGGGAGAGGGGAGATTTAAGGTAAGACATAACCCCAGATGGGGTCTCTGAGACCATGGCCTGAGCAGGGAGGGGTGAGCGGGTCTCACAGCAGGCTGCAGGGGCAATCCCCACCCCAGCAATCGCCACACTGCCACTGACTGTGAAGAAACACGCTTTTTCAAGATTCTTGAGACCAGAGCCAAGAGCTTACCTTTGAGGATCACCAACAACAATATGTGCTCGGCCCAGGCCAAAGGCTGTGAGAAGCAATCTATCCTGACCACCATCTTCTGAGGCTGACATCCCACTTACATGGGATGAAGAAACAATGTTAAGAAAATGGAGTTTCCCCTCCAGGTACCAAGGACCATGGTCAGGATTCAAATTAAGATGCTGTGTGGCTTCCAAGCCTGGCTCAGTCCACATTGCCTCAGGGCCTCTCAGGGAAGGACACGAGTCCTGCCATCACAGCCAGTGGAGCCTGTGCCCTGGGTGAAGTTCATTGGTGGGCTCGATAGAGGACTGCTGAATGTGAGAATCAACTGGCTCAACCCTGCTTTCAGGGAGAAGATAAATGGAAAAAAAAAAAAAAAAAAAAAACAACCTGGCCAGACAAATGTTTATGTGTGTACATGTCAATGGATTCTTTCATATAGCACAAGGGGGCCTCACAGGCACGAACATGCATGTGCACGTGCAGGACAGAGAGTTGGCCTGGAGCAGTGAAGAAACTGAGATCATTTCCTCCAGGGTTCAGGCAGAGAACAAACACCTTTGGGATAGACCCATCTGGCAGGGGGATGGCAAAGCCCTGGAACCCCCTGGCCTTGGTTAGAAAGAGTATAGAACTATGTCATCACTACCTGTGGTCCTGGGGCTCCCAGGGGGCCAGGGGAGACCGCTGGCTCCTTAGCCTGGTGTGCCCGGTGCACAGGGTAGACATGTGCCCCCATCAGCAAGAAACTTGAGTCAGCAGGCTACGCAAGCTGTGGCCATGATCACTTCTCACTTCACTTCCACAAAGGCCGCCCTATTTTTAGACCATGCAATTGGCCTTTGGGAGAGGCCAGGACCCAGGAAGCTGGCTGGGTCCCAAGCCATACTGCTCACGGCTCCTTAGGTCACCAACATGGAGGTCTGGCCACCTCCATCTCAAGAGTGGCACCCAGGTGGCCTCCCTGGGCCAGAAGAGTGAAGATTCTATCACTTGGGGGTAACTGGAAAGGTCAAGTAGAGGGAGGGCAGAAAGGGCAGTTGAGTGAGGGGACAAGGATGATGGCAGAGGGTCACCTACCCAGGAGGCGGAAGAGCGTGGCCTGGCGGAACGCCTCTGTGTGCTGGTACAGCTGCAGGGCCAGTACGAGGCCCGACACGTGAAGGAAGGACCCGGGCACTGCCAGGGACTCCAGGGCCACCAGGCCTTCCTGCCATGTTCCCCGGTGCAGAGCAAAGGAGGCATGGTGATGAAAGGCATTGCTGCCCTGCCACTTAGCCAGCTCCAGAGACCCATTGGCTGTGACGTGGAGGAAGAAGTTGGGTCTGTCTGCTGCCTCCAGGGATACCACATCTGGGTCTGCAAAGAGCCAGGGTAAGGTTAGTACAGACCAAGGTCCAGATGCAGGGTAGAAGCCCAGCATGTCTGCATTCAGCCACCAGAGGGCAACACACCCTGTGGACTACCTGGCCTGGTCTGTCCATGCTCTGCTCTGCCCTTCAACCCACATCTTTCTTTCTTTTTTTTTTTCACCTTAAAATCTTTTAAGACATCACTTTTTGGCCTTATTTTTATCCTAGGCAAAAATTGGGGTGGTACTGTGTCAACCCACTTATTTCTGCCTGCAGGCTGCCCCTCTGTGCACACCTCTTCTTCCATGGAAGTGGAAACTTAGAGAAACCCCAGTTGCTGAACTTCCTTCCTTTTCTTCTGTCATTCGCTCCTCCCACACGTCTTCCTTCCATCTATCTTCCTTGCTATCTTCTTACTGCAAACATTTTTGAGTCCCCAATGTGTTCCAGGTGCTTTTCTAGGTACCAGAGATACAGTCGTGAATAGGACAGATCAAGCTGCTTGCTTAGGAGTTGGATCTTTATCCTAAGGCAGTGGGAAGCCATGGGGAGCTTTAAGGGGTGGGGGGTGATGAGGAGGGACAGCCTAGATCCTGCCCAGCCCCAGGCACAGCCAGCATCCTCAGCCATGGGAGAAGTTTATGCTGGGGTGAATGATTGACTAGGAAGTGCTGGGTTTGAGGAAACCTGGATCTAGGGTTGGGGACAAGGAGGGTCAGAAGCACCCAACCACCACAAAAGAGATACTCCTCAAGACCTTCCCGATCCCCAGATTCTGTGGTCCTGCTTGAAAATGGTGTCTTATGACCTTTCCAATGTGACAGGCCATCTGCTTAGTGGGAACTTTCTGTTCTCCATCCAATATTTTAGTCCAGCAAATGAGGTCTAGTCAAGAGGGGGTGTTGATTTTCCAGTAGTTTTAATGTCATATAAAGCAAAACCCCAGTAGTCTGCCCTGCAGCAATATCACTCTTCTCCAGAACGCCCCAGAGGGTGTGAAATCCAGCTTCTTTCTCAGTCAGGCCTGGGTCTTGTGGGCAGCTGGAATCGGGCCCACTGAGGACACAGGCTCCCACTCCCCCATCCTGTACTGCATCTGGGGTATTGGACAGTGGAAGGAAAGGGGTCTTCTGGGTAAGATCTGTGACTGTGAAGAGGGTGTTCCTTGAGGTGGACCTTGGGGCATGGGAAATTTGTGGGAGCAGAAATTTTCAGAGAGGAGGATTTAGACATCGTTTAGGCCTGAACCTCTCTCATTCTCAGGGGTCTTCATGTCTTATAGGATGTGCCGAAGGGACACCCTGGCATGTCTCCCTAGAGAGCCCATTTTATTTGAAGATGGGGGACACTTACTTATTAACAATAGCTCACTTTGCTGTAGTACTTACCATGTGCTGAGCACTGTCCTCAGAGCAATATCATCACAGTCTTAGAAGGTAGGTGCTATTATTTCTCCAATTTACAAGAGCAAGAACTGAGGCCCAGAGCAGTTAAGTCATTTACCAAGGGTACGTCACTCATTAGAGAGAAGAGCTTGCCTTTTGCCTCCAGTCCTTTATCCAAGCTATGCTATGCTATTCCCCAAACAGATTAAAAAAGAAATAGAACTTAGAGAATAAAAGGTGAAAGTCACTTGAATGCTTAAGGTGAAACTCAAGGTCAGGGTTTCAGCCTCTCCTCTGTGGCTTCAAGGCAAATGGCTGAGAAACTTGATGCAGGTTAATGTCAGTCTTCAAAAGGATGCCTGAGAGAGGAAGTGACTTGACTGAAGTCACACAGCCAGTGTGAGTGGAGGGGGAGGAGTGGGCCTTGGGTGGGCCCCAGTGCTCTGGCCTCTGTGCTGCACCATGCCCACCCCCTGAGCCCATCTCTGGGGCTAAAAGTGCAGTGGCTAAGATCCTGGGCTCTGCTTCACCCTGCCTGGCTCCAAACCCACCCCCCTTGTCCCCCATCACTGTGGTTCTAGGTGTCATCTACAAAGTGGAGACAGCAGCATCATCACCTTCTCACCTGTTAAGGAGTCTACTAGTTCTTCATGTTTATTCACCCCCAGTTTGGACAGGGACTTTTGTTCTTCTATTGGCTTCCCTCTAGGCTCTCCAGTGCCTAGCACAGTGCCTGGCATGAAGTAGGCCTTGTAAATACTAGCTACTGAGTGAATGAACTCACTGCCTCTCAGAGCTCTCTTGGAATTTAATAAAATCAGCAGGTAGAGGGCTTGCTTAGCAATGTGTCTGGCACATCGTGCATCACTGATTAAAAGCAGTCATTGTTATTCACATTAATAATGAATTCTTCCTCCAGGTACCTCATGTCTCTTCACTGCCATCCAGGGAGGGATAATAGGGACTCCATGGAGTCCCTCCTAGGGAAACTGGGGCCACCTCAGAGGGAGGGGCTATACAAAAGGCCCTATGCCAAGCCTGTCACATATGCGTATTACTTACCCTGCAAGGTGGCGTAGGGCTATTAAATTAATTGCCCCAACACATAGCCAGACTCCATGCCAGACTTGTGGGCACATATTTGTGGACACAGGGACAATGAGACCCATGGGGACCAAGGTCTCCTGTGAAGACAGGAGATAGGACAGCAGAGTCCAACCTACACATGTTCTCTGGGCTCCAGCCCTGGACCTGTGGGATCTGTGTGGGGTAGACCTAGCTGGGCTCATTGAAACCTGGCAAATCCCCAAACCCCAGCTTGTTCAGTCTGTTCAAAAGACATTTCTGTCTATCTATTCAGGGCCCCAGATTTCCTTGTGCCCGGCCCCTCCTGTTGTATCCTCGGCTCACATGAATGTCACCACAGCTGAGGACCAGGAAGTAGGGTGTCCCCCCTTAAAGCCTTCCATGGCTTCCCATTGCCCCCAGGATAAAGACTCAACTCCTGAGCTTGGCATATAAGTTCCTTCCTGACAACTTCTCACCTCTCCGGAGAACAACACTTATTCTAAAAAGCCTCTCATGGCCCCAAGACTGAGTGAGGAACTCCTCCCAAATGCTCATCATTGTAAATGCCTTTGACCATCTCTGTCTCCTGGGTGGGCCTGAGGACTTGTGGTGGACAGGCCCGGTGTCTGCTACACCCCTGAGTCCCCAGGGCCCAGTTCTGTGCCTTGCATGTGATTAGGATTCAAGGAAATGGAGGGGGGTAAGGAGAGAGGTGGAGAGGGAGGGGAAGAAGGGATGGAGAGGAGAGAAGAGAGAGAGATGGAGAGAAGGGAAGGGGTAAAGAGAGCCTCCAAAATAGATCAACCAGAGACCCTGAGAATCTTAGAACTTAAATTCTGAGCTGGAGCTGAACTCTCTGAGGAGAGTGTTGGTTCAAGATTCTAGTGGATGCTAGGATTGGCAGCTTGGCCCATTCCTGTGACTAGGAAGATACTGATGAACTGGGCCAACAGGGTTTGTGGGGAGAAACCCTGATCACAGGAACCACACACACTGGGGTGCTTCCCAAATGGCCAGAGATGAGAAGACTTCCTGACAGTGGGGAACTGAGGTGCTGGCTGGCCCAGGCCCACAAAGGCTTGCTGGCCTCAGGGCTCACTCTACACCAGGCAAGGTGGCCCAACAGGACAGAAATCAGTGCCACCCCTTAGATACCACTGAATTCCAAAAACAAGACAGAGTCCACTAAAGCGAAGACTATTCTGACACCCAGAGGCAATGGATGATTCCAGCTGTGTGTGTCTTTGTAGGCCGTGGCCCACTAAAGGTTGTTCGGTCAGCAAGGGAGGGGATCATTGCTCCATTCACAGGAGAAGCTTTGCTGGTCATCACAGAGGCTAACGGCTGACCCAGAAGCCCCATATCAAATAGGGAAAGGGCCCCTGTTAGACCCCTCATTTCTGCAAGTGCGGCAGACAGCTCTGGGCCTCACTGTTCTCCCCTCCTCTAGGGTCTGCCTCCCCCCACCAGGGCTGGAGGTGGGCCTTACCATGGGCCTTGGCCTTGTAAAGTGCAGCGGTCAGCAAGAAGTTCACCATGTCCCCAGGCGCCGTGTCACCTGTGCTCACTAGGGCTATGGAACCACTTGCCATCTTCACAGTCACTCGGGCACCACCAGCTGCCAAGCTGGCCAGCTGGTAGGGACCCTTACCTAGTGCTGGAGAAAAGGGATCCAGTCAGCCTCCCTGGGCCTTTGCCCAACTCCCACACTACCTTCCCACCCCTGCTACAAGTGGGGGAGAGGGTAAATGTCAAGCTGGTGCTCATGGTCACCCCCTCACCCCAAGCCCAGGGACCTTGATTGTTAATGAGAAGGAAGAGACAGGAACTGCCAGCCCCTGATGAGAATGAAATTGTTTCATAGGGAGCCTGGAAACAAGACCACTTAGGGAGGACATGGGGCCCCCCAAATGTCCCTCCATGGGAATGTCCAATGCCTGAGACTCTTCCAGTGCAGCCACCGCACTACTTAGGGCTGCCTGGTCTCTGCCCACCCAAAACCTAAGGGATGAAGGCTCGGAAGGCTTGGACTCAAGCTTAGTTGGGGACATTAGCGCTGACTTATTTCAAACAAATGTCCCTTTTGCATCTCATGGGTCCCTGCAGGTGTCAGTTTAGAGCAGGGACTGGGTTTCCTGGACAATGACAACAGCCTGTAACTGAGCTCCTGCCTCTGGAGTGTCCCCTTCCTTCCAGTACCTCCTCTCCATGGGTGCCTAAGTCACCTTTCTAGCCAGACCCTGCTGAGACTCACTATGGCACCCCACTGCCCTCAGACATAATCCAAGAGCCCAGTTTGACTCCAGGGACCTTCATGCCTCAACCCCTCCTTCTTCCCTGTCCTCTTGGCCCTGCCACACCGAACTGCTCCGGCTTTCCTTGGAAGAGCTGTGCTGTGTCCTACCTCATGTCTCCGCTTGTGCTGCCCCACCCACTCAGAGTCACCCTCCCAGCTGTGTGTCTGGCAGACACCCACTCCATCTCTGGGGCCCAGCCTAAATGTCACCTTCTTGCCGAGGCTCTCCCTGCCCCCTCTCCTGCCATGCATAACGTCATCCCTCCTCCTCGGTGCTCTACCAGCCACTCACTGGTCACTGGGTTTACAGCGAGGGTTTTGATCCTGGGTGCACGTGTTTGCAGTACTGCACAGGTAAATAGTTAACAACCAGCTCTCAGAAAAACAGCAAACCGAATCCTGCTTTGTGGCTTTGGTGTAAATACACCCACAAGTGGTCAACTGCAAACTACCAACCAAACAAGTAAGGAACACACAATTGGTTGGAGAAAGCCAGTGAGTTGCTCTGGCACAACACAGTGACAGCTCTCCCTCCCCATGATTTCCCAGCACCCAGCAGGGACCCAGACCACAGCAAGTGTTGGGAAAAGATCAGGACAAGAAATGGATGGGTGGGTGGGTAGGTGGAGGATGCTAGAAACAGCTTGTCCTTTGCCAGTTTCTGCCACCCAAAATGCCACAGAAGAGAGAAATCTCTGCTCAGAGCTGTGTTGTTGAAATGTCTTGCCTGATGTAAGGCAGACCTTGCCTGTCTAGGGGCTACAATTGCTCATTATGGATTCATTCCTTTAGGGTTTAAAGATATGGGGACACCAGGGACCCTGAGGGGCTAACAGTGTGGCAAAGCTGCAGTCCCTGGTCCACTCATCTCACAGACCGCCCCCCCACAACGCTCCCTTGTCTCTAGTCTGTTCTCCACTGCTTTGCTCACTATTTTCTCTCCAAGGGGGCTGCTCCTCAAACCAAAATCTGATAATGTAAGTAGCTGAGGACAAAGCTTTGTGCCTCTTCCCATGGACCTGCTCCTCGTTGGATGGGGCCCGGAGGGGAGAGAAGAGAGTTCGGAAGTCAAAGGTGACTTCTACCAAGGACCTGATGAGTATCTAACTCTGCTCAGGTCTGACCCAATAGGACAGAGATAAATGCTGAGAACCATTTCTGGGAAGCGGGTCCCCACCTCCCCCCACTGCCCACTGCC
This sequence comes from Talpa europaea, assembly GCF_964194135.1. Taxonomy (NCBI): domain Eukaryota; kingdom Metazoa; phylum Chordata; class Mammalia; order Eulipotyphla; family Talpidae; genus Talpa; species Talpa europaea. Next base: position 39,995,467 of record NC_140073.1, on the reverse strand, counting down.
CAGCAATTTAATGACTAAGAATCAACTAAATAAGTTAGTTCTAACTGGACCTCCCTGTGGTTTTTAAGTTTTTAGTCATGACCTATGCTTCCACCCAAGTTAGTGCAGAAGTTGGAGCATATCCTGGTACCCCAAGACCTTGGCTAAATTTGAAGATGAATCTGGCAGGCTGAACCAGTCCACAGGTTTTGTCCCGCCATCCTTAGAAGGAACAGTGTACATTTGCTTTGCTAACTCAGAACTGCAGGAAACCCAAGACTATGTGCAGTGAGCTAGATTATGAAGGTCACTGCACATTGGTGCAAATGGGCTTTTGCTTCCTAATGAAGCTGCCATGGGTGAGCAGGTTCCCTGGGAAGATGTGGGCTTGCAGGAGCTGCTGGGACCAGAGTTCCAGGCACCTCTGGGCCCTGCACCATCAGAGGTCTTTGCATGATGGGGGCCTTTCCCTGCCGTGGCTCATCTAGGGCCAGCAGGGCCTCAGGCTGGCTTGTGCTGCTGTGGCATCAGGGTGCCCTGGTCCCCAAGGCTCCACCTGGGGAGGGTGGACTTACCTTTGTTAAAGAAGTCACAGTCATATGCTGAAAGAGAGAGTGAAAGAAGAGACTTCTTGAGAAGTCTGGAACAAACAGACAGCTCTCCATCCTTCCCCAAGGGCCGAACCTGGCCTGCCTCCCAAACTCCCAGAGTCAGGCATGGCCATTGGATCAGGATGTCTTTAGGTGCAAGGAATACAATGGCTCCTTTCTGTGCCCCCAGAACAAGAATTAAAGACTCGCCTAGAGGAGGTACTTAGCATGTTTCAGTGAATGAATCTTGGCCAGAAAGATGTTTTATGTGGCCCCAAAAGGCTTCCATGGGGCGGAAGCTCCAACTAGAAGTGTTGTAGAAGGTTCCAGAGGAACGCAAGCACAAGATAGAAGTCAGCCTTTCAAGAGCCTTGAGCAGGAAGGGACCAGGAGCCTCCAGGGCCCAAAGCTTTTCAGGCCTCTCTGCGCCACATCCTTTATCAAGCTCTGGCAAGCTGTACCAAACATGTGCTTAGCACGCCCTCTAGTGACCCAGGGCAGCACCACAGCCTGTTCCCCGGGCTCTTCAGTCATGGAATTCTCAGTCTGCTGGAGAGAGCTGGGGATCTTGCATGGGGTGCTGAAAACCAGAAGCAGGTTATGAGGATATAGTTGGGTAAACCTGGGATAAAGGCTGAGGAGAGGTCTGCCTCTCTTGTAAGGATGTCTAGGAAAGTCACCAACTCCCCACACTACAAACCCCAGACACTATTCCTTTGCATTTGCATCGCCCTCTGCAAAGAGCATGAGGCAGTGCACTAGGCAGTCAGGACACTGACCTGCCACGTGGCGATGGGAAAGTACCTGCTTTTCCTCATGGGTGGACTCAGAAGACTGAACTAGGAAGTTAGAAGATCGAGTCTCTGGTTGCAAGTGTGTACCAGGTCATTGGGAGGTAACCCAGAAGAGTCCTCAAGAGACAGCCCTCTGGAGTCAGACCTGGGTTCAAATTCCGTCTCTCCCCCTCATCAGCTGTGTGTACTGGGGCAAATTACTTGACCTCTCTGAAATTTAGCACTCTCCTTTATAACATGGGATCACCACTAATATTGGCCCTGTAGACTTGACAGGGCCTGGATTAGGGTAAAGCAAGTGTTCACCTGAGGGATGAGATTAAAAAAAAACAATCAAGGGGGCAGCAAAAATCCCAGTAATCAAGATTCATAATATTTTTCATGCAATATTTAAAAAATATTAAAAGTAATGTAAAATATCCATAACAAACAAAATACGCCCAGATAGCCCCAAGTTAAAAATACAAGATTTCGATAGCACTTTGCTAAAACATAGGAAAAATCAGTAACATTTATCCTGTCATTACTAAAAACCTTTGATATTCTCTTCAATGGTATTTTAGCACTCATTTTGAATTTTTTTTAATTATCAGCTTAAAATATGATGTACCTTGGTGCCTTCTTAAATCTTGTGCCCCAGGGAGTGCCTCATCTGCCTCTCTTCAGTCATGATCAGTACAAGGGTTCATGCACAGAAGGCACAGGGCCAGGCACATGCTCATGTTCATGTTGCATATGATTACAGCAAATTCTCAGTAAATATGTTTCCTTCTTCCTGAGGGACTTATCAGGGAGGTAGAGGAAGTAACAGACTACTGAGGACACTGTGCATCTGGGGTGGAAGGGTCTCGGGGAAAATGGGCAGGGAAAAGGGATGCCAGAGGTAGATTCTGTTCCATCTTCTTCCCAAGGTCATTCTTTCAGGAGCCCCCAGGGCTCAGGGTGTGCCAGCCCCCAAGCATCCATGCAAAATAACCACAAAGTCAGCAACAGCATCTGTGCCTGCCCAGTGCTTTCCAGGTGCAGCTCATTTAAATCTCACAGCAACCTGCCAGGTAAGTACAGATCTGTTCAGCTCTGGCTACAACTCAGAGTGGAAGGAACATGCCCCAGGTCACTCCATGTGGTGGAGCTTGGGTCTGAACCCAGACTGACCCAGGCCTGTGTAAGAACCAATATACCCCCAAAGTGAGGTGTGCTTGCACTAGGGAGAATCACTGATGTTCAGGAAAATGATATTTAATTCATTACTAATTAAACTTCTATGGGTTTTATTTAATCTTTTAAGTATTTACATTCCCATCAGTTTTATGATGTACATTTACACTAATAATGGTGTATCTATGTACACGTATTCATGTGTGCACATGCATGTGTGCCAAAATAGTTTTACCTGATGGGAGTGTGCAACCCAAAGTGTTTGCAGACCACCACTGCTTTAAATGAACTGGTATGTCTGGCCACTTCTGATGTGGTGGCCTTTATATTCACGATCCTGTGTGATCTTCACAATAAACCTGTGAGGGTAGGTCTATTGTGAATTTTTCAGATGAGAAAATTGAGCCCTGGAGACGTTGGTTAAGTTGCTTAAGGTGCCCAGCTTGTAAATGGCAGCACTGGGCCTGGGACCCGAGGGTCCTAGTTCCTCCAGCAAAGTGGTTAAGTACACAGGTGTGCAGCTAGTGTGTCTGCACACTAGCCGAAGACGAGCTCTGGCTCCACCACTAAACTTTGTGACCTTGAGCATATTACTTGATCTCTCTCTCTCTCTCTCGAATCTATTTCTCCAATTGCAAGAAAGGAATACAGAATCCAACTTCATAGTGCTGTTGTAAGAATTTAGTGACTGACACTTGATGCCTGGCACATAGTAAGCACTCAGTAAATGCTGGCTGGATGGTAACCCACAGTCCTGCCCACAAGGGGGCTCCCCTCCCCCTTAGGTGATTGGTCTGGACACTCACGGCAGAGGCGCGGGGTCCTCCAGTCAATGGCCTGCCCGTGCTGACAGCACTGGTGGGCATAGGCAGACACGCTGGCACAGAAGCACTCACAGTCACCACCCCGGCTGCACCCACATGTGTCCGTCAGGCAGTTTGAGTAAAACCAAGTGACATCGACCTAGAGAAGATCAGAAGTCAGAGGTCAGAGGGTAGATCCTAAAGGTTAGCCCTGCAGTTTCTTGGCAGATGCCCCCAGCCTCATGAGCAGCATAAACCTGAGGGAGCACAGGATGGGGTTAGCTGCCTGTGTTGTGAGGGCAGAAAGGTGACTATGGGAAACAAGAGCGTGATGGCCCAGGCAAACCTCACTCTGCCCACTAAACTCTCCCTCCCTGCGCCATTGGATGGGGAGCTGAAGCATGCACCGCCTGACAGGGCCCGAGATAATCCCGGCCTGTGTAGGCCCTGGAGGTGCTGTGCAGAGCTGAGTGCCAGTCACCAGTGTGGTCAGAACAGCCAGTGGCCAATGCCGGGGCATGAAGGATTTAGGTTCTCTGTTCAGAAGACCTAACTTCCTGATGGAGGAAGAGCCAGGACGAGTGAGGCTTGGAAAAGGCCTGGACACTGGCTTTCTGTCCCTGGTCATCTGGGGAAACAGGACAGACTTCTCTAAGCAGGTCAGAGGCCAGGAGGGCAGAGGCAGCTTCTTCATCCACACCTGAGGTGTCCTCCTGAGGTCTAGGGGTCTCAGGGCAGAAAGGAGTGGGCATCTGGATGGTGACTCGGGAGGGCGAGGCCAGGGCACTTACCACAGGGTGGCAGGTCTCGAACACTTCACTGAGCAGGATGCTGCACTCCTTTTTGGCAAATGTTTCTCGGAGAGGATTCAGGACGCACGTGTCCCGGGGGTCGAGGGTATCTGGGCACTGATGGGCAAAAGCAGAGCTACTGATCTCCCTATTCCCCAAACCTGTTGCCTGACATAGCAGATAGACTCAGTGTGCCCCTTCTGATCCCCACTCCTGGTGCTCATGCCCTTGTTTAATATGCTCCCCTTTAGTGAGAGTGGGAGACTCATGACTTGCTTCAAACCAACTTAAGAGGGGAGGGGTGCTATTATGCTGCATGATAATGTTGCATATGATTACAGAGCCAGCTTGCTGGAGCCTCTCTCTTGCAGGCTGTGAGGAAGCAAGCAGCCCTCTTCCATGACCTAAGGACAAGCTTCTCTAAGTGTTGGCCAGAGTCCATCTGGGTGAGGGGAGGCAGTCACCTTGGGGAGACTTTACCTCAACCGCAGCCCAGCTGCTACCAAACTCCTGGGGGTTAGTCAACTCAAGGTTCTCTGGGGTCCTCATCTCATTGATGGTTTTTAAATCAAAGTTCCCACAAAGTCCTGCCAGCTGGCCCTGAGAAAAGAGAGGACAACACAGTCAGTTGCAGGCACACCAGGGGTGAACCATGGGCAGAGGGATCTTCAAGAAGCCAGGGGTCAGAAGTGACTTTCGGAGTCCCGGTTTGAAGAACGGTAGGAAAAGAGTCAGAGAAGAAAGGGCAGAGAGCAGCGTGGGGGAGGATGGGCTGGAGTGCATGATGCTCCTGTTTCTTCAGAAGGGTTTAGATCAGTGTGATTCAGCTCAGCCCCAGGCAGGAGCACAGGGCCCCTGGGGGTCACTGGTCACATAACTACCTGCCACTGTGGCCCAGCCTGGATGTGCACTGTGGTTCTCTGGTCCCATAAGAGGGTGATGTGCTCCCGTGGGAAATGCACCAGTGTGAAAAACCCTGCTCGCCACGTGTGAACCTCCTGCTTCTCATCCAGGAAGCTCTCAGGACTCTAGGGGGACAAAGATGGTCATTCCTGAAGCCCAAGTGTCCCCCATCATCTGGGTCAACTGGGCCTGGTTACAAGTCACTGCTCAGCCCCAGAATCTTACATTGACCTTTGTATTCCTGACTCTGAGTCAGTGGCATGCCAAGAGAAACTTATGTAAGGAAACCAGCCCTTAGCCCCCTCCACCCTGTTAAACTGCAAATTGTCTCTACAACCATCGCCAGCACTGGGCCTTACAGGGTTTCCCGAGTCGTCTTCAAAGATGATGAGTGAGTTGCCAACATTAATGGAAATAAATTTCCTGCAGGTGATGCCAGAGCTGTAGCAGTTTACATTTTCTACAATCACAGAGAAGCTGAAATCTGATGTGCTCTGAGGAGAAAATAAGTTCACTCAATGAAACAAGAGAAAGAAAAGATCCTGCAGAGAGGCATGCCCCCAATTATGCATCACATTGGAGTCCAGAGCATCAACATGCACTGACAGGTCCTCAGCCTCAGCTGCTCTTGGTCCCCATGGAGCCAGCTGGACAGAACGTCCAGAAGCTCACCTTGATCAGGTGCACTTTGCACGCCCCCACAAAGTCAAACGGGAGCCCATCAAATGTGCGGTAATGCCGGTCACCGTAGGCTGTGCAGGTGGAGGCGCAGGGATGGAGCGCACACTGGAAGGAGCCTTGTTGGCAGACACTGAAACATACACATCCAGAACAGCTTGCAGGGCACATCCCCATCGCACCCTGAATATCCATGACACAACCACTGGGCTCCGGGACCAAGGGTCAAAAAATGCCCACAACCTCCAACAGAAGCCTGGAGGGTGGAAATGTGAGTCCCCATTTAATGTAGGAGACACAGGAGCTCAGAGAGGTTAAAGAAAACACAGCCAATAAGCAGTGGAACTGAGAGTGAATCCAGATCTATTCATGTGGAAGTCTTCTGGGGGGGAATGACAATAAACACCAGGGAACACAGCACAAAGGCTGGTCAGCTTTTTGAGGTCCTAGGTCATGAATTTAACACGAGACCAAGTAGCCTAAGTGTTCCTCCAGCCACATTCGTCTGCTTGGATAAAGGTGCAAAAGGTGGATGTCACCAGCATGGTGATTTTGATAAACAAGTAGGATGAAGCAGGAGAGGAGCAAGTCATTAAGGCAGGAGGAATCCCTGGGGATTCTAGATCTTCTTCACCTTACAGCATAGGAGGGACATGAGAGCTGAGCAAAGCTGGTGGCTGGGAGTGGCGATACAGAACACACCCATCTGTGAAACACCAAACTGGGAACCAACACAGCCTGTCTGACCTAAGACTACTCTACCCAGGATCTTGTGCCCTTCCTGAACTCTGTGAACAGTACTGGACTCTGATGTGAGTCCCAGATAGGAAGTAGGTTACACTGGAATGAGCTAGGCAGCCTCTATGAGGGGTCCTGATCCTGTCTCTTTCCCCTCTTCATCTTAACCTCACGATTCTAACTGATGTGCTTTGATCACTGTCCAGGAATCGGGCTCAGGGTCCCCTGAATCTTGGTTCCCTGGGGCAGTGGCAGGGATGCCTCAGTCCTACAGATATAGCTGGGTCCTGGAGGATCTCTCACAGCCCTGGAACTCATTCACATATTCATACACATTTGCACATATATGTCCCTATACCAAGTGAACATGCACACAAATATATATAAATGCACCTGTCTAGATAGACAAATTCAAAATTGTATGTATTTGCTAACACCTTCATGTTCATGAATGCTCACCTATTCATATACAAGCTTGTACAAGTACATTCACATATGCAGTCTATGTGTTTTGTATTTGTTCCCACCCTTACATGTTCACATAAATATGCAAACATATTGTCATGGTCACAAATATGCAAGTGTACATATTCATATATCTGTTTGAACATACTCATATTCATGCAAATACTCACAAAACCCAAAATTCTTTCTATGCCTCCACTTGTACGTACAGAAACTCCTCCATAGCACACAAACACATACCATGAATACGAACATGGTGCTTTAGTGTGGTCATGATCTTGCATTCCATATCCATTAAAAAATAGAGCCTGGGTGAGGTCCTCACTTACCAGGTATGGCAGGGAGACATGACCTGGTCTCCAGGGAAATACTCTTTCCCCTTCCAAGTACATGGGCATTCCTCTGGCAGGAAACATGCATCCCCATGTCTGAGCAGGCTGTAGGGACAAGCAAACAGGTGGTCAGGAGATTGCCCTCCCAAACCTGCCATTTATGGAGGTGGCTGGATCCACAAGATGCCCTTGGGACCTGTCAGCATTTACCATAGGAGGAACTGACCACACAACACAGTCCTGTTGCTCAGTTGGGTTCAGAGATACCTTAATATGGGAAAAAACACAGACAGATTCAATCCAGCTATGAAGTCTTAGTCATCTATCAGGAAACAAGGTTCAGCTCTACCAGAGACAAACCCCTGGTCATCTGAATGCCAGTGTCTCTTAAGTACCAGCCGCATACTAACAAACCAACTGACACGGGCACTGGTCCACTTACCCAAGCTGCTTGAGGAGCTATGAATAGATCTGTACTAACAAAAATGTTAAAAGAAGTTTTTCGGTAAGATCTAAACTTAGATCTGAAGACATGAAGAACTACAAAAACAGAAGCTATGTTGGTAAATATTTTCAAAATTCTCTCTTATTTCTTTAATAGATAATTGATGATTTAAGGCAATATTAATGTCAATGAACTGTGGGGTTTTTAACATATATAGTAGTAAAATGCATGACAATAACAACACAAAGAACAAGAAGGGAGTAAATGAAAGTGTGCTGTTGTGAGTACTATATATAAAGTGGTGAAATATTAATTCATAGTTGACTGTGATAAAGGAAAAACACTTACTATAATCTCTAGAAAAAACACAAAATAAAAATATGAAGATATACAGGTATAATGAAATAAAGGAGATAAAATAGAATACAAAAAATAAAAACCTTAACCAAAAGAAAAAGAAAATAGCACAGAATAGAAAACAAAGACCAATTAAATAAACAGATGTGAAATAATAAAACGGTCATATTACAACCAATCTAATTACTTTAAATGCATGTATAAACCCTCCAATTAAAGGGTAGATACTAACATATGCTTAAAAAGCAAAACCCAATTATATTCTATTTGAAAAAACAAGACTGACATATAAAGACAGATATAAGTAAAATGATGGGGGAAAATACCACACAAACACCACTAATAAGAAAGAGGGAGTGGTTATGTTAACATCAGATAAAATAGACTTCAAGACAAGTAGTATTAACAGTGATAAGAAGGGATATTTCATAATAATATAAGAGTCAATTTATCTAGATAATATGACAATCCTAAGTGGGCATGCACCAATAATAGAGCTTCAAAGAAAAGGAAGCAGAAACTCAAACAACTAAAAGGAGGATGAGAAAAATTCACACTTACAGTTGGAGGTTTCAACACACCTCTCTAGTAATGATAGAACAAACAGGCAAAAAAAAAAATCATCAATTCTGAAAATGCTCTTGACTTAATTGACAATTAAAGGGCTGTCTATCCAACAATAGCAGAATACACATTACTTATAAGAATACATGGATGTCAAGGCAACTGGACCATAAAAAACTCAATAAATTTCACAGGCTTAAAGTCATACAAAGTATATCTTTTGATTACAGTGAAATTAAATTAGAAATCAGGAATAGATAAAAGGGAAATCTCCAAATACTTCAAAATTACAATAGTGGTAATGAAAACACATCATATCAAAATTTGTAGAGTGCAGCTAATACAGAGCTTACAGGAAAATTTATAAATTTAAGTAGTTATATTAGAAAATAATAAAGAATTATTATCAAAGATCTAAAGTAGAAATATTAGAGCAAATTAAATCCAAAATGAATAAGAAGGAAATAATAAAAATAAGAGCAGAAAATAAGTAAAATAGAGAAAACCAATGAAACTAGAAGTTATAAAGTTCAATAAAATTGATACCCCCTTGCTAGACTGAATAGTAAAAAAAGGAAAAACTCAAGTTACCAATATCAGGAATAAGAGGAGACAGCACTACATCTTAGAGATATTAAAAGTAAAATAAGGAAATATTAGATATAATGCTTAACTAATAAGCTTGACAATCTAGATGGGCTATGCAACAACAAAAAATCAAATATCTAGAATAAATATTAATGAGAAATGTGCAGAACTTTTAAATGAAAACTATGTGCATTCTGAGAGAAATTAAAGAAGATCCATCAAATGGACAGATAATATCACAACTACAGATTGAAGGACTCACTAGTGTGAAGTGCCAGTTCTCCCCAAATTGAGCTACAGATTTTACACAATCACAGTTAAAATCCCAGAGGCTTTTTTTGTAGAAACTGGCAGTCTTATGTTAAATTTATATGGATATGTCAAGACTTAGAAGTGCCAAAAAAAAAAAAAAAGAAAGAAAGAAAGAAACTTTGGAAAAGAACAAACTTGGAGGACCAACACTTTCTGATGTCAAAACTTACTATAAAGCTTCAGATACTGGCCTAAAAATAGACAAACAGATCAATGGAACAGAATAGAGAATCCTGAAATAAACCCACATTTATACAGTCAATTGATTTTTTTCATCAAGGTGCCAAATCAATTTAATGGGGAAAAGAAAGTCTTTTTTTAAATTGGGGCTAAAACCACTAGCTTTCCATTGGACAAAATAAAATTAAACTTGACTCTATTTTACAATATATACAAAATATAATAATTTTAGATAGACTATAGATCCAAATATAAAAGCTATAAAAATATAAAACTATAAAGCCCTTAAAGGAAAACTCAGGAGACTATCTTTGAAAACTTAGAGTTGGCAAAGATTTCTTAGACAGAACACAGAGTATTAATCACAGAGAAAAAATTATAAATTAGACAGCATCAAAATTAAATACTTCTTATCAGATATTTAGGCATATTATGACACATATTAAGGCAAACCATAGACCAGGAGAAAATATTTGGAATATATGTATCTGATAAAGGACTTGCAACTAGAACTTCTATAACTCAATTAAAAAAAATAATCAAAAAGAGAAAAGAAATGTGTAAAGTACTTGAATGGACACTACACAAAGGAAGATACACAAATGACCAAAAAGTACACAAAAATGTACTCACTTTAAGTCATTAGAGAGACAGAAATTAAAACCATAATGAGAAATGACTATGTATTACTAAAGTAACAAAAACCCAAAGGACTGAAAACAGCAAGTGTTGGTGAGGATGCAGAACAGCCTGAATTCTCATCCAGTAAGACTGTAAGCCAAACAAGTATTTTGGATTATGTGGTTACATAAGCATCTCCCCTAAGACCCAGTCATTCCACTTTGCAGTGTTCATTCAAGAGAAAGACACAGCTGTCTTCAAAATAGTTCCAAACTGGAAACAACCCAAAAATCCCTCAACATTTGAGAGGATAAATGAATTATTGTTAAGTTCGTACTCTGGAATATTACTGAGTGATGAAAAGGCAAACTATGAGCAAAAGCAGCAAGGTGGATCAACCTCGAAAACACATGGTAGGGAAAAGAAAACAGATATCAGGGACAGATACGGTATGTTTCTTTTACATGACTTTCTAGAATAGCTAGATGCCTCTGGTGAGGAAGGAACCAACTAGGAAGAGAAACAGGGTATGAGGGGATTTTTTTTTTTTTTTGAGGTGATGGAAAGAATTCTACAGCTTGGTAGAGGGGTGGGTCACAAGAGGGTATAAATTTATCAAAGTTTAGCAAACTGTATACTTATAATCTTCATTTTACTGCATATAAATTAGGCTTCACTTTGTAAAATTAAAAGGGAAAAAAGTGAGATATCAAAGCTTATGGAGGGGGACCCACAATTTTGTTGGGGAGCTCCCAAAATATCTGTTTTCATTCGTTTTTTTTTTTCCTCTTGACCTAGCCAATTAAAAAAGAAAATCCTCTTTCCTCTGTTGCCTGGGAGGCAAAACCTTCTAGGCCTCCCTCTATTCTAAGAAACACCATGAAGAGGGCTGGGGTCCCAGTAGACTTGCACTTAATCGGTCTTTTCTCTCTGCAGCACATCCCTCCTGATGCTCCCAAGATCAAAGTCTCTGATTGGGTTTCTTTGGAGGCGCTTACCACCTTTCTCCTGAGGGCCAGGAGACTGGGAACTAACTTCCTGACCTAGACCAGCAGCTCATCCTCCTGCCTCCCTCCCACCAGCCTGTCCCTGAGATGCCTGGTACTGCTCCTTCTTTGCTTTCCCCTCTGGAGGCATCAGCCATTAACCTTGCTCTGCAAGGTCAGGTTCTACACATCCATCCTCATTCCTTCTTCAAACTCTATTGATCTCCTGTCATTGTCACCCCTGTCCTGTTCTCCCTGTCCCTGGGGGATTTCTACTATTTTTTACTCCATTACTAACATTTCATTGCGGTTGTGGGAGGAAGCAGGAAAAACAAAAAGAATGTGATTAATCCACTATGTTTTCCCTGAAACCACTTAACCTTTCTAAGCCTCTATTTTTTTCATGTGTAAACAGGGATAATGGCATCTTCTTCCCAAGGTCATTATGAAAATTTAATTATAGACCTGGGCACACTGCCTCAAGCCTAGTAGATACACAACAAATATCGGTTTCTTGCCCCTCTCCTCACAATTGCATCAGATACCAGCCATGGCCTGGCTCACCACCTCCCACCTTCAGCCCCAGGTCCTGTCTCTTGCCAATTCCTCAGGGGGCTTTCCTGCTGCCCACCATCCCCAGCCCTCTCCTTGTCTTTGCAGGCCTGGCTGCATCCCTGAGCACCTACTGTACGCAGACACACAGGCACCTACCAAGACTTGAGGTCTCTGTCCTCAAGGTGCTCTCAATCCATAGAGCACCCTCTTTACTTGTTAAGACACCCTCTCAGGGGGCATTTGCAAGTGCATGGACTTCAAATGAAGGAAGCCAATGCTATCTGCTTACATCGAGTGCTTACTCTGTGGCTTCTTTGCAGATGAGAATCTGAGACCAGGGAGAAGTTTACTAATTTACCCAGCAAGTAGCAGAATCAGGATCCAAGTCTGACTCCAGAGTCTGTGCTCAGGACACTGAGCTACCCTAGACCCTTGGCTCAGCACCCAGATGCAAAGAAATCTGGAGCGGCAGACCCCTGCAGTGGGCCCAGAGTCCTTTGGAGCAATTCACAGCACCAAGAGAGTCTTAAAAACAGTTTGGAGTTGGCATGGGGACTATGAGGCCCAGGGTTCCAGGAAGAGGTTAAGGAAAATTCTTGGACATCACTGGAAGCCCTATCCTGGCTCCCAAGAGGATGTTCCAGGATGGCAGGAAATGCTTATCCTTCCTTTACAAGTTAGACTATGATAGTTTCCTTTTGACAAGCACCTCTGGAATGTGTGTACATCCTCATTGCACATGAGATACTGCACATCAGGCCGTGGGCAAATACCCCAAGAGGTGATGGGGCTTCAGCACTAAGAAGTGAAAGGAAGCAGGTATTTATAGAGCGCTTGCTCCTCAGTGCCTGGCTCTTTGCAGTCATTGGCTCATTCACTCTCACAAGAACCAGCTCGGCTGGTCTTACTCCGGCCAAATGGGAAGGCTAGAATAAGCCATCATGGCTCCTTGGGCAGACCACTTCCCTCTGCCCTATCTCTAGCCTCAGCTTCTTCATATGAGTCTCAGGGACACTCTGGGACTGAAGGAAAAAATTATACAGTTCTTCATAAAAGGAAAATTCCACCTGACTGGCCCTTCCCCTGCCTACCCTGCCCACCCTGACCTCCCCTGCTGCCAGGCTTGTGTCAGGCTCCTGGCTGACCTCCTGGTGTCTGCAAGGCTGACGGGCACAGCCCTGTGCCTCCCAGCCATGGCATGAGGGGCCCCTCGGTTCTCTCCCACAGACCTGAGGGGAGACCAGAGTCATGAATGAGCATCGAAGAGTGGGGTGTTGGACCCCAGCCGCCACCTCAGTGTAGAGAAGCCACATGGGAATCTCACAGCTTTTCCCGGGCACCCCGGAGGGAGACTCTCCACCAGGTGGGCCTTTCTTTTTAGAGTGCTGCAGGGATACTGGCCTCCCACCCAAGGGCTCCCATCCAACCACTGCAGAGAGAGCACAAGAGCCACAGGATGGGTCTCCCCTCTCACAGCCTTCAATCCCCCGTGCATGTCATGTGTACCACGTACCCCTCTCACTGATTCCACTTTGGTACCTCATTACTCTTCACAACAATGTGAGCAGTAAAGGTCAGGGGTAGGTATTCTTCTTCTTCCCATTTTACAGATGGAGACTGAACCTCAAAGAGGCAGAGGCTTTCTTTGTCCAAGGTCACATGTGGGGAAGAAGCGGAGCCCAGTGGCAGCCACTCCAGGGTGGGTCACCCTGCTCCTGCTTAAATTCCTCACCGGCCATCACTGTCACTCCCTGTAAGGCTGCGAGGCTTTCCCCACCCTGCACCCCACCTGGTGGTCCTGATTCTGCCAGCAGCAGAAGTAGGAGCCCCTCGCATCCTGGATACATACCCCTGGGGACAGGCACAGCCCGAAAGGCAGGGGCCCCGGGCTGGCACGCTGAGATTCAGCAGCTGCTGCTCACACGTCCTCTCTCTGCTCAGTTCAGGGTCTGCGTGCCGGTCAGTGCAGTTGACAAAGATCTGGCCCGCTGGGCAGGCAGCAGCTGCGAGAGAAAAGGGAGGGCACTTAGGAGAGCTGGGACACTTAAGCAGAGTGCCGGGAACATCTGGGCCTGGGGTGGACCTGGGGTGGCTAAGGAGACTTTGGGACCCAGATGGGGCTCTGACGCTTTCTTGTCTGGCTGCTCTAAGGTGTCCCGTGCATTCCAGATACACATCACAACCTGAGGGAGGGGCGCTACTGTCACACAACAGGACAGCCACCATCACTGCCACCAAGACAGCACCTCCCCCCAGGTATTGTTTCTGGCACTCCACGTTCACCCACTTATTTAATGCTGCCTCAACTCAGAGATCTATTACCAGATCCCATTTTCTCATACAATGGAGAGCTGCCACATCTGCTTGCAAAAGGGATAATACAGGGAAAGGATGCCCCGGAGGGACCAGGAGAGGGACCAGAAGAGCACAGTCATGCAGCGTGGAAGACGGGGCAAAGACATAACAGAGATGTTATGTCTGTTATGTCAGCTTCCCAATGCCTGTCTTTCTGTGGCATAAACCTAACTCCTAAGCCTTCAGTTGAGTTGCCCATGCACTCTCATACTTGGTCCAAGGGATCTTTTTTAGGGAAACTGATAAAAGGGAGTGGAGTGCCATGCCCCGCCTGGGATGGAGCAGAGAAAAAGAAATGGCCACAGAAGTGACTAAAAGGAAAACAGTTTCTGAAATATACACAAGACATGGGGAGAATCCAGGAATCTAGGTTACGTACAAGAGTAAACGAAAGCTCAGAGAGGTGAAGTGAGTAACCCAGGACTGCACAGCTAGTGAGGGCTGGGCAAGAAATGAACCCACAGGGTAACATGATTGTTCCCTGATCCCCTCTACTTTAGTGACCTCCTCCATCCTGGAGCCCCTCTGAAGGCTCCAACCCCCTGTCGGACCCTCCTCCGGCCCTCTCAGGCTGACCCAACATTGTGACCCCTCCCCCATCTCTACTGCTGGGAGAGTCCCCAAGGCCCAGGCTGTCCTCACTATCTATGTGACCCCCACCTGGGCTGTGCAGTCACCTCAGTAGACATGTGACAGCTCAGACTAAGGTGATCCAAGATCCAGGGAAGGTCAAGGGACTGTCCAGACACTCCACCCAATTGCCCCAAAGGATACAGAATCTTGGCCTCTATTCAAGAAGCAGCCACTAGGGTGAGACTGTGGGTGAGACTGATTTTAGGAAAAGACCCTCTAACCTAGAGTCTTTCCTGGAGGGCAAGGAATGCAGCAGATTCAGTGTGGGGCAAGACCTGGGGTGGGCGCTCCCCTTTCTGATCTGTCCTTAAGCTCCTTCCTCTCCTCTCCATAACCCCACCAGGGGGCATGCCCCACCCTTCCAGTCACTCTTACATGGGGCTCTGCTATCACAGCTCATGACTCCATCTTTGCAGTGGCTGAAGAGGGAGAGAGAAAGAAACTAGATTAGCCAACCCCGTCACTGCAGAGCCCAGAAACAAACCCCCTCAATGCCTGTATTCAGGTCCCCACAGGGTTCAGACACCTATCCCCACTCCTATCCCTGGTTCCCTGCACAGAGGGGAGGGTGGGTGCTGCTTCTTGGAAAGTTCTGTTCAGTTGTGTTTTCTTCAGTAGCAACTTCATTTAAAGAGAGGACAGTGGGCCTCCCCAGTGGTGCAGCGGGTTGAGCGTGGCACTGTGAAGCTGTCTGCAGCCTCTGCAGTGCGGGTTCGATTCCCGGGGAGATACCAACCTCTCCTGTCATGCCTGCTGCTCCCTTCTGCAGTGTATTTCATCAGTCTGCCTGTTCTGTTCCCCGCTCTGTCTCTGGTGAATCCTCTCACCCTCCCGTGCCTCTGGCCTGTACCCCAGCTCTTGTATAAATAAATCTTTAAAAAAAAATAAAGAGAGGACAGTAATGCTGCCTCCCAAGGAGCTCACCAGTAGCCCAAAGATGGGATGTCACTGTCTCCAGGTGGGTAGTCCACTCCTTGGAAGTGGCAGGAGCACTGGTTCCTATCAAACCCGGGAAGAGAGAAAAATGAGAGCTGGAAATGACAGGGATCACCCCCTCCCCCAGACACCCTCCTCCCTACCTCCTGAGTCTGCCAGGGGCTTAAGGTCACAGAGAAAAGTAATAACATCTACTGTGACATGTGACATTTCTCCCGGGAGTGGGGGAGCCGACCTGGTACAGAGACAGAGGTCAGGGCTGAGGCCCAGATCCAGGGGCCATCCCTCAAACTTGGACAAGGACAGCCTCACTGGTCTGTACACGCCCAAAGCCAGCCTCACCTGAACTGAGGAAGGGTAAGGCAGTAAGAATGAACCCACACTTTCTGAGCCCATGCCGGGTGAGGAGCAGGGCAAATATTCTTGCTCTGGTCACTCACTCCCAGCATCTGTTCTGATGGCCCTCACTTCCTCTGGGTCTCTGCTCAAACATCACCTCAGCAGAAAGGCCTCCACCTTGTACCACACGGCAATAGCCCCTTCCCACCCCACAGCTCCCTGTTCTCACTCTGCTTCATTGGACTTTATAGCTCTTGTGAGCAGCTGACCCATCAGGTGTCTGTTTATTTCTCAACACCTAGAATGTGAGTTCCTTGACAGCAGGATTCTCCTTTGTTTGGTGCCGAATTCCCAGAGCGTAGAAATGTCTGGAATACACCAGGACATCAGGAACTATTTGTGGAAGGAGAGGGGAGATGAGGGAGACTGTCTTGGCTCTGTGGGGGTTGCTCTGCCCTGTGGGGAAGCTGAACTGCAGCTGCCTAAAGAGCAAAAGCTATAGAGGGAAACTGGGAGAGGAAGGAGCCCACCCACCTACCCAGCTCTAGCCTACAACTGTGAGAAGTAGGATGAAGAGGCCCTAGAGACCCCTAGCCTCAGCCCCACTGACACAGAGGTCAAGCTGGCCTGCTTACCTGGGGACACAAAGGTCAGCCTGGGTGTCCAGATAGGTGTCTGGTGGGCAGGCACAGCCTTCCACACACTCATCTCCACCGAGGTCACTGCTGCCATCAACCCCACAGGCCTCAGGGTTGGCCAGGTCCTGGCAGGTGTGTCCACATGGAGTCACACAGGGGCTATATACCTTGGTGGTCTCACAGGACAGGGCTGTAGTGGGCAATGGAACCATGCTTTGGCAACCTTCTCCCCACAGCTTAGTGGGGTGAGGTGATTATGTTGATGAGAGCTGAAAACCAGAGAAGTTAAGACACTTGACTGAGGTCACACAGCAAGTCAAAGTCA
Organism: Talpa europaea; assembly: GCF_964194135.1. Lineage (NCBI taxonomy): Eukaryota > Metazoa > Chordata > Mammalia > Eulipotyphla > Talpidae > Talpa > Talpa europaea. Next base: position 39,978,402 of record NC_140073.1, on the reverse strand, counting down.
GAGTTGGGATTTGGGATATGAATGCAGATCTCAGTCCAGAGTCCCACTAACTACACAAGAATGGCAGAGTAGAAAGTCCGGGCCCCACTTACAAGTTCAGCCTGGATCCTGCACTGGTGCTTCCTTTTCTCTACAGGGCATTCCTCTTCAGTAATACATGGGGAGAGGTGGTGGTGACCTCCCAACAGCCTGCATCCAACCCATCACACACACAGACACCCAGACATGCACAGGTGTGCAAATACACACACATCACCCTTCACTTTCACAGCTATAACACACTCAGACCGAGGCTCAATTGTGCTCTCTCTCGCAGCCTCTGGGGGTCTTTGTCCCAAGACTCAGGGACTCCCACTTCCCCGGGTTCGCCCTCGGTCAGTAAACCCACTGAAACTACCAAGTTCAGTTGTTCTCACCCGGTTGGCTACACCTCATAGCCAACCGAAGAACTTTTATAAATGCTGATACCCAGCCTCCTGCCAAGTAATTTTTTTAATTGACAGATGTGGCCCAAATAAATGCATTTTTTTTTAAATGTTCTCATGGTGATTCTAATGTGCAGCCAGGGTTAGGAACTGCTAGTCCTGTAAATCACCTCTGGAGAAACTGGCTGAGAGAGGACAGGGGCACAGCAGGGACACACAGCAAGTTACCTGCAGGGCTGGAAGAGAAGACAGGCCTCCTGACTCAGGGTAGTGTGCCTTTCTGTTTATTCAACAAGCATTTGCTAAAAGCTTGCTGAGAAGGGGGCAATTAGCTGAGCTTGAGGGGTACAGAGACAGGTGTAAGACATGGGGAGAGTGCCCCAGGCATACTAGGGTGGGCAGGGCAGCTCGTGTCCTCAAACCCATTGGCCAGGGAGCCAGTGGTCTTTAGAAAGTTTGTGCGAGCTGCAACAAGAGGCTGTGGGAGCTCTGAGTAGGATGGTGGCAGCAGAGGGGGTAAGAAATGAGGGGCTGGGATTGACAGGACAGGTGGGACTTGGTGATGGGCTGAAAGGGGAGGGTAAGAGAATAGTAGTCATGTGTCACCTGTGCCAAGTATCAGGCCAGGGTGATCCAAAGGCTGGGGCCCTTGGGAGAGATGGAGAGCACAGGAGGAGAAGCAGTGAGGGAGAGGCAGCAGGTGGGTGAGGGTGGAGGAGCCTGGGATAGCCCAGTGGAGAGTGCAGGGGGGCAGGTGACACACAGATTTGGAGCTCCGGCTCCCCCAGCTGCCCTCACAGACACATGTGTGGGGCCCTCACCGCAGGCTGGCAGGTGGGCGCGGAAGTTGACAGGGAGCCCGTGGCGCCAGCACAGGCGGGCATAGTGGGCCAGGGTGGCACACAGGCAGGGCTGTCCGCAGCGGCAGGCGTCCCGGCGGCACTGCTCAAAGTAGGGCACGGGGCTCAGGTACGCAGAACAGGGTGCGAACAGCTCCCCCGTGAGCACGCTGCAGGACTGCACTGCGAAGGAGGCTGGAGACAAAAAACAGTGGCCAGGGCTCAGGGGTTTACCTGCGGCCCCAGGACCCAGACTGTGCGTGTGCGTGGAGCCTCTCTGTGTGTGCACACGCATTCCTCCTCAGGCCAGGCATGAAGTCATGCACTGGAAAGAGACACATGCATGAACAAAACAGACAAAATTCCCTGCCTTCGTGGCACTTAATTCTGGTCAGAGGAGACAGACCCTAAACAATTTAGTAAATCAGAAGGTGGAGAATCTGGGCCTCCCTGGTGGCTCAAGGGTTAAAGACACAGCGCTATCAAGCTATCCTCAACCACTGAAACATGAGTTTGATCCCCAGCCAGGGGGGTGATCCCCACGGTGCAATAGACCTCTCCTATCTCACCCGCTGCTCCCCTCAGCAGTGTATTTCAGTCAGTCTGCCTGTTTTGTTCCCCACTCTGTCTCTGGTGAATCCTCTCACCCTCTGCATCTCTGACCTGTACCCCAGCTCTTGTATGCATAAATAAATCTTTTTTTTTTAAAAAAAAAAAGAAGGTGGAGAGGGTCTCCCCGGTGGCGCAGCGGTTGAGCGCTGGGTTGCGAAGCTGCCTGCAGCCTCTGCAGCGCCGATTTGATCCCCGGCCACAGGCGAGGGTCCCACATGGCGCGCAGACCTCTCCTGCCGCCCGCTGCTCCCCTCAGCAGTGTACTTCGGTCCTTCTGCCTGCTCTGCTCCCCGCTCTGGCTCTGGTGAATTCTCTCACCCTCCTGCGCTTCTGACTGTGCCCAGTGCTTGTATAAATAAATAAATAAACAAACAAACAAACAAACAAATAAATAAATAAATATATAAATATAAATAAATCTTTTTTAAAAAAAAAAGAAGAAGGTGGAGAATGTAAGGAAAGAGAAAGCTAGGACGGAGGCTGGGAGTGCAAGGTGGCGCTGGAGAAACCACTGCAATTTAAAATCACTTGGTGAGGAAGGTCTCTGTGGGAAGATGACGTTTGAGCAAAAACTTGCAAGAGGTGAGGGAGTAGAGCCTGTGCTAATGAGGGAAAAGCATTCCAGGAGGAGGGAACAGCAAGTGCAAAGGCCTGGAGAGGAGAGGAACCTGGCTGTGTGGGGACAACAGCATGGAAGCTGGCATGTCTGAAGCAGAGTGGACGGCGGGGGAGGCAGTGAGATAAGAGGGAAGGGCAGACAGGGTCAGGCCAGTGGCCACTGTGAGGACTTGACTTTTGCCCTGAGATGGGGAAGCCAGTGTAAATGTCTGTGTACATAACAGTGGTGGAACATGGAGCTTCCTGTCTGCCTAACCCTCACCAGAAGGGAACTCTGGTTCCCTCCCACAGCTCCTCCTCTTCTTACTCCTACCCAGTTTGACCAGCATCCTCATTCTCACTCCTAGAGGCGAGTTCTCATCAAGCCTCTCTCAAACTAGTCACACCCCCATCACTCCCTCTTTTTCATTCTCCCTCCACCTCACCTGCTTGCAGGTGCATATCACAGGGGTCCAGGGGAGAGCCAGAGACCAGTGGGGAGCAGGCGGACAGTGTTTTCCAAGAATTGCCAAAGAGTTGTGGGGTGCTCTCCGGCACACCCACTGGAGACCTGCAGACAGGACACAGCCACGTTCACACACTTGCTTGTGCTGACCCAGGTGACCTTACCACACACACACAGGTAAGCACCTGCCTGTTCATGGACACATGCACCTGCCCAGGGCACAAACACATGCCAGACTTGAAAATAATCGAGGGTGTCGCCACAGTCACATTCAAACACACACAACTGTGGGTATACACTGTGCACACACGTATCATGTTTAACAGCCTCCAAAGGGGCTCAAAATGAGTTTGGGAGCAGACACTGCCTCACTTTCAGCCCCACCCCCTTCTTGTCAGAAAGGGAGAATAACCCATGAAGAATAACAAACACCACTGGGTTAACACGTTTTCCCACCTCCCTTCTCCACAGGCAGTTCCTGAAAACTCCTTTGCCCTCCCTCTCTGTCTAGGTAGGAAGTGGTCACTCAGGGGTAGTGAAGAGGGTGAGGGGAGGAGCTCGCTTCCTGGACATCAACGTTCTCTAAAACTCCAGACTCCACTGGGGGGAGAATAGGGAGAGCAAGGTGTCCACGTGTGGGGGTCTACCTGGCACCCACATCACTGCCCCAGGGCAGTGAGACCACTCTCGTGGCCAGTGCACTGTCTCCACCCAGAGGGCACATCCTGGAGGGGGGCGAGCAGCCCACGCCCTCCACCGAGGCCTGCCCACCACTCCAGACGGCTGCTGCAATACCAGCCCCACCGGGCCAGACAGAAGGAGGCTGCGTTTCCCATTGTACATGCTGTGCAAAGCGCTCTGCTTGTTCCTGTTTTCTCAAGTGTGCCTGAGTTCTCATTTCTGGCTGAAGAAAGTCCTCATCTTTTTTTCTGCATCACCCAATGCATGTAACTTAAACCTCTAGCCTCAAGATCAACCCTCTGTTCCCCTTTCCGAAAGGTCTGACTCCTGTCCCCTCTCAAGTTCCTTAAGCCATGCCCGTGTCCAGAGCCTCAATCATTCCTGGGTAATAGCCTTTCCCTGAATATTGGGAAGCTCAGTGTGCAAACTTCAAGCACTGGGCAGGGCAGGTAAGTGGGTTAGACCGGCTGGTGGGATAGAAAGGAGGGATGTTGATATTATTAGCTCATTGGGAGCTCACACTCATCTAAAGGTGTTCAATTAAAATCATGAACTACTTAAAACCCATTTTAAGGCCTCCCTGTAAAGCAGTATTTTTTCAAGGCCTGGTCCATAGATTTCATCTACCAGACTTGCCATGGTGCTTGTGTAAAATGGCACTCCTGGACCTCACCCTAATCAGATTCTTGAGGAATGGGACCCAGAAATAAGCATGTTAATGAGCACCCAGAACCCCATGTCCTGGAAGTCTTCTGTACAAAGACTATGAACCATACTTAAGCGTAGAGGAAAAAATAATGCATAGTGCATGTCAGGTAAAATGAGGGCCCAAAAAGAAAGATGGGGACTTTCTTCAGCCAGAAATGAGAATTCAGACCCACTCGGGAAAACAGGAACAAGCAGAGCGCTTTGCACAGCATGTACAATGGGAAACGCAGCCTCCTTCTGTCTGGCCCAGTGGGGCTGGTGTTAGAGCAGCCGTCTGGAGTGGTGGGCAGGCCTGGGTGGAGGGCGTGGGCTGCTCGCTCCCCTACAAGATGTGCCCTCTGGGTGGAGACAGTGCACTGGCCATGAGTGGTCTCACTGCTCTGGGGCAGTGATGTGGGTAACAGGTAGACCCCCACCCCATGGACACCTTGCTCTCTCCCTATTATCCCCCCCAGTGGAGTCTGGAGTCTTAGAGAACGTTGATGTCCAGGAAGCGAGCTCCTCCCCTCGCCCTCTTCACTACCCCTGAGTGACCACTTCCTATCTAGACAGAGAGGGAGGGCAAAGGAGTTTTCAGGAACTGCCTGTGGAGAAGGGAGGTGGGAGAACGTGTTAACCCAGTGGTGTTTGTTATTCTTCATGGTGTCCTTGTTTCTCCCTTTCTGACAAGAAGGGAGCAGGGTGGCGGTGAAATAGGGGCAATGCTTCTAAATACCCGGACCAAAGGGCCCCACTTCTCTCTCTCCCTCCAATTCCGGGCAGGGCACGTACAGGAAGTCGTCCTGCGTGTTGCCATTGAAGGTGCCGCAGAGGCCCACAGTGTCCTCTGCCCATCGCTGGTCCACCTGCAGGTAGAGCCGCAGACCCTCACGGTCGTACAGTATGCGCACGCCCACGTTGGTCCTCACCCGCAGGAACACAGAGGACAGCCTCCTGATCTCAAAGGCATCTGGGCACGGAACCAGAATGGGCATTTAGGAAGTAGGGTCAATAAACAAACACACCCCATTCACTGCTGCCACCCGCGTGGCCCATAGGAACCCTGCACCAAGGGGCACACACACTCACGCCCCACTGTGGGCTTGGCTTAGGGAGCCTTGAAGAAGTTCTGTTTGACAATGAAATCAGGATGCAGGCAGCCCTGCTGAGAATTTTAAGGTCAAGTGCCAATTGTAAAGTTTTAATTCCCTGAGGAATTTCCTCCTCTAGCAATGGCTATTTCTGTTCCTACTATTCTTTTCACAATGGCCACCCGAAAGTCCAAAGTGTGGTTTTAGATTCACGTGTAGCAAGATTAAATTTTAGATTGTCTACCTCTTGTGGCTTGCATCTCTTTGGTCTCTTTGCACCCCCCCCCCACATTCCTGTTCTCTCAATGTTGAGCTCTTATTCTTTTTAATTTTCTCCAGGGCTAGCTTACTTTGTAATAGTTTTGCCATTTTTCTTAGATGTTTTCTTAGAACTCCCACAAATCCCTTATGATCCAGACAGGATAATAAGTAATTATTAACATGAATAGGGATGGGAAACAACCCCATTCTTATGCTAATGTTAAGAGAAACCATCATATTTCTATGAAGCCTCTTGTTAAGCTGGAGTCAGGCCAAAGACATATTTCAGGAGTCCGCATTCCTGGGACCAAGATACTCCTTGGCCTGATTCACCCAGGACTAGAAAGTGAGCTCTTGCTGAGTGCCAGTGCCTTTAGCCAAAGGAGCCTGGAAAAAGAAGCCAGGGCAGCCAGGTCCCTGCGAACTCTCCTCCACCAGCCGTACCATCTGTATAGGGTGGGGTGACCTTGTACTGGTCAAACAGAAGGACATCTCCAGCTTGAGTCAGGGTCACCTGCCTCCGAGGGTCCTGGTGCAGAATCACTGATACTGACTGGACACAGACTCCATCCTGGTTCTGGAGAGAGAAAGGCAACAGGACATTTAGTCTGGCCCATGCTGGTGCCAATGGAGGCCTCCAGAGGTGGGGATTCTCGTGTGCTTTGAGACCAGGGGAGAGTCCTCACAGACCTGGGGTACTACAATAAAAAAAGATGACCAATTCTCAAATGTCTGTGACACAGAGAGCAGAGAGAGACCCCAGATGACCCAGACTCTTGCTTCAGAAACACTGGCCTCCCCTACCCAACTACAATCCAGGACTTTCATTTTATCCTTTGATGGGTATTTGTATAGCTCTCTCCAAGTGCCACATCCTGGAGAGTATTAAGCTCCACTCACAGCCAGACAGGAAATGAGCTCTTCACAAAGAAGAGACCTGGTTCATGGTAAGAAGAATGTGCTGTCAAGAAGTACAGACAAGCAGAGGAGGGGGTCACCCCACATTGCTGGCTACCTATCAAGGTTGTGGACATCTGTCTAGAGAAGCCATCATATTGCTATGAAGCCTATTATTATGTTGGAGCTGGGGCAAACACATATTTTAGGAGTCCACATTCCTGGGACCAAGGTGCCACTTGGCCTAATTCACCCAGTACTAGAGTTTGAGCTCTTGCCATGTTGGGGGAGGGGACTGAGTAACGGACCCCTGAGGTCCCATAACCCTCAGGTAGTCTAACACTCTAGAACTCCATGAGTGGGAAGGCGCCCAGCTGGGCTGTGTTTGTCTATCTGGGCTTTTTTTTTGGCACCCTCAGGATGTGATGGGCGTGGCCTCCCTTTTGAAGACAAGGAGTCTCCTGATCAGAGAGCAATCCCTGGTGGGGAAAGTGAAGGGAGTTACTCAAGCCTAAAGAGAAAGAAAGTTGGACATAGTCAGCAATGGGCAGTGCATTGACCACATCTATCCCAGACATGCAAGCTGGGCATTTTCTCAGTATGTCTACTCTGACTGATGCAATTCAGGGGACACTTCCTCCAGGAAGCCTTTTCTGAGCCACCCCTCCCCTGCCCAACACCTGGGCAAAGCAATGAAAAGTTCCTCCTTGGAGAGCTACCTTGTACTCACTGTGTTGTCACGGCTCCTATAACACAGTGGGTTATGAGGTGACTTGTCTGCAGAGCCTGTCTAATTCATCCTAGTTTCCAAGACCAAACACATCTGACACAATTAGACGTTCAGTATTTACTGAACAAATAAACACAGATGTTGAAGAAACACTATGAGGCAGAGAAGATGAAGTTGAATTAGACCTATTTCAGAGATTTTTTAAACACTGAGGTCCAGGAAAGGGAAGTAACTCTCGGCTGGGAGATGTTCTAGAGCCAGAGGTCATTCCTGGGCCCCTAGTTCTGACCGGAAAGAATAGACAGCAGTATGAGTGGGTCATGGAAAGACATAGGGCCCTGCCCTTAGTCCCCAGTCCCTGAGGGGGCAGAGGGAAGGTATGGCTGGTGGAATGGACTGGAGTCGCCAGCTCTTACCAGGCCACAAGGGGCATTCTGCAGTGTTACTGTGAAGGTGCCTGATGAACGGCTCTTGGCTAGAATGTACTGACATGTGGCAGGAAACGTGTACCGACGGCCATCAAAGGTGGTGAAATGGATGTCTCCAGTCACCGAACATTCACCTGAGGGGCAAAGAAAGGAAGGAGGCCCCTGGGGGCTGCCCCTCAGGGTCTCCCTCTCCCTCTGCTCCCAGTAGGAGGCGTCAGTGCCCTGCCCTCAGGGGGCTGGCCCTCAGGGTCTCCCTCTCCCTGTCAGTGCCCTGTCCTCAGGAATCAGGGCTGCCTTTGAAGCCTGACCTTCCCTTTGAGAGTCCCAGTCAGTGAGGAGATGCAGTTTTGCTCTAGGCATCTCTCTCTGAGGACCTAAATTTGGGGATCAGTCTCAGTCCAAGGCCTCCACCCCTTACCCCATCATCAGGAAGGTCTCAGAGTATAGAATCCCATATAATACTCTCCCTTACAGGGGTGAGTTAATATGGAAGAGGCTCAAGAAAACAAAAAGGACAAACCAATGTAACCAAGTGACCACCCCTTCCCCACCAGCAGGCTTGACCCCAGAGCTTCCCTTCCCCTCAAACTGGAGACACAAAAGACCCAGGTGGGGGCCAGACATACCTGGGCAGACAGATGTGCTACACACCCACTTGCCTGCAGTGCATGTGCTGAAACAGAGACCACGGAGGCAGGGGCTCACCCTTCCAGGCCTGAGGTGGATCTGAGGGGTCCATAGAGCTCCAGCCCCCCACCCTCATTCTTCTCATCTCTAAAATGGAAGGTGGAGATTTGCCCCACAGGTTGGAGCTAATGGGATTCAGAGACTCTGAATAAGTGTCCCTTGTCATCACGGCTCCCAGACCCCAGATGGGCAGCCCTAATGGAAAGCCTGGGAGAAGCACTATCTCCCCCAACCCCCCAAGTCATGGACACAGACCAGGTATTGCAGTCTTCCTTAACCACAGAGCCAGTCGGGTACAGTGTCCCATGGAACTCACAGGGACACTCAGCTGGCGCCACGCAGCCCCCATCCTCAAAGATCAGCCCTAGGGTGACAACAAAGGCCAATTTTAACCTCTGTTCCTGTTTGCAAACATTCATGGCTCCCCAGGGCCTGTAATAAAAATCTCCTCATCCAAGCTCTTTCACTTCTGAGCCCACTGCCAACTCTCTCCTGCATAATTCTTGGCTCAGGCCAAATCAGACTCTCTGAGCAAATAATCCTACCTGTAGACCTTTGCTCAGAGAACCCGTAGCCCTTATCCCCAACCTGCATACAAACTAGCTTCTCCTCTCCACCTCTCAAAAGTATATCACTATATGTAGACTCAGTTAGGTACCACCTCTTCCAGGAAGCCTTCCTGACAATCCCTTTCCCCACTGAATTCTTGTATCTCTTATCTGAACCCACAAGCTGGCCCTCACCACACCATGCCTCAGACTGGAGTTGTATGTACAAGTGTCATCACCGCAACCAGTCTGATCCCTGAAGTCAATAACTGTATCTTTATATTTTTTTCAGTCTACCCGCCAACCTCAGAGATTTATGCCCTGAGTTGCACATTGTAGACATGCTAACATGAAAAGCAGCACAAAATAATTGTGTGTGGATGAATGTTAAGACAAATGCATATTTGATAAGCACATAAATGAATGAATGACCTGTCTTCATCCACATTTAAAAAAATTCAGCACTGATGAAATTATTGATGAATCTCTCAAGAACCGCAGTTTGTCCCCCACCCACCTTAAGCCATTCATTTACATATCCACTTATTAGTTATTTGTTCCTTCATTCATTCCACAAATAGGCATCCTCTGTGCCTTTGCTTCATGCCCATGCATGCAGGTGAGGCAGATGCTACCAGGGACCCACTCCACCCCTACCATACCATCAGGGCAGTAGCAGCCGTCCACACAGGCAATCTCACTGTCCACACAGGATGTCCGGGGTTGGCAGGAAGCAGGGCAGCAGGCAATGCATTCATTGTATGTAAAGGCCTTCTCTTTGCAGTGCACGGCTTGGGAGAGAGGGAGAGTGGCTCATGTATCAGCTCCTTACTGCCCCCAGTCCTGCCAGCACCCACCCAGCCCTTACCCCAGCCTTGGGGTGAGAGTGGGAAGACTTTGCTTTCCTGATACCCTAGTCCCAATATTGGATAACCAGGGCATTGATGAGGGTCAGGCAGGCTCTGAGAACCACCCTTATCTCACTCTGTGGCCCTCAGACCGGCCCACTCTTTCCCAAGGGGATGGACCTCAGAGCTTAAGTCTCTGACAACTGTGGTTCTGAGCAGAACAGAGCATTGAGCTGAGGCCTGAGAATGCCATTCACAGCCCCTAGGGCAGAGCTTGTTGAATCCCTCCCTGCCCACCAGTCTGCACCTACCGCATTGCCAGAGCTGGGTCCTCCAGCCCTGCAGGGGCCGGCCCGCCTGGGCACATGCTCGAGCATACTCTGCCAGTGCCCGGCACCAGGTGGCTTCATCACCCACTGATCTGTGCAGGAAAGCCAAGGGTCACACCGGAACAAGACCCAACCTGCCACCAGACCCCCAGCACCCTCTAGAGAGAGCCAGCACTCAGGGCACACCTATTCTCCACGCTCGGAGAGGAAGCCAGGGAAGGCATCTGGTCTAAAGAACCACAAACTGGAAGGCTGACTTCTAGCCACAGCAGCGCCACTGGCTTGTGTGACCTATAGGGGGCCAGGCTCCATTTCTGGGCCTCCGTTGAGTGGCAAAGCTCTGTACCACTTATGCAGATAAGAGTTTCAGAGCTCAGGCATCTGCCAGTGCCTCAGATCATTCTGCTCAGTGACCCATAATGAGCCCAACCCCAATACTAAGACAGGTCTCTCCACAACCCAATACCACCCCAGCTGCTGGCTGCCTACTCACTGGCAGAGATCACTGGTACAGCTGGCCATGAAGGGCAGAGGGCTGACGTAGGCGTGGCAGGCATCAAATGGGGGCCGCAGCAGCGCCTCACACTGCTCATACACACCCTGGACAAGGGCCAGAGCCAGAGCTGGGGGCAGGCAGAGCTGGGCACTGGCCTCTGACTTCACCAGTCCCTCGTGGAACCCCAAATTAGGACAGAGGAAGAGGATTGTGGAGAGGACAGGGAACTGGCCACCCTGGGCCCCTGCAACCAGGAATTTTCCAAGAAGCAGGCAGGAAACCAACTTAAGTCATGCACTGGGGTGTGGGTAAGAGGGAGGGAAGGCGACTCTTCGGAGTGTCCCGACCTGCATAGTTCCTGGGCTTTGCTGCAGGCATGGTGGGCGAGGCAGGGAGGAGATAGTAGGCCCCGGAGGTTGATTTGGGGCCTGCTCCTGCCAGCTGTGTACGAACTCAGCCACATCATCTGTCAGCTTCCCTGCAGCGGAGAACTAGCATAACCACGGGTGGCAGGATGAGGTTAGGGAGCAGGAAGGTAGGAGGAGCCAAAAGATGCCAAGAGGGCAAGGAGTTGAAGAATCCAACCACCTGAGCTTCCATCCCAGTCTGCACTTTCCCAGTTCAGTGATTCTCTGGAAAAAGCTGTTTGGTGGCAATAATCAAGAATGCTCAAGAACCTGCAGTGGCTCCCTACTGCGCTAAACTCAGGGGAGGCAATACCATGCAACAGAAAGAGAGCCAGTATGTGAGACTGCACAAGCTCATGCACCTCTCTGAGTCTCAGTTTCCCCATCTGTGAAATAGGGCTTTATGCCCCCATGAGGTTATTGCAAGGGCTATGTGAAATAATACATGTGAAGTGCTTAGAATGGTGTGGGTGCGCCAAGGTGTCACTTCCCTTCTATCCAGATTCACTATGATTTGGCTTTAAATCCTTTACCTTTACTTCTTACCACTCCTCTGCAGGTAACTTCAGTTCCAACAAGCCTCTTTCTCTTACTGGCTCCTTTAGGCCTGCTGCTCCCTGCCATACCCCCAACACCTTGCAAGTCAATCTCACCTAGCAAGGTGCCCATTGCAGCCTTACACAAACCCTGTAGGAATTCTCATTGTGACTATTGCAGATGAGGAAACAGAGGTCCGGCCTGGTTAAGAACACACTTAAGGCCACACATTTGGTAAGAAGGGACCCCAGGCCTCCCAATGGGTCTTTAGTACCACAACTCTCTGGTTCTACCACAAGTCCCCTCCCATCACTCCTGGCCTGACCCGTACCTCCACCCCCACCAAAACTCCTTGGAGGCCACCCACCCTGCTCCTCACCATAGCTGGTCACCAAGTCATCCTGAGGATCAGCATTATTGTTCCCACACAGTCCATGGGTCCAGCCCAGGAACTCAGGGCTCATCTTGATGTAGATAGCCGAGGTGCCATCCCAGGCCAGTGTGAAGGCCGACTGATGCCTCACAATGATGTAGCTGGCCAGCCGCTGCAGATGCAGGCTTCCCATCACCTGCGGCAGCTGTACCCTGCAGAGCACAGCCCAGAGCTCCCGGCGTCCACACCACCTCCACCCGCCCAGGCCCTTCACAAAGGCCCCATGTATCAAGCACACAGCACCTGCCCCACCACTTGGCCTCTGGAACCACAGGGTCTAAGGTTGCTCTTTCCCTTGCCCTGACTTCTCAGGTGACTGGAAGTTCACCCTGAGAGAGGGACTCTTTTTGTCTTCAGAGGTTTACAATTGCAATTTGCTTTGCTGAGCTAAATCTTAATGACTGCATTTGACTCCTTCTAGGCAGGAGAGATAATAGAAGCAGACATCTACTTTACTTTGGAGAGAGCAAAAAAGTAGCAGGAAGAATAAAGAGCAAGAGAGAGAGGAGGAAAATGGGGTAGAAAAGAAAGCCCAAGGGATATAGCAATCCTGACTCATTCTCAGTTTTACCAGAACAGGATTTCCTGGCTAACCTGGAACTTGGCAATTTTCAACCCAGCTAAACAAAAATCAGTAAAGGAAAATAAAAGTTTCTAACCAGCCCAAACTGGAACTGGTCTCATGGAAGAAAAACTTGCAGGCCTTCAATTTTACACTCCGCCCCAGAAAACTTGGTCACTCAGTTCCCAGATCTGAAGCAGGAGACGAGGAAGCGGACAAGGGTGATTGCAGGAAGACCTCCTTAACAGCAATGTGAAGTGACTGGATAGCAAGGATAGGAAAAGACAGTGGAGAATGCAAGGAAGATTTCAGGCAGGACCACAGTTTGGCAGCATTTGGTGTGGGAGCAGATTCCTCACTCCTGGGGTGTTCCCCCAGGCATCTCTCCGGCCCGCAAGATAACTAGCATTGAAGGACCATATGTCATCAGAAAAGGTTGAAAGGGTGTCAGTATCTGCTCTAAGGAGCATGATGCAGTTGAAAGATTCCTTCAAATTGTGAAAGGAAAAAATGAAGCCTGCTTAGATTGGGATTCTCAGTTATCTGGAGAACTCTGCTGTTGGTCTGAAAACCCACTGCCTGGGAACCCACAAGACCTGAGGGGTCTAGCACATCATGAGGGACACATCTTTCTACAAACGTGGCTGACTAGAAACCTGGCTTGCCAATCTGGCCCTGCCTTCACAGTGGAAACTCTGCTGTTTGCGTGCAGAAGACAATTTCCTTTAGGCCTGAGAAGGAGAGATATCACCCATTCCCCACTACCGGTGTGGGAAGGGGGAAAGCTCAGGGGAGAGGGTGTTCACTTACCGCACACCTCCATGGGTGACCTCCTTGGCCAGATGAATTTCCTGCTCGCCTGCAAAGAAGAGGCTGACAGACCTGGAGCAGGTGTAGGGGGAGGAGCCACACTGCGGGTCATTGTGCACCTGATTGGGGGGTTGAGAGACCAGTGTGCAGACCTGCCACAGACCCTGAGCTTCAGCCCTGGGCCCAGCGGCACCCTGTTGAGGTTCCATTAATGCTGTCCTCTGTCCTTCTGGATGCCAAGCACCTTTCCTCTGCCATCTTTCCCATCAATCCCCCTCTCCCCACCACTTAGCCACAGGAAGTCTATGATTATCTGCATTTCAGAAAGAAGACAACCGTGAAGTTGAAGTGATAAAGATTATACACACATACAGGATTCTAGTCCAGATCTGATGGCTCAAATTCAGGCCTTTTGCCATTTTATCTTGTTATCTTCCTTTTTCTGGAACTTTTGTTTATCCACCCAGGTTATCCCATCAGATTAAAGTGAGATTATACACTTACACTTATATAAAACCCATATCTCCAAGCCCTAAACAGGAAAGGGAGATGAAGCTTCCCCCTGAGTGTAGAGAAAAGGTCTGAAAATATGTCTCTGCCAAGTGTGGAAACCCTCCCCATAAGCAGACCTTTCACTAGATTATTATTAAATGTGGTTAAGTGGGACCCATGAACACTACTCCATAGTCTAATTAAATAGTTTTTTAACTTATCTGATCATGACCCACAATAAGAAGTTATATATAGACACATAAAGCAAAATGCGACAAAATAATACTGATGTCTATGAATGTACACTGCATTCTTACAAGATTTTCTATTCTCTTTTTTCTGTGCTGGTTGTGACTAAGTTGATAGAATGACCAACAGGCATGTGGCACCCCATTAGTCTAATTCAAACATATCCATCATGAAATGACAGTCATGAAAAACTGGTGTGTGGTACCCAAGGCAGAGCAGGGAGAATCAGTCAGGGTTCTCAGGGAATAGGCCCCAGGGCAGCCTGTACGCAGGTTTGAACCTGAACAGAAGGAGCAAACCTGGCTGACAGAGGGGTGACACTGAGCACTGGGATCACCCCACACTCCCCACCCCTTGAGCCAGCAGAGCTGGCTCCAAATAGACTTTTCTCCAGATGAAGAGCCATTCCCTGGATGTGCTGGGGATACTGACTGATTCTCCCTGCTCTGCCTTGGGTACCACACACCAGTTTTTCATGTCTGAAGGTCCCATGACTCAATACATGAGGCAAATCTGTAAACCCAGCCCCACTCAATAGTGAGTCTCACACACATACATGTACAAGAACAAACTTCTACCGAGCACCCATCCAGGTGTAGGGAACCCCAAACGAGCAGACATGGTCACTAGCTTGGAAAGCTTACATGTGGTAGAGACCAACCCTGAAACAGACCTTTATAAAAGAAATGCAATGACAGTTATGTAGAACTTTTTTTACACAGAGAGGAGCTTCTACATCAGCTCAGGAGGTCAGGGCATCCAGAAAGGCTTCTAGAGGAGGTGACCCTGAACCGAGTCATCCAGAACCTCTATCATTTCCCTGAGGCAAATTCCCTTTGCCTAGAATGTTCTCATGTCCACCTCCTTATCCTGTGGCCCTTCACTTGGTTAATTTGAATTCATTCTTCAATCCCAATTTAAATGTCACTTCCCTCAGGAAGCCCTTCCTGACCACCATCCTTCCCAATAAGCACAGTTAAGTTTCCATCTCATGCTCTTCTAGCATTTTGCATTTCTCCTCTGTAGCACTCAGTTGCATTTTAAATGATTCATTTGCTTTGATGTCTGTTTTCCTCATTAGACTAAAAGTTCTGTAAGGACAGAACTTCATCGTTTTGTTGTCCACAAGGCTACTACAAACCTTGTGCCAGGAAGAGTACAGGTATACATTTAATAAATACTTGATGAATGAGCAACTAAATGAATAAATGGCCAGGAGCAACTAGGAGTGGGTTGGTGAGAGAACTGGGGAGCTCCCAGTTCCTTCTAAGTGCAGACTCTCTAGGTAAGATCTGGCAGTGGGGAGGAAGCTGCCAATCTCTCTAACTATGACAAGCAGAACCCAGACCAACCCAGCAACCATGGCCTATGGAGTTTTCCTGGACAGACAGGGCAGAGAAGGCCTCACCTGGACTGAGAAGATCTGCCCCTCTGGTTCGTGGCACCCCACCAGTGTGTAACTGCCCTTCCCAGAGAGATAGTAGTAGAGGCCATCAAATGTCTCCACATGGTGCTGTCCCCACGCCCGGCAGATGCTATCCCGTTCCGGACCAGCATTGTACACTGAGCCAGGGAAAAGAAAACCTCTCTGAGTAGCGGTGGTGAGCACCAAGCCAGGGGTTGATGGTTTCAGCCCTGGCGGAACAACCCCATCTCCTCCCAGCCCAGGACCCCACCAGCCCACAGCTTTCCCTGTACCCACAGCTCCTCTC
The DNA here is from genome assembly GCF_964194135.1 of Talpa europaea. NCBI lineage: Eukaryota > Metazoa > Chordata > Mammalia > Eulipotyphla > Talpidae > Talpa > Talpa europaea. The sequence goes on along the minus strand of NC_140073.1, from coordinate 39,962,578 downwards.
AGGGGCAGGATTGAGCCCAGACCCACCCATCTGGCAGCGTGGCCCAGTGGCATTGAAGCGTCTGCAATCACAGTAGGTGGGGTGCACACATTCTCCCCCATTGAAGCAGGAAAACAAGTCTGCAAGAGAAATATAGAAGGCACTTCAGTTTAGCCAAGGTTGACAGAACCCAGTGATGCAGCACTTTCTTCAAGCTGGGGCCTGGAGAAACTCAGATCCCCATCTCAGATAGTTCCAGGGTTCCTTAGTAGCTAACCTTAAGGGGCACATGACCAGGTAACTTGGACTGCTGCCTGTCACCTTCCTGGCAGGCAGGTGGGGTGGGAACAGAGTACCTGTCTTTAAGATGCACCAAGTGGCCCTCAGCCCAGCCCCACCTAGACTTTTTGCTAGGGGGAAAAGGATGTCCTAAAGCTAATTCCATACAGGCTTTGTGGACTCCACCCCCACCCCAGGCCAAAGCCAAAGACACTGGGAACTCCAAATCCCATCACCACCAAAGGGAAGGTGGCTGGGACCTGAGGGTGGGGTTAAGCAGCCAGGTGGATATAAAAGGCAGACATGTGGGCTTTGGGGGGGTCCCCATTTTGGCTCCCCGCCAGCTCGCAGCGTCTGGCCAGCTCTGAGAGTGACTTTGGGTTTTCCAGGTCGGCAGATTGGGTAGGACACATTAAAGACTTTATTTCCCTATTTTCTCCCTGAGTTGTACATTTTCCTTATTTCCTTTTTCCCTTGTAAATAAACCTTTTATTAACCTTTTGTGTGTGCCTGTATTGGAGTATTAATAAGTCCCTTTTAAGCGCGCGGGTGAGGACCCACAGCCAGGAACCCGTTCAATATCGGGGCTGCTCCCATTTTGACTCCCTAAGTTCAAAATTCCTGGCCTCTAGGCAAGACCAGCAGAACTGAGAATATGGAGCATGTGGGGTTGTTAGGGGGAAAAGTATGTCCTAAAGCTAATTTCATACAGGCTTTGTGGACTCCACCCCCACCCCAGGCCAAAGCCAAAGACACTGGGAACTCCAAATCCCATCACCACCAAAGGGAAGGTGGCTGGGACCTGCGGGTGGGGTTAAGCAGCCAAGTGAGTATAAAGACAGACACGTGGGCTTTGGGGGGTTCCTCTGTCCTATAACAGGGTGAGCAGGCAGACTTCAAGAGACCTCTCCTCACTGCTCCATAAGTGCAGGGGAAGAGGCCAAGACATAAACCAGAAGGAAGAGAGACTCGCATTGGAATATAGGTGAGAGAAAGGCCACAGAAGACAGGAAGGCAAAGCAGAAAGGAGTGTGGTGAGGGGAAAAGAGGCCCAGAGGGAAACCCCTTTGCTGTCACAGGCCTTTGGAGGCCGGGGCCTTCTCACATACAGCCCACAGGCCACAAGGAGACCACTTACAAGATGGTGCACATTTGGCCCGATGGAGCCGCCTTTCCCAGGAAGACACAGCCAAGATGTCCAGGGCTTCAACCTCCTTTTAAAAACAGGAGAAGCAAGAGACATGATGTGACTTGAGGGAAAACAGCTTTCCAGGAGGTCATAGCCCTTCCCACCAAGTACCTCAAGGTTGAGGGGCTGGGGGGCTCCCTTTGCCCTTGGTGCCAAGTCCCTCCACCTCCCCAGGCTCACCTGTGAGGACTGACAGGGAGGATTTCAGGTCTGCTCTATGCCCAGGAGTGAAGGTCTAGTTTTTATCCTCCCAAGTGGCCATCTCCATGAAAGGTTGGGGAGGCCTATAGCCTGAACACATTTCTTTCCTTCCATGCTCCAATATCCCCCAGCTCTCCTCCCTCCTTCCCTCCCCAGTGAACCTTTGTGTCTTCCACAGTCCGACACAAAACCTCCTTGTCTGGAGAACAAACGTGGCTCCTCCTCACCACAGAAACCTTGTAAGGCTGAGCTGAGAAACAAAAGCAGCCCCTTACCCCAGGGCAGAGAAACATCTCACCCTACCCCCACCCCAACCTTTCTTTTGGGTTCTTCTAACAAGAGCGAAAACAATGCCTCCAGATCACCACACCCTATCCTCAGGACTCTCTGATACCACAAATCTGAAGAGGACATAGGCAAGGTAACTAAGAAATATATTTTCCAGACCAGAAATCTCAATACTTGGCCTCTTAGGTATAAATCACCTGAAATTAGGACTGTCTTGAACATCACGTGTCATCCCTTTGTTAGCTGACTAGGCCCCCCAACCTTTCCAACCCTAGTGTGAGGAATGTGATGTCACCTTGTTAGGGGGAAAAGGATGTCCCAAAGCAAATTCCATATAGGCTTTGTGGACCTGACTCAGTATGCTCCTGGAACCTGACAAAATGTTCATCTGAGACTGCATCCCAACCTCCATATATTCGATCTTCATCACCATGGAAATGGTGGCAACAAGTGAAAGGGGGGAATTGTTAGGGGGATAAGGATGTCCCAAAGCAAATTCCATATAGGCTTTGTGGACTCCACCCCCACCCCAGGTCAAAGCCAAAGACACTGGGAACTCCAAATCCCATCACCACCAAAGGGAAGGTGGCTGGGACCTGAGGGTGGGGTTAAGCAGCCAGGTGGATACAAAAGGCAGACACGTGGGCTTTGGGGGCTCTCCATTTTTGGGCTCTTAGCCAGCTTGCAGCGTCCGGTCAGCTCTGAGAGTGCCTTTGGGTTTCCAGTTCGTCGGATCGGGTAGGACACATTAAAGACTTTATTTCCCTATTTTCTCCCTGAGTTGTACATTTTCCTTATTTCCTTTTCTCTTGTAAATAAACCTTTTATTAACCTTTTGTGTGTGTCTGTAGTGGAGTATTCATAAGTCCCTTTAAAGCGCGCGGGTGAGGACCCACAGCCAGGAACCCGTTTAATATTGGGGTTGCTCTATAACAACCTGAGCCTGGGCCCTGGCCACAGTGGGCTTCTCCCTCTAGTAGCCTCAGTATCCTCCTTTGTACAACTTCCCACAATTATGTACCTGGCCCTGGACCATAATTCAGTGAACAGGACAAAGCCTCTGTCCTCATGAAGCTCGCATTCTTGTTCATGGGCCAACAAATGACAAACCACACTGTGGACACTTGTCTCGTATGTCTTCCCTTCCGGTCAACTCTGCAACTCTGCGCCTGAACCCCAGCCTCCAGCAAAGGACTCAGACACAGAAATAACAAGTACCCTTGGTCCCAGAGCCCAAGCCCGGCTCTTTGCTCCTCCTTGGTGAGCCGAGACTCTCCATCTGGCCCCTCCTTCTGTGCTGCTGGCCCCTAGGAGGGACCCTACTAGACCTTATTTCAGTGTGTTTATGCCATTGCTTCTGGGTCCTAGGTTCACCCTGACTCTCTTTACTTTGCAGGTCCAGAACCCCAGGCATCAGGCTCCAACCTCATGGAGCCTCAGAGACCATGAGAAAATAGGACAAAGTAGCCAGTAAAACAGTCACCACCAAATCCCATAGGTCCCTATTAAACTTAGCCTCTGTGTATTAATTAAACTTAAACTTTGTGGGTCTCCACTCCTCGTCCCTACCTCAGAAGTGGCCTCTGAGATAAGTGTTGAAGGTATGATAGCCTGTGCTGCAAAGAGTCGAGACCATTTTGTGGAGACAAATTTTAAAGCCTGTCCAGATGACTAGACTTCAGTATAGATTAGGAGCTGGTAATCATTTTTATGCCTTTGGCAATCTAGTGAATCCCTCTGACAATCTAGCGAAGCCTATGGATCCCATCTCAGATTATTTTAAAATACATTAAGCACAACCAAAGATGCCAAAGGAAATAAATTGCATGGCAGTGTAGTTATGAAAGCATTTTATTAAAAAATGTGATTCAGTAATAGTTGAGCTTCTTAATTAACATATTAAATAATAAATGCCAGCAGCAGTTCTTGTCATTATGAAATTTTTGACATAGTGAGCATAACAACAAAACTATAAGATGATATGAAAATATCTGTGACCTCTTTTGGTGAGAGTCACAGACACTTAACACTTCTGTAACCTATAGGAATAACTGAAGGGACTGCTAATTTCTCATTTTATCCAGTTCCTGGGACAGGCCAGGGGTCAGATATCAGTAATAGGGCTCAGACCTGCAGAGCCCTCTTGGTAAACCCTTGAGGTCACTCACACCAGGAATCAGTGCAGGTTAGATTGAGGCTTTTGTAAATAATGCATTTCCCCATCCCAGTTCATGGACCCCGGGTCTACATTATCGATTCTCTAGAGAAAGGCTGAGCTCTACTGGGGTGAGGCAGCACTGAAATGGATCAAGGGCTGCTGATCTGGGGTGCCCTCCTTACTGATGAGGGCATTACAGTTAGAAACCCTTGAAGGACCCCAGTTTCACTTTCTAACTAAATAGCTTCATTACCCCACATCCCCATTACATTTTCTTTAAAGAAGGGCCATTCCAATCACTTATTTGCTCTCAAGTGTGATTTGAGAAACCTACTAGGGTTCCCTGCTTCAGATGCTTCCCCATGGAAAAAGTTCCTGGAAACCCTTCACACCTGAGACTCCAGATGCTAGTATGAGTCTGATCCTGGATTTCAGGAAGCTGCCCTAAAATCCAGCAAGAAGAATAGATAAGTCTGCCAGAGTAAGGATTATTTCCCCCACTAAAATCCAAAAATCCCTGGATCCTATGGGACATTCATGGTGCTGGGGAATAGGCCTGGATCCACCTGCTCCTTGGAGGCCCCCCAAAAGTCACCCACTTACCTCAACTTCCCCATCTATGAAAAGAATAACATTATCCTTCCACTCAAACTATACCTGATTGTGATTCTAGAGCGTGAGGCATGGACAAATAGATAAGAAGTAAAATCCCCAGGTAATCCACATGTTGCAGGATAAGCATACCTGGTCACTTTGGGGTCCTCATATCTATTTCCAAAGGCAAGTATTTGGGACTACTGTTTTCTATTACAAACGTTAGATTGGCATAAGAAGCTACCCATGGGCCTCCCTGGTGGCACAAGGTTTAGACGCAACCTATGAAGCTGTCCATAGCCTCTGAAGCACGAGTTCGATCCCCAGCCAGGGAGCAACCCATGTGGCGCAGCAAACCTCTCCTGACTCACCTGCTGCTCCCCTCAGCAGTGTACTTCAGTCAATCTGCCTGTTCTGTTCCACACTCTGTCTCTGGTGAATCTTCTCACCCCATTCACCTCTGGCCTGTACCATAGCTCTTGTATGCATAAATAAATAAATCTTACCAAAAAAAAAAGAAGCTATCCAGAACTGACCCTTAGCACGGGGTGGGGGGGTGGGGGGGGTGGGTGGGTGGGTGGGTGTGGGTTGAAAATCAAGATGCCTGGGGAGACCCAGCTATAGGGGGCTGGATTTGAAACATGAGGCTTAGAAAGGAGGCAAATGCAGGCCAGGACTGGAAAGACACCCTGAGTCACCTGATCCAGAGACCAAAGAAATTTGGCAAAGAGAGACTAAAACACCACCTCTTCTGAATGTGTGGAGGAACCCAGGAAGCAGCGGAAAGGGTCAAGACTCAGGACAGTAGTTCAGAGCTCTGCTTCTCAATCATCCTTCCTTGCAAACCCCACCAGGTTAAGCAGGAAAAAACTCCACTCGCCTAGTCCCTCACCTTCCCACTTTCACTAGGGGTAGGGGAGAACTCAGCTGTCTGAGTTCACATCTTGGTGCCTCTTACCCTTAAAAAAAAAAAAAAAAAAAGCTGGCTCTAGAACCCCAAGGCATTAAGAGAGTAGGACAAGAAGTGATTTATAACTTTGCATAGTGGAGATACCAGAAACTTTGTTCCCTTCTAACTAATTCCAGAGACAACTATCCTACAACCTCCTGGCAGCCTCTGACCCAGTGATACCCCCCTTCCCCAGACTCCCCTCACCTGGCCTCCCATCACCATTCTAGCATCATCTGTGATCAGGGCTGCCTCTTGATGGCTGTGGCTAAAAAAGAAGCAAGACTGGCATGGGTGAGGGGCTAGGAACTGCCCAGGTCCCCCCACTACCACAAGATCCATGGGTTCCACCCTCTTGGTATAAACCCCTGGGGTCACTCATACCAGGAATCAATGCAGGAGCAGTGAGTGGGGCAGCCACAAGCTAGCATCTACTCACCTGGGATCCTTGGCTGGCTCAGGCTGCACCTCTGCATTGCCCCTGGGTGTGAGTGCTGCCGCTGGCGAGGGAGAATTACTCTGGACTCAGGTGATGCCTCCCTCTGTTGAACTTGCAACCACAGGCCCCCACCTGCATTCCCCTCCCCCTCTCCAACAAACCTCTGCACGATCCCCCTCCCATTCTCGCTTCCTGTCTTTTCTTTCCCTCCCTAATTAATCTTCTCCAACAAGGGTCTCACTCTTTCCTGTCACATTTTGTACCCCAGTTCTCTCCAGTTCCCCACCTTGGGTCTCTTCCACTGGGCCTATTTGGAGACCCTTTCTCCTGGCTGTCCCCAGCCTCCCTTCTCTTCGGAGCCCTCTCTCCCCTGAACTTCTCCCAGGCTGTCCTTAGAGGCTCCCTCAAATCTCTTTTTCCTCCCTCTCTCCAACCTGCCCAGGTCGGTTCCCCTAAATTTCCCCCAACACTTCGCCTCCCCTTGTTCACACCCTCTCACCGAGAGACTGCACTCGCCGAGACACCCCTGCAGGCTCACCCGCGGGCAGCCAGACACCAGCGAGCAGCAGGCAGAGCGCGGGCGCCGGGGCGCGCGGAATGGAGGACCCCATCAGGGTGCGCGGGGCCTGGAAGCCTGAGCGCAAGCTGAGTCCGAGGTGCTTCTCCAGCCCAGGAAGGGTCACACCTCCACTAAGTGGCACCTCCCTTTCTCGCTCTCTAGCCCCAGGGTTCACTCGTCCCACCTCCCAGGCGCTGGCTCCTCCCCGAGGGTGACAGGACCACCCCCCTCATTGGCATAATTTAAGGGAATGGCACAGTCTAGTCTTTGCTCTTCCTGGCCTGTGACTACTCCTGCCCAGGAAAGACTGGATTCAGAATGTGCAGGACAACAAGGAGGCAGCCTGGGTAGCAACCTGTTGAGATATCTATCTATCTAGCTGTCTGTCTGTCTGTTCCGTACACCGCAGAGCTCCCTGAAGCAGAAGACTAGGTCCTGGAAGCCCTTCACACCAGAACCCCCAGATGCTGGTGTGAGTCTGGTCTTTCCATCTCATTTTATCCAGTTCCTGGGACAGGCCAGGGGTCGGATATCAATAATCGGGCTCAGACTTGCAGAGCCCTAGCTTGTGCTCCCACCACTGCCCCCCACAGCCTCCACTTGGGGACCCAAGTCCCTACCCTCCCCAGTTTTGAGCACCTCTAGGAAATGGATCATGCCTTAGTCCTCTATACGTCCAACCTGGCTCAGGCCCCAACTCAGGAAATGTTAACTGAGTGAGAGACGTATTTCACATTGCCATATTACTGCTCATATCAAGTCGGGCTTTGACAGGAACGAAGTATACTTTATTTATGCATACAAGAACTGGGGTGCAGGCCAGAGGTGTGGGGGGTGAGAAGATTCACCAGAGACAAAGAGGGGAGCAGAACAGGCAGAGGTACTGAAATGCACTGCTGAGGGGAGCAGAAGGCGAGACAGGAGAGGTCTGCTGAGCCATGTGGGTTGCTCCCTGGCAGGCCGGGGATCGAACTTGTGCTGCAGAGGCTGGGGATAGCTTCACAGTGCTGTGCTTAACCCTTGCGCCACGAGGGAGGCCCAACGAAGTATACTTTTGTGGACATGGTACACTCCCTGTCCAGAAAAAAAAATGTAATGGTGGAAATGTGGGTCTGAGAGCTTTGGAAACCTCATTCACTTGACCAAGTAAGTGTTGCAACACCAGCTAGATGCCAGGTCTTGCAGATGATGGTAATGGTGGTGGTGATGTGGGCCCCAATAAACCCTTGGACATTGGGGTCATTCATTCATTCATCCATCAACAAAATTATTGTGTACCTGTTCTCCACCACACGTTGTTTCAGGATATACCTGTAAGTAAGGCACACATAGTTACCCCACACGGGGTGAAGCCATGGGCATACATAGAAGATAAGGAGGCAAGAGCCAAGGATGGAGTCCTAAAATACTAGTTAAGAAGTGGATGATGACAGTATTGTCTCACAGGAAGTTTGAAAAGGAATATTCAAAGAAGAGGAGAACCAGGACTCGATGGTGTCCTCAAAACCTGGAGGGAACCATTTTAAGCATTTTAAGATTCCCCACAGGAGTCTGTGGGGGCACAGGTTCATGTGCAAGAAGGATTAGGATGCCCGTGGAACACATTCCCCCCTAAAAGGATATTTGTCATACTGACTGGATTCTAAATATGAATAAACAAACAACTGTAGGACATATTCTAGATATGTACCAATAGATGATCAGGGAAGTCATTTGCAGGGGAATATATTTTGTGTGTCTTTCCTTGACTTTTGAAAAAAATCACACAAGCCTACCTTTTATCTCTGGCTAATCAACTATGCTGACATGAGAACAAGCATAATATTTATTTCAAGGTTGTTCTTCAGCAGGGAACTATATCTCAAACTGGAAAAACTTCAGGGGAGGTCTTTAGGCACCCCTGACGTTACAATTGTAGGTGCTTCATTGATTTGGGCTGCTCTAGATCTCCCTGTCCCCTGACATGGTGCATACAGGTCAGGTCCCAGTCTTCTCTGTGGTAAACCCCTGGGGTCACTCACACCAGGAATCAATACAGGAGCAGTGAATGGGGCAGCCACAAGCTAGCATCTACTCACCTGGGATCCTGGGCTGGCTCAGGTTGCACCTCTGCATTGCCCTGGGGTGCTGCCTCTGGGGAGGGGGAATTACTCTGGACTCATGATGCCTCCCTTTCTTGGCACAAGCTTCATAATTAATGATTCCCACTCTCTCCATTAACATCTATTTCACTTCTGCCCCTCTCTTTCCGCTCAGTCTGTTCCAAGTTCCTCACTGTCTTTGAACCCCAACACTAGATTAAGGAGCTGAGCAAACGTAGCTTGAATTGAATCAATGAAACATAAGGACCCTGGTTCCTGGGTAAAGGTCAGTCTTAAATCAGGATGTCATTTTGCCAATTGCTCCATGCTTAAGTCAGTGTGTGTGTGTGTGTGTGTGTGTGTGTGTGTTTGGGAGAATGGACTGGGGAGATAGGAGGGGTAGTCGATTGGGAGGGGGCACATCCACCCACTGGTTCAGGCCCATAAGCCACACAAGACCCAGCCAAGGAATTCACATATCAGAAATTTCTTCTGAGTGGGAAAAGCCCATGGGGAGGACATCATGGAATGTGCACTGTAAGTGAGATGCATGGCAAGGGGTGACAGACAGCCTCAGGAGGGTGAAGGGGCCTCTATTTTTGTATCCAGAGGAAAGTGAATAAATTACTCCACTAAAGAGTCTCAGGACCTCTCTATCCCAGGTCCTACAAAAAGTTCCAAATTCCTCAAGGCTCCTGCGATCCACTCCCTCAACAGCCAGTGTTTGGGGGGCGGGCATGCCAAGAGGAGCGCCGGCCTCGAGTCCAGCCTCAGCCCCACCATGTCGTAACCATACTCCAGTCTTGAGGCTCCCGGGGCGTTAGTGGGAGGCGGGAACGCCAAGTGGGGTTGTCGGCCTCCTTCCCCGAGGCCTCGCCCCGCCTGCGCCAGGCTCCGCCTCCAGCGCGCCCCGGCGGGTTCAGGTGGCGGCTGCGGCCGGCTCCGGGTAGCCCGGCACCCCAATCAGCAAGTTGTGCAGCGTTGCGCGCTCCATCAGGCCCAGCCATGGACCGGAAGGTGGCCCGAGAATTCCGGCACAAGGTCAGAGCTGCTAAGGGCCCCTTAGCACCCAGGAACTCAGAATCCCCGGGAGTGCATGGGGTATAGACAATCCTGGGGACACCCTCCCTTTTCCGGCTGATCTGAGAGCTCTGGGCTGGGACTGGGAGGATTGGGGGTCATTTGGTAGCCAGCAGGGATCCCCAGTAAAATGAGGAGGAGGTGCTGGGACTGGTCCAGGTGTGGGGACCACCTAACTGATCCTGAAAGTGTCCTTTCTCCTTCTGCCCTCCAGGGGCTGGGACTTCTCTGGGCTTGGAATCCCGTCCAGCCCAAGACAGGAACTTTTCTCTGAGATGCCCCATAGTGGCGAGTCCTCCTTCTCCCCCCACTTAGCATCCCCTCCTTTCTCAGCGTGCTGGAGCATGTGAGGGTGCAGGGGCAATATCCAGAGGTGAGGACTGGCAGGAAGGGGAACTGGATTTCTGTGTGTATGTGTGTCCTTTGACCTCCAAACATAAGTCAGAAACGCTCTGGGGAGCTCCCTTCCTGCTTGAGGTATTTATTAGGGTCTGAGAAGCAACTGTTTAACCAGTGGGCAGTGGGAAGAGGGGAGGAGGGGCAGGCAGCTAGATCCTTCAGGCAGAGACACATCTCTGCTGGTGTGTCCCAGAGAGAGGCTTCCTTGGTGGTTCCTGATCCTCCGAAACCACCATTGAAAGCTGGGGATTTCACCCCAGGACATTTCCAGAATTGTTTCCAGAGCTGTGCAGGTGCCACTGAGGCCCTAAGACAGAGAAGACCTTTCAAGGGGATGTGGTGTGGACCTCCCCATGCCTCACAACCCAAGGTGAAGCCCAGGGTGGGGTGGGGGCTCCTGAAGCTACCCTCAGGCCCTGCCAGAGTGGCTGTGTGCCCTGTGGCCTTCCCACAGACAGGAAATCCCTTCCAGTGCCTAAGAGGACAGAGCTCAGACTCCCCACCCAGAGGCCAAGGAAGCCAGGGGAGTCAGCCAGTATGAAAGTCACAGAGGATAAAGGCCAAGAGGCCTAGAGTCAGTCATTCATATAATAAACATGTTTTGCATACTCACCATGCCAGTCAGTGCCCTCACATTGCTAGTTCTGTGGGAGGCCATCCCAATACTAATAATTACCAAGCTGGGGGCTGAGTGTCAGGATAAAGGTTTGGTGGCAGCCCAAAGGAGGCAACTGTACTAACAAAGGTATCCCTGCAAAATGGGGCCTTGGATGTCCCAGAGGTAACAGGTGGCTGGAAGTACAGCAGGAGTTGGGGGTTGGTGAATAGCAAAGGGCTCATGAGACAGTGTTCACCAGCGCATCCTATTGCAAAGGAACATGAGGGGAGAAATTTCAGCCTCTGAAGACATTTGGTGAGTGTAGATTTCAGACAATTCACTTTGAAGGAGCACAGCACCCCAGCCCCCACCACAGAACTCTGGCTTGGATTACATTTTCCTGCCCTTAAGCTGAAAGTAAGGCGAGGTCCTATTTTTTTCTCTCTCTGGGATACTACTTTTCCCTCTTTTAAGAGAATTACTTCTGGGGCCCCTGGTATCAAAATGGGCCCCTGAACATTCCGCAGGCTCCACAGACAGCCCAGGACCTCAGGCCTCTGTGTTTCCACTGCCCTGTTCTTCCTCATCTCAAGAGTCATTACCTATTAATGCCCCTGTACATGCAGGTGGGGCAGGCGCCTGGGCTGGGCAAGGCCTGGGCTGGACTTTGTGCCCTGCTGTTTCCAAGGCACCAGCAGCCTTTTCTTCCCAGGTTGGAGGTCATCCGGAACTGTGAGAGAGGATGAAGCAGCAGAGACTAGAGATGGGGGCACACTAGTACACTGGGTGAAACTTACACCTTGCTGTTGATTATTCTCTAGAAGTTCCTTCTGTAGTGCTTCAAAATAAATTTACTGCTTGGGAGAGGTCTAGCACCTAAATCTTGAGTTGTTGGAAGAGGCACTAAAGGTAGTCTGTTCTTATAAAAAGTGCTGTGTGACCTTGAATAAGTTATTAGCCTCTCTGTGCCTTGGCTAATTTGTTAAATGAGATGACAGTACTATTTAACTAGTATGTATATTATACATGCTTAGATGGGATCTACACATATTTAGGAAGCTTAAGTAGGTCCTGGCATTTAGTGAGTACTCAGTTGATATCTACTACTGTCTATTATCTGAAGTTATACAGTAACATTTACCTAGTATGTGAACTAGAACTCAGGTCAAATCTCAACCTTGTCACTCACTGCCACTGAGACCTTGAACAACCACTTAATCTCTCTGAGCTTTGGGTTCCTCAGCTATTAGGTGAGGTCCGTAGTTGCTTTCCTTATGGACAAGCTAGCATTAAACAGGAATTCTCTGTCATATGATACTGTTCCCATCTGGAGTGTATTCCTCTGGGTTTGTCCAGGTACCTAAGGCCACCAGAGCATTTGCCTGCTCTTCCTGGTCATAGTCTTGGGGCAGGATACCAAGGGGTGGGAAGGGGACATCAGAGACCAAGGATTCTCCCCCAGAGAACCAGCTTTTCGAAAGAAGCCTGCCCTTCTGCTTACTATACCTGCATGTTGCAGAAACTTGGTTACTCATTTGCTCAAAAAGTATTTATTGCTTGTTCAGTAATCTTGCATTTATAGGTATCCTAGTGTACCCTGCCCAAAGCCAGACATCTGGGTGGAATACAATAAATAAGATCAGAAATAACCCTTGCCTTCTAGGGATTTGCTAGTCATTCATTCATTCATTCATTCATTCATGCAATAAATACTGACAGCTCCTAATATATGCCAGCAGCCCTGTAATCATTGAATGAGAAGACAAAGTCCCTGCCCTCTTAATGAGCACATTCTAGTAGGGAAGACAGACAGTTAACAAGTAAGCCAATAGATGTATCATGTAATGCCAGGTAGTAATAACCACTATAAAAAATAAACTGGCTTGGGGGTTTAGAGGGTAACAAGTCTTTAGGGTAGGAAGGTCTCTCTGAGGAGCTCTTTGAGTAGAGGTCTGGAAGAAGTGAGGGAAGGAAGCACAGGGATATATGTGCAAGAACATTCCAAAAGAGGGAACAGCAAGTGCAAAGGCCCTGAGGCAAGCACATACTCGCCTTCTTTAAAAATAGCACATAAGATGGTGGTTCTGAGAGGAATTATGGAATGGAATGTAGTGGGAGCTCAGTCAGAGGGGAACTGGTAGCCATGGTCCAGACTTTGGGTTTATTTCTAAGTGTGATGAGAAACCAGCTGAGTAGCATGATTCATTTACATTTAAAAGGGGTTGCTCTGCACAGCACTGTGGGGCTAGCTGCAGCCTCTGCAGCAGCCCACATGGCGCAGCAGACCTCTCCTGACTCGCCCGCTGCTCCCCTCAGCTGTGTACTTCAGTCAATCTGCCTGTTCTGCTCCCCATTCTGTCTCTGGTGAATCCTCTTACCCCCCGCACCTCTGGCCTGTACCCCAGTTCCTGTATGCATAAATAAATAAATCTTTAAAAAAATTTAAAAAATAAAAGGGGTTGCTCTGACCTAGAGGGACAAGAGCAGAAGGGAACCACAACTAGGATGCTCCTGCGTAGCCCAGATAGGGGCTGACTAGGTGAGGAGTGGCCTGGGGAAGTGTGTGACTGGATCCATTCATATTAATGGAGAGACCACTTTCTGCAAACTGCTGAAGACAGAATTTATATTCAATTATTCTTAGTTTTATTTAACAAACACTTAGAATGTACTACTTGCTAGGCACCGTTCTAAACAATTAATCATTATTAACTCCATGAATAAGTTTAAAAAATTATTAACTTCTCATTGAAGATCGAAATCCTATGAAATAGATTTTTCTATCCCCATTTTATAGAAGAGGAGACTGTAGCACAGTGGGGTACAGACCCAAATGAGGGAGGAGCTTGCTAACCTTACCCTCTGCTCTCCCCATCTGATGGAGTCACAGGCTGATAAAGAAAACACAATACAGCTTGGTGAGTCCCATGCAGAGGGGGGAGCAAAGTGCCACCCTCTGCCCAGAAAATGACAGGACTGGCTTAGTGAGGGAACCTGAGTATAGGTTTGACCAAGGAGAGCTGACATTTGAGGAGAATCTTACAGCTGGTGCTCACAGAGAGGAAGTACTATTAGTAGCTAACATTTCACACTAACCAGGGTCGAGACAGCAAGCAGGTGGCTTGTCCAACTGGGAAACTGAAGCGAGTTTTTTGAAGGAACCCCTGACTGGGGAGGGCAGGGATAGGTGAACTGCAAGGGGTGGTAACATTGCCCCAGGAGGGGCAGGCAGGAAGCAGCACCCTTAGGGATGTGGGGTGAGGGTGATGTGTCCCAGAACAGGAAGCACTACTGAAAAACCCAAATCCAGCATGGAGGAGGCCAGGAATCAGCACCCCATTCCCTTTGTCCTCAAGTGCTGTCACCTCCCACTGACTGAACACAACTGGAAGCGGAGGACAGGGAGCACAGCAAGGCTTCCTGGGACACAGGGCAGGGTGGAGAAGGCTGGAGAGTGGGTCTGGGGGCAAATGGAAAAGATCCACATTTTAGGGCCCTTCACATTTTGAAGCCCTGGGCACTTTTTTTTTTTAAAGATTTATTTATTTATGCATACAAGAGCTGGGGTGCAGGCCAGGCATGTGGGGGTGAGATGATTCACCAGAGACAGAGTGGGGAACAGAACAGGCAGATGTACTGAAATACACTGCCGAAGGGAGCAGCGGGTGAGACAGGAGAGGTCTGGTGTGCCATGTGGGTCAGCTCCCTGGCTGGGGATCGAACTCGTGCTGCAGTGGTTGCTCATCGCTTCATAGTGCTGAGTCTCAACCCCTTGCGCCACCAGGGAGGTCCCAACTGTTTTAAATTCTTTACATATATTCACTCATTTAATCCCCATCACAGACTCCACAGACCTGGGAGGGCAAATGAGCGAGGGGAACAACATGCATTTTTTTAATGTTCTAGCTTTCCTTCTCCTTCTTTGCCCGGGTGCATGCGTGGAGTTGGATTTGCAGGAGTTAAAGGTTGTGTGTGCCTCCCCTGTGTGACTGTCCATATGGAGGGATGCAGGGATATAAGGCTGGAGGGGTCCCAAAGACCAAACCCAGAATTTACCTCCCATGCCCAGACAGAGGACCTGAACCTTGTGAGGTTAGAGGAGCCCCTCCCGCCCCCCCTCTTCCATACAGGCTTACAGTGCAGAGCTAGTTGAACATCAGCCAGGGAATGCAGATACTGGACAGAGGACCCAGGTATAAAGGTGGATGGGGCTGGGGGGGAATTGATGTGATAAAGAGGACCCTCCCCACCAATTAGTTCTTTGTAGATGGTGGGCTCCTTTGGCTTTCTGATGAGCTGCACCAAGCTCATCTAGACCCCTGCCCACCCACATCAGTTTCTGTGCTCCTCATCAAGAGGGATCCAAGAAAAGGAGACGCTTTCTAAATCTAGTTGGAGAAAGATGACACTGTCTTGCACACAGTAGGTATTCAATACACGTGTATTAGACAAGTGCAAACAAAAAGCTAGACCTGGTAAGTGGAAACCATGTGGCATTTTGATTCAAAGCAGGGGTTTGGGAGCCAATAAGCAAAAGTGGAGTCTCAGCTCTGCCCCATCTCCGAGCCATTAACCTCCACCTTGCTCCCTTACAGTCTTGGGGAAGTCTCTCTCTAAAGAGAGCCAGTATATAATACATGGAGATTCACACCTAGCTGTCCCAGGGAGTAAAATTCGGGGCTCCTGGCACACCAATTCCAGGTGGGATTGAGGTGCTAATAAAACAGTTCCTGACCCTGACCCTGAAGTCCTAGCCATTGACGTCAGTAAAGTCGAAATGATGTAACCTGACTCTCCCTGGGTGGTGGTGGGGGGGTGGTGGTGATGTAGGGACATCAGAAGGGGAAGGAGTGGCCAGGAGGCTGACTAGTGGACAGAAGTCAGAGCCAACCCAGCTTGGGCCAGTACAGGGAGGGTGTACTTGCCCCTGGCACTGGTGACACAGAACTCCGTGGTGGGGTACTTCCGGCAGGTGGGATGTGCTATTTGAGTGAGTGGCCCAAATCCTTTCTGAAATCATTTATCCAGCACTACAGCCACCACCAGGTAAGACGATGGGTTTCTTCCAGACCAGGGAACTGAACTGACACTGGCATTGTTTCCCCGGCAAGGGTGACAGAGCCACAGGGTGAGCGGCAGCATAGCTGTCATGGGGGCACATCATTGTCATGTAGGGATTCACGTGTATGCATGTGTAGGTGTATCCCTGTGTGCACAGTGATTAGCACCTGGGGACGGGGTCAGCCTGGCCACATCCGGACGTGCAGAGGTACTCCTGCAGCCACAGGGCCAGCCTGGCCTCTGCCTTCCCTGCTCTCCTCACCACCCCGCACCTGAGGAGATGCTGAGGAGGTCTCCGTAGGGGCCTCCCCCTCCCTGGGGCCTGCTATGGGATGCTTGGCCTGGAGCTGTAATTCTGTCCTTGGGCTTTCCAGGTGGATTTTCTGATTGAAAATGACGCCGAGAAGGACTATTTCTATGATGTGCTGCGCATGTACCACCAGTAAGTGTCCTGGGTCCAGCTCTGATCACCCCTCTGTTTTCAGGGAGCCCTGGGGTGGGTTGTTCTGAGACAGGAGGACCTCCCCTTCCATTAGGGGTGCTCAGGCTTCTGGGAATCAAATGGACATGCCATTAACTTGTCTCAGCAGATATTTATGCACATACTCTGTGCTAGGGACAGGGGTACATGTGAGAGCATGACAGGCTGGTGGCTGCTCTCACATTGTTCACAGTCCTCTGGGGGAGGTTTCAAGTAGCTAGAGAGATTCAAGAGAATGCAATGACTATGATAGGACGGGGAATGCTAGCTGCCCCAGCTCCAGCGCCGGGTGTCTCTTAGCACCCACCTTCTTATGACTCACTCAGTGCTTATTTATGAACCCTGTCCCTCTCCTTGGCACCAGGCAGCATCTAAAAATGCACAAGATCAACTTTCTTTTCTCCACTAACTCAAGGCCTCATCATGAGAGATGGACAGACACTACAAACTCAAAATACTCCAAGTTATTCCAAAATAAGTAGATGAAAAAGTAGGAATGTAAAGAAAGAAGTTTTCAACTCTAATGGCAGAGGGAGAACCAAGAAGGCCTGAGCTAGGTTTTGAAGGGTAAGAAGGATTTTGGCAGGTGGAAATATCAGGGAAGGCCATTTGAGGATGAGGGAGCAATACAGTCAGGATGTGGAGACATGAGCCACATGCTCTTGGAGAGCAGCGCGTGGGGCATACAGGGACCATATGCAGCCACCAGCCTGGAGCAGTTCCATGGAACCCGTTCGGTCATAGAGGCCCCGAGTCTGCCCAGGAGAATGACTTGTGTCCTCTGGGAAGTGGAGGCCTTTGAAGGGTTTTGAGAAATGGGTGACTTATGTTTAGAAAAGATTAGGTGAGAGTGAGCAAGTTGGCAGGCAGCTGGAGAAGTGTGAGGAGGGGCATGGGAACGATATGGTGAGGGCAGAATTTATAAAGCTTTGCTGTAGGTCAGAAGTGGGAGGCAAGGGAGTGAGAGGGGTCACAGCATCTCACACAGTTTTCTCATCTGGAAAGATCTTGGGCTTCAGACTTAAGGAGAGCCGAGTTTGTATCCTGGCTGGGTTTTATTAGCAAAATGGATTAGCACTCCTATTAACAATCCCAACCTCACTGCTTTCCTTACGATATTTATATGAAAGAAAAAAAAACTCCTCCAAGGTCCATGGTCCAGAGTTTTGGATTACGGGCTTTTCAGGTGTGTCCTCCTCAATTCCAAGGCCTCAGTCCAGTGTGTGGGGACCCAGATCAGGACTTCTTTTGGGAGTCCTCAGGTCACAGGGGTGATGGTTATGGGTGCCCCTCGTCTCTGCAGGACCATGGACGTGGCCGTGTTTGTGGGAGACTTGAAGCTGGTTATCAATGAGCCCAACCGCCTGCCCCTCTTTGACGCTATCAGGCCCCTGATCCCGCTGAAGCACCAGGTGGAATACGATCAACTGACCCCCCGGCGCTCCAGGTGCAGAAGGAGGCTAGAGGCGGGTGGGAGAGGTCAGCTTGGGAAGGACGGGGCTGTTCACTAGTGGATGGAACATCACCTACCTTTTCTACCATGGCAGAAAGCTGAAGGAGGTACGTTTAGATCGTCTGCACCCCGAAGGCCTGGGCCTCAGCGTGCGTGGTGGTCTCGAGTTCGGCTGTGGGCTCTTCATATCCCACCTCATCAAGGGAGGTCAGGCAGACAACGTCGGGCTCCAGGTGAGCAAGCAGAGTCTGGAGTCCTGGGTAGGGATGGCGGTGGGGGCAAGGGCTGAGGGCTGGGGTGTCAGCTGGGCCTCTGGCTTCCTGCCTCCACCCTCTACTCACTGGGAGTTTTACCGTCCCCCTGTTTCTCAGGTTTATAAATTTATTGCCCTTTTCTTGGGCTGGCAGGCTGTGTGGTATAACATGTCCACTCACCCTTCTGAGCCTTTGGGAGAGGAAAAAACTGACTTATCCTGACAGATTTTCCTTTGGTCCGTAGAAATCAGAGATCAGACTGCTGTAAATTTGTAAATTGCCTGTTTTCTTGGGTCCAAATGGGGAAGGAACTCCCAGCTGCTGCTGTTACTGCACATCTCCCCACATCCCCTACTAATCATAGGGACAGCATAGTAATATCCTGGCACCTGAAGCATTGGACATGAAGTCTTTTGCTGGAAGAGGAAAGATAAATCTCATTGTAGTGTGTTGCTTCAGGGCATAGACTCCAGAGCCCATGTGTCCCAGTTTTACTATACAACAGCTGTGTGACTTTGGTGAAGTTACTTAGACCCATGCCTCAGTTTCCTCATCTGGAAAATGGGTATGATGATAATAGTGCCTACTCATCAGGTTGCTATGAGGAATAAATGAATTCATAATATAAAATACTTGTGACAATGCCTGGCACATTAGTGGTCTGTGTTTAAGTAAACAGAGAGGGAGAGCTAATAAATACCTATAATGTGCCAGGTAACCTGTTCACAACCAGGATTGTTGTTTTCCTTTTGTGCCCAAATGCAATATTTTACAGAGATGACAGTAGCTCAGAGACTTCACTAAGAGTCTCAGCCACTAAATGACAGAGCCAGGATTTGAACTCAGGTCCTCCGACTGCCAAGCTCAAGGCAGCTTTCAGCACCGCAGGTGCTTCTCTCTTGGGGTCCGCACACCTCAGTGTTTGAGCAGAGATGGGCAGACCTACAGGTCTCACTCCTGCTAGAGCCCAGAGTTGTGTTTTTAATATCCAGATAAAAGAGGCCTTTCTTACCAATCCACCCAACCCACCCCCCTCCCAGCACCTGCGGCACATTTGTTATCAACATCCCGATCCAGGCTGCCAAGCCAGGATCTTCAGGGGGCATGAAAGCTAATGTACAAGACACCACGGGCCGGGAGGTGGAAACCGGGAGCTGACAGACATGGCTTTGTTCTAAATCCCTGTCTCACGGCTCACTAGTGGCATCTGAAATTTCAGCCCCTTCATTATTCCTCTCCTAGCGGCACATTTTCCAGCCCAGAAATGCAGCCAGAGAAAAACATAATGAGCTCCTCTTGTGGTGTCACTGAGGCCCTTTTTTCCAGGGTGAGCTCGCCTCCTCCGACAAGCATTTCTCAACAATGCCTCAATGATGGGGAACACCAGGGCATTTTAATGCAACTTAGAGTTTTACCTTTCTGCCTGTTTCTTGGGGTTATGAATTATTGACCCTTTCTTGCCCCAACGAGCTCATCTCTCCTTTGTGCCTCTGACCCTCAGATAACCATTACACAGTGGCCCTTGCATAAAGGACCTTTTACAGGGCTCCATGGAGGAGCCAGAGAGAAAGGAAAGTTGATCCTGCAACCCGAGCCAGGGACTGCGTGGGAAGTACTGTGACTGCAGGCCCCAGCGTGTTCCCTTTAGGAACTAGACAGGGAACTTCTCTCAGAGGAGGCTGGGGAAATGTCTGCATCCATTGACCTCACTGGGGTTGGGTTTCTGGGGACATCTCATGCTTGAGAGTAGCTGGGAGAAGATTCTAGCAGGCAGAGGAGGGGCATGTTCAAACACAGCCTGATTGGACTGAAGGTCCTACTGATTTTGCCTGTGAGACTGGGTCCCAGTTGTGGGGCTTGCACCCACCACCCAGGCCCTAGCTCTGGAACCCCATCTTTCAGCTCATGGCCCCTGCTGGAGATATTTTAGAGTTTTTTCAAGTGTCCAGTCTGAACCTGCATCCTCTGCCCTACACAAGGCAGCCTGTGCTACCAACTTGCTGTATAGTACAGGGCTAGAGAATGCATCTGAGCCTTGGCTGGTCCCAGATGTAAAATGGACAAAATAAGCCCTGCCTTTCCTAGAGAGCCTGAGAAACATGAGGGAACTTGAGGAATCTAGCAGGTGGCTAGGATCCAGAAGGAGCAGGGCAAGGAACTGAAACCAGCTTGGTCAGGCGCCCTTTTCTGCTTCCAGAAACCCAGCAGACAACACTCGTTTGTTAGAAAGACCTGACTTCAAATCCCAACATTGTGGGGTAACCTCAAACAAGTTGCCTCACCTCTCTGAACTTCAGCCTCCTCATCTAATTAACAGAGATGCAGGATTTTGTGAAGTGGGTGAAAGCAGCTAGTCTAAGCTGTTCTCCCCAGAAACCTAGAGAACTTTTAGCAAACCCCTCCCCATGGCACCTTTTAGAGCCTCTCGACACTCCATCAGGCCCTGAAAAGAGTATGGTCTGTATCCAAGTGCAGAAGGGAGGTATTCAGGTGGCAATACTAAGAAGGGACTCCAGGGAAGTGTTAAAAAGGATTGGAGTCAACCTAGAGAATCCCTCAGAGGCTGTGTGCCCTGAGCTCCAACCTAGATCCCACAGAGTCAAAGTGTATCCCCTACATGTACCAAAAGGTCAGCACATGTGGTGTGTGTGAGCTAAGCCCCCAACTGTCCTGCACTGGTCTCAGACTGGAGGGGGCATCCAGGAACCAGTGCCTGTTTTGCAGCTCACACTTGTGTGACCTGGACAGAACATCACCACTCTGTGCCTCTGTTTCGATTACTGTCAGGTGTCTCTGCAGCCCTACAGTTATTCAGTGAGGAGCTTCAGGTGCTTGGAGGAGCCCATGGCAGTGTCCAGCAGGGGGCAATCTCACCATTGCATTCTATCCAGGACTGGCCTGCCAGCTGGTCCTCCAGCACTCTCCCTAGGCCCAAGTCTAGCTATCTAGTGGGCCCAAGTCCTGAGAAGAGGAATCTGACCAGATTATTTAGGGTGCAGGCGCAAATGTGATGGCAGTCATTTATTGATTAATTACTGCAAGCCAGGTGCTGGCCAACTTTATATTTATGCACTCACTTAATTCTCAGGGCAATCACTGTCTTTCCCCATTTCACAAAAACTGAGGTTCAGCAAGCTCAATAGACTTGCCTAATGTCATGCAGCTAATAAGAATAAAAGCAGGGGTTTGAACCCAGGGCATCTGCTCACTACACCATGTGCGTGTTTGCTGTGTTTTGCTTACTCTCAGAATAGTCATTCAGAGCTCATGGCTGTGGCAGAATGAAAATGTACATCACATTTCCATTAAGTTGTAAAAAAGAGAATTTGGGGGTGAGGGTAAGGGGATAGGAGTGATGTAAGCTTAAGTCAGGAATCAAGGAAGTGCCCCACCCCAACTCAGTTATGGTGCTGCCGTGATTAACAGAGATGGGAGGGGGGGAGGCCTGCCTGCTGGGGCGGAGTGGGACAAAGGTCAGGAAGAATCTGCTTGAATCAGGGTGAAGGGTCACCCTTTCCATGGATTCCAAAACCTGACAGTACCCCAATAGGGTGCTAGGCAGACTGGATTAAGGGTACAGAGTCCTGAGTTGTCGTCCCAGCTCTGCTACCTACACTCTGTGCCCCTTCCCCCATCTCGATTTCCCTACCTGTAAATGGGACAGAACGACTGCGTGGAAGTGCCACTTGCCCTTGGAGGCCCCGGGCTGGTGGAGGTTGGGTTGGTTATGAGGACATATTCTTCTGAAGGAAGATATGGCCATCATCTCCTTTGCTGGAAAACAGGCCTGGAGCCTCTGGCAGTGAGTCTGTCCAGCTGCCTGATGCTCCCTCAACCTGCTGTTCATTCCTTCTGTCCATGGCCAAGGTAGGGGACGAGATTGTTCGGATCAATGGATATTCCATCTCCTCCTGCACCCACGAGGAGGTCATCAACCTCATTCGCACCAAGAAGACTGTGTCCATCAAAGTGAGACGTGAGTGAGGCCAGAGGACAGGGTGTCACTGGTGATGGGGTGAGGTAGGCGATGGGGTACCCAGCACCTGGGGAAGGAAGAGAGAGCAGAGGACTATACTAACCTCTATGCCTTTCTCTTGCAGACATCGGCCTGATCCCTGTGAAGAGGTGAGCAGGACCCTCCTCTGTAGACAGACCTCCCTGTGGGCATCCTGTAAACAGCCCTGGAGTCTGACCAGAACTGCCTCTGGACCATGGCAGACCATGAGAGACTGAAGACTCCAGGAAGGGTAGATCTGGCTTTAGGGACTATTCCAAACATTTCTCCCTAATAACCCCACTTTTACTTTCTCTTCCCTTTAGCTCTCCGGATGAGCCCCTCAAATGGCAGTATGTGGATCAGTTTGTGTCAGAATCTGGGGTAAGGGCTAGCACCACCTCTGATGGGATCTAGATGGGATAGTCTCCAAGAAAGGGCAGCTGGTCCTAAAGGGAGGTCTTGCTAGGTATGTGACTTTAAGGACTCCACCCAGGCCCCGAGGGCATGTAGAATGCCCCCATGGGCAGTGGGTATACAGCCAGCCCAACTGGTGCAGACACCCTCCCCAGTAACAGAAAGGCAGTCGGACTCATGTGGAAGCAGCAGTGCCCACCATGAAGACCTTATGGGCCCAAGAGGCCACTTGTACACATATGGACACCCACTAACTCTTATCCTATCCCTCCTCCAGGGCGGGCGGAACAGCCTGGGCTCCCCTGGGAGTCGGGAAAACAAGGAGAAGAAGGTCTTCATCAGCCTGGTGGGCTCCCGAGGCCTCGGCTGCAGGTGGGTGGCAGGCACACCCTAGAGCTCACTCATGGCCAGTAAGCCCAGTGGGTGTCTACCCTCTCCACTTTCTCGCTGCTGTTTCTGAGGAGACTTTTATCCCCTGTAGATGATACTTCTTGGTGCCTTGTTTCCTTTTTGAGCTTCACAACAGCCCTGTAGGGCCAGGACAGCTCTAATAGTTTCCATTTTACAGAAGAAATTGAGGTCCCAAAACAGAGCCATGTTCCTTTGGTGAGTCCTTGAGTCACTGTAAAAGAAAACTGTCCACTTGGTCATCTGTCACAGTTCCCTGGTCACTTATTACCTTATGAACTTCCTTAAGAGGCAACCAAGGAATTACAAACAGACTTTGGGTCACAGAGGGCACTCTTGCTAAGCACATAGGTGCTATAGTTACAGATCAAGCTTCTAACGCCTGCTCTGCCATCCATGAGCTCTAGAACCTTGGACTTTAGCACTCTGAGCCCCAGTATCTCCCACTATAAACTGAGAATGATAATAATACCCTTTTAGGTGGGTTTTTGTGGGGAGGGTGAGATGACAGAAGTACCAAGCTTAGTGCCTGGCAGATAGTAAGCACTTGGTACACATTAGCGATTATCATATAAATTCTTATTATTTCCATTCATTCACATTTCTTCACCATTTTTCTGCCAAGTATAAGTGATAAAAGCCCCTCCTTTTGAGGAGATTACAACCTGATATAGAAGCCAACTACCCAGTAACTACAGCATAGAGTGACAAGGACTCCAATGAAGGTACATTCGGAGTCAGGGATGACAAATAGGTTTCCTATCCTGTACTGTGTCTAATCAGTTAGTAGTGGTTGCTTGAAGTCCTGCTTTGATAAGAACTCTTAAGACTGTGTCCAGGCTTGGTGGGGAAGTGCTGTGATCAATTAGTAATGTCTGCCACAGGTAGTGGTGGGGGGGGCACAGTTACAGTACAAGTGCTCCTTACTCTAGGAGCACTGGAAAGGGAGCAACTCACTTAGTCTTGGGGTAGAATAAGGAGTTTGATGAAAACCTGTAAAGATAGCATTTAAGTCTAAGGGAATAAATAGGAAGGTACTAGAAAGAGAGAAAAAACATCATTTGCGATATATTGGGTGAGGGGATGGTAGGAAGGAATTACAAGTAGTTGTCTGTGGCTATTGCCACAGGGAAATGAGTCTGCGTAGTGAGAAAGTGGAGGGACGTGGGCACTGAGTTCGTGGCTGATCTAAATTCAGAGGGGCTGTCACACTGCATATTAGGACATGAGCAAGTGCAGCAAAACAGAGGCTCTTTCATTTCCCACCTCTTCCACAGCATTTCCAGTGGTCCCATCCAGAAGCCTGGCATCTTCATCAGCCATGTGAAGCCTGGCTCCCTGTCTGCAGAAGTGGGCTTGGAGGTAAGTGATCTGGACTGGTCCCACTGGGGCCCCAGTCAAGTGTGGGGTCAGACTGATCACACAGCCCTCTCTTAGAAGTCACTGGCTGATGATTCCCACATTCCCCCTCACCCCAAAGGCTTCACTGACCCTTTCTGTAGTCTACACCAGCTTGAGAGTCTTTGGTCCTAAGTTTTAGAATGTAGTAATAATAATAATCATAATAATCATTGTTTAATGGCTAGACATAGTTCTAAGTCCTTTAAAATGTACAAGAACTCTGAGAATTAGGTAGTATCTTTGTCCTCATTTTATAAATGAGGAAGCCAAGACCTAGGGAAAGCATGTGATTTTTTTCCAAGCTCATGTGCTTAGTATGTTAAGACTGGGATTCAAACCTAGGTGACCTGATGCCAGAATTGAAATTCTTAATCTCTGCCTTGGACAAGTTACTTCCTGTTTCTGTGTTTCAGTTTCTCTCCCATAAAACAGGTGTAATAAATATCCTTTTAGAGTCATTGTGTGAATTAAATGAGTTAATGAGTCCTAAGCATACACTTAGGACTGTGCCTGACACATAGTAAAGGGATCAATAAATATTATCTATTATGACTCAGCACAGCCTCTGCTATATGAAAAGCCCACAGATTTCCGTGTGTACATTCTGTTTTTAAAACAAATATCATAAATTTAACCAAAGAAATGAACCTCTAATGGTGTAATATTATCAGCTAGTAAACGAGATCTAGGGTGGAGAGGTGGGCTTGAGGTTCTCCCAGAACCCAATCAGAGCTTTCCAACTCTTCTGCTCACTGGGTGGAGTTGAGGTGTAGCCACTTGAAGACCCAGCATCTAAACTCTGGCCCCCAAGAGGGACCCTTCCTGTAGAGGAGCATGTATACAGATAATTCATACTCTCTGATCCCTCTTCATTTCTCCACCAGACAGGAGACCAAATTGTTGAAGTTAATGGCATAGACTTCTCCAACCTGGACCACAAAGAGGTGAGATAGTTTTTACCTGCCGGTCATGATCATCTCTGCCCTCCCCTTTCTCCCACCGCCCCCTGCCACAGCATCTTACACTTCCTGTGCTCTCAAGAGGCCGCCATTGCTCTGATCTGCCAGGCCTCATGGACTGTCCACTTGTCCCCACAGGCAGTGAACGTGCTGAAGAGTAGCCGCAGCCTGACCATCTCCATCGTAGCTGGAGCTGTAAGTGCAGAATGAACTGGGGAGGGCTCCATGACCCCTGACCTCCAGTCTCAGTCACTCAGACTCCTGATCTGCATCACACACTGCTGCAAAGGGCCAAGGGGCCTCTGTCCCTGAAGCTCTGACACAGCTGAAGGAGAGGATCCCTACCCAGTCAGGACAAGTTTGGGTCAGAGACAGCAGGAACCACAGTGCCTGACACTGAGGGGCATTGCAATAAGAAGACAGCCTGCACCTTGACTCCCAAGACTGGGGCAGTGGACACCCTAATTCCCCAAGGGACTGAGCATGGGGCCTCTTTTCTCCCCACCAGGGCCGGGAACTGTTCATGACCGAGCGGGAGCGGCTGGCGGAGGTGCGGCAGCGTGAACTGCAGCGGCAGGAGCTTCTGATGCAGAAGCGGCTGGCAATGGAGTCCAACAAGATCCTCCAGGAGCAGCAGGAGATGGAGCAGCAGTGAGTGTGACACCCAGGACACTCCTTCCCTGGCCTTCCAAACCACCTGCGGCCCCACCTGACTTGTTTCCTGCCCACTGCTCCCTGGATCCTCCTCATCCTCTGCCCCTGAGGCCTGTCCTCAGGCCAGATAGGTCCAGTGATAGCATATCCACTCCCTGCCTCCAGACCCCTGGGGAGAGAGTCCCTGAGGAGAGGAGAGCTCTGATTTCCAGGAATATGGAAATTAGGATCCTATTAGCAGTGGCTAACATTTGTTGAGTACCGGTCACGTGGCTGGCATGGGCCTTGTGTATATTACTTAATTTAATTTCCATCTGAGAGATAAATGGTATTAACTCATTTTAGAGGTGAGAAGACTGAGCTTCAGAGAGGCTAAGCCACTTGTGTATGAAGTCACAGATGGCCCAGCTGGGATTTACATCCAGGCTGTCTGACTGTCCTTCTATGGTGATAACTGCCTCCCCAACCCCAAACCAGATGGACTCAGAATAAATAGGGTGAGAAATTCGTAAATCAAAAAAACTCCAAGTCCAGATCCAGTCTAAGAGCAGAATTTGGGAAAGGAAGGTGGGAGGATCTATCCATCTCCCCTATCACAGAATTAGCCTGGAGAACTATCCCCTGCATTCCCTCAGCACATAGCTCTGGCCTCAGTGGGTAGCCCCAGCTACCTGGAGTCTGGGGCCCTCCTCCAGAAGGACTTCACTCAGGCCAGACCTTACCTATCACCAGTCACTTTTTCTAAGTGTTTAGCAGTCAAGGAAGCCCACACTGATTTGCCTCCCGGCTCCCACAGTGCGGGCTCTGCTCAGCAGTGTCACACAGAACTACACAGGAGCACAGGGCCCAGATACTGCTGGATCCACCTCCCCAGCATCCAGATCTGGCCCAGGCATCCTTGGAAGGGAACCTGGAATAAATATTAAAAGCTTTTGCAAATCAAGAATTAGCCCTAAGGGGCGGGGGCAGGGAGGGAGGAAGGATTAGGGTCAAAATAAGGGGGTGGGTGGGAATTGTATGGGGAATATAACCAAAATAAAAATGCATACATTGTGCAAAAATGAAAAATGATATAAGAATTATATAAAATAAAATATTTTTTAAAAAAGGAATTAGCCATAAGGATTGCTTCTTACATAGATTCCAACCTGCCAATCTGCATTTGTGTTTCAGGAGAAAAAAGGAAATTGCCCAGAAGGCAGCAGAGGAAAATGAGCGATACCGGAAGGAGATTGAACAGTGAGTGACCGGACTGCATGTGTGCACGCTTGTGTCTGTGTGGGTGTGAGTGTGCTCTGGGAGAGTGATGAGCCAGAGGCCTTCCATATCGAGTCACCCTGCCTTCTTGTACCCTGGGGAAACCCTTTTTATTTATTGCCACTCCATAACCTCAGGAAAGCCCATTGTATTAGGGTAGCTAGAACATAGACTTATATAATTGCCAGGGGGGTGTGCACACTCTATTAGAATACGAGTACCAGGGGCTTTGTTTTCTTTACCACAGCTGGAACCATGAGGCCTCTCCCCATGCTGGTTGGGGCTCCCTGATAGGCAGAGGGGGGCTCCATTCACAGGTGTGGGAATCTTATTTCAGGATCGTGGAAGAGGAAGAGAAATTTAAGAAGCAGTGGGAAGAAGACTGGCACCCAAAAGAACAGTTGCTCTCATCTAAAACCATCACTGCCGAGGTGCACCCAGTGCCCCTTCGAAAGCCAAAGTGTATGTATCATGTTCTGGGAAAGGAATGACATTTCCTTCTAGAATCTGGAGGTTCTTGACAGAGATACGAGTCTT
Organism: Talpa europaea; assembly: GCF_964194135.1. Classification (NCBI taxonomy): domain Eukaryota; kingdom Metazoa; phylum Chordata; class Mammalia; order Eulipotyphla; family Talpidae; genus Talpa; species Talpa europaea. The sequence continues at coordinate 39,934,909 of NC_140073.1, read as the reverse complement.
CTTGCACTCACCAGCGCCTCCCCAGGTGAGTGGCCCCTGCTCTCTGGGCTGCATTTCTTCATGGAGAGAGAGCCATGTTCCAGGGGTTGTCTGGCCGCCTTGTCCCGGGGGCCTACTGCCAGGCTCTCCCCTACAACATAGACAGGGAGATGGACCCCTCCTGGTGTTCGGGGGTACTGAAGAGGGAATGGAGAGCTATGGCAAAAATGAACTGCTTCTGGGGCTCATGAAATGGCATTAGAAGGAGGGGAAGAGGCTCACATTAAAGAGGACCCTGGTGGGCCAAGGCTGACAGGCAACCGTGGGAAGAGCTTCCCTAGTGCCCCCACCACCAGCATCCTATGAGGTCACATCTCTGCAAGGATCGAGTTGGCAGAAGACTGGGGTCCCCTGTACCCCCCTCCCAGACACTAAACCTTGATCATCCTGCAGCCTCAGCACCCTCTGCTCTTCCCATCTCCTTTCCTCATCTGTCCTGTGTTCTCACTTCTCATGTCAGTCCAGACCTCCATGGCTCCCTTGTCCACAGGCTCTCAACTCCAACTCCCAGGATGGCTTGTCAAAGGGCAAGGCAGAGGGACTTAACCTCAGTGCTTCTTCAGTGGGTTAGTGGTGGGCTACCAGGAACAAGGCAGTTTGGGGGCCCTGGCAAAAACCAACCAGGATGCCTAGTTGGGCCTTTACTCCCACTTTACAATTGTTTGATCTGTACTTGACATGAAGCAGGTTCTACTCCAGCTGATTATGCTCAGCTGACCTGGGAACCTCCAGTTATGGGGTTAACCTGCACCCAAGAACCAAGTTTCCCCACCTCTGTTGTGTGGGATCCTGTGATAGGGTCTGGACAGCTCTGGCCCCATCAGATGATACCCAAGTCCTAAAGGGACATCCAGTTGGGTCAAGGGAGAGGTGCAGGGTATCTAGATGGTTCCATTTTACTCCTCCCCAGTGCAGCGTAAATAGCTCCCAGAACATTCCTTCCTGGTATTAGCCCACAGTGTCACCTGAGGGTTCTCTCAGAAGGACAAAGCATGTTCTCATTAACCTCCCCCATGACATTCTGTATTAGTTGAGAATGTGACCAGAGCTAAATTCCTGGTAATAATAACAGAGAACTAATTTGCTCTTATGAGTGAAATAGGAGCTTCAGAAAGAGAGAAATCGATTTTAATTGCTTCTCCTCTCATGAAACTAATCCTAGTCAATTTAGTACCTTCCTAGAAATTGGTTCTTGTCTTCAGAGCAAACACACTCGCTGGGGAGTGATAGAAAACAAAAACCATTTGTCTACCTAGCTATTTATTTAGTGCTTTTTAAAAGGCAAATCAGGATTTTTGAATAGAAGGAGCAAGAACTTTTGTCTTTGCTTAGGATAAAAATGTTTTCTGAGGGGATGCCAGAAAGCATGAAATTGATGGCTGTTGTCTGCTGGCCTGAACGGAGGCAGCTGTGTTTGCCTCCATCTATCTTCATATACACCAGCAATTTAATGCTAATTTGGAGATAAGTCAGGAAATGCAGTAAGGCCTCTAAGCCAGCTCAATTCCTGCCTCTCTTCCCGTTTCTGGGAAGCTGGAATGTTCTGGGCCAGCAGGACCAGACTGAGTCAGCTTTTCCATGGTCACTCTCCAACCTTGGGGCCCAGTTACCTGGCAGATTATAGCTGACTCAGGTGTCTGTGCCTGTGAGGGGCGGACCATTCATTTTTGAACAGAAAAGAAAGGTTATAGAGCATCTCTTATCTAGGAAATGGAGCCACTCCTTGTAACAATGAGGGTGGGATCCACTGTCCCCTCACCACCATCCACCCACCCATGGTCGACCCGCAGAACCCCAACATAACACTGAGCTCTCAAGGCCAGGACATACTATCACAGAAGCCCCCAGAAGAGTTTTCCTCAGTTAAAACAACAGGGACTAGGGGGGGAATGAAATTTTATTATGGATCGCAAAGCTAGAAAGATCCTTGGGAGATGAGGAGGTTTGAACAAGAGATTTCCCTTCTTCTCTCCCCATTAAGAACCCCACCGATAGCCCCTACCCCCAGTAGGCTGGGGTGGTTTGGAAGTTGATTTTTTTCATATCAAACTATTAAGTAATCATTTATGTCCCCATTGTTTTGTTATATTATCCTTGTTAGCAAGAAAACGTCAGTGTCCCACTGTTACACAAACATAAAATGAGCTAAAAGCGAGGGGGTTTAATTTACAGCCTTTCCATAGGTTAATTGTTCATTTGTAATAAATATTTTGAAATATTAGTTAACAACTCACAACCACCTCAAGCACTACCTTCCAGGGTCCCAGGGGACCAAACCACTGTAATGAACAGTTTGCTGTTCTCTCCACATTATGTCAAAATTCATGTCCTCCTAACCACATATGCCCCTTCTAGCCTTTGGGATCGCCTCACCTCCTCAGAATCCCTCACTTTCATCTGCTGCCTACCCCACAGCAGGGAGCTGGAATTCCAAGGGTGATGAGAAGAAGCCAGGACAACATTGCCCTGGCAGGCCCTTGGCATCAAATGTACCTAATACTCAAGATTCCCATCCCTCATACTGCACTACCGAAGTTTCAACCGAGCACCCTACAAAATGGTTCTCACATTGCTGTCAGATCACAGGCCCCTGTTACTTGCCCATTTTATGGAAAGAGAAACTAAAGTGACCAAGATTGAAAGTATGTAGCATCCCAGAGCAAGAAGCCTTTGCCCTCGGCCCTGCACCTTGTTCCTGCCCCTGACCTCACAGATCCCATGAGGGAAGCTGGCCCCAGGCTCCTGGGAAGGACTCCCCAGGAAGCACCTTGGGCCTCTTGGTCACCCAAGTCTTGGTTCATCAGCGTCCTCTTCTTTCCCTGGGTAGGTAATGAGGGAGTGGCGCAAGAGCTGGCGGACACCCCAAAAGGAGGCGCGAAGGAACAGGGAAAGCAGGTTTGCGGTCCCCCGCTTTGCTCCCTGGCCTTGCTGCTTCACTTGCTCTGCCTTTCTCCTCCTGCCAGCCAAGACACTCAGCTGAGAGGAGGTCAACATGTAGTGGGGACCACAAGAGTCTGTGATGCGCCTCCAAACCTGGCCCAAGCACTGCACCTGTAACTGTGGGAACAGGACTTGGGGCCAGGCAGAAAGGTCAACTGGTGCACAACTGGTTCAAATACTTAAGTCCTGCTCAAGCCCAAGTCCTTCCTCTGCTGCTCTGGCCTCTCCTCGAGAACTCCCTGCAGCACCCCAAGATCTAGCAACTAAGTGGGTTGTGCTCGGTCCAGTAGGGGGCGCTTTTAAGATCCTATTCCAGAACACCAGCTGGTCAAGGATGGATAATTTTTTTTTTTTTTTGAAGATTTATTTATTTATGCATACAAGAGCTGGAGCACAGGCCAGAGGTGCAGGGGTGAGAGGATTCACCAGAGACAGAGTGGGGAGCAGAACAGGCGGATCTACTGTTATACACTGCTGAGGGGAGCAGCGGGGGAGTGAGAGAGATCTGCTGCGCCATGTGGGTAGCTCCCTGGATGGCCAGGGATCGAACGCATGCTGCAGAGGCTGCAGATTGCTTCACAGTGCGTTGCTTAACTCCTTGTGCCACCAGGGGGGCCCTGGATAATTATTTTAAGCTGTTGCGCCTGACCCAGTGAGCTTCACGTTTGAGGTATTGCCCTGTTGTGCTGTTGCCTGGGTACAGCTGGGCCTGATGCTCTGGTTATCTGACCTGGCTGGGGATACTCTTTCCTGGGGGCAGAGTTTCTGCCTGCTGCTGTCTGAGCAGTCTTTCCCAGAGCTGACCCCAGCCATGACCTTCTCTTTTGATGCTGAGGATGTGGCCTGCATTGTGGGACAAGACAGTTTTGTTCTGTCTGGCAGCAGTTCTAGGCAGAGGCCCAGGCCCTCATTGTCTCCAGCCATTTCTTGGATGAAGGCACCCGACCTCAGTCTGGAGAGGCCTTGCTCTCTTTCAACGGGGCTTTGTGTTTGAAGATTATGGCTGCCATTTGGAAAAACTCTTCCTTCCACAAGGGGCTTTCTCTTTGGTTTCTTGGCACTGACTTCTGAAACTAGTGTCCTGGGGGAGGCAGTTGACAGGAGCCCAGGGCCTGGGATCGGGGCCTTTCCTGGGTGGTCTTGGGCATGCGTTACACCCCAGGTGAGGTCAGGTAAGTAGAGAGCTGGACAGAGGATATAGTTTTGTGATTGCGTCTGCCAGAGCTGCTGTTCTTCTCGCCAAGACATCCGGTTTTTACAAACCCCACTCCTGGCTGCTGCCCCTGAGGCTCTGGCTGAGGTGAACCAGGTCTTATCACTTTGTTCTCTGTGTTCTTGTAGCATTTGGGTGGTTTTATCGTTATGATGGCAAATTCCCAACCATCCGGAAGGTAGGACAGGATTGAGTGCCGTGCTGGTTTGCTGCTGAGTTTGCCGTGGGTTTTTGCCTTTCTCAAACCTTATTTCTTTTCCTGTCAACTCCAAACAGTGTAACTCAGCCTGCTCACTTGCAGGGCTAACCCCCTCTGTGCCTCTGTCTCAGGCTGACATCAGGTGGCGGAGCTCTGTCACAGGATGACAGAGCGAGACCCCCCTCCCAAGAACCATCAGGCACTGACTGCTTAGCACTGCCTCCAGTGGGCATAGGGCAAGGGCTGGGCTGTAGCAGGAAACTTCTGTTTTATTTCTGTCAAGTAGAATCAAAGGCCAGGACCAGAAACCAAGGTCAGACAGAGGTTGGGTGAACAATCGCAGGTGATGTGGTGGACCCTGCCAGGTGTAGACGGGCTACCAAGGTGGGGGATTTGCTGCCTCAGGTTGGGACACGGAAACACAGCAACTGTAACAAATAACCCTGCATGTGCCAAGGATAATGCATTTTCTTGTCTCTGGGGCCTTGCAATTTCTCCCTAAATCTTATTACTCTATCTCCAGGCCCCATTAAACTCGCTTGTCCTTTTTCTTTCTAAATCACCTTGGCATTTGATTATGAGAATGCTGCTGTTAATATCTGTAAATTGAACATTTGCAATGACTTGGTATTTGGAAATCTGGCATCAGCATAAATCTGGTGAACTCATTTAAGTGTTATCGTGCAACTGGCTCTTTCTGTCAGGACATCAACCCCCAGAAACCAAAGCATTGGCAGCTGGGTGATGGTAATGTGTAATTTCTCTGCCTGTAAAATGGGAATATCTGATATGCTGGAACCATCTGTCCCCTTACTCCAATTTTTAAGGCTGCTGTTGAGATACGATAAACAGCGATATTATTGCTGCAGAGGTGAGTCTTTACCTAGGCACACAGGTCCTGATTTGTAATATTGACTACATATAGGACAGAGCACCTGGGGGAGGGATTCCTTTTCACACCATCATGGTCTCAGAAAGAATTTCATTTCATGAAATAGCCCTCTTCATTTTACAGCCCGACTCTGTCTCATTGGGTTAAATTCCTAGTTCTTTAAATATTGTCTCTTTCCCAGGACTGACGTAGTAAGGCCACACACCCACACCCACATCAGCAATCAGGTCACTTGAAAATTTTTGGTAAAAGGTAGGGTCATTTGCTCCCTACTCATTAAGTTCAGTCATTCCAGAAAGAACTGGTGTTTTGGTTTTCATTTCATTTCCAAATGAGAGGAAAATTGCTTCTAGGTAGAAGCAAGAGAACAGCCAACCCCATCATTTCCTCTCAATTTAACCAAAAGGAATGTTTGCCTTGAGTTTAACTAGCAGCTAAAAGGACAATAGAATCATGTCCCTCCTGTTGGCTCTGAAAATCCACCATCATTTTCTCTAGAGTCATGTGAGACACTTGTCCTCAACAGCTGGGACTCTGAGTCCATGGGCGATACCAGTGGCTGTCTATGGCCATGACCAGCAATGCACAAAGCCCTCATTTTGGAAAAGATAGACTGAATGTCTTCTATTCCTAACCTGGCAGTAAGTACCTCTGGGGCTCAAGGCCCTCAGGCCTGTGACCCCACAAAGTTTGTGCCAGGGCCTAAAGGATTCATGGGTTTGAATTCACCAGAACTACTTTCACCAGAACTGCTTAGTAAATCACACAGACCAGCCCTACTTGCAAGAGCCAACAGTCAGGCAGGGGAGGCAAATTAACACACAACTAAGTGACCCATACATTGCGGGTTGGTATAAAATCAGTAGGCAATGCTATGGGGCTGATTTCTTGAGATGGGACAGAAATTGTCACATCTGCCTGCCCCATCCAGGAGCCCTGGCTCTTAAAATTTTAGATTTTGTTTTTTGGGTGTTTTTTTTTTTTTAACCAAAATGGCCATTCCTTCATGGTGGTCCCTGTGCAAGGCCAGGCCCCTATTCTAGCAAGTGACCATTAGGCAGAATGTTTCTGTCTCCTCTCGGGGAATTGCTACCTGAATCTATAACATGAGGGCAGGGATTCATCCATCAGCTGAGCCAAGAATCTAGTGAACAGCACAGGCAAAGAACCAGGCCAAACTCTGAAGCAATGACAGCCACTTCTCCAAGTCTTTATAGACTGCTCCCGGATGGGGGACCAACTCCAAAACAAATTACCTGGGCTCAGAGTGGGAGTGTCTTTAGGAGGGGAGGCAGGATGACACAGTCATAGGTCTGTAATGATCCACCAACACCCTCCAGCTGTGCCCTAAGTTTTTTTTTTTTTTTTTTAAGATTTATTTATTTATTCATACAAGCTCTGGGTACAGTCAGAAGCGCAGGAGGGTGAGAGAATTCACCAGAGCCAGAGCAGAGAGCAGAACAGGCAGACTGACAAAGTACACTGCTGAGGGGAGCAGCTGGCGGCAGGAGAGGTCTGAGCACCATGTGGGACCCTCGCCCGGTGGCCGGGGATTGAACTGGCGCTGCTGAGGCTGCGCGCAGCTTCACAGCCCAGCGCTCAACCGCTACGCCACCAGGGGAGGCCCCTGTGCCCTAAGTTTTGTGTCCATTGCTGGGAAATGAAATTCCTCATTCTCAGCCTCGATTGCTGGGATGTTGCAGGAATTCTAAAAGGAGGCCCCAGGAAGACTTGTTGGGGGGGGAGGGGGTGAGCTCAGTGAGCATGCAGGTTTTCTCCTTCCCCCAGTGTTGAACTCTCTCTGCTGCCCTCTCTCCTGAGTGCTAGTTCTGTCCTCCATGCTGTGTGTGTGATAGGCCTGACCCTCCCCTGTGCCATGCTCCCATTATCTGCAGTTCATCAGGGCACAGAAGAAAAGCTGTGGAACCTGAAAGACTTGGGTCCATATCCTGGCACCACCACTTAGTACATGTTTGATATCAGACAAGGGACTTCTTTCTGAGACTTGGCTTCTTCATTAAGAAAAGGGATAATGCCTATTTATAAGATAATCAGTGTACCCCTGCCATACAGGCTGTCCATCAATGTTCATACTCTCCCTTCTTTACTCCCTCGCTTCCCTGCAATCCCAAGGGATTGCTGCTAGGGAAACAGACTGTGGGTCTAGTTCCAACAGGAAAAATGAGTCTGTTTGCTCTGCATCTCCCCTCTCAAATCTTTTTTTTTTTTCTTTTCTTTTTATTTATATATTTTTTACATCATTGTTCATTTTTTCAATTATAAATTTTATTTTTATATTCCCCATACAATTGCGACCCCCTTATTTTGACCCCAATCCCTCCCCTCCCTGCTCCACACCCCCCTTAGAGTGTCTCTGGTTCATAGTTGTTTGTTGATATTGATTTTTACTTTCATATAGTTATTCTTTTTCCTGGACCCTTATTTAAATTTTCTAGATTCCTGCTATGAGTGAGACCATCCAGTATTTTTCTTTTTCTTTCTGGCTTATTTCACTGAGCATGATCCCTTCCAGCACCATCCATGTTGCTGCAAATTGCATGTGTTTATCTTTTTTGAATGCTGAGTAATATTCCATGGTGTATATGTACCACATCTTCTTGATCCAGTCATCTATTTTTGGGCATTTGGGTTGTTTCCAAAGCTTAGCTATTGTAAACAGTGCTGCTACAAACATATCCCCTCTCAAATCTTCTTAAGCCCCAATGACCAACAAAAAGCAGGCCAACTTCCCCCCTTCCCCCAGCACTCCATCTCCCAGGCCTGTTGCTTCTGTCTAATCATCCTTTCAGGACCTAGTTCAGAAGGAATAGCTGTTTGGATTCTTTAGGATGAAATGCTTTGGAACTTAAGCATTGGGACAAAATCTGATGTCCCTGGCTCTGTTCTCTGAGGTATGAGGTTTGTTTCCACCTCTTCTAAATCAAATTAGAGCATCTCTACAAATGAAGTTGCTCAGTTCTTCTAGATTTTCTCTAGAGTCTCTCAGGATGCATCTGGGGTGTCTGAACATCCAGATGGTAGAAAAGGCATGTACTTAGATATTGGGAAATAAATGCAATGTCTTTTATTTATACAGCATTTTGCAGTTTATAGGGTACTTTCATGGGTGTTGTTTCTTTGGCTCAGGATAGCAAGTCTGTGTGCAGGTATTTCCTTCAGTTTGGAGATGATGCAGCCAGGCCCAGAGAAGTTAAAGAACTTAGTCACGGTAACACGGCTAGTTAGGGAACTGGTTAACCAGTTCTTCTGGCTGGCAATGGTAGTGTGCCTCCCACTCTGTAGTGGGTAGCATGGGAAGTCCAGTGCCCCGGTGGTGAGGCAGAGCTGGGGGGAGGGATTCAGTCTGTGCTGGTTGTCTGAAAATTGAATGCCCTGTTTGCCTGCTGTGCCAGTGTCCATGCTACTTTGTACCCCTTGTCATGTAAACAATGCCACATCTGCTCAGAAAGGAAAAGATAAGAAGAAAGCCAAGTATGACAGCCTGCAGGAGTTGAGAAAGAATAAGAAGGAACTGGAATTTGAGCAAAAGCTTTACAAAGAGAAAGAGGAAATGCTGGAAAAGGAAAAGCAACTTAAGATCAACCGGCTGGCCCAGGAGGTATGTGTCCTGCTCACGGGCCAGGTGAGCAGCCCTGGGATACAGTTTGCTTGTTCCCCACATGCTGTATTCCCCATGGTACCAACTGGAGTTGTTCTCCCCAAATGGAGTCCAAGAATGGAGTAAGTCCTGCCCCCTCCCCAGTCTGGAGAATGAGATCACCCCCCTTACCCAGGTTCTTCTGAGGCTAACTTCTAGATTAGGTGTATGTTTGTAATTAAGACTAGCCTTCTTGCTCAGGTATGGGTATGAGACTAGCCTGTCTGCCCAGATTGTAGGTCTTAGGTTAGGCCTCTACCCACCTGGTCTTTCACTCCCACCCTGTCAGAGTATGAGCAGGAGTAGGCCTCCCTTTGCAGGGGATGAGTCTGAGGCTTACCCCTTTTAGATCTGAAGTTAGCTTTCCACCCATCTATCATTAGGTCTATGTCAATTTGACCTCCCCCTGCCCAGGTTCTGAATCCAAGACCAGGTTTCCCCAGTCAATCTTGGCTCTGTGGGTTTGGTTCTGAGACTAACTCATTTGCGCAGGCAGCGGGGCTGAGGCTATCCCCCAATTGATCAGGCTGTGAGTCTGAAGCTGCTCCCATCACACAGGATATGTGCCTGAGGCTAGACCTCTTGGACCTGGGGATGTATCTAAAGCTGTCTTCAAAACATGCCCAGCCTTCTCAAAAGAATGATCCCTATTTTGTGAGTGAGCTGGGTTACTTTAACTCCCTAACTGTTGGCGATCTTATTGGTGCTGCTTCTCTTTAATGCTTCCATGAATCAGCATGCCAAGCTGATTAGATTACAAAACCAGAGAAGTCCTGGAAAATGTAAAGTGCATTAGATCTGACATAAGGAATAAATTTGCTACAAAATTAAAAATAAAATCAAACTTGTGATTCTAAGAACAAGGCAGCCTAGAGGGAGAAAAAAAAAGTCAAACTCTTGGAATGTTTTTAGAGCCTACAAAAGGATCTTCTTGGAGGATCATAAGGGCTTCAGGGTTCATGGGAATCCTGGGGATAAGGTGACCCTCATACAATCCAGGACTCCATTCTCAGATTTTGCCCATTGGTGCCATTAAATTGACCTGACTCCCAATACCCTTTCCCTCTTATTGCCCACATCTATGCAGTTTATTTTTTTTAGATTTATTTATTTATGCATACAAGAGCTGGGTATAGGCCAGAGGTGCGGAGGGTGAGAGGACTCACCAGAGACAGAGTAGGGAATGGAACAGGCAGACTGACTGAAGTACACTGCTGAGGGGAGCAGCGGGCGAGACAGGAGAGGTCTGCTGCGCCATCTGGGTTTCTTCCTGGCCAGCAGGGGATTGAACTTGTGCTGTAGAGGCTGCAGATAGCTTCATAGTGCGACGCTTAACCCCTTGCACCACCAGGGAGGCTCTATGGGGTGTTTTTGTTTGTTTGTTTTTTAAAAAATATTTATTTATACAAGAACCAGGGTACAGGCCAGATGCTTTGAAGGGGGAGAGGATTCACCAGAGACAGAGCGGGGAACAGAACAGGCAGACTGATGAAATACACTGCTGAGCGGAGCAGCAGGCATGACAGGAGAGGTCTGCCCTGCCATGTGGGACCCTCGCCAGCAGGCCGGGATCGAACTGGTGCTGCAGAGGCTGCGGACAGCTTCACAGCGCTGCACTCAACTGCCTGCGCCACCAGGGGAGGCCCATCCTCTGGGGTTTTTTTTAAAGAAGTGTCTCTATACCACTGATTCAGTGTGCTGCCCACATGTAACAAATGTGCCTTTGTCCTGTCCTTTTGGGCTGACCTGGTCCCAGGTGTCTGAGACAGAGCGGGAAGACCTCGAGGAATCAGAAAAGATTCAGTATTGGGTGGAAAGGCTCTGTCAGACGCGCCTTGAGCAGATTTCCTCTGCTGATAATGAGATTCCAGAGGTAACAGAGCCCCCTCCCCACACGACACTCCTGTGGCCTTCAGCATTACCCATCCTGGGGTCAGCGGCAGGCAAGATGCCTCTGGCAGGGCTTACTGGCCCACCCCTCCCACCAGCCCACTCCCACCTCCTCTCTTGGAAGGGGGGACAACTCTGTTTTTCTGACTTATCTCCGGAGTGACCAAATTCTACCTGGTCTGAGATGGTCCTAAGTGGACCTGTTGTTCTGGCGTAATTACTGCAAGTGCTTCTGTCACTGTTAAATGTTCCTATTTAGATGATTAATTATTTGGGCACCTAATTTATCACCCATGTATGGTATTACTTGGGACCTCCCCTGTATGGGGCACTTCCCACTGGCTGTCTGGTATGGGGCTCAGCTGGACACCAGGTGCCAGAGAAGCGACACCCCCTGGTTCTGGTTTGAGGGTGGTGGGTCCCCAGCAGCAAGAGAAACATATTAGAAGAACATCATATTCAATATACTGTGGAATAGAGCACTCGTCTGATAATTACAGAACTTCTTTGCAACCCCCAGATGACCACAGGGCCCCCACCTCCTCTGCCTTCCGTGTCCCCTCTGGCCCCACCTCTGAGACGCTTTGCAGGTGGGCTGCACCTCCACACCACTGACCTGGATGACATCCCCTTGGACATGTTCTACTATCCCCCCAAGTCTGCCTCTGCCTTACCTGTGATGCCCCACCCTCCACCCTCCAACCCACCCCCCAAAGTCTCGGCACCCCCCATTCTTCCCTCATCGGGCCATATGAGTGCCTCGTCCTCACCCTGGGTGCAACGCACTCCACCCCCCATCCCCATCCCTCCTCCACCGTCTATTCCCACCCAAGACCTCACTCCTACCCGCCCGCTGCCCTCCTCCCTGGAAGAAGCTCTGGGCAGCCATACCTTCCGTGCTGGGGACACGGGCAGCCCAGCAGAGGACTGGGAGGCAAAGAAGCACAGCGGGAAGACAGCCAATTCCCCTGTCCCGGAACGAAGCTTTCCACCCACCCCAAAGGTATCGCCCCTGTTCTGCATGCTGTGTGCGGAAGCAGGAAAAGAGGCCAGGGCTGCTGTTTCCCACATCCTCCACTCACCCTTTGAGGGGAACTTGAGGGAACATCACCCCACCCCATTTTCCAGGAATGCGCTCCCCACTTGCATGTTGTGGACTTCCTGCATGTGCATGGTTTCTGCTGATACTGAAGTGCTGTAGTGTCTGGTGGATTGTGTGTGATACTAAGGAAGAGCAAGAAAGGATCGATGTTCATTGCTCTCTCTTTGCTCTCCTTGCTTAGTATGAGCTGGTAGCTTTCATACTTGGCTAGGATGAGCTAGTACTTGCAGAGATGTTTTTGAGAGCCAGAGTTCCATGTCCCAGCCAGCTATTTCTTGGTATTAGCCTAGAAAGCCTTGAATATGGAAAATGAATCCCTGGTTTAATGGATAAAAAAGTGGGGGCAGGACAACTCTTTGAGTCTCTGTAAATGAAGTACTAACACTATCCATTGCATTATTAGAACATTACAGTGTCATTTTCTGTGGAACTGGCCAACTGACTTGACATAAAGTAGTGAGACAGTTCTGGCCAACTCCCAGCTACAGAAAAGATGAAGATGGATGGTTCCTAGAAATCTCCAAATTAACTATTAAAAGACTAGGGATATTTTTCTTGGGTGTCAGAATACTAAATAATTATCTTTCTCAAAAATGCCTGTTTCTTGTTTAATTGTTCTTAATCCAAAGACTATTCGGGAAGAAGCAACCTTGAAGGAAGACATGGAGCTTTGATGCCATGGAGGGAAAAAAATCCCCAAAATATTCTTTCTCTTCTAGGAGCCATGGGCCAGGCTTGAGTCAGCAGCTAAAGCGGCTCACGTCAGCTGAAAGAGGGGGCATTGGGGGTGGCATTCAGTAGGACCTGATCAGCATGAATTTGAGTTTCCTGCATAAAGAGCAGAACAAGCATTTCAGAGCATTTGGGAGATCCTGGGAGAAGGAAGTTGGGAGTGAATCAAGTGCCTGATGCCAATAAGCCTGCAACTTCTGGAAGAAATCCCCAGAGGGATTCTCTCTGAGCCTCCTGTCAGGTGCTGAGCCCTGCAGCTATGGCAGAGAGAAGTGTCTGTCCCAGGGATGTCTTGCTCCAGAGCCCAGCCATAGCAGGTTTGCAAGGATCTGAGCTGGCCTAGCACAGGGGACCACATCCTTCTTGTGAATGATTCCTGCCAAAATGGGTGGCACTTTACCTCAACAAATCAGAGTTAGCAGTCATGACTAAGATTCACAAAAGATAGACAAAAGAAGCTTTGTGCATCTTTTTGGGGGGAGGGAGAGAAGGGAAGGTGGGAGCAAGGGGAGCAGTGCTGAAGAAGATACAGAGTAGATTGGCACACTTGTGCTGTCTAGGATTTTGCCTCTGAAAAATGAGCAACTGATCAGGCAGGGTTCAGCTATAAAATTGGCACAGGCCAGGTGCAGTGGAGGGACTTATTCTCATGGGAAGTTGAAGACACCTCTGTAGAGGAAAGGACTTATGAGTTGAGCCTTGAGTGATGGCATTAGTGGAGGGTGGGAGGGAGGGCATAGCCATGGTAGGTGCAAGGAACATAAAGATGGCAGGGAAGACCCTGCTGGGTTTGAATGCTGGCCTTACCACTAGCTGGGTGATTCTGGGCATGTGTTACTCCCTCTGTCTAAACCTAGGTATCCATGTCTGTAAAATGGGGATGCTAATAGCAGCTGCTTTTTATGAAGATCAAAGGAGTTAATACATTAACTTGTTCTAGGTTAATGTTTAGGAGAGTAGCACAAGCATGGCAGATGCTCAGTGGACATAAACTGATCAGTGGTAAAGGAGAGCACAGAAAACTTTGGGTGAAACTGCAAACATGGGGTTGGTGGTAAAATGCAAAGTTTTGAGGCAGGGTCCAGATTCTAAACAGGTTCCAACTTTCTCGAATTCCTCAAAGAATCAGGAAGTGCCCACTTAGGGATAATTAAAAGCTCTTCCACACAAGGAGCCTCTGAAGAACAGACCCTGCAGGTCTTAAATGACATCAAAGCTAAGATTGTGCCTGACTCGAAGGCTGGGGGGTGGAGAGCTGCTGTTTTGATTAGTGTCATCCTGTCTGCATCAGCACTTTGGCCCTTGCCTCCAGATCCTGCCCTACCTCCTCTTCCCTGCATGTTTCTGGCAAGTTGTCATCAGCACTGCAGCAGGAAATGTGGGTGATCACATATCTGCACAGTCAGCCCAGCCACCAGCAAGCCTCAGGTGTGCCACCTTGGCATGTGAACCTGACACACAGCACCTGCCAGATAAAGGTTTTCAGAGCCATATACACCCCCGTGTGCCCAGCACACTACTGATCATTCACTTTCTCACTGGACATGTTTAGTGAGCACCTACTGTATTCCAGACCACAAAATGGGCAGCCCAGTGCCTGCCTGAGACAGTCTGGTGGAGAAGATAGACAAATAAGCTGGAAATTACCACCCTGGAAAAAGGAAGGGGGGTGAGGACAGGTGCTGTGATGAGTAGAGAGAAAAGGCTCAAGGCACACTTCTTGAAGGCAGTGACACCTAAGTTTAGATCTGGGGAGGCAGAGCAGAAGGAGGGAAGAAGGTGTGCAAAAATCAAGCCAAGAAAGCCTGGCATTTTGGAGGCTGCAGCTAAGCAAGATGACTAGCATGAGAAGGAGTGAGCCTGCAAAGGAAGGAAGAGAAGCTCATGAAGCACCTTGGGGGTCAAGTCAAGGAGCTCAGTTGTTAGTGGGAACCCATGAAGCATTTGGGGCAGGGCTGTGACCTGGTTTATCTTGTCCAAGAGTATCAAATGGGGTAGAGAAAAGCAAACAGGCATCTTTGTCCCTCCTGGATGCTGCTCTTATTGATCCTTACCCACTGGCCTCAAGGGACTGTTTGTCCACCCACCAGGAATAGATGCTTTGTGTCCAGTCCAGAGACTAGAACCATGGCCAGACAAAAGAGGGAGAGAGGAGGTGGGACAGCACCCGTGTGGATCGAGAGAGGGCCATGAAAGTGTATCCCGAGTGACAGTGGCTGCTGGCACCCTCACAACTAGTCTCTGGCTCAATTTCCTGATTCCTTAGAGCCATCCAGGTATTTCAGTGGCTCTCACTGCTGACGATAACACCCCTAGGACCCCCAGCAGGTGAAGAGAACAAGTTGGCTTAGCATGCGCATGGTGGGTGTGAACTTGCATGTGTGCCCAAGTGCCATGGTTAGCCTGAGCCACCCCACTGGAACTTTATATGGGTCTCTCTTAAATTAACCCCTGTAGACATTTTGCCCAAGCCCACAGCCTCCACGAGGCCCTGGCGTGTCCACCATCTCCAAACCTGTCATGGTCCACCAGGAGTCCAATTTCATCTACAGGCCACCTGTGAAATCCGAGGCCCTGGTAAGCCCCTGGGGTCCCCTCCAAGGCCTCTCCAGGGGAGCAGATGAGGACTTTCTTCCCTAGGTCTCTGGAGGGAGAGTGAGGAGGGAGACAACTTAATATCAAGTGCCATCTTGCAGGCTTCTCCTTGGCCAAGAGATGGATCCACTGGGTGCCAGCAGGTGTTGACATGAGCAATGGAAGTTCCCCACCTGACCAACAGCCTGGAGCCCTATCTAGAAGTAATAATAATAATAATAGCTAAGACTTTTTACCAGCCAACCTTGTGTCAGGCTCCAGCGGTCTCAAAATAGCTCAGTGACATGTTGCCTGTTCTTACCTCTGTTTAACATTTGAGGAAACTGAGGCTTAGAGGTTAAGTCAGTTGCTTGAGGTTAAGCCCAGACTTACTATTTAATCCAGAGTTGCTCAGACTCCACAGCCCAAACTCTTATCTATATTGCCATCTTGCTGAAACCTGCAGCAATTCCAGTTGTGCTGGCCTCTGCCCCTTGAGCCTGGCATAGCTTGGCATGGAGCACCCTCAGATGGGGAACTGAACAAAGCAGATCCACTGCCTTTCTGCATCTCATCCTCACAGAACTGGAGTGGAAGGTGTGGTGCTGGGGGAGTGGAATGTCTGCCCACCCCCAGACACCTGTGACTGAGTAAACTGGTACACTCAGGGGCACACCCATCCAAGGGCATCAGCCACTGACTGCCCTCCCAACCCAGTGTGAAGTGTCATGCCAGAATTTTTATTCTCTTTTCAAGAAACCCTATCTAAATGTCAGGGCAGGACAGCCTGGAATGCTTATTTCAAGCTTTAGCTGTCCTGTCAGCTCCCTAAAGAGCAAAGTTCTAGCTCCCATGATGACTGTGTGTCCACGTCGCTGTCTCTGGCGGATAACATGTCGCTGCTGTGTCCCAGGGCACGAAGCCAGCCCCAGGCTGTGCCTGCTTGGAGGGGATGTTGGTAAGGCAGCCCCGGGCTGGCAGGCCCAGGGTCGGGCACCAGGGGGCAGACGAGTCCTATTGGTAATGTCCAGCATGGAACTATTTTTTTTTCTGGCAGCCACAGGAGATGTTGAAGAGGATGGTGGTGTATCAGACAGCCTTCAGACAAGTACAATGATACCCATGCCTGCTGTGTGTTTGGGATCCTTCCCGTCACCCCGTCCCTCCCTCTCTGACTTCTCTCCCTGGGAGTGCTTGTTGGGTTGGAGGCCATCCCTTGAGCTATGTCCCTGTTGCTGGAGGCCAGGATTAGGGGAGGGTTTCCTATGAGGTGGGCTTGTCAGACCCCTGCCCAAGCTGGGAAAGCAGCAAGTCCCTGGGGGCTCCCCTCATGCTGCCATTGGTTTGAAGAGGAACAAGCAGGGGGAGGCCGCAGAGGGTCACAGAGGCCATGGTGGACCCTTGTTCCCGTGTTAGGAGGGAAGGAAGGGGTGCCTGAGGTATCACCCTCCCTCTGTTTTGTCTCCCTACAGTCAGTCCTGTCTTCACCCAGCCCCACCCACACTGAACCAGTACCAGGGAGGAAGTAAGTGGTGGTCCAGGTCGTTTACTCCCCAGGACACTGCTGTCCTGGCAGCCACAGGCCTCCCCACATGCTGGGGCTTACTAGCCACTGGACTGGCTATTCGACCACCCAGGAAAGAGACCTCAGGATAGAGGGAGATTTTGCAGCCTGTCTTTACAGCCAATATCCTCCTTACCCATAACCCACCACCTGGCTGCAGGCTCATTTCACTGCAGTCAGGGAGCAGAAGGCAGGTGTCAGCTATGTAGTGAGACATTAAAGCCTCCAGAGGAGTCTGCTCCCAGCCCAGGACTGGGCCGTGACAGGCAACAGCTAACACTTAGACAGGATGCTATGCAGAGCACTGTTTCCAATTGTATATTAACTCATTCAATCTTAACACTAGCCCTAGGACATACGTGCTATTATCACCTCCATTTCGTAGTTGAGATGTTGAACATAGAGATTAGAAGTGCTTATGATGCCACAGCTAGTGTCAGACCCTGGATTGAAATCCAGGTGGACTCCTAAAAGCTATGCCATCCTGAATCTCTAAGCACTGTGATTATGAAACAGACATGCAAGGGTTTTGTTCTTTAGGGCACAGGCAGCCCTCACAAAGAGAGAGGCAGGGTAAGGGTCTGCCTCTGGGAGTCAAACTGCCTACTGCCCACTGACTGGGTGACCTTGGACATGAATGTCCAACTTTCTCCATCTGTTGGATGAAAGGTTAGTTTCCCTTTTAAAGGACTGGCCGGCTGTATAGGCCTATGTCTCTCATCTACAACCAAGTAAGACACGAGTACTTGCCATTGGCCCATCCCAGAGAGCAGGTTCTTGCAGGGAGGGAAAGAGGACTGAAGCTGTGATTGCCCAGTTTTCCCAAAGAAACAGGCAGGGACCTGCCAGTAAAAGAACATTCACGCCATATATGATGCTCCACCCTGAGGCCCTCTTGCACATAGAATTAATGAATCCCTTCCTCTCTATTGCCTGCAGACCACCTCAGGGTGGCGTCTGAGCTGGCCAGCCTGGAGAATTCCATTGTCCTTTGGGGTTGACCCTGATAAGGCTAGTGAGGAGAGTTAGGCAGAGGCCCAGGAATGCATCCGCTGGGATTTGGCCCTGTGCCCAGAGTTGGTTACCACGTGCTAGACATAAAGGAGGCTGTGGTGTTGCCAGGATGCTCATCCCAGGCCCAGGGGACACTTGGTGAGGCCTTGGGAACTGTGTTCTGGGAGTCTGTGTGAACTCCTACCTATCCTTTGCCCCCATGTTCCCGAGAGGACTAACAGAGGGGCCCCGGGCTTCCATGCTCTGTGTGTGACTTTTGGGGAGGCAGTATGTTCTGACTCTGTCCCCTTCTGCCTCCTCATGACCTTGCGTCTATCTTGGGGATATTGTCCCCCACCAAGTCAGGTCCCTGAGCTATGTGTCTTCCCTCATCCCCCCAGTGAAGGTTCTGGGGAGACTGCTTGCCTTCTAGATAAGCATTACATTAAGAACAGTGCCAGGTACAAGCTCAGCACAGAAACTTCCTTTTTTCCTCTTCATGACTGATTCCCTTTGTCCCTGAGTCATCTTATAGCTGGCTTCCCCAAGGAGAGCAGCCTCTTGAGCAGGATGGCCCTTTGGGGTCAGAACCCTGGCTGGAAAAAAGCTGCACTTCAGCCCCAGAACCTGGACCTGGCCTCATGTGGCCCCTTGGAGGGATGGAGGCAGGGCCTAAAAGGCCTGAGGATGGGCAGAAGAGACCTTCAACAAGCCCAACTCACCTGCCCAGACCACCAAGACAGCAGCAGGTGCCCCTGGTAGCCTCAAATGCCCACCCTGGGCGCTGGAACAGTGCAAGGGCCAGGGTTGGGGGGATTCAAGCACTTCCGTATCTTGCTTCTTTTCTGAGCCGAGTGCACTGCCTGTTGGGGTTGCAAGCTTCCTCCCTGTTGCCAGCTTCCTCCCTGCATCCCCACCCAGGCTTACCCATTCACCTTCATTTTCCTCTGCCTTAAGCTTATTTCCTGCAGTGACCCTTGGGGGATCTCTGCTCTGTCCCCCAATGCCATCCTTTTGCTTTCAGGATTTCCGGAAATATGAGGAAGGCTTTGATCCCTACTCCATGGTGAGTTTGATAACTCTCCTTGCCCTGGGGGAGCAATCCCAGAAATGAAGGATGGGGTTCTAGTGTATTTGATGGTAGTACATTCTGGACCCTGAGGTCCCAGGGACAAGGAGCCCCAAGGGACCCCCCACTGCTCTTTTTTTTTTGAAACCTCCTTGGAGACAGCATTCCAGTGTGAACTGTATGGCTGATGCACATGCGTGTGTGTGTGTGTGTGTGTGTGTGTGTGTGCCCATGTGACCCAGCAAAACCTCGGGTGCCCAGCTGAAGCCTGCTCGGGCTGGGGCTGGCAAAGTTCCCCTTGTTTGTGTGAACGCCAGGAAACCTAATGTCCCACAGATGTCTGGTTTGCCCTCCCACCCTTGGCTCCACCCTCATCCTTCAGGTGACTCAGCTCCCCACTCTTTCCTTCCAGTTCACCCCCGAGCAGATCATAGGAAAGGACGTCCGGCTCCTGCGCATTAAGAAGGTACCTGGGCACATGGAGGTCGAAAAGGCCACCCCCCTTCTCTGCCCTGCCTCCTCCCATCTTGGTCCCCAGCTTCTACTCTCACAGTATCTCCTGGGAGATACCTTAGATCCCCACCATTCTCCCCCTCAATCCCTGAGAATGTCTGCTTCTGTGGTACCACACACCCAGACCCTTCTTGGCCCCTGTACCCATTTTCTCCCAGGTGGCCCTGCCTGTCACCCCTGGGCTTCTACTCATTGTGACCCTATCAAGAGGCTTCTTGGTGCTGCTGTCTGTCTGCTTGGCTCCCTAAAGCCTCTTTTTCTCCAACCAGGAGGGATCCTTAGACCTGGCCCTGGAAGGTGGTGTGGACTCCCCGATCGGGAAGGTGGTCGTCTCAGCTGTTTATGAGGGGGGAGCCGCTGAGCGCCATGGTGAGTGGGAACCAGCCATGTGGGCGATGGTTATGCAGGCCCCTTCGGGAAAGCAAACAGCTGCCCTCTAAGAGAAGGCTGGCAGTTGTTCCAGAATGCCCTTCAGCTGGAACTGTCCATCCAGTAGGCATCTGATGGTGCCAAGATTTGTGGGTGGACAGCCGAACCAGACACCACTTTGTCCTCCAGGGCCTCGCTGTCTTGTAGAGGAAACGTGCTCAGAATTGCCAGGTACTGACAAAAACAGTACAGTTTGCTAAGAACTGACAGAGAACTAAGGGGGTGGAGGGAAACCGCGGGAACCCTGTGGATCCTTAGTCCACCTAGAGAAAGGGAGCTGCTGGGAATGGCTCCCAGAAGGAAACCTGGGCTGCACCTTGAAAGAGAAGTTGATGTTTCCTTGGAAACTTCCTGGGAACTTTCCAGAAGATGGGAGAGCAGTGCAAAGGCCGAAGAGAAACCATTAAAACCTTGCCCAACCTTTTAATAACAATGAGAGCCAACATCTGCAAGAACTAACCATGGCCCAGAGGCTATTCTAAGTACCTGCCCATAACTCTGTGTGTACGTAGGTGTATATTAGCTCTCAGAAGCCACCTATCCGCATGTCCAGCAGGGAAAGAGGACCAGGATAAATGGGTGACTTTTCCTGGGCCTCTCCCCCCTTATGAAGCCCCAGCACAATCACTGCCTTATTACCCCTAGGCTCACCATTCACTTACAAAGTGAAAACCCCCTCTCTCCAGGCCCACTGTCCAAACTGCTGTCTGCAGTTCGGTCCCACACTGCTTTGGCACACAGCAGCTGGTGAAAGTTTCCCCAGGAGCATGTGTGTTTAAGGCACTGTGGCCACCATCTTCAGTAACACCCCATTCCTATGGTCCTTCTTGCCTGCAAGGCTTCTGGGTGGTCTATTTCAACATAACTCAGAGAGTATTCTGTTGGGGGACACCAGGACTGGGAGAAATTCTTTGGGAAAAGAAAAGAATTTTTTTAAAAAATGATATGTGGGAAGCTGTGCACAATCTAACTACTTTTGGGGGAGCCACCATGCATGTCAGCATGGCCAGGGTTTCGACAAGGCCTTCAGTGAAGTGAATAACTCACTGATATCTCAGCCTTTGCAGACTTATTAGACAGGGGTCATCTCATCAGAACACTTATAACACCATTCATGTATTCAAGAAATATCTACTGGATTTGTGTTGTGTTCATTTTGTGCTAGGTATTATGGTAAGTGCTGAGGATATAGTGGTAAATCAAAAAGACAGTCCCTGCCTGTGGGGCTGATTGTCTGACAGGAAAGCCCAGCAATCAACAAAACAGATTTATGATTATAAACTGTAAGATGCTGTGCAGGAAGAAACCATGATGCCAGGAGAGAATAATAGGAAAGATCTACTTGAGATCAAGTGGGGGCCACAGGAGGCCTCTCTGAGGGGGAGACATTTGGTGTCAGACCTAGAAGAGGAGAGAGATAAGGCAAGTGTTCCAAATGGAATAGTATATGGAGGCTTTGAGATAGCAAGGAGTTCAGCCTGTCCAGGGACCTGAAGCTGACCAGCAGGCTGGAGTGGCCCAGAACTCTCCTGTGATAACTTTACTAGAAATGCAGGTTTGTCTCCTGCAATATCAGAGGCCAACACAAAAGCTTGGGTGGCCATGATCCATCGACTCTACTGAGCTGGGGTGAGGACACGTGGCCAGGCTGGGAAGGAAGTGGTCTTTGAGTAACCGGGTAGATTCCCCTGTGCTCTGAGCCCATGTGAGCTGTCAGCACACAGGAGTCAGGTGACTTCTGTAGCCCTACAGTGAGTGCTTTGCCAAGCCCTGTGTAACATACATGTCATCTATAGCCAACAGCCTTGTCTTTCTGCAGGTGGCATTGTGAAAGGGGATGAGGTGATGGCAATCAATAGCAAAATCGTGACTGACTACACCCTGGCTGAGGCTGAAGCTACCCTCCTGAAGGCCTGGAATCACGGGGTAAGAAACTAGCCTGTTTACTTCCTCCCTTCCTTGCCTCAAACCCTAACCTCAAACCCTGGCTATTACAGCCAGGCCTTACATTTGGGATGCCCCAACTCAGGCAGGTTTCTAGGGTCAAGGCAACTCTTGGGTGATGCTCCCATACCCCATCCAGCCAATGGTCTTAATCTCACGGGTTCCAGAAAAGTAAATGTCAGTTCTTGACCTTGAGACTGAAAAGCAAGTGATGTGAATACAGACTCCAGCTGAGAAGGCATAGCAACCCACCCCCCAAAAGATAAGTCCTTCTCTAAGTACACCTTGAACAGAGTCAAGGGAGTGCTCAAGGATGCTAGAAATCACTAACAGGTGAGGACGCAGGAAGGAGAGGCTGGTGTTAGTCTGCTCTATGTTTATTAGCCACCCACAGCAGGGCCACCATGGATGGTTTCCCAGTCCGTGCACTGCAAGGGGGTGCCCTCCTATAGACTACAGCATGAGCGGTGCCCACTCAAGTTGTGCAATGCACAACCTGTGCAACTGTGTGCAGGCAGCTGAGCCTGAGGTATTAAGTTCAGTGCCGAGGAAGCTGACCAGATGGGCTTGGGACCCACATAAAAGGATATGGACCAGAGGAGACTTACGGATAACATGATGACTGTCTTTGATTATCTGAAGTGCTGCATTAGGTTAGAGGGAACAGAAGTGTGTTCTGTGATTCTTGAGGACAGAACTGGATTGGATGGAGGGAGGTCCTAGGGAAAGATTTTAGTTAAATATCGGAAGTTATTCCATGGTAGAGGGGCCCAGTGATAGTTCACATACTTTTTATTGGCTATACCCAAGCCAAGGTAGGACAACAATGAATCAGCCTAGGATGGCAGTCATGCAGGTGAGGGTATTCAGTGTTAGGATCAGAAATCTATGTCAGAAATTCCCCAATTGGCTGTGTATCAGAATGACCTAAGGAGCTTGTTTAAAAAACTATTTCCCAGGACCTGCCCCAGATTTCCAGGTGTGAGTCTGGAGTTTTAAAACATTCCCCCAAGTGATTCTGAGATTGCTACTTTGCCCCGGTCCACAGAGCAGCATTTGGGAACTTAGTGTCATTCAAGGGCCTGACAACCCTGATCTTATGGTTCTGAAGCCTCAGTGTCTACAAACTTCCCTAGACCATGGGACCCAACAGTGAGCCCCAACCCCAGCTGGAGGACTCCAGCTCCACCAGGGGTCTCCCCTCCCCCCATGGAAAGAAGGCCTCAGTTGGCTGGGGATCCAGTAATGGGAATGGAGTGTCAGGGGCAGTCACACCATTGAGCCCTGAGTACGCTCCAGAGTCACAAGACTTCTCCCTACAGGACTGGATCGACCTGGTTGTTGCTGTCTGTCCCCCCAAGGAATATAACGATGAACTGTAAGTGTGCGCAGCACCTCTCCATGATCTCCTATTCTTTCTCCTCCAAAATCTTGGCCATCTTCCCCCAGCCTGAAGGAATGGCCCAAGCACACAGCTCTTAGTAGCCATCCATCCTAGGAAAACTCCCAGGCTAGAGAAAGCTAGGACCAAGTCACTGTCAATTATTGTCAGTGCTGCCTCCAAGACTGCCTTATTCTAATTCTTCTTGACATATGGGAAACTGAGGCCCAGAGACATTAAGGGTCTTTGGCCAAGTAAATGAAGTTAAGACAACGTCCAGGATTTCTGATTCCCCACTGAGAATGTCATCTCCCCTCTGAGAATGTCATCCACTAGTTTGAAGACTTCTGTGTCTTTTACACTCTGGAGGGTTTTTCTGATATCTAACTGAGAGGTAACTGCATCCCCAAACAGCCAGGACCACGAACCCAACCTGGATCTCCCGAACCCAACCTGGATCTCCCGGGAGCCTTGGCTCAGCCGCCATCTTTCTCTGATTCCCTGTGTCTGTCTCAGAATCTGTTCCGGTCCCGTCTCTGTGTCTGCGTGGGTCTCCATGTCTCGCTGTCTCTCTCCTCCATCTTCTCTTTCCCTCTTCCCCATCCTACCTGTCACTCTCTCCCTCTTTCCCTACCTCTCCTCCCCACTGCTTCATCCCCCTTCCCTCCACCTCTCTCCCACTTTCCTTTTCTTGCTTCCCTGCATCCCTGACTGTGAGTCCCTCCTTCTCTGTCTTGGACATTCAGCCTCTCTCACTCTCCCTCTCGGCCTCTGTGGCCACCGGCCTCCATCTTCACCTCATCCCGTCGCCTCCCCACCCTGCTGACCACATCATGACTGTGCCTGCTTTGCTCCCCTTGCCCAGCAGAGGCCGAGTTCTCCGCATGTCTTGAGAAACTGAGGTCTTAGAGTAACTCATTCTGGAGCCCAGGGCCTAGGCAGGAGCCGAGTGAGGGGAGAGGCCCAATGGCTCTGCCTGGGAATAACTGAGCCCTGTTTTGTGTTTCCTGCTCTGCTCTGCGTATGTAGCTCTTCTCTTCCCTCTTCTGCAGCCGAAAGCCCCCAGCCGGTCCGAAAGCTCCTTGAAGACCGTGCTCCCGTGCATAGACACGGGCTCCTCCTGCAGCTGGAGCCTGGCAGCCCCCCATGGTGAATAGGCAGGCGGGCTGCAGGGCCCCGTCTGTCCATGCTGCGTGCAATGGCCATCTGCTGACCAAGCTGTCGGCAGGTTCTTTGGACTAGTGTCTGGAGGGGTGTGTGAGGCGCCATTCCCAGAAGTGCCACTTGGGCCTGCTGTTGGTCACACTGGGATTCTGTGGGACTGTGTTCAGGAGAGCCGAGTGCACAGCACTATTGGGACCAGGAGCCTGACTTACCACAACCCATGGTTCCTGCCACACAGCACCTGAATGAGCAGGATGGAGCAGTGAGCACCGTTCTCTGCTGGCACACACAGTGCCTCAAAACAGGCATGATTCCTCTAAAAGAGCTCAGAGGAAGTTCAGTTTGAATCTCCTCCTGCCCCCATACAGAAGAGTCCTTAGCAAAGTGTGCCTCTCTTCCCTGGGAATGCCACCCGCTGGGCGCCCCTGCTCTGCTGGCCCCTGTGTTTGGGCAGAGCATTAAGAGGTATTTAAGGCTGGTCCAAAGAACCAGGTTGGCCTATTAGTGTCGTTCATGTCCTGTTGTGACTTGTGGTCTGAGCCTTGCTTAGACCAAACTGTCTTCTGTGCCTTCTATGCCCTTTGGCTTGGGACTTCACCTATGGGACACTATGGAGCCCAGCTTTGGGTGGTGCTTCCCACCCTGTGACAGGACTGTGTCCATGGACAGAGCTGGTGGGTAGCCGTGGAGCTGGTGCTTGGCACAGCCTAAAGCCCCAGCTGGCCTCATGTGGACAGACCCAAGCCTGATCTTGTTGACATTTGTTACAAGTTTCTCAAAACATTAGGGCCTCGAGCTCCCAAGGCAGTTGACCTACTGTGCTGTGGCTTCTGGGATGATCTCAGTGGCCCTGTGTTTTCTGTCACTTGCCATCTGCTCTTTGCGAGGGACTACAGCCCTCTGCTTTCTGGTCCTTCCCCCCTCATGCCAGGTGTCCCTCCTGCTTTCTCCCTGGCCTCCCGTGTGCCGTGGCTATGGTGGTGTGTAGCTGCTTGGGGCCTGCACCCAGAGGGGTCTCCAGAGGTTTGGCAGGGCCTTGTGCTCTGGGGGTAGGGGTGTGCTCCCTACTGTCAGGCCCTGCTCTGAGGGTACACCCACAAGGCCTGCACTCACCTGCTCTGTCTCCTCTTTCCTACAGGACCTTCTTCTGAAGCCTGCAAGGAGAAACCAAATTCATCTCTAGAAGCCAATGAGCTCTGAACCCACCCTCTTAAACATAAAGACTGGGGCCGGCCCTGAGAGGCACCAACCTGCAATACCCTGGAAACACACAATGAGATTTCAGGTTCACCTTGGCCCTGAACTTGGGCTGGATAAAGAACACTGGGAGGACAGCAGGGAGGAAGGAGGCAGCCAGCCATTCTGAAGCGCATCCCTGGGATCCAGACTCATTTCTTTCCTCTGGCGCTGTGAATTTGGTCTCTCCCAGCCTGGGAGACTCCTCCCTTGAACTCTAATAGGACCCAACTTTTGGTCTCTCCTCACCCCTTTCCTCTTGCTCCTGTGCTGCTGAGATTGCTGCCACAACCCTTACTCTGAATTCATGAATAAAACATTTCTTTTCCAGTTTATAGGAGTCAGTATGGATTTTGGCAGCTGATTACAGACTGTCAACTAAGAAACCAGAAGGTTTTGGCCCTTCTTTAAGAGTGAGAAACAGTGCCGTGATGGGAGCTGGGTCTGACATGAAGCATGTGACCAAATGGCCAGGGACCGGCTTGGGGCAGGGAGTTGGGGCAGCAGGAAATGAGCTAGGCTGGGCTTCAGTGTCTTCTCAGCAGAAGGGTGGCAGCACATGAAGTCCATGTAGCATGTATACCACGTCTTCTTTTTTTTTTTTTAAATAAATTTTATTGTTATATTCCCCATACAATTGCAGCCCCCCCATTCTGACCCCAATCCCTCCCCTCCCGCCCCCCTAAAAGTGTCTCTGGTTCATAGTTTTTTGTTGATTTTGATTTTCACTATCTTATAGTTATTCATTTTCCTGGTCCCTTATTTAAGTTTTCTAGATTCCTGCTATGAGTGAGACCATCCGGTATTTTTCTTTTTCTTTTTGGCTTATTTCGCTGAGCATGATCCCTTCCAGCGCCATCCATGTTGCTGCAAATTGCATGTGTTTATCTTTTATGAATGCTGAGTAATATTCCATGGTATATATGTACCACATCTTCTTGATCCAGTCATCTATTTTTGGGCAAAGCTTAGCTATTGTAAACAGTGCTGCTATAAACATAGGGGTGCAGGTGTTCTTTGGAATTGATGTTTCTGTGTCCTTTGGGTAAATACCTAGGAGTGGAATTGCTGGATCATATGGAAGCTCTATGTTTAGTAGGTCCAGAAATCTCCACACAGCTTTCCACAGTTATACCACGTCTTCTTAATCCACTAGTCTGTCAATGGCTATTGGAAACAGTGCTGCAGCGAACATAGGAGTACATATTTCCCTTTGAATTAGTGATTTCTTTGGGTAGATACCTAAGAGTGAATAGCTAGATCATATGGTATATCTATGTTTAATCTTTTAAGGAACCTCCATACTATTTTCCATAGGGCTGAACCCTACTTACTGACCAGCAGTGTATAAGGATTCCTTTTTGTTCACATCCTCACTATCATTTATTGTTTCCAGTTTTCTTGATACAGGCCATTCTCACTAGAGTAAGGTGATACCTCATGGAGGTTTTGATTTGCATTTCCCTGATGATAAGTGATGTTGAACATTTTTTTTCGTGTGCCTTTTGGCCATCTGTATGTCTTCTTTGGAGAAATGTTTATTTAGCTCTTCTAAATCAATTTAGTTCTTCTAAATCAATTCTTTGATTGAGTTCTTTGTTTTCTTTTTGTTGAGTTGTGTGAGTTTTTTGTAGATCTTGGATCTCAGTCCGTTTTTGGATGTATGATGTGCAAAATTTTTCTCCCACTGTACAGTAGCTTTTTAGCTTGATGTAGTCCCATTAGTTTATTTTTTATTTTGGTTTTTCCTCACCATTGGAATTGAGTCTCCAAAGGCATCCATGAAGCCAATGTTGTGGAGTATTTTGCCTATGTTTTCTTCTATGTATTTTATGATTTCTACTCTTACATCCAAATAGTCAGTCCATGTTGAGTTAATTTTTGTGTGTTGTGTGAGAGAGTGGTCTAGTTTCATTTTTCTGCCTGTGACTATCTGGTTTTCCCAACAATATTTGTTCAAGAGACTTTCCTTTCTCCATTGTGGTCTCCTTTGTCCATATGTAGTTGGGTTTATTTCTGAACTCTCAGTCCTAGTCCATTGGTCTATGTCTTTATTTTATTATTTTTTATTTTTTTTTATATAGAGGCATGTTTATTTATTTGTTTGTTTGTTTGTTTGTTTTGTTGTTGTTGTTTTTATACATGCACTGGGTACAGTCAGAAGCTTGGGAGGGCGAGAGAATTCACCAGAGCCAGAGCGGGGAGCAGAGCAGGCAGAAGGACCGAAGTACACTGCTGAGGGGAGCAGCGGGCGGCAGGAGAGGTCTGCGCGCCATGTGGGACCCTCCTCCCGTGGCCGGGGAGCAGCCGGGGATCAAACCGGCGCCCATAGGCTGCATGCAGCTTCGCAACCCAGCGCTCAATCGCTGCGCCACCGGGGAGGCCCTATGTCTTTATTTTTATTCTAGATACTAATTATGATTTTAATACTCTAATCAATTCTAATTCTAATTAATTACTGTAGTTTTATAGAATAATTTGAAGTCTGGGAATGTGATACCTTCAGTCTTCTTTTTTGTCAAGATTGCTTTGGCTATTCAGAGTCCTTTGTGGTTCCATATAAATTTTAATGTTTGTTCTATTTCTTTGAAGAGTTCCATCGAAACTTTGAGAGGGATTGTGTTGAATCTATATACTGCCTGGGGTATGATGGACATAAATTCTTCCACTCCATGAGCATGGGCTATCTTTCTACTTCTTTGTTTCTCCTTCTGTTTCTTTTAACAATATCTTATAGTGTTCTTTGAATAGGTCTTTTACCTCCTTTGTCAGGTTTACTCCTATGTGCTTAATATTTTTGATACTACTATAAATGGGATTTTTTTTTTCTTTCTCTTCTAATTTATTATTTGCATATAGGAATTCAATTGACTCCTGAATGTAGATTTTGTAATCTGCCACTTTACTACACTGATCTGTTACCTCTAATAGTTTTTTGTAATGGAGTATTTAGGGTTTTCTATGTCTATAATCACATCCAAGGCAAATATTGAGAGTTTTACTTCTTTTCCAATTTAGATTCCTTTTATATCTTTCTCTTGCCTAATTGCTCTAGCAAGGACTTCTAATGCTATGTTGAACAGTAGTGGAGACATGTATATTCTTGTCAGGTACCTCATCTTAAAGGAAAAGCTTTCAGTTTCTCACCATTGAGTATCATGCATATATGTTTTGGCAGTTATAGCCTTTATTATATTGAGATATGTTCCTTTTATATGTTCCTTTTATATGTTCCTTTTATTATATTGAGATATGTTCCTTTTATGTTCCTTTTATAATATGTTCCTATTATATTGAGATATGTTCCTTTTATTTTGCCTATGTTTTCTTCTATGTGTTTTACGATTTCTACTCTTACATCCAGGTTATTAAGCATTTTTATCTCCAGGTTATTAAGCATTTTTTACCATAAATGGATGCTGGATCCTGTCAGATATCTCTGTATTTTCCCATATAGCTGCTAACCTTGTCTCTAGAGACAATCCCAAAATGGAGGTAAAAGGAACGGGCTTATGTTTGCTGACACCTACTGTGTGCCAAGCCTGGGCTGAACCCTAGAGTCTACATCTGAAATTGCATGACTGAAATTGGTCCATGGCCTTCTATGGATCCTAGTGATAATAGCCAACACTTGCATGGCATGAGCTATATGCCAGGTGCTATTCTAAGTGCTGAGATCATCCATCCATTCCTTTTAACAACTCCACAGGTTGTTTTCTATTATTATCTTCAACCGCTTTTTATTAAGGGAAGATGGAGGTACAAAGAGGTTAAGTGACTTTCCCCAGATCATACAGTGAGAAAGTATTGCAGCTGGCACTCAGAACCCAGATACTTTGGGCTCAGAGGCCATACCTTTGTCTCCACTTTGTGCTAGGTAGCTTCCCTGGAAGGTCTCAAGTTCTGAACTGCTGGCAGATCAGTTCTCCCCACAATTGAAAAACAAATAATGTTCTACATCCTCTTGTGACCTACAAGTACTGTTGTTGAGGTCTTTAGCTTGTTGGTTCCTGGAATCTCGCTATTTGAAATTCATCTCCAGCTATTCTTAGTTATTGGCACCTCAGAGTGAGTGAGTTTATCAGTGCTTATCAGGACTTGATGAGTGAGACAACAAAGAAGACTTTGAACTCCCAGTTAGAGGAGAGGAGCAGAGATGTGCCATTGGGCAGTGTGAGAAGAGAGAATGGAGGAAGGCTGGTGGCATGGATGACATAAGTCCTGAGTCATCAGGTCTCCTCTGAACTTTTAGTGTCTTATCCATCTCATTGGAATTGCTTCCCACAGTTATTCTCTGGCTCTAGGCCCCTCTCACCTCTGCATCTGGAAGTCAGAGCAAAAGGGCCGAGTCAACAGGCTTTGTAGTTCCACATCAACCCCTTTGGGCCTGGGCAGGGCTGGGAGCTTACTTTCATGTGAGTCCAGCCTAATTCCCAAGACAGATTTGGATAAGAATCTGTTTCTGGAGCTAAAAACCCTTTTTTTGTCCCGTCCCTGCAGTGACCCTTCCCAGCTCCCTGGAGCCCAGTCTGGCCATGCCTCTGTGAGAACTGGAGAGGGAAAGCACAGCCTTCTGGGAAAGGCAGGTGGGGCTGGTGCAGGGAGAGGGGAGGGGGCCTGCCACAGCCACCCTGCTGGACGCTGGGGTTTGTAGCCAGGAGGTTACCTGCTGGCCTTAATAGGAATAAGAATGCTACTACTCCAAGGTGTTTACTTATGTCAGGCACTCGCTGAGCCCTAAATAGTAGTGACTCATTTAATCATTACAACAAACCCTAAGTGGTAGAAAATGATGTTAACTTCACAGGAAATGGAGGCACCAAGACATAAGAACACGTCTGAGGTTAAACAGACAGCAGATGCACAGCCAGGTTGTAGATCCAGGCAGGGTAACTCCAGGAATCTGTATCACTAACCAGTGTGCTATATTGTCCTGAGGAGATAAGAAAGAAATTATGTCTAAAATATGATCTCAGGAAATGAGGGAAAACTCCAGCCATGAATTAATTCCTCTATGTTCCTATTTTCTCTCAGTTTTACTGTGGTCCTCATACTGCAAAGGGAACCAGCCAAGAGCTTTCTCTCCTTAAAATTCCTCAAAGGCTCCTTTGCTGTCCTCAAGACAAAGTCCAAACTCCTCGGCCTGGCTGATTCAAAATCCTTCACCACCTGGCCCTGACAATTTCTCCAGCCCAGTCTCTTGCCAGTCACTTAGGCCATTCTGAACTCCTCAATTTCCTGGGCTGGCCATGCTCCATCACTGCTCTGTGCTGGCACATGGTCACTCTACCCTGTCCTGCTCGTGTCCCTGTGAGCTGCCACACATCCTTCAAGATGCAGGTCAATTGTAAAAGTAGAATCATC
Source organism: Talpa europaea (assembly GCF_964194135.1). Classification (NCBI taxonomy): domain Eukaryota; kingdom Metazoa; phylum Chordata; class Mammalia; order Eulipotyphla; family Talpidae; genus Talpa; species Talpa europaea. The sequence continues at coordinate 39,904,013 of NC_140073.1, read as the reverse complement.
TCCTGTGACCTACTATGGGAGGATCTGTGCTCTGGGGCTAGGGGCTAACTCCGTCCGTGTAACTGCCTTACCAATTCCCAGTGGCCAGGGCCTGCTGGTTGGCCACCAAGTGGGACAAGAAATGGGGGGCTGCTATGATCACCAAGCTTCCAGGGCTGAGAAACAGGGCTCCTGACACTTGCTCCCCAAATGTCCCAAGAAATGAGAACTGAAATCTGACCTTGAGCACATTGATCTGTATCTCAGTTTGTTCAACTATAAATGGGCTACAAAATCGCACCTATTTTATAGACTGGTGAGGATCAAAAGAAATATAAAGTATTAGAAATAGCTCTTGGATCTTAATATTGATTTTTTAAAATCTGGGATAGATGTTGCAAAGGGAAGAGCTTGGGGCCCATTTCACCTTTAAGATTGAGCTTCTCAAAGGTAAGCTCTGAGACAGAGTTGTTCCTCACCCTCCTCCATGCCCCCCAAACTTAAAACTGTAGCAATTGGGGGAGCTATCTGCCTTCTCCACATGTTAAGTGCAGAAAGTCTTTCAATAACCTTCTCTTTCTAAGGAGAAACACTTACTCCTGACAGGCCACCAAAGGAGTGAATGAGAGAGAGAGAGAGACCCAGAACATGCTTGTTTTTTTAATATTCATCTTGATTAATGTACACAGGAGGATCTCAAGAACAGATTTCTAGAAAGTTTTCTTAATCAATTACCTTATAGTAAACAGTAAATGCATCAGCTCTTTCCCACACCTCTCCCAGACTTTACTACCGAGTTGATGCGATGGAAGTCAGAAAACCTCCTACATGAGAGGTGAGACCCTCCACAGTGAAGGGTGATTTATATCCTCCATTTATATATAGGAGAAAAGTGTCCCCTCTCTTCACCTCCCCTCCAGAAACCCCCGGTCCTCTTGGGAAATAGAACTGTTATTTTCCTTTTAAAGACTGATAAAATATACATGACATCAAATTTGCCATCTTAATCATTTTAAACACATTCACTTCAGTGTGCAACCATCATCACTATCATCCCTCTCCAGAACTTTTTTTGTCTTGCATTACAGAAACTCTGTACACGTTAAACAACAATTCCCCATTTCCCTCTCCCCTTAACCACTGACCACTGTTAACCACCAGTCTACTGCCTCCTTTAATTTGATACAAACAAATTTTACTGATCATTACATGAAATGAACAGTCTCCATTTGGAGAATGGGGTACAGGGTAGGAAGCTTTCATAGGATGAAGAATAAAGAACAAGGAAGCAAAAAGTAGAAAATATCTGAATGACTCCAGAGCCACATACTCAATCTTGTTGGGCATGAGAAAAATAAGGAAATAAATACAGACCCCAGAGTTTGCCTGGCATTAGGAGATTGGCTGACACCATTTTGCTTTCTGTCTCTATAAATTTGACTCCTGTGGGCACCTCATGTAAGTGGAATCACACAATATTTATCCTTTTGTGGATGGCTTACTACACCTCAACAAGTATCACAGACAAGCAATGAATGCAGCTACTTTGGAGGACACAGTTTCCCCCTCTCTGCTGTATAACACAGTTGGCCATTACAGCTACAGAATCTTTGTCCGTCAAGGGTAGCCCTTAAGGCTGGTGAACCAGCTCAGACTTGACTGCTCAGGCCTGATGACTCACTTGACAGTACCATGGAGCAGAATTCTACCTGATATGACTCATAAAACTCCTCATAGACCAATAGACACCTACCCACAGCTGCCTCAGGCCAGCAGTCCCTAACTCAGGGTTCACAGATGGAGGGGTTATGAACTCCAGATTTTGAATCTCTTTTTGAAAAAGTGATGAAAAGCCTTCATCAAACTTTCAGAAATATCTCTGACCCAAAGGAGGTTAAATACATTCTCATGAAAGGGTGATGATTAAGACAAAAAATTCAATAGTGAGTGCTAGGAACTCTCAAAAGATTGGGAGTGAGCTCCTTACACACAGGCCCTTTATTCATCCCTGTGTCTCCCTCACTTAGTAAGGTGCTTAGCACATAGTATGTGCTTAATAAAGGTGCTTAGCACATAGTATGTGCTTAATAAAGATGGCTCAATAAATGAAGAATCTGTTAAAAACAAAGAAAATACACCTCAATGATATAGCAAAATGAGAAAGTTGAATTCAGTTTATAGACATCAACTTTTTACTTAGCTGAGCAAGCACACAGCTGTTATGTCCCTAAGTAAATATTATCACTGATCAATTTGTTTATTTATCCACTCATTTATTCATTTAGCAAATATTTACCAAGACAGAGCATCTGTGCTAGAACCAAGCTACATAAGACTCAGTTTCAGCCCTCAAGCAGCTCCCAGTTCAGGGGGCTAGAAAAACCCCACAATAAATTATTGTGATACTGGGTGTAAAGGGCTGTGACAGGGACTGTACAAAGGTCCCCAAGGAGCAATCTTAAAGATGTCCAGGTCAGAGAAGGCTTCCCTAAGGAAGTGACATTTGAGTCCAGTGCTGAAAACTGAGAAGCAGGTAGTCAGTGGAGTGGGGGAGGTGAGAAGTGAGAGGTTGTCCCCCAGAGGGAACAGCACAGCCTCTGGGAAACCCTGTTTGTAGCTTCCATGGCCTGTGCTGAGCACATACAACAGGTGCTTCCTAAATGTGGATTGTCAAGCGAACAGTGGTCAGTCTGGAGGGGCAGAATCTCTGAGGGGAACTCCTTAGCTGGAAATTCCAGAATGCTAGCAATCCAACCCTCCAAACCCACTATTTTCCACGATTCCTCTCCATGCACCTCATCCCAGCAAAAGCTCATTGGTTTGCTCACTGCATTTGAGAAATTTTGTTCCATCTTCTCCACTTTCATACACAGATATCCTACCTCTGCAACCACACATTCTCCCATCTCTTCATTAGCTTCAAATTGACAGATATATTGAATACTAAGCTTTTCATGTAGCCTTGAAAAAAAATAATCATTTTATCATTTAATGATGGGGGAACTCTGAGGCTTGGGCAAAGGACACAGCCTCATCATCTCTTCCCCACTGGGCCAACAGAGGAATTCGATTTGGTTTCCCCAGCTCCAGTGGAAAAGGTGCTGCTTCTCTCCAAACCAGCAGGCTCACTTCTCAGCAAAAAGGCTCTGCCTCTTGCCCAAGCCCCAGAGTGCACCCTCATCCTTACATTATCTTCTCAAGGGCACTCTGGCCTTCCAAAAGGCTTAAAATTGAATACATTCACCAATTTGAATTTTTAATGTACTCGTAATAGCTAAACGCTCATTTGGGTTCTACATGGGTATTGTCTGCTAAGCCAGTCACTGTGGGTCATTTGTGCTTCGCTCACAGGTGTGACCCCAATTAGCAACCCTTCTCCCCCACCCAAGGACTCAAGTCCTCCCTTCTGCTCCTAACTGATGCCATGACTGGCTTTTCTTGTGGTTTCTAACTCAGAGAAAAGGCAAAATTCACAGGCACGCAGGTTTCTCCAAAGATCTATTCTTGGGAACCTGCATTCCCTTCTTGGGAGATGAAATCTCAGATCCTCATTCTCCTTTAGGAAGTTGTGAACAGCACAGGCTTTGAAGCCAGGTCTAACTGGGCTTGTATCCATTTTCTACCCAATCCCAGTTGTGTGATCTTGGGAAAGGGTCTCAATCCCTCTGAGCCTCAGTTTTCTTTGGTAACAGTTAAAACAGGCCAAGTGTGTCACATATACTAAGCACTCAACAAATGGTATAAAACAAAAGGGAGAAAATTGTATTCTCTGTTCCTTCCCCATCCATCTTTCCAGGAAGAGGGCAGGTTTGAGGATGGTCAGCAGCTTGCGGAGGGTAAAGGGTCTGATCGAGAAACCTCACAGGGTGAGGCCAAGGACCGCGTTGCTCTAGGAAATGAGTGGTCTGTTTTTTAAAAAGAAATGATGTGGAAGAAAGGAAGAGGAGACATAATAAGGTAATACTCAAAGTGGAAAACCATTGGGAATAGAGGAGAAATGGGGGATTTTAATAAGTTTCTGCTGTGAAGTGTGCAATTTACATCCTCTCCATCCCCCCTCCATCCTTTCTCTGAGTTCAGCAAAGCCTTCATTTTCATCAATGCACTGAGTAGTTGCATCTTTGGGGGGGATGCAGTGAGGGTCAATTTGACTACAACATCCTCAAGGGTACAGAGCAATCAGGTCATGCACAAGAGAAGTCCTTCTGGAATATGTTATTCTAGTGAGGGTGACCCTGGACCAAAACTTAAGTCATCAAGAACTTCATTTAAATTCTTTTTCAAGACCCCACCAGGCTGGCAGAAAAACACTGGGGTTTCTTGGTGTTTCCTCCCCTCCTCCAAGTTATGTGGGGCCAAAAAAATCTAGGCAGGGAGGATACATCTTGATTCTGCATCAGTTACCCACACAAGTATGGCTGAGGGTCCTCTGTCTCTATTAACTGGGTAGCCCTGTTCTGGGCAAAGGGAGCCTTTCTTCAATATAGTCCCTGTGTGCATTTCCCCCCCAATCTCCATACTACTTTTCCCTTCTAGGTGATTCTCTCCCTGCCCACCCACCCAGAAGCAGGCAGGGAAGCTGGGCATCAGAACTTTACTCTCTTCTTTCCTCCTGAGAGTAAGGTAAGATGGGGGAGGAGGGATGTGGGGAAGGAAATAACTTCTCTCCCAGGCTCCCGCTTTGACATTTTGTCTATAACTCGATTCTTCCTTTTAGTGATTCCACAGTCTTCTAAATATCCAATGGATTTCAAACAGCAATTGTCTACTTTCCACCAGGCCAATTTCACATGCATCTTTACAGTCATCTGCCTGAAAGAGGAGGAGGGATGGAGAGAGATCTTTCCAAGTTCTAGATGGTACATCTCTTTTTTAAAAGATTTATTTTTATTTATGTATGCATACAAGAACTGGGGTATAGGCCAGAGGGGCGTGTGTGTGTGTGTGTGTCTGTGTGTGTGTGTGTGTGTGTGTGTGTGTGAGAGAGAGAGAGAGAGAGAGAGAGAGAGAGAGAGGATTCACCAGAGAGAGTGGGGAGCAGAACAGGCAGATCTACTGAAACACACTGCTGAGGGGAACAGTGGGTGAGACAGGAGAGGTCTGCTGGGCCATGTGGGTAGCTCCCTGGCTGGGGATCCAACTCAGGCTGAACTGGCTAGATATAAATTGATAGTGCTGAGACTTTAACCCCTGTGGCACCAGGGAGGTCCCAGAGAGTACATCTTTATTCTCTGTACTTGATCTATAGTAGTCCACATTATGGATAATACTACAATTCGTTTATTTTTAACCAGACGGCTATTGGGGTTATTGAAAGGGCTAATCACACCACTCTATTATGTCACCATTATCATTCTGTTGAATGCCCCTCCTACCGTCTTCATGTTCACTGGTCAGCCAGATAGAGACAAAGTACTAGAGCCTGAACAACCTGAGAACTGGAAGAGACTGTTAGGAAACTCTAAGCCAGTCCTTAGCCTGAACATCGGAGGGGCGGAGCTCTGCGTGAGGTCACACCCACATCATTTGCCAGCTGGAATCCATGTCCCTGAGATCCATGCCAGGTTTTCCTTTCTGCCGGGAAAATGGCTGAGAATTCTCAAAGAGGAATACCCTTGGTTGTGACTGCCCTCTCACCACCCCCCTGCATATCTGAAGCTAGCCCGGCTTTACGGGAGGTGGGAAAGCCGGAGACCCAGCGCCCCACTGAGGCATGTGCCTGTGTCTGTTTGTTTTGCAAAAAATAAATCGCTTCCTGCAGCACAGGCAGCTCTGCATCTTGGACATCTTTCCACGCCAGTATGTATAACCTACTTTAGCCTCTTACTTGTCTCACAGCAATCCACAGTATGGATGTGTGTTCTATCCAGCCCGTCACTGATGGACATTTGGGTTGTTTCCAAGATCATAATCTTGGGAAGATTATGATCATTTCTTCATTTCAAGTCATTTCGCGTCTTTTTATGCACCTGACTCCACAGTTTTCAAAACAACTCTGGCACCCATGTGGGGGTACTGTGATGGGTATCCTCACTCTAAAACTAGGTGTAAGGAAATGTCAGTCCCTCACTGGCTCACATACTGTAGGTTTGTCCTAGAGATGGCAAATGCAGCATCTCCCTCCAGTCTCAGATCCAACACTGAGTCCGGGTTGCTGCTCCCTCAAGGCTTTTTATCTTTGGATCAGCTTGGACTGAACAGGGTTTTGTTTATTTCAAATGGCCCAGAAAAGATAAATGTGTGGGTTGTGTCAGGTACTGTACGGTGAGTGGGAGGGAAAGACTACTAGATAACTTTCATTGATTGAGGGGATCCCATGTGTGGGCTCCTCTGGGATGAAGAAGCCTGGCCTATCTTCTTGGCTTGCAAAGCACATTTATACCAATTTTAATCATTTGTTGTGCGTGTATTATTATCTCCCCCATTCACAAATGAGAAAATTGAAAACCAGTGTAGGAATGTTGCTCTCTAAAAATACATATTAATACATAAAAATACATTTTTTACTAAAAAAGAAAAATAGCACTGCTAAAGTGAAAAACTGATATGGTAATTATAAAACCAACATGGCAACACTGGAAAAAACGTGCAACTAAAAACACAAAAATCAGGTCTCCCCAGTGGTGCAGTGGGTTGAGCGCAGCACTGTGAAGTTGTCTGCGGCTTCTGAGGCGCAGGTTCGATTCCTGGCCGGCAGTGAGAATCCCATATGGCGCAGCAGACCTCTCCTGCCACGCCCGCTGCTCCCCTCAACAGCATATTTCAGTCGTCTGCCTGTTCTGCTCCCCGCTCTGTCTCTGAAGAATCCTCTCACCCTCTTGCACCTCTGGCCTGTACCCCAGCTCTTGTATAAAAATAAATAAATCTTAAAAAAAAAAACACAAAAATCTTGTTAGGTGACTATGGGCATATCATGGTAGATCTCTGACCCTGGGTTGTATAATTTTTACAAAAAAAGAATGACAAAAACAAGCACAGCAATGGTGAATAATATATAGTTGCACACCACTCTAAAGCAACAAGCATTTCAAATCAAAACTACGAGATACCATCTCACACCAGTGAGAATGGCACATATTAAAAAAACTAGCAACAACAAATGTTGGCGAGGGTGTGGAGAAAAAGGAACTCTCCTGCACTGTTGGTGGGAGTGCAAACTGTCCAACCACTATGGAGAGCTGTGTGGAGATTTCTGGACCTACTAAACATAGAGCTTCCATATGATCCAGCAATTCCACTCCTAGGTATTTACCCAAAGGACACAGAAACATCAATTCCAAAGAGCACCTGCACCCCTATGTTTATAGCAGCACTATTTACAATCGCTAAGATTTGGAAACAACCCAAATGCCCAAAAATAGATGACTGGATCAAGAAGATGTGATACATATACACCATGGAATATACGCCATGGAATGCTGAATAATTTCAACATTCAAAAAAGATAAACACATGCAATTTGCAGCAAGCATGGATGGCGCTGGAGGGGATCATGCTCAGCGAAATAAGACAGAAAGAAAAAGAAAAATACCGGATGGTCTCACTTATAGCAGGAATCTAGAAAACTTAAATAAGGGACCAGGAAAAAGAATAACTATAAGAAAGAAAATATCAAAATCAACAAATAACTATGAACAAGAGACACTCTATGGGGGTGGGGGCGGGGAAAGGAGGGCTTGGGGTAATAATAAGGGGATTGTAATTGTATGGGGAATATAAAAATAAAATTTAAATTAAAAAAAAATAAAGCAACAAGCATTTCCAACTCTGAGCCTCCCCTGCAGACTTGCATTCAAACACACTTTTTTTTTGTGGGACCCTCCCCGGTGGCGGGCAATGAACTGGCGCTGCAGAGGCTGCGGGCAGCTTCGCAGCTCAGCGCTCAACCGCTGTGCCACCAGGGGAGGCCCCACACATATTTTTAACTCAAAAGGATACCTGCACTCTTATATTTACTGCGACACTATTTATAATAGGTAAGATTTGGAAACAACTCAAATGCCCCAAAATAGATGACTGGATCAAGAAGATGTGATATATGCACACAAATAGAATACTATTCAGCAATAAAAAAAGATAAGCTCAGGCCTCCCCTAGTGGCGCAGGTGGTTGAGCGCGGTGCTGTGAGGCTGTCCGCAGCCTCTGCAGTGCTGGTTCGAGGGTCCCACATGGCGCGGCAGACCTCTCCTGTCTCGCTCGCTGCTCCCCTCAGCAGTATATTTCGTCAGTCTGCCTGTTCTGCTCCCCGCTCTGTCTCTGGTGAATCCTCTCACTCTCCCGCGCATCTGGCCTGTACACCGTTCTTGTATAAATAAATAAATCTTAAAAAAAAAGATAAGCTCATGCCATTTGCAATAACATGGATGAAGCTAGAAGGGATTATGCTCAGTGAAAGACAGTAGGAAAAAGAAAAATATCGGATGGCTTCATTTATAGGAGGACTATAGGGGAACTAAATAAGGAATCAGTAAAAAATAACAATAAATGAAAACCCAAATTAACAGGCAACTATAAATCAGAGACACTCTGCAGGGGAGGGGGAAGGAAAGGGATCAAAACAGGGGAGGGAAGAGCACAAGGGACATTGGTGATGGTGCACGGGTGAATTGGTGGTGGGAATTTTACAGGGACTACACCTGAGAAGAGAAAGCAAACATTGTACAAAGAGGAACAATGTTGTAAAATATATATAAATAAATAATTTAAAAATAAGCATACATATTTAATATGGCTATAATCATAGAAAACAAACAATTGTGTTACCTGCTGTTTCAACTGACGTGATCTCCTAAGCCTTTCCCGCGTGGCTACATGGACTTGGCAGCTATCACTTTTTCAGCAGATGTATTCACCCAGGTTAATTAACTCCTGTCCTTGGTGCTGGAAATTCACTGCCAAGTTTTCACTATTTTGGTTGATGCTGTGGGAAAAGCCTTTCAGCTTCAGAGATTTCTGAAAGTCAATAATTACATGAGGCCACCACACCCTAAACTCTTGCCTACTCCAAGCTGTTTACCCAAAAATCATGAGCCCGCCATCCTGGTACCTGTTACTGCCCTAGTCTCTCCCAGGGCCTGAGGCAGAGCTGAGGTGCTTGACAGTGTCCTATAAAGGTTTTGAGCAGCCTCAAGCTCCTTGAAGCTCGCAGGGAAAGGAGATGAGGAAATCTTGATGTCCCCTGCTCAACCTCCCCCAAACATATGCATTTATACTCTTTTACCATAACTCAAGAAATTCTTCTAAAATCTAACCCCAAATTCCATGTTGTCTTCTTTCTTCATAGTATATAAATTTTTTTGGGCCATCGATCTGAGTCTATTCTCACTAGAAGAGTAGCAATGCCTGGCATTTTTCTTTACAATTTCACCAGGTCCTTGAACTCCTTAAGCCTATGTCTGGTAAAGAATACAGCCTAGGGTGCCTCCACCCCGCCTGGCTGCCTCCCATTACTTTTGCTGGATACAGTTCCACAAGTACCTGCTTTCCAGGCTTGCACCAGGACTCACCCTATCCACTCACCAGCCAGTCACCCTGAGATTGCACCGTTAGGGAAGCCTGCCTGAGGGAGATTGGAGAGGGGGTGGGGGGCTGTCATTAGGGGTGGAGAGATGAGGAACCGAATTCAAATAATGCTTCCCTCACTGACCCCAGTGAGACCACTTGGGTCAGTCTTAACAGATTGACTGTCCTCAATTTCCTCATCCGAAAAATGGGAGAAATTATGCTCTGTAATTGACAGGATTGTTGGGAGATCCTAAATAGTGAAAGCGATGGGTAAGGAGGGAAAGCATCCAGCCATGCCCGGCGCCTGGGACCACTTTTGCAAACACACCAAGGGCTCCACCGTGTCCAAAGCTGAAGTTCTTTACTGCTTTTCGTATCCACGTGGAGTGGGATTTGCTCCGCTCTAACTACATCCCCGGGCACCAGACCCAAGAGAGCTCACATCTCAGCCCCGGGGCCAGTGAGCTCACACTGAAGACCCCGAGCACCCCCACTCAGGACCCCCACGAGCCCCCTCCTGCCTCCCAGACCCCAGCGCACCCACCGCGCAGTCCGCCTGGCCCTCTTCACCAGCGCACGCGCGCAGCGGGACGCGGGCACAGCGCACCCCAACACGAGCAGGTCGGACTGCAGGCACCCGCCCCGCAGGTAGAGGAGCAGGGGTGGGGGGCAGGGAGGAAGGGGGTGGCGGGAGCGCTGGCGGGGCGGGGCGGGGCCCGCAGGGCCGGGGGCGGGGGCCTGACGGCCCGGCCGCGGAGCTGCCAGGCACAGAGGCACCGCAGGCGCGTGGAGCCAGCCGCAGCCGAGCCCCAGCCCACACCGCCATGCCCCTGGCCTTCTGCGGCAGCGAGAACCACTCCGCCGCCTACCGGGTGGACCATGGCGTCCTCAACAACGGTTGCTTCGTGGATGCGCTCAACGTGGTGCCGCACGTCTTCCTGCTTTTCATCACCTTCCCCATCCTGTTCATCGGTGAGCGGGCGCCTACAGCAAAGGCGGAGGGGAAGGCAGAGGCTGGGGGTGGGGGGAGAGCTGGCGCGGCGCGCCCCACCTCCCGGTGTCCCCTGGCGTCCCCACGACCGCCGTCTGCCTGGCTCCCGGGGGGGCCCCTGTTCTGTGTTTTGCTCTGTAGTCCCAGGACTCTCACCCCCGCACTTACGCGCTCTGCCCCGGGTGCCCCTGTTACAGGGCAGCCCCGATAATGCCCTGTAACACCCCCAAACCTGCACCACACACAGAGGCCGATCCTCACCCAGAGGACCTCCCCCCAAGTTTTGCCACCACCCGGCCAGAGTTAGATGGAAAAGAGGGAAAGCAGAGGTTTCTGTGAAAGCTCTGGAAAGGTAGGGAGGGGGTCAGGCGATGCCCTTGGGGGGCTCTGCGTTCTGAGCGAGGTCACCCCTCCCCCAAGGCACCCTTCCAGTCACCGCAGCGGGGCCCAGGACAGAGCAGCCTGCGCCAGCTCCTGAGCCCGGGATGTAGGCCCTGCGAACCCCTGTACTTCCCAGGGGCTAGCCAGACAGCGGTCAGTACCTCAGAGAGCCCCACCGAGCTAGAGAAACTCGTTCCCCTTCCCCTGCTACCCCAGCAGAGCAGGTTTCCAGAGGGCAACTTCTCAGGCTCGTGCCCTGCAGCACCAACTCAGGGATATAGCCCCCAATGCCCCTACTTGAAAAGCAGCAGTCTGCAAAGTTGGCTATGGTGGCTGGAAGGGGCCACCCAGCATGCCTCTTCACTTGGGTCCCCTTGATCTTTCTGCAAGATCTTGAATTTCCCAAGCTGGCTAGCTCTGTCAACTAGTTGGGTGTTCCTTGCCTCTCCAAAATGTGTTGATTCATTTTAAGAGGAGGGGAAAAAAAAACAGATCTTAATATTCATATACAGCTTTTGGGAAGAAAGGAAAATTTGTCATAAAATTTAAAGGATGATGCTGCAGAAGCAAAGAGATGTTATTGACAAAGATAAACAGACAGAAATAGAAAAGAATCATATGCAACATACTCTCAAATGTGTATCAGAAATTGTACCAGCACTCACACTTCTGTTCTCAGTCAAATGGTTTATTCATGTGGTAACTTGTGGCATGAGCGGTCAGCATATAAAATGGGTTACCTGCATAGGTCAGCCTGCGCAGCTCCAGATTTCTTGTTTGGATATTTAGTGCACAAGTGCCAGGCTCAGGCATCCACATGCACAGGTGTACAGATGGGTAGGTTCTGCCCCCTCTCCATGGACCCAATGTCCAAGCACTCTCCTGGAGTTCATGCACCCTCCTCTGGCTGAGCCAGGCCTCCCACATCTTCCCATCTCTCTTTGCAGGATGGGGCAGTCAGAGCTCAAAAGTACACATCCACCACAGCACATGGCTCCACTTTCCCGGGCACAACCTTCGCTGGATCCTGACCTTCATGCTGCTTTTTGTCCTGGTGTGTGAGATCTCAGAAGGCATCCTGTCTGATGGGTGAGTGACTCTAGAAGGACTCAGGAGAGTAGATCTGCTCCAGGGTCTCTCTGGAAAGGCCGGGGGTGGGGGTGGGGGTGTTGCCCCCCTCCCCAGCTCACCTGCATTCTATGAGCCAGTATCATTGACTAATAAATCCAGCAGATGTTTAACCAGCATCTCCTGTGTGCCAGAATTTCTGTGCCAAGCACTGGACACAAGGGAGACCCAAACCCTGCCTCCATGCAACAGAGTAGAGGGAACATGGATCTACATGCCAAAACCCAGTGAAATAACTCTAGGGCCTATTGGAGTGCACCAAATCCTGTGAGAAAAATCCAGCCACTTTCACAAGCTGCTGGATTTCCCTTCTTGGAAAAAATCAAAATCACTCTTGGTTATGACTTTTCTTTAGTTCCCACTTGTTTACAAGGCCCCAGGTCCTTTTCTGGGTGTTGGGAGTCCTCGCAGTGAGTCCCCCTATCTCTAGCCTCATTCCCAAGGACTTCACCCCACACCCACCTTTCCTTTGGGCCCCATGGCACACTCCCCATAACTCTGTTACAACACAGATCACACTACTTAAAGTTATAACTATTTGCAAAACCATTTTCCCCTGAGTCAGAAAACATTACAAGAGAAATCTGGGTTTTATTCATCTCTGTAGTCACAGTGCGAAACACATGATGAAGTCCAAAAACATTTATTGACTCCTTAAGAGAAAAAAATGAATAATGTTATAAGGAAGTACTCTGGGAGGAGAGAGGAAGGCAGGGATGGGCAGGCATCCGGGTTGAGAGCTTCTGAGCTGATCCTGGAAAGATGACTAGGATTCTGACAGCAGAGGAGTTCTGGAGTGGGAGGGCCCTTGGGGTGGGAGGGAGGCGAACAAAGGCCTCCCTGGGGAAAGTGGGTAGGGGTGGAGCAGTGCCAGGGACACACATGCAGGGAAGCCATGGGAATCGTGGCTTGGAGCCTTGGAAATCAGAGTGGGGGCATGTTTCTGAAGGCTTTGAATGACAGGTTGGGTGTTAGGGTGGAATTTTGTTAGTTTAGAAAGGAAGACAGATATAGTCAGCACAGCATTTTTAGGTGAGAACTCTGAGTCAGGGACAGGCTGGAGGTAGAAACGTCACCTAGGAGGTGCATGCAGTGGTCTACATGAGAGATAACTGCAGCCAGAAGTGGTGTGCCAGCAGTTGGGGGTGCAGAAGAAGGGAAGATGAGGCACACATTTAACCAAAGAAGAATCAAGAAATTGACAAGGCTCATTGACTGGCTGGGTGAGGAGGTGGAGGGTGGAGGTCCCAACTGAGGTCCAAGCATTCTCAGTGGTATCAGACTACACTCAGACCCCACTCCTGCCAGTCCTGGCTCCTGCAGCTGGATGGCAGGACTAGGGACACCCCAGCCCAACATACTCCTTCACTCCTCCCACACCCCCACTATTCCTGCATCCTGGCTGTAGTGGTCATCTCTGGGATAACCTCTTGCCTTGAGACTCTTCCTGGTTATCAGAGTCCCCCAAACCAGCTGGAAGATCAGGTGTGCTGCCACATAGTTAGCAGGTGACAAGTCTGCCTCCCACCCTACCCCCCACTTCACAGCACCCCCTAACAATGGGGCACAGATACTGGAAAGGGGAGAGCTGCCTCGTGAACCCTCAGGCCAGACATACTCACCAAGTTATAATTAGCAATGTGACTGAGAAGAGAGCACCTGCTCATTGAAAAGGTAGAGCTGGGTCTTCCTCTGGTGCTTCTGCTGGGTGCTCACTGTGGGGTTTTGGACAAGTCACTCAGTCTTCTGGGCCTCACTTTCTCTCTCTGTGAAATGAGCTTCATAACTCCTGTCTTGCCAGCTTCATGGGGCTTGGGTGAGATCACATAGCACAGAATCGGTCAATCCGGGGACTCCTTCCTACCAACTGTCAGCCCTTCCTGTCAGGCAGCCCTTCCTGTTTGGACACTCGTTCCCTGGTCTTTGCTGGCCTCCATCTGTAGACTCACACTCGGGCAGGCAAACATGAAGGAAGGACAGGGAAAGGGAGCAGACAGAAGAGAAGCCACAGACTCTGCCCTGTGGTCCCTCCAGTCTACCTGGCCTGGATTGCAGACCTGCCTAGAAGTCTAGTGGGCAGGTAGGAGTGGGGGCTGGTTAAAGCAGAACTAATTTAGGTGAGGCTTATTTAGTGATTGATGAAGGTCTTTTAACCCTATAGAGCTTCCTCTATTCTTTTGGATATTATTTCTATGTGTGATACTCTGAATTCACAATAACCAAAGTGGTGTAAGTTACTGGGGAAAGTTTTTATCAACATAACTAGAATGTTCCTAGACTACCATCCACTGGGAGAACCCAGATATAAAACTTTTACATAGTTTCTTACCTATTTCAGTGTATATTTTTCAGTAAAGCAGCCTAAACTTAGGTTATTGTGTCATGTCATAAAACACTTATTTCAGTGATACTTATTCATCTAATTTAATTTTATAAAATGTTTATCATTTTTACCTCCTGTTGCAAAAAAAAAGAATTTATTGAGACATATGCTATGACATTCAGATGTCTTTTAAAAATGTGTGAGGGAGTATAGAATAAAAATTATTTCAAGGAGTAGAAAGGCTGGAGTGTCAATGACCCCTGGGTGGTTGTTCTCTGTGTTACTAGGGACTGATGGTCTCGTACCTCGGTACCAGTCTTTTGCTTCAAATATCCACTAATTGAGGTCTAAAGAATATCATAACAGTTTCACTTAGAAAGAAAGCAAAAGGTTGCTATTTCTAGTTGGTTTGGTGGCTTAGTGATGTTATCGGGACCCAGCCTCTTCCCATGTTTCTACACCATCCTGTGTGCCCAGCCATGGTCACAAGAGGCTGCCCAGCTGCAGGTTTCACTCGGGAAGGAGGTGGCTAGGGCAGAGGGGGCATGGTCCCCGCCTGCCCCTTCCTTATGCTGAAGATCATCCTCTGTAGATGTCCCTTTGCATCTCCTTGGCCAGAACCAGGTAATATCTGGCGACCTTTAAACAAGTCACTGACAAAAGGGTGTGGATTTGCTTGACTACTTGAACTAATTGCCCTCCAGTCCCTGGATCTGGGCACATTGCTGCTGGAGCAAATTTGTGGTTCTTTTGGCAGAGATGAAGGGAAACACTGTATTTGGTGAATAGTCTGCAGCGGCTATACACTAGCACCCTAGTCCTACCAGACTACTTGGGGGTCCCCACATGGCTCTCCTCGTGTCCTCCCTCCTTCTCTGTTAAACTCCTGCTCATCCTCCTACATCCAGCCTGATGCTGCCTCCTCTCTGCTCACTCCTTTGTCTTCTCAGCCTTCTGTTCATCTGCACTGTCACTTCCCTAGATGGCCCAGTCAGTTAGCTCTGAGCATGGCTGCCTCCCCACCCCCCCCATGACTTCAACAGAAAGAACAGTCTGCAGCGCCAGAAAAAGTGGCTTGAGGTCACATCACCTGGAGCTTTGATGTCAGATAGAGGAGTGTGGGGTTTGCTTTCTGTACAAGGGAGCCATGGAGGGGCATGATTGGGGCCAACTAAGGTGAGCCCTGAGGTCTTGGAGTGAGCTCTAGCCTTATCACCAAACCAGAGTCCACCCACCACCAGGGTTTCTATGAGTTTAGGTGAGGAAGGGGTGAGTTGGTTTGGGCTGCCTTCATCCCTATTCCAAGGATAAAGCAAAAGCAGTGACCTTGAGCTTATTACTGTCTTCCTGTGGCTCAGTTTCCTCAACTGAAAAATGAGGAAACTTGGAGTACTGACTTCAGGGGATTGTATGAAGATTAAGTGAGTTAATCAAGTGCTGAGAACAGTGCCTGGCACAGGGTAAATGCTCAATAAATATTGACTATCAGGTTGTTATTGTGCCTCCCAGGGAGGGACCAGTGTTGACTTATGCTGTTCATGTTCAATGGGGCTGTCACTAAGAGAGCTGTGGTGTATAGGCCCTGGCCTGCCCGAGGCACACCAGGGACAGCGCTCCCAGGCCAGAGGCTTTGCAGCTGTGACTGCCAAGGCTGGCTTTCTGATGTCAGGTTCTGAAAGCATGAGACCAAGGAGAGAAGGCCGTGAATCCAAAGCCTGAACACGGAGTCCTCAGAGCATCTCTGTGTGTATGGACTCCCAGGCCCATAGGTGAGAGGCGTGTTTGGGGGATGGACTAGGCAGAGCTACCAATCTATGGAGTAGAGCTGGCATATGATCTGAATGTCCTACTGTGTGCTGAGCCCTAAGCCCTAAGTTTGTGGCCTTTTGTGGTACTCAGCACATCCATATCCTCTCTCTCTCTCTCCCTCTCTTTCCCCATCTCAGGGTGACTGAATCTCGCCATCTCCACCTGTACATGCCGGCTGGGATGGCGTTCTTGGCTGCTGTCACCTCCGTGGTCTACTATCACAACATCGAGACCTCCAACTTCCCCAAGCTGCTGATCGGTAGGAGAGGGAGGGTATGGGAAAGGGCTAGGTACTTCATTCATTCCTTCAGCTAATATTTGCTATGGACTTTCTATGTGCCAGGTACTGTTCTAGGCACTATAAGTTTAAAAGCAGAGAACAAAAAAATCCCTGCCTCCTTAGAGCTTACAGTCTGGTGAGAGAAGACAAAGATAGTAAACAAATAGGTAGTGATGATACTATGAAGAAAATAAAACTGGGCCTCCCTGGTGGTGCAGCGGTTGAGTGCTGGGTTGCGAAGCTGCCCGCAGCCTCTGCAGCGCCGGTTCGATCCCCGGCTGCCGCCGGGTGAGGGTCCCAAATGCCATGCCCTCTGCTCCCCTCAGCAGTGTATTTCGTCAGTCTGCCTATTCTGTTCCCCGCTCTGGTTCTGGTGAATTCTTTCACCCTCTTGCGCTTCTGACTGTACCCAGTGCTTGTATAAATAAACAAATAAATCTTTAAAAAAAAACAAAAACTGGATAAGAGGTAGAGAGTGATGGTAATGTACTTACTTTATAAGGCAGTTGAGAAAGATCTCTGATAAGAATGAGCATGCAGATATTTGGAGAAAGAATGTTTCATGCATATGCAACATTAATTGCAGAGGTCTTCTGATAGGAAAAACTTGGCAAAGAGGCCAGTGTGGGCAAAGCCAAAATGGGCCAGGGGAAGAATGATAGGAGATGAGGTCAGGGGCCAGGAGAGGTGTCAGGAAGTCTCCTAGGCTCGGGCTCTGAGTGCCTGGGTGAAAGGTGGTATTAATAATACACGTGACAAAGGAGCAGGGGTTGGGGGTGCTTGGGGCATGTTAACTTTGAGACAGCCAACACGAGCGTCAAATGGGCAGTGAGATAAACAAGTCGGGCATTCAGAGAAAGGTCAGAGCTGGAGATGTACATATACAGCAGTCACGGGCTTATAGGTGGCCTCTATTGCTTGAACCTGGGTGAGGTCACCTGGAAAGAGAAGAGAAAGGCCCAAGGATCGAGCCCGTAGCTTGCCAGCATTTAGGGAACATCAGGAAGGAATGCCCACTTAGGGCTTCTGACACTATGACTGGGTCCCAGGCAGAAACAACAGCATGACTGTTGACATTTACAAGTATGCACTGTGTGCCGGGCTTTGTATACATTTTTTCATTTGATTCCCACAATCTCCCTATTGGGACTGTTGCCATGTGCATTTTACATTTGTTAATACTGAAACTCAGAGAGATTAAAAAGAGTAACAGCATATACTCATTTAGCACTTATATGCAACAGACACGATCCTAACCATTTTGCATCTAATAACTCATTTAATCCTTACAGCAACACTGTGAGGTAGGTACCTTTGCCTTTTCCACTTCATAGATCAAGAAACCGAGGCTCAGAGGTTAATGATGTGCATTAATCTGCCCACCTAGTGAAGGGGCAGAGCTAAGTTTAGATCTCAGGAGCTTGGCACCTAAGCAGGCTCTTAACCATTTCTGGGACTACATGTCTAAAGGATCTCAGACTATGCCTCTGGGTTGGGCTGAGTCCAAGGCCAGGGCTGTACATCAGGCTATGTTCAGATTGCATTATTAGGTCAGACTATGATTTTTAGCTGTCATAGTGTCTAATTGACATTTGGTGTCTGGAACCCTCTGTGTTAAGCCAGAGACAGTATGAGAGTTGTGAAGGGGTAGAGGTTATCTCTCAAGCTAATCATAGGTTTGCCTTCTCTGTAAGGTAGGAGCTGGGGTACCCAGTTCTGGGGTGAACCCCTCACCCCAGAAGACCCTCTGCTAATTGAAGGATTAGCAGGCAGCAGGAAAGAGAAAAAAGAGGAAAGAGAAGAAAGAGGAAGATGTTAAGAAATGCTTCAGGGAGCTCTCAGTGGAGATTATGATGCTTCTCCTGATGCACAGAAAACCCCTCAGGAGCTCCAGGGCCTGGCCAACCAGTTCTCCAAAAACACCTTTTGGGGCCATCTAGCAAGTTCATATTCTCATCTTTTAGAAAGTACATAATGTTCTCTCCTTAAACACAAATTAACACCTGTAGATGAACCAGTCCCTGTCCTAAGAATAAGGTCTCATTCCCTGTGTTCCCCTTTGTTAGCTTTGCCCTTCACAGAAGTTCTAGAACAGGGAAAAGTATAGAGGATACATCCCATGAGCTACAGGAACTGACAGGCATGGGGTATTGTGGGAACCGCTGGTCCTCTGAGGAGGCTGCTGACTGATCCCAGGTCAGGAATCCTGCAGAAAGGTGGGCCACAATATGGATTACATTGTTCCAAAAAAGAAACTTGATCTGAGATCCCAGATAAGATCAGTGAAATGTTCTTTGAGCTGAGAACTGAAAGGTAGGTAGAAACTAACTGAGCAGGCAGAGGGGAATGCTTCAGGCAGAAGGATTAGCATGTGCCAAGATCCTGAAGCAGGAGAAACAAAGTACATTAGGAAATCTGGGAGAAAAATAGCAGCTAGAGTGCTAAGGATGGAAGAGAACTGAACTTCAATGGCCGTAGCTGCAGTGGGGTCTGCACCAGGTAGTGTCTTGAAGTTCACACCACAGGCATTGGTCTTTATCCCGAGGACATTCAGGATTGGGCTGGGGCATTTGGGGGTGGGGGGCGGTCTAACATATACATAGCATAAAATTGACCACTTAAACCACTTTTTAGTGCACAGTTTAGTGGCATTAAGTCCATTCACATTAAGTACCCTGTTGTGCATCTATTAGCACCATCCAGCTCCAAAACTTTCATCTTCTCAAACTGAAACTCTGTACCCACTAAACAGTAACTCCCCTCTCTCTCCTTGTCCCTCAGCCCCTCAAAACCACCATTCTACTTTCTGACTCTATGAATCTGACTATTATACAAAACTCCCATAAGTCAAATCATGCACTATTTATTCTTTTGTGACTGGCTAATTTCACTTAGCATAATATTCTCAAGGTTCACCCATGTGGTTGCATGTGTCAGAATGTCCTTACTTTTTTTTTTAAGATTTATTCACTTATTTATGCAAGAACCGGGGTATAGGCCAAATTCATGGGAGGGTAAGAGGATTCACCAGAGACAGAACGGGGAACAGAACAGGCAGACTGATGAAGTACACTGCTGAGGGGAGCAGCGGGCGAGACAGGAAAGGTCTGCCACGCCATGTGGGACTCTCGCCGGCTGGGATCGAACTGGTGCTGCAGAGGCTGCGGACAGCTTCACAGCGCGGAGCTCAACTGCCTGCGCCACCAGGGGAGGCCCATGTCCTTCCTTTTTTACAGGTGAATAATATTTCATTGTGTGTACAGTGTACCCTTGAACAATTCAGTGAGGGAAGGTGGTAGTGGCTAGGGGTACCAATCCCTTGTGCAGTCAAAAATCTACACATAGCTTTTGAAACCCCTGAAACTTAACTACAGTCACCCCTTGGTCTCTCCTGGGAGTTGGTTTTTGGATTTGCAAATACTCAGATCACTTCTAGTTGGCTCTGAGTAAACATGGGTCCTACATCCTCAGACTCTATAATGTTTGGTTGAATCCATGAATGTACAACCTACAGCTATGGAGGGCTAACTGTGCTTATAGAAATAAATCTGCATGTAAGTGGACCTGCATGGTACAAACTCACTGTTCAAGGGTCAGCTGTATAAACCACATTTTCTTTGTCCATTCATCCACCAATGAACACTTGGGTTGCTTTCATCTTTTGGCTGTTGTTTATGATGCTGTTATGAACAGGCTTTGCTACCAAGAGATGCCCTGGCATTCATGTCCAGGAGCACCTAGGCACGGTGGGCAGGACAAAAGGCTTTTTCTCTGTGGTTCCACTAAAGAGGGCTCTTGAAGGTATATGCTGAACTTATCTGCATGTGACTCTAGGGAATGAGTGGGAAGGAGCTGCCTGTGCTTAAAGCAGCTTCTAAAGGGGGACTTCTTGCTGGCTTTTGTTGTAGCCAGCTGACAGTGGTTTATCAGTGGTGGGAATCTAGAAGTTAGAAGCCCCTGATAGCTTCTGATGTTTATGGTCCCAAGTCTGTATTCTGGAGATAATAAAAACATTAAAAGCTACTGTCCAAAGAGCACCCACTGAGTGCCGGGCTCACTGTGCTAACTGTTTTCATGACATTTCTTAGGACAACTTTTGAGGTGGTACTATTATTTCCCCCATTTTATGATAAGGAAATTGACACTTGGATGAATTAAATGACTTACCCATGGTCCCACCATTATCAAATCATAGGACCTGAGCACAGTGCGTCTTACTGGAGGGCACCCATGTCTTGGCGGACCATGGCTCTCTTTTTTCTATCTCCCACTGCCCAGGCTCCCTGAGGAGCATCATCATGCTGCAGTGGACTCTGGACTGGGGGGACCAGAGATTAAACTTCTTTTTTTTTTTAAAGATTTATTTATTTATTTATACATGCACTGGGTGCAGTCAGAAGCGCGGGATGGTGAGAGAATTCACCAGAGCCAGAGCGGGAAACAGAACAGGCAGACCAATGAAATACACTGCTGAGGGGAGCAGTGGGTGTGGCAGGAGAGGTCTGTCGCGCCATGTGGGACCCTTGCCAGTGGCCAGGGATCGAACCGGTGCTACAGAGGCTGCGGGCAGCTTTGCAGCCCAGCGCTCAACCACTGCGCCACCAGGGGAGGCCCCAGAGATTAGACTCTTAACCTCTCTCTGTCACTGCTTTCAGGGAATTGGGGCAGGTTACCTCCTCTCTCTGCCTCAGTTTCCTCATTTGTAAAATGAGCAGTCAATCAAGACTGAAGAACTTTTAAGATTTTTCCACCTTGGACATTGCACAGGAAGCCATCATAAGTAGGGTGCGAAGCCCGTCGAGTTAGACTAGTCCAGCTCTGCCACTTAATGGCTTTGGGCGTGACCTTGGATCCATTATTTAATGTTTCTGAACCTTGATTCCTTTGTCTATTAAGTTGGGGATGATGGCGGTATTTCCTCACAATGTTATTGGAAGGAATAAACGAGATAATGTATTTTAAGTGCTTACTTGGCATAGTGCCTGTAACTGTTAAATTCAAGAAATAATTTTCCTATTTTTCTTTTTATTTGTGATAAAGGGAAATTTGACTGACCTTCTTGACTTACAAGACAATATCTTTAATATGCCTATCATGAACATTTTATTGTATGTGCATTATACAAAAATCACACACACACATATCCCTTTACTTAGAAGTGTGCACACTCATACCGAAACACTTGTTGACATGCAAAGACACACCTCCTCTCTTTTCTCTGACACACTTGCACACACATGGGTGCACACAAACACAACCTCTCCTACCTCGTCTTGGCAGCCCTGTTAGTCTACTGGACCCTGGCCTTCATCACCAAGACCATCAAGTTTGTCAAGTTCTACGACCACGCCATTGGCTTCTCCCAGCTGCGCTTCTGCCTCACGGGGCTGCTGGTGGTCCTCTACGGGATGCTGTTCCTTGTGGAGGTCAACGTCATCAGAGTGAGGGTAAGCACTGCCCACTTGAAATGTACCTGAGGGCATACACTTCTTATCAGTGCCCTGTCCCTGGGGTGAGCCCCGCCCTGCTGCTCTGCCAAGTCCTGGAAAGAGTCCTGCCCCCAAAGGGGAGTTGAGGTCAGTGGGAGAAGATTCAGGAGGAACAATCCATTGGACCAACTCTTGGCTTCCAGAGAGAGAGGAGAGGGCAGGGTGAAAGATTCTGGGTTTCATCTCAGAGAGGAAATAATGTTCAGGTGCTGGCATCTCAGGATTTTGTTTTTTTGGAGGGGTCTAGGGTGAGGGATAATGAGTACAGGCTGTATACATGTCTTTTCTTTTCATTTCTGCATTCCCCTCTTACCATCTCTCAGATTTGTGCCCTCCTCTCTTCCTCTCTCTCCTTCAATCCTCGATTTTTATTACTATAATACCATGTACTTGTATCTATTCAGGCTTTTTTTTCTCAACACATACACATAGACAGGTGTTGCCTCTCAATATTTTGTAAAAATAGAATCATACTAAAAACAGTTTTATGCACCTTGCTTTTCTTAATCTTGTAGGACTCCCTCCAAGTCTAATATGATTAATTCCGTTTTCTTAATGGCTACCTAATATTCCATCATGTAGATGAGTCACAGTTAATTCAAACTTTGCCCTCTGCGTGGGTATTCACTTTGTTGCAAAGTTTTTGCCTTCACAAATACTGTATTAAACACAGTTATATTTTCATGTATTGTATTTGTATTTCTATGGAACACAGTCCAAGGATTGGAGTCGCTGGTTCAAAGGATTTGTGTATTTTAAATTTTAATCAGTGTTGAAGATCATCTTCAGGAAAGACTTTAATCTACCAGCAGTGAATAGGAAAATCCTTCCCCTTCCTCCAACCAGCAATGGAAGTAGAACCATTTCTAATTTGGCCGGCCTGATGAATGTGAAGTTCTACTTTAATTTACATTTCTCCAACTCTTTTGCTTTTAGTTGGTGGTTTGGAGGGTACAGAGGCCATCTACATTCCTGTCTCAACTGATCCTCATAGCACCCCTGTGATGCAAATGTCACCCTCTCGTTCAGCGAGGAGACATTTTAGATGAGATTTGTCCAAAGACACCATGCTAGTAATCAGAAGAGGCAGAATTCAAACCCAGATCTGCATGGCTCCATGACCTACAAATCCAGCATGAAAAAATGGTGGTGTTCTCAGATTCCTGGAGCACACGCTATAGAAGGAGGTTTCTGCTTTTCTGAAACCCAACTTACCCAACCCAGTCCAGCAGGTAGATTCAGAATAGACCTCAATGAAGAGTTTCAAGTTAGGAGACCTTGGCATTAGAGCCAAGATGTAAAGGGAGAGGAGACCCTCATCCTCACAACAGGCAAATTGACCCCACCTGTTAGAGGTGAAAGGTGGGATGTTACAACCTCAGGCCTTAGCTGGGGCAAAGTGGAAAGTGATAAAAATTGCACTAACCCATCCCTGGTGGCCCGTGTGCCCACAGAGATATATCTTCTTCAAGACGCCGAGGGAGGTGAAACCCCCCGAGGATCTGCAGGACCTGGGAGTACGCTTCCTTCAGCCCTTTGTGAACCTGCTGTCCAAAGGCACCTACTGGTGGATGAATGCCTTCATCAAGACTGCCCACAAGAAGCCCATTGATCTCCGAGCCATTGGAAAGCTGCCTATTGCCATGAGGGCCCTCACCAACTACCGGCTGCTCTGTGAGGCCTTCGACGCCCAGGCGGTCAGTGGGGGCACAGCCACACCATCCATTCCCCACCCTCCGGGTTAGAGTCACGGACGGGGATCTTGGAAGGCTTTAGTTCAAACCCCAGGGCTAGGTGGGGCAAGGGAAACCGAGAAGGGAAAGAGGCTTGCCCATAGTCACACCAGGGAAAAGTCCAGGACTAAAGATAATCTAAAAATGTCCAGGACATCGCAGCTAGAATAATGCTTATAGTTTAGGTCATATGATCTAACAGATTCATTATCCAGATGGGGAAACTGAGGACCCCCTGGACTCCCTCATGCCTTATGTGTTTCCTTCTGGAGCTCAGTGACAATAAAGGTGGGAATTTTTGTGCATTTTAGAGCTTGGGTTTTAGTGGCCTGTTCCTTATAGTAATTCTATGAGTTGGACCAGGCAGGGGTCTTCTCATATCACTGAGGAGGAAACTGATGCCTGGGAAAGGTTGTGTTCTATCCAGAGCTGTCCCACCACTGGTAGGAGGTAGAGTGGGTCTCCCAACTCTCAGTCCAGTGCTCCTTTGTTTTGCCTCTGCCCTAGCAGAGGGAAAAGGTTTGGGAGGGACTGGGGAGACAGACAGATGCAGTGGCAGGTGGTCAGGAGTGATTGTAAAGAATACCACTCTCAGTACAGTGCTGTGCTCATAGCCAGCTATGGGACTGACATCTGATCTCATTTCTTGCCATGTGGCCTATGTTGGCATTGATAGGGCCCATCCAACCATGCACCTGGTGGTTCCATAATTTCTTCCTGGAGCTCACCTCCTTGTAGGAGTCAGGGACTTCCTGGGAGACCAGACCCTGCCATGAATGGGCCTTTGGCCACTCTGACCTGGCTGTGGGTCTCTCTGGGCAGCAAAAGGATGCACAGGGCACACAGGGTGCCCGGGCCATCTGGCGGGCACTCTGCCATGCCTTCGGGAGACGCCTGGTCCTCAGCAGCACTTTCCGTATCTTGGCTGACCTGCTGGGCTTTGCCGGGCCGCTATGCATCTTCGGGATTGTGGACCACCTTGGGAAGGAGAACCATGTCTTCCAGCCAAAGGTAGGCCCACCCAGCAGTAAAAGAGGACACCCTTTGGAAGATTTGTTCTTGTGCATGAGAGTGTATGAGAGGCTGATGCATACGTGCTGTGGTTGTGCTGGGGTAGCTCTTCATACATGCACAAAGCCCTTGGCAATATCCCCTCCAGAAAATGCTCTGCATCCAGCCAACAGAAAAGTCAGGTGGCCAGTGGTGACTCAGGAGGATTTATGGTGTGGTGTCTGCTTTCCTGACCGCACCATCACCATCATAATGCCGCTGCTGGGTATTTAGTCATCCAGAAAGTTGTTGGAAGTGCATTTGTTTATTGAGTGCCAGGAGCTCCTGTGATTTGTTGAATGTATTGGCTTTTAATTTTTGTCATCTTAATAGATTCTAACTTTGCAGAAATTTGTCTTCTTCAATACTGTGTGTCCATTGCCCTTGAGGTTCTGCAGGGACATCTTGAAGGCTGGGGTTGAGGGTGAGGGGAGAGGGAAAACTCCATGGGTAGGCTCTTTCTCCCTCCAAATTTCATTCAGAGCTGGCTGGTTTTATTAATATGTTGGACTTTCCCATTATAAGTTCTTTTTTAAAAGGGGTTCCATTTCTTAAAAATAGTTAAAGTCCTTGGACTAGATGACATTTAATGGCCTTCCCAGCCCAGAGACGCTGCAATTGGAAATTCTCTGGACAAAGAGACAGACCAACTTTCTGGGGGCTATTTATCCTGCTTGAGGCAATAGCATCCGCTTGAGGGGGAGGCATTTATTGATGTTTTTCATCTGTTTCTTTACTGCCACCTAAGTGTAGATGGTCGCAAAATGGAAAACTTTTCACATCTGTCAATATGACTCGGAGTTTCAATTTTCCAGCCAGAAAAAAATCATTATAACCTTTTAACCACAAGCAGATAGTCCCAAAATGATGCTGAGAATTACTAATTAGATATTCTAATAATTTATGACAGTCCTTTGTGTAATGTTATTCATCTCATGGGCTCCAGAATTGCAGATATGATTTAATCCTCGGGAGGTTTATATTCCTTTTTCTCCAGAGCTATAATTAATCAGCTGAGCACTTTCAGTCAATAATGTAACACACTCCAAGTCTGTTTGTCTAATTCCTTCAGCATACAAGTTTATACTGTGTGCCGGACTATGGGAATACAGAGTCAGTGGTTATGATGAAGATTATTAATAATATTAACAAACACTTATTGATCACTTAATACATGGCTGGTTGCATGTGGGCATTACTCTTGTGTTCTTTAATCCTTAAAACAACGTTTTAGGGTAAGTTTGGTGTGGTTTTTTTGGTCACTCCATTATTGAGATATACTTGACATACCATACAACTTACAAGATGAGTATTTTTATTTCCATTTTACAGATGAGGAACTTTAAGCTCAGAGAGGTTAGTAACTTCCCCTAGGGTCTCAGCTATTCAGTGACAGAGACTGATTTGAACTATAGTTTCCTAGACACCATCACCCTAGAACTTACCGCCATGATATTAAATTGACTATTTGTTTTATCAAGTCATCATCTCTGAGTCCAAGGATTGTGGAAACCAATGAAGGAGAAAAAAATATAATAACACAGTTTTATACTGTGTGTTAAATACTATTAGGAGGTATTGGGGGGTAACTAACTCAGCCAGTGGACAGCTTGGCTTTATAGAGGAGGGATTCTCAGAATAGATGAGCAGGAATAGACCAGGCAACGATTTCTTATTCAATTAAGAATACAGAGACCTTTTTTTTTCTTTTTACTTATTTTAACTTTGGCAGGTTTTGAGGTTTTCTCTGACTTTTGAGCCTCTGAGCTTTACTTGGCCCAAAATGAAAAAGGAAAGGACAGCTTTCTGGTTTACAAGAGTCACTTTCAGTTTTAGTCTGACCAGAGGCTACCCCAGAACTCTCGGCAGTGAGAATCCTAACACATGGGGTCAGTTGTTCATATTAGGGGGAAATGACACAGGCCAGAGCTCTTATCAGCTTGTCCATGTGGTCTTCTTCCTGTGTTTTTCAAAACTCTTATGGAATTCTCCTAAGGAGAGAACTCTAAGGCAGGATGTGCCAAAGAGGTAGTGAGAACAGCCTTTACAGTTTTTTAATTCATATGAACACTAGGTTTGCCATCTCTCAGAGTCTCAGCACTTCTCTTCAGATTCTGGAATTTACTGTCTTCTCATTGGAATGCTCTTGTCCCGATTACTTGTCAGCACATAAATCCCTGAGACAGATGGTCCTGCCTCAGTGGCAGCAGGCCTTATCAGATTTAATATTTGTTCCCTGCAACCCAGATACAACCAGCAAATTACAGACATAGAAACGAGAGTTGAAAGTAAATATAGCCTCCAGTGTCAGCCACAAAGAATCCTCAATCATGTGGTTGCTTAGGATACAGCTTAATTCTCATGTGGGCTTCTGGATCCAGAAAATGGGGAAAGGGGTCATTTATCGAGGTTATTTGGTTTTATCCCCCTGCCTCCCAGCAGCTTTAGTCCAGAGAGACGGGTGCTATTCTGGTCTTCATGAGCCTACAGAGAGGGAAGCTCTCTCGCTCAGTGAGAAAGTCCTTTCCACTCAGCCTGAATTCATCCTACTGCACAGCCAGGCACCCACTGTTTACTTCTTTATCAGTGGCCTGTCCTCCCTTCCCTTTCTAGAACACTCACAGTTGGCAAGATTTATACTGTCCTTGGCATCCCCAAGGGCAAACATTTCTTATTTCTTCTTTAATTACTGACAGTGTCATGGCCTATTAGATCCTTACACTTTTGTCTCCTCTGCTACTCCCCAGAGATAGCTGAGCTCTAGCAGGAACTACCCATGATCTATCTCCTTCCTGCCCCATCTCTTGCCCAGTCCCCATGCACAATCTGTCACCTGCCCTGGATGTCACAGATCTGGCTGGAGGTGAGGAAAGTGGATTCATCAAGAGCTGCAGGCATCTGAAACCTGCCAGCACTGCTCAAGGCCGTCAGCTAAGCAGAGAAAGTAAGAACAGTCTGGTTCTGAGCTAAGAGCCAAAGCTTCAAATAACCTCTAAACCTCAGTGGGAAAGTGAGTGTAGGTTTGTGAGTGTTTGTTTCTGAATGAGTTTTCCTGGGAACTATTTATGATTTTGTATGTGTGTCTTTCTGCTTGTCCTGCATCTCTTGGCAGGTCTTTTTCCATGGGTGTCTGTGTCCCCATTTGGGTACATGTATTTGTGGTGATCATTAGGGTGACTGAACTTATATGCATTTCTGTGGCTTTGTGATGACAGTGTGTGGGTTGATGATGCCCATCTCTGGGATGGCCTGCCTCCCTTCACCTTGCCTACCTCTTCTCAGTCACCTTGCCAACCCCTTCAAAGACCCAACGGAAATGTCACCTCCTCCAGGAAGCCTTCCTCTCGTTGAATTAGATGCCCCCTCTCTGTGTTCCTGTTTGCACCTTCAAAGCACCCCTTGTCTTTTTCTCAGACCTTAAGATCCTGAGTCCCCTAAGAGAGGAACTGTAATATCTGGCCTCTGGGTACCCAGCACCCAGCTCCATGCCTGACACTCAGGAGGTACAGGAGAAACGATTCTTCAATGAATAATACAGAAATTACCATACATGGCATGTTTGTGCTTACTATTTTTTTTACCTGTATTGTTTCATTGAATTCTTGTAACTCTGTGAGACAAAAACCCTTAATGGCCTCATTTTACAGGTGAAGAAACTAGGACTCAGAGAGGTTGATAAACTTAACTAAGGACATAATGAATAATATATCAGGAGAAAACACAAACTCAGATAGGGCTAAGCTCAAAGTCCAGGCTCTCAGAACCATGCAAGTGATTGTGGTTGCATGGGTGGTGTGTTGGTTGGTGAGGGATCAAAGGTAGTTCTCATCATTTTTACCCTGGGTCTTTTTCTAGCCCTCATTCACCATCCTATGTGTTTTCTGATCCTTGTGACACAAAACCCAGTGGTACTCCATGCTGCTTGAGAGCTTTCATGGTGGTCTGTGTTCTTGAGTGTGTAATGTTCCCACAATTACAGTCATGCATCACTTAAGGGTATTTTGGTCAATAATGGGCCACATACAAGACCATGTGTCTAGATGTATAGTAGGCTCTTCCATCTACATTAGACCATCGTTACCCTCTGTTACATTCATATAAGGATGAAATCACCTTACAGTGCATTTCTCAGAATATTTCCTTACTGTTAAGAAATGCAGGATGATACCACAATACACTTAACAATTCCCTATGGTTGAACATTTACATGGATTTTTGCACACTATCCCTCATATAATCCACAAGTAGAACATCTTTGCATGTCTAGCTATTTCCTTATTTTTAATTATTTCCCTTGGGATAAATTCCCATGATGTGTTGTATTGCTATGCAATGATATACTTCATTCTTCAGAGCCAGGACTCTGTTGAGGATGGTAGGACAGAAGAACTCCAAGGCATGTTAAATAGGACCAGGTTTTCCTAAGCCCACATGCCTTCAATTTTAACTCAGAACCAGCCAAGAGGACTGTTCCTTTTGCCTACGAGCCACAAGCCCGTAGCTGACAATGGGAGACTCGAGGTCAAAAGGCTGGATGAAGCTTAAGATAGGAGATCCAGGGTAGTATTTTTGGCATCAAAGATGGTCACGTTTACCCTTACCAGCATGTGACGTTTCAGCCACTCAGCAATGCTGAAACTGCATTTCCACATGTGCAGAACTCAGCTAGTAATGGTCCTCTTCTCATCAGGGTATTGTGAGGATGGAGTTCTGCACCTGAGAAAGATTATAGCCTGCCCCTTATTTCCCTGGAAGGTCAGGTCTCTCCCCCGCAGTGTAATTTGAAGGTCTACTTTGCTGCTGCCTGCCAGCCATTGCCCTTCCACCCAACTGCTTTTCTCCTGACACTTTGGCAGATGAGACAGGGTCAGGGCCTTCAACCTCGCCTTTTTCTAGAATTCTTCATGGGGTCCATGATGTGCCTGTGTCTGCTTCCTGTTGTCCCACAAGCAAGGAAGAAACAGTTGTAAACAGGACCAGTTCCACCGAGCAGTGAGGGCTGGTTTAGAGGGCTCTGAACAAAGAGGCAGGAACTTTTCTACCACCGGGAAGCCCTGTATATGGGATCCAGCCATTCCTCTCCAGGAAGAGGACTCTTCAATTCCTGACCCTTTCGGCCTGATCACGGTCATGGACATACCCTCAGCCTTCTCATCTCTGTTCCCACCACTCCTTACCCTGCAGCAGCTCCCACACCCTTCCAAATAGCTTGCAGAGTTCAGGCCAGAGTCAGAAAGGAAAGACTTCTTTCTTCATGGAAATACTGATGTGGCTCTGCTGGGGAACCGTGGACTTGATCAAGATCAAAGTTTTCCTGGGAGCCACTGATGCTGAAATTGGAAACAGTCGTGCTGTTATTTCTGGTATCATTAGTAACAAAACCAAACATATGGTTTTTTCCCACTGTTTATCATCTGAAATCTTGCAGGAGGTGCAACAGGAGAACCGTACATTTCAAAGGAGGTCCCAGGAGCCCATCAGGCTGGGGGCGGGGGTTGGGTCTTTTCAATCTCTGAGCTCACGTCTCTCGCCTGGGAGCACTACAGGACCATGTTTTTCACTGGTCTTATCTAACCAGAAATTACTACAGAGCAGACTGTTAGTGAGTGTGGGACAAGGCCTCACTTGATTCCGTTTTTGTAGCAGAGAACACACATCATGGGATTTGTTCTAGCAGTTCTGGTTTTGGCTGCTCTGTGATTCACTCTATGTATTCTTGTTCCATTCAGAATGAGCTCCCTGGGCCTGGTGGCCACAGTGCTAAGAATCATGTGTATGGGCAAGAGGTTAGAACTGGCCATGCTCTGTTTCCCTAAATGAAGTCGGTGAAGGGGGTGAAGGCAACCTTTCCTGTTGTTAGAAGAATGTTTAGTTGGATTTATCAGTCCGGTTTTTCACTCATAAACAATTGTGCAGTGCTTTGCAAACATGATAATGGGCAATCACAGGTACTAATAATGGCACTAATCTTTTTGCTGGCAGTGACAGCCACCTCTGAACTTCTCTTTCCAACAGACACAATTTCTCGGGGTTTACTTTGTATCATCCCAAGAGTTCCTAGCCAATGCCTATGTCTTAGCGGTGCTTCTGTTCCTTGCCCTCCTACTGCAAAGGACATTTCTGCAAGCATCCTACTATGTCGCCATCGAAACCGGAATTAACTTGAGAGGAGCAATACAGGTACTTGGGTGATGATTTTCTTCATTTCACAATAAAAACTGCGTTATTCATCTTCAGGCAGCTCAAGAGTAATTCCGCTGGCAATGGCTGTGTTTGTTGCCCTTTAACAATGTTCTGAAACAATGGCTATTGACAAGGCAGGGTGGGAGAGTGGAAGGTGCCTTGGGAAATGCAATAGCTCCAGCTCTGGTTCTGTCTAGGACTAGATCTGAGATGTCAACTGCTCAGTCTTGGTTGGGATCATCACTGATGGATCACAGCACTGTTTGCGGATGACTGCACTTGCAGCTTCAGCATCCTTCTCCAGATACTATTCCAGGCTTCTACAGCCAGAAGTCTTCTCTGGGTGGACAAAAA
This sequence comes from Talpa europaea, assembly GCF_964194135.1. Lineage (NCBI taxonomy): Eukaryota > Metazoa > Chordata > Mammalia > Eulipotyphla > Talpidae > Talpa > Talpa europaea. Next base: position 39,872,809 of record NC_140073.1, on the reverse strand, counting down.
GAAAAAAGCAAAAGAAAAGAAAAGAAAAAGGGTGTTTGACATTTAAAGACTGTATAGTCTCTAAGATCTACTTAATCAAGGGTGGTATTGAGAGAGACTTGTCTGGGTTGATGGGTCCTTTAGGTCTTGGCTTCCTTCTCAGCATCAGTTGGAAGGATGATAAAATCAGGGGAAATTCAGAGCCCCTTTATCCAAGGTGGTGATGAGAGTTGTCTAAGCCTTCCCCATGTTTTCATTCACATGTTGGTTCATTTGTTGGCGTGGAAAGCCCAGGGTGAAAGTAGTTTCAATAGACATTTCACACTTAGTCAGGACTAGTATGGAGGCTATGCAGTCATCAGAGACCTTGTGTCCTTCTAAAATGTTACTCAGCCAGCCTCCTCATGTGACTTGTCTCCTGGTTTAAGATGACTGTTGACATTGCTGTCGGTGTCAATTTAAATCAGCAGGAAGGAAGATGGAGCAATAGGAGGACATGCTGCCTTCTTTTAAAACTATAATGCAGAAGTTGCACATACCCTCTCCCATGCCATTGGTGAGAAATTGGCCACATGTCATACCTAGAAGGGCTAGATAGTGTCCTCTTTATTCTTGACAGTCAGGTAAGCCCCTGTTAGAAATTCTTCTTGTGAAAAGGAAAGAATGGATATTGGGAGACATCTAACAGATTCTGTCACACCCAGTGATTCCCATGAAGTCAGTGAAATGCTCAGAAGTTGTGACTAGAACCCAAAACCACCTCTTGCTTCAGAAAGTTCCTCAAACTCATAAGCATTGGCTGTTCCTCTGGGAGCCAGGACCAGAAACTCTGCAGGAAAGGGCCTGAGAGAGGGGTATGACCTGGGCTGCAGACAGTGTGAGGGTCCAGACTTGATGTAGTTCACGTGAATGGCACCCCTAGACAGCTGTACAAAACTGCACTACTCATTCCCAGTGGTTTTCATGGGTAAAGCAGAGGAATTTGTATGTCATCATTTGAGAATGGATAGAGGGGCCCAGGAAAACCCAAGACCTTCTAACAATCATAGTTTTTCAGACTTAGGAGAACCCAAGCTATTGCTCAGCCTCTGCCCAGACCACCCCCCAGTGCCACCACAAGCAACAGTCAATTTTGTAACTGAACTGTTTTGTAATTAAAAAAAAAAAATCTACTTGTTACATTATAAATAGCCTATAATGACATACTTGCATGTCATAAATCACGCTGACCTAATATTTTCCAATTATGCTAAAAGAGCCAAATATATTTTAAATGTATTAGCATGTAATTATTTTTACCAAATCATCTGAATCTGTTGCATTAATAGGAAAAAATAATTCGTATGCCACAAAAAGGAAATGCTGACATTAATTATGGAAACAAATTAGGAAAAAGCCCTTCCTGCCAGCGATTTATGGGAAATTATAGTATGGGTCTGTTTTCATGAGTTTGAGAATAAACACAGATCTTGCTTAAAAAAGTTATTAAGCAAAATTCCTGTTTTACTACATCTAATTTTTTACATACACCAGCTGTCAGTTGTATATTTCTTTGTATCCCAGTCTTTGTTTAATGATAGATTACTCCATACTCCCGCTTCATTGAAACTAGATTTACTATTATTCTTCATATAACCTCAGATGTGCATAAATTGGAAAGAAAAAGTCATTGTCATTATTTTAAACTTTACCCATGATATATAAAAACTCAGCAAAAAAGCATAAAATAGATTCATACTTTAAGAAAACCTGACCCACGAAAAGTCCGGATTTTTAAATAGAAGGGTTGGGAATTGCCTTACAACAGAAAACACAATAAAATTTCATTTGAACGTTAACGTCAATAGGACAGTTAAGACAGAAATGCATTGAGCACATAACCTGAAAACTGCCATCTTTCTGGGAGGCACATCACTTTACATAAAGGTTTTAGGTTCAGAGCTCATGGCTTCTCCCCCTCTGCCCTGGAGACACAGAGTGAGGCCCTCGGGTGGCTGGATGGTGCTGGGGCTGATTGACACTTACAAGACTGTCCCAGGCTGGATACTTGCTTTATTTTAAGGCTCCAGTAAGACATGTTTAGCCCCAGAGCATGCCCCCTCCCCTATGAGAGACACATTACAATGGCTGTCCCACTTCATTTTTATGGCTATAAAATGTGCTCTCCACTGGCCTTTGGTAAATCAAGAATACAACTGGACATGACGATCTACTTTTAAGATTTAGGAGTTAAGTCCTGTTCCCAAAGGAGAAAGCTTGCTAGGAAAGCAGCTTGCCATACTGGGCTCCTCATTGAAGGCTGCCTCTCTCATTTGCTTGATCTGTAGTCAAAGCCCTTTCCCTCGCTGAGGGAATTTTGAAACAGTATTGTGGTGCTCCTTTACAGAGCTGCTTTGGGTTCTAGGAGGGAAATGTCTGAGAAGCCCCTGGCACACTGTAGACACGTGGCATATGGAATGGTGATTAGGACGATGATGATGACAAATGTGAATTTCTCTGCTCTCATTTCTAGACCAAGATTTACAATAAAATTATGCACCTGTCCACCTCCAACCTATCCATGGGGGAAATGACTGCCGGGCAAATCTGTAATTTGGTTGCCATTGATACCAATCAGCTCATGTGGTTTTTCTTCTTGTGCCCAAACCTCTGGGCTATGCCAGTACAGGTAAGGGGTGTGTGCTTTAGGCTGGGGGCCGAGGACACAAAACCAGAATATGCTGGCACGTGATTAGGTGCGCACCATCTTCCATTCCATGTTTGCTGGTACCTTCCATTCCTTGGGGTGTCTGTGAGGTATATACCCCGGGGTCCCTGTGCTCTCCCATACTCTGTAGATAGGCTAGCCCTCTTTCTTGATCAGAGAAGGCAATGTCATTAAGACTTGAAATGTAGACAATCTTAAAAAAATGTATAATAATCGTATGTGGAGCACTTTCACAGACGTTAAAAGTTATGTTGTAGCATAGTCTTTAATTGCATCGAATAGTGTGCATGAGGTTTTTTTTTTAAGCAAAAAAAATAAATTACAAAATATTAGTTGCAGTGCATTCTGTACTCAGATGGAATGTATAGGTATACATCTGCACAGATTCGCACAGAAAAAAGAACTAGAAGGCCCCATGGTGGTATTACAAGGGATTTATATTTTCTTTATACATTTCTAAATTCCCCAATAAACATTCTTTATGCATTTCTAAATTCCCCAATAAAAAATGTATTATTTTTTAAATCAAAAATAAGATTTTTTTTAAAGCCAAACAACCTTTGGGTCTGGCTCTGGGAGGAGGCACACTCTCCCCTGATAATAGTAGGAGAATCCTCAGCATGGTTTACCTGACTCCTCACCCCACCTTCTCCATCTCCCATCCAGAGCTCTTCCACCATGAGTCTGTGATTCCTGTCCAGTACCTGAGAACGACTTAGCTCTCCTGTGCTTCAGATCAAAGCAGATGGGCCCCAGACACTCCACAGGTGCCAGGGGTCTGCCTGGTGTAAGCAGAAAGTGTCTGGACTTGGATGAGATAGGCTGACTCAAATACTTAACCTCTCTGAGCCTCAGTTTCCTCAACTATGAAATGGGGATGATTCCTCCCCTCTGGAGTTGCTTTGATGATTCAATTAGGTCATGTCAGTCAAATACCCAGCACAGTGCCCAGCATAGAGTAGTCAGTGATTAAATATCAGATCCCTCTAACTTGTACATTCAGAGAGGAGGACTTCAACCAGTCCAGAATCCATTGCTTCTTAGGATGTAAATTTCATAAACGTTCAGTTCAAATGATTTTATTGTGCCTCCTTCCTGTAAAACTTATATTGAAAAGCTTATATATGTGTATATATAAGCTTATATATTATATATATATTAATATATAGCTCTTAAAAATGTTTTCTATTTTCCATTAAAGGAAAATGGAGGAAAAAAACAACTTCACAGGGAGGCAACTTGACAAGATGGTAGTATAGGACAGGGAATCTGATACTCATTTTTATGGGATTAGCCTTATATGCAATCCCCCATAGCCCAGACTCCTTTGCTCCTCACCCCACTCTGCTAAGGTGAATCAGTGACTAATAAAGCTCCAGCGGGGCTTGGAGAGTTCATCGAGTACAATCACCAGCCTTTTATCCTTTCCAGCCTTTATCCGCCAAACCTGCTGCATTGCTAGCTTTACTCTTATTTGTAATATTTATTCCCATGCATCATTGCTAGAAATACTAATCCTAACTAGTAGTGCCTGCCCTGTGGCTGGCCTTCTCCCAGCCTCTCATTGGTCTAATTAACTCTCCCAACACCCAGGAAAAGGAATTTTTATCTCTACTAATTATTTGCTTTTTCTTATTGATCATGAAGTATCATTTGATTTTATGTTTCTTAGTTCTTCAAAGACTGTGCTTTCTAAGAACAGCCCTCAAGAACCAGGGTCACCACCCAGAATCAGTACAATCCCTTAGACCTGGCCAGGATTCTGTGTGCTGCCTGACTGGTCACAGGTCACATGAACCTGGTGACACTATTGAAATTAGCTCAGGAGCCCCATCCCTTTGGCCCCAAGGGCTCCGTCTGGCTTGTAATATTTATTTTTTGTCACATATCTTTTTTAAAAATATATGTAACCGCTCTATGAGTTATACCTCTGCGATTTAAAGTATACAAGTCAATGGTTTCATTGCAACCACATCCAGTTTTGGAATGTCTGCATCACCCCAAAAAGAAACCCATATCCACTGACAGCCTCTCCTCACCCACTCCTCCAGCCCAAGGCAACCACTAATCTACACATACCACTGAAAGTCTAATGAACCCTTCCCTTCAGAAGAACAAATGTGAGTTAACACACTTTATTTACAATTTCAGAGGCTTTATGGGCCTCCTGAAATTTATGGACACTATGAGAAGGAACTTGGCCATTGTGGGAACCTGATTCCTCATTCCCATGAGCTTCAAAAACCCAGAAAGTGCAGGGGGGCTCTTACCTTGGGTCTCACAGCAAGTAACTTGCACCAGATTGCACAGCCGATAAGTGCTTGCACTGCATTCAGACTCAGGGTTCTAGTAGAGCCCAGGGACTGCGCTCTCCCCACCACTATGCTAGATTGCTTTCCTAACATGTATAAATAGGAGATAAAATTGCCCCCTTGCTCCCCACACTTGCTTTGCACACTTAGAATCCTTTGTTTCTGATATGTTTGCCCATGGGATCCATTCAGACTCCTGCAGAAGAGAGGGTTGGACAGAGAATTGGGGGAGCACAACAATGTAGGTGGAACATTTGGAGAAGCCCAGCAGCAGCAGCAGCAACTGTGTCCCTGACTCTTGTGCCAGCAACTGCTAGCCCTGGAGGTGGAGGGGTACAGGCACTGACACCCAAAGGCTGCCCTGGTGATGACTCTGGAACACTCTGGGAGCTTCCTTGGTGTCTGAGTGATGCACTCCATATGAGGGCAGATAATGACAAGACTGGATGCCGAGGATAATTTTCCAGGAGGGTGATGGAAGAGGGCTTGGCAGAGATAGTAGGTTCATCTCTTAATATGCTCTTCTGCCCATCCAAGCCAGCATTTAGCATCAGTTAAACACTGGGAGGCAGGTGATGAAGGGGTCACTTACCAGTCCCTTACAATCTGCTAATGCAGATGGCATGCTATAATCAACGGAAATTACAGAACCGCCCACCCATTCCTCTGTCCTTGAGGTGGTGCAAGGAGCTGAGTGCCAATGTGGTATAGCACTCAGAGTGCATGGCCAACCCAGGCAGCCTTTTTATTTCCAACTGAAGAAGACAGCACATCTGTTCCTCTAGAATAAGCCCCGAATTTAGAGGTGTCTGCTTTTGAAGGTAACTGGAAAAGCTGTCTTCTTGATGCTTTAGGCGCTGGCAAGAGTAACTTACACTTCTCATAAATATTCAGAAGCAGGCAATCATTTACATAAATCTAGAGACATTGAATTCTCTTTTCAGAGAATACTGGCTAGCTTCATTAAAAAATCAAAGATGGCAAGAGCATAAGAATGGAAAGTAGATTCTCCCCGAGCCTGGACCGGCTTTGTTTGGCACAGATGTGGTCACATATTACATTTTTTCCAATAGAGTGAAATATCAGTCTTAATAGCCAGCAAACAGAACAAAAGGTGCTCACATGCATTGTACAACTCCCACTCTGAGACGTCCATCTGGAAAACAGTGGCAGAGACTTAAGACTTCAGTCACATTGCAGACAAATGCTGTTACCAGCCCAGAAACTGTATGAGAGCCCATCATGTCCGTCCCTCTTGAAATTGCTCTATCCTTCCTCCTCTGCCCACTGAGGCAACTTGGAAACCTGGGCACCAAAGCAGTCTCACCCCTTGGCAACCCAGCTACCAAGTCAGAGAGAATGCATCATCCATATTCCCCCTCAGATCATAGTGGGCGTGATTCTCCTCTACTACATCCTCGGAGTCAGTGCCTTAATTGGGGCGGCTGTCATCATACTGCTGGCCCCTGTCCAGTACTTTGTGGCCACCAAGCTCTCCCAGGCCCAGCGGAGCACACTGGTGAGTGTCTGCAGGTTTGCACCTGCTCCTTTCCCCACCCTGCCCCCAGTGTCTGCCCGCTCCCTTTCCTCTCATGTTAGCAGGTCTCCTCACTCACCCCCCAGATCCCCCCAGACATTCCCCCAGACACATGTCCACACTGTCCTTGACCTTGACCTTGGGTCCAGGTCTCACTTGCTTTGTCTGTGAAGTCTGTGCTTTGACTCAGTTCCTTCCTCTTGGCTGGGATGGGATGAGAGGAAATCCTTCCCTGACTCCGTGACTCCTGGCAGGAATATTCCAATGAGAGGCTGAAGCAGACCAACGAGATGCTCCGTGGCATCAAGCTGCTCAAACTGTATGCCTGGGAGAACATTTTCTGCACGAGGGTAGAGATGACTCGCAAGAAGGAAATGACCAGTCTTAGAGCCTTCGCCGTCTACACCTCTATCTCCAGTGAGTCCATTCCAACCAGCTGTTCCTGACTGTTGCTGCCTATGTGCTAAGAGAAGGTGTCAAGGCTTGGGTATATGGGGTGGGGTTAGGGGCATAAGCGGGGAGGCTTTGGGATCATCGAATCCTGAAGAGTCTCAAACGATCTCTTAGCAGAGCCCCCAGAAATCACAGGGTCCTTCAGTCATGTATCCAGCAAACGTACTGAGGGCCTGCTATGCTCTGGCACTGTGCTGGCTCTCAAGGCAGTGATGAGAAAGCCAGTTGAGGTATTTGATATGCTCTTGAGCTGACATGCTATTGAGGAGTAGCAGTAAATGTATAAATGACAATAGTTTCAAATTCTCCTAAGTGAGAGGACTTCCTTTCAAAAAGTCAGACCAAGCTACCCAGGGGCAGCTACAAAGAAGCTCCCATTTACATCCATGAGAAAGAGGAAGTTCCTCTTTAACGAGCAAATTCAAGCTTGAGGTCCTCACAAGTGCAGAAGCTGGGTTTACAGTGTTCAAGTGATTTGGGAATGCCGGATCCAGAAAATACACAGAGAAAGAAGACCCAAATTTACAAAACTCCTAGGATCCCAGCAGACATGCATATTAAGATCATTTTCCAGAGAATGTGGGACTCCAGTGGCAAACTCTCTATTGAACAATAAGCTAATAATAAAAATCTGCCAGAGAAAAATGCACCACCAGGGTGAGAGTCAGCAAATGCAAAAAATAGGAGAACTAGTCCCTCAATACTTGGCGATAATAGCATAGTCTGAAAGAGAATAAAATAAGTATGTTAAAAATAGTTAAAGAGCTAAAGGCAGATGCACAACCCACGAGATAAAACAGGAAGGGGGGGGTAGACAGCCAAAGAAAATCTAGAAATTAAAATTTTAGTGATTGAAATTAATTCAGTGGATGATCATCCCCAGGTCAGAGGCAGGGCTGATGGTGCTGTGGCCCAGGTTTACCTTACAGGTGGTCTGGTGACTCATGGACCCACCCCAAGGGGGTTGCCCGAGTGAACAGTTAAAATATAGGTTTTTAGGAGCTGGCAGACCTCACACTGTTTCTCTGACCTGTTACTGCAGGAAGACTACAGAGGAAAACTCCAGAGTGAAAAAACTGAAAGGAAATAAGAAGCAACTCAGTGTGCAGGTTGAATAAATAATCAAAGCCAAAGAGAGAATTTGTGAATTAAAAAGATCGATGGGAGGTACACAGAATGTGGCAAGGAGAGGTAAACGAAAATGTTTTCTGGGAGGTGAAGAACTGTTTCACACATTGGGTCACAAGAGGGCATCTCTTCCTGAGGTTAAGAGCAAGTCTCAGACTAGATCCTCCCAAGTCTTTTTACTCTCAGCCCCATCCTATTTTCCACAAAGAGGTGGGAACCCATGTGGGAAGTGGGGAGGAGAAGGCTTAGGACACAGGGGGACACCATTTTTAGGCTATTTCCTCTGAATAGAAGAGAAACAACTAGATCAGGCTCTGATGGGAGTGGAAAATAGAGGAGGAAAGTGGGAGAGCTGGACTCTACTGCCCCCTCCCCTGGCTGGGACTGGTGGAGCCAGGTTGAGGTGTACCTGGTGGGGGTGCCAGCTGTGGGGGAAGTAAAGGAGGGTGTGCTGGCTGTGTCTCCCAGATAGCCTCAGGGAGAACAATGAGCTAATAATAAATAAAAATCCTCAATGGAGGATTCATGAAGAAAGGGGGGGCGGGGCACTCAGGTCATTAATATGCTCCTGATGTTCCCACTGCTGGGAGAGGGATTCTGGCGGGACCAGGGGACCACCATCCAACCTGGAGGTTCCCATGAGGCAGGGTTTGCACTGAGCACCCCAGGTGTCCCGCCTGCCTGTGTTTAGCCAAACCATGATGTCCTGTGCCTTGGGTGGGAACGCTGGTCCAGCCAGCAGTGGCCAAGCCGTCTAACATTTATGGCACCTACCATGGCCTCTTTCTGCAGAGGCGCTGCTCTGCTAGGATGATGTGATTTTCTCAGAGTGGGGCTGTGAGCATGGCAGGCAGCCATTGCTTCCTGAATTCCTCATTTGAGATGCTGGCTTCCCCCTTTACCCTCATCCCTGACCCTGTGAGACTCAGGGCCTCTGAGTGCCCTCAGGCTGAGCACTCCACTGGACAGCGAACATTGGGAGGCTAGAGGGGACATCTGGGAGCTAGAGAAACCAGCCTACAGCGCTGGGCCCTCTTTGTCTGCCCCTGGAACTAATTGTGTTAACAGTAACCCCACACTGTGTACAGCCCCCCAAGTTACAGACACCTGGTTTCCAGACAGCCCATCAGTGGTAACAGCTGCTAAGGTAAGGTTTCCCCCTGCAGACGGGTAATATCTCCCAGCAACAACATGGCTAGGTGGGGTGGGGCAGGCTCACTGTCCCTGCAATGAGACAGAGGAAAGGAAACAGCAAGGAAATCAAAGGCACAGGATCCCCAAGATTCGTGGCAACAAGATAGAAGCTGCCTCGGGACATGTAGATGAGGGTAGGTGGCAGCTGCAAGGAGACACTTGCAGGAGATGCACATTTGCTTCTAGGAGGCGCACATTTCCTGCATTCCAGACTGCAGCCTGCACGCATTTTCTTATGTAAATAGTGTCATAAGAGGCCTAGGTTCTCAGGCTGACCCACGGAAGCCTAGCTCACCAAGGCCAGCCCTCAGAAGACAAACCAAGGCCTTATGAAGGCCCTGGACCAGGAGGACCTAGGAAAAGAGACTCCTATTGTGAAGGGTTGAGATAACTCTGGAAGGAGTGAGGGACTCTGGAGCCACAGGGGTCTGCTCAGGGCACCTTACCTGCCCAGGGCTCAGTCTCCTAGGAGGATTAACAGAACAGCCCAGGCTGTCTCCAGAAGAAGGCAAAGGGAAGAGCCCTCCAGCAGAGATTTGAAAGCCAAATGTTGTTTGCTCAGTGTTCACCCTCTTAAGATGGGTTTCTTTGTGTTTGCTGGCAGTGGGAGGGAACAGACGGGTGCTGGGATGGAGGCACCCCCAGGGCTGCTGCTATATACTCTGAGTGCATTTGCATTTACCTCCTCCCAGACTTCCTGCCTTCTGTTCTGTCACCAGAGATCAGGACACAGGTCATTAGGCTTGAGGTAATGGGGCAGCTTTCATTCTCAACCCTGGCGCCAGCCATGGGGTCCTAGAGTCGTGTTTCCTGATGGGCCCATCCTGGGGCTGCCTGCTGGGCTATCAGTTTGCTCGGAGTGCCCCAGGCAGGCAGGCTGGCAGCCCACAGTGTTACCCTGACACGCTATCTCATCGTCTGCCTGCCGTCAGCCTCCCTGAGAGCTCCTCTGTGGAGCCCTGAGCGGGGGCAGGGCATGGCAGAGTAGGGCAGGACAGGGCAGGGCAGGGCAGGGTGTTGAAGGAAATGGGTACAGTTTTCCCACCATCAAAACCCAGAACTGAAGAATGTGAATTAGTGGCTGTTGGGTGAACCCCACCCCTGTGTGCCTGGCCTTGTGCTAAGCACTGGGAGAGATTCCAGATAGAATAAAACGTACTCCCCATTCTCAAGCAGTTTATATTCTGCTGGGAAGTGAGAACTAACATCTATAGTTTAGGAAGCACTAAACTCTGTGGGCCTGCTGTGTGCTGTCTGCTTTGCAGGTCCAACACTTCGTCCTCATAACAATTGAGGTGTGCACCTCTGTTTTCCCGTTGTGCAGCAGAGAAGACAGAGGCCCAATGAGGTGAAAAGATTTTAAGTTTCTGAGCCAATAAATGGCAGAGAATAGAGAAGGAAACACAGTGGGCTGAGAGCTCGCCAGAGCTTCTAGCAAGAGGAAACTTGGGCTGAATTCCAGTAAGTTGGAGATAAAACTGGAGGTGGGTGCTGTGCACTCCCCTAGAAGTCAGTTCAGTCCTAACCTCCTTGCAGAAGCAGCATAACTCTAAGTATCCTGCCTGGCCATGTATTTGAGGACAAGCCTTACATGGGTAAAAAGGTAGCCTAGGTCCTGCCAGTCCTCCACCAACATGCTGCCAGTTTGTTCAGTCCTTTCTGCAGCATCCATTCCAGAACCTTCCATCTGTGCCAGACTCTACTGAAGACCTGGGCTTCCAAGAGGGGGCCCAGGTCTGGTCCTCACTCTCATGGTCTAGTGGGAACCCATTGGTGAGCAGTGGCTGTGTTGTGGTCAGACTCGTGGGGTCATTTCCAAGTGCCGTGCTTTCTCTTTTGTGGTCTTCACTTGGCTCTGCCTCCTTAGTTTCTTTCATGCATCGATTTAACACTTATTTACTGGGCCCCTACTAGGTGCCAGGTCCTGCGCTAGATATAGGGGATGTGGACATGAGAAGAAATACAGTTCCCTGACCACGGGTTGCCCACAGCCTGGCAGGGAAGACCCACATACAACTGTGTCATGAGTGACAGGAACAGAAAGGGGCGTCCTAAACCCCAGTAAGAGTTGTACCCAACTTGTCTTAGGGGTGGTGGGTGTCAGAGAAGCTTTGTCAGAGGTGAAGTCTGCGGCAGGGGTCTGACGGATGACATGAGCTAGCTGATGATGGGGCAGGCACGCTGGGCACAAAGGCCTGGGTATGAGAAGGATGATGATGTGTTCAAGACTGGGGCATAGTTTGATGACCAGATCACAGGCACCTTGTGTGCGGTGCACAGCCTTCTGCGTGTTCTGAGGCCGGGGAGCTGTAGAGGGAGTTTGAATTAAGGGAAGATGTGTTTGCCGTGTCTTCCAGTGTCCTGTGGCCAGGGGGCTTCCTTTTCCCATTTGGGTCTGAACCAGTCCGGTGGGCTTTCCTTGGATGCATCTGACTGGCATGTCCTGAAAAAACAAAAACCAAACCCCCAAACCCAGATCTGCCATGGATGGGAGGGGGAGTGGATGGTGTCAGGAACCTCATTCATGGGGATCCCAGCACCTTCCCTCTCCACAACCCACAACCTGGCTCTTCTCTCCAAGCCTTGAGCGCCTTTCCTCCTCAGAGGCCTGACAGCCAGTGTTGGGGTTCAAGGTCACCTGTAGATGGTGGTCTCCCGTCCTCTTCTTGCTTCTTTGAACTTATTCAGTATCTGTACTTTCTTCTGCCAGCTGGTGCAGCCTCAGTCACAGTAGGTGCCAAGGCACAGCCTGGCCTGTTGGGGTGAGGAAGTGGCTGGGGAGGTTCAGCAATTAAAAAATCAGTGCAGAGCTCCTGCTGCGCCCTCCCCTGCCAGGAGTAGACACACCAGGAACTGGCTTTTCTTCCTCCTCTGCTGCCTTTGGACTGACCACCGGACTGAATGGGAAATAGCACTGTGCCCTTCAATATCCATTTTGCCCTCCTGCAGATGAGCCTGCAATTAGACCCAGGCTGTGAGCCTCAGCCCTCCCCTGGCCCTTCCGGGCACAGAGCTGAAGTTAAGCAGAGGCACAAAGTGTTGGCTATGCCTCCCTGAAACCAAGGCTTTGAAATATTTATCAATGCTTTGGAAATGAAAAGCTGGTATTTTGGTGCTGGGCTGGCACTCACAAGGCCAGCAGCATTCCCTGGCAAAGCAGAAGGTACAGTGACCTCAGTTCTGCTTTGGATTTGACTGATATGTTGTTTTGTTTGGGGGCGAGGGCGGAGATGCAGGTTATGAAAAAATAATTTTTGAATGAATAACTCAAAGGCTATGGGGGGTGCTACAAAGCACCTACTCATATGTCTACCCCATTTCAGCAAGACTTCCACCTTCTGCAGGTGGCCTTTTAGGCCTGTCTACGCAACTACCTTTTTCAGAAGGGCATCACACTGATGCACCATTTTGTAATCTTTTGCTTTCACTTAGTGTTAGTTAACAGTATTTCTTGCTCCTTAACATTCAATATGTGAACACTGTCATGTTCTACTTTTTTTTCCTAGATGAAACCAAAGTGAGTCAGCCCACCCCTTGCCAAAGTTGGAGAGAAATCTATTCTTGGTCACATTTCCCACTCCCCCACCACCTTGAATGTCTTACGGGGTCTGATGTGGTTAAGGAAAATGGAAGCAAACCCTCAAGTCTTCGACCTACAGTAGCTGAGATGTTTGGGTATCCTCCATCCCCACCCCACTTTCAACTAGGGCAGAGAAATATCTGCCGAGCTTAGAGAGGGTCCAAACCTGTAGCACCCCCAGGCCTCCTCGCTGATGCTGACACCCCTCGTCCCAGACATCTTTGCCCCAGGATCCAGGAGGGTGATCTACAGAGATGCCCTTAAAACTACACACAATTCATAATTCTACCCCCCGATCCACCCACCCCCAAAGAGGGACCCAGAGTCCCCTGCGCAAAGGCTGTCCTTCCAGCACAGGATGAGGGAAATGAAAAATTACATTTTCATGCTTTAGCATCTCCGTACCACAGCCAGAACAGGGTAGCAATTAATTATAAGCATTCTCCATGTTGCTGCATCAGCTTTGGAATGCTCATTTTTAAATTTATTTATAGCCTGTTTCATTCCTCAAAAGAGTTCAGGCAGCTACAAGAATAAAGACAATATAATAGGAAAAAATACAACTTAAAAAACCAAACCAGGCAGAACATCCAGTGGAACACAATGTCAGTTATCACATGTTTTCTGACTGCATCATCTCCCCTAGAGTTGACGTGCTACATTTACTAAAACTGCCTCTTTTCTTCAAAGTTTCCAGTTTATTTCATTCTGGGTGGTTTGTTGCTGTGGTTGTGGTTTTGTTTTGCTGTGACAAATCATGCTGCAGCTAACACCATTTTGCCCAGGGCTTTGTGCTGCTCTTGAGTGATTATTCAGGATAAATTCCCAGGAGAGGGATTACAGGATCAGGAGGTCTGAACTTCTGTGTGACCCCAGTTCCAAAGCACAAGATTGCTTTCCGAGAGTGTTGTACCAATTTACACTCTAACGCCTGGCAGATTTTTTAGCTGGGAGTTGAGCCCCAAGATGTGTGAGAGGGACCTTGGCCTGGGGCAGGGGGCGAAGGAGTGTTGTACCATTGCCTTCTCTAGTTTGAACCCCTACTCTGGTAACTAATGGAGGTGGGCAAGGAGTGAACTGAAGGAAAAGACTCTACCTTGAGGGAGCTACTTGGAATAACTCGCTCTGGAGTCGACCGGGGGTGGGGATGGGGAGGGTACCTGGTGTTTAGAATCACGTGGTTGGTGATGGTCACAGGCGTCATGCTCCCTCTCCACAGACAGTGATGACTGTGTTGTGGTCTGTGTCCCAGATATGAGCCCTTTATTCTGTAGGAAAAACAATGTTTATACTGGTCCTTGACAGATACCATAAAGCACTGAGGTGGGTACCTGGAGGCTATGGAGTCTTCATCATCACTTCATGATTGTGCCTTACCCAGCTTTAATGGTGTTGATGAGAAGCCTTATGGTTAGAGATTAACAGCGTGCCAAGGAACCAGCCATAGCTTCTCTGGGAGAACAAGAGTTCTCCGATGGCACAGGCCATGTCCCCTCCATCAGACTGGAATTCCCAAAGATAAACACAGTGTCTTTCCTGTGTGCTTGGAAAATCCATAGGGGCATGTTCCCTGTCTCTCCATCATATCAGGGGCTTCCAGGGAACAGGTCCACTCAGACTGGGAGCCCCCTGAGGGCAGAGGCCATGTTCTCCCACCCACTCGGGGGTCCACATCTCCAACATACACTGTAGATGTATTAGCTGGCACAAGAGTCTTGGAGTAAGTGGACAGCTTCTTGGAATGGTGTTGATCACTTGGACTTCATCAGTGTTAAAGACTTCACTCATTAGACAAGAGCCATGTGGTCTGAGCCCTTGGCTTCTGGCTCCTGGCTCCTGGTTTTCTCTGCTTTAATTTGGCCCATGACAGAGCCAGACTCTTTTACTGGACCGGTCTGGAAGAGGTTGCTGGAACGGCAGGAAGATGAGATGGGAAGGTGGCAGCTCAGATGGTCACCTCTTACTCTAGAAAGGCTGTTGACTCTGGAAGAGCAGAGTGCCGGGGTCAGGGCTTTCTCAGGCATCCTCGTGTCTTGGGTGGGACAGCAGTGATCTGAGCATCAGGGCCAACTTTTTGGCTCATGAGGTGTGATATTCAGGCAAAACTGAGGGTTCACAGAGAGCCTGTTCCTTACATTATCTCCTCTCACCTTGGAGAGAGCTAAGATGTGTGAGGAAGTATGAATTTTTAAAACTCAGGTGGAAACTAAGGCACAGGGAAGGTAAATGGCCTGTCCAAAGTTATACAGCTTATAAGTAATAGGGGCCAAACCACCTGACTCTAGTCCCACTCTCTTTGCTCCCTGAAATCCATGTGAAGGGTCTAGTTACAAGACAGCGCCCATGCCTAGCCTGGGTTTAGACCCTTTAGCTTTAGCGTTGAGGGAGATGTGTTTTAAATTGTTTTAATTTAACATTGTGAATGAGTTTGAAATCCTTCCCAAGAGCCATGGGAGATTAGGAAGTTTCTTCACCTCACAGTTGCTGATCTCACAGTTGATCACAGCCAGTCAACTCTCCAATTCCTGCTCCACCACTTTCTCAGGGGACTTTGCACACTGCCCACATGGGTCCAAATAGGAGCATGTCAGCCTTTCATTAAAAACTTAAGACTCAGGGGCCTCCCCGGTGGCACAGCGGGTTGAGCTGCCCGCTGTGAAGCTGTCTGCGGCCTCTGCAGCGTGGGTTCGATTCCCGGCGAGCCAGGAATAAACCCACAAGGCGCAGCAGACCTCTCCTATCTCGCCTACTGCTCCCCTCAGCAGTGTCCTTGGTCTGTCTGCCTGTTCTGCTCCCCGCTCTGTCTCTGGTGAGTTCTCTCACCCTCCCGTGCCTCTGACCTATACCCCAGTTATTATATAAATAAATAAAAATCTAAAAAAAAAAAAAACAACTGCAACTGACATTTTAAAAAAATGAATAAAATATTTTAAAAAAAACCTTAAGACTCAGGGCCTCCCTGGTGGTGCAACACGCAGTACTAAGACGCAGTACTATGAAGCTATCTGCAGCCATTGCAACACGAGTTCAGTCCCTGGACAGGGAGCTACCCACATGGTACAGCAGACCTCTCCTGACTCACCCGCTGCTCCCCTCAGCAGTGTATTTCAGTCAACCCGCCTGTTCTGTTCTCCACTCTTTCTCTGGTGAGTCCTCTCACCAAACTCCCACACCTCTGGTCTGTACCCCAGTTCTTGTGTGCATAAATAAATAAATCTTAAAAAAAAAAACAACTTGAGACTCAGAAGCAAGAGTCCTGAGGGAGACAGAACCAGAGGTGCCACTGGGCTGGTGTTCTGTGCCTACCCCACCCCAGCTCCACCCGCAGGCTAGGAGAGGACCCCATCGGCTGTGCAGCCCCTGACCAACCTGGTGACTAAATGGGTAGCTGTCTCCTTCCCAACACTAAACTTGTGCTTCCTCCGCAGTTTTCATGAACACGGCCATCCCCATTGCAGCTGTCCTCATCGTAAGTGGGGCCTTTCTCTCTCTCCCGGTGGGGGCCTGGGAGGGCGTCTGCAGTGAGAGGCTCCCGGGTTTAGCCATTCTGCTCAGGAAAGTCATAGATGGCTCAGGCAGCAGGCTGAAAATAGGGTGAGGGATTCGAAGTCTCGACAGGAAGCAGGGCCCTCCCTCACTCCAGGCGGGCAGGGGCCTCTGCCTCCCAGCCTGGAAGACTTAAGGTTTAGTCTTTAGAGAAATTAAATTTCCTTTTCAAAATAGCTATCGAATCTTTTCATTAAAATGTGAAAATTGTTTATGATAAAAAAGTTGGGAAATTCAGAAGGGAAAGTTCAAGTCGAATTTAAATCACCCATAATCCACTGGCAACATCTTTTATGCATTTCTTTCCAGTCTTTTTTTAAGGTGCATAATATGACATTTTTACAAAAATAGGATTGGGCTGCATATGTAGTTTTGTAACATGCTTTTTCAACATTTAAGATTCTGGCCACAAGGTCATTAAATATTACAACGGTGGTTTTTCTTTTTCTAAAGGGCAGCTTCAGCTGAGGCTGTGTGTGTAGCTCAGCAGCACTGCAAGCAGGTGCCCCTCCAGAAAGGCCTAACCCCCACCAGCCCACAGCCCCTCACAGCCCCATAGTTCCTATCCTTGGCTTCTGTGACGGCTGCTGTTCTTTAAAAAGATGCATTTATTTCCCCTGGGGCTAGTGTCCCTGAGCTGTGGTGAGTTCACAGCCTGTCAAGCAGGCTTGGGAATTCATTTTCGACATGATTTATTGGGCTGGTTCCTGGCCTGGCTCTCGGAGAACTTTGGGTCAATGAGCCAGCCAGGTAGCAGGGCAGGCTCTGCAAGGGGCGGTTTTGTGATGATTGTGTTCGCATTTCCCCAGACTGCGGCTGCCATCTGAGGAGCTGACCCAGCCTGAGGGCTCCTCCCTGGGCATTCCCAGTCAGGATGCGGTGGGAAAGGGTGAGAGCTGCCCTTGACCTCCATCTTGAAGTCTGAACTTACTGGGGACATTTCCAAGAGATAACTGTGAGGATGAAGAAGGTGTCTAACTGAAAGGTTCCCTCGGGTCCCCTCTTCTAGCCTTCTTGCTTCCTTCCCAGAGGCTGAGTAATTAATGCCACTGGAGAGGGGGCCCATGCTCTGAGTCACCCCCACTTCACTGATGCCTTTGTTCACAGACCTTTGTGGGCCATGACAGCTTCTTCAAAGGGACTGACTTCTCGCCCTCCGTGGCCTTTGCCTCCCTCTCCCTCTTCCACATCCTGGTCACGCCGCTGTTCCTGCTGTCCAGTGTGGTCCGGTCAACAGTGAAAGCTCTAGTCAGGTGAGAGGAGGGGAGTTGGTGAGGGGAGGGGAGGAGCTCATGTGGCAATCCCCTGGCTTGCTCTGTTGCTGCTGGGACCATGGTGGTTTAGTCCAGGACACACCTCCCTATTCACGGGCCTTGCTGAAGCTGGTGATGATTGCTCAGAGGAACGCAGGCCATGTGCGCTTTCCCTCCATGCCACCCCTGAGAAAGGGCTAGCCAAATTGCTTCCGTCCCTCCAAGGAGAGGGATCTCAAAGTCATCTCCAAGATAACTTTGCAAAAATATATGGTGTTGCCCAAATTGGAATATCCTCATAAATTCTGCCTATCGGTCCTAATCTCATCCTTCAGAACCACCCACAATGAGCACTATCCTTCCCCCACATGCCAGCCCTTCAGGTTTCAGAAGACATTCACTGAATCTCCATCTTCCCCAGGCTGAACATCTCTTGTTCTTCCCACGGGTCCCAGAGCTTCACAGCCCCGGTCAGTGAAGCAGTTTCCCCAAAATGCTTGCATGTCCCATCCCCAGTTGGCCTCCAGGTCTGGGGCCCCTAGCTCCCTCCAGGCTCTAGAACTCCGGAATGACTCTACCATCCTCCCAGAGGCACCTTCTTCCCTGGAATGAAAGCCTGATGGCAGAGGGCTGAGGCTGGAAAATGCCTTAGCTGGAGTGGGACATCTACTTGGGCCTCTGAAACTCCTTTGAAGCAAGGAGCTGTCATGCCACTAGGGAGAGCTGCCTCTGTCTTTTCCCATCGCCCATGGGGCCAGACAGTAACAAATGTCCTCAGAACTCAAGCCCCTCCAACGATGAGGAAAACAACATCCCTGTCTTGTGAGACCCTGGCAGATCCTAGGCAACCTTCAGGGAGGAGTAGCTGTTTAATAAAGTAGTGATGGAAGGAGCAAATCACACAAGGAAGCTCTGGCAGGGGTTCAAGGTTGAAAGGAGCATAATTGTGATCAAAGGAGTATCTGGCTAGGAAGTAGCTGGTGGGAAATCAATTAGCTCCCATTTCTGTGGTTGGTGAGGCTGTCTCATTTCCATTGGCCAAGGCATAGAGACTTCTAAGGACCACCCCCTCCTCAATCCCCACCTGCCCCAGCCGCCCCTCAGTCCTATGATTCTGTGTAGAAACTACTGATTCAAGGATGCTACACTTGTTGGAAATCCCTTGCCGGCTCCAGAAGCATTCCCATTTGCAGACATACCTAAATGCACTGTCAAGAGGGTAGCTGAGGCCTTTTTAGAGAGGCAGATCAGATTCTGGGCCCAAAGGTAGGAGTAAGATAACAAAAGAAGCCAGCTCCACCCTTCCCAGCCCAGCTGCAGACAGTTGAGAGAGTGCTGGAGCTGGGACTGAGAGGGAAAGTAAATGTGTGTGTGTGTGTGTGTGTGTGTGTGTATGTGTGTTTTGGAGCTGCACAGGGAGGCTGGAGGTCTGCTCCTGGTGGGGAGTGGTACACAGAACGGACCCCTAAAGAGCACAGCTCATTTAGGGCCCAGACATTAGGGCCTTGGGAGTTGGTGGGCTTGCCTGGTCTAGAGCTGTTGGACTTTTAGCAAAAGGGAGGAAAGGGGTACGCAGTTTTCAAATGTCATAGCTTCCACACACCCAGGAATGAGAGAGAATGAACTAAAAGAATAAAGCTTCCAACACCTCTTCTGGGTCCATAGGGAAATTGGGGGGTGGAGGGTTTAGGGGAGAGATAATAGCCTTCTCTGTAAGCTGGGAATACAATTCCCTCACACCTCCCCTAGCAGAATTATATAATTGGGATTAAATTATATGTTTATAAAAGCATTTATTACAGTGCTTGCATACAGTAATAGTACATGCTCAATAAATAAATATTAGTTATTGTTAATAGTATGATTAATAATAATCTTAATTAAACTTAACACTAACCAACTTTACCTCTACCAGTAACTGGTAAAACTCAACATCACTTAATGTTAACGTTGGCTAGTCTGGGTTATTAGTCAACTTCAACATTAAATTGCCCTAAAGCTAGCCAAATCCAGACCCTAACTTCCTCCAGTTGACTAGTCATCCCTAGCAAACCCTGGTAACACCTGTCACTGCCCCACATAAGACGCCCTCAGTTGTATCCTTCCTGTGTGAGCTTTGGGAGGGCCACACCTTAGGACCTTCTCAGAGCTGCCTTCTCAGGCCTCACCCTCCACTTTCTCCCCTCCCCTCTGCCCCTGGCAGGGGTGAGGGGTATCTCTGTGCTTCCTCTGCAGCGTGCAAAAGTTGAGCGAATTCTTATCCAGTGCAGAGATCCGAGAGGAGCAGTGTGCTCCTCGGGAACTCCCACCCCAGGGCCAAGCCAGCAAGTACCAGGCCGTGGTGAGTGCTCAGACCAGCAACAAAATTTTTCTCTAATGCCTGCAATTTATACCCGGCTGTGGCCTGCCTCAGCCTTTCCTCACAGGGTGGGGCTCCCTTCCCTGCACAGCTCCCAGCACCCTGGGCCCTCACCTCCTTCTAACTGTCCCCAGCCCCTTAAGGTTGTGAACCGAAAGCATCCCTCCCGAGAAGACTGTCAGGGCCTCATGGGTCCTCTGCTGAGTCTGGCCCCCAGTGCAGACGGGGATCCTGACAACTGCTGTGTCCAGGTGAGTCCTCGACCCTGCACCCCATGCTTAGCCACCATCTCCAGGAGGGCCCTCAGCACCTAAAGAGCTGTGTGCTAAGTCCTCTGCCCGAGAGGCCACCCTGCCTGCCTACTATAGCATCCTGCCTGCCTATACAGGCTGGAGACCAGGGACAGTGCTTCTGTCTTCACCAGGTGGAGGCACTGTCTTCTCTCCTGGATGGGTTAACATGAGAGTCATTTTCCCAGAGATGTGTTGGCATGCCCTGAAAGTGATATGTGGGTTTTGGCTTTCATGGGGAACAAGACGCAAGAGATTATTCATACTGAGAACCCCTTGCCTTTCTGTTCTCTTCTGGGCTGTGGGGTGTTGCCAATGAAGATCATTGGAGGCTTCTTCACGTGGACCCCTGATGGAATCCCCACACTGTCCAACATCACCATTCGTATCCCCCGAGGTATGGTCCAGCTCAACCCCCATCACACTCTGGGGGTGTTCCCTTGGAGTCTGGAGTGCCCCTCCTCATCTCCCACCCTGGGGGTGCTCTGGGGCAGGAACACTAGAGAGGGAGTGGGTTTCATCCAGGAGGTGCCACTGTGCTGGGGGGGAGGGTCAGCAGCAAGGACAGGGCAAGACAGCAGGGCCTTAATGTCAGGCCATCTGCTGCAGAGAGGATAGGAGCATCACAAATAGAGCAGACTTGAATGGCCGGGTAGGCATTATGGAAGAGGTCACTTTTCTGAGAATGAGCTCCCTGGTCCTCGAAGCCAGGTGGACATTCTAGCAGAGGCAGCAGCATGGGCAAAGCTTGAAGGTGGGATGGGGATGGGACCCAGGGTGGCCTTTGCTGGGACCACGAGGAGCTGAGTGCACACTGGAGCACACCCAAAGAAAGAAGCCAGTGTGTAGGAAGAGGCGGGATGTCAGTGGTGAAGAAGGACCTGGGGAGCCAGGAGGAATGTAGTTTCCCAGGGGCAAAAAAATAGGCCAATGTGGGGGTGGGGAGAAGGACTCCCTGGGCATTCCAAGTAGGAAGAAAGCAAATGGTGGCCTCAGGATTGGGTGCATCTGTATGTCTGGCTCGCAGTTCAGGCTTCCTTCTCATACCCCTCACTCCCTCCGCCCCCGCCCCGCACCCTTCTTCCCTGCAGGCCAGCTGACAATGATTGTGGGGCAGGTGGGCTGTGGCAAGTCCTCACTCCTCCTAGCCACCCTGGGGGAGATGCAGAAGATCTCAGGGGCTGTCTTCTGGAACAGGTAACAAATGAATCCTTGGGCTCAGGGGAGCGAGACAGTGGGTAGGTAGGCAGCCATCCTTCTCAGGTGAGGATGGTCTTGCATTTATTGAGTAGCCACTTAGTGTTCAGTGAGTACTCAGTCCATGCAGTTAGTTATTATTTTCATCATCATCATCATCGATATTCATTAAACCCTTACTATATGCCAGGCACTTGGCTAAATCTTCTGAATACATTCTACTATTTCGTCCTGTGACAGCCAGCAAGGTGTAAGTACTGTTAATAGTTCTCATTTTCAATGAGGGTTAAACTCTTTGCCCTAATTCATCAGCTAATAAATGGCAGAGCTGGAATTCGAACCTGATTCTGTTTGACTCCAAATTCCATGCTCACTCAGCCACACCACTTCCCTGTGTGAGGAATTGTAGCACAGATGTGGGTTTCTGACTTGGTCATCAGCAAAGCTGACACAGACCATTCAGTGGGGTTTACAGGAGCCAGCGACAACTCAGGCAAACGTGGGTTTCTAGGCAGAGATCACCATCGTAATTAAAGAGTCAGAACCCCAGGCTGAGTCCATCGTGAATCTATTATTTATATCCACCTACTTCTAAAAAGCACTTGAAGCTAGTTGATAAAAGATACATCTGAAATGGAAGCTTTTTCAAAATTGAGAAAAGGAAAGCCAGGAAATAAAGAGGATGTAAAAGGTGTTCAGGAACCCCAGCAGAGCAAGGCTTTGCAGGTAGCACAAACCCTGCTTGGAGCTCCACAATAGCCAAATCAAAGGGGGACCTGAGGGAGGTTTCCAGTGGTGATTCAGGAGTAAACTTTGCAACCAATTCATCAAATAGACAAGCTTTCCCAAGCAATCATTTCTTGGGAGGAAATTATCATTCAAGATGTCAGGTTTTTCATGAGTGCAGAACTGAGCAGAAAGTCCTGGGGGCCAGTGTCTGCATGCACCCCTATGTTCTGCTTTACCAAAATGCCTTTGAGTGCTGCATCCCACAGATGGCAAGTTTTGCTTCTCAGTGGGACTATGGGCTGGCAGATGAGCCCCTTGGATTTTCCATAATCTCAGTCTCTGGGGCCTTAATTGCACTGGGGAATATGGTGTGTTTGGGTATGGAGGAGTTTCTGCCTCCAGAGAGGATTTCTTAAACAGAGAAAGCCCGGGTATGAGGTTTGAGGTCACTTTGCCAGTCCAGTGAACTAACTGCCCCTCAGAGCAGTGAAGATCCCTTGCCCATTGGCTGACAAACATGTGTATGTCACAGGAAGACAGGACCTCCACCCCACCCCCAGGGCACTGAACTGAAGAAAACAACCAATATTGTTTGCACATCTGTTATGCTAAACATATTGCAAACATATCTCACTGAAACCTCCCACTAGCTCCCACTAAGTATTATCACCCCATTTCACAGAGGTAGTTACTGGGGCTCAGTAAGTTTGGGTGACTTACTGACCAGCCTGTGGAACACGGACCCAAGCCTGTGTTCTTTCCTTTAAGTCTGGCCAGTGTCTTGGGCTGGGGTCCCATAGTCCTAATTCCAGGGAATATTCTCCAAGTTCAATGTGGAAGGCAGTTTGGATGGGGCTTGCTCTCAAGCAGGCCTTTTCTGCATGGGATGGCAGAGCCCAGAGCAACCCTGTGTTGAGCAAGTCTTATTGGCTCCATTTTTCCAACGTGATGTGCTCATGTAAACATCTTTTTAGAGATCATGCCATTTCACAGCTACAGATTGTAAATAATACAGCTTTTCTATGTATCAGGAAACAAAAAAAATTCATGTGACTTGCCTCATTGCGATATTTGCTTTACTGCAGTGTTCTGAGACAGAACCCTGCTACCTCTGAGGTGTGCCTGTACTGTGATTGCTCATGTGTCTTTCCCCTCCAGGATGTTGAGCTCCCTGAGGACAAGGCTGGAGACTAGATTATTCCATTGTGCCCACGTCCCTAAAGAATAGAGCCATTAATATCTATAGTAGAATGATTTTACTTGTCCACAAAGGTTTCCAGGGAGCCAGCAAAAAGTGGGGCCCCAGAAAATCACTGGGATGCGAGGATAGCCCCATGTCCTGATGAGGAACTGCAAATGGGCCATACTGGAGCTCTCTGTGCCTCTGCCCCCATCACTTGCTGAGACCTCCACATATGGACTGTACTGTTTCTGTGCCCATTCTGCGGGCCTGGGCCCTGCTTGCTCTGGGCCTGCCTCAGAACATTTTTGCCTGTGCTGGTTGGTGTAAAGGCTGCTTCATGAACCCCTTACTCCCCAAGAGGTGAGAAATGGGCTCTTCTCAGGACTGTCATGTGGTCTGATCTGCCCATGCTGTCTCTGGAGTCTTTGGACAATTGGGTGAGAGCTCAAGTGTACCCCAGATATCCTGGAGAAAGAAAGTGTGGTGGAAATGGCAGGCAGACCAGAGATGGTGTACTGTGTGTAGGAGACAAGCCAGGTTTAGCAACTAAATGGTCTCTGGTTATAGACCCTGCCACTCTTGCTGTGTGACTTTGGGCAGAATACTACACCTCTCTGAGATTCAGTGTCCTTATATGTACATAAGGAAAATCCTTTCCTCTCAAAGATTTGGCATAAGGATTCAATGATATCAATTGGAAAGGGCACTGTGGGTGAAAAATAACAATTCAGGGCTGCAACGGGTCTAGGTGTGGCAGGATAAATGAACTGTGGACATCTATGTCCCAATTTCCTTTTCTGACCTCAGTTTCCACATTTTCCCTTTTCACATATTGCTGGGGTCTGAAATGAATGTTGAGGTCATTCAGTTCCTCCTCTGCCTACACCTTTGAGACCAAGCAGTGAACTAAGAGGATGATTCCCCCCAGTTCTCCAACCCACCTCCTACCCTCCCACTGTCTATGAGCTGTGTTTGTAATAAATCCTCCCAGTGTCACTGTGAGATTTGTGCCATCACCCCAATTTTATAGATAAGGAGACAGAGGCTTCCCCTAATTAGAGAAACTGCCTGAAGATTTTATAGGCAGTGGACAGGGAAGCCCCTCGGAATGAAACTTTAGCGCCCATATTCTAACCACTTAGCCATGCTGCTTTCCCTCGTGTGCTGCCTCCTCTTCCAGCCTAGAATTCCCTACCCACACCCAGTCCAGAATTCCCTCCCTCCAGCCTAGAATATTTCCCTTCCTCTATCGCCACCATTTCAGTTATCCCTTTCTAGGTTTCACTCAGTTGAGTCTTTCCTCATTTTCTCAAAATTTCTTCCTCCAGACTACTTATAAAAATTAGATTTTTCTCTGATTCTGACAGAATGTACACAAATTAGAAAAGATATAGTCATATAAAGAAGATAAAAGCCTCCTAATATCCCATCACCCAGAAACTGCCCATGTTTTCTCTATGTGTTTGCACAGGTGTTTGTGTGTACCTCTCCCCCAAATTTCTATAATGCTTTCTTGCTCCTACTTTCCTTTTGGCCCTTGTAACTTCCTGACCTCTGTTTTCTGTCTGGGTCACTCTATCAGACCTTGAACTCATTGAGGGTCAGCTCTGTGCCTTGACTGAGTGCCCCACTTCTAGTTGGCTGGAGGAAAGGACGTGGAGTTGGAAAACTGGGGGATATTACTTTGAGCTCAGTGCTTGTCTCAAGTGTGCAGGTCGAGGAACAGTGAAATGCTCCCAACACTCACTTAAGATCCCAGAAGTCAATACAAGAAAATATGTGTCTTGTGCACCATTCTTTAAAAAAAAAAAAAAAAGATTTATTTATGCATACGAGAGCTGGGGCACAGGCCAGAGATGTGTGTGTATGGCAGGGGGATGAGAGGATTCACCAGAGACAGAGTGGGGAACAGAACAGGCAGACTGACTGAAATACACTGCTGAGGGGAGCAGCGGGCGAGACAGGAGAGGTCTGCTGCACCATGTGGGTAGCTCCCTGGCAGGGGATTGAACTCGTGCTATAGCAGCTGCAGATAGTTTCATAGGTTGTGTCTTTACCCCCTGCGCCACCAGTGAGGCCCTTGTGCACCATCCTTTACGTTTCAGATTAAAACATATACATGAAGCCTTGGGAGGCGAGGGCTACACTGGAAAGAAAAGGCACACTGAGAATCACACCCAGCTTCCCCCCTTCCTAGCCCTGAAACAGTGGCCACATTTTGTAAACTCAGAGCCTCAGTTTCCTTGTCTTTAAAATGGGAATACTAACACCTCTTTATGGGGGTTTGTTTTGAGAATAAAGTGGTGAATATAACTTCACACAATGCCTGACTTGAGGATGACCTGCAATGAGTGAAGCGCTCCCCCCGCCCCTTCCTTCCTCCTGGATGATTAACATGTTAGTTAGCTCCCTCCATTTATTACTGAGCTGAAGTGTACTAAGTACTGTGGGGGCTGAAAAAGATGTTTTTCCTGCCTTATAATCCCACTGGACATAAAAGGCTTATGCAACAGCTGATTAGAAAGGAAAGTTTTCCATTATAAGGGCTAATTGAGCAGCCCAGACAGTTTGCAAACTGAGTTAATACCAAGAGAGCTCATCGTATGCTGGGTCCCCAGGGAAACCACAGATACACCTTCCTGCACATAAATAACGCTGGTGCAACTCTGGAAGCAGTCAAGGCAGGAAGACTCCAGAGATAAGCTTATCTGAGCTGTGGCTACAGAATTGGAATTTGAAAGCTTTGGGGTTTTTTATCTGTCTCATGTTACCATCTTGTTCATACATTACAGCATTCTGTGGTGAGGGAACAGGAGGTTAGGTTGAATTGAAAGCATGAAATGAGAGCAGCAAAGATTAGAGAACAGGATCAGAGGGACTGGTGATTACTTCTCCATCAGGATCTCCATTTAGTTCTGGGCCTCAGCAAGGAACAGAAAAGAATTTCACTGGACTTCTTCCCATCTCTGTTTCTGTCCATCTTGGTTTTCCTGACAAGAAGGCATTTATCAGAATTATGGCATGGGAAGTCACAATGAAGTAATATAGCATGGACATTAAGTGCATGAAGCTTTGGGGTTCAGATAGAACCCCAGCTACTTGCTGCCTGTGTGACTTAGTCTCTCTGTGCCTCACTTTTTTGTCAGTAAAGTTGGAACACTCAAAATAAACCTCCTTCCTACGGATATTTTGAGCTTCCAAAAAGATGATACTTACATCTTAACAATGCTTATCACAGTGTTGCTAGAAGTTCAATAAATATTAAGTGATTTTAGTATTACTGAAGTAAGATCTGTATGAAGACAGAGTAGATTTTTTTTTCCCCAAATATACTTGTCAAAAGTACATATTTCATTGGCAGGAGACTGCTTCTGGAAGGTTGAGAGATGGCCTGGGGCAGGAGAAAGAACACTGACAAAGTTGGGACCAAAATACATAATCAGTGTCTTTCAAAAATGACTTTATTATAATTCACAGTATGCAATGCATTTTCCATCACAATCCATGATGTTCATGGAATGATAGACAAGAGGAAAAATTTCACCAACAAGTACACATTGTGACCACACAGTGTGCATGCTGATATTTTTATTCTTTTTTTTTTTTAGTGCAGTTGCAATTTTCTTATTTAAGACCCAACTTTTGTGTTGGATCTGAAAACCGTGTAAGAAATGGCTATGACCTTGGGAAAGTCACTTTCCCTCTCTGAGCTTCAGTTTTCCAAACCATGAAACCATCGTGATGCCCAGCCAGCCTCACCCTTGCTCTGAGGCAGTGCCAGGAACACTAGTTAAGTCCTTGCTATTTGGAAGGTGCCCACACAGATGCTGTTAGATAGGAGTACTTTCTGCCCCAGGGAAGCCTCCTGGGGAATTGGGGGAGAGTTGGGGATGAATGGGGGGTGGGGATTGTTCTTCAGCAAAGCCTCAGTGGGATGGAGAGAAAGGCTGTGGAGTGGGAAGTAACTGGTGTCATTCTCTCCCATTTGTGCCCCAGCAGCCTTCCCGACAGCGAGCCAGGAGAGGACTCCAGGTACAGCCTTGGAACTGGGTTGGCAATGGGTCCCAAAAAAGGAAGGGGGGCGAGGTGGGGACGGGCATGCTGAATATAGATTCTGGGGTGTGCAGCCTACATAATTTCAGAGACATGGGGCCTTATAAAGCAGGCATTCTCAACAAGGACAAAATCTGGTGCTTAGGAAGAGGAAAAAACTTAGACATCGGAAGGGCTGTGGCCCTCCAAAGGGCCTTAGTACATAAACAGAGATAAAGTGTATCTTCGGTATTTAGCTCCCGTGGTGGATAGTCAGAGCAGATTAGTAGTTGCCAAGGACTGGTGGAAAGGGAGAAAGGGCAGAGGCTGCTATGGGTACAGGATTTCTTTTGGGGGGTGATGAAAATGTTAAGAAATCAGATAGTGGTGATGGTGGACTGCCCTGAGAATATAATAAAACACACTGAATTGAGAAAAAATGTGACAGGGAGATGACAATTAGAAAAAATATATATGAAAACATTAATAGGCGTGATCATGAAAACGGTGTTGATAAACAGAGTCGCAAGGAGAGGAGGTGGCTACTCCAAGCCAAACAGAAAAGTTGGTCATGTTGCTTTATTTTATTTTATTTTTTAAAGATTTATATATATATATTATATATATTTATTATATTATATTTATTATATATATATTTATTTTTATTTATTTATGCATACAAGAACTGGGTGTGGGCCTCCCTGGTGATGCAGGCGGTTGAGCGCAGCGCTGTGAAGCTGTCCACAGCCTCTGCAGTGCTGGTTCAATCCCCCTGGCCTCGGAGCAACCCACATCGCCCGCTGCTCTCCTCAGCAGTGTATTTCGGTCAGTCTGCCTGTTGTGTTCCCCACTCTGTCTCTGGTGAATCCTCTCGCCCTCCCGCACATCTGGCCTGTACCCCGGCTCTTGTATTTAAAAAAAAAAAAGGAACTGGTTGTAGGCCAGAGGTGCAGGGAGTGAAAGGATTCACAGAGTGGGGAGCAGAACAGGCAGATGTACTGAAAGTGCTAAGGGGAGCAGCGGGTGAGTCAGGAAAGGTCTGCTGCACCATGTGGGTATCTCCCTGGCCAGGGATCGAACTCATGCCACAGTGGCTGGTGATAGCTTGATAGTGCTGAGACTTTACCCCTGAACCACCAAGGAGGCCCCTGGTCACGTGCTTTAGGTTCAATGTACAGGTCTAAAAATCCCAAGGAAAATAGAGCATGAGACTCTGAGAAACTTAAAGCCTTCCCTAACCTCTCCTCTCCCAAGAACATTTGAGACATGCTGGAAGTGGTCTGGCATCAGGTCTGGGAACATTGACTCAACTTTGTAACTAAGTTTACACTCTCCAACAAAGAGCTTTCACTGCCCTGTCTGTTCTCTGCCCTTTCTCCCACCTTGTCCCCAAGTGCCAGGGTGTGATGACAGGCCTGGCCTGTCTAACTATTATGACTATAGTTCTTGAGCCAAAAATCAAGCCTTGGGGTGTGTGACAATTATGAATGTGCAGATGGGAACAACAGGAGAGAATATTTGACACTGGAGCAGTTTGGGGCAGCCCAGGGCACATGGACACTGCAGCTGACCGTGTCCACCCTGGCAGTTCCCCAAGATTCCACGGCTGTCTCCTGACAGGGCCACGTGGGGCTGTGGATCACGTCTGGAGCCTTCTCAATACCCCAACCTCCCCTGGTTATAGGCTCCCACCCACAAACTGCCAGCTCTATGGCATCCTGGCCTGACTGGCCAGAGAGGTCCCACCCCAGCTGGTGTGCACCCGCATTGGCCCATAGTCTTGGCCTGTGCATTTAAGCCCCAATGCAGAGACTGGGTCTGGGGGAGCTATACAGTGGGCCTCATGTTTCTGTGATGCAGGAAGCTTTTCCCCAGGAGTCCACACCCATGGTGACTTTCCCCGACTCTCACTCTTGAACCAGCTTCTCAGATGGTCATGAACTCCAGACAATGCAAGGGGGCAAGCAGTAGAGAGCCTCCCCTAGGATGGCCTTGCCTCACTCCCAAACTCCTCACTCCCACACTCCTCGTGCACAGACATATCTGTGGCTGCAGACTTTGTCTCAGGGATCATAAAGACACACTCATGTGGGGTTTGAGGGAGCTCAAAATATCTGTGGAGAGCTCAATCCACTCCTGTCTTTCCTCCCCTGCTGCAGCCCAGAGCGGGAGCCGGTGGCCGACTCAGATGTCAGGTACTGTGCTTCACAGGGACCCCGAGGCCCAGGAACAACAGAGTTCTGGAGAACAGCCTCAGATCCAAATCCTATTGTGGGGAGCAGACCGGGGAGGGGGATCTGTGCTCTTTCTTGTGGTTTGGCAGCCATGGCCCGTTCTGCATCAAGCTGCTGCTTCCTTCACACAGATCATTTTTCTCTGTTCATCTTTACTCTTTTTTTTTTTTTGGTCTTCAAGAACGACAGCATAATTGTGGTTTCCTTGGTTCCACTCTTACAAAGTTCCACTTGGAGAGAGGAAATGAGGGGGTCACGTTTTTACTTGGTTGGCACACTTTGGGGTCCTCCCTGGCTGGAGAGACTCAACAGGAGAACAGACTACAGTGCTGGGGCAGGATGGACGCAGGGCAGGGAGGGGCCAAGGACCCAGTCAGCTAAGACATGTGCACCCAAGCCTACCTTGGGTCCAGGAGGAAGGAAAGGCCACCAAGGACCACACAAAGCAAACTTCTGCCAACTGTACCTCCCCATTTTAGCCCTGCCCCCACCCCCTTGCCTCAGTTTAAGCCATTAGCTTAAACTGACAGCTGCCTCTGAGAATGAGTCCCTAAGATGCCTCTCCTCCTCCCATGGCTTTTTTCAGGAAGAGAGGACCTGTAGCCTATGCTTCTCAGAAACCGTGGCTGCTAAATGCAACTGTGGAAGAGAACATCACCTTTGAGAGTCCCTTCAACAAACAAAGGTAAAAGCCTCTCAGAGGAAGGTTAGCTGGGGGAGGGGAGAAATTGGCCCCAGGCACCATTCATAAGGCCTACCCATCCCCCCAGCCCCAGCAAGCTGCCCGTCATTGATGTCATTGATCACTCGCCAGCAATCATCCTGCTCTCCAGGCCACTTGTCTGGAGTCCAGCCTATTCCATATGGTCCATCTGGAAAAGGTCCAGATGTGCCTGGCATCCTGGCAGTCCAGCTCCTGTGGGCAAGAAGGTGGGAGGGGATGGAAGGGCAGGTGAGGCTGGTAGGAAGACAGACCCAGCTCTCCATGATTCTCCGTTTTCAATTCCCTACCCCGACTCCGCAGCTCACGCACTGTTTTCCCTCCAGTGATGATAATAATAACCACTAAGATCAGCTGAGCTCTTGCAACATGCCAGGGGCACTGCCAAGCTCTTTGTATTCATGATTTCCTTTAATGCTCACAACAGTCTTAGTAGGCAGATGCTATTATGATCCCCATTTTACAGATGAGGAAAGCAAGGCTCAGAAAGGTTAAGCAACTTGCGCAAGGCCAGCCAATCAGTAAATGACAAATGAAACTAAAATCCAAGGCTGCCTGACACCCAAGTATTTGTCACCGATCCACTCTGAGATGTACATGCATGCTAGCTGGCACCTGCCCAGGGGAAGATCTGCCCAGGAAAATATGAGAGAAGCAGACTGGGCAAATATTTGACCAGCCATCATCATTACTGCCTAAACTGACCAGCAGAGATTTCCCTGGCAGTGCCCCAAGCACTGTAGTTTTTCCCACTTCACAGGGGCCAGGGGCCCTCTCTTGTCCCTTGCACAGCATGTTTGCTCCCATCCCATTCCATCTTTCAAATATTTAATTTGCTCCAAGACTGTGTGAGGTGCTGCCCTCAGCTCTTTTCAAGCTCACGTGGTGTTTGCTTGCACCCGAGCAGGAGGCCCATTAAAGCCATTGCTCACCCCAGGCACAGCTGCTCAGAAACTAATGACCCTCTGAAAGTGCTCAACTCCGCCAGGCTAACCAGCTGTGCCCACCCCACCCCACCCCCACTCAGGTACAAGACAGTCATTGAAGCCTGCTCCCTGCAGCCGGACATCGACATCCTGCCCCACGGAGACCAGACCCAGATCGGGGAACGGGTTAGTAACAACGGCCAAGAGGTTTTCTCACAGTTGGGGACCTGTCACATGGGCTGCCCGCCATGTGACAGGGAAATGTGCCCCAAGATTTCTCTCAGGGAGGCCAGGTCACTGGGAAATGAGAGGATAAAGGCTGAAGAGCTGCCTGCAGTGGGTCAAAAGGATCCCCTTCAACTCTGGGCTGCTGGCTGTCCTTGACAGTTGTCAGTCACACTAGGTGGCAAAAGTCAGCTGAGTGCTTCCCCAAGCTGGAGAAGACCTGACATCTCCTTCATTCATACCCCACGTACATCCTGAGAGCCACATGGCACTGCTCTAGGCCCAGGGTTATGTTCCTTCAGTTCCCTCTCCAGGTGGGCTACTTCTCTGTAAACTTAATCATACCGGATTCTCCATGACTATCTTCCTTATGAATGATAAAAATTCCTAGCTCCTCTGTCTTTGTTTGCACTGGTCACATGGTCCCTAGAACCTTCATGATAAATCTTCAAGTTCATGTTTCCCGCTTCCACATGAACTCAGTACATGCACACAGGTCACTTCTCCGTAATGGGAAGAGGGGGCACGTAGGAGAATAGAGCCAGGGCTCTATCCCAAAGAGTTCACAATCGAGTAGGGACCAGAACAGTCTCCTCTGAAGAGAAATGGGGGCATGACATTTCCTCCCCTTTGGTATCAGGGCATCAACCTGTCCGGTGGACAGCGGCAGCGAATCAGTGTGGCCCGAGCCCTCTACCAGCACACCAATGTCGTCTTCTTGGTAAGTGCACCAGCAGCACCTTCCTCATCTCTAGCTGCCCCCCAGCTCATTGTCTACACGCATACACCCCATCACCCAACAGCTTCACTCTCCAGTAACAAACCTCTCCTGTCAAAGATAATTACCTAGTCATCTTATTGATAGGGAAACTGAGTCAAGGAAAATGCAATTGACCCATTGTGAACTTCGCACTGAACTCTGTAGTCACTTCCTCCCTATAGGACAGCCTCAACCTGTCAACACTAATTTAGCCCCATTATAAAAATGGCAACTATAGGAGTATGTGCTGCCACTTATTCTGTTCCCACAGCAGACATTGCTCCTTGGTCACAGAATTCTTCCCATGAAAACCTAACTTGACTTCAGAATCCTAATACAGCACTCCAGGTAAACCCTAACAATCACATATGAGATCAAATTTATTAGCTGTGCTTGCCCTACTTCATGCCAAGTTCTGTGGTAGGTATCTATGTTGACACTGAAGAATTCTAAGACCCAGCCCTTGACTGGATTAGGGAAACAGAGCATCCGTACTCAAGAGTCAGCCTAGTTGAAACCAAACTGTGTGGCACAGACTATGAGGAAACTTGTGCAGGGAGACAATTGTATGAGCTGTCTCATACGAAGTAATCAGAGTGGGCTTCCTGGAGGAGGACCTTAAAGAATGAATCAGTTAAACAGAAGGAAAGAGGAAGGCTATTTGCACAGTTTGTTGGAAGGAGGAAACTCAAGTTTCTGAACCCAGGTTTATTCTCTTTCCTCTATGATACACACAAACACTCCCCATTAAACATAATTCATAATGGAAAGGGTCACAGTCTTTGTGCAATTATATCTGCACAGCACTTAACAAAGTATTTGTGGCCCCATGGGAACTTTAAACAACCTTGTTAGAGGAAAAGCAAAATAATTTTTTGTTGTTTATTTCAGCAAACTTTTATTAAACTACTTTGTACCAGGCATAGGCACAAGGGGTCTCAGTTCTTGGGAGCATTACAGTGAGGAGTGGACTAATAACTATTGAATCTGGCTTTGTGCAGGATATCACTGGAACAGAAAGGAAAGAATGCTAGATGTGGGGTCAAGAAAGGAAATAGGAAGAGGTAGCACTTGGGTGGGGCACTAAAGGATGAATAGGAGTTCACCAGGCAGATAACAGGCAAAATGGCACTCCAAGTAGAAGAAGCAGCTTAAGCAAAGGCCTAGTTCCCTGCAAACCAAAAGTGTAGAGAGCTTAGACAATACAGAGGAGAAATGAGTCTGGATGGAAGACCAAGCTGGTTGTAAAAGGCCTAGATAATCATGCCATTGATAGTTCAGCAGTCAGGAAACACATGTGATAAGATCTGTTTAAGAGTGGTAACGGATAACAGAACCCCATTTTAAGATGAGGCAACTGGAGGTTAGGTGTGTGGTCCAAGCCACATAGCTAGCATAGCTAGTAAGTATCAGTCCCTAGGCCAAAACTGGTATAATAATTGGTAGTTGTTATACTCACTGTTACTCCTGTCCCCACATTTGCTCCTACCTTCTCTTCTCTGCCCAGGATGACCCATTCTCAGCTTTGGATATCCATCTGAGTGACCACCTGATGCAGGCCGGGATCCTTGAGCTGCTCCGGGATGATAACAGGACAGTGGTCCTAGTGACCCACAAGCTACAGTACCTGCCACATGCAGACTGGGTGAGAGGTCACAAGAGAATCCACTGTGGAGGGCTGAGGTAGCAGAGGCAGTTGGACATCTTGAAAGGAATCAGCCATGTGGCTCAATAGCAGCTGCTGAGGGTCACAAAGCAGAAGCCATTGGCGCTGAGTGGCTCCATGCATGTGAGCAGCTCAGGGAGACCCTGTAGAGGCTAAGGGCTGGGGATCACCTAGGGCTATAGACCTTCCCATCCTGGCCTGGGCCCCTGTGGCTCCATGCAAGACTGGTACCAAGAAGACTCAGAAAGAAGCAGAAACTCTGTTCCAGCCTTCTGTTTTCTGCCCAGCTTGAACACTCATTCCCCTGGCATGGGGACTCTCTGATGGACAACATGGAAACAAACAATTGCAATAATAATGGAAACGTCAATATTACCAATACAATGCAATTTTGTGAAATCTTACATTAACTGAATTCCCATAATCCTCAATATGAAGACAATAATTACTTTTTGGTTAATTGGGCAGGATTTAATTTTTTTTTTTTTTGATGGAAATAACATGACTTTTGAAATCTGGGCCTTTCTGACACCTGTAAACAGTCATACCAGATTCTCCATGACTATCTTCCTTATGAATGATAAAAATTCCTAGCTCCTCTGTCTTTGTTTGCATCGGTCACATGGTCCCTAGAACCTTCATGATAAATCTTCAAGTTCATGTTTCCTGCTTCCACATGAATTCAGTACACGCACACAGGTCATTTCTCCGTAATGGGAAGAGGGGGCACATAGGAGGATAGAGCCAGGCCTCTATCCCAAAGAGTTCACAATCGAGTAGGGACCAGAACAGTCTCCTCTGAAGAGTAATGGGGGCATGACATTTCCTCCCCTTTGGCATCAGGGCATCATTTACATGGCATCAACTATATAAATTTACCCCCAAAAATGAGGCCCTCCCCAAGCTTCAGGCCTGTGCCAAAAGGCCCTGCTAACCCTTCCACTCCACCCAATAAGTCTTTGTTCTCTGTGTGGTGAGACCTCCCTTTGCTATGAAAAAGGCTTTTCTGAAATATTCAAATTTAAAAAGAAGTTATTAAAGCAGTTGCAGAAGGTTTGTGTCTGAGTTTCTGTGGTCACCCTGTCAAGGCAGGTCAGACCAATCCTTCATTGAAAGAAGGCAGACACAGAGGTGTCCAATTCCTTGTCTTAGCCCCCTCCAAAACACCAGCATGGGGTGCATGGGACGGCAGGAGCTAGGGCGGCTATCTGAATTAAAGATGAATCTACTTGAGTATGAAACATTGTGTGTTTCAAATAAATTCAATTTTATTGATTTCAAAGAGGCATGGCACACTTAACACTAACTGGTCCTTTAAAGCACTGGTGGAATCTGCTTGACCTGCCATCAGAAACTAAGGGTACTGTGCCATCAGCCAGCTAGAAGTTTGCAAACAGCTGCCACTGATGGAGCCTTTGTGGGTAAACCAGAAAGCTTGACTGGGATGCACCACTTGCTCTGCAAATGCTCCTTTCAACCATGGGGCAACCACTTAGAATTGCCCTCCAAGTGAACCAAACTAAATCCTGGGAGTGCCTGGGTAAGGGCTAAGGCATCACTACCCGGTCACTGTCATGGGCGAGCCCAGCGTCATTTGTGGTGGGGAAAGGAGGTGTGCTTGTCCATCTCAGAGTCCTTGGTTAGGTGGTGGGGGGGTGTAACTGCCACTGCCCCTCCCCAAATACCCCCTGACTGCATTCTGTTTCTGCCTTTCCAGATCATCGCTATGAAGGATGGCACCATCCAGAGGGAAGGCACACTCAAGGACTTCCAGAGGTCTGAATGCCAGCTCTTTGAGCACTGGAAGACCCTCATGAACCGGCAGGACCAAGAGTTGGAGAAGGTAGGGTGATCCTGGGAGTCAGGCAGCCACCCCCAGGGGGATAGTAGCTCCTCGAACCTGAACTCCTACAGGACTTTCTGCCCTCATTGTCTCAGGATGCCCCCAAAGGACCAACGTGATTGCTGGGCATGAACTTGCTCCTACCAGAGAAGAGCCTGCCCCTGTGCCAGTTACCAAGGCAGAATCAAGTGGATGCTTTCCCCTTATCCTGAGATAGGCACTGTTTTAGGAAGTTTCACAAAATCAACTCAAATTTGCTAATCCAAGAGAAAAAGAGGGGAGTTAAGGATTTATTCATTTTTGAAAGCTAGGAGTCCAGGGCTGTCATAGTTTCAGGTAGAGCTAGAGCCACATAATCAGTG
Organism: Talpa europaea; assembly: GCF_964194135.1. Taxonomy (NCBI): domain Eukaryota; kingdom Metazoa; phylum Chordata; class Mammalia; order Eulipotyphla; family Talpidae; genus Talpa; species Talpa europaea. The sequence goes on along the minus strand of NC_140073.1, from coordinate 39,836,593 downwards.
TCATCAGGAATCAGAGGACTTTATTCTCACGGTAGCAGTGAAGGCCATTGACAGTCTCAGGTTGACCTTCTCCCAGTTCAACAACACTGCCAGAATGAGGGTACCTCTTTCATAATAGTTTAGCAAAAGTCCCAGGGCTGACTCTTCTTGGTCCAATTTGAGCTCATCAGTGAACAATTAATTGTGGCCAAGGATGTTTAAAGTAAGGATTGGCTTGTTCTGAGTCACATGCCCACTCCTGGAGCCAAGGAGAATGATCAGTCCACCTCAGTCACAGATAGGGGAGAGGCGTCTCCCTAGGGATATTGGGGTGCTGTTAGTGTGCGAAGGAGAAGGAGTGAATTCTGGCAAGACAAAAATGTTTCTATCTGAACTCTCACCAGAGGTGGCTACCCCTTGGCCCCCTTTTCCCCTCTGCACACCCTGAAGACATTGGCCAAGCATCATCTGTCTTGCAGGAGACTGTCATGGAAAGAAAAGCCACAGAGCCAGGCCAAGGTCTGCCCCGGGCCATGTCCTCCAGAGATGGTTTCCTGCAGGACGAGGAAGAGGAGGAAGGTACAGAATGGGACTAGGAGTGAAAACATGGTCAACCATGAGGACATGAAGGTTTGGGGCTGTGGGAATGGTAATCTAGAATGCCTCTGAGTACCTCAGTTTTCCCTTCTGTAAGCGAGGATAACACATCCCTTGGTTCCCCCTAAGAAGTATGTGAAATGTGAAGCCCCAGAGTGGGTTCTGTGGCCTACAGAGGAGGCAGCCGAGAGCGAGGAGGAGGACAACCTGTCATCAGTGCTGCACCAGCGTGCCAAGATTCCATGGAGGGCCTGTGCCAAATATCTGTCATCTGCTGGTGTCCTGCTTCTGTCCCTGCTTGTCTTCTCCCAGCTGCTCAAGCACATGGTATTGGTGGCCATCGACTACTGGCTGGCCAAGTGGACCGACAGTTCTCTGACCCTGAACCCTGTGGCCAGAAACTGCTCCCTCAGCCAGGTGTGAGAACATGTTTGAGCAATTTACCTGACAATAATGCAGCAGTCAGGAAAAAAAGTGTGTGGAGCAGGGGGAAAGGGTGGGGGAGGGCTGAGTCTTGCACACCCTTGGGACCCTGCCTCATTCTCTGCCCATCCCAGGAGTGCCAGACTGTCTATGCTATGGTGTTCACGGTGCTCTGCAGCCTGGGCATCGTGCTGTGCCTCGTCACGTCTATTGCAGTAGAGTGGACAGGACTGAAGGTGGCCAAGAGGTTGCACCGCAGCCTGCTGAACCAGATCATCCTGGCTCCCATGAGGTACTCTCCTCCCCTGTGGGGCTGGGCCTGGGGTCGTGTCACTGTTCTCTGGGCCTCAGTGTTCCCATCCATAAAATGGGGATGGGGATATATAATCTCTGTCACAAAATGCTGGGTGACTCCAGAAGATGGAACGTGTGGAAGTACCTTCCTAAGGGCAGAAAACAGAGGGAATCTGGCATTTACTCAGCCAGATGCAGTGCTAGGTTAGTTCATCCAGCTGTAACTTCTGCCCCTCAGTCAGCCTCTTTCAGTCTCTGAGTGAATTTTAGTTTCACTTCCCTAAGCAGGTACCATCTGGCTGTCCCCACCCCCCACTCCCTACCTCTCTGCTCCCTCTGCCAGCATGCAGGTTCTGATGCTGGGATATGGGGCAGCTACTCTAATTTTCTGAAATGAGATGAATAAAAGTCCAAAGGTCAATTAGCATTAAAGGGGTTTAAAGATGTCACTGACTGACTGCCCAACTTGTTCTTTTTTTTTTCTTTTTAATTTTTATTTTTATTGAGGTAACATTGGTTTATAATATTGTGTAGGTTTTAGGTGTACAGCATTAAAACTCAACACCTGTAGGTTATAGGTGTACATCATATTCACCTCTAAATGTGGTTTTCATCGTCCACCATACACTGACCTCCCTTTCCCTACCTCCCCACTCCTTTTTCCCTGCCCCTCTGGTGACTGCCATTTTGTTCTTATAAGCTAACAGCTTTTCCTCTGGTTATTCATTTGTTTCTTTATCTTCCACACATAAGTGAAATCATTTGGTATTTATCTTCCTCTGAATTATTTCACTAAAACAACTCCCGTTTTAAAACACAACAGGAAAGCAGGTTACCTGGCCTGTTTCCAGTGCCAGAACTATATATACTGACTATATATAAACTATGTGTGTGTACAAATGTATGTGTTTGTATACATATTGACTATGCTTTTTTACCTCTTGGCTCTCTGCGGCCCCCAGACATTGTTTCAAAATTTACTTCCTCTTTATTTGTCCCAGATTTGTGGTTCTGAAATTCTCTGGTTGGGGTTGGACTGACTCCTGGTCACAGCCAGAGTGATGGCAGCCAGAGTAGATTTGGAAGTTCAGCCATCTGACAGGCTGTTCCCAGGGTCCTCCCTGGCAAGTTGTCCCGCTGGAAAGGACTCTGTGTCCCCAGGAGGAACAACTGCTGAGTGAGTCAGGTGGAGTGAGCAGCTGAAAAAGAAGGCAGTGGTGCCACGTGAGCCTGAGAGTCAGAGAGGCAAGAGGGGCCAGCACCCCTTCTGGCAGCTGCAGGAAATCCCAGGGCCACAGGCCAGATATCTGCAGACCCACAAAGGCGACCGCCCCTGGGAAACCAAATCTGGACAACTCCAGAGTTACCAAAATGAAAGAAATAATTACCTTGTTCAGTAAGCAGGGAAGAAACCAATAACAAAGGAGTAAATTTGTTTTGCCATTGCCTCTTAGGTTTTTTGAGACCACACCCCTGGGAAGCATCCTAAACAGATTTTCTTCTGACTGTAACACCATCGACCAGGTACACAAGACTATCACTTATTTCCCCAGTTCAAAGACAGGTCAGAACCCTGGGGCCTTTTCCTGTCTAGGGCTGACTTCTCCAGATGGGGTGATGAGACATGGGGGAAGAACACAGTGGGCCCTACTCTGGTTATAATGCTACCTCAGGGTCTGGGGCCTCCCCTGTGAGACCCTCATAGTAAGGCTGTAAAAAAAACAATGCTTTTTGCCTCAAGACCCCTCCCAGATCACTCCAGTAACATTCAGGCATATTCTGAACCAGGTGACTGATTTTGTGGAGAATGTTCGTTTTAATTTAGCCTGTTCAGTGTTTATCATTGGACTAAATAATGTGAAGACAAGGTCCTGATTCCTGCTGTCAGGGAGCCCACAGTGTGGCTGGTGAGATAAGACTTGCACTCTTAATAAAGGAAGAAAGCAAAACATGGGGGCAGATAACACATGGAACATAATCAAATATCAGAACTCACCTCTTGCTCTCACCCTCCCTCCGTCAGCACATCCCATCCACGCTGGAGTGCCTGAGCCGCTCCACCCTGCTCTGTGTCTCAGCTCTGGCTGTCATCTCCTATGTCACACCTGTATTCCTCGTGGCCCTCTTTCCCCTGGCTGTGGTGTGCTACTTCATCCAGAAGTACTTCCGGGTGGCATCCAGGTGAGGGCAGCATTTGCGTTGTCTGGGTGGGGTGTGCTTTGCATTGGGCAATTTGGTACTTTTATGAGAATCACCATCATAAAAGTAGTAGAGTCATCTTCGCTCAAAAAAAAAGGGGGGGGGGAATAGAAATGTTCTATTCCACTATCCTAATATTAGCATCTGTCACACACACACTGCTGTTAGTATCTGGACTATTTCTTTAGGACATATGGTCAGGACTGGACTAGCTAGGTCAGGGTGTAAAAACATGCTTATGCTCTTCATTCATTTTGCCAAAATGCTTGCCAGAAGGGTTCTGTGATTCCATTGAGCAGGTTGATCGCTGATGCATGAAATCAGTGGGCACCTGACATGAGGGGTGTCACAGCAGAGTCACGTGGACCCAGAACATGCAGCCTACGTGAGTCCAGGCAGGACTGGAAACTTTGACTTGAAGGAGCCTCTTATAGCTGTTCACTGATCCCAGTTGCCCTCATGAACCCTGGAGCCAGGCTTGCCTCTTTCCTACACAAAAGCTTCTAAGGATATTTTCTAGGAAGTTCTTCCTGGGAGTGATTATATTACACTAAGATTCAGAGAATTACAGGAAAAATTTTTAAAGAACCTCTAGGCCAATATTTCTCAAACTGCTAATGACAACCTGTCCATCATTGGGCCATGAAATCAATATCATAGATCACAACCAGCATTTTTAAAACATGAAATAGAACAGATAATAGGGGTCTGTATTCATATAGTAAAAGTAAGCTTTGCTCCATGAATCTTTGGGTTGTATAGAGTTGTGTGTGTGTGTATGTGTTGACTTATGATATGAAATATATTTCTTCTTGACGGTTGTGGTCAGAAAGGCTAAGTACCTTTCCCAAGTGTATAGAGTTTGTTAGAAACTGGAGTCAAAATGTTGATCAGCCATAATAATTAAATTTAGATATATTTTGGGCACAATTACCTTGCCCACAAGGAACAAGATTTATACAAATGGCTTTTTGCCTGAATGATACAGAATCCCCTGGTATCCAAAAGGAACATAGTGCATTGATATTCACCAATTCAGTGGTTTTTCAAACACTGTACAAGCTGTTCTACAAAGTTCATTTCTTCTGCCAGAGAAGCCACTGTTCCCCTGGCAGTGGAGTTGCTTTGTCCAGGAAAGCCACTTTCTGCATCCCAAGCTGCAACCACCCCTTACCCCCCCCCCACACACACACACACACTTGTCAAGGTGCAGCGATGGGGAGCAGGATCAATCCTGTTTCCATGGAAACCTCTGTCCTTGCCCCTTCAAATTACCCTTTAGATCCTTTTCTGTGATGTTGGGGAAGAGTACTATAAGCTTTGAGCTTAGTTCTTCTCTTCCTTTGACCGAGGTCCCAAGCAGCAGGTTTTCTCCTGTGAAAAGGACTTAACACCGCTTGCCAAGCCTTGTGGCAGAGCATAACTGTGCATTAGGCACCAGGGGCAGATTTAGATGTGAGGTAGATGGGGCCCAGGGTATCAGGGGCTATGGCAACCTGCTCTGTTTAAGTATTTTGCATAAGTCAGCTCATCTAGTCTTCACAATAGTTTGATTGGGTGGGCGGGGTGCGGGGGAGCTACCATTCCTTCTTTACAGGTGAAAAACCAGTTCCTGGAGAGGTGAACCCTTATGCCCACCCACACAGGGGTGTGGCACTGGGGTTCATCTGAGCCTGGGCCTCCCTCTTAACCGCTCTGCTTCCCCACACAGGGACCTGCAGCAGCTGGATGATTCCACCCAGCTCCCTCTGCTCTCGCACTTTGCTGAAACTGTGGAAGGCCTTACCACCATCCGGGCCTTCAGGTATCGGATTCACTCCCCAGGGAGGTGGGGGTCACAGGTCATGAGATTCATTTCTTGAGTTCCACTTAGGAAGGCCCAGGACACATCTCTCCAAACCCAAGGTCAGTCCCCGAGGCCCAGATGTTGTCCACCAAAGGGGTCCAGCCCATGGGTTCCAGCTGTCTGAACCAAACTGAAATCTCAACCCTGCAGCCAAGCCCAAGGCGTCTATAAACTAAGGCAGAATATGAAAAGAAACAAAGCTGGGACAATTTCAGTGCCAGAAAGGCCCTTTTATCATGTGGGTCAGCCCTGAGGCCATTTTTCATTGAGAATCTCCTGTGAGCCAAGTGCTATGCTGAGTTCTTTACATGCCGAACTCATTCATCCTGCACCTGCAACCCTAGGTGGTATCATGAATTCTATTTCTCAGATAAGAAAACTGAGGCTTACAGATGTTACATAACCTCTCTGTATAAGGCCCACAAAGCCCAGACTTGAACCTGGTCATTCATTCAACAAACATTTACTGAACACTCCCCTGGTTCTAAGGAATATGCCAAGCACTAAAAAGATAGAGATAAGTCAGATGAGCCCCTGCTCTGGAGGCATTTATATTCCAGGCCATGATAAACCCATGTGACAGGTATTCTGAAAGAAGGGGAGACAAAGACTAAGCGAGCATAGAAGGAAGGCAGTCATGGAATGCTTCACAGAAGAGGTGTCATTGGAGTTAGAACTCAAAAGATGAGTGAGTTTACCAGACTGGAGCAATTCCCTGAAAATATCAGTGCCCCTGTCATCCTCTTGCCATCCTGAGTCATGATTTAGGGTGGACTGTAGCATTTGAGACAGCCTGGTCAGTGGAGGGGCTTCAGCCTTTCTCTGTTTTATTTGAGCATGCGTCTTCCATCCAGACGGGCTAGAGATCCCTGACCCAGACAGTTGGACTCTGATCTCTCAGTCTCACCAAGAATGATTCTAGGTTATTTTTAGGATGCCACAGCTATGCAGGTTGTGACAGTAACCATGAGACACCAAGCTCTGTGTCCAGGAGTAACCCTAGGGCTCAAGGACCAACCAAGAGTTCCCAGGGTGGCTTGTATCTTTTACCATTTGCAATCCTGTAAAAGGTGCCTGGCCCCCAGTACAGCACTGCAGCCCCCCTTTGCACCTGAGCTTGGTGGGAGGTCCTCTTCAAGGTCTTATCAGAGTAACGCAAAGCAGAGCAAAGCCAAGCAGAGCTCAGCCTTGGCCTTGACTCTGCTCCGGGGCATCCTGTGCAAGCTTGTGCCATGTTCCACAAAAAAGCTTCTTGGAGTCTGCCATATGGCTCTATGGTCTCCCAGTCCCCTCTTCTCAAGCCTGAACTTTGCAACTTCCCTCAACTTCCAGGTCCCTCCACATCTCTGGATCTCATCTCGATTCTGTTTTGGTGATGTCCTTCTTCCAGTTGGTATCCCAGAGGCCTTCAAGCTGGGTCCTGGGCCAAGGTTGTGACTTTCAGGGAATGAGCCAGACCCTCTTTGTAGGAGCTGAGTGTGTCCCAGCATCCTGTCATCAGCTTCGGACCACATCAGTCAGCTAGAGGAGCTGTTTCCCACCAAGGCCTAAATACCCTGCACGCACACAGTGGATGATTTTTAAATTTGCAGAGAGAACTTTTTAATCATCCCTGCTTGTGTTTCATTCATTGGCTTTTGCCCAGAAGCCTACCCTGTTGAGAGCTAACTAACACTTGATTCACTATTACCACAGGACAGCACAATGCTACGTGCTGTGCATGCATCACTGCATTTAATCCTCACAAAAGTTCTGTGGCGTTGGAATAAGTAGCCATGTTGTACAGACGAAGACACCCAGAAAGCCTGAGTTACCAACCTGAGGTCACAGAGTTGGTCACTAAGAGCTAGTGCTGGCCTTGGGACTCAGTCCTATCTGACTGATTTTTCCAGGAGGACCTGCTTTTCCCAAAAAAGTTTCAAGAGTCCCCAGCACTGGGCTCAGTGTTGAGTTCAGAGGTTAGGTCTACATAGGAACTAAACTATTACTATCCCCATTTCACTATTGAGGAAACTGAGTTTCAGCACTGACATACAGACAGTAAATAAAAATGCTTATACTTCAGCCTGGGTCTGCATGGCCCCAAATCTGGGCTCTTTCCAAAACCCTCACTATTGCACACCTATCACTGAAGCTCCCAGGTCACATGCACCCCCATGCACATCCACCCCTCACAACAGTCACGCAGCCCTCAGACCCTCCCATCACACACATGTGCTCTTGCACACGCACCTCTTCAACTCGCACTTACACTGTAAATGTGTGGATCCCATCTCACCTCCGAAACATCACACACACACCCTGTGGCTATGCAATCACATGCTCTTTTAAACCTCAGAGACTTAATGCACTTTCCTTAGACACATAGTTTAGACTCAGAATTAACCAAAGCAGAGCAAATGCCCAACAAGGTCTGTCCTGAGTCCCGCTGATTCTCCCAGTCATGTCTGAGATTAGGGCTGAGACAATTCATCTTCATTCATCATCAAACAAGTTCCTGCCCCTCCTCTAGGCCTGGCCTAAGCCAGCCAGGTCTGAAGGGGTGGCCAGAGAGGGTGGTGCCAAGAGCCCAAAAGAGCTCCTCAGAGAGAAGAGGCCAGTCTTATGTGTGGTAACACAGGAGGATGTAATGAGGACACGGGTGGAAAAGAAGCTTCCAGAGTTCCTCACACAGAGAGATTCCATCTACTTTAGATGGTCAGAGGAGGCTCCATTCATTCATGTATTCCTTCAACAAAGATTTATTGAGTGTACCAGATGCTAGGGATATATGGGCAAACAAAACAAACAAGGTCTTCATGGAGTTTGCAGTCTAGTAAAGAAGGTGGATCATAAACAGAGAAATGAATATATGCAAAGAGGTTATGAAATAAAGAGGCTGCAGAGATAGATAACAACAGGCAAGGAAAGGCCTCTGTAAAGAATATCATTTGAAGTAAGGCCTAAAGGTTAAGAGGAATCAGCCTTGTAAAAAGCAGAGAAAACGTATGCAAAGGCCCTAGGGTAGGGAAGAATTAGTACTGTCACTATATTGCATTATAGTGACCAGGGGAATTTGTGGCCTGGATGAAGCCTGATGAGGTTGGCAAGAGCTGGCTCACACAGGCTTCTGGCAAGGAGATGGCTCTTTATCCTAAAAGCAATGGGAAGTCACTGATATCCTATGCAGGGGAAAGAGAGGATATAATTTATGATTTAGAAAGATGATGCTGGCTATTATGTGAAGATGGTGCTGGCTACTATGTGAGGGAAACGGCAGGTAGACCTAGAAGAAGCTGGTACGGTAGTCCAGTTGAGCCTGTGGTAGGCGGGAAGCAAGAGAAGTAGGCAAAGGCAAGGGTTATTTTGAAAGTAGGAATAAGGGGACATGCTGAGGGATTGGCTGTGAATCCAGATGATTCCTGGGTTTCTGGCCTGAGCAACTAGGTGGGCAGAGGTGCCCTTTATTGTAATGAGGAAGCACTGGACAGAAGAATGGGTCTTGTCATAAAAATAAGAGTTTGAAGAAGGTGGGACTCTTGACAGGTTTGAATAAATAAAAAGTTGCTGGGAGGGCTTTCCGGAGAGGAATGGTATACATAAGTTTGCAGAGGTGGACTATCTGGAGGCTGGTGAGGCCCATGTGGCCACCTCTGTCTATAAGGAGTTCCAGGGGCTACATGGGCCAGGATAATTCCTTCAGACTCCCCTCATCTAGGTACGAGGTCCGATTCCAGCAGAAGCTCCTCGAATACACAGACTCCAATAACATCGCCTCTCTCTTCCTCACGGCTGCGAACAGATGGCTAGAAGTCCGCATGGCAAGTGGCACCTACTCCCATCCTAGATCCCAACACAGGGGTTGTGTGAGGGGTTTAGGCCAAATATGAACCATTGTTGGGGGTGAGACCATGTGCGCACACAGGGTAAGCCCCAGCCTCCTACTTTCCCAGGCTTGATGGTCCTCCCAGTGTCCTGCCGGGTGAGCCCCTCGTCCCTGTATCCATGCAGGGACTTATGTGTCCGAGATGTGTGCTGACAGCAAGAATGGGTGTGTGTTTTCCTGTGATGAGTGTGTCTGAAGTGGGTCATGTGACGCATATGTTGTGTGCTCATGTGGGCCTGCAGATAAGGCATTCGTGTTCGGATGTGTGCAGGGGGCTGGGAGTGAGGAGGCACAAACCCTACACGTGCTGGTTTGGAGCTCCAGCTGTCATGGGCCTCCTGTGTCTGACAACGTGCACGTGAGATGTGGGACTGGAGTCTCTGCTGAGTTGCTTTCTGCCCCAAGGGTGAGAGGTGGTTGGGGAGTTCTGAGGCCCCAATGCCCCCAAGGCCCTGGCCAGCTCCCCTCCCTCCCTAGGAGTACATTGGTGCATGTGTGGTTCTCATCGCTGCCGTGACCTCCATCTCCAACTCCCTGCACGGGGAGCTCTCTGCCGGCCTCGTGGGACTAGGCCTCACCTATGCTTTAATGGTGAGTGACAGGGGAGGGTTCAGACGCCTGCACTTGGAAAATTCCCGGGCACCTTCCCGACTTGAGATACCCCTAAGACTCACCCCAAGGCACTCTGAGTTTGATGCCAGAGGGGACATGTGGGCAGGAGGATTGACTGCAGTCCCTGCCTCTTTATCTAGGACGCAGGCCCTAGATAGGAGTGGGTGAGAAGCCATGTTCATTGCAATCTGCACTTTATGCCTCCTGGGAGAGCCACTCCAAACTGCCAACTGGTTGACAGTAGAAAGCACATGGGCCCTGGCTCATTCTCGGCTATAAGAAAAGCCATTCTGGGGCCTTCCTGGTGGCCTAGGGGTTAAGTCTCTGCACTGTCACTGCTATGGCCTGAGTTCGATCCCTGGCCAGGGAGATAAACCACATATGGCACAGTAGACCTCTCCTGCCTCGCTTGCTGCTCCCCTCAGCAGTGTTTTTCAGTCAATCTGCCTGTTCTGCTCCCCACTCTGTCCCTGGTGAATCCTCTCACCCCCTGCACCTCTGGCCTACATCCCAGTTCTTCCATGCAAAAAAAGAAAAAAGAAGAGCCATCCTGGTGGCTATGGGCAGGACAAGTGATCACTGGCTGTCTGTAACTGGCTTCCCCCAAATGCAGGTCTCCAACTACCTCAACTGGATGGTGAGGAACCTGGCAGACATGGAGATCCAGCTAGGGGCTGTGAAGCGTATCCATGGGCTCCTGAAAACTGAAGCGGAGAGCTACGAGGGTCTGCTGGGTGAGGGGCGCAGGAGGTCTGGGTTGAGGGGGACCAGAAAAGGGTCCAGGGTAGGGTGGCACTCCTCGGTATCAGCTGTGGACTGCACCTGGTAGCTGACCCCCAACCTGCCCCCAGCACCTTCACTGATCCCGAAGAACTGGCCAGACCAGGGGAAGATCCAGATCCAGAACCTGAGCGTGCGCTACGACAGCTCCCTGAAGCCGGTGCTGAAGCATGTCAACGCCCTCATCTCCCCAGGACAGAAGGTCAGGAGACAGGGAAGGCACAGGGCCTAACAGCCTCCCAGAGTCACCCCAGGCCTAGTGACCATTCACAGACCCCCCCAGTCTCCCAGCCCTGGTCCCCTCACACTGACAAGGCTCATTCTGCCTCTCCCTTCCTCCCTCTCCCCCATCCTGTGTTTTCACTCACCCACCAAGGAGGTCACCCTGGACTTCTATGGCTTAGAGGGGCTTTGTCAGGGATCCCCTACAAATGCGCAAAGGCTCTGCCAGGCTGCTGTCACCTGAGCTTCAAAGAAGAGGCCTAGGAGCAGAAAACAAGACTGCCCTTGTCCTGGGGAGGCACTTTGATCTCTAATTCCCTCTTCAGGCCCCCTCAGCTCTCCCTGACACTGTTCCTCTCCTTCTGTCTTTGTCACTATCGCTCTTTCTGTTTTGGTCCCTTATTATAATTTTTGTTGGTACCCAAGTGATGGGATCAGAGATGGCTCCATTTTCAGGTGGGGCACATAAATACCTCCCTACACACCTACCCCGCCACTTCTGCCCCTTTCTGCACATCCACTCACATAAAGACACACCAGTGCCCTACAGCCAAGTACCACACATGGCCAGACCCACACCCAGGCCCAGACAAGTGGACAACTACACCCTGCACTTGCTTGTCAGTCCCCATGGGAGCCCACTCTGGGTTCAAGTCCAAATCCAGGGCCCAGCCCTAGCCAAAGAGTAGCTGATCAGAAAACCAGGTGAAGAAGACCTGCCGTGACCTTCCTACAGACCCTAGCTCCTGGCTGCCCCCAGATGCCCCACAGTATACCTGCTCGTCTCTTTCTAGATCGGGATCTGTGGCCGCACAGGCAGTGGAAAATCCTCCTTCTCGCTCGCCTTCTTCCGCATGGTAGACATGTTCGAAGGTGAGCAGTGTGGTGGGTAGGCTCCATGTTCCCGCAGCCACCTGTCCTGTGATATGGTGGACATCACAGGAGGCCCAGCCGTCACTGCCTCCCCATATATATCCTCCTTGGGGTTAACATATGAGGTTAGATTGTTCCAGCACCACCATCCCCCAGGTGTGCCCCACCTATGTCATCTCCCCATGCAGGGCGCATCATCATTGATGGCATTGACATCGCCAAACTGCCGCTGCATACCCTGCGCTCTCGCCTCTCCATCATCCTGCAGGATCCTGTCCTCTTCAGCGGCACCATCCGGTGAGCCTCCCACCCCAGGCCCAGGCTGGCTCAGCTCCACCAGATCTGGAGCACAGAGAAGGAGTGGATACAGCCAGAGCGCTCAGCTGGGTACCCACCTCCCTGGGCTAGCAGCCTTGGTCAGGCCTTGGTGCTACGAACTGGCTCTGGTCCCCCAGAGCTCTATCTTCATGCCTTCTCTTTCCTGTTAGGTCTGCACAGGTACTGGTAGGGGTACCCCAAACTTCAGATCTGGGATGCCACTGCCTTGGTGCCGTCACCCAGTCAGGCAGTTCTCACTCACTGCTCCCTTCACCAGCCTCTCCCTCTGTGACTCCCCTGGATAGTCAGGACTCTGCTTCCCTCCCTAAAGGGTCTTTCTGTGTCCCCTCCAGATTTAACCTGGACCCGGAGAAGAAGTGCTCTGATAGCACTCTGTGGGAGGCTCTGGAGATAGCCCAGCTGAAGCTGGTGGTGAAGGCGCTGCCAGGAGGTCTGGGTAACTACTCCTGGCTGAGCAGCCAGTCAGGCACTTGCAGATGCCTGTGAGAGCTGTGGAGGGAAACTCACATCCATATCTTAGGTGTGTCCAGATTTTGGAGGCTGGGTCTGGCAGGCCCCTAGAAACCATTTGGTGAGAGGTCCTACCTTTCACCATACAGAAACTCAGAGAGGTCAAATGATTTATCCGAGGTCACACAGCTGGTCCCTCCTGCAGGGTAGAGTGGGTGGGGAGGTCACTGTGAGACAGAACTCACAAGATCCTGGTCCCATGGTGCAACTCTGCCCTTTCTCAACAACCTACTTGGTTGGTGCATCCTCCACCCGTCCACCCCCCAGGAAGGGAAGGACAGAACGGGAACTCACAGCACCTGTCACTCTTCAAGGCTACTGGAAAGCATTCTGCCCCACCCCGGGGACCAGAGCTTTGGAGAACTTGCGGCAACCCCTGAAGCCAGGAATGGCACACCCTCTTTTCAGAGAATTACCCCACCAAGGTCCACACACATGCCGCACATAAATACCCCCTCAGAATTGCGCAGCATCACAGCAGCGCACCCTCCCAGGGGGTGCTCGTCTCGTTATAATCCACACAGTTGTGTGAGGTGCTGAACCCTGCCCAGTCCTGTACTCAGGACACACACCCACGTGTTTCCACTGTACACACATCCCCTGAGCTACACCATCTATTCCAGTGGTAACACAGTGTTAACCCTCCTTGCTCGCCTTCCCTGGGTCTGGTTTCAGATGCCATCATCACAGAAGGTGGGGAGAATTTCAGCCAGGGCCAGAGACAGCTGTTCTGCCTGGCTCGGGCCTTTGTGAGGAAGACCAGCATCTTCATCATGGATGAGGCCACAGCTTCCATCGACATGGCCACGGTTGGTCGTGGGCACATCCGAGGGGTGGGGTTCTTGGAGAGGGTTTTCATGGTGTATTAGGAAGAAGTTTGCACAAACTCAAGTTGCCTTTAATGTCGAGGGCCTTTAATAGCAAAAAAATAAAGGGCTGGAGGTCCCTGACTCCAGCTAGTCTTAGGGCACATTGCTAATACATGCACACAAGCCATACAGAGACCCACAGACTTCACACCTCACTGCCACACAGCACATCCCTCCCACACACACACCCCACTATGTGTGTGTGTGCACAGGGCTGAGCTCCCAACAGGCTAAGTCTAGTCTCTGAGTTCTGGGGACCTGATTTGTCCTCTGGGGGTTAGAGCCAGACAGAGGGGAGGGGAGGAGGTTAGGGTTGGGGTCACATGGGAGCTGTACCCCAAACCTGGGCCTGACCCCTGAAGCAAGGCCAGACCCCATCCACTGGGCAGGTGAACCAATAGCTGATGCTCCAACCTGGCAGGAGAACATCCTCCAGAAGGTGGTGATGACGGCCTTCGCAGACCGCACTGTGGTTACCATCGCGGTAAGGGGCCCGTGAGTGGGTTGGGGGGGGGCGGACAACCGGAGAGCAGTCTGGCTCCTGAAGCTGTCATCACTTCCAGCTCCTGAGCTCACCTGGTCTGGGTTATCAAGAGAGGACCCTGGAGCAGTACAGGGCAAGGGGTCTGGAGGGCTTGCGGGGATCCTAGATTGCAGGATTTGGGACCTGGGGGCTTTGTATCTACACCTCAGACCTCTCCTCTCATTCTTCAGTTTCCATGGTCTGCCCTGTCCCAAAGTCTCCTGAGCTAGGATAAGGGTGTTCCTCCTTAGGAAGTAGGGGATAGGGAGCATGGGAGGCTCTCTGAGTCCTGAAGCCTGGATGTGAGGGCAGGGCTGGGATTTGTTGAGGATAGAGGGTGACATTAGTGGCTAGAAGTCTTGGAGTCACACCCACCCCAGGAGAGGTCAGTCCCCTTCCCAGAGACAGGATGTTTTGGCCACATGCCCCTCTTCCAGTTTCAGTAGGGGTGCTTTCAGCTGCCCGCTTCTTCCCCCACCTCCCTGAACGGGCCCCTCCTGCGCCCCCAGCACCGCGTGCACACCATCCTCAGTGCCGACCTGGTGATTGTCCTGAAGCGCGGTGCCATCCTGGAGTTTGACAAGCCAGAGAAGCTGCTCAGCCGCAAGGACAGCGTCTTCGCCTCCTTCGTTCGTGCAGACAAGTGACCTGCCAAGCGCCCAAGTGCCAGCCCATGTCCCACCCACCCCCACCCCCCACCTGGGTTTTCTAACTGTAAATCACTTGTAAATAAAGAGATTGATTATTTCCTATCAGAGGCCTGGAGTCCAGGGGTCAGGGCAGGGTGGACTGTGGGTTCTGTGGGGAAAGCCTGACCTGGGCATCAGGCAGACCTGACCAAGTCATGTGAGCGTGGGCAGTATGCGTCCTCATCTGAGGAGCAGGGGTGTGTTAGTCCCCTAGGCTGCCATAATAACGCATCACAGACTGGGTGACTTAACCAACAGAAATTTATTTCTGACAATTCTGGAGGCTGAAAATCCAAGATCAGGATGTTAGAGGCTTGGTTTCTCCTAAGGCCATTCTCCTTGGTTGCAGACAGCTGCCTGCAGCTGTGTCCTCATGTGGCCTTTCCTATGTGCGCATATATCCCTGGTGTCTCTTCTTTATCAGGATACCAGGCACATTGGATTAGGGCCCCACTCCTGTCACCTCATTTAACCTAAGTGCCTTTTCATGAGGTTTATCTCCAACTATCATCTCATTGTTGGGGGCAGAGGTTCTCAGCACATGATTTATGTCTTCAACATATATGAATTCAGTGCATACCCAAGTTACAGCAGCTTTATAATTATATCATCAGATCAGACAGCAGATCTGCGTAGAACTTGGCCCCCTTTCTTCTCACTGTAATTCTTGGACTAGAATTGTGGGACCTTAGATATCCTGGATTAACACTATTTCCATTACAAATGACAGGACCCAACTCATAGTGGCTTACACAAAAGTTGGAGTTTGTCACATATGACTGAGAAGATCAGGAGCTACCTTACTGCAAGCCTGGATGCAGGTGTTTGACATCAGGAGGTATCTCCATTTCTGGGTTTCCTCTTCCTCTCCCTCCCCAGTGACAGGATGAGAAGTGGCCACTAGCACCTCCAGTTTGTATCCTATTCCTCTGAGGGGAAAAAGATGCTCTTTCCCAATAATTCCAGCAAAAATATTGGGAATAAATCTCAATGGACCAGCTTGTGTGACATCCCCAATCCAGCTAATCCCTGGTTGGTGGACTCGAATACATTGACTGGCTAGACCTGGATGACATGTTCCAGCTCCACCCTCCAAGTGGGGAATTCAGAAGTGGGAGAAGGGTGGTCCTTCTGAGGGAAAGCACAACGCATATACCACAAGTCAAGCAAGTAGTGGCTGGGACATGCCGGAGCCTGGACACTGGGGAGACCGAAACAGCTGTCCTTGGGCTCCATCTGCCTCAGCCAAGAAATGCTTGGCACGAGCTCACTTACGTATTGTTTCATTATCATTGACATGTTGCCTTCAGTACTGACTGTTCCAAGCTCTGGGATGCAGACCAGGAGTCTTGCTTGATTGTGAGGGGGTCAGAACCGTACATTGTAGGGAAAACCCACCAGTCATTGAAGAGAGCCCCAGCACATACCCTTCTGGATGCTCCAGAGCAGAGGAGCTCAAGAAGAGAGAGGCCTAGCAGGCTGTCTAAGAGAAGCAGGACTTGAGTTGAGCAAGGAATAGGAATTGGATAGGAATTGGATAGACAGGGCTAGAAGAAGAGGGCCCATGGGGGACAGGAGGAGGAGGGCATGAGACTAGAGATCTTTGAATACCAGGATGAGGAGCTTGGGACAAGCCTATGACCAAAAGGAAAGTGAAGAGTTTTTCCAGTGAGAAAGGGACTTGAAAAGTGCAAGGTTCAGGGGAGATGAGGTGGTGCAGGAGGGAAGAGAGCAGGAAGTTGAGTTCTTTGGATAGAGACTCATTCTGGAAAGGGTAGAGTAGCGAATAGCTGAGACTCAAGACCACAATGAGAGCAGGGTCTAGGCTTTCCAGCTGAGATGCCTCTGGGGACCCAGGAGCTGAGCCTGGGAAGGAAAAAGGGATTCCCATCCCTTCATGCCTACCACTTTCTAAGGGACTGAAGGGTAGGAGCAGGAGCAGGGCAGGGTCATCCAAGTCCAAACCCTCCAAAGCATCCCTGATGGTCTGCCAACTTCAACTTGGTTGCCCCCTTGGATGTGGGTCATCTCTGGTTATTAGAATTGAGTTTTACATATGTGAGATCAAAGTCTTCCTCTGTCCCACTCAGTGTCCAGGATCTACACATTGGGCTACACAAAACTAATCCATCTTCCTTTGATCCCAAGACTTTCTGCAATAGTGCCCCAAATTCCTGGGCCCTCAAGACTTCTTTTCTGATGACTGAACAGCTGCAGTTACTTCTCAACTTTCCTATGTAATTCTGTTTCCATGAGCTCCCCACTTTGCTCATCCTGTTCTCCCTCCCTTCCCTAGGCACTACACCTCTGTTAATATGACCCAAGTTCATGCTTACCCTGAGTAGCCGTGTTCACTCTGCCTGCAGATAGTATGGGAGAGAAAGGAGAAAACTCAGTATGAAGGTCATCCCCTGCCCTACTATGGCCCACATCCCCCTGTCCTTATCTTTCCAGCCCCTGCCTCAAGCCCCAGCTCCAACCAATGGACACACAGGACTCAGAGGTTTCTCCAAAGGGTCTGAGCACCAGAGCAGGGTTGGAGCCACGACTACCCCAACAACAGAGACCTCGCATGTCTACTCTCCCAGCTGAGCACTGGGGAGCCCCAGGGCAACCTTAGGTTGACAGTTGAATTAGAAACACTACTCAAGTTGGAGGTCAAGAGTTTAGGCTCCCCGAGTGCCCATGCCTGCCGGAATACAGCCATCAGATCCAGGTGCCTCCCATTACATAAGGTAGAAGAAATCCAGAGGACTAAAGCAAGAGCCAGTAGCGCAAACTATCTTTAAAATGTGGGGATGAGGTTGGAGGGGACAGCGTCATGACTGAGAAGATTCAGCCGCCCAGGTTGCTGTGTCCATTACCCCGGAGTGGGTGTTAGCATTCCCACACCTACTAATGTACTGTCCCCTCGGGAGGAAATCGTGGCTTTCATCAGGTTCTCAAAGGACCCATGACTCAGAAAAGATTAAGAGCTTTCCCAAAGAGGAAGGGAGGCTGAGAAATCCTCCAGCCACCTACTCCCCGTCACCGGGCTGGTGGCGCAGCCCCTCACGTCTCCGTTCCCTGGTACCTGCAAAGCCCAGCGCTGCAGAGAGGCGGGCATCCACCTAAGTGAGGATGGTAGATGATGGGGGGTTGGGGGAGGGGAAGAAAGGGGAGACGATCCCCAATCTGGAAGGGCGAGTCACGATTCCCTCCACTCCCCACCCCAGTTTCAAAGAACGTGGGCGGGAAGAAGCTCTTTCTGTCCATCGGTTGAGCAACCCCCCAAGGCCAGACTGCGAGTCCCGAGCAGCAGAGCAGGGAGGCGAAAGGCGACGGGCGGGGCTTGCGGCTGGGCCCGCCCCGCCTCCTGCTCGGGAGCGGGTCGGGCTCCCTCTGGTGGCCCCGGCTCGCACCCCACTCCTGCACCCCCGCCCGCGCCCTCAGCCCTCCACCCCCACCTAGCCCCAGTCGGTCTCCGCTGACCAACAGTCGGATGCACTGGCCGAAGCGCCGCCCGGCAGCAGGAGGGGGCGGGGAGGCGCCGGCTGCGGCTTGAGGAGCAGGAGCAGGTGCCCCGGGGACGCGCGGGCGGGGTCGGGCGCGGGCGAG
Source organism: Talpa europaea (assembly GCF_964194135.1). Taxonomy (NCBI): domain Eukaryota; kingdom Metazoa; phylum Chordata; class Mammalia; order Eulipotyphla; family Talpidae; genus Talpa; species Talpa europaea. The sequence continues at coordinate 39,818,376 of NC_140073.1, read as the reverse complement.
CGTGCGCCGGCGGGGAGCCGGGAGGCCGCCCCTGGAGTGAGCGGCCGGGTCGCGCCGGGGAGAGGGGTCCGGAGTGGAGCCGGGTGGGGCAGCGAGTGACTGGAGGGCGCAGAGTACCCGGGAGACACAGAGCACCAGAGCTGAGGGGGAGCCGAGGAGCTGCCAGAGCGCTGCCAGGGGCGTGGGGTAGGAGAGGGGGGCACACTTGGAGAGGAGACAAGGGGCGGTCAGAGTCCGAAACTGGAGCTTGAAGGCTGTCCGGGGCCAGAAATGGGTGAGGCGGGGGTTGTGTGAGGTCTGGCCAGTTGGTAAGATCCAGAGGTGTGACCTTCCTAGATGCGAGAGGTGGGTTGAGAAGGAGGCTGGGTGGGGATAAAGGATCTTTATCCTGAGCCCAGAGTGCTCAGGAGTGAAGAGACTTGAGCTGGGGTCCAGGGTCAGGAGGGCAGCAGGCAGGGTGGGAAGGAACGCGCACTAGGCATGGGCAGGTGGGTCCAGGTGTGAGGCTGGTATAAAGATCTGAAGCAGGGGCCAGGTGGGGAGGTGAGGATGCTTGGGGAGGCATCTGAGAAGTGAGACCAGCACAGACTGAGAGTGGTACCAGCGTTGAAGGGTGTCCAGGGAGGTACCCCACAGCGAGTCCCTCGGTTCAGGCAGGAGTGCCCCCCCACATGGGGGAAGCCTCTCCCTGCTGGTGGCTGGAGCCATGCTGTCCCGAAAGGGCATCATTCCCGAGGAGTATGTGCTAACGCGGCTGGCAGAGGACCCTGCCGAACCCCGGTACCGCGCCCGCGAGCGGAGGGCCCGCTTTGTGTCCAAGAACGGGAACTGCAACGTTGCGCACAAGAACATCCGCGAGCAGGGCCGCTTCCTGCAGGACGTGTTCACCACGCTGGTGGACCTCAAGTGGCCTCACACGCTGCTCATCTTCACCATGTCCTTCCTGTGCAGCTGGCTGCTCTTCGCCATGGTCTGGTGGCTCATCGCCTTCGCCCACGGAGACCTGGCCTCCCATGAGAGCACGGAGGTGGCCTGCGTCACCAACATCCACTCTTTTTCATCTGCCTTCCTTTTCTCCATTGAGGTCCAGGTGACTATTGGTTTTGGGGGGCGCATGGTGACTGAGGAGTGTCCGCTGGCCATCCTCATCCTCATTGTGCAGAACATCGTGGGACTCATGATCAATGCCATCATGCTGGGCTGCATCTTCATGAAGACTGCGCAGGCCCACCGGCGGGCAGAGACCCTCATCTTCAGCAAGCACGCAGTCATCGCCTTGCGCCAAGGCCGCCTCTGCTTTATGCTCCGGGTGGGAGACCTCCGCAAAAGCATGATCATCAGCGCCACCATCCACATGCAGGTGGTGCGCAAGACCATCAGCCCTGAGGGCGAGGTGGTGCCCCTCCACCAGGTGGACATCCCCATGGAGAATGGCGTGGGTGGCAACAGCATCTTCCTGGTGGCACCCCTGATCATCTACCACGTTATTGACTCCAACAGCCCGCTCTATGACCTGGCACCCAGCGACCTGCACCATCATCAGGATCTGGAGATCATCGTCATCCTGGAAGGCGTGGTGGAAACCACGGGCATCACCACCCAAGCCCGCACCTCCTACCTGGCGGATGAGATCCTGTGGGGCCAGCGCTTTGTACCCATTGTGGCCGAGGAGGATGGCCGCTACTCGGTGGACTACTCCAAGTTTGGCAACACCGTCAAAGTGCCCACACCACTCTGCACCGCCCGCCAACTTGATGAGGACCGCAGCCTGCTAGATGCCCTGACCCTGGCTTCGGCCCGTGGGCCCCTGCGCAAGCGCAGCGTGGCTGTAGCCAAAGCCAGGCCCAAGTTTAGCATCTCTCCAGACTCCCTATCCTGAGCCACAGCCCCTTACCCCCGTCCTCTGCATGTATGCACACAGTCAGTGTGGCATGGTATGTAGAGTGGACCTGCTGTGGGCCCCTTAGCCAGGCCAGGCCCTGGTGTGAGGCTGGGCCTCCTCAGCTCAGTCTCCCCCACTACTGCTCACCCAGGGTGTTACAAGGCACTTGTCACTACGCTATTTCTGGCCTCAACAGGAGCCTGTTCTGGGTTATTTTTGTCCCTGCTCCTCCCAGCCCTAGCAAAACTAGCTCATCCCTCTCCTGCTGTCCCAGGCTAGAGGAAGGTGTCCAGCTCTAAAGCTGGGTCTTCAGCTAGTCCTGGGCCTCTGTGCTCAGCTGGCCATGGCTGGGCAGGTGGCTGGGGAAGAACAGTCCCCACATTGATGGCTTGCTGCTATGTTTCTGTGGCCTGAAGAGATGCCTATGGTCAGCCCCTGACCACCTCAGTCTCTGAAAAAGTGATGGGCTAAATGGTTGTCCAGCCAGCTGGGGAGGGCCGTCAGTGAGGGCGCACATTTCAGCTGGAAAATTGAAAGTGTGGCACCTACAAAGACAGGAGCAAGCTGAGGCTGGCAGGGCTACCCTCTGAAGGGCAGACTCAGGCCATGAGGAAATGGTGTGAGGAGACTTGGCTTGGCTGAGCATTGCTCAACCACAGGAAAGAGGGGATGGGCCCTGTGTCAGGCCCCTGACACTTACCCCAATGCCAAGGCTTCTATGGTGAGGGCTCTGTGGGCTGCGGCTGCCGTGACTGCCTCTTCCATGCTGTCCACTACCCTGGGAGGCTGGGGCAGGCACTGGCATGCCAAGCAGAAAGAGGCCGAGGAGAGGGCATCCTGGGCCCATCACACCTCCTCACCAGTGGCTGCCACTCACTTTGTCTAGAGGGTAGCCATGGAGGGTCATTGGGTTGCTAGAAAGGATGTTGGAAAACTCAGGTGGGGGTGACTGAGGTTCCTGAGCTAGAGGCCCTTCGCCCTGATGGACGACTCCAGGCCTGGACTCTTAGAGCAGTGCTATGTGTACTTGCCCAGAATTCTGCCTTCTCTGTTGTCAATAAAGCCCCCTTCGTGACCTAAACTCTGGGCTGTTCTTCCTGGGGGAGGCAGGGAGGGCGCTGGTGGACAGAGAGCAGGGATGCAAAGGTGCCCTAGACCCTAGCAGGGGGGGCCAGGAAAGGAACCTGGGGTTGGTCCTCTTCCCCCAATACAGGAAGAATTTCCCCTTCTGTGTCAGGTAGCCCAGCCCTGCCAGTCTCTCTGGCTGTCTCACTCTTTGGACACCCACCAGGCTTACCTTCATTCCCAGGGATCTGCTGGAAGGCTGGGATGCTGAGGGCGAGAGATGGGGAAGCCCTGTGCATATGTGTATTGGCAGCATGTAAGCTCTCAAGCCACCTGTCTGAGTTCAAATCCTGGCTGTAGCTCTAAGGTCTTGGTTAAGTAACAACCTCTCTGTGCCTCAGTTGCCTCATCTATAAAATGGGGATACTCATAGTACCTACCTCATAAAGTTGTTGTGGGAGTACCTGAAAAACATGTAAAATGCTTAAGTGCCTGGTACATAATAAGTGTTCAATAAATATTAACTATTGTGATTGCTGCTCAATCAGACATGATGAGACAACTGATCAAGTGAATGATATGAGAGAAGGTGCTGTTGTATTTTCCCAGTGATGACTTTCTTTGCCTGGTCATGTTTCCTACCCAGTTCTCCCTCCCAGCTCAGATCCTGACGACAGAGGCTGTGGCAACATGTTATCTGGTCTTCTTGTCTCCATCTCTCCCCCCCGAAGTCCATCTGCCATGGAACCATCCTCCCTGCCTCCCCCAATAAGATGGTAGACATTCCCCCCGTGTCAATTGCCTTCAGTTGTTTCCATCACCACCAGTTGAAATTAAACCCCACAGCCAGCCATTTCAGGCTTTGCTCGCTTTCCAGTCTTTGACATCATTGTTCTCTTGCCAGCACACCTGCATTCACCATACCCCTGGCTGCCTCACTATCCCCTCATTACATATATCATTGACCTTTCTGCCTCCAGGCTTTTGCTTATGTTATTCCCTTTGCCTGGACTGCCCAGACCTCATCTTTGTTGAAATCCATCTAAGTCCAGGCTAAATGATGCCTCCTTGAAGTCTTCCCTGATTCCTCCGGAAAGAAACGGTCCCTCCATTACTCTGTGTTTGTGGGTATTCTACTTTTGCCTATGTTCCTGGGTCTGTCTCCCAAGTCCATGGCTCCTTATAGTCGGAGGCTGTGTCGATTCACATGTGCCTGGCACCAAGTGCTGAATGAATGAATGGATGGACGGCTGGATGGATGAATGAATGAATGAATGTTGTATGGGACAACCCAGGGTTACTGCTGTTGTTCTCTTCCTTATTGAGCTGACCTACTTCTGGTTTAGAGGAAAAAGAGATAAGCAGCCCAGAGTTCTGGGGGCAATTGATGGGACCCAGCATGGCTTTCCTTTAGGCCAAGGTAGTGTCTATCCTTTTAAAGCAGACTTATTAATGAGAAGCCCCTTGGCAGCATCTCAAATAGCCTTACAGAGTCAACCTTCCTTCTCTCCGTCCCTTTATGCACTTTAGGCAGCTGGTGACAGTAAACAAGCAAGACTGAGGACTCAGTGCCACCTGCTGGCCACAGAGAAGACCTACTTGGTTCAAAAAAATCAGGGTTACTAGTCTTAGGCTTGGGTTCAGAGAGATTCCCTCAGGGAGAAGCTGGAACATTCCATGCATGGAGGGAGCAGGTCATCCAAGACTTTGATTTGGATGTTCTTGCCTACTGATAGTGCTCCCTCCATCTGGGCGCACCCTTTTTTAAGGCACTGGCCTCTAAATTGGACAAGGAAGTGCCTCTGAACTCCACTTAGCACAGGAGTGATTTCAATGAGAATTTTGTTTCTGATTTCTTCTTCTGAGACAGCAGCACTGGCATCATGTGAAAGCAGACAAAGCAGTCCAAGCTAGGCTATCCTCCAGGAGCCGAGGGAAGGGGAAGGAAGTGTCTCATTTCCCTGTGGTCCTGTGTTGGTGCTGTTTGCACATGAGGAAACAGCATCAAAAGTGGTATTAGCTTGCTAAGATCTCACAGCTAATAATTGGTAGGCCCCAGATTTGGACCTGAGATTCTTATGCCAAAGCTTTGCAACTTTGCCCCTGCTGCTGTCCAGTGGCCAGAGCTCTGGCTTTTGCTGGAGGTGCCATCAAAATGCTTACAGAACTTTTAGAACATCAGTAAGTTTCCCTCCCCAGCACAATATTGAAAAAGGTTGATGTGTTTTCCACATGATTTACCAGCAGCATTCTTCAAACTAGTCTTCATATTAGAATAACCTAGAAATCTTTTAAATTTCTAAAGCCCAGACCAAACTCCATAAGAATGAAATCACAATCTCTGGAGATGGGACCCAGGTTTCAGTATTTTTTTGAAGTTGTTAGGTGATTCCAATATGTAGACAAGCCTGGAAACCACTGTGATTTCTACTTTAATGTTATCACTAGAAGAAGGGACTGGATAAAAAGTCTATTAGGAAATGCTGGAGAAGGATTCCTTCATTGGTAAATGATCTTTAAGACCCAGAGGTTGTAAGATTCTAGAACATTAGTGTTCTTCAAACAATCCATTCATTCAGAATTGTCATATTTGTCTTTTTCCCCAGAAAATTACAACAATTTTTTTTCTGATTTTTAGATTTAATATCATTAAAAGTGAACTATACAAATGAGGAGTAGAATAATATTCTCCAACAAATATTGCACTGGGAATTTTTTTACAACATATTGTCAAAAAAAATTCAAAACTTGTAAAAAGTCTCTGTGTCTTCCTGATTATCGAATCAAAATCCAATTATTTATGTGATTTCACAATTACCTCAAATATCTATAAATAAGCCAAGAAGAATTGAATCTAAGTGTATATTAGACTAATAAAATTTCTTCCCAGAGTTTAAAATTAACAGAGCTTTTTGGGTCACATTTTATAAAAGGTTACATTTTTAATTCAACATTTAAACTGAAAAACTTTCAAAATCCCCCCAAATAGTATTAACAAAATAAAAGTTCTTTAAAACTTTGACTTTAAAATAGAATGTATAAATCATCACTATTAAATGGTTTTTAAAACATAATAAATATTGATAAAATATGGATCATATAGCACTGGTTTTCTTTATGACAAAGAAAAACAATAATGAAAAAAATTTTTTCCATGTTTTAATTCCAGGAGACAATCTTTTCAGAGACGTGGAATAACTAATGGTTGTGCCTTGAGTCCTATTTTAGTCACAAGTTTACATATAAATCACATAGTCCTTCCAAAAATATGATCTTTCAGTTTGAGGCTATATAAATTGGTACATAGATATTTTGGAAAGCTGCAAGAGCTTATGAATTTCATATGTGCAAACAGACCATAGATGAACAATTTCAGAGAAAGAAAAACCTTGGATGAAAAGGGACTCCTGGCTGCAGTACCTCACCTGCAGGGGTCTTTCATTTTTTAGGCCCTAAAAGTGGATAGAGAGGTACACATAGAATTATCTGGAAGTCACCAGGGCTCTCACAAAAGAATGAAACCGTCACTCTGAGTATTAACTGGGTTCAAAATCTGGGCCTTAAAATATTTAGCTTCTACTTTATCTTTTCTATAAACCTTTGGAAAAATAATCCTGTTTTAATAAATTCACCTTAGTAATTACTAAGTAATTAGTAACACCACAGACTGCCTTAGAGAAAAGTTTGGGATTTTGAGGGAAGGATAGAATTAATTTTGAAAGTCCTGATAATAAGCCCCATGAAGCCGCTGGCTATGGCTGACAATGGTGTCACATCATTCTCATCCTTCTAGGCCTTCTCCAGTGAGAAGGGAGGTACATTAAGAAAACAGTAGTGGAAAAGTCCATTTTTTAAAAAAGTAGGAAAATGGGAAAGAACTTAAAACTCACATCCTCCAGGCAAAAGTAGTAAAGAAACAATAAATGATGCTAATTCTCTTCTAGTCAGAGGGAGAGATTACTTAAATCATTTCCTGGTCTTACATTCTCCCCACCCCCCCCCAACCCCACTTCTCCCACCCCGACTTGGTTTGTCGTTTTTTTATGGGTTTTTTTGCTTTATTAATAACTGTACGATTAAAAAAAAAATCTGCTGGGATGCACAAAAAAATTTTTAGACTAGTATTATTTAAGGAAGTTACCAAGAAGCTAAGGAATTGAACAAGGACATTCATCCAAGGCTGATGCTCCACATCCCGGCTGGTTCACTCTCTCAAAGGCGGAGTCAGACACAGTGTCTACTGAATTAGGAATTTTTTCAGAGTTAAAAGCACTCAGAAACCACTCTAGGCATGATGAGCTGCTTGCCTAAGAAGCTCTAGAAAAACTGACTTTTCTCCAATATGGTTTTCATTTTCCAAGATCAACCTTGAATCTCAATGAAACATACTGTGAATGTCAGAGAGTAAAAACACTTACTCATCAAAGGAAACAAGAAATGTATACAGGGCTAGAACTGAGACATAGCCGGAAAAAAAAAAATTAAGAGACAAATTCTAAGATCCATTACTTAGTGCTATAGAATGAGAAGGAATTACTACATAAAGGGGGTTGGAGTTTTAAGCTGCTGTGTTTGACAAACATGTTTTGACACTACCATGAAAGTGTTTAAAACATTAAGAGGCATGGCGATTAATGCTTTTGTTTAATCGAATTCTGTTGATTTGCATTCTTGCCATTGAGTTGCCATATTGTTCGCATAACTGTATCATTGGGGAGTAGAACGTCACACCTCAACATGCATTTGCTTCACTCACCCTCCACCAAAGCTGGAGCACCACTACACTATCACATCACCCCAATATCCCTCTCTCCCTTCTCCCCAACATGTTTTTAAAAAGAAATAATTCCCTTTAATAATAATAATTTCCTTGAAAAAGGAAATAATCACTACTCAAATAAGGAAATATTTATGAAGTAGCAACACCATGAACAGAAAGGATAAAGTGCAAAAAGAAAAGCAAACTCAAATTGCTTGAACAACTGAAGGTGATAGTGGACAGCAAAATAGATAAAGCAACACTGTACAAATACAGGATGGCGTGGCCTTTCATTTCTTCACACTCTATTACCTAGGGAATCTAAAGTGAGGGTAGTGATTCACTTAAATAACAAACAGTCTCATATTACTAAAAATAAACATTTAAAATGGACTAAAGCGCCTCCCTGGTGGCGCGGGGGTTAAAATCTCATCACTATCAAGCTATCGCCAGCCCCTGCCAGCCACTGTGGCATGAGTTCAATCCCTAGCCAGGGAGCTGACCCACATGACTCAGTAGACCTCTCCGGTCTCACCCCCTGCTCCCTCAGCAGTGTATCTCAGTAGATCTGTGTGTTCTGCAGAATCCTCTGGTGAATCCTCTCACCCCCTGCAGCTCTCGCCTACACCCCTGTTCTTGTATGCATAATAAAATAAAATAAATCTTAAAAAAATAATAAAATGGACTAAAATTGAACAAAAGTAACATTCTAATACAATTCATAGGAGACAGCAAAAAGAACTAGATGGGACTGAATTTTTTTCTCTCTTACTTTCAAAGTTCTCCGATGAGTTTTAACTTTAAAATCAGGTGGCAAAACAATCATTCATTTTTAAATTCCAGGGAATGGCACAATTACAAGAATTGTAACATAATAGACTTTAATATTTAAACAATGAGCTCTATGTTCATAATCTACGAAAGTCTTGGGATTTTCCTATACTTATTACTAAGGATAAAACAGAAGGAGGTAAGAAAATTTACACAGCAAAATAGAATATCAAATTATAAATAATACACTAGTGTACAGGTATGCAGAGATTGGAAGGCAACTAGAAGGTGCACATGTAAGGAAAAATGCGCTCTCTGGGGCTGGCTGACACCCAGATAGGCTCATGGTGTTTCATCAGGAATGTGACTGACAAAATGTAAACAAAAAGCCCTGCAGCAAAATAGTAGACATCGATTATAAACATGGAATGTGTTTTTCCCTACATAATGCTACAGACAACATTTTTAAAAAAAACCTCAATTCCTAAAATTTAATCAAAGGTTTCACTAGTTTGGTTTTGCTTTGCTTGTCTCAAAAAAAATGTTGGCAGTGCTGGTAACAAGAAACATAAATTTTTCAGTTTGGTGTCTTCCCCACTTGCTGCTGCTGCTTTTTATGGCTCAGTTCTTGGAGTCGATAAGAAATAGTTACTAATTCACAGCTAATTATTCATTTTAAAAAAATCTAAAGGTAGGTAGAGAAATATTGGAATCCTGCTGATGATATTACAAAAAAGGAAAATATTTGATTTCCTTGAAATCTCACACCTTGAAAGCAAGCTGCCTTTATATTACCCACAAGGAACAAAGAAGCAAACTTTGCATTTTCCTTAATACTCCTTAGTCTCCTGATTCCAACAAAGACAAATGAATTTAAAAAGTGTGACGCTGAGGCACCAGTGGTTGAGAGAAGGTGGACTTCTCCAGCAGGCTCTTCAAGGGATAAAAATCTTGCATGAAAAGGAAGCTCATCATCTAATTTGGCCCTTTTTCATTTTCTTCTTGATTGTACTGCACAGCTATAAAACAAAGATTAAATTTTAGGTGCTAACCACAACAGGGTTTGTCAAAATTTCTCCCTAAAGAAAATAGATTTCTCTTTTATTAGCTAGGCTATCTTAAAAATCACATTACCAGGCCTCCCCGGTGGTGCAGCGGTTGAGCGCTGGGTTGCGAAGCTGCCCGCAGCCTCTGCAGCGCCGGTTTGATCCCCGGCTGCTCCCCGGCCACCAGAGGAGGGTCCCACATGGTGCGCAGACCTCTCCTGCTGCCCGCTGCTCCCCTCAGCAGTGTACTTCGGTCCTTCTGCCTGCTCTGCTCCCCGCTCTGGCTCTGGTGAATTCTCTCACCCTCCCGCGCTTCTGACTGTACCCAGTGCTTGTATAAATCAATGAATCAATCAATCTTGTATAAATAAATAAATCTTTTTTAAAAAAAATCACATTACCTCAAAGCAGTAAAATTTTCTTTGCATTTTCATCACATGAAAAACAACTTGCATTTAAATGGTATTGCAAATCTGTTCAAGTCGCATAAAAAATAATACAGTTGTAAACTTTCCTTTAAACAAAGTATAGTCATGTCTCAAAAGGACTTTTTACCATTGTTTCTAAATTTTAGTTTAGTTTTCTTTAGTGAGAATTAAATATTTTGAGGGCCACCATCTTTTAAAATACATTTTTAATTATGTATACCTAAGCATACTGCGAAATTGATGTTTCATGAAAATTCATATGTGAAACTCTAATTATTTCATACTGTAATGTAGCTAAACCAAAGACTATTTAATATCTACATAAGTATAAAGAAGAATCATATAAATTAACACAGAACCAATACTTTCTAACAGAGGTGGAAAGAACACTTTTAGCGACTCCATAGATTCATATTCTTCATAAATGCCCAGTACTAACAAGAACTGGAATTCCCTAAACCTATGAATACTAACCATTCTTTTTTAAATACTATAAATTAAAATAATATGCTAGAAACTGTGACGTCTATCTACAGTAATATCCATTCATTAATTTACTCCTGTCACAACAAAAGCATTTTAAGAATTTGCTCTACATTCTCTCCCAATTATTTCCTGATTTAACCCCATTCCACCAACTAAGGAGAGAATTCCTGTTTTACCACAGTTTCTGGCTACAGATAGAATCATGAACAAAGAAATGTCCCGGATCATTTTTTAATGTTCCTTACAACTTAAAAAACAGAGATAGGAATTTTCTACTTCTGAAGAAAAATATTATGTTCTTCAGTGATTTTTGTGCTTTTTTCCAATACTACATAAAAGCAGATCTTATCTATATTGTTATATTTAAATTGGAGATTCATGATTTAAAGTTAAAAATCTGAAATATGCAATGCTTATTTAAAAATTTGTGAAATGGGAACCAAAATTTTTAAGATGTATTAGTATTAAGGGAAATAATGTAAGATTATGAGTTGTTACATTGGATTGGTTCACTCAGCAACCTCTAACAGGCGTTCCTGAACTGCAGAGATGGAAAAGTTAAACACTGTTATTTCCCAGCCTCCTTTGCAGCTAGGGGTCCAGATATGACTGATCCAATCAGTTAGATGCACTTACTTGAGACTTCTGTTCAGAACTGAGTCAAAGGAGAGAGCGACAGAACATGAGGTATCCATTTTTTGCCGACACAAAGCACAGCAGAGTTGGTGTATTTCTGGAGCTGGGAACTATTCACAGCTGTTTAATCCAGCAGATGACTTCCTGATCCAGCAGGTTGCTTCTTGATTGTTCCAAAAGCATCAGCTTCTTTGACATATCACTCTTGATATAGCTCCTGGAAGCTCAGACAAGGTTCTGTTTCTTTAGCCCTACCAAAGATTCTGCAAGCTAACTATATCTCTTCATCAATCTCATTCTGTTTAAAAACCAATTAGGAAGATCCCCTTACCTAAACCGATAATCTTGACATACACAGAATTTGATACCTACAAATAAGGTGCAATGGGTAAAATGATCTTAAATATGGAGTTAACTTGGTTGAGAAGGTAAGGCTTTGGGTAATAAGACTCCTGACAAAGGAGGTAAAGCTATCAGAGAAAGTGATGGCAGAACTTTAGAATGCTAGCAGAATGCTGTCTGGTTCTTGCCTCTTTCAATCTTATAAGAGAGATATGACTCAGAGCAAGAGGTCTGCAGAGATGCAATGGAATTTAACTTGATGAGGGCATTGTTCTTTGTCTACAAAACATTGACAAAATCCCAAGTCTGGAGCCCTGATGAAGTGAAAATTTCAACTACTAACATACTCCAAACTCAAACAGTTTTAAAGGCTCTAAGGCCATTTTCAAGCACCTTCCTTTGAGTAACGGGAGTCACACTAGGGGAAAAGGTCAGATTAAAACTGTTGCCATCCTATCCAAATCTATGTTTAAAATAGTTCTGAGTAGGTACCATTCCGTTAAGACCCAAGGGGAGGAGACCGAGTACAGAGGTCAGCAAATAAAAGATGTGATTCATGTTAAAAACTGTCTTAACAAGATCTTTGGTAATAATTAAAGAGAACAGACCAGCAGCTTATTACTCTTGCAGGGAACTGTTTGCCAAAGAACTAAAGGAAATGAAAATAAATTAAATTCCCAAACCCAGCCTGCAAAAGCCTGTAACTATCTAAAACAATCCCACACAATAACAGGAAGGGAAGTAGTACGGCTACACAGCCTCCAAGAAGGGTTTACTTTCACATGCCCCAATATGGCCTTGAAAATTAATAGATAATAAGAACTTCCTAAAGGGCAAAGCCAAGGGCCTCTGAGGACAGTAGACCAGGATGCTGCTCCCAGAAAGGTGAAACAGGATGCCTGATGGGTAAACCAAAGAATATATTTATTGACAGCAGAGAGACCTGGTTATTTTTGCTAAGCAGTATTTTTTTAAAACTGTGGATCAGTGACTGCTATGAGTCCCATTTTCCCCTTCGCTAAAAGGTTGATTTTATTGCCATTCCCCCGCACCTATCCCACCATGATGCGTGTGGTTGGCAACTCATGGGACTGACAACTTATTTTTTAGTTTGTAGATGGCCAAAACAAAGGGAGCCACATCCTAACTGGATGGAGAAGACTAATCCCCAATACATGGACTTAGAGCTTTATATAATAATGGATTAGATTTGGGTGGTTTTCCTTCGTGGTAGAGGAAATGAGTGTTTTCCATGTTTCAGAAAAATGTACATGGATATATAAGTAGCCAATATGGCTGTTTGGGTTAAAATTGAAAGCTGCCCACCAAACTCTCCCTCTTCCCTTTCTTCCTCAGCTAAGTAAATTACCAGGTGAATTTCTCACTAGTTTTGGCTAGTGAGGTACAAGTTCAAATGCTGTATGGTTCTCCAGGAAAACTGCCTTAAGGAAGCTCATTCAACTGGAGGAAAGTTCCTTTTCTTGCCCTCCTATGTTGTCTAAATGGCAACCTTGGACAATGAGAATGAAGTAAGTTGAGGATAAAAACCATGAACTGAGGATAGTATGGCGTAAAAACAGGAACTGGGATACCACCTACTTCCAGATTTCTTTTATGTAAGAGGGGGAAAAAATCTTTAAACAGTGGTTTAAACCATTGCAATCTTTGGTTTTTCTGTTATGCTTAGCAGAACCTGATCTTGAATAACAGAATTACAAATGGAAAATGACATGAAGTGGCAGCAAAAGCTGTTCAGTGAAAGAATTTCTAGTAAGTAAGGCTGCAGAAAGTAAGAAAAGTTTACCAAAAACACTGGGAATACTATGATCTTCTTAGGAGAACTATTAATATCAAAGACTTTCACAGAGAGAGGGGATAATAAGTGTCCATAAAAGAAAATCTACTTTTATGAGTGAGAGCAAGTTACTGATTTTAAAAGTCATGAAGGTGTCTCACTTAAATAGCATCTCACTGATAGTTTCATTAAATTATGGCATATGCCCATTTAGTTAAATCACTAAAGGTGAACAAAGAAAAAAGGGAGGAAATGTGAAAATGGAAGCAAATATTGAGTTTGTCTTCCTGGTTCTTGTAGATGTCAATCCTTACATATCTGTGTCCAAAAAATGTGTTCTCATTTGAAAAGTATCTTCCTTTATTCCATATATGCTTTAAAGTATTTATTGATCAGAGAAAAAGGAAGGGAGGTTAAAAAAAAATGAAACAGATGTTGGTAACAATTTTCTTCCAAGTTCTGATGGGCTTCGAATTTTAATTATCTATAAAAAAAAAAAAGCTTTCAATTTAAAGGTACCTTTTTCATTCTGAACCTTCTTTTATATGTAGATATATTGGATATTTGTCTTTTAATTACACTTACCTAATCATAGATTACAATTAAAAACATGTTTTCTTAATATCAATAACTGATTAGAAATAATAATGAATAATGTTGAAATAAATCATGTCATCATGAATATAGCTATCAAATTATATAGCTTTTCAAATGTGCTGATACATAAAAATTGTACTTTTCATTTTCTGTGATACAAGTTACTCTATTTTCACAGACATATAGAAAGTAACACAGGTAACTACAAATAATGATTTGAAATTATATTTGTAATAAATAAAATTTAAATTTAATCAGTTGTTTATTTCCTTAAACAAACAAAATTACATACGTGGCTTCAATTTCAGTTCTCCACCTGGCCCTGCTGGAGGAGTTTCTTGTTGTAATTTTTTTTGTTCCATCTGCTGTACAACCTAGTGAGTGGAAAAGAACACTTTAAAACTAAGTTTGTTTTATTTTTTCTTATCTATAACCTTTGACAAAGCCCAACAAACTAATTGAAAACTGATTTCTAAAATGAGATATTCCAGCTCTAAAATTCAGACTAATATTCAATAAAGCAGTCCTAAAATAGTAAAATTTAAAATGTTATAGCTTCTAATATATTGAAATAATCTATTTCAAAAACATAGGCTTTTAACAAAAAGCCGAAAATCCTTTTTAACGTCACAATCCTACAAAACACCACCTGGTGATATTCCAGTTTCTGAGCTTCAAGTTGGTCATGCTGACGTTGTAGCTCTTCCTTCTGTTTCTGAAGCTCATCTGCCTTTTTCTTTAGTTCATTTTCTTGTAAAGAGATAAGATTTTCATACTCTTTTAGCTCTTCCTCTGTGAATAACTGCTGCTGATCCAATGTCTTACAGGAAAAAAAAAAAAGAAAAAATAATCTTACAAATACAACAGGAAGGTCAGATTCAGTTTTAAAGTTCTATGATAAGCAATGTATAAAAGAATATCTAGTGTATTTAACTTATTAAACTTTTGGGGCAAAAAAGAAGGGGACTCAAGAAAATAGGTATTTATGCACTCATTTCAGCAAAAGAGAAAAGAATTGTAACAGGGTGGTCCCCAGGAAAGGGGGCCAGGAACCTCCCCCTTTCCTGGGGACCACCCTGTTACAATAGGACTTACAAGATTGGTTACAAGGGAGAGAGCTGGGTTGAAAGGACAAAGAATGTGGGAAAGAAAATGATACTCTTCTGAAGGCACATTTTTGGAAAGATTTGATTTTTGGAAAAGCACCAGTAGAATACAAACCAAAGCAAATAAAATAACCCACAGAAACTGGGATGGGGCAGGCTAACTGAAGAAATTTTTTATCACAATGCATAATTTAAGTATCTGCCTCTGTATGGTAGAAATATAGGTAGCTTCTAATTTACTCCTCTAAATGTATCTATATTTCTAATTTTCAAGAATGAACATTTTATATTTAGAAACAGAGCAATTTCTAACAGACTTCTAATTATATGCAATGTGATTACAAATAAGAGATCAATTATTTTATAGTGACATTATTTTATAGTAGCATATCATATGAAAAGCCAAGACAATAATGCAACCATAATGTGAAATAAAAGTTAAAGGTAGAACAGACTGATGTCAAATTACCTCCCAGCTATCTGGCTCTAAGAATTCCTTTTTTTCTGTTGCTCTCATAAACTCATCCAGAGTCACCAGTCGGTCTTTGTTAGCATCAACCTGATTAAAGGAAAATGAATATGTAAAATAAAGTAACTCTTTCTCATGAAACTATCCTCTAATAGATGCTACTACATTGACATTCAGCAAGAGCTAGCCTAACACCCACAGAAATTGAGATGGAACACTCAATTGTACTGGAATCAGAAAATAGATATTTTTCTCATCTATATAATTCCAATTTAAAAATACAGTGAGATATGTATACATCTGATACCCCAAAGTTTCAGTTTGCTGATCTGACTGGTTAGTCTAGTATTTGCTTCCTCCCTTACCACACCATGTATAATCCCTCTTGAGGCCAAGTGCTTGGTCAGGAAAAATAATCTTCCAGAAAAAAAACTGTTTTGGCCAAAGTACAGGAATTTAAGTTAAAATCCTCTGAACATTTTTCCTTAAAGATGACTAACTAAGCCAAAACTAAAGTAGACAACCTCTCCAAATCCTCTTCAACGGTGCTTGTAGATGCAGGCAAATTCAGTTACAAAGGTGACATCTACAATGGCCAGAGAAATTTATTTGATACAGGGATTCCAGCAGTCAGCAGAGATCCCAATTCATCATTAACAGCTCAAATATCAGTGAAAATCACTGAAGCAAAACATAGGTTTTAGTTACCCTTAGTTAGATCAGAGTTTTCAGTGTAGTGATGTGAACAAGAAATAAATATCTATCGTTATAAATTATTAAGGTACTGGGTTTTTTAAATTTTCTTAACTAAAAATAACATAGCATTTAAAACATCAAATATTGCACTACAGTATTTCTTGACTTCTAAAGAATATTTTAGAGCTGATATGCAGGGGCATCTTGAGTTTTTAAAATATTTTGAAATAGTTACAAATTGTTTTATTTATACTAAGTGAATATACTAAATACTATGGATCAAAAATGCAAAATCCAATTAAATACCTATTCTGTGTATTTATTTTTCATCTTATGGCAAGATTTACTGTAAGACACTTGGACAATCAACAGATATAACATGTAATCTTAAACTTTGAAAACCTACCTCATTCATTACATGTTCCCTCATTCTAAGTCTTTCTTCCTCCATTTCTACCATATCATCTTCTTCGTTTTTGGGGTCATATACTTTTTCCAACTAAAAAGAAAATTTTAAAACCAACATAAAAAGAAAGGAAGATGACAGAAGGAAAAAAGAGAAAGCAAAAACAATGAATACTTGATAAACTCAGTTACCTCTTTAGTAAACAGGGCTTCTAATTCTTGTTCATCCAGGAAGCCATCATTATTGACATCTAAAGTTTAAATATTATAAATGAAAAAACTTATCTTAATGCCTTAGAAAATAAATCAATAAATAAAAATACAAATGTTTACAGATGGTTTGCAAAATTAGTACTGACATGAAGTATTACAAAAAAATGTTTTTTTATGAAGTCTCAGGTCAGTCCGACTGATAACATGCACTACTCAATGCATAATTCATAACAGTTTCTATAAAAAACCATGACTAATTTCCCCCCAAATATAAAGCTTCATCTATCTAGCAATATATGACACTAAAAGTAAGTTTTAATATTATAGCATAAAGATATAACTGAGTCATAGAAATACCTTCATTTTACATCCCACTGGAAGGGATCATGCTCAGAAACTTGCAAAAAATCACATAATAACTCAACAGTAAAAACAGGTATAAAGACACAGCTACTGACCCTAAGATATTTCATCCTGCAGATCAGTATGAAATAAACACTGCTTTAGCACCCTACAGAAAAACTTAAAACATTTGCTATCAGTAGGACAATAGAAAACTGTTTTTTAATAGATGTTACTACATAAACAATTTTGTCAGATATCAGGAATAGACTGTAATTTTTCAAACAGCAGTTGTAAATATTAATATTTGCATCAAATTTATTACCATGTAATTTGAAAAATGTCTTGGGGTCAAAGTCATTAGGATCCAAACCATCGGCCTCTTCCCATACCTCTTTCAGTTGGTCTTTGCTTCCCTGTGAATCAATTTTTAAAAACACTCAAAATGTAATATATATACATATAATACTTATATACATATACCAAAATTAAATACGTTTGATGAACATGGCAGAATTAAGAATTAATATTTAAGTACTAATAATTTGATGACAAAACTCTACTCTCTAGTACAAAAGAAAAAGTCTTCAACTAGTCATAAAGTCATAATCCTTACTGGATGATTGACTTTGGGATGATTTTCATGTTTTTTCTTCATTTCTTCAAATTTCAATTCTTCTTCTTTTCTCTTTTCTTCATTAAGTGTTTTTAAATACTCCCTCCTTTCATGTTCCTTCATCATTTCATATTTTTTAAATTCTTCATGTCGAGTTTTGTCATAGTGTTCCAGATCACTTGTAGCCTATAATCCATAATTAAATAAAAAGATGTGTTTCAAGAATATAAGTAAAGCCGTTCTAAAGAGCACCTTCACCCCTATGTTTATAGCAGCACTGTTTACAATAGCTAAGCTTTGGAAACAACCCAAATGCCCAAAAATAGATGACTGGATCAAGAAGATGTGGTACATATACACCATGGAATATTACTCAGCATTCGAAAAAGATAAACACATGCAATTTGCAGCACCATGGATGGCGCTGGAAGGGCTCATGCTCAGCGAAATAAGCCAGAAAGAAAAAGAAAAATACCGGATGGTCTCACTCATAGCAGGAATCTAGAAAACTTAAATAAGGGACCAGGAAAATGAATATAAGAAAGTGAAAATCAAAAATCAACAAACAACTATGAACCAGAGACACTCTATGGGGGTGTGCGGAGCGGGGAGGGGAGGGATTGGGGTCAAAATAAGGGGGTTGCAATTGTATGGGGAATATAAAAATAAAATTTATATTAAAAAAAGGAATGCCGTTCTTGCATGTAGCAGACTCTAATATAAGGTAGTATAAGAGGAGCAAAATACACTGGACTCCTCTTTTAAAATTCTACCATTTTATTTTAGTCATACTTACTACCAAGAATGTAGGCATTCCAAGAAACTAAAAAGTTAGGAAGTTCCTCATAAACATTATAAATTTGGAAAACAACAAAGAAAAAACTGTATCAAATTAGTACAGAAACTAGGATGATTTCTAACCACAATATAAGAGATCTACAAACTCAGAGAACACCAGAAACAGAGACCCAACCACAGAGACAGAGGTTAGGAAGGAGAACTGGATAAAGATAGCCAAATTTCAGCAATAAGATAAATGAGTAGTAGGGATGTAATGGACAACATGATGACTATAGTTAACACCACTATATGGGATATTTGAAAGTTGTTAAGAAAGTAGACTCTAAGATTCGCAATACAAGGAAATTTTTTTTTCTTTTTCTTTTTTTCTTTTTGTATGTATCTATATGAGATGATGGGCACTAATTAAACTCATTGTGTTAGTCATTTCACAGTATACACATATGTCAGGTCATCATGCTATATACCTTAAACTTAGGTGATCACAGAGGACTGTGATCAAATAGGTTAGTATTTTTCTAGCAAAATCTATGAATAGTCACATTAAGTAAGCTAAATGAAAACTACAAATAACCTTACTGTAATTCAAACCAGGTAATTCAGCTTTTATAGCTTCTTTTTTTATTATTTATGTATTTATTTGTTTGTTTGTTTGTACATGCACTGGGTATAGTCAGAAGCGCAGGAGGGTGAGAGAATTCACCAGAGCCAGAGCGGGGAGCAGAGCAGGCAGAAGGACCGAAGTACACTGCTGAGGGGAGCAGTGGGCGGCAGGAGAGGTCTGCGCACCATGTGGGACCCTCCTCTGGTGGCCGGGGAGCAGCCGGGGATCGAACCGGCCCAGCAGAGGCCACGGACAGCTTCGCAACCCAGCACTCAACCGCTGCGCCACCGGGGAGGCCCTTTATAGCTTCTTTTTAAAAAATTTTGTTAAGGAATTACAGACTATATGTCTATATGATCTGCCAACAGTAAGGGATAAGCTATCTCCCTTTAAAGACATTCTAGAGGGCCTCCCCGGTGGCTCAGTGGTTGAGCACTGGGTTGCGAAGCTGCCCGCAGCCTCTGCAGCACCGGTTCGATCCCCAGCTGCTCCCCGGCCACCGGAGGAGGGTCCCGCATGGCGCGCAGACCTCTCCTGCCGCCCACTGCTCCCCTCAGCAGTGTACTTCGGTCCTTCTGCCTGCTCTGGCTCAGTGAATTCTCTCACCCTCCCGTGCTTCTGACTGTACCCAGTGTTTGTATAAATAAATAAATCATTTTTAAAAAATAAATAAAGACATTCTAGAGAATATATAAAATTTGTATTACCACTTCATTGTATTTACTCATCAAACTACAAAACCTCAAAGACAACATTTTTTGGAATTATTCTCACCGCTTTTATTAGCATATCTAAATCTGTAGATTCGAACTTGTCAGGATTCATGTGGTTTAGGTGATCAAATTGTTTTAGAAGAGCTTGATGGTCTATGCCTGTATCTGAAAGAAAATGAGAAAGCTCTAAATGATTAATTATTAAAAGCTAGAAACATTAATAGAAAGTATATATAAGAATAAGCATTCGTATTTATTGCTATAGAATTTTGTAAGAAAATTTAAAATTTTAGTTAGGTTCATATTTTCTTTTAGAATATTACACACATTGTCATGCTAGGAAAAGGCAAAACCCTTAGATTTAAAATGAAATAAAATTTAATATGCAATTTTAATGCTATTTCTAGAAAGATTTGTTAATTATGAACATAACTAATAGTAAAAATGTTTTTATTATAGGTAAACTACCAAATTTCCTACTTAAGTAGATAAACTCTAATTTATTGCCCTCATCAAAAGTCTAAGTAGAATTTCTAGAATGAATTGCTCTAAAATTTATATGGAAGAATTTTTTGTATGTTGCTCTAATGAATCTTTAATAGAACAATAAAAATCTAATTCAAGTTCATTCATTTGAATGATAACTTATTTTCAGAGAAACATCACTTGTTTTTCTTTATAAAAAAAGTTTTTAAAAACAAGCTACAGTTGATTATAGTTGAATGGGTGAAGCGATTCTGTGATATTTGAGTTGTATTAGAGAAGTGAGCAAAATAGGCATGGGTGCTTTTGTGGTTAGAAGTTAAGTTCTCACTTAGGGGAAAGAAATATACAATATGGAACAATGGAAGGCAAAGAAAAAAAACTATCAAAATGGATGGTAATTAGCACTGTCGATGTAAACTTATGATTTACAAAATATGTACATGTATATGTACGCATGTTTTCCCCCGTATATGCATGTGTGTGTATCAATTATAACAAATGCATCAGTCTGGTAGAAGAGGTTGGTAATCCAGAAGCTATGCTCCATGTAGGACCAAAATGTCTATGAGAATTGGTGTATTTTTCCTTCATTTGTGCTGTGCATCTTATATAGTTCTAAAAAAAAAAAAGTCTTAATTGCAAAAAATACAAGTTTCAAAGATTTATTCCAATTTATCATTTGTCCTTTCACCTTATGATTTCTTTTGTCACACCATAATATTTTTCTTATTATTTCTATTCATATGATGATTTCTAATATCAGATATTCTATTAGTGAGTCAATTGTACTATTAAATAAATCCACTTCCTATGTATATATAGTATTCTGCTGACATACAGTAATTTTGGTTTGGAAATTAATACATAAAAAGAACTAGGAAGACTTCCCTTTTTTCTGTGCTATGGAATAGTGTAAATACCATCAATATTTGCTCTTTAATTGTTTACTTGAATTTCCTTTATATTGTCTGAGCATGGAAGTGTAACTTTGTAGGGCTACCTCTCAGACAACTTTGCTATTTCATCAATGAAAATTATTCTAATTAGATCTTCTCTGTGCTTTCTTAAGGTTTGTTTTATGTTACTTTTCCTCTTTTAAATCAGTTGATTAATTCACTACTTTTCATTCTTCATTTAATTTGGAATATTTGAGGCTAGCTTAATTTTTTGAATGATGTGAATATATTGGTTTATTCAAAAAATTAAATTAAAAAATCAGAGATGTCAAATCAATACTAACATTCAATTTTCACTAAAGAACATGCTAAATGTAAACTGATGTCAACAACCAAGTATTGAAATTTTCCTGTATTTTCTATATCACTTACCTTGAAGGGAATCCAATTTAGCTTTAATTAGCATTCTTAACCTTGACACCTCTTGTCTCTTTAGTTCATCAAGTTTTGTCCTCACATGGTGACTTACTAAATCGAGCTCTTTGCTTAACCTCCCACTCTGTTAACAAAATTAATAAATTAGTTTTATCTCTTACATTGTATCTTTTACCAGATATAGTGTAGTAAAAGTAATTATAATAAAGTGGCAAAAAGTATTTTAACGAATTTAGATAAATTTGATATTGATATTGAGATTCAATTTTAATTCTAAAATCAAGATGTCTAAAAACTGTATAATTTAGAAAAATATAATTAAAGCACAAAGAAGAAACTCAAAAATAACTTGAACTGTAAAATATTGTAGCCACTATGGAAAACTATTTGGCAATTCCTCAAAAAGTCAAGTGCAGAGTTACCATATGATCTAGCAATTCCATTCCTAGGTATACACCTAAAGAATTAAATTTTATGTTCACATAAAAACTGTACATGGATATTCATAGCAATATCATTCACACTAACTAAAAAAGTAGAAATAACTTAAATGTCCATCATAAAACAAATAAATTTAGATAAAATAAATTTAGAATATCCGTATTTTGGAATATTATTCATCTAAAAAAAGGAATGCATGTGTTGATACATTCCACAACACAATAGACTTTGAAAACACTATGTTAAGCCTGACACAAAAGGTCACATGTTACATCATTCTATATATATGAAATGTTCAAAAGAGGCAAAGCCATAGAGTTTAGACCCATAAGGCAGTTTAGGGGTTGCCAGGAGCTGAGGAAAGGGGGGAACTAGGGAGTGATTACTTAATGGGCACAGGATTTCCTTTTTGGGGAGTAATGAAATTGTTTTAAAATTAGATAATGGTGGTAGCTGCATACCTGGTTGTGCTAAAAGTCGCTGAATTGTATGTTAAGGAATTATATGTTAAAGAGAATTATACTTCAATGATTTTTTTAATATTTTATTTTATATAATTCTTACATCATTTTTCATCTTTACTTCAGTAATTTTTTAAAAGTGATTTGGCCTCTTTAAACTTTAGTCATTGGAAATAAATTTTCAAAATTCATCTTTTCCAGTGGCTTCCTTTGATTATATATTTCATAGATAAGTAACTAGATACATTTTCCAAGGTTTAAGAAACAAAATAGCTAGTGGCTTACTTTCTCTTGTTTATTAATACATTTGCAATCACAAATTGTGAGATTAATTAGAAACCAAGCAGACAAACCTTTTAGGACTGAGTCGGAGGCCTGCTGAGGAAGGTAAAGAAAAGAAACCTCACAAGAGAAACCAAGACTGAATGTTCGAGAGGGAGAAGGAGAACTATGAGAACATGCTGTGACAGAATAAAAAAGAACAGTGTATTTCAAGAGAACGGCCATGTAGAACAGTGGTTCTCAAACTTGTCCCCAGTGGAAGCATTAGCATCAACTGGGTGCTTTAGAAATGAGGCCATAGACTCACTGACTTAGAAAGTCTGGAGGTGGGGCTCAGAAATCTGTGTTTTCACAAGCCATAAAATCTGTGGCCTCCTGTGATAAAGATGTTAGAAAGAATAAAAATTGTTTGCTGACATCCTTCATGAAGGCACATTCTGTGGAGCAGTGTGGGCAAAATGATAATCAGCAGTGCTTGGGACATGAAGAACTGTAGTATGATTTTCCTTTCAAAATGCTTCAAAGGCTGGAAAGAAAAGGACAAATTCCAATCCCCCCCCCCATTTTTTTACTGTAACAAGAGTCTTTGCTAGACTATTTGTAATGATTCTTTTGGGTTTTTTGCCTGTTTTTTCTCATTTCTTTTTCATTGAATAGCAGTTTGACTTATATTTTGTCTACCACCTCCCACCCCACACTGAGTTCAGAGAGAATAGAAATTGATTGTGAAATAAGACAGTTATAAAAAGTATTCTCTACACCAAACCAGGAAGTGGATTGTCTTTTTTCCCTGTATTTCTCGACATATATCTCTCATTATCCACAGTTTCTATGTTATCCCCAAATAATGCTCTTAATCCTAATTTAAATAGATAAGATATTGAAAATTCTACAATAAATATCATTCACCCCAAGAAACTGGTTCCACAATTCAGAAAAATTAATGACAAAATGCTGTTCCCTCTCCCCCAGAACAATTCGTAGCCTCTGAGAGGAGAGTCATGGACTGAAAACCACACACAGGTAATTGCTTAGACCTGATGTTACTAGGTCCTTCAAAGAGACCCACACTGAGGACAGAGATTAAAATAAGACTGCTTGATCCGGAAAGATTCCTTCGAAGTTCTGATTCTGATTCTAGAAACAGTTCATAGAAATTTTGAGAAAATTTAAAATGAATAAATAAAGAAAAATGAGGCAAGCAAACAAAAATATTTGGAAAGTTTAAACTTAAATTACTGGAATTTTTTTTTACTCGCTGACTCTAAGATATACACAATGAAATGGATTGATAGCCCAAGGATGGGATTGAAAAAAAGAATCTCTCACATCAGATCTTTACAGCTTCCTTTCTTTAGAATGAGGACTAAGAGATGTTTAGGGTTACAATTATGTCTATTAGGACAGAGGCAGATGGTTAAACCTCCCCTACTAGAGTAAGATATGGTCCATTACCTCTTATAATAGTTGATCTGCACCTGATTAAAACACTAGAAGCTAATCTGTTCTACACCTCTGAATAGCTTCCTACTATCCTCACATCATGATACACAATCCCCACGGCCCCTACATCTAGCCCCTATGCCTACCTCATGTTTTAGCCACTCAGCCTCCACTTCCCACTCGTTTCCAGCAAGTTAACTACATTCATTTTTTCAATTGATCTCTTATAGCTGGATACCCTTGCACCTCAGCCTATCATGCTTCCTGGTCTCTGTCCTTTTCTCAGTCACGTCTTTAAGCACCAGCATAACCTCTGCAGGGAAGGACAACTTCCCACTTTCTCCCACAGGTGGAATTATGTGTCCATCATTTGCATTTCCAAAATATATTATTATATACTTATCACATATATATCATAGCAATCTAGTTCTGATTATTATTCTCCTTTGAGGGCTCTTTAAGGGCTTGGGTGGAGTTTCGTCTTTGTATACCCATCACTTAACTCAGTATCTGTCATGCTCAGATGTCTGTTAAATAATTATTTGATTGCATTTACCTTTATTTCCTCTATGTCTGCTTTCTGGAGTTTTTCTCTGAAATGATCATCTGTTTCCAGCACATCAATCACTTGCTTGAGATATTCATCATAATAAAGTCCAGTTTCCTTCAAGTTAAGAAAAAGATAATAATGCTCCCTTTAAGTTTTTTTTTTCTTTCCTGCATCTAAAGATCTCAATCCCTAAAAAAATATTTCTAGCAAAATGGTTTTTAGACATATCTACTTTGAGAATTTGGACAAAGTTAAAAAGTTGTATTTCTCAAATGAAGAGCTGTATGTCAAGAACTGAAATCATGTTTTACTATTAATATAAAGGTAGATTTTCTATATGCATTTAGATAATAAAGACTTAACCAATAATATTAATTGATTTTTCCCATTATCACCCGTATGTTTTCATTGCTATGTGTCTCTCTTTTGATTATAACACAATGTTTTCTTAGCTGGTTAGCTCCACATTGGACATGTATTATGATTAATTCTTTTATGTATTATCTAAAATACGAATTACATTATTGTTTAAAATATGCTTATCCTGGGCCTCCCTGGTGGTGCAAGGGGTTAAGCACTGCACTATGAAGCAATCTGCAGCCTGTGCAGCACGTATTCTATCCCCGGCCGGCCAGGGAGCAACCCACATAGCGTAGCAGACCTCTCCTGACTTGCCCGCTGCTCCTTTCAGTAGTGTACTTTACCGTTAATCTGCCTGTTCTGTTCCCCACTCTGTTTCTGGTGAATCCTCTCACTCCCTGCATTTCTGGCTGTACCTCAGCTCTTGTATGCATAAATAAGTAAATCTTTAAAAAAATAAAATAAAATATGCTTATCCAATACTCTTATCACTGTCATATCAGAAGTAGTTGCTAAATATCAACTTTAGAAATAAGAAATATTGGCCATTTCTTAGTTAAAATTCTTCCCACCAAGCTATCACCATCATGTTACTTACTGGCGATTGCACCTTGGCGCTGTCCACAGGTTGAGTATTTTTCACTTTTGTCTTGTCTATGTCTATAGGCACAGCTTCAAGAGCAGTAAGAAGACATGCAACCAAGAGGAAACAATATTGTAGTAGCATGGTCCTCCACCTTGTCTAAAATAAAGGTATAATTATAGTAACGTCCTGAATAGATGTTCTCAATTTATATATACATGTATTCTTAATGCCACCTTGATAATATATTTAATCTCAGGAAGTTTAAGACACAATATTTGAAGGTGTAAAAATTGGTAACTTATCAAAAATAATGCTTGAAGTAGATCATTAACCCATAAAGAATTTGTTCCTATAAAGAATTTTTTTAAAGGTACTAAAAATCAGGAGAGAAAGTTCTTAAGTTAAAATTGAAAAAAAAAAAACAGGGATACAAAATTTTAAAGCTTAAACTTATATAGTATGAAAATATCTGGTTAATTATAAAAGCTTCAAAATAAAAAGCAACGAGGGGCTCAATATTCTTAAAAAATAAGTAGCCCAGGTTTAGGAAAGAGATAAGTAGGAAAAAACTCAATTAAAATACTAGAGAACCAAATACTTCAGAATATAAAACTTGGTTTAGGTTCAACCTAATTTAGAATATATGAATATAAGAATATATGACTATAAGCTCTATGAATATAAGTTGCTTAAAAGAGATCAATATATATAGGTATCTATATAAAGGTACAAATATTCTCTCAACCTTATTTTTATCATAACCAACAGTGATTTGCTAAAATTCTTTTTGGTCAATAAGTTTTCAAATAAATACATCAGTAAAATATCAACAAATGCGATTGAAATAAAAGAAGAGCAACTACTGCTGCCCCATAATATTACTCAAATTTTTCTTATTCTATTTGAATATTTTCAGTCCATAGAAGTCTTAGTGGCTTGAACAATCTACTACAAGAATTAGAATGAGTAAAATTGATTATATGTATGTATGTGTGTGTGTGTGTGTGTGTGTATATATATATATATATATATATATATATATATATAGAGAGAGAGAGAGAGAGAGAGATTCATTAAGTCTACTAGATGGGGCGGGGGATCTCTCTCTCCCTCTTTCTCTCTCTCTAAAAGAGAAGGAGGTCCCATGGCCTAGGCTTAAGAACAGTGGGTGTTTTGGTGTGGGGTGGGGGGTAGTGTGATGACATACATTTAAGGAGGTATGACCCTATTTCTCTAAACCATATACAGTGTTGTAAATCAACATCACCTCAACAAATAAATTAAATAAATAAACAAATACAAGAATCTCCCCATAGACTCCTACACGCTGTATTCACACTTTATCTTGTGTTCCCTAGGCCCTCTCTCCTCCCACCATAAAACACACATACACAGTTGATAAACTCTTCTATCTCAATTGGCAGCTAGCCCACATATTTTGAAACATGCTTTTTTAATACTGTCTACCTTCACTTCACTATATAATAGAAGCCTGAGATTAATGAAAGTGTCTGTAGTCAAATCCCATTTTGGAAGTGGAATCCCTTTATCAATTTGCCACTTCTGCTCTCACATTCTTCTGCCAAGTCTACCGTAAATAAGAAGTCAAGTCAAGAGAGGAATGTGTTTGTATATATGAACGTGTGTGTGTGTGTGTGTGTCTCCTGACAACATCTCAGTAATAAAGTGACAAAAAGTCTCTGGGCATCTATTCTAAAACACTGGCTGAACTTATGGTTCATAAACATTTCATTTACTTCAGGATTATTATAAGAAACAATAGAAAATAACTGAGTGTTCACTACGTACCACGGAGTATGCTAAAGTCTTTTTAAAAAAAATTAACTCATTTAATATGAATTACAAATTACAACAGCCCTATGAAATAGACATTATTATCACATGTCAAAGTATAGAAAATGGACACATTATTAATTAAAAAAATTGATCTGGGGCACAGAGCATTAAGTTTTAGAGTCAGTGTTCAGACCAAGGAGGGACTGACTCCAAAGCCTTTGTCTGCTTTTAGGCAGTCGTTCTAAAATACAGTCCCTGGACCAGGAGAGACTGGGGAGGTGGAGGAAGTACAAAATCTGTTTTATAACAGGCCCTATGTGATTCTGATTCTTGAAAACAGACTGTGTCTCTACAAGGAGAGATTAAGAGAGAATGCTAATCCCAAAAGTACATTTAAATCCTCAAAGTAAAGAAAAATGGGTGTGTTATACCTAAGAAAAGTAAGGAAAAGATAAATTTAGGCCCACATTCTGATTTTAGTCACACCACTCATTTGCTATGTGATCACAGGTCAGTCAACTTTCATTCCTTAAGTTTTCTCATTTTTAAAAATAATACATTTTTTAAAGGAGGATTTAACTAATTATCAGTATTCTTCAAGGTCTTAAATTCCATTATCAGTTTTTTCTTTTGAATGAAGTATAGATCTTTTCTACTATATTATCAAAAATACTAATGCAATTTTTATAATCACACCAATTATATGAAATGGCTATGTGACTTATAAATGCCTTTATACCAGATATTGCCTATTCAGTAAACTTAAAATTACATTGGTAGAGCAAATAGAAAATCAGAGTGTTGAGATACAAAAATGATCACAAAAATCAACTACTGGAGAAAGTTCTCTAGAAACAAATAAACAAAATGTGGTACAACCAGAAAGCTTCATACTTGAGATACAGGATGTGAGACATTATGCCCTCTGATCATTATGGACCTCGCTTCTGAAGAAGAAGAAACAAAGTTCCTCCTCGATTCATAATACTGGAAATTTTTTTATGCATTCTGTCCTGAATCCACGAAGTTTTTGTTTTGTTTTGTTTTGTTTTGAGTAACCAGGATCTGCAGAAAGGTTGCAATTTTTTTTTTCCAGCAAAGCTAACTTGTCACATTTTCTCTCCCCTTGATACCAACACAGCATACAAATAGTGGTAGTAATTTTTGCTACTTATTTCAGAGTCTGTTTTTGCATAACTTCCATAGGGATTTTGTCTGCTTAAAAAAAAATTGGACGCGAGTTTGATTGTGTGGCTTTGTGTGGAGTTCTTCCAAAAGTTGAAAAAGAGCTGAACCAAGAAGAGGAGAACCTGTTTGCCTTGTTTGTAGGGTTCCAGAGACCTCCAAAGAAGGTGAGGAAGCTTGCCTCCATTGGCAGGACTGGACAACCCAGCCAACAAAAATGCCCTGGTACCCTCGAGAAGAGGAAAGCCCAGGTGGAGTCTGATGAGACTA
Source organism: Talpa europaea (assembly GCF_964194135.1). Classification (NCBI taxonomy): domain Eukaryota; kingdom Metazoa; phylum Chordata; class Mammalia; order Eulipotyphla; family Talpidae; genus Talpa; species Talpa europaea. Next base: position 39,789,412 of record NC_140073.1, on the reverse strand, counting down.
ACTTTGTACCTGAAGCCTACATTGACCGGATGCCAATGGTTCGCTCTGATCCTATATGGAGTATTTCAACAAAGCCAGCTAAAATTGCTGCTTAGTTATTCTGCCCTGTGATTTTATGCAAAAATAGGCAAAATGGTTTAAAAGTAGACTTAATTGCAAACTTTTGCTATGCTGTTAAAGTTTGGGATCAAGGTTGAGAGAATTCATTTTTGCATAAGTTGAACCATTTTAACATTTTTTTTCCTGTGATCTTGACATATCTGCTGTCTTGTTCTGGCTAATGCCTCCAGATGTTTTCTTTCGGCTGGGACTGATGAACTGTTTTTCCAGGAATGGAGGACTTTTGCTTTCCACAATGGACAATACCTGGAGGGATTCGTTTTCTTTCAGACTGGAACCCTGGAAAACTTTCATCTGAGACTGTATCCCAGCATCCATATGTTTGATCTTCATCACCATGGAAATGGTGGCAAAAAGTGAAAGGGGAGAATTGTTAGGGGGAAGTGATGTCCTGAGTTAATCCCATACAGGCTTTGTGGACTCCACCCCCACTCCAGACTAAAACCATCAGGACATTGGGGAAGACAAATCCCATCACCACCAAGGGGAGGGTGGCTGGGACCTGAGGGTGGAGTTGGGCAGCCAGGTTGGATATAAAAAAACCAAACACGTGGGCCTAGGGCTCTCTCTGGCTCGCGATCGCTCGCCTCCCGGCTTCACCGCTCCTGGCTGGCGGCCAGCTCTCAGAGCGCCATTTTGGGGTTCCAGATCGGCGGATCGGGTAGGACTCATTTAAAACTTTGTCTCCCGCTTTTCTCCCAGAGCTGTGCATTTCCTCATTTCCCCTTCCCTTGTCAATAAACCTTTTATGAACCTTTCGCGTGCGCCTGCAGTAGAGCATTGATAAGTCCTTTTAAGCGCGCGGGTGAGGACCCACAGTCAGGCACCCCGTTTTGTATCGGGGTTGCTCTACAACAAAACTTGCATTTCATTTAAACTGGATTTGTTTTTAACTTTTGCAGGAAGGAGATAAGGAATTGTGACTGCTAATTCAAAACCAAAAGCAATTTCACTTTTTGTTAATTTTAGAGGATAAGGACTGAGATTGTTTAAGGAGAAGCTTGTTTGTTTCAAAATAAAATGTAATGACTGATTTATAATAAATACAGCAGGATGCAGGACATATATATTATGTAATTCTATTTATATCAAACGTCTAGAATAAGCAAATCCATACAGAAAGAAAGCAAATTAGTGGTCGCTTAAGGGTGGGGAGAAACCAAACAAAGGGTTAGAAAAAAGACAAAACTTGCAAACGACCAAAGATCTGAGCATACAGCAGGGGAGGCGGAGGGAGAGGGGTCAAAACAGAGGAGGGAAGAGCACAAGGGACTGTGGTGACAGTTCACAGGTGCTGTGGTGATAGGAGAATTATGGGCATATACCTGAGGGGAGAAATCAAATATTGTACAAAAATGAACAAAGATGTAAGAAAATAAAAATTAAATAAATATGAAATGACTAAGAAAGGTCAGAGAGGAAAAAAATTAATAAAATGTAAAACATGTACTATTAAAAAAAAGAAAACTCTATTGTCTTGTGATGACAGCCTCACAAAATGAGTGTCAGAGGCTTGGAAGTAAAGTTCAGGCAAAGGGATTGGAAAAAATTGGGAGAAGAAAGTCATCCTTAGTCTCCAAAGTAGAGAGAACAATGCTGTGTGGGAAAACACAGACAATGACAATTTTGAATCAAGAAAGGTTTCAAAAGACTCAGACTGTGAAAAAAAAAAAAAAAAAGACTCAGACTGTGAATCTAAAGAAGGCAGAATACCTTTACCAATTTATTTCACTTTCAATTTCTTTATGTATGCACAAAAATGATATGAGAAAATCTATGCTATATCTAAGTTAATCTAAAAAAGCACTTTCAGTAAACATATTATAAATGATAAAGCACAAATGTGATAGCTTAATGGGCAGTATTTTTTCTATCTGGCTATAGTGGCATCTTACTATCAATGTCATCTTAGAGTCGATGAGATACCAGACCTTGAGTTTTAATCTACCATCTTCTTTTGGGTTTTTTATTTACCCTGTTACTTCAGTACCTATCTCTTCTCCTTTCTTGCCTTTTTGTTTTTATTTTTGATTAATGGAGAACTTTTTAAACACACCCCACCCCTACTAGTTTCTAACTTTTTAGTGTTTATTCTAGAAATAATTAGGACAATTAACTGACTGAAGTCTTAAACTAATTAAAACATTTCCTCTACTCCTTAATAAGACCTTAATAAATGTTCTAGCACACCAGTGTCAAGTAATGACACAAAAAATCTCTTTAAATACAAAACAGGGGCCTTCCTGGTGGTTCAAGGGATTAAGCACCGCACTACGAAGCAATCTGCAGCCTCTGCAGCACGAATTCCATCCCTGGCGGGCCAAGGAGCAAACCACATGGCAAGACAGACCTCTCCTCTCTCACCCGCTGCTCCCCTCAGCAGTGTATTTCAGTCTGCCTGTTTTGTACCCCACTCTGGTGAATCTGTACCCCAATCTGTCTCTGGTAAATCCTCTCACCCTCTGCATCTCTGGCCTGTATCCAGCTCTTGTATGCATAAATAAATAAATCTTTAAAATAAATAAATACTAAAATACTGTCAAATATGTTAGAGAAAGGTCTACAGATTTTCATGAACTGGATAATAGACAAATATCCATACAAAGGAAGGAGAGATGAATGACAGGAGGGGTAATGGGAAGAAGAGAGACTACCTACTTTTCTTCCATTATCAAGTCAGTAAGAATGGCCTCCATTCTTTTATCACCCTCTTCTTCCATAAGAAGAATAGAGACCTAAAGAGGAGACACTGGGCTGAACTAGGCTGACATATTAGGCTGGTTCAAACCAGGAGAGGTTGATTTTTATTCTAAAGTAGGATGATGGGAAAATCTAACTCAGACAGTGATCTCAAAACAGTATGGGCAGCACTGATCCTAAGGGTGCCCAAGCCTCAGGCAAAACTACAAAGTAAGTAAAGTTCTTAAACCTCTCCTAGCATTCCATACATACCAAATAAATTCCCTAAATTTCCAAGTTCAAAAACAAAGCTGCTCTCTCTTCCCCTCTCAACCAAATTATAATTCCCATTCTACAAAGTCAGATTTCTTAACTATTGATTCATACCAGCATTATCCAGATTAAGGCCAAAGTGTGTGTGTGTGTGTGTGTGTGTGTGTGAGAGAGAGAGAGAGAGAGAGAGAGAGAGAGAGAGAGAGAGAGAGAGAGAGAGAAAGTTTCCTATTTTGATTAACCACCTGGAAGTTGTTAAAAAGTATGGTCATGGGTTTAAGGTGTGTAGAGTACAGAAAACTGAAATTAGTTTGTCTTTCTTTCCTTATAATAATCTATATTTTTCCCCATTTATCTTTTTCTCCCTTCCTCAACCCTCTACTTTTACACCTCTTCTTTTCAATTTAAGACTGAATTGAGGGCCTCCCTGGTAAGCACCACACTATGAAGCAATCCACAGCCTCTGCAGCACGAGTTAGATCCCCAGCTGGCCACGGAGCAACCCACATAACAAGGCAGACCTCTCCTGTCTCGCCCACTGCTCCCCTCAGCAGTGTATTTCAGTCAGTCTGCCTATTCTGTTCCCTGCTATCTCTGGTGGATCCACTCACCCCCCACATCTCTGGCCTGTACCCCAGCTCTTGTATGCATAAATAAATAAATCTTTTTTTTTAATTTTTTTTTTATAGAGGCATGTTTATTTATTTATTTATTTGTTTTGTTTGTTTGTTCTGTTTACACATGCACTGGGTACAGTCAGAAGCGCGGGAGGGTGAGAGAATTCACCAGAGCCAGAGCGGGGAGCAGAGCAGGCAGAAGGACCGAAGTACGCTGCTGAGGGGAGCAGCGGGCGGCAGGAGAGGTCTGCGCGCCATGTGGGACCCTCCTCAGGTGGCTGGGGAGCAGCCGAGGATCGAACCGGCGCCACAGAGGCCGCGGGCAGCTTCGTAACCCAGCGCTCAACCGCTGCGCCACCGGGGAGGCCCAAATCTTTTTTTTTTTTTTTTTTTAAAAGATTGAATTGAAAGATGTTTTCTTTAACCTATTGCATTTATTTAATTAATTTTATGATAAAATTTAACAAATATTTATTAAATATGCTGGATACAAAGGTAAGAGACATAGAAGTGGTCCCTACCCTCACAGGACTTTCAGTCTGCTATGTATATTAAATAAACAATTACAATTTTTAAAAAGCCACTTATAAAACTATGGGTAGCATGATTGCTTTTCTATTAATGACAAAAATTTAAATGCACTAAAATGGTGTTTAGCCAGTAGATAGTTTCATTGTCAGATGACTTATAATGCTAAACATCTCTTAGAAATAATACCAGGCTGGGGGCCTCCCTGGTGGTGCGAGGGGTTAAGACACAATCTATGAAGCTGTCTGCAACCACTGCAGCACAAGTTCAATCCCCAGCCAGGGAGATACCCACATGGTGCAGCAGACCTCTTCTGACTCACCTGCTGCTCCCCTCAGCAGTGGATTTCAGTCAATCTGCCTGTTCTGTTCCCCACTCTGTCTCTGGTGAATCCCCTCACCACCACCACCCCCCACCTCTGTCCTGTGCCCCAACTCTTGTATGCATAAATAAATCTTTAAAAAAAAGAAATAATATTACACATAAGTTCTACACACATAAGTTCCTGACTTTTATTTATTTGAGGTCAGTGATTCCAGACTGGTAAAAAGCACTAGTAGCAAAAGAGTTACTGTATTGTGTGGCTGATAACAAAGAAAAACGTAATGCCATGCAAAAACATAAATATACTCTGTAGAAATAAAATCTTAATTTGCTCCTAATCTACTTGCTAAAATCCATGAGACTGACTGAATTCTTAGATTCTTCCCCACCTCAATTTCCATCCCTTGAGTTTGTTATCTTTTCTCAAAAGTTTATTTCAATTCACTTTCTTTGCAGAGCTAGCGGCATCTAAATCATATAAAATTACAACTATAGGGTATATTTTTATAATATGTATAAAGAAAAGTGTGGAAGGAGATAAGTTAACCAAGGGCTAGTAGTTAAGTAAGAGGAAATTTCAAGATAGGGAACAGTTAGGTGGTTAAAAAAAAAAAAAAAACCACAAAACTTTTAATTACTAAAGGCGAAAGTATGTTTCTTGAACCACTACTAATTTTAAATGTATATTGAGGTAAATTATACTTTCAACATAAAGTGTTTGCTTCCTAATGATTTATTATGTGATAACTTTGGGGTAACTTATCTCTTTTCTTTTTAGTACCTGCACACAGCAAGGGGCTCAAAAAATGTTGGTTATTTTTTAATGCATAAAATGTATAAGAAATATCTATTGAGTGTTTATAGGCAATTTTTTAAAGTAACCAGAACAAATACATAATGATGGCAGAAAGCCTTCCAGAATGCATCCAGGGATAAAAGTAAAAAGAGGGCTCATTTCAGCAGACATCTACTAGAACCGCAATAACAGAAACTAAAGATTAGCATGGCCCCTGGGCAAGAATGACACACATATTCGTGAAGTGTTCTATATTCTTAAAAATTCAAAAAAGGGGGCCTCCCTGGTGGCGTGGCGGTTGAGCGCTGGGTTGCAAAGCTGCCCGCAGCCTCTGCAGCGCCGGTTCGATCCCCGGCCACCGGAAAAGGGTTCCGCATGGCCACAGACCTCTCCTGCCGCCCGCTGCTCCCCTCAGTAGTGTGCTTCGGTCCTTCTGCCTGCTCTGCTCCCCGCTCTGGCTTTGGTGAATTCTCTCACCCTCCTGCGCTTCTGACTGTACCCAGTGCTTGTATAAATAAATAAAAATAAATCTTTAAAAAAAAAATTCAAAAAAGGAAAAAAGAAACACTTTTTGTATTGGGTGAAAGTTATTTCTTTCTGGAGAAAATCATTTTAAAGATCTGTCATGGCAAATTACTGAAGCTTCTAAAAGTGGTTATCAACAGCTATATGTCTCAGAGGTCCCTACTGCAGAAGATACTTCTATTTCTTGCCAATATCCAAATCTTCCCAACCTCCTGCGTAACAAAGGCCAATTTAATTCAGGGCAGCCTCACATCCAGCTATGTTTTCCTGCTCCCTTTGTATCCTGAGTTTTGGTTCAGGAAGTCTCCATAAAAGGAGAAGACACATCCTTTCTTTGCTTTTACCTCGCTGCCTGAACTTGGCTGTGATGGTTGGAGCTCTGGCAGCTTTCTTAGATTATATGCACCAGGCTCACACCTTAAGATATCATATCAAACAACTGGAAAAAATATATAGGTTCCTGATAACTTTATGAAGCTACTATACTTATCCTAAAGTGCCTACTTGAAGAATAACTTTACAGGAGAAAATAAGTATTGTGTGCTTAAGATTCCATTAAATCTGTTTTTATTTTTTGTCCTCCCTCCTTTTTTTTTTTTTTTTTTTGCGATCAAATGCAATCTTAACTGATCACTCACCTTCAGACAGGTAAAGAATTTTTATCACCGTTTTATAGATGAGGTAACTTACATCCAAAGCAGTAGGATGACGTGCGCAAAATCAAGTTAATGAGGATATGGGTCTTGATTCCTAATGCTTCTTCACAAAAACAGACTCTTAATAGGTTCTAGATGTTAAAAAGGGAAATAAAGGCACATTAAACATCAATATAAATTTACCTTTATTGCAGTGATAACAAAACATGATATATACATTTGTCACATAAAAGTTCTATGATATGGAAGACTAAATTAAATCATCTTCCAGTGTGGAGAAGAGAGAAATATTAAATAAACAGACGCAAAAACCAGAATAAACAAAGATATGAATCTGTTGTGCCATTTTACTACAGAGTTCCCCTTCTAAAAACTAAAAATAATTCCAACTGAAAGCTTACTTTGCTCAGCAATGAGACTTCAAGATAGCAGGTATGTTTTCCCATATGTTTTATGTTTTCCCATAAATCCTTAACTGGAATTTTTCTTTACTCTTACCACCACTTTAAAAAATTAACTCTTGCCCCACTATCAGTCAGAGAGATCAGGTATTTAGTGAAACAACTCAAATTCTTTTTTGAAACCTCATTCCCTAACTGTAAAGGACAAGGCAGTTAGCTCATATGCAAACTCACTGGTAAACATAATTATTTCTAAGTAATCTGTTAAAAAAAAAAAGGCAAACATAGTATCTTTAAATTTTAATAATACATATTTCTTCCTTATGATCTTTTAGCATAAAATCATCCAAACAGGAAAGTGATCATATGCTTGTAATATGTTGGAGAGACATATGACTTTTATTAACACAGCACAATCAAAAATAAACAACAGATGAATCCTAATTGCTCCCATTCACTGGCAAGCTGCTTGCCTCTCTGAGCCTGGGTTTTCCTACCTATAAAATTAAGCTAATATTTCTTCATAGATTTTTGATTAGCTGAAAATAAGAATGAATACAATGTAACTAATATAGTGCATGGCAGGAGTAAATGCTCTTTAAATATTAATGCCTTCCTGTCTTAAAAATGAAATAGCCAATGAAATTATGAAAATCGGTTTTGTAAATACACAATTATAAAACTTAAAAGGTGAGAAGCCAGTCTGGCAAATAACCTTTAAATGATATTTTTGACAGGTCACATTAGAGCTCTTCTCTGAACATTGCAATAGCAGTTGTAGGCCAAAGAAAAGAATACATCCAATAAAAGAGAAATAATCTCTTCCTCCTTGGCCTTAAAAGAGTTTTTTGCAAGAGCCCAGGTTTCTTTCTCTAAAGCACTGCCTTGAGCCAGGAAACTTGTGTTGCGTCTTCTTAATGTCAGTGTCATAATTTTAACAATGAGAGTTAGTGGGGAAAGAGAACAAGAAATGGCTTCTGAGGTTTTTCATTGGCGTCAGTGACAAGGGCAACAGGTAACCTGGTGCTAAACTCCATTTTTCCCTTTGAAAATGAGAGTCATGGGGAAATTGAGATCAAAATATAGTATCAGCTGTATGACCAGTTGATATGAACTCCCTTTATCAAAAGTATAGATCTTTGTGCCTCTACTGGTCACATCTATTGAAAAGGACACCAAAAAAAGTCATTAAATTACCTGTTCTCTCTATCTTAATCAGTTACAGTGTCCTTGATAGTAGCTTTATAAAAAACAGATACTGCTGCTCATCTGTCTTATCAACAAATTTATTAAAGTCACATCTTCATTATTTACACACACCATACTTGGGATAAGTAAAATACACATTTCGAAAAAATAAAAGCATGCAAATGCTATCTCAATTTCTATGAGGTGGCTTTAAAAGTTTTTTAATCAGTACATTCTAAAACCATTCAGAAATAATTTCAGGCAGGGTTTGGTTCAGACCCTACATTTATAAAAGGTCATAAAGCACAAGAACATTCATTGACTTGGCTAAGAGCATTTGGCAGAGTCAAGATTGATATTTGGCCATCAAATTCTAATTAAGTATACTTTTCATCATATCATATCTTTTTAAATTTCAGATTGAAAGTCATTAAAGTGATTGAAGCTTTCCCTTGAATAAATTATTTTAAATTGTCAGAAGCCTGTTTTTTAGAGTCTACAAACTAATAGCATGCGTTAAACATAAAAATAATAAATTTTCCTTTTTCTAAACCTTCAGTTATTTAGAAATAGTTAATTATCTATCATTCTAAATATAGTCAACTCAATTACTTATGACACCTAAAAGATTATCTAATTTAAGGATTATTTGCAATGCATTTTAACATTCTACACTTGATTCCCCCAAATACCCAACACTTAAACAGGTATTTTGCACATCTCAGTCATCAAAAGTTCCTTAGAAAGTGAAAAGTATTTTAAATATTATTCTTAATATCATAAACTTAGTTTAGTATGTTTATAGAGATACATGACAAATCTTAAAACAAAAAGATTCTGGTATTGTTCACCCTATTAATATACATATTAATCTCCATAATTGGTAACTAGTGTTTTGGAAGTTACCTTCATTGTCTTACTTGTAAATTTCATTTTAACTATTATTTATCACAAACCAACTTGGCGCAAACCATGCTGAAAGGGTAGATTCATAATGTGAAATATGAACAGGATCTCAGGAGGTTATAGGAAAGTAAGCAGAATATGGACTCAACCCTTTCAAGATGTGTAAAACTAGGATAAATGGAGAATAGCATGAATCACAAGAAGTTGGAAATGAATATTTCACTCACAGTAGAAACTTGCACCAGATTATTGAGAATTTAAAGACTAAGCTAAGAAATAGAATTTTCCATGTTCACCCTATTAAAGAAAGTGATAATACCTGAGACTTCATTCCTAATTCTAAACTTCCACTTTTTAAAAAAGTATTCAACCCTATTAACTTGGGATATTTGTTGAAACATTTGTTGCATTTGTTCAAGTTTTAGAAAACAAGAATTCACACTCAACTTAGATAACGGTGAATCCTGAGGCAATTTATAAAAGGGTGGTGGTGGCAAGATGCAAAAGTCTGGATATCTAGAATCTTAAATCTAGAACATTCAGGTTCTGATTCAAGGATTGTTCTGAATGTTCTGATTCAAGGATTTAATTATTCAGTAGAATTCAGCAGAATTCAATTATTCAGTAGAAAGACTTTAAGAAACAAATCATTTAAATAGATTGTGAAAGAAGTTAGAGGTTATCTGATCCAAATCTATTAACCCCGAGTCATATTACTTTTAACTAATTTCTTAAAGAAACTGTCTCATCAATTATTTCAGTTCTTTAAATTCTTATAGGGAAAGTTCACAAATTTTCAAATAAGATTTACTAGCAGAAATAATTAATTGCATTGAACCTCCTTGTCCACTCCTTTTTTTAAAAAGTCAAGGTAATATATGGTTTGGTGTCCATGCATTTAATAAAAGGGTTAGATGGCAGTGCTGACTTATTCAGTTGTGTAAAATTTACTGTCCAATTTGGGAGAATAGCAGATACTTTGAGAATTTCATGAGGTTTTCTATGGCCCAGAAATCAGAATAAAGGTTGGAAGGTTTATGTAGCAGGTGCAACGAGGAAATACCATCTTTCTCATATATTGAAACTGAAAAGGCTCATCTCACACCACATGATTTCTGTCACTGAAGTGAAAACAATACCACAACTGGAAGGAACTTTCTCCTCTCCCAAGTGTCAGGGGTTGTGAGGTTTAACAGAACCGTAGAAGAGCAGGATTCCCTGGCCTAGCTTTGCTCTCCGGCTGGTGGTAGTGAGCATCAGCTAAGATTTGGTGGGTATACTATGGCACCAGTAGGCACCTCCCTTGCCCATCAACCTGCCAAGACCCGACTGGAACCCCACTGGGGTTTTGGTCCTGCTTCCCACCTACCTCCTCCTGCTCTCGGTCAAGAACCTGCTACCCTCATCTACCCCCCCCCCAAAAAAAAAGCCTGGGTGTCCTGCAGGGAGTGGAGCAGAGGAAGGAACCCTGCGCCCCAGGCTCCAGCTTGAAACCCCTTCCACGCGCGCGCGCCCACTGTGCGGCCCCAGCCACCGTCACTGCCCGGTCAGGGCAAGCGACGGCCAGACCCTTCTCTGGGGACCCGCTCCACCCTCCCGCCGTGGGGTTCCGCACCCCCCAGGAAGCCACTGGCCTTACCTAGCAGGTTCTCCGCGCGCGAGACTCCGCCTGCTGAACGCACACAGCGCACGGACTGGTCCCTCCAGCTCTGGGCCCGCGGCTTGCACTGTACCTCTGCCCACCGCGCGCTCCCGCCTTCTCGCTGCCATAGCGACAGCCCCCGCCCCCGGGCGGCCGCTGATTGGTCCGTCCAGGATCGCCGAAGGCGCAGATTGGCGGTGGCGGGGACGAGGCCGCGCCCACAGGCAGGGAGGAGGGCGGCGGGGAGCACCGACGCGTAGAAGCCTGGGGGCGGCTGAGCCAAGAGGGACGTGGCGCTCTGCGACGCGGAAGGGAAGGCCGCGCCCCTTCCTCTTCTGGTTTTCTGGGAGAAGCCTGTGCAGCAGGACTTGGGCCGGTGAGGTGCTGTTCCCCAACCCAGACAAAGTCCTGTGGATCGCCTGCCTCCTTGGCGGCTGGCCCGCGCCGGCCGCTCTTACAATGGTCAGAGACAGCTGTTGGGCCCATTCTCGCCCGCAGGCCTCGTTCAGGTCTAACAGCCCCAGCCTTCTGCACCGGGGGCTCTAACTCTAAATTTGACCCAACCAGTTATGCTGCTTGCTCGGCTGCTGAGACTTGGTTGCTTTTTGCCCCACCTTCTGTCACACCCATCTGCGGACTTGTCTCTTTTGTCAGCACCCTCTTCTTCTAGAACTGAGACACTGGCTCCAAATCCCTCATTTTAAAAAGGGGAAAACTGAGTCTCAAAGCTGTGTGTGGCTTGGGCCTCCCTGGTGGCGCAAGGGGTTAAGCACCGCACTGTGAAGCAATTCGCAGCCTCTGCAGCACGAGTTCGATCCCCTGAGATCCCCTGCCAGCCAGGGAGCAACCCACATGGCACAGCAGACCTCTCCTGTCTCGCCTGCTGCTCCCCTCAGCAGTGTGTTTCAGTCAGTCTGCCTGTTCTGTTCCCTGCTCTGTCTCTGGTGAATCTTCTCTCTCTCTCTCTCTCTCTCTCTCTCTCTCACACACACACACACACACACTCAATATCTCTGGCCTGTACCCCGGCTCTTGTATGCATAAATAAATAAATCTTTTTTTAAAAAAGCTATATATGGCTCAAGGGTTAAGGATGTTTGGGGGAGGCTCTAGCGAGGCTTGAGTCTGCCATATTTTAGCACTAGAAGTAGAAGTAACTGGCATGGAGGAGTAAGTGCTCAGTAAATATTAGCCGTGTTCACGTTATTGGCTGAGCTAGGATTATAATTCCAGTCTTTGGATTCCAAGACCAGCGATCTTTTACTCTTCAACACCTCTCATGTGCATACTTAGAACAGTGCCTCCAGATTAAACTCCTTTTTAAGATTCTGGAGTGAACACTTTCTTTAAATCGGGACCTCAAAACTAATTCTTTTATCATTACATTCCTACAGTGTTATAACTCCCTCCATTGAAGGTTTAATAACAGAGGCAAATGTATGGAAAATAATCATATTCAGTTCTGATGCATAGATCAAAGGGTAAAAGCTCTAGAGAAAGACAGGATATTTAAGAAGTCTTCATGTGAGGCACTGACTTTCAATTTGAAAATACGTGAAAAATATTTCTTGAGTATTGATTATGTATCATTAATAACCAGTGGTAGTGTCAAATCAGGAGACAGTACTATATCCCAACACTGGAAAGTACTAAACGGTAAATACATTAAAGGCAGGAACTCTCAGTCACATTTTTATTGCCTGTTACCTAGCACAGGGCCAAACACATACATCATGCCTGATTCACACACTAAAATTGGGGGTAAACCTTTTAAGAAGAGACTCTGAAAGAGCTACCTAGATTGGGCCTCCCCTGGTGGCGCAGGTGGTTGAGCACAGCTCCCCTCAGCAGTGTATTTCGTCAGTCTGCCTGTTCTGTTCCCTGCCCTGTCTCTGGTGAATCCTCTCACCCTCCCGCGCATCTGGCCTATACCCCGATTCTTGTATAAATAAATCTTTAAAAAAAAAAAAAGAGCTACCTAGATTATTTATAGTAATCAAAATGGAGATGAAGAATAGAAAGTGAAAAGATTGGATTAGGCTAACAATACAATGAAAAGAAAAAGAATAACTAGCTCAGTAACTGAGATGCTGGCATTATTCCCAGCAGTATTCTGGAGTGAAGGAAAAATAGAAGACAGGGCAAACAGATTAAAAGACAGGATTAGGAGAAAGAGCTAAAGAAAACATTTCAGGATGTCATGTGCACTTAAAGCAGACAATAGCATCTCCTATGCTAATAAAGACAGTTTTGTGGTAGAGGAAAATAGGAATGTTGCTCGTAACATCCTGTTATCTGAGGGGCTTACAAGGAAATGTTACTTTATTACTACATTGTCCACGGGTAGAAAAATAAGACTTTGGAGTAAGGGACCCAGCCCTGCCTGGATTAAAAGCCCAGCTCCACCTGTATTTACTGAAGTCCTTCCCATAGCCTAGCTTCCCATCTTTAAAATGGAGGCAGTAATAATTCCCACCTCATAGGGTTATGAGGATTAAGTGAGTTTATAGCTGTAAAGTAAAGCGGTGTCTAGCACACAGAAAGTGATATATTAGTGTTTGATGATATAGTGGTCTGTTTCTCTGACTGTTACCTGGGATCATAATACTGAACTTACTGTGAATATTTAAATGATGTAGTAAAATGCTCGAGAGGAGATGGTCAATAGATATTTCTGTTGCTGTCTACCTCCCCCACCCTAAAAACTAATGAGATCAAGTTGATCCAGGGAATTTACTGGAGTATCAAGGATTGATTTTGATTTCCTTTGGCTCAGCTGAGACGCTCAAAATGAGTTTACTGGAGGCCAGGAAAAAAACAGAAAGGAAACAGTTCCAGAATACATTAATGTTATGTCTGCCCCCAAATTACTTCTCTTGATACTCCAGGGGGGAAAAAAATGGTATCAAGGAGATTGACTTTTTTAGTACTTAAGTTCTTCCTCTTCTCACTTCTAGGATCCCACAGAACACCACCTGGTCAGGTTCATTTTTGTGTTCAGAAGGGGAGAGGGAGGCAGGACCACATACTCCCAAGATCCAATAAGCAGTAAGAAATAAAACTCAGCAGTGGCTGGGATAGCTTCATAGTGCTGAGACTTAACCCCTTGCACCCCCAGGGAGGCCCTAGTTTTTATTATTAATTCTCTTTCATTTCTTCTCTCATTATCTAGCTTAATTTCTCTGGTTCATCAGTAATGTAATGTAATGATACAAATATCAACTCTCTCACCTTTTTTTCCCTCTGTTACTCTCACCTGACAAAAAATGAAACCTGCATGAACCCAATTATGTGTCTTTTCCTTGTCGGTACCAATGTAGCTCTACATTGCAGGAGAAAAATTGTTGTTAGACCCATGTATCGAAATTGGTGGTCATCAAACCTCAGACAGGCCTTAACCACTGCTCAGTAATCTTACACTACTTCTCTACTATGCTCGATTTTCCACACCCTCAGAGACCATTCCACACCTCTCCTTGCTCTTCAGGCCGCCCAATCTTCCTTCCCACTCATTTTCAGCAGATGACCCTAAATCACCTTTTTTGAGTACCTTCTTGTATCAGTTAAGAAACTTGTTTTAAAGCAATTTCTTAACAGCAGCAGCACTATTGGAATTTGGAGCCAAGTGTGTTTGAGAGTTGTCTTGTGCATTATAAGAGGTTAACAACATTACTGGTATTGACACACTTTATGCCAGTAACACTTAACCTGTTATGTCAACCAAAAATATCTCCAGACATGGCCAGATACCCATTGAGAAGTAAAAGCTTCCTTAGTTGAGAAGTACTGGTTTAAAGCAACAGAGTCCAATTCCAGCTATCTTAATGAAAAAAAAAAGAGGAGTATTTATTGAGAGGATAATGAAGTAATTCATAGACTGAGTAGGATAAGGCTTCCAGGGGCAGGATATTTCAGCTCTTCTTTCTAGTTGTGATAATTAGGTTATCTCCTCTGTCTTTGGGTATTCCTAATCAAGTTAGTTCCAATTTCTCAGTATGAAAAGTTGACGTCCAGTTTAAGTCAGGTATTCACTCCTGTGGCTTGGGGAGTAGAGTCTGTAACTAGAATCGAGTTAGGAAAAGGTAGTCAGCAGTAAAAAAGGCCTCCCCCATACTCTGTAATTGAATTCAGCTTAAGTAGCTTAAAACCTGACTATGAAGGTTTCAATGAATTGGAGTTTCTTTTTCTATAATGCAAATAAGTCTGAGGCAGGCAATTGTTGGTACTGTTTCAGCTGCTAAATAATATCATCATAGTCTTTTTCCTTTTCGCAGCTCTGGGTTTTCATCTTCAAGCTCACTAAAGTTGAACGATGACTATCATACTTCCGGATATCATGACCACATTTAAAGGTAAGGAAAACACAGGGGTGTGGGGGAGACAGGAAAAGAAACTTTTATGTGAGAAGTTTCCTCTCCTTTAATCAGCAAAGGAAATCTTTTACAGAAACCTCAGCAAACAACCCTTAAGTCCCATTGACCAGAAATAGGTGATTGGGGCAGTCTCTTAACTGCAAGATCCAATGGGAAAGTTAGGGTTTGATAAAGGGGAATGCAGTAGCCGTGACTGGCTTAGATCAGTCACTCTTTTTTTTTTTTAAGATTTATTTATTTACGCAACAGGAACTGGGGTACAGGCCAGATGTGCGGAGGGTGAGAGGATTCACCAGAGACAGAGTGGGGAACAGAACAGGCACACTGACTGAAATACACTGCTGAGGGGAGCAGCGGGCGAGTCAGGAGAGGTCTGCTGCACCATGTGGGTAGCTCCCTGGCTGGGGATCGAACTCGTGCTGCAGTGGCTGCGGATAGCTTCATAGGTTGCGTCTTAACCCCTTGTGCCACCAGGAAGCCCAGATCAGTCACTCTTAATCCCCTAGCTATGGCCGCATTGCTACCACAGATGAAGCTTTATTAGCGGAAGAATAGGGTCTAAGCTATTAGTTAAGCAATGCTGTAGCATCTGCTACATCTTCCCAATATCATACCTGCCAACCTAATGATTTTATAACCATTTCCTCTTTCTTCCATTCTGTAACAAGAAACAATCCCTTTAACTATGCTCTGAATCCTGTTTCCCTCACTCAGTTCCCAAAGACTTCATTTCTTTATCTGGTTATTCCCTTTCTTTCCTATATCATCCTAGCTATAGGCTCATACTCGAGGCATGCGAACATGCTCTAGGTTCTGTCCATCTTTACAACTCCTTTATAAAATGATGAGATATAGCAAAAACAGTAAAAGGTTAATTACAGAATTTAGTGATATTTACTATAAAATTCTTTCAACTTCTCTATGTTTAAAACTTTCATAATGTAATATTTAAAATAAAATCTTTTCCTTGACCCCCAAATCACCATCCAGCTTGTTTCTCTGCTTATTGTTTGTTCAGATTCCTTTTAAAAATGCCTTTCTCTGTTTGCTCCCTTCCCTTTTAATTTCAATTTAAGCTGATGTGGCCTCCATCTCCACCACTGTTATCAGGTTGCTCTCAGTAAGCTCACTGTTGAATGGACATTTTCTGTCCTTTGTTTATTAAACTGCTCAGCAGCATTCTTTGCTGCTGACTTTTCTTTCTTTGAAATGCTTCCCACTCTTGTTCCTTGGGGGAAGACATAGAGATGTGCTCCTCACATACCCCTTCAGGGAAGGATGGACTGACTCCCTCCAACTATGGCCTAAGGATCCATCCATGCTTTAGAGCCAAAGCTGTTCTCTTCTTGGGGTGTAACTGAGGGCATACTCTTCTTAGGGAGGCTTCTTTCCACCAACACAAAAATCCTCTTAACTTGCAGCCTTTGCTGGGGAGTTCCTCATTGAGCTGGCAGGGACTTTGTGAGGTTTGTATCACTGTCTGAAACTCCCCCTGCACAAGCCTGCTCCTGCCTCTTTTCCTTTTACAAGTGTTCCCTGACAAATCTTTAGTGTACCTAATTGTGTCTCAGCATTTGTTTCCTCTTCAGCATGTTTATTTTTCTCATTTCAGGGAATGGTATGCACATGTTTGCCAAGTCACAAACTTCCCTGAGTCTTCATTTTTGTTTGTACCACATCTCTAATCCATCAGCAAGTTCTGTTGAGCCTGTCTCCAAACTACATCATACACATCTCTCAGCAGTCAGGTGATCTCTTACAACACTGCACTACTCTACTTGAAAACAATGACTCCTTATCCAAACCCTTTACTGCTTATGTCAGGGCTCTTCATGATGTCTCCTCTCTTTCTGTTCAATTATATTTCCTCTTCATCAATCATTGTACTCAAGCCATGTTGTTTTTTCTGTTCTAAGAAACCATTCCAAGTGAAGGCTGTTACCCAAGCTGGAGACCTCTATTTCCCCTACATTTTACATGCTGGGCCCTCCTCATTCCTCACCAGTCCCCTTCAACTCAAGTGCTACTGCCTCAGAAAAACCTGTGACCACTGAATCTAAAGTAATTTCCTGCTACTGGCCCCATTACTCACCCTAGTAGTGTGTGCGTGTATGTATATACCTATATATGAAATTCTTTTATAGTTATGCATATAGTTATGCATTTATCCTTTTCTTAATTGATTTTTGTCCTTCTCACTAGAACATAAGCTCTGTGGGAGTTAAGACCATATTTAGTTTGCTTATCTCCATTTACCCAAAGCCTAGCACAGTATCTGATGCACATAGTAGACAATCAGTGTGCTTTTGTTGAATGCATGGACGATTGAATGCAAACAAAATCACCTAATTATCTTAGATTCTCGTGTTGTTCAGTTGGTTTTTTTCCTTCTCATAGCATTTTGGAAAAAGGATTTGATTTTAGCCTTTATCTTTCTTCCTTTAGAAAGAATGGAAGTTATATTCTCTGCCTGCTGACTTTATAGTGACTAACATAAAAAAAATTGTAATAGTAACAATACATCAGAATATCTATATCCATGTTAAAATGGCCATAATTTTAAAGTCCCTTACTTTAAAATTAGAATACCTCTACCCAAAATATTTATAATACCCTAAGAAAAATAATCTTATTCCTATTTAACTATCTTTCTGATAAAATAAGATAAAATAAACTAGATATGAAGCAGTAGGGAGAACCTTGAAGTATATATGCTAAGGATTATAAGAATTTAGTGAACATAAAATTTAGTCATGTTGCAGTAACATTATCAAGTAAATATTGTGTGCCACAATTATAATTTTTGTTTCCTTCCAGCAAAATACCTGAGGGAGAATATGCAATGGCTTCAGTAGCTATAAATCCTGTTCCTAATTTCTGAATTTTCATTCCATAAAGTTAAAAAACATCACCTCTCACTACCCCTCATAGACAGTATATCCAGAGAGAAGAGTCTTTATAGAGAACTATAAAACTTCACTATGATAAAAGTTGACCTGAAATACTTGGAAAAGTGCATTTACACCTTTTACTCACACTAAAGAGATGTGAATCACAGCATTTAAACATCTTTCTCTAACTTTAATGATTCTTTTGTTAATGCAGACATTTTTTGTGACATCATGACTTTTCCCAAACAGCAGCCTCTTTTGTGATGCCATACAGATTGCATCTTCCCATACCCCTGCCCAAGTTGTAGTCCTGGAATAAGGTTAACATGTGATGTCACAGGAGAACGATACAAAGAAATATGCCAAAGGTTACAATGGTCAGGAGGAATGAGTCATCATGCTGGTTTAGGGCAAGTCATGATATCATCAAGGTGTGGCCAGGCAGCCTTCAAGGATGAAGACAAGATTGCTGGGATAGGTCAGGACATATTGCAGGAATGGGGTAAAACTTAATGCTTAATAGTGGGCAGGCTCTGAATTCAGCAGTATATTGGGCAAAATTCACAAGAGGCTTGGGGGTTGAGTCCATATTTGGGGGGTTCTTGAAGTCCGAAGGAAATGGAACAGTCCATCACAAAAAAAATTAGGAAAGTTTTAGGAGGAAAATCACAAAGTAGTGATCTCAGGCACACATAGCTTATTCACCTGCATTCAGCGTGGCTGTTCCCCGCTAAGAAAAAAAATAACAAAGCAAAACAGGAATTGCCATAATAAAAACCAGAATTTCTGGCTTCTTTTGAAAATGTTTTTTTTCCCCCTAAGTCAATTTCTTTTACTGGGAAATTGACTCCCTGGTGGCACAGTGGTTGCCCGCATGGCACTCAGACCTCTCCTGCCGCCCGCTGCTCCCCTCAGCAGTGTACTTCGTCAGTCTGCCTGCTCTGCTCCCTGCTCTGGCTCTGGTGAATTCTCTCACTCTCCCACGCTTCTGACTGTACCAAGTGTTTGTATGAATAAATAAATAAATAAATCTTTAAACAAAAAAGACTTACTGAAAATGGTATCCCCAACTAGTACCAAGGCCTCTGCATGGCCTGACTCTGTGTCCTCAAGCCTCAGAAAGGACAACCATGTGAAGAAGCCAGGGTCAACCTCAGGTTACCCCCTCCACCTCATCTTCAACTGACACATACACCCTGAGTGAACATGTTGGAGTTCTAACAGCCTTTAGCCATCATTCCTACATGGCAACAGCTACCAGGAGCACAGCAATGGCTTCCCCTTTGGATGATAAAGATGAGTCCCCATTTAGCCACCTTTACTCATATCATCTACCTAGAACTCATAGGCATTTAAGTTTGTGACACTGTTGTGGGGAATTACATATAACAAAGAAGTGAGTTGATGTTGAGACATATTGTAGGAGGGAATGGTAATCTATTGACATAAAGAGGTATGTAGACCTGG
Source organism: Talpa europaea (assembly GCF_964194135.1). Taxonomy (NCBI): domain Eukaryota; kingdom Metazoa; phylum Chordata; class Mammalia; order Eulipotyphla; family Talpidae; genus Talpa; species Talpa europaea. The sequence goes on along the minus strand of NC_140073.1, from coordinate 39,770,026 downwards.
AAATTTCATTGTCACAAAGATAGACAATTGAGATATTTATATCCCACCATTTTAATCCTCTGAACATTTTCTTTTTTTCTCCAAGATTATTATTTATGCATACAAGAGCTGGGGTGAGTGGTGGGTGAGAGGATTCACCAGAGACAGAATGGAGAGCAGAACAGACGGATTGACAGAAATACACTGCTGAGGGGAGCAGTGGGCCAAACAGGAGAGGTCTGCTGCACTATGTGGGTTAGCTCCTCGGCCAGGGATGAAACTGGTGTTGCAGTGGCTGCTGATAGGCTTCATAGTGCTGAGTCTTAACCCCTTGTGCCACCAGGGAGGCCCCTGAGATCATTCTTTCTGATCCTGCCACTTTGATCACAGAGCATTTTTCCCCTTCCATGTATTTGAGAACTTTGCAATCTATGCATTAATTAAGGAATTGAACTGGATCAACAGAATTTAATTCACAAGATAACATCCCCCCTCCCAAATTCACTGGTAGTGACATAACTCTTAGGATTTATTTGTTGTCAGATATCCTTGGTGTCAAGCTTCCTTGGTTCAGGTTTAGAACAAATCCCATTATCTCCAAGTGTTGTAAAATGTTATGTCTCCAAAGGATAAGATATTCCATAATGTCACCAGCTATTTGTCCTTGGAGTATCCTTACTGCCCACATGCCTTGGCTCAGATTGCTTCTTTTCGTGGTATTTTTTTTCTCTCTCATGAAACTCCTAGTCATTCTTCAAAGAATGATAGAGAAGTCATTCCCTCTAACCACACCCACTTCACATTAAGAAACAACTCCTCCATTAGACTCCTAGAATTTTGAGGCACCTTTATCATAGAATTTAAATCTTTATTATAGAACTGGTTTTTAAAAAATTATTAATATCCTTTGGTAAAATTAGACACTGTGTTACTTAAAGGCAGTGTTTTCATGCTAGGGCCTGGCATTATAAAGACATTTAATAAATGTTTGTTGAATGAATGTTGATATGCACATACAGAAATTTACTAGGTCAAGAGATTAATGAGGTGGGACCATAAAGGTAAGTGCTACTGTATAATAAAAAGTTGTCACAGGGATGAACTAGAATATGATGTCATGAGAAAAATCCATGAGAACTTACCTGATGACACTAATCTGAAAGTGCTGACTATAACAAGAAAAGTTGCTGGACCCTGCTTGGCCACTAGGATGATACAAGTCTCTAGGGAATCCTCTTAGATCCAGTTAAGTGTTAACGCTTCCCCACCTTTCAGTTCCCAGTCTTAACACTACAGAGCAACTCCTTTGCTCTAGCCAAGGCCCCCATGGTCCTGCACCAATAGGAGTATCTCTCAGGTGCAGAAGGCCTGTCTTGGGAACCACACAGGTGGGTCAGACATTGCCTTTGCCCTCCAGTTGCTCATAGACCAATAGGAGAGGATGGGTACTGTGTAATCTTGAAACCAGCCACTTTGGCTATAGATGAGAATTTGACCCACTTTCATGTGGTTCTGTAGTGTCATTGCTACCTACACATCTGACCATAATCACACAGTTATGGCTTGTAGTAATTCTCCCAGAAAAATAACTATTTCCTTTGAGTACATTGTATGAGATCAACATCTTCTGTGATTTCTTGTTGTACATTTCCATATTGATAGCAGGGAATTTCATCTCTGAAAAAAAAAAAATTTAAGTTGCTTGATACTGTGGAAAGTGTCCTTAGTTAGAACTTAGGCAACTTGAAGTTAGTCCTAGTTCTGCTCCTATGACCCTAGAGAGGAGTTGCTTCACTTGTTTGGGTCTCTGCTAGGACATTCAGTGTTATGAAAAATGGCAAGTACTTTTTGATGCTCACAATCAAAAGCAGGCTTCTACTAAATCAATGGATGTTAGAACTGGATGCCGATTCATCTAATCCCTCATTCTCAAAAGAGAGAATGAAGCTGGTGGTGATAAAGCGGCTTACCAAGGTCAGACATCTAGCTGAGAGCAGTCAAGTCTGTGTGTTGAAGAACTGTGCTGTTGTTTGCTAAATCCCCAGTCACTGTGTGCCCGTTGTCATTAGGTAGCAGCAAACAACACTGTGCTTAGCTTAATACATCTTTCTTCCTTTGTTTAGACAGTTTCCTTTGAAGGGAATTAAATCCTTGCTAGTAAATACTTAGTTGTGATTTACTTTAAGGGATTTATAAGCTTTCATTTTATGTTGTTGATAGTAATGATTAAAGCTTGGAAAGGTCACTGCAGGGGGAGGTGCAGCAGAACACCTTTAACCATTATCTATGGGATACAAGATAATTAAGTAAAACTTTCTGTAATTTGAAAATTTTCCAATTTTATACTTCAGTAAGACACTTAGCATGCAGAAAAACAGAATATTAAAATGCCTTTATTTGGAGTTAAGAATTAGAACAGAATTTCCCTTGTGAGAGAAAAACCCTAAGGCCAGGTTTTCAAGACTTTTAAAGGTGTTTTGATAACACTATGGTAATTTAGTTTCTTTTGGCATGTTACACTTTATTTATTCTCATTTGACACACATTCATTAAAGATTATAGATGAGTTTTAACCTTGCCTGTAAATTTCGTATAGTCCATCTTAGTTTATTTCTGTCATTTTTTAGATGAGCAAATAAACAGTTTCAGGTATAAGACACCTTCAAGAGCTCTACGTCGCCTGCTTCTCAAACTCAAGTCTGAATATGGCTTGTAAGTATCATTCAAATTTAGCCTAGTCTGTAACAGGATTGATGATGCTACCACGCTACCCACCAGTTCAGGATCTACCAGATCACCTGAGGTCCCTTAGCTCCAAAGCACGATTCTCTTCACCACATTTGAGGTTCTCTTCTCACTTTCCCAAGCAGTTTCACTTCAGGTTCCCTTTCTTTGCTTTTGGAGCCTCCCCTAGCACCTGTTCTCAAACACACCCTGTCTCTCAGCATCAATCTACCTCAGGCAGGATACCTGGCTTCTAACAACCTTTTAGCCAGTTGTGCTGGCAGGGCCTGCCCTAGGCTGGAGAAAGGAGACTTTAGATACCCTTTATTAACCCATGCTGACTTTTCTCTAATATAAAGGGAGAAACACAAAGGAAGGCAGTTATAGCCTTGTTCTAGACCCCTAGATGCATTTTGTGCCTTGCTTAGGCAGCAGGCCCTAGGTTCTGAGTTGGAAATTTTGGACTCTCGAAAGAAAGAGAGGCTGACAAACATAACTGATGAATCTTTGCAGAAAGTGGAGTTATAACTAGACGTGGTGGGTGTTGTCTACAGATTGTTACTCAAAATGCGGTCTTGGGAGCAGCAGAAGGAGCCTCACTTGGGACCATCACAGGCCCCATCCCAGACCTGACAAATCGAATCTGCATTTTAATAACACTGCTAGATGATTTATGCATACACTGTCTAAGGTAAGTCTGGTTTGATTTTCCCCTCATATGAAAAGGCCTAGAGTACCCAGGGCCTGATAGCCAGACTTGGGCTACCCAAAATGCCCAGGAGCCATATGCTAATCAGTCATCCACAGAGAGACATCACTGCTACTGGAGATACAAACTTGAAAGCCGGGTGCCTGCTCACTCCTCCCCAATAGCAAAGTTAACCCAGGAGGCTAGAACCTCATCAGGTTACTAGGTGAACTTGGAATGTTTACTCTCCCTCATAAGCAAACGATCCAGTGTTTTTCTAATACACGAATGTAATCCAAGGCTTTGGAGTATTGCCAGGCTATTCAGTCTCCTTCCTCTGCTAATGAAACAGTCTTGCCTCATTTTCTCAGAGCTTCTCCTCATTACCTTATATCTCCTGGTAACCCCCAATCACTTTGATCACTATAAGCCAGTAGCATGATCTCATTTAATCCTTGTAACCACACTATGTAATTGATACTAATATCCCCATTTTACATATGTAGAAACTGAGACTGCAGATGTCAAGTGGCCTGTTCAAGGTTGCATATCTAGTGTGCAGACTCCAGAGACTTTGTTTTCAGGTCCTACAATATACTTACCACCTCTTCAGGCTTCTCCTTGGGCAAACTCCAAAGTTACTTTGCATGCAGTTATTTACAGACACGTGACTGACTTATTTTCATGCTCCTTAAGGTGGCTGTCATGTGTCAATATCATCATCTTGATTACTGTCATTTCATTATGATCAATTAACATTTGTTGAAAACGCTCATGATGCAGGGCAATACATGTAATTCAATTCCCCACATTCAGTGTCTGCCCTCATACTCTTAAATAATTACATTGCTAGGACTATAGTATTTCATTTTGAAAATGAGACAAACCACAAGCAAGTGCTGAGGCATTTGTTTTAGTTCTGGAAACCAAAGAAAAAACATTTGCTTAGTTATTCAAGTGCATAATCTACTTTCAAACTTCATGAGTGATGGCTTCAAAGATCAAGATAAAATCTTTTCAATCAGAGAAAAAATTCCATGCAAAGGATCTTAACCTGTGGGTCTGTTACTGCGCAATATTTGATGCCTGTGTTTTTATTATTTATTTTTTAAATTTGAAAATGCTAAGAAGTGTTATTGAAATTTAAAGTTGCAATGCCTACTCTTCAGATCATGGATTTTTAGATCAGCAAGTAAACAATAATGTAAGGGAATTTTGAATTTTGGTTATTACAGCTGGGTCACTTTGGAAGTGTTATTTAATTTCACTAATCCTCAGTTAATCTGCCTATTAAAATGGGGTTAATAAGCTCTTAAGAGTTCTCATCTTTTAGAGAAACATACCGAATGAAATGATGTGGTGGGGGAAAGTGGGTAGGTGTTTAGTTGAAATGTTGAAATTGTTGAAGCTGGGTGATGGGTACACAGGGTTTCATTATACTATTTTCTCTACCTTTGTATATATTTGAAATTTTCCAATTAAGAGGATGAAAAAATTCATCATGGGTCTTTGTGAATATTAGAAAATATATATGAAAGTGCTTTAATCTAGAATAATAGTAAATGTTTTTCAAGTATTTGCTATAGTAGACAGATGCCCTTCAGAACACTTTACACATTACCTCATTTAGTTGTCACAATGACGTGAATTGGGTATTGTTATTGTCCCCATTTTAGAGATGAAGGAAATGAGACACCAGGAATCTAAGCAAACCATCCAAGGTCATGCAGGATAAGAACCAAAATCAAGATTCAGACATAGCAGCTAGCTTCTCCCAGAAGTCATAAATGAGAGAGAGAGAAAATATCAATGATAAAATTTCTGCCATATTCTAGTCCTTATGAAGGGGTGCAACATACAAATTATTTTTGGAGTGAAGGCATTTGAAAATAAATAGACGCAAGAAGAGCTCTTCCTAACCCCCCACTCCACCCCATTTCCAGCAGCCCTTATGTGCCAAAAAAACAGAACCAACCAAAAGAACTCAGCTGTCATAAATCTTCCTCTGAGGAGTTTCTTAGCCAGGGAAGATGTCCCTGACAAAAATGTCAACACCAGCATAAGAGAACTCCTAACAGACATTGTCACAAAACCATTCTATCACCCATCTCTTCTCCTTAGGACCCATTATTTTTCCTATAAAAGTCATTTGTTCTCCCACAAGTCCCCTTTTTCCAACTCCCCTTGCCCTATTAAGATCATAATAAGCCCCAAATTCTAACTGCCCCTTTGAGTCACATTTTTCTCCGTGCTCCTGCAATGTGTGATAAAAATATATCTTTTCTCATATAAATCTTTTTTGTCAGTTTAATTCGTAGGCTCTTAATCACTATACCTAAGGGAGTGGGGGAAGCTTTTCCTCCATGAAACTGTGCAGTCAGTCACTAAGTGCAGCCCTGCTCAAGGGGAGGGAGTGACAAAGGTAAGGAAAGGAAGGGGCAGGTGTCACGTGGGCATCTTGGAGACCACATCACAACACATCTGCATGAAAGTCATGCTTTTAAGTCTTTGAAAATTGTACTATAATATAAGCACAAGGCTTATAACATAAAATTACAAGAAAAGCAGACTATGAAATGAATATATATATCATTATTTCAAATATGTAAATACCATTATATATGTGGATAAATACTGGAAGAGAGAGATTAAAAGAAATATTCAAGAGTATAATAACTGTATGGAGGTACAGGTTAAAATGTGGGATGGTTCATTTTTATTTGTTTTCCTTTTTTTTCAAAATCATTTTAAATATTATCTTTTTTGAACACAAAAGAAAAAAACAAAAAAAAAGGTTTGATTTTACAAAATATAAAGTCCCAAATTAATCAAATAGAATATATCAGGATGAAAGCAAGACTTTTTTTTAATGAGGGAAAAAAAGAAACTGCATATTTCAGGAAAGCAAGCAAAGAGTAGTCACTTGAGATTTGAATGTAAAAAAATGAGAAAGTTTGCATGTGATAGGAATCTTTTTCCTTGTCAAACTTGGCTTGAGTCAGAACTATAGACAGACTGAAAAAGTGGAGAGGCAGGCGATTCCCTGGGGAGTTGCTGAAGCGCAATGTGCTGAGGCTGTCAGCACCCCTGAGATTGCCTCTGACACATCTCCCACCAAAACGGCATAAGAAATCCAAGCAGGGAGATGGAAAGCAGAAGGGCACAAGCCGTGGAAACAAGTCCTTTGAAATATGTGAATTGATATGCATCCTGCCACATTCATGGACTTTAAGCCAACACTGCTGCTTCACAGTCAGTTATAAAGAAAGAAATTTGGGGTGTGTGGAGGGGGAGTCATAGAAAAAGAAATATGCTTCAGTTTTGGTTGCATTTTCTCGAAATTAACAAACTGAGGCAAATTTGGAGCAAGTTAACTGAACTCTTTGAGTGACTTGTTGGGTCTGCTTTCAAGCCAACATATGGGATGTGAATGGAGTGCTAGTTCATGGATAATGAATGGCTTTCTGAGCTGGGAGAGAGGAAAGTTCTGATCAGTAGCGTGCAGTTACTCCATGATGTTATATAAAATTTCCATCCTTCATCCTACATATATATGTGTATATACAATGTATATAACCTCAAGAACATAGGTAATATTAAATGTGCCAAAATAAGAAAATGATGAGTTTTGATCACTTTTTTGCCTTTGTTCCTAATGTAACTTATTTAATTGTACATTCTGTAAGTTAATTTTCAATAATGGCATTGCTTAACAACCGCTCACAAAATTCCTGAAAGTTGAACAGCTGACTCTCACAAGCACGGGCCCAGACTACCAAGGGACCCTGGAGCTCTTGACTTCATCACAGGAAATAATTCGTGGGCAGATTTAAGAAAAAATCACCTTGGATCTTGAGGCTGCTGATATATATTCTCATTTCTCTCTCTCTCTCTCTCTCTCTCTCTCTCTCTCTCTCTCTCTCTCTCTCTTCCTCCCTCTCCCTCTTTTTCTCTCTCTCTCTCCTGAGAGAAGCTGGCTTCCATGTCTTGAGTCAGTTCTGAGGAAGCAGAGGCTCACAAAGAGGGTCTTGAACAGGTTCTGACCAGATTTTGTTAAGCAAAAACTCTGGGCCATAACATTCCTGTTCCTCAAGTAAGATAGGGGAATAAGGGCACCCAGAAGGCAAGTGAAAGCAAATGAGATAAAGGAAAATGAGTGATCTCTGAACTAGTAGGGTTTGGGTCATCTTGACCTGGAATGTGCAAGGAATTTTTTGTTGTCGTTGAAGGTCAGAGTTGGTGGATGGGTTGGGGTAACTGTAGCCTCTGTGCTAAATTCCTATTGTAGTGGCCTCCCTTGTGGCACAGGGGTAAAGTCTCAGTGCTATCAAGCTATTGCCAGCCACTGTGGCATAAGTTCGATCCCAGGCCAGGGAACTAACACACATGACGCAGCAGACCTCTCCTGTCTCTCCTGCTGCTCCCCTCAATGGTGTATTTCAGTGGATCTGCCTGTTCTGCTCCCAACTCTGTCTCTGATGACTCCTCTCACTCCCCCCCCCACCTCTGGCTTATACCCCAGTTCTTATATACATAAATAAATAAAAATAAATCTTAAAAAAAAATTCCTCTTGTACCTCAAGCTGGTATGAACCAGCTCAGTGTAACACCCAATGTCTGCTTCCTGTTAGTTGATAGTGAAGGTAAGTGGTTACTGCCTACAAACATTATCATTCTAAAAATTGGGAATTTTCAGAACAAAGTTTTGCCACTAGATTTCATTTCATTCAGTATTAGCTTCCCAGGTAACCTAAATACAAAACAATGTGTTGATCTGAGACTCCAGTGGGGAGGGATTTGTGAGTGGTGATATTGACGAATCTAGAAAGAGGTAATTTTTGCCCAAATCTTACAACCAGATGGCTCTAAAATGCAGCACCAAGAGATCTGAATAGATAATTCATAAGAAAAGCACTAGAGGGCCTCTCTGGTGGCTCAGGCAGTTGAGCACAGTGCTGTGAAGCTGTCCGCAACCTCTGCAGCATGGGTTCGATCCCGGCCAGTGGGGAGATGACCACATGGTGTGGCAGACCTCTCCTGTCTTGCCCGCTGCTCCCCTCAGCAGTGTATTTCAGTCAATCTGCCTGTTCTGCTCCCTGTTCTGTCTCTGGTGGATCCTCTCACCCTCCCAGGTACATCTGGCCTGTACCCCAGTTCTTGTATGCATAAATAAAATAAAAAGGCCATGTACAGTATGATCCCAACTATATCACATTCCGGAAAAGGCAAAACTATGGAGAGAGTAAAATGATAAGTGGTTGTTAGGGATTCAGGTGGGTAGAAGGAATGAACTGGCAGAATACAGGATTTTTTAGGGCAGTGAAACTATTCTGTGTAGTGCGGGATACATATCATTATAAATTGCCTATAGGCTGTACAGCACCAAGAGTGTGAGCTCTAATGTAAAGTAGGGACTTTCGGTGATAATTTGTCAATGTAGATTTGTTGATTTAACAAATGTGTCACTCAGATGCGGGATTTTGATAGTGGGGGAGATGTTGTGTGTACGGGGACAGGAATATATGGGAAATCTCTGTATTTCTCAGAACTGCTCTAAAAATAAGTATTTGAAAAAGAATTCATCCTCACTCATAGTAATAGATGAACAAATTAGAAGAACCACGGAAATGTTATCTTCCACCATCTGATTTAGCAAAAAGGGGAACGTTTGATAACACACTGTTGGTGAGGCTGTGGGAAAACTGACACTTGCTTATTCCACTGATAAGACTGTTGGTTTTTATACCTCCACTGGAGGACAGTTTGGCAATATTTCTCAAAATTACAAATGCATGCACCTTTTCAATAGTTCTTGCCCACTTTGCAGCTACATTAATCTGTGTCTGTCCTCCACCAAGTGATGAATGGTGGAATATTACTTTCTGTATTCCATCTATGCCTGTTAGTATTTATTTTCACACAAGCTGACCTCTTATACCTCAATTATCCAACCGTAAACTGGGGATGTTTAATAGCATCTACTATAAAGGATAGAATTAAATGAAATCATATTTGTAAAAAAGTTAACATGGTACATGGACACAGTGTGTGCTCATAGATGGTTTCTCTCCATACAGATAGCCTTCCTGGATCAAATGAGTTGTTTCTCCTGGTCTAAGGTATAAAAATATATCTTCTTGTATGATATTCCATTTATTGAAAGCCTACACTGCTGAGAAAACAAGGATGTGGGCCTCCCTGGTGGTGCAAGGGTTAAGTCTCAGCACTATGAAGCTATCAGCAGCCACTGCAGCATGAGTTTGATCCCTGGGCAGGGAGCTAACCCACATGACTTAGCAGACCTTTCCTATCTTGCCCGCTGCTACCCTGAGCAGTGTATTTCAGTCAATCCACCTGTTCTGCTCCCCACTCTGTCTCTGGTGAATCCTCTGACCATCCCCCACCACCACCACCACCGCACCTCTGGCCTACACCCCAGCTCTTGTATACATAAATAAATAAAATAAATCTTTAAAAAAAAAAAAAAGAAAACAAGGGTGCTCCAAGTTAGAAAACAAAGATGAATAAAAAGAAAGCTTACTGTTAAGGAAATGCACTACACTTTGTGAGGTTGCCACCAGGAAAGAAACTATTACTTAAGGAGTGCATCCCTTTGTTAGAACCAGTCATGAAACCTGAAAGTGAAGAGTTTAAGACCCAAGCTAATGTTGAAATCAGGATTCTGATTAATAAAATTTTAGCATACCCTCTAGGTATTATAGGTGTAAGAATTTCCATAACATGAATATGTGGTGCCAAGAGAGAAGGAAGGCAGGCAGGTACAGGGAGAGAGGATGGGAGACTTTAAAGATCAGATCAGAGATAAGCTGTTTGCTTTGTGATGTGCCAAAGGACAGAGCACCTCTGAACTGTGAGGATGGATAAACCTGTATTTATCCTATCTGTAATGTTTCTGATCCATTTTATCTTGGCTATCATCGAAGACTTCTGATCTTTCTCCTTCTGTCGTGAATAGTACATAATTAAATCTGGATGGTAAGTCATCTAATCCTGATTTCCTATCAGAGATGCCTAGTTGCATTCAAACGTAGCCAGCAAGTAGTATGCCATGCATCATGATCATTTAGTTATGAATTTCAGTCTCTGAATATACATCTTTGAAAAAAATCATTAGGAAAAAATGTTTCCACCTTGAAAATGTTCATATCCCTTCATTTAGCAAAAATTTGTTTGCAGGGAAAATTTGCAATATATAAAAAAGGTTTAAAAGGTTTAAGACAAAATATTTGTGCTTTACCAGAATATTGTTTATAACGGTGGAAAATTGGTAGCAACCTAAAGATGCGACAACAGAAGATCTATTAATTACGGTGCTTTGACTGAGTGGGCAATTCAGCCATTTAAAATGGAGTTTCTGAATAATGTATAAGTCCTGAGGAAAACACTAACAATGACATTGTTATTAAAAATGCCATTCATAAATTTAGATATGTGACATGGTCACAACAACAACAGAAATCTAGACACAGGAAGAAAGGTGGGTAAGAAATAGACAAAAATGTGAGTAAGGGTTGTCTTTGGTTGTGAGACTACAAGAGAGCTGGGATTGTTCTCCCTCATTCTTGCCACGTTTTTGTGTTTTCTAACTTCTTTGTAATGAGCACACTGTATATTTTCCTCCGGATGTTTCTTCATCTGTTTTTATTGTCCTTATGTAAGTCTTAGAACCCTAGGCAATAGCACTCTCATGAAAAGCAGCTATGCTCTGGAACAATGGAACTAAGACAAGAGAAATGGAAGCCAGAACTCACTATCCAAACAACTCAAGTAACATGCATCCAGAGCTAACTAATATCAGACATTGTTTTTCACATGAAATTTAATTTTCTTAGAGTTTTTTAAAGTTACTGGAATTCCAAGTCCCAGAGGAATTTGGAGAGGAAGTCCTTAGAAGCAATCCACCTAGACTGGAGACTCATGAAATCCCAGGAGGAACATCTCCAAGAAAACAAGGAGATCGTTAATTTAATTATTTAATTCATTTAACTAATTAATTTATATTTATTTAACTTACCAAACATCATAGCTTACCTAGCCTACCACAAACATGCTTAGAATACTTACATTAGCCTGTGGTTGGGCAAAATCATCTAACACAAAGCCTATGTGATCATCAAGTATTGAATAGCTCATGTAATTTTTGAATACCATCTCCTGTAGAGAATCAGTTGCTTACCCACTTCCCAGCACCATGAGAATTGTGTAATAGCTGGGGGACAAGATCAACATTCAGAGTAGCGTTTCGACTGAATGTGTATTGTTTTCACACCATTGTAAGGTCGGACAGTCATAATTCTGGGACCATCTGTCTATAAAGTTGGCATTGTGTTTGGCACTACGTTAGGCACTTAGCCCCTGATCTTCCTGATTCAGTCCTTTCTTTCCTGAGCTTGACTCTTGAATGAGTAAGGTAGTTTTAGTGTCTAGCACAGTGCCTGGCACATGGTTAGTACTCAATAAATTTTTGTGAATAAATATTGAAAGTATACATCAATGAATTCAGAATTGAATTTAGCTTGATGCCAAGACACTTCTAGGGATTGGTGTCACTGCTCCACTTCCACTTAAGGTTGACTAGAACTACTCGGCTTCCTATTCTAAATGCGGTCAGATGTCATAAGCCTTACTTATCACTTCACCTTAACAAGAAAACAACATCACATTCTCTTGGGCTGACACCCTAAAATGTGCAGTTGCATTGCTGAGTCAAGGATTATTATACTACATAAAAGGTTATAAAAGCAGAGCATGGGACCTCCCTGGTGGTGCAAGGGGTTAAGACACAACCTATGAAGCTGTCCACAGCCTCTGCAGCTGGAGTTTGATCCCCGGCCTGCCAGGGAGATGCCCACATGGTGCAGCAGACCTCTCCTGACTCATCCCCTGCTCCCCTCAGCAGTATATTTCAGTTGGTCTGCCTGTTCTGTTCCCCACTCTGTCTCTGGTGAATCTTCTCACGCCCCGCACCCCCTGGCCTGTACCCCAGTTCTTGTATGCATAAATAAATAAATCTTTAAAAAATAAGCAGAGCATGTATTATAATCATATACAGTTTGAATTATAACTACTTTGATTAATTAAAAAAAATTAATTGAGACAAAATACATGTAAGTTGAAATTTACCCACTAAACCATATTTAAATATGTACAGTGGTATTAAGTCCATTCACATTGTTGTGCAACCAATCTCTACAACTCTTTTCATCTTGCAAAATTGGAACTCTATACCATTAAATGACAGCTCCCAGTTCCTTCCCCCCCCCAACTCCGCCCACCCCCCCCACCCACCCTCATTGTCGTAACCATTCTTCTACTCTGTCTCTGTGAATTTTATTGCTCTAGGTACCTCACATAAATTAATTGATACAATATTTGTCTTTTTTTTAAATTTAAGTAACTTTGGTTTACATTGTTTGTGTTTTAGAGGTAAAGATCTCCCCCTTTAGGCTGTGTTAGTACATTGGTGTTTGTCTTTTTATAATTTGCTTGTTTCACTTAGTATAATGTCCTCAGGATTTGTCATTGTTACAGCAATGATGCCAGAAACTCTATGCTTTTTTTTATATATCCGAAAGGGCAGATCTATTACACAGAGGAAAGGAAAGGATGCTTGCACAGACACAAGCAGGCAGAAAGAACTACCCCTGATATTCCGTCGTATGTATATATCAGATTTTGTTTCTCCATTCATCTGTTGATGAAACTTGGGTTACTCCCACCATTTGGCTATTGTGAATATAGCTGCTATGAACATGGGTCTACAGTGTTTATATTTCAGTTCTTTTAAGTATATATCCAAAAATGGAATTGCTGAATCACATGGTAGTTCTAGTTTTAATTTTTTTAAAGATTTATTTATTCATGCATACAAGAACCGGGGTACAGGCCAGTTGCGTGGGAGAGTGAGAGGATTCACCAGAGACAGAGCGGGGAGCAGAACAGGCGGATCTACTGAAATACACTGCTGAGGGGAGCAGCGGGCAAGACAGGAGAGGTCTGCCACTCCATGTAGGTATCTGGTGGCCAGCGGAGATGAACCCATGCTGCAGAGGCTGCGGACAGCTTCACAGTGCTGCACTCAACAGCCTGCGCCACGGGGGGAGGCCCTCTAGTTTGTTTTTTTTTTTTTTTAACTCCATACTGTTTTCCATAGTGGCTGCACCATTTTGCTTTTTTTTTTTTTTTTTTAAAGATTTATTTATTTATACAAGAACCAGGGTATAGGCCAAATGTGCGGGAGGGTGAGATTCACCAGATTCACCAGAGACAGAGTGGGGAACAGAACAGGCAGACTGATGAAATACATTGCTGAGGGGAGCAGCGGGTGAGACAGGAGAGGTCTGCCTCGCCATGTGGTTTGTTCCCTGGCTAGCTGGGGATCGAACTCGTGCTGCAAAGGCTGAGGATTGTTTCATAGTGCTGTGCTTAACCCCTTGTGCCACCAGGGAGGCCCTGTTCTTACAGCTTTTAAGAGTTAATTTTTGTTTTGTTTTGTCTGTTCATTTTGTTGTTGTTTGTCACATAATTTTCTGAGTCTCCTTTCATATTCCCACTGGATTACAGAAGTCAGGGGTAGTTATATTTGCTATGTAAGTGTCTAATCTCTCATAGAGTACCTAACTGTTCTGATTTGCCTCAGGACTAAAGGGGTTCTCAAGTTGCAATTTGGTTTTAAAACCCACCAAGTACTTAGCAAACTCACTTACAGCTAAAACCCAGGAAATGCTTAGCAAACTTGGTTTTAGAGTGTAAGTCCCATGTCCTACAAACCCTTTTGGCCCTTTTAGCTTTCTCTTCACATCATCTGTTTTAACCTTGCCTATGTGTGTTGATGTATTTATGTGTAGTAAAAGGCACAGCTGGGCTGGAGAAGCTGAGCTGCCAGATGTTCAGAGTATGTGATTAAAACAACAGGCCAAAAATGAAAGTAATATTCAAGCCTTTAACCACTTACTGAGATAATACAAGCAAGAGGCTAAAAACAGAGAAAGTTCTCTCTGCTGTAACAGAATGTGGAACATTCCAGGTTAAGTGGAGCAGCACAGACATAGGGGTTGGATGGGACATTTTGAGGAGGTCTAGGAGTGGAAAAGTACTGAGTACTGAGTCAGAGGGGTAAGTGTCTTCAAGGTTTTTCACTCTTTTCTCCCCTGCCAATAAGGAAACCTCAGTAGAGACCTCTGCAGAAAGTTCTAGATAAAGAAACCACCCAAAGAAGGCTCCTGTTCTAAAAACAGATAAATGCTTAGCCCCTGCTAGCCTGTGGGGTCTGAGTTTGACTGAAACTCCCTTCAGAGATCCCAAGAACACTGACTGTGCAGCAAGTCTGGTGGGGACAGTATTTCCCTAGGAGGCCTGCCAAGTAAAGCTTTTGTATATTCAAGCCTGAAAAGTCACACATAGGCTTTTGACTCGGAGCTAGAATCTATATATTCTTAGGTCTCATCCCAGACCTAAGGCTGCAGAAGTCTGAGGTAGCCACCCCCAAGAAGCCCCTGGCAGGGTCCAGAACTGCTTTGCCAGCATGGATTCCTCAAGGGGGCGCTGCATAACTGAAGTAGTTGCAGTTTTATTTTATTTTCCAACAAAATACAAGAAGACAAATCCACTTTTATTTATTGATTTTTCAGTAAATTTAAATCCTTGAGGTGTACAGCATCACATGCATTCTGTGTCCTGTGGCCTTAGCTGGAAGGTTGCTTCGGAATTTGGTGTGAACTACGGCACTGTTTCCATGGGCTCAAGGTGTCTTCCCCCAGATTTCTTTCGTTTTATTTGGTTTGCACCAGGAGTTACTGTGTTGTTCTTTGCTTTGTACACATAAGCACATCTCTTGCCTAGATAGAATTCAGTTTCATCTCGAGCATAAACACCTTCAATTTTAAGAAGACCTGTATCCTATCTCTGTTTCCAGAAACTCCTCTTGCAGCCAGCAAAAATGGCCTCTGGCCACAGCCTTCCAGCCATATTTTAGAAGTCAGGCCTCGGTTATTTGCCCCTACAGTTCAGCAACAAGAATCTCCAGTTTTATTTTTTTATCCAGTCCCCCCCCCCCAAATGATTTGTAGCTATATGCACAGCATTTTGCCCTGATATGTGTGTTCTACAATAAAAAACACGTCGGAAAAAAACAAAAACAAAAGCAAAAACACATCAGAAAAATGAAGGTTGTGATCAAACAGTCCACCAAAAAAAAATATATTAAATGATTGACTGAATGACATTCAGTCTCTCAATTAAACGTGAATGCAAAATTAAATTAAATTAAATGCAAATTAAACTTCCACTGAGGGCCTCCCCTGGTGGCGCAGCGGTTGAGCACTGGATTGTGAGGCTGCCAGCAGTCTCTGCAGCGCCAGTTCGATCCCCAGCCACCGGCGAGGGGCCCACAAAAATAAATAAATAAATAAAATAAACTTCCACTGAGATAACAATTATTCACTTGACATAATGTGATGGTGAAGTAACAGTCATTCTGACATGGCAGGAGGGCATATGTATCAGTACTGCCTCTACAGAGAGCAACTTGAAAACTTCTATCAAAATTACAGATTCAGATATCTTTAACCATTAAGTACATTCTAGGAATTTATCATGCAGATAGGCTCACATGTGTGGGAAATTACACATATACAAGTGTCCATTCGTTGCCATTCATTGTTTATAATAACAAAAGATTGGAAACCACCTAACAAGAGTCTGGTTAAACAAAATGTGGTGAGTCCACATACAGAAATACTAAGCAGCCATTAAGATATAGCATTAGGTTTTATTTATTTTCATTTATTTTTTAAAAATTTATTTATTTATGCATACAAGAGCTGGGGTACAGGCCCAGATGTGTGGGAGGGTGAGAGGATTCACCAGAGACAAAGTGGGGAACAGAACAGGCAGACTAACTGAAATATACTGCTGAGGGGAGCAGCAGGTGAGACAAGAGGCGTCTGCTGCACCATGTGGGTCACTCCCTGGCCAGGGATCGATCTCATGCTGCAGTGGCTGCCAATGGCAGCCAGCAGCCTATAGCTTCATGGTGCTGAGACTTAACCCCTTGCACCACCAGGGAGGCCCAGCATTAGGTTTTTAAAAAAATGTAGAACAGTGCGTATACTTCATACAGTTCATATATAATACAAGGGAAATAACGTGTTCCTGTTTACATTTATAAGGGTACATAAGAAACCAATAGCATTGATTTGTAAGGAGAGAATTGGGTAACTGGTATCAGATATAGAAAGAGAATTTTCATCGTTTATTCTTTTAGGTCTCTTGAATTTTGGACTGTTTTGAATGTATTCAATATTATAAGAATTTTTTTAAAGATTTTATTTATTTATTTATACAAGCACTGGGTACAGTCAGAAATGTGGAAGGGTGAAAGAATTCACCAGAGCCAGAGTGGGGAGCAGAACAGACAGACTGACGAAATGCACTGCTGAGGGGAGCAGCGGGCGGCAAGAGAGGTCTGTGCACCATGTGGGACCCTTCGCAGCGGCCTGGGATCGAATTGGCGCTGCAGTTTGCGGGCAGCTTCCCAGCCCAGCGCTCAACCGCTGCGCCTCCGGGGAGGCCCAATATTATAAGAATTTTTAAAAACAAGAAGAAACAAGCCATAAAAAGATGGGCTTTGATATCATACTGGTTGGGTTTACATCTTTAGCCATCATTTAGTGGTTGTGTTATAGTTGTATGACCTCAGCAATTTACTTAACCTTGTGTTTTGTTTCTCATCTGCAAAATGGTTATATAACAGTACCAACCCCTGAGAATTGTGAGAATTAAAGAAATAATGCAGATCAAATATTTAGATGAGTACAGACTTAAGGTTCAAATGCTGGTTCCAATCCTCTCAAGTTATGTGGCATTGGACAGGTGGTTCAACCTTACTTTTCTTTAGTTTCATTTAAAAATGAAGATGGTGTGAGAATTAAAACAGTTAATAAATGAGTGAATACTTGTAAAGTACTTACAACTGCATTTGGCACATATTAAGCACTATTTAAGTGTTCATTGAATACTAGATATTAATTTGTATGACACAAATATTAATTATTACTGTTTGCTTATAACCAACATAGTTGATATAAACCCCACTTAGTCAGGTTATTAGTCCAGAAAAAGCTTCCTTACCCTCGACTATGCTCCTTTTCTATCTATAATTCTACTGCATCTGCCAATTGCTCTTAATATTTCCAGTCTGAAATGCCAACTTAAGCCATGATTGACAGAGGAATGCCAACTGTCCTTCAAGATCCAATTCAAAGATCTCTTTCCCTCTGAAGGTGGCCGCTCTTTCCTCTTAATTACCCCATCTGTGACCTTACTCTTTCCTCCCCTGGATATGTCTCCTCCTGTCCCATCCCAGCACAGCAGGCAGGGTAGGCAATAATCAATGCTTGGGGCCTTCCTGGTGGCGCAAGGGGTTAAGCACAGCACTGTGAAGCTATGCGCAGCCTCTACAGCATGAATTCGATCCCGACCAGAGAGGTGGCCCAGACCTCTCCTGTCTTACCTGCTGCTCCTCTCAGCAGTGTATTTCAGTCAGTCTGGCTGTTCTGTTCTCCACTCTGTCTCTGATGAATCCTCTCACCCCCCCACACCTCTGGCCTGTACCCCAGCTCTTGTATGCATAAATAAATAAATCTGTAAAAAAAATAATTCGTGCTTGTCCAGATAAATGGGCAAATGTAACACTGACATTCTGTGCCTTTAAAGGAATTCCAAAAAAAAGTTTTCTGTTGCGACTTCTTTCAAGTTCATTTTCATGTCCTAAAGTCTCAGGAAAGAAAGAGCCTTTCAAGGACACTAAAGGAAAGTGGAAAAAGAATACTTTGAAAATGAAACCGCACATTTTTTTTTTTCAGGAGATTGTCAATGTACAGTGTTTTCTTCTTTCTTTTTTTTAATTTTTATTATTTATTTTTATAATCCCCATACAATTGCAACCCCCTGATTTTGACCCCAATCCCTCCTTTCACCGCCCCCCCAAAGTGTGTCTCTGGTTCATAGTTGTTTGTTGATTTTGATTTTTTTCTTTCTTATAGTTATTCTTTTTCCTGGTCCCTTATTTAGGTTTTCTAGATTCCTGTTATGAGTGAGACCATCCGGTATTTTTTTTTTTTCTTTCTGGCTTATTTCGCTGAGCATGATCCCTTCCAGCTCCATCCACGTTGCTGCAAATTGCATGTGTTTATCTTTTTTGAATGCTGAGTAATATTCCATGGTGTATATGTACCACATCTTCTTGATCCAGTCCATCTATTTTTGGGCATTTGGGTTGTTTCGAAAGCTTAGCTATTGTAACTAGTGCTGCTATAAACATAGGGGTGCAGGTGCTCTTTGAAATTAATGTTTCTGTGTCCTTTGGGTAAATACCTAGGAGTGGAATTGCTGGATCATGTGGAAGTTCTATCTTTAGTAGGTTGAGGAATCTCCACACAGCTTTCCATAGTGGTTGGACCAGTTTGCACTCCCACCAGCAATGCAGGAGAGTTCCTTTCTCTCCACATTCTCACCAACATTTGTTGTTGCTAGTTTTTTTAATATGTGCCATTCTCACTGGTGTGAGATGGTATCTCATGGTAGTTTTGATTTGCATTTCCCTGATTGCAAGTGACATTGAACATTTTTTCATATGCCTGGTGGCCAATTGCATTTCCTCTTCAGAGAAGTTTCTTTTTAGCTCTTCTGCCCATTTTTTGACTGGATTATTTTCTTTGTTTTTTTTTTTCAGTCTCATCAGCTCTTTGTAGATTTTTGTGATCAGTCCTTTATCGTTAGTGTTGGGTGCAAAAATGTTCTCCCAGTTGGTGGGGTTTCTCTTTGTTTTTGTTATTGTCTCTTTTGCTGTGCAGAAGCTCTTTAATTTGATGTAGTCCCAGCTGTTTATCTTTGCCTTCACTATCACTGCTTTGGGTGATGTGTCTGTAAAGATGTCTTTGAGGTGCATGTCATGTAGTGTTTCACCTATATTTCCTTCTATGTATTTTATGGTTTCAGATCTTATGTCTAGTTCTTTAATCCATTTTGAGTTGGTTTTTGTGCATGGTGTGAGGTAGTGGTCAAGATTCATTCTTTTGCATGTGGCGACCCAGTTTTCCCAGCACCATTTATTGAACAAACTTTCTTTGCTCCAGTGCATATTCTTTGCTCCTTTGTCAAAGATTAGTTGACCATAGATCTATGGAAAACCGAACACTTTTAGAGGGCATTTTTGTTTGGGGGTGCTGGAGAATGCACCTTTAACCTGTATGGCCTGACTCCCCCTGCTGGATCTAAAATAAAATGCTGCTTTAAAAAGCAAGTTGTGTAAAGGCAGAGCAAACAAAACTTGTATATTTTAAGTAATGTCGAAAACTTTCATTAAGATAATTATTACAGATTACATGATTGTAGCTATGACATCCCAACATTCCTGTAATGACTGACTACATGACAATTGCAGTTAGGTCATATATTTGGATAGAGAGGTGTGGCTTTGAAATCTAAGTCTAGGACTGCAGGAAGTCCTGAGTATCAGTCCAACTTTTTGGGTATTATTTCAGTTGAGATAATAATGGTTTACAACATTGTAAATAATTTGGGGGTACAGGTTCATGTCTCTTCAGGTTCATATCTCTTCACCTGAAGAGATGTCCACCACCAAGCTACCAGGCCCCACGCTCCCCCACTTCTGTAGAGTCAGGTTTCTAGGGCTTGTTTTGGTTTAGTTTTCTGTTCCTTTGTTTTGTTTCTTTAAATTCCACATATGAGTGAAATCATCCAGTATTTGTCTTTCTCCGTATGCCTTGTTTCATTTAGCATCGCTCTCTCTAGTTCTGTCCATATTGTCGCAATTGGCAAGATTTCAGCTTTTTAAATAGTTGATTAATATTTCATTGTTACCACATCTTCTTAGTCCACTCATCTGTCATTGGGCACTTACGTTGTTTCCTTAACCTGGCTATTGTAAACTGTGCTTTATTGAACACAGGATTTCCTATATCCCCTCATATCAGTGTTTTTGTAACTGTCAGGTAGATACCTAGAAGTAGGATTGCTGTATCATAAGGTAGACCTATTTTTAATTTTTGAGAAATGCCTATATTGTTTTCCATAAGGGCTGGACCGATCTACCTTCCCACCAACAGTGTACAAGAGTCCCCTTTTCTCCACATCTTTGCAAACACTTACTGTTTCTGGTCTTTTTGATCCTGGCCATTCTCTTCAGTGTGAGATGGTACCTCACTATGGTTTTGATTTGTATTTCTCTGATAGTGAGTGATGATGAGCATTTTTTCATGTGCCTGTTGGTCATCTATATTCTTTGAAAAAGTATCTATTTAGGGCTCCTGGTGGCGCAGGCAGTTGAGCACAGCGCTGTGAAGCTGAGCACAGCGCTGTGAAGCTCTCCACAGCCTCTGCAGTGCGGGTTCGATTCCGGCTGGCCAGGGAGAAACCCACATGGCGCAGCAGACCTCTCCTGTCTTCCCTGCTGCTCCCCTCAGCTGTGTATTTTGGTTAGTCTCTGGTGAATCCTGAAATCCAGGTACTGCTGACTGTACCTTCAGTGTTCCTCTAATCCATTAGTCAAATAATTAAAAACTCACAATGTGACTGAGGAAATCTGTTATCAGACAAAGGAGGGTGCTGGGGGTGTGGGGAAGGCTGGGGGGGCAGTGAAGGTGGGAGCATGGGGTTGAGGATGGGGAGGCCCTCAACCCAACCTCCAGCAGATAAACTGGGAGCCACTGAGCTGCTGTCCAACTGCTCCACCCAATACAGGTGGGAATAATCGTCTGAGGGGTCCTCCTCCCAAACCCAGGAGAGGGCCCTTGAGACCCTCCCGCCAGGATTTAAAAGAGAACTCCACAGACACTGGTGAGGGCAGGCAAGGAGTCAGCTTTTATTGATTAGCGAAAAAGCTAAGAAAGAGTGCGCTGGGGAGACTTCTCAGTGCATGAGAGACTCGCAAGGTGCTGGGGATAGGATTCTATAAAGGTTTTAGGTCTGGGGTTTGAGAACAAAGGAATTAAAGTTTATTGGCTGAGAAAGCAAGGACAGTGAACTTGGTTAAAGTCCATTTGCTGATGGCAGTGGTGAGCACCCCTTAAGCTGCAACCCCAGGGGCTGTGCAGGGCTCGTGGCCTTCTCCAAGCGAGTATCTCTTGGAGGCTGTGTGCCTGCAGCCCCAGTTTAAACCGGTCTGGTCTCAAGGTCTGACTTTCTTCTGGAGCTGCAACTCCCTTTTTCCCCATAGCAGCCAGCTTGATAAGCTGTAGAAAGATAGCTCAGAAATGGTTAAAAAAAAAAAAAAAACCATGAAACAATGAGCCAAGGAAATTTATGGCAGCAGGTGTTCAGTCCCAGACTCATCAGGTTTTTAACCTCTTGTTTACCAGCCAGAGAAAATTGCAAAATTTTGTCCTAGAGCACTGTCCTTGTCCCAGGACCCTTCCTGTCTCATATCCATCCTGAAACATGAAACAAAGAGGAATCAAAGCCTCTACATGTGGTGAGAGATTACAGTCATACAGGAGTAGTTTCAGGGCTTCAGAATTGGGTACTATTTAGGGTATAGGAAAGCCAGAAGAGACTTTTTGCAGTTTGGGGACTGAACAATTTATTCATTTATCTTTTTTTTTTTTTAACTTTTAAAAAAATTTTTTTTTTATAGAGGCATGTTTTATTTATTTATTTATTTGTTTGTTTGTTCTGTTTATACATGCACTGGGTACAGTCAGAAGCGCAGGAGGGTGAGAGAATTCACCAGAGCCAGAGCGGGGAGCAGAGCAGGCAGAAGGACCAAAGTACACTACTGAGGGGAGCAGTGGGCTGCAGGAGAGGTCTGCGCGCCATGTGGGACCCTCCTCGGGTGGCCGGGGAGCAGCCGGGGATCGAACCGGCGCTGCAGAGGCCGCGGGGAGCTTCGCAACCCAGCACTCAACCACTGCGCCACCGGGGAGGCCCTTACTCATTTATCTTAAGATCTAGATGATGCAAACACGTACCTTCATTCCTGAAGTTCACTGTCTAGTGGAAAAGGCAGATAATTAGCAAGTGAATTAATAAGACAAGAGAGTGCTAAGAAGACAAAGAAGCAGCACCCATGTGGAAGATTCATGGAATGGGTTGGGCAGCAGACAAGCATCAGCTTTATTTTATTTTTTTTCTTTTTCTTTTTTTTAAATATACCTTTAAAAGTAGTGATATATATTTTAATAATAAGTCAATAAAAACTGTGAAAATGACTTACATGACTAGATAGCTAGAGTACAGTTTGAAAATAAAATGTTTTAATTTGCTACTATTGGCATTCCCTGAATGAACAAGCATCAGCTTTAGAGGGAGCGGGGATCAGAGGCCTCTGAGAAAACATTTGGTTGAGGGAGCAGCAAGCTCTGAGGCCCTTTGAGGAAGATCATGAACAGAGGCAGTGGGAAGAGCTTTTTTTTTTTAAAAAAAAAGGCAAGGGCTGGAGGGCCTTGTAGCATGGGTTGGAGGACAAATATTAGAATGGCTAGAGCTTAAGAAAGAAACAAACATAGGGCCTCCCTGGTGGCGCAGCGGTCGGTTCGATCCCCAGCTGCTCCCCGGCCTCAGGAGGAGGGTCCCACATGGCGCGCAGACCTCTCCTGCCGCCCGCTGCTCCCCTCAGCAGTGTACCTCGGTCCTTCTGCCTGCTCTGCTCCCCGCTCTGGCTCTGCTGAATTCTCTCACCCTCCCGCGCTTCTGACTGTACCCAGTGCTTGTATAAATAAATAAATCTTTAAAAAAAAAAAGGAAAAGAAAAGAAACAAATCTGAAAAGATTTTTTTTTTTTAATAGAGGCATGTTTTATTTATTTGTTTGTTTTGTTTATACGTGCATTGGGTACAGTCAGAAGCGCGGGAGGGTGAGAGAATTCACCAGAGCCAGAGCGGGGAGCAGAGCAGGCAGAAGGACCGAAGTACACTGCTGAGGGGAGCAGCGGGCGGCAGGAGAGGTCTGCGCGCCATGTGGGACCCTCCTCGGGTGGGGGTGGCCGGGAGCAGCCGGAGATCGAACCGGCGCTGCAGAGGCCGCGGGCAGCTTCGCAACCCAGCGCTCAACTGCTGCGCCACCGGGGAGGCCCATCTGAAAAGATTTTTAAGGAGCACATTTGAGGGCAGGAGAAGCTTTGCACCGGTAATTAATGTCTGAGTTTTTGACATGACAAAGACTGGCTCTCTGGTGATCAAATCCATTTCCTTTCTCTCTGAGCCCACAATTCCACTACATTTCCTGGCTTCCCTCCCTTACTCCCTGGCAGTAAGTTCTCATCAGTGAAATTGGATGTCTTTTACCTTCAGACTGGTGTAAGAAACTCAGTGACCTTGGATTCCACCAATCTATAGTCCTGTGCATCCAACCTCTTATTGAGCTTATACGTGAGAAAAATAACTTTCTATTATGTTAAGCCACTGAGATTTTAGAGTTTATTGTTACAGTAGCTATATGCCATAATATAGCATTTCGGTCCATTCAAGAATTAACTTCTGCCTCTCTGTAACTCAAATTCTTCACCTACAAAGTGGAGATCCTAAGTTTGACCTAAGAATTAAATATGTTAATATATATAAAGTGGGGCCTCCCCTGGTGGCTCAGCGTTTTAACCCTGGGCTGCTAAGCTGCCCGCAGCCTCTGCAGCACCGGTTCAATCCCCAGCCGCCGGGCGAGGGTCCCACATGGCATGCAGACCTCTCCTGCGGTCCGCTGCTCCCCTCAGCAGTGTACTTCTTCATCAGTCTGCCTGTTCTGCTCCCTGCTCTGGCTCTGGTGAATTCTGTCACCCTCCCGTACTTCTGACTGTACCCAGTGCTCGTATAAATAAATAAATAAATCTTTGAGGAAAAAAAAAATGTATATATATATATATATATATATATATATATAAAGTGATTCAAACAGTACCTGGTCCATAGCAACCATTGAAATTGTGTTAGTTACTATTGCTATTATTATAAACCTTCCTAGTAGCATGAAGATGTGATTTCTGTTAGTACAACTCAAGCTTCCTCTAACTAATCAGATTTCAGTGACAAATAAGGCCATATTTATGTTACTACCTGCATTGTGTTTCCTTCACAGAAGGACACCTTGGGTTATCTCACACATACTCTGAAATTATCCTCTGATCTCCATACTGTTGTCTGCCAACCACTTTGGAAGTTGCTGGGGAGTTGGGCGGGGTTGAAATAGGAAGACTTGCTATTGTCAGGGATGGATCCTGCCCAGGGTGCTGTCTCTCACTAGTCCCAAGATACCAAAATAGACTCCGAAGTCTAAATCTGCGACTTTGTCTTAATTTTTTAAATCTGTAAAATAATTTGCTGCAAATTATTTAGCAAATGTTTGAGGCATATTTGAGGAATTATTCTCAGCTATCATGGAACAGGTTTTAATTCATTTAATTTTCCACTGTTAATCAGTAAGCTTATGGGAAGGAATAATAATCCACATCACTGAATCTCTACCAGCAATTTCTGGTTAGTTGCCTGAGCTTCCTCTTTACCCACTTCTGATCCATACACTGGGGAACTACAATATACCCAGAAACTACTCCTAGGTTTGGCTGGCAGGGATTCTTAACCTGAGGTCCAAAATTTCTCCACCCCTCCAAAAAAAAAATTCCATGGACACATTTCAGGGGGCCTATGAACATGGATGGGGAAAAAAGTCATATCTTTGTTTTTACTAATCTCTGACAGATATTTAGCAGTTCTTTCATATGAATGTAGACAAGTCATAGTAGTATTTGCAGTATCTGTGACTTTGTCACCAATAGATATCTCAGTAGATAATATTTCTGTCAGATTATGGCAGCTTAAAATATCTTGAAATGTCACGTATGCTCATAAAACTATGAAATTATGGTAGTCACTAGATTTGCCATTAGATCGTATTTATTATTTGTAAATTGATAAAGAAGCATATATATTACCATAGCAAATGATTTATTATTTTGACAACTGCATTTCTTTTTTTTTAAAGATTTACTTTTTGTTTATTTATGCATACAAGAACTGAGGTCTAGGCCAGAGGTGCAGGGAGGTGAGAAGATTCACCAGAGACAGAGTAGAGAGCAGAACAGGCAGATCTACTGAAATACACTGCTGAGAGGAGCAGCGAGGTCTGCTGTGTCATGTGGGTTAGCTCCCTGGCCAGAGATCAAACTCAGGCAGCAGTGGCTGGCGCTTGATAGCGTTGAGACTTTAACCCATAAGCCACCAGAGAGGCCCTGAGAACTGTATTTCAATATAATTAACTTCCAACTGTATTTTGGTTTTATATATATAAAACATTGTTCTAAAAAAGGCATCCACAGACTTCACCTAACCCCCTAAAAGATGCATGGTACAAAAAAAAAAAATCCAGTGGGTTATCAGCTTTGACACTTCCTCTACTCCCCTCTGTATTTTTCTTTACTTGTCCCCCTCTGTAGTCTCAAAGAGGACTGCAGTGGTGACAAACATTCAGACACTAAAATGCCATCCCTCAGCACAGCCTGGTAGATGATTAAAGGGATTGGGCATTGGAGTCAGCTTGCCCTGTTCCAATACTTATTAACTATGTGACCCAGGTACTTTACTGTTCTGTGTCTAACATGTATAAAATGGGGATTATAATTCTTCCGTCCTCGTAGGACTATTGTGAAGATTAAATGAGTTAGTCCTTTAAATATCTTGGAGTCTATGTAGCACAGAGTCAGCTCTCCAAAAATGTTGTTTGTTTTTTCAAGTGCCTGTTAAACTGTTTCTGTATGATATTTACAGAGAGGGAAGAGGAGGAAAGAAAGGAGTAGGCTTCTTGTGAATCATAGCCTTGATCTATTACTTTTATGATACAAAAAATTGATAACCTTTTTTAAAGTATCTGAAGGAAATGGTTGATAGTTCTTCCTTATAAAGTTTCCAACTTAATTTTATGTTTTATATAGTACCTTGCAACTGAATCTCTTTAATTATTCAGTGGCAGTACAAATACTTCTCATTCCTGGTTCATAAAGCAGGGCTTCCACTTAAAAAATAATAGCCTTTCATAATCCGTGCTCATGTCCTTTAAGAGGTGAGTCTTGGCTATGTCATTTTCACTGAAGGGGAAAAGATATTAAATATTTATGGAAGTAAGTCTATTCATTCATACAGCAATTATTAAGTTTCTGTTCTGTGCCAGGCACTGTTTTATATGCAGAGAAAATACTGATGAACAAAGCAGAGTTCCTGCTGTCATTGAGTTTACTTTCTAATGTTGAAGACAAACAACTATGATAAATTTTCAGAGGAATCAAAAGGTAATGGATACTTCATGGAGAATTAAAATAAAGTGAGGTTCTATACATAGGGACCAGGTGGCTATGTTAGATTGGGTGGTCAGGGAGATTCTCTCTGAGATAACATTTAAGCAGAGATCTGAATGACAAAAAGGAGCCCGCCAAAGTTAAGGGGACAGCATTCCAGGCAAAAAGAATAAGTAGTTTAGTCACTAGAACAGGACTGAGCTTGCCAGTTCCTACCTTTTAGGAGTGGAAAGAAGGCTTCCATTACTGGAACGTAGTGGAAAAGGGGCAGAGTCATATGGGAGAGGTAAACAATTAAAGGCTTTCTACGTAAAGGCAAGATTTATTCTCACATCAATGGGAGATACTGCAGAGTTTTAATCAGGGGTAATATAATCTGATTTGTGATTTAAAATCGCTCCAACTACTGCATGGGTAATGAATTTAGGGACAGCAAGACTAGATACAGGAAAAGCAGCGAGATGGCAAGGAGGCTCAGGTTGGGCAGTAGAACTTATTGATTAGGATGTGAGAGAATGAGAGGATTCAAGGATAACTCCTGACCTCTTGGTCCTTGTAATTGAGTTGGGAGTACCAAATGTTGAAACAGATAATTCCAAGGGGACTGCAGGGATGGGGAAGTGGGAGACAGATGTGTGGTAATAAGTTGAGAGTTTTCTGTTTGTGCGCATTTCAATTATCTACAGCCTATCAAACATCCAAATGGAACTACTGTCTTTCTTTTTTCTAATAAACCTGTCCTTTTAAAGTGCAAAAAAATTAACTGTGCAAAACAGAAAACAAATGGAGCTACTGAGTAGACAGTTACAACAAATCTAGAGTTCCGGGGGAAAGTCAGGGACTGAAGATATAAAATTGAGAATCATTGGTCTAGGAATGGTATTTTAAACCATGGCACTTGAGTTTAGATAGTTAGACAGTATGAACAAAGAAAAAATGAGTTGAAGACTAAATCTTAGAAACACTGCTGTATTTGGAGGTTTGATAAAGGGGAAGGAGCTGACAACAGACTAAAAAAAAGTAAGCAGAGAAATAGAAGGTGAACTAGATGGGCCTGACAGTCCTGCAATCCAAGAGAACAAAGCACTTCCAAGGAGTGAGCACTGATGTCAAAAGCTGCTGAATGGTCAAAAATGATGAGGACAGAGAGTTGACCTGACTTTGGCAAGATGTGGGTCAATGTGACTTGGTGAGACATTTCAACATATGGAGAGAAGGAAAGTCAAAGGGGTGAGGAAGTAGAATCAGCAAGTATAACTATTCTTTTGAGTTTTGTTATAACAGGAAGCAAAGAAATCAGAGAAAAGCTGGAGGAGGTAAAGATCTAGGAAGAATGAGAAGTTATGTGTTTAGGGAGTTCAGTGGGGAGAGCTAGGGTAGACAAACTCTGAGAAGGGAAAATATAGCTATAAACTTTGATTTCTGCCCGCAGGGGGTTTATGATCTTCTCTGGGACAAGTTGAGGATAATGGTGATAAAAAATTTAGGCTTTGGATTAAATAAAACAGTATCTGTAATGCTGAGCACAATGTCAACTGTAAGAATTCAATAGATGGAAGAAAGTTGTAATTACAAAACAATTTGAGGACACTGCAAGATAAGAGGTCATGAAGGACTGAACTGAGTGAGCAATTAGATGTCAGGACTTCAGAAAATGGAGAGATTACTGTCAGCCACAGTGACCGTACTTTCTACTTAATATCCCATCCTGTGAGAAGTTTAAAAAACCTTTTAAAATGTTCATGTGAGGTAAGCTATGGAAGCAACCCAAATGCCCAAGAATAGATGATTGGATCAAGAATATGTGGTATATATACACAATGGAATATTACTCAGCAATCAAAACCCCCCCCCAAATTCATGCCATTTGCAGCAACATGGATGGAGCTGCAGCCCAGTGAAACAAGGCAGAAAGAAAAAGAAAAATACCAGATGATTTTACTTATAGGAGGAATGCAGAGGATCCAAATAAGGGATCAGGAAAAACAAAAGTAATTATAATAAAGTAAAAATCAAAATCAACAGGCAACTATAAACCAGAGACATTCTGCAGAGGCGGGGAGAGGGAGTTGGATCAAAACAGGGGTGGGAAGAGCACAAGGGACTATGGTGATGGTACACTGGTGAATGGTTGGTGGGAATTCCACGGGGACTATACCCGAGATGATAAAGCATACATTGTATAAAAATGAAGAATGATATAAAAATATATATAAAATAATTTAAACATTAAAATAAAAAAGTAAAAAAAAATAAAATGTTCATGTGAAAAGATTGAAAAAGTTCTACACATTTAAGACTCTTAGCTTCCCTCTCTGCCTTCTTTGCTCTGGGAGCAGCTCTCCTGTTACAGCCCCTTCATCCTCTGAAATGACTGCCTGTGCCAGGTTCATCTCACTCTCACCTTGGTCAGGAGCACCTCTCAGCTGCTGAGTGATCACTGTGCTGTGGTGCTGTAACAACCGGAGACTCTCAGATGAGAGTCTCAGCAACTAGTCAGCCCTGTGTCCTCTGAACTCATTCTTAGTTGCCGCTACCAAACCAGTGCCATATCAGAGGGTTTCCACACAGCAGCCAAGTCCTTTGGGGCCAGGCTGCCACTGCTGGCACTGGAATTGGAACTATTTTTGGGAGCCTCATCATTGGTTATACCAGGCTCTTCTATGCCATCTTGAGCTGGGCCCTCTCAGAGGCCTTGGGGCGCTTTTGCCTGATGGTGGCCTTTCTCATGCACTTTGCCATGAGGCGGAGCCATCTCCACCTCCCATAGTTCTTTCTTCCATGTCTCATCTGCCCTGTGGTTTTCCCTGCACCTCCCCAGGCAGCCTGAGGAAAGTGGTTGGCTTGGGGTTTGACAGGGAACACAAATAAATACTATATTAATGAAATGGATAAATATCTTTTAGGTGCTTAAACAATTGCTTTTGTTGGAAATATTTAAATTCCCATATTTCCAAATACCCTGAGCCATTTTGAGGTCTCCGTGCCTGTGTTCTTGTTTTCCCTCTGGCTTGAGCACCAGGTGTCTGACACAGTCTTCAGGACCATCCCCCCTGGTACAAGTCTCCCTTGTACCATCTTCCTCTTCTGCTAGATAAGGTAATACTCCTCTGTGGGCTCCTGGTATACAAATTTACAATAGCTTTTCCCACCGTGCATCGACAGTTTCTATTTGTGTGCTTTTTGTGGTTTTTTTCTGTTCTGCTTTTGGATTTACTAGAATGTGATCTTTTGAAGAACAGGGTCAAGGTTGCATTCATCTTCATTCCCCTGTAACGTGACCAGTTTCTGCCTGACCTCAGTCAACATTTATTAAACCCAACTGACTGTAATATAGGATTCTACTAGAAAATTTTGGACACAAGTCCTGAAAGGACTTAAATTTAAGCACCCTACCACAACCTTTTAACAGGTTTATAACATGAGAACTAAGCAGGATTCCGTCCTTCAGTAGGCCCTCTGAGTCTATACAGCTTCACATACTTCTTAAGCTGCTTTTATAGCCCTTCCAAACAAATTTGTTTTTTATCTTTTTCTTTTTTTTAGATATTTATTTATTTAAGCATACAAGAACTGGGGTATAGGCCAGAGGTGTGGGGGGTGAGAGGATTCACCAGAGACAGAGTGGGGAACAGAACAGGCATATTGACTGAAATACACTGCTGAGGGGAGCAGCGGACAAGTCAGGAGAGGTCTGCTATGCCATGTGGATAGCTCCCTGGCTGGCCGGGGATCAAACTCATGCTGCAGTGGCTGTGGATAGCTTCATAGATTGCGTCTTAACCCCTTACACCACCAGGAAGGTCCTATCTTTTTGATTGTTCAGTTTTTAATCAAAAAGTATTAACATTCAATGCAGTCTAAATATATTTCGCACCAAAATTACTCAGTTCTCTTATATTTCTTTATTTTTATTTTTTAAAAGATTTATTTATTTATGAATACAAGAACAGAGGTGCAGGGTGTGTGTGTGTGTGTGTGTGTGTGTGTGTGTGTGTGAGAGAGAGAGAGAGAGAGAGAGAGAGAGAGAGAGAGGATTCACTAGAGACAAAGTGGGGAGCAGAACATGCAGATATGCTTAAATACACTGCTGAGGGGAGGAGCAGGTGAGACAGGAGAGGTCTGCTGTGCCATGTGGGTCAGCTCCCTGGCCATGGATCGAACTCTTGCTGCAGTGGCTGGTGATAGCTTGATAGCGCTGTCTTTAATGCCTGCGCCACCAGGGAGGCCCTCTTTCTTTCCAAATTTGAAAGTAATGCATGCTCATGGTAACAAAGTCAAAACTGTATAAAAGGAATATATAGTAAAAAGGAAGCTGCTCCCTTCTGTTGCTCACCCCCCAGTCTCTTAGGTCTTCTTTGTAGATATAACCATGACTATCAATTTCTTTTGTATCTTTCAGATGAAAGCAAATCCTACACCATAAAAATCCTATACTATTATAGCACACTCCAATTTATAATCATAAATACTAGCATTATACAGGTTATTTGGTTACTTGACTTTTTCCTTTAACAGAATATATTGGAGATATTTTTCTTATCAGCACATCTTTTTAACAGATACATAGTTTTCCATTTCTAATTTTATGATACACCAAACCTGCTATGAAATACCATGCCCTATTGATGAAAATCTAGGTTTATTTCACTCTTACTATATGATTATTATAGGTTGAATAATGTCAGATTCATATTTGTTGTTGTCTTAACCTGTAGTATCTGAGAATG
Organism: Talpa europaea; assembly: GCF_964194135.1. NCBI lineage: Eukaryota > Metazoa > Chordata > Mammalia > Eulipotyphla > Talpidae > Talpa > Talpa europaea. The sequence continues at coordinate 39,738,588 of NC_140073.1, read as the reverse complement.
TGACCCTATGTGGGAACAGGTTCTTTATAGTGATAATCAAATTAAAATGATGTCATTAGGGTGAGCCCTACTCCAGCATGACTGGTGTCTTTATAGAAGAGAAATTTGGTCAGAGACATTTAGGCAGGTTGATGACACGAAGATGTAGGGGGAAAACAGCCATTTATGAGAAGGATCTGAAACAGATCCTTCCCATATAACTCTTAGGAGGGACGACCCTGCTAACACCTTGATCTTAGACTTCTGGCCTGCAAAAGTGGCTAATTTTATTGTATAAGTCAATCTGTGGTACTTTGTTATGGCAGGCCTGGCCTAGCAAACTTAATACAGTGATGCTTCTACAACTATTCTTACATGTACATTTTTTCACAAAGATATGACTGCAACCTCATGGGAAACCTTCAGGCAAAAGTGCCCAACTTTACTAGGCCTGGATTCCTCACCAAAGAAACTGTAAGGTTGTGAAGTTTTGTTGCTTTAAGCAACTAAGTTTTGGGGTAATTTGACATATAGCAGTAGATAACTAATTTATCTTACATCCTCCTCACTTCTCCCCCCATAACTCCCTGAGTAGCCTAGACATAGCTCTAGTATTGTCACTAGATGGGGGAGTGGGCACGTGGCCTGTCAGCCTGATCCCAACCTTCTGGAACAGGCAGATAAGCTACCAGCTGCTGTCCACTGCTCTACCAGTCAGGAGTCAGAGGGATGGACCAAGGGGTTCCTGTTTCCAAGACAGGCACTTGAGACCCTCTGGCCCAGATTGAAAAGAGGACTCCATAGACACCAGTGAGGGCAAGCAAGCAGTCAGTTTTTATTGATTAGTGAAAGAGCAAGGTAAGAGGAGACACCTCTGGGCATGAGAGACGTGGGAAGAGTTGGGGACAAGGGTAGGCAGGTTTTAGGTCTGGGGTTTGAGAACAAAGGAATTAAAATTCATTGGCTGAGAAAGCAAGGACAGTGGACTTGGCTAAAGTCCATTTGCTGATAGCAGTTGTGAGCACCCATCAGCTGCAGCTCGGGGGGATGTACAGGGCTCGTGGCCATCTCCAAAGCGAGTATCTCTTGGAGGCTGTGTGCCTGCAGCCCCAGTTTAAACCGGTCTGATCTCAAGGTCTGACTTTCTTTTGGGTCTGCAACTCCTTTTTCCCTCATAGCAGCCAGCTTGATAAGCTGTAGAAAGATAGCTCAGAAATGGTAAAAACAACAAAATCAATGAGCCAAGGAAATTTATGGCAGGGACTAGTCATCAGATTTTTAACCTCTTACTTACCAGTCCATGGGAACAGCAAAATTTTTGTCTATGATTCCTATCCTGTCCTTGTCCTGGGATCTTCCTGTGTCAGTAATGCTCTCAGCATTACACTATATCATTTTGTGTCTGTTTCCCTTACTTGCTTGGCTCCAAGGTCAGGAACCTTGACTCAGTCAGCCTTATTCTTATTGTGTCTCATGCAGAGTTCTAGCTGCCATACTTCCTTAGCTTGTTCTCGCCAAACTGAGCTGCGCACATTCTTGCCATCCCCTCTCAAATTCATTCTCTACCCAGCCATAAAAAACCTCTTTTCCCCTAGAGTGGATAGACTTATGTTTGGTAACATACACTAAGTGGCACTAATTATAGAGTAACCTGCATCTACAGAACTGTAACTTTGCTACGGCTGCATGGACTTGGGTCTCTCTGGCCCATCACATTTTAAAAAAACTGAACACCAACCCCACAGCTAAGTCAATGAAATCTGTTAAGGAGTAAAACTCTTTAAGTGGTGACTTGCCAGAGTCCCTTAAAGCTGACACATTTGTTAGGACATATTAGTTACACAATAGTTACAGCCAAATTCACAAAAGTTACCAACTTTTTCTAGAAGGAAGCAAGAAGTTAAGAAATTCCTTCCGGCCCTCCCTGGTGGCACAGGGTTAAAGTCTCAGCACTATGAAGCAACCTGCAGCCACTGCAGCACAAGTTTGATCCATGGCTAGGGAGCTATCCACATGGCACAGCAGACCTCTCATGTCTCTCCCGCTGCTCCCCTCAGCAGTGTGTTTCAGTCAGTCTGCCTGTTCCGTTCCCCGCTCTGTCTCTGATGAATCTTCTCACCACCTCCAGCACCTCTGGCCTGTACCCCAGTTCTTGTATGCATAAATAAATAAATCTTTGAAAAAGAAAAAAAAGAAATTCCTTCAGTTAGCATCTGGTATATCAGGCGGGCAGCAGAGGAGGGCTACTGGGACATGGTCAGAGGGCCCAGTGGGTCACGCAGGATAGACATTGCTAATAATCACGGTTGGCTTCTAAATACTGGTAGCAATATGACTTCTGATTTTTAATGTTAGGTAATTTATGGGTAAATGAAAAACATCAGTAATCACCCACTACGGTTAATAAACGGCCCTTCAGATGAAACTTATGAGGGCTGGGCCAGCAGCAAGGTTTCAGAAGATGAGCTACCCAGATTTTTTTCTTCCCACGTCTGGCTGGCAGAGCAGCTTTTGTGGCCATTTCAGAAACCGCCCTCACTCCATACTCAACATGTGCAACAGAAGCACCCATCCTATCTGCCAAATCTCTGCCTCCTTCTTCCACCTTTACTGGTTCTTGCATCATCATGGCTAGCTCCCACCCTGTGTGTTCATCGTTATGAAGATCCTTCTTCTTTTTTTTAAGATTTATTTATTTATGCATACAAGAGCCGGGGTACAGGCCAGAGATATGGGAGGTGAGAGGATTCACCAGAGACAGAGCAGGGAGCAGAACAGGAGACTGACTGAAATACACTGCTGAGGGGAGTAGCAGGCAAGACAGGAGAGGTCTGCTGCGTCATGTGGGTTGCTCCCTGGCCGGCCAGGATCAAACTCGTGATGCAGAGGCTGTGATTGCTTCATAGTGCGGTGCTTAACCCCTTGCGCCATCAGGGAGGCCCTGAAGATCCTTATTCTGAACCACAGTGATGGACCGGCAGGGACAGAAATGCTTGACTTCTGGTGTCCCTTCTGGGTTGTTGTCTAAACTGTCAATGGAGAAACACATCAGTATATCACCAGTGTCCGGGTAGGAAAGGGGCCTCCAGTGCTCATAATCTTCCTTCCCAGCTGTTTCCCACAAAGCCAACTCCCCATCTTCCCATCCACTTCCATAACTGCCACATAGTTCTCAAACACCATGGGGACATACATCACTGTGAACAGGTCCCTGCTAAAGACGATGAGCAAGCAAGTCTCGACACAGGCTCCATCACTGGCAATCACCAGTTCCTCCGAGATGGCAGCCATTGCTTACAAATGTGCTGCAAGACCCACAACTTATGTGGCACAAGTTCTATAAAATCTCTTGACTTTCAGATGAAAGGCACGCAGGCAACTCTGTGTCTGGTCTCTCTGTGCCAAGGATGCCTGTCCCTAAGACACAAGCTCAGAGACTAGGGTGGGCAGCTAAGCTGTCATCAGAGGACTAAGGGATAAATCTTTTTTTTTTTAAATGCAATTCTGATCACTGGAAAGCCTAAAACCTTCCTCTTAGGATGGATACGTAAATTATTAATATGACCTCCCTGGCATGACATGATCTGCTTTCCTCACCACCACATCTAAAATCAATTCTCCTTTGTTCCTGGTACAATAGCAATGCTGGTCTTTCAGTTCTTCAGTTGAATCATATGCGTTCCTCCCTTAGTGTCTGCCATACATCATTCCCTCTGCCTGTTTTACTCTCATCCTTACCCAGTTTCTAGTCACTGTTACTTCCTCAGGAAAGACCTTTTTATCTTGCATTTTAAATCAAAGAGCCCTTAGCTTTCCTTCATACCACTTATTATAATTAAATGATTATTTAATTAATAAAATGATTATTTAACTATATGTTTAGTGTGTAACTCCCCTGTTGTACCCTGAGCTCTCTGAGGACAGGGCCGCCTTATCTTGTTTACCACTGTCCCCATATCACAGACCATACTATCTTATCTGACTATTGAAAATCAGTGCTCAATATTTTTTCTTTCATTGAAGAATTACAGGGCAAATATTCTCTATTCCTTCTGTAAACTTCACATCCATTCACACATCACATCCAATCTTCTGGGAGTCATTTCTCTGTGACAGTGTTAGCTACCTTACGCAGTGAGGTCTAAGAAGTAGAGACTGCTGCTTTTAAGTGTGTGGTACAGAACCCAGCTGAGTCCTAGCTAGGGGAGGGTACAATGTTGGGAAAGCAAAGAGAGGAATAGGAATAGATTTATCAAAGATATTTCGTAACAACTCTTTGCTATTAAAATCTCCTTGGCCGGTTGTGGGCAGTGTAATGTTAAAGAAGCATGGGGTTTGCAGTCAGACCCAGGTTTGGATCCCAGCTAGACTATTTTGTAGCTTTGTGACTCTGGGCAAGTTCATCATGCTCTCTGTTCCTCAAATTTCTCAGTTATAAAATGAGGATATAATAATGGTACCTTTTTATAAAGTTGTTGGAGAGGTTCAATGACTTGTAAAAGACTAAGAGCAAGGCCTGGCCTTAGCAGTAAATGTAAGCCACTACTGTATGCTAGAAAATGTCAGCCACTATTTTTACCTCTGGTAAAATAAGATCTCCCGTTTTCCCCAGTGCCCATTTGGTACTGGAAGATGTTTAGGAATATTTGTGGTACTGCGAAGTTCTCAGTGGGAGGTTAGGATTGGAACACTTTGAAAATATAATGCCTCCTCCTCATTTCTTTTCTCTACTTTAAAATCTTCATATTGGAGCTAGTGGGAGAAGGAAAAGAGGAGAAACAGCTGCTGTTTGGTTCCAAATGACAGCAGCATCAGTATGCACTTTCTTGTGGAAGTCTGTTTCAGTTATTTACACATGTGTCTTTACAAACTCCATTGCCAGACAGATGAGATATTCTAAGGGAGGTTGACCAGTTCAGATTCTCGATACCTGGTAATTTGTGAATGCTGCTTTTTTAAATCTGGCGAACCATTAGGCTCCCTTTCCTTCTTTTAGTTTTATTGGGACCCTTCTTGTCAAGCAGAGCCTGCTATGTGTAGGCCAATCAAGAGCATAATAAAATAATTGAAGATGGAATTGCAACAATGAACTCATTCAAGCAAGGGCTGCTGGAACCTTGGGGAAAATATTTCTCATAAGAAAAATAGAAGATACCAAAAACCCAAACAGTTAATCCTACCTCAAGACACAGTGTTCTCTCAAAGCCTCTTCCTTCTTTTCTGAAGGCACACACAGTTCTGGAGCAGAAGTTAGGAACCAGCCTTTTCACCCACCCGCCAGTTGTTTTCCCCTCCCTTTTTAAACTTGTGGAAGAGCTGCCAATTTTAGAAATTCCTCCTTTGATCAGAAGATAAAGCAGAACAATGCAGTGGAGCTAAGTGGGTTCCTAAGGGACATTCTTCCAGGGTGTGTAAAATTAGCTTGAAGTGTGTATATTGGGCGGTGCTCAGGGGAAGTAGGTGAAAAGCTAGGAGTGGAAAGGGGTGGGTGTCTAGACAAGAGTTGGTAGCCAAAGCCACAGGAATAATCATAGTTGCTTCTTAACATCTCTATAGAATGGCAACTCCATCAAATCATCTCCTGGGAGTTGTAGGCATGTTTAGGGGGCTTCACCCATTTCACATCCTCCTTCCAAAAGAAAGGAAAGAAAAAGGAGTGCGGGAAAGAATTGGGAATCTTTCCCATTGTTTGTTGGAGGTAAATTTTACTGAGAATTGCAGTCTAATTCTACCATATTAGATTGTGAACCTCTGGAAGAAGTGCACCCTCTTTTGTTCAGGACAATCTGTTGTAAAATGTTACAGATTCTAGTTAGAACTGAATTTGAACAGAGCAGCAGCTTCACTATCTGTAAATGAAGATACTTTTTCTTTCTCCTTGAAATGGTTATGTAATTTTTTAATCTAACATTTGAGGGTTAAATGTTTTACAAGCATAATCTTGTTTAATTCTCATGAAGAAGTTATTGCAGAGATTATATGTGAAGATATTTTTAAAATGTAGGAAAGAACCTTCTGGTTGTGAGTTATTATTGGGTTATCCTCCTTCCCTGCCTGTTGTGAGGATTAAATGAGGAATTAAAGTGAATGCACTTTACACAATCCACGTGGTGATGTGTTACTACTTACACACCCTACAACACCTGATCCACTAATTGGACTCGGTAAATGCTGGTTGAAGGGAGCAATTTTATATTTTGCCTTTTCCTTTCAGTCTTCCGATCACAAACTAATCATACTGTAGCCTGGAGCCCAAACCAGGAATCTGGGAGCCTCTGCCTGAGTAAAGGGGAGTGCCAATACTGCCAGGAGGGGGCTGGAGAACAATCGAGTACTTCGGTGGTTGCAAAGCCTTAGGACTTGGGGCTGGAGAGGTAACCAGCTGGGGTCCCCAAAGGCCTCCCTTCCCTCGCCTGGGGCTGTAGGGATAGACATCCAGATTGTAGGGTAAATGGTTTTCAGGCTTTCCTGCCCTTCCACCATTAGGATTGCCCTGCCTGATGGGGCACCTGCAGTTGTTACATTGCTGTATGCTGTGTTGTTTACTTCTGTGGGCCATGGCTCAGTATTGCCATATTGGCCAAGGGAAGCAGAGGCAGGCGAGAGAAGGGGAGAAGGAAGAGGAAAGAACCCCCGAGAAGCCCAGAGAGAAGACTTGCTTTGGGCTTGGAGGCCTGCGTCCTGCCTGCCATGTACCTGGTTGCTGCACTACATGTAAAAGCTCAAAAGCCTGAGAAAGCTACCGAGGGCTCCAGGACTCTCCTTTACCCCGTCTGCTCCAATCACAGAAAACCTGCCCTGTGCTCATCCTGCCCCTACACAGGCGTCTGGGCAATCCCGAGGGAAGTCGGACCTTGGCACCACTACAGCGACCCGACTCTCACGGGACTCGCCCAAGCCCCGCCCACCCCCTCAGGTAGGCCACGCGCCCCAGCCAATCACAGGGCGCCTGGCCGCGGAAGGCGGTGCTTCCCTGGCCGGAAGTGACGTTGGCGCTTGGCTGGCCGCGGAGTCCGCCGAAGCTCTCCGCGGCCGCCGAGGCGACTGAGGGGAAAATGTCTCGGACCCTGGCGGTTGTGGCGGCTCGGGCTGCGGCGGGGGCTGCGGCGCGGGCAGCGTGAGGTGAGGAGCGGTCGGCGCGGCGGGGGTGGGCGCCCGGACCCCTGCTTTGCGCGGGCGGAGGGGGATCCGAGGCCGGGAGGCTCCCTCCCCGCGGCCCCCTGCCCGGTCCCCGCCTCTGACCCCGGCCCCGGGCCGGACGCCGCCCGACGCGGCTGCGCCCTCCCGCCCGGCTCCCCCGCGGCTGCCCGCGCCCCGCCGGGCCCCCGTTGTGTGCGGCGCGGGGGGTGGTGCCCCGGCGTTAGTTTGGTCCCAAAGGGGGGGGGGCGGCCCCCGGGTCGCGGGGGCCGGGGCTGGAGCCGCGGCGGGGCCGGGTCGCGGTCCCGGGCGTGCGGCGCTTCTCGGCTCCGGCGCTGCCGCTGCTCGTCCGTGCGGCGCCCCGTCCCGTCCCGTCGGCGGCTTGGGGGGCCGGGGGGGTCTCCCCTTCTCTCTTCCCGGCGAGTGTGACTTCGCCGCGAGTCCACTTGTTCCGGGAAGGCAGGATTTCAGCGCGTGTTTATTTAGCGCCTCGTCTTTCCGAGAGGGCTGTCAAATGAAAAATATTTGCGGAACTCTTCCCGAGTAACGGAAGCACAGCGAATAATTCACGGGGAAAAGCACATACTCATTTTCCCCACGAAATGATTTGGCTTTAAAAACCGAGATTCTCCAGCTGTGATTTTTTTTTTCTCCCCTCCCCACGCCCCCCCACCCCACCCCCCGGGCGAGGGCAGGCTTTGAGGAGGGCAGTGAGGGAGGAGAAAACTAAGTGAGGCGGAAAATGTAGAGATAAAGTGGAAGAGCGCCCGTAGTCGTGGTTCTTTCCCTGGGTTAACTCGCTAGAAGCTGAGCTTGTAATTTTATTTTTATTTTGAACAGTGAGCGTTGGTTTCAGTGGAGGGAGGGTTTCTTTGAACAGGATTACCTGTGAAAGCGGTCCCCTCGAAATCTTTCCATGTGGGTGTCGGGCAGAAAAGCTCTGTGGAGAAGATCGTTTAAGATACTGGAACATCAACCCACAGGTTAGAAGAGACGTAGAAAAGAAGAAAGCTATTGTTAGAACAATGGTGAAGACAGTGTAAAGGAAGGAAGTGCTGCTCAGAGTTCCAGGAACATCGATTCCAGGAGAGACTGTATACTTTTGCCTCCTTGATTTATGGTTCAGGTCTGCACCAGGTGTCTTAGCAGATCTGCTGCGGTGGATGGGTTGGTGCTCATCACAGTAGCAAATTAGACTGAAGAGCTTTTAAGACAGCCTTTGCCATAAGGCGTAGTGACTGAATAAAGAGATTTTTAAAAATTCATACTTAATTCAAGAGGGATTTTATATGAGTACAAAGTGCAGATAAAGCTTTGTCCGTGAATAACTTTACCTAAACTATAAATTCTAAAGCAATTTTTTTCTTATGATGAAAATCTGTTGCTATTTGTTTTGTATGCGTGTTTTCTTTGCAAACTGTATTTTAATGTTTTCCTCTATAGATTTCAACAGCTTTTCCTGTTTTGTGGAATATAAAAGTTGACATACTTACATTTAGAAATTTTAGAAACTCTGTGTTATTAACTATATATGTTAAGCATATACTTTTTGTTTCTCCCTTCTGCCTTGTGAATGATTCTAAAATTTTCAGTTAATTAAAAATTGCTGCATCAGTTTCCCTCTTGAGGAATATTTCTTTAGCACAATGTTTTTGATTTAGTGAGCTCATTCAATAAGTGAACTTACACAAAGAGTGTTGAATTTCCCAAAAGCTCAGTTTTTATCAGAGCATCAGACCAAACTTTTCAGAGCAGTAGAGCAAGGTACTTTTTAAAAAAAAATGCTTTTTACCTTGTGTTGCTTTGATATTATACTTGCCATATTCCAAAAAGAATTTAAGGCAGGCAAATGATAAAGGTGAATGTTTTACTGCAGTGCAGTCAGGTATGCGATTTGACTTGTTAGTTGAATCAGAGCAGAGGTAAAAATGGACTCTTCGAAAGCTCTTACTGTTTCACAGAGTCTGCAAGGGTGCTGCACATTGCAGTGGTTCCAGGAATGTGGGGGAAGAGAGAGAGAGAGAGAGAGAGAGAGAGAGAGAGAGCGCAAGCGCCTGCCCTCAAGAAGTTCTCTAGGCTATCTGTGGAGACAAACTTACAGAGTGTATCGCTATGGTTATAAGGGCAGTGGTAGGTCCCAAAGTACTATAAGAGATTTGTCACCTGGGCTGGGAGATGGAGAGGGAATGAGTGCATCCAATGAGAGAGGTGATGCTCAAATTGAGTCTTGAAGGATGAATATCTTCCATTAATGAGGAGGGGATAGAAGTAGTAGTTTCTAGACCCTGCTGTGATACTATCAGTGAGACATTAAGGAAGCTGCTTGATACTGGTATGTTTTCCTATTTCAATGTGGGATATTTTCCTATATAAATGTAAGATATTTCACATTTTTGAGGTAAACCTTTGAATTCTGGAATGCATTTTACACTTATATCTCAATTTGGACTGGCCACATTTTAAGCACTCAGTAGTAGCTGCTAGTAAGATGGTACATGTTGAATGGTACAGATCTAGAATATGAAAATCTTGTATTTCTAATTTGATTCCTACGTGAAAAGGAAAAGCAATGAGAAAAAGGTAAAACATTTCCATGAGAAATGGTTTTAGTGTTTTTCTTCTATTTTAAAAGGGCACGTTTATTAGGAAAAAGATACCTGCGTAGACCTAGGTGGGCAGTCTTGGGGCAAGATCTGCCAAGAAGTGTATTAGTAGTAGTTTATAATTTCTAGTCATTTTGGTGGTATTAATACATAATGCTTTTTTGATTGGAGTTATGTTCTCCTACTTGGAAATAATATCACTGTAGGATATTTTTCAGGTTGTTCATTTTTTATCTTTATTTTGTACTTCTCTGTATATTTTGTATCCCTCCTTTTCTCTGCAGTTTTATTTATGACAAGATAGAGTCAAAACACAATGGTAGCATGCACATGAATGTTTAGGCACTTTAAGGAGAATTATTCAACTTTATAATTGTATAAATTTCACATTTCCATCTCAGTGAAGTAGGAGGGTTCCAGTTTTCTCCACAACCTTGCCAACACTTGTTATTTTCCATTACAAAAATATATAGTCATTCTAGTAGCTGTGAAATGGTATCTCTTTGTGGTTTTGATTTGCATTTCCCTATTGAACGTCTTCCTTGCAGTAAACTTCCTTTTTATATGGTTGTTTCCAATAATTGGACGCATGTAATATACCGATTTTAAAATGCCTGTTATATGCTAGGCATTCTTTATAATTTATTTGATTGCCATTATGAGATAAGATCTGTGTTTTACACATGAGAAAAACTAAGACAAATGGAGATTAAATAGTTTAAGATTATTTGAGCTCAGTTCTCTTTATTTTCTCTACAAAATTAACAGCTTCATGCAGTTGGTGTCATGTAAAAATAAAATCTTGCTAGCCGTAGAAATTGATGGTATTAAGAGGGAAAATTCTAGAAGTACTTATGTCAGTTTTTCATTATTATCCCTTATTTGGGGTGTTCTCGGTTTTATTTTTTCCTACCTTAAAACATGTTGGAAGCATATACATAACATTTAATACAAAAGCTTACTATTGTCATGTTAGAATTGGAGTAATTTAGGGTATATTTAATGATTCATGTTAAATGAATGAACAATAAAGTAGTCCAAAGTTCAGTAATTATCTCCTCAAAGCAGTAGCACTGTTGGAATTCTGAGTTGGATTGAAAGTGCTTTGTCAGTAAAAAGTCTTTCAACAGGAACCTCTTGCTGTGGTTTTGTCCCCCCTTCCTTATTCCCCTTTCAAACATACACATCCTCAGACTCAGAAAGTTATTCTGAATGAATACCCTAATTGTGATTCTCTTATGTGTATAGTGTTGCTCCTAAGGGTTGGAGGTAGTGTAATAACTACTAGTACTTATTAGGCTACACTAATAACTACAGCAATGACTAGTCATTGCTTTTTTGTCCACATGAGAGAGTTAACCCCTTTATTAATTACTTGTAGTCCTTGGGTAAAGCATAATTGTAAGAGTGGTATGGAGTTAAAGAATGCAGAAGGCAGATTAGTATCATCCAACTTTAAAATTCTGAAGAAGTGCAAGAAGGCTCTTCTCTTAGCTTTTCCCGTGATGCTCTTTTCCTGTGTCAGGTTACAGTTCACTAAACCATTCTGTCACATTACTGTTTGTTGTTTTTTTTTTTTTTACCCCATTCTATTTACTGTCTCAGTTTACCATATTTGTTTGCTTGTTTAAATCAACCCACTTAATCCTAGTTCAAATCACTGCTGTCTTTTTTCCTAGACTATTTGAAACTGTGCTGTTTCAATTACCGGCTAATCGGTATCCCAGTTTCCATTTCTTTTCTCATGTCCATTTTCCATAGAACAAATAGAGATCTTTGATCAGGGTAAATCAGATTGTAACAGGGACCAAATCAGATGTTCCCCAGGAAAGGGGGAGGTTTCAGGTTCCCTGCCTCACCCAAGGAAGGGTAGAGCTGTGCGGAAAGGAGGTGAAGCTGCAGAGGAGACTGGAGGAAGGAAGGAAGCAGGATGGAGAGCCAGGAGGAGACCTGGAGGAGGCACATGGAGCAGAGAGACGTGAAGAAGCTGCACTTGATTCTTGGTCCTGGACTGGTTGAAACAGACGTGTGTGAGAGACCCGTGGGGAGGTTACCACGGGTATCTTGATTCTGCTTTTGCTTTTTCTGTCCCAGGTGTGCTGAGATGGGTAACTTTGGGTGCTTAATTTGCCAACTATTTTACATATTCTTTCTCTTCTCTGTTGCTTACTAATTGTATTAAAGTTCCTTTGCATTAAAGGTTGTAATGTACTACAGTATGTACTGTCTTGATGTGGAGTATGGCAGAAGCTATTTAGAGCAGGTAGGTGTGGGGTTCCTGGGGTTCCTGCTTGATAACACAATCACGTAAATGTCTGTGCAAAAAACCCACATCTTTGGCTTTCTGTTACACTTATTTGAATATATTAGTGTCTCCAATCCTCCACTGAAATACATTAAATTTAAGATTTTGTATTGATAGATTTTAGGGTTACTTTTCTGAGTGAAGATATTTTGATTTTTCATATAATTGAGTGTGGTGATTTAACTTGTTCTTGATTTTATTAAAAAATGTTTCACTAAAAATCCACAGAATGGTGTATGTTAGGTTGCAATGTGGAAATTTGTGTCATAGCCTCAACTTGAAAGTGTAACTGCATATTTAGCATATCTAAATTAGGAGGAAAAGGTTAAATTTTACAAATCAGTTTATTGTAGCAACCTCCCTGGTTTCTTTAAGACCAGACTCTAGAAAATAAGATTGATTTGACCTTAACTCCACAAAATTTATTGTATTGGGGAAGAAACTAATCTCTACCTATCTAGACCTCTGCCTTTGGCTGGAGAATAATTGACCAGAGATTAGCAAGAGAAAAGACAAACTTTATTTTTTTTAAGATTTTTATTTATTTATGCATACAAGAACTGGGATGTAGGCACGAGTTGCGGGAGGTAAAAGAATTCACCAGAGACAGAGTGGGGAGCAGAACAGGCAGACTGACTGAAATACACTGCTGGGGGGGAGCAGCAGGAGAGACCAGAGAGGTCTGCTGGGCCATGTAGTTAGCTCCCTGGCCTGTGGGGATCGAATTTGTGCAGCAGAGGCTGTGTATAGCTTCACAGTGCTGTGCCTAACCCCTTGCACCACCAGGAGGGCCCAAACTTTAATTATATACATGGGAGGCCCATCCATAGAATAATGGAACTATCATGTCATCATCCCAGTAAAGTTATATAAAGTTTCAAAAGGGGATAATACATTTAAAAGTGAAAGACAAAACAAAGATTTTTGCAATTTAAAGAAAAGGTAATTTTGCAGGGTTAATCTACATAGGTACCCTTTGAAAATAGACCTTGTAAACCTTAGTGTGGGCGAGAAGGCTGTCTTTTAAACTACTGCATGAGCCACCACAAAGAATTTTTATTTCCTGTTTTTAGAGAGATAATTAGGCAAAAAACATTCTTGTATCTTCTGTCTCTTAATTTCTTTCAATTTGAAATAATCAGCATGCCACTGAGACACATCCTGAGGCAGTCTGTCTTTGGCCCCAACTTTAGTAAGAACTGAAGCCATTTTTTTTTTTTTTTTAGTAATCTTTTGATCTACATTACTCTGTGACCCCATTAGGCTCATTCCTTAGTATATTTTTATCCTGCTTGGGCTTCGCTCAACTTCTTAAGATATGTTTGGTGATGTCTTTCTTGTGAAATGTTTTTGGCCATTTTCTCTTCAAATATTTTCTGTCTTCTTCTGGCACTCCAGTTACATATATGCTAGACCATTTGAAGTTGACCCACAGAACTCAGGAATAGGCTGTTTAACCTCCACTCTTTTTTCCTATGTTAGTTTGGATATTTTCTGTTGATCTCTCTGCAAGTCTCCAATGATTTCTTTTGCTATTAAATCCATCTAATTAATTTTTCTTTTCTGAATCAGTTTTCTTTCCTAGAATTACAATTTGATTCTTTTATAATTGTGTAATTTTGCTGGACCAGCCACCCCCTCCCCCCCTTTCAGGAATAGTGTCCCATCTTTTTTACTTGATCATTTATTATTTTCATCATTATTTAAAGTTCCTGTTTGATAATTCCAAAATTTTGACCATTCTGTCGGCTTATGTTGACTGTTTCTGTAATCATGGGTGATATTTTCTTTTTTCTTTGTCTCATTGACTTTGATTATATGTCAGAGATGTAATGTAAAACAACATTAGAGCCTGAAGTTTTCTTGTTATTAATATTTATCTCCAAAATATCCTTTATTCTGTCAAACTGCTAAATTGAAAGATTCTGATTTATAAGTGAGATGGGTCTGTGTTTTGTTGCAACTTTTAATTTGGTTTAGTTCACCACTAGGTTAAAACACTTGGGGGTGAATCATGACTTTCTCTTGAGCAGGATTTGGGATCTGAGCAGCGACTTGATTCCACAAATTTGTTTTGCAGCTTAGCTGCCAACTTTTTAGGTCACTGGGGAGTCTGTTCTCTATTGCTTCCTTGCTTTCTGTATCGCAGGAGTTCTTGTCTTGCTTCTCTTAACCCAGCCTCAGGAGGGCAGTTGTCTGTGAAGGTCTGTAATGCCTTGGAGATCTTTTTCTCAGTTATCTTGCCTTGTCCCTAGCCTTTGGTAGATAAAAGTTCAGAGTGCCACAGATGAATTTCTCCCTGCTCACTTGTTTCAGTCTTCTTTTGGAGGGTGACTGATTTCTTTGTACTTTAGGGGTGGGGGTCCACATATTTTGGGGGGATGTCTTTTTCTGCTTTTCCGTCCTGTCCGTAGCTTTTAGTGTGCTATCTATGCATTTTATGCCACTCAGTTTTACCTACACCACTCCTTATAATTTTAATCTGCATGCTTGATTACATGTGATGGGTAAAAGTTTGTTAAAGGACTGACTTCTGATTATGTCAGACTATGGTGCATCTCTTTTGCTTTTCAGGTGAGAGTAGCAGTGGGCCTGCCTCCCCTATGAGAGTTTATCACTTTTTGGTTATTTAACTCATCAGATTTTTTGGTGTTTCCTACTCTGATAAGTCTTAAAACTTTTTTTATCTTATTTAGCTTGTTTTTCATTGTTGGAGTGAGTCTTTTGCTACTTTGTATTCCTCGTAAGTGAAAATTCCTCTACTACACATTTATTACCTTCTTTTAAAAATAATTAAATATTACAAACAATGTAATATTTAAACTACCAAAGTTTAGATAGTGAAAAGTAAATCTCCTGTTTGCCGTTGCTTCTCCCTGGTTTTCCTGTTTTCATTGACATACTAATTCCTTACCTTTATTGCCTTTTTTTTTTTTTAAAGCTTTATTTATTTATTTATACAAGCACTGGGTACAGTCAGATGAGCAGGAGGGTGAGAGAATTCACCAGAGCCAGAGCAGGGAACAGAACAGGCAGACTGACGAAATACACTACTGAGGGGAGCAGGAGAGGTCTGTCGTGCCATGTGGGACCCTTGCTGTTGGCTGGGGATCGAACCGGTGCTGCAGAGGCTGCAGGCAGCTTCGCAGCCCAGCGCTCAACCTCTGTGCCACCAGGGGAGACCCACCTTTATCACTTTTGTCTCCCAAGGTGTTTCTTTCCAGTCAGACTCTTCCATCTGTCCTTCTGATGCTGTCCTATTCAGCTGTACCCAGTATATTTGAGCTAGTATTTTAATGTACTTTTTAAAAAAGATATATTTATGCATATGAGAGCTGGGGTACAGGCCAGAGGTGCAGGGGATGGGGTGAGAGGATTCACCAGAGACGGAATGGGGAGCAGAACAGGCCGATCTACTGAAATAAACTGCTGAGGGGATCAGCATGTGAGACAGGAGAGGTCTGCTGCACCATGTGGGTCACCTCCTTGGCTGGGGATTGAACTCATGCTGAAGGAGTTACAGATATCTTCATAGTGCTGCATCTTAACCCCTTGCACCACCAGGGAGGTTTGCACCACCAATTTTTATGTTCTCTTAAGTACCTTACAGAATATTGAAGACACTACACTTTTTGGTGAAAAATTACGTCCTGATCGGGTATACATTAGGCTTAATTTTATTTAACAATTACATAAATGAGAACTTGTTCGAGAACTATTTTAGATGCTAGAGATGCTGGAGTGAATTGAAGAGATAAAAATGAAATTTAGAGAGGAAAGATAGACGGTAAAATAAAGAAAATATATACAGGATGGTAGTAAATGTTAAGGAGAAAATAAAGTGCACAGACAGTGGAGGTGTTGTTGAAATTTGGAGCAGAGGGGTGACAAGATGTAGGTTTTCAAATATCACTGGCTGCTTTGTTGAAAATAGTCTGAAGGTGGGGGGTGGCAGAGACAGATTGGGAGGCTATTTCGGTAATCCAGTCAAGAGATGATGGTTGATTTAGGATAGTAGCAAGAATATAAGGAATGAAGAAATGCTTAGTTCACAGATACTTTAAGCTATAAGATTTTATTTTATTTAATTTTTTTTATTTATTTATGCATAGAAGAACTGGGGTGTAGGCCAGAGTTGAGGGAAGTGAGAGGATTCACTAGAGACAGAGTGGGGAACAGAACAGGCAGACTGAAATACATTGCTGAGGGGAGCAGTGGGTGAGACAGAAGAGGTCTGCTGTGCCATGTGGGTCAGCTCCCTGTCCATGGATCGAGCTTGTGCTGCAGTGGCTGTGATAGCTTGATAGTGCTGAGACTTTAACCCCTGTGCCACCAGGGAGGCCCCTGAAGCTATAAGATTTTATATGCGTATCTATGCCTATCTCACAGAGACACCATATTGCTGACTTCCTAACAAGCTATAATTGAATTAGGATTTTCTAATTTAATTCAAATAAGTAAAGTAAATTTATTGGGTATGCATATAATGACAAGAGTATGCAATCATCTTTTTTTTTTTTTAAGAACTCAGTCTTTTTTTTTTTTTTTTTTTTTTAAAGATTTATTTATTTATTTGTTTATGCAAGCACTGGGTACAGTCAAAGCATGGGAGGGTGAGAGAACTCACCAGAGCCAGAGCGGGGAGCAGAGCAGGCAGAAGGACCGAAGCACACTGCCGAGGGGAGCAGCGGGCGGCAGGAGAGGTCTGCGCGCCATGTGGGACCCTCCTCTGGTGGCCGGGGAGCAGCCGGGGATCGAACTGGTGCTGCAGAGGCTGCGGGCAGCTTCGCAACCCAGCGCTCAACCGCTGCGCCACCGGGGAGGCCCAGTCTTTTTTTTTTTTTTTTAAAGATTTTTATTTATTTATCTATATAAGCACTGGGCACAGTCAGAAGCGCGGGAGGGTGAGAGAATTCACCAGAGCCAGAGCAGGGAGCAGAGCAGGCAGAAGGACCGAAGTACGTTGCTGAGGGGAGCAGCGGGCAGCAGGAGAGGTCTGCGCGCCATGTGGGACCCTCCTCCGGTGGCCGGGGAGCAGCCGGGGATCGAACCGGCGCTGCAGAGGCTGGGGGCAGCTTCGCAACCCAGCGCTCAACCGCTGCGCCACCAGGGAGGCCCCCTGCAATCATCTTTTATTGATGGGAATGTCTTACTTTTCAGTGTTTTATATTTTAAAGTGCAATGAATATTTTTAATATAAATTGATCATGTTATGCAGTACTGATGAAGTTATTCACATATGGTGAAAATCATAGAGAAATCATATTTTATAATTTTTTTCTTAGGTTTTTTTGCAGTCTTTCTTACCCTTTCCCCATATCTCTTCATGAATAAGGGCAGTGTTCTTAATTTAGCTTATTGACTGGCGAATGATAAGGGATAGGGTAGCACTTACTTGTATATTTTTATGGCATCTGAAAAAAGTTAGATTTGTGTTCATATAAAACACCTCACAATTTGTAATACAGGTGTTTGTTGTTTTTCACATGCCATATATTATATAGATATGAAATGTGGTATTTGAAATATGTAGAATATGTAGAGTAGATCTTTTTAAATGTGGAATAACACAGAAAAATGCATAAAGTTTATATGATTGTTTAACAAATAACTGTAAAATAAACACTTGTGTAACCAGTCATTAGATTAGTAATTAAAATATTGCTGGTATTCTAGAAGTTTCCAGTGTACTTCTCCCTGATCATGAATCCTTCCATGAGTAGCCACTATCCTAATCTTTCCCTTCCTTTTTTGTTTTACCATTATGTAAGTATCGTTAAGCAATGTAGTTTAGTATTTCAGCGTCATCTGAATGGAATCATTCAGTGTATTTTTATCTCTCCACTTGCTTTTTTATCCATTTTTTAAAAAATAACTGTATTTGTTCATTGGCATCACTATATAAGATTATTGATACATTGATTGAGCTGTGATGAAAGACATGTTTAGTCTTTGTTCCTGGTTCCTAGCATGCAATTCCAAAACCCCTTGGAATCTCTGGAATTGTAAGATGTCTTTTGTATGCTAGTGAAATGACTTATGTCTGGGACCCCTAGATAGATTCAGAATCTGGACTGCTTGCCAGAAAGATCAGGGCATGATTAGAGGATTGGAATTTTCGTCCCCAGCCTCCTGACTTCTGGTGAGGAGCTAGGAGCTGGAGATTGTAATTATGTCTGTGTAATTAAATCACCACAGATTCTTAAATGAAGAGGAGAACTTTGGATTAGTAACCATATTGAGATGCTGGTATGGTGGCACTTTCAGAGAGACCTTGGAATTTCCATATACTGCCCCCTTTTATCCCAGCCTTAGTCGGTGCATTCCTTCTATCAGTCTATTCTGAGATATATCTTCTATAATAAACTGGTGATAATAGTAAGTAAGCTCTTTTGTTGTGTTCTGTGAGCTGTTGTAGCAAATTATCAAACCTGAGAGGGAATTGTGGGAACCTGCAATTTGTACCCTAGTTGGACAGGTGTTTGGGTAACCTGGGGCCCCAACACTTGTTGACTGGCATCTAAACTAAGAACAGTAATGTTGGACTTAGCCTATAAACCTGTGGAGTCTGACACTAATTCTGCTAGGTAGTTAATGTCTGAATTGAGTTGAATTGTATGATGCCCAGTCAGTGTCTGGAAAGTTAGAGAAATTGGTTGTTGGTATAGAAAAACACATTTGGTGTCAGAAGTGTTGCACATTGAAGCAGACTATGAACGTTTTATTGTTTATACATGCCTGGATTAATAAAAATTTGGGTTATTTCCTATTTGGGACTAATACGTAGACAAGTTATTTGAATGTTCTTATGCATGTATTTGGGCCATATATACAAGAATTTCTCTAGGATATATGTATCCTGGGGTGTACTTGCTGGGCCATCGAGCAAGTATATCTTCAATTTTTCTATATAATCCCTGTTTAATGAAATAATTCTGTGAATTTATATTTATTCCAGCATTGTGTATGTTTTTTCGTTGCTTTGTAATCATTTAGTATTGGAAGATTTAAATTGTTTTCCCAGTGTTGCATGTGTATAGTGTTGTTTCACTATGGTTTTAATATGTATTTCTCTAATTAGTAAGCTTGAACCCTTTTTCATTTATTTATTGGCCATTGAATTTCTCTTTTGTGATGTTTGTATCTTTGCTATTTTTCTTTTAGATTGTCTTTTATTTAATTTGCAGGAGTTATTGATCCAGGATTTGTAGCCTTTGGTTTTGTATTAAAAAGTATCTTTTCTGTGTCTTCTTGTCCTTTTCTTTGATCTTTTGATGAATGAAAAATTTGAATTTTAATACAGTAAAATTTATTAACTTTTTGCCTTATGGTTAGTGTTTTCTCCATCTTGCTTTAAAAATTTCCACTTCGTTTGATTAAAAATTTTTATACTTTTGAGTAAAATAGGAGCCCACTTCATTTTTCCTCCATTTGTTCCAGCATAATTTATTGAAAGGACAGTTTTCTCTTCACTGATGCCATTTTGTCTTAGTGAGGGCTGTGTGTGTCTGTTTCTGGCTTCATTGCCTTTTTTTTTTTTTTTTTTTAAAGATTTGTCTGCTTGCATAAATACCATGCTATTTTAAGTAAAGTTTGTTTTATAATATACTTTTATTGGCTAGAGCAAGTCCTCCAACTTGTTCTTTATAAAGAGTGTATTAGCTATATGCCCTTTTGGTTACTCATATTTTAGATCACCTTGTCAAAAATAATTTTAAAAGGTTGTTTGAATTTTGATTGGGATTGCATTCAGTGTATAGATCTATTCCAGTAGAGGCAGCATCTTTAAAAAATAAAGTCTTTGACTCCAAAATCATGGAAAAATGTTCTTTATATTCAGATAGTCTTTAGTATTTGTCAGCAAAACTTTATCATTACTCCCATACCGTTTTGTTACATGTATAATACATGGGTTCTGTAGATATTATTGTAAATATTTGAAAATTGCTTTTTCTAATCACGTGTTGCAGGTATATAGAAATGCAGTTGATTTTGGCATGTTAGTAGTGTATCCAGCAACCTTGCTTAAATAACTCTGGCATGTAATTCTCTTAATTTTTTGCATAGTCTTTGGATTATTTAATTTTTTATAAATAATATTTTGTTCCAGTTTGGTCCCTATTCCTCTTGCCTTTTTGTGTTGTCTATGAGCCTATAAAATAAGACTTTAAATAGTTGTAGACATCGTCCTCTCTCATAAAAGGAGTGGCATCATAAGTTCTATTGTCAGTGATGCCTTCATTTAACAACTACAGAATTTTGAGAGTAGAGGATAAATAAAATAGGAATTCATATTCTCAAAGAAATTGTAAATTTGTTAGTCACTTGGTGGTAACAAGTTAATCTAAAAGACAATAAAATGTATTAATGCAGAAATAAATAACCCTAGAATAGAGGAAGAAAGTTGGCATATAGTACATAAGGATGTTTATACGCTTACTGATTCCAGATAACTGTTAACATAAAAATATATCATAGTGAATTAGCACTGCCTGAGCTTTAGTTCTGTTTTCACTACTCACTAGCTACTATGAACGTGGGCAGATTATGTTTTCTTAAACTAAGGATGATAATAATAGTAGCTACTCAGTAGACTACATAGGGATTAAATTAGTTAATATACTGCTTAAAGCAATATTTTCCCCATGGTTACTGTGGTCTTTAAAAGTTTATTTTTTGTAAGATTTATTTATTTATGCACACAAGAACTGGGGTACAGGCCAGAGGTGTGGAGGGTGAGAGGATTCACCAGAGACAGTGGGGAGCAGAACAGGCAGATCTACTGAAATATACTGCTGAGGGTAGCAGCAGGCGAGACAGTAGAGGTCAGCTGTGCCACGTGGGTTATCTCCCTGGCCTAGGATTGAACTCGTGCTGCAGTGGCTGCAGACAGCTTCATAGGTTGTGTTTTAACAAACCCTTGCGCCACCAGGGAGGCCCCTAAAAGTTTATTTTTTATGGTGATATAATATTATACTCTGTGGAGTGCCATATTTGTTTCATTGAGATTTATTTTCATTTTAGAAAAGAAATATTTGTATTGTTGTACTCAAATAATCGTTTCTCCGTTTTCTTAGGTATCTTGAATTTTAAGATCAGACAGCATTTAGATGGATAGCAGGACTGGGTTGTTTTTTTTTTTTTTTTTTCCCTGAAATTTAACTTTAAATAGTAAATGAATGTCTACCACAGGAGAAGCCAAGAGCTTTTAAATTAATTCTTCTGTTTGGGGTCTACAAATTGTATTCAAAAGTTTAATTGAATAGTTTAATTGCCCTCTTTTGAAGAATTTTAAAGTAGCTACAGCCAGTGATTGTCACTGGATTACTTTATATTGGGAAATTTTGGCAGATGGTATATAATCATCATTCAAAAACTAGTTGTATTGTTTTCCCCAGCTTCAATTAGGGGAACATTAGCATTGAAGTTTCCATTTTGAATTAGTATGTAGGAAATTACTTCCTGCTAAATGTTTGACATCAAATGAAGTTTTATTAAAAAGTAGCCACATAAAATATTTTTTTAAAGATTTGTTTTTATTTATGCATACAAGAACTGGGGTGTGGGCCAGAAGTGCAGGCGGCGGGGAGTGAGAGGATTCACCAGAGACAGAGTGGGGAGCAGAACAGGCAGATCTACTGAAATACACTGTGGAGGGGAGCAGCGGGCGAATCAGGAGAGGTCTGTTGCCCCTGGCCGGGTTAGCTCCCTGGCCGGGGATTGAACTCATGCCACCCGTGCCCCAGTGGCTGGTGATAGCTTGATAGTGCTGACTTTAATCCCTGTACCACCAGGGAGGCCCAGCCACGTAAAATATTTAGGGAACATTCTTTGTTCTTTGGAAGAATTTGTGAAAGACTGTTATTGTTTCTTATATTAAAAAATAGCTGAAACACCTGATTACTTTTAGGTAACCTTTTAAATCTTTTATTACCATTGAGTATATATGAAATTATCATTTGAAAAACTGAAATATGGTAATTTAACTATAACAGCTCACTATTACTGGCTACTTAGAGTTGAGTTTACTTTAGCATATACTGCTTTGGGTTGGACAAGTAGCAGAGCAAGCAAATGAACTGATGATGTGAAAAAACACCATGTGCACTATTAAAATATATTTCAAACTTTTAACTTTATATATTTGTCAGTAATGAGAGGTGACATTAATTTGAAATATTTGGAATAAGTGTATTCTCCATTGAGTAAGCTGTATCTCAGACACTCTTAAAAAATCCAGATTTCCCTTCCATCATATCATTCCTTCTTTCATTTCATTAAGTATTCTCCTGGCTTCTATATTTGGCAGTTAACAAACTGGATTATGCTTGTAGAAGATGCATTGCAGTACAGTTCGGTATCTTGTTTTGTTCTAACCCATTTGATTTTGTAAAAAATAGGCCGTGTCTTATGGTATGCAGTAATAGTCAATTACACTTGACTCATTTCTTCTACCGTATATCCATAGTCTTAACACCATCTGAAATCCCTTCTTTAAGACTGTCCAGTAAGCTTCCTTCCTTCCTGTTAAAACATATATTTGTTAAATTAAGTTCCATATTTATTAGGCAACATTCTTTTAAATGTTGTGGGTAAGAAAATAATGAACAGAGTCATCTCTGCACTTGTTTATTTTAGTCTGTCGAATAGATACACAGATTACAAATTCCATGTTAATTAAGATATTTTGGTGATCATGGCAGAAAGTAATTTTCAGCTGACTTAAACCAAAATGGTGATATATTGGCTTATATAAATGAATAAACTGACCTTGGGCATGGATTGAATCCACATGTTTAATGTAATATCCTGAATCTATCTCATTTATCTTCTGCTCTCTGTGGCTTAGAGTCACTCAGAAATCATCTCCTCAAGTGGTGGCAACGATGGTTACTACAGTACCAAACCTACATCCTATCATCTTAGCAACTACAATAGGGTTAACTCTGATTGGCCAGACTTGGATCCTCTTTGTGGGCCTGGGTAAGGGGGAGGATGGTCCACCCTATGTGGATTAAGAGGAATAAAAGGGAGATAAGTAGATTCCAGAAAAGAAGTTTTTGGAAGAAAGGTTGCTAAGCAGGCAAAAACAGCATAAAGTCTACAAAATTAAATACAATTTTCTCAGCTAAAAGATGAATCGTGATAGGAGCTACTTAAAAGCTTCTGAAAGGAGACCGTATTTGAATTGGGTCCTGAAGGAGAAGGAGAATTTTTCCAGGACAGAATGATTAAAGAAAGGACTTTCTAGGTCATGCATTTGAGAAATTTGGCAGGGAAGAGAGAAAATTAAAATGCAAGCCATTGGAGTCTGAATGGGTATATTAAGATTTTTTTCTCTCTCAGTATGGAGAAAGTCTGAACGTTTTCATGGTTGAGGAACAGGAGCAAGTAAAGGAGAAATTAACAATGCGAAGGAGACAATCATTGATAAAGAAGTAGGGGAATTCAGTGGGATTAAGGATATAAATGGAGGGGACAGCTTCAGAAAGGAAAAGGAGCTATTCATTCTCTGAGGACAAGTGAAGGAAGATGACAGTGGTGGGGGGCAAGTTAAAACACAGAAATTCGTTGTGAAGTAGGTAACTCACTTCAGTTTTGTTTTCTAAAGGAAGGAGAAAAAATTTTATCAGTTATCTATTGCTTTGTAACCAGTCCAGAATTATCCTCTAAGTTAGCAATTTGCCTGTGAACTTGGGCTGGATGGTTTCTTCTGTTGTTTTGACTTGGATCACTCATGTGGCTGAGGGGGCTCAGAATGGGCTCTGGATGTAATGTCTAAAATGGTGACTTCACCCGCATTTCTGGTGATCTGTGCTGACTATTGCCTGGGCCTCTATGCTCACTTATTGTCCATGAATACTCACCTGCTGGTGGTTGCTGTTCAAGAAAGAAGAGCAGAAGGAGTAAGGTCTCTTATAACCTAACTTGGAATGCCTACAGTGTCACTTCTTTAACATTTGATTGGCCAAAGCAAGTCACAAGACCATCACAGGCTGCATCAAGAAATAGATTCCACCTTTGAATGAGAACAATAAAGTCGCATTGCAAAGGGGTGTGTGTGCTGGAATGGGAAGAATTTGTGCCCATTTTACCCCCTTCTACATTTTATTGTGAAAATTTTCATTCAAGCAGCCAATTGAAAGAATTTCAGAGTACATACCCATCTATTTACCATCTGGAGGCTATCATTAACATTTTCTTATACTTGTCTTATCACATATTTATCCATCTACCATCCCCCTATCTATCAATTTATTATATTTGATGAATTTCAAAGTAATTGATAGGCGTCAATACTTTTCTTTATGTACTTCATGCATATTTAGCAAGAGTCAATATTTGTTTACATTTTTTCTTTTGTATAATGTTTACATACAATAAAGTATACATATTTTAACCTATTTTTTGCAGTCTACCCCAGCAAGGAAAATTTTGGAATAGCTTTTTAGTGAAGTGTAGGGTAAAGAAAATGTCAGGCTTTTCTGCCCTTCCGCCATCAGGATAGATGATGGATCCTTGTCCTGAATGCATGCCTGATGGCGGGCACCTGGAATAGGGTGTGGGCATAGGTAGATGGGATTCAGCTGAGCTAAGACTGTGCTTTTAAGGGCGGCGTCACGGGGGGGACGCCAGCAGCAGCAGCAGCAGCAGCAGCAGCAGCAGCAGCAGCAGCAGCAGCAGCAGCAGCAGCAGCAGCAGCAGCAGCAGAATCTGAAGGAGAAGCCGAAGCAGAAGCAGAGAACGCCAGAGAGCCCAGATAGAGTGAAGACTTGCTGGGGGCTGGGAGGTCTGCCAGCCTCCCAGCCCCCCAGCCAGCACCCCTGCCTGCCATATGCCTGGTGAACCCCAAATAAAAAACCTGCAAAACTACTGAGGACTCTGACTCCTCCTTTACCCGGTCTGCATGGGATCAGGAAAACCTGCACTGTGCCCAGGTCCTACCCTTACAATTGGCGTAAGTTGGCAGGATCCATGTAGACGGGTATTGGAGCCCTCCGAAGACCAGGAGGGACTAAGGAGAACAGACTTTTTGCCTGTGATGATGCTGGAGGTGCCATGGCGGCACAGAAGTTGGATACGGTCCGGAGCTGTGGGACGAGACCTCACGTGGAGGAGACGCCCGAGAGGACCAGCCAACGACACCGGAAAGGACCAGCCAACGACACCGGAAAGGACCAGCCAATGACCCCTGAGGCAGCAGGCCGCTGCTGACGCAGGGAGAGGCCAAAGGACATGGACTGATAAACTTGGACTGACAATCCTGCCAGAAGGCAGAGGACCTTGCAGGTTGATATGTTTTGGGACCCTGGGGGTGGAACAGTTTTGTTTGTAAACCCCAGGAGATGGGAATCTGGGGGTGGCCAGTGGGCCTTGATGGCCAAAAGCAGCCTGTGCATGCCCAGCAGCCAGGTGGAGGAGAAAAGCCAACTAAGAAAGCAAAAGCTGGTACTGATGCTAAGTTGAGAAGCCCTGAGTGGCTGTTAAGCAGCCTGAGTATGCTGAAGAATTGTGAGTCTCGTAAAATCACCTGTGGGTGATGCCCTGCTTATTCTTGAGTGAGGGTGAGGAGCTGAGGAACCTGTCCTTGGGGGACGGGTGGGGAATGTGGCTTGGGGTGGAGCCCAAGCCGAATGCGAAGTTTGGATCCCCAACCCATGTGCTTGTGCAGTGGGTTGGCTTGAGAGCAGGGGTCTGTGAGTCGCATGGGTGGCCATGAAGGCCGAGTGTTGGAGCGACTGCAGACAGAAACCCTGAGGGTTGGCGATTACCCCCAACAGAATAAAATTGCCAATCCCAGAGCTAGTGCATCCTGGGGGTGGATGCTGTGTGTGCCTTGTAGCCTAGACTACAGCCAGAGAAGGCCAGGAAGCCTGACGGCTCCTGGTATGTTATAGCAGATGCCGTGTGTGATTTCCCCTCCCTCGTATGAGCAGTGCCTTCGGCAGCAGATTTGGTGGCTCATCTGCTGGTACCAATAATTGTCTTTTGCGCTAGGTTGGGGCCCTGCCTGGACTTATTTGTGTTCTGTTGTATTTGTGTTCCATTGTATTTTGTTATATTGTGATGTATTTCATTTACTTTTGTGGGCCATGGCTGCAGTGTTCATATTGCCAAGAGACATGTGTTTATAATTTGTACACAGAGACTGATAAAGACTGTATGGCAGAAAACCCTGAGGGGGTGGGCTGTAGGGTAAAGAAAATGTCAGGCTTTTCTGCCCTTCTGCCATCAGGATAGATGATAGATCCTTGTCCTGAATGCATGCCTGATGGCGGGCACCTGGAATAGAGTGTGGGCATAGGTAGATGGGATTCAGCTGAGCTAAGACTGTGCTTTTAAGGGCGGCGTCACGGGGGGACGCCAGCAGCAGCAGCAGCAGCAGCAGCAGCAGCAGCAGCAGCAGCAGCAGCAGCAGCAGCAGCAGCAGCAGCAGAATCTGAAGGAGAAGCCGAAGCAGAAGCAGAGAACGCCAGAGAGCCCAGATAGAGTGAAGACTTGCTGGGGGCTGGGAGGTCTGCCAGCCTCCCAGCCCCCCAGCCAGCACCCCTGCCTGCCATATGCCTGGTGAACCTCAAATAAAAAACCTGCAAAACTACTGAGGACTCTGACTCCTCCTTTACCCGGTCTGCATGGGATCAGGAAAACCTGCACTGTGCCCAGGTCCTACCCTTACATGAAGTATCTTAGAAATTCAGCTATAGTTGTGTAAAAGGAATTGCAAGTAATATTTGAAGGGTGTCATCCTTGGATACTTCTTTCTTTATGTCCTTAACTCTAATCATTTTTTCATATATGATGAAAAGTGATGAGGACATTGCTTCAACACTTGGACTTTCTCTGTGTTATATTAGTTTGAATTCACATAGGGTGTTTCCAAGCCGCCTTTCATTAAGCATTTATTGAGCATATACTATAGACAAGCACTATGATGGAAAAAGATCTTGGGCTGTAAACAGGCGTGCTCTTGCTTTCTAGGCATTCAAACTAGGTGTATCTCAAGCCATAGTAAGACTAGTATGGTTGTTATTTATTTAATGTTATGCTCCAGGCCTGAGGTAAGGCCTGGATAATTGTATTGTTATATTCACTATAACATATAGATGTTTTTTCATTTTAAAAGTAGGGAAACTAAGGCATGTGGAAAAGTTTTCACTTGCCCAAGGTATACAACTTCAAAATCAAGATGGTACAACTCCAGGGCCTCCCTGGTGGCACAAGGGGTTAAGATGCAAACTATGCAGCCATTTCAGCATGAGTTTGATCCCCGGCCAGGGAGCTACCCACATGGTGCAGCAGACCTCTCCTGACTTGTCCACTGTTCCCCTCAGCAGTGTATTTCAGTCAGTCTGCCTGTTCTGTTCCCCAACTCTGTTTCTGGTGAATCCTCTTATCTCCCCCTCCTCCGCCTCTGGCCTATACCCCAGTTTTGTATACATAAATAAATCTTTAAAAAAAAAAAAAAAAAGATGGTACAACTCTAGAACCCACATTTAACTTCTGTCTCTTATTGGTTAGAAGCAGGGAATGTGCCCTCTGTTACATCATATATAACTAACCCTTTATGTGGTCACAGTACTTCACATGGTAATCTTGGTCTGAATTAGTGTTTTAAATAGAGGAGTATAAATTTTTATGAACTGATCTTTGAGAAAGTTTAACAAACTGTCTTCTAGCCTGTGAATAAAAGTATTTTAGCAATTAGAAAATGAGAAATTTTAATATTGTAACTGTTGGTTTAACTGCTATTGATCAAACAGACATTGATCAAAACTGTATGACAATTTAGCCTTTAAGTAGAGAATTATGACTTCTACAGCTTTTAACACTTTTATCTTGTTCTAATCTGTTATACTTTTAAATATTTTTGTACTGTTACAAATCCTTTTACATTTTTCGTAAGTTTTAATATAAATCACGTTCCTTGAATTTATTGACTAGGAATTAAGTGTTTTTAATGTTAATTTATCAATAGCAAAGGATTGAAACCATTTTGACTTGATAGTTACATCACAGTAAACCCTAACAAAACTCTTAAAATATATGAACTATTAAACCATTTTGTGCCAAGAATTCTGCCAGAAGTGTTTATGCCAGAAGATTTATGCCACTAGAGCCACTAGTTAACCACATTGTGACAACTGAAGTGAAAGCTTCTTGAGTTCATTTACTGTGTTTGTTTTCCTTCCTGTTAATCAGGGAATGGGTTAATGTCATGTATGTCTGAACATCTCCCTTAATTCATGTATGATTTTTTTTTTAAAGATTTATTTATTTATACATACAAGAGCTGGGATACAGACCAGAGATACGGGATTGGGGAGGTGAGAGGATCACCAGAGACAGAGTGAGGAACAGAACAGGCAGATTGATTGAAACACACTGCTGAGGGAAGCAGTGGGTGAGACAGGAGAGGTCTGCTTCGCCATGCGGGTTGCTCCCTGACCGGCTGGGGATTGAACTTGGCTGGGGATCAAACTCGTGCTGCAGAGGCTGCAGATTGCTTTATAGTGTGGTGCTTAACTTCTTGCGCCACCAGGGAGGCCCATGCCTAAGATATTTTTGAAGTGTTCCTTTACTCACATCATCTTCAACTGTTCATTTTATTTTGTAGTGTATTTTTGTGACTTCAAATCCTAAATCATCTAAGGTAGGTTGCAAAAAAAAATCTATTTGAGATTAAAAAATCTAATGAATGTTATATTTATTTTTACCTATAGGTCTTGATATTTTGGAAGCTCCAAGAGAAAAATAGATTAGGAAAAGTTTTATTCTTTTAAGTGGACATGGCTCAGATATCCAACAACAATGAATTTAAGCAGTGTTCATCTTCACATCTGGAACAAACAAGAACAAAAGATGTGGGAAAAGAAGAAGCATTACAAATGGAAGCAGAGGCTTTAGCAAAATTGCAAAAGGACAGACAAGTGACTGATAATCAGAGACGTTTTGAGTTGTCAACCAACACTAGACAAAAAACACAAGTTTATAATAAACAGGATTATGATCTCATGGTGTTTCCTGAATCAGATACCCGAAAAAGAGCTGTAGATATTGATGTAGAAAAGCTCAGCCACGCTGAACTTGAGAAACTATTGTTGGATGACAGTTTTGAGCCTAAGAAAACACCGGTATTGCCAGTTACTCCTGTTCTGAGCCCTTCATTTTCAGCACAGCTCTATCTTAGACCTACTCTTCAGAGAGGACAGTGGCCACCTGGACTATCTGCACCTTCCACTTACTCTTTACCTTCCTTTTACCAGTCAACTTACAGTAGTAAACAGACTGCATTCCAAAATGGTTTCAATCCAAGAGTGCCCACTTTTCCACCTACAGAACCTATGTATTTAAGTATTCCAGGACAGTCTCCGTATTTTTCATATCCTTTGACACATGCTGCACCCTTTCATCCACCAGGAAGCTTACCTATCTATCGTCCAACAGTCAGTCCTGACATGGCAAAGCTGTTTGACAAAATAGCTAGTACATCAGAGTTTTTAAAAAATGGAAAAGCAAGGACTGATTTGGAGATAACAAATTCAAAAACTACAATCAGCAATCTACAAGTATCTCCAAAGTCTGAAGATATCAGTAAATTTGACTGGTTAGACTTAGATCCTCTAAGCAAGCCTAAGATGGACAATGTGGAGGTGCTAGGTCATGCGGAAGAGAAAATTGTTCCAGGTTTGCCAGTAGAAGATCCTTGGGATGCTGTTCTTCTTGAAGAGAGATCGTTAGCAAATTGTCACTATGAAAGAAAGGTGAATGGAAAATCTCTTTCTGGAGCAACTGTAACAAGAAGCCAGTCTTTAAATATTCGAACAACTCAACTTACGAAAGTCCAGGGCCAAATATCTCAGGTATGGTCTTTTTAATTTCTTTTTTTTTTTTTTTAAAGATTTATTTATTTTTGCATACAGGACCTGGGGTACAGGCCAGAGATGGGGGGGTGGGGGGTGAGAGGATTCACCAGAGACAGAGTGGGGAACAGAACAGGCAGACTGACTGAAAAAAACTGCTGAGGGGAGCAGCGGGCGAGACAAGAGAGGTCTCCTGTGCCATGTGGGTTGCTCCCTGGCCAGCCAGGGATCGAATGTGTGCTGCAGAGGCTGCGGATCGCTTCATAGTGTGGTGGTTAACCCCTTGCACCACCAGGGAGGCCCCCCTTTTAATTTCTTAAACTTAGTAGTAGAACACAGAATTCTTATTTGTGTGCATAATTTATTAGGTAAAAAAAATACTTTGGATTTTGAGTCTTGTTTTCTTTGCTCTTATGTATCCTATGAATTTTACATTGTGTGGTAAAGGACTAAATGTTTTTTTTGTTTTGTTTGTTTTTTTGTGGGACATTCGTTGGGGATCGAACTGGTGCTGCAGAGGCTGTGGACAACCTCACAACCCAGTGCTCAACCGCTGAGCCACCAGGGGAGGCCCCAGGACTGAATGTTTAGATCAGTTAAAAATTGCTTGCTAGTAATGTTATCTTTTTTAGGATTATTAGTTTAAAAAACCTCTAGTCAGTGATCTGTCATTGAGAGGCATTTAAGATATTTTTTATCAGTATCTCTTCATTATATGGTTCTACTTTATCTTATGTCTTTAAATTTTTCAGGGGAAACAAGGAATTTTGGTTTTTAACCCATTGGAGGAATTCTCATGTGTATTTGTTATTTTTAATATATATATACGTGCATGAATATATGACCCTGAAGAGAAGGGATAAAAACCTTTTAAAGGTTTCTCCTTAAGTAGCTATATTGATAAAAATGAAAGAACTATAGTTACTGAGTTCCTGTAGTTTTACTATCTGGAAAAATTATTTAAGAGTGGCTGGGATAGGTTCCCTCAGAAGAGAGGCAGTAGGGTTTAGACATTTTCTTTTCAGATAGAGTATATACTTGTACAGATTTGTATTTTTCTCTTAAAATATTTGTGTAGTGTTTAAGCCTCGTTCTCACTTTAATGTGAATTATATAATTCAGTGAATTAGATCAGCCTTTACCTACTTTTTAGGTGTTGGGAATCAATATTTAGGGAAAAAGAAGCAGCAAATTTTTGCATGGTTTATTTTGAATTGTTGACTTTTAAAAACCATTTTGTATATCTGGGAGAGAAAGAAGCAGTAGTATGAAGATTTATGAAAAACAAGGATATTTTAGATGACATGATTAGAAAAGTCTCTGCTAGTGCAGTTTTTCAAATATATTTCAACTATATGTTGGATATATACATTTTGTTAAATTGTATATATTTATATTAAATTGTATATATATACATTTTATTAAATTCTCTTAAACTTGTCAATACTGATTACAAATTACTAATAAAATATCTTAACACCTTTCAATTTAAAAAATATAAGCTTATTGCACATTTTATTTTATTTATTTTTAAAGATTTATTTATTTATGCACACAAGAACTGGGGTATAGGCGAGAGATGTGGGAGGTGAGAGGATTTACCAGAGACAGAGTGGGGAACAGAACAGGCAGACTGACTGAAATACACTGCTGAGGGAAGCAGCAGGCAAGGCAGGAGAGGCCCGCTGTGCCATGTGGATAGCTCGCTGTCTGGCCAGGGATTGAACTCGTACTGAAGAGACTGTGGATAGCTTCACAGTTCTGTGCTTATTAGTCCCTTGCACCACTAGGGAGGCCCTTATTGCACATTTTAAATTGGAACCAAAGTATGTCAGTTGGTTTTCTCTTAATAGTCTGCATTAATGTTATCTCATTGTGATTTTTATTTTTACAAAATAGCAATCATTTCCTGAAGTATTTGAAGGGAGAATGACTACCTTTAAGCCAAATAAAAATAAAAGAAGTCAGCTATAGCTAGGAGTATAATTGCTAGTAATTTAAGTTTAGGTTTTTGAAGAATTACCAAAACTTTTTTCCTTAATGACTTCACCATTTTAATTCAACCTGAGAGTTCTGGTTTTCCATATCTTTTCCAGTACTTGTTATTTTCCAGTATTTGGTAGTATAGCCCATCCTAATGGATGGAAGGAGATTTGCATTTCCCTGATGACTAATGGTATTGAATATCTTTTCATGTGCTTATTTTCCAAATGTGTATTTATTGGAGAACTGCCTGTTTACATCATTTGCCCATTTAAAATATTGTTCAGGGCCTCCCTGGTGGCGCAGCGGTTGAGCGCTGGGCTGCGAAGCTGCCCACAGCCTCTGCAGCGCCGGTTCGATCCCCGGCTACCAGGCGAGGATCCCACATGGTGCACAGACCTCTCCTGCCACCCGCTGCTCCCCTCAGCAGTGCATTTCGTTGGTCTGCCTGTTCTGTTCCCCGCACTGGCTCTGGTGAATTCTCACCCTCTCGCGTTTCTGACTATAACCAGTGCTTGTATAAATAAATAAATCTTTAAAAAAAAAAAAAAAAAGAACAACTTAAAAAGAAATATTGTTCATAGCAACTTAATTCTAATACCCAAAAAGTGAAAAGAACTCAGTGTCCTTCAACTGACGAATGTATAAACAAAAGTGGTATGTCTATAGAATGGAATATTATTCACCCATAAATAGGAATATGCTACAACATGGACAAACCTTGAAAACATTATAAGAGAAAGAAAAGCAATCCAAAATACCACACGTTGTGTGATTCCATTTATATGATTTGTTCAGAAAGGCAAATCTATATATACAGAAACTAAATTGGTATTCATCAATGGGACTGGGTGGGGATAAGGGAATGGAGAATTACTATTTAATGGGTATTTGGGAGAGGTTTATGAAAATGTTCTAGAATTAGAATATTGGTGTTCTAAGAATGTAGTGAAGGTCACAAAAACTTGTTAATGTACTGAAAGCCATTATATATTTTTAAATGGTTAAAATGTGAAATATGCTCTGGCAATTATTTTAAAAATTGGAAGGCACTGGTCTACCTGATTGTCTTATCTTGCCAAGGACAGGCCACTGCTGAATTCATTCTTGGATCAATGTTCCAGTAGAGATCCCCTCCCCAAATGTGGCTTTCCTTTTTATTGGTTAAGCCTGAGAATATGATGCCAGGTATTTGACACCATGCACTCTGAATTAGGGATATCAGCTGATTATAGTCGTCGTTTGGGAAAGGCAGCTACTTAGAATATAGAGCTCTCGGGCACTATGGGACATTGCAGTCCCTTTCTCAGAGGAAAGGATGGCCTGGTAGTGGCTAAGTGTAGGTTCAGCCCTCCTGATGGTAGAAGGTAAAGTCCCTTGTGTATCCAGAGTGAGCAGTCACTTTCAAACAGTTCTACTCCTTGTGTCACATTTCAGTATGTATGCATGCATTTATCCATCTACAATGTATGTACATAGATTATCTTGGATTTAATATAAATATTTATAAATGACTTTTTTTTCCCATTATATCCTACATTCTTACCTCCCAGCTTTGAAAAGTCACTTGTCCCTTAAAAGAAACAGATTATTACAAGTGAACTGAAATCACCATTCTCGGTGAACTGTGGTTTTCATCTTAACAGGTTGAGGTTTCTGGATACACTGGAATTACTTAACTGACCCAAGATTGGAACTGAGAACATAAAGCTACATGTCTTGTATTTATGCTATAAAAGTTCATACAGCTCTATATTTGCTAAGACAGGAGAAAGTTCATGGGAAGCCTGTGAGACCAGAGTAACTCATTATGTAGTAATTGTATTGTAGTTAGTTAAATGAACACTTATATTTTAGAGATATATCCTGAAAAATTTATAAATGAAGGTTATAGATTATAGCTTTAGTAAAATCAAGTGAGCTAGGAGCATGGTGCTTATAGATAATACGAGATGGCCATGTGTTGATAATTGTTGAATCTATTAATGGATATATGATTGTTCATTATATTATTCTCTCTACTATTGTATGTCTTTGAACATTTCCACAATAATAAGATAATAAGTTAGACATCCAGGAGAGGGCCCAGAACTGTTTATCAGAAGAAAAGTTGGTATTCAAACCCATGGAACTCTATATCTTCCCTCCTCCGCCTTGTTTTTTTTAAACTCTAATAATAGAACATGCTATTTAGGAAGCAAACTATTATTGACAAACACTAATAGGCAATTTTTTACAGGAGATATTTAGCATGGGTCAAATAATGAACTTTCCAAACTAAGTTGTCTGTTGCAGCATTTTGCAGAATTTAGGCCTTCATAATCCTGATTTTCTTGATTCTCTATGTTTTGGAGTATGGGGAGTAGAGAAAGTAGAAGTGTGGAATTTGAGGGGAAGGAGAAAATTGTTTTTTCCCAAAAAGTTTCATAAGTGATTCCAATACAGCTAACTTGTTACCTCTGATTAGGTGATTTTAAAGTTTCTTCATCCCTTAGGAGCCTATAAAGATGGGAAGGTGATAGGACAAATAGAAAAATGTAAAGATAGAGTATTCTGGGGAACAGTTTCTTTGCAACTTAAAACATAGATTGCTAATTCTTTTAGCTTTCTTTCCCTCTTTAGTTGAGACTGGATACGTCTAGTTGAGTTTATGTCTTCTCGGTCTACCCTCTCATTTAGTGGGGGCAGGGCTCCCTACATTTCTCCCTTTCATTGTCTCCCTTTGTTTATTTTTTTCTGCTCATTTTTAATATCATCACAGTGTATCATATTTTCCTTATTCTGGGTACCTTCAGAAAGTGTCGTGTAGAAAGTGAGGATAGGTAATTTCCTAAAGATGGGAAGATCTGGGAATTAAGGTCACATGAGAGTTGCAGAGAACTGCTAGTCGCTGAGACTCTAGGAATTAACTAGGCTTCTGGGTAAGATCATGTTCTTAGATTTTAAAGTATAGAGGGAAGGATCAAGGAGCAAGCAAGTTAATTATGAGAAACATGAGTCAAAGCCAGGTAAGCACAAATAATATGATCAGTTGATGAAGGCATAGTTTTGCTCGGTGGCACAATGTCTGACTTGAGGTGGCTTAGGCTACCTGGCAAATGTTAGAGAGTCTAACTACAGCAAGACTTAGGAGGTATAGAGTTGTTTAATCATTCCATTTTACTCTGCTTTATTAAAACCCTGTTTAATAATTATGCCCGAGCACCACATTCTAAGAGGGGCAAGAGATAAACTTGAAAAGAGAAGGCTACAGCATTCAGTATCTAGAAGCAGTGTTAAGAAATTGATGAAAAGATTGGAGCTATTTTGCCCAAGGAGAATATTAATTGTAGAGTCAAGTCACCTTTTGGATCTTGAGTTTCTTCATCTATGAGGTAAAGTTGTTTAGACTGGATGATTTCTGAGATTACTTTTAAGAATAATATTTAAAGTTTGGAAAGTTGCTATGTAAGAGGAAGTAGACTTTTTTTTCTTTTAAAGTTTTGTGTTTGGTGGCCTCCCCGGTGGCGCAGCGGTTGAGCGCTGGGCTGCGAAGCTGTCCGCAGCCTCTGCAGTGCCGGTTCGATTCCTGGCCACCGGAGGAGGGTCCCACATGGTACGCAGACCTCTCCTGCCACGCCCACTGCTCCCCTCAGCAGTGTACCTCGATCCTTCTGCCTGCTCTGCTCTCTGCTCTGGCTCTGGTGAATTCTCTCACCCTCCTGCACTTCTGACTGTACCCAGTGCTTTTATAAATAAATAAATAAATAAATTTCTTAAAAAAAGATAAAGTTTTATGTTTGGAATGTAGTTTCTCAATTCAGGGAGCAGAATACCTGAAAATTATAGTATTCTTGTAAAGCAGACCGATCTACTAAATTTTTCATTGTATTAAATATATTACTTTGTGTTATAGATTTTATCTCTTTTAAGATTTATTTGTGCATACAAGAACTGCGGTACAGGTCAGAAGTGTGGCGGTGAGAGGATTTACCAGAGACAGTGAGAAGCAGAACAGGCAGACTGACTGAAATACACTGCTGAAGGGAGGGGTGGGCAAGACAGGTCTGCTGCTCCATGTGGGTTGCCCCTTGACCAAGGATCGAAATCCTCAGTGGCTGTGGATAGCTTCACAGTGCTACGTCTGAACCCCTTGCGCCACCAGGGAGGCCCCTGTGTTAGATTTTAATAGAGAAAATTAGTAGTAAGTACTGCAAATTAAAATATATTTTATAGAAAGCTTAAGTTTACCAAATCTTATTATTAAAATATTTTTCTTTGTGAATTGAAAAATTCATTTTAGTGACTTAATTTTTAAATCCAGTGTTCCTGAATGTAGAACAGGGACCAATGGGGAATAAAAACCAAGGAGTTAAATAAGGACAAAGGAGTGGCGAAAGATCATTGGTGGTCTAGACAGAGGTTTGGTTTGCACTTGTGGCAGATGCCATAGAAAGGATTTTTATATTCAAAGAAAGGTTTTAAGCCCTTTTATTAATACTAAGATTCCATGATTTTGCTTTTGTTCAAGATAAACTCTGATTTAGGCCAGAAGGGGATGATAAATAAAACACCAGTAGTAGGCTGATTTTAGAAGTTTGTGCACAGACATTGACATGGAGTTTTTAATTTCTCACACACTGTTCATCTCTATTTAAAAACTTACCTGAGGTTCATATTTTCTGTTGGGAAATACCATTGCAATGCCTGTACTTTATAATAACTATATACTTAAGTATTCATTTCCTGTAAGAATTTTGTGCTTTATGGCCAAAACTCATTTGGGTGTTTTTCTTCTGGCTCAGCAAGCTTACTTCCTGTTTCCTTCTAGTGTCTTTTGTTAATGGTAATCTAAATACTTCAGTTCAATTTTGTGTGTGTGTGTGTGACCAAAATCAGGAAACTGTATCTTAAAGTTGAAATCAGACTTGTGCTGTATTTGAAATAAAACATGATTTCGTTGTCTAGCTGAATGTTGTTAGTTCACTATTAGAATAACTTACTAAAGGTTCTTTGTAAAAAATTTTTTAAATTTCAAATAAGGAAATAACCAGCTTTGTTCTGAATAGTAACAGATAATACATGTTTAAAGCTTAAAGTACATTTATTGAAAACTTGGTGTTTTCCATCTACTGGATAATATGGCATGAATCTTGGCTTGTGCAGGCATAAATAAGGCTTGCCATATTCTTATAATTGCTATATAGACTATGCCATGATAAGAATTATTTCAAACCTTCACTAGTTTCCTTAAACTCATAATCCGTCTACTCCTTTCACTCCTCCAATAATAGATGACCTCTCCATTTGAAAATACTGAAGCCAATTCTGTGTATGGATTTGCAAGGGGTGGGGATTCACCAGAGACAGAGTGGGGAGCAGAACAGGTGGATCTACTCAAAATACACTGCTGAGGGGAGCAGCAGAAGAGACAGGAGAGGTCTGCTGTGCCACGTGGGTCACCTCCATGGCGTGGGATCGAACTCAGGCCACAATGGCTGGCGATGGCTTGGTAGAGCTGAGACTTTAACACCCTATGCCACCAGGGTGGCCCTACTCTTAGCGATCTTGATGAAAGCTGATAGCACTAAGCAGAGAGAGAAATTCCATTATTTTTTAGTATTAGTCATACTAATAGATGTGAGGTGGTGTCTCATTGTAATTTAGATACTATTTTCAATAATAATTAGTGATAGCTTATTTTATACTGTCAGGTATTAATGAAAATAACTGCTACTCTTTTAAGGAGATTATTGGAGAAATTACATGGTGCCTAATATATTTTAAATATTTTATGACTTCTGTGGTAAGTTTGCTGGTTATATGTACGTGGATTCTAACTTGTGTTTTAGAGAGTTAAACGTTCAAAAAATTGAACCAGTGGTTGACTGCCTGCTAAACTGCATACAAAGTTCTGTGAAAATATAAAGTTCACTGAAATTTGATTCTTGCCTTCAGTGCGCTTTCACATTAGTCCAAATATAAAACAGGATGTAATGATATGGTGTTTAGTTCATACTAAGTACTTAGAAATGCTTGGAGAGAAGACGTTTTTCATACTGAGTAATCATAGAAGGAATTATAGATGAACTGGCATTGTAGATGAATTGGGCCTTTCATAGATTTTTGATGCATGGTGTAAGGGCAGATTAGGAAGAATTCATTGCAGACAAACAGAAGTTCAGAGGAAGGATAGCTCAATTTATGTTTTAGAGGAACAGGATATGATTCAAGCTAAGTGGAACATAGAATTCAATTGGTAAGTTCTGGGAAATAGATTTGTGATGTCTATCTTGGAGTGTCAGGTCAGACTATTTGTTAGAAATAGATTCCA
The DNA here is from genome assembly GCF_964194135.1 of Talpa europaea. Classification (NCBI taxonomy): domain Eukaryota; kingdom Metazoa; phylum Chordata; class Mammalia; order Eulipotyphla; family Talpidae; genus Talpa; species Talpa europaea. Next base: position 39,700,407 of record NC_140073.1, on the reverse strand, counting down.
TTTTTAGGGTTGTGTAATCTATTTGCTACAGTGTTTACTTATGAAACACAAATTAACCTGTATAATCGGCATATAATGGGGAAGTTCAAACATTAGTTTTTTTTTTTTAAGATTATGCATACAAGAACTGGGGTATAGGTCAGAGGTGTGGGGAGGGGTGTGTGTGAGAAGATTCACCAGAGATAGAGTGGGGAACAGAATAGGCAGACTGACTGAAATACACTGCTGAGGGGAGCAGCTGGATTGACAGGAGAGGTCTGCTGTGCCATGTGGGTTTCTCCCTGGCCGGGGATCAAACTCATGCTGCAGTGGCTGTGGATCGCTTCATAGGTTGCGTCTTAACCCCTTGCACCACCAGGGAGGCCCTCAAACATTAGTTTAAATAATCTTTTCCAGCATATTACCATCTTAAAGTAATTAATAACAAACTTTTTCACAATTAAGGAGAAAGCCTTAGTAATATAAGATTTTAAGGAAAATACTGGAAGTCTTGCAGAAGTGTTATCTTTTAGTGAAAATGTTGGTTAAATGAGTGACTTCCACAGTATTAGGTTTTTTGGTGAAGCAGTACACACAGAAAAGTTGTGAAGACATTTCCTTTTGTATTAAGAACTTTGCTGAAAAAGTCTACATTCTGATTTTAATTTTCAGTTTCATTGAAATTGGTCTTGACTAGAAGCAAATGCCCTCAAGAGTCCATATTTCAAATAAGGAAGCAGGAGCTCCAGCTCTAAGGCTTCAAAAGATTGAAGACCATAATGCTAAGTGCATATTTTGAGTGGAGATTTATTGCACCCTTATTTTTTTTTTAATTTTTTTTTAATAGAGGCATGTTTTATTTATTTATTTGTTTGTTTGTTTTGTTTTGTTTATACATGCACTGGGTACAGTCAGAAGCGCGGGAGGGTGAGAGAATTCACCAGAGCCAGAGCGGGGAGCAGAGCAGGCAGAAAGACCGAAGCACACTGCTGAGGGGAGCAGCGGGCAGCAGGAGAGGTCTGTGCGCCATGTGGCCGGGGAGCAGCCAGGGATCGAACCTGCGCCGCAGAGGTCGCCGGCAGCTTCGCAACCCAGTGCTCAACCACTTCGCAACCCAGCGCTCAACCACTGCGCCACCGGGGAGGCCCCTATTGCACCCTTATTTTTGTAGGACTTTCATTAGTTCAATTAGGGCTTTGATTACACTATTAGGGCTTTTGACTACAGTTACGTTTCTTGAGTAAATTTGCCTTAACACTGATTTTCCTCTGAGTCCTGCTAATTTTTGTTTTGATTTTGTAGGAGTCAAGGTATTTTTTACTCCAAATGTGCATATTACATTCTAGCAGAAGGGACTCTGCCATCTTTTAAAAGAAGGAAATTGATAAAGGAGTTTTAAGTTTGTCACTAAAATATCAGTTTGATTTTTTTGACATTTTCTTGTGTGCTATGGTCATTAAAATCAGTTACAATTCTTGAAATTTGTATATGTGTTCTCATTCACTTAATTTTGATTTGAGAATGTTTCAATTTTAATTTTAAATGAAATTTTCATTTGAAATTTCAGGTACTTTTATGTATTAAGCCCTAACACCTCCAAATGGATTGTGCTGTTTGGCTCTATTTGGGTGGTGAATTTTTCTCTTTAATGTTGCAAATTTTGACCAGACATAAAGTTATTAAACTTTTGAAGGACCATCAAGATAATTTGTATACGTTTATTAACATAAAACAATACTAACTCCTAAAATTCATTCTCTTATACATAAAGAACCAGCTGCTTTCTTGGAATGTAAGGTCTAAGGTGGATATATAGAACTCCTGGTTTATTAGAGGAGTACAAAACTTGCTTGCTCTCCATATGGTCTTCTTTTCCCTTGCCAATTAGTTGTTGGGGTTTTTGTTGTTTTGTTTTTTAATATATAATTTGACATATAGCAGTGTATTCATTTTAGCTATACAACAACATAATGACTTGATATAGGTATTTGTTAAGAAATGACCACCAGCATAAGTTTAGTTGACATACGTTACCACACACAGTTATACATTTCTTTCTTGTGATGAGAACTTTTTTACTGCCACCATGTGTCAGTATAGATTTCAGTTTTCCAGAAGATATTGGAAATCTGAATTTCTAACAATGTGAATTTCTGTGATGATTTTTACTTTTTTTTTTTTTTTTTGCTTATTTTAAAAATAATTTACATAAAATTTTTTTTAAAGATTTTTACTTTTGCATAGAACTGGGGTGCAAGCCAGAAGTTCAGGGGGTGAGAGGATTCACCAGACAGAGTGGAGAGCAGAACAGGCAGATCTACTGAAATACACTTAAAATTTTTTAAATTTCCCCAATTTTGGGCCTCCTTGGTGGCGTAGGGGTTAAGTCTCAGCACTAGCACACTATCACCACTGTGGCCTGGGGCCTGAGGCTTGAATTTGATCTGCAGCCAGGGAGCTAATCCAAGTATGGCACGGCACAGCAGATCTTTCCTGCCTTGCCTGTTGCTCCCCTTAGCAGTGTATTTCACTTTTTTTCCCTCACCATCATCCCTTATCTCCCCATGTCCCTTTCTTCTCCTTGAAACCTCAAGGTGTTTTTGATTGTCCGCTTGTTTTTGTAAGTATTTTACTTTATCAAATCGTCTGCTGTGTAAATTCCAGGATTTGTTTTTGTCATTCCAACTTGCTTTAATACATAGAATTCCCTCCATTTTGTATTTCACCTTTTTTTTTAAAAAAAATGACTATAATATTCCATAGTGTGAATATAATTCTTCTTGATCTAGTCATTCATTGATGGACATTTAGGCTCCTTCCATGTTCTCGTCATTGTGAATAGTGCTGCGGTAAATATTGGGGGCAGAGGATGGGGGAGAGAGAGACAGTTTTGATGATTTCATGTTCCTTGGTTAGATATCCAAGAGTGGGTTGCTGGATCACATAGTATTTCCATTTTAGTTTTTTAAGATAAAACCAGATCACTTTCCGTAATAGCTATGCCAATTTGCATTCCTACCAATAGTGTATTAGGGTTCCTTCCTCCGCATTCTCTCCGCTTACTGTTGTTGGGGGGTCTTTTTAACATGTGCCATTCTTATTGGTATCTCATATAGTATCTCACTGTAGTTTTTTTAACCTGCAATTCTCTTATTGGAAGCTGTGATGGACATTTTCCATGTATCTATTGATCTGGATATTCTCTTTGGTGAGTTGTTCACATCCTCTGGTGATGAGAACTTTTAAAATCTTCATTTTCTTAAGTCATAGGGGTAGTCCTTTCATTTAGCTATTAACTCTCTGAAGTGTTTATTTCAGAAGATTTTAAATGGAAATATCATTATTACTGACCTATACATAGTATAGCCAGTTTCTATTTTTGAGCAAGTAAAACTGTTGAACTTTAAAATTTGACTTACTTAACATTACTTTTATAAAAATAGAAGGGTAATTTCTTTGTTATTAATATGGTTTATTTTACTTCCATGTGTTTGTATATATTTTTTTAAATGTATTTATGCTGTGCTGCTACGTAGAATTTTGGGTAATCTTTCACTTTGAAAATAAAAACACTTTTTTGATTGTAGAAAGACCCAAATGGGACCAGAAGTTTGCCAACTGGAAGTTCTCTTCTTCAAGAAGTTGAAGTACAGAATGAGGAGGTGGCAGCTTTTTGTCAATCCATTACAGAGTATGGAATTTTTCTTTTTAAGTTAAAGTTTATTTTTGTAATTAAATGCTTATTTAAAAAAATTAACTTGAAACCAATTTAATATTAATAATTCTCAACATTTTAAAGTTTTAATTGTTTTCTCTCCAGCTAAAATTTTGAGACAGTTAATTGGCACATTAATTTTAGTGCATCCTTGCTCATTAGGTTTCTCTGTACTTAGAAGAAAAAACTGAGGTGATGCCATAGATATTTTATACTTTATTAACCAGTGAAAATGTGGCTTATATATAAGTTTTGGTGCACTTTGAAGATAACTTAATTTTATTTTGCAAGATTAATTTTGCCATAAAGTTTGTTGCATTCAAAATACTGTCTTACATTTTTAAGAGATGATATTATAACAGCTAATACTAGAAGAGCAAGTAACAAGCATTTCTTCCACCCCCCCCCCCCCAGAATATCTTGGGGTGGGAGGATAGAAAAACATCAGTAAAGAAGTACCATTGTTTTACATATTTTGACATAGGATTTGTTCCCTCAGGTGTGATTATTGTTGCTCTTCCTATTCCCGCATCTTACTCTACCTCCTCCCCTCCCTATCTGTATTAAGCCACTTTTTCTTCCCTGCAAATCCCTTTAGGGATTTTTTTTAAAATTCATTTTTCAGCAGGTATTTATAATAGAAGAGCAAATTACGTATACTAGAAATTATTTATGCTTTTATGCTATTATACCATTGTGTATGTGTGGTTAATGGCTTGGAAATAATCTTTTTCCTTCATGATTTTTTTTCCTTAATGATTTAGAAATAATCTGTAATCTTTCTCTTCGTTATTACCTTTAGTTCTTTAATTTATTCCCCAAAGAAGCTCTGTGTGCTTTCTCTTAGACTTTTGAATGACTGCTGGATTCAGTTTTGCAAATTGAGAAATTAGACTGATTTACCTCCCCTTCCCACTACTGGAATCTTGCAGTATTTACACAAACTCTTCCTCTAATATAAAATGATTGCTTTTTTTTTTTTTTTGCACACACACACACACACACACACACACCAAGTAGCTTATGTTATATAAAACCCAAGTGAACAAGAGATGATTTTGTAATTTTATTTTCAATAGTGAAATATGATTGCAGCAGGTATTTATCAGAGCAGTAGGAGGTAGAGGTGTTTTTGAAGCTCTGTTCTAGGAACTTCTCTTGTTTTTCTGTGATCAGGATCAGAAAATGTCTTTTGAAGAAATTAGTGACACTTTTTTTCAGTATGCCTATTTCTGCAGTGGATTTTGAAAACAAGTACTTACACTCCTAAAGAACAAATCTAGTTTTTGAAATCTCCTAAGATTATTCATTTAATCCTTTTGATTCAGCAATGATATTAGTGTCAGACAGTGAGGCTGATAATTAATTGTATACAGTTCAGGTGACAGCAAGACTGGGAAGTTAGTGCAAGTTTGAGGTCTTGTTTGGTGTTTCCTTCCTTCCTCCTTCCTTTCTTCCTCCCTCCCTCCCTCCCTCCCTTCCTCCCTCCCTTCCTCCCTCCCTTTCTTTCTTACTTCTTTGCTTCTGTGAAATTAGACAGTTTGGACTAGTGATTTCAAAGGGTCGTTTTTACTTTAAAGTTCTATAATACTTTGATTTAGGATGTTTATTATTACTGCTTTTCTCTGGTCTTTATTATTTATTTCTTCCCTTTCACATTTACTGTAACTGACAAAGCTTGCTATACCAATAGTCACAGGTGCAAAAAAAGTTTATATAGGGATGAATGTTAGATATCAGTGGAAGTTTTTGCTGTTTCATTAGTAGTCTCCTAGGGTAGATGAGAAACTATACATGCTGTTGTTCAATAATCTTCTGAATATATGGCTCAGATCTGATATTTATATTTTACAATGGTATGTTGACTCCCTGTAGGTTTTTAAGAACTCCATTCTTGTAATTAATTTTATTCTAAACAATACGGACTCTGTTCTTTCCCATAAAGTAGAATTAATTCAATTAAAACCTTTTAAAACTCATTTTTCTCTCTTCTGTCTAATTTTGCAGGATTTGCTAATGTCTATACCTAACATTAGCTTGATTGAGCATATTAGGAAAATAAACCATGAATAATTTTAGTGTATGTATAGAGATGTTAAATTTCTTGAACTTGTATGATCACATTAAACAAGTAAAACTTTCTGTGGTGGTGATGTGGAAAAATGGAAATTTTAGAGAAAATTAAAAATACACTATAGGCAGTTACTTAACATCAAGCTGCAATATATGATTAAGAGTATCTAAAAAACACCTTATCTATTTGATCTGTTATATTTAAAGTGAATAATTTACTGAAGAGAGCAATTGTCAATTTACTGAAGAGAGCAATTGTCTATTTACTGATTTAATTTGTATGTTTAAAAGTTTAGTTATAAACAAATTCAAAATCCCCCCACTCTAAGGAATCTGTTACCATCTTAGTCCTTGCCAATTTTTATAAGCCAGAAACAACTGAGTATAGAAGAAATTATCAATTTTATAGAAAAACAAAGAAAATTACTGTATTTTTCTGGACTAAGTATCTTCCAAAGTATAGAGCAGAAGCAAATTCCTCATTAAAATTTTTTTATTGTGGTAAAATATAGATAACAAAATTTATTATTTCAACCATTTTTATATTTGCAGAATAATGATGGTATATTCACATCGGCGTGTAAAAGAAAAGACTGGTTTTAAGAAAAGAAAATGAAGATGTTTCCCCCAAAGTCAAATTCATTGAATGCAATTTTTGTCTAATACATTCATGAATACCATGAATACCTTCTTATACAATTCTTTCCGTTCCCTAAGTTTTACAAATCACTTTGAGGAAACACAGGACTTGTAGCACTGTAAGGAGCCATTTATGTGGGGTTTTGTTAATTGTTGTTGTTGTTGAATTCTAAAAGCCAAAAACAATGTTGGTAGGAAAAAAAAGACTTTCCAAAAAAGATTTTTAAAAAAGAATATACTTGTTATCTTTTTGGCAGTTACATTACTTGTATTATCAATGACATTAAAAATATACCATTTTGTATAATTGTATTGTGTAGAGAAAAAATCATTGGAAACAGAACTTCATTTAATGTCTTGTATCTGGTATGTGCTTGGTTAATGTTGAATGTTACCAAAGGTATCCTGGCAGTGCTTAATCTCTTTCCTTGGATTCCTTTTATTTAAAATCCTGGTACTTGGCATTTTGACAAGGTTCATTCATTGTAGCTCTCATGAGCTGCTCTAGAATTGGACAAAGACAGAATTGAATAGCTGTCAGTATGCACAGCCTTGTTCAGGGCTCTGAAATGGAGCTTTAAAAATTTTTTCTTTTAATTTCTTTCTTGTGAACAGATTGAAGACCAACTTTCCATACACCAGTCACTGCACAAATCCAGGTTATTTGTTAAGCCCAGTCATACTGCATAGAAACATCTGTGGAGAAAATGCCAGTGTGAAGGTCTCTATTGAAATTGAAGGATTTCAACTACCAGTTACTTTCACATGTGATGGTAGGTTTGTAGTTCCCCAGCCATCTTGTTTTGTTCTCACTAGGGAGAAAATGTTTAAACTGTTAGTATTATCCTATCAGAGATAACCAACTCTTATCATTAAGTATGCTTAAAAATGTTTTTGTGTGTGTGGCAAAATACTTAACATTCTTTAGTTAGCCTTTTCCAAAAAAGTTCTTCCTGTAGATGTTTCCTGGTTAAGACCAGTGGGAAAACAGTTTATCTTTATGACTACTTATTTCTCTAAACAGTGCTGCATAACTTTGGTTAATCAGTGACTCTTGGCTAAGACCTTAGAAAAACTCATTGTAGTCCAGTTTTTTATTTTCATTTTATGGCAAGAAGGTACTTGTTTATAAAGAACTACCAGTGAAATCGAAATTCCAGTTATCTTGCTGAACCCCCTCTAAGGTAAAGAAAATTTTCCTTTGGTTCTAGCTCTTTCTTCCAAACTTGATGTGGGTGTCTTTTCAAGAGATGTATATTGAAAGTTTGTAGGAAACTTTTTGTTTTAAAAATCTTGTATTTTCTTTCAGTTATTGCTTTTCATAATGTGCATATTTTAAATGACAGGGATGGAAGGGATGGATTCCCCTTTATTTTTTTTTTTAGTCTTGGGGATTTTTTTTTTAAGACTTATTTATTTATTTATACAAGCACTGGGTACAGTCAGAAGCACGGGAGGGTGAGAAAATTTACCAGAGCCAGAGCGGGGAGCAGAGCAGGCAGAAGGACCGAAGTACACTGCTGAGGGGAGCAGCTGGTGGCAGGAAAGGTCTGTGCGCCATGCGGGACCCGCCTCCGGTGGCCGGGAAGCAGCTGGGGATCGAACCGAACCAGCACTGCGGAAGCTTCGGCAGCTTCGGAACCCAGCGCTCAACCGCTGCGCCACCGGGGAGCCCCATAATGTGCATATTTTAATGGGATTCTACCAGTCTGGTAAGATCCTAATTTTCTGCCTTACTTTGACTTAAAGATTATTCTGGTTTTTTTTCCTGTAATGATTATAAATAGAAATAAGTCTAAGGGCCTCCCCGGTGGCGCAGCAGTTGAGCGCTGGGTTGCGAAGCTGCCCGCAGCCTCTGCAGCGCCGGTTCGATCCCCGGCTGCTCCCCGGCCACTGGAGGAGGGTCCCACATGGCGCCCGCTGCTCCCCTCAGCAGTGTACTTCGGTCCTTCTGCCTGCTCTGCTCCCTGCTCTGGCTCTGGTGAATTCTCTCACCCTCCCGCGCTTCTGACTGTACCCAGTGCTTGCATGTATATATGTATGTATGTATGTATGTATAAATAAATAAATAAACAAACACACACACACACACACAGAGATAAATAAATAAATCTTAAAAAACAAAACAAAAAAACTTATTAAAAAAAAAGAAGTAAGTCTAAAATTTAGATACTTTCTTTGTGGTTTTGCACTATTTGAAGGACCTTTGAAACAAAGTCTGAAGTTAAAATGTTAGCCAACTAGATCATTCTGTTAGTTTCTAAAGGAAGATTTATTCTTTTTAACAAATCTTAAGTCTTGGTATGGAAAATCATTTAAATCTGAGTATGCAGTAAGAATAAATACTAAAATTGAAAAAGAAAAATATCTGAACTTACTGTTCAGAGAAATAAATAGTCATAAAGATAACTGATCAAAATAAGCATGGGTAAGCAGATAGCAAATGCTTTAATTTGTAGCAAGTTTGACTTATATTTAAAGATCTGATTAAAAAAATTTCAAATGCCTATTTGTTTCTTTATAAACATGAACATTTGTAATGTATATCTCTCTCAAGAAATGTAGCCATATTATGGTAGAAGTGGTTTGTGTCTTAAAACAGTGTTATCTTACATTTGGCTATTCAGAAATGTAGCCTTTTCTGCCAAGCTGTTAACTTTCATGACGTTTTAATGTAATCACTGTCTTCTAAACTGAACAAAGGAGTTCTAGTATAGAAATAGGTTATTTAAAAAGCTTTAATATTTAATGGCATAAGCTTAGTGTCCTGCTTTTCCGAAGAATGATAATTAAACAGTAGTTCCTACTTGTTGCATTTTTTTTTTCTTCATTGAAGAGGTTGCCAGCCAAATGTCAGACATTTAAAATGGCAGTTCTAGGCCTCCCTGGTGGCACAAGGGGTTAAGCACAGCACTGTGAAGCTATATGCAGCCTCTGCAGCATGAGTTCAATCCCTGGCCGGTCAGGGAGCTACCCACACGGTGCAGCAGACCTCTCCTGTCTGGCCCGCTGCTCCCCTCTGCAGTGTATTTCAGTCAGTTTGCCTGTTCTGCTTTCCACTCTGTCTCTGGTGAATCTTCTCACCCCCCCCCCCAATACCTCTCGCCCGTACCCTAGTTCTTGTATGCATAAATAAATAAATCTTCTTTAAAAAACGGCAGTTCCCTTTCCTTATCATTAGTTTTAAATTATTCTTTACTGGATACTGCTATCATCCTCTTTGGAAAAGTCTATAATAGAAAGTAGCTGTCTTAGCTTAGACCTGTCTTGTCTAATATTGTAATCTCATGTCATGTGGCTACTGAATACTGGAAATGTGGCTAATATAGATTGAGGTGTGATTTAAGTATAAAATGCGCGCTGGACTTCAAAGACCTAGTTTGAAAAAAAGATAACTCATTAGTAATTTTTAAATATTATGTGTTGAAATGATATTTTAAATATATTGGTTAAATAAAACATTAAAATTGCCCTTTTTTTTACTATTTAAAATTTGACTACTGAGAAAATTTTAAATTACATGTGTGACCTGCATTTGTGACTTGTATTTCTGTTGTTTAGTGCTATCTTAGATTATAAGAAATGCAATCTGAATAAGTGTGTACTTACAGTAAGGTGAGCAAAATGAAAATGACCACTAACTCTTTTACAGTGAGTTCTACTGTAGAAATCATTATAATGCAAGCCCTTTGCTGGGTACATGATGACTTGAACCAAGTAAATGTTGGCAGCTATGTTCTGAAAGTTTGTGGTCAAGAGGAAGTACTGCAGAAGTAAGTTTATTCATTTAAAAACTGAGCAGCATCTTTGGAAATTTCATTTTTAATGATTCAAGGTAGAAAAATTATAAGTTAAATTTATAACCCAAAAGTACATTAGGTCCTTTTGAATCAATTCATTGGCTCAATAAACTTACATTGAGATATTTAAGACATCATGGCTTAGACAGTGGAGAGTTATAGAGATAATCAGGATGTGGCCGTGCCCTTCACAAACTTGTAGTCTTGATAGGAAGAGTGGGGCACAATATGTTCCTAAGTGATTTGTTTCTTCTTTCTGTAAAGAATCAGTAGTTACATCATTAGAGATTCCTTTTTCCTTTGGTAGCATGAATGTACAGAGTAGTAAGCTGTGATTTTCTTCAGTTGCCTAAAATCATTATCATATATATCTTTTTATTAGCCAAGTGATCTAACATTTGGTCTAGTTGTTTTACAGATTTTATTCTCTTAAGCATCAAGAAGTGCAGTGTCCCTGTTTTTCTTATTTCCTTCTCTTTTATCTTCTTTGCTTTGATTCTTATGTAGAAATTATTTTTCTATTTAAGTGCTAAACATAGTTTAAAATAGATCGCTGTATTTTACCATTCTCTTCAATTGCTGTTGCAGATACAATTTATGTTTTACTCTCATCTATATAATTTCTAGTTTGAGTAGAATAACACTGATTAATAATTAATGTATCTTGACAGTAATCATTGCCTTGGAAGTCATGAACATATTCAAAATTGTCGAAAATGGGACACAGAGATTAAACTACAACTCCTAACTTTCAGTGCAATGTGCCAAAATCTGGCCCGAACAGTAAGTGTGTATACCTTATAAATAAACTGCATTTGGTTGAATCTGAATGAATCTGCTAATTAACCAGTTTGCAATTTGTACATTCTCTTAATATTTCTGGGTTGGTCTGGGAATGATGAACTCTTCCCTCAATAGGAGTCTTTCAGCTGATTGGGAATGATTTTTAAATGAAAATTTAGGTAGCATACTACTCAGAGCTGGAGGCATATTTAAAAATCAAAGTGGAGAAATTAAAAAGTTGATTTGTATAGTTTTGCACAGGAGCGAAAACACAGGGGTCAGAGAAATGAGGAAGAAGGAAAAAGTTTGTATACTATATACAGTTTTTGGAAAAACGATCTATATTGACCTTGCACTGAATTGAGAAAAATACATTATTTTTTACCAAATGGAAACTAAATCTCTATTTTACAAGCCTAGTACTTTCTTTTGAGGTTTAAGCAAAATAGAATGAAGGAAAATTAAGCCATTGTATTTACTAAGTAAACCCTGGATGAATTTTAATCTCTAAAGAGACTTACTCTTCATTTGGTAGGATTTTGTATGATAAAATATCAGTCATTTCTACTTTTCTTTTCTCAGGTTTTGCTCCTATATTATATAGAATTTATTTCAATTGGATGGAAACTACTTCACAAAATTCATTACATTTTTTAAAATTTTATTTTATATAATTCTTACATCATTTTTCATTTTTGTATAATTACGCATTTTCATTTTGGTTATATTCCCTATACAATTCCCACCCCCTTTTTCTTACCCTAATCCCTCTTCTCCTCCCCTCCCTCCCCACCACTGTAGTGTGTCTCTGGTCTATAGTTGCTTGCTGATTTTGATTTTTACTTTATTGCAATTAGTGATTGAGAACTTTTTTCAGTTTCTTAGGGAATAATGTTTTTTTTGTTGTTGTTGTTTTTTTTAATATAGACGCATGTTATTTATTTATTTATTTGTATGTTTGTTTTGTTTGTTTATACATGCACTGGGTACAGTCAGAAGCGCGGGAGGGTGAGAGAATTCACCAGAGCCAGAGTGGGGAGCAGAGCAGGCAGAAGGACCGAAGTACACTGCTGAGGGGAGCAGCGGGCTGCAGGAGAGGTCTGCACGCCATGTGGGACCCTCCTCCGGTGGCCGGGGAGCAACCGGGGATCGAACCGGCGCCATAGAGGCCGCGGGCAGCTTCGCAACCCAGCGCTCAACCGCTGCGCCACCGGGGAGGCCCAGGAATAATGTTTTTGAGTGTATTAACATGTAAAGAGTTATCATAAAAGAGACCAGTGCATTTTACATTGGGAATAAGAAGAAACTTGATTATCGATAGAAAAAAATAATGCAAAAATTCAGATGATCGCTTCCCCGTCTGGCCTATACCCCTCCTTTATCTGGCGTCAGCCAATTTTAAAAGTGTTTTTAAGCTTGCTGCTATGTTTAGAACAGAAGTGGTTTTTGCTTTGCTGCTATTTATATGTCAGAAATCAGACTTAAAAGCATTTATATTTTTCCATTTAGAAACAAATTTTTTCATAATATTGAGTCTTTTTTTAGTCTTACAATCATTCTGATAAGAATTTACCCTCCATACTAAGAAAATCACTTTAGTTTTAATTAATTTATTACATACTTAACCATATTAAAGTTGACAATACAAAGAACATAAAGTGTATAAAATTTTTTGGTAAACATTTGTATGTGTCTGGTTAGGCAGAAGATGATGAAACACCTGTGGATTTAAGCAAACACCTCCATCAAATAGAAAAACCTTATAAAGAAGTCATGACAAGGTATGGCATCTAAAGCATTCATTATAGGTTTTCAAACATTTCTCTTGGATGTGAATATATTTATTTTAGTGATTAAAACAATCATATTTGTATATTATACCCTTCAGCTATCTTAACTGTTCTTTTTTTTAGGCACCCTATTGAAGAACTTTTAGATTCTTATCACAACCAAGTGGAACTAGCCCTTCAAACTGATGTAAGTCTTAATTTACATTTTGACATGATCACTTAAAGATTCTTGTCTCTATTCCTTTCTAAATGTTGTTGATGTTGGTTTAAATATTTTGGTACTATTTAAACTAGATTTTGTTTCTATGCATTATGTTGATGTTTGATGAGTTTTCTTGACCCAATTCTGTAATAACAAAAATTCTCAATGTTTAAATTGACATGTTTATTCAGCTTTATTACTAAGCAGAATCTTCAGTTCAATTTAAAAAGCATTGAATGTTTACTATATGCTAGATACCAGAGTTAGGAAATTGAATAACCTAGTTCCTACCTACCAAGAAATTAAAGTAAGTGATGGGGGATTTTAACCAATTTCAAGATAGTATAGTAAATATGGTAGAGATGTGCATTGGGGTTGAGAAATCAAAAGGGTTCTTCTCTCAACTTGAAGGTTCAAGAAAGGCCTCTTAATAAGGTTGTTGCCTGACTGATGTGTCTTAAATAATGAGTTAATCGGAAGGAAGTTGGGAAGGGAATGCGAAAAACAGCACCCACCCCAGTTGTGGTAGATAAATGGAAGTATATAAGCACTTTGTAATAGAATACAAAGTGAAAGATTGGGAGATAACAGAGATATCCAAGTGATGATTTACGGATAGAATGGATGCTGGACATGCGAGAGAGAATGAAGTTTAATGTAACTCTCAAGATTTTCCACCTGAGTATTTGAAAATTTGGAGTTGCCTTTAGAGAAATGTTTGGGGAAAGGAATAGGCTTGGGGAAAAGATCTGGAACTGAGTTTTTGCCATTATGTTTAAGATGACTTACTCATTTGAATAATGATGTTAAGTCTGAAACTTAATGAAAGAGGGCTAGGCTGGAGATAATAAACTTGAAAATCATCAGAATGTATATATTGGTATTTGATTAGATAAGATCAACATGAAAATAATTGTAGGTAGAGAGAAAAATAGTTCAAGCTGAGATGTGAATGTATTGCCCATATTAAGGTAAATGAAAAAGCCCACATAATCCTGTAGCAACTTCTCTTTTTCTCTTTGCAGCATAACACCTGAAAATAAGCCTTTTTTTCTGCTTCCACTTCCCCTCTTCTATTCTCTTATGAACCTGCTCCAATCAGGCTTTCATTCTCAACATTTCTTAGAAACTTTACTTTTAAATCATGAAGGACTTCCATATTCCCAATTCCAGCAGTAAGTTTTTAACCTCTATTTTTCTTAGCTTTTCTGCTTTGTTTGATAGAATTAATAATTTCTTCCTTCTTGAAACACTTGAATTGGCCTTTAGGATATCACCTTCTTGCTTCTACTTTTAGTGACTGTTGTATTCTCACCCTCACTTATGATCTCCATCTCTTCCTTACCTCTAAACATTAGAGAACCCCAGAGCTCAGTCCTAGGACTTCTCTCTATATTCACATCCTAGATGATCTTGCTTAATCTCATGTTTTTAATATATTTCGTAGGTGCTGATGACTCTGACATTTGTATCTCCAGCCTTAACCTTTTTCTTCAGCTCCACATTCAAATATCTATCAGTTGGCATTTTTGTATGAATGTCTAATATGAAATTTAAGACATACAAAGCTAAATTTTTATACTAATCATGTCATCAGTCTTCCCCTTTTTTAATAAATGGCAGTTTTACTCTTCCATTTGCTCAGGCCAAAACCTTGGAAATCTTTGATTTGTCAGGAAAATAAACCTCCACATTCCATATTTAATTTAATTCCTGCCATCTTTACCTTCAAAATACTTTAAGAAGGCAACCAATTCCGAAGTGTCAGTCTTAGTTACAGTAGTTACAGTAGTTCTTTACTGATCTCCCAGTTGCTGCCCTGAACTTAACTTTTCCAAACAAAATGATCTTTTAAAAATAAGTCGCTAGGCCTCACCGGTGGCGCAGCGGTTGAGCGCTGGGCTATGAAGCTGCCCACAGCCTCTGCAGCGCCGGTTCAATCCTCAGCTGCTGGGCGAGGGTCCCACATGTTGTGCAGACCTCTCCTGCCACCCGCTGCTCCCCTCAGCAGTGTATTTCGTCAGTCTGCCTGTTCTGTTCCCCTCTCTGGCTCTGGTGAATTCTCTCACCCTCCCGCGCTTCTGACTGTACCCCAGTGCTTGTATAAATAAATAATCTCTCAAAAGAAATAAAAATAAAAATAAGTCACTAATACAATGCGAAATAAAGAGAAAATGGGCATTTATGGAAAAACTGGTGAAATCTGAAGATTAATTAATAGTAATGTTAATGTCTTGGTTTTTGACAAATGAAATGTGGTTATGTGAGATGTTACTAAATCCATTTTCTTTAGTGTTATACTGGAGCTCTTTATTATATTATTATTTTTACAACTTTTCTGTAAATCTAAAATGATTCCAAACTAAAAAAAATTACTTAAAAAAAGAAAATTAAAAAAGTAAATGTAAACTAAGAAAATCAAAGTTAAAAGATGGTTCTTTGAAAGATTAATGAAATTTATAAACTCCTGATGTTTGTTAAATTGTTCTACTCTTTTTCTTGAAATCCTGTTTACTATCTCAGTAGGTAAAATTCTTATCCCTAATGTGGCTTCAAGACCCTGTATTCTGATTTACCACATCCTTTGTTTTAGTTGATACTCTTCAACTGGAACCCTTGTATTTATAGTTCCCTCTACTTTTTTTTTAATATTTATGTATGTATGTATACATGTATGTATACAAGAGCTGGGGTACAGGTCAGAGGTGTGGGGAGTGAGAGGATTCACCAGAGACAGAGTGGGGAGCAGATTGAAGTACACTGCTGAGGGGAGCAGCGGGCGAGTCAGGAGAGGTCTGCTGCGAGATGTGGGTTGCTCCCTGGCCGACAGGGAGCTCAAACTCATGCTGCAGAGGCTGTGGACTGCTTCATAGGTTGCGTCTTAACCCCTTGCGCCACCAGGGAGGCCTCTAGTTCCCTCTACTTTTAATGCTTCAGCCCTAGATGCTTGCATAGATTACCCTTGTCCTTCATTAAGGTCTCTGCTCAAATATTATCCTAAAAAAGAGTTCTTTGGTGATCCTCTTATCTGAAATAGTGCCTATCACATTTACTCCCCATAATATTTTAAAGACTTATTTATTTATGCATTCAAAAGCTGGGGTGCAGGCCAGAGGTGCAGGGGGTGAGAGAATTCACCAGAGACAGAATGGGGAGCAGAACAGGCAGATCTACTGAAATACACTGCTGAGGAAGCAGAGGGCGAGACAGGAGAGGTCTGCTGCACCATGTGGCTCACCTCCCTGGCCAGGGATCAAACTCCTGCTACAGTGGCTGCGGATAACTTCATAGTGCTGACTGACACTTAACCCCTTGCGCCACCAGGATGGCCCCGCTCTCCATAATTTTTTTTTTACATCTTTATTATTTATATACCATAAAATTCACCCAGTGCATATGTATAGTTCACTGAATTTCTAGTAAATGCATGGAGTTGTATAACGATCACCACAGTCCAACATTTTCATCATCCCTGGAAATTAACATGTACTACTTTGTAGTCATTTTCCATTCTCCTCCATAGCCCCAAATAACTACTGATCTGATTCCTAATTCTATAATTTACCTTTAGGGGGGATTATATAAATGGGATCATATACCCCATGTAAATTATTTATATCTGATTTCTTTTTGTCCTTTTTTTTTAAAGATTTATTTATTTATGCATACAAGATCTGGTGTACAGGCCAGAGGGGTGGGGGGTGAGACTCACCAGAGACAGAGTAGGGAACAGAACAGGCAGAGTGACTGAAATATACTAAGGGGAGCAGTGGGCAAGACAGGAGAGGTCTGCTTTGCCATGTGGGTTGCTCCCTGGCCGGCTGGAGATCGAACTCATGTTGCAGAGGCTGCAGATTGCTTCATAGTGCGGTGCTGAACCTCTTGCGCCACCAGGGAGGCTCTATATCTGATTTCTTCGGTGTGTACTGTACTGTTTTTAAGCTGTTGTAGGATATAATTTGTATTATATGACCATAGTTTGTTCCTTTTGTTATTGCTGAATACTTCCATTGTATGAATATACCGCTTTTCTTTATCCATGCACCAAATAATGGGCATTTATCCTGTTTACAGTTTTTATTTATTATACATAATGCATATTCAGTCACCTGGTAGTAAAAGCTGATAAGTGAAGTCTGTGAATTCACAGAACCGTTTGATTAGAATGAGTGTGTGAGGGCTGAAGGAAAGTAGATTGTCATCATCATATGATATGATACTTTATTTTTTTAATTTATTCATACAAGACCTGGGGTACAGGCCAGAGATGTGGGGGGTGAGAGGATTCACCAGAGACAGAGTGGGGAACAGAACAGGCAGATTGATTGAAGTACACTGCTGAGGGGAGCAGCGGCTGAGTCAACAGAGGTCTGCTGTGCCATGTGGGTTGCTCCCTGGCTGGCAGGGGATTGAACTCGTGCTGCAGAGGCTGCAGATTGTTTCATAGTGCAGTGCTTAACCCATTGCGCCACCAGGGAGGCCCATATGGTATTTTAAATAGCTAAGATCATGTTAAAGTACAGGTTTAGAGTTGAAGATGCTGTAAATTTTACACATGGACAGTTATATAACTAAGACTTATGGTATGTGGGGTAGGAAGTCAGATAAATACCAGAGTAAAAATATGCATGCAGGGCTGTGTGTGGCCATAGGTCAGTAGCAGAGCAGATCAATCAGGGGTCAAGTTAGAAGACAGAAACTGTAGTAGTTATTAACAGGGAAATTTAAAGAATCATTATTTGGTAAAAGTTAATTGCTTCAAGGAGTAAAAGAGGATTATAATTCTAATGCAAGAGTTCACATATTATGGCCCACATGCTAAGTCTGGTCTGTTACCTGTTTTTGTAAATAAAGTCTTATTGAAACATAACCATGTTTTTTTTTAATGTATTATCTGTGTCTATCTGCATGCCCAAGTAGCAGAGTTGAATTGCGACAGTGACTGTGTTTGGCCCAGAAAGCCTAAAATATTTGCCATTTGGCCTTAAAAAAATAACATGCCAACTTTGTTCTTAAGGGGTCCAGAAGTGACAGTATAGTTATATGGCCTCTCCTCAACTTCAGGCTGAAATTTAACTTCTTTGAAGAGGGTATGACCATCACAGAGGAATATACAGATTGCCTGTGGTAAAGAAATTTGCCAGAGCTATCAGATTGGGGGTTTACGACCTGATGGTATAGCTGAAGCTGGTCTTTGAGAACCACTGGGTTACTAGGCTAAATTAAAAAATGGGGAATTGGAACCTTGATGAGAAATGTCTTCATGCTATTCTCGCCTTTGAGTGTTCTTTTAGTGCCCTCAATTGACAAAACCTAACATTGTGCCATCTGGCAAAGGAGAATTGTTTATAGGGTTAGTTTCAGTATCACAAAGTAGAGCAAGAAAGGGTGGGTGGACAATAAATTAATAATTTATTGGTGGTGCAGTGGTTGAGCGCTGGGCTGCAAAGCTGCCCCGCAGCCTCTGCAGCACAGATCGATCCCCGGCCGCAGGCGAGGGTCCCACAAGGCACGCAGACCTCTCCTGCCATGCACGCTGCTCCCCTCAGCAGTGTATTTCGTTAGTCTGCCTGTTCTGTTCCCCACTCAGGCTCTGGTGAATTCTCTTACCTTCCTGCACTTCTGACTGTACCCAGAGCTTGTATAAATAAATAAATGAATCTTTAAAAAAAAATAATTGGCCCATAAAGAATGATGGAGAATGATATAGGAGAATGGCATGATAACAAAAATGGACAGGTTTTTTGCTTAAAGGTACAGGAATAAAATAAATAGAAAAATGAGTAAGTGAAATGGGGAGCTAAAAAACATACCTTCAGGTGCTGAGGACTGCAGGGTAATTTATAATTTAGTATTTGAGAATGAGGTGGTTCCATTTAAGCATGAAGGTGAAGGGAACATTCAGTTTTTGGTACCCTAGTCTCAATAGTAGGAAAGTTTAAATTTTTAAAGGATGGTACAGGGCCTCCCCGGTGGCGCAGCGGTTGAGCGCTGGGTTGCGAAGCTGCCCGCGGCCTCTGAAGCGCCGGTTCGATCCCTGGTTGCTCCCCGGCCACCGGCGGAGGATCCCACATGGCGCGCAGACCTTTCCTGCCGCCCCCTGCTCCCCTCAGCAGTGTACTTCAGTCCTGCCTGCTCTGCTCCCCACTCTGGCTCTGGTGAATTCTGTCACCCTCCCGCGCTTCTGACTGTACCCAGTGCATGTATAAACAAAACAAACAAACAAAATAAATAAATAAAACATGCCTCTATTAAAAAAATAAATAAATAAATAAGATTTAAAGGATGGTACAATACTGAGTTTCAACCCATTCTAACTACTTGGCATATAAATTGGCATAAATGTTTAATGAATTAATTCATTATATAAGGTTTTTTTTAATGAGTTGAACTTTAAACAACAGGGATATAGAGAAGGATTTTTAAATCATCAGGTAAATGATTTTATAATTTGTTTGTACATGTATACTTTTGAGTTTTGGTGAAATTAATTGTGATTGAATAGTACAGAGGGATTATCCTCAAGGAAGTTTTTTCATCAGAAAAAACGTAAGTCGGGCTTCCCCAGTGGCGCAGCGGTTGAGCGCTGGTTTGCAAAGCTGCCTGCAGCCTCTGCAGCACTGGTTCGATCCCCGGCTGCTCCCCGGCTACCGGAGGAGGGTCCCACATGGCCCGCTGCTCCCCTCAGCAATGTACCTCGGTCCTTCTGCCTGCTCTGCTCCCCGCTCTAGCTCTGGTGAATTCTCTCACCCTCCCGCGCTTCTGACTGTACCAAGTCTTGTATAAATAAATAAATCTTTAAAAAAAAAGAAAAAGAAAAAACGTAAGTTATGGTTGTATAGATGCAAGTAATATATACAGTTTTCACTTGCCCAGTGTTATTAATATGTGACCAGGGGCCTCCCTGGTGGTGCAAGGGGTTAAGCATCAGCACTGTGAAGCAATCTGCAGCTACTGCAGCTCGAGTTCAATCCCCGGCTAGGGAGGTGACTCACATGGTACAGCAGACCTCTCCTGTCTCTCCCGCTGCTCCCCTCAGCAGTGTATTTCAGTCAGTCCACCTGTTGTTTTCCCCACTCGGTCTCTGGTGAATCCTCTCACACACACACTGCCCCCCACCCTTCCCAGCATGTACCCTAGTTCTTGTATGCATAAATAAATAAATATTTTTTTAAATGTGACCATCTTCTGAATAACTTGGTTTCAATAACAAATTTTTGCAATAGAGAGAGAAGAATTGGTATTTTAATGTGGAAATTATTCCCAAACGAGAATAGGAAAGACAACTTATTTTTTTATGATTTAGCAATTTATTGGTAACTTGTTGCTACTACTTCTGATTCTAATCTTAAATTGGTTTGCATATGAATAATTGTGTCAGGTAAAGTGAAAATTAACCAGACCTGTTCTTTCCTTCTTTGAAGAAAACTATATAATTGAAAAGCTATCTTGTTTCTTTTGTCACCAGAGAAGAGTAGAGGATGTTTGTTCTGAGACACAGCTAGAAGTTCTGTTTTCTGCCTTCATCTCTGAAATGATCCTTTAATTTCCACATACTCATATTTATTTTACTTTTTATTTTTGAAGAACCAGCACCGAACCATAGATCAAGTAATTAAAGCTGTAAGAAAAATCTGTAGTGCTTTAGATGGTGTAGAGACTCTTGCCATTACTGAATCAGTAAAGAAGCTAAAGAGAGCAGTTAATCTTCTAAGGAGTAAAAGTGCTGATGTGAGTATTTTTTAGAAATTAGCATTTTATTATATGCAAATATGTACTTATATGATCATCACTTAAACAAAGATTTTTGCTTCCCTTGGATAAAATGTTATTTTAACTGTGGCTTTTACTTTTGAGTTGATTTGGTCACTTACTTGGCAGGGTCGGAGAGATCCCAAGAGGGGGTGGCCTGCTTTGGAAGTTGACATTGAATAGATGTATGCCAAACTGTGGACATTTTGTGTGTAGAAGAGGAACTCTAGCATAAATGAGTCATGAGTAGATACTAAGCCCCTTTTTTTATATTATACGTTTGTTTTAGTAAAAATTCTCCCCATGATATTTTCATGGGGTTTAATTAGTTCTGTTCATAGGGTGTTCATAGCTCTGATTGGGAAGATGAGAGAAGGTGAATCATAACACATGATAAATTTAAAGAAGGGAAACGTTATATTGATATCATGTCCTTCAACAGATACTTAGTGGATTGTTCAACCCATTCATTCTCACAGAGATCCTTATCCATGTGGATTCAGAAATTTGGATCTGTTTCTTTTTATGTGCTTGCTTCTAGAAATTAAAATATTTCTATAAAATCACTTGAATGTGATTGACTATAATGATCCAAATGTCTGAGGCTTGTATTCATTATACTCTTTGCTGGATAAAGGAGTAAGCACAGAGTAAGAGGAGAGCTTAATTTAAACAAGTATAAGAACTTTTTTGGTCACTAAATGATAATAGAGTTCTAGTTTCTCTAAGAGTGTTCTTATCTAATAGTAGAGCAACTAAGGGAAAATAAAATACTGTATTAGTTTATTCATTACTTTTGGATTTCAAATATGAATTGGTAAATTGTCTTAATGAGACAAATTTTTTTTAGTTCCTACGTATTGCAGTAAATTTCAGTTACTGTATGATTTTCTTGACACTAAAATTCACCTGTTTATTTTGTTAAGGGTTTTCACCTTCTGCATTCTTTATTTATTGTTTTATTACTTCTGCAGACACTTTTGAGACATTTCTCCTGTGAAGGCTTTCTTTGATAAAACATTTGATTTAATGCATTAACTAAAGGTAAACATTATATATCACAGACAGTTTTCTAACTAATTTATATGCCTGTATGCAGGTGACTTCACTGTCTGGAGGAGACACTGGCAGGCATTCATCTAGGGGTATGTCCTTAACTTATTTAAATTTTAGCAATAAAGTGCTTTATCAAAATATTATATTAACAGTTTCTTTAAATCTAGGCTCACTGAATCCTGAAAATCCTGTTCAAGTAAGCATGGATCAATTAACTGCAGCAATTTATGATCTTCTTAGACTCCATGCAAATTCTGGTAGGAATCCTGCAGCCTGTGTCCAAAGTAACAGGAACATCAAAGAGGCATGGACCACAACAGAACAGCTCCAGTTTACCATTTTTGCTGCACATGGAATTTCAAGTAACTGGGTATCAATGTAAGTAAATGATTAAAAGAAAATCACACAGCTTTACTGAGAATTATTCTAATCTTGTAAAAGATCAGCATCCATGCTTATCTTGGATTTAAATGGATAGTACATGAGTCACCAAATACCTTTGGAGTTTTCATAAAATTTACTTAGCTGTTTGACACTGTTCTATTAAAAAATACATTCCCACTACATATAAAAAAAAAGGAAAGAAAATATATACTTAATCTGGCTGATTAATAAGTTAGTCAATTTGTGACTTATTGTTTCTGACTTTGCTTTAGCACCAAGGTAATCTGAAACAATATAATGGGACTAGACATTTTTTCCCCTCTCTTTACTAGTTTACATTTTATTGATTGTTAGACTTTAAAATCTATAAAACCATATTCTGTTAAATTTTTAATACAGGTTTTTCCTTTTTGATTTTTTTTTTTGTCAATGCCATAAAGTTTGCCAATTTCAGCTTATTTGGAAATATCTGATATAATGTTTGAATTGACTTTAATGAAATCGTTTTATAATAGCTTAATGCTATAAAATAAGGTAAAACCTAGTGGGAAAAAACCCTGCACATAAATTCTACTTAAATTGAACCTTAGATTAAATAAATGAATACACAATAAATTTTTTTGAAATTTTGTAATGACTTGAAAGTGGCATATCATTCATCAATAAATATTTACCAAGCACCATCTGTGGGCAGTGTTCTTACTACTGGGAACTCAGTAGTAAACAAGGTATCAAAAAATCTCTGTCCTCCTGGAACTTACATTTTAATGGGTATTACTACTATCTGAAGTTCTTTCTTTTAAATAGTTACAGGGACAGTACCCTCCACGTCCTACACACACACGTATATACACACAGATAAATGTAGGGACACTAATGAAGAGAACAGATACTCATTAGAAGACAATGCAGCAAACTACAGTGATCATTAAGAGAAAGTTAATGCAATGTTGAATTGAAGAAGGACAAAGGGAATGAAGTTGAGAAAAGCAGTCAATAGCTAGAGGTGTTTTGTGAATCAGTGAGATTAGATTTAAAACATTAATTTAGAATGATTAATAGATTATATATATGGAGAAAGGGGTTATTTAAGGTTCACAGTAAGTTAGAATATTATCAAACACAGTTTATTGAACCGAAGACTGCTGCTCTACAGAATTGCTTGACTGTATCTAACCAGGTCTGTACTTGTAGCAATTAGGGCTAAATCATTGTTGTCTAATGAGAGAAGATAGAAGTATCTCTCCCCAGAGAAGACTATCTCAGTGCAGTCAGGCTTAACTCTATTTCACTAACACTATTTCAGTAAGTTGGGAAATGGCATGTTAGGAAGATAATGTTTATACTCTATATTCCTAGAATTTACTTAGAATTTAATCATTATTCAGTGTTACTCAACTAAAATAAAAAGCTAGTAACTAAGCACAACATTGAAATAAATTTCTATCTAGTATCATTGTGATATCCATAAGAAGCATGTGGGGATATATGTTCTGCTCTGTACCATCTTTGTTATACCTCATCCCTACTTGCTATATCTGTTCTCTATTTTCATAGAATTTGCATTGGTAGCCAAATTATTCCAGATTAATAGTCACTAATGATTAATAATGTACATTTGTATTGTTAACTAATTTGTATTATCAAATAAAAATTAAACTTTTTTCAGTTATGAAAAGTACTACTTGATATGCTCCCTGACTCACAATGGAAAGGATCTTTTTAAACCTATTCAGTCAAAGAAGGTTGGCACTTACAAGAATTTCTTCTATCTTATTAAATGGGATGAACTGTAAGTGAAATTTATGACTTTTTATTCTTTTAGTACGACATGTTCTTTACTTTTTTCCATGTGTGAAAACTACCTTTCATTTTCATTATAATTTTTATTCATTAAATTCTTATTGATGTCTTAAAGTCTAATATAGATACAATTTTATAGAACAGATTGAAATTCTCATTTAAAAATCTGAAATACTCTTGCTGGCTCCCTGGTGACTTAGGGGTTAAGTCTCAGTGCTATCACCTCTACGGCCTGAGTCCCAGGGAGAGAACCCACATGTGGCTTAGCAGACCTCTCCTGTCTTGCCTGCTGCTTTCCTTAGCAATGAAATTCAGTAAATCCGCCTGTTTTGCCCTCCACTTTGTCTCTGGTGAATCCTCTCACCCGCACTTCTGGCTACACCCCAATTCTTATATACGTGAATAAATAAATGTTTAAAAACAAATCTGAAATACTCTAAGTCAACGTATTTTTAATTTGTAGAAGCATTGCATTAATTCTTCTTAGACTTTATCAAGGTAAAGATAAATTCACATATATTTTAGAAAGATGGTATTCTTTCAGACTTCTTAGTTTAGTATTTAGTCTATAACTGTATGTATGAAGCCTAGTTCTTGGCTAACACATAACAAAAATCTTAAATCCATGTAGAAGATATATTCTCTAGTGTTAATATTTTTAAAGTATTTTTTATAAACCAAGGGAGTGCTTCCATTATTGAGGTAGATAGGCAGTTGCAGAACTTTTAGTTTTCTGCCTTTATTAAATGCTTCCTAGTCTTATTTTTCAATTACAGAAATAATAGACCTGTAAAAGCAATCAAATAATAGAGAAATGCATATAGTACAGGAAAATGTTACCTTATTTTCAATATTTACCATCTCATCTCATCCTCAGAGTGACCACTATTAATCCTTCCTTGTCCTTCCAGACTTAAAAATTAAAAGCACATTGGCAAACATATCTGTGTGTGTGTGTGTGTGTGTGTGTATTTATGTACAGCATCTATGTCCTGCATCATACTCATAAGTGGTCATCTATATTTTCCTAAAGGAAATAAAGATCACTATTATTTTGTGTAGAAATTGACATTGAATTTCTTGACTAAATGCAGTAACAAATCTTTGAAGAAATGTTATCTATTTGAAATTTTAAAGAAATTTGTTAAAGGGCCTCCCTGGTGCCGCAGGGGTTAAAGTCTCAGTCTGTCAAGCTATTGCCAGCCAGTGTGGCATGAGTTCGATCCCTGGCTGGGGAGCTAACCCACATAGCGCAGCAGTCCCCTCCTGTCTCACCTGCTGCTCCCCTTGGCAGTGTATTTCAGTAGATCCACCTGTTCTGCTCCCCACTCTGTCTCTGGTGAATCTTCTCATCCCTTGTACCTCTAGCCTACACCCCATTTCTTGATTGCGTAAATAAATCTTTAAAAATGAAAAAGAAATTTGTTTAAGATTTAGATAAGTTAGCCAACCATGTAATTGGCTAATGGATCTCAGGATTGAGGGTTATTTGATAAATAATATAACTAAAATTTTCAGTTTCATTAAAGAGCTAAAATTTGAATTTGACCTAATGTTTTTCAATTAATACATTTTTTTTCCCCCCGTAGAATCATTTTTCCCATCGAGATATCACAATTGCCATTAGAATCACTTCTTCACCTTACCCTTTTTGGAATTTTAAATCAGAGCAGTGGAAGTTCCCCTGATTCTAATAAGCAGAGAAAGGGACCAGAAGCTTTGGGCAAAGTTTCTTTACCTCTTTTTGACTTTAAAAGGTGAGTGTAACTGAGTTGAGATGGTGAGTTACTGTGGACACATCTGTAGCATCAGAATCGGCTAGTGAACAGGGATAGGAACAATAACACGTGAGATAATGAACTGCCTCCGTTTATTTTCTGTGATAAAAGGAGGTCATTTCAGTGGGAAGCTGTTATTCTGCTGTAGTTTGAATATATCAATATGGGGGTTCAAAAGATTGTTTGCCAGTCACTGTTCCAGGGGGAAAGCATCAATCAATTCACTCTTTAACTGACATTTAACAGTATTATTGACATAATACCATGGACTTATAAGTGCCCTTGATATTAATAACTTTTTCCACTTCCTGTTCCATTCCCATCTGTTTCCAGTTTCAGAGAATCTACTACTGCACATTATTCCTTTCTCACTTCTCTTTGTTGATCCGCCCTTACTGCTGTGGGCCCCTACCCTTTAATCTCCAAAGTTTCATGTGTTTGCAAAAACTCAGTGATTTGTAAGGATAAAGGAATTCCTTTTCGAATTTTGTGTCTCCTAATAGCCACTGGGATAGTGTAATCTACCTGGTCTTTCAACTGACCATTTGAATTATATTTTAAATAAAAATATGCCCTATGAGACCATCAGGAGTCTTCCTAAGTAAAAAAAAAAAAATTGAGTGATTTTGGGATATGTTTCATAATAGTGCATGATAACATTTGGGAGAGAACATATTAAATATATATCTAAGGTTCTGTAGTCAAGAAATCTATTGTGTTTAATAGCAATAGTAATTGTAATAATAAACACATGACATTTACTATATACTAGGTATTAATCTAAATTCTTTATATATATTTCATATATTCCTCACAACAGCTGTATGCAGGTACATATTATTATAATACCCTTTTTACAGTGGGGGAAATCAAAGTACAAAGAGCTTAAGTGACTTTCCCTAGGATACTTAGCTAATAAGTGGTAGAACTAGCTCTTTGTACTTTTGTTTATGATGGTAAAAGTCAGGGAGTGTTCTATAATCCAAACTACTATTTTGAGATATATTCCTTTATAGATGATTTTCAAAGATTATCTTAATTTATATTAAGTTGTTTGGGGAACAATCCTGAGAAGTACAACAATCCATCTTAATTCTGTCCTCAACCTCATTACTTCCAAAATAATCTTTCATTTTACCTCCTTGTGTCCCAGCTCCCACACATCAATACATTTACTGAAAAGCCTAGGCACAATGTAGAGATTGGCTGCTTCTGATAAGTTCTTAAAGGTGACATTCTTTTTGTATACCTATGCATTAATATGCATGTATAAAGGTTTGAATATGAACAGTTCAAATTCATTAACATGCGTTTTGGGGTTTGAGTTAATTTTTAAAATGAAAACCACAGTATTCCTTTGTTTATAATCATGAAGGTTTTTAACATCTGGAACTAAGCTTCT
This sequence comes from Talpa europaea, assembly GCF_964194135.1. Lineage (NCBI taxonomy): Eukaryota > Metazoa > Chordata > Mammalia > Eulipotyphla > Talpidae > Talpa > Talpa europaea. Next base: position 39,673,251 of record NC_140073.1, on the reverse strand, counting down.
GTATCTGTGGACTTCTTCACATACAAATCCTATTTCTGGAACAGTCCCCAAAAAAGGATATGTGATGGAAAGAATAGTGTTACAGGTAATGATAACTTTTTGACATGTGGAGAAATTTAAATTTCATTTCTTTCTAAAAAGTGTATGTATGTCATGATTGGGGTTGTTAATAAAAAAGCCTAATTTCGGGGGCCTCTCCTGTGGCGCAGCGGTTGAGTGCTGGGTTGCGAAGCTGCCCACAGCCTCTGCAGCGCCAGTTCGATCCCCAGCCCCCAGGTGAGGGTCCCACATGGTGCGCTGACCTCTCCTACCACCCGCTGCTCCCCTCAGCAGTGTACTTCGTCAGTCTGCCTGCTCTGCTCCCCACTCTGGCTCTAGTGAATTCTCTCACCCTTCCGCGTTTCTGACTGTACCCAGTGCTTGTATAAATAAATAAATAAATAAATCTTTAAAAAAATGCTTTAGTGTAAAAAATAAAATGTTTTTAAAAAAAAGCCTAATTCATCTTGTTTCAAACTTAGGGTCTACAATTTAAATTTCAGTAAAGCATTTCTGATTTCTGATAAATAGTAAAAAAATGCACTTGTATGCATCTCAAGCAATATGTGTGCTAGAGTATTAGTGCAGTGGTAATCACTGTCAGAAAAGAAGCACAGATTTGATATTCAAACTCAAAGTCATTAATTGCTATGAAAAATCAGTTTTTTCAGAGGTAAAGAAGTTAATGTGGCAAATATGAGAATTTAATTTGATCAAAACTTTTCTTAAACGTTTAAGGTTGATTTTCCTTCTCCTACATTTGATATCATTTACACCCCTCCTCAAGTCGACACCATCATACAAAAACACAACTTTGAAACACTGGAAAATGATATAAAAGGAAAACTTCTTGATATTCTTCACAGAGACTCATCACTTGGGTATGTTCCTTTGGTTCTGTTTGGCCTGTTTTGATTCTGTTTTGTCTCTTACAGTATAAAACCCAAGTTTATGGTTTATTAAATGCTCTGATTTTAATGATTTAGCAGTGTTCTTGGTATGCTAAGTTTTCTATTTTTGTTTTTATTTATGTAAAAAGACTGTGACTACATGAAAGCTAAGAAATTTGTACAATTTAAACTTTCTACATGATTAAAAGACAGACAGGGAAGTATATTCAACAGTAAATATCAATAGATTAATTTCCATAAATACAAAGGACCTTTTCATATCAGTAGGAAAAACCAATATCTCAGTGGTAAAGTACACAAAAAATATAAATAGGTAATTTTTTGGAAAAGAAGTGCCTTTTAAACATTTGAAACTATGTTCTACCTCTGTAATAAGGCCATGTAAATTAACATAAGATGCCATTTCATATATTTCAGATTGATGACAATTAAATCATCTTACGTAAAGTGTTACACAGAAAAGTGGAAATTACACTCTTAGTGGAACTTTTAAATAGCTTTTGGAATAGACAGTCCATGATTTCCACATATTTTAGAAGGAATAAATATAGATGAATGCCTTGGGGTCAACCCAGTCTTTTGGGGAAAGACTGTCGTTTAGCTTTTGTGCCATTTGCATTCACTCTGGATTTCAAATAGCTTTATTTGGGGAGAGAAATGGATCCTCATCTAGCTTTCTGCTGACTCTGAATGCTTTTGGGGTACTTTATTTGGTGCCAAGAGTTAGTAAACTATGTACTATTTTTGGAAGACAAACATCGATGGTTTGAAAGATTGGGACAATTCTAATTGTCCTTTAGAATACATCAAAGGGAAATTGAATCAGAAATGCAAACCTTCCTGCTTAATTCCAGAACTACACCTTAGCTCTAGAGTGATAGAATGTTCTATTGATCAGGTGCCCATTTAATGTCTAGCAGACATTAGAGGCAGGTCTGTAAATACCCAGTGGTCCTTTTACCCAGGAGGCCTAGAAACCTTTCACAGTGCCTGAGGTGGAAAAGTTCCAATACACTAAGATCCTGCTTGGTGTTTTCCACCATTTTCAAGTAAACGATGGATGTGTAACTACATTACTGAATGAGTGGAAAGCAGATACCCCTGAGAAACCTAGGTGATCTTTTATTAAAGATGTCTGAATCAGTTTCTCATGTATTTCTGAATTATAATAAAAATGAATAAATACTTTGTGAGAACAATGTAGAAAAATCTATAAAGGTCACAGTGTGCATAGTCTAGACCTAGCAAGTCTTCCAATTATATATCTTAAACAAATCTCTTTTATATTTGCTTCTGGAGACAAAAGAATAGTCACTGTAGAATTTATTTGGATATTGTAAAGCTGGTACGAAATGTCTGTCAATAGGAGTTAAATTATGATATGTTTATCCAATGGAGCACTATGTAACTAATAAGAATGAAGTGATAGCTATATGTTCTAATATGTAAGATATGTTTAGTGAAGAAAGCCAAGAGTTGACTTGTGTATATAGTATGCTACCTTACTATGAAGAAAAAAAGAATCTTGTATATCTGCATATATGCTTCTTTATGAATAGAATAGCTTAGGCCGCTGCTACTAGGAAGGGAATTGGACAGAGCAGGACTTATTATACACCTTTTTGCAATATTTAAATTTTTTTCAGTACTCTGCATGAAGTGAATACATTATAGTGCATGTGTAATATATACAAAGATACATGGTTAGATAATAAAATTGTGAAATATTTTATTTATCATTTGCCATTAAGGTTAAATTAGAATCTCTAAAACAAGTCCATTTCATTTTGAATATTTATCAGTTGAACTATATTTGAAAATTTTGTAATAACGACTTTTTACATAACCTTTGATTTTACTTGTATAAAATGGATGAAATCTTTCGTATTATAAAGGGTTTTGCTTTTTCAACTCTGACTTTAGTGCATGGCATCTGGTTGGACCTCAGTACATTTTTACTGTATTAAACTATCCTTCATACTTTTATAACCTTTTTATAACTAAGACTCTTATCAAGGTAGAACGATTTCTTCCCATTCCCCAAATTAAATCAGTGATGTTGCCAAACATTTTCTATTGCAAATTAGTACTGATGATTCTACCAAGATATAGCTATCTTTAAATGAATGTTTTCTTTTTTTGTATTTTGAATGATTGAAATTATAACTGTTGTTGTGATACCATTGAGAAGTGATTTAATTCTGTCATGTATGCAGACTTTCTAAAGAAGATAAAACCTTTTTGTGGGAGAAACGTTATTACTGTCTGAAACACCCAAATTGTCTTCCTAAATTACTAGCAAGTGCCCCAAACTGGAAATGGGTTAGCCTTGCCAAAACGTACTCATTACTTCATCAGTGGCCTCCATTGCACCCACTGACTGCATTGGAACTACTTGACGCAAAGTAAGTCAACTGTGAATGAATATATTTGCTCTGTTTTATCAGTTTTTCCAATAAGGAATTAATGTTGCAGGCATACTTACCATTTTTTGAACATGAAAGCAATTCAGTACATTATAAATGTGTAAATGTATATTTCTACAAACATCTTTTGCATTGAGGTTATTTAAAAAGGCATGCCATACCATTTAGGACTAACCTAAGGAGAATTACATTATAAATTTTAAATAATTTGTTTTATTTTTATGTTTTAGGCCAAAAGGAATTTTATAAGCTTAAGATATCTAAACAATCCTAAGCTTGAATTTGTGTAGCACAGCAAGATTTTCCCTCTTCCCCTCCCCAAAGTAAAAGAAGAATTAACCATTGATTTGGATTAAAGGGCTATTTGAGTATTCTTTGTCAAGAACAGATTGAGATTATATTTTCAGGAAATATAGCTTCCCTAGTAAGAAATCACTGTAAAATCTGATTTGTGGTACTTTTCTAGATTTGCTGATCAGGAAGTGAGATCCCTAGCTGTGACCTGGATTGAGGCTATTAGTGATGATGAGCTAACAGATCTTCTTCCACAGTTTGTGCAGGTGAATTTTTTTTTTACTAGTTACTTATCTTCCTCACTCTCTCCCTAGTTTTTAGGAGTAGATACTTGCTAACTGATCCCATTTCTGTTTTGATTAAAAGTAATTTTGTAGTGTGGGAATGTTGACGTGAATTAAGTTTGGATTTAATGTGATCATCCCCTCCCCACACTATTGTCAACTGTCCCTGTAGGTAATAAATGTTACCCTAAGTTCTGTCCTTTTCTGCTTGGTTTCATTAATTTAGTGGATGTTCATTCCTTTCAATTTTTTATCCATATCATCTTTCATCAACAAGAGTAATACTTGCTTCATATCGTTTCCCTTTTGACAATTTTATCCTAACAATGTGGTGTGGATTTGACCACCAGTAACTTATTTTCTTTCATATATAGGCTTTGAAGTATGAAATTTACTTGAACAGTTCATTAGTACGCTTCCTTCTGTCCAGGGCATTGGGAAATATACAAATAGCACACAACTTGTATTGGTAAGATTTAAATTTTCTTTTCTTTTTTTAAAATAAGATTTGTTCCTATATTTTTATGCATACAAGAACTGGGGTATAAGCTAGAGATGCGGGGTAAGAGGATTCACCAGAGACAGAGTCAGGAGCAGAACAGGCAGATCTACTTAAATCCACTGCTAAGGGGAGCAGTGGGCAAGACCTGAGAGGTCTGCTGCACCATGTGGGCTAGCCCCCTGGCTGGGGGGAACTCATGCTTCAGTGGCTGCTGATAGCTTGATAGTGCTGAACTTAGTCCTTTGCATTACCAGGGAGGCCACGATTTAAATTTTCTCTTAAAAAGTATTAAAAAAAAGATAGATTTTTAGGGTTTTAGAAATAAAGCCAAAAATAACAAGCCCTTTATTACAAAGGTATTTGGCATGTTAGAGCTCTATCATAATGAAGGTGTTCTTGTTTGTGTAGCTTAAAATAAATTCCTAAATATCAAAATTTAGGCCTCCCTGGATTAATAAGTCTAAGGATTAATAAGTCTCAGTGCTATCACCTCTATGGCCTGAGTTTGATCCCATCCAGGGAGAGAACACACATATGGCGCAGCAGACCTCTCCTGTCTTGCTTGCTGCTCCCCTTAGCAGTGTATTTCAGTAAATCCACCTGTTCTGTTCCCTACTCTCTCTGGTAAATCCTCTCACCCTCTGTATATCCAGCCTACATCCCAGTTCTTCTACGCCAAAAAAAAAAAAAATGAACCTGTTACATTGATTTTTGAGAGACATTCATCCAGTTCTCAGAAGTGACTAACATAAATATTTTGCTGTATTAGGCTCCTTAAGGATGCCCTGCATGATGCCCACTTTGGTGCCCGTTATGAATATATTTTGGGTGCTCTCCTCTCAGTAGGAGGAAAAGGACTAAGAGAAGAACTTTTGAAACAGACAAAACTTGTGCAACTTCTAGGAGGAGTAGCAGAAAAAGTAAGACAGGCTAGTGGATCAGCCAGACAGGTATGTACCCTCAGGGAACATAAATACTTTGATTGTAAAGAATTTTGGGGTGCTGTCAAGTTGTTACTCTTTTTTTGTATGCATAATGGCTTTGTTCTTCATTTGAGTTGCTTAATGTTTTCTTAGGTACTTTGCCTATCTCTGTCACATTTTTTTTTCTGCAAAATAACAGTGGGTTTATTTCTGTTCTATACTCTGTGTCTATCTTTTTGCCATCCTGTTTTCATTATAAAGCTTTGTAGTAAGGTTTAAAGTTGGGAAATAGGAGTCTTTTAATTTTGTCCTTCTTCAAGATTGTTTTGGCTATTTGGAAGTCCCTTGCAGTTTTATATTATTTTAGAATAACATGTCTTTTTCTGCAAAATATCACTGAAATTTTAATAAAGGACTTTATTGAATTTACATCAGCTTGGGAAGCATTGCAATCTTGATAATATTTCCAGTTCTTGAATACAGAATGTCTTTCCATTTATTTAGATCTTTAATTTCTTTCAGTAATTATACTTTTTAAATTGCTTTTTTAGCTTCGTCTTGGAAAATTCACATCAATACATGTAGTTACACTGTGTGTGTGTATACATATATGTGTATATGTGTTTGTATGGGTATATGTATAGATGTGTGGGTATATGTATAGATATATATAGTTTCTCAATTGGTGCATAATATTACAAGATATAGTAGCATAAATTATGAACCATTATCTCTATGCAAGTTGTTTAGATGGTTTTCTTTTGTTAAAAAGTCCTGTAATGGGGGCCTCCCCGGTGGCACAGCGGTTGAGCGCTGGGTTGCGAAGCTGACAGCAGCTTCTGCAGCGCCGTTTCGATCCCCAGCTGCTCCCCGGCCACTGGAGGAGGGTCCCACATGGCGTGCGGACCTTTCCTGCAGGCCGCTGCTCCCCTCAGCAGTGTACTTTGGTCCTTCTGCCTGCTCTGCTCCCTGCTCTGGCTCTGGTGAATTCTCTCACCCTCCCGCGCTTCTGACTGTACCCAGTGCATGTATAAACAAAACAAACAAACAAACCAGCAAACAAATAAATAAAGCATGCCTCTATAAAAATAAATAAATAAATAAATAAATAAATAAAAATTCAATGTCAATATTTGTTTTCAGTATGTACTTATGATATCAATCTCTTTTTCAAGGTTGTCCTCCAAAGGAGTATGGAAAGAGTACAGTCCTTTTTTCTGAGAAATAAATGTCGTCTACCTCTCAATCCAAGTCTTGTGGCAAAAGAATTAAATATTAAGGTGAGATATAAAATACTTGTAATTTCATACTATATTTTAAAAAATGTGGAGAAGGAAGCAAGTGGGCTGGTATGCTTAAGGTAGGTAAGGATATAACCTGCATAGGTTGACTTTATTTATGGATGTTTGTATAAAATTCATGTTCGGTTTTACATTTAATCATTTTCATTTAATCACCATTCCCGAAAGTAAACAATGTAAAATTATTTACTACCTCCAAATGAGTTATTTTTTTATTATGGAATAACACATGAGAGGTATATATTGTAATTCCACTGGTAAAACCGTCTAGTCACAGATACCCATGTTTTTTCCCTTGTGAAAGGTCACATCTATAGACTCTTCCCAGGTATATAATACCTGGGATATAATACCTATTGAACTGTCAAAAAGTAGTTGACTAATCATCAAAATTTAGTAATTTTATTTTGAACTAGGCTGATAAGTAATACAAATAGTGGATTTTCTCTAGCATACATTCAGCAAAAGAAATCAATTTATCTATTAGTGTGTGATTTTGAAAAATCGGGGTATAAGGGAGGGCATCTCAGATTTGAATTTTTTTAAGTGCTTTAATTCTACTATTCATTGAAATTTAACATTGGGGGGGTCTTGAATTTGTATAATTATATCATGGGAGGGGATGATTTGTATTTTTCCCCTTGGTTTTTATGTGTTGTTTCACTTAAATTGGTTTCAATGTCTTAAATTTGTTTTTAAACAAGTTTTATTTAAAAATAAGATTTGATCTTTGCCAGTGAAGTTAAATTCAGTGTCAATATCTGATTCCCTGACTATCCATTTTAATAGCACCATACATAGGAGAATTAGAGATCTAATCCCAGATCACACATTTAGAGAAAAGATAAGAGTTTATAAAATTTTGGACCTCCCCTGGTGGCGCAGGCAGTTGAGCGCAGCGCTGTGAAGCTGTCCACAGCTTCTGCAGCTCCAGTTCCATCCCACCGGCCAGCGAGGGCCCCACATGGCACGGCAGACCTCTCCTGTCGCGCTCACTGCTCCCCTCATCAGTGTATTTCGTCAGTCTGCCTGTTCTGTTCTCCACTCTGTCTCTGGTGAATCCTCACCCTCCCGCGAATCAGGCCTGTACCCCGGTTCTTGGATAAATAATACAATCTTTAAAAAAAAAAAAAGAGTATATAAAATTTTGTGCTCTGTTACACTTTTATAACTCCAATACATTTTGTCTCGGGGCTTTAAGTTTTTGCTTCTCTGCTTGAGAGCAGATGATGTATTACTCCATACATCTTATCTGACACATACGCTAAAAAAGCAATTCACATGTGTTATTTATTTGCCATATTTCAGCTGAACAAGTGAAAGGAGAATGCATGGGGCAAAAATTTCATAAATCCCTTTTTATTTCAGTATTATTGTTCTAATGCTTAACTTGTTATATTTGTAGTCTTGTTCCTTCTTCAGTTCTAATGCTGTGCCCCTAAAAGTCACAATGGTAAATGCTGATCCCATGGGGGAAGAAATTAACGTCATGTTTAAGGTGAGCAAAATAAGATCACTTTATTTTTAAATCATAATTTAAAAATTATTTTCTCAAATTTCATTTCCAAAATTACAGAGCAGTTTTGTTTACTTAATATTTTACTAAATTGAATAACTATTTGAAAAATTATTCACACGAACTGTTCCCAAACAGATTTGGGAACAAATGCAACTCATAGCTAGAGTTGTTCATATGGTGCTGGTGGTTGAATACATCATAATTCCAGGCAGTGCCTTTCATACAGACTAATGAGATGAATGGTACCCCTATAGTTGTGCTATGTGAAATTGCAAAACCAAGAGAAGTGGCAATGTTGTAGGAATTATATAACTTCCCTGTGGGAAGAATGAGGAGTGGAGTACTACAGAGGAATGTATTGTCAAAGTCATATGTGTCATGAGCATAATAACTACTTATTGAAGGAAGATTGGAGAGTTCTAGTTCATTCAGTGAGTCTGATTAGTGGATGTTCATAAATATAACATCTCTTGAATCAACTTTAATATACATACACCAAGTTCCCAGGTATTCAAATCTGGTTTTGGACTCAAATTTCTCTAATCTTTTTGCTTTTTCCTAAAACAATTTCATCCATTTGATTATTGAAATTTTATATGTTTTAATATTTATTAAAGCAGATACCTCCTTATTCTTTTTCATAATTTTGTTGGCTTGTCTCCAAAACATATTCATCATTATGTAATTTACAGTTATCCAGTTTAAAAGAGAGAAAACTTGGTCTGATTTCAATTAGAATTAAGTAATTTTAGGAAGTTTAAGGTTTTTCCTTTAAGTAAACTTTTTTGAGATAATTGTGAATTCAAAACCATTATAAGAAATTATACAGAGATCCTCTCCTTGATTGAGTTTCCCCCAATGGTAACATCTTAACCTGGATATTGACATTGATGCAATCAAGATATGGATTATCCCCCATATTGCCCTTTAATACAGTGTATCTGATTCGCCACACATATAAAAGCAAACCCATTAAAATGTACAGTTTTAAGAAACTGAGATATGAAGAAGTTAAATAACTTTCTCTAGAATGCTGCAGAAGAAGAAAAAGGCAATTCTGTTTATGTCATTATTTACTTTTTCACTGTTCTGCACCCAACCCCCATCTATGAAGTCTTTTGGAAAGGTACAAGTTTCATTTTGTTACCTTGATTTCAAGGTTGGTGAAGATCTTCGGCAAGATATGTTAGCTTTACAGATGATAAAAATTATGGACAAGATCTGGCTTAAAGAAGGATTAGATCTGAGGATGGTGATATTCAAGTGCCTTTCAACTGGCAGAGATAGAGGTACATCTGTTAATTGTGTCTTTTTTTTCCTTTGTGAACTAGCTCAGAGTATACCTGCCCTAAAGCATGACAGGTACACTGTGATCCCAGTTTTTTATTATTTTATTCTAATGCTACTTACTTTATTGATTCAGTTGCTCACCATTAAATAACTCAGTGGTTAGCTCTAACAGATGTTTCACAAGATATCCATTAAGTGACTCAATAAGGACTCTGGTTCTTTTAGAGTTTGTCATTTAAAATTAAAGTCATAGGGCCTCCCTCCAGGGAAGGGTTAAAGTCTCAGCGCTATCAGGTTATCGCCAGCCACTGCACTATAGCATGAGTTCGATCCCTGGCCAGGGAGCTAACCCACATGGCGCAGCAGACTTCTCCTTGTCTTGCCTGCTGTCTCTTCAGTAGGTCCACCTGTTCTGCTCCCCACACTGTCTCTGGTGAATTCTCTCACCCCCTGCCCCTCTGGCCTCCACCCCAGTTCTTGTATGCATAGAGAAATAAAAGTAAATCTTTAAAAAAATAAAGTCATAGCTAAGTTTTGGTTTTGGTTTCATTTCTGCAATAAATAGAGCAGACTTCATCTTATTATTTATTGAGTAAATATTCATTTCTTACTACATGTTTGTGTGAATGTTAATGGTATTATATACATACATATTATAATGAAATGAAATATTAGATCATGTTTAATAATACCAAATTTATTAATAAATGTAAAGCACCCCAGTATTTGACACATATTAAATGCACAATAAGTTATAATCATTATCACTGTTCTTTTTCAACAAATGTTTTTTGTGTATCTACCATCTGCAAAGCGCTAATGACTTGTAGAGCTTCTATCTTAGAGGAGAGAAATTAAAAATGTATATACACATAAGTAATTAGAAAATGCTTTAATAAGTTAAGTGCTCTAAGAGAATTATAAAAGCAGTACTGTGTTGTTTTAAAGAGGGGAAAGATCAGTATGCTTAGTGTAAATGAGAAATGCTTCATCTACTGTAATTATAAACATTAAGAAGTTACTTGAGGGCCTCCCCTGGTGGTGCAGCGGTTGAGTGCTAGGCTGCAAAACTACCTGCAGCCTCTGCAGCGCCGGTTCGATCCCTGGCCGCGGGCGAGGGTCCCACATGGCGTGCAGACCTCTCCTGCTGTGCCCGCTACTCCCCTCAGTCTGCCTGTTCTGTTACATGCTCTGACTCTGGTGAATTCTCTCCCTCTCCCGCACCTCTGACTGTACCCAGTGCTTGTATAAATAAATAAACAAATCTTTAAAAAAAAAAAAAAGTTACTTGAAAGATTATCTTTTCTAATCATCCAGCTAACATTTGCCATTCAATTTATACTTAAATGCCTTACCCTAAAATGCCAGTGAAGGAAATTCACCACATTTCAAGGTAAACCATCCTATCTTGGATAACTAATAGCTGCATAGTTCTTTCTTAAATTCAGGTGAGTGGGAACTGAGTCCTGGTATCTTCTACCTGTTAGTTTCAGTTCTGTTCATGGACTATCATGTACTTAAATTGAGTCCTTCTTCATGATACCCAGTATTGTGGTCTCCGATCCTAAAATCCACATTCTTCAACCATTTGTCATACGTGATTTTAAGTTACCATATCACCTCATTGTTCTCACTGTAAAGGGCTCAAGTGATCCATAGTCTCTAAGAATGGCACCTGGATTTTGTAGAATGCAGAAGGGTGTCCAGGTGTTACAAATATGGAACTTAATGACAGAACCACTAAGTCTTCATCATACTAACTTCTGCTAAATCATGTCTGGCCATTCTATACTTGTACATTTTGTATGTTATATCTAAATGTAAGACATTAACTTATTATATTTGAGCCATTACTTTTTATCCTCTTGAGTTCTTTTTAAGAATCTGATTTTTGTTACCTATCATTGAACCTCTCGGTTTGTTTTTTAAACTAATTTGAAGAACATATATTCTATAATGACCAACTCTGTAGCATGACACCAGAGATCTCCCTTTAAGTAATTGTTTAATCTTTAAGTACTGTATTTTACTTGCTTACTCACTGACTTCATTGTGCTATCAACCACTCCATATTTTATCTGTAAGAACACTATGAAAGCCTTGTCACTTTCCTTTCTCAAATTTGAGTGTATAAACTTTATCTTATCAAAAAGGAAATTGGGTAAATTTAAGAATTTTTTTTTTTTAAGATTCATTTATCCATGCATACCCAAAGGTGTGGGGGGTGAGAGGATTCACCAGAGACAGAGTGGGGAACAGAACAGACAGATTGACTGAAACACACTGCTGAGGGGAGCAGTGGAAGAGTCAGGAGAGGTCTGCTGAGCCATGTGGGTAGCTCCCTGCCTGGGGATTGAACTCGTGCTGCTATGGCTGTGGATAGCTTCATAGGCCATGTCCTAACCCCTTGCGCCACCAGGGAGGCCCCAATGTAAGACTTCTTATTGGTGGTTTTTCCTGTAAATCTTAGAAGATGGAGTTATTTCATCAAGTTAAGATTTTCCAGTGAGAGCCTCCATCTCATTTAGATTAGTTTTTCTGTCACCACACTTAATCCATATTATTGAACTTCTAATGGAATTCCATGTAACTTTGGAGACCATCAGCTTCCTCATTTTTATGTTGTTTCTAACTAATGGTTGAGTACTTACTTTGTGCCTTGCCCTGTGCTACATTTTTCAAGTTGTATTATTTCACTGTACTTTATTTTTCAAATGAGGAAATCAGATCCAGATGTTATAGTTTTTAGCAAGTACACCTTAGTCTGTAATAACACCTCCCTTTTGCAGACTCAGCAATTATTAAATTCTTACCAGACATTTACTGCATATTTTATATCTTCCTCACTGTATTGATTTTAAGTTCCCTCAGGATGGGGACCATATCTTCCATACATAGTAGCACTTTGTGTATCTTATGAACTTTGGTCTACTGTTTTGTACGAAGCAATGTGTACATGTGTATATTTGATTATGAAATTAGAAATTTGTATGTATATTTAATTTTTGATTAGGTATAGTCATAGAATCAAGAAGGTATTCTTTTAAAAAGAAAGTCACTGAGAATTATGAACTATAGAATGCAACCAAAACAGCATAGAAGATCCAAATAAATCATTCTGCCAGATGTGACCAAACTACTAAGATTACAGTTTGACCCTGCATACTTTTTTAATTTATGTATACAAGAGCTGGGGTGTAGGCCAGAGATGGGGGGAGGCGGATGAGAGGATTCACCAGAGACAGAATGAAGAGCAGAACAGGCCGACTAACTGAAATACACTGCTGAGGGGAGCTGTGGGTGAGACAGGAGAGGTCTACTGCGCCATGTGGGTAGCTCCCTGGCCGGCCAGGGATCGAACTCGTGCTACACAGACTTCGGATAGCTTCACAGTGCTGTGTTTAACCCCTTGCGCATAAATAAATCCAAAGATACAATGTCCCATCTGAATTGTGTCTTCAAAATCACATTTTTGAGATCTTTCTATATAAGCACATAGAGATTTTTTAATGACACAGCATATATCTTATAAGTAAATGTTAATGAGGTCATTATCATCTTGTTTGCAATTAAAATTGTTTTATCTTAGAGCTGGGTGTTAGTTGGTAGCATTGGATCTACATACTATAGAGTCTCAAATAGTCAAGTTCAATTTTTACATCTTGGGTACTTCTGAAAATGGAAAGTTGTTTTAACATTTTCTAAGTTGGACTTCCAGCCTTGATTTTTTTTCCCAATAGTAGTTGCTAACTGGTATGTTATGTCAAACATTGAATGCAAGAAATTTTTTTTAAGCCTGACTTTTGGGAGACATTTTCAAATAACAATGTTTTGTTGTTACAGGCATGGTGGAACTAGTTCCATCTTCAGATACCCTCAGGAAAATCCAAGTGGAATATGGTGTGACAGGATCCTTTAAAGATAAACCACTTGCAGAGTGGTTGAGAAAATACAATCCCTCTGAGGAGGAATATGAAAAGGTGATTAGCATGCCTCCTTATTCTAAATAACTGTCAAAAATGTCTTTCATGGGTTTTAAGTGTTTTCCTTTTCCAGCTCTGGTGACTGTTCATTTTGAAAACAGCATCATCCAACTAAAGAAAAAAGTATAAAAAGGAACACTTTTCAACGGCAGAAATTTTAGTGCAACCAATGCTTTTTACCACAAAAAGAAATGTATTTTTATAACCTAGAATGTTATATTTCACAAAGATTGTGGAGAAAGTTATAGAAACAGCTTTTCATGTGGCATTTAAGAGCAAAATTATGGGCCAGAATCTCTTAATTTAAATTTGGGTCCCGGGCCTCCCCGGTGGCGCAGCGGTTGAGCGCTGGGTTGCGAAGCTGCCCGCGGCCTCAGTGGCACCGGTTTGATCCCCGGCTGCTCCCCAGCCACCGCAGGAGGGTCCCACATGGCGCGCAGACCTCTCCTGCCGCCCGCTGCTCCCCTCAGCAGTGTGCTTCAGTCCTTCTGCCTGCTCTGCTCCCCGCTCTGGCTCTGGTGAATTCTCTCACCCTCCCGCGCTTCTGACTGTACCCACTGCATGTATAAACAAAACAAACAAACAAACAAATAAATAAATGAAACATGCCTCAATTAAAAAAAATTAAAAAAAAAAATAAAAATAAAAAAAAAATAAATTTGGGTCCCAAGTCATTTATCAGCTATTGATCTCTGGACAAATTATTTAAACTTTCAGTACCTCAGTGACCTCTTCTGCATGATATTATATATAGTATATATTATAGTATTATGTATTATGGCTGTAAAAATAATGGTATTGTAAGAATTAAATGAATTAATATATATAAAGTACTGCATAGAAAAAATTGTATTGTTGATGACTACTATTATTCTTGAAGAAACCAAGTTTTTGTTTTATCATATTTTTGAATTACATCAAAAGAAAGGTAAATCTCATAGGACTTAAGGCCTCTTATGAGCTTAAATTAACCTAAGGAAGACTCAAGAACGTTTTTAATGGTGATCTGAGATCTGTTTTAGTATCATTTTCCTGTCTTTATGTCAAAATCATTAGTGTATCATATTTATAGATACACTTAAAAGTGTTTTCTGTTGACCTAAGAAATAAAGCAGAGTAGATCATTCCTGTTTAAGATCATTCCTGTTTCTTACTGCTTTGTGGGTTGGGTAAAACAGTGAGCAGAAGCCAATACTTGTTTATAGTAATGTTAGCTTTTTTTTGTGATTTCAGTTAAGTTGTTTGACACAAAATAATTGTCAACTAACATATAGTGAGGTCCTTTTATGCATATGGCTCTTTTTTATGTAATTTACTAAGTAAAGGGAATAATAACATAATAGAGTCACATCATCTAAGTTTGAATATTGACTCTTCCACTTAACAATTATGTGGTTTTGGGCAAATTACCTCTCTGTGTTTGTTGCTGTTATATGTAAAATGGCATAATAATAGTACCTATGTCATTACTTTGTTGTGAGATTTTAAATGCGTTAATGTATACATACATATAGTCACATAATTATATGTAGTGTGTTTGTGTGAGTAAGCATTCTGTGTGTGTGTGTGTAGAGTACTGCAATGCCTAGTTTGTGATAAGTGCCATCAGTAGTAACTGTGGAGGGATTATGAACTAAAATTGACTATGTGGAGATGTAAAAACTAAATGCACATACTTTAGATAAAAATATTCTTTGTATGCATCTTGCTGTATCCTTATGCATGATATTATGTTAATAATTTGATTCCCAGGACAAGTAACTTAAGTAAAAGGTCTTCAGTTTTGAGAAACTTACAGATAACACTTGAGGAGTCATCAGATGGGCCACAAGACACATAAATTGTATTATTGGGTATTTAAAGGTATAAACTGACCTTCTTTACATATGCTATCCCTACATGCCTTCCCATAAGTATTCTTGCTTATGTTTATCAAAAAAGGGGAAAATACTCTTTTATTCAAATAAGCTTGCTGCAGTATTACTTGTGGTGAGCAGCAGAATGTGAGGAACAGGGTTTCACAAACATGATGCTTACAGGAAGCATGTACCCTGATAGGAACTGGGGTTCCTGCCTGTTAAAATCAAAAGCTAGAGAGAAAAGCCATTAACCACCTTTAAGAAAGAGTCTATGTTTTTGAAATATGAAAAGACTGGTTTATAAATTGTTGAGAAAGTGAATTATAAAGAGTGGTGAATTACTTTTATCTTTGTAAACCATGCTTCCTTTAAACAATTTTTTTCATAAAGTTTATATCATTATTATAGGCTTCTGAGAATTTTATCTATTCTTGTGCTGGATGCTGTGTAGCCACCTACGTTTTAGGCATCTGTGATCGACACAATGACAATATAATGCTTCGAAGCACAGGACACATGTTTCACATTGACTTTGGAAAATTTTTGGGCCATGCACAGATGTTTGGTAGCTTCAAAAGGTACTTGTATTCTGCTTGCTAAAGAAAAGGTGTTTCCTAATTCACAAATTAACATCCTAAAGCCATGCCTTTTTTTCTTGCTTTCTTTGTCTTTTAACTTTCTTTGAGCATAACTGGGGGTGAAAAAGACCCTCAGAGGTTACTTTACCATGTAATAGAAAAGATTTGTATGTGCAGCCTTTGTCCTTTGTTGAAATTAATTAAGGTGTATTTTTCTAATGGTACCCATTAAAAATGTTCCCATTTGTTTAGTGGCAGTGGGTACAAAATTTTTCTCTGTGTTATGTTTGTACTGACAGTTTGATCTCTGGGTGTATGGATTTTAAAAGTTTCACCTTGGAGGGGAAAAAAAATCATACATAAATAAGATCTAAGTAATGATATTACTTGATAGCTTTCCTGAAAACATTAATTTTTAAGAAATATGAAAATTCAAAACTCTGAAATTAAGTTTCCCACTTGAAAATTGCTATGACTTAGGTAGTTTGATTCAATAACTATGTAATAGCAGTAACACTGTTTGAATACCTTATGTAAATAATACTTTGTATGTATGTGCCTTCTTTTTACATAGGGATCGGGCTCCTTTTGTGCTGACCTCTGATATGGCATATGTCATTAATGGAGGTGAAAGGCCCACCATCCGATTTCAATTGTTTGTAGACCTCTGCTGTCAGGCCTACAACTTGATAAGAAAGCAGACAAACCTCTTTCTCAACCTCCTTTCACTGGTAACTATTCTTTACAAGTATATGATTAATGTTTCTGTTTCATTATTTTAAAATTCCTTTGGAACTTGGGAATAAAATTTACTGTAGTTCCAATGTCAAATATATTACCACAAAAATATTTTTTAAAATGCTATTATATGAAATATGCAACTCCATTTACATATGATAGAAAAAACAGGCCATTAGAGTGGTTACTGTGAGGTGAGGAGTAACTAAAATGGAGCCTGAGGAGGTCATCTGGGATGCTGGTCAGCGTTTTGTGTCTTAATCTGGAAGTCTTTGGGTTGTGGGCATTCATTAAGCTATGCACTTAATCTGTACTTTTTTGGCTATAAATTAAATAAAAGGTAAAAACAAACTCACATTGCTTATTGTGACTGAAGTTGATATAAAATTAAGAGCTATACAAAATGTCTTGGTTTTAGCTTTTATTCCATAAGCTGCATTTGTGATTTCCAACAATTGACTTTGTTGGCTACGATTTTCTTATTTATAAAAGAATTACTTAGTTCGCTAAAACTAACAGACTCCTCCAACTGGTGTTTCTTAAATTGTCGTTTTTATTTGCTTTAGTTTTGATTATCTGATTACTTAACCAGCTTTTAGGGATTGTTGGGGAATAGACTTTTTAAAAATTTAACTCACAAACTTTTATTCCCTTTCTGTAGATGATTCCTTCAGGGCTACCAGAACTTACAAGCATTCAAGATTTAAAATATGTTAGAGATGCACTTCAACCACAAACTACAGATGCAGAAGCTACAATTTTCTTCACTAGGTAAGGCATAATTAAATATATTAGAAACAGCATGTACAGTTAAGCTTTCCTTAGTTTAAACAAATATAATGTAGTTCTGATTTGCAGGAAAAGATTGATTAAAAATAATGGGTTGTCAGAATTTATCTACTGAATAAATGTAAAGGGCGTGGAATTGTACCTTACAAAACACATTTATCTCAAAATATGATCCCAAGGGATTGAGTGTTTTGAGGATGGGCATGGTGTCCTAACATACATCTTGAAGAGGTTTGAACGTATGCCCCAAATTACATATGGTGTTGTAAACCATTGTTACTTCAAAATATATGTGTGTGTATGTGTAAAATAAATAAGACATTTGAAGCCAGGAAAAAAATTACATGTGATAGAAATGAGTTATCAAACCATGATATGTAAACATACATTACTAAATGAGTGATGCCTATCTGGAAGAGCTACCTACTGAATGATTCTAACTATAGGACATTCTGGAAAAAGCAAAGCTCTGGAGACAATGAAGGTATCAGTGGTTAACAGGGGTTGAGGGAAAGGAGGACAGAGCACAGAGGATTTTCAGAGCAGTGAAATTACTTGGTATGATTTTACAATGGTAGATACATGTCATTCTACAGTTGTCAATACCCATAAAATGTATAGCACCAAGAGTGAAGCCTAATGTAAGTTTTGGATTTGGATGCTAATGCTATGTCAGTGTAGGTCACTAATTGTGACAAACATGCTGCCCCAAGTGTCTGGTATGGATATCCATGGGGGAAGTTAGGCACATGTAGGAGAAGGGAGTATAGGGGAACTCTTTGTGCTTTCTGCTCATTTTTTCTTTGAACCTAAAACTTTTCTAAAAAGTAAAATCTATAAAAAATGATCTCGTTTTATTTAGTGATTTCAATTACAAAAATCTTATTTATGAACTGTTCCTGCAGTGCCAAATACAGAGTTTTTTTTTCTAAAAAGGATATTTATACTAATCTATTTTCAGAATTCTGCCATAGCAATTTTCAAGGTACCTTAAATAGCTTAAAAATAGCAAACCTGGTTTACTGCTATAGTAAATTGTTACTATCTGATGTAGTACTTGAAACACATGACCAATGACTGGAATTTGAATGTCATCATGCTTTAAAATCAGATCTTCTGATAAATACATTATAAAGTTCTGATGAGACTACTAAAAATGGAGTTATCATATGACCCAGCAATCCCACTACTAGGGATATACCCAAAGGACACAAAAACACTAATTCAAAAGAATACCTGTACCCCTATGTTTATTGCGGCACTATTTATAATAGGAAAGACTTGGAAATAACCCAAATGCCCAAAAGTAGATGACTGGATCAAGAAGATGTGGTGTATATACACAATGGAATACTATTCAGCAATCAAAAAAGAATAACTAATGTCATTTGCAGCAACTTGGATGGAGCTAGAAGGGATTATGCTCAGTGAAATAAGTCAGAGGATAAAGAAAAATATCAGATGGTTTCACTTATAGGAGGAATATAGGGAAACCAAATAAGGCATTAGGGGAAAAAATAATTAAAAAAAGCAAAAATAAACAGACAACTATAAATCAAAGACATTCTGCAGGGGAAGGGGAGGGAGAGGGATCAAAATCAGGGAGGGAGGAACACAAGGGACTATGGTAATAGTGCACAGGTGAACTGGTGGTGGAAATTCTTTGGAGACTACCACTGATAAAGCAAACATTCTAAAAAAAAATGAACAATGATATAAAATATATGTAAATTTAAAAAATAGATAAAGGTCTGATGACTAGGTTGGTCACTGACTAGTGGTACCACATCTTTATAATGCCACAGTAGGGAGGGGCACATGAGCTCATGTTCTTTTCTCTCCTTTCTCTCTTGCCTTCTTCCTCTCAGTGGAGAAGAGGTAGAAAACACTGGACTGGACTTCCCTAGTCTCAAGAGTCTGGGCTGAATTGAATTGAAGGAAGCTGGCTTTTGTATAGCCTTCCAAACTAATCCTGATAATTTAGGTATTGATGGGTTTTGTTTTGTCTTTTATAAGAGATTCATTGGCTCCCTTGGGCACAACTGTAAAAGCAGGCATGTATTAGTCTGCTTGGGCTGCCATAGAAAAATATCACATTGAAGATCGCATAATCAGCAGAAACTTATTTTCTCATCGTTCTTAGAGGCTGGGAGGTCCAAGATGAAAGTGCTAGCTGATTCACTTCCTGGTGAGGATGCTAGCTTGCAGACATGCCTTCTGCTGTTTCCTCAAATGAAGGAGAGAGGGGAAGAGAGAAAGCTTAAGTTTTCTCCTCTTCAAATAAAGACACTAATCTTATTGGATTAAGGCTCTGCCATTGAAACACTACCTCCATAAAGGCCCTACAGCGTTGAAATTTCAACACCTGAATGGGAAGAAGCAGAAAGGACAAAAAAATTCAATCCATACCAAAATAGAGGAGTGTGTGAGGCTCCGTCACATCCTTTTTGATTCTCCTTTCTACATTCCTTTTCTTGTTTCTGAGATTTCTTGTTTTCTTTGCTTGCTTAAAATGCTTATTTTTCCTGGTTTCCTTTCCAATTTGTTTCTACCAAACTCCTCATCCCATCAAAATTTATTCTTCCAACGTAGTCAAATTATGATTATCTGAAGAAGGAATCTGATAACAGATGCTATTGATAGTATTGTGATATTAAGATGCTTTTTAATTTGGATTTTGGTTGTTTCCTTCTTTCCCTGTTTAGTTGCCACCGTTCCCATTATTTACAAGGGAATAAAATAATGAAATCCTCTTTCTGGCATTATACCAATCATCCTCCCTCCATCCCTAGTAATTTTTTTTAAGATTTATTTTTATTTATGTATACAAGAACCTGGGGTATAGGCCAGAGGTGTGGAGGGTGAGAGGATTCACCAGAGGCAGAGTGCGGAGCAGAACAGGCAGATCTACTGAAATAACTGCTGAAGAGGAACAGCAGGCGAGACAGGAGAGGTCTGCTGCACCATGTAGGGTAGCTCTCTGGCTGGGGATCGAACTCATGCTGCAGTTGCTGGCGATAGCTTGATAGTGCTGAGACTTAACTCCTGCACCACCAGGAAGGACCCACCTAGTAATTTTAATTAGTCTTGGATACCATAGAACTCAAGAAAACCAAGCATCATTTCTTGAGAACAGTGGGATGAAATGGAGACTTTCTTGTGCTAAAATTTTTTTATATTTTTATGAGTTTTTTTGCCTTACAGACAAAAGGAATCCTTGGCAAAATGAGAATCTGCTTAATATTTTAAAAGCTATAAAAATGGTTTTCATCTTTTATAATGTTAAAAAAATTGTGTGTTCAAAATAAGGGGGTTGCAATTGTATGGGGAATATAAAAATAAAATTTAAAAAAGAATATTAAATAAATAAATAAAAGAAAACTAAAAAATTGTGTGTTCTGAAAATTTACATGTTAACACATTTTCTGATTATTTTGTAGGCTGATTGAATCAAGTTTGGGAAGCATTGCCACAAAGTTTAACTTCTTCATTCACAACCTTGCTCAACTGCGATTTTCTGGTCTTCCTTCCAATGATGAGCCCATCCTTTCATTTTCACCCAAAACATATTCCTTTAGACAAGATGGTCGAATTAAGGAAGTCTCTGTTTTCACTTATCATAAGAAATACAATCCAGATAAACATTATGTAAGTTGGGTTTCAATAGTTGCGTACTCCTGCATGCATTACTATTATCCTGTCATACTTCTTTGCTGACTTTCCTAAATTTACATTTATTGTATTCATACTTATTTCTTCTGTGGCTGGCCCAAAAATAAATAAGCATACTTGGAGCATTTCTAATATTGGAGGAGGGTGTGGTATTTGTTTCTTGATAAAATTGCTTCAAAACCATGGGGGGCCATGTGATATTCTTCCTTTTAGAGACAAGGCTTAAAAGGCTAGTGCTATTCTTCTGTTTTCCTTTATCTTCCGTTTTTGAATTTGTTCTTAATTTTAAAGGTAAAACTTACACATTGTAACAAATTCAACATAGAAGCATGTGAAGTAAAAGTCTCAAATTTTCATGTCACTCCATAAAATATTGTAACACACAGATATAAAGTTTGTTTTTGAACAAAAACAGGATCTTCAGTGTGTATTTTCCCCCTCAGTAAATAGCATAGCATTATAGTCCTTTTGCTGTTATTGTGCACCATTTGCTATTAGTTTTGTTGGCTAATACTTGCCAACACTGTTAGTATTTAAATTTTTGACAAATTGATAAATTTTGAAGGTGACTATAGTATTATTTTAATTTTTATCTGTTATCTTATTATTGGTAAATTTTTAAATGTTATATTGAGTATTTTTTCCTAACACCATTTCACTGATTAGTCCATTCCTTCCCCCAGTGATTTGTAATGCCAGCTTTAACTATACTAAGTTTGTATGTATACTTGAATTTTTTCCTGGTCTTCTTTAGATATATCTCTTTCTGTACCAGTATTTTATTCCTTAAAGTATTGTGATTTTATTTTATTTTATTTTTTTAGGGATTGATTTATTTATGCATACAAGCGCTGGGGTACAAGGCCAGAGATGCGGGGGGGTGAGAGGATTCACCAGAGACAGAGTGGGGAACAGAACAGGCAGACTGACTGACATACACTGCTGAGGGGAGCAGCGGGCAAGACAGGAGAGGTCTGCCTGGCCTTGAGGGTTGCTCCCTGGCCGGGGATCTAACTCGTGCTGCAGAGGCTGCGGGTTGCTTCATAGTGCGATGCTTAACCCCTTGCGCTACCAGGGAGGCCCCAAGTACTGTGATTTTATAATAGTTAAATGTCCACTAAGAAAACTTTTCCCTTATCCCCCTGCTACCATATATTTTGCCTTTTTCCCACTTAACACTCTTAAATTATTTGTGAATATTTTCATTGGAATGCACTAAGTTTATTGATTGGGGAAGTAAATTTAATTCTGGAAATAATATGATTTTCACTTTCCAGTTCTTGTTCATATATCTTACAATGTTTATTATTACTCTCAGGATAGAGTTAGATGTGCTATAAATACAATGGTGGTTATATTTGCTATTTCCTGTTAGTGACATATATACTACCAAGTTAAAAGCCCTTGGACTACTTATAACAGTCAAGCCATAAATTTTCTTTCTGTCAGGAAAGGAGATTTTATTATAAATGTAATGTGTTTGGGGTATGATTTCTTTTCAGATTTATGTAGTCCGAATTTTGAGGGAAGGACAGCTTGAACCATCATTTGTCTTCCGGACATTTGACGAGTTTCAGGAACTTCACAATAAGCTCAGTATTATTTTTCCACTTTGGAAGTTACCAGGGTATGTTCCTAGCCTTGTAAAATAATCCTTACTTGTAGGAAACCCTTTCTTTATTATAAAATTTAAGTCACAAATTTGTATCAGCACTGTAAGAGTCTGTTAACCACATATGACTTATTTTCCTTTGTATTCCAAGGACCTAATGCAGTACCAGACATAGCAATAGACAAGGAACTAAGTGTGCGTTCGCTGGATGAATAAACAATGAATTAAATGATCAAGATTTTAAAATTTGTTGTTTCTGCTGTAGTAAACAAAACAAAATAATAACTTAGAATCTTGGTTTTAAAAAGTCAGATTTTAAATCATTGCCAAAATAATCTATTATGTTTGTACTGAGCTCCTCTGAAAAACAAGTAGAGGCAAACTTATCATTCAGACTTTATCAAAATTTTAGTGCTTATTTTGTATCTCATACTTAGAAACCCTCAGTTTTAACATAACTAATGACGAGCAGTTTTTTTTGTCAAATTATTCATATTCTTGTGAGATTAGATTTCAAAAGGAAACAGTAAAGTGACTATCAGTTTTTTTCCATGTGCAATCTCATTTTTCTATTGCCACCAAAATAAGCATAGTTAAAGTTACCTGTTTAGACTTTGAATTTTACTGGTGTCTGCAGGCTTTTGCTAATTGGGTCATGATTCTTTTTGGGGGAACAGATATGCATCTATTTTTTGGGAATGATTAGTCTTGAAAGGAAATAATTATATTATTAGAAAATAAATATAGCAACTTATCAAAACCATGTACCATTTTTTACAAAGGATAATAAAATTGTGATACTTGAACTACTTTATCACCAGTACTTGGAAATCATAAAAATTTCCTTTATAGTGGATTTAAGAATGCAGTTTGTAGTGTAAGTGAATAAAAATGTGTATTTCTATGTATTTAGTCTTCCTGATGAAATAATTTAATTCCACTCTTTTTATTGTTTATTTTTCTTTTTCAGCTTTCCTAATAGGATGGTTCTAGGAAGAACAAACATAAAAGATGTAGCAGCCAAAAGAAAAATTGAGTTAAACAGTTATCTACAGAGTTTGATGAATGCTTCAACAGATGTAGCAGAGGTGACTGTCATGACTGAAAAATAATAGCATACTGTCTTTCAGGTTACATAATATTTAAGTTAATGAATCTCTTATTTTTTCTCAGTGCGATCTTGTTTGTACTTTTTTCCATCCTTTACTTCGTGATGAGAAAGCTGAAGGAATAGCTAGGTCTGCAGGTGAGATTATTTTTTTCTCTTTATTGATAATTCGTGACTTCCTTATGATCTGCAAGTCTGTAATTTCTCAGTGGCTATGGTAAACTGGCAGGTTATTGGCTATAGTTCAGTGAGAATGAGAGGAAGATATTCTTTCTTAGCCAGTGTATTTCTGGATAAATTTAATTTTCCTAATAGAGTGTACCAACTAAAGAAGTATATATCAGTGGCCTGTCAGTATCTTTACCTCCCCCATCACTCTCACCCCCACTTGTTGTGGCCCTAGAATTCAAGCAGAATTATTTTGTTACAGCTTGAACCATTGCAAGATAAAATAAAGACAGCATATGTGTATTTTTCAGATACAGGTCTCTTCAGTCCTACTCCAGGCCAAATAGGGGGAGCAGTGAAATTATCTGTCTCTTACCGAAATGGAACTCTTTTCATCATGGTGATGCACATCAAAGATCTTGTGAGTGATTACAAATAATCATGATTGTAGAGGGAATCTATTCCTTAGTAGGAAGATTACTGTTAAGGGACTGCTTTTTTTTATAGGTTACTGAAGATGGAGCTGACCCAAATCCATATGTCAAAACATATCTACTTCCAGATACCCACAAGACATCCAAACGTAAAACCAAAATTACACGAAAAACTAGGAATCCAACATTCAATGAAATGGTAAGTTAAAATCATTTCTAACATTTTCTGATTTGTTTTGAGATTTTAAATATTGAACACTTTGAATTTAAAATTTTTAGTTGTTGCCGAACTATCTAGCATGTTAATAATGCAAATCTCAATCAGTTGCAAAATTGAACCCTCAATCATAAGACTTTGGTTTTAGTTCCCCTTTTAATGCTTGAACCCCCACTACAACATTTTCAAAATGTTGGATATCAGCCTCTGGAAGAGGGTCCCACATGGCGTGCAGACCTCTCCTGCCGCCCGCTGCTCCCCTCAGCAGTGTACTTCAGTCCTTCTGCCTGCCCTGCTCCCCGCTCTGGCTCTGGTGAATTCTCTCACCCTCCTGCGCTTCTGACTGTACCCAGTGCTTGTATAAATAAATAAATAAATCTTAAAAAAAAGAACAACAACAACCAAAAGCCAGTAGCAGGAAGAAAAACAAACAAACAAAAAAAAAATTTATACTTCTAATGCATTTTAGCCTGTCAGCAAACCTCTTTAAGGTACCTGAAACTGAAAGTAGTAAGCAAAGACCAGCTCAACATTGTAGAACTTATAAACTTATAACCAGTGGTCAACCTATAAATTTACTGATGTTTAAAATCCAGTATTCCTTAGCCCACTACTTCTTTAGGATAAACATTATATTACTTGTGTACATTAACATTATATCCACACAAAAATATATGGATGGAGATTTGGAAGCAAAAATTTCTGAATTTTCATTAAAGCTATATAAACTTATTAAAGCTGTGGAGTATCCTTTCACACCTTTGTAAGCCTATAATATGTTTGGTGGTGACTAGTTGATATTATGCTCAAAAAGTAGTATTTACTTTTTTTTTAGTAAAGTTATTTTAAAGAAAGTGAAATGTTACTTTTTTAGTTTTTTTTTAAAGATTTATTTATTTATTTATACAAGCACTGGGTACAGTCAGAAGCGCGGGAGGGTGAGAGAATTCACCAGAGCCAAAGCGGGGAGCAGAGCAGGCAGAAGGACCAAAGTACACTGCTGGGGGGAGTTGCGGGAGGCAGGAGAGGTCTGCATGCCATGTGGGACCCTCCTTCGGTGGCCGGGGAGCAGCCGGGGATCAAACCGGCGTTGCGGAGGCTGCGGGCAGCTTCGCAACCCAGCGCTCAACTGCAGCGCCACCGGGGAGGCCCACTTTTTTAGTTCTTATAGTCAGAGTGAAAGGATTGACTTAAGGAGGTATTTCGCAGAAATAATAGTAAGCTTTTCTTGGGAGAAAAAGAAAGCTAAGCATTGCATGTGATGTGTTTGAAAGACAGTAGTAGCCTTTTAACATTCCAAATGCTATAAGCTACATTTGTAACTGGTGAATTTGCACTGAATTGTGGATAATCATGATTTGTTTCACTATATATGAAATACAACAGAAAAAAAACAAAATATTCTATCTCATTTTTTTGGTAAAACAATTATAATTATGGTATTCCATCTTCATTCCTTCATCTCTTTCATCCAGCTATTAGATCATTTCTAAGGCTTGCCACTATGTAGTTTCTTTTCAGTTGCCCTGTATCTCCATCTCAGAAAAACTGTATTTTTTGCTTTAGCCAATAGTAATTTACTTTGTATATTCTTTTTTTTTTAAACATTGGTTCCCCCCCCCCTTTTTTTAGATTTATTTATTTATTTATACAAGCACTGGCTACAGTCAGAAGCGCGGGAGGGTGAGAGACTTCACCAGAGCCAGAGCCGGGAGCAGAACAGGCAGAAGGACCAAAGTACACTGCTGAGGGGAGCAGCGGGCGGCAGGAGAGGTCTGCACGCCATGTGGGACCCTCTTCCAGTGGCCGGAGAGCAGCCAGGGATCAAACCGGCACTGCAGAGGCTGCGGGCAGCATCGCAACCCAGCGCTCAACCGCTGCGCCACTGGGGAGGCCCTACTTTGTATATTCTTAATGTCAGATATTTAGAGGAGTAATAGCCCTGGACTCCTGAAATAAAAAATTTACAACTAAAATATGTGACAGGGCCTCCTTGGTGGCACAAGGGGTTAAAACACAACCTATGAAGCTATTCGCAGCCACTGAAGCATGAGTTCGAACCCCAGCCAGGGAGCTGTCCCACATGGCACAGCCGACCTCTCCTGACTCGCCCTTTGCTCCCCTCAGCAGTGTATTTCAGTAGATCCACCTGTTCTGTTCCCCATTTCTGTCTCTGGTGAATCCTCCACCCCCTGTATCTCTGGCCTGTGTCCCAGTTCTTGTATACATAAATAAATAAATCTTTAAATAAATAAATAAAATATGAGGCAAATTCCACTAGGTGTGTCATCATCCGTGTCATTAATCAGTCACTCTAATAAGTCTCACATTTTCCCTTAAAATAATCCAAGAAACCAAAAAATAATCTATAACTTTTTCTTTTTGCCTTTGTTGTAGCTTGTGTACAGTGGCTATAGCAAAGAAACTCTAAGAAAAAGAGAACTTCAACTAAGTGTACTCAGTGCAGAATCTCTGCGGGAAAACTTTTTCTTGGGTGGAATAACCCTGCCTTTGAAAGATTTCAACTTGAGCAAAGAGACGGTTAAATGGTATCAGCTGGCTGCAGCAACCTATTTGTAAGGTAGTAAATTTCTGAGTTTTGGAATCAAGAATAATTATAAACATGTGTACCCGTCTACCCTTGTGAACTTTGTATAGTATTTTTATACTTGGATAGAAATTATAAAGTGTACTTGCTGCCTTTAAATACATCTGTTGGACCAACAGTCACATAACTAACTTTTATGAATTTCCTAAAGCCATTGCTATTTTAAAGTCATTATAGAGAATGCTATAAATTCTAAACAACCCTTTGCACTCCAAACCATTTTACAATATTTTGATTTAATTTCTTGTGCCATTTCAAAATAAAACTTCAGGGAAACATGCATGTCTCAAAAAGTTGCGTTGAAATAACCTCAATTCCCCGTAATCACTAATAAATTGCAATGTCCCCTGAGAGGGGACAGCGGAGTGCAAAGGGTTAATATATAACAAGTCCTGGAAAAGATTGCATTGGTGAAGGGTTTAATCATTTCTTGAGTAATTCAGAATGATAGCTTTAGTTTGGTCTGATAATACTGTGTTAGATAGACACAGCATGTTTGCTTTCCTGTTGTGCACACTTTATAGCCTTCACCACTGTGTATGTTTGCAAACACCAAAGGAAAGGAAAGCTACAGGATGTTACCATAAAATATAGCTGCTATTCAAAGGGCAGAAAGCAAAGCACAAAAACTAGGTAGCTATGTTAAGAACTACTAAGTAGTTTATAGAATTAGGGAAAAATAATACTGCTTTGTATCATTCATGTTTTTAAAGCTTTTTTCAGAATAAGTGCCAGTCACTGAAGTTGTAAATAATGGTGCCTTAACTTCATATGCTTCCCTGGCACTTCATTCTGTTATTTTCCCCTGACTTTAAAAATAATTAGTAGATAGTTTTGACTCACTTTCAACTTACTAAATACAAGAAATTATGTATACTTACTAATGTTTTTCTCACAGGAAGATCATTTCTCTGCTTCTGATATAAGAATCAGTTAAACAGCCATTTGATCTGTTTTTGTTGTCCAGTAACTGAATGAGATTCTTCAGTGTAGCTGTACACTAAATTCCATCATTCCATTATAACCCTACATTATTCCCAGGAGTGTGAGTTGAAGTTTGGTAATTTCATCTTTATATATTGTACTCCACTCCTTCATTAAACAAGTGAAAAGTATTCAGCCATGTGGCCATTCCTGTTTGCAAAAAGAAATCCTTGTGTAGGGAAGATCTTCACAAGAGGCACAAGACAAGAATTCTAGGGTCCAGATTGAATTTTAATGTAGACTTTCATGGTAAAGTTTGTGTTATAAGCTGTCATACTTACATTTGTAAACATTGTACATTTACATGAACTACTTTCCTTAATATAATGTGATTCAGAATCGTAAGGGACATGATTAAAGTTATTCGACAGTTACCATTAAGAATAAGTTTCAATTTTTATTAGTCATTCAGCTTTACATGGAATTTAGTGTTTAGTTTGGATAAATATGTAAATATAAACCTCATGGTTCAAGTAGAAAGCCAGACACTTTTTAAATGGAAATAGAGATTGTAGCTATTAGTTGCTGTGAGATAACTGACAAAACATGCAGTGAAGAGTACCAAGAGAGAAAAGACAATCTCTAAATAAGTTGCCCAGAATAGAATTTTTATGAACTGTGCAAATGTTTAATGTAAATGGTGATGCCTGCAGAGATGAAATAGAAGAGTTGATAAGGTATCTATGGGACAGGTTAAAAAAAAACTTGAAATTTTTGGTGCCTAACACTAATGGTCCATTTGTAGGAAACCCCTTCAGTATGATATATGAATGTCTTTTTTGTTGTTGTTAAAATGTGTTTATTTAATAAGTTAATTAAAATGCAGATCAAAGCACCACTGTTTGCTTTTTCCACATACGGTTAACATTTTTCTTAAAGAATATAAGTAGTATTGCATATGTAAAGAAGTACTAGATATTTTCACTTAAGATTTTGAGACCTAATTCCATTCCATGAATTGTCACTTAGCCACTGTTTAAAAAAAAAATTTTTTTAAAGTACTATCTTGGGAAAAGGTCATTGTTAATTGGATTCAGTGTATACTGCCTACAGGTAGTCTGTTACAGCAGTGTTTTTTAGCACAAATAGTAGAGCTAGAAAATTTATACCTTCAATTATAAGAAATCTGGACTCTTATTTAAAAGTATATATGATTAGGGCCCCCCCTGGTGGCGCAGCGGTTGAGCGCTGGGTTGAGAGGCTGCCCACAGCCTCTGCAGCGCCAGTTCGATCCCCGGCCACGGGCGAGGGTCCCACCAAAAAAAAAAAAGTACATATGATTAATGCCATATACACTTAACCAGAGTTCAAAACAAGTGGTAATGTTTTCCCCTAATTTAACTCATTTTGTGCCTTCTTTGGTCATTAAAAATACACATGTACACATTTTACATATTTTAATAATGTTATTTGTGAAATGATAATTTCAGCCCTTACCAAAAAAGGGGGGAGGGGAGACAAAGGCGCATCTTTGCACTACAGCTATCAACAGATTTTAAATCAGTTGGTTTTTTAAAACATTTTTTTAAGGCTTACTTTAAGATAAATCTGAAACAAAAGTTTAAAAAAACTGGCCAAGACACTAGTTTTTATGTATAGTCACAATGTTTTTATGCCTGCCTTTATCAAGTAAATAATAATGTTGTGTAAGTCCTGCATCATAAGAATTCTTTCCTCTTGCCAGTGTTTTGGGATTTGAAAATAATGGTTTACTCCAAGAACCTGTTTTCTTTACTGAGGAACCCAGTGTAGAACTTGCACTGATGTTTTTATCTGCCTTTATATGAATCTATAAGTATCTAAATGTTAAGGCATGTGTGATCTTTGATGAAGTATTTTATATTTTCAAATTAAAGTTGTATAAAAGTTATAATATCTTGCCTTAAATTGATTGACTGTTCTTCCTAGGATTTAAATTGCAGCATTTAAAAAAGAAAACATAATTTTGATATTTAGACTTCAAAAGGATCTAAAGCCCTACTACCATAATCCATAGGTTTATTTACACACTGACTAGCAAGTGCAAAAATGAATATGGCAACTAGTCTCACCTATAAGAACCAAATACTTTAATTATAATAGTGAGAAAAGATGTATAATATTTTTATTAATACCTTGAATATATTCAGTGAATTGAAGATGACTTTCATAACTGTACTACAATTGTATTAAAATACTTCTGGAATAAAGGAACTTGCTATCATTTATTGCCTCATCAATGTATTAACATTTTTGGTTCCAAATGATATGAGTTTGCTGTTGCCATTCTTTGCAATTCTCCCAGGAGTTTATTAGGTTCAAGTAATCCTGAATTTTCAGAAATGGACCTGTCAGTTGTCCCTAAAAATTTCCTAATACAGTATCTGACTTCTAATGTAGCCAGACTTCTGAAGTCTGGATTCCCACTTTACTAAAGCCTAACCATTTCATAGAAGTGAAATTCTTCCGTGATTATTGTCTCTGATCTTTGATAGTTTATTTAAATTTAAAATAGTATAGTAATAGCCATGTTATAGACATTTACAGATCAGAGATGTAGATTCTTCTCTTTTTTTAAAAGATATATTTTTTATTTATTTATGCATATAAGAACTGGGCTGTAGGCCAGAGGTGCGTGTTGCACCAGAGACAGAGTGGGGAGCAAAACAGGCGGATCTACTGAGATACACTGCTGAGGGGAGCAGCAGGTGAGACAGGAGAGGTCTGCTGTGCCATGCGGTTTAGTTCCCTGGTGGTTGGTTGAAACTCCTGCACAGTGGCTGCCCATAGCTTGATAGCACTGAGACTTTAACACCTGCATCACCAGGGAGGCCCATATGTAGATTCTTTTAATACCATACTCCAACCTGAAATGATACCAGTAAAGCTGTGTTCTCTGACCCCAAAGGTAACACATAACAGGGCCCAGAGACCATAAAAGAGCATTACTTAAACAGAACCTGTTTCTTAGGTGGCAAACTTAGGTTCCTGTAAGAAAATAATTATTTCACCCATACTCTTGAAACACTTTCATGCCAATTTTAGACACATACAAGAGTAGTAATATAATTAACACCATAAATTAATGTATCACACTCTGTTAACAATTACTTTCGGATTAATCTTGCTTGCTCTGTGCTGAGGTGTGTCTAGATGTAGATATCTTTTTATTTTATTTAGGATTCTTAAATCCATGCATCAGTAACTTCAGTTCTGAAGATTATGACTTCTCTTTCAGTTCTTTCCTCAGCTGTTGTATTTTCCATTTCTAGAGCAACTATTTGGTTATATTTTTATTTGTTAAATCATAATCCAGGAAGACACAAGACTACCAAGATCAGTGGGGAAAGAATAGTTTCTTTTAAACAAACGGCGCTGAGACAACAAGATAACCGCATGCAAGAGAATAATGTATGGGACTCTTACAACATATAAATATTCAAAATGGGGCCTCCCTGGTGGCACAAGGGGTTCTCAGCACTATCAAGCTATTGGCAGCCACTGCAGCACGAGTTCAATTCCTGGCCAGGGAGCTAACCCACATGGTGCAGCAGACCTCTCCTGTCTCCCTGCTTTCTCAAAAAGTTAAACATAGGTACCCTATGACCCAGCAAGCTAGGTAGGTAGATGACTGACTGACTGACAGATAATCTTCAAGACAATTGAAAACAGGTATTCAGATACTTGTATATAAAAGTTCATAGTGGCCAAAAAGTAGAAACAAGACATATGTCCCTCAGCTAATGAATAAACACAATGTGAAAGAACCATATAATGAATGAAGCATGGATACCTACTACAACATGGATGAACCTTGAAAACACGCTAATGAAGAAGAAAACAGACAAAAGATCATATATTGTATGATTCCATTTATATGAAGTACCTGGATAAATCCATGGAATAAAATTCATGGAGATGAAAAATTATTGATTTCCAAGGGGCTCTAAGGGAAAAGAGACTGAAGAGTGATTCTTAAAGCAAGAACTTATGGGGGAGGGTCATGAAAATTTCTGGAATTATTGGTGATGGTTGCACAACATTGTGAACATACTAAGAGGCACTGAATTGCACACTTAAAATGGCTAAAATTGTGGATTTTTATGGTATGTGAATTTTACCTCAATGAAAAAATAAGTCCATACAATTCAATCAAAAATCATTTGAGGGCCTCCCCGGTGGCGCAGCTGGGTTGCGAAGCTGTCCGCAGCCTCCACAGCACTGGTTCGATCCCCGGCTGCTCCCCGGCCACTGGAGGAGGGTCCCACATGGCACGCAGACCTCTCCTGCCGCCCGCTGCTCCCCTCAGCAGTGTACTTCGGTCCTTCTGCCTGCTCTGCTCCCCGCTCTGGCTCTGGTGAATTCTCTCACCCTCCCGCGCTTCTGGCTGTACCCAGTGCTTGTATAAATAAATAAATAAATCTTAAAAAAAAAATCATTTGATCACTGACTCTGCCTTTAGTAAACAGCTGTGTTGAGTGATGTTTTTAGATAAAATTATACACACACACACCTTTTAAAAATCAGGTTACAGTTTGCAAAAGTTCTCAAAACGTCATGCCACATGAAAACGCAGTAGAGCATGGCTTAATAGAAAGTAATTCATATTTGTCTAAAATTTTGACACATTCATATTTTATCTTTGACATTACCAAATATACAAACATGGCCAGGTTAGATTAATTAAAGATTAGTGGAGGACTTAAACATGACTTAGAAAAGAAACCAAACCCTGAAATCCTATTTCATGAATAAAATATTCCTATATCTTCATGATCTTGATATTCCTCTATCTTCACGAGAAAAGTTGTATGATCTACTTAACAATTGAGTGGTTTTTTAATTTTTTGCATAGAAGAACTGGAGTGTAGGCTAGAGGTGCTGTGGATGAGAGGATTCACCAGAGAATGAAGGAGGAGCATAACAGGTGGGTTTACTGAAACACTGCTAAGGGGAGTAACGGTAAGAAAGGAGAGGGCTGCTGCGCCTATGTGGGTCAGCTTCCTGGCTGAGGTTCAAACCCAGGCTGCAGTGGTACTGTGCTGAGACTCAACCCCTAGGCCACCAGGGAGGACCAACAATTGAGTGTTTTAAATCAGAGTAGTAGTCTCAAAATAACCCAGTGCTGGTATTGGCTATATCATAGACATCCCTCAATCATTCCATTATAAGACTTAAGTCAGGGAGCTGAACATTCCAGCATGTATGAGAGTTTCAGAATAGCATGTATAACTGAGTAAATGATCTCATCCAAACCACACACAGATGAACAATAATCCAGGCCTAGATAGCCAAATCTTACTCTTCCAACGATCTTCCACTGCCTCCAGATAGAAAATTTGTAGTCTAGACAACTTCAGATGGAGAAAATGTGACTAATTTAGGTTATTATTTCAAATGAATGCCTAACTTTCTGCCTGCTAAGCACAGTTCTGGATGTTGGAGGGAAAAAGGAATAAGCAGTTGACTTGTACTCTCAGTTCCAATTTTGGTGGCGGCCAGACAAACAACTAGAGAACAATAAGGATTCATGTGCTATTAAGATAATAGGATATTGTGTTGAGAGGTAGGACTATTTTAGAAGCCCTTGCTCTACTTCCTCTGCTTTGATGATACAGAGATCTGACAGCCAGGCCTAAGACAGTCTTGGGGGGAAAGAGTACTTCAGTTAGGGGCAACAAGAGGAGAGGACAATGCTTGTTAACCTTGAAGGGTCAGGTCAGAAAGGAATAAACTTGCCTCAAGTGCTTAGAACTGGGAGGAGGGGGAGAGGGGCATGGTGGCGCATGAGGTCAGATGTATGGCTTGCCTTATTCTAAATGCAGGGAGAAAGTATAGGAAGGAGTAATACACTTAAAAATGGCAACTACCTGATTTGCTGGTTGCCAGGTGGAGAATGTGTTAGGGGGAAAAGGATGTCCTAAAGCTAGCCAGGCAACCCGTTCAATATCGGGGCTGCCCGATAACAAATGAGTTACATGTTTGGGGTGAGGACATGAGTAAAAGTTGGGATACCACTGAGTTGCCCTGATGAGAGTTGATAGTGGCTTAGATTGGATACTTAGACTAGGGATAGCAGAAATGGAGAGAAGTGAGTGTATTTATGTGTTTTTGTGGTAGAGCTGAGACAATTCCAATAGGAATAAGACAAAAAGGAAAAGTCAAGATTCCACGGTTTGTGGTTTGAACAAATGGGATTGTTTAAATGAAATTAAGGGGTCTGGAGTAGGGGAGGGGAAGGGAATTGGCACCATGTTAGTTTGAGGTGTCTATTGCACATGCAGACCAGAGACGTTAGCCAATGATGATAAATCATTATCAGGGCCTCCCTGGTGACCTAGGGGTTAAGTCTCAGCACTCTATGGCCTGAGTTCAATCCTGGCCAGGGAGGTGACCCACAGATGGTGTATGGACATTCGTATAAGGTCGAATTCCTGTCAGAGATTCCAACCCGCACTTACCGAACCCGCTCGGCCGGGGCTAGACGCGGACTCAATTTCCCGCCCGGGCCTTGACGTGCTGCGGCGTCGATGCATGCCGGGACATGTAGTCCTGCTGCTTGCGACTCTTACTGACGTTAGGATGCATTTCGGGATATGTAGTCTCGCGGGCCCCGGGGGCTACGTAGCGTAGCTCCGCCCCCTACGGAGGGCGGGACGTGTGAGGTCACTTCCTGCGTGCCGGGTGGCTTCCTCCGGCGTCCCCACACTCGTTCCCTCTTTCGCCGCCTGCCCGCCGCCATCATGGGTCGCATGCATGCTCCCGGGTGCGTTGGGGTTCCCGAGCGGGTTGCGGGGCTGGGCCGTGGCGGTAGGGAGGGAACGGAGGGCGTGTCGGGAGCGGGTCGGGGGGATAGAGATCTGGGCTGAGGCACGGACCGTCCCCTCACTCCGCAACTGCTTCTCTCCCCAGGAAGGGCCTGTCCCAGTCGGCTCTGCCCTATCGCCGCAGCGTCCCCACCGTGAGTAGCTTGCGGGCACCGGGGATAAGGAGGGGGTGCTGGTCGTCGCTCGGGAAGAGCGGCGCCCGGGTGGGGCCTTAAGGGTGGAGGGGATCGCCGTGCTTCCGCCCGGTCCCGGTCCTCGCCCTAAGGCCGCTTGCTTTTGCATGAACAGTGGCTGAAATTGACTTCTGACGACGTGAAGGAGCAGATCTACAAGCTGGCCAAGAAGGGCCTGACTCCCTCACAGATCGGTGAGTGTGGGAAGTGTCCCTTCCGCCTGCCCGCGTGTAACGTGCTGAAAGAGACTCTGGGGGTATACAGGCCCCATAACGAGCCTTGAGGATTTTTTCACTGTTTACTGAACTTACTGTTGAGGACCGAGGCCTGTTGAAATTTCAAGTTCTTTCTTGGAAGACGATAGATTTATTAAAATCTGGATACAGCTTAACACGTATGGGATAAGCACTCTCCTAGGTGCGTGGATCACAGTACTTTATATATAGTGATTGTGGTTGAATTTTGACAGCAGTACTTTGAAGTAAATGCTAGTATTTGCTCCCTTTTTAGGGTTGAGGAAACTAAGGCCGCTGCACAACTAGCCCTAAGTCACAGCTCTTCAGTGAAGGAGTGAGGATTGGCTAGCCAGCACGCTGGTTACACTTTATTTCAGATGTGGCTGGAACCTCAGCTGTGTGTGACTTTATTTGATGGACTTCATTCAGCAAAAGCTTGCCTGCTGTGTAGTTCCTGGCCCTGAAAATACAGTAGTCACAAAAAGGGTAACATCTGCCCTTCTGGAGCTTATGGTCTAACGGAGGAAATACTGAATAGAAACTACATCATAGACCTGTCTAGTAGTGGGTGCAGTTTTGACGTTAAAGAGAAAGGTGGTTTTTAGAAGAGTGATAGAAGTTCTGGGTCTGAATGAAAGCTGGTTCTTTGGGTGTCTGAGCTTTACATGCATTCTTAGGTTTCTCTCCTGTTTGAAACTAAGACCTATTTTACAGATGTAAAACTTGGAAAGTGATTTGACCTCAGAGCATTTGCCTCACATACCTCCAGTTTGTGTGTTTGGTGTAGGAGTCTGTAATACATGATTGTCCTTACAGGTGTGATCCTGAGAGACTCACATGGCGTTGCACAAGTGCGTTTTGTGACAGGCAATAAAATCTTGAGAATTCTTAAGTCCAAGGGACTTGCTCCTGATCTTCCTGAGGATCTGTATCATTTAATTAAGAAAGCTGTTGCTGTTCGGAAGCATCTTGAGAGGAACAGGAAGGTAAGAACATATAATTGTACTAACTTATTTCAATGAAATGGGTAGCAGATTTGAATTATCTGAGGCGGCTTATGACACAAGCCAATTAATACTCCAGTTGCTTTGAAATGAAAATTCTACCAAAAGAGATGGGGGTGGGCAGGTGTTGACTCCCTTGGATAATACATTATGTTTGGTTGGTTGAAAATGTTGAGGTGTAACCTTAAATTCTCTTGAGGACTTAATGTAATCTATGATTCTAATTCAAGGCATTGGGTAACTTGACTAGGGAAAGTGCGTGATATCTGTATCTTCCCTTGTTCAAACAATGTCTCATTGTTTTGAGTGGTTTTCTTGAAATCTATTTTTATTTTTAGGATAAGGATGCTAAATTCCGTCTCATTCTGATTGAGAGTCGTATTCACCGGTTGGCTCGCTATTACAAGAC
Organism: Talpa europaea; assembly: GCF_964194135.1. Taxonomy (NCBI): domain Eukaryota; kingdom Metazoa; phylum Chordata; class Mammalia; order Eulipotyphla; family Talpidae; genus Talpa; species Talpa europaea. Next base: position 39,636,384 of record NC_140073.1, on the reverse strand, counting down.
CAAACGGGTCCTCCCTCCCAATTGGAAATAGTAAGTATCACTCTTGTTAACAACAGCAGGAATTAGGTAGTCAATACAGAATTAAAGTGAAATTACTGATAGTAAATGTATTATACCTTGTGGGTCTGTGGTCAGCTACTTTTTGAATTCTGCCATTGTGGCAGAAGCAGCTATAGATGATACAAAAACAGGCTTGACTATGTTCCTACAAAGATAAGCAGAGAAGACTATAGTTTACAGACCCCTGATCTAGAACATGAATAAGTTTCTTGACTCACTTTTAGCTAGTGGGTAAAGTTTCAGTTCTTAGCTCTGCTACCAGGTGTTGATGTCTTAATTTTTGTGTAGATTGCTCACTTAATGATTGATTTCCAGACATTCGCAGTTTCCAGCAGAAAGGTTTTTCCTTATGTTGGCTAGTTCTTGCTTGGATGTCTGAGTTAGCATCTTCATTGTGCTTGAGCACAGTGAAACAAGTCCGTAGCTCAGCAGTTTAGTGCATGTTACATATTTGGGGTTTGTTTGGGCTGTTTGGAAGTAGCTTCATTAGCTGGGAGAGTGAATAAATATGAATGGGGCCTGTATTAATCCAGCTTTCTTCCCTCCTCCCCCACCCTTTTTTTTTTCCGTTTCAGCGAGTCATCCACAGCCTCTGCCCTTGTTGCATAAATTTGTGTATTCAAGCAATAAAATCATTGTTTAATAACTAAAAGCATATTTTGTGTTACCATGTGTGTTTTTTTGATGGGGGAGTGTTTTAGCAGAATCAGTGTGGTTCCACAGGGACTAGTAAGATAGCTTTCATCTATTCCATTCCTTCACTGCCTGACAAGTTTTTGAGTATTTTATAACTTCATGAATAATGCTGGAGCGGGGCGGTGCTGGAAGTCACAAAGAATAGTGACTTACAGTGATGTCATCGTAAAAACGTTTTTTAAGTATTGATAAATTTGATGTTGCATGCTGAGGCAATTGTGATAGCTGTTAGCCACAATCAAGTATCAAAAAGATTCATAAACATTTTGCTGGGAGTGGAGCATTAGTATGGAGGGACCTTGAATGGAAGTGAGACTTGAAAATGAAGCAGAAGGGTTCAGCGCAGGAAGAAAGCACAGTTAAACTAGAGCACAGTCGTGCTGCCTATTGGATGCTAGGCTATAGAGAGAGGTGCATCCAGGTCACCTTGTTCTCTGGAACTCGTGTACTTACCTACACAGCATTAAATGCCCTAGGCTGAGTGCAAACTGAATGGGCTCACCTAGTGTTAGTTATATGTTTTTAATCCCTTTTGCTTTGTGTCTGTCTTAAACCAAGAAAGATGTAGTAAGGCAAACCTCCAAGAGCAATGAACAAATAAAAAGGTAACAGCATGATTCTGTGGAAGCCCTGGGTAGCTAGGCAACAGTATACAAGCTATAGTTCCCTGAAGCTAGCAACCATGGGGAGGACCAGGCATTCCCTCCCCTAGCAGATGAGCCAAGGGCAACTCAGCTGATGAGGATTGCCTGACAAGCTGGTCCTTAGAACACTTGGAATTCTTGCCAGTGCAAGAATCTTTTGGCTAAATCTCAGGAAGCCAGAGGTCAAGGGTGCCTACAGGTGTAGACCATACACATCAGCTTCCCAGGTAGCAAAGGATTCTGGGATCTTGTCTCCAGCTACCTCTGCATCTCCACTCCTGCCAGTCACAGGAGCCTGGTTCACCACACTCCCCAGAGCCATTGCCCCTGTTCATTCCTCAACCTGAAAAGGCTCTTCCACATGGCCTGCTGCTTCACTTGTCTCACCAGAGAGGCTCTAGCTAAAACTGCCTCTCACCCAGTGCTCCATCCCCCAATCCTGCTGTTTTTCTTCAGAGTGCTGATTACTACCTGATTGGCATGTCATTTTTGATTATTTATTACTCTCCTCAGGCTATAAGTAAGCCCCATTAGATCAAGGACCTTGTTTGGTCACTGCTGTATCCCTAGTACTTAGAATAATATCTGGCACATAGTAGATGCTTAATAAATACTGGTTAAATTAATGTACACAAAGAATAAAATTTTTGAGATCTTAGAAAATGCCCTTTTTCAAATCTCACTGTTGATTGATAGAGAATTTAGGAATAGATTCTAGGTTGGGAATACCTTTTCCAAAGACTATTTTAGCACTGTAACTTCTAGCTTAAAAGCAAACTGCCATTGAGAAAGCAGCCCTCCTTTTTTCTGGTCTAATGCATTTGGGGTTGTCTCTTGCTTAGTGTTCTGAGATTTTCACTTGATTTTAACTTATTTGTTCTGCCAGTGAAATCCCTGTTGACAGCAAATTGTCTTTTCTGTTAGACTTAATGAATTAAACACATAATTCCATGCATGGTGCAGAGAGTAGAATAATGAAAGTATTTTCTGTGAGGTAGAAAAGACCATGGGTAATAGTGAAATAGAAAATGAGTTTGACGTATTTATTGCACTAGTCATAATTTACTTACCTTTGATGTTATAAGCTCTAATTTCTAATAATGGCTGTGTTAACTGGCAGAATTCCTGAAATTTTTTTTTTTTTTTTGAATTCTTGAAATTTTAACAGTTGGCTCTTGTGAGCCTGGATGAGGCAGCTCCAGCTCACCGCTGCGCAGGGCTTCTGTATGCCCTGAATTTTCTTTTGTACAGAAGCTTCTTGTTACATAGATATATTTTCATCTCTGAATATGCCTATATGAATGATAGTCTTAAACTTCCCTCTGCAGAGGTACCACTGTCCTAATTTGGGGGTTTATCATTCTCAAGCTATTGCTCCATTGGTCACTGTGTTTGTGGCAACAGTAACAGGTAATAAAGTAAGAAGCAGCATGGTTGCAATTTTAACCCTTTTCTGTCTCTATTTTGTCTGAGTCTATTTTTTTAACCTCTATTGCCACATCTCTAAAATGAGGGTAATATAGGCTTTATTTTTCAATTTTTTATTATTTTTTTTCTTCTATCATTGTTAATTTTTAGACAGTATTTGATTTCTCCTCTCAGTTGTAGTTCTCTGCAGTTCTCCCACCACCATAGCCCTCGTGTCCCGCATTGTAGTCCCTTGTGCTGAGCCTATTTTTTCTGAGCTCTTCTGTCTTTTAGGTTAGAGACATAATTGTTGAAAGGATCTGAATTGTGATGCCCCCTGTTATTGCATTTTCTCGAGATACAGTTCCTCTTTTTCGCCACTAGGTGGCGAGGATTGCTGTTGCTGGTGATGCTGACATTACTGGCAGGTATACTCTCACATTTATTATGTCAGATTTTTCACAACTTCCCCAAAATATGACTCCAGATGGAAGATTTGGCACAAGTTAATTATTTTTTAATAACTATCCCTATTTTAAAGATGAGAAAACTGAGGCTCAGAAACATTTACTTTGAGACTCAAATTAAGGCCCCTCCTAGGATGTCTAGTGATATTATCACTATATACTGCACTGTCTTCTACGATCATTTTTCTCAGATTTTTTAAAAACATAAGTGCAGGGTCTCCCTGGTGGCTCAAGGGTTAAGACGCAACCTATGAAGCTATCTGCAGCCACTGCAGCATAAGTTCGATTCCCAGCCAGGGAGATTCCAACCTGGCGCAGCAGACTTCTCCTGACTCACCCGCTGCTCCCCTCAGCAGTGTATTTTTGCTCCCCTCAGCAGTGTATTTCAGTCAATCTACCTATTCTGTTCCCCACTCTGTCTCTGGTGAATCCTCTCACCCCCCACACCACTGGCCTGTACCCCATTCTTGTATGCATAAACAAATCTTTAAAAAAAAAAAAAGTGCAAATAATCAAGACCCATATTCTATACAAATCAATTTTAAAAATTCAAACCAACTTTTAAAATGTTAGCTAATTCCCAGTGTATAACATATCCATTTGAAAAATTAAAATTTGGAGGCCTCCTTGGTGTCATAGTTAAGTCTCAGTGCTATCACCGCTATGCCCTGAGTTCAATCCCCAGCCAGGGAGCTGACCCACATGGTGCAGCAGACCTCTCATGTCTTGCCTGCTGCTCTCCTTAGCAGTGTATTTCAGTGGATGCACCTGTTTTTCTCCCCACTCTGTCTCTGGTGGTGAATCACCCCTTGCACCTGTGGTGTACACCCCAATTCTTGTATGCATAAATAAAAAAATCTTTAAAAAATTAAAAATTAAAATCTTCAGAAACAGGTGAATTTAGATAGTCCTCTTACATTTTCTAATTTTGTTACCTATAAGTAAAAATTAGCATTCTCTGAAGGTAAGGACAAGAGTTGTCTTTCATCTGCAAGCAAGTGACACCCCAGCCTCCCGTCCTGCAGCTACACTGCTTCTTACACTGTTACCTGTCGCTGTGGCTACAGTGGCCTGTGGAGTGGTAGCATGAGAAAGATAAGCTCCAGGTCAGAATAGTGGCATCTCTGTGGAGGGGAAGGCATAGCACCGCACAGGGCAGCACAGTTTCAACCATTTCTAATGTTTTTTGGTTTTTCCTGTTCCTTTTGCTGATAAAAGTTTTAATGATACATTGTTGTTCACACAGAATGGCAGTGGAAACTAAACCAGGATGCAGGAATTCACAACCATGCATCACAGACCAATTAGCCACCTACAATGAACTGGCTTCTGACTATACATGAGAGGAGTAGCTAATTACTATGTAAAAGTGAAGAATGATGTAGGAAAATATAGAAAGAAAATATAAACTGGCTTCTCATAAGGACCCTGTAAACACAAGAACCTTTCCTCCAAAATAACCCCAGTCTCACAGGAAAATAGTTACTATGGGGTGACCAGACATCTAGCTTTGTGGCCAAAAGGAAAAACAGCAAGTCAGTGGTTCGTTGGTGAAGGCAGGCAATTTGTGCCCTTCACGGTGCTGCTTTGTTTTTCGTCTTTTGTCGCTTTTCTTCAGGCCATCCAAGACCGAACACATGGCTCTCAGGAGGACTGGTTAACCATCTGAACCTTCCTTGGAGCTCACCATAGTGCTGACCTGTCCCCCTCTGACCAGGGTTCATACCCCTCCACAGAACCCTGCCGTGGCCTGGGTTTAAGTTGACCATCATGCGTCTTCCAGGTGATAAGCACATGGCGCTGCAACTGGCACTTCTGGAAAAGCCTGGTGGGCTCGGGGCCTGCTGTCAGCCTTGTCTAATGTTTTATTTCGCAAGCTAGCTGGTAGAAGCAAAGGGTTATTGTTAGATCCTTTCAGTTTAAAAATTTCTGTGAGGTCTAGAATTCTAAAAGCATCACCCAGCAAATATTTATTGAGCACTTTGCGGTAAGCGTTCTACACAGCGGCGAACAGCAGTTTAGGGTCTGGATTCGTTGCTAAATCATTCAACACACATTCCTAGGGTCGGGTGCTATGCAGGCTGCTAATAAGACGGCCTGGTGTGATAGTGTGGGGTGGGGCCTGTTGTTCATTAAGTGAATCTTGCAAGGCAGGAACTGGCTTCAGAAGAGAGGAGAGTGTTAAGGAAAACATCAGAGCCTTTGGGGAGGCTGGTAGAAGAGCTGGTAGTTAAGCTGGATGCGAAAGGACACTTGGGACAGGGGGAGTGGGTGCCTCCCAGGCAAATAGCCTCCCTGCAGAGGGAGCAGCATGGACAAACTGGACAGAGGTGAGAGAGTGTGCAGAGACCGGTGCGTGTTTTAGCTTGGCTGGTGTGCTCAGTGGTAGTGAGAAGTATGGGAAAGGAGTTTGATCAATTCCTGGAGGGCCCAGAGCGAGGCCAAACTGCTGGCTCTTCTGTAGGAGCCACAGAGAGGAGCGTGGGCACCAGAGTTATTTGCTGTTGGCAAGGGCCAGTCGAGCAGAGGGGTTGCTTTCTAGAACCTGGGGCCTGGGCCGGGGCAGTGGGGGAGCGGCTCAGAGGGAGACAGACCACAGGGATAGAGGCCACAGGAGCTGGCAGCTTCAGACTTGGGTTGGGATCACTGTTTCAGCTAAAACTCTTCCAGGGCTGGGGTGTAGTTCCTCATCTGTCTCCTGGGTTGAACATGGAGTGTGATGAGGCGGGAGGAGAAGAGGAAAAGCAACTTACAAAAAGCGAAAGACATGATATCTCTGGAAGGGGACTGTCCTCTGGTTCCAGAAGTCAGTGAGCCTGAAGGGGAGGTGTTGATGGGATGGGTGGCTGGGAGGATGGACAGATGGAAGAAGAGGGGAGAGGGGTAAGGTAAGCGGGGAGAGGCTGCGTTGGGACGGTGCCCTTCTCCACTCAGGCCTTTATCAACAGGCTGGAGATTGAAGCTCCTGGGCTGCCTTTGTGGTGCCTGTAGGGGGATGCCATGGGCACAGACCTGGAATGGGTCCATTCCAGGATGATGGCAAGTCAGGACAGAGACCACCTAGTGCTGGGATGGGACAGTCCTCTGTTGCTGTGGGCTTCCTGCTCTGCCAACATCTACTCTTCTAGTCCAGGAAAAAGGTGCTTTGCACTAATCAGGGATGCTCTCCACACAGGTCACCAACATTGTTCCTCATCGCTCATCAATGTTTTTTATTTTTTTTAAAGATTTATTTATTGGGGCCTCCCCGGTGGTGCAGTGGTTGAGCGCTGGGTTGAGAAGCTGCCCGCAGCCTCTGCAGCGCCGGTTCAATCCCCGCCACTGGGTGAGGGTCCCACATGGCGCGCAGACCTCTCCTGCCGCCCGCTGCTCCCCTCAGCAGTGTATTTCGGTCCTTCTGCCTGTTCTGCTCTCCGCTCTGACTCTGGTGAATTCTCTCACCTTCCCGTGCTTCTGACTGTAGCCAGTGCTTGTATAAATAAATAAATAAATCTTTTAAAAATATATTTATTTATTTATGCATACAAGAGCTGGGGTACAGGCCAGTGGTGTGGGGGTGAGAGGATTCACCAGAGACAGAGTAGGGAACAGAACAGGAGGATAGACTGCTGAGGGGAGCAGCGGGCGAATCAGGAGAGGTCTGTTGCCATGTGGGTAGCTCCCTGGCTGGGGATCAAACTCATGCTGCAGTGGCTGAGGATAGCTTCATAGGTTATGTCTTAACCCCTTGCACCACCAGGGAGGCCCTCACCTATGTTTTTTAGCTCAAAGATTGGAGCAAGATTGGTCTTCAAGGGTGCTCTTTTAGGGTCATTTGAGACTAACCCCTTGCCTTGATCTATATCTCTCCAGCTAACCAGTTGCAGGCCCTGAAATCCCAACATTACAGAGGTCCATATATTCCCTGGAACGTCTGGCACATTATTTGAAAACCTAATGAACACACTTATTTGTTAGCAAACTTACAAAGATTCAAGGGGCAGTATTGATTTTTGTGAACTGTGAGTCCTTATATTAACTAGTAGTATTATTTATGTAAATCACGCCTGAGAACTAACCATCTCTAACTCCCTAGTTAGGGGTCTCAAACCCTTCTATCTCCTTAAGCTCTCTGGAGCATTCCAGCAATGCCGTACTGCAGCAATGGCTAAACTTTTCTTTGCCTCAGTTTCCTTTTTTAAAATGGATGTGGGGCCTCCCCGTTTGGCACAGCAGTTGAGCGCTGGGTTGCGAAGCTGCCCGCGGCCTCTGCGGCGCCGGTTCGATCCCTGGCTGCTCCCCGGCCACCAGAGGAGGGTCCCACATGGCGCGCAGACCTCTCCTGCCGCCCGCTGCTCCCCTCAGCAGTGTACCTCGGTCCTTCTGCCTGTTCTGCTCCCCGCTCTGGCTCTGGTGAATTCTCTCACCCTCCCGCGCTTCTGACTACCCAATGCTTGTATAAATAAATAAATCTTTTTTAAAAAAATAATAAAATAAAATGGATGTGAAGTCTCTTGCCCAAGATCACATGGCCAAGGGCCTCCCTGGTGGCACAAGGGGTTAAGCACTGCTCTATGAAGCAATCCACAGCCTCTGCAGCACGAGTTCAATCCCTGACCGGCCAGGAAGCAACCCACATGGAGAAGCAGACCTCTCCTGTCTCACCCACTGCTCCCCTCAGCAGTGTATTTCAGTCTGTCTGCCTATTCTGATCCCTGTTCTATTTCTGGTGGATCCTCTCAACCCCTGCATCTCTGGCCTGTACCCCAGCTCTTGTATGCATAAATAAATAAACCTTTAAAAAAAAATCACAGGGCCAAGATGAGGCCACAAAGGTTGGACAATAGATTTTAGAAACAGTAAGGCTGACGTCTTCTCATTTTCTCAAAGCAGCCTGGGGGTGACACTCTCAACCCTGTGGAAGAACAGTATCCAGGTCAGTTTCTTGGCCTTTAAGGAAGTAAGACGAGTTAGGGGCTGGAAAGGGAAGGTAGTCGGCCTGGGTGGTGGGTGTGCAATGGCAGCCCAAGTGCTTGGCTGGAGGGTCACTGAGCAAGTTGTGCTGGGGCTTGGAGGTGTGATCAGTTAGCCAATCAGGTGAAGGGATTTAGCACCCTCCACCCCAGGGGACAAACCCAGTACAGGAATCTGAAGAGCATATAGTTAGAACGGAAGCCAGGTTGGGCCGGTCTGTTTTCCTCTTCTCACTGCTCTGTCCCCAAGATCTCACTGCCAGGCGGAAATTTCCTGGAAAAGAAGATTGGCCCAGGTTGGCTCCAAACTCCTACTGACTATGTCATGCTAAGTTCTAGAAGCAGATGAATGTATCAGGTCTCAAACACCTCCAGAAGAGAGGCCCTGGGGCAGGGAGGGTAAGTTTCTAGTCCTGACTGAATCTCTTTTTCCTACATTGTAACAGATTCATTTCTGACCTTGTGCCTGCCTGAGGGTTAGGAAATCAGGTGTCTGTGAGTCACCTTCTGGGCTCTGCTCACCCTGCGCGATTCTGATTCTGCATTCAGCAATATCCTCTAAATGTTTACAGTGGCCTTACCCCTGTGCCCTCCTCTCCCTTCTGTCCGTCTGTCCATCCATCCACCCATACAAATAACAACAGTGAACAAAACCAGACGTGGTCCCTGCCCTCGACAGGGTTTTGAAAGACTGAGATATTAGCTAAATAATCTCCAAACTAATGCAGATGTCAAGTGTAGAAAGTGCTATAAAGGGGATGTGCCTGGTGCCACAAGAGCCAGCCATGTTTGGGTGGGGGAGTCACTCCAGTGGGGGCAGACCAGGCTCCCCTGGGGAAGGGGCGCTGAGCCGTTCTCTGCAGTAAGGGGCTGTGGGGTGAGGGCATTCCAAGCAGGAGAAACAGCCAGTGTATACAAAGGCTTTGTGGCAGGAGCCAGGTGAGTATGAGGAAGGGAGAGTGGGGCTGAGGAGGAGGGAGGGAGGCAGGTCCAGACCCAGAGGACTCTGTAGACCTTTTCATTCAAGGTTGGATTTTTTTTTTTTTTTTTTTTAAGTACAAAGACCTAGCATTGTTTCTGCTGTAAGGCAGCTGTCTTGGATAACCCATTCAAGGAAGTTCACTGAGTCAAACTTCACAAGTCCATGTCCTTCACATACTGACACGAACACTGGCAGCACATATTGAGGCTGTATTTCCTCATCAGGCCTTGGGGGTTTGAGCAGATACAGCAAAGAGAACCCTGGCCGAATTTTCTTGATGGCTCCAACAGAACTGCCAGTGACCCATCCTGCCCCACCACGTACAATGAGGCCCAACGTTGGAGGCCTTTTAAAGGAATTACCTTTTCTCTAGAGCAACACGGGTAAGGGGCTTCTAGCAGGGAAGTGACATCATCAGCTTTACATTTTGAAAATTTTCTGGCTGCTTGCTGTGTGAAGAACAGACGAGGGTGGGTGGAGGGGGAACTGGACTTAGTAAATTTGGAAGGCCAGTGAGGAGGCAATGGCCAGAGTCCAAAGGAGAGATGACTGTAGTTCAGACTAAGGTGTTGGGGTAGAGAGGGAGAAGAGTGGACAAATGAGAGAAATATCTAGAAAGTCAATCTGTTAAGACTTGGGGTTGGGTAGGATGTGGGGAGTGAGGCAGCGATAAGGTATGGGGAGCCTGCTGGGTTTCCTGCATGGACAACAGGAGGCAAGGCAGGGCCTGTGAAGAGAGTTTTGTTTTTTAAATCTTTTTGAAAGATTTATTTATGCATACAAGAACTGGGGTACACGCCAGAGGTGCAGGGGGTGAGAAGATTCACCAGAGACAGAACAGGGAGCAGAAGAGGCAGATCCACTGAAACACACTGCTGAGGGGTGTGTGCTGAGCAGTGAGAGAGACAGGAGAAGTCTGCTGTGCCATGTGGGTAGATCCCTGGCTGCCCGGGGATCAAACTCATTCTGCAGAGGCTGCGGACAGCTTACACAGTGCTGTGCTTAACCCCTTGCACCACCAACCTTGTCAAAAGACAGTTTTGAAGAAGCTGAGTTTGAATTGTCTTTAAGATGTGCAAGTAGATAAAAATAACTAACACTTAGCAATTGTGTACATGCTCAAGTATTATACTAAGTGTATTATAAATATCATCTCATATAATTCTCACAATTATTCTATGACCGTATCAGCATTTTCATTTTTTCAGAAATTGAGTCAGTCGAGTGGACATACATACTGGTCTGAACTTCAGAGGAAAGCTCTGGTTGGTTTCTGGGAGCTCAGGGAGAAGAGACCAGAAGTGTGGTGAAGTGCAACTGCCCAAGGAGAGGAGTTGCGCCTCCACCCCACCTCTAGAGGGCTCCACTCAGGCCTGCCTCCCACGCTGGGCGGTAAACAGGGTGCCTGTACCCATCTTGGACAAGGTGGATTCTCTGTGCCAAGGACCAACCACAGCAAAATCTCCCATCCTGCTTGTCTCCTTGGAATTCTACTGTTCTCCAATCAAGAGGTCTAACTGCTGTCCCATCAGATCTGCTGCCAGGCCTGTGGCTTGATGGTAAGTAACAGAAGGCAGAGAAGTGACACTTCAGGACTTCCGGCAAGAGCAAGAGGGACGCCAGCTTATCGTGCTGAGCTCCCAGGTCAGAAGGCTGACCCCAAGGCCTCCATGCAGAGGCGACGCGTAGGCTCCCTTGAAAAGTCACAGTTGTAGCTCAGACAACAGCCAGACTTAACTCCCCAGCATGTATGTGGGTGATCACATTCTGTGACTTCGGCTCCAGCCCCTGAGTCATCCCCAGACGCTGACTCTTCCCAGCAGAGACCTCAGATGTTTTGGAGCAGAGACAAGCCATTCCTGTCATGCTCTATCTGCATTCTTGCCCTACAGAATCCTTGAGCAAAACAAAATGATTGTTTTAAGTTAGGGGATAATTTGTTTCACAGCAAAAATAATTGGCACACTTTACCAAGGGGGAGGCTGAGTTTCTATAGCCTTATGGCTACAAGATGGACAGACAGTGCTCCCCTTCCCTTTTCCCCTTTATTGCCCCTCACCGTGTCAGACTTACGTATGGACGTACGCGTCTGTCGGTCCCATCCCCTGGCTGTGGATCTGGGTGGACAGGATGCAGGGCTGTCCCGCAGCCTGGTGCTCAGCACACACATGGGGAGAGACTCGGTAACTGCTTGCTAGCGCGTCCCCCCACCCCCCACCCCGCAGCTGGTCTGACATTTATTTCACTAGGAGTGGGAATCTCAGACTTCTTCCAAGGACACGGGGGAGCTGGATGGAAGCTCCTGCTGGCTGTCACACACAGAGACATATGATTGGGCCGAAAGCAATTTTTCTGAAAGCATTCTCGTGAAGACAACATTTTGATTGAAACACTGATTTGATTGAAAACAAATACTCCCCACAGTATTCCTTTTCTCTAGTGCCATTTATTTTCATGCTTCATATGGCAATTTTCAGTCCTCTAAGAATTTTTAAGTACTTTCGTCCTTTTTCAGGACTTTTTAGGCTTTTGCCCTACTTATTTGTTTTAGCCTACTTCTACTGCTTTTCAATATTTGCAGTTGCTGAAAGTTGGAACTATGTAAGATCTAATTGATAGTGGCTCAGACAACAGCTAAATAAAGGAGCAAAATGCATAGAATGATTCCATTGTTCTAGAAGAACTATGCACATATATGCAAATATCTGGAAGCACAAACCTCGGTGAGTCTCAACCAGAGACATTCGAGAGATTCTCCCAGGTTTTAAAAACCCAATTTCCAGGCCTCCCTGGTGGCACAAGGGGTTAAGATGCAACCTATGAAGCAATCCGCAGCTTCTGCAGCACAAGTTCGATCCCCGGCCCGAGAGCAACCCACATGGTGCAGCAGACCTCTCCTGTCTTGCCCGCTGCTCCCCTCAGCAGTGTATTTCAGTCAGTCTGCCTGTTCTGTTCCCTACTCTGTCTCTGGTGGATCCTCTAACCCCCCACCCTCTGGCCAGTACCCCAGTTCTTGTATGCATAAATAAATAAATCTTTAAAAAATAAATAAAAACCCGATTTCTGAGGCCTGTCCTGGGGGGCAGGGATTCATTGGATTAGAGGAAGTGATGGCAGTGGTGGTGTTGGGAGCAGACCTTTGAAATTTTTCCCAGGTAATTCCAATGTGCAGCTGGGACTGCGATCGCTGACTTAACATCAGAGGAGGAACGTCAGAGGGGGATAATTTACTGAGGTACTCATTTTTTGTATGGACAAGATGAGCATTCGAGAAAGAAGAGGCTTGCCCAGGGTCACACAGTGAGGGGAAAGCGAAGTCTAGAGTGCCATCTCCTGGGACCCGGCCCTTCCCCTTCCTGCAGCAGATGTGAGTAGAAGTGGTGGGATTATAGTTGTTTAAATCTTTCTTTTGCATGTCTCTATTTTCTGGCACAAGACAGAAAGCAGACTAAAGGAAAGAATAAATGAAGTATATTAAAGGTATTTCACCTGAAACAAGCCCCTTAAACCCATCAGCATTTCCTCTCCAAAGACAGTGGTCTTTAGGGACGATCTGGCTCCTATTTAGGGTCACAAAGACCACAGCTCTGAGCCATAGTCTCCAGGAAACCCAGATACCCAGGGAAGCGGAAGTAGATGCCAAGTGGGGAGAAGCAGGCTCCATAAAAGAGGGCACAGGACATGGGTCTGTGATGCCAAGATAGCCCACCAGAGGGCAGCAGGAAGCTGCCAAGATGCCTCTGAGCCCTTCTGTGAGGACTGTTTTGGGGGGTCAGGACAATCTGGGGGGAATGTAGGTGAGGTTTTGAAGAGGGGAGTAAAGCCATGTTAGGGGTGTGTGCGTGCGCATGCATGTGTGTCCTGTATAAAACCAAAGAGGCAGGAATTAAAAAATTGAAATTGCCAGAGGTGAGGATGGAGGACCAGAAGCTGGCAGGGAGGAAACTGGATCTGTTTATGTGTCTTTGGTCAGAACAGTGCCTTGAATAAAAAAAGTATTAAATTAATATTTGTTGCTCAAATGCATGAATGGAGATACTTTTGGGGGGAGGAGGGAAGGAAAAGGATAGCAAATGTTTGAGGGTAAGAGAATTATCACTCATTCAGCACTACTTGTTGGACAATGTGCTGATTTTAAGTTCATTAAATTCATTCTTTTCAAGTTAATTTTTAACTGAAAAAGCAGTACATGCTTAAGGTTAAAAAACACAACAAAACAAGAATAAGTCTCCTCAAGAGGTTGACAATGTTTTCTGCATATCTTTTTAGAAATTGTACACACATTTATTTTCCATGGGGGCTCACCTACTCCCCTGCAGCAAATTTGAATGCTCAACTCTAGACATACTCTGAGAGTGGAGTTTCTCAAAGTGAGGTCTGGGACCACCTTCAATAGAAACACCCATAAATGCAGAATTTCAGGCTTCACAGAAACCTCCCAGAATCAAAGGAAGGGAATTCTGATTTTAACAAAGAGCCCCAGGCAATTCTGATACCCATTCAAATTGGAGAAGCACTGAGCTGACTCATACCTTCACTTCATGGGGAGAAGGTCTAGATAGCTCTGGGTGCACATTATATCATCACATGACCCTGTCCTTGGGTGAAGACCTTTACTTCTTGCCTTAGTCAACGCAGCCATGACCACTTAAGCAATAGAAACTCACAGTCGGAAGACTGAAGTCCAGGCTGGTTTCTGGTGAGGCCTCGCTTCCAAGTCTGCAGACAGCCACTTTCTCGTGGGTTCCCGCAAGGTCTTTTCTCTGTGTTTTCTCTCTGTGGAGAGAAAGTACTCTGTTCTCTCTTCCATTCTCATTAGGACGCTGGCCTAGTGGATTAGGACCCGACCCTTATCACCTCATTTAACCTTTATTACTTTTTAAAATTAATTTTATTAATTAAAAATTTTCCCCTAACATCATTGTAGTCCCCATCATTTTTAATTACTTCTTTTTTAAAAGATTTATTTATTTATGCATACAAGAACTGGGGTACAGGCCAGAGGTGTGTGTGTGGGGGGGGTGAGAGGATTCACCAGAGACAGAGTGGGGAGCAGAACAGGAATATCTACTGAAACACACTGCTGAGGGGAGCAGTGGGTAAGGCAGGAGAGGTCTGCTATGCCATGTGGGTCAGCTCCCGGCTGGGAACAGAACTCGTGCTGCAGTTGCTGCGGATTGCTTTACAGTGCTGATGCTTAAAGCCTTGTGCCACCAGGGAAGCCCCCTTTATTATTTCTTTGAAGGCCCTATCTCCAAATGCAGTCACCCTGGGGGTTAGGGCTTCTATATATGAATTGGGGTAGGGGACACAATTCAGTCCATAACATTTCTTATTCCTTTTCTCCTTCTCCCCTCATTTTGGAATCTTTCTACTCTATGCATGTCTCTCCCATTTATTCAAGTCATGTTTTATAAGCCTCAATAATATTTAGGATTTTCTTCATATTACTCTTTCACATTTTTCCTTACTTTACTGAATAATATGAAATTTTTGTTTTTTTAATCTTTTTCACACCCAATTTTTTATTTGGAAAATTTTCAAACCTATATAGAAAAATTGTAAGATAAGCAATGAGTATCCATATTCCTAGATTCACTGATTGTTAATTTTTTGCCACATTTGCTTTATCTTTCTATGTGTCTTATATTTTTTTTTTTTTTAATTTTCTAGAGGCATGTCTTATTTATTTATTTATTTGTTTGTTTGTTTGGTTTATACATGCACTGGGTACAGTCAGAAGCATGGGAGGGTGAGAGAATTCACCAGAGCCAGAGCAGGGAGCAGAGCAGGCAGAAGGACCGAAGTACACTGCTGAGGGGAGCAGCGGGCGGCAGGAGAGGTCTGCGCGCCATGCGGGACCCTCCTCCAGTGGCCGGGGAGCAGCCGGGGATCGAACCGGCACCGCAGTGGCCGCGGGCAGCTTCGCAACCCAGCGCTCAACCGCTGCGCCACCGGGGAGGCCCTGTGTCTTATATTTTTTCCTGAAAAATTTGAGACCTGATTATAGAAATTTACACTTTAAATATTTCAGCATGCTTCTCCTAAGAACAAGGGCATTCTCCATATATAACTACAATTTAAAGATTTATTTATTTATTTATTTATTTATTTATGCAAGCACTGGGTACAGTCAGAAGCACGGGAGGGTGAGAGAATTCACCAGAGCCAGAGCGGGGAGCAGAGCAGGCAGAAGGACCGAAGTACACTGCTGAGGGGAGCAGCGGGCGGCAGGAGAGGTCTGTGCGCCATGTGGGACCCTCCTCCGGTGGCCGGGGAGCAGCCGGGGATCGAACCGGCGCCGCAGAGGCCGCGGGCAGCTTCGCAACCCAGCGCTCAACCGCTGCGCCAGCGGGGAGGCCCTTATATATAACTACAATTATCATGCTCAGAAAATTTAACATTTAAAAATAAACATTAACTGGGTCTCCAAGGTGGAGCAGTGGGTTGAGCACAGCACTGTGAGGCTGTCCGTAGCCTCTGTAGTGCCGGTTCGATTCCTGGCCAGCCAGGGAGATTCCCATGTGGCGCGGCAGACCTCTCCTGCCTCACCCTCTCACCCTCCCATGCCTCTGGCCTGTACCCAGTTCTTGTATAAATAAATAGATCTTTAAAAAAAATTAACATTAACTAATACATAGTATACTCAATATTTTAATTTTCTCAACTGTTGTAATAATGCCTTTTACAGTCTCTCCCCCCCGCCCCAACAAGGTTAGAATCAAGGATTGCATTGTGTATTTAGTAGTCTAGTCTCTTGGGTTCTAGAACATCTAGCACATCTTCCCAAGTCTAGAACATCTTCCCAACTTCTTTTTTTTGGTGGAATAGTCTTTTGTTAATTGAGGCATAATTTACATACACTAGAATGCACAGGCATTGTGTTCAGTAGGATGTTTTAACAATAGTACACATCTGTGTTACCGCCATCCAGAACAAGATGGAGAACTTATCTATCATCCAGAAAATTTCCCCATACCCTTTTCCAATTAATCCCTCCCCTATAGCTCTGCAGCCACTTTCTGACTTATGTTACCGTAAATATGCCAATCCCTATATAAGTAGATAAGGATATTAAAGAGGTAAAGAGGTTTTTTTTTTTTACCCTTTACCCAGTTCCCTAGTGGTTACCTCTCATGCAACTACAGGACAATCTCAAAACTAGGAAACCGACATTGGTATGTATATAGTCACGGTTGCAATCAAGATACAGAACTATTTCATCACTGCAAAGATCACCCTTATGACATTCCTTTATTATCACATCACTCCCCTCCCCATCAACATCCCTAACTCCTAGCAACCTCTATTCTCCATCCGTATACTTTTTTTTTTTTAATTTTGAGAGTGGAATCATATCATATGAGCACTTCTTCAGTATAAGGATTGTATATATTGAAACTGGGACAGTGCATTGTTGTAATTTGTGTGGTGCTCCCTCTCAGGAGGAGCAGGAATGCTGGTATTCCCACCAGCAGGCAGGAAAATGGTCAGGTAGGTAGTTATCGTATGGGACCTGTGTCCATCTCTGACAGCCTCGACCAGCAGGCCTCAGCCACCTCAGCCACCAGCTGGTGCTCACCATCAATTCTACACATATGTTTTAAATAGTTAATCTATCAAACAGTACAAAAAGAAAGACAAGGAGGGCCTCCCTGGTGGCGCAGGGGTTAAAGTCTCAGTGCCATCATGCTATCTGGTGAACACTGCAGCATGAGCTCAACCCCAGGCCAGGGAGGTGACCCATATGGCACAAGCAGACCTCTCCTGTCTCACCCGCTGCTCCCTTCAGCAGTGTATTTCAGTCGATCCACCTGTTCTGCCCCCCACTTTGTCTCTGGTGAATCTTTTCACCCTCCCCATCACCCCTACAACTCTGGCCTACACCCCAGTTCTTGTATGTAAAATAAAGCGAAAAAAAAAAAGGAACACAAGGAAAAGAAAATCTCCTTCCATTGCTCTCACAGAAGCAATCATTTTACCTGTTTCTAGTATTTTAATCCAGGAACTATACCTACCTATCTTTTCAATTGTATTGAGAAAATTTTCACGTAACATTGTGTAAGTTTAACATGTAGCATGTGTTGACTTGATAGACCTGTATATTGTGAAATGATTACCACAATAGCATTAGCTGATACCACCATCACCTCACATAGTTTTTTTTGTGGTGAGAATATTTAAAAATATTTAATTGTCAAGTGCAACAGGTCCTCATATAACATCATTTCATTCAATGTTTTTTCCTTATAACGCTGAGGATAAAAATCAGTTCTGGCAGGGACCACTGTGTGGAGTTTGCAGGTTCTCCCCAGGTCTGTGTGGGGCTTCTCAGGGTGCTGAAGTTTCGTCCCACATCCCAAAGATGTGCATGTTCGGGTTCATTGACAGGTCTGGATTGTCCCAATCTGTGTAACTGTGTATAATTTTTATCTTTAATTCCATTAGTGTGATGTATTGTACCACATTATAATGTTGCCCATGTGTTGACATATCCCAAGAAGTTTCTCTTGTCAACAGGTGACTGTCTAAGACAGTGTTCTCCAGAGGAGAATGGGCTGGGGCTGGGGGACTTGAGTGAATTCACTGGGACTGAGACTTGTCTGCCTGCTACTTCATGCTCTATGGGCAAGACTCCTGCCAGGTGTATAGTATTAGATGCTAAAGGCCCAGCAAAAGCACTTTGTCCTTGGGTGGATGCCAAATTGCGCCAAGGAAGACGCAAATGAGAAACATTCTTACGAAGCCATAATGTTCTCTCTTTACTAACAGCAGCACATCATAGATGTACTTCTGTGTCTTCCATTTCAGTACATTCCATGTCAGTGCATAGAACTCTATCACATTCTTTTTTGCATCACATTCTTTTGGACAGCTGCATAACATTCCACTGTAGGGGTATGGCATAATTTAATGAACACATTCTTTTTTTTGATAGAAATGTAGATTGTCTCCAGAGTTTTTGTAATTATGAATAATGCTGCATTAAATACAGATTTTGTGCCCTGTGTGAGCACTAATGTAGGATAAATTTCCATTAGTGGAAACGCTAGGTTAAAGGATATATGCATTTAAATTGTAATAGTTATGGGGCCTCCCTGGTGGCATAGGGGTTAAAGTCTCACGGCTATCTATCACCAACCACTGTAGCCTCACCTGCTGCTCCCCTCAGCAGTGTTTTTCAGTAGATCAACCTGTTCTGCTCCCCACTCTGTCTGGTGAATCCCCTCCCTGCCCCCCACCTATGGCCTAGACTCCAGTTCTGGTATGAAAAAAATAAAATAAATCTTAAAAAAATTTGTAATAGTTGTGCCAAATTGCTTTCCAAGAAATAACTGTTTTAAAGTTCCACCAACAATGAAGAGAATGTCTTTTCTCTATAATGTGCATTTTTGCCAATCTGATATCTAAAAAGTATCATCTAATCTCAATTTTAATTTGCATTTCTACTATTATGAAGTCTTTGAGTATCTTTTCATTAAAAACCCTTTGCATTACTTTTTATGAACTGTGTGTTTATGTCCTTGCACATTTAATATATTATTTTAAATTATTCTTTACAATAAAAACACCACTTTCTATTGCCATTTGCTCTAGAATCTCCTCAGAGGCAGAAGGTCCCCTTAAGCAGGTGTTCAGGGTCACCCACAACCATACCAATTTCCTCTTTCTAGCTCATCTTGGCCTCCTTCCCCAAAACCACTGTCTGTTTCCAAGAAGGCACTTTCATGGTCTCCTCCCCTCCCAAAACCCTGGATTGCTCTTCCATCTCTCCTCTCTGGGGTGCTCTCTTCCCAGTCAAACCTGATCAAACTGTTAGGGGGAAAAGGATGTCCTAAAGCTAATTCCATACAGGCTTTGTGGACTCCACCCCCACCCCAGGCCAAAGCCAAAGACACTGGGAACTCCAAATCCCATCACCACCAAAGGGAAGGTGGCTGGGACCTGAGGGTGGGGTTAAGCAGCCAGGCTGATATAAAAGGCAGACACGTGGGCTTTGGGGGTCCCCCATTTTGGCTCTCTGCCAGCTCTGAGAGTGACTTTGGGTTTCCAGGTCGTCGGATTGGGTAGGATGCATTAAAGACTTTATTTTCCTATTTTCTCCCTGAGTTGTACATTTTCCTTATTTCCTTTTCCCTTGTAAATAAACCTTTTATGAACCTTTTGTGTGTGCCTGTAGTGGAGTATTAATAAGTCCCTTTTAAGCGCGCGGGTGAGGACCCACAGCCAGGAACCCGTTCAAAATCGGTACTGCTCTATAACAAAACCTTTGGGGTCCTGGCTGATTTCACCTTTCGGGGCTGCCTTTCTGAGTCACTAGTGCCCAAACTCTACACAGTACAAGCCTGTGCTCCTCCGAGGCTAGCTCTCACATCTAGAGCCCTGCTTCCTCGCTGTGCCAGCCCAGGGGTGTCAATGTGGAGCAGCTCCCGCTGCTGGGGACATGGCTGTGTGGGAGACCAAGGCACCTCCTCCCAGCCAGCTGAAGTTTAACTGTGTGGGAGACAAATACACCTTAAACAAAGGAAACATACAAAAAAGAATGTCAATTTCGCGAACACAAGTAATGGAATACTGAAGGGACCGAGGGGTCAGGAGAGGGCTGGCTCCCCAGTAGCAGAGACTTGAATGTGAGAAGGTCCTGCCATGTAAAGCGCCTTCCAGACCCCCCGTTAGGGGGCCGGGGCGTCGGGTGGGTTCTTCTAAAGATGGAGACGGGGTGCAGTCCAGCCCTCAACGCCGGACCTTCTACCAGTTGGCACGAACAGAGGCAAGAAGCCCGTGAACCCCGCAACGCAAGGGCGTGTGAGGTGTGGGTCCGCCCCGCCCGCAGGGCCTCGCCGCCGCCCGGGGAAAACGCCGCTCGCTCCGGCGTTAACAGCGGGTGCGTCGACGGTGCCAGGGTCTCGCTGGCACCTTACGTCGTCGTTCCTTCCCTTAATCTACACAGCAGCGCCCTAATATTTACTTTCCCCCCACAGCGGAAGAAGCCGCGGCCGGGAACATGGAGTAACCTGTGGCGCGCTCCAGGTCCAGGGCGAAGTGCGGTTCTCGGGAAATAAGTTGTGTCGGGGGGCTCGGGCGGTGTTTACTGGCGCATCTGGGGCGCGCCCCGTTTCCAAAGTTTGTCCGGGGCGCCCCCCAGAGGCCCTCTGCTCCGCCAGGGCCCGGGGTTTCGGGGTCAAAGGGGCGCGCGGGGCGCTGGGGGCGGGGAAGGCGCGGGGACAAAGGCCGCGTCCGAGGCGTCCGGGGCGTCTGAGGCGCAGGCGGATCCGGCGGCCGCGCGGGTGGGGGCGCCCGGGACCCGGCCACGACCCCGCCCCGGGGGAGCCCGTGCGCCACGGAGCTCCCCGGGGCGCCCGCAGAGCCCGCGCCGGCCGAGCCCCGGGTCCCGCCGCCCGCGCCGCCCCCTCCCCGCCCCCTCCCCCCGCCCGGCGCGGCGCGGCGCGGCGCGCGGCGAACATGGCGGCGGCGGCGGGCGCGCGGGACACTCTACCTGAGCCCTGGTCCTACGGCGTGTGCCGCGACGGCCGCGTCTTCTTCATCAAGTGCGGCGCGGGAGTGCGGGGCGCGGGCGGGCGCGGGCGGGCGGGGCGCGGGGCCGCGCGGGCCCCCCGCGGGCTCCCGCGGCGCTAACAGGTGCACCTCTCTCCCCGCAGTGACCGGCTCCGCTGCACCACCTGGCTGCACCCGCGCACCGGGGAGCCCGTCAACTCGGGCCACATGATCCGCTCAGGTGGGCGCCGGACCCGCGTGGGGGGGGGCGCGCTCGGGGGGCGCTCGGGGGCGCTCGGGGCGGCGGGCGCGCACGCCGCGGCGGCCCAAGTTTGACCCCACTTTTCTCGCCTCCCCGCAGACCTGCCCCGCGGCTGGGAGGAGGGCTTCACGGAGGAGGGCGCCAGCTACTTCATCGAGTGAGTGATCGCGGCAACTTGCGGGCGCTGCCGCCACGAGGTCGAACCCGGTTCCCGCCGCGCCCCCAGCCCCTCTCCGCTCGGGTCCCCCGCGATTTGGCGCGCACAGCGCCGCGGCCGCACTTGGGTGCAGTTTTGTGTTCGGGATTTGTGTGGCGGGGTCCAGGAGGAACTGGGGGGGTGTCAGCATCTCCCCTGGGGGACCACGGCAAGGGTCCCGGATTGCGCCCGCGGCGGGGACTGGGGACTGGGGCCGCCAACTCTGCGCCCTGGACCTGGCAGTTGGGCGGGATTCGAGCGGGCGTGAGGCGGACACGCCTCCCTCCAGGCCCGGGGCTGGGCTGAGCCGAGCGGGTGCTCGGACCGGGGTGGGCGGGGGTGGGGAGCGTAGACGTGAGTTTCATCTGGGGTGGGGGACCTGGGGCAGGAGGTGGGGTTTGGCGGGGAGGAGATAAAGAGACGAAGGGAATGTCGCCTGGGAGGCCTTTCTCTTGGGCGGGGTTCTCCAGGATGGTGGTGAAGACTTGGAACCCCCTAACCCCATCCCGCCCCATCCGTGGCTCGGGTCTAATGGGGGAGTCGTGGGGGTGGGGAAGGGAACTCATCAGCCAATAATATTCCTCGAACACGCCGCGTCTCTCTCTGGCGGGTGCTGGCACAATCCCTCCTGCCTCCTCAAGGCAAGCCGGAGATTTTCCCAAAACCCGGGAGCGTCACCCCATTATCGAGGTTATCCCAACGTGGGTCTGGAGAAATCAAAGAGAGGAGCAGTAAATTGAGGCGCCGTTCATTCTCTACCACTCCGGATGGGTACCTGTGTTGCAGCCTGTCTGCCTGTGAGTTAGTTTCATGAGGTCAAAATCAAAAACTGCTTTTGATCCTTTGCCCCAGTCCGGAGTAGGCACTTGGTAAATGTTCACTGAATAAACTAGCCAAGGACGTGATCTGGACGGTGATCCGAGGACTATTAGGTGTGAGCTAGAATTCCTTTCTACTTCAGCTTGAAACTCTCCTAGTCTTTCCTGGAGCAGCATCTAACCTCTGATGGTCCCCCAGAATCCTGAAGCTCCACCCCCCCCCCCCCCCACTCTTAGGATGCTTGTACTCCTTACGGAGGTGATTTATAAAAGTGAGCTGATTTATAGAAGTGAGCGTTAGGACTGTGGCTGTGGTCCTGCTGTGCTCCCTCCAGTGTGAGAGAGAAGTTGGGGAGCTGGCAGGGACTAGCAGCACTCTCTGTCAGTGGGTCTTTCTGGCTCATAACTGCATTCATCCATTTTTTTTTTTAGACTTCTCCCGGGTGTCTGCATTGTTCTAGGTAGTGGGGCTACAGAAGTGAGCCAAATGAGCAAGCAAGGACCTGCTCGAAGAACTTGCCATCTAGTGGGGGAGGAGAAGAAGCAGAAAATAAGTAAATAAACAGTATTAGATTGTGGTAACCAGTACACAGACAATGAAAATAAGGTGATATGATGTCAAGTGACTGGGTAGTTTGGTTGAACTGGGACAGCAGTGGTGGTGTATCTGAATGGATGACATTTAAGGTAAAATTTGTTTTTTTTTAAAAAAAGATTTATTTATGCATACAAGCACTGGGGTACAGGCCAGAGGTGTGGGGGGTGAGAGGATTCACCAGAGACAGAGTGGGGAGCAGAATAGGCAGTTGACTGAAATGCACTGCTGAGGGGAGCAGCAGGAGTGTCAGGAGAGGTCTGCTGTGCCGTGTGGGTATCTCCCTGGCTGGGGCTTGAACTTTGTGTTGCATGGGCTGTGGATAGCCTCATAGTTTGCATCTTAACCCCTTGCACCTCCATGGAGGCCCTAAGGTAAAATTTGAACTACACGAAATAGTCATCCTTATGCTGACAATGACAACGGTGGCAAAGCACTTCAGGAGGAGAAAACAGGACCGTAAGGCTTGAAAGAGGTTCAAGTTCAAGGAACAGTGTGGCTGGAAGGTGAACAGAGAAAGTGGCATGGGAAGAGGCAATAGATGAGAGAAAGTTAAGTGACAGAAGTCTTTATGAGCCAGGGTAAGGAGTTTTTTAATTTTATGTGAAGTCCAGTGAGAAGTTACTGGAGGGTTTGAAATAGGAGAGCGGTGTGATTTGATTTGTATTTGTAGAAAGACTCTGCCTGCTGTCGTGTAGGTGGGCACCTGTATGGGGCAGAGCAGTAGAGACTTGCTGCAGTCCACGCAAGAGTTAATGATGGCTTGACGGCACGTGGTAGCCCTGGAGATGGAGAAAATTGCCAGATTTAGGCTTGATGACTGGGATGTAGACTGAGAGAAAGACAAGAGTCAGATGACTTTGGGGCTCAAGCATCTGAGTGGATGGTGTTCAGATCTTTGGGAATATGCAAAGACTGGGGGAGGAACAGGTTGGCAGTAGGGGGAAAGCATGAGATCTTATTTTGCCAGATTATACTTGAGATATGTATATATCAGCTAGTCAGATGTATGACTCTGAAGCTCAGACAGCAGCCTCAGGAGAGATCTTTGGGCTTGGAGGTGTTGTCTGCAGGATTAGATGAAATCATGGAGGACGAGGGTGTTGACAGAAGAGAGAAGATGACCTAAACCTTAGGACCTAGCGGCATCCGAGGTTGGGAAAGGAAGCAGATCCAGCAGAGGAAACTGAGACAGGACTGAGAAGGTAGCAGAAGACCCAGGAGAATGAGTCATCACAGAAACCTGAAGGATGAAACCTGCCAGCAGTAGGGCGAAGAGAAAATAGGGGATGAGGAAATGGAGGCAGTGAGTGTAGGTAAACCTTTCAGGCACCTTTGTTATAAGGTGGAGGTGAGAAGTTGGCTGAGAACTGGAGAAGATGTGAGATTGAGGGAGGGGTTTTCTTTTTTTGCTGGGAGTTTGCAGAGCATGTTTTGTTCTGTTGGGAATGGCCCAGGAGAGAGGGAGAAATAGATGGTGCAGGAAAGAGGTGGTCTAGTTGCTGGAGCAATGCTTCCGAGGTGAGGGGTCAGGGATCTAGACCCTGAGTCCCCTGGTCTCAGGGGGGAGCAGGTGCACCATCCACGGGAGAGGAGGAAGGACTTGAGGTGCTGGACCCCGGCAAGCATGTTGACAGGTTTGCTGAGGGGAGAGGTGGGTTTTCCTACATGCTGGTTTCTTATTTTTCCATGAAGTGCTGGGTAAAGTCTGTTTTTTTTTTTCCCCTAATTTTTGTTTGTTTATTTCTTTATAGAGTCTGGAGCTGGGGGATTTGAGGAGTGTGTAGGTTACACCCATCAGTCCTTCATCTCTTTTGCTCTTCTATGGTAACTCTGTTTGTGAAATCCCTAGTGATTAGCCTACTGCAGCCCTGGCTCTCTGCCCCCCAGGGCTTTGGCTGAGTCCTCCCAGGCCTCGGGGAAAGTAGTCTCTCCTACAGTTAAAGGCAAGCCATGCCGGGGAAATGACCTTGGTCGCTGATCTTATTCCTTACCTCCTTCTGTGACAATTTTTTAAAAAGATTTTATTTATGCATATAAGAACTGGGGTACAGGCCACAGGTGTGTGTGTGTGGGGGGGTGAGAGGATTCACCAGAGACAGAGTGGGAAACAGAATAGGCAGAATGAAATACATTGTTGAGGGGAGCAGAGGGCAAGACAGGAGAGGTCTGCTGTGCCATGTGGGTAGCTCCCTGGCCAGCTGCAGAGCCTTCAGATAGCTTCACAGTATAGTGCTTCACAGTGCTGTGCTTAACCCCTTGTGTCACCAGGGAGGCCCTGTGACAATTTCTTTTATTTTTTTTTTTTAAGATTTATTTATTTATTTATACAAGCACTGGGTACAGTCAGAAGTGCAGGAAGGTGAGAGAATTCACCAGAGCCAGAGTGGGGAACAGAACAGGCAGACCGACGAAATACACTGCTGAGGGGAGCAGAGGGCGGCAGGAGGGGTCTGTCGCGCCATGTGGGACCCTCACCCGCGGCCAGGGATCAAATCGGCGCTGCAGAGGCTGCAGGCAGCTTCGCAGCCCAGCGCTCAACCACTGTGCCACCAGGGGAGGTCCCCTGTGACAATTTCTTGAGAGGTTTTTGGAGTTCTTTAGGGGCTCTTAGGGATTTAGGTGTAAATATTCTTTTACCCACATTAAAAAAAAATGTTTTGCTTCGGTTTGCGTTCTTTTTCTTAGATTTGCTGTAAACATTTCTGAATATTTGATTTTTTTTTGATGGAGAAATCTCTTCTAATATGGCTAAGTTAGAAGACAAAGTATAGCCACAGATGATTTTATTTTCTCCAGTGGATCCTTAGACTGGAAAGTTGTGTGAGGTTTCAGTTGCTCCTAATAATTGGCAAATGTTTGAATACTCTCCAAAGTCCATTTCGTGAAGCAGAAAACCTTAAACTAATGCAGGTGAATTTTGGTTTTGATTTCTGCACTTTTGTTTCAGTGTTGGATTAATTGGAGACAAAACATATACAGAATCTACTTCTGGCTCTCCCAATCCTAGATTAGATGATGCTTATATCCCCTTTCAGAAGACTTTTTGTACTCTAAGACCTTATTTTGCCATGAATCCCTTAGCCAGGGAGCAAGATATAATAGGAATTGTGATAATAGTGTCATTAACAACCACAGCAATAATAGTGATAACAATTACTTAATAGCATCATCTTCTCAAGTCCTTGGAAAATACTAGGGACTGTCATATAACTCTTATCTGATTTAATCAAACAACTTTGATGAAATGAGAACTGTTACTAGTCCCATTTTAGAGACATGGAAACTCATAATAATTCTGGATATTCTAACAGCAAAGGGCAGTTGGCTTTTCCCAGTACCTTTTCTTGCTTGTTCCTTATAATCGCCCCCTGAGGCAACAGAACAGTGGATATCTCTGTTCTTCAGGTTATAAAACTCAGGTCCAGCCTGTGAGTTTAAATGATTTGGCAGAAGGGTCAGAGTTGGGACTAAGATGTAGGACTTCCATCTCCGATATGGTAACTGTGGTGGTGGTGGTGGTTCCTAGCCTGGTCACAGGTGATAGCCTGCATCGGTACTGGAAGGAGCCTCATGCCATGTGCTATTTTTGCTTTGAGTCAGGCTGCTGCAACCTCTGGGGCCAGCCTCCTTTGCTAACGATCAGGTGCTAGGAAGGGCACCGACCCTTGGTCTCCCCCATTGTTGGGGATGCATGCCTCTCATTAGTAAGGAATGATGGCCATTAGTTATTAGTAAAGATGATTTCGCAGACAGACTTTTCAAACACAAGACATGAAGGAAAAGTTCTAGAGCAGACCTTGGGAGCTAGAGGGTCACACTGAATTGTTCTTTGGGGATTTCTTGGAACTTTGGGGATTTCTCTGGCTTCTCACAACAGCAGGTCATGAGTTGAAAAGGAGGATAAGGTGGCAGAGGGGAGGGCCGGGCTCTCGGCTACTCTGCCAGTGCCAAGGCTGCTCCTTGGAGGTAGGATCCATGTTTCCCACTTCTGAGACTCTGGTGCCCAGTCCAGGGCTGGACACTGAGTGGGCACTTGGTGTTTAGTGAAGCAGCAGTGTTTTAAGAGTGAGCTTACTGGGTATGCCAAGTTGGGAAACTCCTTGTTGAGATCAGGGTTGTCGGGGAGATTCAGCAAGGTGAAAGAAGCATAGCCACCAGGAAACAACCTGTCAAGGCTGGTGACGGGACTGCAGGCATCTTGGAGGGAGTCACTTGCTATTGAGGACAGCGCTCAAAGCAGGAACCCGACACCCCCAGCTTCTTCAACTCAAAACTGAATGTTCTGTCAGGGGAATGGATGTCTTGCTCATTGGTCTTGGCACCCCTTCTTTGGTTGCCAGGCTTTTGTGTCCTCTGTGACTTGACCCCAGGGTCCTGGTGGAAAATAGCTGATTGCCCGAGGTCTCTTCTAGAAGTTTCAGTTTCCTGGGTTTCAGCTGTGGAGCCTTGCAGGGTCATCCTGTGTAGGAGCCATTCTCCTTGTGGTTCCCATTCCCACGTGAGGCAGTGAGGCTCTTGGGAAGGACATTTTTGAGGCTAAGAGCAAAGCCAGCCTGCAGGCCCTGGGGGCAGGACTGGCTGCGTAATTGGCAAGATCCAGTGTAAAAGGAAAGCATAGAGCCACTTGTTCAAAAGCAGGGGGAAAAGTGCCACTAAAGGGATTACATTATAAAACTTTTTCTTTTTTCTGCAGTATTTCCCTTATCTTGGCAGAATGCTTTTCATTTACTATTTGAATGTCATTTAAGTAAAGAAAAATTGAAAATTTAACTTATAAGCAGAAGTCTTAAGGTTCGTCTCTATATTGTTTTTTTTTTAAATAATAAATTTTATTTTTATATTCCCCATACAATTGCAACCCCCTCTTTCTGATCCCAATCCCTCCCCTCCCGACCCCCCCCCCCCAAAGTGTCTCTGTTTCATAGTTTTTTGTTGATTCTGATTTTCACTTTCTTATAGTTATTCATTTTCCTGGTCCCTTATTTAAGTTTTCTAGATTCCTGCTATGAGTGAGACCATCCGGTATTTTTCTTTTTCTTTTTCTTTTTGGCTTATTTCGCTGAGCATGATCCCTTCCAGCACCATCCATGTTGCTGCAAATTGCATGTGTTTATCTTTTTTGAATGCTGAGTAATATTCCATGGTGTATATGTACCACATCTTCTTGATCCAGTCATCTATTTTAGGGCATTTGGGTTGTTTCCAAAGCTTAGCTATTGTAAACAGTGCTGCTATAAACATAGGGGTGCAGGTGTTCTTTGGAATTGATGTTTCTGTGTCCTTTGGGTAAATACCTAGGAGTGGAATTGCTGGATCATATGGAAGCTCTATGTTTAGTAGGTCCAGAAATCTCCACACAGCTCTCCAAAGTGGTTGGACCCGTTTGCACTCCCACCAACAGTGCAGAAGAGTTCCTTTTTCTCCACACTTTGTTGTTGCTAGTTTTTTTAATATGTGCCATTCTCACTGCTGTAAGATGGTATCTCATGGTAGTTTTGATTTGCATTTCCCTGATTACAAGTGATGTTGAACATTTTTTCATATGCCTGTTGGCCATTTGCATTTCCTCTTCAGAGAAGTTTCTTTTTAGCTCTTCTGCCCATTTTTTGACTGGATTATTTTCTTTGTTGTTGTTGAGTCTCATCAGCTCTTTGCAGATTTTTGTGATCAGTCCTTTATCATTAGTGTTGGGTGCAAAAATGTTCTCCCAGTTGGTGGGGTTTCTCTTTGTTTTTGTTATTGTCTCTTTTGCTGTGCAGAAGCTCTTTAATTTGATGTAGTCCCAGCTGTTTAACTTTGCCTTCACTATCACTGCTTTGGGTGATGTCTGTAAAGATGTCTTTGATGTGCAAATCACGTAGTGTTTCGCCTATATTTCTTTCTATATATTTTATGGTTTCAGGTCTTATGTCTAGTTCTTTAATCCATTTTGAGTTGATTTTCGTGTATGGTGTGAGGTAGTGGTCAAGCTTCATTCTTTTGCATGTAGCGACCCAATTTTCCCAGCACCATTTATTTTTTTTTATTTTTAAAGATTTATTTTTATTTGTTTATTTTATTTATTTATACAAGCACTGGGTACAGTCAGAAGCACGGGAGGGTGAGAGAATTCACCAGAGCCAGAGCGGGGAGCAGAGCAGGCAGAAGGACCGAAGTACACTGCTGAGGGGAGCAGTGGGCAGCAGGAGGGTCCCACATGGCAGGAAGCCATGTGGGACCCTCCTCTGGTGGCCGGGGAGCAGCCGGGGATCGAACCGGCGCTGCAGAGGCTGCGGGCAGCTTCGCAACCCAGCGCTCTACCGCTGTGCCACCGGGGAAGCCCCCAGCACCATTTATTGAACAAACTTTCTTTGCTCCAATGCATAGTCTTTGCTCCTTTGTCAAAGATTAGTTGACCATAAATCTGTGGGTTTATTTCTGGACTTTCTATTCGATTCCATTGGTCTGTATGTCTGTTCTTGTTCCAATACCATGCAGTTTTGATGATTATGGCTTTGTAGTATAGTTTGAAGTCTGGGAGTGTGATGCCTCCATTCCCTTCTTTTTTTTTCAGGAGAGCTTTGGCTATTCGGGGATTTTTGTGATTCCATATGAATTTCATCAATAATTGTTCTATTTCTTTGAAGAATGACATTGAAATTTTGATTGGAATAGCATGGAATCTGTATATTGCTTTTGGTAGGATGGCCATTTTAATAATGTTTATTCTTCCAATCCATGAGCAGGGGATGTCTTTCCATTTCTTTGTGTCTTCTTCTATTTCTTTTAACAGTGTTTTATAGTTTTCTTTGTATAGGTCCTTTACCTCTTTTGTTAGATTTATTCCCAAGTATTTGATTTTTTTTGTTTCAATAATAAAAGGGATGGTTTTTTTGATTTCTTCTTCAGATTTATTGTTTGTGTATAGGAAGGCTACTGACTTTTGTGTGTTGATTTTGTATCCTGCCACTTTACTGAACTGATTGATTAGTTGAATTAGTTTTTCTGTGGAGTTTTTGGGGTTCTCTACGTATATTATCATATCATCTGCAAATAGTGATAGTTTGACTTCTTCTTTTCCTATTTGGATTCCTTGGATGTCTTTCTCTTGTCTTATTGCGCTGGCTAGGACTACCAGTATTATATTGAAAAGCAGTGGTGAGAGTGGACATCCTTGTCTCGTCTCTATATTGTAAATTATAAATTTTAGGGCCTCCCTGGCGGCACAAGGGGTTAACACGCAACCTATGAAGCTATCCACAGCCTCTGCAGCATGAATTCGATTCCCTAGCCGGCCAGGGAGCTACCCACATGGCGCAGCAGACCTCTCCTGACTCGCCCGCTTCTTCTCTCAGCAGTGTACTTCGGTCAGTCTGCCTGTTCTGTTCCCCACTCTGTCTCTGGTGAATCCTCTCACCCCCCACACCTCTGGCCTATGCCCCAGCTCTTGTATGCATAAAATAAAATAAATCTTTAAAAAAAAATTTTAAATGCATACATCAGGAAATTGACTAAATCATCACTTGACTAAATCATCACTTCCATGTTCTGCTTTGAGATATCACAGGGCAAGAGGTACTCAGACTCCCTCTCAGGTAAGAGTGAGAACCAGGAAGTCAGAGTGGGGCCTGGAATTCCAGGAGGCTGGGAGTGGGCAATTAAAAACCTGTCCCAGTGAGGCAGGGAGTGAAGACCAGGTGAAAGCCAAGTCATCAAGCCTTTTCGAGAAAGCATTACCCTTCTGGAAATAATGCCACTTACCTAGGTTGCTTGTTTTTGTAATCAACAAACCCACTTTTCAGTCTGAAATTAAAAGGATAAGGGAAGAGTTAGGGAATGAAGCTAAACCAGGTGTGATGGGATGTCCAGGTGGGGACTCCAGTTGACTGCAGGCACCAAGTGTAGAAAGTCCTTCTGGAAAGCCTGTAAATACTGGGCAGCTCAGGAAGCTGCCCCCTTGAGGTTTAATGAAGCCATCAACCAACCGTCTTCCGGGCCACCCTAGTAAAAACTCTGTCCTGTCATGTTTTCCTCCCCAGACAAAAGTTGACCTTCATGGTAGTATAATTTGTCTTGTAGAGTGCCAACCTGTTTCTTCATTTATTGTCATCTTTCTCACTGAGGCACTGCTGGGAACAGCAATCCCAGAAACTTTATTCCTAACCAGAAAGCAATAATTCCACAAAGAATTCCTGCGAAACTAACTGCTTACATCTATTTAAAATGGAAATTCTGAAACCTCTTGTTGAATGTTAAGAAAAGGCTCCCTAGCCTGGCAAGTTTGACATAATCCCACACTTTACCTTTCATTTCCTGGTTGTTTTATCAAGGGTGAAAACTGGTTCAGGAACTGAAATGTTAGGTTCTGTGTAAAAGGAACAACGCAGTGTTGTGCAGAAAGCTGCAGGAAGGATTAAGAGCCACGCTTTGTGCCCTGGTCTCAAAGCCATCCCAGAAAAGATGTGGGAAAATCTCTTTAAACACCAGTTGCAAGTTGCCTTTTAAGGCTTTCTACTTCTGGGAGGGGTGTGGTTCAGAGCAGGGACAGCTGGAGAATGGAAGGGGAGAGGTGTTACCCCATTTGTCACCTGTGTGTCATTGGTGGTGCTCTTTCTTTTTTTTTTAAAAAAGATTTATTTACGCATACGAGAACTGGGGTACAGGCCAGAGGTGTGAGGGGTGACCGAATTCACCAGACACAGAGTGGGGAGTAGAACAGGCAGAGCTACTGAAATACACTGCTGAGAGGGGCAGCGGGTGAGTCAGGAGAGGTCTACTGCACCATGTGGGTAGCTCCCTGGCCGGGGCTTGAACCCATGCTGCAGTGGCTGTGGGTAGCTTCATAGGTTGCATCTTAACCCCTTGAGCCACCAGGGAGGACTTTCCATTCTTTCTTGATATCTTTGCAGTAGATTTGGATCTTCCTAAATTTTGGAGTTTGGAAAAAGAAGGTTATTTAAGAAAGTGCTTCATGATGTATTTAGTGATTTAATAAGGAGCTTGCTCCCATTTTCTGTCTTCAGAAAAGAATGTGGGTTAGTCTTTTTGCCATTGCAAGCCACGAGCTTCTTGGTGGAATGGCATGGTGTTTTAAGTAAATATCAGCAGAGAAAGAAACCACAGGTGTATGGGTTTTTTGCCTGTTGTTTTTAAATGACTGGAAAGACATTTACTTTCTGATTCTCTGAAATGAGAAGTATCTTGGGTTCATGTTTTATTGTTTATGGAATGCTTCATGAACATTGCCTGGTTGGGGGTTCACAAAATTATTGTATTTTTTAAGTGCAGAAATGGAGCACTGAGGGATAAAGAGACTTCCTAAAGCCACATGCTATATTATTAGTTCAGCTTTCTCAGAGAAGAGATTGGATATCTTGTTGGCTCAGCTCAGGGCTTCTTATAGTTTTCCCTCAGCCCTAATGAAGAAGGTCAAGGCCAACTCACCTGGGAGACTAGATATCAGAAAATACCCTAAAAGGTTTTCTCCTAAAATTCATGTAGACTTTACCCCTATTTTATTTATTTATTATTTTTTTTAAAGATTTATCCATTCATGCATACAAGAACCAGAGTACAAGGCAGATGTGTGGGAGGGTGAGAGGACTCACCAGAGACAGAGCAGGGAACAGAACAGACAGACTGACTGAAATCCACTGCTGAGGGGAGCAGCGGGCGAGACAGGAGAGGTCTGACGCACCATGTGGGTATCTCGCTGGCCAGCTGGGATTGAATTCATGCTGCAGAGGCTGTGGACAGGTTCACAGCCCTGTGCTCAACCACCTGCGCCACCAGGGGAGCCCCCCCCCCTCTAATTTATTATAAAATCCATGTCTTCCATTCAGCGCACAGCCTTGGCTAGATGCATCATGTTTATTGTATGGCTTTCTGTTTTCCTAAGCAGACACATGTACCCCTTGTGGGCACCAATTCCCCTGTTCAGTCATAGGTGGCAGAGAAATGTGGGGAGACTGCCTTTGGCCTTCCAGCCTTTCTGGGCCCTTCTATTCCAGAGGAGGAGGTACAGGTTTTAAGAAAACCAGCAGATGGTCTTTTTTGTCTTTTTTACCCCCTGGACTAAATTGTTGCCTACCACACTCTCCCAGCCTCCCTAAGCCCCACATCCAGCCCACAGGTGACCTAAATGGTCACCTGGACACTGGCATGGTAGCAGGGATAGTTTTTTTTTTTCTTTTTTTGAAGCTCAAAGCATAGCCAGGCAACTTCACCATGTAGAATAAAGGATAGGGGTTGTGCATGTGGTGGTGGGCATAGAAAGAGGCAGTGAGTATGAGCTTGGCCTCAGGAATCTGACTCCCTAGATTCCAATCCCAGTTCCACCATCTGCAGCTCCCCAACCTTCACAGGTTACCTACTCCCTTCAAACTGTTTCCTTCACTGGTAAAATAGGGATAAATACGAGGATTGCGTGAGCTAATTGATGGAAAGGATTTAGCAAGTAGCTGGCATATACTCAATGCCAATAAATGTGAGCTCCTTTTCGGTACATTCACACAGTTATGAGGTGGGTTGGACATGTGGATTCTGAGTCTTAATCCCAATCAGCTGCTGTTGCTGCAGAAGTCTGGCGCCCTTGATCTAGGGCTGGCTGAGTCAGGCCTCAACTCAGAAGTTGGTGTGGACCAGTGAAAACTACATAACCATTATGCTTATTAAAAGGATGTTTTTGGGAAATACATACTGAAATATTTGCTCTTAAGTGGTTAAAGAAAAACTTGGTGTGTGCAGGAGAGTGACTGATAGAGCAAATGGAGCAAAATACTAATAATAAATGAGTCTGGGTATGAGCTAGATGGAGGTTTTTTAACTTCTCTTGCAACTATTCTGTAGTTTAAAATGATTTCCAAATAATGTCAATTAAAAAAATGACAGTATATAACCTACTCCTGCTTCACTCTTCTCCCTCTCCCCATCCCTGACTGCTTCCCTCTCCTTCCATCAGGAATGTGCAGGGCCAGGGACCTGAGCAAAACCTGAAGGCTGCAGGAAAGCACTAGAACAAGGTTTTTGAGCTACCTCTTCTTTGGATGCTATCCCAAGGCCATGGGCACCTTTTCCAGGATGCAGGGACCGAGTGCCAAGAGCCCCGAGTAATGAGATGTGAAAACAGCTCCTCCTTTGCCCCTCGCTGCTGGGCATCTAGAAGGCTGCACAGATGTCCACTCCTTAATCTGGGCAACCACCTGTTTATCGGCTCTGCCTAGTGAAGGACAGACTTACTGTCCGGTGCTGTGCGGCCACAGATGTCAACAGTAATAATCTTCAAGGTGCCTTAGAGTTGAGAAACACAGATTTCTTTTAGAAGCAGGTATTTTTATTTTCCTCATTTAACAATCAAGCAGGTGAGACCAGGAGTTGGATGGGGGCTGAAAGAGCTTCCCAAGGCCAGAGCATCAAGAGAGTAGATGGGACTCGAACCCAAACTTCTTGGGTCCAAGTTTGCATGCTGTTTCATTTGTGATTCGAGGTGTCTTCTGGCTCCTATCATCACCCCCTCTGTTCTAAATCCTATAGGTTATCCCCCAAATGGGTCATTTGAACTTTCTCGGATGATGCTGAGGCAGAAGCTCCCTGGTGCTCTCCTCCGAAAGTCCCCCACAGGGGAGATGAATGATGGTTTGGGTGGAAGGACCCCAGGCACAGCTGGTCCCTGGTTCTCTGTGGGAAGCAAACCGCCCCCCAGTCTTCCCAGATATCAGCTGACCACAGCTTAGGGACTGATGAGCCTCTTAAGCCTGCTTAGGGTCAGGCTGTCTCTCAGGTCCTGCCAGAAGAGCATTACCAACGTCACAGCCAGTGTTCTCAGAGGTTCTCAGGGGCTTCTCTTGCCAACGTGGAGCCCTTACCCTTTCAAGATCTGGCAGCTTGGAGTCAGCACGCAGTTCTCTTCCTGGCTGCAGGCTGCCTCCTGTGCTTCCCTGGGGCTTTGCAATGCAGGAGGTGTGGGGATGTGCTTGGGGCTGAAAGGGGCAGAGCTTCCAGGCCAGTCCTCTCCCCAGCTTCCTGGCTGCACAGCCTCCTGTGTTCTCTCCCCCCGGGATGACATGGGAGATGAGAAGTGGGGGATGAGACTGTCTGCTTCCCCCAGGAGAAGCCAGAGCAAGGTATCAGGTTGCTGCAGTGACCTCTGCACTAATCATATCCTCTCCACTTGCAAACGAGTTGTCTGTAGGTGTCCACAGATGGACCTGGTGGGCCGCCTGGAGGAGCAGTTTAATCAGAGGCTGTCTGGCTTTTGGTCCAGGATTCATCTGTTCAGTCACCAAAGTCTGGTGAAGCTCCTGCTGTGGGCCAGTCTCCACACTGGATGCTGGGCAGAGAAATGGAGGCCGTTGTCTCTGCCCTCTACAGTGCCAGTCCAAGAAAGCAGAAGGACAATGGACAGCTTCAGTATGGGTGACTGGGGCTGCAGGCCTCTGAGGAGGGGGCCCTAGGGAGCACCAGAGGGTGAGTGTGAGGAGAGACAGGCAGCTGTGGAGCAGCGCAGTGGGTGGCTGAGGCAGGAAGCCAGTGGAGAAATGTGAAGGAGCTGGGAGTAGGTGAAGGTTTAGTATGTGTGCATCTGCCTGCAATCTGAGGAGGCTGGAGCTGAGCTGAGGCTAGGCTTCAGGACAGTGATGTTATTGGGGATGTCGCCCACCTTCTGTGTCTGAGGGATGGTGCCATATGGGGTCACAAAACATGACTTTTGGAATCTGAGTGTCCTGATTGAAATTTTCACTCTGCTGCTAGGTTGGGCAGGTGATGTAAATCTCCCTGTGCCTTTAAATATTTCTTCATCTGTACAATATAACTTTATGGCCAATTTAGAACAGTGCCTGGAAATTTGTATATGCTATAGAAGAATTTTTTTTTTTTTTTTTTTTTTTTTTTTTTTGGCTATAGAAGAATTAACTGTGATCACTGCCAGTTCTGCAGAGGAAGCCCCTTCAAAACCTCTGGTGAGGGCCTCCCCGGTGGTGCAGCTGTTGAGCGCTGGGTTGCGAAGCTGCCCGCAGCCTCTGCAGCGCCCGTTTGATCCCCGGCTGCTCCCTGGCCACCGGAGGAGGGTCCCACATGGCGCGCAGACCTCTCCTGCCGCCCGCTGCTCCCCTCAGCAGTGTACTTCGGTCCTTCTGCCTGCTCTGCTCCCCGCTCTGGCTCTGGTGAATTCTCTCACCCTCCTGTGCTTCTGACTGTACCCAGTGCTTGAATAAATCAATCTTAAAAAAAAAAAAAAGTATGTTTTAAAAAAACAAACAAAAAACAAAAAACAAAACCTCTGGTGAAATGTGGCACAATCAGCAGAGGAGCTATGCTTTGTTTTCTTTGGGGAAATATCTGAGATCAAGTTAGCAGGGGAATGAGCTGGACTTACTTACTGGTTTGTCTCTGAAAGGAAGCTAACCACGAAATGATTGGGACTAGGTATCAAAAATGATTTCATATGTGTGCATCTGTATCCAGCCAGAGAGAAAATGAATAGGTTTTGTGTACTTGTGAGCTACACATTTTCCAAAATGGGCAGTTTTGATTTACTCCCCGCCCACCCCCATCCCCAGTGAGAGGGTTCCCAGGTGTTAGTGATTGCACTGCCTGGCATCTGACCCCTTGTTTTTGGAGGCAGCAGCTCTGGTATCTATACTTGATGAGGTAGAGATGAATAGAAGTGCTGTCTAACGTGCTATAGCGGAACCTCTAGGTGTTCAGCATTATTGTACATTCCAGGGTGATTCTACAGACACTGAAAGTGAAAACACGCAGAACCACCGCTTCTCCTCTTGTACAGTAAGGACAGTACTTTCCTCCCCAGTGTTACAGTTGCCCCTTGAACACCACAGGTTGGAACTACAAAGGTCCCTTTACATGTGGATTTGGGTCTTTTTTTTACCCACAAGTTCCACATTCACAAATTTAACTCACCTTGGATGTTAGTTGGTTGAATCCAAGGACATGGAATAAGGAGGGATGTCTATAAGCTATACTGGGATTTTTTAAAAAAAGATTTATTTATGCATACAAGAGCTGGGGTACAGGCCAGAGGTGGGGGGGGTGAGAGAATTCATCAGAAACAGTTGGGAACAGAACAGGCAGACTGAAATACACTGCTGAGGGGAGCAGCTGGCGAGACAGGAGAGGTCTGCTGCGCCATGTGGTTTGCTCCCTGGCTGGCCGGGGAACGAACTCATGTTGCAGAGGCTCCGTATAGCTTCACAGTGCTGTGCTTAACCCCTTGCGTCACCAGGGAGGCCCTATATGGAGATTTTTGACTGAGTGGAGACCAGTGTCCTTAGATCACCAGTGTTCGAGTATTAAACGTGATGGTCTGTCTGAAGCTTCTAGCTGTGTGGCTGTAAGGGCAGGAGGACACAGAACAGGATCTCTATGATCCGAGCAGACAGGGTAAGGAAAAGTCCTGGAGCCCTCAGTGGCTTTTGCAGGCTTTTATTGGGATTTACCAGGTACACAGCAGGCAGGCGTGCATGGGGGCTGGGCGGCTGGCAAACCTCCCAGCCCCCAGCAAGTCTTCACTCTATCTGGATTCTCCGATGTTTTCGGGTGGCCTTATTCTCTGCTGCTCTCGTGGTTCTGCTGGCGTCCCCGTGACGCTGCCCTTATAAGCCCAGTCTCTCAGCCCAGGTGTACTCACTTACGAATACCCACACCCCACTCCAGGTGCCCGCCATCAGGCATGCATTCAGGACTGCAAGTATCCATCATCAATCCTAATGGTGGGAGGGCAGAAAAGACTGATACTTTATCACCTTACCCTACAGTGGCACATAGTGGTGCTTGGCTGCTGTGAGCCCTTTTGTTTCCAAGAAGACATCTGTCAGAATTGATTGGATGGAGCTGTGTCACAGGCCCATGTCAGTAGGGCACAGGTATCGGGATTGTCTCCTCCTTTACCCAGGTTTACTGGTGGGCCTCTGGTTTTCTCCATGGAGGTTGGGAGTGTGCTGCCCTCCCTCCTGCCCAGATGATGCTGTCAGTCCCACAGGCTGTCAGTGGTCTGGTCTTGTGGGTGACCACAGAATGGGGCTGTCCTGCTTTGAGGGGGGCTGCTGAGGCCGAGTTCCATTCAGTGGTTCCATCTCAGAACCCATGACCACTTAGAAATCCTTCTGAGGGCAGAGGAGGGCCAGGGAGAGAGTCTCTTTGTTCTGAGTGGTTGACATTGATAGCCAGGGCAGGCCGACTGGCCATAGTTAAGTTGACATGTAAGAATGCTTCCTCCGTGTGGGAGAATAAATGTGTCCCAGTGAATGTGGTGGTGGTGAGTAAGTCACAGAGGTGTCTGGCCTTTCGGTCTTCCCCAAGCTGGTCCTGAGGGAGAGGGGGTGGGGACAGGATTGTGACTCAATGTCTAGAACCACCCGCCAGCTCCTTGGGGACGTGTGGGCATAGTGCTGGTGCTCAACCAAATAGGTGTGGTTGGTCAAGATGGTGAGACCATCTTGACAGGGTCAACCAAAGGGAGAGAGCGTTGACTGGAGTTGGGGGTCCACTGGGGTTGGTAACTGAGGAAGTAGAGAGGGACACAGAGCCAATGGTCTGGGTTCCAGGGAGGGGAAATTGTTCCCTTCCCTGATGATAAAATTAATTGGAAATTTTTTTTTCTCAGTACATTTTGACCTGAGGATTAAAAAAAAAATAGATGAATGCTGTGCAGCTAAATATCTATAATCACTGTACCCATTAATGCATTTCTAAATGGAATTGGTGGTACCTGAAATTACATCAATTTACTGAGGCTTTGAATAATGACACATTTTTAGCCCTGGTGTGTGGGTGGGCGCTGGAGAGAGTGGGGTGGCTGCTGCTTGGCATCTCCCCGCCCGCTCCTCACCTGAAAGTGCGTGGATGTGTTTATGTGTTTGGCACCAGATGGTTTCAAAAGCTCAGAGGGTATATAAATTCTTTGGGGGAGAGGAAAGTAATTGCTTCCTACTCTTTGAATAGATAGATATTTAAATTAGAATCCCAAAACACACTCTTCTTATTTCAAACGCCCCGTGTGCCTGAGGAGCCCAGTGATTTAAGAAGTAATAATTGTGTTGTGGGATGGTCCTGCAGGGCCTTTCAGTGGAGCGGTTTTAAAGAGTGTTTTTTCTTTAAGGTCTAGGTTTGATTTTGTTTGGTTTTGGGGTGTGATGGCTTGAGCACGGGGCAGAGGGACTGTCACACTGAGAAGTCAATTGATTCTGTCAAGTTCTTATTTGTTTTATAAAGGTTTGTTTGGTGCTCACCATGTGCACCATTGTAAGGGATTAACAGACACAGCCTCATTAATCCTTGAACCTACCCTATGAGGTACTTGTGTGATTCTTGTTTTGCAAATGAGGAAGATGAGGAACTGGGAGGTTACAGCACTGGTGTTAGGTGGCAGCTCCAGGATCAACCCCAATGGTCCTTAGTTGGGATACTCACATTCCACTGTCTCCTGCTTGGCCTCCTCTTTGGCTGACTGTGCTTCACAGATGCCTCTGATTTCACTTTGTTTCAGGGAAGTGCTCAAGCTTCACACAAGTCATTGAGAGGCTGTGGCCACAGAAGGGTGGGCAGGGGGAGGTGAGGGCATGGCCTGGGTGAGCTGTCTAGGACTCACTGGGAGCAAACTTCTGCTGAGTCAGCTCCTGGAAATGCTCCTCTCTTAACACACACACACATCCCACCACCACCACCATTGTAAAGAAGCCCTCTGGGCTTTACAGTGAGTCCCCTGAGAAGGGTGGTAAAGGCTGCTCCTGGAGATGGCTCTGAGCACTGTGTAGAGGGCCATAGCTCAGACACTGGCTATTTCTCTCCCCTGCCTGGCTGGCCAGGATTTCCTTCCCCCGAGGAACATGAGGTCTGGGAGAGGACACAAATCCTTCTAACCAAGTCTCTAGTCTGGACTTAACTCCTTGTAGGGACAGACACCTCCTTCCCCTAGTCCCACCCAAAGTGGAAAGAAGTTATTTAAAATAAGCTCCTCTTCGTAGTGAAAAGATTTGGCCTGTTGAGGAGAGGTGGCGTGAAAGCCTTGCTCTAGTGCTTTCCTTCAGCCTTTGGTTTTGCTCGGGTCCCTGTCCCTGCACATTCCTGCTGGGGCAGTGGTGAAGCAGGAGTAGGTGGCTGATGGTTCCATCCCCAGTGACATCCTGGGAGTTTTGAGGGGGAGGGGATCTGGAGCCGGGGGCAGTGGTGACCAGGAAGGGAGCAGAAATGTCCTTTCCTTTTCTCTGAAGTAGGGCCTTGGGGCAAGGCCTGACAGATCCACAATCCACCGGGTCCTGACAGATTCACAACCAGCTCATGCTTGTGTGAAAAAAACCTGGTAGTTCCAGTCTCTACAAGCAGAGAACCACTCAGATTCAGCT
The DNA here is from genome assembly GCF_964194135.1 of Talpa europaea. Taxonomy (NCBI): domain Eukaryota; kingdom Metazoa; phylum Chordata; class Mammalia; order Eulipotyphla; family Talpidae; genus Talpa; species Talpa europaea. Next base: position 39,596,467 of record NC_140073.1, on the reverse strand, counting down.
TTTTAAATTATGTTAATCATTCTGTGGCACAGGAGATTTTGTCTTTGTAAGGACCTTAAATTTTGACTTCCATCTTACATGGTTGATAATGTTTGCCTGGCACTCCCGTTCCCACCCCATCTGAAACCTGTCTGGAACTGGAGGCCTTGGGCGTCTCACCTCCCCCCACCCACCCCTTCCTGCCCCAGGCTGTTGGGATGCCTTGTGGTTCTTTCTCTTTGGATTGGATGTTTTCAGGTGGGACAGGTGAAGCGACCACCTTCCTGAGGCTAATCTCTCCATGTTGAGGTTTCTGGCTAGACTCAAGCTTACACAGTTCAGCTGCTCACACGCCAGGATTACAATATACAAGAGGGTACCTGTCTGTATTGTCGCGCTCTCATACTCACTTATAGACATTGTCAAATAGGGGGTGTTGAATTCCCTGATAGATTTCACCATAGAGTTAAAAATATCCAACTCTACTTGCTGTTTTTAACCATACACAGCTGCATCCTACAAGACCTTGGCTATTATAGCTTATGGGTTTAGGCAGTTTGAATATATATATAGTTGCAGCAGAGGTCTGATCTGAACCCTGGCTTGCTTCTCCTGGACAAGAGGAAAAATATCAATAGCTCAGGTGATAATGGAAAGATGGAGAAGGGAGGCTGGATTCAGTTTAGCATTTCCTTATCTCCCCCCTACCCCCATTTATCCGGCACCATCATTGCTATACTCTGGGGAATATCAGGGAGCCAGGGAGCTACTTAAGCAGATGTCCATATGGCTTCAGGTGATAAGATGGTCAGGTGGTGTGTGATTAGGTGTCAGGACAAGTAGTGCAAGTGCAGCATGGGGGGGAAGGCCCAGGAGGAAACAATTCAGGGCTTGATGCGACAGGGTAGACTTGGGGGTCTTATGTGCAGGGATTGCGTGGGATTGAGAGGACAGGTGGGTGCCTCAGGCCATGGGACCAGTATTCATCATTAGGGGGTCCTTTCATGTAGCAGACTTTCACTGGACACTCAGTGTGTCCAGCCCTGGCCTGGGCACTGTGAGGACAAAAACAAGTAAAGCAGAGTAGAGATAACAGCATTGAGAGGCAGTATGGCCCAGTGGTTAGGAAAATGGTCTGGTATAGGATTGCCTGGGTTTGAATCTCAGCCCTGCTACTTACTAACTTGTGGACCCTGGACAAGTCATATAATCTGTAGCCTTAGTTTCCTCATCTGTAATGTGGGGATAGTAATAACTGTGGTGGGATTAAATGAGTTAATATAAAGTACACTGAATAGTCTTGAATATAGAAAGTACTTTTGTGTGCTAGCTGTTATCACTAGAAAGAAACCCCATGAGGGCAGGCATTCAGGCATTTGGTAACTATCAGGCATTCAATTAATGTATCAATTAATTGAATTGATTATTCAATTAATGCTATTGGTGTCCTTCAGAAGCCTGTTCCTGGTAGAGACACAGACATGTTAACAACTAGGGGATAGTGATACCAATCTATGGGCTCACTGCATAATGTGCATAGAAATTAATACTATGACACTGGCTTTTGAGAAAAGAATGAGTTGACAAGGAATGGCAAGGAAACAGGAGCCAAGTTGCAAGTCTGTCTCCCCAATCTGGGGGCTAAGATTAGTTTTATGGGAGTGAGGAAGAAAGAAAAAAGGTAGGAATAAGTGTTATAAACTTGGCAATGTTTGATTGGCCAGTCCTGAATTGGTCCAGATGTTGGGAGGTTTTCCAAGGAATTTTGGTTTCATGTTAGTAGTTTCTTGGTTTTGGTCAGCTCAGAATTTATTATTATTATTTTCTTCTTTTGTTTTTTGGGGGAGTGTTTATGGCTTTCTTTTTTTGGTTTTGTTTATTTCCAGCTTGGAATTTAGCTCAAGGTCAGACAGTGCTGTGCATGACCTCATGCTGTGAAAGCCCCGGGAGGTGTGCCTGGCCATTTACAGCATCCCCACGATGGGCACCATGCTCCTTCCCGGTGCCAGCATTCAGCCTAGGAGGCTGTAAGTCCTTGTCTTCCAGATGGAGGCACCACCTCCTGCTGTTGCATCTACACAGATGCACATTGGGCTCTGATCTCACCTAGCCCTAAGGGGGAGCAAGTCCTACCAAGAGCTGGGTTCTGGGTACCATGCAAGGGCCCGGTCAAGAACCAAGTACAGAGCCACTCCTGTGAAAATAAACCTTAAAGGGGAAGTTAGAAAAGTTTGGTGTGGTCTAGGGCAAATTGGCCTTGCTTTTGATACTAGTGCATTTGATTTGATAAGGGAAACATGGTAACTAGAAAGGTAGCCAGGAGGGGTGGCAGTGAGGCTCCAGAGGCCTGGAGGAACCTGAGCTGGAGTTTGAAAATCAAGCAGGGATTTGTTGGGTGATGAAAGGGAGTTTGGACATTCAAGAGAGCGGAAGCAGCAGAGACTGATCTGTGTGAGTATGACTTGTTCAAGGACATGCAGAGAGGAAGGAGGCTGCAGAGAGTCCTGCTTAGAGGAGTTAGGGCTTCATCCTGAGTGCAGATGCAGGCAGAGTTTGAGCAGCGCTGGGTCTGGGTCCCACCGTAGTTGTGGGGAGGGAGGGGGATATCTGGGGTGGTCTTTATTCTCCCAGACACCAGCTCACACTTCCATGGGGTGGGACTAGAGGGAGTAGGTTGTAGTCCGCAAGGGATCCCACCAGCAGGTGAGGGCTTGGCTTCCAAAAGAGGAGAAGCAGGGTAACTCAAACCATCACCTGGCAGCATTCCTGTCTTAAAATATAGATGGCGATAAGGAGTGGGTGGTGTGAGTGTCCGAGGGGTGACCTAGTTAAAACCTGACCCCCTGGAGGTGCAAGAGCAAGTGTCACCCTTGCGGAGAAGGTAGGATATGCTAAGGGGCAGCTGCCGAGGACAGCCTTGTCCTCCTTACTTTGTCCTCCTCTGCTCTGGGAGGTATACAGAGTCCTGTCCTCCCTGACCTGGGCCCTGCTCACTGACAGAGTAGTCTGCTGTCCAGGCCCTGTGCTCAGTTAATGGAACCTGTGTGTTTATCCACTCCAGTTGAAAAAGATTTTGAGGAAAAAAAATCTCTTTGTATTTAGGCTTTTGTTCCCCACAGTGCATCATCATTCCTTATAGGTATTTTTTTAATAAAGATTTATTTATTTATGCATACAAGAGCTGGGGTATAGGCCAGAGATGTGGGGGGTGAGAGGATCCACCAGAGACAGAGCGGGGAACAGAACAGGCAGACTGAAATACACTGCTGAGGGGAGCAGCGGGCGAGGCAGGAAAGGTCTGCTGCGCCATATGGGCTGCTCCCTGGCTGGCCGGGGATCAAACTCGTGCTGCAGAGGCTGCAGATTGCTTCATAGTGTGATGCTTAACCCCTTTTGCCATCAGGGAGACCCCTTTATAGGTTTAATTATCTGACAAATGTTAACACCTTTGCACACCTTTTTCCACCCACCCACCCCTCCCATTTCCTTAAATATAGCGCCCCCCCCTCTTCAGAGAGAGTAGCAAAGAAATAGAGAAGGATGTTACTTTTCTCTTAGGCCTGTTGCTTTATTTTCCTTTAGTCCATCCTGATTTCTCTGAGACCTTCAGAACTTATTTCTGTGACTGATAGTTTATATGCAGGTCTGCCGAAGGTCCTTGTGCAGGACTTTTAAACTTTAACTGAGGCTTGGGTCTGACAGGAAATGGGAGATTGATGTTTGCAGGCAGGTGACGTGGAACCACGCTTTTCTGGCCTGCAATCTGGTGTCAAGAGGGTGCTCCTGACTTGGTTCTGTGACCATGGACCGACCACTTCTTTGACCCCTGCTGTCCTGGCTTCACACTGCCTGTGAGGTGTGAAGCCACAGGTTCTGGTGGTTTCTGGGGAACTGGAACCTGAGGACATGTTTGAAATCATTGGGAACTTTTGCCGGGCCTGCAGGAGTGGGCTGCTGGTACTGAGCCTGAGCAGAGAGTGACAGGAGGGAGTGTAAGCCAAGGATTCAGCTTCTTCTCATGTGGGCAGAATAGAAAGATGGGCATGTTGGCAGGAGGAAGGTGAAGGCTTGGAAGAGGATGCAGTGTGAGCAGATCATACTGATGTTGGATGATGCTAGATGCCTGGAGAGGATTTCACAGCGGTGATGTGCTTTTCTGTGACTAAGACTTTTCATGTACTCTTTGCTTTAATCCTCATGATAGCCCTAATAGGTGTTATTTCCCCATTTTATAGATGAGAACACAGAGGCCCAGGGAGGCTGTAAGACCAAGTCACACTAGGACTGGCCAGTGTATTCTGAGTCTAAGTCTGCCAGTCAGCTTTTGCATTACACAGTAAATATATTAATACTCTGAAACCTGCAGGTATTATATCATGATTCTCATTTACACATGTGGAACTGAGCCCCGGATTCAAATGACTTACCACCGAGTCACACAGCTGGGAGGCAGAGCTCCCCTGTGAAGCAGTTCTCTTTCCACTTTGAAAAGCAGGAACAGTTTGCCTAAGAGCCGCCTGGCACTGCAGAGCTGAGGTGAGAGTGGGGAGGGATGAAGGGTGGTGAGTCCTGCTGTGTGAGGCCCCTCACAGCCAGGCTACCTCCCCACACACACGTTCGTGCCCGCAGGCCTGCAGTGATGCAGCATCCACACTTGCACGACTAGACTGGGGCTCTGTGGATCAAATTCAGTTTGTCTTGAGTCTGCCCAGTCCAGGTAGCTGGTAATGCCCCAAACTACCTGGCATCGGGCTCATTTCCAGGATACTTTTAAAATACTGCCAGCTGTACTTTGAAGTATATCCAGAATCAGACTGGTCTCCCGACCTCCATGGCTATTATCCTACTTCATGCCGCTTGATAGGAGGGTACTGCAAAAATCCAGTATTATTGCAGTTCCTTTCTATCTAGGTCGTTGCTTCTCCTTCCTCCCTCAGCGCAGTAGTAGTCAGAGATTATTGGAACATTGGAAGTTGGATTATGTACTCCTCACTTCAAGCCACTTAAGGGCTCCCATCTCACACATCTCCCAAGTCCATACAGAGGCCTAGGAAGCCTGATGTCTTTTGTTCCCACCCTCACCCCCACTACCGCTCTTTGCTATTCTGCTCCAGCCAAATTGATGTCCTTGCTATTCCTTATGCTCCTGAACTAGCCTCAGGGCCTTTGCACTAGCAGTGAGCAGAGGAGGCCTACCAGGCTCTCAAGGTTCTCCCTGTAGACTTGGAGTTGAATGTGTCCAAGACAAGAAGACTCTGATATGTGATAGACCGAAAGAAAAGAAACCAAGGTTGAGTGAACACCTATTGTGTGTAGTTTGTAGCCACAATGTTTATGTAGTTACCTCCCATTTAACCATGTTACAGCCTTGAGGTTGATGATCATGTACCCATTTGATGGGATAGGGGAAATATGGTTCAAAATTGATGAATCCAAAGCTCTCACTGACTCTAGAAACTTAGGGGTAACTGGGAAAGGCTTTGAAGGAGAACCTGCAGCCAGGCTGTGAAGGACGGGTAGTATTTGGGTCATGGGGATGGTGTGGCATTAAGCGATGGTACAGGTGTTGAGACCAGAGTGTTCTGTCAGGTGTGGTTTGGATGGTTTTGTTAAATATGAACAGGTGTGTCTTTTTCCTATTTTTAATTACCGGGGAACAGGGAGAGGATTTTTTGAAATTTTTAAAAAAGATTTATTTATTTATACAAGCACTGGGTACAGTCAGAAACGTGGGAGGGTGAGAGAATTCACCAGAGCCAGAGCAGGGAACAGAACAGGCAGACTGATGAAATACACTGCTGAGGGGAGCAGCGGGCGTGCCAGGAGAGGTCTGCGTGCCATGTGGGGCCCTCGCTGTCGGCTGGGGATTGAACCGGTGCTGCAGAGGCTGCGGGCAGCTTCGCAGCCCAGCGCTCAACCGCTGTACCACCGAGGAGGCCCAGGGAGAGGATTTTTTAATGAAACCCTAGAGAGCTGAGGCTGGAGAAACCCAAGCACCAGCCTCCCCCCACATAGGATCTGTGCGATCTTGGGGCCACTGGGGATCGTCCCAGACAAAGGCTCATCTGACTACACCTGTTCTGCCTGGCCCGATGAGCAGCTTAGAGCAAACTTCAGCAGTCTAGGAGGCTTTCTGAGTGGGGAAGGCAGAACACTGCTACAGGGGAGGTGGCCAAGGAGAGAAGAGGGAACTATGAAATGCCTTCCCTGTTGGGGAGAGGGGTCATGCTGGCATGATTCAGTCATGTAAGCCCTTATAAAATAAAAGCTTCTTGATCCCCAGCCCATGCTGGTGGGATTGGAGCTGCTGAGAAAAGGCAAGGAGCCTGTCTTTTTTTTTCTTTTTAAGATTTATTTATTTATGCATACAAGAACTGGGGTACAGGTATAAGAGGATTCATCAGAGACAGAGCGGGGAACAGAACAGGCAGACTGACTGGAATACACTGCTGAGGGGAGCAGCGGGTGAGACAGGAGAGGTCTGCTGCACCATGTGGGTTGCTCTCTGGCCGGCCAGGGATCGAACTCGTGCTGCAGAGGCTGTGGATTGCTTCACAGTGTGGTGCTTAACCCCTTGTACCACCAGGAAGGCCCCCAAGGACCTCTCTTCTTGTGATCAGTTTAACTTATTCATATAATCATTTGTTCATTAACATTTGTTAGTTCCTACTTTGTTTCTGGTGACACCATGTTAGATTCTGAGGCTACAAGGGTGTCCTTAAGGAATTCATAGTCCAGTATGGGGAGAAAGGCAAACCAAAGGAGATAGTTAGTGTAATAAGGGCCTTGGGACAGGAAAACCTGGAATGTTGCAGTGTGGTGCCTGAAGCCATAAAGCTTTGCGGTGGCAGCTTTGAGTTTGACTTTTATCCTAATCTAACCACCTACCAGCTTTGACCTTGGGCAAATTTCTGGGCTTAGTGGTTACATTATCTCATTCTATTTCTCAAATCAGCCTGCTGAGGACAGACATTTCCCCCATTTTGTAGCTAAGCAAATCAAAATTGGAGAAGGTGAGTCATTTTGTCTGGGTAACTCACTAAATGAGTGGCAGGACTTGGATCTCAATCCATGTCTGACTTCAAAGTTCCTGCACTCACTGCTCTTTCCAGTTGAGGAGGAGGAGTTTTGTCCATGTTCCTGCTTGAACAGGTTCCTCTGGGAAATGCATCCCTGGGACAAAGGAGTTTCTTTACCATGGACTCCATAGGAATCAACAGGATGATGTGACTACCCAGAATGTTAAGTTCATTTTAGGTTGCGTTAATGGTAATATAGTACTCATACCATGGGCGGTGGTGGTGCTGCGCTGCTCAGGGGAGATCACAGATGGAGTGTCGAGGTCCATTCCGGGATCATTCTTTTAACAGGGATGTGGCCAGTTAAGCCCTTTCAAAGAGATGACTATGATGGGTGCTGGAAACCTTGTCTCCTGAAAAATAGCCAAGGAAATGGTGGTGGTGGTAGGTAGTGTGTGTGGGAGGATGTTTCATGTGAGGAAGAAGAGGCCCATTTGGAAATAAGGATTGACTGCAAATATCTATAAGGCTGTCATAGTTTATGTAAGGCCAGGAATGGCCACAGAGCAGGTTTTCTGATCCCATGCAGACTGGATAAAGGAGCAGTCAGAGTCCTCAGTGGTTTTTTGCAGGTCTTTTATTGGGGTTCACCAGGCATATGGCAGGCAGGGGTGCTGGGGGGCCGGGAGGTTGGCAGGCCTCCCAGCCCCCAGCAAATCCTCACTCTATCTGGGCTCTCTGGTGATCTCGGCTTCTCTTCCGGCTTCTGCTGCTGCTGCTGGCGTCCCCCCGTGACGCCGCCCTTAAAAGCACAGTCTTAGCTCAGCTGAATCCCATCTACCTATGCCCACACCCTATTCCAAGTGCCCGCCATCAGGCATGCATTCAGGACAAGGATCCATCATCTATCCTGATGGCGGAAGGGCAGAAAAGCCTGACATTTTCTTTACCCTACAGCTTATGAGAAAGCTGCAGGGAGAAACTTTTCGACTCCAAGTTTACAATAGAACCTTCCGCATTGTCTCAGGATTTAGTGAATTCACTGTCACCAGAGGTAATCAAGTGTGGATAGACACAGTAGAAAGTATGGGGTAAATGCCCCCTATTCTTCCTGTGCCCAGAGTCCCTGATCGTGGCTATGTCTCTGATGCTCTCAGGATGGTTCTCAAAGGAGGTTCTGGGTGAGAGGGCAGGGTTCTGAGGGGAGGCTGGCATCTCTTCCCAAGCCCAGATCTCCTCAGTAGGCTCCAGGATTGCATGCACTTCCAGTTGTGGGGAGGACACAGGGTTAGAATCAGAAGACCTAGGTTTGAGTCCTGCCTAGCTCAGCCCCTTACAGCTCCCTCACCTTGGACAACACATTTGCTCCCTCTGTAAAAGAGGATCAGTCAGTCCTTCCCTGCTGGACTTAGGTGGTAAGTGAGAAAGCCCTTTGTCAGGGAGGAAGGGTTCAAACACTGGTTATTAATGGGCATATTTCTTGTCAACTTCAAGGAGCATGGATTTCAAAACAGTGTCTAGGAAACTTCACCCAGGGATGATGAAGGGCCTATTAGGTACAGGTGCTTTTGAGAATTGGCTTTAGTTTGTACAGAGTCCTCTTATTTTGTGACAACATAAGTTCCCTGTTATGTGATGACTGGGAGACGCCCTTTGATTAGAGGAGGCACAGGACACACTGGGACAGGTGTTGAGAAGGGAGGGATCCAGGAAGCCTTCATGGCAGAAGTGACAGGTGAGTGGGGACTAGACCATAACTTCATTGGAGGAGGTGAGGGCTTGTGTAGGGTACAAATGACTTGTAGGGAGAGAATAAGATGCTGAGTCTCCTTATTGGTGTGGAGCATTGCCCACCAGCTGGAAGCCTTTTCTCTTCTTGACAGGAGAGCTTGCAGCTATCTGGTGGCTGAAAGGGATCCAGGTTTATTGAATTGGTTTTTTTTTTAAAGATTTATTTATTTTTGCATACAAGAATTGGGGTACAGGCCAGAGGTGTTTGGGGGGTGAGAGGATTCACCAGAGACAGAGTAGGAAGCAGAACAGGCAGATGTACTGAAATATACTGCCGAGGGGCGCAGTGGGCGAGGCAGGAGAGGTCTGCTGCACCCCGTGGGTCACCTCCCTGACCGGGGATCGAACTCATGTTGCAGTGGCTGCAGATTGCTTCATAGTGCTGCATCTTAACCTCTTGCGCCACCAGGGAGGCCCAAGTTTATTGAAGTTTGCTGGTGAAACTTGGGTCATGAAGAGGCAGGATGAGAAGTTCCTGGGAGGCTGTTTGACATTCCCTTCATATCTCAGGTGAAGGGTAAAGTCCAAAGATGGGAAAAGGATTTCCTGGCAGGTAAAGAGTGAATTGGGGTTAGAACTCACACCAGACACCTGTTTTCATCGTGTCCTATGGATAAGTATGCCGAGAACCATTTTTTCTGGTTCTGCCTCCTGGCAGGCTGTTCCTCTTAGGGAGGAAAAGAAAGCAGAAGTTGTGTTTACCAAAGGGGCAGGTTGGGCAGGTCTCCTTGCTGAAGCCAGAGTCTAGGCCAAGGTCAGCTGAGCTGGTTGCTGAGGGTGGAGTCAGGCCCTGACTGGCCACCAGCTGGGGGATTCTTGGTTGGGGGTAACTACTGGTAGGAACTGAGGTTTTTCCAAGGCATTGCCCCTGAGAAGAGTAGGCAGGAAAGATTTCAGCCCACACATTCTTTCTCAGGAGATGAGGGCCATGAGAGTTTATGGGATATGCAGGAGGCTGTAGGAGGCCTGTAAATTTCCCATTTGGGGCAATTAATTTGATGGATTGTAAAACAGCTCACCACTTCCTCTCCCCCTCCCTGGGCAGGGCTGGGCTGGGCTGGACAGTCAGACTGGCTGGAGAATGTGCCTGAGAATACCATCCCTGCAGTCCCACACTGCCTGCTGCTTGTTAAAAACTGGTGTGGGGGGAGGGGCTGGACATGTCCTTTCCCTGCTTCCCCTTTAGTACAAGGAAGAACACACACAGTAGGTGCTTTTTAGAGCAATGCAGAGCTGATACTTACCTGATTGAAGCCTTTCTAGGATGCTGTTAGGGGTAGCTTGGGGTGGGGCTTGTGGTGGCGGCACTGGTTTATAGAGGGGGAAGCTGAACCCCACGGGTGAGGTGAGGTGAGCTAGTCAAGGTCACTCAGGTCATCATTGGTGATAGCTGGGACTCCAGTCAAGTTTCACCACTACCAGGCAGGTGTCTTCTCCCGACTTCTGGTGTGCTAAAAGTGAAAGTGAAATAACCTGAGCATTTCTGGTTTCTCTTCCCCTGACATCCTCTTTGCCACTACCCCTAATTATGGGGCGTCTGCTCTGTTTTGGAGACCGTGTATAAGATGTGAGCCCCACCAAGGGCAGTTTTGCAGCATCCCCATGAGGACTGTGGTAGGGCTGCCTTTCTTTGGGTTCCTTATGTGCTGGGGTTCCTCTTGGCTGCCTCCCTTCTCAGTGGGGCCTAGCGTCTGTGATTGGTAAAGAGCTCCTGCACAGGGCCTTTCTGAGGCACCTGCTGAAAGGGCCTGCCTGACCTCGACAGCTCACAACTCTACTGGTGCAGCTGGTCCTGACTGGGTGTCCTGCCTCGGTCCTCTTCTCCCTCCAGGACCCTACATTTCCTAACATGCCTTCTGGTCAAATCCTCCCCAGGTGTTCCTCACTGGCGACCCACACCTTGGCCTGAACACCCCAGCAATGTCATGTTGCTTGTAGCACTCTCCCACTTCTGTGCCTTTGCGTTTGCAGCTCCTCTCACAGAATGAGCCTCTTTCCATCCAGATAACTCCTGTGCATCCTTACAACTCTCACATTACCTCAGGGAGCCTTCCCTGACCACCCTCCAATGAAGTTTTATAACTACCTTCACTGGTGCTTCATTCATTTACCAACAAAAATGTAATGCCAGGATCTTAGGAGCCTAACAGTGTTGTAAATGCTGGGGAGTTCAGCAGTGAACGAGATGAAGATGTTTATGCTCATGGGGCTGACGTTCTAGCATCCTCTCTCGTCACATATCGCCACAGTTTATACCATGTGTCTCTGACCCTCCAACATTAGCCTGTGTGTTCTCATGTTTTATTCATCCATCTCTCCATTCCTAGGACTCAGCATGATGTCTGGCAAAGAAAATGTTGTGAGTTAATGTTGAATGAATGAATGAGCAGGCTTTCCACCTTGCTGTCCCCTCTAGCCCACCTCTGGGTATGAATGTCTGGGCACCCCCTCCTCGCTGCCCGCTCTCTTCCCCCTGGTGGTTTGGCACTGTTCGTGCTGCTCACATGACGTCCTGCCTCATGTTACACCTTTTTGTGTCTGCGTCTTCACTGCTTCCTCACATGGTTGTAAATTTCTTCAGGGCAGTATCCATTTCAAGTTCAATGTTGTGTGCTCAGAATTTCTGCCCATCCTCAGATTACTTAGTAAAATAGAGAGCTATATGTGAAGCAGTGTGTAAAGAAATCAAAACATAAGGACAGAGAAGTACCTAGAAGTGGGTTGATTTATTCACAAACACTGGCGGGCACCTGCTGTGCAGGTGTGGTCCAGGTGCTGGGAGTCCTTAGCTGAGTGGGCAGAGATGTCTGGCTTGCAAAACTCAGATAGAGGAATGTGCAGACAGGGTGAGGATGCCCAGCCTGCTGGCACTCAAGATACTTGTGGTTGTAGGATGCCCAGACCCTTCCTTTAAAAAGGATCACGTAGGCCTGGGTTTTAATCCCATCTCTGTCCCTTACTAAAACTTTGTGACCTTGGACAGGCGAGTCAACTTTTCTGAGCCTCAGTTTCCACATCTACAATAAGGGACAAGGAAGAACACCTACCTTACAGGGACATTCATTCACCGAGTAGTTATTTATTAAGTTCCTCCTCTGTGCCATGCATTGTTCTAGGTGCTGGTGATGGGATAGGGAACAAAATCAGCAAGGGTCTCTGCCCTCACAGACCGTCACATGTTAGTGGGAGAGAAAGATAGCTAACAAAGTGGTCTCAGAGGATGGTAAACACTGTGGGGGAAAAAAAGCAAGGGCTAGCAGTGCCTGGACAGTGGGCTGGGTGGGGGAGTGGAGTGGCCAGAGATGACACTTGAGTAGAAATATGCTCAAGCATGTGGACATCTGGGGTTGGAACATTCCATGAAGAGGGAACAGTGAATACAGAGCCCTGAGGCTGGAATGTGCTTGGCCTGTTGAAGAAACAGCCAGGAGGCCAGTGTGACCAGAGCTAAGGGAGGCGGAGCTGAGGTCAGATAGCTGTGTATGGAGAGTGGTTCGAGGCCTTTGAAGGGACATTGTCTTTCTTCCTGCGTGAGGTAGCCATCCCCACTTGGAGGCATTGAACCGTGGAGTCGTGTGATCTGCCTTTGGATCCAGAAGAAGGATGCTTCTGGTTTTTGTGCAGAGACCAGACCTAGCAAAGACAGTGTGTGCAGAGTGCTTAGCACAGCACCTGGAGTGGAACAAACCAGGACTCACTGGTACATAAGCCATTACTAAGTGTACTAAGTGGTACAGCAACTTCCATGCTGATGACAGTATGAGTAAAGGTTGACCTGGATGCCTGGCGGTCTTGACCTGGGCCCTCCTCCCTCGTGCCCTCTGCTTTTGCAGGAGGGGCAGCACCTGGAATGCTTTTTCCCTGAGGAGGAGAGGGGTGGGACTGTGCTGGCGAATGAGGAGGGAGAAGGTGTCTGGCTCTTTGCCCTTTTGTGGACTTCTAGTCATGGTGAGGCCAGGTGATGTAGCGGTGTGGGAGAGGAGGCAGCTCTGCCAGTCAGTCATGGCCCACTCCAGGACACAAGCCCTCTGCCCTTGGACTGTCTCTCTTTTCTGTCCATGTCCCTCCCTTCCTCTGTTTGTCTTGAATTCCCTGAAGGCCATCCCAGAATCCCCGAGAGCCACCCCCAGAACCACTCCCTTCCTCCCGGGTCTTCCCTGTGAGGATCCCTCCTTCCTGCCCCATTCCCAGAATCTCAGGCCTTTATGGAAAGGTCCTGGGCCCTTGATGTGGCCTCTGAGGCGATTGCTTGCTCACCCCATTCAGAGATACCCTCATACCCGCGGTGCCTCTGTTCCATTCCCTTGGATGACGGGAAGCCTCGCTACCTGACAAGCAGCCCCTCCTGCTGTCACCCCAGCCTCATTGTTAGGAAGTTCCATTCCAGGCTGAGCTGAGCAAAATCTTTTCTGCTCTGACTTGTTCCATTGCTTTTAGATCTGAGTTAAAGGGAGTCAGTTACTGTCCCCTGCTTTGGTGCCCCATGTTAGGAAAAGTTTGCTAGTTTCCCAAGAGGCTCTGTGTGGTCCTTGCTCTGATGCTTGGAATAGTGGATTGATTGAGGAGGTCAAGGGAAGCTTTGGGATAGAGTAGAGGATGCTGGGGTCCCTGAAGGGTGGGACATGAGCTGGATGGGGAAGGAAAGAGGTTTTTGAGGCAGAAGGTAAGGCCATGTGTTTACATAATATATGGAGTCTAGAAATTCTCATTAGATTGCTGAAGCAGTAGGTGTGTGTGTGTGTGTGTGTGTGTGTGTGTCTGTCTGTCTGTCTGTCTGTCTGTCTGGGGCATTGTGAGGTGAGCCTGAGAGGTGAGCCAGAGCATGACCTGCCAGGGGTCATGGACCTGAGGTCAGAGGCTGCCTAGGAGAATGGGCCTTAAAAACAGGTTTGTTTAAGGGCCCAGTTACCTATCACAGGTTTCACATTCTTCTAGATCTAATGAATGGGTTTCTGAGCTCCTCTAACTCTCCTTTCTGCTCTGGTCTAGAGTTACTGATTAAATCTGTCCTTGGGACCTCTGGTGGAGACAGTGAGTACCTGTCATGTGCCAGTCACCCTAAACATCTTGGTTTTGAGCTCAGAGCACTGGAAAAGCCTGCCTCCTGGCCGCTGCCTCAGGACCACCCCTTCCCTAGTTGGGGTGGCGGTTGGGAAGCCAGCTGGCCTCAGCTTGCCTTTGTCCCAGATCTGGCTGGACATACGGGCCTGTCTCTGCCCTGCAGGGTTTCTCATTTATGCAGGCGAGCTTTCATGAACATTGCCCAGGCTCAAGCCCTTGACCAAACATTCCAGATTCTTTGGGCATAAAGACTTTGTAAAGGGGTTTGGGGCCTTTCCAGGGTTTGACAGTTTCTGTTTATGCTCCATGCAGATAGCTATTTGTATGTGATTTTTCAGTATCCCCAAGAGTATTCTCCCAGCATCCCGGGGGAGACCTGTCTCTCCCACCCTGCCTGGCTCATTGGGAATCTTCTAGCAGACCTTCCTGACATTGCTGGCATATGGAGTGTCCTCCCATCACCGTCTGTCCTTGCTTGGTGTCTTGGATGCTGAAGGGCTGAGGGTGGAGTGGGGCTTTTTGTTTTGTTTTTAAATAGGGGCAACGTGGGTAAACAGAGCAGCGTTTCTGGTGCCGTCGGGAGGGCCAGGACCCCGCATTCCGGTTCCATGACGACAGTCTGTTTCGTTGCCACTTGCTGGGCCGTGGGCAGCAGCAGTTTAGATGGAGACAATGGTGACTCTGTTGAGAGGCTGCTGCTGAGCTCTGGCAGAATGCATTTTAATTGAACACTTTCCACCCTGAAATCTGTGGGGATCTGGTGGCCCACTCCTCATTCGTTCATTTTCTCTTTGCAGCCCAAGAGCCAAGTTATTATTGCAACTCCTTTTTCCCATCCAATATTAGCAGCTTCTTGGGGGAAAGTGGTATTGGCAGCCTGGGGGTGATTTGCATTTGGCTGACTTGGCAATGCAGAGGGGGAGAAGGGTTTGGGTGAGGGGCTAGAGGTGTCTGGGAGATGTACCCGTAGCCTGGTCTGGGGTGTCATCACAGGACAGGGAGCAGCAGGTGTGCCAGGAAGCTCTCCTTTCCTGGCTCTAAAGCTGCCTCGTATTTTGGAGTGCTGGCTTTGACATCACACCAAGTGGGTTGGCATCCCAGCTGTAATATTTCCCAGCTTAACCTCCCTAGGTCTCAATTTCCTTATCTGCAAAATGGGGATATGACAAGTATCTAATCCATAGGACTGTTATAAGTGAATTCAGCATCTATAAAGTGCTAAGGATAGTAGCTGGCACATAGCAAACACCCAATAAGTACCTTCGTCATTATGTTATATCATTTTAATTTTATGTCCTGATCATCATCACTATTACGTTAACCCTTCAAGGGCTTCGTCTGTGGCCACAGAAGGAATATTCTTTCTAAAATGCAAATTTGATTCTGTTACTTCTTGGTTTAGAAATCCTCAATGAGTGCCCATTGATCTCTCTGCAAGGAGAAAGGAACTTTTGTTTATTGAAGGCCTGCCATGTGCTAAGTTCTGGGCACGGGTACACTTCTCATTTAGATTAAGTCCTGAGTCTAGCCTGCTATGTAAAGCCCTTTATCAATTGGCCCTATCTTGCCCATATTTTCTCCCCTGCCCCTCCAAAGTCAACCCTAACAAAAACATAGTTCTATCTCAAAGAATAGCTTGTTCTCTGATGTCTTTCATTCTCCATGATTTGTGCATGTTCTGCCTTCTGCTAGGAATTCCCTGGAGATGGTGGCTACGCATCTGGGCAAATAGATGGCACCAGCAGAGTTTGAGGATTCCCTCTCCATCAGCCACTGTGGGCCCAGCTTGTGTGAGATCTTATTGGTCAGGCTGTCTCTGGGGTGCCGGTTCTGGTTGAATCCTGGGCTGCCCCCCCACTGTGGCCTTGGCCGTGCCCTAATAATGCCACCTGTCCCAAGCATTTGTTGTGAGGTGTTCACCCACAGAAAATATTTAGGACAACTTCTGATATATGAGTATTTAACAGATCTTACTTAGGTGTTCTTGTCACTGCAATTCTTTCCAAAGGCCTGAGGTGGCATTTTTTGGTTTGGAGTATTTCTCTTACTAGACTCAACACTGGACCGGTTTCCTTTGGGGAAAAAGGAATTGAAGACATGCAGTGTATTAGTGTGGTCTGGGGGGTGGGGTTCCTTACCCTACCCATCATTCCTGTGGCTGTTGGCCATTGCTGTGGTCAGGTCCATGTTTCTTCTGTCCATGGCAGGATCCCTTTCTTCTCAGCCTGTGACTGCACTCCTTGATTTGCCACTTCTTGAGTGACAGACTTGGGTAGCCTCACATGAGGATACCCCATGTGCACAAACCTGCTTGCTTATCGATGCACTTGCCTGTCAGAGCAAACCACTTGCTATCCAAATAGGGAGAAATGTTTATAGACCAGAGAACTGCTCTGAGTTGAGCTTAGCCAGATAACCAATTTCTGCTCAAAAAGGGGGCCATGTGTCTTTGTTCCAGCTTGCTAATTTCACAGGGCTAAGTTTTAAAAGATCAAGTATTTTTTGCAAGTCCCTGTCATTGAAAACAACAAAAAAATGGTATAAGGCCTTAGAAAAGAGTTAAGGGAGAAAAAGAATGGAAGATTTAATTTCAGGAGCTGTGGTGAGTTGTGGTTTGTATCGTCTTGGTTCTCTGATTTTGGGCTCAGTAGTCAGGAGAGCTGGGGCTTTATCTTGCCTCTGTTATTAACTGACAATGTGGCCCTATCTGTAAAATGGGAAAATCCATCTAGCTTTCCCAGCCTTCCAGAGTTGTTTCCAGGAGCGGAAGACGTGTTCTTGCATCTTCATACTTATTCAGCCTTTCAATCAACTTTTGCTGGACTTAAGGACCAGGCATGTAAGGATGGATAGAATAGTTTCTTCCCCTCCTGGAGCCCAGGGAGGAAGGTGAAGTGGGGGTTGTGGGTAACTAGATGGACATCATGAACATAACAGTCTGGCAAATGCTTTGCTAGAAGCACACAGAAGGTACCTTGTTATTTAACTCTAGGAAATCAGGAAAGACTTCCCAGAAGAGGTGACACTTGAGAGAGGCAAGATAAGAAAGGGAGGGGCACAAGGTAAAGGCAAACAAACCTTAGCATTGTGGTAAGGTGCCAGGGTGTGAAGGTAGAGTTGCGAGAATGTGGTACAGAGAGAGGCCACCTTGCAGGTCTGGCTGGAGGTGGCCTAGGGGTTGGGACTTTGCCTTGAATGGGTGGGGCAGAATGACTCGAGACACCTGAGTGCCGACTCTGGCTGTTACGCCAATTGCATTCCGAAGGCTGTGTGTTGGGAGACCTGATCAATGACAGGAAGCCCTGTTAGAGGACTCCTGGGATGATTTTAATGAAAGATGTTGTAGAGCTGAACGACGCCAAGGTGTGGGCACGGAGGAAAACATGAGGTACATTTGTGTGTGTGTATGTGTGTGCATTCATGTTTGTATGTCTATGTTCTGGGAAAGGTTAAACTCTCATAAGCCCATTGGGTTGTTTTGTTGCTTACTGAGATGATTAAAAGTACAGACCCAGTGGCTCCATTTTTGTGACTCTATCCTTCCAGAGTAGTGAGTAGACAAATTGCAAAGGCACCTGTTTAACAATGTTCATGATAGCCTTGCTTGTAATACTAAGAGATTGAAAACCTAACTGTCCATCGGACAGGAATCAGGTAACTGAGTTATGGGACCGTGCAATCATTAAATGATGCTGCAGGTGTATGTATGTGTATAAAATCATTAATTGG
Source organism: Talpa europaea (assembly GCF_964194135.1). Taxonomy (NCBI): domain Eukaryota; kingdom Metazoa; phylum Chordata; class Mammalia; order Eulipotyphla; family Talpidae; genus Talpa; species Talpa europaea. The sequence continues at coordinate 39,578,888 of NC_140073.1, read as the reverse complement.
AAGAGCATCTAGCCTTGTTATCCTTTGCCATTATTCTCCATGATTTTATACCCCTGGTGGCTGGGTTTGCTCTTTTTCCCTGTGTGTGACTTTCTGTCTTATGTTATTTGGTAACTGTTTTGTGTCTGGGTCTCTATGAACAAGGACCAGGCCTTGTTCTTGCTCCCTCGGTTCCCTCAAGCTACAGGAGTAGGTGGCCACTAATTACCAGCAGAATTTAATTGCGGGATGGCAACAAAAGACCTTGTTATCAGCATTAGTGATATTATGCCTCAGGCTGATTCTCCTCCCTCTTGCAAACAGAAACAGTGTGTCTGGCTCATAAAGAAGCTTTTAAACTAAAGTTGTGTTAACAAAGACCTTTTCCAGAGACCTCCCTGCTTGAAGGGAGCAGGAGTAAATTCAGGCTTTGTTTCTTCTGTTTTAGGAAGCCAGCTGGAGGTGAGGGGGGATGAGGTGGCTTGCTGTCCAACCGGTTCCCATGCACAATATCTGAGCCTGTGTGTTTTTGTCCGGGTGGCGGAGGGGGAGGGAAGAGCCTTGCCTTACACCTATCCCATGCTTGTAACTTATATTATCTTCTTTCATGCTCCCAGTAGCCTTAAGAGGAAGGCTTACATTTGGCCTCATTTTCCAGCAAAGGATACCAAGACTCAGGGATTAAATAACTTGTTCAGGGTTTTGACCCTAGCTCTATCTGCTCTTGAACCAGGGAGTTTTGCTTTAGTTGCCAAAGATCCTCGAATGGGGAGTGGGCCACGGACCGGGCAGGGAAGCACTGTTTCCTGTGCCTTTGGGGGTGGGTGAAGAGTGTAGGGCTACGGTCAGGGTGAGAGCTAACCGGCCAGGCATGTATTTCATATGTGCTGTGTATCTAGCATGCTACTGGCTTGTGTGATACTTAGGGACTCAGAGAGGAGTCAGGCCAGGATGACTCTCCTAACTGAGTCTACCTTCTGGTTGACTCCCTGCTTCTTGTTCTTACCTGGAGAGAGAGAGCAGAAAGCAATGAGGGATAAAAAGGGGCACAGAAAACAAGAGGTGGAAGTAGTATAACAGACTGAGGTGGGCTGGGAGAACAAGAGGGAGAGGTGTGAACAATGGTGAAAGATTGGCCTGAAGTAGGGTTGGGCCTGAAGTAGGGGTTTTGTGAAGGTGGGGAGTGGAAGTTTGTTTGGTGGGAGGTCTGGGATGCTGAACAGAGGAGTTTCACCAGACTCTCTGGGTAATGGGGAGCTGTGGAAGATTTTAAACAGAGAGTTGACATGGGGGGAAAGTTTTAGGGTGATTCATCTGACCATGGTGTAAAATGTGGCCTGTTGGAAGGAGGGAGGAGTTCCTTCCCCACTCATTCTAGAGTTTGCTCTTCTGCAAGAATAGTGTTGGAAGAGGCCGGGATGTCCCGTAAGGTGGACAGGGGCATGTCAGGTCTTTGACTTAGATCTGTGATGATTGTGACAGTGCAAAGAAACAGCCGTGTGTGCTCTGGACCGTGGTGGTGATGGTGGTGGGGTGAGCGGGGGCAGTGTTTGCGTGACCACACACTGCAAGGTGCTCGGCTTAGACTCTGGCTGGCAGGCATCTGTGCAGACGGTGATTATCTTCCATGGCACTTAAGCTAAGCATATGAACAAAACAGACATGTTCCCCTCCTCAGGTCTGGTTTTGGAAAGTTAAATGTCATATAAAAAAATGACAGGAAAAATATCCGAGCTATTCGGAGAAAACAATTGCTCCATATCCTGGTTCTTCCACCAGAGTAAAAACATCTCACTGCGGATGAGATGTCAGAGAGCAGGTGTCAGCGCAGGGCTTGCCTTGAGGAGTGGCTGCTAGCATCCAGCCCAACCTCTTAACTTAGGGGTGAGTCACCCAATGGGGCCTCCCAAAGGTTGGGGGTAATTCCTTGGAGTTGTAGAGCACATTCCTCTAAGTCCACTGTGTGGCAAGCCTGCCCCACGTGTTGCTGACTCTTCTCTGGCTGAGCCAGTCTTTCCTGTCTGGTTTCTGCCCTTGAGTGGGAAAAGCAGCTGGAGGAGGAGAGGGGGACAGGGAATACATTTCAAAAAGGGAAAGCTACAGAGAGCACCTTTCCTTTCCCTGTGGGCCAGTGAGGCCCCAAATCAGAAGGTCAGAGAGCCTTCAGCGCGGCTCAGATCCTCCGCAGGGCGTTTATTCCCAGGCTTGATTTCTGAAGACCCAGGTGGTGGGGACCAAGATGTCACTCATTTTAAAGGTCACATACCCTGAGAAATTCCAGAGGCTTTCCTTTGAACCTTGGGACTTGGGCCAAACAACCTCTGTTCTGGCTGTAGCTTCAGGCCCATCCTTACATGCCTGTGCCCTAGGTAAGGGCTCAGCAATCCGTGCCATGAGGTGGGGCGGCCGCCCACAGCTGTTGAAGGGAATGGGTCCTAGAATGGAGACCCACCCACAGTAGTTTTTTTTTTTTTAAAGATTTATTTATTTATGCATACAGGAACTGGGGTGCAGGCCAGAGGTGTAGGGGGTGAGAGGATCCACCAGAGACAGAGTGGGATGCAGAACAGGTGGACTGACTTTGAAATACACTGCTGAGGGGAGCAGTGGGTGAGACAGGAGAGGTCTGCTGCGTCATGTGGGTCCTCTCCCTGGCCGGGGATGGAACTCGTGCTTTCTTAGCTGGGAGAAGGACACAATTTTGGCAAAATGGGAGCTTTACACCAAGTATTTTTAATAATTTATTTTTGTATTTTAGAGTTATTCATATTCATTGTTGTAAAGTTGGACGATGCATAGAAACAGTAAGGAGTAAATTAAAATCCTTCATAATCCTGTAACCCAGAGATAGTCACCATTAGTATTTAGTTGTATATCTATGCATACATGTCTGCTAACACGAATGGGATAATATCCTTTCTACTATTTTGTATTTTCTTGTCACTAATTAACAATTACCTCCTCAGTTTTAATGGCTTTATAATATTTCCATATAGAGTTGTGTCATGATTTACTTCACCAGGATTGGATAAGATTTTTTGGAGTTGTTTTCCAAAAGGGAGTATCTTTATTGTGATAGCTGATCATAAATTAAATGCATGCTTATATGGAATTTAAAAAGTCAATTTCAGAAGATTACATGTCATTTAATCTTATTTTTATTAAAATCTTGATGTGGTACTTTTATAGTGATGGAGAGGGTCCAGGAGAGGAGGGGTATGTGTCTTTGATGAAATGTTCTGTGTCCTTGTCATGGTAGACACATGCTAATATGTACATGTGCTAATAGGACTACACACACACACACACACACACACACAGAGGAGTGTATGGAAAACCTGGTGAATCCTATTGATCTCTGTGTTTTGTTACTGTATTAGAATATCAGTTTCCTGGTTTGATCATTGTACACTGATGACTTAACTTGTCTTAGCTGGTGGGGAGCTGGCTGATGGGTACACAAGAATTTCTGAACTATTTTCTGAGTTGTATGTGAGTTAAGAATTATTTCCCTGGTGGCATAAGGGGTTAAGCACCACACTATGAAGCAATTCGCAGCCTCTGCAGCATGAGTTTGATCCCTGGGAGCAACCCACATGGCGAAGTGGACCTCTCCTGTCTCGCCTGCTGCTCCCCTCAGCAGTGTATTTCAGTCAGTCTGCCTGTTCTGTTCCCTGCTCTGCCTCTGGTGAATCTTCTCACCCCCCGTCTCTCTGGCCTGTACCCTGGCTCTTGTATGCATAAATAAATCTTTAAAAGAAAAGAATTATTTCAAGATAAAAAGTTTCAGATAATAAATACATACATGCTTATTGAATAACATTCACACTGTAAATGTAGGTGATGATAAAGAGGAACCCTCTGGGCAGCCCCTTGATTGGTGGGAGGCAGAAGAGGGGTCATTCAGTCACGGGACACTCATGGTATGGCATCAGTGGGAGTGTCCTGGAGGTGGTGTCCAATAGTGGTGAGCATTGTGCTGGGACATAGGTGGGCTTGAGGAGGGGAGTGGGAGATGAGGCCGCAGTGGGGAGTCGCCCAGTTAGATTTTGCTTCTTTGGTATTCACAGTGCAAAACTCAGGAGAAAGACCCAGGCTGTGAAATTAGAGGGCAGACCTGGGCCATGGGAGGGCATGGACTCTGGAGGCAGACAGAATGTCCTGCAGTCCCAGCCCACCCTTTACTGACTGTGAGACCCCAGGAAATCACCCTTGCCTGCACCTCAGCTCTTGCACCTGTAGATGGAGCGAAGGAAGCCCAACACCCATGCATCCATTGGGGAACATCTGGAGGAGCCAGCGTGCATGTGCTTCAGATGCAAGGCACAGGGCCTGGCTGGGAACAGACACTTGGTATAAGTTCCTATCCTGGGGTCCATGTATGCATTGTCCAGTGGGCTGCACGTGAGGACCATCCGATGTATTTTCACTGCAGTGGGTACTTCACCCCACAAAGCCCAATTCTGAAATTGAGCTTCTGGCGGTGATTTCTTTAACTTTCCCAGCGATTTAATTACAGCCAGGGTTGAGGACCATGTAGTGAGACCATAAACAACTAAGTTGGTACTTTTACCACAGGACTCAGCTCAGTGCATGGCATTTAAGAGGCACACAAAGAGAAACACGTTTTCTCATCCCCTGGATAGGCCCCCTACTCCATCAGGGGTGAGTTGGAGGCTGGTGTGAAGGTGGTTGATCTGGGGCTCCCCTCTGGGGTCCCTGATGGAATCCAATGTCTGTATGCTGGTGGCTTTCTTATTAGGATTCTGGCCCCTCATCTCCTCTCTGTCTTGTGCAGATGGAAGTGATTGCTAATTTTAAAAAAAAATTAAAAAAAAATTTATTTTAACATCAATTTTTTTACATTTTTAGGCAATATTCGCTTCCCTCTACCCCCTCAGATTAAGTCCCCATAGAATCTCCTTCCCTAAGACACCTGTGCACCATCACCACAGTCCCCTGTGCTCCTCCCTCCCTCCCGCCTTCTGTTCTCTCTTCCTCCTCCTCCCCTGCAGGATGTCTCTGGTTTACAATTGCCTGTTTTTGCTTTGTTATGGTTTGTACTGTTATTTTTTTTTCATTGATGTCCTATTTGGTTCCCCTTTATTCCTGTTATAAGTGAAACCATCCGATATTTTTCTTTTTCCTTCTGGCTTATTTCACTGAGCATAATTCCTTCTAGCTCCATCCACGTTGCTGCGAATGGCATGAGTTTATCTTTTTTGATTGCTGAGTAATATTCCATTGTGTATATGTACCACATATTCTTGATCCAGTCATCTGTTTTTGGGCAATTGGGTTGTTTCCTGGTTTTACCTATTGTAAATAGTGCTGCAATAAACATAGGGGTGCAGGTGTTCTTTTGAATCACTGTTTTTGTGTCCTTTGGGTAGATCCCTAGTAGTGGAATTGCTGGATCATTTTAGCTAATTTTGAACACTTAATGTGGCCCACCCAGAGGGAGAGAGGGGCTGGAAAGGTAAGTGAGAGAGATGATTTGGGGTGAGGTGAGTATCTGGAAGGATCACAGAGAGACCGTGATATTCTGAACATATCCATGGTGCTTTGTAGATCATGGGCTGCTTTCAGGCACGGGATAATGTGGTCCTTCCAACCAACCTAGCGGGCACACAGCCCAGGTGATTTTATTCCTGTTTACCAGGAACAGGTTCTGAGGGGGTCTTTGACTCAAAGAAGGTGTGAGTCAGAATGGACCCTCTCTCTGTTGACTATTCATTCACTTTCATAAAACCTTCTAGGTTATAAAGTATTTATGAAAATTAGCTGCAGGGTGACAATTCACTCCCATTCATTAGAATGTTTGGAAAACTGAAGGAGGCAAGATTTGAAAATATGCCCACGTCTGCATTTTTCCTTATTTCTAGAGAAATATTTTCCAAACTGAAAATACTTGACGAAACTTAGCTATCTCACGGGAACCTGAGGGCAATAATAATAGTAGCTATGGTGGTAATAACAACTTACATTTATTGAGTGCATCCTGCATTGTGGCACCTGGATCTCCTAAGCTTACATGGCTACTGAGGAGATTAACTATGTCTTTTTCAGAAACCAGGTCAAACAAAAATCTCCTACCTCTCACTGCTTATGTTGGTCATGCTACCTTCATGCCAGGAATTACCATGCATCTATTTAAAGTGGGGCTGTAAAATATTAACTCAAGATATGCAAAATGTTCCCTGTACCTTAGCAGATAAAAGAAAATTATGAAACAGACTGGCATTTGGGGGTTTTCAATAAGTGTTTAAATCCACATGCAGGAAGCAGCACTGCAACTTCTGTGTTTTACTGGTAAGAAAATTGACTTGCCTACAGGTTGCACAGAATTTTGGATCTGAGCCTTTGTAGGAATCCAGTATTTTCATCACCATCCTTATGTGTCTCTGTCCATAAAAAAATAGAGAATAAGTAATTTGGAAGCAAGGGCTAATTATTATGTTGAAAGCAAAAAAAACTAGCGAGGCAGGGAGACTTGTTTGAGAACTTAATTACTTTGTTTCCATAGCTGTTTACAGTTTATAAAGCATGTACAGTTTTTTGCCCTTATTTGTAAAAGAACATATATCTATTGTATAATTAGGAAACCAAAGAAACACCCCCCAGAAGGAAAAGGTATTTACAATCCCCCAGGGATAATCATTGTTAACACTTTTTTTCTTCCTATCTTTTCTCATTTGGATATATTATGAATTTTACAAACTTGGGATGGTGCTGTACCTATGATTTGAGTTTTGCTTCTTTCTGTTGTAGCATTTCTCCTGTCATTAGTTGTCTACAGCATGATTTCCTATGATCATATGGTACCTAGTTTTTATGAATCATCCTTAGTTGTTGGACACTAGATTGTATCTGATTTTTTTCTTTATTATAAATGATACTGTTGGAACACCTTTGCTTTATAAACATTTCTGGTTGTTTCCTCAGGATCAGCCTCTGATAATGCACTTTCTAATTTTTCTCTTTCAGTCTTTAAAATAATACCACCAAGCTGGAAGAGGAGGGTGTTATCCCCATTGTACACATTGGAAGCTGAGTTTGTAGAAATTGCAGTTTGCTCAAGATAAGAAACTACTTTGGAATAAGAAAGGGAATGAGGCCTCCCTAGTGGCCCAAGGGTTGTTAAGCACAGCACTTTGAAGCTGTCTGCAGCCTCAGTTCTATCCCCAGCCTGCCAGGGAGCTACCCACATGGCGCAGCAGACCTCTCCTGACTTGCCTGCTGCTCCCCTCAGCAGTGTATTTCAGTAGATCTGCCTGTTCTGTTCCCCACTCTGTCTCTGGTGAATCCTTCCACACACACCGCCCCCCCCCTGCCCCCCCCCCACCTCTGGCCTGCATCCCAGTTCTTGTATGCATATGCAAATAAATCTTAAAAAAAAAGGGAATGACTTTAATCTGGTGAGTCTGAGGGAGTGGAGTTGGAGATGAGTTCAGAGTCATCTGGTTGGATTATTCAAACTTTCTAGAAATTCCCTTTTTCATTATCCCACCAATGTTTTGCGTCTGTCTCCTGCCCCTGATAGAATGAGTCTTCCTCCTTTTAAGTGTTCGAAGAGGCTCCCAAGTGACTAACATCCCTTTGCCGAGGCAGGCCATCCTACACCCTTGTGAAATATGATTTTTTGTTTGCTCACTGTCTTTGGTGTTACTCTGGGTGTATTCCTCATTATTATTAATATTCAGAGTGTGTGTTAATCAGCTCTTCAGGTTGGAAGTATCAGAACCCCAACCCAAACTATTGATAGCTTTAACAGAACAGGAAGTATTGTGGCTTCAGGAACTGGGAACTCTGACCTGGCCTTGGCACTGTTGAATTCCTTTATATTACTGCTTAGAGAAGATTCTGATTGGCCCTGCTTGGATCATGAGTCCACTGCTGGGGTGGGGCACATGACCAGCAGTTGCAATGTGGCGATATGGCTTTCTGCAGCGATGGAATGTGTGTAAGCAGAGCGTGCCCGTGACATTGCCTGATGTGGAAGTGAAATCTGTGTTCCAGAGGCTGTCTGTTCAACTCAGAAGACAGTGGGGTCTTTATCGCTCCTGTTTTTCAATATTCTACTAACCACTTAAAATCAAAATAGTTTCCCTTTTAATATGCATTCCTATTATATCAAGTGCTGCTGCTTAACCTGTCTCTCCCCTCTTGTATTACTTCTGTTGGGAGATGTTGGGCTCATATTTCAATCTTTAAGCTTATTCTTGTTGGATTTCCTATGGCTGTACTCTATCGGGTCCCGGGGATCAGCCTGTTGAGATCCTTTAGCCCTAATTCTGTCATCTGGTGTACTGGTTCTCCCTCCCAGCTCTGAGCACTCTGCACTCAGGTGATAGATTGATTGACAGTTAGGGAGGGGCAAGAGGAGCAATAGTGAAATAGCCCCAGGCAGTCTGCTGCATCAAAGTAACCAGAATCTTCTCCTGCCTTCCCCTACCCCCCAAATCTCTACAGTTTCCTTTTCTTGGCCCCAGAGACCAGCCTTTTGAGTTCATGATATAATGAAGGCCACAGGAAGGGCATTAGACAGTCTACTCTTCGACTGAGGCCCAAGTGGACTTAAGTTGAAGTAGTAAGGATCCAGATCAATCGTCTTCAGAAGCTGTCAGGCACTAGCAGGTCCTGAGAAGTCTGCAGTTGGTGTAGCCTGGCAAGCAGGGAACTGGAAGTCCCAGTGAGCCTTGTTGAGGTTGTAGGTCAGTTATGCCACCCTCTGAATGCAGGCTTTCTTAGTAGTGAGGGGGGTGACATGGGTGTGCCAGGTGGCTCTTGGTCTCCATTTCTCTATCGAAGACTCCAGACTGTGTTGTTCAGCTGCAAAAACAGTTTCCTTCTCTGCAAGAAAGAAACACAAAGCAGCCCTTCAGAGAGGGTGGTGGGCGTGCAGCAGCTCTGGCAGTACGTTACACTAATCGACTGCAGCACAGGGCAAACACCCCAGATGGCCTGGCAGAATCAGAGTTGGACAGCAGCATCTGGAGGGACCCCTAGAGAACAGAGGGCAGTGGGGGGAGCCTCGCCGTGGAAGGCCGTGAGTCCACAGACGATGGCAGAGAGGAGACCTGATCTAGGCACTGGCTCGCCTGTGAGTTGGGCAGGAGTGAGGCTGCACAGAGGCCTTTCCACGGGGCTCGGTCGGGCCGCATGGAGCCTCATGTGTGCTGTGTGTGTTTTTGTGTACAGATCTGAGTCTGGGAGCAGTTTCCCTGTGGTTGTCTAGAAGGAGGGGAGGCAAGTCTCTGCTGATGAGCATTAGGGGTGGCCTGAGGCTTCCTTACCTCATGGTGGGTTTGCCCATTCATGATGGACAGCTCAGATCTCTGACACCCACATGATCTCTGTTTCCTCTGTCTGCACCAGCTCTTGTTTGGACTTTTGGTTTTGACTTGGGCTGAGTGAGTTCTGTTTGCTCATCTCTCTCTCTCTTTCTCTCTCTCTCTCTCTCTCTTGCCCTCTCTTGCCTGTCACACTGGAGGAACCTAGTTTGCAGAGCACCTGTACATTGTACAAGGAGAGAGTAGTGGAGGGAACAAGGCTGAAGTGACAACTGGGGGGCTGCTCTGTCCCGGATTTAGGCTCCAGTAGGGCTCTAAAATGCCTACAGGAGGCGACTGGCGTCCACGCCCTGTGTGTCTTGGGAAGGGAGGCGTTACGTAGGGCTGTTTTCTCCCATCCCCTTCCACAGCCTAGTAGAGAGTCATATAAGAGTAGAGCACCTCTTTAACTCTTGTCCTTGATCAGCACTGCCCAGACCACAGTCACCCAGCCAAAGGTTAATTTGAATTGTTCAAAATTTTGCTTAGCTTTGCTGCAGGAGAATGAAAGTGTTTGGGAATATCCTGTATGTTGAAGTTTGCCCTTACAAATTGCTCTCCAGGATGTTCTGGGGCTTGCTGGAGGAATTATATTTTAATGAGAATGTTCTTTTCTAAACTTTAACTAGCAGAGCCACACAAAAGTGTTCACCGGTTAATAATGTACTTGGTGTGTTGTTGAGCTGAAGTTTTACAGTTGCTTTAAAAAACAAGGTAGGGAATTAAAAAAAATAGGACATCAAGAACATGTGTGTCCTGGAATGCTTTCTGTGTTTCTGTTTAAATAAGCACTTTTGTGCCGACAAGGCGGTTTTCCGTGCCTGGTTATTGTTCGTGGCCTTTCTGGGAGGCCCTGATGCTGCGGCCCCCTGTCCCTGAAAAGTAACTTACTGGGTAGCCCATTTGTAGATGAAGCGGGAAGCCATGTCACCACTGTGAACTCCTGAGGTTGGGGCGGCTCTTCCCATCGGGGTGGGATAGCCCAGGGAGGGCAACGGAGGCAGAAAGAGGAGCCCCAAACCTGGCTGCAGGAACACAACAGCTCTCACACTTTCCTTGCCAAGCAGGGGTGGGGCTGACGAGGAATAAAGTAGGGAGTGGAGTTTCTATTCTGCTATCTGAGATGACAAAGTCCTCTGCAGAGTTTGCTTTGAAGAGAAGAGGTTAGAACAAAATCTCTGAATGGAAAATTTAGGGAAACTGGAACAAAGAGGACTTGGGGTGGTGTGTGTTACTGTGCAGAGTGGTGCTTTTGTTAGAGGCCCTGCGGCTCAGTCAAGCCTTCTGTAGCTTGAGCTTCCATTTTCACTTTTACATCTGGCTAGTGACTCCACGCATTCCCGCTCACTCTCTCTGGTGCCCTGGGGGACTTGCGGTTCACGAGGTGGCTCAGGAAATGGACTCAGAGTGGCCTCAGCCCGGCTTACACCTGTATCTCCGAGGGTGCCCGGCAATTGTGGTGGCACAGTGGGTGTTTGTGGATTGCATGGGGTGTTTACTTACAGCTGTGTGCAGGACACACACACACACACACACCCCCCACATATGCACATACACGCCCTCCAACATGTCTTGTCCTGCCTGATGCCCTCACTCTCCCAGCTTCATCCAGACTTTTCCTTCTTTTGCCCTTGTCCATCCTCACTTCTATTTTCTGAAAAGACCTACTAGGTGCCAGGCAGGCACTGCACTAGTGCATTAATATCCACTGTCTCATTTATTCCTCATTGCCATCCTATGCAGGTGCCAGTATTACAGTGTTCCCATTTTACAGATGAGGAAATTAAGGTCAAGAGAAATGAAGTAGGGCCAAACCAGTGGTGCAGCGGTTGAGCGCTGGGTTGCAAAGCTGTCCACAGCCTCTGCAGCACCGGTTCTATCCCCGACTGCTCCCCGGCCACCAGAGGTGGGTCCCACATGGCGCGCAGACCTCTCCTGCCGCCCGCTGCTCCCCTCAGCAGTGTATTTCGTCAAGTCTGCCTGTTCTGTTCCCCACTCTGGTTCTGGTGAATTCTCTCACCCTCCAGCGCTTCTGACTGTACCCAGTGCTTATATAAATAAATAAATAAATAAATAAATAAATAAATAAATAAATCTTTAAAAAAAAAAAAGAGAGAAATGAAGTAATTTGGCACAGAAGTTACTGTTGACACTCTTGCTCACCCACAGTATCTCTGATTTGGAAAATGAGTTCTTAACTTGTAGGCCACAGATGTCCCTTTTCTGGATGCTGAGCTGGAGTGGCATGGGTGGCTCAGATAGAAAAGAATCTGCCCCATCCTCCCCTCCACCTGCTCCACTGTCCATAGATCACGCCACTTCCTCAGAAGTGGGAGCTCCCTAAGCATGAGCAGTGTCAGGTGCTGAGTGGTTAGGGTGGTGGGTTTTGTGAATTTATTTTTCCGTCGTCACTATTGCTATTGGCACAACATATAAAAGTCAGGAGGGAAAACACAGGAATTAAGGAGACATTGGTCTAAGGTAGGTGTATTCATCCTTTAAAAATAATATCCCATTAATAAGTGAGTATATACCCCAATATATGTATATATATATTTATAATTTATATACATACATTGCTGTGACAATGAACCTATAAGATAGACAGGCATATACATTGGGGAGGATAATATAAAAATAAACACAAATAGTTGTTCTAATATTTTCTTTCTAAATCGCAGTAGATTTCCTCGAGCACTTCAGGGTTGAGTGTGTCCATTTTTGGAACACCTGGTGTCCCCTCAGTTATCTGATGAATACTCTGCTACTGCCACCACATGCACCTTACATTTTTCAGGTGCTCTGATTTTCAGGAACAGCTAGGCCCCCACCTTCCAGCCCTCACGAGTCCCACCAAGGACACTCTCCCGGCTACTGCTCCGGCTGCAGACCTTTGCTGTCATTCCTGCACCCCTAAGTTGTCCCAGTGGTTCCCAGACACCCTAGGGTATAGGAAAGGGCCATTTCCTGGGCTTGGGTACAGTCCAAGGACTGATGAGGATGTGGAGACACTGGAGCGCTTCTGTGTTGCTGGTGGTGTGTTAACAGGGCAGTTGAAAGTAGGGCCTGGAACAGATACACACCAGTGTTCACTGCAGCATTATTCACCATAGACCAAGGGTAGAGACAACTCAGGGGTCCGGTGGTTGAATGGGTCAATGAAATGTGGTCTATACCTGCAGTGGAATGTGGCTCGGCATGGAGAGGAGGGGCTTTCTGACACGTGCGCGCTGCAGCATGGATGAACCTAAAACGCATGCTCAGTGAATTAAGTCAGATGTGGTGCTGCTTACATGAAGCACCTGGAATAGTCAAATAGGTAGAAACAGAAAGATTAGAGGAGACCAGAGACTGGGGTGGAGGGATAGAGAGGAATGGGGCATTATTACCAATTAATTGTTACAGTGTTTATGTCTGGGGTAAAGATAATTTTTGAAAAAAATCGTGGCGAATATAATAAGAGAAAAGGTTTAAAAAATGAGGAAACAATGAGAGGAGACTGAGGCCAACGGTAGAGGGACAAGCTGTTAATTCTATTGTCTGCATGTGGTGCAGTTGCCAATCAGATGCCAGGCTGTCCGTATCCCTGTGGGCACTGCGGCTCGGCTAGGCTCTAGGGCTGCTGCAGTGGGGCACCTGTGGCCTCACCCCGGCCGTCCACCCCGTCCGTACAAATAGCTCTCCTGCTGCTCTAGGGAATGTCATTAAGATTTAGGCCACAAAGTGGGGCCATTTGCCCCCTTCTTGTCCCCTCCCCCTAGTCAGGGGGTTGGCACAGCACCCGGTGATTGAAGATGCACCTTTGGGTGCCCCAGTGTCAAGGCTTTCTGATTTTCAGAAGGAGGCCATGCCTTTTCTCCGAGGGGTGGAATCATGAAGTAGGGCAGATGGATTTCTTTGGAGTTAAATTTAGGGCTTAGTATCTCAGGGTGACTGAGAGAAGCCCCACCACCAAAAAAAGAAAAGCAAAGTCCTAAATTAAGCAAGGTACACAGAACCTGAAGATACCTCAACCAAATTGGAACACAAACCTCTAAAAATAAAAGATGCTGAAATCTGGAAAATAGCAAAGATGTCTGCTTGGTCAGGTGCTTGCGTCTCTGTTTTTCTGTTTCGCCACCCCCTCCTCCCTCAGAACTGGAGCTGCACAGGGACCAAGTCACCCTCCGTCTGTGATCTGGGGTGAGGCTGCCTGCTCAAGAGATGGGGACGCTGAAGCCAAGAAGGGTCCTTGCCGACTGCCCCGGGTCCAGTGGCTACTCCTGCTCCTGCCCTTCATTCTCCTGGGGAGAATGCCTTGAACTCAGACCCCTCCCACCCCCAGTGGCTAACCCTTGTCTTGGGCACTGATTTTCCTTTTTGTCCCTGGGCTCTGAGCTGACCAGGGTGCCTGAGAGATTCTCAGAAACACAGGGTCAAGGGATATCACCCCAGGACCACCTCACAGTGTCTCTTCCCACAGGCAGAACTTGAGTTTGCAGGAGAGAAGGCTTATGATTGTTTCAGGGAGTCAGTTTTACATATAATCTCAGTGAAAGTTCCTGGGCACTTAACTCCGAGTTGGACCTATTTCCAAGGGTCTCTGAAGATGACCCGATACCCTGTGAGGTGAGTGCTTGATCACACCCATTTAGAGCGAGACATCCTAGGCTATGTATCCGAGCCAGGGCCACGTGGCCTGCAAGAAGTAAAAGTGTGTGGTCTGTCTCTAGGGCTGTGCACCTAACTACCTGTTAGTCATTTCTGCCAAAACCACAGGACTGCCTTCTTGTCTGAGGCAGTGTCCATGGCCCCTCTTTTGGGAAAAAGGACAGAATCAAATTTGCCCCTCTTGGCCGTCAGTAGAGTAGGGTGGTATCTGCCTGCCATTGGCATCAGACTCCTGCTTTCTGCCTGCTGCATTTTGGTTGGGCCCACCACAGCCATATTTATCAGGTGCCTATCACGTGCAGAACCTTTGATAAGTGCTTCGCTCCTATTATCTTGCAACAACCTACAAGGGGGAGGTATTACTGCTCCCAGCTTACAGGTGAGAAGCCTGAGGCCCAGAGAGGGGGGTCACTTGTCCAAGTTAAATAGCTAATTAATGACAGAGCCTCAATTTGATCTCAAGGCCGTCTGACTCAAAAATCCATGACCTTTAGACCAGGGAGATGTGCAAATTCCAGGAAGGGCTGGTGTGACACCCCTCAACCCTGGACCCACCAAAATCCTCTCTCTGGCTTTGATGATGCCAGAATAAGTCTAAGGACTGAGGTTGAAACAGCATATGCCTTTCCAGGAAAGCTGCGGGGGGCAAAAGTGGGTGAAAGGGTCTTTTTTTTTTTTTTTTTAAGATTTAATTAATTATTTATGCAAGCACTGGGTACAGTCAGAAGCGCAGGAGGGTGAGAGAATTCACCAGAGCCAGAGCGGGGAGCAGAGCAGGCAGAAGGACCGAAGTACACTGCTGAGGGGAGCAGCGGGCGGCAGGAGAGGTCTGCGCGCCATGCGGGACCCTCCTCCGGTGGCCGGGGAGCAGCCTGGGATCGAACTGGCGCTGCAGAGGCTGCGGGCAGCTTCGCAATCCAGTGCTCAACCGCTGCGCCACCGGGGAGGCCCGAAAGGGTCTTTCTGACCTTCCCCATCTGTCCTGTGGACCCTGTCCTGAGAGAGGAACAGCTGGGATGCTCCTCTTAGACACAGGGGGCGGGGAGAGGGTGTAGGGCTGAGGGCCTCTTTTCTGGGCCACTTCTCCGGTTGCCTGTAGCCCGTAACTGTAAACTCCTGAGCGCTTGGCTGCCTGGTTGAATCTGGTTGGAAGCCGAAGGAGGGTCAGTGCCTTTGAGGGGCCAGAGCAGGTGTGTGAGAAGCAGGTGTTCTTTCTGCCTCCGAGACTTGTCTACAGATGACCAGGGCGGAGCCTGGCGTCAGTGTCGCCTCCAGGGGCCGGGCAGCCTTCCCACAGCTCTTCCTGGCTAAGTAGCTGAGATTCTGTCATTTTTTTCAGAAGCCTTGGTCAGCCTGGTGAGTGGCAGAGAAACTCGTCGCGGTGGTGGGCAGGTGGGGATGTTGGTGATCTCACTGAGGAAACTGCCGAATGACCTGACTTCTGAAACGTGAGGGTTTTGTGTTTGGAAAAATGTTATAGCCAGAATATGAGGAGGGATATGTTTCAGAGAATCAGTCTCTTCAGCCAGAGACCCCTGAGGGCAAACCAGCAGTGACAAGGTTGGGGGCTCGAGCTTGTTGAGGGAGATCTGCTGCTGGCTGGGTCTATTCTTGGGGAGAATAGTACTGGAGATATGGTGGGTGGGTACTGAAGTGATGAAAGGAAGCAAGAAATTTGAGGACAAGTTTGGTTTAATGAGTTGGTGAGTAACTGGAGTGAGAGCTGGACTTGTGTGCCTCAGTGTCCCCATCTGTGTGTTAGGGGTGAAATACCCTCATAGCAGTGTTCCTGCCCTGAGGCATTGGGCAGCCTCCCCCAAGGGGTGTAAGTATTACACAGTCGTTGTTGTCATTATTTATTATTTAAGCATCTCTCCTGGCACTGAGCAGGGCCCGTAGGTGGAGTATCACTTGGGCTGCGGGTCCGTTTTCTCCGCTGGACCCTGCGATCACCTGTCTGTAGTTAGCACCTGCTGCTCACGGGGATTGCACCAGATGCTTCACACAGGTTAGTCATGGAGGCCAGGGAGCTGCCCTGGAGTGCCCGGTGTCTGGTGTAGTCCAGTGCTTGCTTCTGCTAGTGTGGGTGTGCATGACCCTCTCCTCCCAGCCTCTCCTGTCTTTCCCCTCCTTCATCAGAGATGGCCTGATCCTGACTCTCATAGTGCTTGGCACCCAGGTCTCAGGAAACATTTAAGTCCGGGAGGGAGTTTGGAATAGATCTCCAGTGGTTTCTCATCTCTTTCCTATCTCCTGGTCCAGCGGAAGCCCTGGCTGTCAGTGCTTTCTGCTCTGGGTACCAGACGCTTGGGGACTTTGCCAGCTTCTCCAGGACTGATGGGACTTGCGGCTGTCATGGCTGCAGGAAGAGGGAGCTCCACTGGTGCCTGTGTATGGGATGGAAGGGAACAGGGGTGGGTGTCTAGGAGTGACGGCATCAAGGGGCTGAAAGGAATCATGGCCCAAGATGGACAGTGAAGTCAGTTCAGAGCAAGGGCATGGGTGGTGGAGCCATTGTAGATTGTGTGCGTGCACGCTGCCTGAGTGGGAGCGGGGAGGGCCGGGGCATGGAATGCAGAGGGTTCTAGGCCATTCGTCTTTGGGAGCAGTGATTTTCAGCTCTGAAAAGCCAGTGGTGTCGCCTGGGCTCCTCTTCTAGGCTCTGTTTGGAGCGAGACCTGTGAAGAGGTGCTGGCCTCACCTCCCCAGGTGCAATCCCCCACCGACTCCCCCTAACAGGAACTCAGCCCCCACCACCCAGGAGCCACATTTCATGGGAGAGCTGGAGCCAGGATCTGCAGGCTGGTAAGGAAGTGTTTTCCTTCTCAGGGGCACTAATTAACACAGATTAGATTTCAATTGAGTGGGACTTTTGTTGCAGGAGCCTTTCTAATCAAGGTAGCTTCAATGTTACTGTGGTTTCACTGAGCCAATTCAAGTTCGTTACTCGGGTCTGTTACTGTTTCAGGGCACCCCAAGGGAAACATGGTGATCTGGGTGTGAGCCCTCATCCACGCACTTAAGAACTTGGGACAAGATCCAAAAGCAGACACACAGAAAGAAATAAAAAAATAAAAAAGGGCTTATTTACAAAGGCAGCTACAGAAGGGAGAACACACACACTCAGAGAAAGGGAGAGAGTGTTAATTGATCAACGTGTGGTTAAATACTGCCCATCCTTCTGATAAGCAGTACCAGGGTACGAATCGAGGCATAGAAACAAGATCCCCCAGGTCTACATATGTTCAGTTATATACCAAGCTTGGCTGCTTAACTCCACCCCCAGGGCCCAGTCTCTGCTCAGGAAGTCTGGTCCTTAGCATACTGAGACTTGTAGTCCTAGGCAGCTACATAGAAATGGGGGTGGGGGAGAATGTCCCCTTCCCTTCATGGAAGCTTGTCTGTAAAATTACTACCATGGATTTCAGCCCTGGGGGTATTACTTATGGCCCTCCTGAGTGCAGTCTTCAAACTTGATTTAACTATCGGCCTGCCACCTCCCTCAGAGACTACTCTTGGAGGTTGCTGAGCCTGGAAAAAGATAACCCAAGTATGTGGGCATGTTTTCTTGGCTCTGAATTTTATTAAACATTTACAAATATGTTTTCTTCAGTTTCCTGAGGTAATCTGACACAAACAAGATGGGCTTTGAGTGTTCCTTCCAGTTGTCATGTTTATTAATAATCCCATCAGTTCCCACTCTAGGGAGAGACTGGAAATGAATCAGACGGCGGCAGTAGGGAAGCCAGGCTGAAAGGAGAGGGTCCGTGGCTGGTGGCCAGTCACCAGGTGTGAAGACAGGGAGCTTCCTGCCTTGGGGTCAGCTTTGGATCCCCTCTGTCCCAGCCTTGACACTCCCATTCTTGCAATGGGCACTACTTTGCTGATGCATGAGAGGCTTCGTGCTGCTTTTTCTTTTTCAGTATGTGAGGTTGGTTACATCTATGATGTAATTAGAAATTAGCAAAGATGAAAATAAGTCACCTATAATCTTAACTATCCTAACATAAAAACTATGCAGCATATTTCCTTTTAGATTTTGGGGGCATTTAAAAATGCCATTGAGGTCTCACAGTCTTCATATATGTCTGTGTATGTTGTATTTGCAGAATAGTTATTTCCTTTTCTTTTTTTAAAAGATTTATGCATATAAGAGCTGGGGTGCAGGCCAGAGATGTGTGTGGGGGGGTGTATGTGAAAGGATTCACCAGAGATAGAGTGGGGAGAAGAACAGGCAGACTGATTGAAATACACTGCTGAGGGGAGCAGCCGGGTGAGACAGGAGAGGTCTGCTGTGCCATGTGGGTCACCTCCTTGGCTGGGGATCGAACTCCGCTGCACTGGCTGTGGATCGCTCCATAGTGCTGCGTCTTAACCCCTTGAACCACCAGGGAGGCCCCAGTTATTTTCTTCTCTTATTACAGAAACAATGTGTATTTGATTGTAGACTATTTGAAAAGTTCAGAGGAAAAGTACAGAGATAAAAGTAAAAAAACACAAATTATTATTCCTCCATCTAGAGATGACCACTTCTCATGACTGCTGTATGTATTCCCTGCAGTTTCCCTTTTCTCAAGCATATACACACATTGTCTCTCACTACAAATTAGGGTCATACATACACAGACATCCCTTTTCTTCCTTTTTACTGAAGATATGCTGTAAATGAGTATCATGACACAGTTTTCCTCTGAGACATGATTTTGAAAAATAATTTATTTAGGTGAAATTTATGTTAATGCAATGTAAACCATTTTTAAGTGAACAATTCTGTGGCATTTAGTGCCTTCACAGTGCTGTACAAACAGCACTCTATCTAGCTCCCGAGCCTTCCTCTCCCCCTCCTTCCTGACCCATGAAGCAGTTTCTCTTGGTCTCTGGCAACCCACCCATCTGCATTCTGCCTGTATAGATTTATCTATTCTGGGCATTTCATACAAATGGAACCATACATGAGACATGATTTTTAATGCTTTTATTTGCACACCAGGGAACACAAACTCAGGTATCAGCCCAAGTAGTACCCCACTGGGGTCTTTATTCCAAGGGTTTATTTATTTTTCTTTTATTACTTTATTACTTTTTTTCCTCCCACCACCATTCCCCATATCCCTTTATTCCCTTCCCCCACCTCCTCTTAACCCCGCAGCCCTCAGGATGTTTCCTCATGTCCATTGGTTTTGGGAAGTATTGTATCACTGATATACTTGAACAGACCCTGTGGCTTCAATCTAAGGTCCTAGGATTCTGGGACCTCTAAAGAGCTGGGATTCTGTCCTAGGAATATACCATAATTTAACTAATTCCTTGTTTTGAGATTGTTTCCAGTTTTTTTTTTTTAAGATTTATTTATTTATGCATATAAGAACTGGGGTACATGCCAGAGGTGCAGATGGTGAGAGGATTCATCAGAGACAGAGTGGGGAACAGAACAGGCAGACTGACTGAAATACACTGCTGAGGGGAGCAGCGGGTGAGTCAGGAGAGGTCTGCTGCACCATATGGGTAGCTCCCTGGCTGGGGATCGAACTCGTGCTGTAGTGGCTATGGATAGCTTCATAGGTTGTGTCTTAACCCCTTATGCCACCAGGGAGGCCCCTCCAGTTGTTGTTTTTTAAAATGATTTTAAAGTAATGATATGTTGGATATCTTTGAGCTTAAACTTCTTTGAATTTCAGACTAGCAAGGACACAGTACTCTTGAATATCCCTTGCTCCTATGTAATTTAGGTTTGAAAATGGTTGTGAAAGAAACTTTTTTTTCTTTTTGTCTCCTTGAATGAAAGACTCTTCTCTAACCGTTGGGCTCTTGTTGCCTTTTTCAAAGTCTTATCTCTCTGTCAAAGCAATTCCTTAGCAAGGGTGACTAATGTTGCCTTAAACCGTGCAAGCTGATAATGCCTCACATTACAAGAAGGTAGCATTTAAACCTGCCACTTCCGTTGGGATTGTCTGGGCTGTCTCTGTTAAATCTTTCTGCTCTTCATGGGCAGCATAACTTTGGCATGGACTGGTTAAACAGCTTTAGATTGAGTTGACAGGGCTGGCCAGTGCTTACTGAACAGGTAACTGCCAGAGATCTCAGGTAAAAGTGATTTGCTTCTTCCTGTCTCTCATCTAGGTGTAGGAAGTGCCAGTGTAAGGCTGGCTGTGAAATGCCCTGTGCAGAGAGATTGTGGATTAAGGCACAGCCAGGAATAGGTTTGCTGGAGAGACTTCAGACCTGCAAAATTCTAGACTGATGAGATTTTCATTTATTCCTGTCGTACACCTAGACTAGGTGTTATTAAAATATGAGCTAACTTTGACTTTCATTATGACATTATGGGTAAGGAATCATTAAAGGATCTTCAGCTGAATTTTCTGTGAAGGATTATTGTGTGGATTGGGGGAGGGAGGAAGAGAGAGCGAGAAGGAGTGAGCGAGCTGTAGAACTAGCTGATGGAAGGGATGGGAACTGAGGTGTAATCTTTAATTAGCTTTGTGGCTTTGGGCACTTCTCCCTTCTAGGAATCAGGTTGTCAGCATTTTTAGTGGTTGACTTGTCCTGGGGGTTAGCGCCCCCTTCAATATTGCACTTGCTAGTGCATTATTAATGACTTCTTTCTAAGCCTAGCAAAGTGCTTGAGACAGTGAGTATTCAGCATGCACATGTGTGGGCATACACAGGCACACACGTACACATTCCCCTGAGCTGCTCCATTATGATGATGGACTATACCTGCTTGCCTGGTCCTTGTGGAAATTATCTAAAAGGATCATATTTCTGCAAAGTAGATTACTGGGTAAGGTTTATAAAAATTCCATTCTTCTCTCCCACCCTAGAACTTTCTGGAAGAAGTCTTTTCTGTCCTTGGTAGACATTATGTACCACTGCTAGCTCATGTTTGACATGGCTTAGAAAAAAAAAAATTAGAACTCAATCTAGGTTACTAATTTTCTTTAAGTTTCTTTGATTCTGAACTTGAGTGTGTACATTATCTCCTCCTTTAGTCTGTAAGCAGCTAACTTATTCAATTAATTCAAGCACTAACTGAACCTCTATTGTGTGCTGACACTGTAGTAAATGCCTGGGAATCAAAGATGAGAAAGTTGTGTCCCTCAAGATGTGATAGCCCAGTGGAGATAGAGGACACACAAACAACGTAATGTGAGAAGTATCCTTATGAGGATCTGTAGAGAGTGCAGCTGAGCACAATTTGGAGGACAGTCTTACTTTATGGGCAAGGCTCAATAAGAAGCAAATCTGAACTGGCCTTAGGAGGATGGGTCAAAGTTGCCATATGGGTCAGTGGGGGAAGAGTATTATGGGAAAAATGTTTTCCTTTTCCCTTTCCTTTCCTTTCCTTTCAGCCAGCCTTTCCTGTTGGCCTTCTGCTAACAGGTTTGTTAGGAGCTTAGATTTTGTTTGTATTTTCTAGGATATATGCTTTGTATGCTAGGGAGCCTAGCATAGTATTTTGTATACAACAGTTGTTTGGGAAATATTTGAGCAAATGAAAAAAAAAATCCATCTGATAAGTAAGAACTAGCTGATGGAAGTAAAAATCACACACTACCATTTGCAGAAACTGATTTCCAAATAAAACAATATATAGGAAAGCATGAGACAACCGTAAGTAAGTAGTTAATATTTAACTCTAGTTAGAAGTTTTATTTTGTCTGCTTCCAAAGAAATTTATTTGGAGGATTTCTCTGACCTTTCAAATAACTACAGCATCCTATATTATCAGTGTTTTATTCTGTGCTGAATAAGAGAACATTTATAGTGATGTTTTTAGTTTGTCTCATGACCAGTTACTGTTTAACAAAATACACAGGGCTAAAAATCCTACAGATTCCTCTTGTGTGCTTTCCTTGTCTGCATGTTAAATTTGCTTTTTATACAATGAGGCCTGAAAGTCCCCTTTAGACTCTTAGATCCCACTTAGTTTCCTATGGGTCTGAGAGGTCAGTTTCTGAATTTTACGTAAGTTTCTATTTAGTGAGTCAACTTTCTAATCATGATAAAGGCCAAATTATTCTTTCATAAACCTGGTACAATTTGTCACATTCCTGTCTTACCAGTTTCTTTAGGGGGAAGGGAAAGAAAAGCGTAAGAACCCTCTCAACCTATTTTCCATTTTCCTAAAAATAATAGACTTTTTATTTATTTGAAAAACAAAATAACAGACAATACAAACTAGAAACACATCATTCAATCAGCCAGGTAAATTTACCTTTAGCAGATACTTATGTTGAAAGTTAGTCAATAAACTGTCAGTGTAAGTTCTGCCTATTTTAGTATGAAAATGTGTAGACCATAAAATGAATGACCAAGGGTCTTAGTTTATTACCAGTCTGAAAAGTCCAGTCCTCACCATTTGGTCTAGCTTATTTCATTTTCAAATTGGGAAGGTATACATACTGTTCTTTTGTTTATTTGTTTTGTTTTTCTCCACAAAGTGTTAGAAGTTTAAAACTTCTTGTAGAGTACAGTCTTGCTAGTACTCACAAAAGAACTTTCTTATAACTTTCTTCATACTTTTTATTCTTACTTTCATTTAGTCAGTCAACCAACACAAAAGGGTTTAGCTGTGTAGTGTAAAGAAGACCAAGATTTAAGACTGTTCTGTGTGAATATAGTCCAGTGGGATCTAACAGTATCATCTCTTGCCTCCTCATATACTGTTTCCTCTTTGTTCCCTCTTGTCATCTGGCAACTGAATCATTCATCTTCAAGGTATAGTTCAACTCTCCATGTAGAATTCCCCATCTCCCTGTGTCTTCAGGACGGAGGATCCCCAACCTTGGGCTATGGAATTCTTGAGGGGACTCTCAGAATTAGTGTAGTGACTAATAAATTCACATGGATACAAGATTTTATTTACAGACTGAATAAGCAATGTGTAATTTGTAAAAAATAGTATTTTTCCAGTATATATAGATGCCATTGTGAAAATGAAATAAAAATTCATTTGAATTTGTTTAATTAACTTAGAAGTCTTATTGAATACATAGTGACTCTTTGTCCTTTTTGCATTTTAAAGTCAACAAATACTAAAAGTATAACCATTATGATGGAGGTTTGAATTTTTTTTTTTAAGATTTATTTATTTATACATGCACTGGGTACAGTCAGAAGCGCGGAAGGGTGAGAAAACCCACCAGAGCCAGAGCGGGGAGCAGAGCAGGCAGAAGGACCGAAGTACACTGCTGAGGGGAGCAGCGGGCAGCAGGAGAGGTCTGCGCGCCATGTGGGATCCTCACCCGTGGCCAGGGGTCAAACTGGCGCTGCAGAGGCTGCGGGCAGCTTCGCAACCCAGCGCTCAACTGCTGCGCTACCAGGGGAGGCCCTTGAATTTTTTTTAAAGTTAAAAGTGGTTCTTCTTGCTTTAATTAGGGCTATGTTAGTAAATTTATTTTACTCAAGAAACTGGTAATGTTAACATGTAAATGATAGAAAACATAACAGTGAATTGAACAAATTTTATTTTTCACATAAAAACCTGGAGGTAGTCATCCCAGAGCTATTAGGTAGGTCTCACAAAGTTTTCTTGGTCCCCAGCACTTTAATTTTGGTACTTTCCTATTTCTAGCATCTGGGCTTTTATCTCAGAGCACAAAGTGATTGCTGAAGTTCCAGTCATAGTTTCTGTATTCCGGGCAATAGGGGTAGAATCACCTTCCTTCTTCTGCTCTCTCCCTAAACATACCTTTCCACGTCTCATGTGTACTTCTACTTGTCTTCATTGAGACTTATTCACATGACTGCTTATAGTTGCATGGAAATGACGTCTTTATTAGTGGGTTACAGTGTGCCAATATTCAGTGGTTCTGCTGCTAGGGAGGAAGAGAAGAGCAGATCTTGGGGGACTCATGTGCCCCCTTTGGGTCAGGCTGGGTATCGCATGCTGTGCTTTAGCACTCAGCAATGTAGAGGGTTAGTCAAGATCATAGTTCATGGGCTGTTACATCTCGTAAGTTCCTTCCTCATCTGGGCCTTGGTTTGCAATGCAGTCATACTTGCTTTGTTTCATAGGGATGTAAATTGAAGACAAATAGAGGTAAATGCATGCTAGTATTTAAAATGTGGTTGAGGATTATGGATGCATCTTTATAAGTGCATCTGCCAAACAGCCTTGCTCCTTCTTATCTCCCTTCCTCTCTTTAAAATCAGCAGCTGTGGATCAACTTTTCTGAAAACAATTCCCTGACTAAAAGTTACCAAAACAGAAAATGTCTCTAGCCTTTTCCTTTCTCATTGGTTTTTACGCTGTCTTTAATTTTTAATTTTAACTTGCACAGCCTATCTAGATGATGGCATGACCACTAGAGAGCCTGGGTTTCAGAGTTGGACTTTTTTTTTTAGGATTTATTTATTTATGTGTAGAAGAACTGGGGTACAGGCCAGAGGTGTGGGGGGTAAGGGGATTCACCAGAGACAGAGTGGGGAGTAGAACAGGCAGACTTGCTCAGATACACTGCTGAGGGGAGCAGCAGGTGAGACAGGAGAGGTCTGTTGTGCCATATGTGGGTCAGCTCCCTCGCCTGAGATTGAACTCAGGCTGCAGTGGAGATAGCGTGATAGCGCTGAGACTAAAGCCCTTCGCCACCAGGGAGGCCCTGGACTACCTGCATTTGTACTTGAGTTTTGTCACTTATCTCTAGGTCTTCATCTCTGAATTGTGCAGATACTTTTACTAAAAAGTTTCTACCTTATAGGGTAGTGGTTAACTGAAACAGCTCAGAAAATATTAACCCAGAGCCCAATATTTGTTCGGTGCTCAATAAAAACTAGCACTATTATTATTATTGTATTCATTATCTTCATCCTCATATTTTTCCTCTGAGACTAAGCGTTCTCAGCCACCCACATTCACGCAACAGATTTTCACTGAACATCTTCCCCATGCTGAGTGGGGGGAGAGAAGTGAAACTGCAAAGTGAAAGCACCTGTGTTCTTGTACCGGTACCCCACTTTCCAGCTGAGTGACCTTGAAGCGGGATACTTGTGCTTCTGAGCTATGACTATTTTCCTCTTTGCAGTATGGATGATGATGTTGAGGTCAGGAGGATTGAACGAGATAATACAGATAAATTCATAGCGTGGTGCTTGGCACATAGCAAGCACTCAGTAACCTACTTAAAATGGTATTACAGGATGCCAAGGGTATAAGTGAAACTGGTTCCCTGCCCTTGGGTTGCTCACAGTTTTGAGGCGGAGGCAGGCATGTGGTGGGTGATTTCTACACAGTGTGGGGAGTGCCACGGTTCCCCTGGGTGCTGTGGGAGCCCAGGAGGGGCCATTCGGGAAATGTCAGCGGGGAGTGGGAATGAGGTGCTTCACTTCAAAATTTATCTGGAGCTTAAAGGCCTGGGATTTAGGCGAGGGTAACTGCATCACGGAGAAATGTTTGGGGAAAGGTGTTCCTTGCAGAGTAGCCAGGTGCACAATGACCTGGGGGTGGGAGCTGCTCAGGCTGAGGGGATGGTTGGGTGTGTGACTAAGGTGTGTGAAGCTAAACTACCTGTGGGGTCACAGGGCCAAGGTTTCAGGCCTTGCCTAGTATGTGAGCCCTAGACTGAGCCTTGTGGACCATGCTCAGGACTTGGGACTTTATTTTGTGTCCAGCAGACATTTTCTTTTACAACTAAACCAAATTTATGCAGTTTTCCTAAGGAGAAAAGTGGGGCGCTCTCTCCTTCATGGAGATGCACAGCCTTCTCAATCCTCTGATGGCCGGAAGGAGTCACTCCTCACATTCTTTCTGTCCAGCTCCCTGGAATCCCAGGGAGGGTCTTTGGACAAGAAAGAAGAGAAGCCCTGGAACCTTGTCTCAGTTGGCTCTTTCCATCACCAGGGTGGGGGCCCTTCCAGGCCTTTCCTGCCATACCTGAGATTTTACCTGGAGTCCTGGCCATACCCAGGGGTTCTCCATGCTCTCACCTTCTAGGGTGCAGTGTGTGCAAAGGGGGAAACCCTTTTCACCTGCCCCCCTCGCTCCCTTCTCTGTGGCCCCTCTCTGCCTCTTTCTCGCTCCCCCTCCCTCCTTCCTCCTCCTCTCCCCTCCCTTCCCCAGCCTCCCCCTCTCCATTTGCTATCTTGTTCTCACCTCTGTAAGCTCAGATCTGCTTGGCTGCCTGCTTAGCAGTTTACAAGACGACTGTCAGATTTATTCCTCTCACTCTTTTTTAGAGGTTGACTTTATTGACTAGTCTCTGAAAACCTCACACCCACTGTTGCTCTGGCCACCCCATCCCCCCACACTTTCCCTGTCCCTGGCTCAGTGTCTCTCCCACCTCTGAATTTCCTTGGCTGATGCTCACTGTTCTCTGATGGCACTTGCAACTTTCTTGTATTTTGGTTCATTTTGGTGATTTTTACTCCCATCGTCATTCCTATAAATGCCTTAGCCCTGAGCCATATGCTTGATAAGACTCTCAGGGCAAAATTCAATTCGTAATTTTCTTCTTTATTTCTCCAAGTGCCTAGTGCAGGCTTACAGGGAGCAGTCAGACACTGGAATAAATGCACAAACAATTTTGGGGGACTTTTTCCCTTAAGTTAACTGCTTAGCAGTGTTTCTCAAAGTATTTTCCACAGATTTCCGGCGTCATATTCATGCGTGGGTGATGGGGGCTTGTTAAAAATGCCGGAATCTTCGGGAGCCTGAGTCTGGAGTCTGCATTTTAAGCAAACATCCTCCTTCTCCTCTTCCCCGTGACTTAATTTACATTGAAATCTGAGAACTCTTGATTTTAAGGGACAATAAATAAACCAACCTTATAACTGTGTTTCAACTGCTACGTGAGCATCAGGTGTTTTCTAGAGAGGCCTGGGAGGTCAGCCGAGGTCTCTTCTCCTTCTCACCTGGGAGGTGGCTTTGGGGTTTGGGAAGGCGTGGCTGCTGTGACCGGAGGAAGCACAAAGGGGAGGGGATTTGCACTGAACCGGGTGGACTAATGAGGCTTCCTGAGTAGAGATGGGGTGAAGGTAAAGAGAGGAGGATTCAGAAGAGAAATCAGCACGAGCAAGGCACAAGGTGAGGAATCCAGAGTGCAGGAAAGACAAGGGGTCTGATTGGCTGGATCAAAATGCGTGCTTGGAAGCAGCAGAAGAAAGACCCAGGTCACTGGGGTCAAAGACCTGGCTAAGCAATGGTGACCTCCTGTCCTAAAGGTGATCCTGGGGGAGGAGTATGGCCACCTGTGTGGACTGTCTACCTGCTGTTCTCCCTCTGTGTTGAGGATGGTCCCGGAGTACAGAGTTGCTGGGGAAGGGCTTTCTGGAAAGGGCTGTGAGAATACTAGAGCTCACGGTCAAGTCCTGCAACTCTTACATGCAATTTTGATGTGAGAAAGTGTCTTTTTGTTTCAAGCCTCTGTGCTTTTAAAGCATCTCCAGCTCCTGTGAACTTGCTGGAGAGGATGGGGAGGGGGGCGGTGTTGTGTGTGTGTGTGTGTGTGTGTGTGTATCTTCACTATGACTCACAGATCACTCAGCCATCTGTATGTATGTGTGAACAAACATTTTTATACCAATACTGTTTTACCTGTCTTCTTTTTTCCTCATTGCTGTGTCCCAGTGCTGTCACCATCCCAGTGTCAGGGAAATGGAGGGCGGGCAATGCAGGACATTCTGATGTGTTTTTACAGCCCCACTAATTGAGAAACAGAAGCCTATTCAGTGGCTACCAAGGGGGCTTAAAAAAACCCTCACCCGCCACCCCCCACCCCCCCAGTTCTGTGGGGGCCAGGTGTCTCTATTCTTTCCAAGCCCCCAGGGGAGCTTGCTAATGCGGATGTAGCTGCATTTTGGAACCTTCCACCCAGATAACCCAATCGCTTTGTCCTTTCACCCAGGGATTAGAGCCCTGCGAATTCCTCAGCTGCCATGAGGGGTTTTGAACTTGAGATGGACTCCTCCTTCCTCCACTTTGATCAGTAGAGAGAAAAATACCTCCCAGAGCTGAGAGGTGGCTGAGGGAATGTTCCCCCAGGTCTTCTCTGTGTGGTGGGCCTGCGCTGCCTGAACCTCACAGAATGCTCATTAAGACCCACAGCAAGCTGGGGCTTGTCAGTTATGCGTACTCTTTGCTGTTTTCTACAGAAATTTCACTTCAAAACCTGATTTGCTTTCAAATACCCTATTTGCCATTCTAATTAGGCACAGTAGTTGAGCTCTGTGGGCAGGTTTGTGGGACTTTTTGTGCATCCCAGTTCTGTAAACCTCTTGGGAGACACTTAAAGTGAAATTCTTTGAACACATCAAAAAAAGTTAACAGAAACAAACAAAAATCTCAGTGATTTCCAAACCCTAAAAACACTCCGTGTCTAATTTTACAGTTCCTATCCATCCTCACTGTAAGGTTATAATCCTGCCTTGTGGCATGAAGTGAAAAAGGAGGCTTTTTACTCTCTAAAGGGAGTGGGAGGACCTTAGGCTTGGGGACTTGTCGGCCTAAGAGGGTGTTCAGTCCTCTTTAGGACTGGTTATTAGTGACAAGACATTTTGGGAGAAGGCATTGGGAGAAAATCCAGAAGCTTCAGCCTGGACTGATTGAGCACTAGTTCCTATGGGTGCCCTCCCCGCTGGCTGACTTTGCCCACCTATTGATTTACTAGCAGGGTGAGGGTGGTGGGAGCCAGCAGCAGAGGTACCCTGATGGGCAGTGTGGGTGGCAGACGTTTTCTGCTGCCCCCTTGAGGAAGACTCGAGAAAGTGAGGAACTTCCTCTTAAATTAAGAAACCCAGGAGATCACAGTGGGGGGAATCTGGCTTGTTGCTTTTTGTGGCTAGGTCTTGAGCAGATTGGAATGGTAAGGCAGGGAATGTTTTCTCCCTTTAAAATCAAAACCAAAAGCACCAGTGACATAAGAGAACAAAACAGTAATGTCCTTTGAGGCCAGAGAGTAAAAGCCTGAGACTTTGTGGGACTTAGTTCCTGATCAGGTCCCTACTGGCTTAATGGGCTAGCCTTTTCCTAGGCCCAGATCCCTAGATTCTTTGAAAATGCCTTTTAGGGCCTCCCCGGTGGCGCAGCGGTTGAGCGCTGGGTTGCGAAGCTGCCCGCAGTCTCTGCAGCGCCGGTTTGATCCCCGGCCACTGGGCGAGGGTCCCACATGGCGCGCAGACCTCTCCTGCCGCCTGCTGCTAC
Source organism: Talpa europaea (assembly GCF_964194135.1). Lineage (NCBI taxonomy): Eukaryota > Metazoa > Chordata > Mammalia > Eulipotyphla > Talpidae > Talpa > Talpa europaea. Next base: position 39,549,788 of record NC_140073.1, on the reverse strand, counting down.
CCTCAGCAGTGTACTTCGTCACTCTGCCTGTTCTACTCTCTGCTCTGGCTCTGGTGAATTCTCTCACCCTCCCGTGCCTCTGACTGTACCTAGTGCTTGTATAAATAAATAAATAAATAAATCTTTAAAAAAAAAAAAGAAAAAAGAAAAAGAAAATGCCTTTTAATAGAGCATCCTGGGCCTCCCTGGTGGTGCAAAGGGCTAAGTCTCAGCACTATGAAGCTATTGACAGTCACTGCAGCACAAGATCCCAGCTATGGAGCTACCCACATGGCGCAGCAGACCTCTCCTGTCTTGCCTGATGCTCCCCTCAGCAGTATATTTCAGTAGATCCACCTGTTCTGCTCCCCACTCTGTCTCTGGTGACTCCTCTCATCTCACCCCTCCCCGACCCCAAACCTCTGGCCTGCACCCCAGCTCTTGTATGCATAAATAAATAAAACAAATATTTTTTTAAAATGCAGCATTCTGGTGCTGTGTTTTTTTCAGATTGTCTCTCTGAAGGTCTGCCTAACAGCTCCCATCTTTACAGCCCTCATTTTTCTTTGGAGTTCCTTACCTCCAGAGATTGCCAGATACTCCTGGACCAATGTTTTTTATCATGTCCCCTGCTTAGAAACCTATGGAGATTCCATTTATCTATCTGACAAAGTCTAGTGATTTAGATCTCTGTCTCCTCCTATCAGGCTTATATCCATTCATCCTTCTAGCCATCAGTCTATTCATCCATCAGTCTTTCTATACATCCATCAGTCTTTCTATGCATCCATCTATCCATCCACCCACCCACCCACCCACCCAGCAAGTCATCCATCCACCCGTCCATCCATCTGTCAATCTATCCATCCATCCACCAGCACTTACCTAGCACCATAGGACTTTGTGTAATTTCTGGGTACAACGCTATGTGTGACACAAAGAAGCACTATCCTGTAGGAACTCTCAGGCTATTGAAGAAGGCAAACAACATCATGGACAGGGGAAAAGTTTGGTAGAATGTAGGTTAGCAGAGGCGGGGCAACTGTATTAAGTGCATTAGGTCTGTTAATGTAGGTGTGTGTAAAGACAGAATATACTATATAATTTATAATTGTGGAACATATAAATACTCAGTAAGTACTGGCTATTATAATCATTATCAAAGTCAGAGAAGATATTTTCTCCAGGATTATTGGAGGGATTTGATGACAAGGCACAGAAAAATATCTTCAACGATTGCTCAGCGTGAATTCAAGATGTCTTATAAAACCATCTGTTGTAACTTGCCTCAGCATAAGTAAAAGGAATAGGGCCAACAGTTTAATGTGGTAAAAGAAGTCTACTGGATGGAGAGTAACACCCTGCTTTGTAAAGTGTGTTTTATACATTGGATTTCCTTCCTTTTTTTTTTTGGAAGTTCATTTTAATACTTGCAAGGTGGTCTATTTCAGTCATTCCCAAAGAGCGGCAATAACAGAGTCACCTGGGAAATGTCTTAAAAATACAGATCCTGGAGTTCTTTATCAATTGCTCCCATGTCTCTGGGCAGGACCTGGAAATCTGTTTTATATAAATGCCTACTGGCAGTCCTGCTGTGGAGCTCAGTTAGAGAACCTAGCCTCTGTTTACCTGGGTGAACTTGTAGTTATTCAGGTTTTCAGACTCTTAGAGTTCAGGGTTATCTGACGTGGTTATCTAATGAGATGATATGTGTGACCACTTCTATGTGGGCTCTGTAAAAGTAACAGATTATTGGGCCTCCCTGGTGGCGTGAGAGGTTAAGTCTTAGCGCTATGAAGCTATCTGCAGCCATTGCAAAATGAGTAGGCTCCCCAGCAAGGGCTCCCTAGCTAACCGACATGGTATAGCAGACCTCTCCTGGCTCGCCCACTGCTCCCCTCAGCAGTGTACCTCGGTCCTTCTGCCTGTTCTGCTCCCCACTCTGTCTCTGGTGAATCTTCTCACCACCCTCCCCTGCACCTCTGGCTTGTATCCCCGTTCTTATATGCATAAATAAATAAATCTTTAAAAATCCTATTTATTCATTGTAATCCTTCTTTCTAGTCCCACCCCTTTCTCTAATGATTTAACCAGAGTTGTCATTGTGCAGCATTTATCTTATAAGCCTGTGGTTGATTCAGATAGGAATTAATGTTATAAAATAAAGAGCAGATGCCTGTGCTTTGGGCTTTTTACAGCACTTTGCTGATTCCAAGCTTGGACCTGTCTGTACACTTTCCATTTTCAGGGAGAGACTTTGCCAGGTGTTTATGACAAGATTTGAAAACTTGAGGTCTGTGTTGTCCGAAAAGGTAGTCACTAGTCACATGTGACTCTGGAGCATGTGAAATTGGACTAATCGGTATTGAGATGCGGTGAGAATTTGAAATACAACATAGAATTTAATAGTAAAAATGGATGTAAAATATATCAATAAAATGTATATACTGATTATGTGTTGAAAGTGAATATTTTGGGTATGTTGAATTAAAGTGTATAAATAATGTTAATTTCATTGGTTTCTTTTTGCCTTTTAGAATATGGCTACTAGAAGGTTTAAAGTTGCATTTATAGCTCGCATTATGTTTCATCAGTGAAGTGCTGCTTTAGGTTTGTTTTTTTTTTTTTTTTAATAGAGGCATGCTTTATTTGTTTGCTGGTTTGTTTGTTTTGTTTTTTGTTTATACATGCACTGGGTACAGTCAGAAGTGCGGGAGGGTAAGAGAATTCACCAGAGCTAGAGCAGGGAACAGAGCAGGCAGAAGGACCGAAGTACACTGCTGAGGGGAGCAGCGGGCGGCAGGAGAGGTCTGCGCGCCATGTGGGACCCTCCTCCTCCAGTGGCCGGGGAGTAGCCGGGGATCGAACCGGCGCCGCAGAGGCCGCGCGCAGTTTCGCAACCCAGCGCTCAACCGCTGCGCCACCGGGGAGGCCCTGCTTTAGGTTTTAAGTCAGTCTTGGACCCGTGCAAAAAGTTTATAGTGTTTACTCTGCAAATACAAAAGGTGAGTTTTACATTTGTAATGGAAATACAGAACAGTTATTCTGAATCATTTAACTTGACCTTGAATGTTTGCAGTCTTGTTTATTTTCATTGGGCCTTTGTAAAAAATGGGATTTAATGAAATTTAGTCTGAAGAGCTTTTGAGGCTTATCTCCTATTTTAAAAGTGTTGTAACATCTCTAGGAGAGGTGAGAAGAAAGCCTAAGTGGCGAAAATGCTTTGTGCAGATTGGATTTTTTATTGTAGAACTCAAAGCCCAGGAGACAGCAGTTTACAGTGGACACTGCAATTCATTTTAAAACTGTGGGTTTGGGATGAAACTGCTATGAAATAGCAATGAAAGCACCACTTATCCTCCTTCCTTATCATTTTTGGTCTTTTCCTGGCCCTCTGTTTTCTCGCTCTTCTGATTTTATTTAGTGATTATAGTTTTGAGACCCAGCCAGTTACTTACACTGCAAGGTTGGGCAAAGCAGATTTCATGCCTAAGCAACAGCCACCTTGCAGTGGGCACTGGTCACTGACTTTCTGTCTAAATGGCAGCATTCCTGGGAATTCAGAGCAGTTTCATCTCTAAGGACAATGGTAAAAACTGATATGTCTACCTTATGGTGGAATTATGAGAAATAAAAGGATGCAAGATTGGGTATGCAGAAATAGTTGATAGTAAAACCCCAGCTGAAGATCAAGGTCCCCTGCCAATAACTGTATCTATGTCAGAGTCTTTCTTCAATAGGCATCAAGGCTTTCTCCTACTGTAAACTAAGGGAATAGGATGATTTAATATAGTTAAAAAGAAGCACAGTCTGACCCGAGTTTGAATTCCAGTTCTGCTTCCTGTTAGCTGTGTGACCTTGGGAAAGCTACTTGACCTCTCTGTGCCTCGGTTCCCTTATCTATAAAATGGACATAATAGAACCTGTATTAAGCTAAGTATTAAGCTAATACTTAGAAATTCCTCCAAACAGTGCACAAACATACTAAACACTGTGAACACTGTATTCATTTAATTAGCATTATTTACTGAGTGCTTTCTGTGGGCCAGGTGCTATACACTGGGCACAGCAATAATATTCCCATCAAGAGAGGTACTTTCAGTAGGGGAATTTAAAATGTGTTTATTAATTATAATTATCAGCGTATGTGCACTGCCTTATGGACCTTCATACACAGTGCTGGCTTATTTTATTTAATGGGTTTTGACTATGAGATTCTATTTTTTCTGAGAGGATTCTCCTGCTAAACAAAACAAAGCAAATCTAAAATCTTTAGTTTCATTCCTTATTCACCTACTTTTCACTGTGTGATTTTAGGTAAGTTATATTAACTCTCTGACTTAGTTCCTCTGTGAAATTATTTATTTACTCTACAAGAAAGTTAAATAACATCTTGTTCAAAGGAGAGACTGAGTACTAGGTGTTATGAGTCTTAAATGAGATAATGCCGTTGTAGTTCTTAGCATATACTGGTTTCATGGTATTGTCTTGTAAACATTAAGTTATTGCTGTTGCTTTTTGCTTCTCATTGTAGAGATTCTGTAAGAGTTTTGTTGATTCTAAGTTAGAAGTTCCCCAGGTTAGTGGAAGGAGAAGTTGAATCATGTTCTCCTGCCCTCTGCGTGGGCTAGCTTGTTCATGAGTGCCTTGGAAATCATCTTTTTCAGAGAAAAACAATAGAGACCCAGAGTTTCAGTAAAGCTGCCCAAAGATGGAGAGGATTAGAGGGCCTCCCCGGTGGTGCAGCAGTTTGAGCACCACACTGTGAAGTTGTCCACAGCCTCTGCAGCATGGGTTCGATTCCCAGCCGGCCAGGGAGAAACCCACATGGCGCAGCAGACCTCTCCTGCCTCGCTTGCTGCTCCCCTCAGCAGTGTCTTCGGTCCTTCTGCCTGTTCTGCTCCCCCGCTCTGTCTCTGGTGAATCCTCTCACCCTCCTGCACCTCTGGCTTGTATCCCAGTGCTTGTATAAAAAAATAAATCTTTAAAAAAAAAAAAGATGGAGCAGATTTGAGAGGTAGTGAGCTCATCACTGGGGGTGTCCAAGCTCAGTGACCAGCAGGCGGGGATGTTAAGAGATGGACCTTGGGCTTGTGTTTTGAAGATGATCAACATTTAATCCAACTGGGTAAGGAAACTCTGTGGAGTGTCACTTGATCACCCCAGCGCCTTGGAGCAATCATTTCTAAAGGGCAACTGGTGACCTCAGAGGCTTGCTGGAAGTAGGGGGAGCCCCCAACCAGGTGGGACACTCACTTTATATGGCCTCTAATATTTTATTATTTCTTGGAGTTGGTTAGACATGTCACTCCTGCACATCATTGTTTTTCTGAGAATGGAAGGTTCCTGGGTTTTGGTGTGACATTCAACCTTAAAACTTTCTCTTCCCCCCAATTTTATTTATTTATGCATATAAGAACTGGGTGTAGGCCAGAGGTTTTGTTGGGGGTGGGTGGGTGGGTGGGAGAGGATTCACCAGAGACAGAGTAGGGAGCAGAACAGGTGGATCTGCTGAAATATACTGTCGAGGGGAACAGCAGGTGAGGTAGGAGAGGTCTGCTGTGACATTTGGGTTAGCTCCCTGGCCAGGGATTGAACTCATACCGCAGTGGCTGGTGATAGTTTGATAGTGCTGCACCACTAGGGAGGCCCCTTAAAACTTTCTTCTCTTGGGATGGAGTAGACTGAAATGACTTCAGAGCCAAGTGGCTAGTGGAGGATCATGCCAGAGTCTGGACCACTCTGCCAGCCTGGGGAAGCCACAGCCAGCTTTTAATTTCAGTCTCAGTCACTCCCCCAGGATTGCAGCAATCCTAGACTTGCCTATGGGAAGTAAAAAGCAAAGGTACTGTGTTTGCTAGATTAATTTGCTCTTTTTATTTTTATTTTTTTAAAGATGTATTTATTTATGCATACAAGAACTGGGGTACAGGCCAGAGGCGTGGGGGGTGAGAGGATTCACCAGAGACAGAGTGTGGAACAGAACAGGCAGACTGAGTGAAATACACTACTGAGGGGAGCAGTGGGCGAGGCAGGAGAGGTCTGCTGTGTCATGTGGGTAGCTGCCTGGCCGGCTTGGGGTTTGAACTCGTGCTGCAGAGGCTGCAGATAGCTTCATAGTGCTGTGCTTAACCCCTTGCGCCACCAGGGAGGCCCCTGTTTTGTTTTTTTTTTTTTTCTTTAAGATTTATTAATTTATTTATACAAGCACTGGGTACAGTCAGAAGCGCGGGAGGGAGAGAATTCACCAGAGCCAAAGCGGGGAGCAGAGCAGGCAGACTGACGAAGTACACTGCTGAGGGGAGCAGCGGGCGGCAGGAGAGGTCTGCGCGCCATGCAGGACCCTCCTCCGGTGGCCAGGGATCGAACCAGCGCTGCAGAGGCTACGGGCAGCTTCGCAACCCAGCGCTCAATCTCTGCTCCACCGGGGAGGCCCACCTGCTCTTTTTTTTTAAATGATAATTATCTTACAAAAAAAATCTTACTGGTTATATCAAGTCATTCAGTTGCTTTTAAAAGGACCATTTCTTGAGTATGTACTGGTCCAAAGTTCCTGTTAAGCCATTGGAGGGTGGAAAGAAGAAATACTTTCCCCTTTCTCAGAAAGTAGCCCTATTCTTCCTTTCCCTCGAAGTGCCTACTATGTGCTTGGACCTGGAGATACAGAGCTGGGAAGGAGAGACAAGTGATCTTTCTCCTCTTGGGTGTTAAAGTCCAGCAGGGGAGATGGGCATTGAGTGGGTAATTTTAAGACCCTGCTTGTGAAGGGGGAGATAGACACAACACACTGCCCCTTTGGGCTCTGTACCCCATGTGCCCCAGCCCGCAGTGGCCCTGGAATTGGTTCGCCTGACTGGGCACCTTCTCTGATGGCCTGTGGTTCTGACTCACTTCCTGTTATGCTGTCTGGGTCTTATCAGATTCTGGGTGTTACTGAGATGCAGCCAGTCTTGTGGCCTCACTCTGGCCAGCTATTTCTGCCCTGGCAGTTCAGGGAATCCCAGCCCTTTTCCCCCACCCATGTAGTATTTATTTTTCTTTAAATTGACTCACAAAAAGAAACCACACTCTATAAGTGAATGTAAAAAATTAATTTCATATTCTTTTTTATTAACCTTCATAGTTATTATCTATATTATATATAACTTATTTATAGTCTTTTTTATTTTTTCAAATGTTCTTGCCACACAGCAGTTTTGGGCACCCTCAGGTGTGTACCCCATTCTTAGGGACATTCTGCCTTAAAATCATGAATGGACTTTTTGGTATATCCTTGAATCCTCTAAAACTGTTCAAAACTATATTTATGTATTTTTTTCCTGGGGGAGACAGTTCAAAGCTTTCATTCTGCAAAGGGGCCAGGACCAAATAGGGATGAGAGCCACAATTTGTAGTTCTTGGAATTATGTCAATTTGTCATTTATAAAGACTCATCTTCCCAGAAAGAGAAACAGTTTTCTACAAGAAATGGACTTTTTACTCATAAAACATCCTGATTTTTTTAAAGGAGGTGCAGATAAACTGCAAATTGAAAAATAGTAATAGCTTCTCCCACATCTTTTCATCTCTATTCCATTTTTCAACCTTCAACATGTGAATATTAATTCGTGAGAGGAGAGTGACAGTTTCCTGATCCAAAAATTATGACTTTTGGTTGATGAAGACTATCATGCCTTTCACAAGTATAAAGGAAAACTGCAGTTACATGTTTAATGAGTTACTGATTTAATAACATTATTAGTAAAGCTGCTGTTATTAAACAAAAAATTGCAAAAATGGGGGGGGGGGAGTGGCATCTATCCTGGAACATCCAGAATGTAGATTCTTTCTAAATATAGGTCAGTGAGTGTTTCAGAGAAAAATGAGCAAAAGGAAAGCTGCTGCTTGTTAGGGTGGAATATAATGTGATAAAGTGGCTCTGGACAAAAAGCACCATCACAGAAACCACAAGGAACACACTGCTTGTATAAAAGTGAACCAAGCCACGCGTCTTTCTCTGCCCCTGGGGTAACATGCCAGGCAGGGACACAAAGGGCACTCTGTTAATTCTTTCGAGCTCAGTCCCTTAGCCTTAGAAAGAGTTTTAATACTCTGTTATTATCCTGCCTCTTTCCAGTGAAGATCTGTGAACACTAGATACAATGATAAGATAGAAATAGAAATTTGAAATTTGGACTAAGGGAGATATATGTTAGAGGAAAAAGACAACAAATGAAAAAGAATGTAAGACTATAAATAATATAAATATGCATGCATTAAGGGAGGGTCTGTATTATTGCTGAGCTTCATATTTGACTTAGAGCTTCCTGGTAGCCAAAAGGGACCAGAATAGATTTTCTAGATTTTACAGTTAGAGAAGAAAAACACACTAGTCATTGAGCGGAAAGCTCATACTTATTAGTTTGTTCCTTTGAGTTAAATTTCTTTTTTTTTTTTTTAAGATTTATTTATTTATGTATACAAGAGCTGGGGTATAGGCCAGAGGGGTGGAGGGGCGAGGGCCTTCACCAGGGACAAGCTGGGAACAGAACAGGCAGACTGAATGAAATACACTGCTGAGGGGAGCAGCAGGCGAGGCAGGAGAGGTCTGCTGTGCCATGTGGGTTGCTCCCTGGCCAGCTGGGTATCGAACTTGTGCTGCAGTGGCTGCGGACAGCTTCATAGGTTGCGTCTTAACCCCTTGCGTCAGCAGGGAGGGGAGTTAAATTTCTTATGTGGAGTCCACTGAGTGTGTGGCAGTCTGCAGCTCCCTTTATCTAACTAAGCCCTTGTCATCCCACAGCCTGAGACTGGGCCAGTTTCCTCCCTTTAGGTGGTCATGTTACCTGGCCATCGCCTCTCCTTTGTGTACTTATCATTGATGGACGTTTACATCTAACTCAAGTGATTATTTTGAAAGCTTGTCTTGGGCCTCCCTGGTGGCACAAGGGGTTGGGTTGCTGTCGGCAGCCACTGCAGCGCGAGTTCCATCCCTGGCCAGGGAGCTGACCCACCCAGCACAGCACCCCTCACCTGTCTTGCCCTGTGCTCCCTTCAGCAGTGTATTTTGGTGGGCCCACCTGTTCTGCTCCCCACTCTGTCTCTGGTGAATCCTCTCACCCCTCGCACCTCTGGCCTACACCCCAGCTCTTATATGCATAAATATATAAATAAAATCTTTAAAAAAAAAAAAAAAAAGCTTGTCTTCTCCACTAGTCTCTAAGTCTCGTGAGGCCATATTGTTTTCGGTGCTTGCACACTGTAAGCCCTCAGTAAATCCTTGTTTGAATAAATGGATTTAAGAAGCCAGGGATTTTATGTAGTTTCTTTTTTTAGCTCTCTCTCACAGAAAATGGAGGCCCTTTGTGGGTATGAACTGGCTCTTTCCAGAGAACTGGGGTGCCAGGTTGCTCAGGGTATCTCCAAGTTCATTTTTCTCTACTGTACCCTGCAGAGAGCATGATAACAAGTCCAGTGCATTGTGTGCCTGCTGCAAGTCCAGTCTGCAGTGGGAGCATTTGGTACTCATTGCCACTAGACCTAGAAGATAAGGAAAACCAAGACATAGGGAAGGAAATGACTTGCCCAAGGTCACGTAGCTGGCGAGAGTCAGAAAGTAGGTCTGTCTGACTCCAAAGCACATGTTCTTTCCTTTCTGCCTGCTGTGTCTGAGCCCGAGCCACAGGTATCTGTGTGAGTTATGGGTTCTTATCTCTTGGTCATTAGAGCTGCGCAGCAAGGGTATTTTTGGCTCACGCCTTGATGCTTTCAGGCAGCTGTTACATTCCAGTCTCTCTTGAGTTTGGGGAAGAAAGCCCACACCTGGGGTTGACAAAGACAGTCTCAGAACTCATTTCCCCTGGCTTTGCACACAGAGAATGTGTTTATTACTCTTGTCACACTGTCTCTTGAAGTGTGGGCACATTCAAGTTGAATATTATTTCCATAAAAGTCACTCGGGAGAAGGGGAAAAGAGAGACACAATTTAGTTGTCTCAGGGAATCACTGGGTTTACCCAGTGCTGGGAGGGAGGGTGAAAGTAGGGAATTCCAACATGCCAGAAAGTGCATGAGATTCCAAATTTGTCAGGCATATATTTTTAATTATTTTGTGTTTGCTGTCATCATTTTAATAGAGACCTAATTTTTAGAATGCTATTCATTATTAAACTTTTTCTGTTCAGCAAATGTAGCAAATAAGCTATTCCCATGACTCAGTGATGCCACCTACCGTGTACTGCATGCAGTGTCAATCTTCAAAAAATCAGAAGGCATTGAAGCACATGTCAAACTGCAACAGGGCATAATTTGTACTGTCTGCTCTTCTGCAAATTTGCAAGTCCACAAGGTGAGCATTATAAGCTTCTGTCATCACTGTGTGCCCTAGGGCCAAGATACCGGTTCCAGAGACTTCTGGTGATAAAAAATCCTAGTCAAAAGTACACTTTCCCTTTGCTCCTGTGAGAATGAGTCTCCTCAAAAACATTTGCTGCCTGCACATGGGGATCTGAATAATTGCTACATTCAGATTTCTGTTAGAGAGAGTGTGTTCCCAGAGAAGGCACTTTAAGGAGATGTTTGTAAATGTGATGAGGCTTTGGTTCTATCTTTGGCCCACTAGTCTTGGTGAGGATTTTGGCTCATGTCAGTGATTTAGAAAACCTAATAATTTTTATGTCTCTACACGTGTGTTCCCAGGCTGCTGGCTATTTCATATTCTAAAGCTTGTTTCTGCATTTGGAAGTACACTGGAGAATAGCAGGGGGCATTGACAGGCCTTTACCTCACCATGCCAGGAAAGGACTGACAGATTCTAGCTTTGTTTGTGGATAGATTTAGATTGAGTCTTAGTCCGATTTCCTTCAGTGTCTTCAACAAATCTTATTTAGAAGATGAAGTAGCACAGTTAGTGGACTGGCATCCTGTTGTTTGCAGTTTGAATGGTAAGAGCCACAAGATCATCCACATGCGTGTAGGACATAAGAATCTACTCACTTCCCATAAAATACTATTTAGGAATGATGACATAAAATATGAAAAATATACATGCTGATTATTACTACTCTCTCTCTCTCTCTCTCATTATTACTACTACTCTCTCTTCTTTAACCTAAAATCAAATGTTTATCTATAATACACAAGCTTTACTTTTTATTTTTAATTTTAAAAAATTTGTTTATGCATACGAGAACTGGGGTATAGGCCAGAGGTATGGGGGTGTGAGAGGACTCACCAGAGACAGAGTGGGGAACAGAACAGGCAGACTGACTGAAATACACTGCTGAGGGGAGCAGCGGGCAAGACAGGAGAGGTCTGCTGTGCCATGTGGGTAGCTCCTGGCCGGGGATCAAACTTGTGCTGCAGAGGCTGCAGATAGCTTCATAGTGCTGTGTTTAACCCCTTGTGCCTCCAGGCAGGCCCCACACGCTTTATTGATTATATGCACCTGATTATTTAATATCAGGAATGCCAAGACAGTGCACTTTGTCTATGTAGCAAATAAGCTTTTTCCTAGTCCACAGTGGATATGACACAACTTATGGGAAAGGGATTAAATATGAATAAAAAAATAGAGCAATCAGCACCAATGATAGTATAAACTATATTAGGAGATTAAGCCTAAGAAGACAAGGAGAAGAACAGCCTGGTACTATTTCTATTAAGCTAAAAAGCCATTTCATTGGACAAGCTGATGTAGCCATTTTTTTAAAGCTCCTTAGAAGCTGCACCCGGTTTTGGAAAGCTCTGTAAATATGGGCTGCTTCATGTTCCTGGCATTTCAACTGAACTTTAAAAATTTGCCATTTTCCCCCTTCCAACCTCAACCTGACCTCCAGCACACACCCACTTCCTCTCAGCCAAGGGGGTGTCAATACTGAAAGTATTTTATCAAGCGAGGCCGCTGTTTTTCTGGAAATGCTGTAACCCGGAGGCCAGCCGGACAGCTGGGTAGCCTGGATGTGGGAGGCTTATTTTGGAAACCCTCTCATTATCATCGTACTTGGGCCTTGTGAGCAGCTCCAGGGACTCACGCCGGATGGGCTTCAGTGATAGGAGAACCAAAAAAAGGAGTGTTGAAGTGGAAGAAGTGAGTAGAAGTCCCCTTTTTACAAGCCGGCAGAGTGCCCGATAATCTTCCTTCCAGGGCTTCTGTTTCCAACCTCTCCTCCGGGATCTCCAGGTTGTATTGCCTTCCGGAGACTTGGCGTGCTATAGGTCATCCTGAAGGAATGCTGCTGACACAGGCTCCCAGGAAGCTGTTTCAGAGCATGGGGCTGGGGTGCAGACTCTACTGAAACAGAGGGGTGGGCTGGGCAGGGTGCTTTTAGCCTCCGAGCAAGTTGACTTGTCCTGAGGTGTGGTTCTGCTCTTGCTTGTTACAATGAACCAGAGTTTCTTAGCTGAGAGAGCCTTCCTCTCCCACCTTCACAAACACACGTACACCAAACAACGAGCCCTCCAGGCCTGACCCCCGCCCTGAGCAAAGGCTGCCACAGCTCACTGCCTTCCCGCCTTCTCCACTTGGACATCTAATGGACACCTCAAACCTAACATGTCCAAAACAGTTCTTGATTCATTTTAATGTCTCCCTTCCCCTTTGATTTGTCCTTCCCCCAGTTTAATGATCCAGGAAATTGCACTGCCATCCACGTCTACTCTGTTGCTCAAGCCAAAAACTTGGGAGTCTTCATTTTTTTCCTTCCCTTCTCCCTCTCATAAATCCCATTAGTGAGTACTGTTGACACGGCCCCTGAGACATTTTGCATACCTGAATCCCCCCAGCATTTTCTCTGTTGCCATGTTTGACCACAACCCTCTTGCCTGTACTACTGCAGGGCTGTCTTTAGCTAGTCTCCTTGCCTTTCCACACTTATTTTCAAGAGCATTGGATCCTTCCCTTACTGACTGATGGACAAGTTACCTAATCTCTTTATGCCTGGTTTTTGTCATCTGTAAAACTGGGATGATAATAGCATGCCTCAAAAGTTTTCATGAGGATTAAAGAAATTAATACATATAAAGTTCTTAGGGCTGGTCAGAGTACATAGTTAAGCACTAGAGAAATGTTAGGTTTTTATTGCCCTGGCTCCCCACTTCATTCTCCATCTATCAGCTACAAAAGTCTTTTCTAAAAAAGGAAATCAGGTCATATCTCTTCTATGGTGTGATCTTATCTTCTAAATTCTTCCATGACTTCCCACTGCATTTGGAAGAGAATCTAAATTTCCACCAGGAATTACATGGCCCTCTATAAACTTGACTTTCTAACTCCCAGCTTTATCTCTATGGTCCTGTGCTCCGGTCACCAAGTTCTGGCTCACTGTCCTTCCTTTTAGTCATGCACTTGGTTTGTTCCCACCAGTTCTTGTACCCAAAATGCTCTTCCCCTAGATCTTAGTGCAAGTACCACAGCCTTTTCTGATATATAGCCAGTTTTTCTTCCCTGAGCCACTATTTCCTTCAGTATACTTCAGTATCTGAAAATATTTTTTACATGTTTATTATCTGTGAATTTGTCCCTCTCTTTTGTCACTACTGACAGAAGACAATGCCTGACTCTAGGAGACCCTCATAAATGTTTATCCATGGAGTGAGTGAAGAATGATGGCCCATTTGTTGGTCCTACTATGTCCCATGCACTTACACAACTCTGCTACTTCACCCTCCTAATGATACTACAACGGTAGGTATTTTTAACCCCATTTTAGAGTTAAGGAAATAGTGGCTGGAAAGTGGTTGAGCCCCAATTTTAACAGAGGTCTGCCCAAGCCCATGGAGCTTTTTGGTGCTAACACCAGTGACTTCATAGAGTTCATACGTGCCTTATGTGGGCACAAAATGAGGCCAGACACCTGTTGTAAGTATACTTTCCTCATCTCATTATCATCGTACTTGGGCCTAGTGAGCAGTTCCAGGGACTCACGCCGGATGAGCTTCAGTGATAGGAGAACCAAAAAAGGAGTGTTGAAGTGCCTTCTGATTCTCTGGGAGAAGACCTCTAGAATCTGCTTTTCAAACAATCAACCAAGGTTATTGTGATGAAAATGAATGTGTGAAAATCAGTGGTCACAGACATTTGTTCTAATTAGGTGATTTGGTTTTGTTCTTGATTTAAAATTGTGAAGCTATATATTTAGTGATTTTATCAAAACTCACTGGGTTGCTTTTGATTTCTGACTGGAGCAACACCACCTCACACCATGCCTCCCTTAATCACCCTTAGGTTCCAAGTCCCAGACCCATGTTGTCTTCCTTGGTTGCTATGTTCAATGTTTCCTGCTCAGGTGAAGCAGGGTGCTTCATTTCTGTCCCTGAGCTATTGCTGGGCTGAGAGGGGCTGGTGTGTTGGTGGCTGGGGAGTTGTAGGGGCAGGATGGCGTAGAGCAGGATCTCTATGATCCGAGCAGATGGGTGAAGGAGGAGAGTCCTGGAGCCCTCGGTGGCTCTTGCAGGCTTTTATTGGGATTTGCCAGGCACATGGCAGGTAGGGGAGGCAGGGGGCCAGGAGGCTGGCAGGCTTCCTAGCCCCTGGCGAATCTTCACTCTTTCTGGGCTCCCTGGCAGTCTCGTCCTTTTCTCGTTCTCTCTGCTTGTTCTGTTCCGCTCTCTCACTTGTTCTTTTCTGGTTCTGTTCCACTCTGTGATGCCGCCCTTATAAGCCCAGTCACAGCCCAGGTGAATGCCACCTACATATGCCCAGGTGGATGCCACCTACATATGCCCACTCCAGGTGCCCGCCATCAGGCATGCATTCGGGCCCACAGAGATGCATCATCAATCCTAATGGCAGGAGGGCAGAAAAGCCTGACAATACAACCCTACCGTAGTTGTGTAAGCATAATTACTAAAAAATTTATTTTTAAAAATCAGGTTTGTTCTTATTACTTCCTTCCCAGAAACAATTCTGGAATAATCAAGATTCTCAGCCCTGATGTCTGTGCTTCCCTCGCCTCTATGGACTCCCTAAACAAAGGCCCTGTGTTTTAATAGACACCATAACATTAAAATTAGTTTTATTAGACTCTAGGTGGATTCAAAATGCAATCCAATGACAGCTTTGTCTTCCTTGGAAGTCATATGTTTTATTTTGAGTAGAAAATTTGGGTAGTTGCAATGCCTGGAAGGGGATTAAATGATTATTGAATTAAAGTGGCTAAACACCACAAGCACTCCTCATCTTTAGATCACGCCCTAATGGTTTTTTCCCACTGTGTTTTGAGAAACTTGGGCTCCTAGGTTGGAATTTCAGTCCTACCTCCTTCCTTGCTTATGAGTTCCTGAATTATGCCACAGGAGGAGATAGCACGGTTATCTTCTTTTTTTTTTTTAATAGAGGCATGTTTTTATTTATTTGTTTGTTTGTTTGTTTATTTGTTTTGTTTATACATGCACTGGGTACAGTCAGAACGTGGGAGGGTGAGAGAATTCACCAGAGCCAGAGCGGGGAGCAGTGGGCGGCAGGAGAGGTCTGCGTGCCATGTGGGACCCTCCTCCGGTGGCCGGGGAGCAGCTGGGGATCGAACCAGCACCGCAGAGGCTGCGGGCAGCTTCGCAACCCAGCGCTCAACCGCTGCGCCACCGGGGAGGCCCAGCACGGTTATCTTCTTATCTGCGTTGTTGAACATTCTAGGTCTTGAAGGTTTGAAATGTGATGTAAATTGCAATTTACTAGTCTTGAATCAAAGGATCCAAACTAGCCAGCTCCTCACCCCCAAATTTCCAGCTTATATTTTATTAAATAATAACATTTAACACTGAGATGATGCTGTTTACTTTTTCCAATGCTTTTGTGTCTACCCTGCTAAAAGAAAAGTAGGATCTTTATTAGGTTATTGAACAGAGGGAAACTGAGGTACAGATTTCCAACCAGTTATTGACTAAGCGAAGTCTGACTTAAGACACGTTCTTTTCCTATCGGTCAAGGCACTTAGTGGCACCACCAGGTCTGGGAAAAATAGGCTAAACAGCTTTTGGCCCCTAGATCAAGGATACATCTGCCTTACATGTTTTTAGCTTAAGTATATTCATTTGAGAATTTTGGGGGCAGGGGATGGATCCATTAGCTCATGGATGGTTCATTTTGGACCCTTTAGTGTAAGCATCTAAGCATTATTATACGCACAGTCCAGGAGGTAAATGTAAAAATAATTTTCTTGCCAGTTTTTCCTGCGTGGTATCCTAGCGACGATGTGCTGTCTGTCCTTGGGTGTTGGGGCACCAACTGGGGCAGTATCAGAGCTTGTGGTGGGGAGGGATATGAACAGCATGGTCAGAGTCATCCCTTTAAAAAGTCAAAGCATAGTTCCTTGTTATCTTCTGGAGAATTTTTAACCCACTTATTCATGGTCAGCATTTTATTTTCAGATTACCACAGCAATATATATTTATTATGCGACAACTTGGAAAACATAAAATTCCAACTAACTATGTAAAAATCAAGTGTAATTCCAACACTTAACATTTTGATAGTCTTCTGCTAATCTTTTTCCCTGAACTTTCATACAGTGATTAGGTTTAAAACTCAAAATATTAGGGGGGGAAAAAGTCTCATAAAATCAAAATTACCCTAAGCCAGACAGTAATTTTTTTTATGTGTTGCAAAGTTTGAACATCATTAAGCTAGACCCAAGGAAAGAACAGCGAAAAAAATCCAGGTGAGATGAAAAGTCTAGAGGAAAAACCATTCTCCTTGAAGATTACTATCAAATCCCTAATGGTAAGTAGATGGTGGTGGAGAGTTGCAATGTGTTCTGCCTTCCTGTAGATTTATTCCATTCTGTTTTAATATTAGCTTCTGCAACTTTAATATGGGTCCATAGATTTACTTGTAAGGATGATATACTATAGTAGCATCATGCTTTGCTCTAGGGGGTAGGTTCGGAGTCAACCTAAGTCACTGAGAAAATTGAGCAAGTGCAGCTTCACCATAACTGCTTGCTACCACCGCCCAGAGGTGCCTGAGTGCATGCACACATGCTCACACCCACCACACATGCGCATCTGCACACACAACTGGGGTACACAATTTTGTAACCATTGTTTTGTTTTATTCAACAGCAAAAATGTTCATATATTTAATTGTAAGGATGTACTATGGTTTATTAGTCAATCTCCTCTTGGGCGTGTAGGTTATTTCCAATTATTTGCTATTATAAAAATGGTGACATGTACATCCTTGGGGCTAAGTCTTTGTGTTCATAATTATATCTAGAGGATAACTCTTGGATGTGGAATTGATGAGTTAAAGGGTATGAATATGTTTAAGGCTTTTAGTTCACATTGCTAAATTGTATGCTTGTATGCTTCCTTCAAGGGGTCTTATTTTCCAGCAGCACTCGAAGTTTTCATTCAGAAGAGTCTCCCATCGCATACTTTTATATATATGTACTTTTTGGGTGACCCAGGGTTTTTGTTCATTGCCTAGTCAATTTATCCTGGAAATAAAATAAGGGAAATGCATGTAGAGATGGTAGAGATGATAAGTAAGAAGGTAGAGATGGTAGGTGCTGATGGCTAGAGATAAACAAGAGAGATGAAGATTGATACAAGAAAAGGGTGAATTGGAAGACCATTTCCTCATTCTGTCTCCAAGTTATCATCAGCAAACATCCAAGGATAGAATATTGCTTAATATTTAAAGGGCATATATAGTTTTGTTTTGTTTTTTTAATAGAGGCATGCTATTTATTTATTTATTTGTTTTGTTTATACCAGCACTGGGTACAGTCAGAAGCGCAGGAGGGTGAGAGAATTCACCAGAGCCAGAGCGGGGAGCAGAGCAGGCAGAAGGACCGAAGTACACTGCTGAGGGGAGCAGCGGGCGGCAGGAGAGGTCTGCGCACCATGTGGGACCCTCCTCTGGTGGCCGGGGAGCAGCCGGGGATCGAACCGGCGCCGCAGAGGCCGCGGGCAGCTTCGCAACCCAGCGCTCAACCGCTGTGCCACCGGGGAGGCCCAGTATATAGTTTTAAAAACCTACTAAATATTATAGTTTTTAATTTGAAAAATGATTTGATGTTTTGTCATCATAGACACTACAGAATGGGAATGACTCATGTATATTTGTTCAAAGGCAATATGGGTTTAAAAAAAATAAATGGAGAAACTCTGTCCTAGTCCAGCTCCTCATTTTAGAGGAGTAAATTAATGATGGAGTTGGAGCTAGATGTAAAGGCTCCCAACTCCCTGTTAAGAGCTTTTTCATTGAGGGGGAACAGCATATAGTTCAGGGGAGGTGAGACAACAGACATAAGGACCTCTTTGAACAACCAGCCAGACTTTCTTCCAGAGCCTGTGAATTGCCCCATGCTTTCCTGAATAAAGGTATAGGTGTCTAAGGCATGGCAGTTCACAGTTCACTTCTGCTTGATGGTCTCCATCTGCTAATGGGAATGAATTTGCACATTAATAACCAGAGTATCCTGAACTTTCCCTCTCCCTAGACAACTCCTTTTTTTTTTTTTTAAGATTTATTTATTTATGCATACAAGAACTGAGGTATAGGCCAGAAGTGTGGGGGGTGAGAGGACTCACCAGAGACAGAGTGGGGAACAGAACAGGCAGACTGACTGAAATACACTGAGGGGAGCAGCTGGTGAGTCAGGAGAGGTCTGCTGCGCCATGTGGGTTGCTCCCTGGCCAGCGGGGGATCGCACTTGTGCTACAGAGGCCTCGGACAGCTTCACAGCCTGTGCCTCAACCCCTTGCACCACCAGGGAGGCCCCTTAGACAATTCCTTTTCATGCTCAGCAGCTCCAATGTCACTTCCTCAGGGAAGCCTTCCTGACTGCCAAGACAGTTTAGGGTCCCTATGTACATTCTTATAGCACTTCTTACTTTAATACTTTAGTAACAATTATAATTACCTTGTTTTGCGTTTGCTATTTCTTTCCCTGACTAGACTATAAGCTTTATCTGTTGCTCCTGGAGCATACTGAGCCTTCTTAATAAATGCTTGAATGCTTGACTATTTGGATGGATGCTAATGAGTGAATTAGAAGTGTGTGTGTGGGCAGCTGGGCAGTGCTGTTTCTGATTGCCTGCAGAACCAGAAGAATCTCATTGCTAAGGGCATTGAAAGGAGAAAGAAAGGAGACTCAGCTGAGGCTGTTAGTGTGAGACAAGTCAGCCGGTATGGTTTGCTTTCCTGAGTGCCCCGTAGTGGCCTCCGGGGTGATGGGGTCAGCAACCACATCCAATCAAGCACTCATTTCTGACTTGGAGAAGCAGCCCCAGCAAATTGATGGGGATGGTTAGAAAGGAGCCTACTTGAATCTTTCTAGACAAGGGGATTCAAGGTCAGGACTCTGGAAGGGCTCTTTGGTGAGGAGAGGATAAGAACCCGGGTCATCTGCAGCTTGGTCTTCACAATCTACGGGCACTTGCTGCAAGAGCTGTTCGGGCTGCTGGTGGCTGGCTAGATGCCAGAGCAGCGCTGCTGTTAGGCTGCAGGTCCTGCCCCTCTGCCGGTTTCCCTCCCCCTCCGCGGTCTCCCTCCCGACTCCAGCTTGCAGCATCCTTTGCTAGGAGAGGTATGTGCCGGGCTCGGACGCGCCGTCCTGGCCGGGCAGCGGCGCCCAGGGCGCGCTTTGAACCGCCAGGGTCTACAGTCTGGCGCTGCGCCACGTGCTTGGATCCGCGCTGATGTCAAGTGGGTGTGGGCTCTCAGGGAAGGCCCAGGCGAGGACGAGGAGGGCGCGCGATGCGCCGCGGGCGCGCTGAGGCCCCAGCGCGCTCCGCCGCCCAGCGCTGCTGACCGGCGCCGGGTCCCGGCTGGCGAAGCGGACGCATGGAGCCGCGGCGCTGCCCGCCCGGGTGCGCGCGCCCTGCCGCCCTCGGGGGCTGGCAGGGGCCGTGGCGGGGAGCCTGCAGGTGGGTCCGCGCGCCATAACTTTCGGGGGGCTTCGGGCTGTTGGGCTGGCAGGGTGCACGGACTGCATTTGAGGTGCTTTTGTGTCTGGGCACTGGCGTGATGGCAAGTGGGTTCGTCCCCTGCGGGCCGTCCGCGCGGAAGCCGCAGCTCGCAGCTGGAGTTTCAGCGAGATAATTCATTGAGCCGGAGTCCGGCTTTGGGTTACTCATCGGGAAGGGCTCCCAGGGAGCTGCCTTGTTTTAAAAATTGGGTCTCCCAAGTACTGACTGCGTTCAGCGGACAGCTCGGCGCGGCGGGGATCACGGGCGGGCGGGGGCGGGGTGGCGGGGGGCGGGGAGGTGGGCAGAGACGACCTCGGCACCCTACTCTGCTAGGCGCGCTCTGGGGCGCCAGCCCTTCTTCCAACCTCCCCCTACCTCCTTCTGGCCCGGAGTCGGCAAAGGGTGGGGGGAGGAGGGTCTTGGGTCAGTTTCTGGCCTGTGACCGGTCTGGTTGCAGACACACCTTCCCGAAGGAATGCGGAGGCTTTGTTCCAGGCATGGGTCGTAGCCCCGAGCTCTAAAACCCTGAGTCCACAGGCAGGGGGTCGGGCCCCGGTGCCATTACTCATCTTTTATGGCAACGCAGGCGAGCTCCAGGGTAGGCAAGTTAATTATTAATGTGTCTAGGCTGGGCTGGAGAGAGGGAACCTGGGAATGAGATTGGTGGGTTGCAGGTTTTCCGCTCCCTTTTTAATTGGGCTTGGCAATCAAGGTTTAAGCCCAAGATATTGCAGCCTGTTTCCTGAGAAGGGCGCTGGCGTCCCCCTAGTGACCTGCACTCCGCGGAAGGGATCCCCTCCTCTAGTCTGAGAGACAGCTCGAATCCCCTGGGAGGACAGGGAGCGAGCACCTCTGGGTGTTCATGTACTTTTCAACTAGCCTTTTCCTTCTTGGCTAAGGAACCAACCTCACTCCCACCCCCTCTCAGGGCAGCTTCCTGTTGAAGCTTCCAGAGTAGGTGTGTGAGCCCTGAGTTGAGTCCACAGACAGCAGTCTGAGGCTTTCAGGAAAACACTGCTCTGTACCAGTCCCAGGACCTGAAAACCTCTGCACCTGCTCAACAAGTGCCCCAGGGTGTATTTTCAGGCCTCTGGTCTGCAGGACTGTAGGCAAAGGCAAAAGTATCTGCCAGGTGATCACCTGACCTGTCTCTTCAGGTGTCCTTAGTGCTGAGCTGAAGGAGGCCCCAAAGGGGAAAAACTGAGAGGAGTGAAACTCCTCCTCAGAGGGTTTCAGTTTCTCTCCCCCATGGCTGTGAGAGGGTGGACTCTGGTCTCACAAGGCCTGCTCTGTTTGTGTGTGTGTGTATGTGGGCGGGGGGGGGGGGGGGGGGAGGGGGGAGGGGGGTGGTGGTTATGGGAAGGGCCGGGAGGGTGGAGTATTCCAGCCCCCAACCCTATTGAATGGGAAGGGAGGGACCAGGCCTTAAATGGAGGGCTGTTGGTGGCACTGTTTGGAAGCAGGTCTGAGATTTTGCCCCAGCTGAGGCCTGCGGAGGGCCGTTGGAACTTAGTCCACCAGGCAGCATGGTGCCCTAGAGACCTGGTAAACTGTTTTTGTCGGTTTAAGATAGAGTGCTCAGTTTTGTAAAATGAAGGGTGGATGGAGCTGTAGAATAGGTGTGATGAGAAGAAGGCATGTCTGGCATTTGACACTTCTGTGGGGCACTGTGCACAGAGGGGGCTGGGCTTATCCCTGGAGAGGAGTTTGCAGGACAGCTAGGTTTATGGGGGAGAGGAATGTGTAGAGGGGCGTGGGTTTATGGGGGTGAGGAGTATAGAGACAGATATTTTAACTCAGACTTTGGCAGTACATTATATCAAAGAGGTTCTCTGAGGCTGGTGCTGTAGAACCCCTTACCCATCTTCCTCCAATTTCCTCTCCTGTCTCTCAGTGTCTTTGCTTGCTAATTGTATTTTCTTCCCGACTCTGGTCTCCAGGGCAGATTCCTGATCTGAGTCCCCATCTCACCCCAGCTTTCGAGGCAGGAAATGGGTGAAGGACTTGGTTTCAGAAAGGCTGCTGACTCTGACTCCCTGGTGGTGGTGGGGAATTCATGCCACCTGTCCTCTCACCTGCGCCTGTGATAGGTCTACTCAGTAGCACCTCCCTCCCAAACAACTGCTTTTGGACTGCCTCTTCCTCTACCAGGGCCCAGATCCGTTGGTGATCTGCTGAGCCTCTGAGCTGAGGGTATGGAGATTATGCTGATTAGGAGCAAGTTTTTTCTTTTCTTTTGTTAAGGGATGTCTGCCCAAGGCCACATCTACAGTGTCTGCTCACCTTCAGCCTCTGGTCAAGACTGAAAATTCCTTGGTAAAGGCCTGGCCACTACCTGGTGGTGCTACTCAAGGTGATTCTGTAAAGAGTAGGTGGGTGGCAGGGTCCCTGAGGCCTTGCAAGATGAGCATGGGAATCATCAGGAGTTGTAGGGGAAGTGAGGCAGTGTGTCCTGCTACTGATGTCTATGCCAGGCAGAGCAGCTGTGGGGGCTCCACATCAGGCCTCTGTTCTGGGGCCTGGCTGCCCCGAAACCTATTTCTGTGTTCCAGCTCCTGGCTTTGTCGTCTCCCTCCTGAAAGGGAGAAGGCAGTGCTTGTGGCTGTTACTGTGCTGCACAGCAGCTGTGGCAGGGAGTCTGTTCTTGGCATGGGCAGAAATTACCCAGGCTAAGAGAAAGGTGCTCTCAAGGTTTGTCTTGAATCACACAAGATCAAGAAGAAAAACAGGATAAAGATCCTGGCAGCCTTTGCAGTCTTGGTTTGCAGAATTTCTCCCTAGGTATAAGCCTCCCTAGGGCTTATACCATCTCTAGTGGCGAGGATAATCTCTATTCCCGGCCTCTGCCCTATGGGCAAACAGGAGTGAGGGGAGAGAGAAATTAAGCGAGCCGGATGGTGTTTGGCATTTTCTCTGCATACCTGGGTTCAAACTCAGTCTCTACTAGTTTTGTGACCCTGGGTCTCTAGTGGGACTGGGGGCTCCTTTGCCTGTTAGAGAGATACCTCTCTTCACCCCTCCCTACCACTGGTAGCTGGAAGGATTATAAGAGGTGTTTGTAAAGGATTTAGCACAGTTCTTGTTAATTGGTAGCTATTAGTTTTTTTATTATTAAAGGCTGCTGGAGGATCCTTGGACTAGCAACTGAAAGAGTTGTTTTGTTATGTAGAAAACGAGAAATGCCATTTTGTGCCAATCACAGAGGCTATACCCAGGCTCCTGTGTGAGGGTCAGATGTGAGAACTTCCTGAAGGGTTTCTTCTTGCTTTCACATCAGACCTGTTTTTCAGTCTCAGGTTATTCAGAGAGAACTTGTGTACCCCTGGCCACAGGCACGCAGCACAGTTTAGCGGGAAAGGTAGCATGCGCAAACTCTTGCAAGAACAGGTATCTGGCAAGGCAGGGTTATGGGGTGTTAGCTCCAGGAGCAGCCAGATACCTGACATTTTTTTAGCTACACGACTGAACAATTCTTTTTATCTCTTTGAACCAGCATCTTTGAGAATAATAAATCCTGCCTCACACAGTTCTTATGTTCACGTGGGATAATGGATGCAAAATTGTAATGCAGCATGCAAATAAATCATCATAGATTAGAATGCACCCGATATTCTGAGTGCTTTTGTGTATCATCTCATTTAATTTCCACAACAATTTAGGGCACAGTTAACTATTGCCCATATTTTATTAATGTGGAAGTTGAGCTGTTAGGAATTGTGTTTGTTGTTGGGTAGCTGACTCCCTGTGGAATCATGTGTCTGAACACCTCTTTCACCCAGAGTAGAAATAAACCAAAGTTTCTGCAAATGTCTGCACACTGCCTTTCTTCCATTGCCTTATTCTAATATCCCAGGGTGTAAGTTTAAAAAATGAGTAGACAAGATTCTTTTTGATTAGTTTGTCCTTTTGGTGCATTCTCTTGTCCTCTGTCCCCTCATCTATAGGTTCTGTGGGGCTAAAGGGCACAGCATCATCTTGGCTGTGATTTTCAGTGTCATTTGTGTGAGACTTAGACCCTCTTGTGCTCACTTGCCTAATGGTGCCTTTTAAGAAAGAGGCTCAATTTTCAAGTTCCATTTTTTCTGTGGTTCTGATGTGCTGCTTTGCCTCCTTCCCTCTGCTCCAAACAGTCTGCCAGTGAGCACTCACTTCTGAAGTTTTAAATATGTTTGGGGGAAAAAAAAGAAAGAAAGAAACAAATACCCTATAAAAAATAGGAACTCAGTGGCTGATGGCATTTGGAACATTGGTGGTGCTCATTAACAGTTGTGATACCAGCCTCACATTCATTCTCATTCCTTTTTTATTTAAAGATTTATCTTATTTATACATACAAGAGCTGGGGTATAGGCCAGAGGTGAAGGGGTGGGGTGATGAGAGGGTCACCAGAGACAGAATGGGGTGCAGAACAGACAGATTGACTGAAATATACTGCAGAGGGGAGCAGCAGGTGAGACAGGAGGGATCTGCGGTGCCATGTGGGTCAGCCTCCTAACCAGGGATTCAACTTGTGCTGCAGTGGCTGCTGATAGCTTCATAGTGCTTAGACTTCACCCCTTGCGCCACCAGGGAGGCCCCATTCTCCTTGCTTTTGTAGCATATTTATAGGATAAGAAAGAGGCTTTGTGGGTTACTCTTTATGACAAAGAAAACATAAGAGGGTGTGACATAAGGAACAAAGGTCTGGTTTGGAATTAAAAAAAGCAACTGGTGGGTCTACAGACTTGCCCAGGAGATGCAGAGCTCTTGGTAGCGGAGATACGGTTTTCCTGGCACTGACCCAGGTACCCTGGCTCTGATAGCCGATTGTTGATGTCGTCAGCATGGGTGTTGTTCATGTCATATCACTGAAAAGAGGAGGGACTTGGCTGAGGTCAGGTAGCCAGATCTAACGGTGGACACTAGACAGGTTTCTGACTCCAAGGCAAAGTTTCATTTATTGCAATAATTTTAACAATTTTTCCTTTTCTGTACATATTGTGGAAAACTTAGAAAATTACAAAGGAAAATAGAGAGGGGGACTCACCAAAGACAACTGCCATTGACATTTTTTTATAAGATTTATTTATTTATTCATTCATTCATTCATTCATTTTTTTTTATTTATTTATACATGCACTGGGTACAGTCAGAAGTGCAGGAGGGTGAGAGAATTCACCAGAGCCAGAGTGGGGAGCAGAGCAGGCAGAAGGACCGAAGTACACTGCTGAGGGGAGCAGCGGGCGGCAGGAGAGGTCTGTGCGCCATGTGGGACCCTCCTCCTGTGGCCAGGGAGCAGCCGGGTATCGAACCGGCGCTGTAGAGGCTGCAGGCAGCTTCGTAACCCAGCGCTCAACCGCTGTGCCACCAGGGAGGCTCTGCCGTTGACATTTTGATGATTTTCTAAAGTTTTTTTAGGAAGAAGGGACATTTGTCTTTGCCAGAAAAGATTTATTTCTACATCTCTGGGAATATCCAGTTTCTTGTCTTGAAGCAGGCATGCTTTTTGTAAGCTTTGGTTCCTTAACAATTAGGTTCAAGTTTTTTATTTTTGTGAAACACTGTATTAAGTACTGTGGGGAAGAGAAAGATGAACAAGGCATTCCTGCCTTCAGAGAGTTTATAATTAAGTGGGTGAGGCAAATGTCTACTCAAGTAATTAGTAAAGGCATCATAGTAATAGCAAACAGCTATGCTACCCAGCTCTGTTCCAGGTGCTTTAGACAAATTGCTCACATTTAATCCTTAATCTTGTGAAGGAGGCACTACCTACTTTACGATTATAGAAAGTACAAGGTTAAATGGCTTGCCCAAAGTGCTAAAACTAACAACCGCCCAGGATGAAATTCAAATCCTGGTTGTCCCCACAAAATCAAGTGACCTCTCACGAAAAACTGCCCATCAGTCCCAGGAAAGAGAAGCACAGTCAATCTTCCCAGATGAGTAGAGTCAGGGCATATACCTCGATGTCATTCTCTGCTTTTCCTGTTTCAGGTTTTAAGATGAATGAGTCTGATTGTTTTTTGAGTAGCACTCTTTATTTTTCAACATTCCCTGCTTGGATTCTTTTGTTTATTTGGATCACATGATAACTCTCAATTTCAGAACTGTAAGGACATGGAAAGGTTATCTAAACCTCACCTCTTTGTTTCCTTATTTACAGGGAACTGAATCTCAGAGAAGGGAAATGACCAGGGAATACATAATTTTATTTGACTCAGGACCAGAACTCAGGGTTTTTCCACCAGTTCCCCTAAGTGTGAGAGGGTGTGAGACAATACAGGGGTGAATATTTACCTTACTGGTTGTATACATGCGTGTATACTTTTTCATGTTTGTGAGAAGAGAAATACAGGTAGAACATCAAGCTATTCATTTGGCAGCAGGAACTGCTTAGGATGTGGCTAAGGTCTGTGTGGTCTATTTAAAGAAGGAAGTGGAAGTACAGGTTGGGCAGGGATATGGCAGGATAAGGCAGGAATTATGGAGGCTTCTTGCGGGTGATATGTGGATAACATTAGGGCACAGTGCACATGTACCAATTTGTGCTCTCCGACAGGATTTACTTGCAGGGGCTGGAAGAAGGGCACCGGCCCCTTCTGGAAACACATTGCCTGCTAGGTGTTGTACCTGTGGGTCAGTATTAATAGGCTCATTCTGTGTGCGCTAAGAAAGAGCTTGATTAATAAGCCTGTGGGCACACAGGAGTTTAGATCCTGACTTGGGCTCCTTCCCCTGCCCCTTCTAACCACCTGCCACATTCTACAAAGTGGTTGAGCCCTGGGCCCAGCCTGCCCCTCCGCTGGGGTTCTGACATCTTGTTCAGATACGAGGCTCAAGTGGAAATGACTATGGTTTGGTTGCTAGGTTGCCACCATAACCTGCTAATTTAAGGCTTGATTTTGAAAGAATTTTAAAGAATGTGCTGTATTTATAATATGTGGTATTTATCAAATGTGACTCATGCTGGTAAGTGATGGAACTCTTATCCTGCTGCCTTTTGGCTTCCATGCACGTTGTGATGAAACAGTGTGCATTGTGAGCTCCATGCAGACATAGATTGTGCCTGTCAGTCTGTCTAAAGGGCAATTACTGGATGATTTTTTGAGAGTGATTCATCTATCCATACTTTAAAGTTCAGAGAATCAACTAGTCGGTCTTTATCTGGAATGGAAGAATGGTGATTAAAGTGGGGGCTGCTCCAGGTTAGCTGAAAAAGAGTTGCAGGTTATAAAAACAGGGCCCCTTTGGGAGATTTTGGTTAGAGCTTGGGGTCTCAGCTTGGGATACCTCCTAAATCAGCCAAGAAGGTTCTACCTCTCCATGGTTTAGGAGCACACTGAGCTTAATCTCTTGCATGAGGCAGTCATTGCTTATCTGCTGTGCATTAGGTGCTATGATAATGGGGAGGCTGGATGATGGACACCCCCCAAAAGATATCCATATTCTAATTCCCAGAACCTGTGATATGTTACCTTATGTGGTATCAGGGACTTTGTAGGTGTGATTAAGTGAAGACTCTTGGAATGGGGAGAGCATCCTGGATTATCTTGGTGGAACCAGTGTAGCCTAAAGGGTTCTTGTAAGAGGGTCAGAGTGAAGAGAAGGAAACTGATAAAGGCAGCAGAAGTTGGGACAATGTGGAGCCATGCACCAAGGCATGGGGGCATTCTCCAGAAGCTGAAAAAAGAAAGGAAGGCATTCTCCTTTAGAGCCTCTAGAAGGAATGCAGCCCTATGGACATTTTTTGGTATTAGACATTTGAAACTGATTTTGGACTTCTGGCCTCCAGAACTGTAAGATGATAAACCTGTGCTGTTTTAAGTCACTAAATTTGTGTTAATTTGTTATACCAGCTATAGGAAACCAATACAGATAGGTACTGAAAATCAGTGAGGACAGCACATTCCTTACCTTCAGGTGGCTGTCCGACTAGTTGGGGGAGGTAGCCAACTTTGATAATAGTGGTGAGTACCCCAATAAGACTAAGTGCAGAGCCTCCCCGGTGGCGCAGCGGTTGAGCGCTGGGTTGCGAAGCTGCCCGCGGCCTCTGCAGTGCCGGTTCGATCCCCAGCTGCTCCCCAGCTACCGGAGGAGGGTCCCACATGGCGTGCAGACCTCTCCTGCCACCCGCCGCTCCCCTCAGCAGTGTACTTCGGTCCTTCTGCCTGCTCTGCTCCCCGCTCTGACTCTGGTGAATTCTCTCACCCTCCCGCGCTTCTGACTGTACCCAGTGCTTGCATAAATAAATAAATGAATGAATGAATAAATGACTAAATAAATAAATCTTAAAAAAAAGTTTTTTAGACAAATTGCTCACATTTAATCCTTAATCTTGTGAAGGAGGCACTACCTACTAAGTGCAGGATTTTTGGAGTTAAATCTGCCTGGGAAGATTAGTAAAGACTTTCTAGGGAAACTGACCACAGAGATGCCACTGAAGGAGAGTTTGAGTCCGGGCACGAGGGGGCCCAGAAAAGAGCCTTTCTGGCAAAGAAAAGAGCGTGTTCAAAGTTAGCATTAAGATCTGAGAATTAGGTGACGGCTACAGGCCAGGCTTTGCAAGGCAGGAAGTTACTTTCATCTAAGTTGGTGCAGGTTGTCGGTCTTGTGTTCCGATGAAAGCCTTTCAGGCCTTACAGATTGGGGAGGTCGGCTAGGAAAGTCGTGTTCTATGCTTTGGGGTTGTGTGATGCCAAAGCTAACAGCATCCTGGGCACCTGCTAGCTTTTTAACCTATTTTATCCCATTTAATTTTCAAAACAAGTTCTCAAGGTAGGACTGCTATTTTCTTCATGTTGGAATTGAGGAAAATGAGACCTAGGTTAAGTAATAGGCCCATGGCCGTATAGCTTGTAAGTGGAGGATCTGAGACTTGAATCCAGGCCTTCAGTCTTCATGTTCTTACTTTTCTCCTCAGTGGGAGACCGTCACTGGGCCAGAAATCAGAGGACCTCAGTTATAGACCTAGTTCTGCTGCTTGTTAGACTTAGAACAAGGTACCTGTTCTCCAAACTCAGTATCCCCATCTGTTCAAGGAGACCATAACCTACCTGCTTCAGCAGTGCTGTGAGAATAAAAGGAGACCCTGAAGGAGTGTATCTGCTCTCACCAGTCTCAGATGCCCCCAGCAAGCCTTGTAGTGAGGCCCGTTTTCCACACAGTGCTTGCTCAACTTAAGGATCTTGAAGCAGATTGGAGGATTTGGCCACAGTGGATCACTCAGGTGTCTTTGTGGACCAGTGCATTTCTATTCATGGTTAGTGGTGAAGATAGAAAATGGGTAAGAGAGAAGCAGTGAGTGACCTGCCTCAGGTCACTGAGAGTGGCAGTATAAGTCTGGAAGGAAGAAGCATGGTCTGCTTCATGTTCCCTGCAAAGAGGCCAGTGCTAGAGGTGACTGAGGGGAAACCTTTCCTGACTTAGAATCAGGGGAGTAACCTCTAGCTCTGCCACTTACTATGTGTGTGATTTGAGACAAGTTGCTGTGAGTACTGGAGCCTCAGTCTCTTCACGTATAAAATAGGGTTAATGAGTCTTACTTTGCGAGGTATGTAAAAGCAGCTTGCCCAGTGCCTTGCGATGCTGGGCGTTCCATGAAGTGACCCTCTCTAAATCTGGCAGTTCAGTACTTCTTAAGGTTAATCCAATAAACCCCAGCTCTTCGCAGGGTTCCACCTTTCTCCCTTGCCTTTCAGACTCATTTAGGCACGTTGTAATTGGATGTGAAGGGAGGGTCTGCTCACAGAATGAGAGCCCCATGAATCTTTGAGGGGGAAGGGAAAACCCTGTACCACCCAGCGGGAAATAGGGAGGAGCGGATTTCAGGTGGCTGCAGTGGGTGCACTGAGCCATTTGGAAGAGAAATTATGTTTGTCTTGCCAAGTAAAAGATTGAGTGTCACTGTTTTGCTTTCTGGGAATAATGGCTGTGCAGATGAAGTAGATTTATGGCGCTGAGATACGTCATACAACAGACTGCTCTCTTTTTGGTTTTTCTCTTCTGATTATTAAAGTAATATGCTTTGGGGGGAATATTTGGAAATACCAAAGAAGAAAATAAAAGCATTTACTTCCATACCCAGAGATGATTACTACCAACATTTTGGTGTATTTCCATTCTTTCTTGAAATGCATCATTTTGATGTTTTATTCACTTAACATTATATCATCTACACTTTCCAGATCCTTACATATTCCTTAAAAACATTATTTGCTGAATAATAGTCTGTGGGGGTACAAGTACCACAATTTTCTTAATCATTCCTTACTCAATGGTGAACTGTTTAGATTGCTACCACTATAGTACATAAATTTCCCCCTAAAATACATAAAAATATGTATTCCTAGAGCTGGAATTCATAGGTCAAAGTACATTTAAAAGTGCTTATTGTGTTCTATTTACTTTATATTAAGAAGCAAAAACGTCATGGTTCCTTAGGCAGCCGTGGGCCGGCCACTGAGGTCCCTGCTTCTGACCGTTGTGTGCAGACGGGCACCTCCTGGCTGCTCACTCGCTCCCTGGCAGACAGTACAATCAGCCTCTTGTGGTCCCACAGTGAAATTTAAGTAATGGGTCAGCCTTTCCAGTGCTTCCCTTTCTGTCAGGAAGTTCGTTTGTGAATCTAACCTAAATCTCATCTGCTGCGTTTTAAATCCTCACCCTCCGCTGTCTCCCCTCAGTGGAGTGGATGGCGTAGAGCTGTGCGCGGTCTGCGGGCCCACCTTCTTCTCTCCCCACTGCCTGACCGCTGTGATTCTAGCCACCAGCCTTATGTTACCCTGGAGGAAACTTGAGGGTCTCTGGCTACTGCTGTCTCGACTGGGAGGGCGGTCCTTGCATCGAGTTGCTGCTGATAACGCCAGGTAGGGTTTCCGAATCTGAGAGCGCCCGAGCCATGGAGACCAGCATCCCAGCCTCTCCTGTGCCCTCTGCAGAACTTTGGGGGCAATTAGCATTCAGCATGGTGCTCTCCTATTGGCACTGCGTGTCTATCAGATTCATTCTGTGGGAAAAAAGAAATGTGGCTACAGCAGGTATTAATTGTATTTCAGTCCCAAGTGCATTGGCCAAGTGGTAAATGCGCGAAGGAGGATGGTAGGCAGGGAGGACCAGGATGCATTCCGTGACGGGAAGCTGGCCGCAGTGTAGGAGGATACGGTCCCAGTTTATGCCTCCCACGTTGGCACAGTGGCTGCTTGATGCCCGCAGCCTTGGTTATCTTTCTTAGTTAGGGCCCTTTGTTGGGACCTGACTTCTTTACTACGGGGCAGTGGGATGTTAATTTGGAAGGGAAATGAATATAACTGTAACTTCATCTGTAGAAGAGGCCCCTGGTGTCCCTCACTTAGGTACTTTAGAATCTGGCTGGCAACAGGCCAGCAGGTAGAGTGAGTCTTGCAGGAAACAGCCAGGGAACTGAGTGCTGCAGCACCTGTGGGAGTGTCTTTGAGTGTGGCTGGAAGCTCAGAGGAGGCGGGACCCAAAGTGTCTCTGAGGCTGCCCAGTCTGGTTGACCTCGAGCCCTTTCTCTCCCCTCCATGTCAGTGCCAGGCAGTCCTGCCTTGATACAGACTGCGTGATGCACCCTGGTTTACTTCCGCAGAAGGCCTCTGCCCTTAAGGCATGATACTTCTTTGTACTTTGCTGTTCCCTCCTTCAGTGTTTGGTACAGTGCTAGAGCTTGATTGAAATGAAACAAGCATTTATGAGGCAAGTCCCAGTGGTTTTATGCACACAGTAAGTAAGTATAATTCATTGCTCTTCAGTTCCCATTTATGAATTCCATGTCAGATTGTTTATCCTCCTTTTGAGGATGAGCTTTTCCTTCTGCCTCCCTTTGTTATTCCAAATACACTTTAGGGCTGAATGTCCCTGATACTTAGAAGCTTATTTAGCAAGCTGAAGCCCAGTGATCCCACTGCAAGACCATGGCCCAGTGAATACCCTCCCTGACTTGCACATTAGAATCCTTTGTGGGAACATCTAAAAAATATTGATGCTTAGGACCCATTGCTAGAGATTCTGATGGATTTGGCCTAGGTTGGGGCTCTAGCATCATTTTTAAAACATACCATGGGTGATTCTAATGTTTAGTGATTTTTTTCAGAATCAGGAGTAAGCTATGCCTGCCATGTCCTACCAGCAATTTCCCTTTGTAGGAGATGTGTACTAGCTGTAGGTTGTTCCACATCCTTTTTGGAAGCAGAAAGGGTAAAATGAAAAATGAGTGCATACGCCGGGTCTTCCATGCATGATATTGGCTTGATGGAAAGTCCCCGGTGGATGGAACTTTCTATTACCGGGTATGTTCTGGCTGTCACTGTGCCTGGTAGTTAAGTGAGGAACCTGGTCAGGGTGAGGATGCTTTAGTTAAGGTTAAAGATAAAAAGGAACAAACAAGGAATTTTATACAGTCAGCCCCTGTATCTGCAGGTTCTGTGTCTGCAGATTCAACCAACCTCGGACGGAAAATACAGATTCTATAGTTAGACCTATGATGGTTGTATCTATACTGAACATGTCAGATTTCTTGTCACTATTCCATAAACAATAGAGAATGGCAACTTATTTACATAGCACTTACAGTGTACTGGGTATTCTAGAGATGATTTAGAGTATATAGGAGGGTGTGTGTAGGTTGTAGGTTATATGCAAATCCCCACTTGAACATCCACATATTTTGAGATTCTTGGGGGTCCTGGAACTAATCCCCATACGGAGGGTAATTATATTTGTTTTATAGGGGGAATTGCAACAGAGGCATTAAGTGACTTGCCCAGGATCATGCCGTGCATTAAGGTTGGAATCAGCCTGGAAGCACCTGTAGTCAAGTCCAGGATGTTAATACCACCTCATATTTGCAGAGACCTTTGCTCTTTGAAAGTATAGCCCATCTTTCTGCACCTCTAGTTTGATTAAGTAGAGAGTACCCTCCATTTTCTATTTTTAACAGTATTTTTTGTTGTGGGCACTGTCCTGTGTATTATAGGACATTTGGCAACACTACTTCTACCCCCTGGATGCCAGTGGGATCCCTCACTTGTGGCAGTCAGATGTCTCCCTCCATTGCCATATGTACCCTGAGGGCAGGGGCAAAATTACCCTGGTCGAGAACCACTGCTTTAGTGGCAGAAGCCTTGTGTGTCTGTGATGGTTTCTAAGGTAATGGCAAATTTACATTTGGGGACTTCATTTTTAAATATGCCAAGTTGGTTTCTTCCCAACTTGGCTACCTTGCTGGGTTACACACATAAGTGAAGTCATGCTGAATGCTAACTCTCTCCTACTCTCTGGTTTGGCTTGCTAAGGGAAGGTGGAAACAAACTTGGAAAGGCCACTGAATTTGGACTGCAGTCTGAATTTATCTGCCCGCACTGCTCTTCCTAGCTGTGGGGTCTAGGACAAGCACCTAACTTGCTTGAGCCCCTTTTCTCTTCTGCTTATGATGGAAATGTTTGTTGTGAATGAGAACTAAGTGACACCTTGAATGTGGAAGTGTTTATAAAACATTACTCACATATTAAGTGGTGATGAGATTCAGGTCTAATTACCAGCACTTGAGGTTTCTTTCAAATTTAAAGTGCAGAATTCAGCACAGCAATTCTAGACTTTTATTTGGCCAAGTATATTACCCTTTTCATCTTTCTGCCCATAAAGTTAATCTTCTCTTCTCTCACTTTAAATTTAATCTCTTTCTTGGTGGCTATGGCAATACCTTTTTTGGG
This sequence comes from Talpa europaea, assembly GCF_964194135.1. Taxonomy (NCBI): domain Eukaryota; kingdom Metazoa; phylum Chordata; class Mammalia; order Eulipotyphla; family Talpidae; genus Talpa; species Talpa europaea. The sequence continues at coordinate 39,516,211 of NC_140073.1, read as the reverse complement.
TCATTGTCTCTGCAAGATTGATTGTTAGTTATTACCTCTGACTGGTGAGAGCCAGGTTTTTTTTTTTCCTTTTATAGTTTTTTTTTCCCTTTGTGGTTTCCAAAGGACTGTCAAATATTTTATGAAAATCAAAAGCAGTGCCACCTCTCTTTTCCTCAGTGCCAGCACCTAGAGCCATGTATGGTAATTGGTGTGTGAGGTCAGCGCGTGCACAGGGAAACCAGCATCAATCTGCAAAGAGATGCTTGCAGATGAACTTAGAGATTAAAGGTCTCTGAGCTCTTTGGCACAGGAAAGCTCAGTTAGCCTGGCACTTAGTTTTGCAGATGAGGAAACTAAGCCCAGAGTGGGAATGTGTCCGAGATGTCACAGAGACAGACTTTTCAGGTAGCAAGGCTCTTGGCATGCAGCTCAGATGGTGGGGGAGCAGGCGCCCTCCATATCCTGGGGGCTGGGCTGCCTTCTCTTTACGTCAGCTATTGCCTGCAGGTCCTATGAAATTCTCTCTCTGCTTAGTGGCTGGAAATTCACCAGATTTCACACAGTACTTGGCACGATTTTCATGGATGCTAATGTAGCAGGACGTCTTGAGAGGAAACAGCACTGAACATGAAGGGTTCCAGCTTCAGGTGTGAACATATTAGCAAGGAAAAAGACCAAGACACTGAAGCACCTTTCATTTCTTCAGTAACTGCAAGCACCCTGCCTTAATTCCACATTTTCTTCCACTCTGATGTGCTCCTATGTCCTCATCACTGCAAATATTCATGGTTGGTATACTTGCTGTTTGCATGCTTACTACACACCAGTGCATGTGAAGTGTTTACGCAATGCAAAAGTCATTTGATCTACCCAGAAACTCCACAAAAGGGTACTAGCACTATCATTTTTGTAAATGAGAAAGCAGGTTAAGTAACTTATTTAAAGTCACCGAGCAGGTGGGAGAACTGAAAATTCAAACCCCTCCAATTCATGAAACCTAAATAGTCTTGCTTCTGGTCTGTACACCTCACCAGCCTGCTCCTCTCTAACCAAAATCGATGACTTTAAGGACCTGCTGTTTGTCAACTGGCCAGTGTGAACCTTTGGGGCTGTCCCCTGGGTCACCACCTGCCCCTGGGCATTTCTCAGGTTGAGCCAAGAGCCTGAATGAACTGTCCCCAACTCGGGCACCAGAGGTGTGCTTGCTGTCAAGGGAAGCATAGCCTTTAGAGACTGAGGCCTGGGTTTTGGTTGCATGGATTCCTTAACCTTCTAGAGCCTCGTCTTCCTTGGCTACAAAGTGGAGGTGATTCCTCTCACAAAAAAATCTTTTTTTTTTTTTTGAAAGCATTAAATGAAAAACTTCACATTGAACGTGTTTGTAAGCTGAGTTTAAGTGGGATCCTGAGACTTGTGATTATCCAGTGCCTAATTCATCACTGTCATGATACTAAAGAAAGGTAGAGAGGAAGCCTGGAGGAGAATGTTCAAGGAAATGAAGTCCAGGGACAGCTGGGAAGAAGGGAAGGAAGCAAACTATTCTCCTTGCCAGTCTTTCAAAGCCTGTTACCTTCATGCCATGTGTGAAGCTGCCATTCTGCCTCCTTCCTCCTCTGGATAAAGTGTTCACAGGCATTGTTGGGGGATCAGGGGTGCCTACAGGTTCCACTCCCCTGTAGATATTCACCTAAGGGCTCCATCCTGCTCTTCCTTGGGGCTTTGCAGCAATGAAGGGCTCTTGGAGGGCTTGGTTTGTTTAAATGGAAATTGTTAATACTTTGGGCTAGAGTGACCTTAGGAAAGCAGAAAATTAATTTTTTTTTCATCATGGAGGTAGTATACGACAACTTCCCAAACTGGATAATGGAGAAAAGGTGGAAAAATACCTATATTCATGTTACCTTAAGGTGTTTTTTTCAAGAACTTGTTGGGAGGTGGATGGGAAGGTGGGAGAGTAATAATTTCTATTTTAACTATATATATATATATATATCATGTAACTAAATATATGTCTCATATATATATATCATGGCACAGTACAAAAGCAGTAAAAAATAAGTTTTTATTGAATGTGCTTTTAGTCATATTGTACATATGGTCTTTGGCTCTGTTAACATTACATTATTTTCATATGTCTAAACAACATTCTTCCCCACTTTAAAGGTTTTAAAAAAAATGCAAGCAATATATGCAAAATGTATCTATGAATTTTTAATTATATAAGTGGGTAGCAAAACACCAACTTGGTGACAGTGGTGAAATATTACAAGTGATTTTTATTTTTTTGCTTTTTCTAAATTATCTGCAATGAGCAGGAACATAGAGAAGTATGCAAAGGAGATACTATCTTTAATCTTAGAATTAACATTGTGACCTTTTTATATCCAGTGTTCTTTGGATTTTGTAAATATAATTGAGATTATACATTATTTTATATCATTGTGGGTCCTGGTTGGTTTTCATTTAACATAAGAGTTTATTAAATTTAGATTCTTTATAAACTTTTTAAATGGATGCATAATGTTCTTTCAAGTAGAAACAGCATATTTTGTTTCTGTTCACATATGGTTGAACAATTAGGTTATTTCCAGTTTTTTGTTTTTTTTTTTTACTTTTAATTTAATGTCATCATGAACAAGTTAGGGAACATAGCATTTTGAAGTGCATATTCTGAAGAAGTCAGTCTAGGACTTGAAGAACTGTATTCCTGATGGGTGGATGCACAGCAGACACCCAGTAGTTGCTTAGTGAATGAGGGGACATATGTGAAGGCGTTTTCTATAAATGCTTTCAATAATTGGTCACATGGGAGAGCAAAGACTGTTTTAAGGCAATGAAAGCATGTTGAGAGGGACCCCAAAAATGGATTTGAAAATCCAAACTCTCCTTAATCTTATAGCCTCAAGGTTTTTGAGAGGGATTTGCAATTTTGCATGAGAGATTATTAGGAGAAAGTAGAGCAAGTTCTACAATTTCACAAATCACTATTGTTGCCCCACATCGGAGAACCAATTGGCAGCAATACTTTTCCAGTCTTTGAAGGAAGGGAGCATGGCAAGGACAAAAGCCTAAAGGACAGTTTGTTGTCTGACTGCATGTTGTCCCAGTAGCCGCTGAAACCAAATCAATTTGTGGAGGATTGTAAGGTTTTTCTTTGGCTTGACTCTCTTTTGGAATTGAATAGCAAAACAGAATTTCTCTGAAAAGTGTCTCTTTATTTGTGCCTGGAGTGCTCTGTAATTTGGACCTTGTCAGAACAGTCTGTCTCTATTTTGAATTTGGAGCCATTGACTCCCTTTTTCTTTCTACTGTGAGCTATTTATATGCCAAAAAAGCGTAAGTGGAGGCCTTTTTACCTTCTTCTTCATAATTTCAAGAAATAAAGAAAGGAAAGCAGCATTCTCTAGAATCTGTAATCCCTGAGTGTTTGCAACAAAGAAATGAAAAATATTCTAATATGGATGTTCCTGCAGTGTTGATGGATTATGGATGGGCAATGAGAAGCTGGGCTGTTGCGTCCTAAGGTGTGTTTCTCAGCCTTTTCCAAGACCCACTGGGCCAGGGGGCCCTCTTCACCCTGCTGCACATGCATCCCAAACACACCCTTTTAGTCCATTTATTCATTCCATTCATTTACTCATTCTCTCTGTTTGGTTCCCTCTGGTTATTGATCACTTCATGTTCTGGGCTGTGAGGGTGCCAAGTGACATGGCTAGACAACACTTCCTCCTATTTCAGTTGGGGTTCAATGGCAGTAATGAGAAATGGATTTAATACAGCGAGTTAGGTGCTTACGTCATCGTTGGAAGGGTGAAGGAGCAGGCTCTAGGCGGGCCTCTGGCAGTGGCTCCTAAAACAAGACTGAAAATGGTCCACTCGTTAACTGTTTTTTTTTCCCCTTTTTCTCTCTTTTCTGCCTGTTTCCTGCTACCAATTTCTCTGTCCCAGATCTTAGACTCTCCCCTTCTGAGACCTGTTTCATGGAATTCAGGGTTTGTCGTGTCAATGATCAAGCCTGCTGTTAATAACAGTTGTACACCCTTCACAATGCACCCGCTGTGTGCTAAGTCTTTTGCATGTCTTATCTCAAGTCTCACATTATCTCATTATAAATAAGGAACCTGATGCTAATAAAAGTTAAGTGACTTACCCAAGACAATTCAGCCACTAAGTAATATTTGAATGCAGGCAACGTTCCTGTCCAGAGATGCTTGCGGCTTAAAAGATAAGCTGGAACAAAGAAGATACCCAGATGGCCAGTAAGCTCATGAAAAGATGCACAAGATCATTAACCATAAACAAAATGCAAATCAAAACCATAACGAGATAGCCCTTTACACACACGAGGCTGTCTATATTAAAAATGACAGACAATTAAAAAGTGCTGTTAGGGACATGAAATTGGAACACTAATACACTACTGGAATGGAAAATGCTGCGTCCACTTTGGAAACCAGTTTGCAAGTCCTCTATATATAGTTACCATGTGACTCATGATTCTACTCCTACATATATACCCAAGAGAAATGAAAACCTATGTCCACACAAAAACTTGCACATGAATGTTCATAACAGCATCATTCATTATATCCCTTAAGTAAAAGTAACTGGAAAGTCCATCAGCAGTTGAAGTAGGTTAATAAAATGTGGTGTATCCTTATAGTGGAGTGTTATTCATCAATTAAGGAGTGTCAAGCAGTGATATATGTTACAAGGATAGAAGTTGAAAGATGCCAATCACAAAAGATGACACAGTATATAAACTCGTTTATATGAAATGTTGAGAATAAGCAAATCTATGGAGCTAGAAAGTAGATTGGTCATTGCCTAGGGCTAGAAGGGGGCTGATAGCTAAAGGGTGTGGGCTTTCTTCTTAGGGTGATGAAAATGATCTAAAATTGAGGTTATGGGGCCTCCCCGGTGGCGCAGCGGTTGAGCACTGGATTGCGAAGCTGCCCGCAGCCTCTGCAGCGCCAGTTCGATCCCCGGCTGCTCCCCGGCCACCTGAGGAGGGTCCCACATGGCGCGCAGACCTCTCCTGCCACCCGCTGCTCCCCTCAGCAGTGTACTTCGGTCCTTCTGCCTGTTCTGCTCCCCGCTCTAGCTCTGGTGAATTCTCTCACCCTCCTGCGCTTCTGACTGTACCCAGTGCTTGTATAAACAAAACAAACAAACAAACAAATAAAAACACGCCTCTATTAAAAAAAAGTATTAAAAATAAAATAAAATTGAGGTTATGTTTTTATAATTATGACTATACTGAGGATACTAAAAGACACTGTGTTGTATACTTTAAATGGATGATTTGTTTGACACCTGAATTATATCTCAATAAAGCTGTTACCAAGCCAAAAAAGAGAAAAGGAAAAGTTGATGGATAATAGTTACTCAGATAAATGAATTGCTGATGGTGGGATTTAGAGAATAGTAGATAAATCCTACGCAATTTTCTTAAGATTTTGGCTTATATTAGTTTGTCCTCACTAGAAATGACTGAAGAAATGAACTTAATTTAGCACAAAGTTAAATACCCAGCTCCCACTTGACTATCTGGTCATTGGTAGATTGGTAGATCATTGGGAGATCTTGAGGTGATTTTTCTTAGCTGTTACTTTCCTAGGTTGTTTGATTTTTCTCTAAGGGATGTACATTGCTTTTCACATAGAAAACCAAAAATAAACTGTCATAAAATATGTATTCCATTGTGCAAAAAGAACATCATGACTTCCACATGATGTGCCAGTTGAACTAGTTTGAAAATTTTTGACCTAGAAAAAAGATTTTTGGGAGAAAAATGAGAGGCGTCACAAGTGTGTTTGTCCCTGAATTGAGCTGGTATCACAATCCAACCATCCTCACAGCCTCCTGCTTTTCACCCTCTCATATCTTACTTGCCCTTTGAGTCTGTACAAGGACCATCAAGTTAAAGATCATACCGGTGTATGCAATTTTGTACACAACTTATTTACAAGGCAAAGACAGTGGGGGTGGGGGTGTTTGATGAACAGTCAGAACAAATTAAATACATGTAAAAGGAAGAAATGTAGTGGGGCATCTGTGCCCTTAGGTAATTTGTTCCATTTTATTGTCCAAGTATAATTGCTGATGCCAGCATTTCATAGTCTACTTGTAACCCATAAAACACCTCATGAAAATTACAAGGCCTATACAGAACAGGAAATCACTGTATCCCCCTCCCCTTTCCACCTGAGCTAAGGGCAGGCTGGACCACGAGTCTGTTTTTTTAACAGGATTTATGGATCAGCAGAGTGAAATTTATAGAGGCCCAACTATATGTATGAAGACAGAATTCGCAGTTATGCAATCAGAGTAAAGCTGAGGATTTACAACCCGTGAGAGGCTTACATATGGAGAGTTCTTTTCCCATTACACATTAAGTTGGCAACTTGGAGTGTGACCTGGATTTCTTGGGCTGGAAGGTGGTAAGCTCTGGGGTTTTAAGGCTGTCTACATTTATTGTGTGTGCCTGCAAGTAAAATCCAGGTGCCTTCCAGGTAAAAGAGGGAGTGAGTCGGGGGAGAAACTCACTAGGTGTATCCTGCACCTCACCCTGACAAGCCAGCCAGCACTTTTCCTGCACACCCGTGGCACCGGGGGACCAATGACAGCAGGCTTGGAACAGCTTGCAGAGTATGGTAAAAGGAGAAATACCAGAGAACGAGGTTTTCAGTTCTTCACCACACCACTATAGGAGCATTCTGCCTTTGGGCAAATCACTCTTTTTTTAAGACTTTCCTAATCTTTAACAGAACAATGCCACTTCCCCTCCATGCTCAGGGTGACTGCCATATGACAGTCACATGGAAAGCACATAGCACAGTGCTTAAGACATGTTAGACCTTTGACAAAGGTCATTGCTTCTTAACCATTTTTCTGCTTTGCCTCCCCTTTTCCAAGCCTCATTCTTCCAGTGGCTTGGCGGAGAAAATTACCCAACTTTCTCTACCTTCAGAGATCACCTGTCATGTCAGTATTCTATTAAACTATTTTCTACCCACCTGTCTGTTTTTGTGCTAGCTTTTAGTCTATATTGAACACATTGAAGTAAAACCCATAGAAACAAACAAAAAAAAATGTTACTCTAAAATAACATTGTCTAGGAGGGCACCTGTGATGATGGAAATGTTCTTGACTATCCTTGTTTTGTTCGTTCACTTTGATTTTAAGATCAGTTTGCAAAGATCCATGAAAAGCACTGTGAGAAGTTGATTGGTTTCACATTGAATTTTTTTTATATAAAAAAATTTTTTTAAAGATTTATTTATTTATACAAGCACTGGGTACAGTCAGAAGTGCAGGAGGGTGAGAGAATTCACCAGAGCCAGAGCAGGGAGCAGAACAGGCAGACAGAAGAAGTACACTGCTGAGGGGAGCAGCGGGCAGCAGGAGAGGTCTGCATGCCATGTGGGACCCTCGCCCGGTGGCCAGGGATGGAACCGGTGCTGCAGAGGCTGCAGCAGCTTTGCAACCCAGCGCTCAAACTCAGCGCCACTGGGGAGGCCCGGTTTCACATTGAATTTATAGATTAATTTAGGAACAAATTGAAAGCTTTATGACATTGGGATTCTCAAGCTTTTACATTGAGACCTTTAAAAATATTTTTCAGAAAGACCTATTTTTCTGAAAGTTCTATCAGAGGTTCATACAGGGTGAAACGATCAGTAGAAGTCACAGTTTTAGACTGTTGGTTGGATGGCCATGAGGACAGTGAGTTAGAGCAGAGTCTAGAACCAAGGAGGTTAGCTGGAAGGGGGCTGTTAGAGTCGTCCAGCTGGGAGGGGAGGAAAGCTTGCATTTAGGAGTGTGAGAAGGGTGCAGGGCCAACATAGGCCAGACATTTCTTAGGAAGTGTGGACAAGGCCGCCTTAATCCATTCAGTGCAAAATAAGGCAGAGTAGTAGTAGTAATACCTGCTGCCAATGATTGACAGCTCTTGATGTACCAGGTAGAGTGCCTGCAGGTTATGACCACCATTATTTCTGCTCCCCATGCTCCTAAGTAGGCTTTGTTATTCTAGCTTCCAGGGGAAGAAACCAAATCTCAGAGGGGCTAAGTAACCAACCCAAAGTCACTCAGGGGGGCAAAGCAGGTGTTCCAATCTAGATCTGCTCCTGCCCTAAGGCCACTGAATACTCGTCTCATCTTGGGTTGTCTCCGTTTATTGGAAGTGTTTTATGAAACTATGCCAGATCTTTTGAATTTTTTATTTTATTTTTTTAAATTTTTATTTATTTATACAAGCACTGGGTACAGTCAGAAGCGTGGGAGGTTGAGAGAATTCACCAGAGCCAGAGCGGGGAGCAGAGCAGGCAGAAGGACCAAAGTACACTGCCTAGGGGAGCAGCAGGCGGCATGTGGGACCCTCCTCCCGTGGCCAGGGAGCAGCCGGGGATCGAACCGGCACTGCAGAGGCTGCAGGCAGCTTTGCAACCCAGCGCTCAACCGCTGTGCCACCAGGGAGGCCCCAGGTCTTTTGAATTTTATGACTGAAATAAAGATGACTAAAATTCTGTTCCTAATCATAGTCAGAAAACCAAATTGGAATGTTTACCTAGTTTTATAATGTTTGATTAAAGAGTTAGACAAGTCTGAGTTTACAAGATCTATAAAATTTGAGTTCTTGAAAGGGTGGGAAAGTGGACTTTGGTGGTGTAGGGGTGGATCATGTGACTGGAGAAAGCACCAGAAATATTTTTTGAATTCTGAAAGTGCTCCTGGTCTTGTATTTCTGGGTAACATTTTGTTGATGTTTTTCCACCATTGGTCAGAGGGGAAAAAAAGAATAGCCTTAATTAAAATTTCTATTGTCTTTACTACAGAGGAAGGAAGCCATTCCATGGTTGTCATGGTGATTTCTGAATGACACCCTTGAAGTGAGTAGTGATTGCCATCCAGAGCCCTGAAATGAACATTTATCATTTTTCTTGCCCCCTGAGAGGCTGGCAGACCAAACTGCACATTTCCTTAATGGCCTTTGAAATTCACATTTGAGCCAAAAGTGTGTGTGCAAGGGAATGCGCTCCACTGCAGCCACAGTTAGAGTCAGTCGCAGAGTCTGAAATCCTATTCCTAATTGCTTTGTATTCCTGAAGCAAAATGGCATATGTGAGGCGCTTATGAAAACTCCCTGAAAGTAATTAGAAACTACCAGCCTCTCACGTGGCACAGCAGGACAGCTTGCAAGTCTTTCTCTCCCTCCAGCCCCCCCTGTTCCCCTCCCAGGCACTCAGAGGCCTTGCCTGATACACCTTCTCTGCAGGCTGCCCATTTAAAGAGGCTTGCGCTTAATGCCCAGCAACTTTAAATGCTGCCACTTACCTCCAGCCCTCCGCATCTCTCCCTGCACCCTGCCAGAGCACTGGAGCCAGCAGGCTGCATGCAGACAGATGCTATTTCTGACAGTAAAACCAGGTTCTTTTGCTGGATTGGGGTGTTTCTGTGCAGTATGATTGGGGTATAAGAAGGGGGATGTTGTGCAGCCGGGTAATGTGGATGGATATTTCAGAGCTCTGTCTGCACAAAAGGTTATATAGAGCCCTCCCACAAAGGCTGAAGAAGACGGGACAGTGACTCTCCCCCCTCCCACTTCCCCCATGGTGCTGTGTAGCTGCATAATGTGGATAGATTTCCTAGAGCTCTACTGAGGAAGGAAGATCTTCCTCAGGTGAGGTTACCCCCAGGAATGAAGAAGACAGGCTATGACACCTCTCATCCCCAAATAGATGTCTGTTCTGTTTCATGTAGGGCAGTGGTGTGACAAAGAGCAGTGAATTGCCTTCAGAGACCCTGGTTCAAGTCTTGACTCCACTCCTTAGCTATGTGAGCCTGGGCAAGAACTTAACCTCTTGGAGCCTTGGTTTCCTTTTCTGTGAAACTGTGCTAAGCTACCAGTAACTACCTCTCCAGGTCATTGTGTTGGGTGAGATGATGTTTTGTCAGCTCTTATGTGCTTTTTAAGCTGTAACTTCTAATTCATGGGTTATTCCTTAAGCTCACATATAGCTCAGATATCATCACTAGACCCAGTGCTGGGGAAGCAGAGCCCACTGAGAGGCAGGGCAAGCATGACAAAATCAGAATAAGGTGGAAAATGTGTGATCCCAGTGGCCCTGGTGTCTGGGAAAGCTTCTAAGAGGAGGTGACCTCTGCACTGAGTCTTGAGGGCTAGACAGAAGTTAGCCAACGAGACAACCTTCAAGATAAGGGAACAATGTGTGCAGACACTGATGGCTGGGTATCTGTGAGGGAGTAGTGACCCATGTGGTCAGGAGACAGGTAAAGGGTAGCGTTTGCCCTTATCTGGAGGTCAGGGGAGCTACTGCATGATTTGAAAGCAACTTGTAGGGTAGGGAGATTCCAGGTAACGATGTGGAGAGTTGATGAAAGTTGACTGGGAATTTGTAGTGGGTGCAGAGGTGGGATGACGACCTCAGAGGCTGCTGAGGTCATACCCGAAGTGGTGGTGGCAACGGAGAGGGTAGGCTGGACTGGTGATGTAGGGGGTAGAGTGGCTTTATTTCCTGCAATGGCAGATTTTTCCATGGCGCCCTCTGTGTTCTTGGTTCACTGATTAATAGACACTTGAGGAATTGAGGGAAGGCATTTAACATGCATCAGATACCATCCCTAGCAGAGAAAGTGATTCACTGAGCTCTTGCTCTGCTGTCTGCGTCCCTCCCCGCCAACACAGTTCCACATTGGGGAATTGAGTCTGGATCTGGAAAAGTGCAGTTTAGATGTGTGATTCAGAGTCAGTGACGTGCAGCTGTCTGCAAAGTTGAGTGTGCTTGGGAGGGGTGGATAGTGAGGAGATAAGGTTGCTTTGCACTCCCATTTTCTTTACCTTACCTTCTTCAAATATAGAAAACACTGCTAGCAAGTTCTGGGCTCTGACCTTCAGGCTTCTAACCAGTACCTACGTTCCAGGTTTAAGGCATGAGATAATGCCTGCTGAGTGCCTGGAATATAGGATAGGATAGGATAGGGTGGGGTGGGTAGGCTTTGCTCACTGCAGTTACTGTTATGGATATTGCTCTTTATATGGTTCTTTATCTACTCCCCGCCCCCTCCCCAACACACACACATTTTTGGCTCTCTGCAGGAGTCTGGTACCCTGGCATCATGGGCCTCTGTTTAAGAATGTGGAGGGCTAGTAGGGCTTCCTTAGGGACCTTGACCAGAGGGACCTTGACCAGAACAACTACTCTTATTGTTCACCTCCTGATCCAGGCACCATTAGAAGGTCTTTTACAAAGCCCTGCACTGGCAGTGTGGGGCTGTAACTGGAATCCTGTTATGACTACCGACCCACAGTCTTTCCACTGGCATTGGTGCCTTTCAGCTGCCCTGTTCCCTTTTCTGTTCTCCTGCTTTGTCCCCTGCAAAACCCAAAAGAAAATACTGAATAAAAGCAGTCAAAACTTAGTGGTTTACTTATTGGAAAATCCAGGTAATTGGGGTCCTGTGGTTCAGGCACCTTCTCCTGCCATGTTCCTCAACCTGGGGCACCCTTCCTGAATGGGCATCACTAGGAAATGGAGTAGGAAATTGGCTTGGGAGGGGGGTTTCCAAAATGATGCCATTTTGCTCTTTCCTAGAAGTGAGATAGGCAGAGAGCCGCTCCCTGGAGGATATCCGGAGTCTTTCTCCCTCCTCCCTACTCCTCCTGTACTGAGCCTTGAATGGTCCCTTTTCCCCAGTCTTGGAGGGATACTGGGCCAGTCCTTCTGTGTGACTGAGCCTTCGGAGTCTTTGGCTCAGTTAACACCATTGCTAGAAGACCCTAGAGAGAAAGCAGAGAAATAGGCAGCCTTAGGAGGTCCCCATAGGCGGCCTGTGAGAAGGCAGCCATGGAGGGTGGAAGGGTGCTGTGGGAGCAGCTGCAGGAGTTTCCTCCCGCTGGAATGTGGCCGGGCTACTTTACCTCTCACACCCCACCGACTGCTTTATCTTTTCCAAACAAAGACCCTGTGCTTTAATTCCTCATGGATATCCCCTGGGCTCTGAGCACAGCTAGCCCTCAGATCTGTGTGCTGATACTTTACAGCACAGCCCGGGTTGATGGAGTAAAGTGCTAAATGTCAAGATTTATGTGGGTCACCCTACACAGCGCACCTGTGAGTGAGCTCATGCGGCTGATTTTGTCTGTTCTTGGTTTTCTTCTGTTACTGCCCTGACCTCTTGCAGGCAGCATGGGAAAAGTCACTAGCTGTGTCCCCATCTGGGGAGCACCAGAGAGTTAGGCCACCTTCTCTCCCACTTCTCAGCTCGACCCATGTGAGGTGACTCTGAGAAAAGGAATCTGGTAAGGTCCAGTTACTGGGTGTCAGAGCTGGTACGACCCCCATACTCACCATTCCACTTTTCTCATTTAACAGAAATGGGGACTGAGGCCCCTCAGGAGAGCCACCTGTGAGCTGCTCAGTCGCCTGGTGGTGTGATTTACCTTGAACAAAGGAACTACCTAAAATAGGGTGCAAAGTAGATAATACGATGGAAGAGTTGGCTTCTGAACTTGGATTCCAGTGGGTACCCTAAATTCACTGAAATATATGGCTGTGGACACATGACTTAACCTTTCTTCAGCCTCAGTTTCCTAAGATGATATAGTATGTTGCAGTATTGAAGTGACCATCCGTGGTAGTGCCTGCAGGCACTCACAGTGGTATTCAGGAAATGTGACTATTACTTTTGATACAGACCAAGTGGATTACTAATGGATTCTGGATGTGCTGGACTATTTAAAGCTATGTATCTTAAAAAAAAAAAAAAGAGAACAGTTTGACATAAGTACAGCAGGTTCTCAAATAACATCATTTCGTTCAACATTATTTCATTATGTTGATGAGAAAAAAACAATCCTGGCAGCTGTGGAATGATGTTTTTTGGAGGACTTGCTTTTTTGTTAACTGTCATTTGCTTAAAGTCACAGTTTCCAAGGATCTACTGATGGTGTTGAGTAAGGACTTACTGTATTGTTGACTTCAGAATGAGCTTTCTGTGAAACGGGGGCTTAAGGAGAACCTAAACCAGCCTCAGTTACAGGACTGTGACCTCCTGCTCCTATAGCCAGCTTCCTGGAGGTTGGGCTTAGGTGTTTAGTCACAGTTCTGCCTAGGACCTTGTTTCTTTGTTTTCTCAACTTCCATCTTTCTTAATACTCAAGAGCACATCATCCTATCTGTGTATTTCTTGACTCACATATTGCTACCTGGTGTGTTTCATGTATTAATAAACTCACAGAGCTAGAGGGGAGCTTGAGGCCCTTTGGGCAGATTGTAGGCCTGGGGCGGGGGGGCTGTGTACTTGTCAACTGGTTTTTTGAGTTGGACTTGAACACTTCCTCCAGCAGGAGGCAGCAGCTGGTCTTGTGTTCAGGGGCCACTCTGTGATATTGTTGACATCTAAGTCTTTGAAAAATACGCCTGCCAGTGACTCCACCTGCTGATCCTCATTCTACCATCATGGACCTCAGAGAACAAAGGAAATTGCTCCTCATCATGACATCCCTTTAGAGATGTTGACGCCCATCATGGGCACTGAGTTCCTTCAGTGAGATTGCTCTGACCCATTGGTGCCCTACACAGTCCTGTAGGTGCCTGGACATACTGAGTTTCTGCTCTGACCTGTAGGTGTGGTTACCGGAAATGAACATAGTATTTGGGTGGGGTATGATGGTTCAGAATAGAAAAAAATATTTCCCCTCCCTTGTTCTGGGCTGTATGCTATTGAGTATCAGACCCTAGTGATGAGTTTTTCCTCTTGCTAATTGTGTTTATAGTAATTCAAAGTCACTACACTAATACAGATTCTGTATTATTTCCTATTGCTACCATAACAAATTACCCCAAACCTGGTGTTTTAAAACCATAGAGACTTATCCTCTTACAGTTTGGAGGCCAAGAAGTCTAAAATTAAAGCAGAGGATGGGCTGCTTCCTTTTGGAGGCCCTGAGAGATAATCCACCCATGCCTGTCTCTTTGTTTTGATGGATGCTGGCAATTCTTGTTGTTTCTTGGCTTGTAGATACATTACTCTACTGTCTGCCTCTGTCTTCACATGGCCTTCTCCCAATATGTGTTTTTATAGGCCATTCAAATCCATATCCATGACCCAGGATTTCTGTATAAGGTCTGACTGGATACAAAGATTCTCTGCTCTAAAATATTTGTTAGTGGAAATTGATCACTGGAAGATGGATTTTGTTTAAGGCAGAAAATTAATTTTAAAACAATGTACAGTGTTTTTTCCCCCATGATCTTTGTTTTCAGGAACCTAGTGCTAATTTATGGTTAGTAATAACTATGACCTTAAGCAATTTGCTTAACCATCCCAGATTTTAATTTTCTCATCTGTAAAACAAAGAGATTGGATGAAATGAGCTCTGTGTCATTTTCAGTTCTAAAACTCTTTAATACTGTGTTTTCTGGAAAACAAGGGTAACCCTTTGTGTTAAAATAGGTCTTAAGTTGGTTTGATAAACTGAGAATTTATAGCTCTTGATACAGGATACAGAGACTAAGCTGTTACAGACTCCCTCTGTCTTGTTGATTATTCAACTTTCAGATGTCAGGACACTACACGGTCAGCATCTGGTTTGCTCTAAATATTTGCTACATGAATGAATGAATGAATGAATGAATATACTTATATCATATATCACTTTTGGGGGCAAGTAATGCAATATTGTTCAGGTCTGATCATCTAGCGCCTTTTAATATTCCTCTTAAATACTTAGAATCAACCTTTTTTTTTTTAAGATCTATTTATTTATGCATACAAGAGCTCGGGTACAGGCCAGAGATGTAGGGATGAGAGGATTCACCAGAGACAGAGCTGGAAACAGAGCAGGCAGGCTGACTGAAACACACTGCTGAGGGGAGCAGCGGGTGAGACAGGAGAGGTCTGCTTCACCATGTGGGTTGCTCCCTGGCTGGCCAGGGATTAAACTCATGATGCAAAGGTTGCAGATTGCTTCATAGTGCGGTGGTTAACCCCTTGCGTCACCAGGGAAGCGCTCAACCTTTTTTTTTTAATGGTGATAACTTTTCATCATTGCTTCTTGGAGCAGTTTCCTTATCTGCGGTATGGACAACTGTGAGGGCTGGACTCCAGAGTATGTGCTCTAAACACTACACTAGGTGGTGAATTTTTGGGGTTGGGGAGGCCTGTGATCTTGTTCTAGGCAGCACCTGGTTGGATACTTTTCTGTTGCATATGGCCCCACCTGCAGTCAGAGGCCAGGGCAGCCTATAAGGGGCTGCATCCATGTGTACCTCTCTTCCTTTGGATTTTCTAGAACAGAACTGTTGGCAATGTCTTGCTGGATTTTTCTCTTTATTGAAAAAAACAATCTGCTGGCTCTTTTGGGACTTACCTCTTCACGAGTCCAGTTAGGAGGCCAAGGACAAGTCCTGTTATTGTTATCACTGGAGAGATTCTTCTAAAATTTCTTGTAAGAGGAAAAACTTTTGGCTTATTTTTGCAAGAAGTCTTTATTTTCTTAAGTAGGACTTCTTACTAAAAGGAAGATCTTTTCTGGAATCAGTGGTGTTGGTACATAGTGGGGATTGCAAACTCAAATGTCTCTAGAGGCTTAGCAGATAAGAGCAATAACAAACACCCTGTGTTTATGCTCCCCCCCCTTTTTTTTTAAATACTTGGCTTACACTCTTTATCTTTTGTTTTCCCATTCTGGTTGAGATATGGTGGGTACAAAGAAATTACTGCATGAAAAAATTACAAGTACGGGTGTGATGATAACACCAGGCTTAAAACCTTTCATCAGGTAACAGAAGGGAGTGGTGGTGACTGGAGTGAGCTGGAAGGGCCATTCCAACTCTAATGGTGCCCAGTGTTGCCACCATTTTGTTTTTCCAAAATAAGCTGAGTTTTTTTTTTTCTCCCCAAGCCGAACCATCTCCAGCTTTACCAAAGATGCTTTTGGTAAACAATCATGCTATTTTAGGCAGGATATGGGCAGGCAATGGTTAATGGTATACAACAACTTCCAAACTCCCCCTTCAATGGATGGCCAAAATCAGAAAGCCATTATAAAACCAAGTGCAGTCTTCACTTGATGCTCTGACCAGGAAAAGTTTAGAGGGCTGACATTTCACATTTAGCATGCTGTTTAACAACTTTTCACAAACTGACCCAGACTTCGGGGAAATGAAATGAAAATGGCAGATTGGTCAATCTGAAGATCCTCAGTCTAAAAAAGGAACTGCTGCTCTTTTGAGGGGTGCTGTCTCAGTGTTGACAGCAGAAAGTCCAGATTGTCTGACACACTGGTCGTCACTTATTTAGAATAAAGTCTCATTAGCTCTCTCTGGGTTTAAAGGCGTCAAGTTTATGCTAAAGGCTGAGGGAGAAGAGGGCATAAAAGAGAATTTTAGTTTTTCCCACAAAGCGTCTGTGCCAAGGTGTTTAACTGGTATCAATGTCAAGGAATCCCTCCTCCTGGGAACCAAGAGGAAGTCACTCAAATCTAGAAGAGAAAGGTGTTCTTGTCCCCACATCAGTCTAGCTTCAGAGACATTCTATTTCTATTAGTACCTTTCCCCAAAAAACAACAACAAAGTATTGTGTGTGCTAACAACATAGCTTAAAAAACAAGTAAATCAGAATTTTGTTATTTTTATAAAACTTGACAAAAAATACTTCAAACTCTACAGTTATCAAAAATTCTCACACTTTTGCTTGGCAGCTCCTGTACCTTCAGCTCTCCATGCCTGGTCTGTTTTGGCATCTTTTTTTTTTTCTGCAGGGTTATTCCTGTCCCTGTCAACATCAGCTTTACTCTTTTGCCCTTGGGGTACCTTCCCTCCCTTCTTTGTAGGGGTCTTTTTTGGCTTGTGCTTTGGCTTTGGAGGAGCAGGTTTGGCAGATAACCTTGTGGATCTTCTCTGTGGTCTGTCCTTCACCTTGGTTGTATCTCCTTCAGCATCTCCTGCAGTCCTTCTCTTGGGCATGGTGGCAGTGGTTGGGGGACATAGGTCCTAGATCCTGGGGTGCAGTGGTGCATGGGTTTTGGTTGGCCTGAGCATTGATCTTGCCTCTGCTTTTGAGCTAGATTTTTATACAAAATTTTTCTCTTTTTAAACTTTGGCTCAATTTAAAAAATCTGTATGGCTCAAAATTAATTTGGGGGACACATTGGTTTGCAGTTCATCAGTTTGAAACCTCTGATCTGTGTTTGGGCCAGTTGGCATATGGGGTGGGCTGCAGATCACCTCTCTCTGTGGCTTGGGCTGGCCTGGTATGGGGTCCTCAGAGGGGCCTGCTTATTTCATCCTGGCATGTGGATATGGAGGAGTCCAAAATAGATAAGATGTAAAGCAAGTTTTAGAATAATATGTGTATTTTTACCCTATTTAGGTATATTTTTTCTACGAAGATGTGTATATAAAAATTTAAACACAAAAAGCAAAGAAACAAGAAGCTGGAAAATGTCATCTCTGAGATTAAGACTGGGACTGTTGTATCTGATAATTGACAAAGAGAACTTCTGTTTATACCTTTCTATAAGATGAAGTACTTAATTTTTTTTAGAGGGTAAAATGAAGAGAGTTGTACAACTACTATCTGAAGAGTGTGAGCCTTCCGTGCTGAGCTTATTGAGGAAGGAAGAAAGCAGAGCAGCCAGGAGTGATCAGGAAGATCTTATGGGAAGAGAAGGGGCCTTGGAGGTTGAGCACAATTCATTAGAGAAGAGAATTGCAGGGCCAAAGCCCATGGGGAGGAAAGACAGGATGATCTGGGGACTGGTGAACAGTTCATTTTGCTTCTTCTGAGAGAATAGGGAAGTGGTGAGAGAGGTTTTAGCAGGGAGGAGCCAGCAGGGTGTGTAAGCAGGAGACCTGGAATGAGAGCTATGTTCCAGCATGAACAAGCTGGCAACAGGGACTGGGGTATCTGGAGGCAGAGCCTTGGTTGGGAGCCTCTCATGGCCTCCTCTGGCTCCCAGGTAGCTGTCGCTGATCCCTGAGAGGGCATTGCTGGATGAAGAAGGTTATACACTTGATAAGCAGGCTCATGGCAGTTCCTGTTCCTCCATTCCTGGTGGGCGGGTCTTGGAAGTTTGCCAGTTGACCTCAGCTGGGACCCTATGTAGTTCCGATACCTCTGAAGCCAGAATGTCTCCCAGACATTTTGGAGAATACATGGTCATTGACTGATGTGTAGCCACTAAGAATAAGCCCACACTATGGAATTAGGCAGATCTGGGCTTGAATTCTGACCTTGACACTTGCTGGTTATGTGGCCTTGGGATGGATCTCAATATTCTCAATTGCAAAATGGGGATAATATGATTTACCTTCTAGGGTTGTTGTATGTAGCAGATTAATACTTAGCAAATTGCTGTGCTTTATTCCATAATGCCATGCATTCTGATTTCTAATTATATATAGTCTATATGCTTGGCATATATAATATATACATTTATATTTGTGACCATAGCAGTCTGTTCTGTGGGCTTATAAGCTCCTATTTGGTGGAGTGATTATGGTCTAATCATTGTTTTATTCCAAAGCACATTTACTATGTGCCTTGACACTCTCTGTGCCTAACACTCTATGAATAGAATTTGTGCTCTTAACTCTATTCCAGTCTTCACAGCAATTGATTTGTGATCCACCAGGATGTGTCTGTAGGTTCAGCAGATCTCCTCTGTGTTTAAAACAAGTTTGTGAAACCAAATGTCTTCTTTCAATGACATGTTGGGATGGCACATGAGTCATTCATTCTTTCACTCTATTGTGGCAGGTCTGTATTTTGTTGGGCTTGTGTTTAAGGTTCAGGAGGCCTTCTTTAAAAATATATAAAATTACAGAAAGCAGGTAAACACATGGTTGGGGGCCTTCTTGGGGCTGAGGAAGGATCTTGTGAAAGTGAGAGAGAGAAAGCCTAAAGATTGAACTTCATTTGTTTCCAGTAAATCATCTCTGCATTTAAAGATTTACAGGACACTCATTACAGGCAGCAGTACACATGAAGGATATGGAAATTTATAAAGGGAAAAATTAGTGGTGATGGAAACAGATCTTAGTAAAACTGCATCCTGAGTAGACTCAGTACAAAGTCCCCTGTGGTTGTTTTTGTTTTGTCACTCAACAAGTATTTATTGAACATCTACTGTGTGCTAGGCACTATGTAGGTATTGGCACATGGCTGTGAAAGTAGAAGTCCTTTCCCATGGAGCTTATATTTCAAGTGGCCATCTGTCCTGGGACTTGTGTGAATACATAAGTTGGATGAAAAGATCCACAGTGTTGATCTGAGGCTATGGGGTGAAGCCACAGGAAGTAAAGGCACATCATGTTGTACTTTCCTTTGCTGGCCTCTCTCTCCTTTATTCGCTCCTGTTCTGAGAGTGAGAGCCACATGGCTAAATTGATGCCCAGAGGGCCCGAGCCATCTCACATGGGGATTGAAACAAGCTTTGACTGTCACCGTGGGGATGGGCATGGTAGTTTGTAACTGCTCAAGCCTTTCCCTGTCTAGGCCATGTGAACTATTTTTTTTTTAAGATTTATTTATTTATGTATACAAGAGCTGGGATGCAGGCCAGAGGTCGGGGGTGAGAGGATTCACCAGAGACAGAGTAGGGAGCAGAACAGGCAGATCTACTGAAACACACTGCTGAGGGGAGCGGTGGGTGAGACAGGAGAGGTCTGCTGTGCTATGTGGGTCACCTCCCTGGCCGGGGATCGAACTCATGCTGCAGTGACTGCGGATAGCTCCATAGTGCTGCGTCTTAACCCCTTGCTCCACCAGGGAGGCCCCCATGTGAACTATTGATAAATGAGCCATCATTTCTCCACCAAGCATTCTGCCTTGGTGCTAATTGAGCCACAGTGTGGCATAGCAAAACTGAGTGGGCAATTCATCTTGACTCCAGAGCTCATAGGTGGGGGTGTTTCTTATGTACTGGTTCTAGAAGGGCAGAAGACCCCATAGTCTCAAAAAAGAACAGAATGGGGGCCCGGAGACATGGAGCACCCACCTTGCTGTTTAGCCCTTGGCCACAGCGGGGCAGTGACTCAGAGCTGGAACTATGTTCTTGCATTGTTGCCAGATTTTGCTTATGGGGTGGGGAGGAAGGAGAATGAATGAGCAAGTGGCTGCTGGATTTGTAACACCTTGGGAGGCAGCTGCTAAAGTACCTTAAGAACCGAAATTGAGAGAAAGCAGGGAGCTGGGAACCTTCTGCCGGCAGCCAGGCCCTTCCTCCCTGACCAACCTGAACCAGGGTTTTCATAAAGGCTCAGACGGGGGAAGACAATCTCCAACATGGAACTCAAGGCAAGAGTGAGTGTGTCTGCTGCCCTTCCCAGCGAGAACGCGCAAGCAGGTTAGTCCTGTACTGATTTCCCAGGGATTCAATTTATTGCCATGTGTTCTGCTTCATGAACATAATTGACTGAAAGAAAGGAGTTTTCAGTGGTTGGGAGAATTTGCAGTTAAAAATAAAACAACACCCCAACAATCTGATTTAATTGGGAATAAATAGAACAAAAGTGTCCTCAAGTACACCTCCCTGATGTCATTATAGAGAATATTCTGTTGGCAAGTGAGATTAGGGAGGACAGCTGTTCGGCCTCTATTCCTTTGTGTTTTCAATTATCTTATAGTATTGTTACATTTCAGTCTGTGGCTCCGGCATTAGCCAGAGATAAACCTCAGCTTCTTAGGATGTTACATCTGGGAGATCCTTAAAAACATCACCTGGTTCAGCCTTCTCGTTTTACACTCCAGGAACCTGGCATATTGAAGATTTTTAAACAAAAGCATCAAACTGGATGTTCTCTGAGGTTGTAAATGTTTCCGTGAAGTTTTAAAACTTCTGTATCCCTGGCTTTGTCCCTGGCTCTGCACAGCCTACCAGGCTGCACTTTCTGAGCCATGGGGCTTGACTACCTGGGATAGGAGTGTTGCTGAAGGTGAGCTCCAGAAGTAGAAATTTAAACAGGAGGCTGGGTGTTGTGTCTCCACTGGAAAGGAAGAAAATGTGTTCTTGAGCCTCTGTTCTCTGACAGGCTCCTAATACTGGAGTTTGCAATGTGGAAAAAGGTGAAACAACTCTATTAGGTTGGAGTTTTAGCTAGTGAAAAGAAAATACCAGAAGCACTGAAGCTGAGTCTCTGCTGGGACTGGACACATTTATCAGTTCTCTTCATAACAGTCTTTCAGATAAAGAAACCAAGACTCAGAAAAGTCACTAACTCATTCAAGGTCGTGCACCGCCAGTGTGTGGCGGAGCTGGAATTTGAACTTCAGCCTGTGAGACACTGAACAGCCTGGGCTCACGCTCTGCAGGCCACATGTGGCCTCTCCAGATGAAGTGTCTAACCCCCTCAGGTGACCAAGAAGATGAATATGCGCTAAAGCGTGTGGGACTGGCTGGCAGTAACCAAGGTGGTACCCCAGCTCCTATTGTTTTGCTGCCAAGTTCCTTTAAAAAAAAAAGTTAAGGGAGGGGAACTTACTGGGTTTGATTTCCTCATTCTGTCAGGAGTTTGGCTTCCAGCTTTTCATGGTTATTGAGATCCCGTGCGGCCAAAATTAAAACTTCCTATTAACCACGCAGTGATCCTAAGTGCTGGGGTTCCATGGCTAACTCCAGAAGAAGGCAAGTTTGCCATGTGGGTTAGAAAAGGTCCTTAATAGAATGAGTTGGCCATGGAGTGGATGTGAAGACATCTGGAGAGCCAAATAAAATATAGGCCTTTTCAAATCATGCTGGGAGACTTCAGTCTGTTAAATGCAGAGTTTACAAAAGACAGACTTCCCTCTTTGCAAGGTGTGAGAGCTTTAAGTTTGTTCAGTTACTTTTGTGACTCCCTTATGCCCAGAGCTGGCTATGCCAGGCTCTGTCCCTTTTAGCACCTTTGGGAGAGGAGAGCAGTTACTAACTGCTCCTCCAGGAGGTGGCTCTGGGGCTTGGTTGGATTTTAGTGTCTGCCTAGTTTGGTGTGAGTGAAAGTCAGGTGGGGGCTGTGTGAGGGAGGGCAGCCCTTCCTTGATCTGTGCCATGCTCCCCAGGACTGGAGGACTCCCCTAGCCTCTGTGCAGTGTGCCTTCATCCCCTACACTCCTGGGGGGCGGATATATGATACTCAGGGCTGCTGAAGTCAGAAAATAAAATGGGTGCTGCACAGCCTCTCCTTGAAGGTGACATGAGTTGGTGTTCAGGCTGTTGAGAAAAAGGTGTTTAAGTGCCAGCTCCATGGGTATTCCTGTCTGTGTGCAGGAGATCCATGGGCAGTGAGCGAATGACTACTCCCAGCCCTCCAGGAACTTAGACTCTCCCTGGAGGTAGGGGAGCGGGGAGGAGAACAAATACACATGAACTAAGTAGAGAGCAATAGGAGAGAATGTATAATCAGGCTCCAAATTGTAGGTTTTGCACCAAATACTCTCCTGGTTCACAAAAGGGAGATACAGGTGATGTTTGTATTATCCTCCTGTGTTTTAATCACTCCGTAATTTCCTCTTTGGTGTTTGCATTCCATTCTTTGATTTTCTCTGTTGAGTGTACAAACCCTCCTTTGCAGGGGTGGGGGGGAGTTGCAGGGGAGGGCTAATTTCTTCAAATTATGTTGTAACACAGTTGGGAGAGAGCCAGGAATGAAGTGTTCTTGGCGTGTTGGTGTGTCAAGCTTCCTTCCGCTGGCAATATGAGCAGAAGCCACTGTCTTCTGATAAATGATGACCCTTTAGTTTGCAGTCTCTTTGTTACCTGAGCCCAAACTTCTCTAGGATTCGCTGGGCTCACTTTAAGGTAGGCGTCTCCTTAGTTATTCCTCATCCACTCATTCAGCAAATATAATAGTACCAGACACTGTTACAGACTGATGATGGCAGTGACAAAGAAGGAAGGTCCTTGCTCTGTGGAGTCCACTATTAGTCAGAGTCTGACAATAATCAAACACATAAGAAAGAAAAATAACAGTTAGTAATAATTAAAATAGGGTGATGTGATATGAAGGATTGGAGCGAGCTTCTGTGGGTGGTTGGGAAGGTGATAATTCTGCTGAAGTCTGAATAACAAGGAACCACTTATGAGTGTGGAGAAAGAACACCCAGGCAGAGAGGACAGGTAGGCAGAGGTGGTTAAGCGGTGTTCAAGCAGCAGAAAGGAGACAAGTGTGGCTGGGTCAGCAGGCTGGCGAAGGAAAAGTGGTTCAAGAGGAGGATGGAGCTAGGCAGGGGTCAGCCCATCTAGGAGCTTGGAAAGCAAGGTAAGGAGCTTGCATTTTACTCTCTGTGATGTGGATCTGGAGTGTGGCTTGATCTCACTTATATTTTAAAAGACCTGTCAGTTTTCAAGCGAAGAGAATGGGTGGTCTAGAGGCCAGGAAGGAATTGCAAAGAGCAGTTAGGAAGCTGTGGTAGTAACTCATCAAGAGTTGGCTAGGGCGCCGCCTGTAGAGATGGAGAGACGTGGGTGAGTTTGGACTATGTTTTGCAGATAAAGGCAACAGGACTTGCTAAGCTATTATAGGTGGAGGTTAAGGTAAAGAAAGGAATAAAGGATCCCTCCAAGGTGGTGTGGCTGGACGTGGTGCTCTGGAGGAAATAAGGAAGCCTAGAGGAGCATCTTGTTTGGTGTGTGTGAGGGGGTAAATGGGGAGGAGGCACATTCTAGTTTTGCCATGTTAATGTGCAGCTGCCTATTAGTCATTGCCACAGTCAAGGCACATTCAGGTTCAGCAAGTAGAGTACCTTCTATATGTCAGGCAGATTTGCACTCATTCTCTTTTTACTTCACAACAATTTTTTTAAAGATTTATTTAGACTCTTAACTGGGGTCCATGCCAGAGGTGCAGGGGGTGAGAGGACTCACCAGACACAGAGCTGGGAGCAGAACAGGCAGACTGACTGAAGTACACTGCTGAGGGGAGCGGTGGGCGAGACAGGAGAGGTCTGCTGCACCATGTGGGTTAGTTCCCTGGCCAGAGATCGAACTCATGCTGCAGTGGCTGGTGATAGGTTGACAGTGCCTTTAACCCCTGTGCCACCAGGGAGACCAAACTTCACAATAAACTTTTGGGGGATGTCTTATTCCCTGTTTGCCGATGGAAGATCTGAAAGGCTTGGAGCTGAAGTGAGTTGCTCTGCTTTAAACCCAGATTTTCTGACCCAGGGCTCTGGACTGACTTTGCTGCTCAGGGTAAATATTGAAGGTGGCTGGTTATTGCTGAGTTGATTGCATCTGCTTAGAGAAAAGATGGGGCCCTTATGTCGGCTCATCAGGTCTGATCCAGAAGTTGGGCCTGTCAGAGTAATGCCTGTGGGCAGCGAGCTGTTACACATCTTGACATTTTCAAAAAATAGTGCAAGCTCCAAATACCATCTCATTAATGTTCTCAGCACCCTGAGGAAATGCCCCATAAACAGCAATGCCACTTTGCACTGAAGGAGCAATTTTGTGAAAGTGTTAAGTAAGATAAAACAAATAGGAGCTTAAGAAATATTGAGGGATGGTGGAGATTCTGTTTCAACTCTCAGGTGCTATCTCTTTACTCTGCAGTTCAAATGGGAACTGAAGATGATGAGGAGGTAATTCCTTATGTTCTTGGAGTTTCTCAGTTACCAGTTTTAGGGCCTACTAGGAAACATTATAAGGCTACCCAGAATCCTTGCTTTGCTTGGGACTCTGGGATTTAGTGCAAAGATAGCAGGTGCCTTAACAAGGCTGGAGGCAGTGCCGAGTGTGGCTTAAGGCTGTGGGGTGACTTTTACAATGTTCTCAAAGCCACACAGAGGAGGCAGAAGGTCCTGAGTGACATGCGCTGCCTGGCATACCAACAAGGAGAGCCTGGATAGAGTCCCTCTTTAGGCTTTGAGGCCAGACACTTCCTTACATTTTAAGCTGTTTCTTTTCTATAAAGAGGAGCACAGGCCCGATAAGAGCTAGTGCTGACGGAGCAGATTTGTCATACTCGCAGCATACTAATGCCACCACTGTCAGATTCATCAGGGCGCCCTGACTGCCACTCTTGAGCACCATTCACATAATTCCAGAACTTCATGCCATGCCCCAAAAAATCGCTGGGCTAAGTAGTTGGAACCTTTGTGTTTAACCAACCACAGGCACTGGGCACATTATAGTCAAAACCCTTGGGAATAGAAAATTAATCTTGCAAATTTGTAGGACCCATTTACATTTTGACTAGCCCTGCCTGTGACTGTAGGTGGGTTCTTCCATAGGCTGAGCTCATACCAGTCTCCAGTTCTCCCTGTTCTCTCTGTTCCCTTACCAAGTGTCTGTGTTTGCTGTCAGACTTCTTTAGGGCCTAACCCAAGTCCTTCCTAGTTCAGGGCTTGTGAAGACGTGTTTATTTACGTCGATGGTTGCCTGTGGCCCGCCTTCACGGGGATCATCCTTTTGCCACCTTCCATTTGTGCTCCCTGGTCCTCTCCCAGGAGATTGGCTGTCATTCAACTTGGAGTGCCTGCTGCTGGGAGAAAGAGCGGGATCTGGAGAATAAAGGCTAGGTTGTGTTTTACCTCATTTGCTTGAAGAGAAACAGAAGCCCTTGTGTGGAGGAGAGAGAGTTTCTGTGCTCCCTTGAAACCAGCCACTTGGCTCCTGGCCGGGCCATCTCCATCACTACCAAGGAGCAAGGTGGCAATTCAGGTTTCAGAACAGGTATTTCAGGGGATTTGTCTGTGCCTGCTAACTGTGTCTTGAGACATGAGATTCCTCATGGCTTATAGAATTAGAAACTGGAACAGGCTGAGGGCTTTTGGGCTGAGTGGTCGGGGCAGCAGGTAAAGCCAGAAGAATCTGCAATCTCCCCTCTGGCGTGCTGATCAGCATGGTGATTGGGCCTTGAATAGGCAGCCTTCCTTCGGTGAAGTGAGCCTGGAATAGCGGAAAGAGACCAGGAGAGCAGTGGCATGCAGGAGCACAGGGGTTGGCTCATAGGCACGTGGTCTGCCCTTTCTGGCCTACTTCCCTTACCTGGCGTCTGGCATGGCTATACTGAGCCTGCTTGCCCTACTGGGAATTTGGGAAGACTGAATGAAATAGCCCAAGAACCGAATTCTTCCTTTGCTGAAAAAGTGCTGAATCAGAAGCTCTGCCATTAGCAAGCTGGGCAAGTTCAGTACTCTCCCCAGAGCAGCATCACTGTTTCAGCTCTTTTCTCAATGTGTGTCCATTTTTTTTCTTTTAAATTTATTGTGCCAATAACATCCCATACCCTGTATCCTCAGTTCTCTGTGTATAACATGGATAAAACTGTACCCTGCCTACTTCAGGTGGTACGTGGGAGGGCCAAGTACGATGATGAATGTGTCCACACTTAAAGTTTTGTGTAAATATAGGAAACAGCGAGGATGAGACTGGGGTGGAAACTGTCTTGGCAAAAAGCTTGGCATCCATATTGGGGAAGAGAGTTTGGGGAGTTGCCTGTAGATCGGATCAAATGACAATTGAAATTCTGTCCACTTTTTAAAACTGTCTTCCTTCTAATGTTAGATTGTAAAATTCATTTTAGTGCCTACACCTTCCAGCTCAGGATTCATTTATGCAAGACCCTAGACTTATTTAGGTAGGAGTTGCTACTAGGATTGTGCAGTGCATGTGAAGTGGTTACTGAATGCTCTAGGCGTAGAGAAGATTCATTCTTTGCTTGTATCGTCCCAAGGAAAGGAAGGGAGGGAGAGAGAAAAGGAGGGAAGGAGAGGAAATGGGAGTAGCAGTGGTTGGTGGGTGCTATTTTCGGACACCTGTCTTTAGGGATTTCTGATCATGGCTAGCGAGCTGCCAGCTCTGCAGACTCTCAAAGGCAGGGGAGACCCCAGGTCATCATGCAAAAGGAATAGAATGTAGAACTAGAAGACCTGCGTTCTTCATGTCTTAGGGTTATCAGTTATGATGAACTTATCTTGAGCGAGACACTTAACATCTGAGTCTTAGCCATCATATGGGAGTTGACAGTTTTAATAGCTAAGATGTGTAAGGAAAGGCTTTGCAGGCTATGGCGCCCTTGAGGGGTAATAGTGGATAGTGGTGTTGCTTTACTATTAAACCCATGATGAGTGTGGCACTTTCTCCCCTCTAGGTTGAAATGAGGTGAGTTAAGAGTTCATGTTTTCAAACTGAATTTCCTGGTGAATGGAGATGACTTCTAAAAGAAGTGGGGTGTAAATAAAGCCTATCCCTAAACTTGGTACAAGGATTCTGAAACAGGTGTTCAAGGGGTCGAATCTAGACGCTCATGCTTAGCTCTGCTTTTTTGGGAAGACCAGGCTGCTGCTTACCAGATGAGGTCATAGGATTCTGAGTGGCTGGCACGGGTGAGGAGGGGCTGGAAGGGGTGCACACTTGCAGGACCAGGGAGCAGCCTGGCCTGATGGCTCTGTCTTGATTTACATTTGTCTCATGAGGATCCAGGCTGCTCTAAGCTCAGTGCCCAGCTTGCCCTGACTTGAGAACACAGGACAGCCTGACCAGGCAGAATAAGAAAAGGCCTGGAGTCTTTTTTTAAACCTCTATCCTATGCTCATTTTAACTACTAATTTCTAGGGTGACTCAGTGCTCAATTTAGAGATGGGACTAATCACTTAACACTGCTGAACTGAGATGACAGATTAATGCCGACACTGAAGGCATTTTAGCTGTATTAGGAGGCTTCAGAAATGACCAGGTCCTTTGATTCAGTAGTTTTACCTCTGGGATTTTACACTAAGGAAATAATTTGAATTGTAGAAAAAGCCTATAAGTAAAGATATATTGATCATAATAGTGAGTTGCAGGGAGCACCTAAATATCCAGCATTAGAAGAATATAAATCTTTCTAGAATGTAAGCTCCATAGGGTGAGAACTTTTCTGTATCTCCAGTACTTACAGCAGTGCCCCACATCTGGATAACCAATAAATATTTTTTGAACAGTTATATGAAAAAAAAAAAGTTTATATCCCCATAATGAAGAAGTCTTAATGCTATAGGGGATTTTCTATGGTAATAGAGTATGAAAAATGATACATATTTCTAAATTAATGAAAGCACACACACACTTGTGTGTGTGTGTGTGTGTGTGTGTGTGTGTGTGTGTGAAAAATAGCTAGGAAGGAGGAAATAGGCAAGTATCTCCAGATGGTGAGATCATAGGTTACAGTTTTCCTTTCTATATATTTCAAAATGACTAAGATTTTGTGACTGAGACAAAGTTTTCAAATAAGTGGCATTCTTTTATAAAGAAGGAGGCTAGCTTAGTTCTTTCATGGAGCAAACCGGCAGCCTCTCCAGCCAGGTTCCTCCCCCTTTTCAAAGAGGCAGCCTTTGTGAATATACAAAACACCTACACACTCTGGTTGTGTCTGTCAGCTTGGCGTGGAAGCTGATCCCGCCCAACTTCAAAAGGGTGATAGAAACTCCACAGTGTTGAAATTGTGCAGGTCATGTTGCAGGGACATGCCCATGCGTTTATAGCCCATCATGGAGTGAAGAATTTTGTAGCAGAAGAATTTTTAGAAGATAAATTTTTCCGGGTGTGTGGTTAATTCTTAGAATTCTTTTCCTAGTTCATGGTTTTGGGAAGCCGTTGAAAGTGCTGCCTGCTTTCCTTCATTCTTGTTTAGCTCATGCCATCCTCAAATAACTTTCTGTTCAGCACCTCACTTTGTTGGAGTAAGTACTTCATGGAATGTCTAAGATGCTGTGTTCTCAGGGAGCCAAGACTTCCCTAGCATTAAATCCACTCATCATAGGTGGGCTTTGGCACCTGAGCTCAAAGTTCTTGGTTATTAAATACAGTTGGATTCTGACAGATTAAGTGCCTCTCGGAGGAGCTGCCCACTTTCTCACCCTGGGAGGAATCTTTGATGATCAGGGTCCTCAGACATTACTGGCCTGTTGTGCCTGTAATCCTTCGCTTTCACGTGACTGCTCATTCATTGTGTGTTTCTCTTTTTTTTTTTCAGTCATAACCAGCAGACCACAGCATTCAGGCATCCTGTGACTGGGCAGTTTTCTCCAGAAAACAGTGACTTTATTCTTCAAGAAGAGTAAGTACTTCATATATACTCCTTTTCTAGGCAGAGTTTGGGAGCTTACCAGTATTCGTTCAAAACAAAGCGTGCTGGCCTCTTTTCCTCCTCAGATGGAGGGGCTTGGAGTGGGTTCATTGATTTGAGGTGAAATGTGAGAACTTTGTTTTTCAGTCTCTGTGGGAAGAGAGACTTGGGGGGGTGTGTGACATGGGGATGAGCTGTGAATGGTGTGTTAGAGCCTTTTAGAGACATCTCTTTCCCCTCAAGCATCCTCCAACACACTGACTGTGCCACCTATCTACTTGGTGTGCTGCTCCAGAGTGCTGAGCCAGCCTCCTGTAGGAGTCCAAGAGAGGAGTAACACCCATTATCTCTGGACAGTTCGAGTACTTTTCTCTTGCTTTTCCTAAGCCAGGAATGTTCTGGCTCCTCAGTCCTATTGCAGCAGGGACTCTGGGATACTCCGAGACTGGCTCTATCACCCAAGGTCTGTCTACTTAGAAATGTGCAGCCTAAGAAGTATGTGTTCTTCTCCCCAAAATGAAGGCAGAAAAATGTGTGCAAATGGCTCTGTTCCCGTCTGCTCATCTGAGACCGTTCTGGTTTTTTTTTTTTTTTTTAAAGATATATTTATGCATACACAAACTGGGGTACAGGCCAGAGGTGCAGGGGGTGAGAAGATTCACCAGAGGCAGAGTGGGGAACAGAATAGGTGGACTGACTGAAATACACTGCTGAGGGGAGCAGCGGGCGAGTCAGGAGAGGTCTGCTGCGCCATGTGGGTTGCTCCCTGGCTGGCCAGGTATCGAACTGCAGATAGCTTCACAGTGCTGTCCTTAACCACTTGCACCACCAGGGAGGAACATCTGAGACTGTCCTGTTTGAAGAAAACAATTGTCTGAGAACTTAATAAAGACATATTGTGTTTTTTTTCTTTGCAAATCATTTTTCTTCTGTTGAGTTACCTTCACCAAATTTGATCTTAAATAAATGATCAGCGTGTATATTTTTATAGCATTTCCCTCCCTCAGTACTGACACCTTACAGCTTTTATAATGGAAAATTTCAAACATACACAAAAGTAGAGAGATACAGTAATAAACCTAATGCACTCATCACCCATGTTCAACTGTAAAACATGGCTGATTTTAGTCCATTTCTACCACCCCCCTTACTCCCTTCATTATTTTGAAGCAAGTTCTAAACATATCATTTTATCTCCATAGTATCTTCAGCTTAGAAACAGTCTACAGAACTTTTAAAGCTAGAAATCTATAATTATGATAATGCTTACATTCCTTACATGGTTACTGTGTGCCAAGGGGTTTATTTACATGCATAGCTTTATTTAATACAGTACTCCTAAGAAGGAAAGCCATTTGCCCAAAGTGCCATGACTCGAAGTAGAAAAGCTAGGATGTCAGCCCAGCTTGATCCCTTTAATTGGGGTTAACCCTTGCCCTAGTGAGAGGCTGCCTGCTAAACTAGTTTGATGCTGGTGGCCTATGGAACATGATGACTGGACTTTGGGGTTCAGGGCCGACTTCAGAAACAATAATACTACTAGAGAGAAAGAGGGGTAGAAGGTAAAGATAGTCTTGTCTCCTACAAAGAGAAAGAACTTCTTGATCCAGTCATCTATTTTTGGGCATTTGGGTTGTTTCCAAAGCTTAGCTATTGTAAACAGTGCTGCTATAAACATAGGAGTGCAAGTGTTCTTTGGACAAGAAGATGTGGTACATATATACCATGGAATATTACTCAGCATTCAAAAAAGATAAACACATGCAATTTGCAGCAACATGGATGGCGCTAGAAGGGATCATGCTCAGTGAAATAAGCCAAAAAGAAAAAGAAAAATACCGGATGGTCTCACTCATAGCAGGAATCTAGAAAACTTAAATAAGGGACCAGGAAAATGAATAACTATAAGAAAGTGAAAATCAAAATCAACAAAAAACTATGAACCAGAGACACTTTTAGGGGGGCGGGGGCAGGAGGGGAGGGATTGGGGTCAGAATGGGGGGGCTGCAATTGTATGGGGAATATAAAAATAAAATTTATTATTTAAAAAAAAACAAAGAGAAAGAACTGCTGTTTAAAGGCAGAGACAGAATGTGAATTCTTCAAATTCCAGTGGAATGAGTTTGTTTATGGAATCCTGAAGGTCAGAAGATCTTAGGAGGTCATTGAGTTCAGCCCCCTTTCTTAGGCATCCCGTTGTTATTAAAGGTTTGGATGGAGATTCCATCAGAATACTTAGCTTGGGAAGTCACCAGTTTTACTATGGACTTTTAGACAAATGCAGACTTTCCATTAGGAACACCTCCATTTCTTACTGTTAGAACACTTTGTCCTCTGACAAACTTCTGAGGAGGTAGCCTCTTTTATCTACCAAGATATTTCTGTATCTCAATTCCATCCAGTTTCCAAGGAAAAGATATTCCTTGTTTTCAAGGGTCATGTTTTCTCTCTAGATCCCATTAGCTGCATGTCCAGGAGAATGCTTGCTTGTCTCAAGTGAAATTGTATGGCCAGACATCCCTTGAAGCAGGCAGAAAGTGTTTTAGGCATTGAGAGGGGGGGTGGAGTCCTATGAACTGATACGGTGAATTCTGTGTTTCCTCATTGTGACTTCATTGTGTTCAGGGGGCTGTGCCAGACTTTACAGTTACCTCTGCAAGCAAGACAAATGTGGCCCTGTCTCTGCAGAGCTTAAGGTTGACTAGGGAAGGTCGATAATGAGAGCTCACACATGTGATAAGTGTCCTGGAGGGGAAACTTAAGGTTCGATCGGAATTGATGAAAGACATCTCTTACCTGACTTGGAGACCATGGAAGGTCTCTCCCTCCCGGGAAGGGAGGTGTTTAAATTAAGAACTGTCCAGTCAAGGTGTACACCTGGACAAAGACCTAGAGGGAGAAGAGGATAGAGCACTGGGGATGTATACCTTTTGGGTTAGAGTGAAAACTGAAGGGTGCTGAGATACTTGGGAGGTAAAGGGATATGATTTTGTGATTGATTGGCTGTGACGGGGATGAAAGGGAGGGAAGATTTTCTTGAAGTGTCTGGCCCTAAACTGGAGAAGGGGAAGGATGTAGATATGTGAAAGTTAGTCCGGGGGGGCGGGATGGGGTAGGGAGGAGGGTGTTGCAAAAAGTCTGACCAGACTTGGTAGGGTCAGAGGGCAATAAGACAGGCTTGTAGTAGAGGCTTGTGGGAGGGAGCTCAGAGATAAGGTCGGGGACGGGGCTGCTTCCAGTTATCTAAACTAAATGACTTCCTCCTGAAATACGCCCTATTTACCTCCTGGGGGAGCTCTGGAGGGTGAATGAGACATGACTCCCCTCACAGAAACCAATTTTTATGTGTGCCAATGAATGAAATTTCCGTTTTCTTCCCTTAGAGGAGCTTCCTTTTGTTGTGTAGTGTGTTATGTGTTGAGGAAAAAGACTGAGATGACCTTTGTGTTCTTTCCACATCAATTCTCAGATGATTGTTTTGTGTAAAGAAAGGAAAACTGAGTCTTGTCTTTTCCTTCTCCAAAGAGGGTATGTTAATAACAGCCAGACCCTGGAGTGTCATCACCATATGGACTCCTCTTTTCAGAGCCTCCATTCTGGTGTCTTGTTGCTAATCCTCCTGAACCAGTGATTCTCAAAGTGTGGCCTTTAAGCCAGCATCACCTGGGAACTTGTGCCACTTTTCGGGCCCCACTCTATACCTACTAAAACAGAGACTGGAGCTGTAGGACCCTGTAAATTGTTTTAGCTCAATTTCAGATGATTCAGGTAAAGTCTTGAGAACCACTAATTTAGATGACCTGTTTCCATCCTTCTAAATTACTCCCAGATTCTTTCAGTCATCTTAAATCTCCTCCAGATACTCATTCTCTGCACTGCAGTGACAATCTTAGGTGGATTTTAGTCCAATAATCTTGGGTTTCTTCTATGGGAAGGAAAAAAATGGTCTCCATGGTAACTTTCTTTGGAGCATTACTGATGTGAGCAGATAACATCTCCCTCACTGTTGGCAGGTGGGGCTCACCTGAGCTGCTTGTAAAACAGGTGCCTGCTCACCCAAAGATGGTTTCCCATCTCACAGATTAGAAACGTGGAGAAGCAAAATAATGTGAAAGCTATGATCTGGTGGATCCAGAAAAATGTGAATTCTTTGTGTTCTAGTTTCAGTGATACAGAATCATCAGGATGGGCTAGAGTGGGTTGTGGTGACAACAACAGACAGAATCTCGGTGTTTAGAACAACTAAGGTTTAGTTGACTTTCAATGCTTGTTCATTACAGCTCACCTGAGTTGCTCTGCTCGGCTTTACTGAGGGAGGCTCCATTTCTGTGCTTCTGTGATTGCTACGGGCAAGAGGAGGAGAACTTGAGTTGGGAACTGGCTCTTTAACATTTCATGGTCTGAAGCCATGTCACATGATCACTCCTGACTTCAAGGAGGCTGGAAGGGCATTTCTACTGTGCACCTGGGAAAAGGATCAGAAATATTTACTGATCTGCATCGCTTAATAACCCACAGTCCAGAGTTATGAAAGGAAGCCAGACCTTTTTCAGCCATCGGCAAGCTTTTGTTGCTGCATAACTAGGATTTTGCTTTCTTTTTTTTTTTTTTAAAGATTTATTTAGTTATGCATAGAAGAACTGGGGTGTAGACCAGAGGGGCAAGGGTAGAGGGATCACCAGAGACAGAGTGGGGAGCAGAACAGGCATTTTTACTGAAATACACTGCTAAGGGGACCAGGGAACGAGACTGGAGAGGTCTGCTGCGCCATATTGTGGGTCAGCTCCTTGGCTGGAGATCGAACTCAGGCTGAAGTGGTGATAGGGCTGAGACTTAACCCCAACACCAGCAGGGAGGTCCTCGAGTTTCGCTTTCTCATTTCACCTTTTCTGTTGTATTACCTAGGTCTTTGTCAAAGGCCCCAAAGTGGGATAGGTATCAATTAGTTTGTTCTGGACGCTTGTCCCCCAGGGGACACTCCTCTATACTCAAGCCAACAGGCATGTGGAAATCCTTGTTGGAAAAGCTAGTATAAATTCAGGTTGCACTAATATAAGTACAATGTGTCGATAAAAGGGGAGAATAGTTTTTGTATACTATGTATGTCAGGGTGCTTGTGGATTTATCTCTTAGTTTATGGAACACTGAGGATATGCCAAATCCTAAATATTGTAATCTGTGTTTCAAGGGGGGTGTTGTGCAATTGGGACTCCCCTGAGGAGGGGAACCGTTATGGTGAGGCATCTGGAAACCCTGTCCTGTAACCTGTCAGGTTTATTCTGCAAGGGAGACAATTAAAGAGGTTATGGCAAAAGTCTAAAAGAAGGGCTGGCAGGTGGAAGTAGAGTGTACTGGTTGCATGACTGCCAAAGGTAGCCATTAGATCAATGAATAAAAGTTATAGGCAGGCACATTTTAGCTCAGTCATAATTTCCTACAAAAGATTTTCCAGCATCCCTTGTTTCAGGATCTAGAATTTCATCTATAACATTATATGAAGTAATGTGACTCCTAGAATAATAATTGCCTTTTTCCATGAATATCTTTTTTCTAGCTAACACTCAGATTCCTAGGTAGAACTTAAATGTCAGGTACTTGTTAATGCCAGGTACTTTTCTAAGGGTCCTCCATCTATCAACTTACTTTGCACAATAGCCCAATGAGGAAGACACCATTATCATCCTGAGACTGAGACCCAGAGAGGTTAAGAGTCTTGCCAAAAGTCACACAGCTAGTAAATGGCAGCATTAGGACTGAATCGATGCAGTCTGGCCCCAAATCTGTGCCTCTAACTAATGTGCTATCCTGTCTCTCCTTTCATTGGTCTTCAAGAGACAATCCCCTAGTAACTTCACACTTGTTTAAAATACACCAAACCTCCTAAGTAGTCTGTTCTCCAGACAGTGTTCTCAAGTCTTTTTTATAGGGCTTCAGGGTTGGGTCATTTAGCTTTATCTTCTGAACCCTCTTTCCTGATTTTCAGTGACTGTTGAATTGAGAGCTGGAAACCAGACCCTTCATGGCTTAAAGGGCCACACACAGGGGCCCTCCTGAAGGGGTAAACCTTGACAGGAGAAACTTCCCCTTTGGGGTTTTGGGGGTTGATGCTGCACACAGGAGCATTTTCTCCTCAGTGCTGGGCTGCCCAGGAAGCTGCTGACAGACGCCTCTGCAGCACTCCCGGCAAGAGGAGAAAAGCATTCTGGAGCTGTGACGCTGGCAGCTGACTGACAGCCGGCTGTGTACACTGATCCCCAGGCTCTGTCAGCATTTGATGTTGAGGTGGGGCCCGTTGAGAGAGTGTGTGCTCTGGAAGTTTAGAATCCTGCTGTTGTGCTCAGAAGCCAGCTGCACAGCACCTAAGATCACCCTGGAATTTCCTAACCTGGAGAGGACTCTTGCCTGGTCTGCATTTCCTGACTCACTAGTGAGTTTCGCTTGTTCCTTCTATTGGGGGCTGAGCAGCCCTCTGTTGATTGTTTGGGGGTGGGAGGGTCGGTATGGGAATCACAAGTTGAAATTGTCTGGAATGTTGTGAGAGGTGTTGGGAGGATACCACTTAAAAGGATATTATTTGCAGAATGTTCAAATTACCTTCCTGACCTTTGACACCTCTGCTAAAGCGGGTGCCTTTTACAGGTTGCAAGATAAGATGCTGTGGGCCTGGGTGTGGGGTATCTCCAGTTACTGGGAAGTGGCTGCCTCCTATCTTTCCGGTTACAAGTTGGTAGAAGCACATCATAAGAAATTTAGAGCACAGGATGGGGGTTGGGGGTACACTACAACTCCGAGTCGGAGAAGGAGTCTGTCCTGTTGCTCATCTTCTGAGTCCTGGGCTGTGAGGCTGATGGGTCTCTCTCTGCAGCCTATAAAGCAAGCACCTTGTCTCTACAGCCTGGCAGTCTTGGGCTAGCTTTGCCTGTTGCATTTGGTTGCCATGGCAGCAGGAAAAAAAATGAGGAAAAATGGAAACACCTGGCAAGCAGATGCAGAAACTTGACTGTTCAGTTTACCTTCCTGGTGTAGGAGACGGTGTTTGTGACAATGACAGGTAGGGGAAGAGATGGCGATGTCCTCCGTTCATTCAGACACCTGGCTGGTGCTTGGCTTTGATGTGGGGGTTTCCAAGGGCATGGGCGCTGGGGATGCGGTCGTTGCCACACAGCAACCGGGCTCCGGCTCTGTGCTGGTGAAAACGCAGCAGCAGTGGCTTTGCTGTGTGCAGAAGAGAGGCTGCCGCTTATGAGCAGGAATTTTGTTTCTTCCTGAGACTTCCTTTCTCATCCTCTTTTACCTCCCCCGGTCTAGGAAATGCTCTGATCTCTCATAGAAAAGGCTATTTTCCAGTGAGAGAAGTGGCTGCCTGGTAAGCCAGGAGGAGCAGAAAGCCCAGGAGAGGACTTGCCAGAGGCTCAGGGTAGAATTGGAGCGTCTGTCCCTAATACAGCAGAGCAGAAGCAGAACAGTAGAGGTCAAGGTCTGGGTCACCCCCTGCACAGATAGAGTGGAGCCTGGAGGGCAGACCCTGGCGGAGGCGGACCCAGGTCCCATGGCAGAGTGGGGCTTGTGCCAAGGTCAGGGCAGTGCTCTGGTTTGGGGCTGGGAAGGGGAGCCCAAGAGGCCCCCTGGGCTATTTTCCTGCCAAAGGAGGGGTCCTGTTTGGGCCAGTTTCTAGTCCCTGATGGGGTGGGTGAGAAGCTGGAACCTGTGTTTGAGGCCCTGCTTGAGAGAGTTGAGGGGGAAGGGAAGGAACTCAGAAAGCTTTGGTTGAGTAATGAGGCCACAGTTGGTGAATGAAAACTGGAGTCAGACAGCCTCCCCCAGGGTGCTGGGATGAGCGTTGGCGTGGTTTGTGTGTGTCTCTCTCTGGGAAGAGGGGGTGTGGAGGTGTCTGCCTGTTTGGGATAAGAACTTTCTTTTTTTCCTGGCTTTTCATTGTGCATTGCTCTCACCAAGCCCCTTAGGTGATGGGTGTGAGTGCCTTAAAAAATTTGCTGGTTGTTTGCGACTGCACCTTTTCCCATGCACCCTCTCCCCAACCACCCCCACCCAGCTGTGCTGTAGCTGAGCTCTCTGGGTAGAGTTCTTGAGGTCAGAGCATGAATTTGGGGGCCCATCTTTCCAGAAATCAATAGGATGCAGGTGTCCTCTGTTTTCCAGAGCTTTCTAACCTCTCTTCATTGCCTGAAAACCCTATATTATCCTTCTGGGGAAAGATGAGGAGTCCAGTATCCTAGTCATAGGGTACTGCACTTTAAAGTATAAGCCCCACATAGAGATGTTTATAGGAAATGCTTGTCATTTAGAAGCTGTAAGGCACCTGAGCTTTCTGGAGAGATGTGCATTGGAAACAAAAATAAAAAGGACCTGAAGTTTAAATTTTGGGGTCTCTACTGGTAACAAACAGGGCTCTTCATTTAGTGCAATGCTTCATGGTTTTCAAAACGCCATTTCAATCCACACAACCACCTTGTAAGATGAGAGGCAGTATTTAACCTCATTTTGCAAAAATGGAAACTGAGTCTAAGAGAAATGCTGTGACTTGTGGAGGAATCAGCAGGTTGCAGAGCTTTGTTGAGAACCAGTTGTTTGGGGTGCTTGGTCTTACCACCTGCCCAGGATTCTGTGGCTTAGAGGATGGTCTCTCTGTGGCAAAGTCTGAATTATGGAGTCCAGCATCTGATATAAGCAAATCTTAATCTTGCTAAAGCCACAGTTTCCTCATCTATAAAACAGAGACAGTAAGACAGATATTGAAGACATAGTGCCTGGCACACAGTAAGTGCTCAACAAATTTGGCCCAGTCCCTCCATTTGCTTGACCTTGTGTGACTGTCCCTAAGGGTTGGTGACACTTGTCTTGGTGACCTAATTATTGTGACAGGGATAGGGTGGGAAAGGGTCTTGCTGTGACCTCACTGCAGTCCACTCCAGTTCACAGCATTGAATGATAGACAGCCAAGAATTTCATTAACCAAACGTGGCTAAATTCACACCAACTGAAAAAGCGGCTTCTGAATTTACAATCTCTTTCTTAGTGTATCTGTCAGCGTCTGTGCATTTGATCCCGGATGTGTAGGAGGCAGAAATGGTTCCTTTTATCAGAGAGGAAATTGAGGGACATAGGCAGTGACTTCTTGCCCAGCCTTACTTGACACATCCTTGATGAAGATCAGGATAGAATGAAATCACTTTCTTATTGGGCTTCTCCAGACTGACTTTTGTCTAGTCCTACCTGCTTTTGTTCCTTTCAGATGGGAGGCACTGAGTTAAAACTATGGCTCACTGTTTTGAACTTCAGCCCACAGCCCTCCAGCAGAATAATCAGCATTCATGTAGCCCAAGTCAAGGAAAGGAAGTCTTTGTTCAAATCATCCCACTGTATTTTGGGAATCCAGATAGCACAGAAACCCGGCAAACAGGCTTTTAACTTAATAGATTTTATGCAATGATACCAAGAGTTTGTCTTCCCATAGTGTGTGCAGGTGTTTTGGTCTCCTCTCCTGAGATCCAGGTGACTCACATGCCTGAGGGCATGCTGCTGGGAACGGAGCTGCCTGCCAGTTGCTCAGCTCTGGGGCACAGCTCTTTTCTGGGAGAGGGGGTGGTTCTTGGGTGAAACCTGTCAGGAGAATATCTCCCCTCTGAGGAGTCAAGGGCAAATCAGTGTTGTCTGACCCTCCAGGCTGCTGAGTAGCAGTGTGGCTGCAGGAGCCTGAAGCCAATGTGCCAGAAGGCACACACCTCCAGGTGAATGATGACCCTTTCCTGAAGAGACAGGACGCTACACACATGCCCCATTGATGATCCCGTTGCTCAAAACGGTATGCTAAGATGACTTCTAGTGGTTTCTACCAGTGCCAGTTTTTCTGCTAAGCAGACATTATTTTTTTATTAAAGATTTATTTTTATTTATTTATGCATACAAGCACTGGATTCCAGTCCAGAGATGCAGGCAGTGAGAGGAATCACCAGAGACAGACTGGGGAGCAGAACAGGCAGACTGACTGAAACACACTGCTGAGGGGAGTAGCAGGCTAGACAGGAGAGGTCTGCTGCGCCATGTGGGTTAGCTCCCTGGCGGGGGATGGAACTCTTGCTGCAGTGGCTAGTGATAGCTTGATAGCACTGAGACTTTAACTCCTGCTTCAAAGACATTATTTTTGAAACTATGTCATATCCTCATTTTTGGGTACCAAATGGTGTCCTAAGCGTCATCACCACCTCTGTTTTTGTTTCTTTAACTAGTTGTAATTCAGATAACTTGTAGTTAGATCATTTCCTATGCTGACATGCAGAGGAAATATCCTCTGAGGGCAGATGTTGGCTGAGTGGGTTCCTCCGTACACCTTATTCATTTAAAGAGCCAGGCTGACCTGGCTGCCAGGTAATGGTCGCATCTACCATTTGAATTGGAAGCTGTTCCTGCCCAGGGGGACTCCTGGTGAGGACATGTTTCCTGTTTGTAGAGACAACATGTCTCCTCCCTGGAGCAGTCTGAGTTTGGACGTAGTTATATCTCCTAATAAGTCAGCTTTTCTGGGTGTGGCTGAGCAGAGGTCCCTGTAGTCAAAAGGAATGGAGCTGTCTCCGAGATTTGTTCTCTTTCCCCACCTGCACACCACTGTCCCTCACTGATGTCCAGTATTGGAATCTGTTCACAGCTGCTCCCCTGGGTG
Source organism: Talpa europaea (assembly GCF_964194135.1). NCBI lineage: Eukaryota > Metazoa > Chordata > Mammalia > Eulipotyphla > Talpidae > Talpa > Talpa europaea. The sequence goes on along the minus strand of NC_140073.1, from coordinate 39,476,494 downwards.
GTGGTCACACCCTTCTTCCTCATCTACCCAAGGCTGTGGCACAGTCATCTTTTTTCCCAGCTATTGCTCAGGAGGAGCACCCTGGCCATCCAGCATCCCGGAAGCCAGTGTGCAGAGGGGACATGGGTTAGGATGTGGAGGATGATGAAAGATAGAACTGAAGATCATAAGGTGCAGAAATGTCAAAAGTGGCCATCAGTCCTGGACTTCTCAGGCCAGTCACAAATCCAGATAGTCTTTTCTTTGTCCTACAGAGGAGGAATGGCATATCTAGTTGATGGAATGTGATACATTAATCTGCAATGATCTGGATGCGTTTAAAATAATTGAGAAAGTATTTATATTTCAGTAAATTTTAAAAAATAAAGATATAAAATTATAGAGGCAGCTGCTGAAGATGGCAGAAGGGCAGTTCCTGCTGCTCGATGTCACTGCCATTTCGTAGGCCACTGCTGGCCATTGGTGGTCAAGTGGATGCTGTTGGGATGGAATGCCATGTTCCTGTGCTGGGAGAGTATCCACATTTTTAGCGATTTCTGTAGGACCAAGTTGAAAGACTTCACTTTCATTTGCAAGCAGATATATACCAACCCATTTTGCAGCCCCTTCCACTGCAGAGTCCCCAGCTGTGTCTTTGCATGCTGCTCCACAAAACTGAGGGGGTCAGGTCACCCTGGACCATCTCAAGGTGTTCTATGGGATCCCATTACCCTAATGACAAGGAGAAGGTGGCTCCTGCCCCCCTCCAGATTGTGTGTCTGACTCCTACAAGCAAGTGTGCCTATCTGGGGCGCCTGGCTCAAGAGGTTGCCTGGAAGTACTAGGCAGTAACAGCTACCCTGGAGAAGAAGAGGAAGGAGCAGACCGTGATCCTCCTTTACCAGAAGGAAAAATAGCTTATAAGGCCATGGAAATAAGCCAAAGAGAATGTGGAGAAGAAAATTGAGGAATTCACAGAGGTCTTCATGGACTCCTGGTCTGAGATCAATAAAACTGGCTCTTAATTCCTTAAAAAAATAAAAAGAAGATGCAGAATCATAATAAACACAGTATGATCACAATTATATAAAAAGAATGAAAGTAAATTGATCAAGTCTTAAGAATGATTTTCCTCTGGGTAGCAGGATTATGAGTGATTTATTTTCTTTTCTCTCAGCTTTCCCCCCTTTATAGTTCCCAATTTTTCTATAATAAACTTTTATTCAAGTCTTCAATGGGAATGAATTAAACTGGAAATCCTAAACAAATCTTTTTCTAATTATTGGACTTCATGTCCTGAATTTTAGCTTAGAGATACTGCTGCCTTAATCAAGATGACCAGAGAACTCTTTTTCCTTGTCTAAACCTCTAGAAATCTGAAATGTCAGGCAAGACCAGGTTCCAGGGAGACGTTTTGGACATAGTTCTGCCTGGAGGCAGTGCCTGGACAAGGCAGCCTCTCAGGGCCCCCTCCCGCCCCCGGTCTGCGATTATCTCCTACTGCACACCGCCTTTGCCAACAGTGAGCTGGCTGAGCGTGATGACATTCTCTGAGTGGGGAGCAGTAACAAAAGTCTGCCTGGGATGGAGGACGGGGGCGGGGAATCTGGAGTGAGTGCTTGAGCTGATAAGGAGCCAGTGATCTTTCTGCCTGGTGGGACTCGCACCTCCAGCTGCCAAGCATCCGCAGGGCCCAGCCTCTTGGAAAGCTGGTGTCCACTGCAGCGGTCCTGCAGCGGGCACAGCCTGGGAGCGCGGTGGGCACAGTTACTTCTGCAAAAAACTTCTGTAATCGTACAGGGTATCGGGACTCTGTCTTGGGGCATGGGAAGGATCACTTATCCTTTGAGCCGAAGTGGTTTTTAATGGAAGGAGCCTATCTCCAAAGTGGAAACTAGCATTTTTCCTCGGAGCACCTTTGTAAAAGTGAGCCTGGCGAACCAACATCCAGAGTATCTGTGCCTCAGCTGTGTCCTACCTGGATCCTCCATTTCTGTCTCCACAAGGTCCTGGCTCAGGCCCTGACACAGATTCTTCTCTACTCAGGCAAAGAGCCTCAGTTTACTGCAGCTGCCTGGTTCCGGTTGCCCATCAGCGCAGTGGACAAAACCCAGCCACAGAGTGCTGGGCCTTCTGCTTTGAGGAAGGCTTATAGACCCTGGGGTTAGCAGGGTCTGAGAACTAGGCATGGAGCTGTTCAAGGATAGGTACTGAATTTGTGTGGAGACTTTTGCCACTGCTGCTGCTGCTGCTGCTGCTGCTGCTTTGAAAGACTCTGGGGAATGCTGGGGCTCTGTGGAGGCAGGTGAGAAGAGTTCTCTCCAGTGTCTCATAAGTGCCAGCCTGAGATGTTTCTAGAATGCTGGCCTCCCAGGGCAGTGGAGTTTCCGGGCGGGAAGCATGCTGTTGATGGAGGCTGACGGGGAAGCTCGGAGGAGATCTTCCTTGGGGACCCAGGCATGCTTCATTTCTTCCGGCTCTCCAGGCACGGCACAAGGGGTTAATATCTCTGATGGCTCTATTTTGGGGCAAATGGGGTGTTCCCAAAATAGGACTCTTTGTTGAGTAGTCTATTTTGGGAGGCAAGCCCCACTGGCGTTTATGTAAGCGATTCTCTGTGTGTATCTGGGGGTGTGGATGTGTGCGCAAGTGATTTCTTGTTACTAATTTTAAACAGCTTCTTTGGGGAGCCAGAGAAATGGAGGTGTACGTGTCTGTGTGTGTAAGGGGAGGGATTGCTCTTCCTGTGAGGAGCGGTGTGACTCCTTTCCACCTGACAAGGCAGTGCAGATGCCCAAGGAGAGTGAGTGGGGAACTTAGGGCAGCAGGTAGGGATGACCACCCTATCAGCTGGTGGAAAAGTGCCAGTGGGTCATCCTCTCAGTTTCCTGAAGCTCATGGCAGGCTGGACATCATGGTCTGGACAACTGTCTGCTGTCTGGAATCGGGTGCTCTCTGAAGGCTCAGTCTTGGGTTGTCTAAAGCCCAGCAATCAGTTCTAACTTGGAATAAACCTCAAATTCTATTTCCCACTGCTGCACGGCACTTATAGGATTCCCTGTGTCTCCCCACAGGCCAAATTCACATATGTCGAAGCAAGAGAGAAACCAAAGACCTTCCAGCATGGTCAGTGAGACGTCCACAGCTGGGACCAGTTCCACCGTGGAGGCCAAGCCTGGCCCCAAGGTGAGCTCCTCCTGGCTACTTGTTCCATCTTTCCTTCTCGTCTTTCATATTTAGTCAGCCCTTGTGTGACCAGAAACCCATCTATCCCTCCTGTACTTTTGTGAGGGAGAAATGTAAGAAGTATTCTCCCCAAATGACAGATTAGGAAATTGGAGCCAAGTGAGAAAATGTCACTTGTCCAAGAAAACAGCTGATAGCTGGCAGAGCTAGAATTGACATCGAGGGCCTCAGATTCACGCTTGGGAGACTTTTGCCACCACTGCTGCTGCTGGTGTGGGCTGGGAGGGCCCACCTTGCTTCACATGTGTGTTAGAAACCACCTGGTAAGGTTCATGACAAAAGGGCCTAGAAATTCCTGTGCCCAAGATTGGGAGCACCAACTGAGGAGCAGGAGAAAGAGCCAGTTTTGCAGAGAAGGCAGCATGCTGAGGGGTAAAACCAGGTAGGAGAGATAAATATATGGAAATTGGCAAAATGTATGACCAAAAATGTAGCTTTGCTCCAGAAAGCCATGGACTACATTAGGGCCAGCAGCTACTGGTGAATGTTGATTGAAAAATCCCTTTAAAGTTTTTTATTTTTTTTCCTTTCTGTGACCCAGAAGGCAAGCTCTCTAGGTCTTGCATTCGCTTTTTAATTGGAATGCTGTGGCTGCGTGCACGTCCGTTCCCTGTGTCCTTGCTGTTCTTCTGATAAAAGGGGGCTGCCGCTTAGAGCAAGGCAGAAAGAGCCTCAGCCCTATCATACAAGAGCTTTTTTAATGCTTCGCTAGATCCCCCATGGTGCTAAAGTTTGAGTCTGCTTTTTTCCAGATCAAGTCCAGCAATAAAGTCCACAGCTTTGGGAAAAGGGACCAGGCCATTCGGAGGAATCCTAATGTTCCAGTGGTGGTGAGGGGCTGGCTGCACAAGCAGGTGAGGAGACTGAGGAGGGCAGGGTTGGTGAATTTGCTCACGCTGATTCCCTGCCTTTCCCAGGCCCCTGGGAGCTGGGAATAGGTGCATAAGAAACTTTGTGCTCCTGAGACTGTCTGAGGCAGGTAGGTTCGACCCACAGGGCTGAGTGATTGTAGACACTGTCCACTCACAAAAATGAACAGCCAGTGTCTCCAGCTTTCCTCCTCACACTCACTTGACGGCTTTGGTGCTCTTACTGGCTTCCTTGGGACCCAGGCCCTACAGTGGGGGGTCAGCTCGAGTCCAGCCTTACTGCCAGTCCTCTGCCAGCGTGTGCCTTCCTGCTGTTAAAGAGCATTTGCTATCATTTGGCCAAGAAATCCCATCTTTTCCTCTCCCCAAGTCTAGCAGACATAACTAACTCCCTAGCACATCAGATTCCAAATCAGCCAAACTCAGCTTGTCGTCTTATCTTGCTTTCCCCCAGCCTGCTTTTTCTGGACATTGGTATGGTCCCACTGCTCTCGGACACTTGGGTAGAAGCCTCAGCACCATCGCCAGCTCTTCATGTAGTCAGGAAGTCCTGTGGGCTGTACCTCTCGCAGGCCATCCTTCATCTCTTGTCTCACCATTCATTATCTGGCCTCTGGTCTTCTGGCCATGACTGCGCTGTGAGCTCCTAGGGCTAAAGACCATGTCCTTTTCCTTCTCTGCCATTCACTCATTCGTCACATGCTACGTGCTCTCACAGCAAGTGTGAGGAGATGAGTAACAGCTGGGTTCTGCCGAGGACCTCTTAGTCTGTCGGGGAACAGATAGATATATCCCTCACATGTCAGTCTCTCACATGTCTTATCCAAGAAATCACAAATCAAACTCCCAGAGTACTGCTGTAAATTTTACTAAAGACTTTATGGGAAGACAGAGGAGGGCACTACTTTGCATACCACACAGAAGAAACACATAAAAATTTCCTTAAAATCTGCCTCCCCCAGGTTTGCCCCCAACTATGGCAGCTTCCACAGCTCTCCACACTCTTCTGTCAGACACCTGTGGCACCACCCTCAGTGTTCCCCTCCCTCGGCCCTCATGGCTCTGTTCTCCCTCTTTTCCTGCCTCTGCCCATCTTTTGTCTTACCCTCTGACTTTTTGCATTGCATCCCCATCCCCATTTAAACCACGAGTCCCCCTTTGAAATATGGAGGGAGAGGGTAGGGATTGTAAATCGTTCTCCTTCCAGCCACAGCCCTGGCCCAGTGCTGTGACTTAAAACTGTGTAGAGTGCCATGGACACACAGCACAGTATGTATCTGCATTTGAAAGAGTCTGGGAAAGCTTCCCAGAGGAAGTGATGTTTGAACAGGTATGGAAGGATGGATAGGAGTTTTTCAAGCAAAGCAAATATCATTTGCCAAGACCTTAGAGATCATCTGGTCACATTGCAGAAGATAAAAACAAGACATGAACTCAGCAAGTTTGTTTTTAGCATTTTACTATGTAGAAGATGAATAGAACTCATGTTGTGTTTTGGTTTAGAAACATATCAGGAATTTATTTTTCGATTTAAGCTAGTCAAAAACTTTTATAAAAGGAATAGAATAAACTTTAACAATTAAAAACAGCTCTGAATTTTTCCTAGGCTTAGAAGAAACTGATCCTGAAACTATTCTCTTACCCTGGCCATGTTTTTAAAAAATTTCACAGTTACCTAAAATGTTTTTAACAATGTACAGACTTACATTTGAGATGAGTAATGACAAATTCTTGCCATGAGACAATTTGATAGTAAGAAAATCCAAGTCTCTTTACATTAAATGGAAGGAAAATCAGTCCCTTGTGGTAGAGAACTGAGTTTATAGTCAAGTGAGAATTTTGCCTCATTGGGTAATGAGCTAACTTAAACTCTTTGTTCAACATTATGTAAATCAACTTTCTAAAGTATAAATGAAAGTATTTTATAGCATAGTATAAATAAATTGCTTTGTTTTATTAAAAGGTGATTTCTTCTGTAATGAAATGCCCTTTTTTAAAAAATTTCATCATCTTTCTTGAAAGAAAAAAAAGATGCTGTAATAAATCTAGTTCCAGTAAACACAAGCTTCCTGGGGATAAACTATCATTGAACCTAAATCTTACATTCTATTTAAACAGTAGTTGTGTGATTTTTAAAAAAATCATTAATTTACTACAAGTATGGGCAAGTCTTAGTTCCAGAATCAGATGTATGATTGGAGAGGGAGGGCAGTATGCTTAGATATTACCTGATTCATTCTCTTTGCTTTGCAGGACAGTTCTGGGATGAGGCTATGGAAAAGGAGGTGGTTTGTACTGGCTGATTACTGCTTGTTTTACTATAAAGGTGAGCCAAGGGGCAGGCCACCAAGCTGGAGGGGTTGATAAGGTGTTGTTAATGGTGGTCTTCTCAAGTCCAATGGCCTGAGCTAACTAAAAACTCACTGACATGCCAAACTCTTCACTTGCACATATGTGGATGGTTAGTGACATCAGTTTTACCAATCCCAGCAAAAGAAATTCCACCTGTTGAGTTAAAGTAGATAGAATGCCTGCAATTTAGAGTCTCAATGTCTGGAGTCATCTCAGCTTCTGCCCCACTTGGGACATAGGCACACCTCTGACACAATCTAGAGAGATGGGAAGTATGGGCAAACCATTGTTCTTGAAACCTGTTGTCTGAATGTATCCCCTGTGATATCGGATGGGCAACTGGTGAGTTGAGTTGGCCATGTGAACATTTATCAAGCTCCAGTACATAAAGGGTTGTGCAGCCATGAAAGTATGGCTGAAAATATGAAGGAAGAGAGAGCTTGTTTTTACAAGACTTGACTGTTTGATAAGACTTGATAGGTGCTTTAGAAGACGTCCAGAGTGCTTAGGCAGTTCATGGGGAGCAAGAACTTCATTCCATATTGGGGAATTTAGGGAGGTGTCCCCTATAAAGAGATGGGATTTGAGTTGTGCTTTTAATGTGTAGATTTTTGCGTGCGCACGCGCATGTGTGTGTGTGTGTGTATGTGTGTGTGTGAGAGAGAGAGATGCACATTATAAGCAGAGGAAACGAGTAAAGTTCTAAGAGCACAAGAAAAGGGGATGACAGGCCCCTCTGTCAGAGTGTGGAGGAAGCTCATGGCAGATGAGGTTCAGGAGGAGGGGAAGGCCACCATGTGGAGGGCAGCAACACTAGGCAGAGGAAGTTGGGTTTTGTTCTGTATCCAGTGGGCAATTAGCCTTTGAGTCGGAGAGTGACAACACTAACTGTGAGGAAGTGATTTAGTGATTCTAAAGATGGTTTGGAAGAGGGAAAGAATTGGCAAAGGACACAGACTATTTCACACATGTCTGACTTTACCTCTGAGGCTTGCTCCACCCAGGATGCACCTCCCCATCCTGAAATACCACCTTCTGAAGCCTCAACTTCCCAGGATGGCATTCCACTTCTGCCTCTGTGTTCCTACAGCACCTGGCCTATGGCTGTCTCAGGAGCTAGCAGGTTGAGGCTGTCTCAGGAGCTAGCAGACAGGTGACCCATGCCTGTCTGTGTCCTCGAGAGAGGGCCTGTCTGACCCACCTATGTATTTTCAGTGGTAGCACAAAGGTCCGCAGGGAGCACCAGAGGAACAATCAGATTGAGGTAGTCCTGGGAAAGACGAGGGGCCCTGAACATGGGCAGCAGAATGGATTGGTCTGAGGAAGGTGCCAGAAGGTTGCTCTGATGTGTTTTTCCATTCAAAGACAGCCGAGAAGAAGCGGTCCTTGGGAGCATCCCTCTGCCCAGCTACGTGACCTCGCCAGTGGCCCCTGAGGATCGCATAAGTCGCAAGTATTCATTTAAGGTACTAGCCCCTCTCCACTAGTGCAGCAAATCCATCTTAAGAAGCTTTGTGTTCCTAAATATGGCTTCATAAAAGAAGTCATTTATGTGGGGAAGGGGGAAAGGTTAAGAAGATAGAGCCTTTCAGATTTATGTTAACAAAATTTTACAATTTTTAAACAAGAGTAATTTTCCATCACAAGTACTTTCATTTTTATCTGAGCTTTTGAATCCCCCAGCCTTGCTTAAATATTTAGGCACCCCCCCCCCCTTTCCTATCACTACTAGTGTTGTGGTTACATTTTTAACACAGCCCTTCTTGTTCTTTCTTAACCACGGTAATTGGTCAGTATCACTAGTAACCAATCACTTAGTGCAAATGATGATCCCCCATAATGGTTTCATAGCCAATTGCATTATAAAAATGCACTGAGGGCTAGGAGCTTGTATATAGATGAAATTTTTCAGGTTTGTTGGCTTTATCTTGTTGAAAAGCAATTAGAAACAAATTTGGTTTGTTTCTAGAACATGGATGAACCCTAGAGACATCACTTTACCAGCAAAATTCCCTTTTTTAAAAAAAGATTATTTATAGGCCTCCGCGGTGGCGCGGCGGTTGAGCGCTGGGTTGCGAAGCTGCCCGCGGCCTCTGCTGCGCCGGTTTGATCCCCGGCTGCTCCCCGGCCACCGGAGGAGGGTCCCACATGGCGCGCAGACCTCCCCTGCCACCCGCTGCTCCCCTCAGCAGTGTACTTTGGTCCTTCTGCCTGCTCTGCTCCCCGCTCTGGCTCTGGTGAATTCTCTCACCCTCCCGCACTTCTGACTGTACCCAGTGCATGTATAAACAAAACAAACAAACAAATAAATAAAACATGCCTCTATAAAAAAAAAAGATTATTTATGCATACAAGAATAAGGTTATAGGCTAGAGGTGTGGGGGGTGAGAGAGGATTCACCAGAGACAAAGTGGGGAGTAGAACAGGCAGATCTACTGAAATACACTGCTGAGGGGAGAGTGACAGGAGAGGTCTGCATCATGTGGGTTGGCTCCCTGGCTGGGGATCGAACTCATGTCACAGTGGCTGGCGATAGCTTAATAGTGCTGTGTCTTTAACTCCTGCACCACAATGGAGGCCCCCAGCAAAATTCCTTTTCTGTTTCCCTTGTCCCCCTGCCATTTGGAGTGAGTGGAACCATGGTTATGAGTGACAATCCTTGAATGTCCTCTGGCACCTGTGAGGCTAGATGTGGAGGCTACAGAAAAGTGGTGGTCAGTCCCAAACCTGGGGAACCCTGAGGGCTTCTCTTTCAGGGTCTCCACTGTTCTCTTTCTTGTGGTGCTCAGGATGGTGAGGGTGGGTGACTTGAAGGTAGACTTTATTGGCATTTGGAGTGGAGTCTCAGCTGGATACTAGAGGCCCTGAAGTCCAATGGCCACGGGGAAATACCCTCTCATGGCTGCTCAGGACAAGAGGCAATGACATGCATTTCAAGCTGGGGAAAGGGACTCTTGCCATTGCTTCCCCTGCAGATCAGCTATTCCCAGGTTGGAGAAGAAGATGAATATGGGACAGGAGGTACCAAAGCAGAGGTTGAACAGAAGTCAAAGGTTACAAATAGTTAAAGGACTATGGAAAAACACAAGCTAAGACACCCACCATCCTGAACGTGTGAAAGGAGTGTGCTGGTATGGTGCATCACAGTGTGATAGTTTGCATCAGTGTCTGATCAGAGCCCTTTGTGTGGTTGTTAGTCTCATCTTCTTACTACATTTCCTTGCTGAGCTGATGCCTTATCTTGGTTCATCAGCAGGTTGAGTTGCCCTTCTCTTTCTTCAACTCACCATCTCCAGTGACTCTAGAGTTGTTATGGGTGGAAGATGCTGGTATCTTCATGTTGTGTGATACATCAGTAGTACTGCCTTATAGATGTAATTCCTTTTATGACTTGAGATATACTTTTATACAAGTTCTCTTATTTAATGCTTGTGAGGAACCTGCAAAATCATTATTATTAGCAGTTTTTAGATTAGGAACACAGAGAACAGAGAACTTAAGAAACTCTCCCAAAGTCACCGAACTGGAAGATGGAGAGAACTCAACCCTGAAATCTGGTCTCATTCAGTTGTGTTATAGGAAGGGGGCACAATATCCTTCTCTTCCTCTCTGCTTTTCTTCCATACCTTATTTTGGTTACTTCCTGCACATACATTGTAGGGAGTGATTTGAATTTATGTATATTGCTATCATTTTGGGGAGTACCCTCCTATTCAGTACTGTTCATGAACCTCTTCTGCTTATTACTGGCTATGAAAACATTTTGTTCAAGGGGCTTCAGACTGGTCTTTTGTAGGCATAAAGTCTTCCTCAGACTTTCTTTTTTTAGAGTTGAGCATTGCTATTCGGCAAGCAATTGGGATGATGATGACGTATGTGTTTTGTTTTTTTTTTTTCCCATGGCCAGCATTTGAAATATCCTCGCAGTAACTTGTTCTCTCTATATATATGTATATATTTCATCCTAACACTTCACTGAGGTGTGAAATAGATTCTAGGAAAACATCTTTAGATTCTTTTCCCCCCCTTTTTTGACTGTTTCTTAGAAAGACTTCACAAGTTGTGAAGTCTTGTCTGGGAGACAGAAAGCATGCATGTATTTGGCGGGGGATGTGGGTGGTCTTTGGGGTCTAAGAGTACAGAAAAACTATTGCAGACAGATCTAGTGGTGTTCAGCTGGTTCTCCAGAAAGGACTGATTTCCTGAGTGTGAAGGATTTCCCTTTTCCTTTGGGTTGCAACATCATTCTTTTGGGGGCCAAGGAGTGGGCCCCAAAGTCAGTTCAGGATCCATGTTTTTGGGCATACTGAGGAATGCACACATTTGTCTCCTGGGCCTTATGACTACTTCTGATGTTGATTCTTCTCTGTTCTCAGAGATGAAATTCTTTGTCTCTTGCTAGGGTACCTTCCCTGAGAATGTGCAGAGTATCCATAGTGCTAGATAGGCACAGTCTAAAAGGTTTTTGGTCCTCTCCTTTCTGTCGTCTTCAGCTGTGCCCATAGGTTGGCAGCTCCTAGGCACTGCCAGGAAGGCTGAGTGCTAGAGGGGCCCTGAGGCTCAGCCACATCTGCAGGATGAGCCAAGCAGGGCTCTTGGTAGCCTCTAGGAGCCATTCTGCCTGTTCCGCCCAGTGGGCCTTTTGTGCTCTCCTGGTTCATCTCCTTACAAGCTCCTATTGGACGCACAGTCACCCTTGGCCTGTTTGTCCCCTCTGAGCAAGCTTGGCCCTTCAGGTCCAACATCTGTAGCAGCCAACATCCCTGCAGAGCTGAGGATCTTCAATGGGGGAGAAAATCTTTACTGCCTCCCTCTTTCAAGACCAGATGTTCCTGACTGATGTTTGCAAACCCCCAAGTGGCAGCAGATAAATCACATCTTTCTTTTTTTTTTTTTTAACCTATCACATTTCTTGATTAAGAATGCAGGCAACATTAGGTACCAGCAGCATCTGTGCCTTGGTCACCAGTGGGAACTAGAAATATCTTCATATCACATGACAGCTGCATATATCTTGAACTATATTTATGCTCATCATCACTTTGAAATTAGAACGATTACATCTGCTGCTAGATTTGTTTTGTAACACATTATTAATGAAGCACTGTATCAATATATTTCAACATTTTAAAATATTTTGAGGGCCTCCCTGGTGGCTCAGGGGTTAGTCTCAGCGCTGTCAGCTATCACCAACCATTGAGGCCTGAGTTCAATCCCTGGCCAGGGAGCTACCCACATGGTGCAGCAGACCTCTCCTATCTTACCCGCTGCTTCACTCAGCAGTGTGTTTCAGTCAGTCTGACTGTTCTGCCCACCACTCTATCTCTCACTGCCCCCACCCGCCCGCACCTCTCGCCTACACCCCAGTTCCTGTATGCATAAATAAATAAAAATAAATCTTTGAAAAATATTTTGATAGCAAATATTGAACTTAAATATTGAACTATAGTTCAATATTAAATATTGAACTATAGTTCAATATAGTATATTTCCTTTATTTTTATTTGTGCCCTTCAACACATACTGAGTTTATATGAGTCACCAAACTGTCAAAAGGGTCCATACTTTGCAATAGTTATAACCCTTTGCTATGGATCCTGACCGAAGCTCAGCCAAGAGACATGGCTTTTCGCAAATCTTGAACTTTTCGGCAAACTTTTATTGCATTTTTTTGTTCTAATCGGCAGGGTACAGATGCTGGAGATATAACATAGGCAAAGCCTTTGCCTGTATGGTATTTCTATTCTAGAATTTCTGTATTAGCATGGGGGTTACTAGGAGATCGGAAAAGAATAAGAAAGAACTGCCCTTTTCTTCTCCCCTTTCAATTTTTTGATTTATCTCTCAAAACCATCTCCTCTTCTGCCACTGTTTGGTCTCTGCTGGTCACTAACTTATTATAGAACAGCCTAGCACATAGTGAGTGCTTTGTATGTGTTGGTTACCACTGACTGCTTCAGCCTTTTACTTCCTCTACAGCCTCCAATCCATCCTCCATACTTTTCCTAAATTGTGCTTGTAATCAAGTACTACTCCTACCTTAAACTCCATTGCCTTCAGCTTAAAGCCTGATCTTGGCTTCTCTCTCCAGCTTATCTCTAACCACATAAGTATTTAGCCCCTCCCATCTCATACCTTTCCTTCAGTCATATTAGTTGCTTGAAGACCCGAGAACATTTTTTTTTTAAGATTTATTTATTTATTTATACAAGCACTGGGTACAGTCAGAAGCGCGGGAGGGTGAGAGAATTCACCAGAGCCAGAGCGGGGAGCAGAGCAGGCAGACTGATGAAATACACTGCTGAGGGGAGCAGCGGGCGGCAGGAGAGGTGTGCACGCCATGTGGGACCCTCACTCTCGGCCAGGGATCGAACTGGCGCTGCAGAGGCTGCGGGCCGCTTCGCAACCCAGCGCTTAACCGCTGTGCCAATGGGGAGGCCCCCGAGAACATTTCTTGCTCATGGACTTTGCTTGAGCTTCAGCCACAGCCCGGTTTGCTCTTTCCCCAATTCTTACTTGTCCTTCAGTTCTCTGCTTAGGGGTCACCTCCTCCAGGCAATCTCCCGTGAGCCCAATGGGCAGATTAGGTACCCTTCTTCCTGTTGTCAGGAACAAATGGTTTCTATCACTTTTGACTGGCTCATCCAGAGCATCCATCAGGAAGCTAACCATCAGCTAGTTCTGCCTGGTACCTGGGAGCGAGCAGTCATTTGCAGTAGAAGTGTCATGATCATTGACAATGTGTCTACTTCCCAAGTCATGGTAGGTTCAGGCTTACTTGTATTTCATGTTTAGTTCTCTAAACTAGTAATGGGGAGGGGGAACCAGAGCAGAGTCCTTAAAAATTTCCAGAAAATATATTCAGTAAACTATCTTAGATTACTCAAGTGAGTGCCTTTCCCAAAACCTTTTCATATTGCCACATCTCCCCCTTACTAAGACAGGAAGACTCCTTCCTGGGACAGTGAATGACACCTTGGACATGCAAGGAAGGAAATCAGGTTTGCCTGGGTTACCTTCACACCAGGCTGCATGGATTCAGCTGTGCAAATGTTAGAAACAGGTTCATAATTAATCTGCATTTTGGACTTGGGAAGTTAGAATGAGGGTAGGAGAAGTAAAGGCTGACACCTCATCTGAGAGATTTCATCCATGACCATTAGTGATTCTAGAAGCATTTTATTGTGCAATTTTTAATTAGTTCTCTTGTATTGTTTTCTCTGACTGGTCCTTGCATGGGGTCAGCCTTTCATTCTGAATCTACATTATCAGGGCAGTGATCAGGTAATTATACTCATTTCTGGATAAGACCTGGGAACGGGGCCTCCCTGGTGACACAAGGGGTTAAGACACTACCTATGAAGCTGTATGCAACCTCTGCAGCACGAGTTTGATTCCCCAGCCAGGGAGCAACCCACATGGCGCAGCAGACCTCTCCTGACTCGCCCGCTGCTCCCCTCAGCAGTGTACTGCAGTGTACTTCGGTCAATCTGCCTGTTCTGTCCCCCACTCTGTCTCTGGTGAATCCTCTCACCACCCCCCAACACACACGCACCTCTGGCCTGTACCCCAGCTCTTGTATGCATAAATAAATAAATCTTTAAAAAAAAAAAAAGACCTGGGAATGTTGTACACAGAAATTTGGGCTTGGGTGTGAATCTTGGCTCCAACTTTTTATCCATTCAATAGATATTTGCTGGACACCTACTCTGTGCCAGGCACTGTTCGTGAAGCTATACCAGTGAACAAAACCAGCTCCTTGTTCTCATGGAGCTTATATTTTAGAGGAAGGAGACATATGTTAAACAAATGTGTAAAATAAATAATGCCAGGTTGAGCTAAGTGGTGTGAAGAGTCTGTTACTAGGTCTGCAAATCTGAGAAAATTAGTTAACATCTCAAAGCTTCATGTGCCACACCTGTGCAACAAAGATTCTGTCTCTACCTCTGAAGGCTGTTGGACTTAAAATGAGAGATTGTGGTTGTGGAAGTTGTTGGGACACCTAGTAGGCACTCATTCTTCCTCTTTCCACACCACCTCCGCATGTAGGTTTGGAAATGTTTTTCCTGGCAAATTTAAATTAAAATGTCCTACTTATCAGGGTACAAAGAGAAAAACTGGTTTTGCCTCTTATTTGCAATCCCACTCAGTTACTTTTTTTTTTTTCCACTCAGTTACTTTTCAGGACTCATTTCTAGTACCTCTTCATTGGCTCTTTGCAAGGAGACATATGAAGGCTCCTTGAGGTTTCCTAACACATAGTAGGCATGTATGCAAGGATTTTCAGTCAGATGTGAGACAGCTGTCAAATGTTGTAGGGCCTTTGGAGAGACAGAGCACAGCTTCTTTTATGGGCTCACATCACATTTCCTGCCCTAGAAGTGAAGCACAGCGAGCTTCTGCACCAAGCCACCTGCCCTTGCAGCCAACTTCGACTCAGTTCCAGTCTGATGGTAGCCGAAGCAGAGATCTGTGCTTCAGAAGAACTGAACCTGGGATTCCTGAGAGCTGCTTTCATAAAAATGAGGAATTTAGTTTTTAAAGTCTGTTTCTCACACTAGCCTTGACTGTGTGCCCCTCCCTAAGCAGAAATAAGAAGCAGGAAGCAGGTACAGCTGCGTGGCTTTTAGTGTGGGGGGCAGACACAGCTGTCACACGAAGAAGGGAATCCAGCCCATGACGTTTTCCGGGTGTGCAAACAAGCCAGGTGGTGCTTGGGCTTTTAGTCTGGAAGCAGGAGAGCATGGCCAGGCTGTTCCCTTGTTTTTGCCTCTGGAAGTGATGTCTCCCTAACCTGTCTGACCTGGGTTTCCGTCTCTTGTTTCCAGGCTGTGCACACGGGGATGCGAGCACTCATCTATAATAGCTCCACAGGGGGCTCTCAGGCCGAGCAGTCGGGCATGAGGACCTACTACTTCAGTGCCGACACCCTGGAGGACATGAACGCTTGGGTCCGGGCCATGAACCAGGCTGCACAGGTGCTGTCCCGATCATCACTGAAGAGGTCAGTCCTGAGGATGGCTCCTGTCAAAGGGCGCCCTACACTAAGACGGGGGCTCGAATAAGAACTCTTGGGTCCCCAAGAGTTTACTCATATAAAGCACTGCCCTCTTTCAAGTCCCTTTTTAACAATGAATTTTTCTGGGAGGAGAAGGCACACAGAGCTGACATGTTGCCTGTCAGAGTAGAAAGGTTCCCTGATGTTACCTGGTCATGGAAAGTGGCACGTGTGTTTTCAGTTTTTCTTCTCTGGTGTGTACTAGAAGGGGACCACCTTGTGCACCAGGCTGGGGAGCGAGGAGGACAGGCAGGCATTATCTTGCTCACCAGAAACATACCACAGGCTGCCCACCATGTTGCTGGGGACCAACCTGGGAGCCATCTTCCAGCTGCTTCCTCTCTCAGGTGGGCTGAGCATGGGTATAATCAAGGAGCCTGAAATAGTCCTGAGTCTGTTGGCAGTTCCTTAAGAGGAAGTAGAGGAGGAATATGAGCAGAGGTAGGGCCGCTGAGAGGGTAGGGTGCCCTGGAAAGGCCAGCATGTGCCTTCAGTCAGTACTCTTCTGACTCGGGCCTCATTCTTCACTGTCTTAAAATGTTGTTCTTTTAGTGAGGCCTTGAAACAAAAGGGTACTCACCAGAAACCTAAAGGCAGGATGTTTATCAGTGACTGAAATGGATTTCCCATGATGTGTTTTAACTTGTCAACTTTTCCAACTCACCTGTATGTGATTTTTGGTACTAGAGGTACTAGCTTCATGGTTTCTATCTTGAGGCCAGCAGACTTTTGGTATAGATAGTGACCCTCCCTCAGGAGGCCAGGTTGGCATCTGGCCCTACCCTCTGGAGCTTCTATAATAATACCTCAGTCAAACATTTGTCATGCTGAGGCTTGTTGTTTTATTTCCTTCTGTCTACCTTTCAGTATTCTTCGACGCAGTAGGTTAGGTGGTATTTTCTGTATGTGTGACACATACGGAAATGTCAAGTGAGTGAGAGATTGAAAGAATGAATGATTTCATTGACCACAACAGGATCAAAGACTTGGCAGTTTCCACATGGGCCTAGAATTATAACTGTTAACTGTAGATATTCTGTCAAGTGTGACTCTATCTCCTGAATTTTTCTGTCATGTCCATGATGATGAAAGGAGAGGTTCTGCCGTTAGCCTGCTGGCATTGTTCACAGTGACACTGGCTTTTCCTTCGTCATTCTGGGAGAAGGCAACTTGGGTGGATTTGACTTACTCTAGTGTACATGCTGGTCCCTAATGCTCACTGTTCCCTATTTGTTGTTCATTATATATTTGTACATATGTGTATATAGTTAACTATAACTATATGTAAATATATATAGCAAATGAAGACATTTTTATTTTAGTGCAGAAGTTAAAGGCAAATATATCCTCATTACCTTTCTACAGAAATCTCTGTCATCAGTTTAATGGGGATTCTTTAGACTATTTTCTGTTCATTTATATACATACATGCACATTTAGAATATATAGATTTGTGCTTTTTAAGACATAGATGATAACCTTTTTAAAGTCATCCTGTATCAATCTATATGGATCAACTTTATTTTTCATTGCTGTGTGGTATTTCCTAGTGTAGATGTACCATTAGATATTTAAGTTTGTGCCAAACTTTGGAGAGTTTGTTTTTTCTAATCTCTTACTGTTATAAGTAGTCTATAATGAAAAACCATCTATAGGCTTCTGCATGTGTAAATCTTCCAGATTTGTCAGAATATAATGTGTTTTTAATTTTTTTTAATTAATTAATTTTTAAAAATTTTTATATTCCCCATACAGTTGCAACCCCCTGATTTTGACCCTAATCCCTCCTTTCCCTGACCCCCCCCCAAAGTGTGACTCTGGTTCATAGTTGTTTGTTGATTTTGATTTTTTTTCTTTCTTATAGTTATTCTTTTTCCTGGGCCCTTATTTAGGTTTTCTAGATTCCTGTTATGAGTGAGACCATCCGGTATTTTTCCTTTTTCTTTCTGGATTATTTCGTTGAGCATGATACCTTCCATGTTGCTGCAAATTGCATGTTTATCTTTTTTGAATGCTGAGTAATATTCCATGGTATATATGTACCACATCTTCTTGATCCAGTCATCTATTTTTGGGCATGTGGGTTGTTTCCAAAGTTTAGCTATTGTAAACAGTGCTGCTATAAACATAGGGGTGCAGGTGCTCTTTGGAGTTAATGTTTCTGTGTCATTTGGGTAAATACCTAGGAGTGGAATTGCTGGATCCTACGGAAGCTCTATGTTTAGTAGGTCCAGAAATCTCCACACAGCTCTCCATAGTGGTTGGACCAGTTTGCACTCCCACCAGCAGTGTAGGAGAGTTCCTTTCTCTCCACATCCTTGCCAACAGCAAAAGAGACAATAACCAAAACAAAGAGAAACCCCACCGACTGGGAGAACATTTTTGCACACAACACTAGTGATAAAGGACTGATCACAAAAATCTACAAAGAGCTGATGAGACTCAACAAAAAACAAAGAAAATAATCCAGTCAAAAAATGGGCAGAAGAGCTAAAAAGAAACTTCTCCGAAGAGGAAATGCAAATGGCCACCAGGCATATGAAAAAATGTTCAAGGTCACTTGCAGTCAGGGAAATGCAAATCAAAACTACAATGAGGTACCATCTCACACCAGTGAGAATGGCACATATTAAAGAAACTAGCAACAACAAATGTGTTTTTAGTTTTAATCAGTACTACCACTTTGCCCCTTGAAGAAGGCTGTATATTGCTAGTGAAAGTCCTTTTTTTCCCTAATACTGACCAATAGTTGTTTTTATCAACTTTTTACATGTCAGCTGAGCTGCTACCTAGATATAGTATCTGCTTGTTTTATATATAGTTCTGTGATAATGGGGATCTTTTATATTCATTGGGCACTTATATTCCCTCTTTAGTGACTTGCTTGTATCTATCCTCTGCCCATTTTTTACTGTTATTTGCCTTTCTCTGTGCTTCCTTTCCTACGTGCTCTCAGTTCTGCATGGCTAAGAATACAGCTCAGCCTCTTGTAGAGGGAGGTTGGTGGAAGGCTTTCCAGTCTTCTGGTTAATAGAATCTGTTTCCCCCACTTCTTTGGAAATCAGGTTGCTGCTTGTCAGTATCCAATATTCTGGGCCTCTTTCATATTTTCATTGAGTCCAAAAGGTTTACTGAGTGCATCTCCAAGTTCCCTGAGGACCCTGGTGTGCTGACAGCGGGGGCTTGGAGATCAACTGCCAGAGGCTGGACTTTCCCATCTTCCGCCCTACCTTGGATTTTTAGTCTCTCTTGACAAAGGTTTTCACTTTCATGGTGATGGGCATTCTTCTCAATGAACATATGGCGCTAAAGCCAGAAGTTGAAGAATTCAGCTTTATTTTTGCTGTGTCATCTTCCCCAAGCACAGGTTCCTGTGTCTCATATTTTTTTTAAAGCCCTCAGCCCTTTATTTCAATTCTTAGAAAAATAGAAAGTTGTTTTTTTGTTTGTTTGTTTTTGCTTTGCTTTGCTTTGCTTTTACTAAAGAAACCTCAGCTCCTTCTAGACTTTATCCTTTTTTTGCTATCATTCAGGTGGGCTCATTTCTCTGGATTTGTGCCATGTCATTTCTTGCTCCTGTCCTTTTATAATCTGAGCTCCCAGAGAGCCCTGCGTTGTTACACTGGTTTCCTTGGGCCACTGATGGCAGATGGAGTCATTCTGTGTCCTAGCTTTGCTCAGTTCTTCATGAACAATGAGGGCACTGGATCAAAGGTAATCTGAGAATAAGGTCAGGATTATCAGGATAAAGTACTGTGATTGATAAATGATGTCTGCTGTGAACCATTCAGGATTAATTGCTAGCAGACCTTTGGCTATTTTTTTACTTTTTCCTACCTGAAGATCCTGTGATAACTGTCAGCATTTGCTCTGGAATTGCTCCTTCCTTTTTCTGTTGGGCGGCTTTCCCTTTTAGGCTCTGAGGCCATTGTACTGTCTCCTGATTTCTTCTGAACTTCTTGAAATTTATTCTTATAATGCACTTAATAAACTCTTCAAATCCCTTTGTTGTCTTTGCTCAAGGTTCCTTCCTTATTTAAAAAAAAAAAAAACAACAAAACAAAAAGAACTTGTTCTACCTTCTGACTCAGAATAATGACAGAATAACATTTCCTCTTAAATTTCTGAGATGAAATTGTCAGCCAAGCGAAACCAGACTTAGTAAATGTTCAATTTCTCCAGAATAAGATGTTCAGACATTTGGTTAGTTAGAAATATCTGTCAGGCAGGACTAAATCTTGCCTGTCCTCCAATTTGGTGATATGCTTTAGGAAACTTTTCTCTCTGTTAAGTGGGTGGTCCTGATGTTCTCTCCCCTCCTTGCTTCTCATCCAGATGCTTCTATCATTATTCATACAGGCAGATGCTTTCTTTATGAATGTGGTATATTAACACTCTGGATTACAGGTAACTGAAAATGCAGACAAATTAGTCTCAAAAAGGGGCATGGAATTTATTGGTTCATGTCACTAAAGCACTCTGGCTTTAGCTTTAGAAACAGCTGGCTTCCAGGGTCAGACTATTATTACAAGTCATTCTGTGGGCTCTGCCCACCACTGGGTTGGATATTTTCTTTAAGTCCATGAGTAAAACTCTGGCTGATTTAGGATCTGGTGGTAAGAGAACTACCGTAGCCCCGGTTCCTGTCATCCATGTTAAAGTGCAGGAGCAAAGTGTCAGAGTCTTGTCCAGAAGCTCTGAGATGCATCCGGATTAGATAGATTCAAATCATATTTATGCCCCCAAGCATATGCTGTGGCCAGGGGAGGTAACTTGCAGATGAGCACAAGCCTGGGATACGTGCTTCACTCCTGAGAACTAGAGCTCTTGCAGACCATGGAGATGAGCATGAGGTGGAGTGTAAGGTAGATGTGGATGTGCGTCCACACCTCTCTGGGCTTGATGGCACCGTCAGGTTCCCAGCACACAGTAGGACTCAGCGTGTGAGAACAGTAACCATGCAACTGTGACAGCCACAAGGAGATGGAAAGTGTCAGCTAGGCTGTGTCAGAACCTGACTGACTCCAGTGGAGTGGTGACAGTTGGAATTGACATGCCCCTTTAGAAGGAAGAGGAAAGGATTTTCCAGGCAGGAATGAACAAAACCAGAAAAATAGTAGCCACTGAACCTCTTTTGCTTCTTCTTCATCTGGTTTGTCACTCCCTAAACCGTCCCAGGGGGACTGGCCAGCAGCATACTACTGAGGCAGGAGCGAGCTCCATGTGGCAGTCTTGTGCTTCATTTATCCTTCATTTTTGTTCTACTCAGAGGCAGTACAGCCAGGAAATTGGAGAGTGCATTGTCAGAGCTGTCAAACCCTCTGTTGTTAATTCAGGACCAGCATAAAAGGTAGCCAGATACCTTCCCCTGTCCCAGGGGAACTGCCCTATTTAACTCTGGGGAAAAGAAAAATCCCTTGCTGGCTCCGGTTCTCTCCAGCCATTTCCTTCCTCAAATACTAGGAACTAATATAGGTGAGCAGGTCTGTGGAAGGGCTCCTGAGAGAACCTGGCCCCTCTTTTCCTGTCAATCTTTTGTTCAAATCTACGGACTGTGCCCTGGGCGGGGTCTAGCTTTTTGAACCCACCATCCTCCCGAGATTGAGGCTGGGTGCTCAGAACTCAGCATCTGTCTGCAAACAGGTTGAACTGGTTTCCTCGGATTTATGCCATCTGCCCTGGCTCAGACCAAACTCTCCAAGAATATCAGTGGCTGGCCCTTGTCCTTAGGCTGCTAGTTTGGTTATTTAGTAAGCTGAGGAGGGTGGAATGCTCCTGTGGGATTGTGACAGAAGGACTGTGTCCACCACTAAGGCCAACAGTCAACCAAGCCCCTACATTCCTGTTCCCACCAAAGCCTCTGAATAAGATTTAACGTGTGTGATGTGTACGTGGATGTGTTTAGAATTAAGATAAAACGGAATATTCTTTATTTTCTGGTAGCATCAGAGGCAAAATAAAATAATAATCAGGGCACAGTTGCTTGGCATGAAATGTTAACTTCCAAGTTCATATGGAGAAAAGGAATAAGAAGTGAGAAGCATTCCTGGTGTGTGATGTGCGCTCTTCCCACTTGCAGGGGGAACAAGAATGCACTCAAGGCAGACATGTGGCCTTGTTTGAGGTCCTGAAGATGGAGAGCCCCAATCCCTGCTAATAATAACCTGAGCCCCTGATACAGAGATTACATTTGGTTGCTAGTAATAGAAGAACTTAGGACGGCATAATCACATTGGGTTTTTGTTTTCTCACATAACAGGAATCCAAAGGTAGGTAGTCCAGGCTGTGCAGTAGCTCGATGAGGCCATCAGGGACCAGGCTCCTCCTCATTTTCTAGCCATTTTTTAACGGGGGGTCTTCTACTAATTTTTGTTACCTTGCAGTCCAGCGTGGACTCTACATTCTAGGCAGGAGGAGGGAAGGGTGAGCTAAGTTAGCCTAGTGTGTCTTCTTTTAAAGACATTGGAAAACCCACCCAGCAATTTCTGCTTACATCTTATTGAACAGATCTATGTCACAGGATCACCCTCAACTCCAAGTGAGGTTGGGAAAATGTAAGGGGGTTTTGCTGGGTATATTATTGCTTTGAAAAGCTTGGGCAAGGAAGGAGACGACAATAGATATTGGGAGTGGATGCATTTGGATTTAAGGGTGGACACTCTGTGCCAGATGCAGTGCTCTTTCTGTGCCTTGTCTCCTTTGATCCCCAAAACTCAAGGGCACAAGGTTTATGTCCCCATTTTGCTGATGCAGAGCCTGAAACCAGAAAGGTCAGGGACTTGCCCAAGGTCACTCATTTTGTGTGGGATGGAGCCAGCTCTAGAATCCAGGTATGACTGGCTCTAAACCATATAACTTCTGGGTTTGTCATATTTAGGAAGTGGTACATCTAGCCAAAATGGTCACCAAATGTCAGAATTTTCTTGCATTTTGAATAGTCACTGATTCCTGGTGCTCATGATGATAGAAATGATCTGCACAGGAAAGGCTGTGTCATCTGAACTGAATATCTCTGCCCTGCAAAGCCAACTTCCCTGAATGACCGTCACTGAGGATTATTTCAGTGGAGGATTACTTCATTTTTTTTCCTAGCTGTTGGTCAAAGCCAAGCATTGCATATCTACTTTGTGACAGGTCTCCTGATTTGAGAAACTATGTGTTAAATTGTTGGGACTGCAAGGAGATAGGGAGAAAGCCAGAAAGCATCTTTGCCTTCAATCCTATGACTTAAATGTTTCAGTCAGGTAAGATGGTAGAGCAGGGACCATCACCTTCCTTGTCTACAGTCAGCCTCAACATTTTGGGTCCCGAGGCATCTTATATAAGTCCCTTGCAGTCATTGGAATAAGAAGCTGTTCATAACCTCAAGTCTTAGCTACTCAAAAGCTAGCAGGTGGCACATAGACCAACCTTTATCAGCCACCTCTAAAGGCTTGTTGTACAGTGGGCTTACCGGTGTTCATCAGAAGAAAAGGGTTTATCATTCCCTATCAAATTTATTTCTAGGAAGTACAGGCATATATGGAGGTGTACACATGTGCACACACAGCAAGGACTAAGGTTTATAAGTTACCCCAAGGTTAGAAAAGATGGGCCAACTCTGTGAATTGGAGTCAGTTTATGAGAACAGCAGTAAATCATTGTGATTAAATCAGGCTCTAGGGTCATTTGGCTTCCTGGGCAAGGGCTGTTTTTCCTACTATTTTCTTATACCTCTCATGGAGGTATATAGGTGCTCAGTAAATATATGGTGTTTGATTGGTAAAGACAGAACAATCCACATTTCAGCTGGTTGGACTGAGACACTGTACCCACATCCTTGGGTCCTGAAGTCAAGGAAGTGCCCTTTTTCCATGTAGGTGGCATATTTGTTTCACTGTCTGGCTTTTATGACAAGGTGCTGTTTGTCTTCAGGTGGGAATGACAAAGAGGTACAGTTACTCAGGGCTCACAGTTGGAGTAGCCTGCTTGGGGACTTTGGGACTCGGCCATGATGTGACTCAGAGCTTTGATCTTCAGGCAGCAGCCTGAGCACATCCCCCATGGCAGTTTCCTGAATTAGAGAAGCAGTAAAGAATTTAAGGCTGATTTAGGCAACGTACAGACTACTGGTTTGGGGTTACACTGACCTGGTTATGGAGGATTAAAAGAAGAAAGGAAAGACAAAGTTGAAACCTATAATGTATATAGCGTAGACCAGCTTAAATATAGCCCATAGAATTTAGCCCATGAACATCAGGACCGGAGGGCCCACAGAGACCACCATCTAAATATGCCACCATTAAATGATGTAATTGGACTCCTGCAGCATGAGTAACAGACACTAAACCCAAACTTGCTTAAATGAGAAAGGGTATTAGATCACAACCAAAAAATCAAGGATCGATTTGGTTTGGGTGTGGCTTAACTTAAGAGCCCAGTCCAAGTCTTGAGGATTGTATTTCTCACCACCATCTGCTCTCCTTGATTTTGGCTTCATTTTCAAAGAGCTGCTTCCCACAGAGTTGGAACAGCTCAAGACCAGCACCCCAAAGTGCCAGGGCTGACTCTGATTGGGTCATGTGTGAACCCTGAACCTGTCACTCCAACTTTGAAATCTTAACTAGACAGGGACAGTCTAGGCAGCAGCACCCACACTACCTGGACCAAGAGTGTGTGGGGGGGTGACCCCCACCCCACCCCACCCCGCCCCGTCAAGTGAAAATTGAAGTGCTATATCCAGAAGAAGGAATGTGTGCTGGGGGGAAAATGTCCTCTGGTGATGGATAACAGAAATTCTAAAGAAGCATCGTTTTTTTCCCCACAAAGCTTTGGGTTTTCATGGAAAATGCACATTAAATGAACACTGAGCTGTGTGATTCTGTTCTCAGTTCTCCACGCCTGCATGAAGCCAATACACACACTGAAAAGCAGACTCTGTTAGCAATTGTATTTTCACTTAATATTGAGATTTTTAACTAGCTCCCAGCCTGGATTCTTCTGCCCTGAATCCTCACTGATTATTGGTAGCTGAGGTTCTGAGATTGCTGGAAGGACCCCTGGGGTCTGGCCACTGAGGCGTCAATGCAGCAGCGGTTCCGCTGTCTGCTCTCATGTTGAAATGGAGAACCCTCTGACTTGGCCGTTGGGAGGAATGAAAGACCCCAATACCAGGACTTTTTTCACCAAGGAGTGCCAGATTATTACCTGCCCCAGCCAACCGGGGATCCCTGGTGGGGTTTTTGGTTTTAGGGGTTTTGTTTTGTTGTCCTTCTGACCTGAATTTCCCTGCCTCCTCAACCTAAAATTTGCAAAGCTTATAGAGCCACGACTGTGTCCTTGGTACAGGCAATGGGCAGGTGGGCATAGCCAGGAGCCTGCCCCAAGGAGGTTAGGAGTAAGGGAGCTTACAATGGGAGATAGGCCACACGTTGCTCACACCCAGACCCACTGCCCCACCCCATTCTCCTTTACTGTGTCCAGGTTTGCTTGTACAGCAGGCCCATGAGTCCTGCTTCGTTCAACATCATTTCATTCCATGGTTGATGAGAAAAAGAAAGAATCCTGGCTGATGTTGAAGGAAATGATGTCACTTGAGTACCTGGTTTCATTGTCTGTCATTTTGCTTAAAGTCCCAGTTTCCATGAACCAGCTGGTGTGAGTGAAGACTATGTAGGCCAGAGACACACACGGACAGCAGTGGCTAACCCACATGAGCTCTGCAGTCTACCTGGGATTAAGCCCTGGTTTCACTGTTTTCCACCTGTATGATCCGTGCCTCAGTTTCCTTATCTCTAAAATATGACTAATGGTACTTCAGAGAATTGTTTTAGATCAGTGCTCTTGTGTTCTGCTTGAGCTGTTCCTTGGCGAGATAGATAAGCTGTCATGTGAAGACTCCTATACCTCTTCTCTGTGCTCTCAACCTCTCCTCTACTTCCATCTTCCCAGAGAGCTTTTTTGGCTGCCAGTTGTACTTTGGGTTGTGGTGGATGCCATGTGGCAAGACCTGGGCTCAGGAGCTCCAGGCAAGTGGACAGATAGCAAAAGGGAAAGCCTTAAAATTGTCAGGTATGTCACTTATTTGTCCTTTTGCTCAGTGGTTTTATAGAATACCTATTCTGTAGCCATCATTGTGTGGAAGTTTTGGGTACAGGATAGTCAGCTAGATGGGCCGCTGGCCTGAGGAAACTCATTGTCTATTTGGGAGCTAGATGAATAAGCACACAATTAGGGTTCAGTGTGAGTAGTGTGGCAGTGGAGTCCACTAAGGTCCTGATCTAGACTGGGGTGTGTAGCTGGGGTGGCTTCTGGAAGGAGGTGACATTCAAGCCAGATCCCTAAAGGAGTAGAAGTCAGTCAGGCAGAATGGAGGACTGGGCAGGACTGGGCATGAAAGATGTACTAAAAGCAAAAGCAGCCCCTACAAAGGCCTGGAAGTCATCTGCGTATAGTGTGTGTTCATCTACACATTCGTGTAGTGCAAGCTGTGCTATCTGGAAGGGGCTGATTGTGCCTATTGTTGCAGGGACATGGAAAAAGCGGAGCGGCAGGCAGTTCCCCAGGCCAACCACACAGAGTCGTGTCGCGAGTGTGGCCGTGTGGTACCTGGACACACAAGGGGTTGTTCTCACCATGGCCTTGAGGACTCCTTCAGGTACGAGAGGCGGGAACAAGAGGAAGAACGGTACCGTCCCCAGAGAGACCCACTGGAGGCCAAGCGGGACAGGAGCAAGACCAGGTCTCTCTACTCACCCACCGATGAGGATGCCTTGTTCATGGATTTATCTGGTGGGCTGAGAGGCCAGCAGGCACAGCCCCAGCGGGCAGAGAAGAATGGCATGCTGCCCACCACATATGGCCCAGGAGAGCAGAATGGGACTGGCGGGTACCAGCAGGCCTTTCCTCCCAGGACCAACCATGACAAGCAGAGCCAGAGGAAGAGCAGTCTGGCCCAAGTGGAGCACTGGGCGAAGACCCAGAAGGGGGATGGCAGAAGGTGAGTAATAGATTCAGGATCGCTGCTACTAAGGAGCATAATAATGCAGTAGTAACAGCTATCATTTACCCAGCACATGCTGGGTAAATGCTGGCCTCAGACTCTTTACCTCCACTATCTCCATAAATCCCTGTAACAAGCCCACAAGGGAGGGGGTGAGAGCCCCAATCTATGGATGAAGAAGCCAGGACTCAGAGAAGTAAAGAAACTTACACAGGGTGTGCAGATAATGGCAAAGCCAGAGTTTAGACCCAGCCTGTGAGAGTATATCAGGCTTTCCCGCTCTGCAGAGAGCCTGCCCTGAGACAGTAGGCATGTAAATAGTAGCTGGTCTTCTCCTCTTACCCTGCTCCTGCTCTGCATAGGAGAAATGTTTGCAGAAACTAGAGTAAATATAGGTCCATTTTTAATTCCAGGCACATAGACAAGCGCTTAGGCACTGTTGACATTAGGCTTTATCATACCCATTCCTTCAAGAAACGGGTTTTAATTATTTAGAAGGCATGCCTCTTGCTACTTGCAAAGCCCTATTTGTATTTTATTATAATTTTAAATTAATTAGGGCACATTTATGAACATGAAGACTTGAGGGTCACCCAGCTTCCCTTGTTGTCCTCAGAAACGTCTGTGTTTTGTGTTTATTGTAAAGACAGCAAATGCCCCTCACTATCTTCGGGCTTCTAAAACAAACCACTGACAGCCATGGCACATGCAGAAAACTCCCCAGGGGTTGGAGAGGCCCCAATGGATGTGCTAGGACTCAGACTAAGTCTCCTGCAGGCCCGTAAACATGTTCTAAAATGCCATACTTCAACCTCCCTGTGAGGTCCAGACTGTCTGCCTGTGGACTCTGGAGGCAGTGCTCCTGGGGAAATAGCCTAGGACTGCAGTCAGGTGGTGGGTGTGGTGTGCATGTGTGGGATTTGCAACCACTGACTGGTTGTCAGGGTTGATGGTGGAGGAAAGACCAGAAGAAAGAAGGACTTTTGTGTTAAGACTAAGATACCTTCTCGTCCCCACCTGGGACTGATCAGTTTCATTTGTTTAAATTTAGTGCCTTCTTGAAAACAGCGAGCTACTGACCAGGCACACAAAGGAGAGAGAGGGAAGCTGCTATTCTTGCTATTGGCTAGGTGGACCCCTTAAGAGGATGGCTGGTTCTTGTGACCTTCCCACTCACTGTATGAGGTTGGAAAGCTCTCGGGGTTGTATGATTTATTTCTAAATCATACACCCCAGACTCCAGAGTAAGGAATTTGAATTTTATTTGAAAAAGCAATAGGAGAAGCTGCTAGGATGTTTGAAGCAGGGAATGATGTGATCTGATTAATAATTCACAAAGAAGAGGATAGGAGTCTAGAGAGGAAGCTTTGCAGTAGTCCAGGACTGTGACATTGGAAAGAGATTTGAGGTCCATTTTGGAGGTTGAAACAGCAAAGCTTATCAATGAGCTTGATGTGCAGAATGAAAGAAAGGGAGAAACAAGAATAATCCCTAAAGTTTTGACTTGAACAAATAGGTAGTTGCTGTGATAGGGAAGACTATGGAACAAATTTGGGTGGAAATCAGGGTTTCTATTGTGGATATAAAACTTTGAGACACTCATTGGCTATCCAAGGGGGATTGTCGGACAGTTTGGTATAGTTTGTGCTGTTGAGGTTTGAGGCCTGGGCTGGACACATTAATAGGGAGTAATCAGCACATGAATGGTACCTCAGCATTTAGAAGTTAGCAGCAGAAGGGGAATCCATCAGAGGAGAAGTAATGTGTGGTCAGAGAGAAGCTAATCGTGATAACTATTTCTTCTTACATATTGACAGCTCGAGGAACTCGAGGTCAGTATGGGAGTGACCAAGGGAGGTAAAAGCAGGGCAGACGGGAAGGGTAAAGGTTAAGCCCTGATGAGTGTATATTTCTTGCTAAAGGGTTTGGATTTAATCTCGAAGGCCCACAAAAGCCATTGGTGGACTTTAAACAGGAGTATGCATGAAAATATCTATTATTTTGAATAGTGCTTTGAAGGGTGTTAGCAGGGAAGAGGCATCAGGGTCACCCTGGGGAGATTTTTCAGACTAGACATCTCTTTGCCACATCTCATTTCTATTATAGCAAGTCCATGTATGTGTTGAAGAAATTTCCAGGGGGATTTGGATGTACCCCACCCAAAATGAGAATGATAGTTTTAATTACCCCTTAATTAAAAAAATATTAAAGTAATACATGTACACCACCTCCTTACCACCCCTACTCCTAGTTCTGGCACCTTTGAGAAAACCACTTCCAATTCTTTTAATCATTTTCTCTATTTATCTCTCTATTTCCAAATAAGGTAGTATTATTTCTTGATATTTCAGTTTTTGTTATTTATTGATATTCTACTCTGGAAGATAAGGATTTCAGTTTCTTATTTCCCCCTGGACCTTTCCTTTCCAACAGATACCCATTTACCCATTCCCAGCTTCACTGTATAGTTGTAGCATGTTTGTTTAGATCACTAGTCAGTTTTTAAATTGTTTTGTCAACATATTCACAGTTGAGCCATATGGTGCATTATAATTAAATTTCATTTGTTGTGCAATTTTTTGTTTTCCCTGGTGTTGATAATTTCCATGCTTTTAGTTCTCTCTGTACCAAGTACTAATACATGACCAAATTCATTTGGTCATAGCTATATATATAATTCATAGCTATATATATATAAATCTCCCTGTGTTCAGAACCCTAAAATAATCATAATCTACTGAAAGGGTAAAGAAATCCAAATAATACCAAAGGTTAAATACTGAAAAACAAGTGTTCTGTTTTATTTCAGAAACCTAGGTATATTTCCCAAAGATCGATCACTGTTAAAAAAAAACAAAAAACTCTTCATTTTGCTTTTTTTCAATTTATATGACCCATAGATTTTTTTTTTTTTTAAAGATTTATTTATTTATTTATTTATACAAGCACTGGGTACAGTCAGAAGTGCGGGAGGGTGAGAGAATTCACCAGAGTCAGAGCGGGGAGCAGAGCAGGCAGAAGGACCGAAGTACACTGCTGAGGGGAGCAGCGGGCGGCAGGAGAGGTCTGCGGCCATGCGGGACCCTCGCCGGTGGCCGGGGAGCAGCCGGGAATCGAACCAGCGCTGCAGAGGCTGCAGGCAGCTTCGCAACCCAGCGCTCAACCGCTGCGCCACCGGGGAGGCCCACCATAGATATTTTGATGTATCTCAGTTCTCTTTCCTTATCGGCTCATAGATATGTCACTAATTTGAAATTGCATGGAAAACTCCACAGTATGGATCTTCAATGATCTTTATGCCATTTCCTTACTGATGTATATTAGATTGGTTGATTATAAATCTTTGCTATTACCAACTGCTGCAGTGAATATCCTTGCCCAATTACCTTTATACAGGTGCAAAAGAAGTATTTGGGGGACAAATTACTTGAAGTAGAATTTATAGAAACACACTTATATAAAATTATGTATACATATGTACATAGGCGTGTATACACACACCTATGCATACATAAACACACGTATATGATTTTAGTTTTAATAGATATTAGAAAATCGTCCCAAAGATGCTGTGCAGTTTTTCCTCCACCAGAAGTATCCCTGTTTCTCCACATCCATATCAGCACTAAGAACTGTTTCAGCTTAACTCCTTACACTTGTGATAATATGGAGGATGGTTTAGTTGGAGAAGAATCTGGGAAGAGAAAATGATCAAGTATAAATGGTCATGGGTTCAGGAAAAGGAGGAAGACCCAAAGAAAAGCAGTGCTGATGTGAGGTTTGTGAGGGAGAGGATGGATAGGCGACCTAGATGTTGAGGTTGGGTAGGTTATCAGACGTGGTAAACAGGTTTATTTAGTGCTAGCGGGGAGTTAAAGTTAACATTCAAGTTTGACTTTGCTACTAGCTAGCTGTGTAAGCATGCACGAGATGTGAGCCTAGGAAAGAGAAATGTGGTCCCTGTGGAGTGTGCAGGTGGAGATGGCCAGTGGTTATAAGAACTGTGGGTTGAAGTTAGCAAGAGATTTGGAAATCATTGCCCTAGAAGGGTAACTGATGCCCAAGTAGAGTGGAATGTTTAGAGCAGTGGTTCTTAATCCCAGCTGCACAATGTGATGATTTGAGACCCCGCTCCACAGATATTGATTTAATTGATCTGGGGCAAGGTCAAGGCAGCTCTAGTTTTAAAAGTTAGGAATGATGGCATGTGAGGGAGGTTTGACATTTACTGAGGCCTTGGGTTTTATGCCCAGAAATCTGAGTCTGTCGATCTGAAAGGGGTCCGGCCTGGACATCAGGAATTTTAGAAACACCCCCTTCTCCTAGTGATTCTAATGTGGGCCAGGGTTGAGAATCCCTATCTTAAAGTGAGCTGTAGCAGAGCCAAAGACAGAACCCTGAGGAACTCCAACCCAAGGTGTGGGCAAAAGAAGTTTATATAAAGCAGCAGAGCAGGAGAGGGAGAAGGAACCCTCCATCTGGTGAGGGGTTTTGTTTGGAAGGAGATGCTGCAACTAAGGTCTTCTACCTGGGGTTGGTGCCTCCTGAGAAGGCTGGACACTCTTAAAGGAGAGTCTAGAACCTCAGGGTCTCTACTCGCCTGCTGAGGCACTGAAGCCTTCGGATACCCTGAACTTCTTGATGGGTTTGGAGGGACAGACCTGAATTTTCCCTTTTAATAGAGCTAGAATTTTTTTTTAAAGATTTATTTATGCATACAAGAACTGGGGTACAGGCCAGAGGTGCGGGGTGTGGGGGGTGAGAGGATTCACCAGAGACAGAGTAGGGAACAGAACAGGCAGATGTGCTGAAATACACTGCTGAGGGGAGCAGTGGACAAGACATGAGGTCCGCTGTACCATGTGGGTAGCTCCCTGGCCATCCTGGGATCTCAGAGGCTGCTGGGATCTTCACAGTGCTGTGCTTAACCCCTTGCGCCACCAGGGAGGCCTGAGCTAGGATTTTAAAGTTAGGTGAGGCAGAGTGATAGGAAGGGAAGGTGGAAAGAAAGCAGAAAGATGGCACCAGCAGTGAGAATCCCTTTGTGGAAGGTGTGAAGAAAAGAATTTCAAAAGTTATGTGATTGATACACAATTAATAGTTGTAGGTGGTGAAATGCCTCTACATTTCTGGCAACCTACAGACCTATGTTATTCTGCAGTGATATGTATTTGGAAGAGTGAGGAGAGGGGGTGGGGCACAATGGGGAACCCAAGGATGAGAAGCCAATTGCAGAAAGATGAGAGGGCTGGGGAAGGTGTTGGAATGTCCCTAGAATGTGGGATGGGAGTTTGAGCCATTCTTATCAGAGAGGCAGGGTGACATCAGGCCTGTTGATGAAAACAATCTATTGGCCATGGAGGTCACTGAACACATGGTGAGGGGAACTTCAGTGTGGAGTTTGGAAGCAGATCTCAGTGGGCCAAAAAGTAAAAGTAAGAAATTAAAGGCAGAATATAGATTTCCTACCGTCTTGAGGAGAAAGATTTTAGTCTCTGAGTAAGCAGAGTCCTCAGTTTCTGATCTTTTATTTTTATCTTGAAAGGACTGCGTTGAGTTTTTTATTTTCCCTTAAAGGCATATTTATCTCTTGTAGTCTAATAATAAATAGATCTGGCTGCCTAATAAAGGAATCTTATTTATTTAAAAATATAGAAGATCGATCCCTCTGCTTTGTGCGTGATTAAGACTGTGCTCCTCTTACCAGATTGATCACCTTAGCTTTGGAAGGAGGGTTATTTGGACTGTAATATGTTCTCATATTCTTGTCTCTAATTCATACAAGGAATTGAATCCTTTAGAATGATAGTTTGTGGGAGACAGATTGGCTTTCCCTTAGAATCTTACATATTCTAAAATTGTCTTGAAATTTTAGCTTTCTAGCTCTGCACACCCTCCCCCCCAGGGTTTAAAGGAATGTATAATTGTAAAATAAAAGTGGGGAGGTTGAGTCAAGGACTCAACACTGCAACAAGGAACAGACTAGAAAGCCCTGCACAATTGATGTGGAAGTTAGGGTGAGGAATAGCCACATAAACAACTGGTTGTAAAAACTGATATGACCCTTTTGAAGCGTTCTATTAAAATATCCTGTTCAGTGCCTTTTGGAACAGGGAGGCCCCAAAGCCACAGAGCAGGGTATGCAGGCAGGCAACCTTGAGCCCTCTTCTGGGGGAAGTCTGGAGTTGTGATCAGTAAATGGATCTACTGTTCGGGTCAAAGCTGCTCTGCGAGCTTCTTCCTGTGCCCAGGGGGATCCTTGCATCATCTTGGAACTACCTCCTGTCCCTGTCTCCACCACTGATTAGTTACCATGGCTTAGCCTGGACCTAAGTTTCACTATTGCACTGGGTATCTTTGGGGTCACCCCAAATGGCCAGCATTGGGGGATGGCAGGCAGTGTGTAAGCACAGGGCATGGCTGGAGGAAGAACTCAGGGACTTGGGGCACTGTCCAGTGAGGGGAGACTCGCCATTCAGACACCTTAGGCAGGCATGGAGGGGGCTGCAGGGCCCTACAGAAGGGTGTGTAGGTGGGAGCACAGCTAGGACATGAATGCATAGTTTGCTTTTTGGTTTAGGCAGAGTTAACAATGGTTAATAAAGTCATAAACTCCCCAGGGGAAGCCCCCAGCCTGGTTTCTGCAGCTGCAACCTGTTTGAGGATTCAGGCCCCTTCATCAGAGCACAATCCCTTCTGATGTTGGGGAATCAGTGGGAAACCCTGCCACCTAGTGGCAAACAGACACATTAGCCAGGACAAGTCTGGTTGAAGAGATCTTAATATGACCTACCTCCTGCCGCTGCAAAGATGAGGATATAAAAGGAGAGAAGAAAGCTAACCTTTCCAAATGAGAACTGCTTTTTATCCTCATGACTATTTATTAGGCAGTCACCAGTGTCCCCATTTTATAGTAAGTAGAGGACATAAATGACACCTGAGGTCATGCACCTGGGGATGATTGAGATGAGTTTGAAAATAATTAACAGGCACTTCTCAAACTTTAGCCACCTGGAGGACTTGTTAAAACACAGGTGACAGGGCTCCATCCTCAGGGACCAAGTTTCTGACTGGCAGGTCCAGGGGTCTGAGAATCCGCATTTCTAACAAGTCCCCAGGAGGTGCTGATGCGGCCACTCTGAGCAGAACTGGCTTAGAACAGCTTGTGGCAAGTGTCTGCATCAAGGTTTGTTAGATAAAGGCAGAGCTAGGATTCCAACCCTGGCCTGTCCAATCCAAACACCTGTTTTTTTTTTTTTTACCATGTCATACTGCCTTGCATGTTAGACCTTTCAGACTTAACAAAACTCTGTATTTTGGGCCTTCACTGTGGCTCAAGGGGTTGTATTATGAAGCTGTTGGCAGCCACTGCACCATGAGTTCAATCCCTGGCCAGGGAGTTGACCCACATGGCGTAGCATGCCTCTCCTGTCTCTCCTGTGGCTCCCCTCAACAGTGTATTTCAATCAGTCTGCCTGTTCTGTTTCCCGCCCTGTCTCTGGTGAATCCTCTCACCACCCCCCTGTACCTCTGGCTTACACCCCAGCTCTTGTATGCATAAATAAATATAATAAATCTTAAAAAAACCTCCACACCTTGCCCCTTGATTAATTTTTTTCCTTCTCAGGAAAAAAAAAAAAAAAAAGGACAGGTTGATGGTAGTTTTCAGTCACACCCAGCTTGTGGCTGGAGTGTTTGCTGAAGGGCCGGTTATGCGTCAGGCCTTTTTCAGGCTGTGGACCACACCACAGAGCATGAGACACTGTTCTGACCTCCAAGGATTTATAGGAACTGGGAAGAGATGTCTTGCTGGTATGGAAAGTTATATCCATACAGGACCTTGGAAATGTTACGGGCTATTTGATAACCAGGTCAGAGCAGAGCAGGACCCTGAGGGCCCAGGTATTGCAGAAGCCTCCCTGGAAGAGCCTTCTCCTGGAAGGTCCTAGAGAATGAACCAGATGTGGATGAATTGGGCCAGAGGAGCCCACTACAGGTAGGGGGAGGGGAGAACCCAGAGAATAGTGAGTGGCAGGAAGAGACCACCAGTGACGTCCCTTTCATGTATCATAGGCCCCAGCTGACTGCCCTCATTTACTTCTGAGAGCAGCCCTAACAGACAGGTAATAATGTCCTTATGGTACAGGAAAAGAAGCTGAGGGCCTCCCCTGGTGGTGCAGGCGGTTGAGCACAGCGCTGTGAAGCTGTCCGCAGCCTCTGCAGCCCGGTTTGATCCTGGCTGGCCAGTGAGAATCCCACATGGCGCGGCAGACCTCTCCTGTCTCTCCCGCTGCTCCCCTCAGCAGTGTATTTCAGTCAGTCTGCCTGTTCTGTCCCCCACTCTGTCTCTGGTGAATCCTCTCACCCTCCCGTGCATCTGGCCTATATCCCGTCCTTGTATGCATGAATAAATAAATCTTAAAAAAAGAGAAAAAAGCTGAGGCTCAGGGCAGTCAGCTTAGTGGCCTGGAGTCACACAGCTAGTGGCCCAGGTGCAGGAGGCTGGGCAGGACAAGGGTGAAGCTGTCACTCAGGCTCAGCCAGCACATAAGAGGAAGCACCCCAGCCTGCCTCATCCTGCTCCCCATAGGAGGAGGACCAGTGGGGAAACAGCAGGACTGCAAGGTGGGTTGGGTCAGGGGCTCTAGAGCTCAGAGTGCCTAAGGAGTTTAGATTTTCTTTTCTAAGCAGTGGGGAGCTGTTGAAGTTTTTGGAGCATGGGAGTGTTTGACCAAAGCAGTTGACTGCATACAGTGTGGAAACTAGTTCGGAAGGTCTCAGTGTTGTGTGGAGGCAGGTAAATAATCGGCATCTGGACTAAAGTAGTGGAAAAAGAAAGAAATGGAGGCCAGCAACTCCCTTGAGGGACCTCCAGAACTTGCTTGGATATGGGTGGAGGGCAAGTCTTGGTGACCCGGAAAATTGTGAGGCATTTCCTCACTGCACCCCTGTTGGAAGAGTTGGAAGAGTTGACTGATGGCAGGAGGGCGAGGAGGAGACAGGTTTAATCACACTGCACTCGAGTGATGGGTGTGGGGCAGCCGAGTCAGCCCGTTAGGGAGTTGACATGTCAAAGTTCACGGACAAAAGTGGTTTTGGAGTTCTCTGCGAGGGGAGGAAGTGAGTCAAGTCCTGCATGTCTACTCTGGCTGCTCTTTGGGTTCTTACAGGGCTTCCTCACCTGCCTGGTTTTGTGGATTTTACTTTGCTGTTTCCAAAAGCCTGGAAGACGCTTGCTCAGTGGTCTTACCTGTCATTCTCTTTCCTCTGCAGCCTGCCCCTGGACCAGACCCTTCCTCGCCAGGGCCCTAGCCAGTCGCTGTCCTTCCCAGACAACTACCAGACTCTTCCTAAGAGCACCCGACACCCCTCGGGGAGCTCTTCCCCTCCACCCCGCAACCTGCCGAGTGACTATAAGTACGCGCAGGACCGAGCCAGCCACCTGAAGATGTCGAGTGAGGAGCGCCGGGCCCACCGGGATGGCACCGTGTGGCAGCTGTACGAGTGGCAGCAGCGCCAGCAGTTCCGGCACGGCAGCCCCACGGCACCCATCTGTGCTGGCTCCCCAGAGTTTATGGACCAGGGCCGGAGCAAGAGCATGCTAGAGGTACCCCGCTCCATCTCTGTGCCTCCATCTCCCTCGGACATCCCTCCCCCAGGCCCCCCAAGGGTCCTTCCACCCCGGCGACCACACACACCAGCAGAGAGGGTCACCGTGAAGCCGCCGGACCAGAGGAGGAGCGTCGACATCTCGCTGGGGGGCTCTCCCAGGAAAACACGGGGTCCTGCCACCAAGGTGAGGCTCTGCAGGCCCTGGCAGGCTGCTGGGGCCCAGAAGGAGAGGGTGCCCAGAGCCTTAGGTGGTTCGAGCACAAATTTGAGCAATTTGGAACGATAATGATAGTTTCTTTCAGGTGCTAGGTTTGTACTAAATGTCTTTTAATTCTTCCAGCAATGCTGAGGTAGGTGCTATTATTGTGCCCATTTCATAGATGAGAACACTTGAGACATTAAGAGACCAAGTAACTTGCACAGGGTCACACAAGAAGGAGTCTGCTCCTTGTGGCTTGGAAGGCAGGAAAAGATGTCTGTGTTCAGTTATTCTTAGTAAGTTTTAAGCTCTCACAGTTCATTGTTCTAATCTGGTGAGAAAGGCCCGTGCCCCCATTTTATAGATGAAAAATGTGAGGTTTGGGGAGGTGGGCAACCCAGGTAGTGAGTGGCCAGGTTCTAGCCACACTTTGGCCCCCTTGCTTGGCCCTCAGCGTGACTCCTCATGTTCTTATCTGCAGAACTTCTCTCACGTGGACCGGCGCACCATGCCCTCCATGGGTTACATGACCCACACCGTCAGTGCTCCCAGTTTACACGGAAAATCGGTAAGCAGCACGTCATTCTCGCCCCCCCACCTTCCCAGGTGAACGAGATGGTGCAGCCTGCAAAGGGCTGTCGCCTCAAGTCCCCCATCCCCCTCACTTCTCCCACTTTCCCCTCCCCCCCAGCTAATCCAAAGCAGTCTATGGAAATAAGAAATAAGGTAACTGAGACTCAGAGAAGGCCAGCGACTTGCTTTGGGGCCTCCCCAGGTCAGGCAAAGAGCTGGAGGGGGTGGGCGGGGCAGCGTGGGCTCTTCTCTTTAGGGCAGCATCTCATCTGCCACGTTTTCCAGCTACCTGCCATTCTTCTCTTAACTCCTTACTTCCCTGGTCTCTGATTCACTCAGTCTGCCTTCAAGGCTCAGGTCTGGGTGCGGTTGCACTGTTGGCTGCAGTTTCCTGAAAGAACAACTTCCTGCAGCCCCTTTCTGCCAGGGCCTTTATTTGTCTTAATGACGGAATTAATGCAGTAACCGCTAAGGGTGCTGCAGCAGTGCTGTCCTGGCAGTAGGGTGGAGAGTAATCATGGTGTCATGCTCCTGTGTGGCTAACTTCCTCATGATGTGTCTACACACCTGCAGCTGGAGGAGCTCTCGCTGCTTCTCACCCGCTTACGGCGGCACCAGGCCAAGTTGGCCAGTGTGCGAAATTTTGCCGTCGGCCAGTTACTGCAGCACCAGCTGACATTTCCCACCTACCAGGTCAGCGATGGTGGGCTCGCTCAGGGCCAGGCCACCCTGGGGGCAAGGGAGTGACATGTTGCCCTGTGTTCCCTCATGCCCGTGCTCTGTATTTGCTGTCTGGCTCTTTCCCATGTTCCCTGCCTGTGTGCTTCTGGATGCTGTGGCCACACTCTGTGCAGCAGTGGTGGGGTCCACTCCCCTGGCGCTGGGGTTGAGGCTGCATGTGGTGTGAGGCACCCAAACTGTGGTTTCTCTGCCTGTGCGTAGTGACTGGTGTGTGGTCATGTCTGAAGGGCTGTGCTGGCTGTCATCTTGTCACCACCGTGGACACTCCTTGGGGTGCTGGTGTGTCAGCCTGGAGGGAGAAGGCATAGTGGCCTCTGTCATCTAGACAGTGTCCTGCTGATGGACAAAGCTTCCTCACATCCCTCATCCTGGTGAACCTGAGAAAGGGTAGGATAGCAGTAATGACCACATGAGGAAGTGAGTCCAGCTGAGTCCTGGGGTCCCTCACCTAACGGCATGTAGGCTGGAGCCAAAATGTAAGTCCTATGCAGCATAGCATTCTAAACTTACTAGGACATGGGGCTTTGCTGGAAGCTGCAAAGGAATGACCAGGCAGTTGCTTTTCAGGTGTCTTAAATGGGTAAAAGAAGATGTTGGTCCACATGAGGCCGGTTCCTCCAGGCTGCACAGAAATAGACAGTGGACAGATGAAAAGGGAGGTGAAATTGTCTCCTTCCTTTCTCGTCCTGCTTAGTGAGACTGGAGGGAGTCAGAAAATGTATTTTGAAAAATGAATATAAGGGAACATGTGCAAAACCCTGGAGTTGTGAATTTGGGTGATTTTTTTACTAACATTTCTCCACGTTGTCCTTACTTCTGTGAAGAAATGTCAGATATTGGACTGCTTAGGGAAGTAGGGAAAGGTAAGGAGACAGTTTAGGGATAATAATAAGATCTTGTAAGCCACCAGTGTCCCCTCAGGCTTTCTCATGCTAAAAAGCACTGCCTAAATGTTTTGTATTGTTTGTGCATTTGTTTTACATTGGAGCTGTAAACAGGGCTCACCTTTCCAGCCCAGGCTTACCTTGGCTTGCTGAGAAGCCTTATAGTCTGCAGAGAAAGTGGAATCTGGACTGTTTTCCTTGAGCTTTCGTGGCTCTTCTGCCTCGCGGTTATCTTCTGTGATCTATTACATGGGAAGCACAAGGTCTAGGAAATCAAGGAGTCTTTCCTTAGTCGCACTGTCCTAAGTAATTACACTGAAAAACTGGGTAGACTGTCAGATGATAGAGCAGATAGGTCTCATCCTGGGACTTGTTGACCAGCTCTTGCCATAGTCATATTGACTCCATGCTGAGCAAAGGGAGCCAGAACTTCCAGGAGACTTCCAGTGGCTGCCCATGCTTTATCATTCTGGCTTCCAAAGTCAGAAGGGGCCTTCCTAGGCCTTCAGGGTCATCTCCCTGCCTCTTCAAGGTAGTCTTCCACACCCCTCAGGGGTCATTTTGCTTCATGCATGTGAATGACCCAGTGCAGAGGTCTGATGACAAGAATTGGAGCGTTGGGATTGCTGGGACCCTGACTTAGGGGTGGCATGGCCTCTTCCAGCTGAACCTCTCTAATTCTGTCTGGGGAGCTTATAATGGGCCTCCCTCTGCTGTGCTATCTCCCTCCCCCCATCAAATTGTCCTCTCAGCCAACAGGGGGACAAGCTGGCTCTCCCCACAGTGACCTGCCAGATCCAACATGCTGACAGAAGGCTCTGAGCTGCACTGAGATGTGGGCGCTTGGTCTGTGGCTCTGGATGTGTTCTGCTGTGGTCCCCGTCTCTGCCCCCCAGCAGCGGAACTGATTACCATGTGCAGCCCTGCGTTATGGAAACTCTCGGTGTTCATGTCTGACATTTTTCCCTCTGTGCTTCATTTGAAGGCTGACGATACCTACCTCCAGCTGAAGAAAGATCTGGAGTACCTAGACCTAAAGGTGAGTGACGTGTCAGAGGTCTTGCCTCCTGTGGACACTCCTTTTTCTGAGAGTGTCAGCTTCCTTGGAACCAAGCCCCGAGCCAAAGTCCACATGGGTCTTATCAACTCTGGATCCTGAACAGGGGCATCTCCTGTTGGGATCAGAAGGGTTTTATTTCTTACAGCCTCAAACTCTGGGCTCTCCTTAGGTTCCTGTGAATTCTGCTGTAAGGTCTCTGGTTTACAGAATGAGGGAATAAGACTTTGATCTCTTCTTGTCCTGAGGCAGAACCAAAAAGCCCCTCTAGATAATAACCATTCTCTTTTTCAGAGCCTCCAGTGGGGTGGCGGTGTGTTTGGTCCATAGAGTGTATGTTTTAAACCTCAAAGAGTTTGGTAGATTGTTTGCTTTTATTGCTGGTGGCGCAAGCTCCACAAGGAAAGATGTGGTCTGAGCTTTCAAAGGCAGCTCTCCCGCCCGCCTGTGTCTATGCAGGCTTCTCTTATAACAAACCTGGCCCTTTCAGAGGCAGGTCTCCAGCCGCCTGTGTCTATGGAGATGCCTCTCATTCTCTTTCTCCTAATAAATCTGTCCTTTTAAATGTAAAGAAAAAATAAAGTTGTCTCGCATTTCCATGTAGGAGATGCACACCGAGCCCCTCCCTGTAGGTGATAAAACTTCACAGAGAGAGTGAGAAAGCAGCTGGAGAGGCGAGAGGCATCCTGCCCAAAAGCACAGCTATTGTTCCATCTGCACAGCTCTGAAAGCTCCCACTGTGAAAAGCACTTCTTAGGCCTGAGCCATGAAATAGTTGGGAGGAATGTGACCTTTCATTAACTGTGTGTGAGAGGGCAGGCAAGAGGCCCGAGGGAGGGCACTCAGGCGATTGCCTTGGGGGCAGGCCTCTCCCCGGCCCCAGGGTACCTGGCTTGAGATATTTTTAACATAGGATTGTCTTCCAGCCTTGTGAAGCCTGGGTATCAACAGTAGATCCTCTGGCAGCAGATGGGGGAGGGGAGGAGTCTCTCCATGCTGAGGCAAGATCAGAGCTTTTGGTTAGGAATCAGCCAGTTCACTTATGTAGCTGTTGAACACTTGCTGTGTACCCAGCTCTGGAGAAACCCAGGGGGATGCATGAGAATAGCTGACACAGTGTGGCCTTGAACAACTTGCAGACAGTCTGGGCTAGGGAAGAAAACATCCCCAGATAAAATAGACTTGTTTATATTGAGTGTACCAAGACTTGTCTGGCAGTCCTCAGAGTGGAGATGGTGAGGATCACTGTGGGCTGCAGTGCTGGGAGGGCTTCCCGAGTAGGTGTCTTGTGCGTGCAGCCTTGAAGAGCCGAGGGTTTAGGTTGGTTGAGGTTAAAAAGGGAATGGTGAGAGACTAGGAAAGCTAGGGGTTGCGGGTGCAGCTAAAGCTGGCAGGTCTTTCAGGTTCCTGGTTCTACACCTGGGTTTGGAAAGAAAGGTGCAGTGAACAAGAATTAGACTTGTCCTTCAGACACAAGCCAAACAGGGGGGTTTGTAAAGGTCCAGGACATTTTCTCGCTTCCGTGGCAGTGGATCACATGGTCGGGAGTGCTGCAGGGTGGTGGTCAAGCTAAGGATACAGAGTGCTCACACGTGGCGGTGTGTGCCAACTGCAGCCAGGCCATGCTCCTGTGCCCTGAAAGTGTTACAGGGCAGCCCTGATACAAAACGGGGTGCCTGACTGTGGGTGCTCACCGGCGCGCTTAAAAGGACTTATCAATACTCTACTGCAGGCACACACGAAAGGTTAATAAAAGGTTTATTCACAAGGGAAGGGGAAATGAGGAAATGTACAGCTCAGGGAGAAAAGTGGGAGATAAAGTCTTAAATGCGTCCTACCCATTCCGTCGATCTGGAATCCCAAATGGCGCTCTGCGAGCTGGCCGTGAGCCTGGAGCCGTGAAGCCAGGAGGTGAGCGAGATAGCGAGCCCCCCCCAAGGCCCACGTGTTTGGTTTTTATACCCAACCTGGCTGCTTAACTCCACCCTCAGGTCCCAGCCACCTTCCCTTTGGTGGTGACAGGATTTGTCTTTCCCAGTGTCTTGATGGCTTTGGTCTGGAGTGGGGGTGGGGTCCACAAAGCCTGCATGGAATTAGCTCAGGACATCATTTCCCCCTAACAAAAGGACAGGGCCAGGTCCTGCCCTTGTGACCTGGAGCAGGGTCTTCCAGCACCGCTGTGATGGAGCTGCTGTCCCCAACCTCCCCGAGAGCCAGTCACCATGCCACCTGCTCATTCTTGTCACTCCCACCCCAGCAGAGCAGTGGGTACACAAGTATTTGTAGGGCATCTATGCCTGTGGGAGAGGCGTGGCTCCCCAGCCAGCACAGAGGCACCTTGAAATGCTCTTCAGGGTGCAGGAGAGAACTTAGAAGGTGCCTGAGTGGGACAGACAGTTCATCTGCCTTTGTATCTTTGTTTGTGTGGGCTAGATGTCTCTCTACGTTGATCCTGGAGGGAAGGAGTGCTTAGTTCAACACCATAGAATTTGAATTAAACCATGGAATATTACTCAGCATTCAAAAAAGATAAACACATGGCAATTTGCAGCAACATGGATGGCGCTGGAAGGGATCATGCGCAGCGAAATAAGCCAGAAAGAAAAAGAAAAATACCGGATGGTCTCACTCATAGCAGGAATCTAGACAACTTAAATAAAGGACCAGGAAAATGAATATAAGAAAGTGAAAATCAAAATCAACAAAAAACTATGAACCAGAGACACTTTTTCGGGGGTGGGGGGCGGGACGGGAGGGATTGGGGGGTCAGAATGGGGGGGTTGCAATTGTATGGGGAATATAAAAATAAAATTTATTATTTAAAAAAAAAAAAGAGCACCCCACAGAAGCTTAGTAACATTATGTGCAGTCACTATGTTTTGCTTCTGTTAAATGTATAACCCCCAGTAGGCCTGTAAGGGAGGTGGTGGGGGCTTTTTTTTTTTTTTAAATTGTGACTCAGAGACAT
The DNA here is from genome assembly GCF_964194135.1 of Talpa europaea. NCBI lineage: Eukaryota > Metazoa > Chordata > Mammalia > Eulipotyphla > Talpidae > Talpa > Talpa europaea. The sequence goes on along the minus strand of NC_140073.1, from coordinate 39,433,975 downwards.
TAAGCCACTTTCTCAAGCCCACATAGTTACTTGGGAGTTGGTATTTGGGTGTAGCTCTGTCTGAAGCTTGTGTTCTTAATCCCTTTGCCTCCCAGCCTCTCTTAAAATGCTGCTTCCACTTCTGTGAGTGCAGAGACATTACGTTTGTTCTGGAGTTGAGCTGGGGTCATTATGCTGGGAAATGCTTTTGATGTGAAATAAAGAAAGCTGTGAAATAGAGAAGCTGTGTGCCTCCTTGGGGGTTCACTAGTCAGGAGCTGTATGTGCCCAGAACAGTAACTGGTGATTGGACTTCTTGGAAATTGTCACTGTTTGTCATTGAAGACAGCTGTGTTGGTACCAACATTGTCCCTTGTCTGTAGCTGTTACTGCAGTTGCTAAGCTTCTCTGGGAACTAGTCCCCCACATGTGCACCCGCAGAGTGGAGGCGCTTGGCTTCCCAGCAGCACATGTAGGAAAAGATGCTGCCTTTGTGCTGTGTGAGTCATGGGTCTGGCGTGGCTGCTGGAGAGCCTGGCACTACCATGGGCTCCCTCCAAGGGATGGGTGCCCAGATCAAGGAGGCAGTGGGTCTGCTCTGCTCTGTCCAGACTCAGCTGGAGTGTAGGGTTCCCTGCTGGGTGTCTCACTTCAGGATTCAGGGGAGGGGAGGACTCAAAGACCATGCTGAGGAGTCTTTCAGGTGGGATGCATTTGTTTGCAAGTGTCCAAAACCAAGTCAACCTGCTAAGCCAAGAGGGGACCACCCTGGCTCATGTATGCAGGGGCTGCATCCCAGGGGCTCTGCTCAAGGCTCCTTCCCCCTGTCCTGTTGCTTGGGCTGCCTCCGTGTGGGCAGGGAAGATGACCACCTGCAAACTCAGGTTTACACCCTCGCAGCCCAGCCTCCCGAGGGGTGAGGGGAGCTGTTCCTAACAGGAAAGCATTGCTGAGCGCAAAGCAGCAGCAGCAGCCAGCACAGCTGCAGTGCAGAGTGGTGAAAGGAGGTAGGGACAACTCATATGAGACATAGAGGCGGTCTGTACAGCTTCAGAAACATTTCCGTGGCCCTAAGGGGGGGGGTTGACAAGTGGCTAACAGCCCCAAGTAGAAAGAAGTTTTTCTAAAAGGGCCACCTTAGTTGATAGTGAGCTCCCCATCACTGGGGTGCAACTGAGGCAAGATGAGCCCTGGGTAGGTGAGTGATTGGATAGGGAAATCGCTCCGCATATTGACTCTCCAGGTGCCATGACCTGCTAGACAGGGTGAGCTGATGCTGAACCCAGCTGGGGTCCCTGAGATGAGGCCTCTGTGGGCGCAACTGAATGGACCATCTCCTGGGTGTGGAGATGAAAGTGGGTTATAACTCTGCTGTGCCCAGGTTCTGGTGAGAGGGATGGCCCCTGGACCCCACAGGTTCACCTAGGGTTCCCTCTGTCCCTGTTTCAAAGTCCTCGGATTTAAGCATCCAGAGACCCCCTATTCCATCAGCTGATGTTCAGCTTCCAGAATCGTTGGTGGTCTTTGCTGTTCTCCCCACCTGTGTTGCAGGACTTTTTCCTCCTGAATGAACCTTCCTGCAGTGGTGCCACTTGGAGCACTGACTTGCAGTATCAGGGTGGGTAGGGCTCCACATTGACTTAGCACTTGTGCCGACCTGGCACTGTCTGGGCACTTGGTATTCATTCTCTCACTTAATCCCCTCAGCACCCCCAGCAATAGGAATTATTATTGTCCCCATCCTACCCACCATTGTGTCTGAGAGGTAACTTCTGCTACATTCTGTGGCTGGGATTGAGCCTTCTTTGTTGCATGTACTGTGTACTCTGCCCCTCCTAAAATTTTGTGTCTGCTGAATTGTATTTCTACATCGAAGTTCTGCTCTTCACAACCTTACCCCTTGACTGGGTCGAAAGAGTGGGTGAGGAAGTTTGCTTTTGTTAACAACTTGAATTGTTTTGATGAAACTGGGATGCGCAGCTGGGAAGGTGAGATTGTCTGCAGCCCCTCCAGTAGTGCCTTTGTGGGTAGACCAGGATGCAGTGAGCCCCAAAGAGGCCCCTGTCCTTGGTGAGAGATGTGTCTGCAGTGTCCTTGGGTGCCTGGACTCTAGACTCTTCGGGATGGTTTGATTCTGAGATCAGGGCTTCTTGTTTTGGGTCTGCTTCCAAAGTCAGTTTCTGGAGTAATGTATCTCTGGGACAACACTTCCTTCAGATCACTTGGGAGCTTGATTATAAAATGTAGATCTGATCTGGGGTGGGTGTGGTTCCTAATAAATTAGAATATCTGGAAATGGTCCCCAGAATTCTGTTTTGTTGCTTTTTTTTTTTTTTTTTTCCAAACCAAGCTCTGGGCTGGTTTTGTGCACACTGAAGTTTGATGTCTATTATCTGGAATAGAGATTAGTAACCCGGTCTATGAACTAGAACAGCCAGGGGGAACTTTTAAAATAATTATCAGTGCTTGGGTCTCTACCCTTAAAGACTGTTTTATTTGGTAATTTAGGTGTTACTCCTAAAAATGCCAAAACAAAACAAGCACCCATAATCTTCCTAAGGAGTACTAAAATGTAGCCAGAGAGAGCAATACTGTTTCAAAGCAGTGATTCTCAAAGTGGGAGTCCCAGACCAGCAGGGTCAGTATTACAGGAATTTGTTAGAAATGCAGTATCTTGGATTCCACTACAGACCTGCTGGGAGGGCATCTCTGGGGCCAGGTCTTGCATGTTAGCAAGCCCTTCGGTGATGCTGATACATGCTAAAGTTTGAGACCCAGTCCTTTCTGCACTTTGGAATCACCCAGGCAGGCTCTTAAGAATGCCCAGGCCCCATCTTAGGTCAACTAGGGAGTGTCTCAGAGTGGGACTCAGGCCTCAGCATTTTTTGAAGCTCCTCGGTAATTCCAGTGTTCAAGTTTTAGATTGAGATCCACTGTCTTAGTGGGTGTGGACAGTGTTCCCTCGAAGGAGTAGTGAGCACTTTGGATCATGGGTCAGACACACTTACATAGGTGTAGAGGCCAGGGTCTGAAGGTGGGAAATGTGCAGGGGTGAGACTCATGCACGGCACCACTCTAAAGAGTTGGGATGTTAACGTATGTAAGATTTTCAGATCTTAAATGTATGCAGTGAGGGAGGAAGAAGGAAGTGAATCGAAAGCGGTGTGTTGCCTGCCATCGGCAGAGAACCAGGGAGGAAAGGGGCACTGAGATCAGCATGCTCAAAGAAACTGGCCTGCACCAAGATCCTGCAGATGGACTTCGTTATCTCCTCTTTTATATGTGAGGAAACCAAAGCCTGGGAAAGTCTGGAAGCTGGAAGGAGCATAAGGTGTCTGAAATTCAGTCGTTTCAGTTGCATAGCACACATCCTTCTCCAAATTTCCCCTTTGCTAGCTCCCCAAATTCTGGCTCCTTCAAGTGTCATTTGATGTCTCACTTGTTACGTTTTGTTGTATTTGCCTTTTTGTTTGGTACAGATAAAAAATAATGAACCTTTGATCAACGTGCTTTACAAAGTGCTGAAGAAGTCAGCACGGGGCTGTCGGCCCAGGAGAAGCGTAAGATGATGATATGTGTCTCCAAGTGGGGCCATTCCATCGCTTCTGGATCACTTGCTTAACTGGGGTGCTCTCCTAACTGCCCCAGGCTTCCTGCTCATCATTTCAGTTTATTTTCTTTGTATTAATCTCCCTTCAGCATTCTGGCTGATGCACCAGGCTGAGCCTCTCATCTGTGATGTTCTGTGACTCCATCTTCTTTGCTGCCATGGGGTGCAGGGCTTGCCTCGCTTGCCTCCAGTTGTGTTGTGTTCCCATCCGCGCTCTGCCCCCATGCTGAGGGCTCACCTAGACAGAGACTAGTGTGGTCTGTTAGGAGATTCTTGGGAGGGAGCAGCACTTCCCAGAGACCTTAGAGGAACCTGGTATCCTCAGATTCTACCATGGGCCTGGCTTAGGATAACTCCCCCTGGCAGAGTGTTGATGTTTGAAAACATGCCAGAACTATTGGATTGTCAGAAAAGTCACGATGTGCTTTTTCTGTTTTTCAAGCAAAAATGCATCACAACTTTTCCAGCAACCTAACAGAACAAAATAGGCCTCCCACCTCCCCTGTGACGCAGAAGTAGTACATGAGATGTGGCCAGCTTTTGTAGCTTTCCAAGGAAGGCCGCAGGTTGGGACGCAGGTGATGTGTCTGGCTATCCCCAGCTCCAAGGAAAGGGGTGCTGGGATGTGGTGGAGGGGAGGTAGGATTCCGGGTGGCCTATGGCAGACACTTTCCAATAGATGAGTGCCTGCTGATTTTATTTCTCTCATGACGGATGCTGGGGACCCACAGTTGACATTTTAAATGTATTTAAACATTGCTCTCACAAACTGCAATTAAAAAAATTAGATGTGATATGCCACCTGAGGTTATTTCATAAAATTCAGAGCCTGAAAGACCTCTGAGCTGTGCAAACACTATCAATAGCTATCATGAGAAAGCTGTGGAGCCACATTCTTAAAACTTGTGACCTTTATACCATAGGGAGTGGTCTTGCGCCATGACCACAGCCAGCTTGGTTTTGTTACAGTCACAGACACGTTAGGCAGACATTTTCTGAATATCCTCAATATGCTAGTCCTGGGCTGGACTGAGGATTCAGAGAAATACCTCTGGTCCCCACAGGCACTGCTAATTAGATTACTGGGTAGTGCGGGGAGGGGGGGGTGTGGCTGGCAGAACACCATCACCCGAGGACCAAGCCCCAAGTTATGAGGGACACAGGTGAGGGAGGAGTTCCCCGAAAGGGCAGAGACCCAGCAAATGTGTCACCTCTGTTGAGTCCCTAATCCTAACAAAATTAGTCATTTGAATTCCAGCCACACATTAAAAGGGCATGAGAGAAAAATACTTCTAAATGAAGAGGGACTGCCAATATCCTGCTGGAGAGATGGAAACATATATGTGTATTTAAAATGGAAATGAAAGCACAGCGATTTGGAGGCACTTTGTCAAGGGGCACTTCTAAGAAACTATATGACTGATTTTTATAATGACTGATTCATCCTAAAAATGGTTGAATTTATATTCAGTGTTCTGTGAAGGCAGCAGAACACGTACTTTGAGAATGCTTTCTGTCAAAATGTTTAAAAGATTGAGTTTCTCAAAATGCTCTTTTTGTGTGGAATACCTCTCTCCTTTCCTGATGGTGCTGGGTAAATGAGGCATTGCTCAATTAGATTCTCTGCCCTGCTATTTAAGTATCAGAAAAATATCATCTATAAAATGCTTCAATGAAATAAGGGGAAGAGCTTTGCTGGGAGGGAAAACTCCCCAAAGCATATCTCAGTTTAAAAGGAATTTCCGCCTAGGAAATGAACCAAGGGTCACTTAGTTGGAGACCACTCAAGGCTCTTTGTCCCCTTTGCTGGGGGACTGTTACACAAAATGAAGACCTCGTACCTTTATCTGCTCTCCAAGTGCTGCGTGGGAAGCTGAGATGTTTGAGGGTCACCAGGCTTAATCCCACCCCGCCTCTCCCCTTCCACTTTCTTCCCTCCCTCTCCCCTTGCCCTGGAAGCAGCCAGCTTGGCCTGCTGGTTCGTGAATTGTCGCCATAGTCCATGTCCTGTGACTGTGTGTGTTAGTGTGCGTACACGTACTCTGCCAGTTTGAAGAGCAGAATTTGCTGGAGTTCTACTTTTCCCAAGAACTCTGACCTACCTGTGCTTTTCTTTAGCCAACCTGCAGTGCAGTAAGCTTTTGCAGAGTGCCTACTGTGTGCTAGCCTTGCGTTCTAGGCTGACCATAAGTAAGCCTCTGCTCTGTTACCAGAGGTAGCCAGGGAATTGGGGGTGGGTGGGTAGGGTCTGCAACCCAAACTCAGTCTGCAGCCCAAGTATGAAGAGGCCATTCTCCCTTGACCTTTAGATTTGCTGAAGAGAATTGTCAGGGAGAGAGAGTTTATGACACTTGTGAGCATGGGTGGCTTGAACACTGAGAGGAATACTTGCTGATACAGATCTTTCTCTTAATATGGGGTTATGTCTGACACCCATCGTAATTTGAAAATATAGTTGAAAAAGCATTTAACTCACCCACCTACTGAACATTAGCCTCATCTGCCTTAAACATGCTCAGGCACTTACATTCCTGCAGTTGGGCAAAATCCTTTACCGAGTCTAAATAGTGACATGTTGACTATCTCTGACACAGTTGGGCATTTTGTAGATAGCATGGAATATGAAAACACAGAACACAATATCTAGAAAACTCTGGCCGCGCAGGACACTATAGAGTATGGGTTGTTCATCCTCATGATCAACTGGCTGATGCGGAGCTCTAGCCTGGGAAAAGGTCAAAATTCAAAGTATGACTTCTCCTAAATATCACTTTTGCACCATCATAAAGTAAAAAATTCCTAAGTAGAACTACAGTAAGTTAAGGACTCTGTTTATTTCTGCCTCTGATTCTCATTCATCAATGTACTGAACTTCTTTAGTTGAAACAGGAAGAAAGTGAGGGCCATTTTTCTAGCCACTGTCTGTGCGTACACACTGGAACCCTCAGCAAAGCACACACCCTGCCTGTCTCTGCTGTTGTTAATTCCACCTTCCGTTTTCATCATGGTGAGATGTGCAGAGTTCTGCAAGGGGTATGTTAGACCTGGTTATCCCTGACTAAGGCGTGGCCTTGGGGATACATCTGTGAAAAGTGCCCCACCCCTGCTCAGCTGGGTGAATTTGCTGCAATTCTGGGGGGAATGAAAACATGGGCTCAAGCACTGGATTTAGTTTCATAGGAGTCAGTGAGAGACGGGCCTTTTATTACCCATGTTGGGTCGAGAGAGGGTTGGGCGACATGAAATCCTACTGGTCTGTAAATTTGGGTGACTTTTGCCTGCTGCTTTGTGGTTGCCTTTCTTGAGAGAGCAGGGTAGCCTCGTTTATTCAGGATCAATTAGAACTCCAGCCAGAATTATCCAGCCTCCTTCTTCCCTTGACCAGATCCTCTTCCTAAACAGTGTTGGTGAGGAAGGCAGACCTTACTCAGGGTTGCTGGGCTGCGCAGGGACTTCCTTAAACTAAGGCTTGACAATTGAGGTGGGGGGGCGGGCTCCTCCTGGGCCACGTGCCCCTCTGCTCTGGGTTCTGTCACCTGTGTTTGATGCAAGGTTTAGTAGCAAAGATCTCTCATCAGTAGCAAATCCTCTAAGATTTATACTAAATTCATTTTGGGCAAATATAACCATCCGCCTAATGATACTATAACTGCAATGTCTGTATTTTCTGTAATTTGGGAAACTTACAAGGGCTTCTTAGATCTCAAGAAGGATTTGGTTTTTCCCTAAAATGAAAGAGGCATGAAAGTAAAGTGCATATCGCCCAAGCTTTAACTCCTTTCATGCTGTGACCCTCCCTCCCATTGCCGAGACTTCCATATCCATCCATCGTGGGGCTAACTTTCCTTGCTGAGTTATGAGCAGGAACACCATGGTAAAGTCTCCTTTAAATTGTTCCCCTCCCAGATGACAGGCCGGGACCTTCTCAAGGACCGAAGTCTAAAGCCAGTGAAAATCGCCGAAAGTGACATTGACGTGAGTGAACATGGTGTCAGGCTGCCCCCCTTGGCTGCCCGCTGGCTGCCTCCCCTTGGCTGCCCGCTACCCCAAACCCAGGGTGGGAGTTCCAGGCAGGGTTTAGATGGTTCTGTAGCCAAAGGCTTTCGGATCACACTCCAAGGCCATGCCCCTTTTCAGCACCCCAGGCCCTCTCCAACCTGTTCTTGCTCGCAGGTCAAACTGAGCATCCTTTGTGAACAAGACAGGATCCTCCAGGATTTGGAAGACAAGATACGAGCCCTCAAGGAAAACAAAGTACGCATCAGTTTTGTATAATCTTGGGCTGGGTAGAGGGGGGCTTTGTTGCTTGTCTTTTCTCAGACACAGACTGGACTTTCATGTTAGTACTGAACAGCAGGTGTTAGTTTATCCAGAGCAAGTCTTTGGGTTTAAAAGGTATTTCATGGGGGTTTCTGTCTGAACCTGGAGGAACTCTTACAGGGATCAGTCTGATTTCTCCAAGTCCTACTTTCTGCCCCCTCCCCTCTCAATTCTGCTCTGGCCCCCATTCCCTGGAGGCTCTGAGAAGGAGAGTCTGAGAAAGGAGGGCTCTACTGACTGGTATGTGATGACCTCAGCTCCTGAACCCCAAGGAAGGGGCTACTTTGGAGAGAGTAGTTGCAGTTCTAACAGGGTAGTGACCTCGCTTTCTAAAGTTCCTTTCCTCCTAGGATGAGGGCTGTGAGGAAGCAAGTATGGGTGGGAGGGTAGGTCACCAGGGCTTCCCTGATGTTTGGCCCCAGACACTTAGTGTAAGGTTTTTTTTTTTTTTTTTGTATTTTTAATAAAACACTTTATTTGTGGTGCTAAGATTTGTAACATGCCCTTTTTCCCAGGAGCTGAAAGCATTTTCCTTGACTTCTTAGTTTATCCCATAAGTAGATGGTCTTACACCTACTTTATACATCAGGAAACTGAGGAGCAGAGCTCTTATGTGATTTGCCCACTCAGTGGATGGAGTCAGAGCTAGAATCAGAGATCCTGTCAGGCTTCTTTCGGCCTCAGTTGGGCCCAGCAGGTCTGTTTAGTTCCTGGAATGGTACGGGGAATCCTCCTGGGACTGTCCTGCTATCTTCTTGCTCTCTGGCCCTTACCTGGTACAGGACCAGCTAGAGTCCGTGCTGGAAGTGTTGCACAGACAGATGGAGCAGTACCGGGACCAGCCCCAGCACCTGGAGAAGATTGCCTACCAGCAGAGGTTGCTGCAGGAGGACCTCGTCCACATCCGGGCCGAGCTCTCCAGAGAGTCCACTGTGCGTAGAGGGTGTGGAGGGTGGCAGACACTCCTCTTCTTGACCCCCAGGATGGTCTAGGAAGGGGATTGTTTTTCTCATCTTCCAAACTATAGCTGAATTGGTGGTGAGGGGTGAGAGTCTTATCATTTACCTTGCCCAGGGGTGACATGTCTGTCCCCAGTCATGTGTTAGGGTACCCTGTTTTCCATCAGCGACTCCTGGATGGCTACAGTAACCAAATTTCTCTGAACTGCCTAGAAGGCTAGTCCCCTGATCTGTGTGCAGTTTATTCTAAATGTCAACACATCTACTTCTTTATTGTCCATCTGATGTGGTACAGGCCCTCTCTGCCCAGGAAGCAAAGCATTCCCAAGAGGGGTGTTGGGGGAAAATATAGCTGGCCAGGGTTGGACTAGGTACTCTGGACTCCCCTCTTTCCATGGTTGGGTTAACAGTGGACACCTGTGCATCTGCCCACGAGGCCTGGGGGCTGGGGATAACTAAGAATCAGAGCATTTCCTTGACCAACAGGAGATGGAAAATGCTTGGAACGAATACCTGAAGTTGGAGAGTGATGTGGAGCAGCTGAAGCAGACCCTGCAGGAGCAACACCGAAGAGCCTTCTTTTTCCAGGTATCAGGGGCTCTTCTTCCTTCTGAGCTCTCATTTTTATTGCTTTCACCCATGGGCACTGTGAGTACTACTGAGGGCCCTTCTCCTCTGCCCCCAGAGCTAAGACATTTACCACCCCAGCTCTCCCTTGGGGATGCCTTCCCCTGCCATGGCTGTGATGAGAAGCATTACCCTACCAGCTCCCTTCGCCTCTTTGCTGCCAACAAGAAGCTAGTGGGCATTTTTGTAAGGGTTTAACTATTAAGTATTTTGGGGAAAGCCCCAAGTAGAGACAAATACCAGACTTCAGAACCTTATACTTGAGAGGAATCTGTGTTCTTGATCCAATCTTGGGTTCCTCTCTACTCATTTAGGCCACAGCCCTTCCCTCCCTCCTCCAATTCCTGATGATATATGTGATCCAACCTTTTCCTGAAGAATAGAGAGAATCCAGGCCCATGGAAGTGTCTCTGGTCCCCAGGCAGTCATTGTATTTCTGGAGGCCAGGCCAGGAGACAGCCAGTTACTGTCTCCCCTGCCCCATTCAGGAAAGGCAGCCTTAGGTCCCTGCCCTCCTCTGTCCTTAAACACCAGGCCACCCTTTTGATAGCTGCTTTTGCCCCCATAGGTGAGAAAATAGGCCCTGTGCCATTTCTCTTTTTATAGGTTGGGGCCCCAGCTGCCCAGCATGTCCTCATTTGTTTTCTACAATTTCCCTTCATTTGAGTTGATAACATTTTCCTCCTTCTTAAAATTGTATGCCTAGAACTTAGCACAGTGGCTTGAAAATACTAGGTGAATATTGTTGGCAAAGACCTTCAAACAATTATTTCTAGTTACTAGTTCCTTGAATTGGCCTGTCCTGTCATACCTATCCTCTTGGACATTCATCATCTGCATTAAGTTTAGGAGCAATAATTTTAGCCTTTCATTCCATGTGTTTCTATAATTATACAAGTGGCACATGAATATATCTCTCTGAAAGGACCAATGAAAAGCAGAAACAAAAAACAAAGCTCCCTTTTCCTCCCCCTTTTTGCCTGGTTCCCTATAGTCAATCAGGGGATCAGTTTGTACTGTTGCCTTCCAGACTGTTTTCTATGCATTTCTAGACATATATAGAATCGTATAGTTTATTTGGGGATGGCAGTTGGGTTTACTTAAGGAAAAACCACCCTTATACATTTTGACATGCTTTCTTTGTCATAACTTTATGTTGTACAAATCTTCCCAGACAAGACACCCCCAAGTGTGTGCTGCCCACTATGGTAGCTATTTACATTTAAATACAAATCAGTAAAAATTAAAATTATATTCCTTAGTCAGACTAGAATCATTTAAAGTGCTCCATTGTCATACGTGGCTTGTGGCTGCTGTATCAGACAGCCTGGATTACAGAAGATGTCCATAATTTTAGAAGGTTGCTTTGGACAGAGTTGATGGAAGTAAATGAAATTAAATGAGTTCTTCTCAACTGCTATATAGTATTTCATAATCTGAATATACTGTATTTAGCCATTCCTCTTATGCTGGGCATTTATGTTATTTGCAGCACTTTACTTTTATAAACTATGCTACAACAAACCTGTATATAACTTCCTCCTCAGGCTGGTTTACAAGCATTTACCTAAGGTAGGCTCCTGGGAGTAGACCTGCTAGTTTGAAATGAGTGTCCACCTTAATTGTTAATGGATACCACCAAATCTCTTGAAACCGTGCACTCATTTGCCCTGCCACCTACAGTGAGTGAGATTACCGACCTGTTTGCTCATATCCTCTCCAGCACTCGATGCTATCAGTCTTTTTAGTTTTTGCCAGTGTGCTACCTGGAAATAAAAGAACATCTTGTTTTAATTTGCACTTATTTAATTACCAGTAGGTTAAACTTCTTCCATGTGGTTATAGGCCCTTTGCATTTCTACTCTTATTTCATAGTGATTTACTATACAGCAGACCCAGAATCCTTTCCTCCCTGCAACCCCCCTCAAAAAAAAAAAATGGGTACAAATAACCCGTCTTGTGGCAGACTCCCTGGAGAACTTGGTCCCTAAGTTATGAGGCCAGTGTGAAGCCTGTGGCTTGATTTCCCCAGCCCAGTGGCATTGCTCATGCTTTTCCCAAGTGCCACTGTGACCTGGGAAGCTCACAAAGCCCTTCTTTCAGCAGACTCTGTGCTCACTTCCTTGCTGTAACCCTAGCCCAGGTGAGCTAGAATTATAGCAGTAAGTCATTCACTCTGGAGCTGTGCTTGAGCCCCTCAGACGAATTCACCCCCCTTTAGCCAGGGTGGGCTGTGAGAACATTCATAGCATTTTTCAGTGAAGAGGAGTGGCTTTATTAGGACATCTTGACAGCCACCTAGGCAGAAGTTCGAGGATAAAAGAACATCCAGGTAACTGTGGGAGGCAGTGAGGCAAGGTGAGGTGAGGTGCCTGTAGGTCTCCCTCCTTTCGGACAAAGAGCTCAAGCCTTTGCCGATGCCATCACAAGAGCCTTCCTGCCTATCGTGGTGTGAGCATGATCGGAATGAAACCCCACTCCATTGCTCCCCCAAAACTTCCTTCATCTTGTCATTAAGTTCTGAAATTCCATCTCCCCTGGAGAAAGAGAGAAGTTCTCTGACTCCTGTTCCTTTCTTACACGCGGCCTGGACAGAAAGGCAAGATGGGGGTGGGGTTAGGGACAGACAGGTAGCAGTATGCCAGGCGACCTGCCGGGGGAGGACAGAGGAGAGAGAGTTGATTTTAATTCCATTGTCCTCCTTCACCTGTTCCCAACACTCCACCTGGGGACCTCGGCTGTAGAGATAATGCCGTTAGCTTAGACGCACACTCTGTGTTCAGTGGCACATCTGTTTTAGGACACGCAGACGTCAGTGTGGCACTAAGCAGCAGCCAATTTGCTTGTCTCTCCTGAGGCAGTGTGTCCGTGTTAGAAGGGTGCAAAGAGGGTGAGCATGTGAGCCCCCTTAGGACAGTGGGCTTCGGACAGCTGTGGTCTCAGCTGTTGGAAAGCGTTTGATCAGGAAATTTTACCCCGTTGGTCCCTTGTTCATTCAGCATACACGCAATGAGAACCTGCGGAGCACATGGCCCTGCGGGGATGCGTCTGGAGCCCATGGTCTAGTTGAGGAATTGGACCCTTTGTCTAGTGGTGGCTGAGGGGTCCCTTGAGAGGACAGGGGGTGGGGAGTCTTCCTTTTTAAGTCCGTGGGGTAGGACCATGGCTGTCCTCCCCCATGATGACTCGAAAATCAAAATCACACTCTTTGATGTTTATTCCCTTATTGCTCACCTCTTTGCAGGCCTCTTCCCGTCTGGTCTCGGTGGCAACTTGTCAGTGTGCATTTATTTATGTAGTCTGGCTTTTATCCTGTTGTACTTTTTTAAAAATGAGAGTTTTTTTTAATATAAGTTACATACTATAAAATTCACCATTTTACAGTATACAATTCAGTGGTTTTTATGGTAGATTCACAGAATTGTGCAATCATTGCCACAATCAATTTTGATAGCATTTTAATTATCCAGCAAAAGAAACTTTGTCCTATTAGGAGTCCTCCTTCATTCTCCCCACCCCTGTTCTGACCAACCACAAATCTGCTCTCTGTCTTTATGGAGCTACCCAGTCTGAATATTTCACATAAATGGAATCCTCCAGTAGCTGGCCTTTTGTCTGACTTCTTTCGCTAAGTGGAATGTTTTCACGGTTCATTTTGTTGTGGCAGACATCGATACTTCTTTTCTTTTATTGCCACATAATATCCACTGCCCTTTGTACTTTTAACTGAACCCCAAATCCCAGGATTCAGCTTTGTCTTTGAAGAATGTTCTTTATAATCTAGGGATGGTGGCAGCCTTGCCTTTGCTTCCCTTCTGTGTGGTTGCCTGAGACAGTCTGTGAAGATTGTGGTAAAATACGTCTGAATGAAAGGTGTCATCTTGGCCTTTTTTTTAACACTTAAACCATTGCTGTGCACGCAATCTCCAGAGCACTCTTCACCCTGCAAAACTGAAACACTGCCCGGTAGGCACCCATGTCCCATTCCCTGGCCTCCAGCCTCAGGTCCTTGCTCTTCCAATTCTGAATTTCTCTTCTCTAGCTAACCTCATGCACAGGAAGCGTGCAGTATTTAGAGCAGTCTGTTGTTAAGTCAGGTAGAACTAGGGGATGTGGCATGGTGAGCATTCCTTTGAAAGTCCCTCCTTTGGACCTTGGGCATTTTCCGTCTGTTCTTTTCTGTGAAGTGTAAGGCAGACTTGGCTCTCGTCTTGACAAGGTTTCCCAAAGGGCTGTTACCCTCCCAAGGTGAGAGACTTTGTCTGCAGCAGCAGCAGCAGCAGCATAAATCCTAAGAAAGAACTTCTGGTAAGGAGCTAAGAAGGACATGGGCCACCACCTTGTCTTCTCAGGAGAAATCACAGATACAGAAGGATTTGTGGAGGATTGAAGATGTCACCGCGGGCCTGAGTGCAAATAAAGAGAATTTCAGAATTCTGGTGGATTCTGTCAAAAATCCAGGTGAGTGGGCCTTAGTCGTGGGGTTGGGTGTTGGACGGTGGGGTGTCCTTGGGGACGTCTGGGCTTCCTGGTACCAAGTCACCCCTCCTGTCCTCTGAGGGAGAGGGTCTTGGATTTACCCCATCCTTTTTCTCCTTCCACACCCCTCAGAGAGAAAAACGGTGCCTTTGTTTCCTCACCCGCCTGTGCCTTCACTCTCGACTTCTGAGAGCAAGCCGCCCCCACAGCCCAGCCCTCCCACCAGTCCCGTGCGGACCCCTCTGGAGGTTCGACTCTTCCCCCAGCTGCAGACCTACGTGCCGTACCGACCTCACCCGCCCCAGCTGAGAAAAGTCACATCGCCCCTGCAGTCACCCACCAAGACGAAGCCCCCAGTTGTGAGTACCCGTAGCCGGGATCTGCGCGCCCTCATTTTCCCTCTGACAGATGATTGTCCAGATCTGGCTCAGATCGGCTTCCCTTGGGAGAGAAGCTTGGGAAACGTGGGGAGGCAGACCACCAGGATCTTGAGAGAGCCCTGAACCACAGTGCCCTGTGCTCCCAGAACTGGAAAGGCCTTTCAAGATGATCGAGCCCAACCTTCCCACCTTGTCGCTGGGCAAACTGGGGCCTGGCAAGAGGAAGTAACTGTGCCGAGTAGGGTGGAGTTTGTGACATGCTATTCCCGGCTGCCCCAGCCCCATGCAGACCTGCAGCCACATAGCCCATGGGCCACAAGCTCCTCCCAGCACAGGGGTGTAAGAATCGGAGGAAGAATGAGCTTGGAGCAGGCATCCCCCTTCCTCACTGCTCACCCAGGGGAAATGTCAGCATCTCTTGGCTGAAGTGATCGTGCGCTGCAGGCCCAAGTTGCCTGTCCCAGCCCTCCCGTCACTGCTGTGCTGACGCCACTCGGCATGTCCCCTCAGCTCCCTCTAACTGCCCTGGTTCTGGTTCTTTTTCTGAGCAGGAAGATGAGGCCCCTCCGAGACCCCCACTCCCTGAGCTCTACAGCCCGGAGGACCAGCCCCCTGCTGTGCCACCTCTGCCCAGGGAGGCCACCGTCATCCGGCACACGTCAGTGAGGGGCCTCAAGCGGCAGTCGGACGAGAGGAAGAGAGACCGGGAGCAGGGGCAGTGTGTGAACGGGGACTCCAGGGTGAGTGGAGTGGACCCCTGGGGCTGCCCCGCTGCCTGTGGGGAGGGAGAGGGCGGCGTGGTGCTGGGCAGGTATGACGTCCCAGCCTCTGCCCACAGGCGGAGCTCCGGTCATATGTGAGTGAGCCTGAGCTGGCGTCCTTCAGTGGGGACCAGGCCCAGCCCTCCCTGGGGCTCGTGGGCCCTGACAGCAGGTACCAGACGCTGCCAGGCAGAGGTAAGGCTGGACTTTCTAGGGACTCTTTCTGGGACTCCCGCCACGACTGCACTGCTGCTCCCACCCTCACCCTGTCCTTCACACCCTTCTTCCTGCCTCTGTTAGGGGCTCTGGGCTGCAGGGAGAGCCCCAACCTTCCTCCTCTGGCTGACACCACAATTCTCTTCCTCTTACGTCTGTCCCCCAGAACAGTGGTGATAGCTGCTTTTTTGTAGACCCTTAATTGATAATCATAATAATCCTATGAAGGAAGTACTGTTATTCCCATTTAGAGATAAGAAAACCAGAGAAATTAAATAACTTGCCAACTAGCTGGTAAGTAACGGAGTCAGAATACAATCCCAGTCTCCTGGCTCCAGAGCCGCTGCACCCTGCAGGCTGGGGTTTCCCTCTTGTGTGTCACTCTAGGACTCAGTGAATCCTTTCCGCAATCCAGCACACATTTCTCCTCAGCTGGGCCACCTTCTCATTTCCTCCCCTATCCCTTCAAGATGGGAAGAGAATTAAGCCCTTAGACTCACCTGCAACTCATTTTTCCCCATAGCCAAGTGCTCAGAAGTCCCCCGAAAGAGAGGTCTCCCAACCTTCCTGCACACGGGCCTCCTGAGACCCCTCTGCAGACTGGCTGTGGTCCCTCAGCTTTTCTCACTTCTTGCTCCTATCTGCTCCCCAGGACTGGGGGGCGGGGGGTAGGTCACGTGCTTTCCCCCTTGGCCAGGGATGAAAGGGAAGGACACAGCTGTGGTTCCAGCACCTTTGGGGTGATGTGACTCCCAGCCCATCACACTGCCTGGATTGCTGCATCTTGATCTGGTCCCTGGAAGATGTAGGCTCTGGATTTTGCTGAGTTAGGGCTACAGCAGCCCTTGACACTAGGCCAGAGGACCCTGTTCCCTTCATTTATCACAGCCCAGAGGCCTTGATCAGCGGCAGTACTGGTGGTCTTTGGGCAGGACAATTCTTGGTTGCCTGGAATTCTCTGAGCCTTACAGGACATTTAACTCTTCCCATGCTAAACGTGTGATGCCAGCTTCTAGATGTCAGGGACCACCCCTGACTAGAGTCGCTGGTAGTAGAGAAAGCACAGGCACTCACCAGCCGCCAGGTGAGAGGATTCCTCTACACCATAGAGCCCAGACATGGGAAGCCCCTGGTCGGCAACACCCCTATATGTGAACTTGGGCAAGTTCCTTGACCTCTCTAAGCCTATTATCTGTACCTCTGCAATGGTCAAATGAGGCTTGCTTAGGGCCATTGGGCAAGATCTATATCTAATATGCAGCACAGTGCCTACTTGGTACATAGTGACCGCTCCATAAATGCTCAGTGCCTTCCTCTTCCTTCATTTATTTATTCATTTGGTCAGCCGTGGGTTGTGGATTGCACCATCTAGCTAGACAGGCGTGTTAACACTTGGCTACTGAAGAATATAGGGCATCGGTGGTCTGCCTGGGGCTTCTGAGAAGGTGTCACAGAGCAGACATCTAAGTTGGATCATGCAGGATGCAAGAGTTCAAAAGGAAGAAGGGAGGAAGGTCATTCCTCCCTCTCCCTGCTGCTCGACTAAGCAGCCTAGGTCTTCATGTGAGGGAAAGATAGGGTGGTCCATTGATCTGCAGGAACAGAGGGTGCCCCGGGATGGCCTCTCATCCCTCCCACCCTCTACCTGGGGCCTTGCTTTCCCAGGCTGTGGGCAGAAGAAGGGTGGGGGGTGACTGCATCCTTGTGGTTCCCTCCTGGAGTGGGAGGTGGTCAGGGAAGGGTAGTGACCTGTCGGCCCCACCACAAGTACACTTGCCTTTCTCTTTCTTCACTAAGGGCTCTCGGGGTCCACGTCACGGCTCCAGCAGTCTTCCACCATTGCGCCCTATGTCACCCTCCGGAGGGGTCTAAATGCCGAAAGCAGCAAGGTGACCTTCCCTGTGAGTGACCTGGGGAGTTCTTGAGGACTTGTTGCCCCCTTTTGCCCAGAGGGAGGGAGGGGCTCCAGGGTAGACATCCTGTGAGCCCTGGGGATAGCCTTCGAGGTGACTTCAGCCCCTCCTGAGCGCAGGTCTCTGTCCCAGGTGCTCACTGATGCCTTCCCCACTATCCACCAACAAGGGCATCCCACTCTCCTTTCCATTTCCTGAGGACCCCCCCCCCACTTTTCTCTTTAGTCTGTCGGGCTCCTGGGGGAGCATCCTGTGTGCCATGTGTGCCCTGACTGGACAGACCTGGCCCAGTGTCTCCATCTGTAGAATGTATGCTGCCCCAGAAGCCCATGTGGGTCAGGGACGTCATGTCCACTGGTGTGCTTCAAGGATGTGGTTTTATGGCCAGGAGCATCAGAAAGGCAGAGAGAGAGAATGTGAGAATGAATGTGAGAGACATAGACCAGCAATGAGCCAGCAGGTGGCTGTCTTCTGTGTCACCAGCCAAGTGCTGTACCTCTTGCTTTCCTCCTCCTCAGAGACCCAAGAGTGCCTTGGAGCGCCTGTACTCAGGGGACCACCAGAGAGGCAAGATGAGCGCAGAGGAGCAGCTGGAACGCATGAAGCGACACCAGAAGGCCCTGGTCCGGGAGCGCAAGAAGACGCTGAGCCAAGGGGAGAGGACGGGCCTCTCCTCATCCCGCTACCTCAGCCAGCCGCTCCCTGGAGATCTCGGCTCAGTATGTTAGGAGGGTCCAGACAGGGGGTCGGGACAGGGAGCAGAGTTGCCCCGAGTCCTCACAACACAAGCATGTCACACCCCAGAGAGCGGGCCGTTGACCTGGATGGTTCAGAGAATACCCCGCGGGGCTGTTCTTCCACAGCCCAGGACACTGTGTGACCTGGTCAGGGGGTAACCTGGAACCAGAGCAGGAGAGGGCATGTCACAGGAGGAGTCTGAGAAAACGGCCAAAGTCAGTTCTCCAAACTGAGCTTGAGAGAGGCCTTCGTAGGTATTCAAAGTCTCTAAGGCTGAATCAAGGACTTGGGGATATGGTTTAAGGCGTGTCAGAGGAAGATGGTGACATGATCTGATGAGGAGGAGGACAAGTCACCAAACTTTCAAACTTCTAGGTGGATGCCCTGAGCGCACGATGATGCGGGATAACCCTGACCCTGGTGGTGCTCACTGGCCTCATGGTACCCCACGAGAACCCGGTGCTGCCCCCTGGTGGTGCTTCCAGGCATTTACACCCTGCCCACAGTCGCCTTAGGCCCCTTTTGGAAATAACTCCATTTGACTCTTCCTGTTGTTTGAAATCAAGTGTCTCCTTAGACCTCTAGCCTGACTCTTCTTTCCCTAATTCATTGCACAAGCTCTTTTGCTTTTAGTGTCATACTGCTCATTGCCTCTCTAATCCTGCCTGATTGTGTTTACAGAAGCTTCTAATTTGCATTGAACATTCTCTCACTGGCCTGTGCTCTGTTACCAGGCTTATAATAACAATTGTTGTCGCCACAGCCTAGCAAGCACTCCCAAATGTGCCTCCACTTTCTGCTGCCCCGTGGTGCAGGCCTACCAACTCATAATTCACTCACCCCCAAAGCTGTCCCACAAGGCTAAGCCTACCTGCTGCCTGAGGGCCGAGATCATTGGCACAGGTCTGGACATAATGAATTTATCAGAGTCCTTGCCTTAAACCCGCCCACCCGGACAGTAGGCATGGACTTCAGAGATTACACGCTTGAATAAATTCTACCAAGAATGAAGTTGTTGAGTTTTAATTTCTCCAGCCCCATGGCACATTTTCCTATGGAAAACCTTTTGTGTTTCTGGTACTTAATAACTGGAACGGCTAGTAAGATACACTATGTTCTGTAGGGAGCGGCCTCTGCACTTAGACACCAAAGGAGTAAGACCCAGGCCACTCATACCCTGAAAAGCTACAAAGCTGGTAACCCTTAAACTTTATAAGCAAATGTCATATGGAGTAACACTGACGTTTTACAACATAATGTATCAATTGTGGAAAGATTATCTAAAATCATAACTGGAAAACCTTGTACATTTTCTCTGCTTCAACGCCAACAATAAACGTGTTGCTTAATGACTGTGGATTGGCGTGGTTCTTCCCCAGGATACATCGCAGTTCAGTGAATTGTTTCTGTAAGTGGAAGCAATCAGGCTGGGTTTCAATGAGGACGTGTCTCTATTTGGGACACTTGTGAGCGTGTAAGAAATTTTCTTTATGAATCATTTAATTTTTCATCCTTAAAACTTCAACCACCTAATCTTTTCATTGGAAACCATCATCCAAGAGTATGGCGAGCTTGTGCCTGAATGGGTGAAAGTGCTATGGACTTGGGGCTTTGTGGGTACTTAAGGGGCCAGCAAGGAAATCATGACCACTTGGGGCTCTATGAGGTAGATGGGTGGGCAGGAGGGGTAATCAGGGATGGAGAAGCATCTGTGTGGCTTCCGCTCGGGAGAAGGACTTTGAGCCTATTCCTCCTTTTAACCTGCTGAGCACCCTGGGTCCGTGAGGACGTGGGCCAGGTGGGGGAGCCCAGCAGTTATGCTGGGATCTTAAAGTGGCCTGGTTTAAACTTTCCCTCTGTGAAGAGAGTTTTTTGCAAAGGGACTGCTTTTGGAAACATTGCATTTAATTTAACATTTCAATTTTACATGGTTTGGGGCTTTATCCTAATGTATAGAAAACATCCGTCCCAATGAAGTGCTATGGATCTCAGCTGCTCTTCTGCCCCACTGCTCCCTGTGCCTCCCCCCTCACCACACAGTGTCCTCAGCCCAGATGTGCCCTGCTGGGAGTGCCCACTAGAGGGGCTCTTGGCTACTCTACGTGTTTACTTGGACTCAAGGGGCTTGTCTTTTCCATGATTCTGTGCTCGGACTTAGGACTTCTGAGCCAGAAAACTTTCCCCAAGCCATGGGGCCACAGAAGGGGTGACTCTCTTCTCTGGGGCTCTGTCGCAGGTTCTATTTGAGGGTCATCCTCAGACCTGGGAGTCTCTTGTATTCCTGGGGGCCATTGTGAATCTACAGTCATGGATGACCTGTGCTCTGGGAGTGCATGTTTGACCCAGGGGATCCCAGGCCAGAGACAAATCAGCTGTCTGCTACCAGGCCTCGTTCTCCCATGCTCAGGGAGCTGCAGTGGCAGCAGGGCCCATCAGTACTACAAAACAGCTGACTTGTTTTAGAGCTGAGGAGGCTGAGGTCCATGGGCTTTTCGCTAATGGGCCATAGGCCAGTCTTCCAAAGGACCTCAGGGCCTGCAACACCCACCCAGAGGGGGCAGGCATGACACTGTGGTCAGGAAATGACTACATTTAACCCTCTTATTCTGTTGCCAGTGGAAGCGTGAGCAGGACTTTGACCTGCAGTTGCTGGAACGGGCCATGCAAGGGGAAAGAAAGGACAAGGAAGAGAATGGCTGGTTGAAAGTGCAGGCCATGCCTGTCACTGAGGTGGACCTGGAACCGCAGGACTATGACTTGGACATCAGCAGAGAGGTGAGGGCAGGGTTTCCTTCCTTCTCCCCAGCTCACCTACCTCCTGCCCCAGGAGGCACCGCCTTTGGGCTCCTAGCCGGGCCAACCCCCACAGTGGCAGCCAGGGTGTTCTCCTGAATTGGAGATAAGGCTGAGCTTTAGTGTGGCCCAGGAAAACAGAGGGCTAGCAGCTTCAGGCAATACAAGAAGTCAGGCAATAAAAGATCAGAGATTGTAGGTTCCAATCCATCTCTGTAATTTGGGGCAAGCCATTTAACGTCTCTCTGCCTCACTGTCCTTGACAGTAAAGGGGTTGTGAGGATTAAGCGACTCAGCATGTAGCCAGGAGAAGATCAGAAAGCCATGAGCATGGGGGCTGGCAGAGTGAGCATGGGGGCTGACAGAGTATGCATGCAGACAGGTAGTTATTATTAAGGGTTCCCTGGAAACCCAGGGGAAAAGCAGCCTTGCAACTGAGCGGTCAAATTTTCTTGGGCAATCAGATTTAGAAACTGTGGGGCAGGTTTGAAAATGACAGGTGAAATTTCCACTGTGGCAGAGGTTGCTACACCTGTAGCCTCTGGTCTGAATTCTTTTGGCGCCCTCTGGTGGCTCAAATGCATCATGACTGAGCAGGCCCAGGAAACAGGTAACCCCCCTGGATGACTACCCCAGGGAAGAGAAAGGGAATTCAGAGGGTAACAGATTCCGGGTCTCCTGTGGCCTATGTTTATAAACTCCACATGGCAGAGTCTATGGCTGTTAGGTTTGCCTTTGTGCACCTAGCATGAGGCCACATATAGTTGGTGCTCTGTGAATATTTGCTGATAGACCCTGATGGATAAATCACATGGTGGTCCATAGGTGTCACTTGTATGAGGGCTTGGCCTGCCCCGAAGTTGCAGAAGAGGAAATGCTCTCCCCATGCGAAGGACAGATTTAGCAGTGTAGGGGTGAATTGATGCTTATGGAGCTGCCGAGTGTGAGGATCAGCTGAGGTTCCAGGGATTACTGGGGTCAGTCCCCAGTTCTCAGATCTTTTCTCTTCAGCTCTTCTGAAATAGCCAAAGGTCTGTGCTTTCTCAGATTCGCAAAAGAAGCTTCTACACACTGCCTTGGCAGTGGAAGGCCTCTTTATAATGTCCTAATTGGTCTGCTAGCCAGGTGGAAAAAGTGCTTCCTTATCTCTAACCTAAATCCTACTTGCTACAATGTAATCTTCTTCCTTCCTCTGGATCTGCCCTCATTGGAAATAACAGAGAAGGGCTTATTTCTTGACATCTTTCCCCAGAATGAAAAGTCTGCTTTGGTTTAAATTTACTTCAGATTTGCCCTGGGGTTGGGTTTAACTTGTTTTTAGAAGTGTCAACCAACCTTATTTTCATGTGCTGCTGTAATTCAGGGAGGGAAAATTCCCTGGAGTGTGTGAAAGTTGTCTTTGGGATTCTTAACCCAAGTAAGTTTTCACAAGCTGAGGTAGCCATTGGCTTCATGTGAGAGATGGGTGGGCCATTCTCCACAAAGCACTAGATAGAGCCTGGCAGCCTCCTGTCTAGATTAGAGGAGCTTTTGTAGGGACAGAAAGTACTGTTGCTTCCTCTCATCCAGCTGCCCCTCTGCCCACCCACCACCCCATCCAAGGATTATTTGCCGAGGGGCTACTAAGTGTCATGTCCCTGCACTAGACATTGGAGCGACAAACAGGAAATAGGAGGCAGTAATAGGGGCCGGTTGGCAGGGAGGGTCAGGGAAGGCTTCTGGTGGTAAGGTCGAAGGATGAGAAAGTCAGTGAAGCCAAAGGCCAAGCTTCCTGAGCAGAGGAAAGGGCAGGGCGGAGGCTGCGCGGTCAGTGAGGCTGGAGAGGTTGGCAGGGGTCAGACCAGGCAGGACCTTGAGGGCGGTGTTAAGGTATCACGCAATCCTGAGAAATTCTAGTCTAGTTGTGCTGTGCCCCTTCAGCAGTAGGAGTTTTTGGTATGCTGCAAAGATCACGACTCACAAAGGACTGTGCTGTAGTCTGAGCAAGGCTCTCACTCCTTTGGCTTGTGTGGTTCCTCGTGGAGGGGCCAGGTCCTGCGCCCCCACCCAAACATCTAAGCCCTGCGTCTCCCTCCTCCTGGTCCTCTCCTCAGCTGTCCAAGCCAGAGAAGGTCTCAATTCCCGAGCGTTACGTGGAGCTGGACCCCGAAGAGCCACCCAGCCTTGAGGAGCTGCAGGCGCGGTATCGAAAAGCTGAGAAGATTCGCAATATCCTCACCCGGTCCAGGTCAGCTTCATACCCAGGTCTTAATAGCCCACTAGGCCTGATGCCCAGGGGTGTGAGAGGAACACAGGCCAGGCTGGCTCGGGTGTGTGTTCTGATAGGCCCCCCCCAGTTCATTGCCTCGGTCATCTGGGAGGCCCTGCAATACTCAGTGGGCCCGTTCTCTGTCCTGTCACTCTGGCAAGTGTGGTGACAACTAGACACCTTGGAGATCAGCTCCGAGCATGACCGTCCCAGCCTGGGGGCCTGTATTCCCTCACATAGAACTGTAGGCCAGAGCCAGGGTCCCCAGCCTTGTCTGAGGTGCCAGAGGCCTTACCCTCTTACCTGGAGGCCAGACAGGTCCTAGGTAGTGGCTTTCCTGTCCCCTTAGCCTCCATAGCTTCAGAAAATGGAACCTTGGTTTGTGTGAGCCTTCTTTTCCAAGCCAAATTAACTATTTCATACTGGATTGAACAAGATCTTAGAGGTAGAGCTCTTACTTTGAGGCCTGTGATTGCCCAAAAGAGGAACTAAGCCCAGACCGTTTGCGTATTCAGGGAGAGGCGGCACGCGTTACTCTAGAGAGAAGTGGACTGTTTTTATCTGATGCCACCCAAAAGAGTGAGAGCCTGCAGGTCAGGGGGACCCCCCACCCCTCCTGAGGCAGGTGTCGGGGCTCTGAGGGCCTCACCCTCTCTCTGGCCTTCCTGCAGTATGTGCAACCTGCAGTCGACAGCAGGCCAGGACCGGAACAGCGTGGCCGACCTGGACTCACAGCTGCAGGAGCAGGAGCGCATCATCAACATCTCCTATGCCCTGGCCTCTGAGGCCTCCCAGCGCAGTAAGCAGGTGGCAGGTGAGTCCGGGGATGCCAGCCTCCAGAACCAGGTCCCACCCATTGCTCCCTGGGGCTCAGGGCCCAGCACTGCCAGTCAGGGAGTCAGTGGAAAAGCAGGTCTCGGGCTTATTTGTTGAGGCCAGTGTGTGTTCTCCAATTCCATGAGCACAGACTGGGCTGATGAGTTGGAGCAGACAGTGGGGGGCCTAGAGCTCAGGAGCTCAGGAAAGAGGTCTGGAGGAGGCGGGGCAAGGTGGGGGTGCATCTAGCTTATTCTTAAATCTGGCAGTGGTGCTGCTGTTCAGGTTTTTCTGAGGTTGCTGTTATGAACAGGGTTTTCAGACCCCTGAGAGCAAGGGTCAAGGCTGAGGTTTCTGACCTCATGAAGAGCAAGTAGGAAAGCTACTGGTTTAAGGCACAAGGGGGTCCCTCTACTTTTACCTGGGATCCCTGCTTTGGTCCCCAAGTCACCTTATCAGAGTAGTCTGTGCCAGAAAGCAGGACCTGGGAAGTGGAACTTTAATGACCAGTGGGAAAAAATAACATGGTGGGATATGAGAATGCCCCTGGCTGTGTGTGTGTGCGCGTGCGTGCGTGCGTGTTTTCTCTCAGCCAGGAACGAGACTCCTGACTTCTCCCTCCACCCGACTCCCCTCCCCAGGTGTGCATTCACTTTTCACCTCGTGCTGTCCCTCCCCGAATGCAGCTCCACTGCCTAGCAGGTGCCCTCAGCCAGGCGTGCTCTAGGCCTTTTGGGGAGGGCAGACATAGGGCCTGACTGCTGTCACAGTCCCTGCCAGTCCTTCAACCTTGGCCCTAAAGGTGACCAAGACGGGCGTGCAGGGCCCTGAGGTGACTGGCCCCAGGATGTCTGTCTGGTTTGGGGATCAGGGCTTAAACATCACCTCAAGAGCTATGAGAGTGACCGAGGACAAGGGGAGGCCCCAGGGGCTCAGCAGAAGCCTTGTCTCTGTCTCCCACACCCTGAGCCTGCACAGAGTTCCCGACACCCCCACTGTCCTGATCCGCTTTGGTACATGCTGGGTAGACTGAGAAGTGGTCTGTGTGGGGACTCGGGGGACACTCAAGGGTTGGCCTAGATCCCTCTTTCTGATGGGCCCAGGGGCTCCTGTAACTCATCTCAGCAGTTTGAGCTCCTTCCCACATCAAGAGTTCCAGAGAGAGCTGCTGCTCCCCCATTATAAAGTGCCTCCCCTCTGGCCTGTGCTTGCTCTGCCTGTGTGGGCCTACTGTCCTCAGCTTCCTCACCACAGCAGAGAGCATGCCCCGACCCTGACACTCTGATCAGTCAGCAGGTCTCCTCACTTCCCCGCTGTGTGGTCACCTGTGCTGCCCCCTTTCTGCACTTTTGCTCCCTCTCTGTCTCAGAGACATATCTGGGAACTGCAGGCCAATCCCAGCCAGACCGATGGATATGCCCCCCTAAGCCCAGGCCTTTAGTGGTAGACAGTGAGGCCAATACCACCCAGCCCTGCCAAGTGGGGTATCTGGTGCTGCAGGAGCAGACAAGGGGCCTAACACACTGCTTAATTCCTGTATGCCCGTCTAGCGCAGCAGCTGGCCCTCCTCCCGCCTAAAGGCCCCCTGTCCTCCAGGACGGTGCCACCTTACCCCCCTTTAAGCAACGGACTCCACTACACCTTTGTCTAACACCTGCCAAGTAAGAGCCCTGCTGGCGTGCCCCCCTCACGTAGTTCTGAGCATGCCCCCCGCCCCCCATCCTGCTGCTATTGATGCTTCCTTCCCTTGGCAAAGCGGCCGCTGGGGAGACCGCCCTGACTGGTAGGCAGGTGGCGTTTCTTAGGGACTCAGTCCTTAGGAGCTCAGCTATAATAGAGAGCGTAGATCCAAGCTCACTGCCTCCTGAGTTCCCAGGCGCCAGGACTGTGCCCTCCACCCTGCTCTCCTTTCCACAGGTGCCCCGCCCCTGCAACCATGGGGCCAGCGCAGGCTAGACTGCCAGGCCAGGGAGATTGAAAAGGAAGAGTTTGATCTCGGCACCTCGGTGCTTTGGCCAAAGAAATCAAAATACTGGAAAACTAGAAAAAGTCCAGTTTTACAGAATAGGAAACGGGCGCAGTGAGGGGCTGGAGACCCCCTCTGGATCCTGTGGAAGTGGTGTCAGAGAAGGACTAGGCCCCCGTGGTGGCCACTTGAACACCTTAGGAGGGAGGAGGAGGTTGCTGCAGGGAGGTTGCCCAGGAGACGTGAACGGGACCCTCGGTCTCTCAGAACACCCAGTGCCACCCTTCCAAGTCTTCCCCTTAGCGAAGAGAGATGCTTAGTGAGGAGAGGCGACGCGGATTGTAGGAGCAGCCCTGCACCCGGCGGCAGGAGGCCAGGTCTTGTGGTCTGGTGGTGAGTTCTGGGCCTTGGTCCATTGCTCCCAAGCCCTGTCACTTGCCTGCAGTCTCAGTCAGCCTTTCGACATCCCACCTCGCTGCCGTGCCCCTCTCTTCACTCTGCAGACACGGAGGTTAATGTTGCATGCCCAGGAGTTGTGCTAAGCCACTCCTCCGAGCCTCACAGCAGCCTTTGAAGATGTCCACCCCCATTTTACAGATAAGGACACAAAGCTCAGAAACCTTGAGGGTCTTGCTCAGGGAGTTGCAGCTCAAGTGTCAGAGGCAGGGTCTGAACCCCTGTAGTGGGAGCTCAGGGCCTCTGTTCATCACCCCCTGTGGACTCATCTGGGCCACCCCCAGGAGCTCTAAGTCTTTGGAGACAGGAGTGAAGTGTCAGGGATGAGGAATGTATGTGTTGGTGGGTTTGGCAGGTGCCCCAGCCTGGGAGGAGAGTCCCGCTCCCCATGTGTGGGCCTGCCGGGAAGTGTGGAGCGGGCCTGTCACTGAGGCCCTGCAGGGAAATGCCCCATTGGGGCCTGCCACAGTGGGGTGTGTGGGTTTCTCTTGGAAATCTGCACTTGGAGAATATCACTCCGGCCACAGAGAAGCAGAGAAGGCTCTGTTCCTCCTGACTTCGGCGCTCCCACTGGCCCCCCCAGCTGTGAGATAGACCTTTAATTAAGAGCACATCCAAATTTCCTCTTACTTTCCAGCACCCTCATTAGAAGATGGCTATGATCACCCAGTTTTTAGATTTAAAAGTGAAGCCCATGGTGGCTGAGAGAGTTACTCAAAGACAATGCAGTGAGTGAAGGTAGGGCCAAAACAGGACCCCACAGACCTCTTTGCTCAGGCTTTGTGCTCAGCCTTTTTGCCTTATCAGAGCAAAGACCCAGTCTCGGAGCCAGCTTGAATCTGATAACCTTCGTAGAAGTGGTAGGGGTGGAGGGAAACTAAGGGTTCCCTTCCCCCCACAACACAGCGGCCGCATTGCCCCAACCCCCTGTTCTGCTGCTCTCTGTCATGTCAGCCTGCGTTCCCCATCACATATGTGCACAGACATGCCCACCACCTGCTCCCAGATGTGGTCAGGGTCCCGCCAGCCTCTCATCATCTCCTATGCTTTTTGCCAGCCCAGGCAGTGACTGACCCGTGACCCAACAAGCAGAAGACAAGCCTGGCACCAGGGGCCCAGTGGAACCAGCTTCCTCCGAGAAGACTGAGCTTTCTTCCCCAGAAGGAAAGCCCTTCCAGCTCAGCAGGGGTTCCTGCTGGAGGATGGAGCAGCCCTCCAGGAGCAGCCCCTCCCCCCCACAACTGAGCGATGGTCACCCTAGGGCTACATCCTCACAGCCCTCCCCCACACTTGTTTTAGTTCAGCCTCCTTTTTACATTTGACAAAGGCACTTTTGATACTGTAAATTACTGACATTGTATTTTAGAATCAGAATATATTTTATAATGTTCACCTCAAGGGCTGAGTGACTGCAAAGGTGAGGATTGGGATTTGGAAGCTGCGCATATAGATTCAGTTACCACTGCGTGGAAGGTGTGGGTGGGGGGAGAAGGGCAGTCCATTGTGTGATGAACTCAGGTGAAGGTTGGATTTGAGAATGTGCTTCCAATAGATTCCAGCATTAGGCTCGTCGGCTTGCTTGCGGAGGAGAGGGGGTGCTTGGCTTCAGAAATCAGCCCCTTGAGCTGGCCTGATGAGCACCTCTGGGGTATGAAACTCCACTGAGCTGGTACCCAGAGCCAAGCCTGTGCCTTGACCCTTGGGTTTGGTGTAGGGACAACAGTATGTTCCAGAACTTTGGCTGCTCCCCAAACCACCCATGAGATTCTCTCAGCAAAGGATTCTTCTCAGAAAGAAAGAAGCAGTCTGCTTTGATTTTAAAAATACTTTGAAATGCAGAGAAGGTGAGAGGAAGTACTTTTTATTGTATCATAAGCAATAAACCCCACACTGGGTGGCGTCTACCTAAAGTTTCTGACTGCACACCAAGCTGTGGCAACACTCCTGGGACCTTCGTCGCCTGCCCTGGTGAACCTAGGTCAGCTTCCCTGGGACTTGGGGCTGGTGGCAGAAGGTGGGCCGTGGGCCCCACTGATGGCGGCCGCCAGCAGGGGCAGGATGGCGGGACTTTGGCCCGACTTCCAGCTTGAAATGAGCCAGGGAGGGCTGACAAGCCAGGCATGGGATGTTTGTGGTCCTTTGTTCAAGTCATGAGTTCATGATCTCTGCATACAGCAAATGATATTTAAAAGGAAAACAAAAAACAAAAAACCTCCATTGGGTGGAGCCACACTTTAAATGAAAATCTGTAACTATAGTCAGAAAAAAAAATATATTTAGAAGTTGCTGTCTATTTTTAACTAACTCCATATGCTGCCAGTATCGACTTCATGACATTTGCCAAAACAAGATTTTATTTTTGCCTTTATAAGATTTTGTTGGAAAAATGAAATGAATATTTTGCAAGAAAAAGTTAATTTAAATAAAAGTGTAATGGTTTGCAAAAAAAAAGTGAGATACAGATTAAAATATTAACCTGATATGCTTGCTGCTTCCTGCTGGCCCTGTGAGTAGCCTTGTGTCAGCTTTTCCCCCATTTCTTTGGAAAACCCCCACTGTCAGCTCTTGACTCTGAAGACTTCTCCTTGTGTTTGCCTCTGAAGACTTCTCCTCATGACATCTCCTCGACACTTGATCAACTTTGGAGGCCTGGGGGAGAAAGGCCTGTGGTCTCCGGCCCTTGGCTGGGTTTCAGCAGCTGCTCAGGTGGTCTCTCCTCCACCCACCCTGTGGGGGAGCTTCTCGGCTGTGGGCTCTGGTGTGGGGCTGGTTTGGCAGGCAGAGTGCAATCCAAGATAGCAGGAGGGAAATCACGGGCCCCCTTCCAGCCCACACGCCACCCACTCATTCCAATGAAGCGGGTTAGTGCCGGATCATTACAGACGGGATTTGTATTTAATTCGTCTTGACTTGTGATGTATGCTTAAAAAAAGAAGGCAGAGGCCAGTTCAGTTTAGGGATGTGTATGTTTCCAAATTTGTTTTTAGGGCATTTTTTTCTATTGCCAAGAAGATCACCGGAGGTTTAGAGTGACTTTCCAACTATTTAAACTGGGGAAAATAAATTCCAGGGCTTACAGAACAGAAGACACCGCTGCTTTTTTTTTTTAACCTACTGATCTCTTTTGGAATTTTAAAATAAAAATGCCTCCTCCATGTTAAGAGTTACAGATATCTCTATAACAGATGAAAGGGGGTGTGTATGGGTGAGGGGAAGGTTTCTCCATAACTGAGTGCCAAGGAGGGGGGAACACACAGGAGGTAGTAGCCATAGCTGTAGACGTTTTCTTAATGAGAACACATGTCTTTCTTATGGTTTGTCTCAGTTTGTTTCACACATACAATCCTGTGTAGGAGCACATGGTGACTAAGTGCTCCAGTGGGGAGGTGGGGTAGCCTGTCCCAGAAGAATCCTGGCCCAAATTTCAATCTACAGGGAGCTTGACAGGTCTTCAGTGGACTCAGATTCCATGAAGAGCACGTGTGGCTTAGAAAAGATGTGCTGCAGCCACTGCATGTGTCAGCGGGCACCACGGCTCGGCTCCATCCTCAACCCCCTCCAGAGCACTCCTTACCTGAGGTAAGACGGGGCCCTCTGTGATGAGACTGGCTGGGCAGGGCCCCACGTGGGATACTCCACGTGGCCAGTGATTCCAGCCCTGCTGCTTTACACAGGACCGCAGGGCCTGAGCCGAGTTTTGAACAATGAGATGGCAGCTGACAAAGGGACATGAAAAACATGTCCCACATCCTCTCGCTGTCCACTCCTGAGTTTTGACTCTAACCAGGCCCAGGTTGCGCCCAGGCTGTCCAGAATATTAGAAAAATCCATGAGAACGTTTTAGGATCTTGTATGAAACAGACCTGGGAATAATCTTTTCCCGGTCTGCATTCGCGCCTCCTGAGCCGGCCAGCTTCTCGGCATGTCCAGGCCATTGTTGATGTGGTCAAAGGTGAGATGCCTACATGTGCGAGTGCACTTCAAGTAGATGTGCCCGGACTCATGGCGATGCTGAAGATGAGTGTTGGTTTGCTCCCTGTCATTCATTTTCCTCAGGAGACAGGGAAGAGGCTCCCTGCCTAGTGTCTGACTATGGAGTGAAAATTGTTCCTATCCTCTTACCCTCCCTATAACCCTTTCAGTTGGGTCCTTCAGAATTTTCCTGGCCATTGGTTGGAAGCTTCTACTTGCCCAACGTTAGCTTGGTGATGGATGACAGGAGCTGGGGGGTGGGGAGCGGACCAGATCGTGAACATTGCTCAGCTCAACAAGAGCCCAATTGGAGCTTTAGAAGTTCCCCCAACCGTGGTACCACATCCCATGGCAAGTCCTTTTGTGTTCGCACCAAGGGTGGGAAAGAAGAGCAAATTATTTGTCTAATCCACAAATCACATTTCTGAGACTTGGCAGGCAAATGCTCGGAGGCCTCTGCTTTGGATTCAGCATCAGACACGGGTGTGCGAGGGACTGTGCCCATATGTGTTGCATGCTGTTATGAAAAGAACAAAGAGACAAGGCTGGGGGGGGACGGGAAAAATGGCAACCCCTCCCTGCCCGGTAAACATGCCACTGCTCTGCCGTCTCCACTCCAAAGGCTACCACTTTCATTGCTCTCCGAGCAAAGAAACCTTTCTTCAGAGTGAGTGGCGGGTACAAAGGCAGAGCACAAAATGCGTGCACATCACAGTCCCTGCAATTCTGTTTGAACAAGCATATTGATTGGGTCTGACCCTGTTACATTTTTTCCCTATTATTTGAAAAGGTGCATCTAAGTGTGGTGAATTGAACCAGCGGAGCTGAACTTTCCATGAAAACTTCTCGAGGTATTTCTTTAGTTCAAAGCTTTTGAATTTTAAAGGGCATTTTTAATATGAGTCTGTTGAGTATTCTGTGCCACAGCCCAACAAGAGATGTTAAATGCAGATGAGGCTGGAGGGAGGGCACACGTGGGGGTGGACAGGCCGGCAGAGTGGAGGAGCGAACCCGCCCAGGAAGGGCTGTGCTTTGGGGAGAGAGGCAGAGGCACACAGAGACCCTCAAGGGGACCCCTCTGAGCACAATGGGAGCATCTTAGGGGAAAAGGAAGAGGCTTCTCAGCTGAGCTTCTCAAAGACATAGCGAGCCGAAGGTACTTGCTAGGGCTTCCTTCTGCTGCATGAGGGTTGCCTCATGAACAAGGATCTCCTTACTGCTCAGCCACCTGCTTTCCCTCACACTCTGCTTTAGAACTGAGAAGAAATGAGAGACAGTCTCTTGGTTGAGGTTACAGAGTCAGGAAACTGCCAGCGTCCTTAGCCCTGGGTTGACGTCACAAATCAGTCCCAGATGCTGCCAGACCTTTTGAGGAGTAGGTGTGGAATTGGCACAGGGTCACTTCCTGCACATTCTTGACCAAGGCAAGACACAGGGCCAGCCAGATTTATAGAGTTGCAGCAGGATGCATGCACAGGAAGGCAAGAAATGGGCAGTGGACATCTTCAGAGATTATTTACCACAAGACTCCTTCCTCATTCTCATGAAGCAGCTAAGAGCCAGGGCATGTCTTCCAGCTTTCTCTTCCTCTGCAGCGGCCACCTGCAAGTCACGTATTTTGGATAGTGTGACCACAGGATGCAAGCTGACAGCCCTCAGTCTTTGCCGAGGAGAGGCCCCAAGACCATAGCTAATTGCATGAGGGAATTACTTTGATGTATCCATCTCCTGTGATTTTAGCCTCAATTTTCTACTAGTATAACTAACCTACCAGGTCATCACCATTCCCATGCTCTAGCTGTCAAAGTGAGGGAGTGATGGTTCCAAGACTAATAAGTGACTGAGTTGAAGTTTGAAGGTGTATCTGACTCCAGAAAGCTTTTAACCACTACATGGACTGCTGTAACTTTGGAAAGAGGAAACAGAGGGCTTAAACAGTCTTTGGGCCTGGATTCTGGGTCAGGTGAGATAGGATCACCTTTAGTGGGAACAGTGAGCTCACAGCCTGAAGGCAGACCCACACACAGTACCCCGCCTCACAGTACCTAGTGAGGAGGAGGTGCTCAGGGATTGCAAGCCGATTTGATTTGCACACCTGAGCATCACTTGGACATCCCATGGACAGGTATTACTTGTATACTTGACCTTGTCATTGGCCTCTGGGCTTTGGAGGTCAGAAACAAGATTTATCAGCACCAACTGGTGTTGAGTTGGTCAGGTTACTGGTGTTCACTGACACACCCAGTTCTGCCCCAGGGGGGAGCCAAATCCTTCTTGGAAGGTTGTGCAGCAGCCTTTGGATCAAAGCAATCTTTGAGAGTCCTGGGGTCATTGAGTAGCATCCACTTGGGGTCCTATCTCAAAGACACTGCAGAGGACCCCAGCATCTACTTGGGGTTCTATCTTGAAGGCACAGACCTGGTGCCCAAGTTTCTAGACCTCTCTGGGGTCAGAATAAGATGGCACTGCCCTCTTCTGTGTGACCATGACTGGTCATCCCTTTTCAGTAGGTTGATCCTGTGGGAAGGAGCTGGGCTACCTGGAATCAAATCCTGGTTGGATCATTCTGCAGGCCCTGTGACCTTAGTGGCGTTATTTACCTCTGGTGCCCTAGGGCTCATGGCCCTGTAGAAAGCACTGGGAAAAAATACACATGTAGCTTATCACGTACTTGCGTCAAAGTTACAATCATTTAGCATGTCGCACACTAGGATTCCCTTATTTACTTGTTTATTGCCTGTCTCCCACACAAGACATAAACTTCATGAGAGCAAGCACATTGTCTTCTCTATATTATTCCTAGTGTTCAGAACAATGAGCCACAAATAAGATACTAAGAAATAATTTGTTGAATAAATGAAACAACGACTAGAAGAAATCAGGGACTGTTGGCCAGAGTCTTCTTGTCAGATGACCCTGCCCATCTCTGTGCTGTTGAGTGTTTTGTACTCTGCCCCTCAGAGGTCACCCCTAGGTCCCTATTTTTAAGTTGCTTTAATAGTCAGGTAAGAACAGGATTGTGGAATTCAAATCTACCGCTGTTAACTCTGACTTTAGACAAACCTTTGAATCTCCAAAAGCTTTAGTGTCCTCCTCTGAAAAAAATGGGGACAAGGGCACTTGCCTTGCGTGGGTGATGGTGTGGCTGAAACAAGCTTCCTTAAGCAGAGCCCCTGACATGGGAGAGCCAATTAATGGTCGCCGTGTTGGTTTGCCCTCGTGTGTGATCCTTATTTTGAGCAGTGGACCTCCGGGTGATGGTCTCACATTTAAATCCCATCTCTTTCCCCTGCTTTGGAAGGATAAATAGGTTTGGGGTCATTTGCCCTCACTGGCTGTGTGCTATTTTACACAGTTGCCTGAAGCAAGTAAAGCAATGGTCCAGGGCTTTTGAAGCTGGGGTTCGAAGGCTGTGCCACTGCCTAGCTGTCTCCCTGAACTCTCCAGGGAATGAGGACAGGCCAATCCTCTGAGGCTTCCCCTGCAGCCCCGCGGCTGTCCACCCTGACATCAGATCAACCTGTGCACGCCCCTTTGATGTCAATTCCCAAACTGGAGTCTTGTGCCCTGCTTTGGGACCGGGGCTTTGAAGTTGGCCTATAAACTGAGCTTTCAGGAAGAAAGTTGTCTGTTGTGCCTCAGAGCACGGCTGGGCCTGTAAAGGCACGTGGAGCGCAGTGAACGCCTGATAAATAATTCTTTCTGGGCCCAAGAAAGATTCATTCCATTTAAAGAAGAGGAAAATTCCCTTGACCTTTTCACTGAAGTTGGAGCAGGGGGCCGGGATGTGGCTAGAGAGGGTTTTTGCATCTTTTCATGGAAATCACATGGGACAAGCAGGTGGTCTGAGAGCTGAACTCGTGACTGCTCCGAAAGGACTCCCTACCCTTGACTCCTAAGCCAGGGTCACCTCAGCCAGCCCTGCTCCTTCTCACACTCACTGCCCCCCTGCCATGCATGTGGGAGAAGGATGGGTCATCTCACAGGAAGAGACGCCTCAACCCCTTCCAGGCCAAGTACTGCCGGAAATGGCAGGGCCTCTGGGAAGAAGAGCCTGGTTGCCTTCCTTTCCTTCCAGTGCTGGCATCCAGACAGGAATACGTCCCAGATTTCCCAATGAAAGGATCTGGAAAATGGATACTGGTTTATATACACCAGGTACTTAGCTCAGGCTGACCCCTCGGCTATACCTGCTTTGTGCACGACTTGATAATCGGATGTGGATTTGTGTGTAGTTTTGTCAAATATTTCTTTATGGCAAAATATAACATACATGGAAGGTTCACAAAGTAACGAATACAGCTCAGGAAACAAACCTGTGTGGTCCTTTAGATAAGAAATTTAAGCTTGCCAGGGTGCCAGGAGCCCTGTTGATGCCCCTTCCTACTTAGCAGCCCACCTCTCCCGTGAAGGCTAACCACCCTCCTGATTCTGTAGGAATGACTCACTTGCTTTGTCTTTATAGTTTTACTGTCTACACAGGCATTGCTGAAAACTATAGGCAGTTTTCTGCAGTGTGTATGGATGGAATAGGCAAGAATGCATTCCTTGGTGTCTGAATTTTTTCACTAAACATATGCACTCACTTTGTTATTGCATAGTATTCAGTGGGACTATTTTTTTTTTTTTTTTTTTTTTTTGTATAGAGGCATGCTCTATTTATTTGTTTGCTGGTTTGTTTGTTTGTTTATACATGCACTGGGCACAGTCAGAAGCGCGGGAGGGTGAGAGAATTCACCAGAGCCAGAGCGGGGAGCAGAGCAGGCAGAAGGACCGAAGTACACTGCTGAGGGGAGCAGCGGGCGGCAGGAGAGGTCTGCACGCCATGTGGGACCCTCCTCTGGTGGCCGGGGAGCAGCCGCGGATCGAACCGGCGCCGCAGAGGCCGCGCGCAGCCTCGCAACCCAGCGCTCAACCGCTGCGCCACCGGGGAGGCCCTAGTGGGACTATTTGACATCAGTTTATCCATTCTACTGTTGAAAGACATTGGGTATTTCTAATCTGAAGCCACAAATTACAAATAATGCTGCCGTAAGTCTTTCTATACATGTTTCCTGGTGCACATGCACTTTTCTTTCTTTCTTTCTGTACCGAGGTGTAGAGTTACTAGGTTAAAGGAACAGCATTCCTTCAACTTGGGTAGAAAATGCCAGTGTCTTCCAAAGCAGCACTATTAATTTTCACTACCACCGTCTGTATGGGAAGCGCTATCCATCCTCTCTGGTGGCAGCCTCTGAGCTGCCGGGAATGCTCTCCTGGTCACTCCCTCCTCTGGGTAGCCCCTCCCCCAGCATGGAGGTATTTGCATCCAATGTCTAGGATATGGCAGAACAGGGTATCATTTCCAAAATTACAGAGACTGAGTTCTTGAGCATATTCCCTGGCTTTCTCACTTGCCTGCTGTGAGGGAACCCCAGTTGTGAGCTAAGCTCAGGAGAGGCCCCCGCAGTGCAAGGAACTGGTATTTCTGACCAGTAGCCAGCGAGGACCTGAGAACTGCCTTATGAGCTTGGAAGTGGGCCTCCCAAGGCAGGCCTTGAGATGATTACAGCCCAGACTAACACTATGATTAAAACCTAGTGAGGTACCCTTGCCTTGAAGCACCCACCTAAGTATAGGTTCCTATGAGATAAATGTGTGTTGTTTCAAGCTGGTGAATTTTGGGGTAATTTGTTAACAGCAGTAGATAATATACTCAATAAAACTTTTAATTTTAGCCATTTTGGAAGTATGAAGTAGGTTTGATAAGCATCTCCTCGATCATTAATGATACTGAATTCTTTCTAAAGGTTCATTAGCCATTTGGGTTTCCTTTTTTGGTGAAGTACCTGCCAGGTCTGTTGTCATTACCCTATTGGGTTGTGTATCTTCTTGATTTGTACAGATTCTGGATATAAATCTATTTTAGCCCAGATTACCTCTTGAAAACATGGCCTGAGGAAAGGGCTTGCTGGCAGTTTATTTGGGAAATGATCCTATGAACGGGAAGTGCAAAGAAAGGAGGGAAAAACAGAAGCGCCCCTACAGGTTGGTCACCGTTTTGAGAAACTTGGGTTCAATCTCACTGGGACCTTAAGAGCCATGTGAAATGTACCTCAAAATTATCCACCTGAAGTAAGAGCATTCATTCTCTAGCTCAGAACCCCTGCTGACCAAGCCTTCTCTATCTGCTGTTAAGTTCCTCACATCTCTAGATCCCACACATGTGATACTCTTACGAATCCCACAGTGGGACAGCTAAGCAGCACTGGAGCATCAAATGACAGCTGTCGCTGAGATGCTGCAGTAGTAACAGTAAAATGGGAACCAAGATGTGCAGTGGAGCGCAGGAGTATCTGACAACCTTTTTGGCTATGTGTACTACTACAGTGATCTCCCATTTCTTTCTTGACATCTTTTGACAGGTATTACTAATTTTAAGGTAATTTGAGTTCATAAATCTTTCCCTTTGTAGTTTATGGTTTTCTGCATCTTTAAAAAGTCTTCCTGCATTTTAGCCATTAAAAATGTTCTCTAGAGTTTGATGTTTTGGGCTGGTATCCTAAGCCTTGCAGGATGTTTAGCAACATCCATAGCCTCCATCCAATGGATACCAGTAGTGCCTCCAAGTCATGACAAAAATACCTGCAGACATTGTCAAATGAACCTGGGGGCCAAAATCTCCCTTGGTTGAGAATACTGATTTAAGGATAATACTCCAGACAACAAAGGCCCACCTGGTAAGTTTCATTTGGAACTTAGTTTATGAAAGCAAGTACTGCACCCACCTGGTTTAACTAGATACAGCTATGTTCTCCTTTGACTGTCTGCAAGCTCAAAACTTCATGTTTGTTACATTAAATATGTCTCAATTTTCAAGACCCATCTTTTATTCTAACAGTCCTTCAGGAAATAGTTAAAAGTATTACCTTTCTTCCCTTTAATGGGAGAAATTTTTCAGGGAGTTCAATTTAGAGACAACTACGTATGGATGTTCAGGGTTGGAATACTGTTGAACCCCTTCATGTACCAAGGACTGTGTATTCATTCAAAGACTAGTGGTTAACAACGCCAAGCAATAGTAACAGGTCATAAAGGAACAATTAACAGGTCATAAAGTTGAAAAATAACCTTCAGGATAATGAGAATCAATTCTGATGAAATTTTTCCAGATAGTTGTGTCAACATCATGTGGAAACCATATTGGAGTGAACTGAAGAGCAGACGGTAGTTAGTAAATAGTAACATAAACAAGTTATTAAAAGTGGATGTAGGTGTAGAGACAGGATTATAGCTAAAATATATGGTCTCAAGGAACAAGTTTTTATAAGAGGAGAAGTATTTGGGAGCTTAGGAGACAAATGCTGACAGAAAAGGGTCAATAGACTGAGAACTTTAAGACTCAAAAGAAAAGCACTAGGTTCACAAGAAGATGCAAAGGATTAATAGTTGCTAGCATTTATTGAACACTTATTACCTATCAGTGTGCT
The DNA here is from genome assembly GCF_964194135.1 of Talpa europaea. NCBI lineage: Eukaryota > Metazoa > Chordata > Mammalia > Eulipotyphla > Talpidae > Talpa > Talpa europaea. Next base: position 39,396,273 of record NC_140073.1, on the reverse strand, counting down.
AAATTCTACCTAATACTCACAATAACCATACAAGGTGGTTGACATTGCTATCCTCTTTATAGACGAGGAAAAGAGGCCCAGAGAGATCTAGTTATGCCCATGGTCCCTTGGCTTATCATTAGGGTGATGGAGCTGGGATGTTACAGCAGTGGAACACTTCTTGGTTGTGGATTTAGGTGTCTCTTATATAAGCTAGAAGGCAAGGACATGTTAAGTCAAGTAGAAAAGCGTGTCACGTAAGAACTGAGGTTTTAAACAGTTAAGAATGGGAAAACTTGAGATCAAGCATGAAGGTAATTTAGTGTTGTCATCAGTAAACACTTTTAGTAACAGCTATGTATGCGCTTGATGGTATCTCCAGAAATATTTTGTACAGGTTTGGCATATTCCAGGAAGGTTTGGCACTGGGGAGAGGTTTATTTGGAACACTGACAAAAGTGATATTGAAAAGACTGAAAACTTATTTCAATGTGTGTAAAGGAATGGAGCTGTTCTGGCCAGGTGATATTTCCAAACTAGTGATTTCAGGGCTATACTTGTTTTTGGATATTCAGTGTCCAGATGTGTTTACCATGGAGATGATGTAACTAAAACTGTTTAAGAAGTGATCAACCATGTAGTTGAAATTTCCTTAAAATTTACTCAAAAAATGTGTGACCTATCTTTTTGCTTTCAAACTATTGTCTAAAATCAAATCTCTTCACACTTCCCTTTGTACCACAAATTCTCCCAGGTTTAAAAAAGTTAGATTTAAGAGGACTTTTGTCTACCAATACAAGCAAAATTCGAATCTCTCCCTGAAAATATTTTCAGTAAAGACACATTAGATCATTGTTCTAGGTAAACACTTGGGATAAGTGTATTTCAAGTAAGAAATTATCAATTTCTTACCCAAAAGTTACCATTAAACTTTCCACTGAAGTGTTTCTGTGCACAAAAATTTTTAATTTTTCCAGATAGTACTTTCTTTAGTAGGGATATCAAGATGACACGGCATCTCTCTTCCTTTAATCTCCCCAATCTAGTAAAAGAAAACACTCTTATGTTTATGCTTAAAAGACAGCCATAATGTTTAATGTGGCGCTGGGACATTAGACCTCTTACAAGTCTATAATCTAAATTTATTCCAGTCCTAAATTATGTGAATTTCCAATGTATGAATTTAAATGAGAATTTCTCTATTGGAAATAAAAAGGTCACCCAGTGCAATCATTTTATAAGGTATCTCTTCTGTTTATACATAAGAAACCAAGATTCATGAACAACCCAAAATATTTGAACAACTGATGAAAATACGTATTAATACTGATCTTTTCCCTCTTCCATTCTTATAAGTCAATGGTCACTTTCTACTTAAATTAGTAGTAAGAACGCTGCACACTAAATATTTGAAAAATCTTTGGCCAAACTGAAATTTGTTGAGGCCAAACTTGTTTGAACCAAGATTCTGTTAAATGTCATATATCGTGTCTACTATGCACTGACTCAATTTTTTTTTTACTGTAAGGATATTATAGAACATTAGATTTTTTTTTTTAAAATCTAGAAACAATTGGGCATCTGGTATGAAAATATTTCAGGATGCATTGCATAAACCAAAAATTACCTAGCTGCTACAGTCCTCTAACATATTCTAAATTTCAAAATGACACAAATAATTTTTAAAAATCCAACACATCAAACACATACTTATCTCTAGATGTATAATAGTTCAACAAACAAACAGGTTTGACTTCCAGCCTTTGAACACATTACTTAGAAACATTAAGATTTTGGACCCAAGTATTTGAAGATCATAGACTAGACTATAATGCAACTTGTGTTAATGTGCTGTATAAATCAACCAAAACATAACAGCAGTCAGAGAGATGATCTAATCTCACCCTAACAGAAGCAGCAATAAAATCAGAAAGCAAGACTATATTTTAGTAATCAGATAGCAAACAGAATGGGATAAAATGAAAAAATTGTTTTAGCTTCTTATTTTAATAAGCCTGTTCCTCATTTGTATAGAATGAGGATAAAGGTATCACAAGCAAATATGAGAAACTGCTTTTTCTTTATTTAGGCCTTAAAAAGAAAATTAACTTTGGTCACATAATACCTTTAAAAAAAAAAATCCAGTTTTACATAGTTCTAAATAGATAGGACCAAATGACCAGAGAAATAATTTCTTCTGTAAAAATTGGCCAAATTTTATCAAAAATCTAACATACAATGTAATTCAAATTATATAAAGACTGCTTGGGAACATAATATTCCAAATATTTGACAATTGCAACTTCATCCCAACAGGTGTGAAAATATTTGCTCCTGCTGCTTTGGTCCAAAAGAGTAGAGCTGAATCAGTAAGAGTAAAGTACCTAATCTTTCGCCAACATTTAGACTGCTACTAGGAAGCAGAAATATCCATGATGATAGTTCTATAACAAAATAAAATGAATATTTTTCATGAACACATCACAGTATCAGATAAACTTTTTATAAGAGAAAAATATGAATGAAAAAGATGAAACAGCTATCAAACAAAAAATGTCTCCCCCATAACTGTATTTGAAGGGGTAAAAAGGTGAGATTAGAGGTTTGATACTAATATGAAAGGAAATTGAGTACTGTATTTATTTCTTATTTTATACAACTCTTACTCTTTACAAAATTGGTTATAGTCATGCCCATAAAAGTGTAACCCATGGCATCTGAAAGCAAACACTCTTCGTAATTATTTAAAAGGGCCTTTTTAAAAATTATAATACAAAGGTCTGTGCTCTATAAGCAGTCCTCCACTGTGCATTATAACAATAAGGCTTACTTTTAATACAAAGACTAAGTGTTTGGGAGTTATGAACCACTGGATTTAACAAACATCATTTTATAATTGCTTTTTGCATCTTTTTTGTTTTTGGGATCCTCTACTTCATCAGGATGCTCAGTAGCTTGGAGTTCTTCAGCAGATTCTTCTTTCTCTGACTCTGAATCACTTTCAGAGTCATCTGGACTTTCAGGATCAGGTGAATCATCATCATCATCATCATCTCCAGCCACATCTCCTTCTCCATCATGATCTTCTACCTTAAAATACCAATCAACAGGCTCTTCTTAAAATTAATACTATCACTTAGCACATAAACTGGAAAAGACCTTAACTTTTATAAGAGTATTAAAGTCTACTCCCTAGTCATTAAATCAAGTTTACAACTGTATGGTGATCAAAGGTCACCAAGTGAAGAACTAAGGATTCAGGCATTTCCATGTGTGGTTTTATTTTCAATTGAGGTAATATTGGTTTACAATACATGACTGAGAGGCATAGGATCGTACCTTAAAGATGCATGTTACCACACCACACCGCACCTATACACTGAGAGTTGAGTAGGATTTTGTTTGAAAACCACTCACCTGTTCCCTCTCCCCCTAGTTTGAAAACTATCATCTTTTATCTTCTTGAAAGAAATATTTTAAAAAGTAGGTAAAGCAAGTTGACCACTGACCCATGTTAATGTAGAAAAGTTATCAATGTATTGGCATATTACATTACTTTGGAGTAATAATATGAAATGATTTAGGAAACAAATGAGAAAACCTCCCTAAACCAGTATTTACATAAAATACCACACTTGTATATTGTTCATGTCTACTAAAGATGTACTCTAATAGTTAAGCAGTATTTACATTAAGCTGGTATCAAAAAAAATTTATGAAATGCTCAAATACTCTGTTCATTATCTACAAAGGCCTAGTTGGGCATACTAGAATATATTAAGTAACTATATTAAGAATATATTAAGTAACTATATCATAGAAGTCCCGATTGCTAGAGTAATAGAACCAAAATTACACCAAACTGGAAACTGATTATCTTCCCATTTAATGAAAATATATTAATTACTACCTCACTGAAGCCAAGTCCACAATGTCGTCGGTATCTTCCTGATAATTTACTGTCCATACTTTGCTGATATTGAGATTCCAGTTCTTCGTTAATTTTCTTGTCTTCTTCCCCTGCATGTCCAGTGTACTTTGGTTATGTTTCAGTCAAATTAATAAAAACATTTGATTACACAAAAAAACCCATAATACAGATGCGATTATATTCAGGGTTGATTTTTCTGTGACTAATTTTACAATGTATTTTGTGGATGGGTTTTATACCATAGGTGGTTACCTAATAATTACAGAATAATTAAAAGATATATTTGTGATAATTTAATAATCAATCCTCTGATCTACAACAGTGTTTATAAAAGATGGAAAACATTTATGCCACATATTCTTGGTCAGTATAAAGTTAACTTATATAGGAATTTTATTAAATACTGTCTGTACTATACCTTGTTTACTACTAACATCCAAGATAAAGGTCTGTTTTAAATAGAAGATTTTACTTTTCAGCAGACCCAATGAGCTAAAAAACAGTATACTGTGCCAACTGTATGAAAGCATGCTAATTTATAAAATTCTATACATATTGTAATTGCCAAAATGAGGCAAAAATTCTCACAATTAAAATATATTGTGAATCAGTAAAAAATGAAGACAGTATGGTCAGTTTCTTGGTTAGAATATCATTAATATATACTCTAAAATCTTTAAAAAAAATCAAAGTATATACTATTTATATGATATATGTAAAATAGTTGCATATTCTACACACATTTCAATTATAATATTTCAACCATACAGTTACATATAGAAGTTAGACTATCCCCAATTAAGTACAAATATTTCATATTCCAAATTTAGCACTTCCACTTTTTTGTATTTTACTTTCTTACCTGTTCGGAAGTGAGATGTTGATTTGTGGTCTCCTATAACAAGACGACCAGTGTGTTCTTTCTATAGGGCAGAAAATACATCAGATTGAGACCACTAACTTAATATAACTGAGTGTCTGCTATGTGTCCAACACTATTCTAGGTTTTTAGGATGCAGTGAAGAAAAAACGATCCCTTTATTTATGGAACTTACATTCTAGTAAGGCTAGGGATAGGGAGGGGAAACAATATAGTGTGCTAGAAGGTATTAAGTGTCATTAAAACAAACCAGAGGCAGTAGAAATGATGTAGCAATCAGGCTGAGACTTTATAAATGGGATGGAAGGAAAACCAGAAAATCAAGAATATGTATATTCTTTCCCTAGCAGGTCTACTGCATCAATTGCTTTAACTTCTCCCACTTTCTCTTTGATGCCGCCTGAGAATATCTCATGGAAAGAAAGTAAATGAGATTTAACTAGATAAAAATGAAATAACTTATAATGAACAAAATACCATATATATTATCTTTGAAATATTAAAAACAAAAACCATTACCATTTCTATTTGACTACAATGACCACCCAATTTTAAACTGTTAAGAACAGAATTTAAAACAACTTTAAAACATAAAAATAAATCTAATTCACACTCATGAACTGATTAGGCGATACAATTACCCTCAATTTATCAGTTCCAATCTACTCTTAACATATAAGGATTTTAATGCTTTAATATGCTGCTTCTTTAGATTGCAGAAGGCACTCCATTTTAACAATGGTTAAGTATGATGGCATTAAATTATTCTAGGATAATGACAGTATTTTGTATTGATTTATTCATACTTTTTAGGTGGGTCTACATGTGACTAATGAAATACTCATGATAATTTGCTATGATTAGAAATATAATTTGTGGCTTTCAAATTATAGGGAAATATGGATTAGCAAATGCTTTATTTGTATAACTCTTAATTTTTTTTTCATGATCTCTTCTATATGGGTCTCCTCAAACCGATTTTTTTCTCTGTATACTCTCTCATAAGAATCCTAGAGTTGGCCCAGAAATTGTGTAAATTTTAAGTACTATCAGGTTGGCTATATTTCCCAAAGCCTACCAGGTAAATGGTATCCAAGTGTATTCGGTCCTCATTTAAAATACACAAAAAGGGTATTTTCATACCAAAAAAAAAAAAAATGCATACTGTCTGATGCTTACCTTTCCTGCACCCATAAGTCTCAAGAACTTTTGTTTTCTTTCTTCATTACCTAAGTCTGCTGCCTCCCAATTGCTAGATCCAAGCTGGAAAAGAAAAGAGCCAATTAATTTTGGGGGCATAAATTAAAAAATGTTAAGGCCTGCCAGTAACTCCCCAATTTTTCTCTGTCAATTTCAACTATAAACAGGTCTCATTCTTGCTTAGGATGTTAAGCATATGCACCATATTCAAATTAAAATATATTTCTTTTCTGTTTTCTCAACGTAGAACTCTTTCTTTTGTAGCCAGAACTCTGGTTCTGAAGTCTGCATCGATCAAAACCACCTAGAGGCCTTGTTAAAACACTGAATGCTAGACTGCACCCCAAGAGTTTTAGATTTGATATGTCTGGGATGGGGGCGTGAGGATTTCATTTCTAATTTCCAATTGATACTGATGCTTTGATGTGGGGACCAGACTTTTAGGCCCACTGCCCTAGAGCCTTGCAAGGCCCTAACGCACCTAGTACTTTGAATCCAGAAGGCTGTCACAGCTGTTAGCTGAGGCTTTAGTGATATTCTAAAGGACAGAATAATCAGAATCTACTAGACCCTAAAATTTTAGTGTTTCCATTTCTGAGCAGTTCTACTTTTCCAAAGAGAAATTTAGTATTTTTTTTAAAGTAAAGAATAAAATTCATTCTATCTTGTAATTATCAAATGGGTCTACTGATCCCTTTGAAAAATCTAAGAATTATGGCATCCTAGTGATCACATTTCTCCCTATATCTTGAAACAAATGTAAGAATTCTTTCATTATAATTCTTTTCTTTGGACTACCATTTCTCCGTGCTTGAGGAGATTGGAAGCAGCAGGCACCAAAGGCGTGATGCTTAGTGGGCCAGAGCCCTGTCCCCCGCCTCCACATCTTACGGGGACCAGAACCGTATGGCCCGTACCTGCCGTCAGTTAGTCCCAATTATGTTAAAGATGAATAAGAAAATAGAAAAATGGCAGAAGAGTTTTTCTCATCATGTTAGCCAAAGTATTGTATCATCTTTCAAGAGGACATCACCCCTCTGTTGTATGCTTCCAGCTTTCACTGATTCATAGCTTTTCATTTTCATTCTCACACAGTTGAGAATTCAGAATTTTTCATTTCTACACATAATAACTGGGTGAAAACCTGAAAACTGACAGAAAGCATTTCATAATTATTTGCAGAATAAGAAGGTGAATGAGTGCAAAACAATAGGTAGTGTATTCTAAACTAATGATGATGGCAAAATTAGCTGTATATGCAAAAACCTTAGACTATGGGTCTGGATAGTTCTGAAGTACTAGATGGCATTTTTCCAGCCCAAGAATCAACAAGAAGTGCACACACAAAAAAAAAAAATTTAAAAAGGAGAGAAAGGGATGAGAAACATCCCTTTGGTATGTATATAGTGTATTCTCACTTAAGAGTCATTTAACAGGAAGGTCTTCATTATTTTACAATAAGCGCCTAGACCACCCTGTTTTCTAAAAATTTACTTGATATAGTTTGTAAGGGGACAAGTGGCAAAGGCAGGTGTGTATACAAAGGTGACTAGAAGGAATGCAGAAATGAAAACATTCATTGGATTGAGCATTGTAATCAAGTTTATAATCTAAAAGTAAAAATGTTTTGCAATTGTGGGATAAAAGAACCCCCTTTTCAAGTCAGAATGAGCAAAGATTTCAAAAAATGAATTTTTTTCTTCAACTATTATATTTTCATTATACAAATATAACAAGTAGAAATATATCTGATATCTGAAATTAAGTAGTTTCACAAATGGCAAGTGATAAGCAGCTATTTTCAGATGCATATCCTGAAAATCAGGAAAATGTGGAATACATATTTGGGTTTGCTATGGTTAAACACATTAGAATTTTAATAAAATTTTTCACTTTTACTTCTGAAAATTCTTCATAAAAGACTAAGAATATAAAAGAAACAATGATGACCATTTCTCCTACGGAAATGAAGGTTAAATTATTTGTACCACACAGGACACCTATTTATTGTTCTTTTAAATAATGTTGGTGGGGAGCTTATATGCTCTCATGGTTTGGGTTATGTAAGTTCCCAACCTCTACTTCTTCTTTCCATGAGACAACTCATCTTGTAATATCTTTTTATAGACCAGTTAATTCTTAATTGGCTCAATATAGTTTTTTAAAAAAAGCACTAGTAAAGTGTAAGTTATGATTCTCAATCACTTGCTTTCTGTGAGCCTGAGCATGGAATTTAACTTCTTAGTTTTAATTCCTTATCTACAGAGCAAGGCTTCATTAAGACTGTCTTTTGAATAACACCAGCTAAGAATTGAATAGTCTTTTAAAGTTTACAAATCATTTTTCACTTACATTGTCTGAAAAGTCTCTAATAAATAAGGACAATGAGGCAAAGAGGTTAAGTGACTTGCTTTGATTCCTGGCCTTTAGTCCTCTGCTCCTTCCACATCATACTGTACATGATCAAATGAGATAGAATGTGTGACAGTAATTTATGAACTACAGTTATAAAGATGTACAGCATTAAGTTACAAACAAATCAAATGCCTAAAAGTCAAAGCTTCACTAAGCCCTCTATTGAAGGAGCAAATATCTTCAATGCCTTTATGTAAATAACCCTGTTGTTCATAAATTCTAATCCAGATTTTTTAAAATCATTAAGTCCTTTTGGTTCTTCCTTTCTAGAGACCTTACTATACAACGCCTAGTTCCTTGCCCAAGCAGTGCATTCTGAAAAGCACATACAAGGGTGACAGATTGTCTATCAGTTACTACGTAACTTTTCCAATTCTCTTACTCCCCTAAAAGATAGCTTTCACTTCTCCCCTCCAATCTAATTAGAGAAACCATTTTAAAATTGTCTTCATCCTCAGCACTTTATGATCTTTTAAAATGTTTTGTTACCCTCATTTAACATGAGGTCAGTGGGTAAATACTTTACAAGCAGTGGATGTTCATTAGAAACTTAACAACAGTCACCTATTGTTACCAACTCCATACTATAATTAGCTGATTTTCTGCAGCCACAATGTACATTTAAAAAATACATTTTTAATTTTGAAAAGCAAGTACTCAAAGATAACTTTCAACTGTGAGCAAAATTTAAAAAAAATTCCTATGAACAAAACGACTCAAAAAAAAAAAAAAATCATTGTCAAGGCACAGGTGAGAATATAAAATTAGCAATATAATCATTTTTAGATGGTGTGTGAAGGTCAAGGCACTAATCCTGACTAGCAACTATAACCATCTCCTTCAAAGAGAAGCTTATAGGATTGGAAAAGGTCTTAAAGGTCATACAGTTTAAATTGATACCATCAGAAGCTGCAGAGAATCACTTAAAACCCTTTAACTTTCCGTTAAATTATCTAGTATCACCAAGGGTTTTCTCTCAAACTAAAAGACTTCTCTTCATTCAAGCAATCAGGTCACCCTTAAATGCCAGCAGGAAAACAATGCATTTGCTTTGAAAACGGCACCCAGGTTATTCAAAATCCTAGATAAAACTCCTAACAAGTACTGGATCACCATAGTAACAAGAAAAAAAAAGTAACAGTTTAGTGAGCGGTAGGGAGAAACAGAGCGCATGAACAGATCTCACTACATAACCATTCATCCCCAAATTTTTACTGATCATTAATCTTTCTGCAGAACGATTAATTTCCTAAAATCAATTTCCCTGATGAGCCTGGCTATCATCACCCACCCATACAGATGGCTCTTAACACCGTCTCATGTATTACAACTGATGGACTAGTGGTACTCAGTTGAGCCTTTTACGGTTCATAGAGTAAGACATGAAAACCACTGGACTGCACGATAAAGAGTACACACTCAAAAACTGATAGTGCTTAAAACGATAACGGAAAGAAAACTAGCTACTATCCTTCATCATCCTTAAAATAAAAGCTCTCCATGCCCCCCTACCAAAACTACCCCACCAGCGCTCCCAGGGCATTTATCCATTGTATGAAGGACGCAGTTTTAAGTTTACTGGTTACTGCAGTCTCCAGGACACTGCGCTAAGGAGCTAGGACAAAAATACAAAATGGCCTAAGCACCCTAATTAATCATCTTTGAATGCCAAACAACTGGCAGGGCGATAAATACTTAACGAATTACTTTAAAGAAGAAATGGTCTGCTCTTCAAGCAAGCTTGGAGGGATGGGGGAGGAGAGTCAAGAAAGGTACTCGACATTTAAAACGAGCTTCTAGGTCTCAACGTCTTCAATCTCACCACCATGCGTCAGTAACAACTGACCCCCGGATGCAATTTTTCGGTTCCATACCGTTCTTGGTTTAGTCTAACAGTACAGCTTAAAGTTAATTTAACTCTTAGCAGCAAATTGCAAAAATCAGGGCCTGCCGGAAATTTTGTTCGAATTCGCACGAACCTCTTGACATTGTCACAGGAGCAATTTAAACCTATAACAGGGAGGGTCTCGCCGACCCTATACTGACTGCAAAGGCCCCACAAAGCAGCTTCAACGGCCCGCAAACAGGCAGGAGGATCCTTTGACTAAGCTCTTCACTGCTCGCCCTGCCCTGGATTTCCTTCCTCGACCCCCCTCTCGCTACGCACGTCTCTGGCTCCTAGCGGGTGGGCATCACTAAACCATTCGCCCCTCACAGAAGAGAGGCAATTCCCTTACTTGTGGTTTCACCCCCTCGGCCCTGCCCCGTCAAGCGGCCTCGGGCGCGCCCTCCGTCTTGATCCACCCTTCCCGGCCTACCCCAACATTCAGTAGGCCTCAACCCTCGCCCTCCCCGCCATTGTTATTTACATCGTCGTCTGGGGAGGCTGAACGCTTCACCCCGTGCGGGTGGGACTCCCTGGCAGCACTCATCGTCGCGGGGATCCCGACGGGAAATGCCGAACCCTCTCCCCGTTCTCCTCAGCCCCGGCGCCGGCAGCCTGCAATCTACCACCGGCCCAAGCAGCGCCACTCCAGAACGCAGAGCTCCTCCGGACCTTCTCCGCCACAGTCGTCACCGCCGCGGCCGCTCGTCACCTGAGAGCACTCTGGGAGTTGTAGTTTTCTGGCTCACTCTAGACAGGCCTGAAGAAGAGGTGGCTGTGTGGACTAAAACTACAACTCCCATGAAGCCTAGCGGCGCAACGCGCATTGTGTGGCGGGAGTGCCCTCTGAGACTCCGCCCTCCTCGGCGGGTGAAGCTTTTCTGCGGGTGGGTATGGCGTTGAGCGTTGGCATAAAGCATTGTCGCCACAGAAAGAGGCTTAGACTGGGTTTTCGCATTTCAGTGTGAGACGCGGCCCCATGGATATGTGCATCCGTCGTAGTTAAGCACCTAGGGTTGAGTGTAATGTTTGAGGCTTAGTGGACCCTCACACCCTCTTCCCAAGACAAAACCCTTTCAAAAATATGGCTTCTACTTTCCCAACCCTATTGGGTTTCCTATGGCTCGTAGGGAATTTCTGGATGGCCAGCGGCTCAGGTTTCTTGTAAGATTCTGATGAGTATTTTGCTGCTTTCTTAGACTCACGGAAATGAGTTCAATATGGTGTTAAGTGCCCGATAATTAGCTATGTTGAAACTAGGATCTACCTTAGAGAATTCAGTAAGCTTTTCACAAGGCTTTGTGTGAAATGGGAGTGACCCTCTCCCACCTCGTTGGTGGTGGAGGCATTGTACTTTGGAGGCCTTAACAAAATGAAGACTGTCTGCCAGAAAGCCCTTTATTTTTCCCGTTTTCTAAAGTATTTGTGGTGAAATTCACTTAACAATTAACTGTTAAAGTGGTGTCTAGTACATTCACTGTGTTCTGCAACTGTCACCTCTAGTTCTGAGATGTTTCCTCACTTTCTGATTGTGAAAAAAAATTTGATTTTCTTAAAGCAAACATTTGGTAAGTGGTATGACAGTAAAATTTGGTACTGAGATTTGCCTGTAAAACAGCTTAATTAGCATCTGAACTCCCCAATTAATCTAATTTGACTACATGTGTAAAAATAGTATTGCTTTCCTAGAATTCAGAGAATCACTGAACCATTTACAGAACTAGTGAAAGACAATTCTTTAGTTTATGCAGTCGTATATTCAAATTGTCCTTTATTTTGGACAACAGAATAACTGTACTAATTAGTATAACTTGAGAAAGAAATCTCCGATAGAATCATATTTCATAACCAACCAAGGGCACGTCGACCTATTAGTTACATGGTAAGAATAAATAATAAAAAAAGGGGAAGGGTAAAATCAGGATAAAAGTGGTTTTTTGGAAGTGGTTGCTTGCTTGTTACCATGAATTAAAATATTTGCTTAATACCTCTGTGATGGTATAAAAGTTCTATAAATACACGATCAATGGAAGTATAAGATAAGTAAGAGAATGTTTTAGGATGGACTACAGTTTACCTCCAAAAGGTTTCACAGACTATAATATCTTTAATTTAGAACTCTTAACTTTATTACCAATAAAAAATGGAATGGCTGAATAGGTAATTTAGACTGCAGGTTAGAAAGGACTATCAATGAGGTTATTAGTTACTAACTCATTCTAACTTCACTAATTGGTGAAAGTTCAGAAAAATTTAATGAGTGAACATGTCTTTTATTTCTCTACCAGGATTGTTGCAAACTGGAAGGCTAATTCTTCAAGTTAATGGAAAACATATGAGATGTTAGAGACCACATAATTTTATGAGATTTTATTCAGTTTCAGATACAGAAGATTATAGGTAAGGATTAAGTTATGTGGTGTGATAAAGGTGCATATATGATATATGACACAGAAATTTGGTAATGCTCTTACTTGTTTTATAAAAAAACAAGATATTCTACACCAGGTGGAACTCTGAAAAACCTTCTGCAGAATTAGGACTGTTCTATCTTCAGTTTTTATTTCAGCATTATCTAGCAGAATGTTTATCACAAGTTAGTTATTTTTTTCTGAATTAATACAGAAAGTATGAAATTATGTAATATCACAGAGTGTTTTCTCTTATAAGTCCATGAAATTCAAATGTCTGTCTTTCAGCAGTGAAAGACAAGGAGAGAAGATCCTGACTAATAGAACTCAGAGATACTTTCTTGAGGTAGAGGCCCTGCCAGCCTCATTTTTTACATACCCAATGTTTAGCATTGAGTAGACATTCATAAGTTTCTTAAGTGCTTACATTAATGTTCCCTTAACCAAGGTTAGTCATAGCTGAGCATAGTTAAACATAAAGATGAAATAAAACCTGATGAATTACACACACCTACATACATACACACGCACATACATACAATCTGCTTTTACCTGAGACTTGATACTTAAAAATAATTCCAGAAACCATAATTGCAACAGTTTTTATTATCAATCAAGTATCATACACTTTGCTAAGTGCTTTTATAATTCTGAAATTACTTCAATAAAGTTGTTGATACATATCTTTTAATCTGGTTATAAAGTTTATATATATATATGTATAGCAGTGATACTCTAGATATTGTCAGGGAACTTAGGAATTTAAATCAATGGATGATATCCGTTTTGGGGTGAGGGGATTTGAATGAGAAATATTTTAGTTTTTTCCTCCAAAATTGCTTTGTTTTCTTTTCAATTAGAAAAGTAATATGTCAGTATGGACTGGTTAAATAAATTATGATAAATCTATGCAATGAAATACCATTTGGCCATTAAAAAGAAACTATAGCTACTGATATGGGACGGATACATTGTTAAGTTAAAGAAGCAAAGTAGAGAACAGTGTATACATTAAACTATTTTTTAATTAAAAAGATGGAAAAGAATCAGTTTATGTATATAAAATATTTCCACAAACTTACCCCACAAATCAATAATATTTCGGTTCTGAAGTGGTTGCAGGAAAGCTGATGGTCTTCCTGAAAAGAAGGGAGATTTTTCACTGTTTTTTGTATATTTTTAATTTTAACTTACCTTAATATATTAACTTATTTAAAAAATAGCCATTAATAAAAACAAAAATAAAATTGCATTAAAAAGAAGTCAGTTACAAAGATCAGCAGTTTCACACACAAAAAAGCAAACCCAATTAGGAAATGTAGAGAATAAAGTATAAAGAGGAAGTAAAAATCACTCATAATATCATAGTTATGCAGTAGTCCCAATTAACATCTAAGTTTAATTTCTTCAGTTTCTTTTTTCTAGTATTTTGGAGAATATCCACTTTGTTTTTAATGCTATTCATGGTTATATGTTAGTTTTTACTGTAATGAAGAGTAAAACATTATTTCAGTGTCTTTTGATGCCCCATATATTTGAAGACTTCAGCACCTTTACTTTTGCCCTGTTTTTCTCTCCCTCACTTTCAGGGTTTAGATACATATTATTATGTTGTATCAATTTTTATATTATATTTTTCCTCAGTACTATCTGGACATATTATTGATACCAAATTAGGGTTTTTAAATAATAGTTTTATTGAATATAATTCACATACCACATAATTAATCTTTTTAAAGTACATAATTGAATTTTTTGTATAGTCACAGAATTGACTATATGATTCTAAGCATTATAACCATTACCACAATAATTTTATAACATTCTTATCACCCCCAAAATTATTTATTCATTGGCAATCACTCTCTATTTCCTCTTACTTTACCCAACTGTAGGCAACCTACATTTTGATTTGAGTATTCTAACCATTTTATATAAATGGAATCAAACATTATGTGGTCTTTCTTTCACTTAACAGTTTTTTCAAGTTTCACTCATGCAGCATGTATTTGAACTTTATTCCTTTTTATGGCAGAATAAGATTCCATTGTATGGATATACCACATTTTGTTTATTCATCATTTGATAGGCATTTGGATTGTTTCTACATCTTGGCTATTATGAATAATGCGGTATGAGCATCTGTGTATAAATTTTTGTGTGAACATGATTTTAGTTCTTATGGGTGTATGGCAATGTATGGAATTTCTGGGTCAATGGTTACTTTATGATTAACTTTCTGAGGAACTGTGGACTCTTCCAAAATGACTATACCATTTTACATTCTTACCAACTGTGTATGAAAGCTCTAATTTCTCCAGATCACTTGTTATTCTCCATAACACTTCTCATCATCTATTTTATTATAATTATCCAAGTGGATGTGAAGTTACCAAATTTCAGTTTTGAAATCAAATATTTGACTAAAGATGAGGTATGCAAAACACTGAGTATACTAATGTTTTTGTTTATGTGAATCTGAGATTAAGAAAGAAAATCTTACTAATTTGCGCAGATGGTTTTTAAACTTTAGTTTGCATTAGAATTGCCTGAAAGACTTTTTGTTAGAGTTTGTATTGTTGGTCCCTACCACAGAGATTCTGATTCATTAAGACTGTGATGGGTCAGAAAATTTACATTTGTGAAGTTTCCAGATATTGCTGCTAATCTGAGGACTAAATTTTTAGCACCACTAATTTGACAAACACATAGGTAATACTTACCCATATCCCGTTTCTATCTTCACTGTTTTGCACATATTAAGCTATATAATTTCTACCAGATATGTGCTGTTATTTGGAACTTTGAAGACTCAGCACTCTACTGCTTAAGGGGGTGCACAGAATTGGTGTTCAGGACAGAGGATGCACTATTGGAGAACAACAGGAGTTGGGATGCAGGGAGAGTACATGTCAAAAAATAAAAAGACAAAGAAAACTGCAAAAGCAAAACTGAAAAATAAAGTGGCAGTGAGCACTTATGTGTTATTAATGGCTGAATGTTATTAATGTTATTAATGACTGAAATGTAAATGGTTTGAATTCACTAGTTAAATGGTTTGGAGTGGCTGAATAGATTTTAATACAGAGTCCAGTCTTCTGTTGTTTACTGGAGCCTTATCAATAAAGTTAAGCACAAGCTTAAAAACTGAAAGACAATTCTACAATCAAATGGCAAAAGGAAGTCAGGAAAAACTACTTATATCAGCTGAAAAAGACTTCTTATTAAAGAAAGGCAATAAGTGACAGATACGGCAACTACATTATGATTAATACAACAAGAAGACATAATACTAGTAACAGTCATAAATATATATGCACTAAATAGTGGAGCACCAAGATATATAAGAAAAGTAATAATAGTACTAAAGAGAGATGTTAACAACAACACAATAATACTAAAGGATTTAAAAACTCAACTTGCAACTAGGAATAGATCGAAAAGATAGAAGGAAACAATAGCCTTAAAAGAGGAATAAAATCAAATAGACTTAATAGACATCTACAGAACATTCCTCCCCAAAATTGCTGCAAACACAACTTTTTTCAAGTGCAAATAGAATATTTTCAAGAATAGGCTATATGGTGGGACACAAGTTAATTGTCAATAAAACTGTGAATATTGAAATCATACCAAGTACTCTTTCTGACACATTGCCATGAATTGATAAATCAACTATAAAGAGAACAGAAACAGGAAAACCCATAGATACATGCAATAAACAATATGCTGCTTAATAGTTATCAGATAAAGAGGAAATTAAAACATCAAAATATACCTCAAGACTAATGAAAGTGATGATACAAGCTACAAGAATGTAGGGGATGCAGCAAAAGCAGTCTTAGGAGGGCAGATAATTGCAATAGAAGCCCACATTAAAAAGCAAGAAAAATCTCAAACAACTTAACATTACACCTAAAGCAATTTGGAAAAGAGGAACAAATATAACTTAAAGTTAGTGGAAGCAGGGAAATAGTAAAAACAAGCAGAAGCAAATGAAATAGACATTAAAAAGATACAAGAGATCAACGAAACTAAGAGTTGGCTAAACTTTTTACCAAGACTACACCAGGAAAAAAGAGTTAAATGAACTGATCACAAGCATGAGAATTGAGACAGCAATAAAAAGTTTGCCCCAAAACAAAAGCTAGGAGGCCAGATAACTTTACAAGCAAATTCTATCAGAACTTTAAAGAAGAATGCATGCCCAATACTCAAGTTATTTCTAAAAATCCACTAAGAGGGAACACTTCCCTAATATATTTTATGATGCCAACATTACCTTAACACTGAAACCAAGTAATAGAGCACAAGAAAAGAATATTACAGACCAATATCACAGATGAACACTCATGCAAAAATCTTCAACAAAATACTAACAAATTGAATTCAATAATACATCACAAGGATTATACATCATGGTAAGTGGGATTTTATCCCAGGGATGCAACTCTGTTTTAATATATATATATAAATCAATCAGTGTAATACATTACATCAACAAAAGTAAAGATAAATATCATATGATACTATCGAGAGATGCAGAGAAAGCATTTGATAAGATGTAGCATCTATGATAAAACCTGTTCTAAACAAGATGGGAATAGAAGGAATCAACTTCAACATAGTAAAGTGTACATGTCACAAACCTACAGCCAATATAATACATAATGGTGAAAAGCTGAAAGCTTTCCCATTAAGATTAGGAAAACACAAGGATGACCACTGTTACCTTTTTTTATTTCATTTAGTATTTGAAATTTTAGTTAGAGCACTCAGAGAAAAGCAAAAGAATCCAGTTTGGAAAAGAAGTGAAATTATCACTATACACATGTAATACAATGTTATATATAGAAACCTTAAAGACTCCAAAAATCTATTAGAAATAATACATGAATACAGCAGAGTGTCAGTTTACAAAAATCAACATAAGAAAATCTGTTGCATTTTCATATACAAACACCAAATAAGAAAAGAAATTAAGAAAGTAATTCCATTCACCATTACTTAAAAATAATTAAATACCTCAAAAGAGGTATTTAACCTAACCAATTAGGTGAAGGACCAATATAATGAGAACTATAATATGTTATTAAAGAATTTTGATTGTGACATAAGGAGATGAAATGGCATTCCTTATTCATAGATGGTGAGAATCAATATGATCAAAATGAATATCTAATGTCTTTTAAAATTTTTGAATATTGTTATTTTTATTTTTTACATCATTGTTCATTTTTGTATGATGTTTGATTTCTCCCTTCAGGTGTAATCCCCATAAAAATCTCAAAAAACAGATGACTGGATCAAGAAGATGTGGTATATGTACACAATGGAATACTACTCAACAATCAAAAAAGATAAACTCATGTAATTCACAGAACATGGATGGAGATAGAAAAGATTATGCTCATTGAAATAAATCAGAAGAAAAAAGAAAAATTTTGAATGGCTTCACTTATAGGAGGAATATGGGGGTCAGAAAAAAAAAGACAAAAGTAATATATAAAGTTAACACAAACCTCATCAAATTACCAACAATATTCTTTAAAGAAATTGAAGAGAGGGCCTCCCCTGGTGGTGCAGCGGTTGAGCGCTGGGCTGTGAAGCTGCCCGCAGCCTCTGCAGCACTGGTTCAATCTCTGGCCACAGGGCGAGGGTCCCACATGGCACGACAGACCCCTTCTGCCATGCCCACTGCTCCCCTCAGCAGTGTATTTCATCAGTCTGTTCTGCTCCCCGCTCTGGCTCTGGTGAAATCTCTTAACCTCCCATGCTTCTGACTGTACCCAGTGCTTGTATAAATAAATAAATAAATAAATAAATAAATAAATAAATAAATAAATAAATAAATAAATAAATCTTAAAAAAAAATTTGAAGAGAAAATATTGAAATTTGTATGGAACCATAAGAAAGCCTTGAAAACAAAAGAAAATCTTAGGGAAAGGAAGAGAAATGGAGGCATCACATTACCTGGTTTTAAGCTATACTAAAAAGCAGCAGTAATTAAAACAATATAGTATTGGAATAAAAAATAGATACACAAATCAATGAAACAGAATTGAAAGCCTGGCAATAAATCCACATAGATGTCAATACTTAATGTATGGCACAGCAGCCACAACCAAATGGGGAAAGGAGATTTTCTAGCAAATAGTGCTGGTAAATCTGGCAGGCCATATGTAAAAGAATGAAGTTTGATTGCTCTCTAATTTCATGCACAAAAGTAAATACCAAATGAATTAAAGATTTAGATATAACATCTACAATGTTAAAATAGGTATCAGAAAACATTGGATATATATTCCATGACATCAATGATAAAGATATTTTTGGAGACTCAACCACTATGGTTAAGAAAATAAAAACTAAAATAAACAATTGGGATGACCTCAAATTTAAAAGCTCTTATATAGCCAAGCAAAATATAAGTAGATTAAAAAAGATAATCTACTGAATGGATGGGAAGTGTGCAAAGGGGAAATAGAATATTTCAGTAAATAATAAAATTCAGTAAGAAAAAGACAGCAACCACAGAAGAAACCTCCAATGAATTGCTAATTTGTATCCCTGCACAAAACATCAGTATACTTTTGAAATAAACAAAAGTGTGAGGATGCTTCCCTCAACCCCCAAAAAAGATCTTCAGCAAGTGCTAGAGAGGATGCAGAGAAAGAGGAGCTCTACTACCTTGTTGGTGGAAATGTAAACTTAAGCCATTTTGGAAAGTGACTTGGGTTTACCATAAAAAAAACCCTAAAAATGGAAATACCACATAATCTAGGAAGCTCATTCTTGGGCGTCTATTCGAAGAACGTGAAACCAACTCAAAAAAACTATATACTGGGCCTCCCTGGTAGCGCAAGGGGTTAAGCTCCACACTATGAAGAAATCCACAGCCACTGCAGCACGAGTTCGATCCCCAGCCAGGGAGCAACCCACATGGTGCTGCATACCTCTCTTGTCTTGCCTTCTGCTCGCCTCAGCAGTGTATTTCACTCAGTCTGTCTATTCTGTTCCCCACTCTGTCTCTAGTGAATCCTCTCACCCCCTGCATCTCTGGCCTATACCCCAGCTCTTGTATGCATAAATAAATAAATCTTTTTTTAAAAAAAAAACTATCTACTGTCCGATGTTTGCTGCAGCACTATTTATAATAGCTAAGACATGGAGGCAACCTGAATGCTTATCTATAGAAAATTGCATCAAGAAGATGTGGTATATCTACACTTCAGCATACAATTCCACTATAAATAAAGATGAAATGTTGCCATGTTATTAAAGAATTTGCCATGTTATTAAAGAATTTAGATTGTGACATAAGGAGATGAAATGTCATTCCTTATTCATAGATGGTGAGAAGCAATATGATCAAAATGAATATTCTATCTAAAGTGATGTTTCAGATAGAATAAAATGAAAGGAGTTCAAGGGGAAATATGTGTAGTAAAGCAAGTCAGAATGACAAAGACAAGTGCTGATGTTTACACAGCATATACTTTGACAAAACTATTTATGAAAACTGTGAACATTAGTACATGAAGTGAGGTTTCTGTAGTTAAGAAGGGAGAGGAACGGATCAAAGGGGATAAAAAAATACTTTTATTAAGCAAGAATATATGTGAAGAGAGTAAAATATTAAAAAATATACTTTAGATTTTTTCTACATATATACAAATATCAGTATCTATATGTATGTTTAAGAACTACCCATATGATGTGCTGAAAAGTAATAAAATAGTACTTATTTTAAAAATCAAATAGCATTTTCCTTTATCACAAAAATGCATGTACACTTAAGATAAAATAATTTATAAGCAAGAAAAAAATTTAAAGTGAAACATTTATAATATCATCATCCAGAAACAACAATCACTGGTAAGACCTTGGAATACCGTGATTTAGACTTATTTTTTTTATTTATATGTTTCTTTTCTAAGGTAGAATAATACTATATACAATATTAAGTCTAATTTTTAAGGATTTAAGATACACAAATGATCACCATCTAGATGTGTATTTTTTGAAAATTGTATTCCAGCATTTTTAGAGAGAGGGAGCTAACAATGCTTCTTGACTATTTTAGCTCTAAAAACTTGCAGGTGGTAGGCCATTTTAAAAATGAAAGCATGTTAAATAGGCAAAGGAAATCACCAAATACAGAAGAAATTTTTGAAAAACTAATTTCAACTGAATATATTTTAAAGATCTTACTGGTTTTATTCAACTTTTACAGCATCCCATCTAGTGGACGGAAAGGAGCTCTGAGTAGCTGTACAAAATCATTTTTTAAAAAGACATTTATTTATGCATACAAGAGCTGGGGTACAAGCCAGAGATGCAGGGGGTGAGAGGACTCACCAGAGACAGAGTGGGGAACAGAACAGGCAGACTGAGTGAAATACTGCTGAGGGGAGAAGCGGGCAAGACAGCAGAAGTCTGCTGCGCCAGCCATGTGGGTTTCTCCCTGGCTGGTCAGGGATGGAACGTGGTATTGCAGAGGCTGTGGATTGCTTCATAGTGTGGTGCTTAACTCCTTGTGCCACCAGGAAGGCCCTGTGCAAAATCATTTTTATAGACAAGTTATACTAAGAAAAAGTGGAGTGGTGTGGTAAGGTCACTTTACTTTAGGGGATAGCAGGGATCCGTCAGGCATATTATTTCATCTGTCAGGCATATTATTTCATTAGTGCTGACCAAGTGATTCCTGATTGACTAATTTAAGATTCCATTTCTGAGAAAGGCCAAAACTATAATTAAGTCTTGTTTTAGTGACTTGGCACTTAGCATAAATGACTCCATTTTGGGCCTGTTGCCTTGTTTTGAACATAATTAAAGCAAAAATTGTTTGAATTCTCTAAATTACAAGAGGTGGCTACTCTGTATTGAATCTTACAATTCTGCCTGTACAGACACTGTGATGAATGAAATACTTTTATTGTTGATGTTTGTTTTGTTTTGAAAAAGAAGCTGGCATGGAGGTTATTGGGGGATTGAGGGCGGGGAAGTACCCAAGACTACAAAGGAAATGAAGTCTGGAATTCAGTGTAGGAAAGCAGTCCTATCCTAGCTGTTAACATTTAAAAAGCCCTTTCAAGGACTAAAGAAATAAAGGCTACAAATGTCTAGAGCTTGAAATGGCTTTTATACTTTTGAACCTGTTATGAAAGCTTTTCTTAGAACTCCCTTCATCTTCCTCCCCCAAAACAAAGTAGTTAAAAAAAAATTAAACAGGAAAAGATCAGACATAAAGGATGTTACCATAGCTTATTTTAAATTTCTGAGCCAGAAGAACAGCATCTTTGTCTTCTTTCTTTTCTTTTAATAGGACAAAGAGGAAGAATTGCCATATTTGAAAGTCTGAAGGATACAAATAGAATAAGTGGTTATACCCTTGAATCTTGTAAAATGCTAGTAGCTCAAATGTAGGTGCATTTCCAGGAGGAATTAATAACTTGAATTTGCTGTCCCTAAACTTGTTTACAAATAAGTTGCAAAAAGTAAAAGAGAAAGAGGTAATGTGCACTGAGACTACTGTTTTTAATATAGTATTGGTTCAACACAAAAATATTCTATATGCCTTCATAAAAATAATTTTTTGAAACATGTTTACACACTACAAGACATGGATTGCCAATTCTTATAAAGTATCTCACCAAGTATCCAGTTACAACTTTCTTCCCTTGTTTTACGATTTAGTTATTTATTGTAATAGAAATAGAATGATTCTATTCTATTCTAATAGAAATAGAATGATTGACTAACATTCAGTGACTTGTAGTTTTTATTGTTTAAGTATTATAAACTATTCATATTGTAGAGGCAACCAAGTTTCTCTAATGGAGTCTAACTGTAGCTAAAAACTTTAAAGGTCCTGCAATGTAATATGGAAATTGTGAATTTTCGTTTCATTTAACTGCTCTCAGAGTCAAGCTAGCTTATTCTGTTTCTTTCATCTCTAAATTTGTTCTCTGTTCTCTAATTTTGTGAATTTTAAGAAAGATAAAAGTAATGTTAAGGATAAAATCCTCTTTAAAAAATAAATAAATTTAACAAAATATTCCTAAATTCTAAATGATAATTTAATTAATAATATAAAACAAAATTTCAGTATAGCCACAGAATATTATTTTTAAATAAATATTTTCATTGAAATATAATAGCTATGTAGAAAAATGCATGTTATAAATGTCATAAGTCATAGCTCAATTGTTATAAAATGGACATAGCTATGTAACCATTGCTCAGGTCAAGAAATAAAACAGCTTCAGTACCCCTTAACTCTACTTTCTCACCTCCTTAGTACCTTCTCTTGCTCCTCAAAGATATCTTGCTCCTCAAAGATATCTTGACTTCCAAAAACATAAATTAATTTTCCCTATTTTTGAGTTGTATTTAAATAGAGCATGCAGTATGTATTTAAATCTAGGTTCTTTTACACACGGTTATATTTGTGAGACTCATCACTATTGTTATGGGATAGTAGTTGGGTCATTTTATTTTTGTATAGTATGCCATTGTATGAATTTACATGATGATAGGTGTGTAAGTTCTTTCCAGTTTCTGCCTGTTATGAGTAAAGCTGCTTTAGTATTAAAAAAATTTTTTTTGATACATATGTGCATCTATCACTGTTGGGTGTATGTTTGGGAATAGTAAATAGGGCGAAAAGTTCTCCCAAAGTACATGTACCAATTTATAGTCCCACTTGCTCATGCCATAGAATTTGAACAGTTATTTTATGATTATTAGAAAAAATTACTGTCTAATATGAGTATTTGAACTTCCCCTGGAGAAAAAATATTATGAGCTTACTAATTAATAAATATTATAAGCTTACTGATTTTAAGCTTACTAATGCCTATTTTTTAAAATGTCATAGAACTTCTCATTGGTGACTAGGACTCTGGAATTTCTCATTACCTATCATTTGATACAGGAAAAAGCAATTGATTTTTTTGGCTGATTTTTTTCACTTTTTTGTATTATTATTATTTTAATTTTAAAATTTTTAAATGTTTTTTATTTTTTACATAATTGTTCATTTTTAAACAATATTTGCTTCCCTCCACCCCCTCAGGTATAGCCCCCATAGAGTTTCTTTCATCAATGCACCCGTGCACCATCACCTCAGTCCCGAGTGCTCCTCTCTCCCTCCCTCTGATCCCTCTCCCTCCTCCTCCCCTGCAGTATGTCTCTGATTTATAATTGTCTGTTTTTGCTTTGTTGTGTTTTGTACTGATATTTTTTTTTACACTGATGTTTTATTGGGTTCCCCTATATTCCTGCTATAAGTGAAACCATCTAATATTTTTCTTTTTCCTTCTGGCTTTTTTCACTGAGCATAATTCCTTCTAGTTCTATCCATGTTGCTGCGAATGGCATGAGTTTATCTTTTTTGATTGCTGAATAATATTCCATTATGTATATATGCCACATCTTCTTGATTCAGTCATCTATTTTTGGGCATTTGGGTTGTTTCCAGGTTTTACCTATTGTGAATAGTGCTGCAATAAACATAGGGGTACAGGTGTTCTTTTGAATCAAAGTTTTTGTGTCCTTTGGTTAGGTTCCTAGTAGTGGACTTGCCGGGTCATATGGTAGCTCCATTTTTAGTAGACTGAGGAACCTCCAGACAGCTTTCCATAGTGGTTGGGCCAGTTTGCACTCCCACCAGCAACCACAAAATATATAGAAGAAAATATAGGTAAAACACCACAAGACACATCACAATAACGTCTTTAAAGACTCATCATCCAAAGCAAAGAAAGTCAAGGAAAAGATAAACACCTGGGATTACATTAAACTGAAAAGCTTCTGTACAGCAAAAGAGACATTAACCAAAACAGAGAGACACCCTCTGATTGGGAAAAAAATCTTTGCACTCCAGTCAACTGATAAGGGACTGATAAGATATACAAAGAACTCCCACAGCTCAACAAAAACAAAATAAATAATCCAGTCAAGAAAAGGGAAGAAGAACTTAAAAGATATTTCTGCAAAGAGGAAATGCAAATGGGCAATAGGCACATGAAAAAATGTTCAACATCCCCTATAATCAGGGAAATGCAAATTAAAACCACATTGAGATACCACCTTACACCAGTAAGAATGGCACATATCAAGAAAACAAGCAACAACAAATGTTGGCGAGGATGTGGTGTTTTTTTTTTAAAGATTTATTTATTTATGCATACAAGAGCTAAGGTATAGGCCAGCGATGTGGCGGCCCCAGGGGTGTGGGTGGGGGGCAGTGAGAGGATTCACCAGAGACAGAGCAGGGAACAGAACAGGCAGACTGAGTGAAATACACTGCTGAGGAGAGCAGTGGGTGAGACAGAAGAGGTCTGCTGCACCATGGGGTTGCTCCCTGGCTGGCTGGGGATTGAACTCTGTGCTGCAAAAGCTTCGGATTTCTTCATAGTGTGGTGCTTAACCCCTTGTGCCACCAGCAAGGCCCCTTTTTTTGCTGATTTTTGTGCCCTGAGAGAACTGAGAGTGATTGGAAAAAAGTAAAACTTCAAAATCATTGAACTGTTGTTTTCATTTTCTCTTTTACTCCCTGTAGTATTCTAATAATAAAATCCTTTAGCTGTTGCAATATTCTTGAATGTAGTATTTTCTGTTTAGAGCAGAGAGGAGTTTAGTATATATTATCTGTTCCTATAATGTTTTCATCCCTCCTCTCCCCCCGCCTTTTTTTTTTTTTTTTTTTTTTTTGGCTAATTCTCATTGAAAGCATATATTTCACTGAAGAGCCTTGCTTCTATGGGCTATTTACTAAAACACATTAATCAAAAGCTATTTACTTGGGAGAAAACAAATACCCAAAAGTAACTTAACTATAGAAATCTGGATGTCCTGAAAAGTTTTGTCTACTAGTACCCTGATATATGTATTTTTTTGTTTTTAATTCAATTCTGGAAAATACATTTCCCCCAAAGCACTATAAAAATGTAGGTAATCCTAGGTGATGCTGATTTGAGGTGCTATGGAGGGAGGTACTAAAGCAAAATAGAAGGTCAAGAGAATCAAATTGTTACAGGGGTGTAACTTGGAAACCACGTTGGACACCAAACTGTTACAGGGCAGCACCGATACAAAACGGGTTGCCTGACTGTAGATCCTTACCCACGTGCTTAAAAGGACTTATCAAAACTCTATTGCAGGCACACATGAAAGGTTAATAAAAGGTTTATTTACAAGGGAAGGGCAAATGAGGAAATGTACAACCCAGGGAGAAAAGTGGGAGACAAAATTTTAAATGCGTCCTACCTGATCCACGGATCTGGAATCCCAAATGGCACTCTGAGAGCTGGCTGCAAGCCAGGAGCTGTGAAGCCAGGAGACAAGTGAGAGAGCGAGAGCCCCCAAGGCCCACGTGTTTGGTTTTTATACCAAACCTGGCTGCTTAACTCCACCCTCAGATCCCAGCCACTTTCCCTTTGGTGGTGACGGGATTTGTCTTTCCCAATGTCTTGATGGCTTTGGTCTGGAGTGGGGGTGGAGTCCACAAAGCCTGCATAAAATTAGCTCAGGACATCCTATCCCCCTAACAAAATGAAGTCATATATTTGAAAATGCTTGGTAAAGTTTAAGAGATTACTATTACCTTCATGATCATTATCATCACCATGAGGAAAATTTAGTCTTTTGTGAGAGGAGGAATCTAGGCACAGCAGAACTCTATTACAGTGGTTCAGTGTACTATAGAAATACAGTGTGAGTCATACATATAATTTACAACTTCTTAGTAACACTAAAAAAAGGAAAATTAATTTTAATAATGTATTTTGTGTAACTTGATAGATCCCCAATAGTATCATTTCAACATGTAGTTGATATAAAAATTGAGATATTTTATATTATTTATACATTATGTTAAATATAACATGCAATATATATTTATAAGTATTCAAAAATTCTGTGTATATTTTATACTACAACACATCCCAATGAAGGCATTTCCAGTATCCAATAAGCCACAGGTTTATTGGACAGCACAGGTTTCAACTTTTCATGATAGAATGGGAGAGTGTTGCATGTTAGACATTATTTACTCATGCTTTTAGCAGTATTACACTGTAATGCATACTCATAGGGGATTGTTTATGTTTGAGATAGAAATTTTTGAGTTTCTAAAGTGAGTAAGAAGAATTCTGAACTGTATTATTGAAATTTACTTTTTGAAACTTTTCCAACAGGACTATTTTGCCAGATTCTAAATGACAACTTTAAAACCAGAGCCTTAAATCATCAGAAATCTAATACATTTGTATTTTCTAATGAGTGGCAGCAAGAACTACATCTGGTGAACTAAAAAGACCCAGTGAAAAAACACAGCATTCAGAAAAACTGGTAGGTAAATAACAAAAGTATATATTATAACTATGGCATTTTTATGAGGGAAAAACAGAAAGCATGACTGAACTTCCAGAACAAAAAGAACTTAGCTATAAATATGTTTATGTTCCCTCAAATTCATATTTAAATCTCATACTGAGGTGGGATCTTTGAGAGATGATTAAGTTACAGGGGTAGAGCCCTCATGAATGGGGTTAGTGCCCCTTTGGAAGAGGCCCTCAGCACTCTGTTGCCCCTTCCACCATGAGAAATCACAGCAAAAAGACAGTTGCCTGTGAAACGGGAAGTGGGTTCTTTACAAACACATACTCTGTCACAGATCTTGGGTTTATATCCTAGGCTCCCAAGCTCTCTGTGTGTATGTGTGAGTGTTGTGTGGAGGGGAGGGTGCAGGGGGATTATTGTTCAAGTCACTCAGTCTATGATATTTTTGTTTTAGCAACTCAAACAGATAAACTTTGAAGTTTATCATAGTGACTTTATAGGGAAGTTGGAAATCTATCAAACAAAAGTTCCATAGAAGCAATTTTTTTTAATAGAACAGTGCAGTAAACAATGTCTCACTCACTAGCATAGTCTACACAAACCTATTAGAACTATAACATAGCTGAAATATTTGTCATTTGCAGTAATAAATACTGTTTTGATGCTAAAAGTAAAAAGTTACATTTTATTATTTCTAATGCTTTTGAGAAATTATGTATAGTTCTTTATAAGACAAGGAAGTGTATGGAAACATAGCTGTTTTTAAGGGTGAAATGTTTTATGATAGGTTATTTTTCTAGCTTTTTATTGGGGAAATGTAAAAACATGTACACAATTAGGTGAAGAGTGAGTGTAGACACATGAGCTTAATATTAAAGTAAAAAGTTGTTGGCCAAGAAAAATTGGGTAAAAGTGTCCTCCATCAGTTATCAGGTGATAGTAGAATCTTTTTTTTTTTAAAGATTTATTTATTTATGCATATAAGAGCTGGGGTACGGGCCAGAGATGCAGAGGGGTTTGGGAGTGAGAGGATTTACCAGAGACAGAGTGGGAAACAGAACAGGCAGATCAACGAAGTACAATGCTGAGGGGAGCAGCGGGCGAGACAGGAGAGGCCTGCTGCACCATGTGGGTTGCTCCCTAGCTGGCTGGGGATCAAACTCGTGCTGCAGAGGCTGCGGTTCATTCACAGTGTGGTGCTTAACCCCCTGCACCACTATCGGGAAGGCCTGATAGTAGCATCTTGAGATGGTTTTGTAGCTATCTGAATTGGGTTCTGGAGGAGTAGAACTGGAGGCATATGCAGTTATGACAAATAGGCTGCACTGATTCATGAACTGAGTAACTAGACACATGGCTAAGTGCTTTGTAGGCCAGTGATGAGACTGTGGAAGTAGGCAGTATAGGCCTCTTTAGTTTGATTGTTTTTTTTTTCTTTTGTCTGTACTTATTATTAATATAGATGTTTAACTTAGTTTCTTGTTCACTTTCAAAATTATGTGAATTTTATATATTGTATGAATTTTAGAGACAGACTGGCTATTGGAAAATTATAGGAAAAAATATAATTTCCCTCAGAAAACTTTATTCTAAATATATTATCCATATGAAAGAAAATTTTTGATTCTATTGTGAAGTAAATTATTTAGGTAATATAGAAAACCACTTGTTCATATGTTCAGTTTTTCTTATAAAAACAAAAATAACTGTGAGAGATTTGACAACCAAATGCTTTGTGTACTATTATTGCAGTATTTTTTCATTTTTTGGGTGTTATCTGAAGCGATTGAGTGCCGGGCTGCGAAGCTGCGCACAGCCTCAGCAGCACCGGTTTGATCCCTGGCCGCTGGGCTAGGGTCCCACATGGCACGCACTGCGCAGACTTCTCCTGCCGCCCGCTGCTCCCCTCAGCAGTGTACTTTGTCACTCTGCCTGTTCTGCTCTCTGCTCTGGCTCTGGTGTATTCTCTCACCCTCCCACACTTCTGACTGTACCCAGTGCTTATATGAATAAATAAATAAATCTTTAAAAATATAAATAAATAATTCTTTTTTTAAAAATTTAAAAAATAAAAAAAATTTCTTTTCCTGATAGTTTTGGTTACTTATGGAAAATATAGGCATATTTTTAAGTGCTGTTAGCATAAGGCAATGTGGTATACAAGAAAAAAGCCTGGGTCAGAAGTCAGAAAGCCTGGGGTTATTGTGTTTCTGTTGCCTATTACTGTGTGTCATTGGGCAAAACACTTGTCTTTCTGTATCTCAGTTTTTGCATTTGTAAAGTGAGAAGTTTGGACTAGATGATTTCTAATGGTTCTTTAAGGTGGCAGCATTATATAATGGAAAGAACGTTGGCTTTGGAATCAGACACATTTGGTTTGTGTTCATTCAGAAAGCACTGAGAGCAATGTTGTGGCAGGCACTGTAATAACAATTAACAGTATAAATAAGCTAGCTCCCTTCATGTAGTTTTAAGTTCTAATTTAGTAGATATGAAAGCTGTAAGTACATAAGACAATTACAAAACATAATACATGCCATAGAGAAATAAGCAAGAGATTCTTAACAGTGTGGGTCAGGACACATTGTATCTCTGAGGTAGTGACTCAGAAATGAGGAACTATCTAGGTAACTAATGGGTTAGTGTTTTTGGTACAAGAAACAGCATTTGGAAAGTCTTGAAGCTGGAAAGAACTTTGGGTGTTCTGGATGCTGAAAGAAAACAACCATGAATTAGAGTGTAGTGAAAAGGGGCGAGAGTGGCATAAGATGAGATTGGAAAGATAGAGCTTTGTAGATCATGAAGCTTGAATTCTATCCTGAGTTAAATGTTAAGTTATTGTAGGGTTTTTAGTAGAAGAATGATTGATTTGATGTTTTAAGGTACTCACACTTACTACAATATGGAGAATAAATTTGAGGAGGTTCAAAAATAGAAGTGAATCTGCTGAGAACCTGAGTTTAGATGGTGGTAGTGGAGATGGAGAGATGTGAAACAATTTAAGATATATTTTAGAAGTAGGAATGACAGGGCTCATTGCTGGGTTGGATATTGGGGAAAAGAAAAAGGGAGTAATAAAAGATGACTTTTAGGTGCCTGGGTTGAACAACTAGTGGACTGAATTTACTCAGATGGAGGGAGATAGATAGATTTAGGTGGTTAGGTATTATGATTTCCTTTTTCATTTCTTCTTTGGACACTTATAAACTGTCTTTGTGTCTTTGTGATGTCTAGGTGGTAATGTCAAGACACAGAATATACAGTTACATATTTGAACCAGAAGTTCATGTAAGTCAGGCCTAGACATATATGTTTGGGAGTCATCAGCAAAGAATACTATTCAAATTCATGCATGAAATAATCCAGGAAAAGAGGGCTCTGGTCTGAGTCTAAGGGATCCTAGTCAAGTAGAAAGTGAAATAAAAGCAATAGATCCAACAGTGGAGGAAAAGAGGTAATGATTTAGTGAGGATAGAATAAGCCAGGAGAGTATATGGTATTGGGAGGCTATTAGAAGTCAGTGTTTCAAGGAAGAGGGAGTTGTTGATTTGAATTGAATGCTGATTAGAAGTAAAACTAAGATTATCACAGAGAAATGATCACTGGATTTGGCAACATTTGATTTGAATTCTCACACTGCTACTTAGTTGAGTAACCTTGAACACTTCATTTCACATCATTGAGTCTTAGTTTTATCATCTTCAGAAACGGGACTAATAATACTTCTCTCATATGGTTATTATAAAGTTTAATGAACTAACATGTGATTAGGAATAGCAGCTGACAAATTTAGGATGCTAAATTTGGATTCAACTGATATTAATTCCTTTCTTCTCTGGGTTCATGATACCTTTTGAAACTTTGAAGAGGGTATATCTATTCCTCACTTAGAGATGTCACTTTGTTTTTGAAAATTTTGTTTAGTGAAAAGTTATAATTGAAAAATAGGAATTTTAAATCTTAAAAAAAGAGAAATAACTGATTCTCGGGGTGAGGGAGTCATTAAAAGGAAAAAAGTAGGAATTGATAATGGATGGTGGCTGGTGGAGAAGGAATGTGAGGTATTCATTCTTTGCAAAGTATTTTCTTTCTGCCCCTTTATCCCCATCAATTTTTAACTTTTTAGGGTTTCGTGATTAGCTTGACTTCCCATAAACTTAAAATTGTAGCACAGAAAACCACTATGAAAGAGTTGTACAAGATACTACTTCTTCAATCTTTATGAGCAATGCAGAGCATTTTGGGTACACAATCCCAATTTTTCCAGATGACATTCTCTGACTACAAATTGTTGAGTATATTGGTAAGATATTTTTTTGCCTAAAATTATATATCAAAATATGACATAATCTATTTCTTTAGTGTGTTTTGAGTAAAAAATTTATTCTTCTTGGAAGAAAAGATGTCATCTGGTTGAAGAGTAATAGAACTTTTCAGAATCATTTTACACTAATAAGTTGATAAGTGGTGTAAGTCCTCATTTACTGATCCTCTGTCCATGCACAACTATGTTAGGCTCTGAGGATAACTAAAAATTTTGTAGTTTAGTGAGAAGGCAGAAGTTTTAGGTAATTTTTCATTTTAAAGAGAAAATAGTAAAAAGGCAAAAGACATTAATATTGGTATCTCTCTAATAATATGAAATACTGCAATTGAACAAAAGTTGAAAGCCTAACTTACATTACCTGGAATGAGAGAATCCCATTATGAAACAGAAGGTAGATTCCTTTTAGAAATGATTTTTTAAAAAATTACTTTTAGTTGGTACCTATACCCTTAAACTGGTAAATATTTGTGAAGTATCATAAAACCACTCTGGCAAGATGCACCAGAGAACCACTGTCAAGGCAGGTTGAATTTCCATTTTATGCTGAGCTAACACATATAAGGAACATATATTTATTGGCAAAGATCTGAATTTCCTGCTGAAAATCTTGGCATAGACAAGTATAAGATCAATGTGTTCTAAGATAGGGCTCTATACCTTAATTACCCATGAGTAACTTCCATTTGCATGATGCTTTAAAAGAAAACATATTTGGTAAGTTACTTATTTCCCTTCTCCAAACTGTAAAGCTGTTACATGGTAGTTTTAATAAACTAAGGTACAATTGTTACTATTGGTTACTGTTAAATATAGCTTGGTCCCACAGCAATAGCATGTGCAGATTGAAAATTAATTGAAAGAACTTTCTTATGTGAATATTACAAATTAAAACTTAATTCTGTTTCTGTCTGATCATTTTCTTTTTGTATTGACAATAGATTTGATATCCAGTTTAACAGCTCATCCAATGATGGAGTTTGAAGGCATCCCTAAACCTGAAAACATAGTTGAGGTGAACTCAGGGGCATTCTTTACTTTGCTGAAAGTAATTCTGTGTGGCTTATTTCAATTTATTTACTTTTTTTCTCCAGAATTACTGTAAAGGTTTTCTATTTCACTCATTACAGCACAGTGTTTTTCACATTTGAATAGACTGCATCAACATGAATTCTTTATAAGGACCTTAAAAACAAACTTTGCCAAGTCTCAGAATACAGAAGTGAATTCACATCCCAATACTCAGCTGCTTCATGAATAAAGGAGAGCTGTGTGCCTGACACTTTGAAGCTGTAGCTGTTAAACCATACAGAATATTTACCTCAATAAATCATTATAAGAAACTAAGGTACAATTATACCCACAGAGAAAAAGAATTCAAAACACTGATTTATGTGTTTCAGTGCCTATTCCCTTTCCCACTATGTTTTGAATTTTATGTGTGTTTGTCATCTTTGGCTGCTCCTAGGTATCTTTAAACTAATGGGTTCTGATTTTTTTTAACATTCCTCATTAAGTGTGTTATTTTTCTTAGACACACAGTCATGATTTGCATAGTGTACAAAGTTTTACATTTAAAATTAACTATATCTCATTTCTTAAGGTTGAAACAAAAAATGGAAAAAGTGACTATTTTAAGTAAAACACTGAGTTTGCTTAATTTGTGAGCATTTAAGCTGAAATTCCACATTAAGGATTTCGTTTGGCATTTATTTTGGAGTACTGAGAAAGAGTAAAGAACTAGGTTATAAATAGGAGGTAGACTACTGCCTTTATCCACCACCTTTCACTGATCTATTTTTATTATTTAAGTGATAATAGTATTATGAAAAAATATTTTTTTACCCATCTGTTTTATGTTTTTCTGAAAGCAGAAATACCCCAAAGCAAAAGTAAACCAGTAACATGAAGAAAGGAAAGACAGTGAACTTAACAAAGAGTCAGTGTATAGAGAACAAAATTTTTTGCCTAGAATAATTTATTGTAGTCCAAGTTTAGTAGGAAAGAAAAAAGATTTTCTAGTGGTGTACTATGAATTGGAAGACTATTAAGTATTTAAAAATAGCTAAAGTATTTATCAACAAGGATAAACAAGTTTTACTTCAATGGCTTAATTTAAAAGCTTAATTTTTATAATTTTAGAAATACCAAAGTACATACTATTCCTGGGCCTTATCTGTAGAAATCAGGGACAGAGGGCCTCCCTGGTGGCGCAGCGGTTGAGTGCTGGGTTGCGAAGCTGCCCACAGCCTCTGTAGCACTGGTTCGATCCCCGGCTGCTCCTCGGCCACAGGAGGAGGGTCCCACATGGCGCGCAGACCTCTCCTGCCGCCCGCTGCTCCCCTCAGCAGTGTACTTCAGTCCTTCTGCCTGTTCTGCTCCCCACTCTGGCTCTGGTGAATTCTCTCACCCTCCCGCGC
Organism: Talpa europaea; assembly: GCF_964194135.1. Taxonomy (NCBI): domain Eukaryota; kingdom Metazoa; phylum Chordata; class Mammalia; order Eulipotyphla; family Talpidae; genus Talpa; species Talpa europaea. The sequence goes on along the minus strand of NC_140073.1, from coordinate 39,362,478 downwards.
TTCTGACTGTACCCAGTGCTTGTATAAATAAATAAATAAATAAATAAATAAATAAATAAATAAATAAATAAAATTAATCTTCAAAAAAAAAAAAAAGAAATCAGGGACAGAATGTAAGTTGATTGAAACTGTGTGATGATTTGGAACAACTCTTTTAGTTAAAAGAGTTGTACTTTTAATTAAATAATCTAATGTTATATAAAATGTTACCTCCTTTTTCAATCCATTTGAAGCTGTTGCTGAATTAGTGTACAGCTTCTAATGAATTCTTTATTACCCAAGCATTAGTACAGATCTCTTACTTTACCTTTTCCAAAGGAAGGAATATAACGATACATATAGATTGTGGGTTCCCTGGAATCCTGCAATCTTTCCTTCCCCTAATTCTCTAATATTTCAACCTGTTTATTTATTTTTCCAACCACAAATCATAGTCTACAGTTGTTTTAATTATTGTGTGCTTCATTTATTGTTTGTCTTGCCAACAAGAATTTCATGCAGCAAGGCCTCATTTATCTTATTTAATATTGTATTTCCACTGCTTAGAGAGATGTTCCTGGTGCACAGAATGTGCTTAATAAATATCTATAGAATGAAGGAGTGAAGGGTGCCAGTGTAGTGGTTCCCTTGTTTATTTCAACATTCATTTACTGTAAGTAGAGGGTGGTTGAGTTTAGTAGAGTAAGAGCTTAAGGGAAATAAAGCCATAGAAAGAACCAACATAATACTAGAGACAATTCAAATGAAGAAAACCCAGTTATTAAGAGTACAGAAAATATTTAAGATTTGTTGATTTTTCATGTAGAAAGAAAATGATTCACAATAAAAAATATCACAGGGGATGATGAACAGGTTAAAAAGAAAAATCAAAAGAAGAAATTATAGTGAACGAACCTCATCCATTTATTGATTTTCAAGAATTTTTATCATGTATCTATGACTGCATAAAAGAGTTTGTGTTACTCATTAAAGTTGTTCTCAATGTACTTAATCTTCAAGGAGCTTAAGTCTAGCAGAATGATAAAATGTGTACGTTAGTAACAAGGAAGACAAAATGAGAAGCATAAGAAAAGTATAAATGAAATTCTGACAGTTCAGTTATTCACTAAGGCCAACACATTGTATGATCTCATTTATGTGGAATGTCCAGAATAGGCAAACCTATAGAGACAGAATGTAGATCAGTGGTTATTCAGGGCATCGGGCAGGGAAGAAGGAAATGGGGAGTGATTGGTAATGGGTATGGGATTTCTTTTTGGGGTATGATAAAAAGCTGTCCTAAAACTAATTGTGGGGATAGTTGCACAACAGTGAATATATTAAACTCTGTTGAATTTAACACTCTTAGATGGGTGAATTTTATATATATATATATATATATTTTTTTTTTTTTTTTCTGGGACCCTTGCTGGCGGCCGGGGAACGAACCAACGCTGCAGAGGCTGTGGGCAGCCTCACAGCCCAGCGCTCAACTGCTGCGCCACCAGGGGAGGCCCTGAATTATATTTTATGTGAATTATATCTCAAAATTTTTTATAAATGCTTTCAAAGCATTATCTGGTAAGATATGGATAGAAGGAATGGGGGAACGGAATTACAGGAGATTTGGGGAATTAGGAAGATGTATTGAGATATCATGGGTTGTCAGGTGGCAGAAAAATGGGCCATTTTGGGGGTGGTTAAGCAAGGTTTTTCTTTCTTACTTCTGAACAGGAATTTTCTGGTAATGAGGGAGAGATTTTGTTAGGACTGGCAATAGAGGACACAAGGTACTTAGATGAAGAATAAAAAACTATAACTAAATTTCACATTACATATAGTCCTCTGTGTGGGTGAATGAAAGAAAGTGGCAAGAGGGTTAAAAAACAAAGAGTAAATAGAAGAAAACAAATGGATGTGTCAGAGTATGAGTGCTTGAGGGAAAAAGGAAAACAAATATAAGAGAATTAACTATATGAGAAGGGTGGGGTTTGAAGGGATAGTTGGAATGTGAAAAAAAGTAATGTTAATGACATATTTCTTTGTTTTCAGTTGTCCAGGAACTCACAGTATTTTTCCTGATTCTTTTTCTTTATTCAGCAATCTCTTTCTATCAGGTTTCCAGGTATTTTTTATTAGTTACTTTGAGGTATGATCAACTCATTTAATGGTTGAAGTTAATGGTATCAGGCTATTTCTTCCTTCAAGATAATTTTTTTTATCTTTTATTTTTTTAAAAAAATATTTATTTATTTATACAAGAACTGGGGTTCAGGCTAGATGCGTGGGAAGGTGAGAGGATTCACCAGAGACAGAGTGGGGAACAGAACAGGCAGACTGACAAAATATTTCTAAAGAGAGTGATAAGTGAAAGGCAATGTTTAATATAAAGATATTAAAGATATTAATGATGGGCATCTGATTAGAAAGTTTTCCTTTTTTTCTCCGAAAGGTAGAAGGGAATGTTTTTTATCATACTATATAGGCAACTGCCTATTTCTTTATGAATATGAACAGAAAGGATGGAAAATGAGATAATCTCTAGTTTCTTTCAATTTGCTTCATGGCAGATTTTTTTTGCTGCTAAATAATGTTTTCATAAGTTGCCAAGAGAGTATTTGAATACCTTCCCCCAAAATGCCCTACAATTTTTTACCCCAATTTACTTGTCCAGAAGAATTGAGTCTTAAACTATGTTTCATAGACAATTTGGGAGAATCCAGTATGGATTTATTAGCCTATGAATTGTGATTTAGATGTCTTGTAGAAAACTCAAGGTAAATATACCCTCTCTTAGCTTCTTACCTGTGTAGTTAAGACACTTCACTAGGCTTTTTCATTTAACAAATTACTGAAAACGTGGAGTGTGCTAAGTCCCGTGCTGAGTCTCAGTTTCCTCACATTAACATGAGCATAATCCTATTTTTCAAATAGTTTTTGTGGTCTATGTAAAATGTCTATCAAGTGCTTGATACAAAGATGTTTCATAAATGGGTTTTTTTTTTTTTAAAGCTTGTTACTGTTTGCTTCACTTGCTGTCATTTTACTCCTTATGTGGCCTTTTGCATTTTTTTGCCTTGTAATTAACAGACATGTACGTGTGGGGTAGGGTTCATGCTTTATTATTACATACTTTGCAAATAGTCAGCTTCTATGAAAAGAAACTGTAATTCTTGAAACAAATTATATTCAAGTAATGAAGTGAAGTACATCATTTTAGCTGAATTGAATTCAACATTTGTTTTTGGGTTCCCTGGAAATCCAGAATAAATGAAATATTGTTATTCAATAAAAATAAAATATACCAGGTTCTCAAATGATACAAACTTTTCTCTAGCATTTAAGTCTTAGAGGAATCTTTCTCACTGATTCTGAGTGGAGTTGACAAGTGCTGTTAACAGCAGATTAGATTTCTTGGTTTGACATAGGAACTTTTTGAAGATGAGAGGTTAAGGTGAAAGTTGTGTAATTGGTAGGAGAAGTTAGGGCACTTCACTGAACTTTATTAATTTATTCAAAAACTATTGAATACCTGCTGGTGGGGGAAAAATAGAAAAATTAAAGGTGTATCAAAGCGGTTTTTAAGGTGTATCACTTTGTGTATCACACAAGTGTATCACACTTCATGTATCACAAAGTGATACTGTTGAAAGAAATACAAATTCCTCTGTGTTGCAACTCACAAGTGATGCTTCTTGGGTAAAAACATTAACTATCAGGTTTGTACAACTGTAAAAAATGTGAAATATACAAATAAGCACAAATAAATATTTTTTAAAGTTGGTTTTTCAAGGTGAGAGAAGTAAAAGCTCAAGGCATCTCAAGTTTTTTGATAGCTTTCAAGCTTCCATTGTAGTCCCCTTGACTTTCCTGCTTATGTTCCTAGTTTATATTATTATGAAACACTTGAGAAACTCAGAAGTGAAAAATATCTTTGTAATTTAAATAAGTCTTCATAAATGAAAATTTCTCTGGTCTGGCACTTGGCACAGAGGTTTCTGTGTTGAGTAATCTTTTCCATAAAAATTATTTACCAGCCATTTTTCAATCAAAAATTTAAAAGAATGTTTCTAGCAGTGGTGAGATATTTTACATTCATAAAAATAATAAAATATTTTCATTACCAAATGTTCTGAGAATCTTACATTAACCAGTTTACAAGTGTAATTTAATCATTTAGCAGAAGCACATAAAATATTTTGTAATACCTTCCTGGTCATTAATTCATATTTGTTAATGGTATATTTTCCATGTTTTATCTCATACCAATCAGTGTGATTTGATCATGTGGTAAAACACACTCTATGCACACATTAAACTTATTAAGTATAAACCTATAAGTATATTTTTTGTGCTGCAGCAAAGTAAATTCAAGTTTTATCCTATCTGTGACCATACAATAATTGTCTTACTTATTTCTTATTTATTTACTAAATGTTCAAGGGAAACCATTCCTTAAAGAGATGTGTGGGCAAGAATTTTATATATATGTTTATTGCATAGGCAGTTTCTTTGACATGGACTATTTCAGCTGAGATGTAAAATACAATATTCAGGATTTTCTTTCCTTGTTCATAAAATATTACAGTACAACACAGGTTTTCTGAAGGTGTCTGGGACATCAAACACCTTCAGAAGATTGAGGACTCAGGAAAACAAGAAGGCTGGCCAGTGAGCTTGGAATGGGGAATCTTCCAACTTCTCCATGCCCGGAGGGAATGAAGGATACTAATGGAAAAAAGTGACTGAAGTTCAGTGCTAGCTAGCATATCTGGACAGGAAAAAGGTCTATAAAAGGAGAGAGTTCTAGTGTTGTAGAAGTGCCTTCCACTAGTTTGATTCAAGAAATCATATAGAGTACATTTAACAATTTATATAGTTACTGTGTTTTCTCCGAATAACATTTTCATTACTTGATAGTACACGGACACATATCTTACTTCATAGCAGGATTAAAGTGATTCAGAGAAGTTTCCTCTTCTAATAAATACCAGAGTAGCATTTAAAAGTAATATAATGCAGGGTTTTCTTTAGAATAGAAAGTCTTAGATGATAAGGATTTGGGAGTTTGTTTTGGATATGTATTATGGGTAGCACAATTGTAAGAACATTAGTGATATGAACATAATTGATATTTTATAATAAAAATTAGATTACAGAATCCATCAGATTTACCTTTTATTATTTTGTAAATATTTGTGAAGTTCCTCAAATTATTAACAAAACATTTCCTTCAAATTTCAAAGGCTTTATAAAATCATAAGTAAAATTCTTTAAATTTTTAAATTTAGACTAAATCCAGAAATTAGGTCATAGCTGTTATTTTAGAAAACTTTAAGTTACTGGCTTTCTTTTTGCCAAACATGAGTCTTTAGTCTTATTTCTGCTAGACCTGTGTGCTCATGTTATTGAATGTTAACACATTGTTTTGCTGAGCCAGATTTCCCAGCCTTCCATCGGCCAGAAGATCCTTGTGAAAATCAAAATAGAGTCAATAATAGGGAAAAAATGTATATCATATTTGAGAAGTTTATTTGCTGTTTAGAAATTATAATGTAGGTAGTGATAATGCTGTCTGATATAGTTCAAAGTGCACTAGAATTGTGATAGGAGACCCGGCTTTTAGTCCTTGCTCTGCATTAGGGAAGTGACTCATTATGTCTTAGTTTTAGTTGCCTAGTTTTTGAAGAAGACAAAACTGAAGAATTCAACACTAAAGGCCACAGCATAGTAAGTAATTAAAAGTCAATGATAATAGTATACAAATATTATAAAACATGTTTATTAAATAATCAGTGTATTTCAAAGAAAGCAAATATCTAAGTAAGTACTATCTAATATGGTTGTCACCAGCCACACATGACTATTTAAATTTGGATTTAGCTTAAAATTATAATAAAGTAAAAATCAAAATCAACAAGCAACTGTAAACCAGAGACACTATGGGGAGAGGGGAGGAAGGATTAGGGTCAAAATAAAGGGGGGTGGGAATTGTATGGGGAATATAACCAAGATGAAAATGCATACATTGTGCAAAAATAAAAAATGATGTAAAAATATACAAAATAAAATATATAAAATTAAAAATTTAGTTTTTCATCTCACTTAGCCACATTACTAATTCTCAACAATTATATGCGCCTATTTTAGAAATACAGAACATTTCCATCATGGCAGGAAGTTCTGTTGTGCTGTGCTGATCTAGGTGCTCTGTCAGATTCTTGGTTTCTATAGTGGTCAGAGGGGAATTATAGGAATGACCTATAATTCAGGTGTCCTATCATATATCACTCCATCATAGATGTGTGTGGATTGATACCTGTTTGGGTCAAATGGATTACTTTTGGACTTGGAGCTAATGCTACAGGCACAGAGGACTTTTAGTATTTATTAGTTTTGGGGAAATCCCTTGTATTCCCCTAGGCTAAGGAAAATTGAGAAATTCAGATCAAACTTGGCTTCCTTTTAGAAGTATATATATTACATATTTATGTGTATGATTTCATACATATGTATCTTATATAGTATACACATTTTATTTTTTCATTAAGCTTCTTAATTTCTTAGTATCATAATGGAATGATGAAAATGCAAGAAAGAGTTTGCAAATCTTTGACAGTAATTAAGGACTTCAAGGCAATTGGAGTTTGAGAGGGGAAAAGTTTCCACAGATGTGCCAAAGTAGTGTCAACATCACGTTTTTCCTTAGCCAAGGTGGGGTGGGGGATGAAATGGTGAAAAGTTGGCACTGTCATAAGCTGTCCTTGGCATTTCTGATTCATGACATACACACTTGATCTGCATGGAGTACCCCTCAGGATTCCCCTGTCTTTGCTGGACACATATTTTTATGTTTTTCCCCACCTTGTTCTAACAATGATTTAGAGCAATTTCCTGGAAGATTTTTTCTGTTATTTTCCCCAAGTGGCTAGCTCAGGTCTATTCAACTTTATTAAGTATGAATGCAAAGCTAGATTTAAAAAAAAAAATTCCCTGGAAAAATATTCAGATCTTTGAAGAAAAGTTCTTGCCATAGGTAGAGTTTTTAATATGAATATGAATGGGGAAAGGGTTTTTTTTTTTACATAAAAAGTTTAAAAATTCAAGATAATATGGGTTTTAATGTGTGATAAGTGGCATAGCACCATGTTTTATTATGCAAGTTCAATAGAGGGAGAGATCTATGAGCTTGAGTGGTTGAAGAAATTAAGGAGGAAAGGAATTTGAACGGCGATTGATATCTTAGAAAGAACTTTCCAGCTGGTGGGAGTCTATGAGCAGAAGGTCATATATAGGAATCAGCAAGGTATGTTTAAACATTGTACTAATAAGGGTAGACTATGTTATAATAACAAGTAGCATAAAGCATGAGCGTTCTGTTTGTTTTGCTTTCTTTTCTTTCCACAATATTTCATTCCTGTCTCTTCCTTACTCCTCTTAGATAATTAACCATTAGTATTTTATGGATTCTTCCTTTCTTGGGTATATGAATCATTATCTTTATTTCCAAAAATGCCCAAAGTCTCAAATACAATGGAACTTTGTTTCTCATGTAGTAGTCCAAGTTGTGGCCTGACTGGTCCTGGTTGTGGAGTGGTTTAGGAATCCAGGCTATTTTGTGACTCAACTATCCCTTATCAGGCAGAGGGGGACAGTGTGGAAGAGTATATCTGATAATTAAAATTTTGTCCTAGAAATAGAATTTATAACTTCTGTTTACATTCTGTTGGCTAGTACTCAGTTGTATGGTTAGTTCCATATTATGAAGAACAAAGGAGCCTGGGAAATGTGCTTCAGTTGTGCTCAATAAGGAAAAACTACTTGGTATTCACCTTGGTATTCACAGTAGCTTGGCTACTGTGGAAGGTTAGTTCGTCTGGGAGAGAAATGAGAAACAAGCCTGGAAATTTAAGCATGGGGGTCAAATTATGGCAGACTTTGCCAATTTAAGCACTGTGAACTTTATTTTGTAAGCATTTAAGTGTTATTGAAAGGAAAGATGGTCAAAATGGGGTTTTATAAATATTAATCTAATACGCAGAATGAATTAAAAGAGCAAAAGATTGTAAAGGGAAAAGTAACCCAATTTTGAGATGACCTGGTCTAGGACAAAAGGAATGGAAATGAAGACATTGACTTAAAACCCACTAGCCTCCCCTGGTGGCGCAGCGGTTGAGCGCTGGGCTGCAAAGCTGCCCACAGCCTCTGCAGTGCCAGTTCGATCCCCTGCCCCTGGCGAGGGTCCCACATGGCGTGCAGACCTCTCCTGCCACACCCGCTGCTCCCCTCAGCACTGTATTTTGTCAGTCTGGCTGTTGTGTTCCCTGCTCTGGCTCTGGTGAATTCTCTCACCCTCCCGCGTTGCTGACTGTACCCAGTGCTTGTACAAATAAATAAATAAATCTTAAAAAAAAATAAAACCCACTAGAAAGAAATTATAAAATATGATTTTTGATTAGTGTGGGTCATATGGAAGAGGGAGGATTTAAAGAGGTGCAGAGAAGGGGGAGAATGTTTCTTTCTGCTCTAAAAATTCAAAGGAGTATATGTGTGTGTGGTATTTTCTAGAACCCTAACATTTCTTATTTACCTTGAATTTATTTCAGTCTGTTAGGACTCCTTAAAGATCTCATAGGACATATATTAAAGCGGAGATCTCTGGTCTTCTTTCCAGAGATTCTGATTTAGAGATATGTCTTTTTTTTATAAGCATGCTCAATGATTATAGTACAGGTGGTCTGCAGACCATACTTTGGAAAACATTGACTTAAATATATTGATTCATAGAAAGTTGATGCTTTGCTTTTTTCTGAAACCACTATTTCTATATGCTGATAAAAGCTCCTTGAATTTAGGCTCTGAGTAGAATGATCAGAACCATTCTTGACAGTGTGTTTTCCCTGTTGTCCCATTACTTTTAGGAATTTAGTTTTATTTCCTTTCCTTTCAGCTCCTTGAATTGTTGGTATTAAGTGTTGGTATCAGAAGTGTTTGCGTTCTGTCCTAAATTAGTCCAAGTGATTCTGCAGTCAGAGAAATAGAAATAACAATCTGCTCACACTATTTTCAAAATTATACTTTTTGTGACTTGCATCAATATTAGGGTGATGTCTGAATTTTGTGGCATTGCTGTGATACACATGCTCCTTTGAATAAATCAGAAAGGAGAGCTAATTCTTTGCCTTCTCATTCTGTGTTCTCCAAATACATTGTGTGTGCACATATATTTGTGTGTGTGTATGTGTATATATAATGTCTATAAGGATATATATCTAACTTTTACTAGCACTCAGAGAAGTAGAATTTAGAGGTAAAGAAAAAAGGAAACATTTACTTTTATGTTATAATTTATATTCTCCCACACTGTTTTTTTAAAACCATGAATATGTCAATTTTAAGAACTTATTTTCTTTTCATCCTAGATTAAATAGATGTAATAGAAACAGTAACTTTCTTTCTTTCTTTTTTTTAAAGATTTATTTATTTATTTATACAAGCACTGGGTACAGTCAGAAGCGCGGGAGGGTAAGAGAATTCACCAGAACCAGAGCGGGGAGCAGAGCAGGCAGAAGGACCGAAGTACACTGCCGAGGGGAGCAGCGGGCGGCAGGAGAGGTCTGCGCACCATGTGGGACCCTCCTGCGGTGGCCGGGGAGCAGCCGAGATCGAACCAGCGCTGCAGAGGCTGTGGGCAGCTTCGCAACCCAGCGCTCAACCGCTGTGCCACCAGGGAGGCCCAGAAACAGTAACTTTCATTTATTAAGTGCCTTCTCTTTACCAGTTCCTTCACATTTTTTATGTAATGTTCACAAAAATCCTGCAAGATAAGTATCGACATTTCCAATTCACATAGGAAGCAGATTCAGGGAGATTATGAAGTATGCCTAAGGACATACCACTAATAAGTGGCAGAGTGAAGAACTAATCTCGGTCTCTCTAATCTGAGTCCATGTTGTTCTTGCCTACACTACTCTGACCTTGTTCACCCTAATTTCTCTGTATGGCAGGAAACCTGTTTGCATGAGTGGTAAGATTAAAGTCTTCCACTGAAAAAATCTTTCAGTAATTTAGAGGGCGGCTATTAAGAGTAAAGTAATCAGTGGAAATAGGCAAAAAGAAAATTCCACAGTGTCCTATAACTGGAGTTAATTAGTCTGGTCATTTGCTTACCAAATGCTTATCAAGTGTCATTTTTGTAAACTAGGCCCTAGAGAATGAATAGCTCACTTGTTATGGTCCCAGCAGGAAACAGTTCCATTCAGAGAAAAAGGCTTTAATGACAGGACTACCTTCAGAAATGTGGGAAGAGCTTCAAAAAACCCAACAAACCCAACAAGAAATAGGAGGACACCCTAAGACCAGCAAGAGGAAGAAGTCATTACATCTCAGGCCTGAAGGGGCTAAAGGATGAAACTGTTATTGAAGCCCAGAGTCTTAGAGGATGGTCTTGCTGGGTTGGAGCCATTGTTTATCTATTCAGCCACTACTGGAACCAATGCAGGATGAATGTGGAGAAAAAATAATTTTCTTTCTTACTGCCAAACTCCTGCAGGTGTTGCCCACTGATCAAATACCATCTGACATCTAAGCCATCTGACAAGGAGCCCAGGTGATGCCCTCTGTGGAATTAGCCACCCTGGGCGCTAAGTAAAGAATAGGAGTCAGGGTGGAGTAGAGCAAATGGAGAATAACCAGTATAGCTCATCATTTGTTTCTAGGATAAAGACAAAATTCTTTATTTGATCTACAGTACCCTATACTGTTTGAGTCCTATAACTACTTCAGCATTTTTCCATTCTCTCTACTCCAGTTTTACTTGTTTATCAATCTTTTATTTTTACTGTACACCCATATGCTACATAGGTCTTGTCACATGCTGTACCCTTACCTGGATACTTCTCTTTCCTTACCTTTCACATAATTAATACCTACATATTTTTCAGATATTAATTTAAAAATTGCTTCTTTAGGGAAGCTTGCCCTGACTTCTATGACCAGACCAAATATTTTTTAATAAGTTCTTTAAGCCAAGAGTGTCTTTTCTTTGTATCATGCATTATAGTAGTAATTTACATTTCTGTATTTGTCTGATTATTTGGTTAATTGATTTCCCCAAGCTATCCCCAGCAAACTTCATGGAAGTTTTGATGAACTTCCTGAGACTTATTTTTGCTTACCAGTATAATCCTAGTGTCCCATGATGTCTGTTACTCAGTAGGTACTTAATAAATATTTGCCAGAATAACATATGAAAATAAAAGATAAATAGAAGTCTGCAAAGAATTCACACTGTTTGACAAAAAAATACATTCCTAAATAAAGGAAGTTAAAGCAAATACAAAGCAGCAATTATAGCTGTTAAGGGAAGATCTCAAAGATTCCACAAATGTTCTGAGCTATATTTATATATATCTTATTGTCAAGTCTCTTGCTTGCAATCAGGCACAGCAATGTAACATAATACTTAGCATAGTGTAACTTGTACATAGTAGACATTTATTAACATTTAACTAATGAATATAGACAAATTATGAATATAGTAGACTTCAATGTGTTTAAGATTCACGTGGGCAAAATCACTTGTTAAAAATAGTCTTCACTCCAGAGATACTGATTTCACTAGAACTTGTGTAGAACCTGGAAATGTACATGCTAAACAAGTAACCCAAATTATCCTGATGCAGGTGATTTGAGGATTACATTTAAAACTTTAAAACTGATTTTAATTAAATTTTTTAATTGAAGTAACATAGCTTTATAACATTATATAAGTTTTAGGTGTTCACCATTGAGAAGCAATCCATGTGTATATCCTACATTAAGTTCACAGCCAAGAATTCAGATCTATCCTTCACCATACCATTGTCCCTTTTTTCCTGACTTGCCCATTCCCTATCCCTCTTCTCTTTTGGTAACCACTAATTGGTCTTATAGTGCAAAAGTTTATTTTTGTTTTGTTTAGTTCATCTATTTTCCCTATATATCACTGAGTAAAATCATGCAGCCTTTGTCTTTTTCTGTCTGGCTTGTTTTGCTAAGCATAATTCCCTCCAGGTCCATCATTGTTTTTGCAAATGGGAGGATTTTGACTTTTTCTTCCTAGCTGAATAGTATTTCATTGTGATTATATGCATCTTCTTTATCCATTTGACAACTGATGGGCACTTTGGTTGTTCTAGTTCTTGGCTATTGTAAATAGTGCTGCAGTAAATATGGGGGTGCATTTATTTCTTCAAATTTAGTGTTTTTGTTCTTTTCAGGTAAATACCAGGAAGTGGTATAACTGGATTCATATGGCATTTCTAATTTTAATTTTTTTAGGAATGTCCATACTACTTTTCATAATGACTGCACCAGTCTACAGTCCCACCAACAGTATACAAGTTATCCCTTCTCTCTTGTGCTCTCCAACACCTATTGTTTCTTGCCTTTTGGATAATAGCCAGGTGTGAGGTGACATCTTGTTTTTATTTGCATTTCTCTAATAATAAGTATGAACATCTTTTCATGTCCTTATTTGCCACTTTTATGTCTTTGGAGAAATGTCTATTCAAATCCTCTGTCCATTTTTCAATTTTTTAAAAATTATTGTTGAGTTTTATGACTCCTTTGTATATTTTGGATATTGGAGGACTACATTTTGAGAAATATTGGTCCATATGCTCATTGGTGGCAGTATGATTATGTGGTTAAACATGGGTTTGAATCTTGGCTCTTATTATAACTAGCTGTAATTTAAACCTATAGTCTCAAAGTTTTTGGCTATAGACTATAGCAACATCTAATTCCTAAGACTGTTGTGGAAATTAAAATAAATGAAAAAATAGATGTCCATATTTACTATGGTGTCAGTCATATAAATCATTAGTAAACAGTAGAATTGTTTTTTGATTGTGAACATTTAACCCAGTGCCTAGAATATAATTGATGCTCAGTAAATAATTGATAAATGAATGGAGTATAGTTAAAAGATTAGAAGGTCATTGGAATCATATATACATATAATCTTAGTTCTATATGTAATTCTAATAATGTCCTTTGCCCAGTTTTTCCATTAGTATTACTTTCAAAATAAGGATCCTAATCTTTTACCATATCTGCTAATAATATCTTTTCCCCAATTTGACTTTTATCTTCTAAGGATTTTTATCTACATAAACTTTAATGTAATCCATACAATCTCATCTATCTTTTTATATTTAATTAGTCCCTTAAGACCAGAGTCAACAAGCATTTCTTTATAACACTTACTTACATATAATTTTAAAAAGTCTTTATTATAAAATTGTACCGCTAAATGTAAATGTCATGGTTCACAATATTAAAGTGAAGGAGCAAATATAAATGGATCTGTAAACTTCCTCACCTTTAAGCATCAAATAAAATTTCTAAGTCCACATTCTGATAGTAGAGTTTGAGTATTATCTACATATTAAAAAGAAAAACACTAAACCATTCAACCATAGATACCTGGACATTTTCTTCCAACTCAAGTATTACTCAGTTCCTAGCTATAGTATCAATTTTAATATTTATTTTAGGACATTTTTTGTCCTAAAAAATAAGTTCATGTAAGTTTCTATGAAAAAAAAGTAATTAATTCTCCTAGCTGAGCATTCACTTTTATTTCTTCCCAAACCAAGAATCTGCCTTACTTTCAGCATGAGTAGGTATGTGACTTCTACCTAATACAACATAAGTCACACCTAAAAAAAACCATCAATCTATCCCAAAAGGTCTCTTTCTGAAGTGTTATGAAACTGAAGAAATTAGGATTTAGTATTTAAGGTGATGATTTCTCTGCTTTAGGAAAACAATTCATTCCAATCCTCTGAAAGTAAGATAATTCCTAACCTCATAAAATACACAGAGACTATTTGCAACAAAATTCTAAATCTTTATATAATGGTATTATACATTTAAAATGTTAATAGCCTTACTATTTAAACCGCCTTATTTAATAAACAAGCAGTAAAAGAGAATAGCATGGATGAACCTAACAAATATAGCTCCTATTGTGGTTTACCTACTACGTTACTTTTACTTTTACTTCTTCCTCACAAGAAGCCAGTTCTCTACCTGTAATTCACCAAAGGAACATAATATTTAAAATTATATCCTTTGATGAATGCATGTGGGGAATAAAAAGAAAACTTTAGGGGCCTCCCTGGTGGCACGAGGGGCTAAGACACTGCCTATGTAGCTATATCCACAGCCACTGAAGCATGAGTTCGATCCCCGGCCAGGGAGGAGACCCACATGGCGCAGCAGACCTCTCCTGACTCACCCGCTGCTCCCCTCGGCAGTGTATTTCAGTCAATCTGCCTGTTCTGCTCCCCACTCTGTCTGGTGAATCCTCTCACCTCCTGCATCTCTAGCCTACATCCCAGTTCCTGTATGCATAAATAAATCTTTAAAAAAAAGTGAAAAGACACCCTATTGAATGGGAGAAAACATTTGCACATCATCTAGCTGACAAGGGACTGATAGCCAAGATCTACAAAGAACTCATACAAATCAAACTCATACAAATCTATTAATGTGGTATTTAGAAATACATTTTTTTTCCTTTGGAGTTTGCTATTTTTAGTTATTTATTTAGCCTTTTGTTTTTCTGATTGTGGGTTGTCTCTGTGCCAAGGATCAGTCTGAGGTATTGTGACCATAATGTCTTCTTAGTATTTTCTGAAACTTTCCCTTGGCATATGTTGCCACTTTCTAATTTTCACCATATAAGTTGTACCCAGTTGTATTTGGTTTCAAAAGGAGAAAATGTAGAAAGATTTTAAAAAGGATACTAGCTACACTCTTCTAATTGACCACAGAGATATCTTTGGTGACTTGACTAACTGACAGGAAAGCAAAAGCAAAAAGAAACAAATGGGACTACATCAAACTAAAAATACTTTTGGATAGTGAAAGAAACCACCACAAAAATGAATGGAAAAAGATAATTGTACATTATATATTCTCCCTTGTTTCCTACAAGCTATGGTCAGGTTGCTGCAGGGCATGTGCACAGCTGCTTGCCCCATGGTTGGGAAAAGGGATGATAGTTCCTACTGCACTAAGAGCTGAAATTAACTAAAAATTTAACCTCAATTTTATGTCCCAATCTTCCTTTGGAAGTTGCAGTCCTTCAACTCCAGAGTTCCAAAATAGTTACATTAAGCATATTCTGCCAGTGCAACTGTTGTCTGGGTGGGAAGAGGATTACAAGTTTTATTTTGTTTTTTAATGTCCCTAAAATCCTCTAACTTGAGTTAATTTTTGTGCATTGTGTGGTTTAGAGGTCCAACCTCATTCTTTGCATGTGTATATCCGTTTTCCCCTAGTATTATTTGTTGAAAACACTATTAGTTCCCCACTGAAGTATCTTTGCTTCCTTGTTGAGGAATCAGTTGAAGAAAAAAGAAAAATCCGTTGACCATAAACATGAGTTTGATCATATACTGACCTCTCAAGTTTATTCCATTTATCTTGATTACTGTGGCTTTTCACGCTGCTTAGGAATTGGAAAATGTTCTATTCATTTTTTTTCAACCACCTTTTCTATTTATCAGATGGGATGATACTAATTAATTTATTTAAGTTCACTGAGTCTTTCCTGGGAAAAGACAATCAATAGAAATGAAAGTTAAATATCCAGATATTATAATTATTAAAGCTTTTAAAGTAGCTATTTTTTATTTTTTATTTTTTTCTTTCTACAGATTTATTTTATTTTTTCACATTTTATTTAAATTTTATTTTTTATATTCCCCATACAATTACAACCCCCTTATTTTGACCCCAAACCCTCCTTTCCCCGCCCCCCGCCCCCCATAGAGTGTCTCTGGTTCATATAAAGTAGCTATTTTGTAAATATCCCAAGAAGTAAGAATGAAAAGTGCTGAAGCTGGTGGGAAGAAGGCAAGATCTGCAAAAAAAAAAAAAAAGATATGAAAAAGATCCAAAGGGATTTTTTTTTTAAAGATTTATTTATTTATTTATTTATACAAGCACTAGGTACAGTCAGAAGCGTGGGAGGGTGAGAGAATTCACCAGAGCCAGAGCCAGAACCGAACAGGCAGACTGACAAAGAAATACACTGCTGAGGGGAGCAGCGGGCGCGGCAGGAGAGGTCTGCGCGGCATGCGGGACCCTCCGCTGCAGAGGCTGAGGGCAGCTTTGCAGCCCAGCGCTCAACAACTGTGCCACCAGGGGAGGCCCCAAAGGGATATTTTAAAACAGAAAAATTACATTTACTTAAAATATTCACTGGATGGGTTTAATAGCTTATGCACACAAAGGAAATGATTAACAAAAATGAGAAAACAACTTACCAAATGGAAGAAAACATTTGCAAATCATATCTATGATAAGCTATATATCTAATACAATATCAAAACTCTATAACAGAAGGGTTTCCTCAAAAGAATAAAAATAGAATTGCCATATGATTCAATTCTACTTCTGGGCATTTATCTGAAGAAATGAAAGAATAATTTGGAAAGTTATATTCATCCTCATTTCAATTATAACAGTATTTACAAAAATCCAGATATGGTAACAACCTAAATGCCCTTGACAGATGAATGGATAAAGAAAATGTGGTACATACAGTCATATATTGCTTAACATTTTGGTCAAGAACACCTGTATATATGACAGTGGTGCCAACAGGCTGCACCATATAGGGTAAGGTATAGTGGGCTATACATCTACGCTTGTGTATTACACTCTGTGATGTTCACTAAAAGACAACATTGCCTAATAATATAGTACTAAGAATGTATCCCTGTCGTTAAGCAACATATGACTGTATATATATATATATATATATATATATATATATATATACACACAATGGAGTATTATTCAGTTATAAAAAGAATCTTGCCATTTGTGACACAATGGATGAACCCTTGAGGGCTTTATACTAAGTGAAGTAAGTCAGAGGAAGACAAATATCGTATGTCCTAATTTATGTGTGGAATATAAAAATCAAAATAAACACAAAAAAAGCAAGCTCATGAATATAGAAAACAGCATGGTGGTTTTCAGAAATAGGGTTAGGTAAAGGCACAAACTTCCAGTTATGAAATAAGTCATGGGGGTATAAATGTACACCACAGAGATTACAGTTAATAATACTATAGCACATATTTGAAAATCACTGAGAGTAGATTTTAAAAATTCTCATCAAAAGATAAAATTCTGAAACTGTGTGTGGTAATGAATGTTAACTAGGTTTACTGTGGTGACCATTTTGCAAAACATATACATATCAAAATCACTATTTTGTATATCTGAAATGAATATAATGTTCCATGCCAATTACCCCTCCAGGGAAAAAAGAGACTCCTATAGATGCAAAATCCCAACCATCCAAAATGCAAACTATCTACAAGGCATATATACCATACAATTTTGGTGTTTTGTTTTGTAAGTTCAATCCCACTTAAAAAAATAAAAACAAAAAATTTCCACAAAAATATAAAACTGCTTAAGACAAAAATATTCAAAGAAAAAAAAAACAAATGTGAAAATTTTGAAGACCAACAACAATGTGTGGAGAAATTTTTTTCCATATATAAAAAAATCACAAAATGATCACAATTAAAATTGTGAATATTGGCAGGGATAAAAGAGAACTATATATTTATATAAAGATGACTTTATTGGCAGTATAGCCATACAATGGACTGAATGAATTAGTGATAGATGTGTGCAAATAGGTAAATTTCAGAAATGTAATATTTAAATGAAAAAGCAAGTTACAAAAAAGTTTATAGAGCATAGTACTTTTATTTACAATTATATATAATTTACAATTGTATATGTTGTTTTTAGATAAATATATGCAGTAAAAGTATAAAAATAATGAATTGGAAGAATGAACTTGTATTAATCAATAAAGCTTATAATAAAGACCCTAATAATTTAGTTGCTTAAACAAGGTAGCAATTTGTTCTCTTTCAGGTATTAGAGCAGAGTGATCAGTTCAAGGCAAGTAGTGCACCTCTTTTTCCTCTTCAGTGGTTTCCGTTTCTGGGTTCAGAATACCCACTCTTTGGGTAGAGTAAAAAAAGGAGCCAGGAAGATATCATTTCTGGACTTTACCCTTAAAAAGAATGGAAATGGTGGCCATATGATTCATGGGATGTGAGTGGGGATATGGCTACAAGGAAGTGTGGGAAATACAGACTTTAGTTGGATGTCTTCTAGGCACTAAACTTGATCACTTTATTTTGTTTTAGATGAGGTAGTGCTGTATATGATTCAAACCCTTCAGAGTGTTACCATAGTGTACACCTACCACCAAGGCACTGTAGTTCTCCACCACAGTCAGTTGGGTAACATCCACACTTTGCTTTCTACCCTCTCCCTGCCCCTCTGATAGTCTCAACTCTATGATCAGATTTCTAGGATTTATTATTGGTTTGGTTTTGTTTCTCTGTATTCCACATATGAGTGAAATCATCTGATATTTGTCTTTTTCCTTCTGACTTATTTTGCTTAGCATTATCTAATCCCTCCAGTTCCATCCATATTATCACAAATGACAAATAGCATTTTTTAAAAATAGATGAGTAATATTCCACTGTGTGTATAAACCACAATCTCTTAATCTATCCTTCGACACTTAGGTTTTTTTCCAGAACTTGGCCATTGTAAATAGTGCTACCATGAACATAGGCATGCATATCTCCCTGGGAAATAGTTTTTTTTTTTTTTTTTAATTCTTCAGGTAGATATTTAGGAGTGGAATTACTGGATCATATGGCTAATCTATTTCCAATATTTTCATAAACCTCCATACTCTTTTCCATGGTGACTATGGACTAACAGTATATGAGAATTCATTTTTCTCCATATCCTTGCCAACACTTGTTTCTGGTCTTTTTGATGTGGGCAATTCACACAAATCCTTTTATCAGGGGAAGAAAACTTTCTCAGGATCACCCAGAAAGTAGAATAAAATTAAGGAGAAAATAAAGAAAAAACAAGCATTTTAGAGAATTATTTTAGAAGTTCCAACTTACAGGGATTTCAGAAAGGAGAGTAGAACGTGAAGTAGTGTAGAAAAAAATGATTTAAGGAAAGTGCCCAGAACAAAGGGCATGAATTTTTAGATTGAAATAGCATCTGCATGTCCAGAATAATATAAAAAGCAAAATCTACACCAAGGTTCACTCTTGTAAAATTTTAAAACAATAGAGATAAATATAGGAACTTGAAAGCATCCAGAAAGAAAAGAAAAGGTAAGTCATGTAGGATCAGCAAACAGACATCTTAATGTCAATTTCTTTAACAAGTGCCTAACAACTACAGTTCAAAGTGTGTTATGGTTTGAAGGGATGATTCACCACTAAGACATCAACTCTACATATGGATCCCTCTAGCTTATGGAAAGATACTTCCTCTGTTGAACATAAAGTACTTTAACTCCACTTTATTTCTCCTTGGAGCCAAATTTCTCTTTATGTCTTCATATAAATGAAAACAGATAAACTTAAAATGAATCCTTTTTGTATATATAGTCATAAACCCAAAGTCAGACCAATTTTTTTTAACATTTAAGGTATACTTACGATTTTTATTTTCTCCCACCACCATCCCTATACACTTCTGCACGCCTCCCACTTTTAACTCCAGAAACCTGAATTCAGTTATTAATATCTGCTAGTTTATAATTAGTTTGCTTTGTCAGTTCACCTGCTTTGCTGTCTTATATAACTCATATGTGTATGAATAATACAATTAGAAATTGTCTATTATTTGTCTTTCTAACTTAATTCCCTTTGCATTTCTTCCATTTCATCTTTCCTTGTGGCTGGATAGTAGTCCATTGTTTGTATATACCTCATCATCTTTATCCAGTCCTCTATCAGTAGGAGCTAAGTTTGCGTCCCAATCCTAGCTATTGTAAGTAATGTGCAGTAAACATTGTGGAGCACATAATTTTTCATGTTGATGTTGTTTCTTCAGATAGGTACCCAAAAGTGGAATTCTGGCTCACATGGTACTTCCATTATTAGTTTCTTTAAGTTAAGTCAGACTGCTGTCCAAAATGGCGGCATCAATTTGCATTCCCATCAACAATTAATTAGGGCTCTTTTTTCTCTATATCCTCTCCAGCACTTACTGGAGGTCTTTTTGTTGTGTGCCATTTTCTGAGGTGTGAGATGACATATCATTGTGGATTTGACTTGCATTACCCTTATTTAAAATGATGAACATGTTGTCATATCTCTGAAATATTTGACAGTTTGGGAAATAATACTGTCAAGAATATGTGGAAAAGTTGTTATAGGCTTGTTAAAAGTAAGTAAATTAAAATAAAAAGGACTACTAATAAGGATAAAGTTTTAATGGAAATCACATGTCTTTCTATTATACTGCTTGACTCAGACTGAACAAAATTTACTTTCTGTGATAATGTGAACATTGACTTGATTTAGTCAAGAGTCATTACATAATTATAATGGGTAGATGGGAGAGATGATCTGTAAGAATTAAATATTTACTGATAAAACAAAAGTATAATATGTGACTAAATATTTAAAATTAAAAAGCAGCTTACATAAAAAACTTAAAATATTTTTATAATCCTATTAATTACAAATGTGGTATTAAATATGGCATCAATTAGAAATGTGTTGATCACATGGAAAGTCATTGCCTTTGAATGAGGGTGGGAAATGATTTGGCAGAGATCCATTGTTTTAAAATTTAAGTATTTTAGTAAAATTTTATTTTTCACTTTTTGCAAGAATTGCTTTAATAAAATAAAATTAGAAAATAAAAAGAAAAGTATGTACAAGGTGATCTGGTAATACTCCTTTCAGTGTTTTTAGTAAATAAGTGAAAGTAGTTATATTTAGACCTTAAAAGAAATCTGGTTCTGGTTCTTGATATTTCTAAAAGAAATATCAAACTTTCTCTCTTTAAGATATAAATTCATGAGAGTCTATGTATAGGCATTTTAAGGAAACCTACTACAAAGGGATGCTTTTATTTTCTCAATAGTAAATACACATGTAGTACTTGGGAAGTAGAAATAACTTAGTATATAGGATTATTAATATGTGTGCTAAAGGGCACTATAAACTTGGTAACAAAAATAAATCTCTCCAGTTGAATGTTTATTTAGATTATTTTAAAAACTGGTTTATTAGACTACATGATGGTTTTTTGTATTGAGTAATGTCCATCTTTACTTGACAACAAGAACAAAACACTATTACTAAGATAATCTGATATTCGAGGTAATCTTTATGTATTGTACAGCACCCTAATCTCTGGAAAACTGAGATGCTATTCTCATTATTTCTGGTTCACATTAGCTCTTTGAGACATTTGAATGGACTTGTATTTCAATGCATCTTTTGGAATGATTTTATGGTGATTGTGAACTGTACCGTATGCTCAGGGAATTCAGATACCACTATTCCTTTTCTTACCATTCTTAGATCTTAGCACACACACCTTGTATATTTGGGTATAACACAGATAAATTGCTTCCCGTTCTTTCATTTTAGTTTACCTTCAAACACCACTTTTAACCTTACCTAAGGACTGCACAGAATAGTTGTAGTAGTTTATTTGTTGTTTAACTGCAAAGTACAAGGATATTAGCCTTAGTACATCTTTGTGACTAACTACAAACAGATCAAAAAACAAGTTAATTGCTGAGCATAGCTCATTTAAGTTTCAATATGAAATATTGTGCATTTTGGTAGAAAAAAATTGGATTGCATACCCTTCCAAATATAGGCACACAGATGAAGGCAGAATGAGAAAGTTCACATTTCAAGGTGCTCAGATTTGCCAAATGATAAAAGGAAATAGTATTTAAAAGTAACTACAGAAGTAATTTGTGAAATAGTGGGAAATATATTAAAAATAAGAACAAGTCCACAAAACGTGATAATGGTGACCGAATTGGCTCAAATAAAGTTATGAACATCATCGTCAAAAAAGGTTAATGTATTAAAAAAAAAAAAGAAAAAGGAGCAGGCCCTCTACATATTCTCTTAGATCAGACCAATATGACCCTATTCCAGGAAAGGTGGATTGGTACTTTCTTTTTTTATTCCTAGGTAGGTCAAAGTTTAAAAGGTAAGAACTATCATATCTGACTATTTCTCTCTTACACATACCTTTAGTTTGTTTTTCTAAGAAAATATTTATTTATTTATGCATACAAGAGCTGGGGCGTAGGCCAGAGGTGTGTGGGAGCTGGAGAGTGGGGTGTAAGAGGATTCACCAGAGAGGGGAGCAGAACAGGCGGACTGATTGAAATACACTGCTGAGAGGAGCAACTGGTGAGACAGGAGAGGTCTGCTGCTCCTTGTGGGTCAGCAACCTGACTGAGGATTGAACTTGTGTTGCAGATAGCTTCATAGCGCTGAGACTTAACCCCTTGAGCCAGGGAGGCCCACATACATTTAGTTTTATTGATATTAAATGTAGTTACTTAATTTTGGTGAAAACCTTGAGTATGCCTTGCCCTGAAAGGTTTTTCCACTGCTGATGAATATAGTGTATTCTACTTCCTGCCACCCAGGAAGTCCTTGCAATTTTTTTCCATCATCATGTTCATACAGATAACGTATGACCATAAAAAAATCAGTGATAAAATTAATTTTTGAATTGACTTTGCAAAATTATTGCCTAAACATTAATGGATAAAATATTATTCTAAAAAATCCTATTTAAGAGAATGGAAGCAAAATAATTGGAATCTCACTCACAAAACTTAAAACATATAGAGATTTTGCATTAATATTGGTTTTGAAAACTGAAGCTGGTATATGGATTTCTTTCTGTTGTATAGTATACCAGACCTGAATTGTAAGGCTAGGGTAATAGAAGTCTATTCATAATTTTAATAATCTTTTTTACTAAAATAATAATACCAAGGAGCAAATGTTGCTGGTTCAAGACAGTTTCTTTCTTCCTTGTATTTGAATATCATGCAGCTATATAAATTTTAATGCTCATGTAAATAACCAGCTTACATTTAAAAAACTTTTTAATTGAATGATATCAAATACTTGTTATAATCTGTGAGATAATTGAAGCTTCACAATAAAATTCATTCAATACCAATAATAGCATTCATATAAATACATGCCTATGGTTTATTGACAATTTAGTACAATTCTAAGGACAGATAGTTATCTTCTGTTGTAGTTTTCATATTAAACAAATTTCAATTCAAAACAGTAACTATTTTAATATATTTGGGAATTTTCCCCAATTATATATTTTTCTTCAGTTTGAACAAATCCAGGTACTATCAAGTTATTAGACCTATTCCAATATTACTGTACCTATCACTGTTTCAAAATAAATTTTCCATTTTGACTAATAGAAAAAAATCAGGAGTAAATTTAGAAAATAACTCGTCTGGACAGCAGGACACCATATTTCTGTTATTTATTACAGCATATTCTCTGCTGAATAAGAACAAGAAACAACATGGATAATAAATAATTAGGATTCATCTTGTATCTGTAGTGGATACCAAATGCACAGTTACTGTGATGAAGGCAGGAGATAAATGGTTTATGAAGAAGATTCATTATTGAGGTATATCTTCAGAAAATAAACATACCAGAGTAATTTTAAAAAAGTTAAAATTTTAAAGTACCTTGTGTGGTGTTTAGTTCAAGAAATAATAATATCAAAACAATTAGAATTTAAACATCGGTTATATTTAGTGTATTTTTTTGTGATGCAGGGATATGATTATAATATACAACTTTTAAAATATTCATTTGACATTTTCTGAAATAATACTAGATAGAAACTGCAAGATAATACTGTTAATACTATGCAGGGTCACATGATTTTCCATTTTATCATTGTATTTTCTCACAATGGTAATGTAGTAGTTAATGTGGTTGGTGTTCATTGTATAGACAACTAACACCTGGCTTACTCAGGCTAACACTCTCCCACCAATAAGTAAAACTTGGTAGGATAGATTGTCTAATGCACAGATCTTTTGCTGTAGTTATAGTGTTAAGAAGTCCTTGTTATTATGAATGTGCATTATGAGTATATTGTACACAGTCCTGGTATGCAAATGTGTAGCATTCAGAGAAGTGAAATAATTCTGTGTTATTATTATCTTTGTAAATTACATCTTAAGAGTTTTTGAGGACTTTATGATGGCAGTTTTCTATAGTCACAGTCATACAGTATGTGCAGCACAAAGTGTTTTCTTTCACTATTAACAATAACTGAGCCAATGAAAATACTCTTTAAATATATACTCGGCAAGCAGTTATCTGGCTCTTCCTACTTACTATCCACAAACCATCTTTTATAATCGTCTTTTAAGACAGCATACGAAACAGCTTTGTAAACATCTGTTTTACATTGTTAATTGTCAGGAAAACTGGGGATTTAAATGCTTCTTTGGAATCCTCTTAATCCTATCAAGAAGAACACGTTGTATATGTTTGTCATTTCTTCTTAAGATTGTTCCTTTATCATTAAAGAAATAGAAATTGTCTTTATTTATTTTCTGAAAATGACTTCTAGGATTCTAACATTTTTACAGATATTTCAAGATATTGCTTTGTTGCAGTTAATTGAAATGATTAGCAACTCAGGCTATATTATGCCTTAAAAAGATGCGTGATTAATTTGGACTAGAATATATATAATGTGCCTTTTCAAGTAATTTCCAGCATTTCCTTGGGTGTAGTCCATGTCAAATATGCAATAGTTGAAAATCAATAAGAAAAGATATTTGTTAGTCAAATAACAGATTAATTTAGAGCTCCAAATCTCTTGTCATATTTATTCTTTAGGAATATATGCTTTATTTTCATGGACTTTTTCTGTTCCATAATCGAACCATTAATGTCATATGGAATATTTCTGACACTGATGTACTAAAAAGGCTTTTGCTATCATCCATTGTATCTTCTTCCTAAATGAGAAGGATCTGTTGTGATAATTATTGAAAAAATATTAAAATTTTGCTCAAGTTGTTTTGAATTTATAATTTAAAATGTAAAAGCAAATGCACCTATCTCTTGAGAACAGAGAGCGCATCCATAATTTAATAATTAAGTAATGTGTAATAACCAATAATCTTTTAAACCTATAAATAAATCTAAGTAAGAAGAGTATGGGATTTTAAGATAAGTAGTTGATTGTTAATGAAAACTTTCAGAACATAGTCATTTTAAAATATTTTATAATCTTTATTTAAGTTGCTTTACTTTTGTGAGATTAGAATTCATAGTGTATTTTTCTTTTTAAAAGACTTGTACTTTATTATTTTCTAAACTGGTATAAATTGGAAATCACTATTCGCTATTTATATCTACTTTTCAGTCTGCTTTTCAAACTTGTATTGAAGTGATATGGAACTAGGCCTTATCACTGCATATAAAATTAATTGAAATGACATATTGTTGCAGTTTCTATGGCAACCATATCATGATGCTGATGTTCTTAAAAATTTATAAACTATAATCTGAGATATGCTAATTCTAGTGAACATAGTTAACACATATTTGCTTAATATTCAGTTTAGTACTAAACTTCATCAACTTTGAAAGTAGGTTGATAACATATTGTATACAATTAAAAGAGGTTTTTTGTATTAAGCTCTTGAATTTAAATATTCTTTGTAGAAGCCTACTATTCTAGAACTTTATGTGACTAAGTGAAGGTTTTAATTTATTATTGTCTTAAAAAGACATGAATTAACATGACCATAATCGTTGTTGGAGATACTCACTATTGTTGTCTCCTCCCACCTCCCTTTAAAAGAAATATTCAAACCTAGTGCAAAACATCTTGATGAAAACTTAAGAGTTCAATAAAATTCAGTGGCTTATTTAAATAACAACAAATGTCCATTCTTGGAACATTGACTTATTTTTTCAGCTTTCTTTGTTTGTTTGACTTTAGCTGGATAACATCTTTATCTTATTTGTATGATTATGATACATGTTAGGTATAAAACTTAGCAAGTTATAGAGTAATTTTGCATAGCAATTAAAGACTGATTTGAAAGTATGGTTGAAATTTCTTTTGTAACTGATTTAAAACTAAACTATGTAAAATATGTTATTTGGAATGGGTTTATAACATATATTCTGTTTTTAAATAAAGTTTTTTAGATATAGCTTTTAGTAAGATAAAAACTTTTAGAAATGTATTACTTGTTGCTTAATAAAATATCTGAGTTAATTTAAATAGTATATGCTAAATAAAGTGAATTAACATCATATATAATTATTAAATATACTTATGTTAAACAGTATACATATGCTGGAATATTTGGTAAAAATTAATTTTCAACAGATATGCAATAGGCATTTAAATGATATTTATTAATCATAAAAGCATAAAAGAGATCCAGTTAGTTAGCACACTTTCAATTTGCTATGCACATACCAGGCACTCAATAAATACTGAACTATGAACAAAAATATGGAAAACAAGCAAAAGTCTTCAATGTAATATTGTCATTTAAAAGCACACATACACAAAAGATATCCTCCACTTAGTATTTTTAAAATCAGGAAACTGGGATTTGGAAGAAAGATTTTTAAGTAACACATTTTATAATTAGAGAATTTAGTCAGTTTCAATTTTTAAAAACACAATGTTAGCATATAATAATACATAAATAATAAAATTTCTAAGGTAACTTATCAAACTTTTAAGACTAGTAATATTGGTACATTATTGGTTTATTGTTTGATATCAGAAATAGTTTGAAAGAATTATTTTTGTGTCACTTGCCTGTCTTTCATTAGGCTCTGGAATGAATTTATATGATTTATCAAATGTTTCTAGTGTAGCTAAAATGTATAATGAGTGGAATAGTAGTCATCTCAATGAATTGTGAATCTTAGATTTGGAAGTGTTTCTTCAATAGAGAGAGGCACAGATGGAGAGATGCATATACTTTAGTAGAGTTACTTGATGATGAAAAGGTAACATGGTATCTCAGCAGGGCGTTGTCATAAGGCATACTTTGATTTTAGTGAATAAAATTTATTTGTTTGAATTGTTATATAACCATCATATTTTTCCTTTCTGTGTTTTTATGATATTCATGTTTACCCATGTAATTATTTAGATGACTTTTAGTTAGAAAAATCTACATATCCTTGTTAGATAAACATTTGGATGACTGATAAAAATTTCACTTTTCATCTGGATTTTATAGTGGCATCAATTTTGGCATCCTTAAACTATAAAATAACCGCTACTTTAACAAGTAATTTTCTTTTAGATTGTATTTCAAAAATACTAGGTCTGGCATTTAAAAATATTAGATCTAATATGTATTTTTTTTGAGTTAGAAGTTTGTAATTTTATGGTTTCTACCACATTTCTTATAGTTTTATTTCATTATATTTTGCTATTGATACTCTATTTATAGCAAAGTGAAGCTTATATACTAGATAGTGACAACGTTTCCCACATTGTTAGGATTTTGATTTAGAGATCATGGATTTGGTGTTTGACTTCATTATGAGCCATGTATTCTGTTTCCATAATCATTGGCCTTTCATTTGATTTTTCATTAAATGAGGTTTCTAACCAGGATTAGTTTTTGTCAGTTACAATAGGTTTCATGTGTATATCCCTCCCATTTAAGGGAAGATGAACTGCCAGGATTTTGTATGGTAAAACCAAGGGCCCTCTGAGATAAGGCTCTGGGGGCATTGTGCAAATCTAATGTTCTTCCATGAAGTTGGCCCACCCCACTGCGACTAAGAAATGAGATGATTTGAAGGCTATTACATACTTAAGGTTTTCATAGTGGATTAGAGTAGCATTACTTAGCACAGGTGTTTCTATAATTGGGATTCCCTGGGAAAATTCAGCACTATATTCTATAACACTCAGCTTTCCACATGAGTGGAGGAGTGATCCAATGTTAATTTGCTAGGCTGTGGCATGAAACAGGGGAATGGGGTTTGGCTTGGGGGCCTGTTGCTTCTCCTCTTGGAAAAAACATTTCCTGTTGTCCATTATTAACCTTCTAGTGCTCTTTTAAAAATTTAACTTGTTATTTTTATTATTATTTTGCTGACCAAACTATTGGAAGGCCCCAGCTCCAGTCAGTAAGAGGTGACTTACGGTCTCATATCCCACATGGTAGCTTCTGAATGTCCTTTTTCTTGAGATAAGTAGAATTAATTGTTCTCGCCTTGTGTAAAGCATTACATTAAAACAATGTCTATGCACCCCAGCAGCAGGAAAATAACCGAGACACTCCGGTTACAGTTCACGGAGGAAAGTGGGCTTGGAGTGGCCTCGCAGAAGTCCCCAAGCACCGGAGGCATAGTCAAGGCATAACAAAGAACAACCATAAGTTATTTCAGGGTTTAGCAAGGGAGTTAATAAGCCCAGCTGGTATCTTTCTAATGCAAGGCGTGAATACAGGAAGAACGTGTGCGTAAAAGTGGGAAAATTGAAAATTGCTGATCCAATCAACGATCATTATTTTACCGAATCCATTGTTAGCATGAAAGACTGATTTCCTGAGAAATGGGCGACTACAGAGCTAAGTGTCCAGCAGGCGGTCGGTTGCCTGAATGTCCCTTTTCTGCCCGCATTTCTCATCCGGGGGCCACTAGTGACCTCGGGCCTGGCCGCGCCCCTGAGTCCCTTTGTCTGTCGCCTGCCCCGGGGGTGGAGAGCTAGTAGGAGAGGAACCCCGGGGAGTGCAGGTTCCACGCTGGACTGAGGTAGCTGCAAAAGGGAGCTCGGTCCTTTGCAGAGCTCGCAGAGGATGCCGTGCGTCTCCGAAGCTGCCTGCACCTCCACGCCCCTGCTCTGGGAGTTAGTGCCTGAAGTTTGGGGCAGCAGCGCCTACCTTGGAGCTGCAGACTCTGGCTCCGAGCTTTTTGCTCAGCTGGGAGACAGAGCCTTCGCTAAGTTCCCGGTTATTGGTTTCAGCTACTGGACAGTTGAAGCCCTCAGTCTCCCCCGCCAGGTCTCGAGGGCTGGCCGTGCCTACCGGTCGGCCGGTCTACTCGCGGGGCGCCCTCCCCTTTCTTCCCCGTCAAGGGACGGTCCCGGGGGATCGCGAAGGCTGTGGGCCGGCGTCGCCCGGGTGGGTCTAGACCGCGGGAGCCGGGCGCAGTCTTGCGCTCGACCTCAAGGTGGCGACTTAGGCACGTTAACGAAACTCGGCGGAGCCGGCCGGTTGGCACCCTCCGGTTCTTCCACATATTTTCTTAGTTTTCCCGCGGCTCTGGAGCCGGCTGAATTGACTGTTTAAAGGGACTCGAGTTTAGATGAAGTGTTCGGCCAGAACGGCGGAATGTGCGTGTGTGTCGGTGTGCGCGCGCGCGCGCGCGAGGGGAGGCCGCGGGAGAAGGCGGTGGGGTGCAAAAGCTTCGGTGGAACCCGTTTGGGGCGCCGCGAGCCTCCGCCGCATCACCTGAGCCCTTAGGCCAGGAGACCGGGTGGGCAGAGGCTCCCGCGCCGCTCTGCAGCCGGAGATGCCGCGGCCGGTGCGCAGCTGGCAAAGGGACCGAGGGGTCTGGTGGCTGCGGCCAGCAGTAGAAGATTCGCTAACCTCCTTTGCAGTGGTGCCCACAATTTATGAGTGGAGAGACCTGGAAAATAAAGCCCTGCGTCGCGCCGTGCCCTTCTCCGGGGTGCGTGCCGGCTGATCGGAGTGGGAGGGGTTTTAGGGGGTGGGGAGGGGAGACACACAGACAGTGAAAGAATAAACGTGTGACAGTCACACAGTCTTACCTCCAGGACGAAAGGACACGGTTCCTAGAACTGAGATTTCCATAGCCAGTCTGCATCCCAGCTGTTTCTCCCGTAGGCTCTTTGCTGCCTAACACAGCCTTCTGACTAACTTGGACGAGGCTTGAGCTGCCCCCCCCTCTTTTTCCTCCCCCTTTTCTTTCCAGACATCCCCTAAACTCAACCCAGGGCAAATCCTGAAGTCGGTACAGTACAGAGCTTCCATTCAATCGTCTGTGTGTGTGTTGGGGGGTGGGGGGGTCCCGTTTACAGTTTTGCTTAGGCAGATGGAAGAGGTAGATGGTTGCGGGACTTTGGAGGGGTGCATGGGGCTGGCATGGGGTGTTGGTGGCAGGGAAGCGCGACTTCTGTTAGATCTTGGTGCTGCAGGTAAGGTCCCCCTATTCGAGCTGCCCTCCTACGAGCTGCCCTCCTACCGAGCTGCCGAGGCGGCTGAGAGCGGAGGGCGAGCCTCCTTGGATGACTGGGGAGAGGAGGGGGGTGGAGTGGGCGAGAAGTGGACCCTGGACAGGCTCCACGAATACATTGTCTTGGCTCTTGTCTGTGCCCGCTCAGCTTTCAGGAGCCTTTCAAGCAGGGTAGTATGCCCTCGTTTTTTTTTTTCTTTTCTTCTTTCTCCCCTCCTAAAATGTGTTTTAAAAGAAGCGACTGCCCTTCTAACATAAGTTAAAAACCTTTCTCTGACTTTCCATTTGAGGTGTCAAAAGGATTAAATAAATGAAACTTTATTTGACCGGGGAGTTTACCCAGAGACTCAACGACATCCCGGGTCTTTGGCCTTATTCTAATTCCGTGGTGGTAATTACCCTTCGTTTCTTTAAGTGCAATAGATTTATTGCCTTAGAGACTATGCACAGTTTGATTGAATTATTCATTTTTTTTTCTTTGGTGTAGACTGCATCTGGGGACTCTGATGTGACGTGTAGATTTTTTTTTCAGGAACAAAGGGAATGTGGAAATGAAAGAGAGAGGGAGAGAGAGGCTGGCAGATGTAATGAGACGCGGTGAAGGTGTACGCAGACTGGCACTCCCACGCCTCCCTTCTGCTCTCACTGCAGCCCCGGGTAACTCGCAGGCTAACACAAACAGCTTTTCTCCCGCAGCCTGCCCTCTGTCACTGTAAGTACATCAGCCTTCTCTTATCAGCATGCAGATTCCAGCCACGCACTCCCCTAGCCTTGGCTTTGCACCTAAAGACAGCAGGCGCACATTTAAGAATTAACTTTCCTAAGCCAGGAAAGGCATGTCTGTAAAACTTATTTTTGATTTATCCTTATTTTTCTTTGGAAAAAAAAGTTCATGCATTTTTACCACTTTCCCCCACCTCCTTTGTGGCGGTGCTGCTGCTGTTACTGTCGCTACCGCTGTGGTCTTCCCAACAGGATGACGCGCAGATTCAAATGAAATTTGATGTTACTCGCCATCCATGTAAAGTCGAGGGACAATGCCTTGTCTTTTTGCAAAATGACGTCTTAAAGAAGGCAGACCATTCTTTGCAGTTTGCCTCTTGCTTTTGTTGTGGAAACACGAGTTCCGACCTTTTTGAGGCAGAGTCCCAAGGGCACCGTTATTTGGGAGTTCGGGCTATATGGTTACACCAAACTTAACCGAAGTGCGATGAACTGCTGGAGTGGGGATATGTTTGTTATCCCTGTTTAAGGAAAGCAACTGCTAAAACTTTTCTCCATGCTGTAATTAAAGTTTTCAACTTCCCTTTTGGCTTTTATACTCTTTCACGTACTCTTGGTTTCAGTAAAAGTTCTCATCCCCCCGCGTTTTGGAGCTAAAGACATTTCTGTGTGTCCTATTTCTACTGTAGCTATAGAGCCCTTTTCTGCAAGAAGTTGGCGACCTTAAAGATGAAGTCATGTAGCTGTGAATTGTCCGCCGGTTGGTGTAAGGAGACTTTCAGGGCGAGAACGCGAGGTTTTAACAGTTGTTTTGATTTTGGCGTGGGTGCTTTCAATATTAACTTCTTGAGCAGAATTCTTTGCGTTCCCCTTCCCAAGTTCAGGAGGAACCTCTCTCCAGGAATCGTGCGCGCTTTTCCTTTGAGGGTTCGCGCCTCTTCTCTGGAGGTGCGAGGCCAAACTTAGCAAAGCCGTATTGCCTTTGCTGGTTGTTGCCGAGCGCGGGGACACCGCGAATGCAGAGAGGCAGCGAGAGCTGTGAACAGGTAAGTCAGCCCCCCACCGCTCGTCTCGCGTCACCCCCTGGTTCCCCTAGCTCGCCGCTCCCGACTTCTTGCGCCGCACGCATGGGGTCGGGCCACCTGGGAAGGTGAACTCCAGCGCGCGGGAATCCAGCCGCGGTGCCTGGGTGTTCTCCGCTCCTCGCGCGACTTCTCTGAGCCCGTAGGCCAGTGCGGGCTAGGGGGAGAACCCGGCACTGCAGTCCGCTGTGGCGCACCCCGCCTTGCCCCCAGCGCTGTACTGTTGCGCCCCAGGCGAGAAAGGAAACCCTTAGCGCGCACCCCCCGCCCCCAGGGCCACGTGTCACCCTAGGCACAGTCTCAAGTGCCGCTCCGACACCCCAAACTTTAGTT
Organism: Talpa europaea; assembly: GCF_964194135.1. Classification (NCBI taxonomy): domain Eukaryota; kingdom Metazoa; phylum Chordata; class Mammalia; order Eulipotyphla; family Talpidae; genus Talpa; species Talpa europaea. The sequence goes on along the minus strand of NC_140073.1, from coordinate 39,330,188 downwards.
TCTTCCCTTTAGGGATCGATGTTGTGTCCCGCTCCGGGTTCCACCTCATCGTTCTACTTTGGTGTCAGTTTGTTAGAGAAAAGTCTAAAGAGGATTCCAGCCACTTCTTGCCTGGAAGTCCGTCGCGGCCCAGTATTGGGGCCTTGAACGCCAGAGATTTTGATAACATCGCTTCCTCCCTACCCCCCCAACTCCTTTGCCTCCCTCCAGCGGCCTGCATCTGGTCGTTGGGATCAGTCTTACCCCCCCAAGTCCTTAAGTGCTGTGTGGTTTAAAGATACGGAGCCTCTGGTGCTTGGAAAGTCAGACTTGTCGCAGCAACTTTAAGGAACCTAGTCGCGGCCAGCGTTTCCGTCCCGGATGTTTCACCTACTGCAGTGGCTCTTCCCTGGAGGATCAGGCTTTGGGACTTGCATTGCCCGCTTTGCTCTCAGTTTTAATTCTGCAGGCTTTTAGGGCAGGTCGTTCGATTTTGACCTCTCTAGGCTTTGGAGAGAACTTTTGGCCTCTTTGGTTGAGTTGCAGGGCAGGTGACCCAAGTGTGAAACAGAAGGCTGGGCCACATTCATTCATAAAAACCAAACAAAAATAAAACAAAACCAAGAAGAGATTTGATTCCTGTTAGGTTAGAATCACCGGTTTGAGCTTGCCCCTTGGCCCTGGCGGGTCAAGGGGGCATTCCAGGCAGTTCTGGGAGAGAGGACATACAGAGCTGGCAAGCAAGGCGAAGGCATTCTCTTCACCTTCCCTTAGTCTCTGGAGCCTTGAGGCTGACTTTTGAGTCCTGAAAGTTACTAAAGGTATAGGGGACACAAGATTTCTCCTTGGGGAATAGCTCTCCCTTCAACCAGCACTCCTCACGTCACTTTAAGATCCAGTTGTCAAGCATCATTATTTCCTATTGGGGTAGAAGTATTGGGCTATTCCTTCTGCCCCACTGATCCCATGTGCTTGTCCCCACTCTATTTCTATCCTTTTCCTCTTCTTGCCTGGAATTCATATGAAGCCATACATGGAATATACTTTGGGAAGTCAATATATGATTGACATTTCAGCTTGTACCATCTTCTGCCATTGTTTACTCTCCATTGTCCTCAAAGTTAATGTACCAAAGAGGAGGCTCTCTCCCCTTTACCTTTTATCACTTAGTCTGTGGGAGGGCTTCCTTCCTTCATCTGGCACATATAAGTTTCCACGCATTCTCTGACTTTTCTGGCCATCATTTCCGACCCCTCCCTCCTGGTTCATCTCTTTTCACAAAGTTCCTGTTTAGGAAGTATTTCAAAGTGGTCATTTCATATCAATTTTACATAGTAAGGACCACTGCTTTACAAATTCCTGCAGGTTATGCTGCTATGTCAGAACCTCTCTCCCAGCTTTTAATCTCAGACATGCTTTTTAACTCGTCACTGACCTCAGTTTCTCAAATCTAGCCTCTTTCTTTGGGCCTGGATTAAGGAAGGCCAATCTCACCTCATGCACACTACCTCTATCTAGATAGTTCTGTGTTTGCTGCTGTCAAAGCCGGTTTTCTCATCTATCCCTTTTACTCTGCTTGTGTACTCCCTGACACATTGATTATTCCCTCCTCTTCCAGTCTCCTAGCTTTTTTGCACTAAGATAAAGCTCCAGGTTTGCTTCTTTAGGCCACTCTGTACCCTCTAAACTTTTATCTACCCCACACATGCATCAGAGAATCCTTAATTTTTGTAGGTTATTGTGGGGCCTTTTAGACATCATTTTCTACTTCTCACTTGGGCATTTTACATGTTGCCTGAGTTGACTGAAACTCTTTTCATCTTCTATAATTTCCAATACACCTCTCTTGAAACCGTTCCCCAGATCTTTCCCTCTACATATAATTGACATATATCACCCATCTGATTCCAAGTAGCACAGACCTAGCCATCTAATAAATGTAGAACTATTTACTGTTGTGAAGGTATAATAATTTGGGGGGTACTTTTTACACGTATGGCTATTTATAATAATTTTAACCCACAAACTCCATAATTCACGTGGCTTCCAGAACATTGCCACCTGCTTACATTCAAACTGTTAATTGCTTTCTTTTCTTTTTCTCTTGCAATTCCTGCTCCTCCTTCACCCTTAAAACTTAGTTTCTCTTCACCCATTTACTGAGATCTTACTACCCAGTGTGCTTTTATTATCTCTGCAACCTGCATCTTTTTCTTTACTCTTTTTGACCACTTCTCTCCTTAAAAATTTCCTTCACCCTTATTATTTATCCTACTGGCCACCTTTCTTTGCTTCCTCCTGGTCTGCATCAATCCTGGTCCTTTTCTTTTTCTTCTTTTCTGTATCTCCCTTGACTCACTGTCGTGGTCCAGTTCTGTCCCTCCACACTCCTCAATATTCAGCCTCTTCCTTCTCGGTCACATAACTTTTTCAAAGCACAAACTACCACGCTCACATTTTCCTCTTCCACTTTCTTCTTGTCCGCAGTTTGCTAATTTCTGTCGCCAATTGTCTACCTTTTCCCTATTTCAGTTTCCCTTCCTCTTGACTCCTCCTTCCAGCAGCCCCAGCCCTAACAGCACTCCAAGGGTTCTCACTCAGGCTGTCTCTCTCCCACCTAATACTTTCGTCACCACCCTCGGCCCCCAGCTCTCCCTCTTCTTTGTCTCTCTCCAATTCTCTCCTACGAGTCTCTTCTCTCTTCCTGGGCGCTCGCTCCAGTTCCAACCTCTGCTCCTGCCGAGCTCTCTGCCCTCTCTCTCCCTCCCTCTCGCTCTCTCTCCCCGGCTCTCTCCTGCCTTTGCCTCCCGCTCTCCCCACCTCTTCCCCCGGGCCCCCCCTCTCCCTCCCTCCCAGCTTCCCCGCCTGGCTCGCTGCCTCCCTCGCCTCTTGTCTCATCTTGCCTGTGTTGTCTGGGAGGGGAGCCCTGCCTCCTCTCCCCGCTCAGATCAATGCCCTGGCCACTCACTTTCTGATGTTGCACGACGGGAAATGCTTTGAATACTTACGACATGGCCGCTCACACTGATTGCCAAGATTGACAGCACTAACCATCGCCTTCACTTGTTTCAAGGGGGAAACCCCTAGTCACCCCGCTTTGCGTTCACCTCCCGGCACCCCGGCGGCCAACTTCTGCGGGTCGGCGCTCCCCCCGCGCGCTGCGGGACACCCCCGCATACTTCAGCTAACGGGCTCGGCCGGCCTCGGCGCTGGGTGGTTCTGCTCTCTTGCTCCCGGGGCTGTGCTAATTGACCTAACATCGACTCCCCATGACTTAAAACATTTTTTTTTTTATTTGTATCTCTCCCTTTTTCTTTAATGCCATTTACTCCTGCGGCGCAGCGCACAAGGAGCCCTCCCGTGCGGTACCATCCTGGAGCCCGCCCAGGTAACCGGGACGGCGCAAGCGATCTGGAGAGCCAGGGCGGCAGCGCGAGCGCGCGCGGCCCGCCTGTGAGCTACCTGTTGGGGAGCCGGAGGAGGGGTAGTGGGCTGGAGCCCCGGGGCCGGACCGCGGGTCCCCAGAGCCTTCTGCTCCCGCCCTTCCCGGCAGCTCCGGGGCTAGTTTCTCGGAGCTGGGACTGCGGGGCTGGGGCAGGACAGGCGCAGGGACCCGCGCGCCGAGCGCGAGGAGCTCGGCGAGGGCTCGGGTGGCCGCCCAGCTCCCGCGGGCTTCTGCGCCGGGATGGGGAGGGGGGGTGGAGCAGGGGGAGGGCGCTCCGCGGGGCCGGCGCGCAGGGGGAGTGGAGGCTGAGACGAGGGCCCGAGCGCCTGCCGCTCGCCGGTGGACGCGCGAGCCCGGGATGCGTCCCCCTCTCAGAGAGTTGCGCCTTGTTCCGGAGGCGGTGACAGATCTGCGCGGCGGGCTTCTGGTGCTCGTGCCACCCCCCCACCCCCCCCACCCCATGCACTCTGAGCAAACACATGTTGTAGCTGTAGATAACTGTGCGTAGGACACCCAGGCAAAGGGGAAGGGGAGCGAGGCAACGCGACCTCTGACAACAGAAAGCTGTTCTCGCCATCCTAAGTATTCGTCCGGAAATCTGTCCGCCCTCTCGGCCCACTTCATACCTCCTTCTCCGCCTCCCCGAATAGGTGTGCTAATCTGTGTCACTGGGAATGGTGTGCAAAAGAAGTCAGGTGGCTTAGAGAAAGAATTTTTAAGTCTGCGTGAAGTTTGAGGTAGGTATTCCATTGAAGTTTCTGCAAGTGTGTGATGGAGGAGGCTGGTGTAGTGTCTCGCTCTCTGTCTCTCTCTGTCTCTGTCTGTCTGTCTGTCCGTCTGTCTCTGGCCCTGGCTCTGGCTCTGGCTCTCCCCACCCCAGGCGTGTGCAACTCAGTGAGGGTGCAGAAGGGACCGATGGGGAGCGATGCCCTGTGTGCCCACGAGAGGGCGGTATCCCGAGGGCTTTGTGAGCTTGTACCTTGTTATCGCTGCAAACTTGGGTTCAGAGAAAGTTAGACCGAAACTTTCAAACTGATAGCGCGTCTCATTCCGGGATATCAGGAGAGAAGGGAGGAGAAGGAGGAAAGGCAGTAGTGAAGACAGAAGAAGGACGAGAGGGGGGGGAGACAGGGAGGGAGGGACAGAGAGAGAGAGAGAGAGAGAGAGAGAGAGAGAGAGAGAGAAGAAGAAAGAAGCGAGGCAGCCAGCCAGCCTGCCCCGGGAGAGTCCTAGTCACACTAGGGCGAGGGGGAGGGCGGTTTTAATTGTGGGTTTGGCCGCCTGACGACTGGAGTGCCCTCCTCGGCCCGTCTTAGTTGTAGCCGGAGGTCATGTAAATCGACCTTAAAAGAATGCATAAGCCATAAATTAAAATAAACCCTCACCCAAGGGCTGATCCATAAGTAGACAATATCCAACCTGGACAAAACGGGCTTCCCTTACCAGCCGACCTAAACCGCATCCCCCCAAAGAATAGAGACTAAATGCAAAGTAAGTTTCCCGACGGATATTTTGTTTTCTTGAAAAGTGTCGCGTTGACTCGCCGCGTGACGGAGATGCCGCAGTTTTCTGGGGGCGCTTCAGGGTCCGCCAGGCTCGGGGTGCGGGAGTTTGGGAGGACCTGCCGGGCTGCTGGGCTTCTGAACGCTACCCTCACCCCACCCCACCCCCATTTTGCTTTGGAAACTTCGACTGTTTGTGGGGTGGACGCTGGCCGAGGGCGGGCGAAAGAGGAGGATCCCGCCGTGCGCCCCGCGGGGGTGACGCTGGCCGGCGGGGGCTCCTCGGGAAAACCCGGGTGGCTAGAAACCCGCGCGCGCCCCGCGCCCACCCTCGCCCCGCCGCCGCCCCGTCGCCGCTTCTCCCGGGACCCCGAGCGGGCGGCCCGGGTGCTCGGGTGCTCGGGCTCCCTCCCTTCCTTGCGCATTTTGGGATCTGACTTTTAATGATCTTTTTAGGAATAAACAAACTGCGCCCCTAGACACTCCGCACCCAAGTGCTTGTCTGTGGTTCTCTTTGCTCGGGACGCTGCGGCCGCGCCGCGGGGCCGGGGGGGCGTGTACAGCGGCCCCCAGCCCTGCTCCTCGCGGGCGCGGGCTCACCCCAGCCAGCCTGCGGGGCGCGGGGATCCCCGCGAGTTTCTTTCCCGCCGCGCTCGTTCCCACCCGCGTCCCTGCGCCCGGCCGGCGCCCTGCGTCCTCCTGGGCGCCCGGCCCGGCCCCGCCGCCCGCTGCCTGCTCCCCAGACCCGCTGGGACCCGCCACTCCGGGCCGGCCCAGGCCCGGGGGCGGTGCCGCCACCCGCCCCGAGGCCCAGCCCGGGCAGGCCGCGCCCGGGGGAGCCGCTCGCTTCTTTCTCCCTTAAAGGGCCGGTCGGAGAAGGAAAAAGGGGCTTGTGCGGAGGCGCCCCGCACCGCGCCCAGGCGCCCGCAGGCGCGGCCGGGGCTGCCGAGGGCTGATTAGCGCCTCTGCGCGGGCTCCAGCCGGGGCGCGCCGCGGAGCTTTGAGATAAAAAGAGAATCGGTGTGTTGGGAGCAGATAAAAGGTGGTTTGGTTGTCGCCAGCACGTTTTCAGTTTTATTTACGCTCCCTCGGGCTGACCAAGTTTGCAGAACGCTCGTCTGCGTGCATGGCTAGGGCGGCTGCCGTCCCGGCTCCGGGGCCAGACAGACGCCGCCGCCTGCGCTGGCGGGGCCGGGCTGCGGCGAGACGGGCTGTCCCGGCTGCTGCCGTGCGTGGCCGCCTCCGAGGCCGTGTTTGCAGATTTGGTCGCGAGGTGGCCGGAGGCGGGACCCCCGCCGGCTCGGCGGGCTCGGGCGGCGCTCGGGCCGGGGCGCAGCCGGGCGCTCTCCCCCGCCGCGGGGTCGCGGCCCCGGCCCGCCGGCCCCGCTGTCTGCCGGGCGGAGTCGGGAGACGAAAGTTCCCCCTCTCCTCTGCCTTCCCCAGGGTCCCCGCTCTGCGCCCCTTTATAGTCACATGTCCGGGTTTTTCCCCGGGTCCCGCGGAGAACAGACGCAGCCCCGCCCCGTCTATTTCTGGGAGGTGGGTTTGGTGAGTAAAAAGGTCAAGTGGTGGGTCCGCGAGCTGGGCCCTGGCAGGGGGCGGGGGGCACAGGACGGACACCTGGCAAGCACCGCCCCGCCGTCTCCCACCCCACCCTCTCCACCCGGCGGGTCTGCCCGCCCACAGCTGGCCTCCCCAAGCCGCATTCCTGCCCTAAGTGAGAGGCTGTGGGAAAAGCAATCCCGAACCGGCCAAGAGCCGACGAAGCCGATCCCGCGATGGCATTTTGTTTTGAACAGTTGCTGGGGTTGACGTTTCCTCATAAGGTAAGGTGTCACTGGACAGTCGGCTGCCCAAATGCCACATGTATAATTAGCCTGCGCACTCAGCACCTAGTCCCCGAGGCCCGCAGGCACGGGCTGCGACGGCCCGGTCCTCCCAACTTCGTTTGCCCTGCAGGATTCCCCAGGGAGGGCCCAAACGGCTAGGACAACCCAGACAGGCCCTGAAACCAGGAAGACTGTAGTCCTATCTTTGATGCCCCCCCCCACCCCCCACCCCCTTCTCTTTATTTTTCGGTTTAGTGGGAAATACTGGTTAGAGGAGTAAACCGGACACCGTCAGTGGGTTGCAGACTGAGTGTAGAAAGTGGAATCAGAGTAAATCTGGAAATCCATCTCTTCACACCCCGCCCATGGGGGAGGGGCTGCTGGTGCCCCTCTATCTGCACTAACCTAGTAGGACCAGCCCAGACTTGGCATTGTATCTTGCTCCAGGGATACCCTAGTAGGTGCTTCAGGCTTGCAGTTTGGATTGTTCACCTGTCAGTGCTCCCTTCCCCCCAAGACCTAGAGGTCTCTCAGCAAGTCTGTGTCCTGACTGAAGCTTCTGTTTTCCCCCTCCAGGCCTAGCCGCTTGGGGTTGCTAGTGTTCACTGTGGGGTGAGCCAGGAAAGAGCTGCCCTCTCTGTTTCACTCCTGTTCAGCTCGGGGTTCTTCGGAGCAGTGCCTTGTCCTCTCTGTCTGTATCCAGATTTGAACTTGAACTAGCTTCCCAGACCCCAATCTCAGGTCAGAGTTAGCCTGCACTCTCTGACAGAGACCAGATTTCTGCAATCATGAACCTGACCTTCCCTCCGTCACCCCGTGTAGTCACTGTGGAATTCAACATTGAGCATTAAGCACTTTGCTCAGTCTCCTTCCTCTCCTTGTTTCTAGGGCACTCAGACATGTCTGATACCTAGTAGAAGATTCCCTTTTTTAAGACAAACAAGCAAACATCCCAAATCTTCCACAAGTTTAGTGAGATGGGTTAGCTTTCCTATGGCAGCAAGAATGCACCTTTCTTTGGGAGGTTGAGCACTGTTTATTTAGTTGTGTTTGCTTTTCATTGAACCAATGAAATATTTCATTTTCTTATTATAGGGGAAAATTTATGACTGAATTTTTCTCAACTCTAGGAGACCATAAATGCATTATCTATATACTTTTGAGACTCTCTTCCCGAACAACATATGTGAGCACATGGGCAGTAGGCCAAATGACTTGTAGATTATTTTTCTACTTACATTTTTTGAAGTATCATAAATCAAGAGATTGGTCTTATCCTAAAACAACAACAAAAACAACAATCACCAAGAAAAAAACCCTACAAAAACCCTTCAGACTCTGAAAGCAAGCAAGTGCACATCACAATTATTAGATCTAGTTTATGACCGAAGGCAGTGAGTAACCAGGGTTCAGACAAGTGCTAGGTCATTAATTCCTTAGGCAAACTGACATCCTCTATTGCTTTTCTCATGTACCACCAATACTTCCTTTCTCCTCTTTTGTCCCACCATATTTCCCTACTTATTGTGGCAAAAGCTAGATAGTATTTTTTTGTTTATTGTTTATTGTGCTTATTGAGAGGCTCAGTTTTTGTTTTGGAAGAAACGAGAAGGAGCTTTCTTTTGGTATGTATATACTTTTTAAAATGCAAAAAAACCATTTATGAGTTTTTTTTTTAATTATGGAGCATGATATAAACTCCTGTAAAGTACATTGTATAACTACAACACTATAGAATTACGCTATACAATAAAGAGAAACATAAAAAATATTAATAAAGCAGTGTTAATACTTCAAGCTGATTCTATAATGGATTCAATAATAATCTAGAAGAAATGATGTTGCATTGGAATATATTGTCCGAGGGACACTTTTTCATTAGTAGCAGAAGCAACAGATATTTTTCTTCGTAAAGGAAAAACATATTTAAAATATGGCAACATATCTAGCAAATCTTTCTTATACACGGCTTTAAAAATACATTACCTTAAATATATAAATGATAAATTTCAGTGGTATTAAGATTTTATACCTTTCTATTTGGCTTTTTGAAGGACTTACTGGATTATTGGTCATTGATGAGATTGCTGCACATATCAATTTTATATTGAAGAAATTAGTGACATTTTAAGTAATTCTCTTTCAATTAGTATAGTAGGTACTGGAATAAGTGAATTTTCTTTTAACAAGGTGTAATATGGGTTGGCTTCAACATTTTTAATATCTTCAGGTTTGTTTGTTAGGTTATATACCTCTCTAAGTTTGAAAGAATTTTCTTGTTAGTGACAGAATTTATATATACTTTTTCACTATTTAGAAAGAGCATTCTATAAAATTGTAGTACAGCACAACAAAATTTTTAATTGATCTAAGAGCTATTTGTTTAAATGTAGTTTAGAGATGCATATATATCAGTTGATGTTTTTGAAGTCAAGTGAAACATTCCATCAAGATAATGTGTCTGAGAGTACCATATCAGGCACAGACAGGTACTAGAAATGATAAAACACAGATAACATACAGCAAGAGGATTTGCAGATGGGATGTATTATCTGCTGTCATGAGGTTATATGGGTCATATCATTGTTTTTAAAAAATTAATCTAAGTTGCTTTAGAATTATCAAGTTATGCAGGTATATAAGATTTAATGAGAACAGATATTGCAGAAAGTTGGTAAAAATTAACAAATATCTGTTGCTTTTTACAGGAAGAAATGGACTATTTTGAGGTTTGGTTTGCTTCTTGTTTAAGAAATATGACTCCTATTATTTTTTCCTAACAAGGAAACTAATGTATTGAACATTTTATGTCTTCATCCTGAGTCCACATTTTCTACTGTTATCCTCTGAATTGCAACAGACTTAAGTTAAAAAAAACAAAACAAAACTGGCACTCTAACGCAGTCTATGAAAAGCATTTTTTTAAATCAGATGTAAGAGCATTTTAAATGTATAACATATCCTTTTTGCTTGAGGTTTTTCAACTGTGATCTGAAAACTAATTGTTTTGCTAAGAGTTATATCAGAAACTTTCATTCTCTCATAATGTATTCATTATTCATTTATAGGAAGAGTATTTTTCCCCTTATTCTGTGGAAGGGGGTAAAAGCTTTTCAGCTAGTAATTTTGTTTAGACATTTAGTCCAGCTGGAAATAATTTTAAATTTGTGCTATGGCTTTTCATAGAGCTTTTCAAGTTTTAAGTATCCATTGTCATAATAAAAAAATCAGTTGAAGAATATGGATGGAGGTTATAAGATGGAATGTCATTTAAATCTACTACAGATTCTCTCACCTTCCAAAAACAGTTGCTTGTCTGTCTTTCCTCAAATCTATAGTAGTCTCAAAAAGGGAGCATGAAACCCTAAAACCTTAGAGAAGCAGTATCTATTCAGTTCTTAACTGCAAATCCTTCTTATCGTTGCTCAAAATATCCAACTTTACACCAATATTAGCCATTCTTTTTATAGTGACACCATGCTTAGTAAAAAACTTCTAAGCACTGAGGTCAGGTGTTGAGATTGGATTCTAGTTTATTTTTTATGAATCAGATAAAGATTTCTGTGCATGAGACCATATGTGAAGATGAGAGAACAAGAACATTTCCATATCAAAGGCAATATATCTGAGGCTGCATGGTAATTAAAATGCAGTGGTTTGGACTCTGTGCACTAGCACTTAAGCAGAGCATTGCCGGGACCTTGTGCATCATGCAGGCGGTTGCCTCTTGCATACTTCTTGAAATACACTTATAATTTTGTACAAACATTTATGCCAGTCCACACTTTTCTGTGGATAATTTGTATTTCATCCAAACCATTCAAAGTAGAAGTTATTTTTTGAGCTACCCCCTCATTATGGCTTTTGTGCGTCAACTATTTTTATTCTAGTTGTTTGTATTTCCTTTTACCAGAATGATGGCTTGTTTATATTCAGAATCTCTTCTTGCTCCACTAAGACCCCTTATATATCACTCATATGTTACTATTCACTCAAAAAAATTTCATCTTTAGGAAAGATGTGAATTATTTTCTAAAGTTGCTTATAGATGCTGTAATCTATTATAAACTAATAAACTATGTTCAAAAACTGAACTGTTCAGTTATTTCTACTTTATAATGCTAATATATCTAGTAATCCTCATTAACTGGTATAATACCTAATGTTGGAAAACATTCCTTTAAAAATATTTAAAGAATTCAGAAATGCTCTTTACCTTTTAATGGTGTAAAAATGTGTAGTGCCATTCTCTTTTATACTATTTCAAGTAAAAAGCCAGTTATTTGAATTTATAGAAATCTTTATCCTAAGATTTATAGGGAGATGCTTGATTTTACTTATAAAGAATTGAGCTAAGCATCTTAACCTGTAATTATTTGGGCATAAAATAGCAAAGCTAAAAAAAATCTATAAATCGGTAGTCCAAAGTTGTATATATTTTAGAAATTTTTGCATCTTTGGTAACTAACTTGAATTTGCTGTTCTGTAATTTTCTAGATTTTCTATTTATGTATTTGTTCTTCTCTAGAAACATTCTGCTCTGGTGCATGTGATCTGGAATTCACTGGTATATTTTACTAAGTTCTCCTTGTCCATGTAGCTTTTTGAAGATTTCTCTAGATTGAAGCACCATGTATTGAGGAGGCCTAATGTGACATTTTAAAATCCCCTAAGAGTTTTAGTGTTTTAAACTGTTTTGGATCAAAATTACTTAAGTATGTCGATTTTATACTTTTCATTGATGACATGTATAAATAAACATAATAAATATAGGGCAAATTCAAATACATTATGTGATGTACCAAGCATCCATACACTATATATTCTCTCAAGTTTTCCCTTGATCTCTTTCCTCTCTGAAAATCTTATAAGATAACCCTTTAAATGATCTATTATCCCTGCTACCTTTAATATTATATTGTTTCTAGTCATCACAAAAAGACAAATTGAAATGTCTACGTTTAATTTTAATATATTCATTTAAATGCAAAAAGGGGCTTTAGTACTAGTTGTACTTTGACTTCACTGAGCACAATCTCTGCTTCTTTGGAAAGTAGTTCTTTAAAATTAGACAAGAAAAATTAAATATACTTTACTTTCCACAAGCACACAAGCACAATATGTGGAAAAAAGAAAAGGCAACAATTTTTTTTTTTTTAAAATGAAGAGCCTCGTTTTCAAATGGAACTCTTTTTGAGGCATGATTGCAAATATTTCCTTTCATACTTTACAAACAGATCATGGTATAATGTGATCATTGGATAATGTGATTGGATAATGTAAATCATACTTTACAAACAGATCATTGGATAAAGAATTTACTAAGTTCTAGAACTCCTGAAGGGCATTTTTGAAGCCACAAGTCTACTTTCTAAGGATTTTCTCTTCTATTGAAGATTTTAATATTTGGTAGGTGGGGAAACTTAGGCGCTGTTGTCATGGTGCTAAGCAGGTCATTGGTAGAACTGGGGAAGAATGCCCCTAACTAGGAGAGAACAGTTCATTGTTCTTTCTTGGGAAGGAATATCAAAGGGCAGGAATGTTGTTAATTTTTCAGAAGTAGTCTACAGCTATCTCTTTGGGCATTGAACCTCCTATGTAGAAATCAGCTTCCCCATCCACCCTAACACATCCATGATGCAATCCCTAAGCCTTTGCTTCTTCACCTCTAAAATGGGAATAATAACACTATTTGCATCACGGGGTTATTGTGAGGATTAGATTACTTAAATGAATGTAAAGCACCAAGCTCAGGGCTTAGTGTATAGAATAAATATTTAATACATGTTATCTATGTACTTAGAATTATGGCTATCTGGCTTTCCATATCAGCTTCATTACACACTTGCTATGTAATCTTTGGCAAATTGCACATTCTGTTTCTTTTCCTCTTATATGAAATAGAGACAGCAATCCAAGTTCCTTTCTTACCTAGAAAGGATAATTCATTGGTTTTCCCATTCTAATTATTTTAGAAGCTCTCTTTATTTTGAAACCCTGCAAGAAGGTGGTCTTATAGTCTCCAAATCTAAATCTGTTTATTCTTGTTTACATTTTAAGAAAAAATGAAAACAGATATTCTTCATTTGAATAATAGAAGTGCATGTGAGGACAAAAATTCAATTTTCAATTTTTATTTCTTGATCTTTTCTTTGAAGTATTATTTTCTAAAGTAGTTATGTGATCTTGGCAAAGTTACACAACCTGTTTAAGTCTTATTTCCTAATTTTTAAAATGGGCATTGTGTTAGATTTGTGATCATATAGGGTTGTTGTGAAGTTTTTTGAGGTTAACGTATATAGAAGTACGTAGAACAGTTCTGGACAATTGTCTTAGTATAAATTGTCAATAGTTATGGGTTCAGTAGTAGAACCTTAGCAAGAGAAGGGTTCTTAATTCTCTTACATTTTATACAGTTCAGCTTTCAAAGTGCTTTTATATTCATTGCCTCATTCAATAAAAGGTATTCAGGATAGATAACCTCACCAGTAATACTGTCTAACTCGCTACTTGATAAAAATAAATGTTTCAATTGGGTTTTGCTTCAGGATATTATTCACTACAAACAAAACCTGTGTGTCATAAATTAGGGTTGGCTTTTTTGTCCTTCTTGCTTTCCATTCTCCAATGTCAGTGCTCATTTATTCTATCTTCATACTTATTTCCAGAGCCAGAACAATCTTGCATTTCCCATATACCAGTATAAATGAATAATACCGTGCTGATCAGAATAACTTTATTATCAGTTATATGTCTCTGATTAATAAAAACTCAAAAAAGATTTAATTTTACATAATAAGTATGGCTAGTTTGCTAGGTAGCAATCTTTCAAAATATGGGCGTGTGACAGAGGAGTGATAAAAAGTTCCTAGTGTTTAAACGGTGGGAATTATTTGCTTACATGATTTCAAAGATGAAAATGTGTGGTCCTAGTAAGGAGATATGAATACCGCTAATTTTATGTAGTGTGCTAATTACTATCGCGAAGATAAACATATACATCTATACATATATATATATATATACATATATATATAGATGAGCAGAAGTTTCTATGTTAAGGAGAATTTTTAATAGGAGATAGCTTTAGCTATAACTTAAATGATGATTAGGAATAGGTTATTTGAAGTAACATTGGACATTGCGGTAACATTTGATAGTATTAATGACTATTCTGTAGGTTGGACTGAAATATGTCATATTTGTGTCTTTGTGACTTCTAGAAAAGCCATGTCTATCATGAATATGATATGGCCATAGGTCAGCAGGTTAACCCCTGTAGTTCTCTTTCTTAACTCAGTATTGTATCTGGGACATTCCAAGTAGTAAGCTATAGCGGAATTTTTCAAATTGTGCTTTCCTTCAAATATGTCAGCCAGTAGGAAAATTAAAATATGCGGCTTCATATATAAATGAACAAGACTATGTGTTAGTAAAATCTTGTATCTTACACTGTAAAAAACTTTTTTTTCCCCCCAAACTATGTTTACTGAGGTAAAGTGTTTCACATCATTGTATCTGCTTTGGGAGTTATAAGTTTAAACCTCTATAAATGTATATTTTCATACCATGCCCACCACCAGTGCCCCAGAAACCCTCTGTGATCTCTATGATGATGTTCCACTGGGTCCCTCCCCACCCCCCACTCCCATTCTACCTCCTTTCCTCCAGGTGCCTCAGTTCTGCAGTAAAAAACCTTTGCCCCTGTACCCTCCCCAGTTGTCAAACAAGGTCTTAAAAGAAAGGACAGTATTTGGGCATTTTTAGATTTGAGTGTTATTTCGGAGTTTTCTGTTTGTTACAGGTTTTTAGGTGCCTTACATCATTTGTAGTTAAGGCATGTTCCATAACGCTGTTTCTTTTGAGGGACAATATAAAAATACTATGAAAATGCATTTAGCCACTGAATGATTCAGAGTTTTGGGAAGAAACACAAATTATTTTTTAAATAATGATGATAATGAAACAGTAGAGGTTACAAAGAAGTAGTAGCAGCAACACCCCTCTCTACCCTTGATAACTTATAAATGGGATGCTAAATCCCCCCTTTTAAGTTTTGTAATCTGGGATCTCATGTTTTCTAATTATTTATTGAATGGATTTTCTCTGAACCCACGAGCCTTCTTTTCTGTTATTTAGTTTGGAAATTTTCTCATATTTAGTAACTTGTTTCTCTCAATCAAACGTATCTATTGAGATTTTGCTGCTTATCTGACTTTGCAAAACCATCACTTTCTGGAAAAGACTTGGTGGTCATATAGGCTAGAAAAGCTTTGACCCTGGTTTCCAAAGACCCTGACCTGTTATTTTTCTTGACACTGCTTTGGCATGTTAGAGGCTCATGGTGTGATAAGGCCACGAAAAAATATGATGAAATCTCACTATTAAAAAGAAAGGGCTGAAGTTGGGCAAAGGAGGGAAGAAAGATGTGGAAGTTCTATTGAACAGTTTAAAATATCACTGTAGTCTCATTGAATTAGTTGTGATGACTTAATAATATTTTTCGTTAGGATTTTCAATTGTGATCCTTACCAAGAAGTAAAATACAACAAAAAGAAAACGAAAAACATTTAATACAGCAGCAGCTGAACAAAGTTTACCTAACTTGCAATACAGCATATTAGTTCACCAAGTCTGAGTAACATTTTGTATTCTTGAATGGGAAGATCAGATACATACTGAGGAAAATTGCACTATTTTAAAATTTGTGTGGTCCCTCTCCTTTATCTCCTACAAAGATGCAGGTTGAAATAGGTATAATGAGGTTTAAAAAAGAATTTTAGTGTTGGAACAACTAAAATTGTATGTTATATTTGTTTTTTACATTTTAATACATTCAGGCATTATTAAAAGAAATTTTCAGCTTATTTTGAGATTAGGCACAACAGTTCAAGAGAATGCCTCTGTACTTTTTGCACAGATTATGTGATTTACAGGTATGCTAAAGTTGAGTCATGTACCTTGAATACTTAAATTGTATGACATTTTGTAAGTCTTATTTTCTCTGAGGCAAACACATAAAGTAACCTAAACTAGGTAAGACTAGTGAACTTGGGGACTCTTAAATCTTATCTAGTATATCTGAGAAAGAATGAAAAATGGCTCAACTTTTAATTATGACACCTTGGGACCTTTTCCAAAGCACTCATAATTAGCCTTGTCTTGGCTGTGAAGTTTGGCAAGGAAATGTTTTTAAATTTGTTGTCATATTGTTTTCTCTGTGTTATTTTAGTCATTTTTATAGCAGCAGGAAGAACAAATGCTTTTTTAATAGCATATTTATTCCCTTTATAATTAAAAAACTGTTTCCTAAACATTTGATAATTAATTTAGGCGAAATTTTATAAAATATTGGGTTGAATATGGTATAATTTAAACATTATGGAAAAATTATAGCAATTTATATATATCTATATGATATGGTTTTAAAATCACTTATTGATTCTAGTGGCTTCATCATCTTATTTAATACCTCGGAATATAATAGGGTAAGGTACACTGTTAATAATACCAATATAAACCTATATCTCAAATTGTCTTCTTGATAAGCAAAAAAGTCTTCCCTTATATTTTGTTCTATCTGCTTGGGTCATCATGTCCATCCTGTAACATGGCCACTAAAGGGCCACACTTATTATTGTTACAAGTGTTAGCTTAGTCATAGTATTATTGTAACTGAGGCCAATATTTTTATACTAAAATTGCAGTTTCGTTGGAAGGATTTTTAAAAAATACTCGAATATTTGTTCAGGTTTAATTTAGTTAAAAACTATATAAATGGACCATAATCAATCTCTTGTCTCTCCACAGCATTCTTACTTTTTAGTCCAATAAGTATACCCCAGTATATTCGTAGGATGTGCGTACCCGCTTTCAAGACCAGTGAAATAGAAAAGTAAGTGGGAGAAAGAGGTGAGGGTGTCATGAGTTAAGAAAAGAAAAGTATAGTTTTCAGAGACTGCTCTCCTGGGACAGGATCCCTCCAAAGAAGGTAGCCAGTCACTGAAAACTTGAGTCAGGGAGTTAGGCTACAGATTTGCCAGTATTAGGCCTGAGAAAACAGTGGTGTGGCATTTTTCACAGGGCTCTGATTTGTGAGGAGCTAGCTCTCTCTCAGTTGGTATTTTGCTGTATGAAAAGAGAAGCAGACTTAGGCCATTTTTAATTTTCAGGGAAAACAACTTGAGTAATTTGTTAGCCTGAAGGAGTCAATGAGGATCCATAGTTAGTGTGTTCAAAATGTTGGAAGAGAGGAGACCAAGTGGAGGATCACTACTAGCCTCTTGCCTGGGGGCCCTTTGTTGCTTCTGTACTTAGTCTTCTTTGGATTGACGTACCATCAGAATGGAAGTTGAGAAAGGAGAGTAAGGTAGGAGTGAGGGATGGCTATAGTCTAATACTATCTTCAGTGCTTTCTTTCCCCCATCCGCCCTCATTTCCTCTAATATGTTGATATGCTTGTTGCACACTTTGGCATAGCAGTTAGAACCAAGTTGGGAGTGTTAGCTTTGCCAGTAGACTTAGGGTAACTTTGACTAAGTCACTTCTTTCTAGGAATTCATTCCTTCACTGGTATAATGGGAAGGCGGTTTCAGTCTACTTCCTGTTTATACTCTTCAGGGATAGGACTTTGTGCTGCCTCTTACACAGAACTTTCAATGAAGTTTGTGTTCTGTATATCCAACTTAAAACATGTCCACACTGCCTTCTAAAGGGATAAATGGTAAATAATCTAATTTTGTAGATGAATTCATACTGATGGCTTCATAAACAGAAACGAAATATTTTTATATTCTTTACTTCATTCTTTCTGAAAACTTGCATAGAATGTATTTCCAAAGTGTGATCCTAGACAGTGTTCTTGCTTTCTAACTTAAAGTGTCTAATGAGAACTTTAGGAGGTATCAGCATTTGAAGGAGGTTGGCTAGATGAGATGGAAGGGCGTTGGGACACAGCCATCAATTTTTTGCATGTGTTTGGCCAGCCTGGCGGCAGTGACCAGTGCCAGGTTTTCTGAATATGGTTTCTGTCACCAGAGTTGGCTGTCTTTGAAGCCTGCCAGTTAACCTCTTCTTGAATCTTAGAGTGCAACTCACATGCAAGAGTAAGAGGAAAAAGCAATCTTTAGAAATAAAAACTTCATTTTTCAGTAAGAATTTAATTCTTCTTTTCCAACAGTTTCTTTTTTTTTTTTTAATAGAGGCATGTTTATTTATTTATTTGTTTGTTTGTTTGTTTGTTTTGTTTATACATGCACTGGGTACAGTCAGAAGCGCGGGAGGGTGAGAGAATTCACCAGAGCCAGAGCGGGGAGCAGAGCAGGCAGAAGGACCGAAGTACACTGCTGAGGGGAGCAGCGGGCGGCAGGAGAGGTCTGCGCGCCATGTGGGACCCTCCTCCGGTGGCCGGGGAGCAGCCGGGGATCGAACCGGCGCCGCAGAGGCTGCGGGCAGCTTCGCAACCCAGCGCTCAACCGCTGCGCCACCGGGGAGGCCCTCCAACAGTTTCTTGAAGCCTCTAATATATGGTTTTCAAATTTTCTTATTTCTTTCAATGCCTATTCATTGCCACAGATGTAGGCAATATTGATTAATAGAATAGATGTGTATCACCAAACGTATCGGACAATTGACATCTACCAGACATTGTTCTTAGTGCTTTCATAAGATGGAGATAATAACATGTATTTTATGTTATGTGGCTCCAATATACATGCATTTCAATTGACATGGCATAGATAGTACATGGCAAAGACTGCTGGTATTTCTATTAGCTTCCATTCACATGCAGAAATTCTCATATTCACTTTCCTTTGGAATAATGAGATGACTCATTTCCATTTGATAACCCATTATCTTTTGCTTGGAAGATTTTATTCCTACTACAGGAGAGAGCACTATGTTTCATAGTAAAGTCTTTGAAGTCATCCATTTTTGGCTCCTGGCTTATAGGCACACCATCTCTGACATTTATTGTATCTGGAAGTAGATCTCTCTTGGGACTTATAAACACCTGTTTTCTTGAACTTTCTACACTCCTCATTACAAGGCTAAGCATCTTTCTATTGCTCCAGCAATGTACTGGAAGGCCAGTGAGGCCAGCTACCTCAGCTGATATTTTGCTATATGAAAAGTGACATATTGCAGTAGACAGTGAACAGCCATTTGGCAAGAACTGAGTCTACTTAAATTTCTTTTCAGCTATAGGTGCTTAAATTCTTTTAAAGTATTTAATCATTTCAACCTGAAGATACATATATAGATTGCATATATGTCATTTTTTAGGGTATTAAAATATTGAAAATACAGGGGCTTTGAATCTCTCATTGTCCCTAAGATTAAAAAAATTCTCCTCCCTTGAAATTTTAGTATACTTTTAGCCCCTCTGGAACTCTTAAGATTGTTCTAAAACCTGTTCATAGTTTCCTTTGTCAAACATCATGCAGAGTAGTAATTCTTTGTTGACTCTAATTTTATTTGTTACCTGTACAGTGATGGAGAATTAGTTTTTGACATTGTGGCTAAGAGCATATCCTACCACTTTCTAGTGTGCCCACTTTGACTTGTTGCTTTAATTTCTTTAAGTCTCAGTTTCCTTATCTGTAAAATAGTACCCACTTCTTAGGCTTGTTTTAGGATTAAATGAGTAAACATAAGTGCTGAAAACAGTGCCTAGAACACAAGTGCCATTTAAGCATTAGCTATTATTAAAGGAGCTGTCTTTAAAAGGAGAATCTGGCCAAAGGTAAGAGTACCTCATTAAAAATATTTTATTGAAGGGGTAAAAATGAGCACTATAAAAATGTAATGTGAAATCATCCTATAATTTCCCCAACATAGTGACTCTCAAGTACTTTTGAGAGAGAATTCCAATTGTTCTTTTGTAATAGATTCTTTGAAATCTCACCAACTGCAAATCAACAAATTTATTGGAACCTAAAACTCCTTTATTATAAGGCCAGTATTTTTATTTTGGAGTTTCATGATTTGTGGAGACTAGTTGACTTTGGCACAAAGTGAATTTGGGGTATAAATTTTCTCAGAGCTAGTTTTTGACCATAGCAACAACTGAAGAAGCAGTGGTAGGCTTAAAGAGATGGCAACTAGCAGACAGAGAACTTGACTCAGGTGGCATGCCTGGGTTAGATGCCAGGTGACTTCCTAGGAAGGGACTAGGTGCAGCGTGGTGTGGCCAGTGATTATAAATCTTATTTCTGGGTCCTAGAAGGTTATAAATGGAGGTAACTGGCTGAGATTGGAGTGTGGAGTTGTTAACCTTCTATCGCTTTCTAGGCTTATTTGACATAAGCTCCAGTGTCCTGTGGATCTAGGATGTCTCCCCGAGAAGGAGCTCAACCTCAGCCTAACATAACTAGGAATTGGAAACTTGGCCTCCAGGTCACAGAAAGTTCTTACTGGAGGCTGCAATCTGACTATGTTAGATCTGGGTTTTGAACTCAGTTTTCTCTGGGTTCAAAATCCCTCCAAAAAAAGTAGCCAGTCACTGAAAACCTGAGTCAGGAATTAGAGATATAGTAGGACAAAAGCTGAGTTCTCTGCTCATGACTTCATACTGTTTCCCTCATGAAGAGGCACCAGTGGCAAGGAGGAAAGTAGCCAAGTCAATGGAGGCATCTATGAATTCAGTATCTAAAGGGATAGATGATATATAGTATCTGAGAGGGCAGCTGTGAAATCAGAGTTGTTGCCAGCAGATAGCAATGCCATGGTGATGGTATGATAGTTGTTCCAAGCCTTTCAAGGGTAGATTAGAATTTAGGAATGCATTTCTGTGTATTCCTGTAGTTTTATACCAAAAATTATAGGCTCATAGCCTTTGTATCATACAACCTCAGTGTTAACAGGTATTGTCATTGCTCTTCATGGTATGATTTCATGTATGTGGTTGTCCAGTCCATGCTGGTAGAGCAATGACAGAAAAGTTACTTCTTGCTTTCCACTAGAATGTGGATGGGAATTTCCACCATGCGGATGGGAATTTTGCCTGTATATTCATTGTTTAATTTTTAGTGATGGGAGCAATGGCTAAAAACTGATAACACTCAGTAGATATTGTTGAATGAAAGAAATCTTGGCCAACTTGATTAGAAGTTTTGTTTTATATTGAATAATATTATGTGCCAAGTGTTTGCTCGTTTAACCCTGTGAGGTATGTATTATTATTTTCAATTTATGACTCAGGAAACTGAGTCTCAGTTTTCAGAGACTCAGGAATTAAGTCATTTTCTTACTAAAACACTAAAACACTGTGAATATAACCCCTACATACTTCTATTGTCCTAGATAATATCCTTTTATTAATGAAATCTAAATAAAAAATAATTTATTTATTTATATATCTTTTACATCATTGTGCATTTTTGTACAATGTTTGCTTTTTCTTCTCAGGTGTAGTCCCCATAGAATTTCCACTGCCAGTTCACCTGTGCACCAGCAGCATAGCCCCTTGTGCTCTTCCTGCCCTCGTTTTCATCCCTTTCCCTCCCACTCCCTTGTAGAATGTCTCTGATTTATTTGTTGTCTGTTTATTTTTGTTTTGTTTTGTTGTGTTTTTATTGTTATTATTTTTTTTCCTAGTTCCTTATTTGGTTCCCCTGTATTCTTGCTAGTGAAACCATTTGATATTTTCTTTTTCCTTCTGACTTATTTCACTGAGCATAGTCCCTTCTAGCTCCATCCACATTGCTGTGAATGGCATGAGTTTATCTTTTATGATTGCTGAATAATATGCCATTGTGTATAAATACCACATCTATTTTTGGGCATTTGGGTTGATTCTAGGTCTTACCTATTATAAATAGTGCTGCAATAAGCATAGGGATGCAGGTATCCTTTTGAATTAATGTTTTTGTGTCCTTTGGGTAGATCCCTAGGAGTGCAATTGCTAGGTCATATGGTGGCTCCATTTTTAGTAGACTGAGGACCTCCACACAGCTTTCCATAATGGTTGGACCAGTTTGCACTCCCACCAGCAATGTAGGAGAGTTCACTTTTCACCACATCCTAGCCAACATTTGTTGTTGCTAGTTTTTTTTTTTTTTTTAACATGTGCCAATCTTACTGGTGTAAGGTGGTATCTCATTGTGGTTTTGGTTTGCATTTCCCTGTTTATGAGGGATGTTGAACATTTTTTCATATGCCTGTTGGCCATCTGCATTTCCTCTTTGGAGAAGTGTCTTTTAAGTTCTTCTGCCCATTTTTTGACTGGATTATTTATTTTGTTTTTGTTGAGTTGTGTGAGTTTTTTATATATTTTTCATTCCTTAGTTTTGTTAATCTGTAAAATTTGTTCGTAAATTTTCTAGTGCTTAAATATCCTTGTATTCCTTAAAGAAGCTACTTAGTTACAGTATATATTTATATATAAACACACACACAAACATATCATACTGCTGAATTTGAATTTTGTATATATGAATTATGATTAATTAATTAATTAATTATTTAAGAGATTTATTTATTTATTTATTTATTTATACAAGCATTGGGTACAGTCAGAAGTGCGGGAGGGTGAGAGAATTCACCAGAGCCAGAGAGGGGAGCAGAGCAGGCAGAAGGACCGAAGTACACTGCTGAGGGGAGCAGCGGGCGGCAGGAGAGGTCTGTGCGCCATGTGGGATCCTCCTCCAGTGGCCGGGGAGCAGCCGGGGATCGAACCGGCGCCGCATAGGCTGCTGGCAGCTTCGCAACCCAGCGCTCAACCGCTGCGCCACCGGGGAGGCCCATGATTAATTTATTTTGAGGTTGTCTTTAAATAGTTTTGATAGTAAGGGTCATACTGGCTACATAAATGAATTGGAAACTTTCCTTCTTTGTCTATCCTCTGGAAGCATAGGTATTGTCTGTTGTCTATTGAAGAACATAGGACTTTAAAAATTAACTAATTAACTTTAAAAATTAACTGAACTCAAACAAATTCTACAAATATGACTGGAGAATTAAGACTGCTAGAAGGGGTGATTCGGGGATGAGGGGTAAAGGGGGGGGCAGTGGTTTATGGTGGAAGATTATGGGTACTTTGGTGGTTGGTGTGGTGGAAACATGCATCTGAAGAGGTGTGAACGTATTCCCCTATATCATACACAGTGTTGTAAACCAGTGTTATCTCAATAAAAAAGTTATAGAAAAAAATTTACTTACAAAACCATTTGAGCTTCATACTTTTAAAAATGTTTAACAATGTTTTATTCATCTGTTCATGTTTTCAACCCTTTCTTGAGTTAGTTTGTTAATTTTACATTTTATAGGAAAACCATCTATTTTATTTAGATTTTAAAATTGGAATAAATTTGAAATATCCTCATTTGTTTATTTATGTGGTTATATTCTCTTTCTATTCCTTATTTATTTTAATTTTTGTTAAGATCATTTTGGAAGCTTATTATGTCACTGAACATATTATTAGAAACGTTGGCAAGCATGCTGGCATTTAGACCACAGTTATTTATGTATCAATAGGACTACTTAAATAAAATTCAACAAATATTTGTTAATTATCTTCTATATGATAGATAAATGCTAGGAATATAAAGGATGATTAAAACAGTGTCCTACTACAAGACACTTCATATAGCATAGCAGAATCTGTGAAACTCAAATGGCTTGCAGAAATTTAGATATATTACTGCTAATGTATTACTAATTTATCATTAAAGTATTTCTGATAAAGAAGCAAATGAAGTTAACATGACAAGACATGTTATTTGTGAACCCATGTTTGGTCCTAACGATTACCTCTTATCCTTATACGTAGTCAGTTATGCGCTAGACTCTTGTAGTTGTTAAACTAATATAAGGGATGTGTTACTGGAACATATCTTGCTCATTTAACAGATATTCTGTTGGCACTATTTTTAGGGAATATCTAGAAATTTATACATTTTATTAGTTAGAGAAGTACTTCTTAAATCTTAGTAGGCATACTAAAGATCTTACTAAAATGCAGAGTCTGAGAGTTTGGGGTGGGGCATGAGATTCAGTATTTTGAACAAGCCTCCAGGTAATGTCATTGGTGTTTTTCCTCAGGATTGTTGACTGGGATCACACTTTGATTGAATGATAATCTATATTCTGTTTTACAGATAGTAAGTTACTAGGTTTTATAAAATTAACAAATACAGCATTTAGACACAAATTAGCAGACTGACAGTGCGTTACATTTTGGTGAGGTTGTTGAAAACTGAAACTCCTTTTTCTGCTGGTGGGAATGTAAATTGTTATAACTGATTTCAAGATGATTTGGTATTACTAAAGTTAAATATATGCTTATATATGATAGAAATTCCTCTCTCAGTATATACCAAAAAAAAAAAAAAGACATACACAGACTGTTCATAGTTATTTTATTCCTAATAATCACAAACTTGGATTTCTGTCAATAGGAGAATGAATAAATAAATTGCGTTATATTTATTCAATGGAATACTTCAGAGCAATAAAATCATACTGATATTCCCAACAACATGAATGAATCTTACAGATACTATGTGGAAAATTGAGAAGTAAGTTAAATAGTTAGAAATCGAGCTAGATAAATTTAGAAGGAAAGAGACGACAGAGTATGTTCCGTGATTTCCTCTATTAAATTCAAGAACAGACATAACTGCTCTACAATTGAGGAAATCAGAATAGTGGTTATCCCTGGGGATGGGTTATTAATTGGGAAAAGGAATGTGAGAATCTTACGGGGTGCTAGGAATGTTTTATGTTTTAGTCTGGATGGTACTTGGGAGAATACACACACACACACACACACACAAAAATTCATTGGGTGAATTCATTGACTGAACTTAAGATTAGTGTACTTTACTTTCTCTATATTATACCTTAATAAAATTTTTATTTTAATAAAAAAATAAAGCATTAAAAGAGACGATATCTTCTGAATTCTAAACAGGCTATATATATATTTTTTTTAGCAGTGGAATTGATTTCCAAGGGAATTGTTATGTGTTCACATTCATATTCATTTACTGCATGAAAACATTGAAAAATGTATTTAAAGATAGTGAATTAATGTAGCTCGCTTAGTCCTTAAGATAACAAGTATGGTTGCCATAGAATTTTAGGATAATAGAATCACAGCTCAAACAAATTTCAATTAAATCTGAACATTTCCATCTTTTGTTTTGAAGGGAAAGGTGAAAGGCCCAAGAAAACAAGCTTTCATCAGCTATTTTGGAAATCAAAACAACAACAAAAAAACATTAAATGGAGGTGGGCTCTGTCTTTTTACTCTTCAAAAACTTCCCTTTCAATTTACAATTCCCTTGTTCTCCATCCCGATGCCTTAATACTCATGCTGAGATTCTCATTGCCTAGAATTCCTTATTGTATCTTATTTAGGACTGATCTTAAATTTCTCTTTATCGCTATCTTTATTTCTCAAATATTTACCCATGCTCTTCTTCCCTTTTGGGGTCATAGAGTTATGCAGATTTTTTATAAGTGGTAGAACCCATTTTTTTCCTTTTTCAGGATTTTATTGGGATTTTACCAGGTGCACGGCAGGCAGGGGTGCTGGGGCGGGGCGGGGGTAGGGGGTCCAGGAGGCTTGCAGGCCTCGTAGCCCCCAGTGAGTCTTCACTCTTACTGGTCTCTCTGGTGTTCTCTCGTGGCCTCTGAGAACCCATTTTTTAAACAGGTCCTTATTTATAGAAATCTAATAAAGGTATAATCTTTGAGCAAAATCTTAACTGTTCAGATCCTGTCAATTCATCCTTCAATTCTCCCCTCTTAGTTTACTCCTTTCTTTCCCTACAACTTGAGAGTGGGATACACTGAGGAGAAACCAATCAAAAGTAGCCTATTTTATCTTTTCATGTTATAGAGGAGGAAGGTGAAATATAGAGAGGACTCCATAACCACTACCATAAAATCAATTTCAACTGCTCCATAGCAAAATTAAAATGTGGAAAAAATAAGATTACAAAAAAATCTTTCCATGCAATTTGAACAATCAATATAGTGATTAAAAAAATTGACTTTTCAAGTTATGTACATAGGGATTAGGCACAATTAAAAATTCCCTGTTGCAGGGAAACAGTAATCACATCTTAAAAATAGCAGAACTATTTTTGACAAAGGTGTCAAGATAATTCAATGGTAAATAATAGTTGTTTCAACAAATGTTGGTGGGCCAACAGGATATTTCTATATGAAAAAATGAAATTGAACCTCAATATCATGCCATCTACAAAAATGAACTAAAAATAATGAAAAGTCTAAATGTAAATAAGTAAATAAAACCATAGAACTCTTAGTACCCAATATATATAAAGAACTCTTACAACTCAATTATAAAAGACAAATAACCCAATTAAAAAAAAAAGAGCAAGATTTGAAATGATATTTCTCCATGTAAGACATATAAGAAGATGCTCAATATTATTAGTAATTAGGAAAATGTAAATCAAAGTCACAATGAGATATTACTTCACACACACTTGCATGACTATAATCTTAAAAACAGACACTAACAAATGTTGGCAAAGTTATAGAGAAATTGTAACCTTATATATTGTTGGTGGGAATGAAAATGGTGCAGTAACTTTAGAAAACAATTCAGTGGTTTTTCAAACATGTAATTACTCTATGACCCAAAAATTCCACTCTTACTTGCTGAGACATTGCCCCTTCGAAAATAGGATACATGACAAAGAAGGCTTTGATAGCAAGAATAAAATCAGGAAAGATAAAATAATTAATATTGTGAAAACAATACATATTTAAATTTTTATAATGTGTACTGAAGTTACATATTTAAAAAATTTCTCTGGTCATACCTCTTTTGCTTACCATTTTAATTAGATAATATCCATTTGTGTGTATGTATTGAAAAATTCAATTTGTATGTTTCAGAAACATTGTCTTTTCTTTTTTTTTTTTTAAAGATTTTATTTATTTATACAAGCACTGGGGTACAGGCCAGAGGCACGAGAGGGTGAGAGAATCCACCAGAGACAGAGCAGGGAGCAGAACAGGCAGAAGGACCGAAATACACTGTTGAGGGGAGCAGCTGGTGAGACTGGAGAGGTCTGCCCTGCCTTGTGGGATTCTCCCTGGCTGGCGGGGAATCGAGCTGGTGCTGCAGAGGCTGCGGACAGCTTCACAGCTCTACGCTCAACCCGCTGCGCCACTGGAGAGGCCTAGAAACGTTGATTTTATTACTTAATTTTTTAAATTTTATGGGCTTCTTGTTTATTTCTTTCTTATTTTATTTAAAAGATTTTTAAATGAAGTATTTTTTTCTTATATTGTTGTTAAGTTTGGACAATATATGATTTCTCCCCTTGGGTGTGGTCACCATAGTTCTTCCATCACCATAGTCCTTTGTGCTCTTTTCTCCCTGCCCATTTTCACCGTAACTCTCCTCTGGGATGCCTCATATTTATGGTCAGCTTTGGTTTCTCTATATTCCAACCATAGTGAAACCACTCACCGACTTATTTTGCTTAGAATAATTCCTTCCAGCTACTCCATGTAGCCACAAATGGCATGAGATTATCTTTTTTGATCACTGAGTAGTATTCCATCAAAAGCAATGTTTTTAAAGCCAGGAATTAGTAAAAATAATCAGTTAGGTCCTTTCCTTCCTTCTCCCCTATCACTTATCCTCTCTCCTTTTTTAAAAATCTCTTTCATTTGAAAAGTTTATTCCCATTAGTTAATTATATTTTTCAATATTTCTCCTTTGGTTTTTAAAGATAGCTATCCAACATTGAATATCTTGAAGGAACTATTACATGGGGATAAAGACCTTTGCATAGCTGTGTTGTAAGGAGATGTGAAATGCAGTATATGCTAAATTTGAAAAGCCTGAATTCTTCATATCGCAGTTCCTTTAACAACACAGTTGTTAATTTAGTATATTTTATTAAGAGATTATTTTTTAAAAAAGATAATGTTTTAATCCAAAGGAATAACTGAATCTCTAAAAGAAGAATGTTTTAATACCATTTTCTATTAGAGCAGACATGTTATTACTTGAGGTAACAACATATATTTTTAGATGGGGGGGTTACACTGTGTAGGTTATTCCTTGTTTGGTCTATGAATGAAGGTGGTTCAAGTTCTTAACTTCCAAAAAATGAGTATGTATGTATTTGTTTGTTTTTTTTAAAGAGCTTTTCTCATACATTACTTCAGTTATATTCACAGTAACTCTATGTGAAGCAGATTTATTCTTTATTTTAAAAACTTGAGATGTAAACATGCAAAGTATATAAAAGCTAGACATATATGTGTAATAATGAATACATATAAAGTGAATTTTATGTAACCAACATACAAAGATTGGAACACTGGCATCATCCCAGAAATCACTTGTGTCCCTTCCCAGTTGCTTCTTTACCTCCTTTTTTTGACATAACCACCATTCTGTATCTAATGTTAGTCAATTCATTTGCTTTATAGTTTTACTGCCTATGAATACATCCCTGAACAATTTAGTTTGATTTTTTTCTTGTTTTTGTACACTATATTACTATGAACAATGCCAGTATGAAACTCTTGTTCATATATCCATTCTTGGTGAACACATGCATAAATTTCTCTAGGTTGTATATGCAGGAATGGAACTGTTGGGTGTCTTCATCTTTACTAGAGAATGCTAACTTCTTTGCTAAAGTGATTATACTCCTACCAACAGTCTATGGTTGACATCTTTGCCAGCTGTTGTTGTTGTCAGTCTTATGATGTTGCCTTTTTGTAGTTACATCTTATTGTGGTTTGAATTTGCTTTCCTTATTACTAATGATATTAAGCATGCTTCTCTAAGTTATTGATCACATAAAAGAGCCTATTCAAGTCTTTTGCTCATTTCTTTATTGAGTTGTCTGTCTTTTAAAAAAATAATTAATAGTTTCTATATATTCTGTTTATGAATTATTGGTCATTTTAATATGTTGCATGTATTTTTATTCATTCCTGACTTGTCTTTTTACTCTATGGGATATTTTGATAAATAGATATTCTTAATTTTAATATAGTTGAATAATTAATGACCATTTCCTTTTTGGCTAATATTTTTCTTGTATTATTTATGAATTTCTATCCTATCTTAGGTTTTAAAGTTAATCTTCAATGCCTTTCACATTGTTCTTTAATCTGCCTGCAGATGTTTTGGGTTATTGTTTGAAATAGAAGGGCAGTTATATATGTTTTATGTCTTATGGGTTTCTACCTGTCCCAGATAATTTATTAAAATCATTTCTTTCTGACTGCTCTCGAGTTACTTCTGTCAAATATCAAAATGCTCATGTAAGCATAGGCCTATTTTTAAAAATTATGTTCTCTTCGTGTATATTCTTTTTTTTTTTAAAGATTTATTTATTTATTTATACAAGCACTGGGTACAGTCAGAAGCGCGGGAGGGTGAGAGAATTCACCAGAGTCAGAGCGGAGAGCAGAGCAGGCAGAATGATGAAGTACACTGCTGAGGGGAGCAGCGGGCGGCAGGAGAGGTCTGCGCACCTGTGTATATTCTTGTACCCATATTACCTTTATTTAATTATATTTACTCTATGAAAACCTATTATTTTAGGGTTCAAATTCTGCTACCTTGTGCTTATTGTTCAAGAGTATGTTGGTACTTTTTGACCCTTTCCATTTCCATATAAATTTAGAATTATTAGGTTCCATACACCAAATCTACTGGGATTTTTTTATTTGGGTTGCATTTAATCAAAAAGTCAATTTTTAGGGAAATGATACATTTATAATTGAATCTTCTAATCCATGAACATATTATATCTTTCCATTTATTTTTGTCATCTTTAAGATCTTCCAATAAAGTTTATAAATTTTCCTGTGCAGGTCTTATACAGGTCTTAATATTAAGAAAATATTCAAAACAGTAATAACAGAGATTTCTGAAAGTTAATTGTTAAATGTGCAATGCAAATAGTAAATTGTGTCAAGCATTCAGAAGAAAACAGAATGCTTTAGTGTTTCATAATAGATAAGACTAAAAGTTTTTTTGTGAACTATTAAATGAATGGTATTATCTTGGTTTCCTCAAAGATCTTATATACATATCTGGAAATTGTAAAATTTCAGTTGGTTAAAAAAGAAATATTTACAGTTTTTCCTTGAGGTATAATTGACATGGAACATTATATTAGTTTCAGGTGTACAACATAATAATTCAATATTGAATATATTGTGAAATGATCATCACAGTAAGTCCCACATCACCAGTTAACCATTTTTTATCTTGTGATAACTTTTAAGATCTACTCTCTTAGAAAATTTCAAATATGCAATTATTATTAACTATATTCACTGTGCTATACATTGTATTCTTATGACATTTGTGCCTTTTGACATTTATCCATTTTACCTGCCCCCTACCTCTGCCTCTGGCAACCTGTTCTCTGTGAGTTTTGTTTTTTATTTTTTTTTACATTCAACATGTAAGTGAGATCATATGGTATTTGTCTTCTTCTATCTGATGTATTTCACTTATCATAATGCTCTCAAAGTCCATCCATGTTTTTACAACATGGCAAGATTTCCTTCTTTATTATAACAATAATATTCCTGTGTGTGTCTATGTATATGCTATTTGTGTGTGTGTATCTATACATACATGTATATATATATTACATACTCTTTATCCATTCATTCACGATGGACACTTAGGTGTTTCTTTTTTTTATTTCACTTTCCTAATTTTTTTTTTTTTTATTGAGGTAACATCGTTTTACACAACTGTATGTCATTTAGAGATACAGGATGTTTCTATATCTTGGCTATTAAAAATGATGCTGCAAAAAACATCTTTTTGAGTTAATGTTTTAATATTTTGATATATATCCAGAAGTGCAATTTCTGGACTATCTGGTAGCTCTATTTTGATTTTTTTGGAGGAGCCTTCATACTGTTTTCAGTGTACTGGCTGTTTTTTTGAGTATCTGCATAGTCACTATTTTCCTGATTCCTTTTTCTCTCTGTTGCTGGATCTTTTGGCTGAAATGGCCAGTCTTGAGCAGATATTTTGGTGTCAGGTAAAAATATTACAAGGAAAAGGTCTGTATGGTCATTTCTAGTCCAACTACTTCTCTTAAATGTAAATGTTTGGTGTGACTTCTGAAATAATGAAATAGCATATCCTTTGCTTAGTGGTAAGTTTAACTATTTCTATTTGGCATATTAATTATTTGATAACACCAGAAGCTTTCTTTAGCTTGTTACATGTGCTTCATGGAAGAATTAAGCCACATACATTGTTTGACATTAAAATGTAATTTATTTTTTGCTTTCAAAATAGAAATTGGCATATTTGAAACAATGAGGTGACATCTTAATTCCTAATAAAAATAAATCTCTGTTGGTAGTAATAGTTGCTGCACAGATAGGTCTCAACCTTGTCACTTCTTGGGAAGAGAGGTGAAATTATTTGTTCCTGACAGCAGACAGCCCCACTGCAGGGCCCTGGTTTCATGTTACATTAAGTATTAGTGCTGTTCTTTCAGGAGCTATTATGCTCTAACATCAAAGATTTTCTGACAGGGCAGTGCTAGGTTAGCACTGAAGTTGTCTACTGAAATTTTAAAGAATAGAATTAAATATATATGATCTGACTTTAAAATAAGAGATAGGGACAGAATTAGAATGGTTTAAAGAAAGTTTCAGCAATGATGAGTCTATAGACTGACTGTTTTGTCTGTGCTTGTTTAAGCCAAATTTTATTACCTTTTATTTCTACAGCAAGTACAAATGACCATTATGTTAATGCTAGGATAGATGATCATTTTTAGAAAGATTCTATGAATAAGGAAAAAATAGTTTTTATTTCATTTCATGAAATAAAAATGGTTAGGTTGACCTGGAGAATATTTGATATAAATGAACATGTGGACAGTAATTGCAATGGCCTGACTTCCTTCTTGCTAATCCACTAATTAGTTAAAAGGATCAAACTACATTCTCTATTAAAGTTACAGGAGGACAATTTAAATGACAAGTAAAGAGATGAAAATCTTGCAACTGAAAAGGTTTAATTTTTTCGTAATAGTTATATAAATATAGGTAACAAAACTTAATCAGATCACAATGTTGTCTTTTGAAAAGACTTTCTTTAAATGTTGAGAAATGTTCATTAGTCATTTTTGTTTATATAGGCCTTCTATTTAAGAAAAATAAATTAAGCATTGTGATCTCAAGTATTTCTTAAATACTTTTTTTGGGTAGTGAAATCAAAGTTGTTTTAACTACATTACCATAATATTTTCATGAAATTATCTTGGTAATATGAAATGCCAATTAATTTTGTAAGTACAAGTCAATGCTCTAGACAATGTAAGAGACTTTTTTTTTTTGAGATAGTTTCCAGCTAACTCAAAGTAATCTATAGTATAGTCGTGGAAACAGTTATTTTAAAAAACAGAATTCAAAGTTCTTTGCTTTGCGTTATATTTTATTCATGTAGATCTAATTGTACAGGGGAATATTGCTATGTCCTTTAAAATTAAAAATGATTGCTTTAAAATAAAATTTAGAAACTCTACTGTATTTCTGTAATACTTGTTGAAAGTGAAATTCTTGAGCCTGTAGACCTGAAATGAATTTGATTATATAAAAATGCTTTCACTTTTAAATTTTGTTGTTTTTATTTTTGGTAAAATAAAGGTGAAATAAAGAAAAAAAAGCAATAGGCCATGTATGAAAAAAATGTGACAATATATTTACTGAGGGTTCTGAAATCTTATATTCCAGAAATGTTCAAGTAGATTAAATATTTTTTTAAATGTTAATAATTTTAAAATGTTATAGTTTTAAATTAAAGTATTTAGTTGAAAAAAAAGGAATCTATTGGAATAGATGCTTGCTCATTTAAAAGCAGTAAAACTTTATAAATATTGATATTATCAATATTGTTTGAATCCTTTACTTCTGCCAAGTAGAGGCATCTGAATTAAAAATGTTTTGAATTGTCATTCTATGAATAGGATACATATAGTTTAGCAATGTTGCCATTAGCTGGCTAAAGCAATATATTTGAATTCAGTACAATTTTAGCTCAAGGACTGAAAGACTTCAGTTTCTTTTTTATGATGAAAAAGCAAAGCATGGGTATTTTGATTTTTTTATTTATATATTTCTTACATCATTTTTTATTTTTGTACAATGGGTATTTTGATTTTTTGAAAACCTTTTTAAGTCCAGTTATCTACACTTTCTATGAAACAATTGATCAGTACTAGTGTTCCCAAGAGAGATTATTACAGGTATAGTCAGTCCTTCACAAGTGACTGCTGAGTGTTAAAAAAGAGGTTATTCGTTTATTTTTGAAAATTTTGTGCATTTAAATTACAAACAACTAGAAAATGCATTTTGGAGAGTTCATTGGACAATGTTTATGTTTTGGGAGCCATAACTGCTTTGTAAATAAAGGTATTCTTCCATGAAAAAAACAGAAACAAAAACATAAGCAACCAGAAATCCCTACTAAATTCATTTGTTTTATTTTAAGTTTAAATATATGTTACATGCTTTTTGAAGTCAACCAGTATTTATTATGTAATGATTATGTGTCAGAACTGACGGGGATAGAAAATAATTAGCATGCATGTCTGAATTCAATACAAGTCTAGGTAATCAATTTCTAGAATGTGCAGTAGGACTATCTTCAGAGATGAGAAAAAATAAAATTAGCAACAGGAAATCAGAATAGGTTTCAGTAAGTAAATTCCTGAAGTTTAAAGGACTTAGATTTCATGGCAGAATGGCCAAATACGTCTCAAGGTGGGTGAGTTTGCCTATGTCTTTGCTATGTTTGTTATTTGGGTACTCTGAGTTAACATTAATTAAACTTATTAAAGAATGTGCATTTAATGCCCTAAATAGACGAATGGATCAAAAAGTTGTGGTATATTTATATAATGGAATATTACTCAGCAATCAAAAAAAAGACAAACATATGCCATTTGTGGAAATATGGTTGGAGTGGGAAGGGATTATGTTAGCTGAAATTAGTCAGAAGGAAGAAGATAAATCCCAGATGGTCTCACTTGTTTGTGGAATATAGAGAAAACAAACAAAAGGTCAAGAAAAAGTCAAAACTATGGAGCTGACCATAAAATTGAGGCATACAGCAAAGGAGGGGGAGGAGGGTGTGCAAAACAGGAGAGGAATGAACACAGGGAGTGTGGTGATGGTTCATGGGTGAGATGGTGGGAGAGCTACAGGCTCTGCAATGATATAAGAAAAATAAATTAATGAAAAAATAAATTATTGATGTACAAAAAAATAAAGATTGTGCATTTAGATGTTTTTCCTCAATAAAAATCTAGGAGCCTAGTTTTCTGTACAGAATATATTTTTCAGCTAACACAGTGTCTTTTTTTTTTAATAAATAGCAGCAAAAATGACTTGAAGGTACTACTAGTAAATAGGTAATGTAATTGAAATGAATCCTCAAAATCTAGTTTTCAATTTTATTTGTTAAGTGAAAGGTATATCTTCAGGGGCTAAAAGGTTACAGAGAAAATGTTTTTTGAACTTTGTATTTTGCTGCAAATGTAATGCATTTAATCCATTATATTAAACTTGCTTCAAATCTACACATAAAACGAAATTCATAATTATACTATGTAGCAAATTTGCAGTTCTCTGAACCAGAGATTTACTATTCAGTGCACTAATTTATGTTTTTATAGCATTGTAAACATATATCTGCTAAGTGCCAAGATCTCTAAAAGGTAAGTTTATTTTAAAGTTCAACAAAACATTAAAAATATTAAATTACTGAGGTGAGTTAAGAGCTCAACATAAGCTTCAGTTTTATTTTTGTTTAACTCATCATGATTTCTTTTTACCTAAAACAAATGAAAAAAATTAAGTCAAAGACTATTCTTTTTTTTTTTTTAAGATTTATTTATTTATGCATACAAGAGCTGGGGTACAGGCCAGAGGTGTGTGTGTGTGGGGGGGTGTGTGAAAGGATTCACCAGAGACAGAGTGGGGAACAGAACAGGCAGATTGACCAAAGTACACTGCTGAGGGGAGCAGCAGGCAAGTCAGGAGAGGTCTAGTCCCCTTAGAGTTTCCTTCACTAATGCACCTGTGCACCATCACCTCAGCCCCCTGTGCTCCTCCCTCCCTCCCCCTGATCCCTCTCCCTTCTCCTCCCCTGCAGGATGTCTCTGATTTATAATTGTCTGTTTTTGCTTTGTTGTGTTTAGTACTGTTATTATTTTTTTTACACTCATGTCTTATAAAAATTAAAGTAATTGAAATTACTTTTTATTTCAGATTATTTTGAGATTTCACAAATCTTTGAAATTTGCAGCAGTACCATGTTAGAAAAAGTCAATAATCAAAAAACTGAGATTGGAATTTATTATTCTAACAAATCCCACCTCAAGATGTAGAAGATAATTTGATAATATCTTTCAACCTCTATGATGCTTACATGCCAGTCTGCATTGCAGCTATTAATTTCTTTCTTCTTTCATTCACTTAACAAGTGAATGAGCATATAAACTGTACCAGGCACTAAGGATATGAAGATGGAAAAATAAATGGTTACTGCTCTGGATAAATTCGTAATTGGGGAACGCAAGAGGGAATATTGAGATTGATGAAAGGTAGAGATAGAAGATACATTGGGATAGTAAAGGTGGGTAGAATAAAAGGCATCACAAATATTTTCAGATTCTATAATGTGGAATATTTTAGTGGAATAGCAGGTAGACGACTGTGAGCACATTAGAGGGAATATTAATTTTGACTTATTGATGGTTTTTTAGATACTATTTTTAGGCATGCAATTTTTCATTTTTTATCGTCTGCCTATTGCCTTATGGTCAACAGTTAACATAACCTTATTTTCACATTTTAAAAAATTATTGAGGTATACTTTGCCTAGCATATAGTTATCTATTTCAGGGAATTAGCCTAATGGTCTGTGGTGGAAGACTATGGGTGCCTTGGTGGCAGGTGTGGTGTGATAGCATAATCTGAAGAGGTGTAAACCTATACATCTGAATCATATATAGTATTATAAGCCAGTGTCTCCTCAATAAAAATAAAATAAAATAAAGTTACCTATTTTAAGGTGAGCAGTTTAGTGACAGTATATTTACAATGTCCTGTAACTACCACATTTATGTAGTACCAAAACATTTTCATCACCCCAAAGTGAAGTCCCCTACCTAATTAGGCAGCTAGTCCCCCTTTATTTCTCTCCTCAGTATCTGGTAACCATTAATCTTTTTGCCTCTGGGATTTATCTTTTAATATCTTTAAATTTCATATAAATGGAATCATATATAAAATTTTGTGATTTTCCCTTCCACCTAGCATAGCGTTTTATGGATTTATCTGTGTAATAGCATGTAATAGTGCAATAGCATGTATCAGTATGTCATTCTTTTTGATGACTGAATCATATTCCATTGTGTATATACCACAACTTGTTTATCAATTCAGGCATTTGCGTTGTCAGGCATTTGCTACTGTGAATAATGTTGTTAGGGACATCCCTGCATAAGTATTTATCTGAGTATCTCTTTTTATTTATTTATTTATTTTTAAAGATTTATTTCTTTATGCATACAAAAGCTGGGGTACAGGCCAGAGATGCGGGGGTGAGAGGATCCACCAGAGACAAGAGTGGGGAACGGAATAGGCAGACTGACTAAAATACACTGCTGAGCGGGCGAGTCAGGAGAGGTCTGCTGTGCCATGTGAGTTGCTTCCTGGCAGGCCGGGGATTGAATTCATGCTGCAGAGGCTTTGGATTGTTTTCATACTGTGTTGATTAACCCCTTGCGTCACTAAGGAGGCCTGAATACCTCTTTTAAATTAACCCCTTGCATCACTAGGGCGGCCTGAGTACCTCTTTTAAATTGTTTTGGATATATATGTAGGAGTTGAATTGCTAGATTATATGGTAATTCCATTTTGAACTTTTTTTTTAACTCAGGTTTTTTTTAAGATTTTATTTATTTATGAATACAAGAACTGGGGTATAGGCCAGAGGTGTGGGGGGTGAGAGGATTCACCAGAGACATAGTGAGAAACAGAACAGGCAGATTTATTGAAATACACTGCTGAGCAGCAGGCGAGTCAGGAGAGGTCTGCTGCGCCATGTAGGTAGCTTCCTGGTTGGGGATCTAACTCGTGTTGCAGTGGCTGTGGATATCTTCATAGGTTGCATCTTAACCCCTTGCGCCACCAGGGAGGCCCCCATTTTAACCTTTTGACAACTTTCTGTCCTGTTTCCTGCTGCATGTACATGTTACATTGCCACCAACAATATTTGAAATTTCCAATTTCTTCATAACTGTGAACACTTGTTATTTTCCAGTTAAAAATATTGTAGCCATTTTACTGGGTGTGTCTGATACTATTTGGATGTGTTTTGCCTGAAGTCAGAGTTAGGTACCTCTGAAAATCATAGAGAAATAATGGGTTTGGTTGAGCCCTACTTGGGTGAGATACAATTGGTTTGACTGGCTTGATCTACGTTTTTCTTTCACAGCAGGAATTATCCAGAGCTTCTCAGAAATACCTTAAGGCTGGTCAAACTTCTGAACTATGTAATGCATCTATTTTCTAGAATTTGTTATCATCAGGGCAGGATCCTAACTCCCCCAAGTCTTGTGAACGTTAAATATTTAAAGACTGGTGACAATGTTTTTTGTATCCTCACTTGACCTTGAAGATGAGCTTAAGTAGGTTTTGCTCATATTTCAGAAGTCTCTTGAAGAGTAGATAGCTATTAATAATCTGAAGAGTTAGTTCTTTAAATCAGAGGTTGAAGACTTTTTGGTTTCATTGCATTTT
Source organism: Talpa europaea (assembly GCF_964194135.1). NCBI lineage: Eukaryota > Metazoa > Chordata > Mammalia > Eulipotyphla > Talpidae > Talpa > Talpa europaea. The sequence continues at coordinate 39,292,617 of NC_140073.1, read as the reverse complement.
TGGTTTTATTGCATTGAAATATTTATCTGTTGATAATTTTATTTACTTTAAAATTGTATTTGTTCGTCATGAAAAGAGTAGGTTACCGTGAATGCTTGCATCGATGAATTCTTTCTTTTTAAACAAAAATATAAGAATTTTTACATCTATTTTTATGAGGGATAATGGTCTGAAGCTTTTTCATTTTGGTATTTTTTGTTTTGTTTTGTGTGGTTTGGTATTAGGTAATATTAGCTTCATAAATTGAATTGGATAGTGTTCCCTCCATTTCTGTTTTCTGGAGGAGATTGTATAGAATTGTTAATGCTTTCAACATTTGATAGACGTTTGGGTTGGATATTTCTTTTGGGGGGAGTATTTAAGCTTGTGAGTTCAATTTCTCTAATTAAAAATAAGGTTATTCAAAATATCTATTTCAAATTGGGTTGTAATAGTATGTGTTTTTCAAGGAAGTCCATGTGTGTAGACTTATTCACTTATTTTTTTTTTTATGTCTGCAAGGTCTGGTGATATCTCATTTCATTCCTGATTTTGGTATTTGTGTATTTTTTGGATGTTTTCAGCCATTATTTCTTGGAGTACTTTTCAACCCCAATCTCTTTCTCCTCTCCTTTGTTGACATGGCAAATAGCCCTTTGCTACAGTCTCAGGTTCCTGACACTATTCATTTATTTAAAACCTATTTTCTCTCTGTTGGCTAGAGTGGATAATTTCTATTATTCTCTTTTAGCTCATTAAAAACATTTTTTTAAAGATTTATTTATTTGTGCATACAAGAACTGGGGTGTAAGCCAGAGGTGCGGGGGTGAGAAGATTCACCAGAGACAGAGCGGGGATCAGAACAGGCAGATCTACTGAAATACACTGCTGAGGGGAGTAGTGGGCAAGACAGGAGAGGTCTGATCTGCCATGTGGGCTGCTCTCTGGCCGGGGATCGAACTTGTGCTGCAGTGGCTGGCGATAGCTTGATTGCGCTGCCTTTAACGCCTGTGCCACCAAGGAGGCCCCTAAAAACATTTTTTATTGAAGTTGTATTGCATTTCAATATGATATACATTTTAGGTGTGCAGCGTTAGAAATCAGCATCTATATATATATATAACATTAATTTCACTACAAAATCAAATTAAATTCTACCTTTCACTATATAATTTGTCCCTTTTGCCTGATTTACCCACCCCATCCCTTTCCTTCTGTTTTCCAGTTCATTGATTCTATCCTTTACATTCTGGTTTTGAGCCCCTCTATTGAGCACTTGTTTCACTTACTGTAGTTTTACTTCTAGAATTTCCATGTGGTTCTGCCTTTTTCTATTTATTTGTTGAGGTTTTCTATTTTTTTTCATTGTTTCAAATGTGTTCATAATTGATTAAGCATTTTTATCATGGCTGCTTTAAAATGTTTGTCAGATAATTCTAACATCTTGGCATCTATTGATTGGCTTTTTTTCACTTAGATGTTTTTCATTTAGTTGGAGATCTTCCTGATTCTTGGTATGACAGTGATTTTTGCTTGAACCCTAAACATTTTACATTTTGTATTATATAATCACACTGTTTCTTATGTAAATGCTCTGTTTTAATCTTGTTGCTTTTCTTTGACACTGTTCTAGTAGGAGAAGGACGATTTTTACCTTATATTATCATGTGGATGAAGAATTCCAGGTTCCCCACCTTTGTATGTGTGTGAGTGGGCTCTCATTATTACTGCCAATTAGGGAATTCCAGCGCCCTATGTGATCTTCACGGACATAACAGTGGAAATAACGCTTGTTACTGCTAGGTACTGGTAAAAATTTTGATTCTTTACTAGACTTACTCTGATACCATCTGAAGGGGAAAAAAAAGGGGATCCCTTGCTGCCTGGTGAGTATAGAAATCCAGACTCCTTATATTTTCTCTACTGACACTGCACATAGGGTAAGGGGTGGATGGTGTGGTAGGGAGAAGGAGGCTATTTTTTTTTTTTTTTTACTTTATATATTTTTACATTATTTTCCATTTTTGCACAATGTATACATTTTCATCTTGGTTATAGTCCCCATACAATACCCACCCCACTTGTTTTTTGATCCTACTCCCTTCTCACCCCCTTCCCCATGTACCTCTGGTTTGTAGTTGCTTGTTGATTTTGATTTTTACTTTATTATAATTAGTCTTTTTCCTGGTCCCTTATTTAGGTTTTCTAAATTCCTGCTATGAGTGAGACCATCTGGTATTTTTCTTTTTCTTTCTGGCTTATTTCACTGAGCATGATCCCTTCTAGCTCCATCCATGTTGCTGCAAATTGCATGAGTTTATCTTTCTTGATTGCTGAATAATATTCCATTGTGTATATGTACCACATAGAAGGATGCTATTAATGACTGTTGGGGCTAAAAATCCTGGGTACTTACCTGGACTCTTTGACATCTATGGGGGCGGGGTGGGTGGATTTTGAGTGCAGCATTATAGCCATGAGAAAGCAGAATTCTAGGTTCCTCACTCGGTTTTTGTTTGAGTAGATCAGAGTGGACATAGTTTTTATTGTGGCATTTATCTGGAATTAGAGTATTTATTATTTAAAAGTTTTCTGTCTTGCTAAAAGCTATCCCTCTCGTAGTCATTTGGCTGGAGTGAATACTCTCTTCTTTGGACCTTCTAAAGATCACATCTGTTGGTGTTGGCTCCAGCTCTGGGTTACAGGAAGCAAAAAGAAAACCCAGGGAATTCACCATAGTGTCATTCTTCAGGTCCTGAGAATCTAGCCAGTCAGCCTTTCTCTCACCTTATAGTCTTATTTGCTTTATATTTGATGTCCAAGGTTTTTAATTATATTCAGAGGGAGGAATGGGTGAAAGCACTTTTACTCCATCTTCCCAGAAATGGAAGTCTCTAATATTAAAAATTTTAAATCAGAAGAATACAAAAGCACATATATCCTTAGCTTTTAGAGGGATGATATCATTAAATTTAGCCTTTGAAAATCTCTACACTTGCAAGAGAGGGGGAGTGAAAAACAGAGACCATATTATTATCTTTATCGTGAATATAAATTTCAACCTTGTAGACTTCTAAAAGGGTCTTGGGAACCATGACCCTTGTTTGGGAACTATAGTCCTATTGTAGTCTATTGAGAGATTTAAATATATTAATTTTGACAGTATAATTTTAAATCGATTTTTATGAAATATCTATTGCTCTAGTCAGGTACTGATCTAAACTATAGGGATATAACGATGTAGGAGATGAACAAAATCCTTGCCCTCACGAGCCTTAAGTTCTTCTAGTTAGTTGATCTGGTGCTGAATGAAGTCATGAGTTTTCTATTTGCTTAAGTTATGTCCTCCTATTCATATTTCTGCATTTGTCAGGGCATGTGTGGACGGTTTATTTACAGCAGGTGAGACAGTACAGATGCAATTGTTGACAGGAGATGTTCTGGCTTCTGGGCAGATTAATGCCCACAGCCCAGACAACTTGATTTTATTGATTATTTCTTCTTTTCTCCCTGCCTCCCTCCCACATTTCCTTTCCTTTTTCTTTCCTTTCTTTTATTCTTCCCTCCACTTTGAGTTGTAGATAGACTATTTCCTCGGGTCACCTCTATCAGTTCTTGCCACTCTTTTGCCTCTGGCCCTTGTAACCTCATACCTGTTAAAGTACAGTGCTGGAATAACAATAACACTTGGCAATAAGTTTGAAGTGTTCTAGTCTTAGAGCAGGACAGTGTCACAACTTAAAGGCATATGCTGTGGAGATTGCATTCTCTAACCATTCTAGTTACCAATTTAGTAGTCTGTTTGTGGGTATCCACCATGGTATTTATGAATGGATTGGCTTTGAAAACTTCCCTATCCTGTCTCCCACTCCTAGCATCTAAATTATAAAAACTGGACTTGATTTGATTTTACTTGAGCCATTAAAGTGTAATCTGATATTAGGTTTTAAAACATGCTCATTATGGCTGTACTCTGAAACTTTTTTTTTTCTTGGTGAAAAAGGGCAAAACAAAATGAACTTAAATTCAAACTTTTTTTTTAATTAAACTTTACAGACATATCATTTGACTGGTGTACTGATAGCCTAGGGAAAGCAGGGGTTCAAAAGTAAATAATGGCAGCATTCCTCAGACTCTAATAGCAACAAATATTGTGAAAATTACAGTTTTGGAAAATATGTTAGTACAAAATTATTAATGAAGCATGAAAGGCAGTACCCAGTAACTGAGATGCAGTGGTAAAGTGATTTTATTTATTGTAAAGGTGGAAATGTGCACTTTTGTGTTTTTTTTTTCACTATTTTTAAGACACCTGTGTCTCACTACAATCACAAATTCCACCTGTGAATAATGGAAATCTTCGAATGAATATAAATGGTGTATTGGCTGTTCTTTTTAGTCTGTAACACATCTTCCTTGTTGGCACCAAAAAACAGTGACTGAAACATTTTATTAAAACTGAGGTTTATGTTTCTAATCAGAGGTCACTGGTTGTCTCATTTTTCAGTTTTAAATTTGTGTATGTTTGATCAGGGGGCAGCAATGAAATTATTATGACAAAGACTTTGTACTAGACTGTATCTGTCTATTGAAACTTGAAAGTCTTTGGAACCATGATGCTGACAGCCTGTGAACACTGCAGGAATGTGAAGCTGTGTAACATCCTAAAGAAACTTTTAAGTATCATCTTCTTTTTGTGTTGTTTGAAAGAATTTCAGATACTATTAAGGTACTAGTGAAAAGGTGTTTTATTGATTAAAGATTTTTTTCCTATTGAGTATGTATGAAGACAATTCTCCTATTACTCTTTGTTGTTGTTTATTCCTGCTTTATAGAGCAAGTTCATTAACATGTAGATATGCAGTGATTGAAGTCAGACTTTTTACAGTTGTGTTCATATAATGAGATCTTCTTTAATGTTAAAAAAATTGTTGTTACTTTCTAAAAGGGGTTGTTTGTGAATTTCATTAAATTTAATCTCCTCTTCAAACAATTTCAGCATTGTTCAGTTTACTACAATTAAAATGCTTTCTGATGCTAAAAAAATGACTTTTTACAGATGTATCACAAATGTAAGCACTGTGAAAGGGGCTTTGTTTTTTACTTTGAAAGAAAAGCTGCTATTTAACTGAGAATTCTCGTTTTTTTTTTTTTTTTTTTTTTTTAATTGATGCTCCATATGGAAAATCAGAAGAGGGTACACTTACTGTATTGCTAAACAGGCTAGTTTGCTCATGCGGGTTAGGTTTCAGCTAGTTCATTCAACCCCCCAACTATAGCATCGGTCTAATCAGAGTTGAAAAATAAGGACTTTAACTTTGCCTTCTCTGTTTACTAGGTTATATATAGCCCCTTCATCTTTAGAAGTTGGAAGTCTTGAGAAAGAACAGATAGAGTGAAGTTTGTTTTTTTGCTTTTGACTAGATTTCTGTAGGGGTATGTTAAAAACATGACTGAATTTTTTTGTTTCAGACCAGTTATTATAGTTCACAGTGAAAAGCTTAGTTCTTCATAAATTGTCCTTTCCACTTAGGCAATTCCCCTATAGTAGAAGGGCTTGAATGGTCTAAGAGCAATCCTTGGCATTTCTTGATGATTAGGCCAGAAGAAAGTAGGATGTCTTTTCTGGAGAGTATTTAGTTGGTGGAAGATTTAGAAATTCTTAAGTGATAGCAAGAGCATTTGCCAGGTGAATCCCAGAAGAATTGACTTATGAAGGCAGAATTTGAAAAGTTGAGAGTTAAATTGTTGGGATTTTAAGTTTTGAGCAGCCAGAAGAGTTTACAGAGCATATGGATCCTACTATGTATGACCAGTGCGCAGGAAAATCTTCAGGATGTTTCTTGCTGTTTTAGTTTCAGAGGCTTAATTCCAAAACATCTGGTCATTGGGTATATATACTCAGAGATTCTTGGTAGTTGACATTGTAGAGAAAAAATACTTCAGTTATTTGTTTTTTACTTTGAAAGAAAAGCTGCTATTTAACTGAGAATTCTTATTTTTTTTTTTAAATTGATGCTCCATGTGGTACACAGTAAGTGTTCCCTCTTTTGGGTACACAGAATTTTTGAAATTTAGTTAAATTAAGACACAGCTAGCATCTGAAACTTAACAGGGTGTCATTAGTAGACTGAACCTATCCCATCACTGAGTGGGCCTTTATAAGTCATTATGAGCTAGCTCTATAACTAAAGGGCTTAATGAGATATCTATGCCACCAAAATATGATACTATCATCTGAAAAAGGCACCATTCATGTACTGTGTAAGGCATGACATATTTACATAGCCTTGTAGAAGCTAATAATTATGATAATATTATTGATAATGCATTTATGACAATAAAACGTAATAGTGACAATGTTGCCAATATTATCATATCAAATTATGAAGGTGAGAAATAAGGGTATTTGAAATAAATACATAAGAATATATATATATATATGAGCAAAGGGTAATTAATTGTAGAATAGTGAATGAGGCATGGAATTTTATATTTAGATTAACTCTCATTTGGAGGTTGCCAACTTTTAATTAAATTAGCAACTTCCTGAAAGAAAGGAAAGTTGGTAAGCTGTGAATACCTAAGAAGAATATTCCAGGGATAGTATATAGTCAAGAAGAAATTTGGATGCAGAAATGGATTCACAGTATACATTTGAGTAAATTTCCCAGAAGGAGAGTTTAGGTAAGAGGTAAAGAGAAGAAAGAGATACTGAGTGACAAATTGGAGAAGAGTAAGGGCTTAAGGAGTTTGTCAAGTGCATTGCAGATGCCATGTGGAAAATTTTTCTTTCTTTTTTTTTTTTTAAATTTTTTAGGATTTATTGATCTATTTACACAAGCACTGGGTACAGTCAGAAGCACGGGAGGGTGACAGAATTCACCAGAGCCAGCGCAGGGAGCAGAGCAGGCAGACCGACGAGGCACACCGCCGAGGGGAGCAGCGGGCGCAGCAGGAGAGAGTGGTCTGCGCGCCATGTGGGACACCCGCCCAGCCATGTGGAAAATTTCTTAACCTTGCTTTGCCTGTGTTCACACTTCACGTGGACACACATGTGCACACACACACACACACACTCATACACTAGTTATAATCAGGGGACTTTTGACATCTTTGATAATATTTTCCAGTATTTAAGGGAGATTGGGAAAGAAAGAAGAACTTTCATGAAAAATCCTAGTTATATTTACAGTGCATTTAACAAGACTAATGGAAAACATGGTATTTTGAGATAAATCTTAAGTTCTGGAATTCTGAAGATTAAACGACATTTTACTGACAGAAAAATTATGTGTAGCAATAATGTTATTGGTTATAAGAAAAGTGAAAAGTTAGGAATAAAGTCAAAAAGATCTCATTGGAAGCTATTTGATTTGACCACAAAAGGACTCATGGTTGAAGTCTATGAATTGTGTTATGTTATTTATATACAGAATTGAATTTGTAAGCATTCTATATTTTATGAATTAACTTCCTATACTTTTTATCATATGCAAAAGGCAATTAAACAAAGTGCAATGCTGTTTAAATATTAGCAGCAATTTGAATGAAAGTAAATTTATTATCATGATAAAATTTGCTAAAAGCAAAGTCATATTTCTTGGCTTAATATTGACTACTTCAGTCTGAAATGTAAAATATTTTAATCAACATAGTAAATATTAAAGATTCTTATCCTAGATTAATAATTAGTGCTTTTAGGTCATTTTTGCTCATGATTCTGTGGTTATATTTGAACTATACCTTGAAAAAGATTGCCACAGATACCCTTTAATTGCATTTGAATTTTTGACCAAAAGATTTATTTGGAGTACTTTTCTTTTAGTGGGAGGAAGTGTGAAAAATATGATGTTTTCTGAGAGAAAAATGAGTTAAAAAAATGAGTCAGCATTGCAGGTAGTTTTTAGTACATCTAAGCATTGCAGATTTTTTAGCCATCGTGCTAGTTATTTCAGTTAGATTTAAATAATAGCTAGAGAATGTTGTTGATTTGTGGACGTGAAATTCCAGTGCTTTTGCTTTGATTTTTCTCTCATTTTTAGATTATGTAATGAATTTCTGAAAATTATGACCGAGTAATAGCCTCAGCAATTCTGGTTATTTTCGAACCCTGTTTCCTCTGATGATTATATATTTAGTTAAGGACTTTTTGTCAGATACTTTCGATAGATGATATTATAGAATATAATTTTTTGAGTAAAAGTTCTCATTTTGAGTCAAATATAATAAAGTTTTGATTTTTTTTTAATTTTAAGATTTATTTATTTATTTATACAAGCACTGGGTATAGTCAGAAGTGCAGGAGGGTGAGAGAATTCACCAGAGCCAGAGCGGGAAGCAGAGCAGGCAGAAGGACTGAAGTACACTGCTGAGGGGAGCAGCGGGCGGCAGGAGAGGTCTGCACATCATGTGGGATCCTCCTCCGGTGGCCGGGGAGCAGCCGGGGATCGAACCGGCGCTGCAGAGGCTGTGGGCAGCTTCGCAACCCAGCGCCCAACCGCTGCGCCACCGGGGAGGCCCTGATTCTTTTTTCTTTTACCTAAAAAGCATAAATACTAAAAACCTGGAAGTAGTATGTCTATTTTTCCAATCAAGATTATCAAGAGTCTTGAGACAAAAACATGTATATTAAAAAATCCATCTGGATATAGATGGATTGTTGAATTATTGGTTGAATTATTGTTGAATTCAAAGCATTGTTGAATTATTGGTAAATATAAATTTGTTCATAATTTTATTTAACTAATAAAAGAAACATGGTAGAAGGCATTTCATCATGTTTCTACTTTTTAAAGTGATGTCAACTTTCTGATGGATAAAATTCTTCAGGTTTTTTTTTGTGTGTTGTAGATTTTATATGTAATAGCAATGATAATAATGTGTTTTATTTAAGAAACCAGCTAAATGCTTAAATTGCCAATCATACCTGAATAAAAATAATTTTTAAAAAGAAATAATTATAGTTATCCTGTAGATGATCAGCTAATTAGTGGCAATTTAGTTTCAATAAATCCACACACTGAAAAATTGATTGAGTTTTCATATCATTGTCAACTTTTCAATGTATAAGTTAAATTTTTTTTCCTTTTTCAGATTGTTGAATTTTAAAATGTTATTGATACCACAGATTCTATTTGTCTGTCTATTATTTATATATTTATTTTTGTAGTGAATACTGACTAGTATGTAATTGAGGTTGAGATGTTTTCCATTTTTAGATGTTTCCATGTGAAACATTCAGAAAAGTAATCCTGCTCATCTTTTAAGCAATGACCTTATCTTTTGCCAAAATCAAATGACATTCAATACTGATACTATGGAGAGAGGAATCAAAATAGACACCTAATTATAATTACCTTTTCCCCCATCATTATATCACTACGTGCAGAACAACTGATTTTTAAGAGGTCACACAATTGCTGAATTTTGGCAGGTACAAAGGGTTTTTTTTTTTTCTTTGTTTCCCTTTCCCTCCCCCTTCCTATTTTCATCACATATACTGGAACAGTTCAGACTGACCTCTTTCTTGAAAGATTTAGTTTGAATTTTAAATATTTATAGGAAATAGCAGAAGTGCAAACGAAAGTTAATGTTTATGATTCTTTCATGTTTTCAGAAAACAACATTTATGATATAGTTCAATTGTTAAAAGACTAAAGATAGTTTTATGTAATCTCTGGGGGTTGGAGGAAATGACCAGAAAGGATTGGATCAAATTCTGTACGATTAGCTGCCAGAGTTTCTACTTTTGGAATAAAATCAACTCTGAGCAACACTGAAAGTAGAGACTCTATATTTTGAACTTCTCTAAGGCAGTACATGATACTCTGTCACAAAGTAGTCAATAGTTGTTGAAAGAGCAAAGAAAGATAGAACGGGAGCAAAAAAGAAAGGAGAAAAACACTAAGATGTCTAGACAAAGTGATAGTCTCTTTTACCTGTTGTGGTGTTTTAACTAATGCATTGCTCTCCCAGACCAATAACTGATAGGGCTGTGTTCTTTCGCAGAGCATGAACATGGTATATCTTTGAGAAACTTGTTATTGCAGGGTTTTAAAGCACTTTTATTTGCTATTAGTTCACAGTGGTTCAATTCTTTCCCTTCCTGTTCATTTTTGTTGGATAGTGTTGCAAAATAAGACTAGGATGGCATATAACTTTTCAAGGAAGGTTTTCACAATGACTATCATCACATTTATTGTTCCTTTTAAAACTGCAGATCCCTGTAGTTTTCCTTTTGAATGGGCTTAGTGTCACTCCCCAGTAGGTTCTACCACTTTCTGAAAAGTCTTGTTGACCATACTAAGAAACTTCAAATACTCTGTCACTTGTATATGATATTTCAGAGTCAAAGATATTTGTGTAGATGGTTCCAGTCTTAGGATTTTTTGACTTTATGATGGAGTAAAAGGCATTCAGTAGAAATCGTACTTCCTATTTAGAATTTTTCCTGGGTTATCAATATGCAGTATAATACTCTGCTGCCTGGACAATGGCAGGGAGTAGCTCTTGTCAGTTATGTGATCATGAGGGTGAACAACCTATACAGACATGTGTCACCAAACCATGGGGATATACTCTGAGAAATGTGGCCTTGGGTAATTTCGTTGTTGTGTGAATGTCAGAGTATAAATATGTAAACCTGGATGGTGTAACCTACTACACACCTAGTCTATATGGTATAGTCTATTGGATCACTATTGTATATGTTGTCTGTCTTTGATACAAATATCATTATGCAACATATGACTGCTATACAGTGTACTGTGTTGCCAGTGTTTTGACTTAATAATATTTTCAACTTATAGTGGGCTTGTTGGGACCTAACCCCATCTGAAAGGAAATCTATAGTTAATTCATTGACAGAAAGTGGTTTTTTAGTCATCTTTTGCATAAGATCCTTGATGAAATGGTGTTACAATTAAGCATGCATAAAGGACAAGTATTGGAGTTCATCCTTTTGTCTTAAGTCGGCAATTGCTCATTTATCCCGTCTTTATGCATTTGATGTCATTTTATTTAAGGTAAATTTTGTTCTGACTTTGAAGCTAGTAGCATCAGATCACATTAGGTAGTCAGAGGATCAATGCCTTTTTAAAGATGGTCTCCATTTGGAGATGTGGATGCTGGAGCTTAGCATTTACACACTTCTGTTTAAAGTGCTATCATTTCAAGTGTCTTCTTTTTACAGAGAATTAAGTTAATGGAGAAAGAAATTTTTTTAAAAGATTTATTTATTTATGCATACAAGAGCTGGGGTACAGGCCAGAGGTGTGGGGGGTGAGAGGATTCACCAGAAACAGTTGGGAACAGAACAGGCAGACTGACTGAAATACACTGCTGAGGGGAGCAGCAGGTTTGACAGGGGAGGTCTGCTGCGCCATGTGGGTTGCTCCTTGGCAGGCCAGGGATAGAACTCATGCTGCAGAGGCTGCGGACTGCTTCATAGTGGGGTGCTTAACCCCTTGCGCCACCAGAGAGGCCCAAGAAAGAAAATATTTTTGAAGGTGATGTGGTCCTAGATTTAAAGTCCAGATATTCCATTTTTTTATTGATAATGGTAGTTAATAATTATTTTTATTATGAAATCTATTTTTAATTATGTAAAAATGATCCTTATATTCACATAGTATTAGTTCTCAAATAATTTCATGCCAAAGATTCTTTTTACCCCATTCTAGATAGATATTACACTGTGCCATTTTAATTTTGTTGGTTCTCCAATTGTGTCACAGTGCTGTGATATTTACCAAATCAACCTAATATATGTGTGTGAGTTCAGAGCAGGCTATAATTGTTTATGTCATGGAGGATCTCATTCTAACATTTTAGATTGTAATTTATGGCTTTTAGAAGTGTTATATAAGGGGAGAATCCTATACCTTTAAAACACAAAAATATTGTAAATCAATATTACCTCAATAAAAAAATAAAAAATTTAGAATATCTAATGAAATAAATGTTATATAATACTTCTTTTTTAAAAACCCATTTGTCATGCTAAGAGGCTTAAACCTCATTCTTCTGTAACTCTCAGGATTGGGCAATATGAAGTATGTTATTTCTTTATGAAGTATCATGGATAGCATATCTAAATATTTAGCAAAATTATTTTCACTTGTGGAAGACTTTAATTATTGTTGGATGCAATAAATGCTTGACTCAACCTTACTTATTTGACCACGCCAATAGACTTTTAAAGGAAATGTATAAAAACAAACCATTATTTCACACAATGAGATGTATTTTTTGATTGTATTTTTTTTGGGGGGGGTGGCAAATGAAGCTGATTTTTGTAAATTGCATAAATCTTGCAGTTGATCTGGAGAATTTGCCTCCCACATTAAAGTTTTAAGACTGTGCTTTACTTTAAAATATTAGCTATACAACATGTTTTTTCCTGTTTTTTTTTAGCTCAATGAATTTTTATGTTTGATTTTAAAAGCAGCACTTAATCTTTGTATTTTAATTCATAATTTGTCATAAAGTATTAATTTATTTTGCAACCATATATATTGAAGACTAAGATACTGGAGAAAGTTTTAGGTATTACTGCAATGATTGCTCTCTGTACACAATGCTCAAGTGTCAATAAAATATGCAAAATTGGAAAAATAGAAGGTATAGTTTATAGGTGTATAAGCAAAATGTGCACTACAAATTTGATTAAAATGATCTTGAATATTTATAAAGAACACTTTGAATTGTTAACTAAGAAATGCATGATACTTATTTGATCAGTTTTAATTTTGAATAAATTTTTCATGTTAAAATTGTTTTTGTTACTACTTTTAAGTTTAACCCCATATTTATAAATATTGTATATGCCAAACAGGAGCATGCCACATGATTCGGACCTATTTTGAAGTGGTTTACTTATAGTTGGTTTTTATCCATTCTGAAAAATATTTTGCCTTTTATGTAGAGAGCTCAGACAATTTAAATAGTTAATGTAATTATATAGTTGTGTTTAATTTTCTTAACAGTATCATTCAAAAAGTGGAAGTTAAAAATTTTTAATGGAGGTAATATTTGTTTACATCTCTGTATATGTTTCAGATAAACAGTTTCTGAATTATACCATGATCACCAAATGTCCATTCACTATCCACCACCAGCCAGTCTACCCTCTCTACCTATTTACTCCCTTCTTCCCTTCTGATCACTGTTACTCTGTTGTGTCTAAGGATTTGTGTGTTCTTCTTTTGTTTTTTTTTTTTTTTTTGTATTTCTTCTTCTGACTTATTTTACTAGCACAGTGATTTCAAAGTCCATCCATGCTCTTATGAATGACAAGATTTCATCTTTTTTGTAGCCAAATACTATTCGATTGTTTATATGCCACACCCTCTTTCTCCAATTATGTATCATTGGGTTTTTTTCCCCCCATATCTTGGCTACTGCAAATATGATGCAATTAACACAGGGGCACATGTATCTTCAAAACAGTTTTCTTATATTTTTCAGATGAATGCCTAAAAGTAGAATGGGATCATATGATAGTGGTTTTTTTTTTTTTTTTTTTGAGGAACCCCTATACTGTTTTCCTTTGTATCTCTACCAATTTACATTCCCACCAATAATACACAAGATTTCCTTTTTCTCTACATCCTTGCTAACAATTATTGTTTCTCAACTTTTTGACAATACACATTTTAACTGGTATGAGGTGAAATCTCATTGTGGATTTGGCATTTCTCTAATGATAAGCTATGCACATCTTTTCCTGTGTCTATTGGCTATATGTATATCTTCTTGGTAAAGTGTGTATTTAGAGCCTCTGCCCATTTTTAATTGGGTTGTGTGTTTTGTTTTTATTGTTGTGTTATAAGAGTTGTTTATATTTTAGATATTAAATGCTTGTCTCATATATTATTTACAAATATCTTCTATTCAGTAGGCTTCCTTTTGATTTTAACACCTCTTTTTTTGCTGTTTAGAAGCTTTTTAATTTAATGTAGTCTTTTTAAAAAATATTCTCTTCTTTTTCTCTTGTTATTGGAGACAAATCCACAAACACATCAATAATGATGATGTCGGGCCTCCCTAGTGGTGCAAGGGTTAAGATGCAACCTATGAAGCTATCTGCAGCCACTGCAGCACGAATCCGATTTCCAGCCAGCCAGGGAGCAACCCACATGGTGCAGCAGACCTCTCTTGACTTGTCCACTGCTCCCTTCAGCAGTGTACTTTGGTCAATCTGCCTGTTCTGTTCCTCACTCTGTCTCTGGTGAATCCTCTCACCCCCTGCACCTCTGGCCTGTACCCCAGCTCTTGTATGCATAAATTAATAAATCTTTAAAAGTTCCTTTAAAAAATAATGATGATGTCAAAGAACTTATCTATTTTCTATGTATTTTATGGTTTCATATCTTATATTCAAGACTTTACCCATTTTGAATTAATTTTAGTGTATGGTATAATGGTCTATTTTCATTCTTTTGCATGTGGTTGTCTGGTTTTCCAGCATTGTTTATTAAAGAGACTTTCCTTTATTCATTGTATGCTCTTGGATGTTTTGGTTATGAATTAGTTGTCCATATTTGTATGGTTTTATTTCTGGGCCCTTGGTTCTATTCCATTGATCTATGTGCCGGTTTTTAGTCTAATACCATACTTTTTTTTTTAAGATTTATTTATTCATGCATACAAGAACTGGGGTACAGGCCAGATGTGCCAGAGGGCGAGAGGATTCACCAGAGACAGAGCGGGGAACAGAGCAGGCAGACTGACAGAAATACATGGCTGACGGGAGCCGTGGGCAAGGCAGGAGAGGTCTGCTGCACCATATGGGATTCTTGCTGGCTGGCCGGGATCAAATTAGCACTGCAGAAGCTGCAGACAGCTTCACAGTGAGGTGCCCACCCGCCTACACTACCAGGGGAGGCCCTAATACTATACTGTTTTTATCACTGTAGTTTCATAGTGTAGTTTGAAGTCAGGGAAAGTGATACCTTTGTTTTTGTTCTTTTTCCCTCAGGATCGTTTGGCTATTTGAGGTCTTTTGTGGTTCTATGTAATTTTAGGGTTTTTTGTTATATTTCTGTGAAAAATGCTATTGGGTTCTGAATAGAGCCGTCATTGAATCTCTATATTGCTTTAGGTAAAATCACTGTTTTGACATTATTGATTCTTTTAATCCATGAGTATGAATGTTTTTCCATTTCTTTGTGTCTTTTTCTTTCTACAATGTTTGTTTTCCAGTGTAGTGGTCCTACACTGCACATTTTGATGTAATCATAATGGTATTATTTTTCCATTTCTCTTTCTGCTAGTTTATTATTTGCATATGGAAATGAAACATTTTATAATCAGCAACTTTACAGTATTTATTCTAACAGTTTTTCTTTTGGTGTGGAATTTTTAGGGTTTTCTATATATATTACTAAGTCATCCACAAATAGTGACAATTTTACTTCTTCCTTTCCAATCTGGTAATTTTTATATCTTTTTCTTGCCTAATTTCTCTGGCCAGGATTTCCAATACTGTGTTAAATAGTAGTGGTGAGAGTAGACATCATTGTCTTGTTCCTGATAGGAGAGGAACAACTTTCAGATTCTCACCATTGAATAGGGTGCTAATTATGGGTTTGTCCTGGCCTTTATTATGTTCACGGATTTTCCTTCTATACCTATTTTATTATGAGGTCTTATTGTAAATGGATATTGAATATTATCAAATGCTTTTTCTGCATCTATTAAGATTAAATGATTTTTAATTCTTCATTTTATTGATGTGATGTAGTACATTGAGGGATTTGCATATATTTGAACCATTCTTGCATCCTTGGAGTAAATTCTATTAAAATTATTGTATATGATCTTTTTACTCTATGATGGAATTCAGTTTGCTTATATTTTCTTGAGGATTTTCCATCTATGTTCATCTATTGGTCTGGAATTTTATTTTATTTTTTTGTGTTGTCTTTGTCTGGTTTTGGTATCAGAATTATGCTGACTTCATGAAAGGAGTTAGGAAGTGTTCTTTCCTTCATTTGGTTGGAAGGGTTTGAAAAAAGTGGATATTTAATCTTCTTTGAATGTTTCATAGAATTCACCAGTGAGGGCACCTGTAGTAAACACTTATATTTGTGTGTGTGTGTGTGTGCATGAGGTTTTTGATCATGCTTTCAATTTCTTGTCATCAGTCTGTTCATATTTTCTTTCTTTGTGCTTCAGTTTTGAGAGGTTGAAAAAGATTCAAGGAATTCATCCATTTTCTTCTAGGTTGTACAATTTGTTGACATTCAGATATTCATAGTACTCTCCAATGATTCATTGTATTTTATGGTATTGGTTGTAGTATCTTCTCTTTCATTCCAATTTTATTTGTTTGAGTGCTTTTTCTTTTTTCTTAATGAGTCTAGCCAAGAGTTTGACAACTTTGTTAATTTTTTCCAAAATGTCAAATCTTCATTTCATTGCACTTTCATATTTTTTTTTTTTGGTTTTGGCTTTTTATTTGACATATTATTTCCTTCTTTCTACTGATTCTGGTCTTCATTTGATTTTCCTTTTTTCTAGTTGCTTTAGCTGTAAGGTGGTTTTTTTTTTTTGACTTTTTTTTTTATTTCTGTGGTAAGCATTATTACTATAAATTTTCCTGTCAGAACTACTTTCGCTGCATTCCAATAATTATTGTATGAAGTCTTTGCATTTATTTGTTTCTAGATAGTTGATTTCTTTGGTGACCCAATAGTTGTTCAATAGCATATTGTTTAATATACATGATTTAGCTTTATCCATGTGAGAACTTAACCTAACTTAAGGTCAGAATGATTTCCTCATAGATATTCTTTTTGAAGTTTAAAGTCCCATATATTGGTCCATATCAAGTGCATTTCATTTTTATGTTTGATGCCATAGTGTAAGGTTAGAATGGATGTTCATTTTTTCCATATGGGCCTCAAGCTGTTTACAACTATCTTTTTGAAGAAATGACAAATTGAGAATTTTTTCTGTTAGTTTTCCCCTTATAGTTAACATTTTTGGAATTATTTATTCTTTTATTTCATTTAGATTTACACCTATTAATACCTTTTCTTTACCCAAATAACTTCCTTTAACATTTCTTATAGTACAAATTTTCTGCTGATGCGTTTTCCCCCAACTTTTATTGTTTGAAAAAGTCTTTATTTTCACTTCATGTTTGAAAGATATTTTTCTTAGGATTCTAAATTAGCAGTTTAAAAAATATTTTAAAGATGTTGTTTTATGGTCTTTGAGTTTATATAGCTATGAGTGAAAAGACTGCCTCACACTCTCTTTCCCTTTATGTGTATTGTATCTCTTCCTCCCAACCTTCCCCACCCTGACTGATTTTTAAGTTGCTCTCTTTATTATTGTTTTGTCATAATTATGGTTATGATTTACCTTGTATCTTCTTTATTTGGTTTTTGCTTTGGTTTTGTTGAGCTTCTTAGATCTGTGGGCTTATATTTTTCTTCAATAGTTGGAAATTTTGGCTGAATTCCTCATGCTCTCTATTCTGGTATTCTACTTATATTTATTCTAGACTGATGCCTTGTTCAATTTTCCTTATTCTTCTTTTCTCTCAGTGCTTCACCTGGAAACATTTCTATCGCTATGTCTTCAACTTCAATTTTTAATCTAATCCAGTGTGCTTTTCATTTCAGATATATTTTCTCTCTCTAAAAGTCATTTATTTTTATATATTCCATTACTACTCTTAAAATGTTCATGTTTCCTCTACATTTTTGAACACATGGAGCACATTTAATAGCTCTTTTAATATCTTTATCTGCTAATCTCATCATTTCTTCAGGGTCTGTTTCTATTGATTGGTTTTTCTCCTGTTCATAGATAATTTTTTCCTGTTTCTTTGCAAATCTATACATTGTTAAAGCTTTTTAAATTATTGTGGTAACACTCATATAACATAAAAATTCATAATTTAACAATTTTATTTTAATTTTTTAGGCAATTGCTATTTGAACATTTTTCGCATTTCCATAGATGTTATTGTTTTAGGCCCACTTTGTTTTATTCTATTATTATAATGAAAAACATGAATGTTTTAAATTAAACCATGAAATCTTATTTTTCAAGTTCCTCACCAATCTGGTTCTACTTTAGATAGTTGAACTAAATTTTTCCTAGCCTCTATACAAACTGTCTACTTTAACCAAACCAGTTTACTTATGTGTACTACAAGCAAATCTGACTTTTTTAGGCTATAAATTTCTTGCTAGTGTTATTATTCTGTTAGCTTGGAATACTCTTTTTAAACTTCTCTACCTACAGTCATTCAAAGTATCTTCACTGAAAATATTTTATGTACCCTCTTTGTCAATCAAAATTCATACAGTTCTCATCCTTCTTTTCCCTAGAGTAGGCATAGTTTTAGTAACCATATATTTAGAATAAATTATACTTTGATAAATATGTGTGTGCTATGGGACAATCAGAAAAGACTATTCTTTTTCTTTTAGCAAGACTAAAAGGACATGGTATTTGTCTTCTGTACACTGTTTCTATCACATGTCATGTGCAGTAAATCTACACAGCAATTTTTTTATATGTGTTTTGTAAAATCATCTGCTGTGTAAACATCCAATAACTACTATACATAGTACTGCAATAAACATTGTAGAGCATTTTTTTTTTTATTTTGAGTTGCTGGTTCTGTGTCCTTCGTGTAGCAACAGTGGAATTGCTTATTCCTCTGATATTTCTTCTTTAGTTTTTAGAGGTAAATCTAGACTGTTTTCCAAAATGGCTGAATCTACTTACATTCTCACCAGTAGTGGAACAGGGTTCTCTGTCTCTTCATGAGCTCTTGTTTAAGATCTTTTTAATACAAGCCATTTTCATGGGTCTGAAATGATACCTTATTGCGATTTTGACTCCCTTAATGTAAATGGTGATGAACCTGTCAATTGCCTTCTGGATATCCTTTTTGGTAATTGTCTTTTCAGATCTGCTGCTCATTGATGATGTGAGTTTTTTTTTTATTGTTAAATTGAATGCTTTTATATATCTTAACATTAACCCCTTATCAATTTATAAAATTTTATAATATATTCTCCCCATTCAGTGGGATATCTTTTTTTTAAAATTTAACACTTTATCTTTTTTGTTGAACTTTTAATCTCTCCCTCAGCTGCGTAGCAGAATTTATTTTTTTATATTAATTAATTAATTTTTTTACATCATTGTTTATTTTTAAACAATATTTGCTTCCCCCCACCCCCTCAGGTGTAGTCCCCACAGAGTTTCCTTCACCATGCACTTGTGCATCGTCACCTTCGTCCCCTGTGCTCTTCCTTCCCTCTAATCCCTCTCCCTCCTCCTCCCCTGCAGGATGTCTCTGATTTATAATTGTCCGTTTTTGCTTTGTTGTGTTTTGTACTGTTATTTTTTTTTTTTACACTGATGTCTTATTTGTTTCCCCTATATTCCTGCTATAAGTGAAACAATCTGATATTTTCCTTTTTCCTTTTGGCTTATTTCACTGAGCATAAATCCCTCTAGTTCCATCCACGTTACTGTGAATGGCATGAGTTTACCTTTTTTGATTGCTCAGTAATATTCCACTGTGTACATGTACCACATCTTCTTGATCCATCATCTATTTTGGGGCATTTGGCTTGTTTCCAGGTTTTACCTATTGTAAATAGTGCTGCAATAAACATAGGGGTACAGGTGTTCCTTTGAATCAGTGTTTTTGTGTCCTTTGGGTAGATCTCTAGGAGTGGAATTGCTGGGTCGTATGGTAGTTCGATTTTTAGTAGACTGAGGAACCTTCAGACAGTGTTCCATAGTGGTTAGACCAGTTTGTACTCCCACCAGCAATGCAGGAGAGTTCCTTTTTCACCACATCCTCATCCACAGACAACATTTGTTGTTGCTTGTTTTTTTGATATGTATCATTCTGACTGGTGTGGTGTTTTATCAATGTAGTTTTAACTTGCATTTCCCTGATTAAAAGGGATGTTGAACATTTTTTAATATGCCTGTTGACCATTTGCATTTCCTCTTTGGAGAAATGTCTTTTAAGTTCTTCTGCCCATTTCTTGACTGGAATGTTTATTTTGTTTTTGTTGAGTCATGGGAGTTTTGTGTATCTTTGTGATCAGTCCCTTATCAGTTGACTGGAGTGCAAAGATTTTTTCCCAATCATCGGGGTGTCTCTCTGTTTTGGTTAATGTCTCTTTTTCTATGCAGAACCTTTTCAGTTTGATATAATCCCAGGTGTTTATCTTTTCCTTGACTTTCTTTGCTTTGGGTGATGAGTCTTTAAAGATGTTATTGTAATGTATGTCTTGTAGTGTTTTACCTATATTTTCTGGTTTCAGGTCTTTTGTCCAGTTCTTTTATCCATTTTGAGTTGATTTTTGTGCATGGTGAGTGGTAGTGGTCTAGTTTCATTTTTTTGCATGTGGTGGTCCAGTTTTCCCAGCACCATTTATTGAACAAACTGTCTGTATCCCACTGCATATTCTTTGCTCCTTTGTCAAAGATCAGTTGTCCGTATAAGTGTGATTTTATTTCTGGGCTCTCTTTTCGGTTCCATTGGTCTGTGTGTCTGTTTTTGTTCCAGCACTAAACTGTTTTAATTATTATGGCTTTGTAGTATAGCTTGAAGTTTGGAAGTGTGATACCTCCTTTATCCTTTGTTTTCATCAGTAGGGCTTTGGCTATTCGTGGTTTTTTTTTTTTTTTTTGTGGTTCTGTATGAATTTCATCAGTATTTGTTCTATTTCTTTGAAGAATGTCATTGAGATTTTTATTGGAATAGCATTGAATCTGTATATTGCTTTTGGTAGGATGGACATTTTAATAATGTTAATTCTTCCAATCCATGAGCAGGGGATGTCTTTCCATTTTTCTGTGTCTTCTTCTAGTTCTTTTAATCGTGTTTTATAATTTTCTTTGTCTAGGTCTTTCACCTCTTTTGTTCGGTTTATTCTCAGTGGGATATCTTTTTAATCTAGTGATATTTTTGTTCATGTAATAACATTTTTAGTTTTTTGTAATCTAAATTGTTTAATTTTGCTTGTATTTTCCTTGCTGTAGGGTTGAAGTTTCCCCAGACACCTTTTTGTTGATGTCATGAAATGTATTGCCAATATATTGTTCTATATATTTTATTTTTGCAAGTTCATTAATTCATTTTTGTGCATGGGGTTAGTGATACAATTTCATTCTTTTAATATGGTTGTACAGTTTTCCTAGCACCATTTGTTAGCTTTTCCTTTCTTCATCCTTTGCCATGAATTTAGTATTGAGAGATATATATATATTGAGATATATATATATAGATATTGAGATATAGATATCTATATCTATCTATATAGATATCTATATCTATATCTATATCTATATATATATCTATATATATACCAGAAACAAATCCATATATATATATATATATATATATATATGGATTTGTTTCTGGTATTTTGATTCTGTTCCCTTGATCCATGAGCCTATTTTTTTTTTTTTTAGCTAATATCATATTGCTTTAATTCCTATTATTTTATAGTATATTCTAAGGTAACTTGATGCCTCTATTTCTTTTCTTTTTTCTCAGGATTGTTTTTGCTATTCAAAATCTTTTGTGGTTCATGTAAATTTTAATATTTTTTAATTATTTCAAAGAATACTTTTGGTATTTTAGTAGAGATTGCATTGAATTTATGTATCATTTTTGGTAGTCATTTTGATTGAATTTTTCTCATCTGTAAACAGAATTATTTTTCTTATCAGTTTCCTTACATCATGATCTATGTCCTTTAATAATGTCTTATAGCTTACTTTGTGTAAGTTCTTCACATTCTTGATTAGGTTAATTTGTAAGTATTTGGTTCTTTTTGAAGCAATTGAGAATGGAATTATTTTCTTAGTTGTTTTCTTCTTCATTTTGTATAAAAATGCAACAAATTTGGTATGTTGATTTTGTCAACTGCCACTTTCATGTATTTGTTTATTATTTACACTAGATTTTTTGGGAGTCTTTTTTGTTAATTACTTAACATCACAATGTAGCCATCCTACTAAAATTAGAAGCAGCATTGCAGCATTTGGAAATGGTACTTTCTAGTGTGTAAAGTTATTGCACATGAATGGAGAGAGATGTTATTTCAATGATATGTTTTTATTACTAGCTTCTGTTTTTATTAAGGATAACGAAAACCTTGTGTCTGGGCCTGTGAACAAAACTAATGTGACCTCTGATGTGACCCACCTGTTGTGCTTTCACAATCGATAATAGTCCCCTAATGTGAGGGTGTTCTGGAGAATAACAATGTGCCAGCATGAAGGAAAATAACATTTGCAAGTTTAAGTTGCAGAAATTGAAATATGCTTGGATCAGATCCTAAGCTAAAGTAATAAAAACAACTTATCTAACCAAATATTTTGAGAAAAGAAGATATTAACAGATGGCTGACTCACAATGCCTTTTTCAAGGGGAATTGTTCCTCGGTTATATACTTCTCTGCCAGGTTCCTGCTAAAGTAAATGACTTCCTAAATCAGTGTTAGGCAGCTTTTGCAACTAAAAGAGCAAGATAACCAGTGGCTGGATTTTAGAGATTTCCAGTGTTGTTCCATTTATGCAAAACTAAAAATTTTATTTAGCATTCAAGACTAATTTTTCAAAGCATCAGTTGTGCTTAAAAAAAAAAAAGAAACAGGAATAAACACTTTGCTTAATTGATTCTTGGAGCATGGGTATAAATAATTGCTTTCCCTGTTAGACTAAGTCTGGTCTGTATTTACCTGAAAAACAGTCTACCAGCTTAAGAATGGTGTCAGTTTTGCAGATAAATTTGAGGACAGCATTTTTTGGTAGATATTTCTACCAGCTTGCAAAGTGTTCTTTGGGATATCCATTTTACAAAGATCCTAATCCGGAGTGCAAACATAGTTTTTCAAAACTGAATTAGTAATCTACTACTGCTCTGAAATATAATAGGTCAAACTCCATCATTATGGAAATCAGTTATAAAAACACAGACATATCTCAAATTCTGGGTTAGATTATAGTGCCCAGGTAGTCAATACTCAGGTTAAATCTTCTGCAGAAAGCTCCCCCTCTTTGGTAGATTCATGGACATTAGTGTCATGGCAATAGCTTTGTTGAAGTCCATGTCCAGGGTCTTTGTAGAAGGATCCACTTGAAAGTGTGATACACGAAACTTTACAAATGGCTGCCAGCACCTCCTTCCTCTTGGGGTGGTAGGGAAGTAAGATTCAGGAGGGCAGTTGTTCTTGGGATCCCTACTAGGACTTAATGCATATTTTCTTTTTTTTTTTTTTAAGATTTATTTATTTTATACGAGAACTGGGGTACAGGTCAGAAGTGCGGGAGGGTGAGAGAATTCACCAGAGCCAGAGCGAGGTGCAGAACAGGCAGACTGAGCGAAGACACTGCTGAGGGGAGCAGCGGGCGAGGTAGGAGAGGTCTGCTGCGCCATGTGGGGTTCTCCCTGGCCGGCGGGGAATTGAACAGGCGCTGCAGAGGCTGTGGACAGCTTCGCAACGCGGTGCTCAACTGCTGGGCCACCGGGGAGGCCCAAATGTATATTTTCTTATAGAAACTAGAGTGTTGTAATCCTGTCTTAGTTCTGCTCTCAGTAGACTAACATAGGAGTCTACCCACTATTGGTATTTTTATTTTCTATGAGAAAATACATTCTAAATTTTTGGAACTTTTGGAAATAAGTCCATTTGTGTGTTTATATTTCCTGCAGAAAATATAGGACTTCGATTATTTCTAAAGATTATAGAGCTGCATTACTTTAGAGCTAGAGTGACCTTTGAAATGATCTATTTCAGATTCATTTTTTAGATAAAATGGCAAAAACCTAGAAACATAAATCCAATTTGACTGGAAAAATATGGTCCCATGCAGTTGGGTCTTTAAACATTTTTTTAAAAATTGATTTTCTCACAGACATTTTTCTTTTCTCTGCTAAAATTCTTACTTTAAAAAATTTCCAGAGTTCTGTGATGTATAGGTCAAGAATTAATCATCTCAGAATTTTCTAGATTATTTTATGTGAAGACTTTTATATCACTAGCCAATATTATTTAATCCATAGATTAAAATATGAATACAATTTTGTATATTTTGTTGGACTTTTTTGGTCTGCTATGTTGTTTTATTAATGTATCTAAAATAATATTGGGACAAAGCCATTGCTTTAAATGGTCAATAATTGATCCTGAATTGATTCATTTTAAAATTCCTAATTATGTATTTACATGAGGCTTTTTGTGTGCTTTTTATCTGTAGCTTGGTATTTTATGTACGGGTGGATAGGACATGCTCAACAGATGTAGTTTTATTGGATTTTAAAAACCGATTATAATTCAAAATTATCTTAATCTGTGCATTTTTATTTTCGTGTGACATTTCTTGCTGTCTTGAAGTAATCAATAAATATGTTTGCAGGAAAAATATGTTTGTTTTTTAAAATGATATGTCAACATATTTATTGTCATCAAATGACATAATATTATTACTGTATATTGGAATTCTCTTTTGTATCTCTCTACTGCACAAACATGTATCCTCATAAGGTTAGAGATACTGATATACTGAAGACAAAATTTCATTTTTTCAATGAAGGTGTACTATTATGTTTAAAAGCTTTTTTACTTTGTTTTAGGATGAAAATGTAGTGACTGTTTTTTGCTGCTTGGAAAGGAGTAACAGGGAGGAATTAATAGTTGACTTTATTTTATTTTTACTTTTTTTTATTAAGATAACATTGGTTTGCAACATTATATTTGATTTAGAGGCACAGGCTCACACCTCCTTAGATGCATGTCTCCACACCACACTCAGAACCAAGGCACAGTAGGTGACTTTCAAGAATGTTTATTTTACCACCTTCAACTTTTTCAGTATTTAAATCTCATGATGTCTTTTCAGAATCCAAATACTGTATTTGGTCTTACTCTTCTTCACTGAATTGTCTGTTAATCCTCCATGATACTTAATTTTTAAGAGTTTCAAGTTTTTCAGCCACCATAGTACTCAGAATCTTAGTCTCACAGAATAAATTATGCCGAAAATATTAGAGATACATTCATTTTGTTTTGATATTTATATGATATTGATATCTACATAATAGCAAAGTACTGATATTATATAGATCCACTTGTAGTATTTTGAGAAACTTCCAAACTGTTTTATATTGAATCTGGACAATTCTAATTTCCTACCAACATTGCTTGAGGGTTTGTTTTTCTCCACATCCTTTCCAACCCTTCATGTTTCTGGTCCTTTTGATAAGGAGTCTTTAGGGTTTTCTATGTATCTTATTATTATTTCCTGTTTCCCATTTTGGAGTCCTTTTTTTTTTTTAATCCTTCTCTTGTCTAATTGCTGTATATAGTTAACACTTCCAATACTATGATGAATAGTAATGGGGAAATTAGACATTCTAGATCTTAATGGAATTGCTTTCAGTTTTATACCACTGAGAATGATATTAGCTATGGGTTTATTGCCTTTATTCTGTTGAGGTATATGCCATCTATCTCCAGGTTTTTGAGGGTTTTTATCATAAATGGAAGTTGAGTTTTTTCAAGTACTGTTATCACTTTTTTGATTTTTTTTTTAAATTCTTTTTCTCCCCCACAAAGATAATATTATTTTTACTTGAGATGAAGGAGAAACATTTATCTAAACTCTTCCTTTGTTTCCTTGAGCAGAGAAGGAAATAATCATTCCCTTAATGTATGATCTCTGTCTTTAAATAATTTCCCACTTTAGGGCATCCCTGGTGGCGCAAGGGGTTAAGATGCAATCTATGAAGCTGTCCGCAGCTGCTGCAGCATGAGTTCGATCCCCGGCCAGGGAGCTACCCACATGGCACAGCAGACCTCTCCTGACTTGCCCGCTGCTCCCCTCAGCAGTGTATTTCAGTCAGTCTTCCTGTTCTATTCCCCACTCTGTCTCTGGTGAATCCTCTCCCCACACCCCCTCGCCTGCCCACCTTTGGCCTGTACCCTGGTTCTTGTATGCATAAAATAAATAAATCTTAAAAAAAATAAATAATATCCCACTTTGCCATTATGTATGTTCATATAAATCCTACAGCAATTCCTTCCTTATTGCTTATCTTTAGATGGGGTATATTTACACTGAGTAACTATTTGTTGAAAAACAGTATTTGGCATTTGTTGACTTGAAAAACCTCTTTTTCCTTTTTATGTTTTCTGCTTTTATCTCTCCTTAGCTTCTGGCACTAGAAATTTGGTGTAGCTTACAATGAAACACCTGAAGTCTGGCTATCTGTATTGTGATCTGGTCATCTCTGCTTCCTTTCTCTCACCTCAGGCAGTGTTTTAGGTGATCAGGTTATAGACATGATGGTATATCTTCATGTTTCTTCCTTATACATTTCAACTTTACTTGCATTTCCTTGTTGTGGAACTGAGACATTCCTTACTAGTTCTGTTGTCTCTCATGCCCCTATATCTTATTATCACTTAATCAAAGGATCACTTGATATCCTTTCAGGCTATAGTACTTACTTTTGGGTCACTTTATTCTTGCTTGAAGAAGGAGAGTTTTTGCTCTGAGGAGGTTGGTGTTAGCTTGTAATATTCTTCTTTGTTTGGTTTAAATTTCAATATATTTGGCATATATTCTTCATTTTGTAGTTGGAACTTATAGGTATTTGGTTGCTTCATTCAAGATTCCCCCTAACTCCTATTTTTCACTACTTTTGGTTGTTTTCAAGGGAGAAGAGTTGAGAAAAAATAGTTTTTACTCCCTCATCTTTAACCAGAATTTTAAATTTTCTCTTTAAAAATATTTATAAATATATTGTCCACACCTTTAAGTTAATCAAACATTTCCTAACATTTAATATTTTCCATGTGTTTTACCTTGTTCAGTGAAGTTTATATAACTATTATGCCTTAACTTGTAAAATCCTGTATGTTTTCAAGATTATTTCATTTAAAAAACAGAATTTCAAGGTTCAGAGATATTAAACAAACTGTCCAATATTACACAGTACAAGATCTGGAATTAAAACTCAGGCAATTTTTTTCCTACTATACCACATCTATGAGGTTATATGCATATTTTATAGGTATGTTTTGGCTAATATAAGCATGACAAGGGTGTTTATTTTTATCATCAACCCATACATTTGTGTAAAAATAATAACAACAATAATAAATCATAGTTTTATCTTGATAGTTCATATCTGAGTATGAGTAAACATATACACTGTATTACTAAAAATTTTCTCCTCTTTGGCTTCACTATCAAGGGGATCAGTGGAACTCTTAACTCTGTGTACCACCAACTAGAATAATCCACTGATGCCTGAGCATAAAAAATATAACATTTCTGAGATAAATTATTTATTCATCAATTGATTCTATTCTGATTTAAATACCATGTGATTTATTTGACATTCTGAATTGCAGGAAATAATCCAAAGCTATCTTACGTAAACATAGTTTTGTCACTTTACTGGAATATTTTGTGGTTAGCTGTAACATATAGCAGCAATTAGGGGAAGAGTAGCCACAGGTTGAAGAAGACAATAATTAGGGCAAGCTTATAAAGAAAAGCTTCTCCAGTTTTCTTCATATCTGGAAATATATTTGCTTTTTTTCCTTTTTACATATTTTCCTCCATTGTGTTATGAAGCAAGAGGTTCTTCAAACAGAAATAAACAAAGTAATGTGTGACACACCTGCGAAAGTTTTAATTTTTATTAATGAGTGGTGACACTTAGAGTTGATGTGTCTTTTCTCCAGTACACTGTGGCTATTTGGCTTGTAGGCGTGCTATAAGATTTCTCAACTTTCTGTTGCTTGTACTAATGTTCTTTGGTGTGCCTACAACTCTAACTTCTACTTACCTGACAGAAAGTTTTCTGGTGGTATATTTTGTATCTAGTCAATTAAAAAATTGACTAGAATTCTTGAATTAAAAAAGTCAACAACAACTAGAAGTTAAATTGCTACCACAGTGTTACTATTTTAAAAAGAATATAATTATGGTAGAAATTGGCAGTTAGAAATCATATCTGGAGCTTCGAAGATGTGACTCTGATGAAAAATGACTCCTTAAATGTGGTAGGGGCTCCGGTACATCAGAAATAACATCTTTTTTGATTTTAAAAAGCACTTACTTGATGTCCATAGGCTGGTGACTGCCGGGCTCAAAACAGGCACTGTTGTGAGTATATAGTAGTATTCAGGCAGCTAGAAAAAAAAAACTGGGTGAGCACTTTTTAAAGAAAAAAGGAAACACCTAGTGTTTTTCTTATGACCTGTGAAATCAGAGTCTAAAAAAGTTTTCCCCTGAGGCAAGCTATTTTTGTAAGTGCTCTTGCCCAGAGAAGTGCTATCAATTTCTCTTCTTATTTTGCACTTCCTTGGGTTCTCACTCACATACGTTCTCATTGTTGTGCTCATTCCTGTCTCTGTTTCCATAAGTTTATTTTCATAGATGTTTTCCTCTTATATTGCTCTATTTCTCCTAGAAAGGTTAGTTATTAAAATCTGTTATAACCGGTACTGGTTTTACACAAGGACAGATACTATCTATTAAGTTAATGCTTATAACTTCACAGAGAAAAACGGTGAGTGTAGGATAAGTGTAAGAGCAAGTGCTTTGTGGCCATGTATTCCTAGAATGGGATCCCAACCTCCTCGTCACACATGATTTGGATAAGTTATATTACTTTTTTGAGCCACAGTTTGCTAAAAAGTGGAGATAATGCCTTCCCTATTGGGTTGATGTGACGTATAAGTGAAATGACTTATGTAAAGTACAGTTAGTACAATAATTTAAACATAATAAATGTGGCCTAATTATACTATTGATTATAACGATCTTTGCCATCACTTTTAATGGATGAAATATACTTCCTTTTTCACAGTAACTTTGGGGCTTGAACGTGTAATTTCTGAGAAGAATCTTTTAGAAGCATTGCAGGTTTCTTTCAGACCTCTCCTTCCTGTGTCCTCTGTTACAAGAAGATTGTGTTTCAGACGCAGGATATATATCTAGAATAAGAAGACAATGGAGCAGACTTGAATCTGACTCACAGCCTAGAGCAGAGACACAAAAGGGGACTTTTATTCACCAAAATGTATTAGGAGCAGAGAAATAAATATTTGTTATTGTAATTCATTGAGATTTTGAGGTTATTATATAGTAGAATACTTTTTGTTACCAGTTTCTGTATTTGTAGCTTTGTTGCAGTCATAAAGATTCCCAAATCACAGCAGATTTAAACATAAATATGTATTTCTCAGTCTTGGGTTTTCGGGTTCGTTGTGGCTGTTTGGCCATATGTCATTTCCATCTGCACGTGATCCAGGCTGAAGGAGCAGTCTTTACCTGGGACATGCTGTTCTCGTAGCAGAGGCCAGGAATACAAAAGGCAGAATCAAACTGTGGATGCAGTTAAAGCTTCTATAAGGATATGATGTGTTACTTTACCTCATATTCATTTGCCATGTCACCTGCCCAAACCTAGTATGGGGCAGGGAAATACACTTTTATCTATTGCGATTCAATGGTAGATATATATCAAAGAATTGATTGTCGGGAATGTAATACAACTGACCACAGTAGGCCTTCCACATGTTAGATTTCTTTTGTCTTTGTCACTTCTTTTTCCGTTCCAGAACTGCT
Source organism: Talpa europaea (assembly GCF_964194135.1). NCBI lineage: Eukaryota > Metazoa > Chordata > Mammalia > Eulipotyphla > Talpidae > Talpa > Talpa europaea. Next base: position 39,262,983 of record NC_140073.1, on the reverse strand, counting down.
GAGAAGGTATAAAACATAGAAACATCTGGAAGAAGCAGTAGATTAATTTCATTTAGGATAGGACTATTAGTTATTTTTCTTAGAATAGACTACAGCTGTGGGTGCAGTTGCAAAAAAGAGAATAAAGAAAATAGTTAAGTATTAGAAAGTGGGTTGAACCCATGTGGATTCAGTAAGATTCTCAGAAAACATTGGGGGGAACTTTTCATCTTGAAAATGTAATTTTGTGATGCTGTCAGATCAGTGGGATTCTAAAATTAAATGGCTATGGCAGTGACCCTTTCTGTTTGACTAATTGCCTAGGTTGATTTTTTTTTTCTTCTCAGTGCTCTAGGAATTTTTATTAGTCTCTTTAAAATAACTGAGATGCCAGTCAGGGTACTTGCAATGAAGTGATATCTGTGGTCTGCTTGTCCCTGAGTGAAAAGTCCCTTTGGCCACTGGAGCTGCTCCTTTGGATTGGCATCTACTGTACTAGGGTATTAAAGTTCATTAAAAAGTGTTTTATCTATTATATAACCTACCAGAATTTTCTTTTCCTCTGTTTATGCATGTCTGTGGGGGTCAGAGTATCTTAGAAGGTGCATGGGGGAAAAACTGGAATTAATGGCACATTTACATTCACTCTGTGACCTTAATTTCTCTTCTGTTTTTGATACTTCTGTTTTCTTGTGACTTAAAAAATATCTGAGTCTTTTTTAAGCAAACTTGCTATTGGAGAAAATGCATGGCATTCAGATAAATTTATAGTTTGTTAATATAACCCATGAAATTTGGAAGAGAGCTTTTAAAAAGAATTTTAGCCCATTAACTAGAGCTTAGGATACATGGTTAATAATAAGTTGGATTTTTATCCTATCCACTGAAAATGAAAGCTCACTTGTGTTATTTTCGCCTTTGATCCTCATTTTCTCAAAACCTGGCAAATAAGAGAGAGCAATAACCTCCTCTTGCTTTCTTACTACATATGTACTAGTAGATTTGAAAGCACTTGGCTGTCAGAAGAAAGTGCAACAGGAATTTTGTAAATGATGTAAATATAAAGAGGAGATCTGGTCAGATATGAATAAATTATTCCTTGGCTGCTGAATTTACTTTTCATTTTACTTATTTTTTTATTTTATTTTTTGTTCATGAACTAAGTTCAAAAAGTAGAGAAAGGTTTATGGAAAGACAGATAAACTTCTTTTTCCATGAAACATGATTATTGAAAAAGTTACTGTTATGTCTCTGAAAATAAAGGATTTGAGTATAATTTTAAACTTTTGTTTTGTTTTTAAAACAGTTGCCAGTGATGAAAAAAGAGGAGATATGTGATGTGATGTGGCACACAGCATAGCAAGAATTTCCCTCCCCCGTTCCTATTAATTTCTTAGTATGATTTCTCTGGGTAAAGTTTGTTTGCATATTTAAAGTCAATAGACATATTACAGAACTCCTGTTATTCAGAGCACTCTTCTAGGCTTTGTAGGTGAAATTAAAATGAACAAGACTAATCTTCTCCTCTCTCTGAACTTATAGCCTGGTGAAAGGAGATAACAGATATTGCATAAATTATTACAATACAAAGCAAAATGTATGTGTCCAAGCAAAATATATAGTTCATGCTATCAGGAATGAGAAATTAACTCCAGATGGAATACTTTAACTCTCAGGAGGATTTAATGGAGGAAGTAGCATTTATATTCAATAGGTAGAAGTGGAGGGAGTGGCATTCCACTTGTTTTGAGGAAAGAACGAACGCGAGCAAAGGTCAAAAGGTAGAAAAAAGCAACTCACTTTGGGGAGAAAAGGGGCAGTCCTATATGGCTGAAGTTTTGCTAGTATTCAAGATGATGTGTCTGTGAAGGAAACTATGGCTAGATTTATGAAAGTTTTGAATGAAATAATAAAGATTTTGGGTTTAATAGTGAGGGGTGAGATGGAGTCAGATTTTGGACAAAATAGTGACATGATCATGTCTATATTTAAGGAAGATAGTGTGAAAGACTATGGATGGAGTGAGCAAGAATCAACAGGAGAAAAGGTTGGAATTAAAGGTGTCAATTTATTTAGAAGTTCATGTGAAAGACAAGAATGGCTTACTTGAGGGTATTAAGAGAGAATAAGATGGAGTTAACAAACTTAAGAATCATTTTGGAAATGAAATAAATAATGATAAATATTTCATTTAAAAAGGAAATAGTTTAATGAAAGATTACTTGCCAGACTCAACATGTATATTCCAGATAGACTTGAGCCGTTTTGGCTACCAATTGTTTATTCAGGCATACTTTAAATATACTATTAAAATTAATCCAATTACAGTAGCAGGTTTTTTTTTTTTTTGGTAGCAATATTTTTTCACTCTTCTTTGATGCCTAGCTATCTGATGTGGCCTTGAATTTAGATCTAGTACTGCGGGTTTGATCAATCTTGTTATAAAATTTACAGGTTATCTATAAGTATTATTGAAACCGCATTGCAAGCATGTCTGAATCTTCTTAAATTTCACGTGGGAATGAAAGAAAAAGTGCTATTTTGAATAGTTATAACAATAACTTGATTGTAGATCTTTATAACTTCAAACAATTTTTCTTCTCCCATCATGTTTCATTTTTTCAATAACCCTGACACAGTATTAAATAGCATACATCTTAGAAGTTTGGGGAAACTGAGGAACAGTCAGATTCAGTGACATTTCCAATGACACACTGTTAGCTAGTAGCAGAGAGAGAAAAAGAACACACAATTTTGCATTATCAGCAACTACTATATACCAACATTACTCTACTTTTACTAGTTTTCTTTTTGTCTTACCTAGTTTTAGTAAAATGTACATAGAAATCCTGGATAAGGTCTCCATTTCTGCTAATTCATATAAATAACAAAATAGTTTGTCAATAGTTTACTTTGTGGCATTTTAAAAACATTTTTGAAACCAACATACTGCAGTCTTACATTTAGAGGGAATTTTTTTCACATAGTAGTATGTTGTGTGCCAATTAGAATTGTGAAACTCTCAGTTAGATTTGATGCTCATCCTTTTTTATTTGTGGAATAAGGGTTATTCCTTCACATCTATTGGCTTTGTGTTTTGTTACAATGTTCTAGTGATGTTGGCTTCACAGTTCTGGGCACTGTCTGGCTTCATTGATAGTCTTTCTCATCCTGCCTTAAGTGAGTTTTAGGTTTGTGATCCTTTTTACTTTGTACAAGACGATCCTTCTCCCTGTACTGTTTTGTTTTCTCTGCAATATCCCTGTGTGTGTGTTTCAAAGTTTGGCTTTGTTTTCTTTCTTTTGTAGTTATCTGTTTCTCCCATGAGCTCATGTACATTTCCTGGTTACATTTTGGTTTGGAATCAGAAATACTGCAAGATATGGCCAGGATACTTCTGCGAAGCTGCTTCACTTTCTAACCTAATAATGTGGTGTTTGTCGTGAGTTTTTCTTCTGATGTGAAGAGTGCTTCTGATTTACTTGTCAGGTTGTTTAATTGCTCCTGTCTCATATTTTTCCTTTCTAGATTGCATATGCATTTTGAGGCACTGACTTGTTTGATACCGACATTGAGACTAGTGCTTTCCTCACAGAAACTCTGGAATCATGTAACTCAAGTTTACTCTGCACTGTTAGAAAAGTGCATTTTCATGTATTTTTGTTATTTTCCCTTATCATCAATGATTTGCTTTTATTAACTTGAGTCTTGTGCATTTTTGAGCAGGTTCTAAGATTCTAAGTCAGAAGTTCTCAAATTTTCTTGCATAATGGTGTCTTTAATGTGTCAGTAATTTTTCACAGTGACTCTGGCCAAAAGAAATACCTAGCAGTTTACTTCAGTTCATAGTTGGGAAAAAACAACTTAAATATTTCTGTACTAAAAACTTGATAACTGTTTGATAAAATGTAATGCAGATAAATTGAAACTAAAATCACTACTTTAAGATGTGTGTGCCTCTTGGGCACCGCACAAATTTTGAAACACTGAAGATGGGTTGGATGTTGCCTTCCTAATTTCCTGTGCCACATTTATTTTCATTTAGTTGATTTAGTCGCTTTTTCTTATAGTAACCACTGAAAACCCAGCTTAAAAAATTATTTTTAAACTGAGTTGATATTGGGGTACCCCCAATAGATATTACACCATGGTGTGCCCACTACCCACTCTCCCATATTGACAACACCATGGACATTCTGTTTACCTTTATTTGTTCCCCTTTCCTCCTTTGTTCTTTTCACTTCTCCCCTTGGTGCTTCAGGTCTGTAGTGAGCTATCAAGGGTTAGTTTTTCAGCTTGTCTTTATGGACTATTAAGTTAGTTACTTCGTATTCCACAAACTGGTCACACCATCCTTCTCACTTATTTTACTTAACATTATCCCTTCAAGCTCCACCCATGTTGCTGCAAATGACAAGAGTTTATCTTTTTTGATTGTTGAGTAGTATTCCATTGTGTACATATATCACATCCTCTTAATCCACTAATCTGTTCTGGGGCTGTTAGGTTGTTTTCACAGTTTAGCTATAGTAAATAGTAAAATACAGTATAGTAAAATACAGTAAATGTGAAAGTGCAAGTTTCTTTTCTAATTAGTGTTTTTGAATCTTTTGGTTAGATGTTTAGAAGTGGAATTACTAGGTTGAATGGCAGATCCATGGTTAATGTTTTGGGACATCTCTATTGCTTTCCATAAGGGTTGGATCAGTTTGCATTTCCACCAGCAGTACAGGAGGGTTCCTTTTTCTCCACATCCTTGCTGGCACTTGTTGTTCTGATCTTTTTGATATGGGCCATTCTCACAGGTGTGAGATGGCATCTCATTGGGCTCTTGATTTGCATTTCTCTAATTATAAGTGATGGTGAACATTTTTTCATGTACCTGTTGGCTCTTTGAATGTCTTCTTTGGAGAAGTGTCCATTTTTTCATCTGTATTTTTTTATTACCTTTATTTTTTTAATTATTATTTTTTAATTTTTATATTCCCCATACAATTGAAACTCCCTGATTTTGATCCCAATCTCTCCTTTCCCCCCCTCCCCCCCCCACAAAGTGTGTCTCTGGTTCATAGTTGTTTGTTGATTTTGATTTTTTCCTTTCTTATAGTTATTCTTTTGTCCATTTTTTGATAGGGTTATTTGTTTTGTTTTTGTGATATTTTATGGGTTCTTTGTAAAATTTGTTTATCCGTTCTTTGCAGGTGTATGGTATACAAATATTTTCTCCCATTCAGTAATATGTCTTTTTGTTTTAGTTATGGTTGAAAACCCAGCTTTCAAAAGATATTATGTCATAGAAATGAATATAGAATGATGTAAAGTTGAAACTGTGAACTAATTTGTAGTTTGCAAAGTGATCAGCAGATGTCCTATTCACTGTGTTTCTCTTGAAAGTTAACTATCCTGCATTGTTTCTATGAGTTCTATATAGTGTGTTGGTGTGCTTTGGTGTATAATATTGGAATTATAGCCTTTTAAAAATGTTCTCTTGTCTACCATGTTACTGAGTTTTTCTGGTGTCTATCAAATTATCTGGAAGATATCTGGTAGGCACTCATTAAATTTTGGTTGGTTTCCATTGTCCTTAAGGAAGCAGTTGATTTACAGAAATTGTGACCAAAAAGAACATATAAACAATAAAAGTTGTGGAATAAAACACATTTTAAAGTATACTTTGTTGAGTGGTATTTTGTTATGCTTTTTCCTTTCCTCTGGAATGGATTCTGACAATTGTAAGATACTCATATGGGCTTGTCACATTTATAGTTTAAAATCTTAACTCATCTTAGACATCTGTTCTAAGAAAAATAATTAGAGAGAATTATGATGCAGTGGTCTTATACTGAATGTTATTTTGTAACTTGGTTAACTCCTGTGCTTTTAAGTTTTAGTAACTTAATAGTCCTATTTCAAGGTAAGCTCTAAGATAGGTGTGGCTTCAAATTTCTTGTCATTAGTTTAACTGAGTCACCTTGCTCTGATTCACTAGTGCATATAACCAACTTAGGAATAAAAAATTAGTGGATGGATGCAAGGGTTATAACATCTGCTTTGTCAACATCATTCTACTAACTGAGTATTATACCTACAGAGTTCAGGTACTGGAATCCAAAAGATAGATATAAAAATATCTCCTTTAGAGAAAGTTTTGGTATGTTACAATTGTGTTTTGACTTGATTGGGATTCCTCTTGCTTAAAAAATTGGTTTAATCCTCCCTAGAGTGTTAAATGTTAACTAAATATTTTGCTAATTATGTAGAAGGAGTACCAGATGGTTTCTGATGATGATACTGTATGGGTGGGAGCACTGATAACTGAAACTGTGGTAAACATTGTAGCTCCGTAATCATAATCCATGACAACATGTGCTTTTGTGACAGAGGATGAGACTAGTAAAAGATATTTTAAGGTAAAGGAACTTCTATTAGTTCCTAGGAAAGAGTTTGGGTTGCTTGTAAACTGCCATGCAATAAGAATGTATGATCTAGAAGGAAATGCTCTTGTGTTACAATCATCAAAGTGATATTTGTATATATATTTCCTTGGAAATTCATTTTTTTAAACAATTATGATCCTTTCCCCTTTATCCTGACAATCATCTCAAATTGTTATACTTTTTAATTCATCAGAATGAGATTTTAGCTGAGATAATATATTTTCTGAGTTTTGTTACATTTGCCTTTAGTTAACCTGCACTGAATGTTGGTTACTTGTCCCTTCCTTCTGCTCAATATACCTATACTGGAAAGTGGAGAATGAAAATTAATTGCTACACCAGTCTCTGTGATGGACTCCAAATCTTAGGCACTTAGTAGCAATCACCAAGATGTGATGATATATAATAATAATTATGATAACATACAAATTTAGAATAACCTATCCTACAAGGGTATCTTACTGGAAGCAAGAGCCAGGTATCAATAATCATAATTTACTATAAAGAGATGCATTCTTATTTAAATGGACTTTTATTAGGACATTGATATACACCAAAATATTTCTTTTTACCAAGTTGGTGGAATTGTCACTTGCTTTTAAAATATGGTATAACAAGAAATTTTTTTTTTAAGATTTATTTATTTATTTATACATACATGCACTGGGTACAGTCAGAAGCGCAGGAGGGTGAGAGAATTCACCAGAGCCAGAGCGGGGAGCAGAGCAGGCAGAAGGACCGAAGTACACTGCTGAGGGGAGCAGCAGGCGGCAGGAGAGGTCTGCGCGCCATGTGGGACCCTCCTCCAGTGGCCGGGGAGCAGCTGGGGATCAAACCAGCGCTGCAGAGGCTGCAGGCAGCCTCGCAACCCACCGCTCAACCGCTGCGCCACCGGGGAGGCCCTATAACAAGAAATTTTATCGAAGGTTTTGTAGATTTATCAGAGGAAAGAGAAATACAGATTTAGCTTTAAGAGATTTATAATCAGAAAAATGCACATTGAAACAATTTAAGAGTTCACCCTTTTATATATATGTTCAGATTGGATGTATTAATATCAATTAATATATGTTGAAGGAAAATACAGTTATACATTATTAAGGTAAATAAGGCCATTGACTTCAACTAGTTCAGAATAACAGATTTTTTTTTTTTTTTGAGAAGTAAATAGTTACCTGTAGATTTAAGTGTGAATTCAGGAGTTCTTAGTCTTTAAAGACCCAGAGCGAATAGGCCAGAACCTATAGGCCAGCATTAGTAGATGCTGCCATCTACTAATTTGTGAGTTAACAGCTTCTGAATATTTTTTTATTGTTTTCAAGATCTGTTTATTTATTTATACAAGCACTGGGTACAGTCAGAAACACGGGAGGGTGAGAGAATCCACCAGAGCCAGAGCGGGGAACAGAACAGGCAGACTGATGAAATACACTGCTGAGGGGAGCAGCAGGCGTGGCAGGAGAGGTCTGTGTGCCATGTGGGACCCTAGCCGGCAGCTGGGGATCAAACCAGCGCTGCAGAGGCTGTGGGCAGCTTTGCAGCCCAGCGCTCACCGCTGCACCACTGGGGAGGCCCAGCTTCTGAATCTTATGAGTAGCACTTTTCTTTTTCAGATGTCATTCATTCCTATTTCTTCTGATGCAATATGAGATTGATAAATCTATCATACTCTCTATGGCTATACACAAAATGAGGTCTGTAGATAATTGACTTTGTTTGAAAGCTAGATATAAGATTAACTGAAATAAAAGAGATATTCATAAAAGCCACAGTAAAGTTAGATTCAAGAGGATTAAAATGAAATGATCTGTTAGGATTATCTTGGGTGTTGTCATGTTCACTGAGTTGTGTTTACAGAGAAAGGAGTCATGTTGAGGTGGATGGTCTGTATGATTCAATTCATTTTATTGCAGTGTCATTTTACTTTTGTACAAATGGTTAAATATTCACTGCATTCTCAAAGGTTATATATGCCAGAAAAGGGCAGAGTCATTTGGAAGAAGGAATTGTTTATTGCTCAAGAATACCTGGTTAAAGTAGAATATAAAAATTATTAAAAATTACAAAAAGGTTTATATATTTAGTGGCCCTGTCTGGGAAGTCATGACTTGTTCTCCTGTATTTTATATGATCTTGTTCTATAGTGTTTACTCCAGTATTCATTAGCATAAGACTGAATTACCTCTTGTCTTTGTTTCATCTAATAGCGCTTTATAGTATATTTGAAAAACAGTGTGTCATCTTAAAAATGCTTCCATTATTCTAAGGCCATCATACCAGAATGTGAAATCCTAAAACTTCATTTCTAGATTTAGGCAATTATATTGACTCCAGGAAATATAAAAGATGTTTGTAGCTAATATATTAACTCCACATAGGATAGATTACTTTACACATATGAGCATATACATATAACTGTTTTTTTTACTTAAAAATAAATAAAGATTTGCCAGGAAATCTTAATCCTTTATTAGTATTCACAAAACCTTAGATATTTGTTATGTGACAGGGATTATAAGCCTTTTTTTTGAAATTCAAAACTAAATTAAATCTATGTATGTATATGTGAATAGGTTATATCTATGTATGTTAAAAATTTATAAAGTCACAAAAGTGTAGAGTAAAAAGTAGTCCTCTTACTTATTTCCTGCAAGTTCCTCTCTTTCTCAGGTTTCTTCCCTAAAAGCCATGTCTATCACCAGCCTCTTATATATCCATCTAGAGATCTACTGTGAAGTGCCTTTTTCCCTTTATGTGAGTGGTATTATATAAATACTTGCCCATACCTTGTTTTTTCCTTTCACAACATTTTGGTGATATACCTACTTGTACATATAAAATGTTCTCATTCCTTTTACATGGCCACATAATATTCCAACATTTGAATGCAGTATGACTTATTTAATTCTTCCTTAGTAATGGATTTTTTGGGTTGTTTTTAATCTTTTGGTGTTGAATAGCCTGTAAGTTGTTTCTTGTGTTCTTGTACAAGTATATCAATAGGAAAAATTCCTAGAAATGGAATTTTGGGGTAAAGTTTATATGTAATTTAAATTTTAAATAAGTATCATCAAATTGTCTTTTATAGCTGCTGTACCAAATTGTACTTATAACAATAGTGTTTGATAGTGTGTTTCTCCATATCCTGGATCACACAGGTTCAAACTATTATCTTAAAGTTTTAGTTTGCATTTTTATCATTTTAAATTAGATTGCTTATCTTATCTTTAAATGTCAGGTAGTTAAGACAAACTTGTTTTTAGCTTTTATATAATATAATCTCCAAGTAGAATGGTGCTCAAAGCAAGATGTTTTATCATGAAATAAATATCTGTGTAACCTCAACTCAGGTTAAGAACATTTCTAGTACTGTCAAAGTCAATCTTATTCCCCTACCAACTGCTATTCTTCTTTCTCCTCAAAGATAAAGTTGTCCTTACCTCTTTTTTTTTTTAATTGAGGTAACATTGGTTTACGACATTGCATGTGATTTAGAATCGTCTTCAGGTGTATGTTACCAGACCATACTTACAGCTAAGGCACTGAAAGTCCTCCAAGATAGTCCATTGTGCCCCTGCCCCACTTCCCTCCTTCTTCTCCATCCTTCCTCTAGTAGCCTCAAAACTAGAGTCATATATCTAGAGTTTGTTTTGTTTTGTTTTGGTTATCTTAATCTGTTTTGTTTGGTTATCTGAACCTTTGTTTTGTTTCTCTATATTACACATAAGAGTGATACCATCTGGTGTTTGTCTTTCTCCTGACTTATTTTGCATAGTGTAATTCCCTCTCATTCCCTCTCATTCCATCCATGTTTTTGAAAATGGCAAGAGGTTTTTTTTTTTTAATAGCAGAGTAGTAGTCCCTTATGAATATATATCAGAACTTCCTAATCTGTTTTAGGGACTTAGGTTGTTTCCATAGCTTGGTTGCTGTGAATAGTGCTATAAGACTTGAAGTGTAAGAACTAACATAGTCAATGGTGAAAAACTGAAGTCTTTTCCTCTAAGATGAGGTATAAGAAAATGTCCACTTTTATTGCTACTATTCAACAAGGTTTGGAAGACCTAGCTAGAGCAGTTAAGCAAGAGAAAGAAATGAAAGGAATCCAAATTACAAAAAGTTAAAACTATGACTGTTTGCAAATGACATGATAATATACTTACAAAACCTTAGAGTTTCCTCTAAAAACACTATTAGAAACAGTGAGTCATTACTGTAAAGTGGCAATATAGGAATCAATATACAAAAGTCTGTTGCATTTCTGTATGTAACCAAGAAATAGCATGAAGAAATCAAGAAAATAATCCCACTAACAATCACACTTAAAAGAGTTATGTACCTAGGAATAAACTTAACAAAGGATATAGAAGACCTTGACAATGAACTTATGAAAAACATTGTTAAAAAAATAGACAAAGACACAAAGTGCCTAAGAACAGGTGAGTAGATTAGGAAGATTTGGTGTATATACACAATGGAATATTCTTCGACAATTAAAAATGATGAACTTTTGCCATTTGTAACAACATAGATGGAACTGGAGGGAATTGTGGTAAGCAAAATAAATCAGGAGAAAGACAAATACCAGTTGGTTTCACTTGTATGGGGAATATAGAGAAACAAAACAAAAGGTCAGCTAAAACCAAACCAGTAACAGATCCTAGAATTCTTACTGCAGAATTGATATGGAGGGAGAGGTAGAGAGCAGGGCATAGAGGGGTCAAAATTACTATGGTGGAGGACTATGGGTGCCTTTGTTGTGGGTGTGGTGTGGTAATATATATCTGAAGAGGTGTGATACTCTACTTATGAATCAAATACAGTTGAATCAAATACAGGTAACAAATGTTACCTCAAAGAAAAGAAATTAAAAGTGAAATGTTTACCAAGGTAAGGGAGGTCAGGAGATCAGAGGTAACACATTAGTAAAAAGAGACCCAAAACGATGGCTATATCATGATTTCTCATTAGCAGTCTGAAGAGAAGAGTGCTTTTCTTTGCATAAACATGAACATTTTGCAGACATTCAAACAGCTTTTTCAATAAAAAAAAAAAGGAAGAAGGGCCTCCCCAGTGGCGCAGCGGTTGAGCGCTGGGTTGCGAAACTGCGCGTGGCCTCTGCGCCGCCGGTTCGATCCCCGGCTGCTCCCCGGCCACCAGAGGAGGGTCCCACATGGCGCGCAGACCTCTCCTGCCGCCTGCTGCTCCCCTCAGCAGTGTACTTCGGTCCTTCTGCCTGCTCTGCTCCCCGCTCTGGCTCTGGTGAATTCTCTCACCCTCCCTCCCGCACTTCTGACTGTACCCAGTGCATGTATAAACAAAACAAACAAACCAGCAAAACAAATAAATAAAGCATGCCTCTATTAAAAAAAAAAAGGAAGAAGAAAGCAATTCCATATATAATTACATTAAAAAGAATTAAGTACCTAGGAATAAACTGAACAAAGCAAATTAAAGACTTGTGCAATGAAACTGTAAGACATTGTTAAGAGAAATAGAAGGTGACACAAAGAGATGGAAAGATATTTTCTGCTCATGGATTGGGAGAGTCAACATGTTAAGATAGTAACTTTACCCAAAGTAACTTAATACATCCACTACAATCCTTATTTAAGTTTTAATACTGTTCTTCAAGGAAATATAATAAACATCACTGAAGTTTGCATGAAACCACAAAAAGATCTTGAAATAGTGACAAAAATGAGGAAAAGAGATGTTTTATGCTCCCATGCTTTAAACTATACTGCAAAGCTATAGTCATCAAAAGACCATGGTATTGGACTAAAAATTGATACACAGGCCAATGGAATAGAATTGAAAGCCCAGAAATAAATCCACACTTATATGGAGAGTTATTCTGCAACAAAGGGACTAAGATTACACAATGGAGAGGAAAGTTTATTCAACAAGCAATGTTGGGAAAACTGGACAGCCACATGCAGAGAAATAAAACTATACCAATATCTCATACCATACTCAAAAATTAATTCAAAATGTGAGTAGACTTGGATGTAAGACCAATAATCATAAAATACATAGAGGAAAGCATAGACTAAACACTCCACGATGTTGACTTTTGGGGTGTCTTTGGGAACTTGACTCCAAAAACAAGGAAACTAAAGCAAAAATAAACAAATGGGACTATATCAAATGATAAAGCTTCTGCTCAGTAAAAGGATGAATCATCAAATAAAAAGATACCCTACCAAATGGGAGAAAATATTTGTGCCTGATATATATGATAAGGGACTATTATCCAAGATCTGCAGAGAATTCATATAACTCAAAACCAAGAAAGAAAATAACCCTATAAAAATGGACATAATATCTAAATAGACACTTTTCCAAAGAAAACATATAGATGATCAACAGGCACATGAAAACAAAGCTTATTATTATTATTATTATTATTAGGTAAATAAATGCAAGTCAAAACTATATCAAAATACCACCTCACATGTATGAGAATAGCCATATCAAAAAAACTAGAAACAGGGCCTCCCCGGTGGCGCAGCGGTTGAGCGCTGGGTCGCGAAGCTGCCCTCAGCTTCTGCAGTGCCGGTTCAATTCCCAGCTGCCAGGTGAGGGTCCCACATGGCGCACAGACCTCTCCTGCCGCCCACTGCTCCCCTCAGCAGTGTACTTCGTCAGTCTGCCTGTTCTGTTCCCCACTCTGGCTCTGGTGAATTCTCTCACACTCCTGTGCCTCTGACTGTACCCAGTGCTTGCATAAATAAATAAATAAATAAATCTTTAAAAAAAAAAAAAAAAAAACTCCTCCACCCCAAATAGAGAAATTATAGCTACCTCCATAGATAATCACTTTAAAAAAAAATCAAAAAGCTAGAAACAACGAGTGTTGGAAAGGGGGTAGAGAAAAATGAACTTGGTACACTGTTGGTGGAAATGTAGACTGGTCCAGCCCACAAGGAAAACAGTATGAGTGTTTGTCAGAATATTAAATATAGATCCAGCAATTTCACTTTTAGGTGTTTCTCCAAAGAATACAAAAACACTAGTTTGAAGGGATAAATGACTCCCATGTTCACTACAGCATTATTTACAATAGCCCAATTATGTTAACAATGTTAGTGCCCAACAACAGATGAGTGGATAAAGAACATGTGATATACACAGTCAAATACTATTCAATTGTAAAAAATAGATAAAATCTTGTGTTTTGCAACAGCATAGATGGAACTAAAATAGATTATGTAAGCTAAATAAGACAGAAAGAGAAAGACAAATACTGGATGATTTTGCTCTTACATAGACTATCAGAAAATAAAACAAAAGAGAAGACAGAACCAAACTAAAACAAATTCTTGGACACTGACTACAGAAACAGAGTGGGAGAGGGAGTGGGAATAAAGAGTCGGGAAGGCCCTGTGCATTATGGAGGACGATTATTGATGCTTTGTTTTTGTTGGTGGGCATAGTGTGGTAGCATACAGTTGAATGTGTGTGACTCTATAGTCCGAAAACATATGCAGGCTTGTAAACAAACATTACCTCAAAATTTTTTTTTAAAAGTGCATGGCGACCCATTCATCTGTGCAGTTTTGTTTTGGGTACATTTAATAGAGTCTCAGGGAAGAGGAAAAGTAGGAAATGTTATCCCACCTAGGAAACATTTTTATATCTCTAATCCATGCATAAACTTGGGAGATAAATGGTAATATCAACCATTTTCTTTGCATAGTCTTTATTTCATATAATAAAGTTTCTGTAGTATGCTTTCATAGTTTTTATAGTATGTTTTCTTAATATAATTCATAGAAAACTATAATACTTTGTCTTCTTTACTAGGCTAAAAACTTTTTTTTTTGTGTGTGTGTGTGACCCTTGCCGGTGGCCAGGGAATGGACCGGCGCTGCGGAGGCTGCGGGCAGCCTCGCAGCCCAGTGCTCAACCGCTGCGCCCCCAGGGGAGGCCCCACTAGGCTAAAAACTTCTTAAAGTTACCTACTCTATTAGATTTTTGTTTTGTCAGAGCTTAACATAGTGCCTGGCATAAAACAAATACTCAGTAAAAAATGAGTAACTTTGATTTGCTCTAGGAATTACAACACTTAAATAATTAACCCAAATTTTACTTTTCTTCTTTTAGTCTCTCCCCTTTCAATTTCTGTCACAAATTGAGCAATGTTGAATAAATAATAAGTGCAACATACATGTTATATAGCAAGTTCAGACCATGTAAACTCTGCATTCACATAAATTGTTCTGGTCTGAATCCAGTTGATAATGCAGCTATTATTTTTATAACCTCATCCTAAGTACATATTTGTACAACAGGCAGTATCAACTCATCTAAGTAACTTAGTGTTATTTGCCTGATACTTTAAATTACAGAGCTCCATTACTGAATTCATTACTTGTGGCTAAGAGGGAGTGGTTCTTAGAGAGTGGTAGCATGAAGAGTTTCTTAAAATGAATATCAAAATGAACCCTTTTTATATGTCTTTAAATTTAACTACTTAGAACAAGTACAAAGAATAGCCCTACCTCTTTTGTCTATCAGCTTACCCTATAGAAAATGGACGATGTTAAAAAATGTATGGGCTTATGTTTGTAGCTTCTGCAGCAGGGGTTCAATCCCGGCAGGCTGGCGAGAATCCCACATGGAGCCGCTGACCTCTCCCGTCTCTCCCGCTGCTCCCTCAGCAGTGTATTTCAGTCAGTCTGCCTGTTCTGTTCCCTGCTCTACCTCTGGTGAACCCTCTTACCCTCCCACACATCTGGCCTGTTCCCTAGCTCTTGTATAAATAAATAATCTTTGAAAAAAAATTTTATGGGGTTAGAAATTAGTTCTTTTTTGTAAACTAGTGCTAAATGATCGCTTTTCAAGTGATTCTGCCACTGTATTTTGTGTGCGGACTCAGGGAGAGAAAGCTCAGCAGGGGTGAAATTCTCTCCTCTTTCTGGGTATGATAATGCACTGCAAATGTTGAGACTGTTTTAACTATAACATTTATCTTACAATGAATTCAAATTGTCAGTTGCTGGAGATCTGGGATTGTGCTTTATTGTCTGTATCCCCAGAGATACCACTTCATGTTATACATCCTGTGCTCTCTCAGAAATGTTAATTGAATTGCTTTATTGTTTACAAATTAAAAGAAAAACAAAAACAAACCCAAAATGAAAAACACCAACATCCTGCAGTAACTAATACAATTTCATCTTTAGCTTTTCACTTTTTAAAAAATTAATTTATTTTTAATGGTATTATCACCATAGTGCATCCACTACCCACTCACCCATATTCCACCATCATACACCATTGTGCTTCCTTCACTCCTGCAACCCCTCCCTGCCTTGGAGCTTCAGTTCTGCAGTGAGCTATCAAGGGTTAGTTTTTCAGCTTGTCTTTTTCTGACTATTAATTTAGTTACTTTATATTCCAGAGTTTAGTGACACCATCTGGTGTTTATCTTTCTCCTTCTGACTTACTTCACTTAACATTATTCCTTCAAGTCCACTTCATGTTACTGCAAATGGCAGTTTCTCTTTTTTGATTGCTGAGTAGTATTCCATTGTGTGTATATTACCATATCTTATCCACTAATTTGTTCTGGGGCACTTAGGTTTTTTGCACAGTTTAGTTATAGTAAATAGAGCTATGATAAACATGGGAGTGCAAGTTTTCTTTCAAATTGGTTTTTGATTCTTTTGGATAGATGCCTAGGAGTGGAATTACTGAGTTGCATGTTTAATGTTTTGAGATATCTCCATACTACTTTCTTTAAGGGCTAGGCCAGTTTGCATTCCCACCAGTAGTATAGGAGGGTTCCCCTTTCTCCACATCCTTGCCAGCACTTGTTTCTGGTCTTTTCCATATGGGCTATTCTCACAGCCGTGAGATGGTATCTCACTGTGATCTTGATTTGCATTTCTCTAATAAGTGATTATGAACTTTTTTTTTTTTAAATGTATCTGCTGGCTGTTTTGAATGTCTTTAGAGACATGTCTGTAACTAAGAAAATTTTAAAATTAAATGCCATGTCTAATTTCTAATCCCTCCTTACACTTAAGAAAATATTTTATTTTTCACAAACAGAAATTCCAAAACCATGGACAGACAATCTTATAAGTAAGAAAAAACATTTTATCGAGTGACAACATTTTCATTTTTATACAAAAGTTTTTGTGAGTTTGTCCAATTTGATACAGTTGACTTTTAGACTACCAGTTTTGAATTTCAGTGTGCCTAGGATTTATCTGGTGGTTATGCTTTAAAATGGGTTTGTAGGCCATGCTCTCAGAATTGCAGAATCAGTAGGTCTGGGTAGGGTCAAACAGTTTTAAAAAAAAATATTTTAATAAGCATCCCAGATGGTTCTGATATAGGGAATTTGAGGATTATGTTTTGTTAAGCATTTTTTCTTTAGATTTATTTATCACAAGAACTTCTCTAACTTTTGTTACCAAAGTGATACCATATATATTTGAAATCAGATAGGCTGCCAGAAAAATAGAGATATTAAAAATGTAATAATAGGTGTTACTTCAAAGTAACGTATTTTGCTAAGACAAATGCGACATGAAGGAAGAGGAAAACGAGAACAAATTTATTGAGTAAAAAATTAAAAATTGCATTTCAAATTTCTTCCTGATCCACTGTTGAATTTACGTTTGATTCTGATGAGGTGACCTTGCTGCTTTATGTAGTGTTTATGAAGAGTATGGAATTTTTCTGTAGCAAAGACCTCAAAATACAAGAATTTGGGGGATTAAGTCACATGGTGGTTCTGTAAATAGCTTTTGGAAATCTGTGGTCTTTATTTTGGTCTTGGTTCACAGTGATAATCTGCCTTTGCAATGTGCAAGACATGCTATCTTCTAAATAATGCTCATTTTTCATGTAGACACTATTTTTATGCTGAACATCATTGTTCACAAATAGATCCTTTTGAATTGCTTTTTCAGGAGAACAGTAAAGTGTTGACAGTAGTGAAAATGTGTCCAACTTAGGCAGTTCTGATTTACTATTCTGCTATACTTGTTGGTGGAGGTGAACTGGCAGACCAAGGAAATATTGCTTTAATCCCTTCTCTTCTGACCCAGAAATACCTTAACCCCCACCACCATTTAAAATGTGTTAAAGTAGCCTTAGGAAATGTTACATTAGTACATAAATGTATTCTTCCTAGAGAGTGTGGATAAAATATAAAATTATAGATTCTTAATATGGTAGGGACTTAAGCGGAGAATTGGCATATGTAAAGTTATAAAATATGCCTTCCAATCAGTATTTATCATATTACATTCAATGTGCTAGATATTTCCTTTTCTTTGTTGGCTTGAAAATATTAACCTAGATAGTTTTCTTACATGCAAAATGGAGTATCAGATATGCAGTTATCCAAATGTGGTCCATGGAGACCCTTTCAAGGGGACTGAAAAGGCAAAACATTTTCATCATAATACTAAGATGCTATTTGCTTTTCTCATCTGTTGACATTTACACTGAGGATGTAAAGCAATTTTGGACAAAACTGCTGGTACCTTAAGCCAGTGTAAGTAGCCATCAAAATATTTTTTTAAATCATCACTACTCACAGGAAAAAAAAAAAAAGGGCAGGTTAGCTTAAGAGTGTTGTAAATGAAGCAGTAAAAATTACTAATTTTATTACTTCTTGACCCTTAGGTACATTTTTTTAACACTCTGTGTTGAAGTATGAAGTATGCATACATCCCTTATGCTACATACCAAGTATGATGATTATCTTAAAGAAAATCACTTGTGATTAAGTTGCAAACTTGACTATTTTTTTTAATAGAACATTTTTACTGGAAAGAATGACTAATAGTCAGTCACATAATGGTTATTCAGATTTGGGTGCATGGCTGACATATTCTCAAAAATGAGCAAAGTGAGCCTACTATTTAAGAAAAACAGCTGACAATGTTGTCAATAATAAAATTTCAGTGTTTAAGAGAAAACTAGTAGTTTGAAAAAGTCTTTTTTCATTACCATGAACTCAATGGCTTCCTAATAGTTAAAAAGCTTTTCTGATAAGATGGGTGGTAATATTAACAAATGTGATTTTAAACAATATTGAATAGTGAAACTGAAGATGGCAAAACCCAGTGAACCTGTATTTTCCAAATGAACCAATGCATGGTGTTACAGAATTATGCATGGGTAAACAATGCATTTAAAATGGCTTCCAAAGTAACAGATTACAAGAGGTTCATTGATATGTACATTTCAGATTCCTTGTAATTAACCTTTGAAAAACTATTATTTAACAATTTTTGATCTATCCAAGAAGAATAGATACTATTATCTGAAAGATCTATTTAAACTCTTTGACTCTTTCCAACATCATATCTATGTGAATATAGATATGGATATTTTACAATTTTCACCAAACCAACATGTCAGATTGAATGCATTAGCACCTGAGAATACAGCAGTTTTATTAAACCAGGCATTTAAGATATTTACAAAAATAAGAAAGTGTCAATTTTCTAATTTCTTTATTTTAGAAAATATGCTTGTATTTTGAAAGTATATTGTTTATGTTATGTTATAGGTTTGCAATTAAATGATAATTATTTAATTACTTATTTAAAATGAATTAAAAGCTATTGAAAATCTTTCTGGCTTTAGTTTCTATATAATAAATGTTGATCAGTGTAATTACCATAGTTCTTTGGGGGGGAATATCAATTTTTTTTAGAAATGTAAAGGAGTCTTGAGACCAAAGAGTTTAAGAACCACTGGACTAGCTCTCTAAAGTTCATTTCAACTAACCAACTTAGAACATGCCACCATGCTAATATAACATAGTTCCTGTAAGATTTTTTAGCCATCCTCCTTTGAATGCTTGTCAATGTCACTTCTAAATTGTGGTCTTCAATACTGGAATCATATTAAAAACACAGATTGAGCAGCACAGAATAAATGAATGGACTGCTAGGAGTAGGCTTCAATTATAACTATCTTTGGAAACCTTTAAAAATAGGGGAAATTCTGTCTTTTTTTTTTGAGGAAGTGCATTCTTATTTCTCAGAAAGCAGTCAGACTTTAAGTTGTCTTCCTTGACACCTCAGAAATACTTTTACTTTTGCCTTAGAAAATATTAATAGCAGTAACTAAACCCTTATTTTCCATTCACTATTATGATAGTCTTGATTAATATTATATTGTATTATATATTGGGCATTATCTTGGTGTCACTTCCTTTGAAAGTTGAATTTCACATTTCATTTTTTATAATTAATTAAATTCTCTCTATATTAATGTTTATTAAGAAGGAAGGTATCTAAAGCGTGGCTTTAGTCTAGTAACTTAAGGAGCAAAAGTGATGATAGTTTTAAAAGGGAGTTTGTGTGTATGTGTTTTTTTTTTTTAATTGTTGCAGCTTTGGGGAGAATACAGTTTTAATGTGAAGTCACATCTCCAGAAAAACACATTTGATTTTAAATACACTATATTTTTCCATACCCCCCACCCCCTTCTCTCTCTCTCTGTACAAAAGATCTGGCATTTATATTTTTCCAAAAATAAGTTTGCTTTAAAGGTAGTTTTACTCAGTGTTACTTTGTTTTAATTCAATGGCTCGTTATGTGTAACACTATTAAATCAGTGAGTCAATAATTTTTTTTTTCATTTTTGACTTGTTTTAAACATACGATGCTATAATTTAATGTAGTCAGAAAACATTTTGTTGCAGATATTTTTGTAAACATTTTAGTACTTTAAAAAACTTATTGACTCTCAAGGTTGGAAGGTCACTAATCCAACTACTCATTTGATGCTTGAAACTTCTTGCTAAATCAAATAAAAAAAGAACGGGGATTAAAAAAGAGAAATAGGTGTGGCTTAGAAACAGTTTTAAGCAGGATTTAAAAATTGAGCTTGAAAGCTTTTAAAGTCTAATTATACAGGGAGGTGCCTGTGTTTTTATTTGCTATCTTTGATCTATTACCTATTTTTGGTAGAGTGGGGCATGCTTTTGAGAAAATGTTTATGATTTCATTTGATGTCAAGATGGTTGTTTGACGTTCAAAGGTTGTTCTTTTTTTAACTAATATTAATATTTGACTTTTGTTGCCAGACTAATAGCAAGTAAACTTGGATTTGGGTGACTTATTTTGAATATGTAAGTGATACAATGGATTTTAGAAATAGTTTTATTGTTTTGGGACAAATTTGACATGTTAATTTAAAAAAATCTAAAAAATAACATCAACTTGTAAAAATAAGAAAGTAAAAAATAATGCTATTTCTTACTCAGTGTTACCATTTTTGTCATATTGTATTTATTAAATTTGCATGTATATGTACATACAAAATAGACTTTATTTTCTATAAATTGATGCTTATATGTTGCATTTTTTTAAACAAAATATTATAGTTAGCCTTTTTTATGTCAGTAAATATAGATTTATGTTACATTTTTTAATGATTATATAGTAATGGTAAATTTATGTACCATAATTTACTTAATGCAGTTAGTAGGATATTTCAAATTTTTGGCTATTTTTAAAATGTAATGCGTGCACATATTACACATATATATATTTTTTAACATTTTTAAAAAAGATTTATTCACTTTTGTATACAAGAACTGGGGTATAAGCCAGAGGTGTGGGGGGTGAGAGGATTTACCAGAGACAGAGCGGGGAACAGAACAGGCAGACTGCCTGAAATACACTGCTGAGGGGAGCAGCAGGCGAGACAGGAGAGGTCTGCTGCACCATGTGGGTAGCTCCCTGGCCAGCCGGGGGAATTGAACTTGCGCCACAGAGACTGCGGACAGCTTCACAGTGCTGTGCTCAACCCCTTGTGCTGCCAGGAAGGCCCCCCCCCTTTTTTTTTTTGACATTTTTGTGTTTTGTTCCTTAGAATAAATTTTGTAAATAGCAAATTTCCTTTGCAAATTCCTTTGCAAATTTCCTTTGCAAATTCAAAGGATATTGACGTTGAAAATAATAACTCTGTCAATCAACTTAACATTTGGAAATGTTGTACCCAATTCATTATGGTACCTAATGTTACCCAATTTATAATATTACATGAAAATTTCTTTTTTTCATATCCTCATCAAAACTACTTTCTGTCCAGTTTATAAAATATTTTTCCAATATTGTAGGTGAAAATATTTTATTTACATTTCTTTAGTTCTAGGGAAATACATATTTTTACGTTGTTAGCTATTTATACTTTTTATTTGTGCATTTCTCCAAATATTCTTTATGCATTTTAATTTTAATTAATTTATTTATTTTTATTGTGGTAACATTGGTTTTCTTTGTATATTTTTAATTAATTAATTAATTAATTTACATCATTGTTACTTTGTATATTTTTTAAATTGAGGTGTTTGTAGCAGTGCACTTTCATTTAGTAAATTAAGGGTGTATAAAAGATTTAATGACCAAATAATATGGAGTATGTCACCAACACAGTCAGATGTAATACTCTAGTGTCCTGGTTGGATTATTGATTGAAAAATCCTTGAAAGGAAAGGTCATAATTTTATTTTTAAAATCATTTATTTTTAATTGAGATATAATTTATAGATAACATTGTATTAGTTTTAGGTATGCAGTATAATGATTTAATTAAAAAAATGTTTCTCATGTCCATACTGTCTAGTGCAATGTCACTACTTGCTAAATGAGTGATGAGCAAACAGTCCACTGTGGTAGAATGGGACAGTCCATGGTGGTTTGGAGTTCTGAGGATTCATTGTACTAAACATACTGTGATTTGCTGTGGTGTTTCTTTATCATCTTCCTTTTGTGTTGTACTCAGGACCAAAGTGACCAGGTTTATTTTGGAGAAATGTCTTTTTCACTCTTAAGTTTTCTAGTTCTTAAAGAAGTAGGTTACTTCATATCATGTTAATTCTTGTGAGTTAATTTTTAACTTTTGCCCTTCCTAAAATATTGCTTGTATATTCCTAAATTCTCTGCATGAGAAAGAATGCAGTAAAGGTTTTTTTAATAATAATGAACTCTCTGATTTTAGGAGCTTATATTTTTTTAAATTGTTTGCTCCAAAACTCACTAATAGTGCAAATCAGAGATTCAGAGTTGCTCTTATCATCTGTAGCATGACTGCATATAGGATCTACTGCTTTCATGTTGATGTTTATTGAAATATAATTTTCCCATAATACTGAAATCTGACATTTTATTACATATATATGTGTGTTATATTAGAATATATATATGTATGTTATATTAGAATCAGTAATTCCAGCTGGGTTTGAATAGTATACAGAGAGAGTTCTCTTGTGTGGTAGAAAATTCTCCTTCTGGACCCCTAAATATCACAAGGCCTTGAGGAGGAAAAGGTTGTAATACCAAAAAGTAAAAATGACAGCGATACCTACTCCTCGCCAGACTCTCTGGACATCTTGAATCCAGGGAAATAGGCATTACGAATTTGCTGGGAACTGGAGAGTTGGGAAGTCCTGAGGCACTTTAGTCTACAAAGAGGAGGAGGTCTAGTGAAGAAGCCTAATGGGTATGTTAGCCATTGATACTTAAGTCTGTCCAAATGCTCAAGATTTTTAAATCTATCAATCCTGACTTGAAAATAGAATAAATTATCTGGGTCACTTAGGCAAAAGCCTATTATAGGAGATGGGGAAAGGCTAGGTTAGACATTTACTTCATATCTCAAGTTAATTTCATTGCTCATATCTTACCTATTATGGCCATTTGTGCTGTAAATGCAATGTTGGAAGTAGTGGTTCCTACAAATTATGTTGATCAGATACTTTTTTTTTCCAGAATGAATTTTATTTAAATCTAGTTAGCTAACTAAGTTAGTCAACTAACCTAGATGTCTACTGGCTGTATTTCCCCAGAGTCTAGGAAAGTTTTTGACCTAAATTAGGAACTCAAGCTTCATTATTATTTTCAGCTGAACACCACTCATAGCCATACTCACATTTTGGAAGGAATCAGGCCTTTGCAACAAAGTTTCTTTGTTTCATGGAACTAAAAATATGCTGTATTTAGACCAAACAATAAAAATAAACTACCAAACTACCTTCTAATGCATGGGGGTTCTGGAGAGAGGAAACCATAGATATTTAGAGGCATAAAGTGACTCATTGTGTTAGTTACAACTTTTTACAAGGCTAGCTCTGTGTGTTTGAGTTGCATCTGTTACCTCTTCAGCCAGAACTAAAGTGTGTGCAAGTAAAAGAATTTTGGATTGAATTGTGGCTCGTACAGATTGCATTGTATATAGCCTAAGCATTTTAATGTGTTCCACACCTTAAGTAGAACAAAAACTGCATCCTTTCATATTTATTCTACCTAGAAGTTATTCTTGTTGAACACATCCAAGATATTTTCTGTTCAGCTAATTCATTTTAACTTGTAGATATAAATTAGACATGTTTCAAAATGTAGCTTGTAAGCCTTTATTACCTTTGAATTTTCCCTCTCTTTTATTTTTACTTATTGATACTTTAAAAATTTATACCTACTTTATTGCTTAAATTAATTAAAAGCCTTAAGGGATAAAAATATCATCTTCTTAGATGTAGAACAATGAGGTAATTGTTTCTTTTGGTATTACCATTTTGAAGTAGTTGTTGAGTAGATGGGTTAGCTGCCTGATTTAGCAGTAGTATATTTTGTAGCCACAATGTATACTTCGTTAGTAAGTACATATATGCAATTTGCTTATCATTTTTTCATTTCATTTTCTGTTTGAACTTTCAGGTCACTTTCATGAATTCAAAGGCAATTTACCAGTGATTTCTGGGTGCTGGGGCTGACTTTTTGTGCATATTTGTAAGTATTGGTTTACTTATTGTTCCATATCAGTTTTTAACAAGCTTTTAAACAAGTTCTTAATTCTTTTCATATGTGAGTGTTTTTAAGTTCTTTTATGTTTTTAAAGTGCTATTAGTTTCTGGCAAGTGTTTTTATTAAGAGGAGTGTAGGAAAGATATCAGCTGGTGAAAAATGTTTCAAGTTTACTGTGATTTTCAGAGAAGTAACACAATGGCAGGGCCCGTTACAAAACGCTGAAATAATAATTTGAAGATGGGGCTCTAATTGTGGGATTACCTTAAAAGGGCTACTCTATATACACATGAATAATTTATCCTAACATCTTACGGTCTTCTGGGTCTCTGGAACTGAGAAATGCAATGTGCCTCAGCTCTTAGAAAAGAAGTTAAATGATACAGAATTCAAAGTGTTGTCAGTACATGAGAACATTAGGTACTAAGGAACCAAAGACTCATTTAGTGAATGTGTAGCATATGTCAGAATGGAAGTATTCCTGCCTTCTTCACCAAAACATTATTGTATTTTAAATGGTACTTTGGACACTAAAGATACTTTTTCTCAGGACAGGTGGTAAATTTCAAAAAGAAATCAAATGAAATTTAGTGATCAATTAAAATACTTTAAATTAATAAATATTTATTAATATGAAGTAGTTTAGAGTAGGTGGCAGGTGTTAAAAATTCTGTGTATATAAAGCCATATTTAAAACTTGAATTTAAAAGATTTACAGAACATATGTATGATATAATATACTAGATTAATTTGTGTTCTTTCAGGTTGTCTATTAAAGCCTGCCACTAAAAAAAAAAAAAAAGAAAAAAAAAACCTGAGTTTAATATATATTTATACGTGTAGTGTGTTGGCATATAAGAGGTTCTTATGCTTTTGATAAGATAGACATAGTAAACTTTGCTCGGTTAGTGTGTTTCTATAAATAAATTTTAGAGGATATCCTTCTAGGAAAGTACTTGAAAAAATTACAAGTTAGAGTTTATGTGAGTCACAGTATAAGCAGTGAAAAATTATTTCAAGCCAATTTTACCTTTATTTTAGTAATAGCATTGATTGGGGCAGGAATTTTAAACCAAATTTTAAAAGTAGATGTGATGTTTAATAAGTTGAATATATTTTGCATCTTGTAATGCTTTCATAATGAGTGTTATCTTTGTGAAACTTTCAATTTACATTTTATAATAAAAGTACATTTTATAATAAAAGTACATTTTATTACTTGAAGACTTAAGTCTGTTGTAAAACATAAAATATTGAACTGCATGGTTCACTTGGATTAACTGGAAACTTTTTAATTCGTGCAAGGTGTCATAGTGAGGAGTAGGAGGCAAAGAAGTTGGAGAAAGAAATGTAAAGTATTTGAAGGGCTCTTATGAAGAGTGATTCCAAGGAGCTGAATTTATCCTATTAGAAATTTGAGTGAAGGAAAATAATTTTGAGTTGTCCAAATAGTATCTTTAGTTGCTTTGTCCTTTCTCTTATCTCCCTTCTCTCTTTTTTCATCATCATTCAGTGTTTCTTGTTAGTAAGTTTTTAGGTTGATTATATTTTAAAAATGATAAATACAATATAATTACAAGCATTTTTAACCAAGATGGCCTTCATTAACATAAAGTTTACATTTTTCTTCACCAGAAAGTTGTTTCCTGAATTCTTAACTTATGCGCCCCCCCTCACCTGTCCGTTTTCCACCTTCCTCCAACTTATGTAGGCTAGTTTTGAATAGAGGTGATCCAATTAGCTGAGCTATTTCTTGTTACCTAACAAAGAGGCTAAAAGTAGAATGGGCACTGTGGGGATAGTTTGTACATGGTTATTTCTTAAGTTCAACTTAAAAAAAAAAAAAACACAACCCAGAAAATATCTAGTCAGATTTGATCACTTAAGCAGAAGTCATGCTAATCACATGGGCCTAACATAAGTGTTTTCTAACTTTGAGAATTTCCATATACTAGTTTAGTTTTGCACTGTGTTGTTCCTTTGGTTAGTGGTCTCAAGCATTGTTCGGGCCATCTTCTGACTGTGGAACCTTCTTGTTAAAGAAATGTAGCCTGATTCTGTGACTAAGATAAATCAGATAAAATTCACATGACATCTGCAATATGGATGATTTCCTGTTTCTTTCATTTATTGTGGAAATTGTCCATCACTTTTACTGAATGATACAGCACCTATAAAGCAATAAAATATTTATGTGGTTTGGCCTAAAAGCAAGCAAATTGGATCAGTGACAATGGCTTCTTTTAGGAACCGTAATTTCAATGTCCTGAAACTGCCTATTTGCTACATGATCTAAGGCAGAAAGTTATACCTCATGGCCATGGGAAAGTTTCTTCTTAAGGTGTGCAGAAGCTGGTCTGTGAGATAAGGAAGGCGGGATATTGTTTTGCACATCCATAATAAATGGGCCACACCAAGGGTGTGTGAGAATCGATTGGAATCTTAGCTGCTTACATCTATTGCCTAGGTCAGAAGAGGAAAGCACTGTAAGGGAAAATGGCTGTTTTTTCAGAAACTCAGAACATCTTATTCAGGTTATTTTATTTTTTTTGGCCCATAAAAAAAAAAACCTACTGTTTTATTTTCCCCAAATTGGCTTTGTTTAAAAGTCCTTATTTGCTTGTTAATATCTCATAATTAATTTTTTATCTCTAATTAAAAAATAATTATGTAATTCTGCATTCAAGTTTTACTAGGACCATGCATTATTGGTTAAAAAAAGACATAGATCATTAGATATTTTACTTTTTCAGGTTATCCAAGCCTTGTTAGTAGTTTGATAATGAATTCCCTTTTATAAAATTTTGTCTCTGTTCTTGCATGATGTCTAAATAGTAACCTTTTTTCCTGAGGTCTTGGCCAAGTATTTTATTATCTAGTACAAAAAGTGGTTATTGCTTAGCCCCATGCTTAAGGCAACAATAATAACAGTCTCTTAATTTGGTATAACACTTGCTTTTGCAGACATTAACTTAGCTGAATATCATAATACTCTATGAGGTGGGTAGGAATTACCCTCTTTTTTACAGAGTAGCAGGACTCAACCCTAGAAATTCATGGAATAAATTCAATACTCTTTCCATAAAATACTATGTTGTCCTTCTCAGAGATAATCTTAGCAGTCTTTTTTTTTGTTGTTTTTGATTACTATCTCAATAGCCACCTGGTTGCTGTACAAATATTTTCAAAAAGTTAAGGCAGAGTAAGTTAGGGAGGAGATTTAGAGTCCTCTACCGCTTCATTTTCTCATATTCTTGCATCATTGGCTCCTCCCTGACATTTTTCTCTCCCCTGTTTAAAAACTGCCACACATCTTGCTTCAGCTTAATTTTTTTGAGTTGCATAGAATTTTAGGAAACAAACAAAGAGAATCACAAATTTATCTCTGTGGTATTTTAAAATGGAAAGAAATCTGTTTGAAACTCAGCATAGCTCAGACCAAAGCTCCCTCAGTGAGAACATCTGTGATTTTAAGGACAAGTAGGTCTAAGTGCATTATCTTTAAAAAATATTATTCTAGGCTAATCTTGACATAGAGCAGGTAAATAAAAAAGATGAGCTGTGAAAATCCACAAATAGGGCTTGAATGCCATTTTCCATGACAACGGGAGCTGCCCCTTGAAAGCATTAATGCTGGGAATGTAAGGAATTTAAAATTGTGCCTTCTCAGTTTTAAAGTTGTGTGCTCATGTTAATTAGAGATATACTGACATTTGAAGTATCTACATTAATACACACAGCTACTATACATTTGTGAACTGTGGCCAGAAATCTACTTTAATTGAAAGCAGTTTGCTAATCTGAATGTGATTATCCATTACATTTTAAGCTTTTAAGTTTTATATACTACTGCCCTTAGATACTTATTCTTTCTGCTCGCTCCACTTTCTGTTTCTAATTTATACCTGAAAAGATAACCTTGCTTATTTTTAATGTCCTAGTAGTGTTTTAGAGCAGTATTGATGGGATTTTGAGAAGAAATGTTTTTAATAGTATCTTACTTGTCATAATATTGAATCTCTTTTTCCTCTCTGACTTTCTAAATTGTTGGTTTTTCTTGCAAACCTTTAAGATGCCCTGCCACTGAAATAAGGTAGGATTTAGGTTTATGGAATTTGTTTCACTGGTTTTATTTAAGCACTAAAAAACTGCTTTTCATGGTCACACTATGGGGTTAGCCAGAAAAGTGCAGTATGAGAGAACTTGATGGAATGAACATTAAAGAGCCATTCTAGTTTTCCTAGTTTCATAGCCCCTCTTGCTGTCAAGACATGCTTTTTAATTTTTCATTTACAAATATGTTCATAATAGCTTGATGCCTTCTTCAGGTCATCTTCAGCACTTTTGCTTTGTCTGTCTTACACTTAAAGGGAAATCTTATGTCTAATTTTTGCAAGCTTGTATTTTTTAGAGAATCTGCCTGTTTTGTGTCTGTTATCTAATGAAACTCCTACACTTTCTTTTTGGACCAATCCCTGAGTATTACACAAGATCAGTGACTAAGAAGCTTCCTTTTTGTAGTACCAGAAAAAATTGCTCCAAAAAGTTTGTAATACTCTGGACTTGTTTCATTAAACCATTTTACTGGCACCATTAAACCACTGAGACCTGGGACCATTAAAACTTACTCAGTACTATTATTATTACTATGGTCTATTTTACTCTTTATTACTTTTTGTCACTATGCTAAGTTCCTCTGTTCTTTATTCCTTCATAATGCTTAGAACATATTGTGCCATCGCAGCACATTTGGTAATTTCAAGTTAATTGCTCAATTATCAGTGATAGTCATGAAACCCTTGAAACATGCACAGTGGAAGAGCTAAAAAATTTCATAATAAGTCAGTGTGTCATAATTTTAAAAGTGAAACGTCAATATCTGTAGACATGAAAATACACTGCCTGAGTTAGGCATTTCAGACCTCTTAAAAGTGGAGAGCTTTTGTCTGACATTGCTAATTCCAAGCAATATGTCTAAATTTATCCTTGGTTTACTTTTCAACTCTAAAAATTTGGTTTTGGAACTAAAACCATATTAATTCTGTTTGAATGACTTACCAGAACTTCATAATCACAATATTCACTGTAAAGTGAAATTCGTGTGAGGTGGAACCATGTTGGATGCCAGTAAAGGAAGCTGACTTTAACTAGAGAGGCAGAACCAAATCTCTATGTTTCTTGACTCACAAGGCAATCCTCTAACCAGAGGATAGTGTTTCAGTGAAGATCGTATGTTGACTTGTTAAAAAGAAAAAGAAAAATTTTCAGAAGAACAATGACACTTTGGGGACTTATTTTGAATCCTACACAGTAATATTCTAGATGCCTTCAAGATAACTTGCCCATTATGACAAAATAATTGTTGTAACTCTTTTGGCAACTAGGCAAACTATCATTAAATTTTGCATTAGTATTCAGTTTAGAGTTTTCTCTAAACTAATATAGTGCCAACAGCTCTTTTTTAGATGCTATTATGGTTCTTTCACATTTTTATAGTACTGTAGTAAAGCTGTATTTACTGGCTACATTTGAAGGTGGAGTAGAGCAGCACAAGACTCAACATTAAAATGATTCAATGCCTATTGGAGAAAAATTCTTCTTAACTTGAGATTGGAAACAATGTGGGATTTGGGGACAGTTTGCTAAGAGTTGCTAATAAATTCAATTTATTAGCTGCTCTCTGAACTTGGTTTTAGCTAAGGAGGTAGGTTTAATCATCTTACATATTCTAACATAACTTTCATGAATATTTAAAGGGATGAAATGTATTAAGAGAGGGAAAATAAAGCCATAATTTGAATTGGATAGTGGTTTCAAATATAAGGTATTGAGGGAGTGTCATAAATATGCTATTTATATACAGCTATTTTATAATATAATGATCTATAAGATGTGAAATATAGCCCTCTGTAATTAAGGAAAAAGATTTACTCAAGCATTCAGAAATATTTTAGTAACTATTCAGCTTATAAAGACTGTTTGAATAATCAACAACATCTAGTTCATTTTGTTGTATAGTTTTCTCTACACATGAGCCTCAGCACATACTTTTATCTAAAGCACACATTTCATGTTGTCTTGGAGTATGGGTGTAAATGCTTCACCAAATTTTTGCCAGCTCCGAACATTAAAACGTGAGTTTAAATATTGCTAGTAAAACATTTTCTAAATAAAAACATTTTCTGTGAGCTCTCCCTTTCAACTTCCCTGCTCCTACTCCCCACCCCTCCTCCTGGCTTTATGTATATATCTTGCATATTTCCCTTCTCCAGAAGCTTCTCTGTCTTTCTCTCTCAGCCTCTCTGTCTCTGTTTCTTTGGCTTCCCTGGAGTTTTTCAAAAGATGCAAGGTAGTTATAGTGCAAAACAAAAATTAATTTTCAAGCATCACTTTCCACGGGTGACTGGCAAAATAGGCCTATCCTTAATATTTAATCACTCAAAAAAGTTTGTCCAGATGATGTAATGGTTATTGTTATTATTATTATTATTTGCTTAGCAATGAAGAAATGGCATAGTGCTTACAAGAGAAGAAAGATGGTATTTAGCTAAGGGTTTAAACCTTGATATATTGTTAGAAGTTTAGGGCCTCCCCGGTGGCACAGCGGTTGAGCGCTGGGTTGCGAAGCTGCCCGCAACCTCTGCAGTGCCGGTTCGATCCCCGGCTGCTCCCCGACATGGCGTGCAGACCTCTCCAGTGTACTTTGGTCCTTCTGCCTGCTCTGCTCCCCGCTCTGGCTCTGGTGAATTCTCTCACCCTCCCATGCTTCTGACTGTACCCAGTGCTTGTATAAATAAATAAATAAATAAATCTTAAAAAAAAAAAAGTTTATAAGAGGGAGTTTTCTTTGCATACAATCTGTACTAGAGTTCCTTTTCTTTTCAGGTTACACAGTTTCATATAAACTTGTGAGTGATTTCATTACTAAAAGCAGATTTTCTATTTTTTATTTCACCTTTGAGCTCTTTTATTAATTTGGGACACACAAGCACAACAAAAAGGCATGTTTGGCAATAATTGTTATTTTTACTTTTTTGATCCAAGTATAGCAGACAATCAAGCAGTAATGAGATCTTTAAAAAGGTTTCATTGTAACTATGACTAGAAGCATCCGCTTATGATCTGGAGCCAAGAATTGCATGAATTAGGTTTTAAATTTGGCGATTAGTTTTGGATTTTGGATTTTAGGAAGCTCTTTGGAATCAGGTTGCTGTAAAGTGACTTAGTGTAATGAATCTTTTCTCCCTTTCCTTTATCCCTCCCTCCTTTTCGTTCTTTCTTTCATTTGAGGATAGTTTGTTTTCAATTAGTCTGTATGCTGCTTGCTAAGTTGTAAGATAATACTTAACACATGGGATAATACCTAACACATGTCCCTTAAGTTGTATGTAGGGTCACCTTTTTGATTAAGGACTGGAGTCCTGATTGGGTTTCCAGTGTGAACTAAGGGCACTTTCATTCATTTTGTGCAATCAAAGAAACTGAGGAACTCGTGAAATTAGTTTTACTATTGTGAGGTGATAAAGATAGGATAATTGGAAAGAAAGTATAATCTTTATTGACCTAGCAGTTTACTATACTTGAATTAGGATTTGTCAAATTTAAAAAAGCCTTGTCAAATTTTTACTCTCTAAGGACAAAACAGAAGAATAATTATGGTCTAAAAAGACAATTTTTAAGTTTTAAAAAGACCTCCTACAGTAAGATATTCAATGTAGTCATGAATTTGCAACCTTAAAGGGAGTGTTTCTCTGGGAAGTCTTCCACATAGAATGAATTAGTCACAGCTCTTGATGTTGGTTGTTTCTTGAGAATAGTTTGTCTTAGGGGTAAGGGGTTACATCTCCCATACATTCAAAAGGGTAAAAAAGATAAATTATCTCAAGGGTACTAAACAGGCCATGAAACTTATATGGGCTTTTTAAATATGCCTGAAAAAAGGACATGAATTGGTTAAGGTTAGGATTATATAGAAAAATAATAGAATGACAAACTGTAACAGTTGAAGTCTTTAGAGGGAATAAGCTGCTATTCTCCCACAAAAGCTGTTAGTACTCCAACACTTCCCATTTTATGTTGCTGGAGAGGAGCGAGAGGCAGGGGTCTATATTCAGTGAGAGAATGTAACGAAAGAAATTTCTGTTGTTTGAATTGAACACTTGTATATTCTAGGCATTCTTACATTATTTTCAATCCTTTCAACAATCTTACTAAGATAATTTCCTTCCTTCCAAATCCCCATCATTCTCCAAGTTCTGATTTTGCTGTTGCTTTCATAGACCTTAAAAATGATTAGTAATTTCATATATTTGTATGTTTATTAATGTCTGTTTTTTTCACTACACTAAAAGCTCTGTATGGGTAGAGACTACAGATATTTTGTTTAAACAAGAATACCAGTTTCTACACAGTGCTGAACACATAGGAAGTTCCCAACAAATAATTGTCCAATGAGTAAACTAATTAACAAAAAAGTAAGATAAAGGAAAGAAGAAAGGAAGGAATGTCCGGAGGGAAAGTGCAGAGGTGGTATTCAGACACAGTTGGTTTGTTTCAGAACAACTTCCTACTCCATAACAACATCACTTCCTACTTCACTTCCTACTCCATAACTATTCCTTTAGAATATTCATGGTTATAAGTTCATTTGATCAAATTTCCATAAATTCAGCTGTCTTTGACTACAACTGTTTACAGTTTAGTCTAAAAACTCCTACATCTTGGTCTAAGGCTAAATGCCATGAAAAAGGCCTGTCTTGTTTTTGTCTCATCCAGTTGGAAGATTGCAACTATTTTGTGTTCACTGTTCTCTCCAGCAATAAAGATTTCATATCTTAGATTTCTTTTGGTTTTTGTTCCTCCTACACAAAGAGAATTAATTAATTTTTTTCCCCTGACATGTCCCTTAGTTTAGGTCCTTGATTTTTAGTAACGGGATGAGTGATTGTGTTGTATTCTCTGCTGAGTTTTTCCTAGAAAAGCGGTGTATCAATTTTATTCATTTATTTAAAATTATTATTATTTTATTGAGGTAACACTGATTTACAACACTGTATATGATTCACTGGGTAGTTTTATATTTCCTCAGATATAAGTCACTACATCACACCCATCCCCAAAGTACCCATGGTCTTTTATCATAGACCAGTGGTCTCCCTCCACAGTTTGTTAATATCCCTATTCTAACTCCCCTTCTAGTAGCCTCAATTCTGCAGTCATATTTCTAGAGTTTTTTTAGGGTTTAGTTTTGTCAGTTCCTTTGTTTTGTTTCTCAATGGTCCATAAATGAGTGAAATCATTTGGTATTTGTATTTCTCCTTCTGCCTTACTTCGCTTAGCATTATCCGCT